>NC_065587.1:57839835-60239835 GCF_024542745.1 Macaca thibetana thibetana
AGTTCAAGACTAGCCTGGCCAACATGGCAAAACCCCATCTTTACTAAAAATAGCCAGGCATGGTGGCAGGCGCCTATAATCCCAGCTACTCAGGAGGCTGAGACAGGAGAATCACTTGAACCTGGGAAGCAGAAGTTGCAATGAGCCGAGATTGTGCCACTGCATTCCAGGTTGGGCAACGAGAAAACAAGAGTGATACTCCATCTCAAAAAAAAAAAAAGAAAAAGAAAAGAAAGAAAAGCTTGTTGATACATGAGACTTTGATACCCACCCTCTTGCCTTTGACCTCCTTTTGTGACCTCTTTCCTTATCCCAGTTCTGTATGCAGTACTGGCCTGAGAAGACCTCCGGGTGCTACGGGCCCATCCAGGTGGAGTTCGTCTCCGCAGACATCGACGAGGACATCATCCACAGAATATTCCGCATCTGTAACATGGCCCGGGTAAGTACACGGCCACCATTGCTTGCTGAGCCCCTCCTCCCCAGGACAGATGGAGGCTGCTGAGAGAGGATCCCGCTGAGCCAGCCAAGAGTCTGTGTTGTGCTCTCCTGATGATTTCTTCCTTGAGGAAGTGATGCCTGTGCTGATTCCGGCTCCAGACTCAGCAATGACTTCAACACATAGAGATGCAACGAGCGACATCCAACTTGCCATCTGCCTGTTTCCTGACACACTTGCTGCCGTGTAGACAAAACTTCTTAGACATTAGATCTTCCCCACTGTGTCTCTGTACTGGCATGAGTTGATGCAGCCTTTGATTGGATCCCATAAGCTTTGGGCCAGGCACTGCCAACACCTAGATGAAAAGTGATTACTTACTTCCATGAGGATATTCACTGGCTGAGCAGAGTAGTGGGTGGGAGGGGCAGATTAGCAATCTATGAAATGGTTGCTAACACAGTTTTGGTCACTACTTGGGGCCCAGGATGAAAGGAGCTCAGCACCTCCCCTGCCCCTCAGCTCAGAGTTCATTGTCTATTGAGAAAGTGAGACATGTTCTGGCACATGAGCCTCAGGGAGAAAGAACTCCGCCCAACAGTCAGGGAAGGCTTTCCTAAAGAAAGGGACATTTAAATTGGGTTTTGAAGGCTGAGTAGGAGTTTTTTAGGTACAAAAGGGGGTCAGGGCAGTCACGGCAAGAGAGTCTGTGTGCACGAAGGAATAGAAGTAGTCATGGGGACTCTCCCCATGAGGACATGGCTTAGATCCCGCTTGGTCTGTCTTCCACTATGATGCTGCAGTCCCCAGGGTATCTGCAAGGTGCGTGTCCCCAGGCATCCCCACCAGAACAGCCCTAACAGCCTCTCTATTCTCAGCCACAGGACGGTTATCGTATAGTCCAGCACCTCCAGTACATTGGCTGGCCTGCCTACCGGGACACGCCCCCCTCCAAGCGCTCTCTGCTCAAAGTGGTCCGACGACTGGAGAAGTGGCAGGAGCAGTATGACGGGAGGGAGGGACGCACTGTGGTCCACTGCCTGTGAGTACTAGGGAAGTGTCACCAGGGCAATAGGATGGTGGGTGATAAAGCATCCTTGCAGATGCTGCTGGCCACATACACCAGTCCTAGGCAGGCCTGGCTATACCACAACTCAACATCCCTCAAAGGCTAGTGGCAGTGCACTCAAAGGAATTATGATCCTTTAATGGAACAGGGCTGCCAGTTTGTTGTCCTGAACTAATATATGGCATATGATTGATGCAAAACCTGGTAGTCTTTCCACAAACATGAGAGGAGGTGGCAGACCATGTTCCAACGCTTGCAATAATAAGGTGAGCCCCATTTTCCAATAAGAGGCATGATATGCCCTGATAGTCACAAGAAAACCCAGGACAAAGTGGGTTCCACTGACCAGAACCTCCTTTGTTATTTCCCGAGGAAGAAGAAGAAGGAGAGAAAAGGGAAGGTGTTGATTATGAGAGCTTAATTTAATCCAGACATTTTAAATGAATCATCTCTATCCATTTGTGAAGTAGATAATTATCATTTTGTAGTGAGAAAACTGAGGTGCAGGCAGGGTAAGGTCATCAGGAATCAAGGGTGGGGCTATGGCTTGCATTCCCTGGCCTCTAAGCTAATGCGCCATTGATTAACCCACACTGTCTCTGAGTAAACCAAAGGACTTGTCTACTATGCCTACTTCTCTACGATGGGTTTAGAGGGATCACAGGACAAAAAGAGCATGAGGGAAAGGCACTGCCCTGAGGGACTGATAGACAGATGTGAAGGACTCTGGGAACACTATTGCGCAGGGGCACAGTGAGCTCCAGACCAGCTGTGTTTATACCCCCATTGCTGGGGTGAACTGCAGACTTTACCTCCTGTCTTTGAATGGACATTGTCCAGTCTAATGAATTCTGATGTCATTACGTGGGGTGGAGGTCAGGACCTCGAGAGGACAGTGGCTGACAAAGGGTCCAATGTCAAGAAAATCACTGAATTTTATAAGCCTCAGTTTCCTCATCTGTTCAATGGGTATGTGGAATTAGACAATCTTCAGACCCTATAGTGCTTTGGCATGAAATAGAAAGTAAACACACTTTATCTGCCAACATGACCAAGAATGTCATGGTAGCAAATATGCAAATGTTGTCAATGTAATTACTTAAAAGAGCAAGTGTCACAGAACCTATCCTAGGAGTACAGAGTGACCACAGAGGGTTCTACGAAGTCTCACACCCAAAACAAATCTGCAGCCATAGCAGCTGTGTGTGAAATATTTGATTCACAGTCACTCACTTTGCTTCTTAGAACTTCAACGATTTGAGGAAAAGTCATTGAGAAGGCCTCTCTCTTTAAAAATGTTATGTTAAAGGAAATTTGAACCAAGGTCTTCTCTTTCTCAGAACAAATATTTCTGGAGCTAGTGGAAGCACTGATAATATCTGACTGACCTCAGAATTGAGGTCAATCTTTTCAAAACCAGCTAATTATTCTCCCTCTCAAACAGGTGGTGCATGCACATGTTAGGAAAGTCAGAGAGCTTAAAGCAGGTTAAACATACAGACACATAGAGATGCACACACAGAGCTTCAGGGCCACCACCTGCAGCAGATATTCCTTTCCAGAGGAAACAAATCTCAGGCTAGAGTTCAGGAAGACACTACGTGGTGTCCCAAGTCAGGTTGATGGGTGGCATCAGCCAAGCCCAGGTGGCTCTGCCCACATCCCAGAAACTAGCAGCTGGTTTCCTGCCAGCTAATCCCTGCTGCCTCCAGATGCCCAGATGCCTCCCACACATTCAGGTGACCTTATCTTAGCACCCATCTTTCAGGGTCTCAGACCACCAGGCCCTGAGACCCTGTGCCTACTCACCTCTTCCCTTTGGACACTGTTATTCTTGCTTCAGAAATGATAGAATCTTCTTTCGCAGGAGACCTTACTCTCTCTCTCTCTCTCTCTCATGTTTGTTTTTTAGCCTGTTTTTGTTTTGTTTTGTTTTCATTTGCAGTAGTGTCTTTATCTATGTCCTTTCTAGCCAAGGTGGCCAGTAGTTTGAACCAAAGGAAGGTACAGGGACATTCTTCTACCAACAGGGACCTTGGTTTCCTCAAGAGTCACAGACGCCATAACAGACCCTGAAATGCAGGCACCAGTCAGGGAATGGAAAGCAACTCTCTGTACTTGAAACATCTGGTCACTGCGTATCCTGTAGATAAAACATCTGGGAGATTGACTGAGTGCCTTAGTTTCCGTCCAGATGTTCTTTAGACACAGACCATTACATGAAATCATTAGTTGCTCTTGGCAACATGCCCAGGAGTTCTGAATCAGGCATATTCCTACAGGGACTCTCTGTAAAGAGTTTGAAGGGTGTTTCCATGAAGATGACTTATGGAATTTCAGAAAGGAATAACAGACATAGCTCTGCCACGAACCTTCTATCCCTAGACTCAAGATCAGTAGCATCTTGCTTAAACCAAGGTGTATAGTAGACACCTGTCATTTTAAGATAAAGCCTATCAGGCCCAGTTCCTCCCTCCAAGTTCCTACCTCCAAGCTTGGGCTGGCTGACCCTAGGCTAACAGAGTATTGCTGTCCTTAGTGGAGGATGGGAAGAACTAGTAGGAAAATCACTTGGAAATTTTCATTGTCTTTATTGGATGTTTAAGTGGACCCACAGCATCCTTTGGACATGGATGCATCAGCAAGGATGCAGGTGTCACATGTACAAAGACACAGTACTGTCCTGCCCTTGGCGTTTGGGTGAGTGTGCCCCGAGTGACTGTAACATGCTCATAGAACCAAGAAACGTCAAGCTAATTGAACTTTCAAAGGTCATCTAGTCCAACCCCTTCATTATATGAGTGAGGAACTTGGGGCCCAGACAGAGGAAGTGACTTGCCCAAGGTCAAAGGAAGTTAATGGCACAGAGTCAAACCATAACTCATGGCTCAGGCTAAAGCCTGCACCATTCATTGCCTTGCCTTGTATCTGCCCAGGCAGCTGATCCCTATTTCTACTGATGTACCTTTAGAATCATCAGGTGCCTGGAAGGGACCTAGGAACATGGCTCACCTCTTTGCTCTGTGTTTAGAAACGGGGGAGGCCGTAGTGGAACCTTCTGTGCCATCTGCAGTGTGTGTGAGATGATCCAGCAACAAAACATCATTGACGTGTTCCACATCGTGAAAACACTGCGTAACAACAAATCCAACATGGTGGAGACCCTGGTGAGTATCCCAAGGACTGTTCTCCAACAGCCAGGGGCTGACTAGTTCCCTTGACCTGGAGAAAATGACATAAAATAGTAAAATCACTCAACAGCTGGCTGCTGATTATATACCTGCAGTCTGTGCCCTTGATATGCACCGTTATCTGCCCTGTGTCTTCCCCTTCCAACCTCCCCAACTTTTCTTTCTTGCAGGAAAATCCAATTATTAATCCTGCTACACCTACTTTGCTTCACTTTCTGCCCATTCCTTAAGACAGTGTCGTTAATTCAGGCTTAAAGGAATGGATTCTGGATTAGTAGAATGTGAAGTATGCTTTCACTTCTGTCTAATTATATTCCAATTAATTTATGCTAATTTTTACAATAGAGAGCATTTGCAGTAGAGAGCACTGTGGAGGAAAGTGCGGCAAAGAGGGCGTGCGGGCCAAGCCCCAGATGGTAAGACCCGGCCGGTACCATGCTGGGCCACTGCACCATGCACGAGGAGCTTTAATATGTCTTTAAACCTACTCCAGGTGTGGTCTTGGTCAAAATGAGGCCCTATTAGCACGTGGGTCACAGACCAGCAGCAGCATCATTACCTGGGAGCTTGTTAGAAATGCAGAATCTTGCGCCCCACTCCAGATTTACTGAATCAGAATGTGCATTTTAAAAAGATTTCTGGCTGCCTTGTATGCACATTACAGTTTGAGAAGCACTGTTGTACAAAACAGTAAAAAAGAAAGGGAATGATGCCAGCTGGGCATTCGAGGAAGCCTGGGTAGAAGCAGCCGTCAAGCGGAATTTTGAAGGATGTCCAGATAGGGGTAATTTTGAGTTGACATAATGTGGATGTAGATAAAGTTTTCTCCAAACTCTGTATCTCTAAACTAAATGCATTTTCCCTTTCCTTTTTCATCTCTCTTGTCTCCTCTTCTCCCTCTCTGCCTCTCCTCCTCTCCGCCTCTCAGGAACAGTATAAATTTGTATACGAGGTGGCACTGGAATACTTAAGCTCCTTTTAGCTCAGTGGGATGGGGAACCTGCCGGAGTCCAGAGGCTGCTGTGACCAAACCCCCTTTTGTGTGAATGGCAGTAACTGGGCTCAGGGGCTCCGAGGTGGTGGCACCCTGCCTGACTCCAAGGAGAAGACTGGTGGCCCTGTGTTCCACGGGGGGCTCTGCACCTTCTGAGGGGTCTCCTGTTGCTGTGGGAGATGCTGCTCCAAAAGGCCCAGGCTTCCTTTTCAACCTAACCAGCCACAGCCACGGGCCCAAGCAGAAGTACACCCACAAGCAAGGCCTTGGATTTCTGGCTCCCAGACCTCCTGCTTTTGTTCTGAGTTTGTGGATCTCGTGGCAAGCCGACTGTGCAGGTGCTGGGGAATGGGAAGCTCCCCTGCCTTCCTTCTCCTTGGGAGTGGAGGAGATGTGTGTTCTGCTCCTCCATGTCATGGAAAAGATTGGGGCTCTTGGGGGTCACTGCTCTGCTGCCCCCTGCAACCTCCTTCAGGGGCCTCTGGCACCAGACATTTGCAGTCTGGACCAGTGTGACCTTACAATGTTCCCTAGGTCACAAGAGAGGCCCCCATCCTCACACCTAACCTGCATGGGGCTTGGCCCACAACCATTCTGTACCCCTTCCCCAGCCTGGGCCTTGACTGTCCAGCATTCACTGGCCGGCCAGCTGTGTCCACAGCACTCTTTGATAAAGGTGTTCTTTGCTTTTTTGTGTGGTCAGTGGGAGAGGGTGGAACTGCAGGGAACTTCTCTGCTCCTCCTTGTCTTTGTAAAAAGGGACCACCTCCCCGGGGCAGGACTCAGGCTGACCTGTAGGATGTAACCCGTGTGTCTCTTTGGTGGTAGCTTTCTTTGGAAGAGACAAACAAGATCTGATTATTTTCCAAAGTGTATGTGAAAAGAAACTTTCTTTTGAGGGGTGTAAAATCTTAGTCTCTTGTGTCAAAAAGAAAGGGGCGGGGGAGTTTGAGTGTGTACCTCTAAGACAAATCTCTCGGGCCTTTTATTTTTTCCTGGCAATGTCCTTAAAAGCTCCCACCCTGGGACAGCATGCCACTGAGCAAGGGAGAGATGGGCGAGCCTGAAGATGGTCCCTTTGGTTTCTGGGGCAGATAGAGCACCAGCTTTGGGCATAATTTGGCTCTCCAAATTTGAACTCCTTCCTAAAGAAACCCAGCAGCCACCTTGAAAAAGGCCATTGTGGAGCCCATTATACTTTGATTTAAAATAGGTCAAGAGAATCAGGCCCGGAGATCTAGGGTCTTGTCCAAAGTGTGAGTCAGTGAGAGGGAACCAACATTTGCTAAGTCTCTACTGTATGCCAGGGATCATGCTTGGCACTTTCCACAGGACATTCCACTCAGTCCTTAGAACCCCCAGGAGAGAGCTACTGGCTTGTTACCATCCCCATTTGATCATCTCCTCCAATGAGGAAACCCAGGCACCTTCCTCAGTGTTGAAATCCTGGGTTCCAAAGGGGCAGGTAATGGCAGTGAGACTTCTCTGTGCTGTTTTTCTCATGTTCTCTAAGTCAAGCAGTTATTTTATGGAGGGAAAATAAGGCGAGAAACTTCTGAGCAGAGAACTCCTCTACAAATGGAAATTTAGTACTTTCTTCCTGATGCCAGTTCTTCTGGGAAGCCCAGAATTTCATATATATTTTAGTAACACATTCCCAGCTCCCCAGGAAAGCCAGTCTCATCTAATTTCTTAGTCAGTAAAAACAATTCCCTGTTCCCTCAGGCTATGAAGGGACCAGCCAGGGACACTCTCGATCTTGATCTCTAGCCAGTGCTTAGGCCCAGTATCTGACAGCCTCAGGTGGGCTGGGACCGAGGAAGCTCCATCTTGAAGGCTGGTCTAGCCCCAGACAGGGCATGAGGGGCAGAGAACCCAAGAAGGCACAGCTTTGGCCCTCAGGAGCCCACTGTATGCTGGGGAAATTGAACCACGGTGCAGTAGTGTGGAGTGGATGAGTGTTCCATGAGCCTAGGAGCAAGAAAGTCTCTTTGGCCTAGGGCTTCCTGGAGAAGGGGACATCCGTTCCTGCTGGGTCTTAACAGGTAGAAAAAGAACAAAAAGGAAACTCAGGCAAAGGGATCCATATGTGCAATGGCAAAGAAATGTGAAAAGGCATCGGGAGGAGCAGTCTGGGGGAGGCCAGACCAGTGCGGGCACAGCACAACAGGCGGAGCAGCAGGGATGAGCCAGGGTCCAGGAGAGAGAGGCCCATCGCAAGTGCAGACTTTGTCCTATTGGCAACAAGGAGTCCACGGAGCTTTAGAGAGATGTACTCAGCTTCGTGTTGGCAAAGACTCCCTCTGACCAATGGGGCTGCCTCTTTTACTTTCATCAGACACTGTGAAAACATTCCCTTAAGTGTGTACTTTTTAATATCACATCTCTTTGTCTGTCTGCTCACTGTTTTGTTGCTGGAACTAAATATACAGTGGATCATGAGACTCGGATTCTATGAGAAACCCAGGGTCTCTGCTTTACCATGGAGCAGGGTCACCAACCCAGATCTCCAGGCCCATGAGGATGGAACATGAAAGGAGCCCACAAAAGTGGCTTCCATTGGCATGGGCTCTGGAGCTGTCTAGAAGTCCAGGGACACCAGACTTGATCAAGGAAGGGCTGTCACTTTAGAGGTTCAAAAGGAAGAGCCTCAAAGCAAAGGCAAGCAAAGGAACCCCGCGATGAACTTGCTCTTTTCCTTTGATGAGCCTCTCCCCAGGTGTATTTCAGCAGACCCCGGGGACCCACCCACACTGGGCCTGCTGGCCTCCCTTGGCTCCAGCCCACTGCCCCAGCTGGCCTTCCCCAGCCTGCAAGGAGCCTGGAGCATGGCAAATCCACCTGCTGTAGGCTATTATCTCAGATCTTGGTACATCCAGACAGCATGAGGGTGGAGGGAGAGCTATTTAACACAAATCCTAACATTTTTTTTCTGCTCAGGAAGGGGTGTAATAGCTGGCAGATAAACATGACAGCAGTTTCTATCATTTTAAATGGTAGGAATTTAAAGTGTGACTTTAAGAAGAAAAAAACTTGTAAAAAAAAAAAAATATATATATATATATATCAGGCCATGGTGGGGTAACCCAGCAAGGACCAGTGATGATTCCCCCAGCTCATCCCCTTGTTTTCCCACAACCCAACCATTCTCCAAAGAAAGCAAGGCAGTGAATAGGTCTTAAGCCAGTGCACACAGGAAGAAATTGAGGCTCACAGATGGGGATGACTTCCTAAGATCCCATGAGACAAGGATGTGGCAAGGCTTGGATGAGATGGGGCACCAGTGCCCAGGAATTTGAACATTTTCGTTTACCCAGGAAATCTCTGGAGTCACCACAACCTCCCCCAGGGGATCTCCCCACCCCACCCCATTTATAGGGTGAGCTCAGCCTGTCGTGAGGAGAGGAAAATATTATTAGTGCTCTCTGAGTCTTTACAACAGGAGCTCTCACCTCATAGATGTGAACCCTGTTTGGAGAAGATGCAAGGAAGTAAAGAGAAGCCCAGGAACTTTCTCCATTTGTGTGTGTTTATGGCCTAGATAGCTACAGGATGTATCTTAGCTACACTCCAACATTGCATCCTTTCTGGGGTGAAGAATCTAGGCCAACCAGGGGCCCTTGGTTCTCTAGAAGGCCACAGTAGGCCTTTGTGGGAATGGAAAGGGACAGCTTGCTTTTAGTGCTGGCCCTCTCTGTGGGTGTGGCCTGCAAAGGAACCAACAGACCCTATGCTGGGGACTGTAATGTGTGAGCTCATTAAATTCTTCCAACATTCTAAAGGAGGGTTTGTGATTGTCACCATTTTACTGATGAGGAAAGTAAGGCTCCTAGGGGAGAAATCACTTGCCCACAGTTCCATAGCTAGTGAGTGAAAGAACCAGGATTTAAACTGGTTTTTTCTCACTACAGAGACTATTTTTCCACCATTGTATCTCACATTTTTCCCAGGAGGTTATCCGTAACAGAAGAGACTAGAGTGGAACAGCTATCTCAGTGGATACAGCTCAAAGCAAACAACAGTAAGCTTAAAATTCCTTCATAGTCTCATGTTTTACTTTAACAATTCATGCAAAATTTGCATTCCACTTTCTGATTTAGCCTGGTTGGTTTTAATATGACTGTATGAATATTTCAAAAAAAAAATGTGCTCTGTTCCTCATGTTGTTCTGTTCTGTTCACCTCACTATGACGGACCCTGGGTCAGCTGGTCTTGAACTTGACCCTAGAATTGACTCTAGGAGCAGTGACCCTGCTGCCTCCCAGAGCCAATTACAGGCAAGATCAAGACCAGCTGACCTTCTCCTAGGCAGCTCCTTTGGTGTGCAGATGCTCTGACCTCACTGTTCATGAGTGGACCTCAACTCAGGTATCTTCCAGTTGGGTGCTGGAAGGAACCCATTGACTCACACTAGAATGATGAGGATTTGCTCATCTGGCGTGGAGAAGGATGAGCCCACAAAACCCTAAAAGGAAAGGAGAGGCTGGACACAGCTGTACTCAGCAGATTCCTGAATGCTAGGCTGGAAAGTGGTGCCTGTTGTCCAAGTGGAGTCACATGGTTGCTAATGTGGGCAAGTCTGAGGACACACTTCATGAGCAGCTGGGGTCTGGAAGGCTCCTCGCTTTACCCTGGCCACATATACTTACTGGTTGCCTACAGCACATAGCACCTTGGAGAGAGCACTATTAGGAAACCGAGATTACTGTGGCACAATTAATTCCTGGGTAAGGCATGGGGTTGTGGTAGACAGAGCTCAGTCTTTAGTTTGAATCCCAACCCTGCCATTTCTTGGCCATAGAGTGTTGGGCCAACCAATTAATGTAAAAACATACATGAAAAAAGGACCCTCATCAACATTAGAAGGGGTAGATTCAGAGCACTTTAGGCAGGAAAACAGGAAGGCAAGGCCAGGAAACTGGAACCCAATGAATACTCAGAACCAAGGATGCAGATGATTTATTTAGCGAAGTGGTCACTTCTGTGACATAGCTGGACAAAGGATGGGTAACAGCTTGGCAGAGCCAGTTGGAGCAAGGGCAAATCTCAGTGTCTGGGGCAAAAGATGATGAATTTCCCTCTGACCCATCATGTTTATTCATCTTCCACTCCCCATTGCCACACTAGCTCTTGCTGTATGTCCTCAGCAGGATCTACATTCCCTCAGCGCTGGTGGGAACCCCTTAGAGTACATAGAGGTGTCAGTCCAGTAAGACTGCTCTACACAACAGAAGTGAGGCCCAGGGAATAGCAGCCAGGCCCTTATCCTGTTATCTCTGCAGGAGTGACTACCCTACCCAGATCCAGAGACACTGAAGGAAATGATAATTCCCTGGTACCTCACTGCCTCGGGACAGAATGAAGAAAGCCACCCTTCCTTAGGCTGCAGCTGGCCACCGCTGGGCTGGGTAAACAGGTCATCAGCACCAAGCTAAATCAGGAGTAACACTATGGAAGACATGGGTGAGCCCAAGAGGAAGCATGAACACGATACTGGTCCTAAGTCATGTCAACAGGTTGTGCTGGGCCAGGATCCCCAGGGGAAAAAAAATGGTCAACCCAACTGGAGGGTGGAAGAAAAAAAACATAAACATGGATAGTCATGTCATCTCAAATCCCTGACTTGCCTTCCTCATTACTTAACAGTGTGAGCTCCTTCTCACTCTATGACCAGCTTTGAATCACAGCCAAGTAAAACAAGGAAATAGGAAAAGTAAATCCAACTAGAAGAGACAAGCTGATAGACAAGCTCCCATGCAAGGGTTCTCTGTTGGAGGTTTTCCATGTATACATGTCTAGAAGTGATAGAATGCAAGACCTTGGCTTCCTCTTGCAGGGATCTGCCTTTGAGGTCATAGACTGTCTGAACAACAGGGAGAGAGGTTAGTGGTGGAGCGTGGGGGGAGCTGTTCTAGCCCCAGTTTCTTCTGACACATTTTTCAGGATCATGGGTCTGATCCTCAGAAGCACAGGAAACACATCTAAGCCATATTTGTGCACATGAGCAGACTCTTCTAGATTTTTAGTAACCAGGGATGGGCTTTTGCATGGCACTGACTATACAGTTGTCTTGTAGAGATCAAGCCAGTCTTTTGCATCCCACCTCCAGAAAAGATGGGAAAAGGTCATCAAAGGGGCTACATTCACCAACTGAAATCCACCCATGAATGTTAGGTCTCTAAAAGGAGGTATCAGCACTCACAATGGTAGCCTCCAAACCTAGCATCCCACCTATCTAAGAGCTCAGTGGTGGTCCACTGGGACACATACAAGGGAAGTAAAAGGGCTCAGGATGAAAGAGAATCTGTTGGGAAGACTTTTAGGGGCTGGATCGTTATGGGGCTTCCTTCTGTATCTGAGAACTGCTCTGGGTGGTGGGATGTGGACTCTGATCCTTGATTGGAATGTTCAGAGAATGAGTGTCTGGTGGCCTTGAAGTGTTGGACAGAAAAGTATCAGTATAAAAGCCTGGAGCTCAGGGTAATTAATGTAGTTCATGGTTCCTTAGTGAGCAGGACTCTTGGATGTAGAGGAGAAAGGGTCATAGGAAGTAACCCGCCAAAATTACAAATTTAGTCTCTGTACAATTACTTCAGTGCCTTTGGGCTTATGAATACAAATCAGTGGACCTTCTCTATGATGGTCCAACAAACTCTCAGTGCCCACCCTGTCCCTGTATCTCCCATGGAAGATGAATACTGTCAGGTGTTCTTTGGGTCAAAGCCCCCAGGGCATTCTGGAGGCTCAGAGGGCAAAGTGGTGTCATTCCATGTAAAATCAGGCTTCTGAGGCATCAGGCAGAATACGGTGTCCATATACTCCATAGGTCTGCTGATTCTTGGATGAAGTCAAGCACAGTTTGCTAGACCCAGGTCACTCCTCTGAGTATAACTAGGACCCATGAGTGAAACTTAATAGCTGTAAGGAAGACCTGCTGTCTGCCAGAGAGGGTAAGCTGCCCATCTCGGCAGCTGTCTAAAAAATGCCAGGTGTCTCTTTAAAGGGAAGAGGAGCATTGCTGAAATGGATTTCAGGTCACTTCCATTCTAGATGGGTGAGATCTTGTGGAGCTGGAATCACATTTGAACTCATTCATACCTGTAGAGCACAAATCCAAGTAGAGTGTGTTTGGTCTGTACAGGTTGAAGCCCCCTGCTCCCCCGTCCAAGTCTCCTCACTGAGCAGGCCAACATGCTCTTGTGGCTGTATATATTGGGCTGATCCATTCTGGTTATCACCAAACAGCAAACCATAGGGAACAGCCACTTTGCCATAGACCCAATACCCACGTAGATCTCTGATGAGAGCAGCCATAACTCAGACCCACTGACCAAAAGGGCCATGAGTGACATCCAAAACCAGTGAAGGTCCAAGCAGGACACAGACCAGGGCTTTGCTTGCCATATACATTATCTCCAGAGGTTATTTCTACCCCACTCCCTATTCAAGGCCTGTTGGAGCAGATTGCAAAAGCAAAAGCACAGTAACTCAATTTACACATGATTATAATCATTTCCAGTGCACACATTTCTTCACCAGGTGGATCCTGAGTTAGCCCATGTAAATCCAGGTTAACCCACATTGGTAATCAGACTCAAAAGCACTTTTCACCCTACATTCTACTAGCCAATCAAAGACAAAGAGTTGTGGCCTCTACCATTGCCTTGGCTTCTGAACACCCTCACAGGCTATCCCAAGGTTCCCGCTCAACTCCAGGGAGGCTGACATCTTCACATCCACTGGGCATATGATATTGCATGAGACCAAAGTCTCCACATTGTTTGAAGCCTCCTCCATGAATCCCAATGGCCTGCACTTGTACAGTTTGGGTGTTTGATAGATAAAGCACGTATGAGAAGAGAAAACAAAATAAATCAACTTTTTAAAAAAGCCAGCACTGTGCTGTCAATGTTTTTTTTTTTTTTCTTTTCAATTCTAGCTTAAAAAAGCAGAAGGTAAATAATGTCAGGTCAATGAATATCAGATATATTTTTTGACTGTACATTACAGTGAAGTGTAATCTTTTTACACCTGCAAGTCCATCTTATTTATTCTTGTAAATGTTCCCTGACAATGTTTGTAATATGGCTGTGTTAAAAAATCTATACAATAAAGCTGTGACCCTGAGATTCATGTTTTCCTAAGATATTCGTACTGGTGTCTTCCTGAGGTTGGGTAGGGATGAGATGGGGACAAGCTGAAGGAGGAGGAGAAAAAAAATATTATCAGCTAGGTTTCTTTATATTTAAGTTAATCCTTACATCACAGGAAATACATATTATTCCCTCTTTGCAGATGAAAAAGTTAAGGCTCAGAAATATCAGGGGATTTTCCATGACTGCACATTGAGCTAGTAAAAGGGTTGGGTGTAAAGTGGTGTTTCTCAAGTGTGGTTCATAGAGCACCGGCATCAGAATCACTGTGAAGTTTGTGACACATACAGATTCCTAAGCCCAGAGAATCACAATTTCAGGGTCTGCATTGCTAACAAGTTGCCTAAATGTATCAGCTAGCTATGGCTGCATAATAAACCACCCAAAACTCAGTAACTTGAAACAAAAATATTATTTGATAGCAGCCACCTAAGACTCAACTGATCTAGGCTGAGCTCAGCTAATCTCAGCTAGGCTCATTCACGTGTTGGCTAAGGGCTCTATTCTAGGCAAGGCTTCGCTGGGGCATGTGAACTGTTATATCCCTGCACCTTATTTTCTTTACCCTCCTCCTGGCACCAACGAGGTAGCCTGTGCATATGCTCCTCATGATAATAGCAGGAGCATGAGAGAAAGTCCAATCACATATATATTTTGCCATACCTTTGCTTGAATCATATCTGCAACATCCCCTTGGACGCAGCTAGTTACATGGAATACTCAGAATCAAGGGGCAGGGATTCTGCTTCTTGACATAAACCCCTCTTCTCAATTTTCCAGAAAATACTGAGGTTGGCCAGGCATGGTGGCTCACACCTGTTATCTCAGCACTTTGGAAGACCAAAGTGGGAGATTAGTTAGGCCCATGAGTTCAAGACCAGCCTGGGCAACATAATGAGACCATATCTCTACAAAAAGTTCAAACAAATTAGCCAGGCGTGGTAGCACACACCTGTAGTCCCAGTTACTCAGGAGGCTGAGGTGAGTGGATTGCCTGAGCCTGAGAAGTTGAGGCTGCAGCAAGCTGAGACTGCACCACTGCAGTCCACCCTGGGCAACAGAGTGATGCCTTGTCTCAAAAGGAAAAAAAAAAAAAAAAAAAAACGCTGAGCTTAGGTATGAAACCAATGGTGCCTGATGCACACTTTAACACTATAATCTCAGAGTGTAATCCATGGGTCACCTACATCATTACACCAGGGAAACTACTCAACATATAGAGTCTGATTCAATAGGTCCAGGATAGGAGCTAGGAATCTACATGTTCAGCAAGTGCCCCAGGTGATTGTAAAACATGCTAAAATTAGGCAAGCACTATTTTTAATGCTGTTGTTATTAGAGGGGAACAGATACGAGCCCAAAAGGAACTGGGACAAACCAGTGCTCAAACTGGGACATGAGGCTGCCAACCTCTCAGTTGGATGTATATGTCCTCTATTTTCTTCTGGATGAGCAGAAGAGATAACTAGAACCTGACTCCTTGGAGTTTACTGGTTCCCAAATTCTTTATATGTGTCCAGATACAGCCTGAGCTGGAAACGCAAGCCGTGGGGGTGGAGCGCAGGGTTCACCTTGTTCTCTTGCAGCCTTGGGAACCCTGGCAGAGCTCTTCTGCCTGAGGAACTTAGATGGCTCACCAGGCCTCCCAGGCCACAGAGTCTAGAGAACATGTGCTTCCCAGCTTGGGTACGATGTGGAGAACCTGGTGTCCAGCCGGCTAATTATCTTGTCACCTTGTCCTCGGTCATATTAATCTCACTTAGTCTGCCTGCTACATTTATTCTTTGGCCACAAATGTAATATATGACACTGGAGAAAGAAAACTAGAAAGAAGGAAAAAAATCTTAAATAACTCCTACTTAAAAAAAAATACTTTAGGACATACCATTTTTCCCCAAAATGGAAATTGCTTTTAAAGTGTTATGATAAAAGTAGCACATACTCACTTGAAAGGACTCAATATAAAATTATTTAAGGCAAAAGGTGAAAGTTCCCACTTCTCAAAGGTACCTGTTAATATTTTCATGCCATTCCAGACCTTTCTATGCATAAACATACACATTTTCTACATAGGTGGTATCAACCAATATATACTCTGAGACCTGCTTCTTCTCACTTAACAGCATACAGTTGTCATATTTCCATGGAAATATGCTTAAATAAATATCCGTTATCTTCCTTGACACCCCCATAGTACCCCTGAACTTGAAGCTAAGCTGTTTTGGGTGCTTCAAGTCCTGTGTTCTCACAGTGATACTAAGGATCAACGTTATCTGTGAGGGACATCCCACCCTATGTGCTGCCATCCTGGAGCGAGACTGATAATAGTGGCACAGCTCTCTTTATATGCCTGTTGGCTGTCCAGGTAGGTCTTAGCCTGGCCTTCCTGTGTGGCTAGACCTGGAGTGTGAGCCCATGTCAGACCTAGGAGCACCTTGATTGGTAGCTCTGGTTTGATTTAAGATCTTCCTTTAATTCCAAAGGCTCAAGCCTTCCGTCAGAACTCCAGGGGATCTAGAAGCCCTCAGATTCCTGGAGACACGGGATAAGGTCAACAACATACCATGCAGAAGCCAAGAAGAGGGATTTGATTCCCTCTGACAGGGTTTGCAGGTGGCAAGAAGAAAAGAATAGGAATAGAAGCAGAAGCAGCTGGTGAGATAAAGAAACCACATTAGTTAATTTCAGAAATTTTTTGACCACTTAATCTCTAGGATATGCAACAAGACTCAACAAAGGCTTGGCCTGAGTGGCTTTCTCTTGAAATTTAATGCAAGGACTGAGCCTGGACTCATCATTGACATGCAGTAGAGACATGGCACCCACAGGGAGATGATACTCACAAACGGAACAACTGGAGACAGAGAAGAGCATGGGATTATAACCCCCTGGAAATTAACATAAACTGAGGAGGGCATCAGTTTTCCCAGTCTATTGAAAAGGCATTGGAACAAAATTTAACTAGTTATTCAAGGACATTTGGAGTACAGGAATAGAGAAATATACAGAGAAGTACAGATGCATAGAGAAAATAAATTGAATATATAAATGTATGAAAAACTACACCAGTATATTAACAGTGGTTATCTTTCATCATAGGGAACACAAGTAATTTTTGTTCTTTATAATTTTCTATATTTTATAAATGTTATATTACTTTGATACCTAGAAAGGCCAATTATATAAAAAGAAGAGGTGAGAAGAACATAAGAAAATCCAGGCAGAACAGATAAGATGATGCCAGGAACAGGGTCATACCCCAAGACCTGCCATATACCTGGATCAAGAGGTTTGAAAAAGCAGCACTGCCCATTTCCCACAAAAGGGGAACACAGTCAATTAGTCAATGTCCAAAAGGGAAAAATAATCCCTTGATCAGAATAAATAGAAAATATTCCTGCTATAGAGCTTAGAAGAAATTTTTTTCATGAGTCCCCTTAATAAATAATGGCTTCAACAACATCCTTCACTGACACAATGGATTCCTCTCCCTGAAGACTCATGGCCTCACGCCATAGAACAATTCAGTGAAAGCTCTTCACTGAAAGACCAAAATGAAGGGGCCCAGCTACACGGCTCTCTGCAAGTCAGACCTAAGCCAGGTGTAGGTTTTCAGAATCTTAAGTATTATATAAACAAGTTTTCTCTTCTCTCTGAGTACCCATGAGCTAGAGGCTTTTAGCCCAGAACCGGTGAAATAGCTATTCTGAGTTGCTGGTTGAATTTGGAGCGCGAGTTTAAGAGCCAGCTGAGCCAGAAGGTGAATTAGTATTTCCTTTTGAATGATGAGGAGACTAATAGATACATGTGCTGAGACAGAAGATGAATCTGTTTCTCTATTAAGGTGAGGCATGGCAAGGTCAAGAAGTAAACCCCCATTCCAGGTTATAATGAGGACTGACTCCATCCCACCCCACTGTCCTTTAAAATACCTACAAATATGTAGTCAAAGCTGGAAACATGTGAGCACACCTAGCAACCAAGCTATTGTGTGAATCCAAGAGGAATTTCCTCTGATTACAAGACACAAGAAGCTGAAATAAGAATCGTAATCAGTGGTTGATGCTGAATCATGTGTTGCTGCCTAAAAGATGCAAAGAAGCCTCAAAGAAGATAAAGTGGCTCATCCCTCCCAGGTGCCTGCTCCAGATGGTCTGTACTCACTCAGAAAATTGGTCAATCGTCCATTTCTATCTCCTGGGAGATGAAATGACATTAAGAAAAACTTCTATGGGCAGGAGAACAGCAGAGAGAATCTTGAAGAAATGTATGCTGAGGATTTTAGCTTTTCATGCCACCCCCGGATCCATTTGCAGCACCCCAGAGAGAGGAAGGGAGTGGTAAGAGCACCTTGCTGGTTGAATGCATACAAATAAAACAGATGCCTCTTGTGTACCACTTCAAATATTCTCAGCCTAACCTCTTATGTCATCCATGGCCCTGGGGACAATTTGCAAGCATGCTTCTTCAGATTGCATACAGGGGACATCCGTGGTGTCTTTCCTCAGACAGGCTCTGCAGCTCTTGTTTCCTGTGCCACAATTTCTGGAACTATTCTCTGAGATACCCACAGGAACCCACTTAGCACTTGTGAGTGTGCTACCCAGAGATGCGGGGAAGTTAACAATGAAATCTTTGACTGATGGGAGCCTGGAGGCTGTGAACAAATGCTTCCTCCTTTCTTCCATCTGAAGGCAGTTCTTAAGTGTATTTCATGTGGCTTTTCAAATGGTCCCAGAACAAACAGACCCTGTAAGAGTAGCCAACTCTACAATACATCTTGTAATACCTCTTTCTCACTCCTTCCCTGACTTACAACCCCTATTCTCATTGCTTTCTGGAATCATATTTCCAAATAAAATTTCATTTAAGGTTTTGCTTTCAGGGGAACACTAGCTGGGAAACTGGGCTTCAGCTATGCACAATATCCTACCATCCAGCTGTTAAGCTGAGATGGGATTCTGCCAACACCCATAGAGGGCTGCCAGATGTCCAAAGAGGCTTTTGATCTAGGGATAAAAAATGGACTTGATGTAAAGTGACTCAGGGGAGAGGTTCTACTCATGTCCTAAGCTCATCCTATGTGTCAAGATGTTAATTTCCTGCTCAGATTTGGGAACAGGAGTCCTGCCATCTCATATTTTTGTTGAAAATACTTGATGAGCCTGCCCAATAGACAGCAAGAAGGATGGTAAGGGGTCCTGTTTTACTAAAATCCCATTGACAGCCCTAGCATAGGGTGCAAGAGCAAGGGGGTGGTTGGCCAGTGGGGTGGAGGAGTAGCTGGATCTGGGATCCATGCATGCAGAGTAAGCAGCCTGCAGCAATGCTTACGCCCAGTCTATCCCTGGCAGAACATGGCTCCTGACAAACCATGTAGGCAGCTAGCTCCTAATGGAGAAAATTGTGCCAGGAAAAGAGATGGGGGCGTGCGTTCCAGCCAACACTAAATGCCGATACAAACTTCTCCCAGGGTTGATGAAGCTCCTTGTACTAGCTCCCTGTACCAGCTCTGCCTAAGATCTCTGCCCTCACAGGCTGTCAAAATTTCTGGCCTGCCAGAGAAAAATAACAGCACATCTTAACTATCCCTTCCCTTTTCTGGCCCCTCCACGATGCTCTCTGACAGCCCGACCCCAGCTCTGAGCAAGCTCACACCTTCGCTTGTAAGGGTGAACAAACAGGAAAACATCACCAGACACATGAAAAGATGCAGGAGTTCAAAAGCAGAGGTTCACTTTTAGGAATGAGAGAATGTGCCTGCCTATGAAATCAGGTCTCTGCCAAAAAAAAGAAAGACATTTTACAATGAATCTCCACAGATGCAGAAAAACACTAGATTTTCTAAATACAAGAAATTTTTTGTTGTTGTATCCAACAAAACAAATTGCTGAGAAGTCTAGTAGAGAGAAAACACAACCAAAATTAGGAGACAGGAAGGGGATATAATAGTGAATATAGAAATTATACATAATTCTAAAAGGATATCATAAACAACCATGGCTATTAAATTTTAAAATCTTGATCAAGGGGGTAGTTTTGAAAAATGTATATTATCAAAATTGGCTCAAGAAATAGAAAACCCAAGTTGACCTGTTATCAGAGAAAAAAGTTTTGTTGTTGATTCATCTCTGAAAGATGCAAGAGCAGGTAGTTTCATAGGTGAGCTGGATCAAACTTTCAAATAAAAAAAATCATTATTATGCAGTCTGTACTATTCCAAAACAATGCAAATAAAAGAAAGCTTCTTAATTCATATTATGATTATAAAGAAATAGCACAGATACCAAATTTGACAGAGGACACACACACAAAACCTCTAAACCAGCCACATAAATGTGAAGATTTTTACCACATTTTAATGATTACAATAAAATCATTAATGACCCCCACAGCCTCTTAAAAAGTAATATACTGGCCGGGCACAGTGGTTCATGTCTGTAATCCCAGCACTTTGGGAGGCTGAGGTGGGAAGATTACCTGAGGTCAGGAGTTCGAAACCAGCCTGGTCAACATGGTAAAACCCTGTCTCTATTAAAAATCCAAAAACTATTAGCCGGCATGGTAGCACATGCCTGTAATCCCAGCTACTCAGGAGACTAAGGCAGGAGAATCGCTTGAACCTGGGAAGCGGAGGTTACAGTGAGCTGAGATTGCACTATTGCACTTCAGCCTGGGCAACAAGAGCGAAACTCTATCTCAAAAATAATAATAATAATAATAATAATAATAAACCATGTTCAAGTAGCCTATATGCCAAGAATTCAAAAATACTTAAATATGAGGAAGTCTAGCAGTAAAAAGACATACAAATCATCTTAATAAATACTTAAAAAACATTTGACAAAATTTAATATCAATTCCTGATGAAATATGATGGATTCAATAAACTATTAATTGCAGGATACTTTGTTAGCCTAAGAAGTTAAAATTATTAGGGATAGATATTACTAGAGTTCACCAGTATTCACTTCTCCACTCCTTCTAGGCATAAAGGAAAATTACTCCTCTCACCCTCCTTGTAATTAGCTGGAGTCATGTGACAAGTCTTGACCAATAAGCATAAGCAGAACTGATAATGTATCAGTTTTATACCAAAGTATTTAATGACTGTTGAGACACTCTCTAGTATTTTCTTTCCTCGATTCATCTATCAAGGACATCCTGCATTGTAGATGGTGCAGCCATAGGATGGGGGAGATTCCCTCAGCCTGGATCACTGAACCACCACATGGAGTACAGTTACTCTTGGGAGTTACTGGACTCCCAGAACGTCGTGTGTATGAGAAATAAACCTTTGTGGTTCTTAGCCGCTAAGCTTTGGGAGTTGTTTATTACTACAAAATGCATGATATCCACAGCAAGCATGTTAAATAACAGAGAAAATCTAAGTGTATTTCTGTTAAAGTCATGGATGTCTACATCCTTGCTATAATTTAGCATTTTTGGATAATGCCAATGCAGCTAGCACTATTAATCAATAACTAAGAGATCATTGTTACAGTTACCATTGCTGTGTAGCCAATTATCCCACAACAAGTATATTTTATTTTTTCATAATTTTATGGGTCAGGAATTCTGAAAGGGTTCAGTTTGGCAGCTCTTGAGAAGGGTCTTTTATGTGGTTACAGACGTCAGGACTACAGACATTTTTAAGCCTTGTCTGGACTGGATGTCCAGGACAACTCACATATATGCCTGCTGTTGATGCTGGCTGTTGGCTGGGAGATTCAGTGGAGCTGTCAATTAAAGTGCCTTCATGTGGCCTCTTCAGCATAGACAGCCCAGAGTAGTCAGACTAATTACACAGCCCATACCTTCACCCACAGTGAGTGTCCCAAGAGATCCTGATGAAAACTAAGTAACCTTTTCCCACCTAACCTCTGAAGTTACATCTCATCACTTCTGTTAGATTCTATAGGTCAGCAGTGATTCAAGAGAAGGGGACACAGACTTGTTCTTTTTATAAAAGCAGTATTAAAGATTTGCACACATGTTTTAAGACCACCACAATTACTTTTATAAATGAAGGCCCAAAGTTAATACCATCTTTGGCATATGTCTAGTAATGCTAAAAACTATTAAGACTGATAAGAAAATTCAACAAAGGCACAGGTTATAAAATAAGTATGAAAAATAAATAACTTCTCTATTCATACTTGTAGAATAAACTAATGAATTCATTCATTAGTATAGTATCAATTATATATTAGAAAACATAACGAGAAAGAAAAATTACACTCACAATAGCAGCAGAAAATATAGGAAGCCTAGGAATAAACTTAAGAAATGTGCAGGACCCACATAAAGAAAGCTATAGAACTCTATCTTGAGACCTAAAAGATGACAGGAATAAACTAAGAGATTCAGCAGACAGTCACAATCACTACAGTTAACTTGCCAATTCTACCACAAACTAAAAGAATAAGTTTAATGCAGCTTCAACAAAATCAATGAGTCTTTTAGTAAACAACTGGAAAACATAATTTTAAAGTTAATGTGAAAAACCTAAACATACAAGAATAACCGAACAATTTTCAAGACTGCTACAATAATTAAAGCCACGTAGTACCGATGAAGCAATGCATTCTGATCAATTCTTTGAGATTCCTTGTCACACCAGATACTGGGAAGACAAGCCTCATATTTGTCAATATAGTTTGGATAAAGCTGGTTTGATATTTTCTAGTATCTCCTGATCAAAGCAAAAGAAAATGACAAGGAAAACTCCTCTCTTACAAATCACCAAAGTAAAGTTTTTTCAATTCAGTGCATTTTGTTATATCCAGTATATACATTGTCAATGTTTAAGACCTGAAGTGTTCATATTATTCATTTGCTTAATTTTTTAATTACACAAACGATACATACATTCTTCTCATAAAATAATCAGAATATTACCAATAAAGTTGGGCTCCCACTGGCCACCATCCCCAATCCCAGCCACTTCCCCAAGAGAAAGAGAGAAATCTTTGGTCTGTTTTACTACTCCTGGTCTTCTCACCTCTCCAGGCAACCATGAGGGCTGACAGGCTCCAGGGCACTCCTCTAGGTATTAAAAACAAGGTCAACAAGTAGCTTTACCTGGTTAAGACTATGCAACGGGAGTAAGTTACAGAAGTAAGCAGAGAAGAACCAATTTTAATACAATTTCCTATGTTGGTCCCTGGACTGGAATGATGAGTAAAGCTTCCCTCTGATTCCTGCTACATTCCAGCAGTCAGTTCCAGCAAGGTCTGTGCAAAATAAGAAGCCGGGTGAGAAATTTTCCTTGGAGGTGAATCCATCTGTCTCTTTGAGAGTAGCCTTGGAGAGCAATCAGCCATCACTAATGGCTCCAAGCAGGGCCTCAAGGGACACCCAGACAGCTTGGCATCCAGTTCCCCAGAGATAAGTAATGCTGCTCTGGGGTTGTGGAACAAGTGCAAACTAAAAGATCCTCAGAGAGGTACCATATGTCCAAACAGACTGTGGGTGCCTTCGGAGGGGAAACGTGCTAAGACAGCTCATGTCCTGCTTGACAGAACCAGAAAGACAAAATGCCCTCGTCACAAAAACCAAAGACAATCGCATGGTATACACTCTAACAAAAAGGAAGATGTTGGCCAATTTTTCTTTACCTATATCACCGGAGAAATAACAGATCTGAAACTAGGAATAAGACTAAACTCCAGGTCTCTTGAAAAAAAAATTGTTAACTACTTTTTAATCCAATACATCATGGCTTATGCCTTTATAACCCCAAACAGACAAGCACAAAATGTTGTCTCTGAGGAGCATCCTCCAGGATGATGGCTGAACCTGAAGAAGTGAGCCTTGGTACCTTGGTTCTCTTGGAAAAGCCATTGGGGCATCATGTAAAAGTCATAGCTCCCTGAGACACAGGTAGCATAGCTCAGCTCAGCTGATCTGCAGTTACGCATTTCCTTCCAGTTTTTTGAAGCAGGACAAGGAGATTTTAGGTTTTCAGGACTGGAGTGAGGTGTACTGGAGAATCAACCAAAGAGAGAAAATTCCCAGAAACCGTGGTATAAGCCAATGGCTAGGGAAGGGCCCATGAGTGCAGGCCTGCCTTCAGGGAAAAAAAGGGGGCAGAGGCCTCCATCCGGGGCCCAGCAAGAAATCAGGCCATTTGTGGAATAAAGGCTTGAGACATTTTATGCGGGGAAAACAAATCCCCAGAGGCCGTAGCAGGGGGATTAAATGTGCATGATGTTGGGAAACTGTCATTATGGCTTCAGCTCTGAAAGCTGATAAAACCCCTCTGCAGAAACATCCCTCTACACATCCTGCCAAAGTGCCCCAGAATGGCATCTTTCAGCCTTTAGAGAGACAGACCTAGAGCAGACAATGGCAGCCCTGATTCTTCCTGATGCCCCAGTGGCTTTTCCAAGAGAACTCTAGGCCTCTACTCTTCAGGGGAAGAAGCCGCCCTTCTTTTCTGATTTTAGAATTCTCAGCCAGCTCACATTGCTTTACATGTCTGATAAATGTGATTGACCTCCTAGCTGACTCTATTCCAAAGTCACAGTACACCCCTCTTTGCAGGCCTTCTGCTTAATGCTGCCCATAAAGGAAAGGGAGTTAGGGGCCTATTCCACGAGCAGTCTTCTTAAGGCCTGCCCAAGTGGAAAGTGAGTAACTCAGGAAGAAGAATCCTGGGGGCTGGATAGTGCACCCTACCTGCGGATACCTTAGGGGATATCAACATCATCTGACCCTTCCCCTGCACTGGGCCAGGGCACCTCCCTGATGGGACCTCTGTCAGCCAACCCCCGGGGCTGAGGCTTTCTGCTGGCGTGGTGTGTTCATCACAAAAGGTAAAATTAACATGCATCAGAAACTGATGTCACGCTAGGATTTTTTTTAAATGCAGTTTTTTTGCATCAGGCCTGGAGAACATGTCAGTGGCAACACTCCAACAATGCAAGCGTGCAATTCCAGGTGGGGAAGCATAGCCCCGGGAGGCTTAACCATGAACCCAGAAGCATCCCAGGGTGAGATTTTTCAAAGAACTAGAAGGTTTATCCAAGGAAACCCAAGAGAGTGGCTGCAGAGACAGGAGGGTGGCAGGAACAGTGCCCTGGAGATGTCCCAGATGTTGGTAGGGTTTCCCACTCCTGCTGTCCCAGCCAATCGACTTTTTATGAGGTTGTTACAAAGACAAAGCAAAATTAATGAAAAACATAAAAGAATAAGAAGTGATAAAGATTTTACATTGAGACTAAAGTAAAAAGTAATAAACAGCAATAAAATGAAAGACTCCAGTAAGAGGATTGAACTATCAACACATTAAAAAAAATGAGGCTTCTGAAAATCATATTTATTATTTAACAAACACATACACTGGCAGAGCTAGTGGTGTTCACCAACTAGTCCATGACCTTCTCTGCATTGCCCGGGCTCCTTCTAATAATACTGGGCCCATATGACTAATTCTGGCCAACAGACTCTGAGGGGAGATGACACACAACACTCTGAGGCTTTTAAGAAACTCTGAAAATCACAGTAAGATGCTTCACAAGATGAAGGACATATGGATCACCGAGTTCCACATGAGGCCCCTGGAAGGTTACCTGACCCCCATCAGACACAGGCTGGGTGAAGAATAAACCTTCATAGATGAAGCCACTGAGATGTGAGGGTTTACTTGTCACCACCACATACCTTGACTAATACAAATGCTTATAATTCACTAATTTAATCCTTCTTACAACACTATGATATAGGTTCCATTATTATCCCCATTTGAAATCTGGGGGAACTGAAGCATGAAGAAGCTAAGGAACTTAATTTAGATCACACAGTTGTTAAGTAGCAAACCTAGAATCCAAATCCAGGCAGTCTGTGTTCTTAACCATTATCACATGCCGGTTCTCACAAATAAAGCATCTTAAAGTAAAATGCAAGGAATTTCAAAGGCATGTACCTTCTTCTACAGAAAATTAGGGGATGTTGAAACAGGGCAGTGTTAGAGAGTGTATTTGTCTCTTTTCTCACGCTGCTGATAAAGACATACCTAAGACTGGGCAAGTTACAAAAGAAAGAGGTTTAATTGGACTTACAGTTCCACGTGGCTGAGGAAACCTCACAATCATGGCTGAAGGCAAGGAGAAACAAGTCATGTCTTACATAGAGACTACAAAGAGATAAAACTTGTGCAGGGTAACTCCTATTTTTAAAACCATCAGATCTTGTGAGACTTATTCACTGTCACAAGAACAGCACAGGAAAGACTTGCCCCCATGATTCACTTACCTCCCACCAGGTCCCTCCCACAATACCTGAGAATTCAAGATGAGATTTGGGTGGGGACATAGTCAAACCATATCAGACAGTGAGGAGTCAGGCAGCTGTGGAGAGGCAAGGCAAGTTTTGTTTTTTGTTTTTTTTTTTTTTACTTTTTTTTATTATACTTTAAGTTCTAGGGTACATGTGCACAACGTGCAGATTTGTTGCATATGTATACATGTGCCACATTGGTGTGCTGCACCCATTAACTCGTCATTTACATTAGGTATTTCTCCTAATGCTATTCCTCCCCCCTGCCCCTACCTCATGACAGGCCCCGGTGTGTGATGTTCCCCACCCTATGTCCAAGTGATCTCATTGTTCCATTCCCACCTATGAATGAGAAGACGCGGTGTTTGGTTTTCTGTCCTTGGAATAGTTTGCTCAGAATGATGGCTTCCAGCTTCATTTTCCCTACAAAGGACATGAACTCATTCTTTTTTATGACTGCATAGTATTCCAAGTGCCACATTTTCTTAATCCAGTCTATCATTGATGGACATTTGGATTAGTTCCAAGTCTTTGCCACTGTGAATAGTGCCGCAATAAACATACGTGTGCATGTGTCTTTACAGTAGCATGATTTATAATCCTTTGGGTATATACCCAGTAATGGGATGGCCGGGTCAAATGGTATTTCTAGTTCTAGATCCTTGAGGAATCGCCACACTGTCTTCCACAATGGTTGAACTAGTTTACAGTCCCACTAACAGTGTAAAAGTGTTCCTATTTCTCCACATGGTCTCCAGCACCTGTTGTTTCCTGACTAAATCTAATGATCGCCATTCTAACTGGTGTGATTTGGTATCTCATCGTGGTTTTGATTTGCATTTCTCTGATGGCCAGTGATGATGAGCATTTTTTCATGTATCTGCTGGCTGCATAAATGTTTTCTTTTGAGAAGTGTCTGTTCATATCCTTTGTCCACCTTTTGATGGGGCTGATTTTTTTCTTGTAAATTTGTTTAAGTTCTTTGTAGATTCTGATATTAGCCCTTTGTCAGATGGGTAGATTGCAAAACTGTTCTCCCATTCCGTAGGTTGCTTGTTCACTCTGATGGTAGTTTCTTTTGCCGTGCAGAAGCTCTTTAGTTTAATTAGATCCCATTTGTCAATTTTGGCTTTTGTTGCCATTGCTTTTGGTGTTTTAGTCATGAAGTCCCTGCCCATGCCTATGTCCTGAATGGATTGCCTAGGTTTTCTTCTAGGGTTTTTATGGTTTTAGGTCTAACATTTAAGTCTTTAATCCATCTTGAATTAATTTTTGTATAAGGTGTAAGGAAGGGATCCAGTTTCAGCTTTCTACATATGGCTAGCCAGTTTTCCCAGCACCATTTATTAAATAAGGAATCCTTTCCCCATTTCTTGTTTTTTCAGGTTTGTCAAAGATCAGATGGTTGTAGATGTGTGGTATTATTTCTGAGGACTCTGTTCTGTTCCATTGGTCTATATCTCTGTTAAGTATTAATCCCATCTGCCACAATAGGACAAAGTCACTAATCCTGTGTGATCAAATAAAGGGGGCTTGGATATGTGAAGGTCAAGTCTGAGCTCCAGCCTTTCCAATTTGGCCTCCTCTTTTTGATATCCAGCCTGATGTCGTAGAAAGACCCTCATACCCAGGAATCAGGAAACCTGAATTCTAGCTCTGGGTCTACTAGTAACAAGTTGTATGACTTAGACAATTGTCTAAGGTCTCTTTGGGCCCTTTAGATGAAGGTACTCCATCTACAATTTGGCAATAACTTCCATCTCATCAGGTTGTAGAAAGTGCCAAGCCAAACGAGACTGTAAAGATGCCTTGGGAAGCTGCAAAGTGCTTTGCAAGTGTAAATTATTATTTTTATTTGACTATTAGAATTAAGGAGACAAGAAGGGCCCTGGGAAATTGCAACTCCCCCCTGCTCCATTTTATGTATGAGAAAACTGACTCACTGACTTTTCCAAGAATAAAAAGGATTACTTGAGTTATGGATATTACTTTATACAATAATAATGATAAAAACAAAACATGAGTAAGAACCAGGGACTAGGACCCCAGCCTCGAGCTTCTCTGGAATCACTTTTCTCACAGTTATAATTTGAAAATGCTCAATTACTTCCTTTGTGTACCCCAGACTGCAGCTGCCCAGCCAAGGCAATAGAGAGAAGAGGCAGTAAAGTGATCAAGAGACTTTGAACTAGACACACCTAAGTTCAGATCTGACCCTGTGGCCACCACTGGGTCTCCTTTTTCTCATCTTCTCCTTATTGCTTCCAAAACTATTATATCCAATCATAAAAAAACACTGCCTTCTTTATAGGTCAAAAATGGCAGATATTACAATTTTGTATGATTCAATATAATCAAATATAGTACTGCATGGCAGGTATCTCCATTTCTCTCCATCGTTGAGCCACCTTCATGCATCTCATCCACCTTTTCCCTTAGAGGGAACATTTCCTATGAGGTCCCTCAGTCTTCATGCAAAGAGGCCTCTATTGGCAGCCCTGCAGACATGCTTAGACATACCAATATGGTCAGGCCACAGGCCCTCTGGCTGAGCACTTTCTATCTTCCCTTTATGTTATTTCATCCACATACAGCCCTGTGAGGAAGGCAGAGCAGGGGCAGTTGTGTAGTTAAAAGGGGTAGCAAGACAGGAGACCAGGACTCTGCCACTGTCTTGCTGTGTGGCCTAGGGCAACATCATCTCCCTCTCTGACCCTCAGAGTCCTCGCCTAGAAATAAGGCTATTGGATGAGATCAGCAGCTCCCACTTCTCACTCTGCAGCAAAATCACTGGAAAGCTTTTGGCAAATTCAGATACCTAGGCCCCCTCTAGAGATGCATTTTTACTAGGTCTGGGGATCTTTTAACCTCTCCCTGGGTGATTCTAGTGTGTAGCCCCCTTGAAAACCACTTGGCTGGATGATCCAAAGGCCCCCTGATTCTAAACTGTACTGAAGAGTATGTGAATCCTTGTGAGCTTTCGGAGCTGAGAAAAACAAGGAAGCAGGAGCTCCTAGAAATGGGTCTGAGGCCTCATTAGGCCTTGTTTGGGAGCAGGTCTGCAGAGCCCCAGTTTCCAGCCTCCTGCCTTTAGAAGGATGCCTGGGCTCTATCAGGGCCCAGCTGGAAAGGCCATTTCGTTTGGAGAAAGATTTCCTCTAGATGCCTCTCAGAAGCCTCCTTCACTGATCCAGGGAACTAGGGCTTTTCATTTTAATTAGCAAATTCTTGTCGCTGCCTTTGGAAAGGAGCCTCTGTTCTCATTTTCCTTACAGACTCTCCTCAGCTGAGATGGTGAAGGAGGGGCTGGAAAGGTGACAAGGGAACTGTTATTTGGAATAATTTGTGGGCTGGTGGGGGGCTTGGAAAATATGAGAGTGGTTGAGATTACAAGGAACCAAATCATACACTTAAGGAAACGGTTTCACGGCTTTGGGACACGGTGACTCCAGTTAGTGCCTCTTTGCAGAATTACATGCACTGGTGTGATGAGGAAGACGAGGTGTTATTAAGCCCACCTGAGTTCCGGGGGCCCAGTGGATAGATGTGTCACATCTTGAACTAAGAGAACCTTTTTAGGAGGAAAAAGCACACTTTTGACAAAATACCCTGTAGATGTAGAGAAATGGAAGATGGTATTTGTCTAATGCATAATGTATAAGCCTGTGAACTCTCAGAGCTGGGAAGAGTGCTCTCATTGGTCATCTCATTAGTACCTGGTGCACTGGAGAGAAACAGCCTTCCTAGAGTGTCTTAGGCCACAGGAAGCCCCTGTCTTGGGTATTCAGCAGGAGGGAGAGGCTGTTCGTGTGACTCCATTTCCAAAGTTATATCTTGTTTTGACATGCAATGTAAATAGCACACTTTCAGGAATCATCCTTAGCATCTCTTTTATGACTTTCCCTAATTGTTTGATTTTTTCCAAAATAGAGAGAAATCTTTATCTTAATGAGGGCTATAAAAAAGTGAGGACAGGCTGGGCATGATGGCTCATGCCTATAATCCCAGCACATGGGAAAGCCAAGGTGGGAGGATCACTTGGGCCCAGGAGTTTGAGATCAGCCTGGGCAACATAGCAAGACCCAATCTCTACATAAAATACAAAAATTTTCTAGGTGTGAGGTGCGCATCTGTAGTCCTAGCTACTCAGCAGGCTAGGGTGGGAGGATCCCTTGAACCCAGGAGTTCGAGGCTGCAGTGAGCTATAATTGCACCCCTATATTCCAGCCTGGGTGACAGAGCAAGACCCTGCTTCTAAAAACAAAGGAAAAAAAAAGGCAAGAACAATTGGAAACATTCTTAAACAATTAGACAGACTGGTGAAAGGACCACAAGGAAAGATTATTTGCAAATTGTCTTAGAGTTCATCTAATCAAACCTCTCAGAGGGAAAAGAAGATGGGGAAGATACAGGCCAGGGTCGAAAGTATGGCTCACAAACCCAACAGGATGTGGTCTCCCTTCTCACAATCCCTTCCCTGCTGTACCCTTCAAACTCTGTGATCCAGCCACACTGAGTTATTTGTACACCATCCCCCCCGTCCCCACCAATAACATGTATCACCCTGTCTCTAGACCTCACACCCACCAGGCTCCTCTACCAGAATATTTGCTGGTTCCAGGTCCTTCCCACTCTCCTCCTTCTTTCTTTAGGCAGACAGGCACTTAGCTAAGTAGGACAGTGTTTCAAGACTCAGACCACTCCTCCAGTAATTATTGAATACCCATATATAGTAAACAAAACCTTCACGGATTGGCCTGTCTTCATGGTGTGAGGGAGGCAGATAAACAATAAAATGACTGCACAATTGCATGTATAATCATTCCACAAATAAGTGCTTGGAAGGCAAGATCTATGGGGCTAGAAGAGTGTATGAGGAGAATTTGGCCTGGTGGGACATGTCTAGGAAAGCTTCCCAGAGGAAGGGATGATTAAGCTGGGATCTCAGTAACCGAAGGAAATCGAGAATGGATGGGGAGGGTCCATTTGGAAGTCCAAAGTGACATCCTCCAAGAATTCTTCTGCTCTTTCCTGTGTTAGGCATTACTTCAGGTGACCATATTTCTTAGTTTGCCTAAGACAGCCCCAGATTATCCTTATTGTTCAGGGTTTAGCATTTGTCCCAAAGATGTACCAATCTGGATGATAAATTGTATGATCATTCTATGAGTGATGCTCTTATCACACTTCATCATTTTATTCATACACCTGTCTGCCTGCTACACAAAGGCATGTGTGTACACACACACATACACATACCCCACATGCACTCATATCCACACAGGGATGCAGAGCATTCTTGCAACATCAAATTCCATTCTTATTCATCCTTTGCTGCCCTGCACATAACACGGTACTGGCATATGCATAAGGAAGGTGTTCGGTGAATGGTTTTTGAATAAATGAATAAAGGGTACAGGGATACAGCCTCCAAAGATGCTTAGACCTCCCAAGCCCTCCATCTCACCTCACTTATCTACTTTTCATGCCTCCACAATGCTCCAAAGCATATTTGGTGAATGTTTTGAGTTTGTCCAAGGGCCAAAAGATCCAAAATATAAATTTTTTTCCACAGCCTGACTTGGCCCTATAAGTTGACAAAAGTGTCATCTCATTAGAGGTTATTTGAATAGAAATTATAGGCTTGTTTTCTGAGTGTGGATTTGAGAGCACTTCATAAGACAATTACTGCTGAATATCTGAAAAGAAACACCCTTATTGGCTTCTAAAAGCCCATCTCAGGTCAAACTAACCTAAATTCCTCTCAATACAATTAGAACTTCAATAAGAATGAGAAAAACAACAAGATTCCAAGAACACCAGGACCTCAGAGGAATGAAAAATAGCACTATTGGAGGACTAAGAGGGGATAGCAGAGGGTGGAACATTCCGGAAGGCAGCATGTCACATGTGGTGCACAAACCCACCCACGCTTTGATCAGGAGTGATCAGCTAGCCTCCCTACAAAAGAACAAAGGAGTCGACCTCCATCAGCTGGCCTCCCCAGAAATTACACTCCCACTTTTCTGCCCTTTCTGGTTCCACTGAGGATCAAGAACAGGCACCTGTTCCAGTCCAGTTGGAGCTTCCAGGCCTGCACAAATGCAGTTCCTCCTGTTCTGAACCTTCTTTTTTTCTTTCTGCACCTCTTCCTATTCCTATTCCTCTAGCATGCCTTTCTATTCCTCTCATTTCCCCCATGGCCCTCCCTTTGTCTAAGTCCTGGCACCATCTCCCCAGGGAAGACAAGAGGAAATAAGAGTGTGTCAGTGTAGGCTGCACGGGACCGCTTCAGGGGGTGCCACTTGCCCCACAGTTTACAGAAATGGTACCCTGCCCCCATCTCCCCAACCCCATCCCTTGCCCCCAGAACTCAAGCATTCAAATCTTTTTTGTTTGCTCTTAGAAAAAAAACAAATACTGCTGGCCTGGCTGCTCTTGCAGTTCTGCCCCCTCTCTCCATTCTTGCCTCCTCCCCTAGACTCTAAGAATCTTGAAAGCTAGACCGGAATCGAGTCTCCCTAATATCCATGTTAGTCAGCAAAAGATTAAGTCATCAAAAGAATGCACGAGTTTGAAACAAGAATGGAAAGAGGTGATAAACCAAGTTCTTGATCCAACCTGAAGGAGAAAGTATCACAAAAATTGGGGGGAAACTTTCCTATGATTTAAGAAATTCCTTTTGATTTGCTTCATGAAAAAATAAAAGGTGGCCAGAAGATGGTGATGCTGGAGGCTCACCTGTACTGCCACGTTAAGCACACCTGCTCAGTGGAATACTCAGGAAAAGCAATGTACCTTGTGTTGGGGAGAACTTCTTTAAAACAATTCCCTTTCTATAGTGTATATCTCTAAGTGGCCTGAGTAGGGGGTCAGAGGAGGATGGTCATAGAGAGACAGACTCACCTTTCACCCAGGTGACAGCTATCAGTCTATGCCCCTTGCTGCCCAGAGTCCACAAGAAGGATGTAATGGCCACTGCCTTAGAGGGCACCTATTCTGCATATCAGGTGAGTGAGCCCTGATACTGGTAGAGAGCTGAGTAGACCTTCCCTTTGGGCTGGAATCCCAAAGGGAAAGAAGGAATGTGGGTGGGATTGGGGAGCTGGAATGGAAGGTAGGGAAAGGGGTGATGGAATAGGGCAGCCTTCTCCTAACTCTGTTGCTGCCTTAGACCCTACAAAGGGCCCCCCCTCACACCTCTACCCAAGCATACCTCTACCACAGACACCACCAGAGAAGTGGAGGATTCCAGAGAGCACATTCAAAGACAGTTAACCAGAGTAATCCCTGGGGGCCCCTCCAGCTCTGACATTCTGTGAGTTTAACATGGAAAAACACTCAGCTAAAATCACCGGCACAGTTAGGTAGTGGCTTAGCAATTCCTTTTTATGAAATTACTGTCTCTCTAAAGTGCAAAATATCTACTTAGAAGCTTGGATTCATTCTTAAGATGAGCTGATGTTTGGAATCTCACCCAAAACAATATAACCAGTTCCTTAAAAACAGTCTACCTCCCTCCACCCTCACCCCAGTGAGTGGAGAACACTGTAATGAGAATGTGAGAAGATACTCTGGACCCCTCCTAAACCTTATCCCCACCTTGTTCAAGATAGTAGGCCTTGTTGCCTGCCAATGGACCACAGGACTAAGATTAATGTTGGGCCATGAGAAACATCACCCAAGTTGTCCCCTATTCAAGGCCTCTCTATGGCAATTTCAGCCAATATAATTATTCTCAGGAATGGCCCTGGATGGTCTAGTGACCTTCACTATGTTTCTTGACCAGACCCTGACCCCTGACCTCAGACCCCAGGCTGACAACAGACTCAGCCCAAATTCCTGTCCCAAAATGACCCCCAAATCTGATGAAAGATAGACCCCTCTTCCTCTCCAGAGCCTTCATACATCACCATATGAATCACAGTAAAGTAACACAATGATGTCTAATTCAGCTCTATTTCCCAAATGCCAGAACAGGAGCTGGCTCCAAATAGGTGCTAAATAAATGCTAACCGAATACGCAAAAGAAAAAATTAAGTGAATGAATAAGTAAATGGGTTCAAGTTGCAAATGGCTAAGTCTGGTCTTGTACTAATAGGTGGATTTTTCAGAGACATGGGACCCAGGAGGTGGGTCTGTTTGCAAGGTGTCCATCTCTCATGTCCACTCCGGCAGCTCCAAGCTCTCTTCCATGCATCTTGTTAATATTCCTGTTACTGGGCTTAACTGTACAGTGGCCAGCACCTCCTGAGCTAAATAACAGGCAATTTAAAACTAATGAGGTGAGAAATGCCCTCGTTGTCTGAGTCCACTGAGGCCCACAGCTGAGCTTGTCACACCTCTGGCGTATTCCAGAGAGGGTCCCCAGAGGTTCCCAAATATACAGTGGTATTATAGCAAGATGGGGGAAACAGAAGGCATCCTGGGCTCGGAAGGCACCCTTCCCTAGGCTGGGAAGAAGACCAGAGTACGTCTCCAACTGTGTTCTCATTGTCTCATCAGTAAAAGGAGATGACCTGTACATTACATTTCTAGTTTCATTTCATAATCATCCATGATATTTACAAAAATACAGATTCACGGATCCCACCCCAGAGCCACTGAATCCGAACCTCTGAATACGGGACCCAGAAACTGGATTTCAACATGCACTCAACAAACAATTACAGCCAATATAATTATTCTCAGGTCAGAAGCTCTAATTCAGTGTTTAGCAAACTACTGTTGGAGAGCCACACCCAGTGTGCCACTTATTTTTATAAATAATAATGTACTGGAACACAGCCATATCTATTAATTTACAAATTGTCTATGGCAGAGTTGATGCATTGCAACAGAGACCTTATGACACGAAAAGCCTAAAATACTTACTATCTGGCTTTTTACGGGAAAAGCGAGCCAACTGCTGCTCTAATTTATGAGTTCTGCAAGTAGCTAGCATTAAAGCCACCGACATGGGCCTCATCTTTTCAGTAGGGAAGAGCACTTTATTCCTGACTACTGTGTAAGAGGAAAGCAAGAGAGCTCCAGCCTGCAGGAGCCCTGGACTCACCCTAATCAGAGATTGCCTTGGAAATATAAATGGGACTGCCAGGTGGGGATGGTGGGCATCTGCAAGGTTAGCACCTGAGACTGAGGTGAGGATGGAGCCGAACTGAGAACCAAGCTCCTGTTCTCAACACTACTCCTGGTGAGGTGGACGCCAAGGGCATACACGGGATGAGTTCTGCTCCTTGTTTTTTAAAGTTCATGCCATTGCCCCTCTGCTGAAGGCTTATCTGATGATCTAAAAAAAATGGTATGGGAAGGGAGACAGGGAAGTACACGGGGTTTGGGGGGTCACTCTTCAAAGCTCCAAATGCTTCAAAACACAAGCATAAGCAGGTACATAACTGAACTTGTGACATCACTGGGACCCGCAGGGTGTCTGAGAGGGAAAGAGACCACCCAGACCAGCTGTGGCTGCAGCTGTATGCCTTATCAGCCACACTCTGGGGCCTGGGAAAACAGGTCTCATGTGAGTCTGCCATCTGCCCTGTGCTCAGCAGGCAGGACCCAGCAGAGTGCCCTCAGAGCACAAGGGTCCCCAGACCTTGTGGGTCCCAGAGTGCCTTGCTGAATAGATGTGAGCCCTGGGGTGCTCCCGTTGCCAGGCCTGGTCTGTCTGTGCCAAGTCTGGCTTCCACTTGTCCTTCCATGCCCACCAGGGTATGCCACCCCAGCTGTCCGGAAGCAAACTGCAGTCAGCACCGGGAGTCTAAGCAGATTTGAGTTACTTAGAAATGATTTGAAACCCACACAAACACATCAATCAGTATAATCTGTTCAGCTGGCAAATAGAGCCAGGCCTCGAGGAAATTCCTGATCAAACAGGTTCATCAGGAGCTAAACAATCTGGGAGTTTTGTCTGAAAATTGCTGGTGCCAGGAAGTTTGGAAAATGTGGACGCTCAAAAACAGAAGACACAAGGTCACTCAGACTTGAGAACAGCTCTCTGTGATGCTGCGCTACTCCCAGGGATGACTGTGACTTCAGTCTGATGTATGAAGACATATTTTAATTTTATTTGTACATATGCACCAATGATAGATGTAGATGGTAATTTAGAATATTGTCTCAGTATTTAGGGGAACTTCATCTCTTGCTTCTCTCCCCCCTGCTCCCCAAAATCAGAAGTAGTTTCACCACTGGTTCCCATGGGAGTCTGACAACAACCCTGACTGCTGGCCTCAGCCTGTCGTTCACCCCTCAATTCACTCTCACTGGGGACCTGCCTAGGTTTTGCAGTTGTCTGTCATCTCAATAATCCTCTGAAGGAAGCTAGGGCAATGGTTAGCTGAAGACTAGACCCCTCAAAGCAAAGCAGGAGCGAGTCCTCACAATTGTTTTCCCTCCTTGCCTCACTTCCCCATTTTCCTGTAGAGCTTCCTGGGATCACCACACAAATAAGCTATTGCACCCAATTCCTTGTCTCAGAGTCTACTCCTACAGAAACCCAACTAAGACAGTGGGAATGCATCCTCCTCTCTACCCTTCTGTCTCACACAGACCTCCAAAGTGAATCCACTGACACACTGATATTTTCAGGGCTTTGAGGAAGAATCCAGGTGATGACCACTTTTGGTTCTCTGGCCAGAGTGAAAAGCAAAGACCCAAACTGTGAGCCCAAGTCAGTCTGCTGGTCTCCATGGCGTTGCTGAAATAGGATCAGTGCATCTCCCAGCATCTTGTAAATAATCTCCAAGCCGTTCCTGGGTAATACATTTACAGCAGCTACATGAGCTATCTTTCTCCCATTTAGTTCTCACCAGGTGGCATTGATGCGGGGCTTTTCTCTGCCTAGTTGAGCCAATGTTTCTCAATAGGGAGTGCTATTTTCATAAATTTGTGTTTTTGGATCACCCACAGCTCCTGGCCCTGCTTCTGACATGTCAGTAAGAGCCAGTGGGTCCCTCTCAGGGGCACAGTGACTGAATCATGGGCACAGCAGCCTCAGCTGCTCCCCTCTAGGCTACCACGTCAGCCTCCAACTTCACTCCTTACCCTCCTCCATGACTCAGGACCTCTTCTCCAGTTCTGGTCAGTATCCCCGTGGCTGCATCTAAAAGTTTCCTTGTGGAGTTAAAACTTTGCTTCAACTCACACCTATAAACAGACATATTCCTTCACAAGGAATATTCACTGGGCTGCTATGTGTCAGGCACTCTATTTACCATTAGGGATACAGGAATGAGTTTCATGAGGCCAATACATGGTCCACTGTGGGAGACAGCCCAACACAACAGCCTGCAGGGGCTCAGTACTCATTGCAACAGAGTGGCTGAGAGCACAGACTCAGAGCTAGATTTCCTGAGTTCAAAGCCAGGCTCTGCCCCTTACAAGCTTTGTGACCTTGGGCAAAACCACAATGAGATACCATCTCACACCAGTTAGAATGGCAATCATTAAAAAATCAGGAAACAGCAGGTGCTGGAGAGGATGTGGAGAAATAGGAACACTTTTACACTGTTGGTGGGACTGTAAACTAGTTCAACCATTGTGGAAAACAGTGTGGCGATTCCTCAAGGATCTAGAACTAGAAATACCATTTGACCCAGCCATCCCATTACTGGGTATATACCCAAAGGATTATAAGTTATGCTGCTATAAAGACACATGCACACGTATGTTTATTGCGGCACTATTCACAATAGCAAAGACTTGGAATCAACCCAAATGTCCATCAGTGACAGACTGGATTAAGAAAATGTGCCACATATACACCATGGAATACTATGCAGCCATAAAATAGGATGAGTTCGTGTCCTTTGTAGGGACATGGATGCAGCTGGAAACCATCATTCTCAGCAAACTATCGCAAGAACAGAAAACCAAATACCGCATGTTCTCACTCATAGGTGGGAATTGAACAATGAGATCACTTGGACACAGGAAGGGGAACATCACACACTGGGTCCTATTGTGGGGAGCAGGTAGTGGGGAGGGATAGCATTAGGAGATGTACGTAATGTAATTGACGAGTTAATGGGTGCAGCACACCAACAGGGCACATGTACACATATGTAACAAACCTGCACATTGTGCACATGTACCCTAGAACTTAAAGTATAATAAAATATATATATACACATTTCTGCCCCTCAGTTCTTAAATCTGAAAATGGGGTATCTCTGTAAAGACCTTAAAACAGTGCCTGGGCAATGACCCAGCCATCCCATTACTGGGTATATACCCAAAGGATTATAAATCATGCTGCTATAAAGACACATGCACACGTATGTTTATTGCGGCACTATTCACAATAGCAAAGACTTGGAATCAACCTAAATGTCCATCAGTGACAGACTGGATTAAGAAAATGTGCCACATATACACCATGGAATACTATGCAGCCATAAAAAAGGATGAGTTTGTGTCCTTTGCAGGGACATAGATGCAGCTGGAAACCATTATTCTCAGCAAACTATCTCAGAACAGAAAACCAAACACCGCATGTTCTCACTCATAGGTGAGAACTGAACAATGAGATCACTTGGACTCGGGAAGGGGAACATCACACACCAGGGCCTATCATGGGGAGGGGGGAGGGGGAAGGGATTGCATTGGGAGTTATACCTGATGTAAATGACGAATTGATGGGTGCTGACGAGTTGATGGGTGCAGCACACCAACATGGCACAAGTATACATATGTAACAAACCTGCACGTTATGCACATGTACCCTAGAACTTAAAGTATAATAATTTTTAAAAAGGAGAAAAAAATTAAAAATTAAAAATTAAAAGTATATTTTATCAAATTAATGTAAGTTATTGACAGCTTAAGAAAAAAGAAAAAAAAATTCCCTAAATCTAGAAAACAATATATTTTTAAAAAACCAACAACAAAGAAAAAAAAAAAAAAAACACAGGGCCTGGGCAAGAGTATGCATTTGTAAATGCTACCAAACCTTTGGAAGAGATCAAGCACCTCGGACAAGCAGAAGGATCCCAGGAAGTAGTTCTGCTTATAGGCAGGAAACTGCATCCTAGGGAGACCACGAAAGGGGAGATTTCCCTCCCATTCACAAGGCAATTGCTAAGTCCAGCAATGAAAAGGAATGTCACTAAGATCCCCAAACTGGTAGTGAGAAAAAGCCAAATATCCAAGCTGTGCACACAAGCGTCCCTGCAGTTCTCCAAAATATTTGCGGTAGAGCCCTGGGAAAAATCAGAATGTCTGCTAGGTATGCTGACGGAGCTCAGAGCCATTCCACGTGGCTGTAACGAATGAGGCTGTCTGCAGGATAGTGCGGGGACAGGAGGGAGCATCATATGCGGAGCATCAGCCTGAACTCTGCTCTTGCCCCCCCACCCCAACTTGCAGACGGATGTTGATCTCAGCCCCTCTTGGAGCCATCTCAGTTCTTTCCTTTCTGTATGGTGAGATCAGCCACTCTCTCTCTAAGTTTCCCTCGAGCTCTGAAAGCCCAAGCGGAGAGTCTCAGAACTCAATGAGATGGGGGCGCTTGTGAAAACTGTGGATTTCTGTACCCCAGCCCCCCAACAAGCTCACTGCATGGTGGTGCCCAGCAGTCTGCATTTTCAGTAAGCTCCCCAAGAGATTCAGAACACACTTTGAGAGCTACTGCCCTGGGGAATGGGGGAATTTGGTTATTTTTGTTTCTGTGGCTGCAATTAGGCCCTGGGGGCTGATTTCTTTCAAAGCTCCATTTTATAGGAGTAGTTCCAGGTTCCCTTTAAGGAATCTATTCATGAAACTTGCCTTCAGTCTAGCAGACATTATTAAGGTGTTCACAGACGATTTTTATGATTTTAATTAGAAATAAGAAGTGGAGCCCATGTAACAATTTCCTTTTGACTTGGCAGTCCAGACTGATACTCCCCTAAGGAGAGGCCAAGAGACGTGTGAAGGTCCTTCTCGAAGAGTAAGAAACCATGATTTGCTGAGCAGCTACTACGTGCCAGCAGCTTCAATGTGCATTGTCACATATATACCCTGTCAGTGGACATCACTGTCTCACATTTGAGTCAAAGGAGTTAAAGGTCCAATTCAAAGCCACAGAGCTAGTGGCTATTCCAGTTATACTTTGCTAAGTAACAAACTTGCCTAAAACTTAGTGGCAGTGGTGGGCGCCTGTAATTCCAGCACTTTGGGAGGCTGAGGTGGGTGGATCACCTGAGGTCAGGAGTTCGAGACCAGCTGACCAAATGGTGAAACCCCATCTCTAAATACAAAAAATTAGACAGGTGTGGTGGTGGGCGCCTGTAATCCCAGCTACTTGGGAGGCTGAGGCAGGATAATTGTTTGAACCCGGGAGGCAGAGGTTGCAGTGAGCCAAGATTGCACCATTGCACTCCAGCCTGGGCAACAAGAGCAAAAGTGCATCTCAAAAAAAAAAAACAAACAAAAACTTAGTGGCATTTTATTAGGCTCAAAATGTGAGTGTCCCTGAGTCAGCAATTAATAGAGGTCAGAGGGAGGATGACTTGTCATACTCCTTCATGCCTGAGGTTTTAGCTGGGAAGACTGGACGACCGGGAGTACTTAATGGCTAGGGGCCAAAATCATCTGGAGGCATTCTTGCTCAAACCCATGGGTTTATGGGATCACAAGGGCCCAGTGTTACCCAGAAAATGTGACTGACAAATCTCGCAGAAGAACCCATCAAGCGTAGCTGCTTAGTCACAGCCCCAAGTTTCAGGATCTTGTACTTGTCCAGAACTAAAGGGTGTAGCCATCCTATGGGACTAGACACACATTTACCAAGCTTACAAGAAGATAATGAATATACCTGAATGCCAGTATTTAAATTCAACATGAGAAATGCAAAATAAACCGTTGTCTATCCACAGAGAATCTGCATGGAAGGCCAATTCATCATGATATAATTCTCATGTGACCATGGGCTTAGTCCAAGGGAAACTGGCTATGGGACCAGAATGTGTGACAAGCTGAATGAAGAGGGTCTGGTGGCCTCTTCAAAGGAAGAGAGTCATGTCACTTGCCAAGCTCTCTGAAAGCCCCGGCAGCAATCCCCCAGGGGTAGTATATGTCCTGAGCCAATTTAGCCTATTTGCTAAACAAGGTTCCCTATTTGCTAGTATTGGGGCTGAGCCTAGCTATCCCCTACCTCATCCCCCATTAATGGCAGTGTGTTTGTAGACATGTCAGTATCACCCAATAGACTGTACCAAAGATGTTGTCCCACTTCTGGTCTGACTGACATGTGTTTAAGGCAACCTCACAAATCGTTGTGGGGTTATCTTAACCCCCAACAAGTTACTTGTCCACACTGACAGTATCAGGCGTCCCAAATCATCTCAGGGAGGGCTAGGTGCCAGCTGTCATGGCAGCCCCCAAAGACATGAGGAACCACATCAGAGAGAAACGGAGTCCCTCAGGTGCACTTCTGTGGCTGCAGGCAGAGCCAGGAATCCTGTGTGTCCTCCCTCTGTGACCCCTACAACACACACACACACACACACACACACATTCACATGACACCCTTTTCAATGTGTACACGTAACCAGCAGTGTTCTTCCTCAGCCTAACAAAACAAATTGATCAAGAGTCAATACAGGTCCTAATTACAGACTCTGCACTGGAATATTGATGGAGGGAGATGAAGAGGGAAGAACAGGCCCTTGATGGGCGCCTATAATGAGGTGTCACTGGTCCCCACTGTAAGTCGTTTATAAACATGGTCTCACGTCTGTGGCTGCCAGCATCCCTGGCAGAGCTTAATGAGCTGCTCCCTCCTGCCCCAGGGTTAATGTCAGAAGCTGATGTTTTCTGCAGCGAGAGGCACTGGCTGCCTGATGGTAGGTGAATTTCATCTGCAAATGTCCCCATTCACTCAGGAAATGCATTTTCCCAAAACTCCTGGCAGACATATGCATTGATTTTTCCATCTGAGCCTCTCAACCCCCAGGAAGTGCCGTTGTTGGATTCTCCACTTGCATCCTCTCAGCTCGGGTGGGTTCAGGAGAAGAGTGTCGGCAACACCTGGAGTCTTGAGTCCTTGAATAAAGCGATTAAGGAAGGAGAACTGCAGGCTCGGGGGCACAGAGGCTTTCCAGAGCTATGATCAGGGGCACTAAGACCCTACGGGACCTCGGGTGCCCTCATCCCCAGGAGCAGACCAGTCCAGCAACTACACAGACCAGACCAATGCAGAAGCGGAGGACACGACTCCAGGGCACCTGCCCACTTCCTCGCCTCCAAGAGGTCAAGAGAAGCCTCCCCCCACCACCCCCTGCCTTGGGAGAGTAGCTGAGGGGTAAATATTGTAAGAAAAAAATCTGAGAGACTTAGTGTCTTGCTAAAATAGACTGAGCATGTAACTAGAGGGATGACTTCAACAACTACCTTGAATTACATTTCTGGATTCGACTAAATTGTGAGGGTCAGCTGATGATTTATAAAGAAATAAGGAAACTACATTTGCTTTGGAAAAACAAAAAGGGAAAAAGGGAGACTTGGCATCAGTTGTTCAGGTATGAATCCTGGCTTCACTATTTTCAAGTTATGTGGCATCTGCAAGTCTCAGTTTCCTCATCTGTAAACTGGGAATGATAATAGTACTGTTTAAAAAAAAAAAAAAAAAAAAAAAGAACTTTCCACTTGTAGAGACATTGAATGCTGAGTTTTACCACACTGGCAATACCAACCAACCGAAGCAGATAAACATCTATGGACTTGGAGTGACCTCAGGACACTAGATCTTCCCTAGACCTACCTGAAGCCTCTTGCTTGGCCAACATAAAATAAGACATTTTAATGTATGGATCAATTGATTTGTCTAATCCAGGATGCAAACTTCAATTCTTAATTAGCATAATCACGATGAAATTTTCTTTCCTGCACATAAAACTCCCTGACATTTTCCCTTCAGGGAGCCACTCAGTGTATTTCTTCCCCAAGTGTCTTCCCTTGGCTGTTAAATAAGTAAATTCAGGGCTCACTCCTGCAACCACTGTGATGGTCTTGGTCCTCCTTTAATAGTACCTCCTTTATTAACAGCACTCTCTCTGGTAGGTAGAATAATTCCCTCCCAAAGATGCCTATGTCCTAATACCTGGAACCTGTGAATATGTTAGGTTACATGGCAAAAGAAAATTAAAGTTGCAGATGGAATTAAGGTTGCTAATCAGCTGACCCTGAGATAAATAGATTATCGTGGATAATCCAGGTGGACCCAACACAGTCAGAAGCATCTTCAAACAGAGATGAGAGAGACAGAAGAGAACCAGACAGATGGTAGCATAAGAAGGACTCAGGTGACACTGCTGGCTTTGAAGGCAGAAGGGGCAATAAGCCAAGAAATGCAGGCAGCCTTTAGAAGTGGGAAAAAGGCCAGGAAATGGATTCTTCCCTAGAGTTTCCACAAAGGAAGACAGCACTGCCAACACCTTAAAATTCTAGCCCAGTTAGTTTCATGTCAGACCTCTGACCTCCAGAATTGTAATGTAATCAGTCTATGTCGCTTTAAGTCACCAACTTTGTGATGGCTTATCACAGCAGCAATGGGAGGCAAAAGGGAATACCTCTCTCATTGGGTTTCTTCTGAGGATTGAGTTCTTACAGATAAAGTACTTAGACTCATGCCCAGCAAATCACAAATAGTCACTTAACATTATTATACTCATAAATGCCATCAACTTCTTTATTATAGGGTTTCCAGCCTCCTCCCTCTTTGTGACCACTCCCACAACTTAACTCTGGCTGACAGATGTGGAGGACGGAGAAGAACTGCCCTTTACTGGGCAATTCCTGTGATCAGGCCTTGAGCCAGGCTCTATGCCCAATGCCTGGCATGTGTCCTCTCGATTGGTGTGTGTCTGGAATCATCTTTGGAAAACCAGAACGAGCCTGGGCCTGAGTGGTTGTAAGGTCCTCATAATCAAATCATCAGCTATTTGGGGCATCTGAACAAGCACACACCATCAATTACCAGCACCCAACTCTTCTCCAAACACCAGCACGAGGCACTGCATGGTTGGCATTTTCTCAACAGTCATCGTCTAGGGAGCTGAGCTGCTCACAGAGCCCAATATGGGGAGGCCTCTGCTTCATCTGGGCTGCTGAGCTCTTGGCTTACCCCTCCCTCTGGAAAACAACCACCCCATGTTGTCCTTATCTGTCTGGTTTCTCATTTGACTGTGACCTCCTTCAGGACCAGGACAATGCCTATTTACCCCTCTGTCCCAGTGCCGAGCTCTGGCATGTTGGTCTCAGTGAGTCTTTGTTGCTTGAAGGAGGAATGAGATTACAAATCATTTTTACTTGTTCTCTTACAAAGCAGGAGCTTCGACAGCAATGCTGGGATGAACGGGTTGGGCCTTTTCAGTCTCTCACTTGTCTCACTCTAATCCCAGCCCTGCCCAATGCAGTCAGGTATTGTTTCTCCAGCAACTGTTGCTGCAGCTTAAAGCAAATCTCATTAAACTTTTTAATAATAAACAAATCAATTGTCCAACATCACTGTAAGATGATACAATTGTCTTGTATATTGGTAAAGATAAAGCTGGGTTATGCTGTGATAACAAATTAATCCTGAAATTTTAGTGGCTTAACAGAGCAGATGATTATTTCTCACTCATGTTCCATGTCCACAGTGGCTCTGCAAGGGGACTCTGCTCCACACAGTCACTCAAGAAGCCAGGATGATAGAGGCTCCACTACCTTGTAGCTGTACCATCTGGAACATGTGACCTCCTCAGTCATCACAGAGAGGGAAAGTAAGAAGCGGAGAACTCACCCCTCATCTCTATACTTTGGCCCAGAAGTAATGTGCTTTATTTCTGCATATAGCCCATTAGCTGGAAATGACTGCATGTCTCACATAATTGCAAGGGAATTGGGAAATAGACTCTTCCCATATATCCATCAGAAGAAAGAAGGGACCCAACACTGTCTACTTGAGGGATAGAATTCAAGTCCCTGCCTTAATGGAACTTACAGTCTGGGGCAGCGGTTCCCAGATTTTAGGATGTAGAAGCACTAGCTAGGGCTTGTTTAAAAATACAGATTCTTCACCTCTACCTCCACAGGCTCTGACTGGAAGTCTTGGGAAAGCTTTGGTATTTATATGTTTTGTGCATTCCCCAGGTGATGCAAGTGTTCTGTGCACCACACTCTGGAAAACAATTATCTAGTGACTGGATTCGGCCAAACAGGCCATTTCCACCCAACAACCTGGCCCCTGTCAGTGCCATGCATATTCTGACCCCTGTGTGCTCTCTGAAGGCACACATCAGTCTCTCTAAAAAGCCGTGACATTTGATTTACTTCCTGAAAGCACATACCTGAATGGGCTGGTTTTACAAGGGAAGGCCAGGCTGCCAGCTGCAGCCATGTTGGGGTGCCCATCCCCATGGAGGTATTCAATTCCACACTACACGCATTCCTGCAAGTCAGGAAGACTGTAGTCCTGAGCAGAGCAAATTCTGAAACATGAGCTTTTGCAAGTTGGGAAAGAATTCAAAATTGAGCAGATCTGAAAACACTAACTGGCTATAAGGCTGGTCAGTGAGTGAAACAATGACCCAGAGGAACAGTAGCCTTCTTTTTGTGTAACATATGAAAAAACATTTGACTTCTCAGCAACTGATATGAGGGAGGTACTATCTGTGCCAAAGCGCAGCTCTGATGAGCACCTTGAGGGCTGAAGTAAGCATGAGTCCAAACATTATGCAAAAGATAGAAATTATTCTGAATTATTTTTAAAAGAGGAGGAGGGGAAAGTGCAGCATGGCTTGGAAATGTCTGAGGGACAGGTGACGGGCAAAAGAATCCTTGCAGGCTAAAGAAGTGTTTAATTTATGAGGTGTTTTGCTGCATGGTATGCAATAAAACCATCTCTTGGGCCTCATCTCCAGGAAAATCTCTATTGCTCACTAATGCTGGGCCAAGTGAATTTTCTTTGCAGGAGGGCTGAGTCCTTTGTCAAAAATGTAAAGCAAAGGGCAGTGAGCCATTCTCCCTGCTCCATTCTGGGTCACTCCGCAACTTAGAGTCTCTGGGCCTTTCAAAAGATCTCTGAAGCACTGCTGGACCTGGATGAACAGAGGAAAAGGCAGTAATAGCCGGATAAAGCCATGGAGCAGTACCAGTTCTTGGCAGGAGTACAAGTGACAGTGATCACCGGTAGAGGACTAGGCCTATGAGACTTGACGCTAAATGCAGGAGAGACAGCATCAGGAAGCTCCCCACATACTTAGGGCAGGGCGAATTTACTTAATAGGGCTTGAAGCTAGGGCATAAGAAGGAAGGAGCTAGAATTGAAGGTAATTTTGATTATGCCACTAACCTAAACAGTTGACCATGAGAGTAAATGTAGTAGCAGTAATAACAATAACAATAATTATAATAATAGTAAATATCATATATGTAGGACTACTACATGCATGTCTTGTTCTAATCACTTTACAAATACTAATTTGTCTATCTCCACAATTTATAAAGTAGGTATATTATTGCCCCCATTACACGAGAACACTGAGTGCAGAAAGAGGGAGTTGCTCAAGGTTACACAGCCTGCAATGGAGAGCCATGATGGGGATTCAGGCAGCGTGCCTTCAAGGTCTATGTTCTGAACTGTCTCCCTTTAATATATGTAAAAGTGCTTTATTAAATAAATGTGAAGGAGATGAACAATGTAATGTATCACTAGGCTCCTGGATGTCTAGACAAGAGATATTGAAAGAAAAGAAGTAAAAATCAACCCAAGAACTGAGGAGTTTCTAGGAGATCGAGAAAATTGCAACTTAAAAATATTCCCTGCGACCTCCCCCAGGTGGCAGAAATGTTCACCATCCCAGCATCTCAGCCCTGTGTCACAATAACAATTGCTATTCCAGGCATTTCTCTTTGGCAGATCACAAAAATCAATCAGTCATTAGAGATCGTTATGAACCAGACCAAGCATAGTTTCTACTCAGAAAGTCACAGGGCTGGGCAGAGAACCCAAACACGAGAGCATGGACGGCAGTAGTGGATTGGACTTATTCAGCACCAGCAATCTATGGACAGCAGAGCCTTAGTTAAAGAGGGAAAGCCGCTCCCAGACCAACAAAGGTCACAAAAAAAGATGCGAACAGAACTAAGGGTTCAGTACTAGAAGCTAGGAGCCCTATGTGAGCACATCCAGAAACACAAGAACCAGCCCCAAAAGTCTGACCAAATGTGTTGCGTCACATCAGCCAAAAACCCTCTTGTCTCAGACATAGAGCCTTTGTCCAGCATCTGGAACATGGTACTGAAATGCCTCCTCCAGGTGACTCCAGGCCCAAAGATCAGAGCAGCTTAGCCTTTGCCTGCACCACAGCCAAGATAACACCCCTTGAAGGCACATGGTGTGTTTCTAAAGCTCTGCCAGGCAAAGGAGACACCCCTGCAGCATGTGAGAAAGGCGTTTCTGATGTCTGTGTCTACATTTAGTCTTTGTTGATGTATTTATGTCAGATCTTGATCATCACACTTTTCCATAATTTAGGCTGTTTTCCTTCCAAACACACTAAATACATGTTATTGCTAAGAAACTGAGCTCTCAATTTACACTGTTTTGCACTCATTTCTTAAAATATCTTGGTGACATCTCATGGTGAACCACAAAGCTGTCCCTGATGGAATTCCTATCCGGATGGTGAGGGAAAGTAGATGGGCCTTCCTAGGAGCACCTTTAGAGAAGGTTAATCCTCCACAGTCACCTCACAGACAGACATCTCTCTATCATGATCAATACATACCAGGAACCCCAGAGAAAGCCAAGAAGAGACTTTGTTCAACTTTAAACAAGTCCAGTTAAGCAGACCACAAGCTAGCCCACCCTGACTGAAAAAGACCCTAGCAATCTAACCCCCTTCTCCTCTCTGTGTGGCTCCTCCACTAAGGAACAGAGGCTGAACCTGCTCAGACAGCCTGTTTCTCCTATCTCCATGGCTAGGTTTGAAGGCAGCTCTTGTGGCATCTTCCCCTTTAAGAATGAAGCACTGTGCACTAATTATCAGGAAATGCCACTTATAACCACAAAGAACTATCACACCTGTTAGAATGGCTATTAGCAACAAGACAAGAGATAAAAAATGTTGGTAAGATTGTGGGGGAAAAAAGGGAATTTTTGCACACTGTTGGTGGGAATATAAATTAGCACAACAATCGTGGAAAACAGTATGGTGGTTCCTCAAAAAATTAGAAGTAGAACTACCATATGATCCAGCAATCCCACTACTGGACATGTATATAGAAAGGAAATGAAATCAATATGTCAAAGAGATATCTGCACTTCCATGTCTATTGCAGCACTATTTACAAAAGGCAAGATATGAAATCAACCTGTGTCCATGAATGAATGAACATTGTGTATATATACACAATGGAATATTGTTGGAATATATGGAAAATACCTTGGAATATGTGCGTGCGTGTGTGTGTGTGTGTCTATATATATATATATAGACACACACACACATTCCAACAATATTCTTGGAATATATGGAATATACATTAGAATATATGTACCTATACACAACAGAATATTGTTGAGCCTTAAAAAAGGAGGAAATCTCATCATTTGAAATAACATAGATGAACCTGAAGGACATTATGTTAAGTAAACCAGGCACAGAAAGATGAATACTGCATGATCTCACTTATATTTGGGATGTAAAATAGTTGAGCTCATAGAAATAGGGAGTAAAATGGTGATTACTAGAGTCTGGGGGCAAGGGCTGGGAGGACTGAGGAGATGTTGGTCAAAGGTCAACATTTTAGTTACACAGGGGGAGTAAGTGCAAGAAATCTATTATGCACCGCGGAGACTACAGCTAATAACAGATTGTATATTTGAAAATTGCTAACAGAATGGATTTTTTGCCAAAAATAGGTATGTGAACTAATATATATGTTAATTGGCTTTATTTAGCCATTTTACCATGTACACATATATCAAAACACTATGTAATATACCATAAATATATATGATTTTTACTTGTCAATTAAAATAAATAGTTTTAAAATAACTTCATTTTTAAATGGGGACAAAAGAAGAAAGCATGTTGCATGTAATTGGATCCACAAGTAGTCTCCCTGAAACTGTACTCTGAGAAGCAAAGGAAACCACTAGACAGATCAATCCTAGACAAACCAAATCTCTGCAATTAGAAACTCCACAACCCCACTCCTGCAACCCACAAACATGGCAAAGTTTGGTATCTGGGATGAAGAAGCAAGAATAGGAAGGATCGGGGAGAAGTTTGGGCTAGAAGAACTTTTGTACATTAAGGGATCTGTGGGAAGTGCCTTTCTAATGCCCACTGGTGACTCCCTCTTTCCTCTCCACCCAGTAGTCCACCATCCAGCAGTCTCTGCTGATGCATCACAAGGTCTGGTTCCCCTCCTGGAACCCAAGGTTCTCCATGTTTTACCTTAGCCTACTCATCTTACTGCTCCCACTCTCTTGCTACTTTCTGGGCATACTAACTGCTGGCTTGCCTCCATTCATGTGTTAGCTCACTATATCATCGCCACACCCTACAGAGTAGATTCTATTCTTACTCTCTGTTTAAGGGTGGGAAAAGATGAGTAGCATGTCTAATGTCACACTACTAGAAAGTTATAGAACTAGGGACTGCATCCACATAGTCTAACCATAAGCCCACCATACCATGAAGCAAATCATAAGCACTTTGTGTCCCCACACAGATGCCCTTCCATCCCTAGTCCACTTTGCTCATCCTTCCAGGCCCTGTTCAGACACCATCTTCTCCACAATTCCCTCCCACATCCCCCAAGTTGGACTCACTCTTGCATTTCTACATCATGCCTGACACTTCTCTTGGGAGTCTTAACAGTCTGGTATATAACTTGGGCTTGTTTCCTTCTCATACACTTGTAAGAGTGACTTATATTACACTCTAGGTTCTCCACACATGAGCTGTGTGACCTTGAGGGAGCCACTTTACCTCTCTGATCCTATCTCCTTATTTATAAAATAAAGCCATAATGTCTACCTTCTAAGTTGCTGGGAGGATTAAAGCAGATCACATTTATAACTCACCTATCACAGTGCCTGGTGCACAAAAGGCACTCCTTGAATGTCAAGTGAAATATTATTCTGTAAGGTATAAAAAGGTTGGCTGAGTTGTGTGATGTGAGACAAGCTACTAACTCTTAAAGGAGAGTAAGAATATAATCTACCCTGTAGGGTGCGGTGATGATACAGCTAGCTAACACATAGTCTGGCATAAAGTAAGTGCTCCATAAATGTTAGCCACTATTGCTGGCAGCCACTGTCCCCTCCTGGAAAGTAGCAGCTGTGCCTCTCACACCCCACCTAGCATCAGGCCTGGTGCACAGCAGAGGAACTGAAGCAAACCATAAACGCTCATCTCAACCTTCCTCCAACAAGTGCCTCCAGATAGCAGGAAAGAGTTTGCTGAATGTGTCTTCGGGGTCCTTCAGTTATCTATCTTCACATCACAAAATGGCAAAATCAGAACATTTAGCCATCTCAACCCACAGGTGAGGATGGAAGAATAGAATCCTGAGAAACTTCTCTGAGGTCCACAGTGCATGCATTTCCTCTCTCAGCTTGACTTTCCCAGTAGAAACAACTGTCATTACTGAAACGTCAGTTTTCCCCTCCTGCCCTTGTCTAGCCCCTTGGGTGCCATTGGGTGTTGCTTGCAAACCAGGGGTGATGCTTCATGTCCATGTCTAAGTGTGGTGAGGCCACAGTTTGCACAGAGCAGGAAAGGGGGTCTTAAATGAGAGGCTTCTCCTTTTGGTGGAGGTGAAAGTGGTATAGGGTCCCCTGTGCCCCTCCCTATAGTGTTGGCTCTGAGCTCACTGTTCCCTGCAGACCAGGTGGGGCAGGGCCTAGCGCACCAACCACTGGATGGGCTGTCAGCAGCAGGTTCACATCTATGACCTCCTTTAACCGTTACTGCCACACAGGATCATTGCTTCTGTCTACAAATAAAAGTGATGAGGCTAGGGTATGGAGAGGAATTGACTTGACCCAGTTTGCAGTTTACTTGTAGATTCCAAGAGTCCATTTATAAGTAGTAACAATTGATCCATGTGTGAGAACTGGGATGCCTGTTTGCTTCTGCTGAATAGCCATGGAGAAGACATTTCTTCTGGTTATGACGAGGACTTGGTCCTCTGATGGAGGATTACTTCAGCTCTGGCATGCTATCACAAATGAGTGATCACATGTTTGGTGATTCTTAACTACACCAAAATGAGTTATTCAATCTTGGAGTCCCACTTATTCTTTATTGCCTCTTCCATTTGATGGACTTAAGAAACAACAACTTCTTTCTGCTGACTTGCAAGGTGCTTCTGGATGTATTTGGAGGTACAGGTTTGTCCTCTGCTCTCCTTGTCACAAGCTGGGTCTCCCCTGCCCCCTTGTAATACTTCTGCCTGGCTCTGACTATGGCCTCTTTGGCTGGACCAGCCACTTGGACATTCTACTCTCTCACTTCCTTCCCTTTAAATTTTTACTCAGCCTGTGTTTACCTCAGGACTTGATCCTCTAATGCTGGACTTTTAAGTGCTCTTCGGGATTCCTGCTATTCCTGACTTTTAAACCCAAACATTATCTTATTTGCAATAAAGTAGAATGGGCACCAACTGTGGAATCAGACACACCCAGGGAGAATATTAGCTCTGCTACTTACCAGCCTGGACAAGTTAGGTAGCTTCACTGAGCCTCAGTTTCCCCATCCATAAAATGGGACTGAAAATAGTAACCCGACAGTTGTGAAAACTATGTAAGAGTATACATGTGACTGGCACACAGCAATTTCTCAATAAACTCTAGCTATACATTTTACTAAAAACCTTGCTGCCTAAATGAAATGAGCAGATGTGACCGGTGCCCTGATGTTGTGTCCACTTGTCCTAACCCAGAAGTCTTCTGTGGACAGTTTCTGTATTCACCAATGGCCACAGGACAATGCTGGGGAGTGAGCAGCCCAGGAACAAGCCTCAATCACTGAGGGATGGGAGTTGGTGGATAAATTTTCCAGATTCCTCACCCCAGTGGGGCAATCTGAAGAACGTTCAACACCACCACTCAGAAGGCTGCAGTAGGACTGAGCCCCAATTGCCCACAGCTATTGCTCCTCCCTTGTCACACTTCCCCCACCTAGTCATAGTTTGTCCTGTTATCTTCTCCCAAAGAAACTATTTACATCCAAACCCTTGTCTCAAGGTCTACTTTAGGGGGAACAAAGACATAGATAAATGAATGAACTCCCCATTGCAACCTAGAGTGCTATGATGAGCTGTGGCACTGAGAGCATCATTCTAGTTTACGGGATGCATAAAAACAACCCATTCTGGGAGCTCCTGCCAGAAATGACTACAGTCTACCCAAGCACTATCAATTTTTACTGAGTGCCTTTTTTGTACCAGGCACTCTGCCAGGTGCTAGCAACAGTACCCAACTTCTATCCTGGAAAAACTTACTGACCAGCGGAAAGTGGCAATCATAATTATGTGCTCTGTGCTGCAGCAAGCATCTGCTTGGGGATTGTGGGATGGGGGCTGTGTCAGAGACAGGACTGATAAACTGAAAGCCTAAGTGGTGGATAGCCACTAGCTGGGCTGTTGGGATGCTCCAAGGTCTCTAGGCTGAGGGTCTCTGTGGGCTTATATATCAGAGTTATTGCCAGAAATGTTAGCTATTGATGCTACCTTTCCCATGGTAAGACTGACCAAGAGTTCTGGCTCTTAGGAGCTGGTATGGAGCTACACTGTATTTTGTAAACAGCCTAGAATTTGGAGTGTGAATTCCAGCCCTAGATCAGCTTCTTGCTACCTAAATCACTTCATCTTTGTAGACTTCAGTTCCGCAATATATAATCTCTCTCAGCTGTCACGCAAATTAGGAAAAATAAATTATGTAAACATCCAGGGACTGAGACCTGATGATTAGGTGAAAAACATACCTGAGAGGACAGTGGAAACTAGGAGGAAATGATGAATGAAAATTTGAATGTGGACTTAGCAGATCTCCCATGTCCCAGACAGACATGGGCTTCTTGAGAGATGTATTTGAACTGGGTGCTTAATGTAATATCTGGATAGTGGGAATTATGCCTAATCTCCAAACCCGGTTTTAAAACACAGGGTCACCACCCCTCAGTGAACCCCTAACCCTGAGCCAGACTGAGACTCCCCAACCCAGGGTCCTAGAGCTCTGACTGGGCTGGGATTCTGCATGGAGAGAATGTTCGCTGTTGAAGCCTCAGAAGGGTGTAAGACCCACATTGAACCTCATTACATTCGCTCCACTTTTCTTTTAAACACAATGAGTGAAGCAAAGCAGATGTCGCCTTTTCAAATAATTTATACTTCTCACAGAATCTGTCAGCATAACAAAAAAATCATCCAGTAATCCAGGATAAAACCATTTAAACTACCTAAGTTAATCCTTTCCATTAATACACACACCACACACATAATTGGGGGTGGGGGCAGAAGGTCATTGTGCTTAACCCCCAGGTAGGTGCTAAGATGGTCTCACTCCCTGGAAGATCTCTGTGCATCACCCTGGAAGGAACCCTACATGAGGACCTTGTAACCGTGAGGTCCACAGCCTCTGGCCTGAGACTTAATCTTTAGGTATTAGGACAGTCAGGGACAGCATGGACCATGATACGGGAGTGGGTGTCCATTGGGCTGTGAACTTTTATCCTTAGTGAATCCGAATAGTCTCCCTCTCCCTTTTTCCCTCTTTCCCCCTCGCTCCCTCTCTTTCACTCTGACTCTTGTGTGCTTGCTCTGATGAAGCAAGCTGGAGATGTCCACAATGGTCAGGAACTGAGGATGGCATCTACACAACAGCCAGCAGGGAACTGAGGCCCTCAGTCCAACAGCCTTCAAATAAATGAATGCTGCCAGCCACCACGTGAGCTTGGAAGTGGATCATTTCTCCAGTTGATCCTTCAGGTGAGACTGCAGTCTCATTCAACACCTTGATTTCAACCTTGTAGAGGCCCTGAAGCAAAGACCCAGCTAAGTTGTGCTCAGATTCCTGACCCACAGAAACTGCAAGGTATTAAAGGTGTGTTATTTTAAGCTGCTAAATGTAGGGGTAAGTCAGTATGCACAAGAGAAAACTAGTATACGTAATGTATTAATTCTGGTAACATGTAGACATAGGTATCTGTTACGGATTAGTACTGATAGGGCTCTGGGACCATAATTAGGACTTATTCATAATTCATACATAAAATCATTCTATAATCAGCAACAGAGAAAGGCAAGAAAAAATGAATTAGAATAGAAAATGGCATTCTGTGGCATCACAATTAATAGTAACCAATATTTCTGGCAAGTACACCTGTGCCAGATCCCCCCACGCAAATCATCTAATTCATACCATACCTTGTGATGTTGGCACCCTTCCCATCCCTGTTTTATGGCTGAAAAAACTGAGACTCAGAGAGGTTGAGTAATTTATCCAAGCTCACACAGATACTTTCGAGCACCAGACTATCAGCCCAGGCCTCTCTGACTTTAGAACCTTCCCTCTTAACCACGCATTATAACACTCGATAGGCCACAAGTAGGGTAGGAGCCTTTTACAGGCTGTGAGAATGAGAGGGAGGATCCACCCCGACTCCATTTTCCACCTCCATGACATGAAGCATGGCAGCTCCACAAAGAACCCTCCAGATCTATGTCTGAGACTGTGGTTGGAGCACAGTGTCCAGTAAGTCTTCAGTGAGTCCCATAATCATGCAATAAGCTACATGCATCACATTTTATTATAACATTAATGACAATAATTATTAGAAGAATAAAATTAAAACCCCTGAGGCAGAGAACTCTAGCCTGGAAATCAATTGCAGTGAAGGTTGCTGAATTTATAGACTTAAAGGATCCAAAATTCCAAGGACGTTTCAGACTCTTCGCCTTCCTATATTTCCTGACTCAGATAATCCTCCAAAATCTCTTCAGAGTGACTCTATATGGAAAATCTTGACTTTCTAGTCAAAACACCCTAGCCCAGATAGTTGTTCACTTCTCTAGCGTCATCTCTGCCCTAACCATACATACATCACATGTTCTAGTCTAGTGGGTCAGGGACCTGTGAGCAACCTTGCTGGATGCTTCTGGCTAAAGGTCTTTCTTGAAATTATAGTCATAGAGTCAGTGAGATCTACCATCTTCTCAAGTCTCAACTGGAGCTAAAGGCTCCACAACCAAGCTCTTTCACATGGTTGTTCACAGGTTAATTTCCTTATGGACTGTGGCACTGAAATACTCAGTTCCTCTCCATTCTCTGGGGGCATAGGATTGCTCACAACACGGCAGCTTGCTTTACTCAACACCAGTGAGATGAGAGCAAAAGAGAGGGACAGCAGGAGAGAGAGCAAGAGCGAGAGAAAAGTCATTGCCTTTTATAACCTAATCTTAGAAGTGGCATCCATCACTAATGACATTCATTAGAGAAAGTCTGTAAGTCCAGCCCACACTTAAAAGGAAGGGATTACACAAAGGTGTACCTACTAGGAGGCTGGGATCACTGGAAGCAATGTTAAAGTTTGCCCACTATTCAGTTAGTTCCCATGATCAATAAGGAATCTCATGATTAATAAGGAATGAGTGGCCTTTCCCCTTTTCTGCTTGTTGAGGAGCTCTCCAGGAGCCTGAATCAATATGGGGATCTGTGACTTGCTAACCATTAAGGAAAACAACAATCTCTTTTGATGATCAGTGTCTCCCCTCGAAATAAGTTTGCTTGCCCAAGAGTTCTATCTCTTCTTTTCCAGGACATTGAATGGAGGAACCATCTTCTTGAAGGAAGACCATGTATTGTTTTGGGATGACCATCACTTTCCTGGCCAGAATGCTCTCCTTCTAATTTTCGGTCCCTCTTATGGATATCCTATCACTCCCCATCCCTTTCTCTTTTCTTTTGAGCCCATGCCTTTTCTTTTTCCTTCTCTCTCTCTCTCTTCACTGAATCAAATTCCAGTTTAAAGAAAAGGCATTCTGTCCTTTAGTGTAGTGGTCAATGGCATGAATTATGGAGCCAGATTGTGTGGGTTAGAATTCCAGGTCTGCCATTTACTAGATATGTGACATTGGGCAAGTTATTTGTACCTTTCTTCATCTATAAAATTGTGATAATAGTGTACACATCTCATAGTGTTGCGAAGATTTACAAAATACTTAGAACTGCATGACACACAGGGTTATGAAGTTGCTTTTTGAATGAATGAACAAATGATCTCACCAAAGAATATGGCAGAATAAAATTAATAATTAATATCTCTTACCCTTATATAGTGCTGAATTATTTATAAAATGCCTTCATATAGAGATCCTCTCTTATTTGTAATGTAGTATTTATTATCCAATTTTGCAGATAATTAAAATATAAAGAGGTGAAGTGCCCTGTCCAAGGTCACATGGAGAATTAGTAACAGAGCTAGGAGTAAACCGGGTCTTCAGATCCTGATTACTCTGCACTATGCAGAAAAGTGGATATTCCTTCAAGCTAATGTCTGGCATCTTTTTCAAGTCACCACATTTCTTATTCTCTCATAAGGGTAAATCAACAATTAAATGAGCAGCATGGGGTCCCTGTTGATGGAGTCAGTTCACAGCAACATCTTTTTCAGTATGTTGATTAGTCACAGAAATCTTGAGATGCCTCAGAGGGCTAGGTATGCAGGTGATTCTACGCCATCATCAATTGACTGAGACATGGGGCCCAGAAGGTGCAATAAAGGTTCAGATTGGATCCACACCTGCCCATCTTGAAGAAATACTTTGCTGTCATTATATATTAGCTTCTTGTATTTCCCAAATCTTAATGGGTCTGCTGAGAAATCTTGCCAAATTGGTTTGACATCTGTAAAATAAGGAGCCAGAACTTGCTCCCACCTTGAAAGAAAGGGCCATTTCTTAGTTAACCCTGAATTCCCAGCATCTAACTAGTGCCTAGTAATTATGTGCTCTGAAGATGTACTCATGAATGATCTTTGAAGTCCCTCTCAGATCTAGCATTTAAAAACATTGACAGTGAAGACAGAGACAGAAAGATAAAACCAATTAAAAACAGATATAATAATTCAATGAGATCTATCTAGAGCCATCCATACAGGGGTAAACAGGCTTAAACATTTTAGTAGGTCCTGGGGGTATCAGTGTGTATTCCTATATAGTCAACAACTGCCCATGGTGATGATCCCAAGTTACCCGTAGATAGTCCAGTCTCATTTAAGGAGGCATTGGCTGTTGTTGTTTGATGAACCATGTGGTAATAGTTTGGATGTTTGTGTCCTTCAAACCTCATGTTGAAATTTGTTCCCCAGTGTTGGAGATAAGGCCTAATGGGAGGTGTCTGGGTCATGGAGGTGGATCCCTCACAAACAGATTAATGCCCTCCCTAGGGGTGAGGACAGAGATTGATTTCTCACTCTATTATTTCCCAAGAGAGGTGGTGGTTAAAAAGAGCCTGGCACCTCACTTGTCTATCTTTCTTCCTCTCTCACCATGGGATGTCCGCACAGGTTGGCTCTCCTGCCATGAGTGGAAGCACCCTGAGGCCCTCACAAGATGCAGACACCCAATGTTAAACCTTTCCAAACATCAGAATTAAGAGCCAAATAAACTTTTTTCTTTATAAATTACCCAGTCTCAGGCATTTCTTTATAGCAACACTAAACAGACTAAGACATCTGTTAATTACAGAACCTCCATACTGAAAAAATAATCTGAAGACAAGATCTGGTAACCAATAAAAGCACCATAAATTCAATTCAACTGACATTTTTGGATACCTGTTATGCATCAGATACTGTGAGTTTGGGTTCTCTGAGAAGCAGACACCAGGATGGGATTGGATATGTAGGACGTTATTGGGGTCAATTCCTATGAATGACAAAGGGAGCAAGGGCAGGTGGGGAGAACTCTCAGACAGATGCAGTGTGACACCTGAGAGAGGTATGGAAAGATAGGGAAGAAAGATCTCAGATCATAACGCAGTTCTGAGATAGTATCAGCCAGGCCAATGGAGAGAACCCAGACAAAGGTTCTGTTGGAAGAGCTCCACGCTGGGCACAAGTGGTACGGCTCTAGTTCTCCTGAAATGTTTGGTCTTGAGCTAGAAGCAATGTAGGGGAGGCTTGGCCTTAGCACCATGGACGACCAAAATGCACAGCACCTGGGGCCTGCCAGTCAATCTGCATCAGGTCCTCTTGAGGGCAGTGACACAGGTATATGGAAGTCACAGTGGTCTCCTAAATTCCAGAGGTGCAAATCTTCATGAGATACAGTGTTTTTCTTTGAAGAATTGTGTTTCACTTAAGCAAAAAAGATCATGAACAACGATAAAAATATGAGAAGGGACATATGTTGCAGAGAAGAATGAATCATCAACCTATTTGGGCAAGGAAAGGAGCCACATATAAGTCTTCAGAGAGGATAAGACAACTGTTCAAAGGGTTGAGACATGATAGCTGGGATGGGGTGGCATGAAGTAGATGACTGATGGACTGACCTGTGGGAAAAAAACAGATTTTAAAAATCAAACTGCCTCCATCTGTGAAGATGTAGCTTAAGAGACATCCTAATCAAAGTCTACAAATTCATAAAGGGAGAAGAGAAGGTAGAAATGAAAGTGTGCATCAAATCCTACAACCAAAGAATAAGGATAGAATGTTTTATAGCAGATGAGAAAAAAAAAGGCTGACTTTATATTGAAGGTTGACGCCCTTTACTGCTAATCAAAACAAACCAAAGATGTTGCAGCAATGGTCCTGTCGTCTGACCCTACTAGGAGAGGAATTGCTTCGTGCTATACAATTTCCATGTGACAGGATGGGCCTTTCAAAGATAACTACAAAAAAATCAAGCATGTAAAAGAGAAATTTTTCTGAAATGAATTGACCAATGCTCTGCCTTCTTAAGCATCATTACAATTTTTTCAGATGACTCAGATGAGTTTGCTATGAGCATGAATGACTGTGGTCAATTACAGCAATACTCTCAAATCCAATAAGGTGAAGAACTATTTGCACTTACATCAAATAGCTCCAAATATCCCACTTTGAAATAGCCTTGTCACTTTCTCCCTCCACTATCTAGCAATCAGTGGATCCTTCTTGCTGTTTACAATGAATTTGCTCCTACAAAATTTGGACCTACTCTCCCTTCTAATTCATTGCTTCTAATCTCTAGGTGGAAAAACCTAGTAACCATTTTCTCATTTAAATTGTACTTAATATCAAACTAGGAACACTCTGAATGAAGAACTGAGGTCCTTTTCTATGAATAAGCTGATTGAGAGTACATGAATTTAATGACATCTATTTTTGCGCATGCTGCCTGGGGGATGGGGAGCATTTGTTTCTTGATTCCAAGCTATGGTCTAGATAACTGAGGTTGCTGAGTGAGTGACTTCTGGATAAATGAGATCCTAGATGATCTCACCATGATGCACAGTTAAGAGAAAGGCATTTAAAACTTTGTTGTCCCACAAATATCCAGGTACAATAAAAATAAAAGACCTTGAACCAGGAGTGTGTTGAAGCTGGCTAGGTCAGCTTACAAGACTCCATTTTTCAATGGTAGGTACATTACAAACAGATTGATAGCAAGTTAGTGACTTGAAATCAGCCATGATGTGAGTTTTTCACTGCAGAAATCAACAAATGCTACAATTTAGGGGGAGGGCAGTTTTCTTTTTTTCAGAGAGTCTGTTGTTACACATTTACCAAGCACACCACCACCTTGCACTGTGCCTGGAAACACAGTAGCTACTCTGGATGTGTGAATGGGGGTGTATGGGTGTGTGTGTGTGTGTGTGCATGTGTCTATGCATGTCTGTTGTGTTTATTTTCTGTCACTTGAATTACACTTAAACTCTTTTCTCTGATCCCAATCTCCCACACTAATTCCTGCCATTACTCAATTCCTTCCCCACTTCCCTACCCATGATAAAGCAGCCCAGCATTTGATTTCACCTTACTAATGGAAGGGCACCACCTAGTGACAGACATAGTAAAATAATCTCTGTAATGTAGTCTTCACTACAACAGGCCAAATCTGGCCCTCTGCCTGATTTTGTAAATAAAGTTTTATTGGAACACAGCCATGCCCATTCACTGACAAATCCATGGCTGTTTTCACACTACAACAGCAGAGTTTCGTAATTGTGACAGAGATGGTATGACTTGCAAAGTCTAAAATATTTACTGTCCAGCCCTTCACTGAGAAAGTTTTCTGACCCCAACCTACAGAACAGTTATATAAGCTGCATTCCTTACATTTATCCACCTGTGTTCATAGATCTCAAGGCCCTGGGATTTATTGGCTCCATGACATTTTATGCTCTACTGTTATATAGGTAGGTCATTTCCAATACCCCTGTTATAAATAGTTCTGAAGTGAAGGGATGTCATGTTCACTGTAAAATTGTTGAGGTGTTCCTGAAGTAAAGAACTCACTCCATCACCAGAAGAAAAATGCTCACAGAATGTCTCTGTCATTCACTGCCTGTGTTGTTTGGGACAAAGTAATGAACACTTCTGAACCTCAGCTCCTTCAGCTGGTAGTTGGAACTAACAGTATTATTTGCCTCCCTGGGTTGTTGTGGGGAACAAATGAGATAATTTATTAGCTAGACTTTCACAAGCTACCAAAACAAGTTCAGTAATGTTGGGTTTTATTACCTATATCACCAAGGGATGTGGTATATGACTTTCCTCATTAATTACCCAGGGCTCTGTGGAGAACACAAGTTCTTATTTTAAATGTGTTTCAGAAAGGCATCTCCAAATCACACATCTAGTCCTACATCCCACAGATGCCCTTAGAATGTGAATGCTTCCCAGTCCCCACCCCAGACTTAGTTGTGGCTAAGAAACAAAGGATATGTCTGGGGAATGGGGATAAAGGTGTTAAGTGTCAAACGTGGGACATCCCCAGAATAGGATGTCTTTGGCCCCACAGTATCTTAGGGTCTGAGCCAGAGAAGGGAGGCTTGAGGCTTGTTTAAAAGAAGCAGGGGAGAGGGCTGCCTAGACTTCCAGGGGAGGAAACTCTGTCAAATACCCTCAGGAGAAGAGCTGAGTAGCAAAGTGCACACCCATGAAGGTGGGAACATGACCCTCAGGGATATGGCTCCTCTGGTCTCCAGCAAGCCCCAGGGTCAGCTGTTCCCAGCGCCATCTCTAGGGAGGGTGCCCCGAGAGGGCCGGGTTCTACTCTCCTTTATGCCAATTGTCTTTGGCATCTCCACCTTCCTTTGTCCTTGCCCCTCTCATCCCATGTGCGCACATGCACACACGCGCACCCACATGCACACACACGGCACACATTGTAAGTGCCCCCACTGATGATCCTTCAGCACTCATGCCCACAGACTTGACTTCCCACTGAAAACACCTGCAACTCTGCCTGCTTGGCCCTCTGAGCAGGCTGGAAGCATCAGAGTTCATGCCTCCCACCAGAGCCTAAGGGCAGTTGGTGGATAAACACCCCTGCTCTCTTGCCTCTGAGAGTAACTCTGAGGTATAGCACACAGTCTCCCAGAGGTTTTCTGAAGTATTGAGCCCCATTTCCCACAGCAGTAACCTGCTGAATGAGCTACCTGTATTGGCTTGCTTTATTTCCCTTTTTCCGCACGCATGCACTGGTGCTTCCTGGAATCACTACCCAAATAAACTGCTAGCACCCACTTTCTTGTTCCATGGTTGCTTCTAGAGTGTCCAATCTAAGACATCCTGCTATGACTATCTACTTTTTCCCAGGCTCTCTACCAAGAAACTCGTAATACAAAAGAGGAAAACAAACTCTTTATGGTGGCCTATAAGGCCCAGCATGGTCTGGCTCCTGCCTCCCCTTGTGATCGCACCTCCAATCACTCCCTGCTCCCTCACTGTTCTTTAGCCACACGAGCACCTTTGCAGTTCCTCCATCATCCCAATCTTATTTGGCCTCAGGACTTTTTCTCTGCCTGAAACAACCTTATCCCATCCCTTGACCCAAGTGACTTTTGAGCCTTCAGATCTTACCTTAAATGTTACACCCTCAGAGAAGTCTTTTTTAACCACCTTACCTAAGTAGGACTCTCCCTTCATCCTCATTATTCTATCTAAATATTTTATTCATTGACTGATTTAACAGCATCCACAACTATTAGTAATTGTGAGCTCCACTGTTTGTTTACTTCTTTTATGACTATCTTCCTTTCTAGAATGGGAAGGGGCAATATCTGACTTACTTTTGTATTACTAGTGCCAAGCATAGTGCCTGGAATGTAATAGGCATATAATAAATATTTATTAGATCAATGGATGGATAAAGTTCAGAGCTAATACTTTTCATCTTCCAATATCATTATTTGTGTACTCGCCTTGACCTCACCAAACACTCACAAATGTGATTACAATCTCCCTGGGGGTATGACCATATTTTTTGTGTCCCCAAAGAACTTTAAATAGATCAATTAATCAAATCCTATTTCTTGAGGCCAGGTGGGGTGGCTCACGCCTGTAATCCCAGCACTTTTGGAGGCCTAGGCAGGAGGATCACTTGAGGCCAGAAGTTCGAGACCAGCCTGGGCAACATAATGAAACCCCACCTCTACAAAAATACAAAAATTAGCTGGCCATGGTGGTGCATACCTGTAGTCCCAGCTACTCGGGAGGTAGAGATTATAGTGAGCCGAGATCACACCACTACACTCCAGCTTGGGCGACAGAGCGAGACTGTGTCTAAAAAAAAAAAAAAAAAAATCCTATTTGTTGACAGGACAAATGGAAGAAGAAAGATAAATAATTCAGAAGTCCCTAGTCCTGTATCTTCCTTTTGCACCATTCTATGACTGTGGAAGAGGAAGTATCTTCTGCAACTCAGTTTCATTATCCATATAATAAACACAGGAATCCCAATTCAATCTCACACAGATTGTGTGTGTGTGTGTGTGTGTAAGGACCTTATAAACTGCAAAGCACCTTTGAAAATCTTACTGAATTCCCTTGTGAGTTTCTGCGAATTGCCACACCAATCCCTTGCTGTCAATGTGGCAAGTAGCAACACTCTTTTAAGCCCTGAGAGTTTGCTTAGTTACTAACAGTTCCCCATGTACTGCATGTTCCCAAGTGCACTTGAGGAAGGAAGCCAGAAGAGAAGCTGCTTAAACCAAATGAGGCCCGTCACACGTGGGTTCTTTAATTGCTTACAGCTGGATTCACTAAACCCGTCTCCTGGTGGGTTGTTTCAGGACACTGGACAGCTCCAGACCCACAGCAGAGCCTGGAATGAGCTCGGAGAAGGCATCTTTGTCCAGGGTATGATGTGATCTTGGGAGAGCCCCCACTTGATGAGATATGTAAGTATAAGTTCTGCAGAGTGAGGCAAAGGACAACAGAGTTGCTAGCTGACCTCACTTTTGCATGCAATGAATCCAGGAAAGGCCAATGTGTGAGTGAAGTGGAAAGGATGGAAAACTATATATAGGCACATGAACCTCAAATTTTGTTCAATTTCTCACTCATCTGAGAGATTAATTCTAGGACACAAAAGCATAGAGATTTGTGTCAAGGAAGATCTCAATGACCTCTTGAAGTTGGAATTCATAGAATTTTCATTCAGAGTCAGAATCAGGAGAGAAAGTATGGCATTTGGTGCCAAATAATTCTGGGTTTGAATCTTTCCTCCACACAACTAGCCATGTGATCTGGCAAATTTTCCACCTCTCTGAACTCGGATCCCCCATCTACACAGCAGAGGTAATAATACCTGCATTATTAAATCATTGTCCTCAATTCTTCTCCCTTTCCTGTACCTACTCCCTTACCATGGCCTCATCAAGAGTAAAGTTCTCCGCCCTTTTTATTGGCCATGTGACTTGTTTGGCCAATGATATATGAATGGAAGTACCATCAACACAGGATGAAAATATCCTGGCTGACTGAGAACAGAAGGAGAAGAGAGACCAGACCATACCAGCCATGTCACAGACTTGCAGTGAGAAAGCAAAGCTATTCCAATTAAAAACAAGGCTTCAACAAGTCATGCTCCAGCCAATCCAGAAACATGTGAGTCATAAAAAACCATTGCTTTAAAACACTGAATTGTGAGGTTGTTTGCTACAGGGCAATAGCTAACGGATTCCACAGCCAATAATATCTACCTCTCAAGTTGGTCACACAAATTATGTTGGATCATGCGTGTAAGCTTTGAGTACACAGTCAGATGAGAAGCCCAGTAATGGAGTCTCTTTCTTCCTCTCCCCTGAATGGGAAGATTTTATGGGGGCTGCTGCTGGTTTCTACATTGTCCTTATTTCCCAACTTTCTGCTTCAGAGATACCACCAATGACTTGGGAAAAAAAGAGAATGTTTTTCTTCCCTATTTCATTTGCCTGCTGCCAATTAAATCAAATTTATGGAATTTACTCTGTTTGGTAATTATCCTAGGGAATTTCTTTTAGACTGTTTAAGATGCTACTTCACCTTTTTCCCCTGCCCTACCCTCCAAATCTGCTGGCTGTAGGGCAGAATTATGGCTGCAAAGCCACAACTGCAAGGGAAAGAAACTACTGCATTATTTATGTCTTTGTATTTGTATTTATCAGACAGGTAAGGGATTTCAGGCTATTCAAACCTCTTATTAGAGAGGAGGAAAGTGTCAAGAATTTGATTTCTAAGGCTGCTATATCTTCACTATGACCAAGTTCCAAATGAAGTTAATTATATCACTAAGCCCTGAGTGGCTCCTTCAACACCACAAGGCTCATTTGTTTATTCTTTATTCATTCCTTCATTTTTCTGCCGCATTAGATAGTGGCAACGCACAGGAGATCTGAAGGTAGATTGTCTGGGTTCAAAGATGGCCTCTGCCAATTGCTAGATGTGTGATCTTGGCTAAGTTACTAAGCCCCTATGAGACTCAGTCCCCTTGTTTATAAAATAAGCATAATAATTGGTGACCTCATACAGTTATGCAGTTGAAACGAGACAGGTCATGTAAAGATGTAAAGTGTTCAAAGCTTAATGAAGGCTTATTCTATATTTTCTGTGGGCTTTCAGTAGACTCTGCTCTGCACTGGGGATCCAGGAATAAATAAGACATCATCCATGCATAGGGGATGGCACAGTCTTGTGACAGGTACAGAAAAGTGAGTCAGACTAAGGACAGAGTGCTGCTGGTGCAAAAAGAATCCAGCCAACTCATCTCGGGAGGTGAGACGTCAAGGAGGGCTTCCTGAAGGAAGTGACATAAAAACTGAGTTTTGCAAGATGATCTGTTTCATTGGTCTCTTATATTTGTCCTGACCCCTTCCCAAGGATGATTCCACAAGTCCCCAGAACCCCATATAGTCATACACATCCAGAGGAAATCAATCTCAGAAGAGTCTAGAAAGAAAGACAATGAACTAACATTTATTCAGCCCTTAGGATGAATCACATATTTTCACATAACTTACCTTATTTAATCCTCACAAGCCTGCAAAGTAGTTTTATTGATTTCATTCTACATATGAGGAAACTGAGCCTCAAAGAGGTTGACTTATCAGAGTCACAGAACCAGTATGGCTGATAGAGGGTTCACACTCAGATTTCTCAGCTACAGATCTGGTTCTGTCTTTGTGTTCTCCCTGAAATATGCTGAAAATAAAATAGAACCAGTTATGGGGTTGCTAAAGAAGGAAGACCCAAATCTGTCAATACATTTCCTCTTACTTATATTTCTGCAATGCCAGTAATATAATTGTTAAATGAATCAAAATCTAAAGTGAGAATCAGAATTAAAACTGTAACATTCCCAAAGGTTATAAGAACTTCCTTTTATTAACAGTTCCTGATTTCTCCACCCCTTCAAAAAAGATCCATCAAGAATGCCATAGAGAAAGCATCTTAGTTCAGGGCCGATATTGGTTGGGTTGTAATTTTCTTTGTAACTCTAAGAGGATGAAATATAAACTCTCCATTTCTTCTGCCTTTAAATTAAAAACAGAAAACATAACATGCACTTGTAAAAAAATACAGCAAGGATATAAATGTACTTAATCTTCAAATTATGACAAATTCAGTTAGAGGAAAGTAAAGGATAGAAAATTATGCAGGGCAAAGAAAGGGAAGAGGCTGAGAAAGAGGAGAGAAGTAATAGACAAACAGGCTGAGCCTGGTTGGTAAATAAAAGACCCAAAGAGAAGGGGAGAGAGACAAATGCAAAAGAAAAGGTGGGAGAGTTACACAAGGCAGGTGTGTTAGGGTTCTCCAGAGAAACAGAACCAATATCTACATATATACATATACATATATACACACACACACACACACACATATGAGAGACAGACATATGTACAAGGTGACTTATTATGAGAATTTACTCACCTGATTATGGGGGCCAAAAGCTCCCATGATTTGCCATTTACAAACTGGAGACCCAGGAAAGCTGGTGGTGAAATTCAGTCTGAGCCCAAAGGTCTAAGAACCAGGAGCACTGGCTGTCCAAGGGCAGGAGATGATGGATGTCCCAGCTTAAGCAGAGAGAGCAAATTATCCCCTTCTCTGCCTTTTTGTCCTATTCAGGCCCTCAACAGATTGGAGAATGCCCACCCACATTGGTGAGGGTGGATCATCTTTACTGAGTCCACTGCTTCGAATGCTAATCCCTTTAAAAACACCCTCACAGACACACTCAGACATGATGCTTTACCAGCAATCTGGGCATCTCTTAGCCCAATCAAGTTGACATAAAATTAGCCATCACAAGAAGAATGCTGTTAAGAAAGAAAGAGAGGAAAATAACAGGCTCGGGGAGAGAGGCCTGGAAACTTATGAAATAAATTCAAATACGAATCTACACCTGGCCAAGGCTTTCAAGATGCTTTCACCTGTTTCCTCCTTTCCTTTAACAAATCGATTGCCAAGTAGTCATCAGTCTCAGTTTTTCTACCCATGTGTTCCTTAAAGGACTTTTACACAGCAGGCACCCTACGAGAAGGAAAATTATTTTCAGGACCAATGTAAACATACTCTGAGAACTGGATGAAACAAAATATAGTGCTACAGTTTCCCCTGTTTACTAATTTGGGGTGTTATTAGAAAATTATTGCACCTCATATTTGAGTAACTCCCTGGAAGACCAAGTCAATGAGCCATTGAGGCCTTTTTAGGCTCAATGATACTGATATTGAAAACAACTTGAACAAAATCATTTCTTAGGTGAAGAAGAGACTGAAGTGAAACAAAAGAGAAATCAATTGATTTTTCTGCAATCCAACAGTTTTAGATCGTCAGACACAATGGTTAATAGAGCTGCACTCTCCTCTGAGTTTCTCCTTAGGCATTTTTTTCCTGGAGTTCATGCTCTTACAGTCCTCTGTGAAATGTAAGCAGAAGAAACTGCAGGAGACCAGGGAAGATAAATAAATCTGGTCTGACACCTCAAACTGTGTCCTGGGTGGCCACTAGGGCTCAACTGACCAGATCAGTTCTGGATCTACCAGATTTAAAGGGCCAAGTCAAGAAAACTGGAGAGAAATCTTCTTGTTCTTTTGTGTCCCTCGTGACTCGTCCCCCAAGCCCTGAAGCAGCCAGTCAAGGGTGGCCTGGCTCCCTGAAAAGATGGTCATTATTATTTTCGTTGCTAAAACAAAGAGAGGTTATCCGTGCAAGCTTGGGAAAGTGTGTTTGGAGGTGACTTCTGAGCTGGGCTTTAAGAGAAGAGAAGTTCAACGGACAGGCCAACAAGGAAGAGAGTGGGCTTTCCAGGTAGAAAAAAGGAGGTCCTTGAAACAGGAGCAGCCAGATGTGCTCAGGAATGGCTGGATGTTGGGAGGGAGAGGAGGCTGGTGGGAGATGAGGCCAAGGAGGTCAGCAGGAACCAGAACAAGGAGCTGAGCCTATGGGAGCCAGTGGTCTTCCCAGGGACCCATGCTCCCAGACCCAGAAAGTTCTCCAAGGTCATTATGTTAGCAGGTAGGGGGATTCCCAGGGCAGACCAAAAGAAAGACATGAAGTGATGGTAGTACTTTTTGACGTTTATATCACTATAGACAGGAGTTAAGTTGTACAATTTTTATTTTACTCAGAATATATGGAGGCAACCACCTTTCCTACTCCCATGTCACCTTGGTCCCCTACACCTATGCACACCCATGGAAGTCTGATGAAATGGTCATCTGTGCTGTGTTACTGTATTTAGAGAAAAAGAAAGGGATTCAGGCTGAGTATCAGGTACAAACAAAGGTGAAGAAGACACTGCTGTATTTTATCAGATCCATGTTTTTCTCCTCTTCCTGAGGCTACTGCTAGATTACATTTGCCAGCCTCCCTTGTAATTCCATGTAGCCACATGGAGTGGACACTATCTGTGTTTGCTCAGTCTCTCTAGATTCAATTACTGTGTGCCTATCCTCCTGTTTTAGAGGGTTCTGATTCCAAGGGTTTGCACCTGTGACTTCCTTTTTTTTTTTTTTTTTAAGACAATGTCTCGTTCTGTTGCCCAGGCTGGAGTGCAATGGCACAATCTCGGCTCACTGCAACCTCCACCTCCAGGTTCAAGCAATCCTCCTTTCTCGGTCTCCCAAGTAGCTGGGATTACAGGCGCATGCTACCACACCCAGCTCATATTTTGCATTTTTTTTAGTAGAGGCGGGGTTTCACCATGTTGACCGGCCTGGTCTTGAACTCCAGACCTCAAGTGATCTACCCGCCTCGGCCTCCCAAAGTGCTGGGAATATAGGCGTGAGCCACCACATCTGGCCATACCTGTGATTTTGAAGGCTGTCTTTGGCTAATGGAGCCTTGTACTTTCAGAGAGCCAAATATGTCGGGCATGTACATCCCCTGCCCTGGGGCAGCCCTTAACCAGAATATGAAAGCCCAGACCCCTTGCCTTGAGGTGGGACCTAATTCATCTCCCAGAGCTCCCCACAAAATCAAGCCGGCTCTGGGACTTTGCCTGAAATTACACCATGCTTGCCCTCTTCCACTTCCCAGTTCTGTTGCTTTGCTGGCTTCTCCTGGGAGCACTTCCCATGGACAAACTCTCTTCTCAAGGCCTGCTTCTGAAGAACCCCACCTAAGATACCAAATGACTGAGTTCCAGCCAGTGGAATATAAGCCACTTTCTTACGCTGCCCATAGAAACCTGCCTGTGCTCTTCGTGCTCTTTTCCTTGAGGAATTGGCTTGAAATATTCATAATCAATTTTTTCTTCCTAGACTGCTCCTGGGAATGTAAGAACATGGGTGACTGGTCCATTTGGAACCCTGGGATATATTAGGATTATACTTTGAACTACTCTTAGAGGTGTCCAGGACTCTGTGGTGGAGTCCTGAACACTTCTCTTTTCTCCATCCCCATGATTTAAGGTATAGTTAAAATATTCTAGCCCCAACACATTTCCTGAACCTGTACTGTAAAACTTAACTACGGCCTTTCACCATCCTATTCTGTGCTCCATTAGCTATTTACTTGTGCCTCTAGCACTTAGTTTCATTACCTACTAATCAAGTGAACTGATAATATGTTTGATTTTTCAACTTGATTGTAAAATCTTTCAGGATGGGTATTATCTATTTATCCTCATATCATCTGTCTTGTACTCAATAAATGTAAAGATTTCTGTCTTGTTCATCACTCTCTCTCTAGCACCTTCAATATTATCTGATTTATGCTGGATCCTTGGTAAACGTTAAGTGAATGAATGAAGTAATCAACATAATATCAGATTTGTGTTGATAATAATCATAGTCTCCAGGTAAAACAGGTCATAGCATGCATAACTCATTGCTACTCAGATGTTCCCACTAACATTCATCTTTGCAATCAAATTTGCTATGTGCTTACAAGTGAGACCCATCTTAGACCCAGTCAACCTGAGCTGAGAAACACAAAGAACAGTAAGTTAAGCCAGCACTGAAACATACCTCATCTACTTCCTACTTTGCTATGAAAGTCCCAGTTACAAATATCTCATACCCTTTATGCCAAATGCAACTCTAGTATCTGAATTTTGGCTCAGAAAATATACACTCCTTGACTGTTCCCCTTGACCCAAGGGGCAAAACGCCGGTCCTAGAGTCATACATACCCACTCATCTGGTTATCAGCCCATGGCTTTAGCCAAGTTATGTAATGTCTCTAAACTTCAGCTCCCTCATCATTAAAATGGGCATGACAACATCTACCTTACAGAAGGTGTGTGAAGATTAATATTGTCTATGTAAACTCCCAACACAACGCAGGTAGTAGCTCAAAGAATGCTCGTTTTCTTCCTGGCTGATCACACATACACAAATAGAGGTGGAAAGAAGAAACCACATTCTGATGTTTTCTGGATGATAAAAAGAGGAAAGAGCTACAGGTCTTTCCTGACCTTCGAGATCATCTAAGTAAAGAACAGGGCCATGCACAAACTCACTGGCCAAAACTGTCTCCTCAGAAGCCATTCTTTCATTCAGAGACATCGTGTTGACAATGGCAGGAGGCAGGAGACTGATTCTTTAAGTTGTACACTTGATTGTCTTTTAAGACAAAGATGAAATGACAGTTTGGTCCATTGATCTTCATTGGACAACTTACAACTGTGATTCAGTTTGTAGCAGAAGCGAAACACACTATTTCTACTAGTTTTATTTTTTAAGGTAATAGTTGAAGAAATTTACACAGCTAAAGAGGACCAATGATGAAATTACTTTTAAAAGAACAGAGAAGGTTGGGCACTGTGGCTCATGCCTGTAATCCCAGCACTTTAGGAGGCCACCAAGGTGGGTGGATCAGTAGTTCAGGAGATCGAAACCATCCTGGCTAACACGGTGAAACCCCGTCTCTACTAAATATACAAAAAAAAAAAAAAATTAGCTGGGCGTGGTGGCAGGTGTCTGTAGTCCCAGCTACTTGGGATGCTGAGGCAGGAGAATGACATGAACCCAGGAGGCGGAGCTTGCAGTGAACCGAGATAGCACCACTGCACTCCAGCCTGGGTGAGAGAGCGAGACTCCGTCTCAAAAAAACAAAAAAAAAAGAACAGAGAAAGGACCAAACTAATGTTCGATAATTTTCTTCCAGTCAAGAGGTTCCTAATAATGCTAGACAACTTCCAGTTTGGAAATGACCACCTCCCCTGGTGTTGTCTAATCACATTGTCCAAATGCTATGACAATAACCTCTTGAGAAACATCCACAAACTCAGGTGCTCTTATGCCTGAGTGAAGAATATAATTGTTACTCTAAAATATATTTGGTGTGTTAAAATTATATGGTACTGCAAAATAAAGCATTCTCAGAATGATATTTAAATTTTCATGGGTTTTTTACTCTCTTTCATAATATTTAAATAGTTTGACTATGAGACTAAACCACTTGAAAAGGCAAGTTTACTCATAGCATTTGTACCCTTTCATATAGACCCTCATTCAAAGGCTTAAATTCTCTTTTAGAAACTCCTCATTTATATTAGAAGCAAGAAGGGAACTGCATCAACAATGTAGACAGTTTTAATTCAGAATTTCTCGTGCATTAAATTATTTGGATATTTCTCAGGGAAAATAATCCAGGGACCAGAACGACCTGGATAATTACTTTCATTATTTCAGTTACTCTGCTAAATCTGGCCTAAATTATTGGCCTTGGAGAGTTTTTGAAGGAAGCATTTCAGAAAATCAAAACACTCAGAATAATATTTCACATTTTTTCCACTGGATTCACAGGCCTACATGACAGAAAAGGTCAATCGCTATTTAGAGAACCAACAAGTCTCAGACCTAGAAAAGACCTCATATTCAACATTTCTAAAGAGCCCTACAACTTACAAAAAATAGTTGCAAGAACATTTTGCCTTTTGATCCTAACAACCACTGTGTGAAACACAGATCATAAATTTCCATGTTTACGGATGAGAAAACAGATTCAGAGAGGAAAACGATTTGTTCAAGTTCACACAATAAGTAAGTGGCAAACTGTGGCTAGACACCAAATCTGCTAATTCCACATCAAAAGCTCTTTTCACTATACCAGAGCTAAATCTAGACATCTCCAATGATTGGGTTGAGAACCCATGGTCCCAAAGAGACTACCTCTGATGGTGAGTCAGCATGCTATCCTGGGTTTTATCCTATCTCAACATGGGCTAAGCATTAGAATCAATTCATGACAATACCTGGGCCCCAAATCCAGACAAATTGTCAAAATATATAAGAATTGGGCCTAGAAATCTGTATTTTTTAAAGTTTTCGAAATGATTCGGATGTTCAGCCAAAGTGGAGCATCACTGTCCTAGACTGATTCTTGGACCAATAAATCCTAGGTCTGTCTTCAGCCACAGCAATCAGACAGTTGAGCTAGACTTGCACGGTTTCAAAATTATATTTTCCCAGCCTAGTATCATCTTGCAGCCTAGTGGCACTGTGGATTTGCATTGATCCTACAGTGACCAGCCTCAGATTTTTTCCATGAGAGTTACTGCTAATTCTGTTCTCAACCTGTGTTTGTATGGGTGGACTTCTGAACTCAGGTTTTGGTGGATCACGCATAAAGGACTACCCTGGAAGACAGGGATAAAGTTCAAGTCCGAAGGGAAAAGCTAGACATGGGAGAGTTAGTTCAAGATCAGAATCCATAAGGATGGAAAGCAAATAAGTTCTGCAAAATGATGGAGGAAGATCATCTGACAACTGTCAAGCTAACAATTCTTAGGAATTCTGGATAATAAAATACTCTTAACTGAATAAAGCAAGTCACATATTCTGTTTGGTTAAAGAAACAAACACACTACTGCATTTGTGGAGATGCATTTATATACCTTTTCTCACAGGGAGAACTGCAAGAAGAAATATTCAGCAGGTTGGCAACACTGGTTATCTTGGTGGGGGGGAGGGCAGAGGCTTGGACAATGTAGGGATGTAATTAGCTTTTCCTTTATACAGCCAGCATGTGTTCTGTAATTTGAATAACATAAAATAAATTGAATAAATCAATACATAAATTCACAACCAGTAAAAAAAGTAAGAATTAAAAATTTGGTAATTTATAGTTTACATTTTATACTGATATAAATAGTGGGAGGAAGTCTCTGATATGTTCTATAAACCTGAAATGGAGTTACCATTCTATACATATTGGTATTTCCTGTTTCTTCTGACAAAAAAACTCTAAAATCTTGTCTGATGTCCCCAGAGATGTCCTGCTGAGTCCATTAAAAACCTCTCTCCCCACAAATAAAAGAGGTGAATAAATATTTAAAATAAATGGTTGAGCTTAAAGGAAAGAAAGGAGACTCTTCAGATGTCAGAACAGAAGACTGAACTACAAACTAGGTGGCAAGAGGGATGGTACCAAGCTGACCAGGAAGGGGAGGGTCTGTGGCATGGGTCCTAGACACTTTAGAATCAGATTTTAACGCCCACGAGTGGGATGTTCTACCAAAGGAACTAACAAAAGGTGCAATCCGAGGAAGAAAATTATAGCGAAATATAGAAGGGAAATGCAAGAAGCAGGAGTGAGAAAGAAACTGGTAAACATACAGGCAAAACCAAACAATGAATAAAAGTAACCTATATAGTAATGATGATGATGGCAATGATGAATTTGAGGGCACTGAAAAGTGAAACTAATATTCTAAACAATAATTATTTGCAAGATTAAAGGATGATTAAATAATTTCTGAGACTTTGTATCATATAATAATAAAGGAAAAATTTGATTACTTTTAGTCTTAATATCAATAATAAATATTAAAAATTTTAAGGGTAACCCCTAAAAAGGGAAAAATTCAGAATACTTAAGTAAAGGTAGAAAAAAATAACAAAGACAGTATGTTGTAGTAAACCAAGGGAAGGGAGGAAGCAAGAAAGCAAAGCAGCACAGTAAATCGAAGGACCCAAAATAATAAACACAAATATGTCAGTAAGGACAATAAGCGTTCTTAGGCAAAATAGAATGGCTCAAATTCAAAGACTCAAACTGAATTTTAAAATTAACCCAATTATATGATATGTATAAGTGATATTTCTAAAACACAAGGTCACAGAAAGGTTGAAAATAAACGCATAGAAAAAGATACTCCCAACAACTGCAAAAAAAGAGACAGCCAGTATGGCTCTATGAATATCAGATGAAATCATTCTTAAGACAAAAATCATTAAGAATAAGAATCATTACAAAAAAGATAAAAAGAAAAATTCGACCAAAAATAATTAGAAAACAAGATGCAAAGCAGACACGATGAACAAAGTTAAAAGCCTGGGAGAATATATTTGCAACGTGTATAACTGATAAGTAGAATCCAGAATCAGTAAGAAAAATACAAACAGATAACATAATATGAGGTAAAGAATATGAATAATCAAGTCACAGAAACAGAAAACCAAATAGCCAAAATACATAAAAAAGAAAGCCAATCTTGCTAGTAAACAAAGGAATGCAAATTTTACAAAATTTGACACTCATTAAATGTGCAAATCTTAAAAGTTTGATAATGACAAATATTTACATTGCTGGTGGGAGTATAAACAGGTACCACCCTTTTGGAGAACAATCTAGCCACAGTTAGTACACGTGAAGACAGAGTATATCTGCAACATGGTTTGGCTGTGTCCCCACCCAAATCTCATCTTGAACTGTAGTTTCCATAATCCCCAAGTGTCGTGGGAGGGACCTGGTGGGAGGTATTTGAATCATGGGGCAGTTACCTCCATGCTGTTCTTGTGATAGTGAGTTCTCATGAGATCTGATGGTCTTATAAGGGGCTCTTCACTCTCTTCACTCTGTACTTCTTGGGCCACCATGTGAAGAAGCACATGTTTGCTTCCCTTTCCACCATGATTGTAAGTTTCCTGAGGCCTCCCTAGCCATGCAGAACTGTGAGTTAAACCTCTTTTCTTTATAAATTACCCAGTCTTTGTTATGTCTTTAATAGCTGTGTGAGAAAAGACTAATACAGTAAGTTGGTACCAAGCAGTGGGGCGCTGCTGTAAAGATACCCAAAAATGTGGAAGCGACTTTGGAACTGGGTAACAGGCAGAGGTTGAAACAGTTTAAAAGACTCAGAAGAAGACAGGAAAATGTCAGAAAGTTTGGAACTTCCTAGAGATTTGGAGAGCTCAAAGGAGTGGAGTTGCCCAAGACTGTAGGAGCCCACCTCTTGCATTGGTATGACCTGGATGGGAGACATGGAGTCAAACAAGACCACCTTGGAACTTTAAGGTTTAATGACTGCCCTATTGGATTTTGGACTTGGATGGGGCCTTTAACATGGAGTCAAAGGAGATCATTTTGGAACTTTAAGGTTAAATGACTGCCCTATTGGATTTTGGACTTGCATGGGGCCAGCAGTCCCTTTGTTTTGGCCAGTTTCTCCCGTTTGGAATAGGTGTATTTACCCAATACCTGTACCCCCATTGTATCTAGGAAGTAACTGACTTGCTTTTGATTTTACAGGCTCATAGGTGGAAGGGACTCATCTTGTCTCAGATGAGACTTTGGACTTTGACTTTTGAGTTAATGCTGGAATGAGTTAAGACTTTGGGAGACTGTTGGGAAGGCATGATTGTGTTATGAAATGTGAGGACATGAGATCTGGGAGGGGCTGGGGTGGAATGATATAGTTTGGTTGTGTCCCTACTCAATCCTCATCTTGAACTGTAGTTCCCATAATCTCCACGTGTCATGGGAGGGAACCTGTGGCACATAATTGAATCATGGGGGCAGTTAAGCTCTATGCTGTTCTCTTGATAGTGAGAGTTCTCACAAAATCAGATGGTTTTATAAGGGCTTTCCCCCCACTTCACTCTGCACTTCTCCTTGCTGTTACCATGTGAAGAAGGGTATGTTTGCTTCCCCTTATGCCATGATTGTAAGTTTCCTGAGGCTTCCCCAGCCCTGCAGAACTGTGAGTTAATTAAACCTCTTTCCTTTATAAATTACCCAGTCTTGGGTATATCTTTAACAGCAGCATGAAAATGGACTAATACAATCTGCCTTATAACAGAGCAATTCTACTTCCAGACGTCCAGACTGAAGCTATTCTCACAGCTGTGACCAAAAACACACATTCAGTGTTTATACTTGCAATTTATATAATAGAGAAAAGTAGAACAACCTAAATATTTCTCAGTAGAATAGATAAACTGTGGTTTATTCACACAATATTTAAAGTAAAAGGAATAGCGCATATGAATCAAAATGGATAAATCTGAAAAACATAATGTTGGGAGAGGAAAAAAAGGAAGTTGCAATTGATATGTATAGTAGGATAATAAACATGTAAATTTTTGAAACACAAATAACAGTAGTTTATATTGTTAAGGGACTCATACATATGAATAGAAGTACAGACTCAGGGGAAGAAATGATACAAAGTAAGTGCAGAGTTCTCGTGACCTCTGAGTAGGAACAGGCAGGGAAAGAATGAGCAGGGTGACTTTGTCGGCAATGTTCTATTTCCTTTTTAAATAAACATTCTAAAGTAAGTATGTACAAATTCTGAAACAAAATGTGCAAGATTCTTGTACCCAGATGTCTTATTTGTGTGTGTGTGTGTGTGTGTGTGTGTACGTATGAGTACACACACATATATATATTATGTTTGAAATATTTCTTAAAAGTTAAAAATGTACATTTGAACCTCAGGGAGGCATTAAGAAAGGGAGAAAGAGGGAATGGTGAAGAAATAGGCAAACCCTTAAAGATGATCAATGAGGAGCTCTCTGATAGTCGGATTGTTTTGTTTCTGTTGTTTTGGTTTTTAAGACAGGAGATCTTGCTGTGTCACCCAGGCTGCAGTGCAACAGTGCGATCATAGCTCACTGCAGCCTTGAACTCCCAGGCTCAAGAAATCCTCCCATTTCAACCTTGCAAATTATTGAGATTATAGGCATTAGCCCCTGCCCCTGGTCTGGTAGCCAGATTCTAATAGAGAGGCCACAGAACAAGCAAGGAGAGGGGTGAAGTACATGTTAGGAAAGCTATAGTTTTCATCGGAGGAGAACTAGGAGCTGGGAAGGTATGGGAGACTGTTCAATGGCTTCAGAAGAAAAGCTGTAGGGAGGCTGCCTGTGGAGAGATGAACCCTGATCTTCTATACAACCTTCAGTTTTCTCATTTGGGCTGAGCATAATTATTTTCACCATGGTCTTTACTCCCACCAAACATGCTGGCCGGGGTCTAAAAGCAGTCAAGTTCAACACTTCAGAATTGTTAAGTTGCAGAACATGCCACTCCTGGGAACATTATTGCTCTATACAATAGAATAACTACAATAGAATAAGAACAGCCTCAGAAAGGTTAAGTGACTTGCTTGAGGTCACACAGGAGGGACCTCCAGCATCCCTGCTCTGATTCCAGAGCCTGTGCTCTCTATACTACATGTTTTCTCTCAGGATTCAAATAAGCCTTTTACAAGTTTCCTACTTCCAGCAACAAATCCCAAGTAGCTTAAACATGGCTGTGGATATCTTTTTGTTTTGTAGTTTCCCTTCTGTGGCCAGAATAAAGCATGATTTAGAAATAAAACACAAGGCATCATTAATGCTGGGGTACTAAGTCAACATTTCAGGTCACAGGGAAGTGATGATGGGGCTTCCAGGGCTTGGAGGTCATTGGTTTCAGCTGTCTCCAGAACATAACACTCTGGCAGGGACAGATGTCCTCTTGGTCCCCAGCAAGGACCTCCTGCTTCTGAACTGGCAAGAAATCTCAAGCACTAAACCATCTCCATAAAAACAGCATATTTTAGAGTTGATGTTGGGTTTTACGGGCTGGGAGAGCAGCTTCTGAAAGCTAAGGAAGGCAAGCAGGAGGCTCTGCCACCACCTCAGGACATCACCTCTGGGTTTTATTCAAAGATAGAAGCTGTTCTGCTTGCACCATTAGAGGTACATGCAGTTCAGCCACTCTCTCCTTTGCCTCTCCTTGATTTTCCGTCTTGTCTAACGAGATGGGTTCCAGTTTCCACTTGAGTTTCAGTGATTTTAATTGCACCATTAGGAAGGAAATTGGGGCTTAAATTAGAAAACTAAAAGTAAAAAATAGACATACAACAGCAGCAACAAAAAAATTCTTCTGCATCTTTTCTCTTGTCAACCAGCTCTAAAACTCAACTGAGACATAAATAATCCTACTGTTGATGTGTTTTTTTAAATTTTGTCTTGGTATTCAGTGTCCAAGCAAGGCAGAAAGTCAAACACAGTAGACTAAAGAGATGAGCATGGAATCTAGCCACGTCTCTGACACAGGCAAGAAGCCACTTGCGCCTGGACCTCAGTGTCTCCACTCTACAGACTTGATGATTTATTTCTCTCCTTCCCTCTTTAGTTCTATTGCTCTTTAACTTGATGATTTCCAAGGTCCCTTCAAGTTCTGATTTTTACAGTTGTGGGCACCTACCATGTGTTAAAGTTATGCAGGCAACCTCAGAGAGGCTTATGAGCTAACAACCTGAGGCATACAGTGAATCAAGAGCTAAACTGGGTGGTGGAAATCATGAGAATGAAAAAGAGAGCACAATCTCTAGGGGGTGGAGGAGCAGGATGGGCAGGTGAGTAGTGGGTATTCCAGATGACAGAAATGACAGTAGCAATAATCCTAGCAACAGACTTTGTATTAGTTGTGCTGTATTGGTTGCAACTCACAAAAACCCAACTAAAACCAGCTCAAGAAAAAGAAAAAAATCTTTGCTAGAAAAATAGCTGCAAAGACAAAGACTTGAGGACCCAGAACAAAGTCATAAAGTGGGGGCTTGGCCACCAGGACTGCTACTGCTGCTTTCTTTGTTGTGCTGAATTCAGAAAGACATTCTCCATGTAGCAAGCAAAATAGCTGCTGACAGCCCTGCCTTACAGTCGTAAAACTCATGGCCCAAGGAAAAGAGAACTTGGTCTCCAACTTGCAAAAATCTGGAGAAAATTCTGATCGTATCTGAGTCTGAGTTACACACTCACCACTGTGGGTATGGGATTATGGAGGTTACTGTGATTCTAATGAACAGCTGGAGTAAGGCAGCAGCATGCAAAGTAAGGCAGGAGCAGTTTTCTAAACAAGCAAGGGATGACACATCAGGAAAAGGGGGGAACAGATTCCGGGCAAACAAAAAATATCTAGCATTATGTGTCACATCTGTCAAACCCATTTTACAGATGAGAAAGCTGAGGCTCAGACAGGCTAGGTAACCAGCCCAAATAACCCGCAGATTAGAAGTTAGCAAAGGCAGATCCCAACTCTGATCCATCTGCTCAAATGTACTACCCAGATCCGTTACTATTCTATTTTCTGGTGTTAAGTCATGCACATATTTTTCAGAATATGGACAACATTTTAAAGAATAAGAACAAAATTAAAATCACCATCATTAAGAAATAATCACCATCAAAACTTTGGTGAGTTTCCTCCTAGGCTCTTTTTCTGTATCTATGGTATATATTTAGCATGTACCATTTTATTATTCATTTTCTTGACATGAATCCACAAGGTACACCCAAGGACCATGAATGCAACAAATGCCACTGGTGCCCTGCCCAGACCCCTTTTATATTTTGTAGACTGGACCACCCATCCCCGGCTGCTGTGAGTAGTGGCTGCTAATGGCTCACAGCTGCTCCCTCCTGAGATGCTTGAGAGATTTTCTCTTTGGGGGTCCCACAGTCAATGACTGACAGAGAGTTATAAAAGTCCAGCCTCTCTCCCTCAAGGAAGGAAAACATTAGGGTCCTGTGGAATGAGGTGGGAGCTAGGTTTCAGTTGAAAGCCATCTTTGTCTCTTTCCCCTTCCCTGACGTGTTTCTACACCTGTTTAGAGGTTTCCTACAACTTATCAATTGCATGTGAGTTCTTGTCTCAGGCTGAGCTTTGTAGATAACCCAACTTAACAATGACCCAATAAGTTTCAGTTGTGTTGTCCTGAAGCATGGCTTCTAATAACCTGCTCACTAAAGATGGGGTGGGCCATTTAACTGGTGGCCAAGCCCAGCCAACCACCAGCATTTACATCTCAACAGGCTTTTGTATTTTTCTCTTCCTTTTCACCCTTGTAATAACTCTTATGAAGTGCTAAAAAGCTGTGTTTCGCGGTTTAAAAAGCCAATTACTTTATTCATTTCTTTAGTCATGTATTTATAGAATCATTAAGGCTCTGAAGAAAAACATGCATTATTCAGTTAAATTTTACTGCATTTTATGGGAGGAAAGTATATGCTGTAGTAGAAGTCTTAATTTAAGAATTCATGAAGGTTTTAACTTATTGATTATCATATTCCCTCCATTCTAGCACATATAATTTCATATTTTTGAAAATCTTAGAACCAATGAATACACTGAGTGAATGTTTTTACTCCCATCCCATTCTCTAAAAACCTATTACACATTTTTTTATTCATCCACATGAAGTCTACAATCACTTCACTAGATTTCAAGACACCCTTTCCTGAATAAAATTTAGAATAAAATTAAGTCAAACCTATAAATTAATTTGAAGAAAAATTACATCTTTATAACATGAGTGTCCTTAACTAGTACTATGGTGTGTCAGCCCCCTCATCTATTCAAGTTTTTATTTATTTCTCCCAATTGATCACTGTCATCTTCTCCATGTATACACTGCATAATTCTTATTAAAAAGTTAGTATTTTGGCTGGGCACGGTGGCTCACACCTGTAATCCCAGCACTTTGTGAGGCCAAGGTGGGCAGATCACAAGGTCAGGAGATAGAGATGAGCCTGGCCAACATAGTAAAACCCTGTATCTACTAAAACTACAAAAATTAGCTGGGCATGGTGGCATGTGCCTGTAATCCCAGCTACTTGGGAGGCTGAGGCAGGAGAGTTGCTTGAATCAGGGAGTCGGAGGTTGCAGTGAGCCGAGATCACGCCACTGCACTCCAGCCTGGCGACAGAGCTAGACTCAGTCTCAAAAAAAAAAAGTTAGTATTTTGTACTTGCATTGCTAATGGGGATCTGAGGTCTGAGTTGTTTCCATTATATCTTCTAACTGGTATTGTTAGTATATATAAAAGCTATTTTCAATATTCCTTAAATATTTGATTATCTTGCATATCTATCTTCTTCTTATTATCATTTTAGTTGATCATTTGGGGCAAGCTGTACAGATAATTGTATCACTTGCAAATAAAGACAATGTCTCTTTTTTCCATTATTATAAATTTGTTTCTGAACCATGTCTTATTACATTGACCAGAACATCTATAAATTTTTTAAATAGAGATAAAAGAAATTATTAGGAATGGCCCTGATATGTCGCCACTAAGCATGAAATTTAGTGCTTACTACACATACTTTTCAACATATTATAGAAAAATGTGTCTACTCTAAGTAATTGAAGAATTTTCATCAATGATGGGGCTGAGAATTATCAAATCCAACTTTAGGAGTTTATTAAATCAGATTCAGGATGACATAATGGAAAGTACTTTCACACTTTAGAGTAAGTGAGACTGTAGTGGAATGTCAGCTGTAGTGCTTACTTTGGCCTTTATCAACTTGTCTGACCTCACTCAGCTTTCATTTCTTTAGCTATAAGATGATGATAATAACTCATAAGGTTCTGTGATCACTAATTAATCTAGTTTTAAATGAAGCATCTAATACACGGATGATCACACAATAAATGTTCAATTACCATTTCCAAAATAAACTCTACTCTGCTACGGCATTTCATTCTTTTACTATACAAACGGATTTAATTTGCCATCATTTTACTTAGAATTGTTGCATCTATCTTTATAATTGTACGCCAAATGCAAACACATTGTATTTTCTCTGTGTTTGGATCACCTAGAAGATAACTATGCCTTAAAATATGGAAGGGATACATTTAAGTTATATTTTAATGACATATACATGCAGAAAATTGCATGAAAGAATACATTCATAAATCCATCTGGACCCACAGTACTTGAGATCTTATTCCAATTTCTGCTCAGTGTAAATGGTCATCATGTATTGTACACTAGTGATGGGCCAGCACTGTGCTATGCATTTCACGTGCATCATTTAATACGATTGTCACAAAAACACCATGCGAGGGAAATAACTCTCCCCCTTCTTTAGATGAGGGAAATGAGGCTGAAAGCGGTGAGTATCCTGCCTAAGGTCACATAGTAAATGACAGAACAAGATAAGGCTGAATCCAAAATAAATCCTACCATACACTAAGCGGATTTGGTGGGTTTCCTCCTAGGATCTTTTTCTCAATAAAGGTATCTCAATTGATCTAATTCTCTGTTAATTTCTAGTAATTCATATTTGCTCTCCATGTACTTCTAACAAAATTTCAAATATATAGAATTAAGTTGTTTTTGATATTTTCTTAGAATACATCATCTGCCCAGTATCTGTTTGACTCCTTTTAGTTCTGTCCTAATTTTAAGTATTTATGCTAGCTTTCTCTTTTTCTCATTTATAATTGCCAGAAGTTGATTTACTCTACTGTCATTTTCAAAATCCAGCTCTTGGGTTTACTTATCATTTTTATTTTTTGCTTTATAATTAATTGCTGATTTTATCTTTATTATTTCCTCCCTTCTAATGTATCTGAGTTATCTTTGAACTTCTTTATTTTAATAATTCATCCCTTTTATTCTCTCATTTAAATTGGACATACTAAAACTTATAGAGGAAAGACTTCAAGATGGCAGATGAGAAGAATTTCATGCTTTCCTCGTCCACTTAGGGGAACCAAAATAGTGTATACAGAGTCACACTTTGAATACATTATCCAAGACAGGACACTGGAATTCAAGGAAGAAGTGACAGAAAACACCAAAACTGAGGAAGGAGAAGAAAACAAGGCAGCCCACCTGGCCAGGATTGGCTAGGAGCTGGGAGTAACTTCCCAACGTGGGGAAGAGTGAGTGAGAGACTTCCAGCAACGCACAACCCCACCATGGAATCATGCAATCCTGGTCACTTAAGAGCCCCTCGACCCTCCCAATCTCTGAAACTAACACAAGAAGCTGCTGGGAGACGACTGGATGGAATTACTCCGGGGGGGAGCTCACATTGAGTCCCTCACTCTTCTGAGACCTAAGAAGCTATAGCAAGGCATCATTTTCAAACTTAGCTTCTGCACACTGTCCTGGGGCCCAGCAGCACTGGGACAGAGGCGTTCAGGAAAATGGGGTTGTCACTGCTGGGACTGCAGCATGAGCTGGGAGTACTCCCATAGCCCGAGCTGAGAAGTGAGCAATGTGCAGGCTGCAGCTGCCAGTGCCAGGAAGCAAGTACCGCTGGGACTTGAGACTGGGACACAAGTGAAGTATGAGTTGCTGCTGGGACTTGGTCATGATCTGGGCAGGGACTCCTGCAGCCAGGGCTGGAGTGCAAGCTAGGCACACGTTAACACTGCCAGGGATGTGGGGTGAGCCCCATCAGAACTAGGATGAAGCAGGGATATGCGTTCTCCACCTGCTGGCCCAGACTGTGGCCACTGAAGTCGGCCCCATCTTCTCCAGTGGGATATCCTCAATGCAACTGCTACTTCCCTCACTGGATCACTCCATCTGGAGCCTAAGGATTGCCATGCCCTCGCTCACAGTGGCTGGTGTCCTCCCTCACCATTGGGAAGCACAGGCCCATCCAACCTGACTATGCCATTCTCCCCCTCGACATACAGCACACAGCCCAGGCGATTGCCCAACCTAATCTACCACCTCGGACACTTGACCACTCCTTCCATGGGCCTGAAATTGAGACTAAACTCCCAGCCACCACCACCTTAGCTGGCACTTATCTGCAAGCATAACATGCGGGTCTGAAGACTGGTCAACCTAGCCATTTACGAGCACTGCCAACATGAATATGCACACCACTTGGGCCCCAGAAAATTGCTCCAGTACTGCTATTGTCATCACCCATGCCAGACCAGCTTCCCAGGGGCCCAGGAACTCACTCACCCATCTGACACACTGCTGCCACTACTGACATTCAAGTAAGCCACCTAGAGGTCCAAGAATCAGCCCACCCATAACTGCCAACACAGGTGCCAGTGTACACTATCATGGGACACAAAGACAGGCAAACTCAGCTCACTGCTGCCATGACTGGGGCCTGAAGACTGACCCAACTGCCATCTCAGTCTCCATCACAACTTTACCACAACCTTCACTAATAACCACAACCTAACCCACTGAGGAAATCACAGATTCCACTAACACTGTCTACAGACAAAGAAATCACACAGAGACTACATTATTGCATGCACTCAGAAACAAAGTAATGTGTCCTACCCACTCAACACCATAGATAGAGCTTCAGGAAAAAGTTCTCCCTACAAAAGTGAATCAAAAATAGAAAAAAAAAAGTGACTGTTACACCAGATGTGCAGATATCGATTGTAAGGACACCGAAAACATAAAAATTCAGGGAAATATGACACCTCCATAGGAGCACAATAATTATCCAGCAATAGATCTTAATCAAAAAGAAATTTAAAATTCCATATAGAGAATTCAAAATATTGATTTTAAAGAAGCTCAATGTGATACAAGAAAAATCTGAAAAACAATTCAAGGAAATAAGAAAAGCAATTCAAAATAAAAATAAGAAATTTACCAAAGAGACAGATACTTTTTAAAATAACTAAATAAAAATTCTGGAACTAAAGAATTTATTGAAGCAAATACTAAATACATTTGAACGCTCCAACAATAGACTAGATTAGGCAGAAGAAATAATCTCAGAACTCGAAGATAGGCCTTTTAAGATAACCCAGTCAGACAAAAATAAAGGGAAAAAAAGAGTAAAAACAATAAGCAAAGCTTTCATGACATTTGGGACAACACAAAGTTATTAAATATTTTAATTGTCAGTATCCCCAAAGGTGAAGAGAGAAAGAAAGAATTGGAAAACCTATTTAATTAAATAACAAACAAAAACTTCCCAAGTGTAGCAAGATATTTAAACATTTAGATACAAGAGGCTCAATCTCCCAGCAATTCCCAGGAAAATACAACACAAAAGGTCTTCTCCATGGCGTATTATAGTCAGACTGTCTAAAGTCAAAGAAAAAGAATGAATCCTAAAAACAAGAGAAAAGCATTTCATCACCTATAAAGGAAACTTCAACGCACTAACAGCAGATTTCTCAGCAGAAATCGTACAGACCAGAAGATGATAGGATGATATATGCAAAGTGCTAAAAGAAAAAAAAAAAAAACCTGTCAAACAAGAATACTACATTCGGCAAAATTATCCTCTATAAATGAAGGAGAAATAAAGTTTTTCTCAGACAACCAAATGCTGAGGGAATTCATTAGCACTAGACTGGTCCTACAAGAAATGCTCAAGAGAGTCCTAAAAATGGAAATGAAAAAACAACATTTACCATCATGAAAATACATGAAAGTATAAAATTCACTGGAAAAGCTATTACACAGTGGAGAAAGAAAAAACTCAATGGTACCACTACAGAAACCCATCAAACAATAAAAGAAAAAGAAAAGAACGAACAATATATAAACCAACCAGAAAGCAATTAACAATATGACAGGAACAAAGCCTGACATATCAATAACTTTGAATGTAAACGGATTAAATTCTCCACTTAAAAGATAAGAGAGGCAGTGCCTCCCTCCCCGTCCTGGCCTCGCGCACCTGCTCCAGCCACGATGAGCTTCCGCAGAGCGGACGCGTTGCTGGGCGCCTCGTTCCCGCCGCTGCACGGTGGTGGCAGCCTCCACTACGTGCTAGCCCAAAAGGGCGGCGCAGGCGGGACGGGACGCGCTCGGCCCGGTCAGCTTCCACTCGTGGCCACGGACGTCCGTGAGCTCCATGTCTGCCTCGCCCAGCCGCTTCCTCGAGCATCGACTCGCTGGGCACGCTGAGCAACCGGCCAGAGGGATGCGTGGTGGCGGCGGCCGCAGCGAGCAGTGAGGAGGAGCAGCTGCAGGCGCTGAAGGACTGCTTCGCAGGCTACATCCACAAGGAGCAGCAGCTGGAGGCACACGACCGCAGCCTGGAGGGCGACGCTGCGTCCCTGCAGCAGCAGGAGGTGGGCCGCGCCGCCATGGGCGAGTTCCACGAGCGCGAGGTCCACAAGACGCGCGGTGCAGTGCGGTGCGGTGTTGCGCCTGGAGTGGGAGCACCTGCTCGAGGACATCTCGCACGTGTGCCAGCGCCTAGACAACGAGGTCTGGCAACGCGACGAGGCCGAGGCGGCGGCCCGCGCCCTCACGCGCTGGAGGCTAAGGCGGTGCGCGTGGAACTGCAGAAGAAGGCACAGGCGCTGCAGGAGGAGTGCGGCTACCTGCTCCGCTGCTACCACCTGGAGGAGGTGGGCGAGCTGCTCTGCCAGATCCAGGGCTGCAGCGCCGCGCAGGGGCAGGCTGAGGCGCGCAACGCCCTCAAGTGCGACGTGACGTCGGAGCTGTGTGAGATGGGCGTGGCGTGCAGGTTGAAGGCCAAAAGGTGCCGAGCGTGCTGTAGTCTGAGGAGTGGTTCCGAGTGAGACTGGACTGCCTGTCAGAGGCAGCGACGGTGAACACAGAAGCCATGCGGTCAGCGCAGGAGGAGATAACTGAGTACCTGTGTCAGCTGCAGGCCAGGACCACACAGCTGGAAGCACTGAAAATCACCAAGGACTCACTGGAGAGGCAGCGCTCTGAGCTGCAGGACCGTCATCAGGCCAACATTGCCTCCTACCAGGAAACCATTCAGCAACTGGACGCCGAGCTGAGGAACACCAAGTGGGAAGTGACAGCCCAGCTAGGAGAATACCAGGACCTGCTCAATGTCATGATGGCTTTGGATACAGAGATAGCCGCTTACAGAAAACTCCTGGAAGGCGAAGAGTGTCGGACTGGCTTTGGCCCAATTCCTTTCTCGCTTCCAGAAGGACTCCCCAAAATTCCCTCCGTGTCCACTCACATAAAGGTCAAAAGTGAAGAGAAGATCAAAGTGGTAGAGAAGTCGAAGAAAGACACTGTGATTGTGGAGGAACAGACGGAGGAGACCCAAGTGACTGAAGAAGTGACTGAAGAAGAGGAGAAAGAGACCGGAGAGGAGGAGGGCAAGGAGAAAGAAGAGGGTGAAGAGGAGGGGGCAGAAGAGGGAGGAGAAGAAGCAAAGTCTCTCCCAGCTGAAGACACCACATCCCCAGAGAAGGAAGCCAAGTCCCCAGTGAAGGAAGAGGCAAAGTCACCGGCTAAGGCCAAGTCCCCAGAGAAAGAGGAAGCAAAATCCCCAGCCGAGGTCAAGTCCCCAGCAAAGGAAGAGGCAAGATCACCAGCTGAGGCCAAGTCTCCAGAGAAGGCCAAGTCCCCAGTGAAGGAAGAAGCAAAGTCACCAGCTGAGGCCAAGTCCCCAGTGAAAGAAGAAGCAAAGTCTGCAGCTGAGGTCAAGTCCCCTGAAAAGGCCAAGTCCCCAGTAAAGGAGGAAGCGGAGTCCCCTGAGAAGGAAGAGGCAAAATCTCCAGCTGAAGTCAAGTCTCCAGGGAAGGCCAAGTCTCTAGTGAAGGCGGAAGCAAAATCCCCAGAGAAGGCCAAGACTCTTGACGTGAAGTCTCTAGAAGCCAAGAGTCCTGCAAAGGAGGAAGCAAGATCCCCTGCAGACAAATCCCCCAAAAAGGCCAAAAGCTCTGTCGAGGAGGTCAGGTCCCCAGAGAAGATGAAGTTGCCCCTGAAGGAGGATGCCAAGATCCCTGAGAAGGAGATCCCAAAGAAGGAAGAGGTGAAGTCCCCAGTGAAGGAGGAAAAGAAGCCCCAAGAGGTGAAAGGCAAATATCCCCCAAAGAAGGCAGAGGAAGAGAAAGCTCCCTCCATGCCAAAAACGGAGAAGGAGGAGGACAGCAAGAAAGAAGAGGCACCCAAGAAGGAGGCCCCAAAGCCCAAGGTGGAGAAGAAGGGACTTGCCATCGAAAAGCCCAAAGAATCCAAAGTTGAAGCCAAGAAGGAAGAGGCTGAAGATAAGAAAAAAGCAGCCACCCCAGAGAAGGAGGCTCCTGCCAATGTGGAGGTGAAGGAAGGTGCTAAACCCAAAGAGAAGACAGGTGGCCAAGAAGGAACCAGATGATGCCAAAGCCAAGGGACCCACCAAACCAGCAGAGGAGGAGGAGGCAGCAGCAGCACCAGAGAAAAAAGACACCTAGGAGCAGAAGGCCACTGAGGCCAAGAAGCCTGAGGAGAAACCCAAGACAGAGGCCAAAACCAAGGAGGATGACAAGACCCTCTCAAGGGACCCAAGCAAACCTAAGGCGGAAAAGGCTGAAAAATCCTCCAGCACAGACCAAAGACAGCAGGCCTCCAGAGAAAGCCACAGAAGACAAGGCCGCCAAGGGGAAGTAAGGCAGGGAGAAAGGAACGTCCAGAGCAGCCAAAGAAACTCAGAAGGGGCCCAGAGCTCAAGGATCGGAGTAATGCAATTTTCACTTTTTCTTTGTTTATGTAAAAAGAAACTGCTTAGATGAGGGGGCCTCCTTCTTCAAACAGGAATTTCTGTTATCAATATGTTAGCAAGATTGGGAACTCCAGCCCCCTGCCCCAACACCCTCCCCAGGTGATGGGCGATTGTGTTATGAAAGCTTATGTAGCTGAATGTGATACATGCTGAATGCCACACGTAAACACTTGACTATAAAAACTGCCCCCCTCCTTTCCAAATAAGTGCATTTATTGCCTCTACGTACAACTGACAGATGACCACAATAATGAATGAGCAGTTACAGACACATTATGCTTGACACGTCTTAATTATTTCCACATGCCTTCTGTTTTCCAAAGGAGTGGTCAAGCCCTTGCCCAGAGCTCTCTATTCTGGAAGAGCTGTCTAGGTGGGGCTGGGCACTGGCCACTGAATTATGCCAGTGCACACTTTCCACTGGAGTCCAATTTCAACTGCTTCTGTGCAATAAAACCAAGTGCTTATAAAATGAAAAAAATAAAAGAAGAGAATAGCTGAATAGAGTCTTTTAAAAACATGAACTATTTGCTTCTTACAAGAAACTCAAATTACTAGTAAAGAAACATAGACTGGAAGTAAAAATATGGAAAAAGATATTATATGCAGATGGAAACCAAAAATGAGCAGGATAGTTGTACTTCTATCACATAAAACAAACTTTAACTCAAAAACAGTAAAAACACACATACACACACACACACACACAAAGAACATTATTACATAAAAAGATCAACCCAGCAAGAGGATATAACAATTTTAAATATATATGCACTCAATACTAGAGCATCCAGATTCATAAAGCAAATATTACTAGGTCCAAAAAGAGAGAGAGATGCAATGCAGTAGTGGTGGGGAACTTTAACATTCCACTCTCAGCACTGAACAGATCATCTAGATATAAAATCAACAAAGAACATTAGATTTAAACTAGACTTTAGACCAAATGGACCTAACATTTACAGATCATTGTATACACCTACAGAATATGTATTTTTTCATCAGCACATAGAATATTCACCAGGATAGACCATATGTTAAGCTACAAAGTAAGTCTCAACGAATTCTTTTAAAAAATCAAAATTATATTAAGTATCTTCTTAGACCGCGGTAGAATAAAACAAGAAATCAATGCCAGGAGGAACTCTGGAAACTATATGAATACATTTAAAAATTGTTCCTGAATGACTATTACATCAACAAAGAAATTAAGATGAAAATCAAAAAGTTTCTTGAAACAAAATGGGAATACAACATACCAAAACCTGTGGGATATAGCAAAAGCAGTGCTAAGAGGGAAGTTTATATCAATAAATGCCTACATCAAAATGTGGAAATATTATAAATTAACAATCTAACAATTTACCTAGAGAATCTAAAAAAGGAAAAAACAACAAAACCCCAAATTAGCAGAAAAATAGTAAAGATTAGAATGAAGTAAATGAAATAGAGACTAAAAAAATACAAAAGTCAATAAAATAAAAAAGTCAATTCTTTGAAAAGATAAAGTCAATAAACCACTACCTAGACTAAACAAGAAAAGGGAAGACTTAAGTCAACACAATCAGAAATGAAAAAGGAGACATTACAACTGATGCTACAGAAAAACAAAAGACTATTATGAACAACTATATGCTAACAAACTGAAAAACCTAGAAGAAATTGATAAATTCCTGGAAACACACAACCAACCAAGATTGAATCAGGAAGAAATAGAAAACTTAAATTGGCCAAAAATGAGTAGTGAGTTTGAATCAGTAATAAAAACTCTCCCAACAGAGAAAAGCTCAGGACCAGATGCATTCACAGCTGAATTCTACAAAACTTAAAAAGATAAGCTAATACCAATCCTTCTGAAATTATTCCCAAAAATCTAAGAGGAGGGAATTCTCCCTGATTCATTCTACAAGGCCAGTATTACCCTCATAGTAAAACCAGATAAGGACACACATGTAAAAGAGAAAACTACAGGCCAGTATCCCTAATGCACAGAGATGCAAAAATCCTCAACAAAACATTAGCCAACCAAATCCAACAGCATTCAAAAACATAATTCTGATAACCAAAACAACATGGCGTTGGTATAAAAGTGGACACATAAACCAATGGGACAGGATAGAGAATCCGGAAATAAAGCCACATATTAACAGCCAACTGATGTTTGGAATTTTTCATTGACACTTTCTAAAATTATAATAATTTTAATTTTATTTCATTCTTATCAGAGAATTTATCCAGAACCATTTCTAACATCCTGATAATCAATTTTCTTTATAAACTAGTATAGGTTAATTGTGATAAATGTTCCATGTTTTATTGCACAAAAACGATGAAAATTTTCTGGCCATTTTCAGAACCCAAAATTTAATCCAAATCTATTAAATCAAAGTCAATATTACTAATCATCCATATTTGTTTAACCAAAGGCTACATGATGGTTTCTTGGTTTTTTGTTTTGTTTTGGGTTTTTTTAGGGTTTTATTGGTTGGTTGGTTGGTTTGTTGCCTCAACATCTGAAGGTTGCAATATATGCCCATCAATAGTAATTCTGGGTCAGTGGAAATGGGATTACTCGCCCCCTCCCTCTGAATATCAGAATATGTGTGTATGTGAGTTTTTTACAAAATGACTTCTCAGACTCTGATATGATCTTTGGGGCATCTTTTACCAACTTAGTTGAGAATCACTGAGATAAATGGAAATTAGCATCATAGCATTCATGTGAATTTTATCTTTGGCATAAAATGACTTCTATCTTAATAATTGTATTTACCTTATACTATACTTTTTTTACTGATGTTAATATTGTCATTCCTAGTCTCAGTTTTCAGTTTTACCTTTTTTTGCTCCCTCTTATATGTGAAGCTTTGACAAATAGCTATAATTAGCTTTGGTGCATTCTAAACCAAATATAAGACAGATATTATTTTAATGCAGGAATTTAATCCATTTACTGTCATATTGAGCCTTCACATATTTAACTGATATATTTAATTTATATCAGTCAAATCAACTTTTGACTCAGGCAGCTTTTTGTTGTAAAAGGTGTCTTCTAAGTTGTATAGAGCAGTCCTTCACCTGCTCTTTTTTGCCCTCATGCCCATCCCTGGCCTTTCCTTTGCTTATTTGGTATCAGAGTAGGGCTGACCCATACAGGCTGCATTTTCCAGGTTCCCTCATCTGCTCCCTTCAGGATAGGTTTGGTCAGCGATAGAGACTGGCAGAAGATTGCAGTGTGGAAAGCAAGAAGGGTATTTCCCTCTCTTCCTTGCCTTGACTTCATCTCTTCTGTGACTCCAACTTGGGCTGAACAAGGCTCCCTCTTGTTCCAGTTTCTACTTGGTGATCCCTGTCCCTGGGCTCAGTGACGCTGCTTCCATCTTTTGTCCCCATAGCCAGAACTTCCATTCTCTGTCCACCATATATCCTCCCCATTGATAACTGCCTTACTTCCCTGGGCTTTTCCTCTACATTCCGGGAGATCTTCTTACCTGTATCTTCCTTAACAACAATTCCATTTCCTGCAATATTATTTATTTTCTTTACTGCTTCTAATCCCAAAACAAGTTTTATTAAGCTATTGGATTTTATATGTATTTACAATATTTATCTCAATCTCTGCTTGCATCTTAGCAACTCTTTTAATCTTACTATGTCATCTGTCGTTTCTTGTATCTCAGAGTTCAAATTTACTGAGAACGCAAAAAGACGCATCCTAGTATATGCCTTTATTAACTATTTTATATTTTTTCAAGACATTTTTCCTCTGAATCTAGTATTCTCCTTTTTATGTCTCAGAAAAATCTTCAAGGTCTCTTGTTTTGTTTTTCCCATTTTTCATGCTTAATAAAGGAGAAAGCTGGTCAAGCATGTTGCCAGTATATAGTTTGGATGGATCTTCTTTGGTCCTTGTTATTAACCACATGATTATAATTAGAATCCACATCTAGACCTTAAGCTGAGGGCTGATTAATATGCACAGATTCCAAATTCCTAGTGGTACAGTCTTTTTCTCATGTATATTCTAGACCAGAATGGGCTGACTTCGGAACATGTGGAGGGAAATTTATTCTGGGATAATTGTATACAGCCGTCTCTGCTTTGGGAAAAGCAATGCATGGACATTTACATTCATCAGCATATAACTATCTTACAGGTCTCTCTAGCTCTACTCTTTCATAGATTTCACAGTCAATTTTGTTGATTTCATGGTCTTGTATTGGTATGGTCTGAATGTGCACCTCAAAATTCATATGTTGAAACTTAAAGACCCAAATGATAGTGTTAACAGGTGGGGCCTTTAAAAGGTGATTAAGTCATGAAAGCAAAGCTTTCATGCATGAGATTAGGGCCTTTTAAAAGGGCTTGAGGGAGTTGGTGTTTTCTCTTCCACTTTTCTGCCACGTGAGGACACAGTGTCCATCCCCTCTGGAAGATGCAGCAAGGAGGAGCCGTCCTGGAAGCAGAGAGCAGTCCTCACCAGACACCAGGTGTTAGTGCCTTCATATTAGACTTCCTGATCCTCAGAACCATAAAAAATCCATTTATTTTCCTTATAAATTATCTAGTCTATGACATTTTGTTTTAGCAGCACAAACAGACTCATACACATATACAAAGATCCATATCCTGTTTTCATCTGCCACGATCCCTTCCTTCTTTTTTAATTTCTGGAAAGTTAAAATTAGTCCAACAAATGGTAAATCAATAGAAGTGATAATAGGGAGTGCTGGAGGTTAAATAGCCTCAGAAACAGCTTCTGTGTAGTAAGTGCGGGTTTCTCTCCTTTTGTTCAGTGGAGACACTGCCTTTAAGGCAGGAAGTAGATAGGAGTAATAACTGAAAACCTCCTATCATGTATCTCCTGTTCTTTTGCCCAAGAGTGTCATCCTTGCTTTACTACGTAAAAATTCCACCTAAGGCCCAGAATCCATGTTACCAAAAAGTAGGAGTGGTTTCTGTGTTTTCATGAGAAGTGCCACAGGTAGGGAGAAAATGGAACCCAAGTGCCACAGCCAGATGCCAACTGAATCTGGAATTCCCGCCTGTTATTTGAACAACCACTTCCTCTCCCTCTCTAGCTTTCCACTTAATCCATAGGGTCCCTGTCCAAAGGGGATGTCAAAATGTTATCCCATCTAAACTCCTCCTCCTAAGAAGTCAGTGTTGACCTGCGCCAGGTCTGGAGTTCTCAAACCATCCATTCCACATTCATAATTTTCCAGCCTAGCCTTTTATTCAATTAAGGGTATGGGGGGCTACCAAAACCCACTCCCCATATTGGTATCCTGCTATCCCTACAACATATCATATTCAAATTCTTGTACTCAAGCAGATTACTGTGGAATTGCCTCCTGATTCAGCATTCTATGAGGTTGACCCAGACTGAATAAACAGTAAATAAAAATATCAAAATGATACTACTATTTCAACTGAATCAATAGTCAAGAACTAAGAATTCACATATTAATGGGAATATAGGAAATAGATGTTAACAGATATTTTGAAATTTATTATGACTTAAGGAACAATGCATTATTGTTTACCCGCCTACCTACCAACTTCCTAAAATTTCTGTGTGTACTTTAGCATTTGTTTAATTATAGGTTATTCTTTAATTATTCAGGTGTGTATTTACCTCCCAGTTAGGTTCCATGTTCATCCAGGGCAAGAATGACAACTTACTTGTCTTTATGTCCACAGTACAGTGTGCTCAATTCTCACCTGAGGGACAAGCTAGGAGCTAAACTGATGGGTTTGGTCCTATAGAGGCAGGACTAGCAGGTGCATCTCTGACCTGGAGCCGCAGGTGTCCCTGAATAGTACAAGGGGCAAAATAAGAATTGGATGAGGCAGGACAAGGGGTAGAAGAGGAACTAAATGTAGTATCCAAAATAAGAATGAAGAAGTTAGGGCAGATATTATGAACTAGAACACAAACCAGGGTATCTAAAAACTAAGAAGAAGAAAAAGGAGCAGAAGCAGGAGACAAGACTATTATCTCTATTTAGCATGAATGGTGGACACACAAGTTATGCTTAAAAATCAGAGCCATGGTGAATGTGGAATAGACCTTCAGTGAATGTTAATTAAATTGGCACAACTGAAATGAATTACGAAAAGGAATAAACTTCAGTTCCCTCAAACTTCTCCCAGAAATCCCCCCAAAATTATATAAAAGTTATTTTATATCTAATTACTGCAAAAAAAAAAAAAAAAAAAGGCTTGGCGTATAGGATTTGAAATTGCACAGATATGTCACTTCATGGTCCCCTACTCGTTTTGTCCATCCGTGATCTTGGGCCACCGACCTCAATAAATGCTCAGTTTCCTTAGCTGTAAAATGAGGATAATAGCGCCCATGTCACGGGGCTTCTTAGAGGAGTGAATCACGTAGAAAGTATCTAGCACACCAGAATCATTCAATAAATGCTGGTTTCCATCCTCCTTCATCAGCGGCCTCGGAAGTCTAATGAGGCTAAAGCAGGGATGCTTACTTAACAATTTGGAGCAAAGCAGCCCTGGTGAGCAGACGTGCATTCTTGATTTCATTACGTGCCAGAAGATGAAAATGAACAGCCCCGCGGATCGTGCCCCATCCCTTGCAGCTGCCTCTCTGCTGAGGGATTTACGTTCTGTGTGATTAAGCCTGAAATGGACAGGAAGCTTTATTGTGCTAGGCTGGCAGGGCGTGGAGGAGCAAATTGATAAAGATGCCTGGGTCGGGTCAGTGGCAAGCTGGGTGGTTCCTAATTTATAGAAACACCTCGAGTTCCATTACTCAGCCTCTTCTTTTCTGCTCCTACCTCCACACCCTTCCTGCTCAACACTTCTCTTCCCCACCTTGTGAAATAGTGACTTATTTATGAAATGAAAGGGGATTTACTGATAAAGATAAGGCATCAGCCAAACCCACAGCAAGGAAATTCCCAGAGAAGCAACATCTGGTGAACGGCAAACATTTGCTGAAATCTCTGTGCCAGGCGCAGAGATGTCAGTGATATGACCAGTGACCAGGTTAGGTCCTGCCTCAGCTTTCTGAACACTTAACCTCTTTGTTTCCTCTTAAATAAATAAATACACAAAATTTTAAAAATTTTTAAAAATTTTAAATGGGATAGTGCTCGTTCCTGTCTTACAGATAGTGGATGCTCAATAAAAAGTAGCATTTAGGCTGGGCGCGGTGGCTCACGCCTGCAATCCCAGCACTTTGGGAGGCTGCAGCAACTGGATCACTTGAGATCAGAAGTTCGAAACCAGCCTGACCAACATGGCGAAACCCCATCTCTACTAAAAATTAAAAAAAACTAGATTGGTGCGGTGGCATGTGCCTGTAATCCCAGCTACTGGGGAGGCTGAGGCAGGAGAATTGCTTGAACCCAGAAGGCAGAGGTTGCAGTGAGCCGAGATTACACCATTGCACTCCAACCTGGGTGACAGAGTGAGACTCTGTCATAAATAAATGAATAAATACATAAATAAATAAATAATTAAGTAGCATTTATCATCATCATTGTCCACCCAGGCTTCCAGATTCCAAACCTTGGTATCTTCCTTAAGATAACCCTCCCCAATGACCCCAGATTGGCAGAAGATATCTCACCCCCTCTCGGGGCAACTCTGCTAGTTCATTTCTCCACTGGGTTTTTGCTTCAGAGGAGGAGAGAAGGGGAGAGAAAGGAAGAGCAGAAGAGTGGGGGGTAGGGGAGGGGAGAATGCTAACATTCACTGGGAAACTCCTTTAGATCAGGCAGCATGGCAGTCATTTCAGACCATTCCAGTTAGCAGCCTCCCAAATCTGTGTATGAGTTTCAACACATACACAGATTTGTATAACCACCACCACAATAAGGATGCAGAACAATTCCAAACAATTCCTTTGTACTACCCTTTTTTAATCAATGCCTCTTCCCATCCCCAAACCCTGGCAAGCCCTGATCTGTCCTCCATTACTGTAATTTTGTCTTTCCCAAGATGTCATATAAATGGAAACATACAAATCATGGCATTTTGGATCTTCCTTTTCTAATATTTGTCTCTGCCTTGGGTCTCACCCTTTCCTTCAATCCTACACATCAGCCAAGATCCATTTCTCACACAGAGTTCTGATCTTATTGGATCCTGAACTGAAATCTTCGAGAGCTTCTTACTGGCCGTCAGATGAAGGGCCTGGTCCTCAGTCTAGCAGCCTAGGCTCTTTATAATCTGGTCCCAGGAGAACACCTCACACTCTCACCACCAATGCTTCAGTCAGTCCACCTAGGCATTAGTTTTCACATCCCCTATGCTTTTGCTCATGCAAATTTTCACTGAAATTGCTTTGAGCTTACTCATACATTTGGGAAGGACTGACATCTTTACGCTTTCGGTTGACTCTTCCAATCCAGGACCATGATACGTCTTTTCATTGATTCCAGCCATTCTCCATGGCTTTCAGTAAAGTATTGTATTCACTGTCATATAAATCTGGACTATTTCTAGTTAATTACCAAGAGTTTTATATTGTTATTATTGCTGCTATTATAAATGGGATCCTTTTATATATTTTCCAATTACATATTTCTAATCAATAGAAATGCTATTTTTCTTCATGCTCATCTTACATCCCACTACCTTACTGAACACTCTGTTTAGCATAAACCACTTTTAGCTGAGTCTCTTGAATTTTCCATACAGACAGACGCATCACTTTTAAATCACGGTATTTTTTAGGCTAAACAAGTATGGCAAATTTATCATGAGGATATTGAGGCACCTCACTAAACCCAAAGGTTCAGGAAAAAGTAGAATTAGAGTCTCAAATGCCGTGTAGGATTCTCTCCCTATCTCCTACAAACCCAAATTTAACACTTTTATGTTAATTTGTTTATTTTTATATGAGTTAAAGTTTATAATTCTTTCCTTGTTTATTTCAACTAGTTTATGCATTAATGCAAAAGATCTTCATGTTATAAAAATACACATGTATACAAACTGAGCTAAGGATTACTTCTTAAAGGCATGTTTTTCAAAATTGTCTGAAAATTCAAACAATGTAAAATAAATTTGTGGGTTTTTATTCAACACTGAGATACATAGATGTTGGTACACACATATAGCTGTAATCCATTTTTTCTTCTCTCATTTTTAAAAATAACATGCAGGAAAATTGGCATATGGTTCTACGAGTTTCAACACACACACAGATTTGTATAACCACCACCACAATAAGGATGCAGAACAATTCCAAACAATTCCTTTGTACTACCCTTTTTTAATCAATGCCTCTTCCCATCCCCAAACCCTGGTAAGCCCTGATCTGTCCTCCATTACTATAATTTTGCCTTTCCCAAGATGTCATATAAATGGAAACATACAAATCGTGGCATTTTGGATCTTCCTTTCTAATATTTGTATCTCCTTTTGTATTTTTCTTATCTTACTGCTTTGGTTAGGATGCCACTGGATTCTCTTGGTTTATTTTTGCCTCCCAACTAGACTTGGGGATTCCACTTAGTGAAAATAGCGTCTCCTTCAGCATATAGACCAATTCTTAGCCAATACAGGTGCTCACTATGTGTTTCTGGAACACATAAAGGCATTATGATCAATGGATGGGCTTCCTCTGGGGGCACCATGCAAGCTTCCCAAAAACCAAAACCCTTTCCCAAGAAAAGGTATGTTCTAGCACCTAGCTGACCCATGGGCCTGTAAAGAATTCCCCCAACCCATCTTCATTAATTTGTCAAGACACACACAAAAATGTCTGCCTATTACATGCTCACTGTGCCACATGGAACTGTTCGCCTCTAATTAGAATTAATTAGCTAATGTGGGTTTCAAATTTGGAAGAAAAGAAGTTTTGCCTGTGTTCTCAATTGGTGTTAATTATCATGGAAACCTGTTTCAACCCAAAAACTCTCTCAGCGCATTGAGATACTCTTTCCCGCACAGGCTCCAGGAGGTAACCAGTGTGATGCTGGCTGACAGTCAACAAGACTCTCTTGTATCGAGACCTTAGGGAGAGGAGGACTCATGGTTCTGTAAGAAGCTCTATTAATGCTTCCCCCTCAGGAAGACTTTTGTGAAGAATTCAGGATATTCTGGCAATTCCAGAATAGGAGTTCCAAGCTCAATAGCAAATGGAAATCAAATTAGGAGGTGCTGGGTCTAAAACCAGATGTCCCCATGAATGGGGCAGCAGGAAGAGTACCCCAAATCAATTGAGGAGTCCATTTGAGGGGTTGCAATCCAAAAGACATATCCCCTTTCCCAGACTTTGTGGGATGATTGCCCCTTGTACTTGCCAGAAAATGAGTGTAACAACTTCTTGTCTTGGGAGAAATTTGTATTTCACACAGAAGGATATATTATGAGAGCATATGCATCAGGGGTTCCTGTTCATCTGGTGGTCAGTGCTGGCCTCCCATAGTGTGTGGGGTTTTCCCTTTGTTTCAGAGCCATTGATAAATCTGGATCCATCTACCTACCCAGGTCATGGCCAGAGCAAGGGTCAGAGTTTATGCTGATTCTGGTTGAGCAGCATGTAAATTGAATTTCCACCGTTGAGACATGTCCTACTTTACCACCCCTGTGAAATACCCCTGCCTCTCACTCAGTGGTTATTCAGAGCCAGTAATGCAGGGAGTCTCCCAACAAATGTGATGGGGATAGGACAATGATTGGATTATGGTAACAGCTTCAGAATCTAGAATTTACTTCTACCCTAACCTCAGCACCAGGGAAAAATAATAAGGCATTAAAGAGATAAGTAAATTTTTTAAATAAGTTAAAAATCTGGTCCTTTATTAGCTATACTTAGATAAAAGTGAGGTTGGGGGGGGAAAGGTAGACAGGGGTGGTCAGTTTTTATTCTCATAGCAAACTTACTTCTTTCATTGGACTGGATCCTTTCTAATTTGAATTGGTTCAAATTGGAGCTAAATATCTGCAGGTAGGGGTCCTGGGGAAGACTAAAGCATACCAATTAATATGCATTGGAATCACCTGGATATGGTATTAAAGTACAGATCCTGGGTGGGTAGGTCCGGGGTGAAAACGAAGGTTCTTCATTTCTAAGGAGCTACTAGGTAATGGTGATGCCACAGACTAGCCATCCCCAAACTTTTAGCACCAAGGACCAGTTTTGTGAAAATTTTTCCACAGTCAGGGGGATGGTTTCAGGATGATTCAAATGCATTACATTTATTGTGCACTTTATTTTTATTATTACACTGTAATATATTATGAAATAATCATACAACTCACCATAAAATAGAATCAGCTGGAGCCCTGAGCTTGTTTTCCTACAACTAGCTGGTCCCATGTGGGAGTGATGGGAGACAGTGACATCATCAGGCATTAAATCCTTTTTTTTTTTTTTTTTTTTTTTTTTTTTTTTTTTTTTTTTTTTGGTTTTCGTTTTGTTTTGTTTTGAGACGAGTCGCGCTCTGTTGCCCTGGCTGGAGTGCAGTGGCGTGATCTTGGCTCACCACAACCTCTGCCTCCCGGGTTCAAGTGATTCTCCTCTCTCAGGAGTCCCTATAGCTGGGACTATAGGCGTGCGCCACCATGCCCAGTTAATTTTTGTATTTTTAGTAGAGACGGGTTTTCACTGTGTTGGCCAGGCTGGTCTTGAACTCCTGACCCATGATCTACCCACCTTGGCCTCCCAAAGTGCTAGGATTACAGGCGTGAGCCACTGCACCCAGCCAGGCATTAGGTTCTTATAAGGAGTGTACAACCTAGATCCCTCGCATTAGCAGTTCACAATAGGGTTCTCACTTCTATGAAAATCTAATGCTGCTGCTGATCTGACAGAAGGTGGAGGTCAGGCAGTAATGCTTGCTGGCCTGCCACTCACCTCCTGCTGGTGTGGCCTGCTTCCTAACAGGCCACCAACTGGTATTGGTCCATAGCCCAGGGGTTGGAGACCCCTGCTGCAGACCACACTTCTTGAGTAGCAGGTTGTATTCATTTCCTATTGCTGCTGTAACAAATTACCAAAAGTTAATGACTTAAAACAACATAAATTTATTCTCCTACAGTTGCATAAATCAGAAAGCTGATAATGGGTCTTACGGGGCTAAAATAAAGGGGTCAGCCGGGCTCTGCTCCTTCTGGAGGCTCCAGGGAGAATCCTTTCCTTGCCTTTTCCAATTTCTAGGGGTGCCCCCATTCCTTGGCTCATAGCTTCTTCCAGAAATGACAGCATTCCATCCTCTGCTTCCATCACCACATCACCTTCTTTAAATCTGACCTCCTGCCTCCCTCTTATGAAGACCCTTGTGATTGACACCCACATGGATAATCCAGGATAATCTTCACATCTCAAGAACCTTAATCACATCCACGAAGTCTTTTTTGCCATGTAAGATAATATATTCAGAGATTCTGGGGATTAAGTCATGAACATTGTGAAGGGGAAGGCAATTACTATTCTGTCTGCCACCCAAGGGATCAGTTCATCTGAAGAAGATTGAGAAAGGCACAGCGGTAATTGGGTAGATAGATGATGGGTATTTGGGGTATGCTGGGATCATACAATGACAAGGGGCTGCAAACAGGCACCATTTCTAGTTCCTAGCATTTGAGCAGATGAGGAGGCAGGCCACAATAGCTACCAGAGAGTCTGAGAGCAGGTACTGGGCTCTGGGATGAAATTAAGACAGGTCTTCAGGGACTGCAAGGGGGCGCAGTTAGGGGCCTGGGACTGACCAACTCTAGAAGTGATGGAAGGCTTAACCTGCCACATGGCTGTTCCAAGTCTCGTTTGACTAAGGACATGAATCTAAAAAGTTCTTGACTTCTCTCTCTCACCACCTCAACTCCCAGTGGGACCTGCTTCTCCGGCCCTAATGATGACCAGCAAGGAGGAATTGGTTGGCAAAGTGTAAGTGACAGAAGCCTTGAGGGAAAGTGACCATATCAGCTCAGGGTTCCTAATGGCTGAGAAAAGGTTAGACACACATCCTGAAACTAAAAGCAGCTTTCAGAAAGTCCTAATAAAGACTGTCACCAGGCCATGACAGAGATGACGACTCAAGGCAGCTCTCAAAGCCCCAGTTCTGACCATCTGTGTCTCCAGGAAGAGAGGTGGAGCCTATACATAGATATCTCCCCAGGGGCTTGAGTTTTAAAAAGTCAGATAAAGATAGAAATTTGACACATCATCCAGGACTGGCTGGTATGAGTGTGACGCTGATGAGTAAAATGGATAAGGAAGCTAAAGCTCCAAAGAGCTGGGACTAAAAATTTGTTCCAAGTGTGATAGGCTTTTGTGGCTTGGTTTAGAAGATCAAGGAGATCTGACTGCAAGGGAGGAAGCCAGTGCCTGGGTCTTGGCTGGACATTCTCCATTCATCCACCCTTGCCCCCGTCCTGCCCCTCCCTACTCTGCTTTGAATCCCAAGAGAATGACTTCTACGGCTCTATCACCAACCTCTCTTGCTCTCTGGTTTCAGCTAGGCTTAGCCAATAAAAAACCCAAGCAGGAGACAGAAGAGTGGAAGCAGATAAAGCCAAGACATTTATTTTCTTAAGTCCTGCTGAACCAGAGTAAGCCATGGCTGCATTCCCCTACCCAAGGCCACAGCTCCTATCACTTAGCCCTCTCTTAAAATTATAGGTCTCTTTTGGGTGCTGGTAACTCGACTCAGCAAGGTGGGGAAAGAGCCAGCTGGAAAACCTTCTCTCCTGACCCCACAGCCAGTCCTTGGCTCTTCTATCAGCTGCTGTGGATCCTCCCTGGACCTTGGGCGCCCCGGATATTCACCAAGGAGCAACGCTCAGGACTTTAGATACCACCTTTCAAGGCCACGCATATTGGCTTAGCAGATCATAGCAACAAGAGCCAACAATTGTCAAATACTTACTCCCTGCAGGTCGCTGCTCAATCATGTGCCTTGTATTGACCCATCTAATCCTCGCTCCAATGCTACAGGGTTGTCCTTCGCTGTGCTAGGAGAGGGACACAGAGGTCAGCTATGGTCCCTTCCCTTCAGGAAACTCAAAATCTAGAGGGAGAGACAGGCAAGCTCACAGAAATCTCAGTATATTTATATAATAAAAACAACAGTAAAGCTTTGATGAGGGTTTGCTACTTGTCAGGACTTCATTTGGATCATTTGATTTTTCACAGCCGCACTATGGAGTAAGGGAGTGTTATTACCATTTTTACAATGAGAAAACTCAAGCTTAGAAAGCTTAGGTGATTTACAAATGCAAGGGGTTTCAAAGAAGCTGAACGCAGGTCTTTCTGACTCCAGTTAGTACTTTTAACCCTCTCATTACATCATGCCACCTGCATGTGAACGTGTGTCTCCATGCTGCACAAAAGGGACCATCACTCTGGCTGCTGGAAAAAAATAGGTAATCGATATCAATCTATATGGAGAGATATATATGTTAGATGGATAATATGCAGAAATATGGTTTTAATAAAAGAGCAATTAGCAAAGTATCAATTGGCTACATAGCTATTCCCAAAGGATTAGGTTCCATCTGGTAGAGAGGTCCCCAATGGTATACAGGCTGGTGTAGGGTCAGGCAACCCATGGGGGTGTCAAAGTTAGGCACACACCCTGTGGCATCTAAGGGCAGAACAAGACAGTGGCTGTTCCCTGCCTAGGCTGACAGCTCCTTGGCACATTGAGCAAGTAACGTGGTGGGGTGAATCTCTCTCTTGCCCCCTATTCTAAGAACATTGCAGTTCCTGACGAGGGCTGCCTGTCCATCATTGGTTGGAACAGCAGGCCATGCAAGGAGCACATGGATTCATTCCCCAGCTTCTCCAATCAGGCCCCATCTTCATTTGCAAACTTTGCAGAATGTGCTTGGCAAATTCTGTAGCCAGCCCTGATAGTGTGTCATGGGGCTTGAGCTTTGTTCTTGGATTTATTCTGTCCCAAACTATTGTTGATGACTTGTAGAAAGATGTAATCTGCCTAGTGATACAGGTGTAAATGTCAGGGGAAAAAGAACAAAAACTAAGAACCACAGAGAAACATTGTAAGGAGAAATTTCTGCTCATTCTCAGGAATATCTCTCTCCACTCATCAGTGGGAGAATGGATTTTACCTACTAGAGGTCTAAGGGGATAGAACTTGGGAGCACGTTCCCTTGTCACTGGAGATGTTCAAGCACAGAGGCTGGCATGGGTGGGTCGTGGCGTGGACTCCCCGAGAGATGGGTGATTGAAGAGTTTGTGAGGTTGTGAGTTTCCATCTTGTTTGCCCCAGGCAGATATTTTGAGTTCTTCGAGCAAAACCCTTTCTTTTCTCCTGGCTGGGTCTAACCCCTAGGTCTTGGCCTTCATGGCATTCCTGGTCCCCTTCCCTCAGCACCCCCAGCAACAGTGCCTCTAACCTGCCTTGTACCCTATCTGTTAGTGCTGCCCTCTTCACACCACCTCTCAGGGAGTCCAGAACACAATTTTCCTGTATTCTCACCTCCCTTTTCCTCTCCCAAGGCACCCAGGCTCTCTGCTTGACACCCCCTCCCTCCATCATTGGTGTAGGTGCTTCTGTGGGTGTCTATGTTCAGGCACTGATATGTCTACAAAGTAGGACTCCTTTAAAAGGAAACAAGATATATTCAAAGCTTGAAAAATTCCCCCGGAGTTTGGCAAAATGTCATTTCTTCCTGGAAAACAATGTAGTCTGAAGCAGATTCTGTCTTTACATTTTGGGTGGGAGAGGAAGCAGCTCTGATCTGAGGTGGTGAGGGGCTCAGAAACCAGTCCTGGTTCTTTAATAAATGATGTGTGGTTTTCAAAAAGTCACTTCCCCTCTCTGAGCCTCAGTTTCCTCAATTATAAAATGAAGGGACTGGATCACTCAAGATCCTTCTGATTTTATAATTTCATTTTACTTGGCATGTTCTGTTCCCAAATAGTCCTGGAACTCAACAGCCATGCCAACCACTAGAATGAAGGCTCTGGCTCTCTCTATATAACTCAGCCTTTCACCCCCAAAGCAGCTCTTCCTCCTATATTCATCCTGGTTGGCTTCCTTCACCCAGTAACCTAAACCTAAGAAATCACCTAGACTTTTTGAGTGTCAATCTTTGTCATACCACATAGCTGATCAATCACCAAGTTCTATCTATGATAATTATTAAAAATCTCTTATGTATAAACTTTCTTCTCCAGCCCATTGGCCTTGCCCAGTTGAGGCCCCTATCAACTCTCATAGATTTTTGAAACTGTTTCCTACCTGATTTCCTGACACTAGTGGTTATACTCCCTCCTATACCAGCTGCTAGGGTTAAAAGCCCCAAAACACAAAACTATGTTCAACATCCCCACCCCAAGAATCTTCAGTGGTTCCCCACAGTCTAGAAAATAATACGCAAATGTGTATCCTGCCCTTCCAGGCTTTGTGATCTAAAACCCTGTCTATTCATCTGTCAGAGACTCAAAAATGATAAGGACAATAATGTTACTTTTTCTGTGCCAAGCTCTGTACAAGAACTTTATATGGAATATTTCAAGTCACAGCTCGGTGAAGTCATCCTGGCTGCAGGTGTTTCCAATCACTCCTTGACTTTAAGGAAATTGAAATATTTTGGGTTCTGATGTGCCCTCTCAATTCCAGTATCCATATACCCTAAAGCTCAAATTAGACATGTTACTTCATTCACAGAAAAAAAAAAATCTAGGTCCCTATCAAGAGAACCATGAAAATGCAGAATAATGTGGGGGCAGGTATCCTAAAGCAATTAGTTAAGAACAAAGACAAACCATTATGTCATCACATAACCATTTAGCTTCATGCAGATTGCAGTCAAGATACTAAGAATTAGGAGAATTGAATTCAAAATGTTTTGCAGCCCCTTCTTCCAGTTGATTCTAATTCTCTTTGAAAATTAGGCTTCCATATGGTTAATATTAGGGCTCTGTAACATTAGGAATCTGCAGCCTTAGCTCATTAATACTCATTAACAGGGAAGGCTCATAATAATAACCCTTAGCATCTGTGCGGCCCTTTATGGTTTTAAAGCGATGCCATATGCATTATCTCATTTAAATGCCTTTAATCCTTGGGATTTAGGGTTCAGCTAAATATGTTCACTGACTGAGGATAGGGATAACCCCACTCAGGGATCATAGGGAAAGATGACAAGACAAGGGGTACCTGTGATGTAATGAAGAAATGCAGGGGGTAAATTAGTTAAGTGTAATGCTCTGAATTACAGAATATTTTTAAAAGCAACGCTGTCAAGGCTGCTTGCAAGGAAATAAAGGAATAGAAAAAGATCTATCTCTAGTGAACAGCTAACAGTTAACTTATAATTAGCACATCAGAGTGTGGCCCACTGAAGGCTGGACTTGCCTTCTTTTGCAGCAATGTGCTTGAAAAACCACAATCTCTGCCTGGATAAATATCTTTCCTGCGCTTTGCCTTCATTTTTTTCATAAGCCAAGGGGATGCTCCCCCATGTGCAGTGTGGACACACACATTCACATACATGTGGTGTAATGAGAGGGTTAAAAGTATGAGTTCCGGAGTCAGAAAGACATGCATTCAGCTCCTTTGAAACCTCTGGCATTTGCAAGTCACACCTACTCTGTAAGCTTGAGCTCCCTCATCTGTAAAAATGGTAATACTTCCTTACTTCATAGTTGGCTATAAAAAATCAAATCAATTAATCCAAATGAAGACTTGACAAGTAGCAAACCCTCACCAAAGTGTTACTATTGTTTTGATATTATTATTATTTTGTACAGACAGGATCTCACTATGTTGCCCAGGCTGGTCTTAAACCCCTGACCTCAAGCAATCCTCCTGCCTCAGCCTCTCAAAGTGCTGGGATTACAGGCATGAGCCACAGTGCAGTCTATTGTTATTATTGAAATGCATTGAAATTTCTGTGAGCTTGCCTGTCTCCCCTCTAGACTTTGAGTTTCCCCTAGGGCAGGGATCTAGGCTGACCTCTACATCCATCTCATAGCACAGCAAAGGACAACCCATAGCATTGCACCAAGGATCCGGTGGGTCAATCCAAGGCACTTAACTGAACAGTGACCACACCCAGTAAGTACGTGATAATTGTCAGCTCTTGTTGCTATGATCTGTCAAGCCAATATGCGTGGCCTTGGAAAGTGTCTAAAGTCCTGAGCAAGGCTCCTTGGTGAATATTTGGGGAGCCAAAGTCCAGAGAGTTCCATAGTAGCTGATGGAAGAGCCAGTGACTAGCCCTGGGGTCAGAAGAGAGGGTTCCCCAGCTGGCTCTCCCCTCATGTTGCTGTGGAACTCCAGGCAGCTCACTTGCTCTCCAGGCCTACATTTCCCCATCTTTTAACTGCAAGTAGAGTAGGAGGCTCCTTAATGACCTCCCAACTTGAGACTGCACTATAAGGCTAGAGTTGTTAATGGGCATGTATGGGCCTGCCTTCTAGTAAGTGTGTTAACACAAAAAAAATACACTGAATCTTTCCGAGCACCAGTTGCAGCCTGTGTAAATGGGAAGTGATATTGTCTGCATTTAATAGTTGTAAGGACTCAACGAAGTGAGCTATGAGGGCCAATAACCAAAAACACAAGGTGATAAGCAGCTATTCTTCCAACAACCTTACCTGCAGATGATGTCAGTCTCACAGGTTAGGTTCTCAAGGTGTGGCCTCCAGACCAGCAGCACCACCATCACCTGAAAACTTGTTATAAATGGAAATTCTCCAGCCCTACTTGAGAGCTACTGAATCAGAAATTCTGAGGGTGGGGCCCAGTCATCTGTTTTAACCAGCCCTCCAGATAATCCTCATGCACACTTGAGCTGGAAAACTACGGCTCTGTAAAGGTTGGTGATGGAGATGGAGAAATGGGCTGTATCTGTTAAACTGAGGCAGCTGGAGCACTGAAGATCAGAAGTCTGGGTCAGATCCTGACCCTACTACTCACTATCTATGGAAACTTGAACAAATAATTTACCACCTGTTAGCCTCGGTTCCCTCATCTTTGAATGAATACAATAATGACCGTCCTTCCAAGTGCTTCTAGTTTCTCAGGGATTACAATACCTCCTAGAGTGGCTTTGTGGAATTAACATGCACAAAGTAATGTCTGGGCCTTGCACAGAGTTCCACCTGTCAGACTTTTGTTTACTTTCCCCTCCCCTCTGGTCAAACAATTCTCTTCATATTTCACTGAAAATGCTCAATTCTTTTTGACCTTTGCAGTTTGCTCCTGCCGTTCACTTTATCTTGGTGCTCCTCAAATGTTAATATGGCACATGAAGTACTTGGATAGCCCATTAAAATGCAGATTCTGATTTCTTAGGTCTGGGGTGGAGTCTGAGATTCTGCATTTCTAACAAGTTCCCAAATGTTGCTGATGCTACTAGTTTGTGGACAACACTTTGAGTAATAAAGATCTAGCCCACATGACCATCTCCCAATGCCCACCTAATAAGGTCCTACACCTTCCACCATGACACTGACAATAGGTAAAGTATGAGTTGGAGAACAGAGAGAGCCCTTTGGGGAGAGACTACTACAATAGTCCTTCCATGAGACAGTCTGTGCTCCAACTAGGGAAGATGGCAGGAAGAATCAGTTAAGGAAGGATACGACTGAGAAATTAGAGCAAAGATCTTGGGCTGATTGACCACAGAGCTGTGAAGAACACCAGCTTCAGCGGATTTATCCACTGAGTCAGAGAATAATGGACGAGGAGCCAGTGAGTAGGAGAGGAAGGCGGTAATCAATTTGGACATTCATGAACACTGTGGGTCTGGAGTACCCGTAGGTCATCCAACTGCAGATGTCAAATAGCCATTTGGATATTTGGGTGTGGCACTCAACAGAGAACTCGGTGCTAAAGGCTGAACTTTGGAGGTCACCTGCATGCAGAAGCTGTCATAAATTTGGCTGAGACTGCCCAGAAGGGGACAGAGAAGGCACCAGAACTACCTATGTGGGTGCAGGGTGCACACATGCACTCATCTATGCCTATTCTATCTCATCCCCCAAACGCACCCCAACCTGGGGGTTCTGTGGAGACGGAGATCTAGATAGGAACTTAGATATCTCCTTGATGGATAAAAATGTGAGAATTTTGGAAGCAGTTAAATCTGGATTTGGTCAACTCTGCTGTCTCCTAGCTGTGTTGACCTCAAAGATGTTGACTCACTTCTCAGAGCTTCCATTTTCTTATCTGTAAAATGAGAACCATAACACTTTCTCAGCTGGGTGGATGGAGACTCAATATGATACATGCATGTTTATAAGGTGCTACCTGGCACCCAGTAGGCACTCAGGAAATGTGAGTTGTCTTCCCCCTTCCCTCCCCATTGCTGCCTGAAGGTCAGTAATTAAATGGTTCTTGGTGGTGACACTCTTAGGTAGTGGACGTTTTCAAACATGCACTTCATGCAGTGCAGGATGTCTGACCTACCCAAAACAGAGATTTCTTTGACCATCTTTCTGTGTTTCACCAAGGAAAAGAACCCCATGCACCTCTCTTTTGTCACATCCCTAGGCCTGTACCTGACCTTAAAACTACAGCTTCCCACATCCCCAGACATTATATCCCACAGTAAAAGTTTGTTGAATGAATACCACTTACATATGAGAAATCCCAGGCTCGGAGATGTCAAGAAACTTACCCCAGGTCACCGCCGTCTTAAATCCAGGGTCACACGGTTGAGTGTAAAACCCATGAAATTTTCACTTTTCAAATGACAGTAAGAGTTTTAATTGATTTTTATTTTTAATTCTACTCCTCTCAAGTCGAAGTTGATGGTCTGAAAATGGATCCAAATGGCTTTTGCATTTGCCAAGGTCATTCCCTATATATCCAAGGGCAGAATTCTGCCCAGGAGTCATTGTATGTAGAGGCTGCCTCTAGTGACCTTGCTGTGGGAAAGTTTTCTCTGGGGTGTAATGGACCTAAAGGGTCAATGCTGTTTTTCCTGGCTTTGTGCTGCCTCTTGTTCATGTGAAAACTCCCTCCCAAGGACGAAGCTCTAGTCAAAATGGTTAATATTGCATTATGCTGTTGAGAACTAGAAAGCAATTCACAGCAGCAAGAAAAAATAAATAAATAAATAAAAATAAAATAAACTAAAAAACAGATGATTTTAGGAAACAAGTGGAGCAGCTCCATCTCTCAGGTTTTCAACTGGGCTTCCTGGGAGAGGGCAAACAGCAGGTCCTTCTTTCTTCCTTCCTCACCCCTCCGGCTGTCCTCACCTATTCTGAAGCTGAGGGGGACCTCCACCTGCCCATAAGGCACCCCAGTATTATCACCACCACCAATCAAGATCTGTTGGGCTCTCTTGATTTCAAAAATAATTGTATGCCCCTGCTAACAGGTCTGTACTTCCTAAAACCTTTTATTAAACAGGAAGACAAAGTGAACAATTCAGAGCTCATGGTTCAAGCTTAACAGCATTCGGCCCAAGCAACTAGGAGGCAGAGACAGAATGTTTGCTTATTAATAATGCACCAGCTATAATTACCAAGCCGCCACAAGATCAGCACACTCACCCAGCTTCTTTGGTCTCTACCATACACTGCTTTTCACCCTGAACCCACACAGAAGAATTTGCAAAGGCTTAGGAAGTCTTCCCCAAATGTCAAGAAGCAAGCAGTCTACAAATGTCCAAACCAACTTCATAAGAGTTTGTAATCACCTGTGTGTGTAGATATTTGATTAAATGTCTGTCTTCTCCTCTAGAACATGAACTCCATGAGGACAGAGCCAGTGCCTGGTTGGTTCACAGCAAGCACTTAGTATTTACAGCATGAGTGAAAGAATAAAGGATGTACATGGAAAGGGTGGAACATCTCTCTTCCTTGTCTCTATATTCTGCCAATCAGCCACAAGGCATGCTGGGAGCCAGTGGGCAGGAAGGAAGGACCACAAAGGCTTGGGAGCTAAACCAGCTATAGGGATCTGGACCCTATGTGGACTGGCAGCTGGAATCATGTGTAAAGGAGGCTGTGAACCATCTCCCACTAAAGGCCCTAATTAATGGTTACTGAGTAGGTAGAAGGTATGTTTTACAATGGCTATGGCTGGGACCAGGTGGTACAACAGTCAGTGAGGCCTGTGTTGATGCCATCTCATATTATCAAGACACATGTCCATCATAGCACATACAACCTGCCTTTGCCCAAATAAGTGAACCTGATCTATTTCCCAGGACCAGCGATGAGAACTACCTAACCAACCATGTTTGACCTTGAGCAGGAGTGAATCAATGCTTTATTCATCACAATTCTTGAACCAGGAGCTCTTTATTCGTACATAGCAGCCAATGTGACCATGAAGTGGGATCAAAATCAAAACCGAAGAGTGGGGTTAGAGTTCCAACTAGAAGGGAGCTTTCAGCACTCATGGCTGGGTGCCCTACCCTTGGCCTCTCAGCCTCAATCATATCAGTGCTGCACCTCCAACTGCCATGCCCGCAGTTATTTGCCTCAGGATTTTCTCCTATTTCCAAAGCTCACTTTTGCCCATGTAAGTGGCAGACCTGGAGGTGTCAGAAAATTAACACTCAACCCTCCTCCCTGTACCTCCTCAACTAAGACTGATGGGAGTTGGTGTATAAATACCCCAGTTCTCTCACTATTCAGGGAGGATGACTCTGTGATGTGATATACACGGGCTCCCAGACACTCCCCAGTGGGTTAAGCTCCAGTCAGCACAGCATTAGCAAAGGTGGGTTTGCTAATGTAACTTTTACTAGCTGCCTTTCCTTCCCAGTTTTCTGCTCCCTCTCCATGCTTCCTAGGATCAGTTCTTAACATACACCCACTTGGACCTTTGCCTCAGTTCTCCTTTTGGAGAAACCTAAACTAATACAATTTGTATGTGTAAAGGCCAGGAGAGGAGAAACAGGAGGGGAATTGAGAAATGTCAAATGGTGTTTGTTGAAGGTGGAACAGGTAACAGGAGATGGGAACAGGGCAATTGAAGCAGAAGGCTAGGGACAACCCTAAGGGGCCTCCTATACAAGGCAGGGGCGTCTGGTTTTGTCTGGAGTGCAGTCACCAACTGTTGCTTGGGAAACAGTGCTGTATGTGAGAATGGCTCTTGGGGTCAAAAGGAACCCAGCAGTACCTAATCCTGCCCCCTTCCAATATTTGAATCCCTTCCACAGCATCCCCATGTCTGTCTGAATGCTCCCAGTAGAGTGAGAGCTCACTCTCATCAAGCTGTTCATATTGGCCAGGTCTACCTAACTTACAGAAAGTTCTAAATATAGCCCTCTTATTTCTTAGAAAGATCTCATTGTTCTACCACATAGAAGTCCTGAAATATATAAACTGTCTCTTCCCTGACTCTTCTGTTCTCCAGGCTCAGTCTCTCCATTTCCTTCCACCATTCTCCATATCACAAGGTCACTTGTCTCTGCCCCATCTCAGGCCCTGTCCTCTTCATGCACTCTAGACCCCTAGCTTTGGGAATGATATTCCAGATGTCAACCAACTAGCCCAGAACACAGGAGGCTTCCAGTATCTGCTTCCAGAGAGTGTCTTTTGCTCAGTAGGCCAACACAACAATACACATAATGACCCTGACCCACAAGCTGTGACTAAAACCACTTTTAGCCCCTCATTCATTCATTCAACATATGTTTTATTGCATACTTATTGTATGCTAGGCACTGTTGCAGGTGCTGGTTATGGATCCACATTTTTCTAATCCCTTATTTTATGGAATTTATATTCTAGAGCAGAAGTCAGAAAACTACTTCAAATCTGGCCTGCTGCCTGTTTTTGTAAATAAAGTTTTATTGAGACATTACCATGCTCACTTGTTGGTATCTATATTGTCTTTCTGTTTTAACACTACAGCAGCAGAATTGAGTAGTTGTGGCTGAGACCACCTGGCCCACAAAGCTGAAGATATTTTCTCTCTGTCCCTTCATAGGAAAAGTGTGCTAACCCTCACTCCAGACCAGCTACTGGAATGCTACATACAAAGACCCTGCTCTCTTAAAGCTTGTGTTCTAGAAGCTTATAATGTATCAGGCAACATTCGGGCCATGGGGGATTCTGCAATTTGCAATCAAAGAATATTCCCTCATGAAATATTCTAAAAGGCCAATTATGTATGTGCCCAACTCTGTGCATGGCATGCATACAGAGGTGAACTTGACTGACAAAATCCTTACCTCCATGGGCTTCCCAGTCTGGTTGAGGATAAGGTAATAAACAAACATGCAAAACTCAGCTTTGGGTGATAATAAATGCTATGAAAAAAGTAAGCAGAAGCTGGGATGTCCTTGTAGGGGCTGCCATCCTGTGTCTCCACAATCCTGTCCCTGTGCAGCTGTTTTGGATACACACAGAGACCCTGCTATGTGTCCTGCTACATTCCATCTGGTTGAGCTAGGCTTTTGGTCCTGGGCTACTGAGATGTAAACTGTCAATACCATTGGCCACTTCAGCAGGATCCCTAGAGGACTGGCCCAAACTCAAGCCCTAAGGAGGCGGTGCCTACAGATGCACAATACACCTTGTGTGTCCTCTCATCTCCTCCTTTCAAAAAGAGAACAGCTAGATGGCTGTGTGTGTGTGTTACACTTTAAAGGAATCTTTACTGCTTCGTTTAACTAAAACATTTTTCCACGTTTCCATGCAAGTTCTCCTGCTCAAGCGTTACTTCTAATTACCATTTTCCTTTTACAGTGTGTTGTGTGGAGCTGCACAGAAGTAAGCTTATGGTGAGCAAAAGCCCCAGGGTGGCAGGGAAAATAAGGCCTTGCTATTAGAGGACTCGGTGAAGCGGCAGCTTCTGCATCTTCCCGGCAGGGGAGAAAAATGGTCCAGAAATTGCACTGTATTGGGCCAGACACAGCTCAGTAGGACCTGGCTCTGAGATGGCTTTGTAAAGTAAGGAAACACCATTGGCTTTGAGGGGTTATGGAAGTTCTACTCAGAAGCTCTACCCAGGACTCCCCAGGACCTGATTTCCTCATACATGCTTTGTGTTCTTTCAACACATATGCAGTGATCGTCACGATGAGGCTTGGATATGTCAAGCTCTTATGTGTGGAATGCACATATGCCAAGCATTTAGAATGGTGCCTGGAAGATAGTATGTACTTGATAAATCCTTGATTGTTATTATGATGATATCCAGGCACCTCCTTCATTTATTCATTCATTCATCCATTCAACTTTCTAGCAAACATTGGTGAGAATCAATGATGTCCCAGACTACTGGAGATACACAGATGAACACAGTAAGGATGGATACAACTTATCCAGAAATGAGACACAGGATGAGGGAGAGGGAGGGCTAAAGGATTGCAACACCATTTTGTAAATAAAGTTTCACAACACCCTCTTAGAAGGATAGTATTATCATTCACTGAGACTAGAAACAAGGAAAGGTCTGCCCTGAAAGGGATTGGGTCATGAGTAGGTTTGGGAGCATGATGAGTGGAGATATCTGTGGATATCCCAGCAGAAACATTCACTGGGCTGTTGGATATATAGGCCTGGGGCTCAGGGAGAAGTCTGGTCAGTCATAAGCAGTTGCTTGGGGCTGCCTGAGCATCGCCTCCTGCAGATCTGGCCTAATGCTCAGAGGAGACCAGAGAGCGGTTACCGGGGCCTTGAGGATGTTAGCATAGATTAGCTTTCAGAGTGTCATTATTTACCTGAAGACCAAGGGCGCTGACTAGCCTTGGACCTCTGCCCAAGAAACAGGTGGGCCCAACTGATAGGCCACATTTTATGTACCTATGTATACATATATATCCCCCTATTATATATATAATACTATATGTCTATATTACGTATGTATTACATATATAATATACAATAGCTATATTATAATAAACATATTATATACATATAAAAAATACACAAAATCTCTAGTGTACTGTTTGCCCTGTCCCAAATCCTTTACAAAATTAACTTATATCCTTGCTGCAACCCTATGATTAACTAATATTATTAAATTTTATAGATAAGAAAAGATGAGAAACAGAGAGGTTAAGTAACTTGTTTACAGTCTCACAGCTATTAAGTGATACAAGCTGGGATTCAAATTCAGTCTGGCTCTAGGTCTCCGCTCTTAACTGTTGTGTTGTTGCTTCTTACCAGCACTGGTGCAGCTCCTGCATAGGCCTAGAGAAATGTACCCATCCTCCCACCATGCCTGGAGCTGGCTGGGCTCACAGGAAGGGCAGGGGTCTCCTCTGCCAAGGCCACAGGTAGCCCCTCACCTGGGGCCCCTCTCCATGGGACCCTCTCCTCAGACAGAAACCTAGCCCCTGCTTCTAGCCTCTGCTCCTTCCTTCTTGCTCACATGCTGTGCCAAAGACAGTCCCAGGGCCCCGGGCACAGCAGCGGGGACTGGAGTCTTGGCAACAGGATGTTGGCTCAGACTGCTTCAGTGTGGGCTGCCTCCTCCAGCTTTATTAGTCGTCTTTTAAAATAGACTTTTCTATTTCAAACACCTCCACTTACCACTTGCTGCTCATCTTTCAGCAGATCCACTGTGTTTCCCTGTCGTCGGAATATGCTACACGGAATATCACAGACATGCTGACTGTTTGTGAAAGAGCAGCCTCTTGAGAGAGAGCTTTCTTTTCCTCTTTTAATTATGTCATTTTCCAGCTGGCCTTTTTCTTTTTGAAAGGTGAGCTTCTGATTACTGATTGTTCAACCATTAATTTCAACATCTTGATCACACTTACCGGATTGAGGCAGGAAGCATCTTCAGCTGATCGGGCAGGTCTACCTTCTTTCTTTGCAAATGAACCAGCTATATCTCAGAGACGGAGCTTGGCTTGTCTGAGATGACACAGCCAACTAGTGGCTGAGCTGGGGCTGAAACATGAACCAGTTAACATTGCAGTGTGAGGATTTAATAATAGCAAGAATCGTGTTGACAATAATTCATATTTATCACACTGTTACAGTTTGCAAAGCATAAACTTTAGTTCTCAGATCTCTGAACCCTCCGTGTTCTATGGGTCATGTGCATGGCTGTCTCCCCTGAGGAGAAAGGGCCTTCCTCCAAAGCCAGATGTCCACTCTACCAGCTTCTGGGATTCCAAGCGCTACCATCCTGTAAGAATAAAGTGCCCACGATGACGTTTGAGGCTCATCAAAGGGTAATGAGCCCTTATTGGAGAGCCTCATGTCAATCCTGTAGTCATCCCAGGGCTAACTCGGCAGTCAAACTCCTCCACCTCCCCAGACACCATCTCTCCCTCCTCTTCCTGGTGGCTGTGTTTCCCCATGAGGTGGCAGGAGGGCACTTGGCTTCCTCCACTAAACAATGAGATGTCTTCCCGGTAAAGTCTCGGCAATGACAAATGTCAACACTGCAAGATGCACAGAAAGTGTTTCATCCAACTGTCCTGCTTTGAAGATCGGGAAGCAGAGGCCCAGGGAAGGGAAGGGACTTGCTCAAGATTACACTGATTTGACACAAGAAACTACCTCAATCAGTTGTCTATTGTCCTCTGTATTCTAAATACCTAGCACTAAATGTGCTGGGTCCTCTCTGCCTCTGGCTAAATGCTAGCTTGAGCATGTTTTCTTTATTGTCTTGTTAAATAAAAATGATCCTGAACTTGCTGATGAGATGGCCGAATAGGAACAGCTCCGGTCTGCAGCTCTCAGCGAGATCAATGCAGAAGGAGGGTGATTTCTGCATTTCCAACTGAGGTACCCAGTTCATCTCACTGGGACTGGATGGACAGTGGATGCAGCCCACGGAGGGTGAGCCAAAGCAGGGTGGAGCGTCATCTCACCTGGGAAGGGCAAGAGGTCAGGGAATTCTCTGCCCTACCCAAGGGAAGCTGTGAGGGACTGTCCCGTGAGGAACCATGCACTCTGGCCCAGATACTGCGCTTTCCCCACAGTCTTCACAATCCGCAGACCAGGAGATTCCCTCTGGTGCCTATGCCACCAGGGCCCTGGGTTTCAAGCACAAAACAGGGTGACCATTTGGGCAGACACAGAGCTAGCTGCAGGAGGTTTCTTTTCATACACCAGTGGCACCTGGAATGCCAGCAAGACAGAACCGTTCACTCCCCTGGAAAGGGGGCTGAAGCCAGGGAGCAAAGTGGTCTAGCTCAGGGTGTCCCATCCCCACAGAGCCAAGCAAGCTAAGATCCACTGGCGTGAAATTCTCGCTGCCTGCACAGCAGTCTGAGGCTGACCTGGGACACTCGAGCTTGGTGGGGGGAGGGGCATCCGCCATTGCTGAGGCTTGAGTAGGCGGTTTTACCCTCAGTGTAAAAAGAGAGAAGAATCAAATAGATGCAATAAAAAATGATAAAGGGGGTATCACCACTGATCCCGCAGAAATACAAACTACCATCAGAGAATACTATAAACATCTTTACACAAATAAACTAGAAAATCTAGAAGAAATGGATACATTCCTGGACACATACACCCTCCCAAGTCTAAACCAGGAAGAAGTTGAATCCCTGAATAGACCAATAACAAGTTCTGAAATTGAGGCAGTAATTAACAGCCTACCAACCAAAAAAAAAGCCCAGGACCAGATGGATTCACAGTTGAATTCTACCAGAGGTACAAACAGGAGCTGGTACTATTCCTTCTGAAATTATTCCAAACAATAGAAAAAGAAGGAATCCTCCCTAACTCATTTTATCAGGCCAGCATCATCCTGATACCAAAACCGGGCAGAGACACAACAAAAAAAGAAAATTTCAGGCCAATATCCCTGAGGAACATGGATGTGAAAATCCTCAATAAACTACTGGCAAACCAAATCCAGCAGTCCATCCAAAAGCTTATCCACCATGATCTAGTCGGTTTCATCCCTGGGATGCAAGGCAGGTTCAACATACACAAATCGATAAAAATAATCCATCACATAAACAGAACCAATAACAAAAACCACATGATTATCTCAATAGATGCAGAAAAGGCCTTCAACAAAATTCAACACCCCTTCATGTTAAAAACTCTCAATAAACTAGGTATCAATGAAACGTATTTCAAAATAATAAGAGCTATTTATGACAAACTCACAGCCAATATACTGAATGGGCAAAAACTGGAAGCATTCCCTTTGAAAACCAGCACAAGACAAGGATGCCCTCTCTCGTGACTCCTATTCGACATAGTATTGGAAGTTCTGGCCAGGTCAATCAGGCGAGAGAAAGAAATAAAGGGTATTCAAATAGGAAGAGAGGAAGTCAAATTGTCTCTGTTTGCAGATGACATGATTGTATATTTAGAAAACCCCATTGTCTCAGCCCAAAATCTCCTTAAGGTGATAAGCAACTTCAGCAAAGTCTCAGGATACAAAATCAGTGTGCAAAAATCACAAGTATTCCTATACACCAATAACAGAAAAACAGCCAAATCATGAGTGAACTCCCATTCACAATTGCTGCAAAGAGAATAAAATATGTAGGAATACAACTTATAATGGATGTGAAGGACCTCTTCAAGGAGAACTACAAACCACTGCTCAAGGCAATAAGAGAGGACACAAACAAATGGAAAAACATTCCATGTTCCTGGATAGGAAGACTCAATATCGTGAAAATGGCCAAACTGCCCAAAGTAATTTATAGACTCAATGCTATCCCCATCAAGCTACCATTGACTTTCTTCATAGAGCTGGAAAAAACTGCTTTAAATTTCATATGGAACCAAAAAGAGCCCGCATAGCCAAGACAATCCTAAGCAAAAAGAACAAAGCAGGAGGCATCATGCTACCTGACTTCAAACTATACTACAAGGCTACAGCAACCAAAACAGCATGGTATCAAAACAGATATATAGACCAATGGAACAGAACAGAGGCCTCAAAAATGATACCACCCATCTACAACCATCTGATCTTGGACAAACCTGACAAAAACAAGCAATGGGGAAATGATTCCCTATTTAATAAATGGTGTTGGGAAAACTGACTAGCCCTATGCAGAAAACTGAAACTGGACCCCTTCCTTACACCTCATACAAAAATTAACTCAAGATGGATTAAAGACTTAAATGTAAGACCTGAAACCATAAAAACCCTAGAAGAAAACCTAGGCAATACCATTCAGGACATAGAACTGGGCAAAGACCTCATGACTAAAACACTGAAAGCAATGGCAACAAAAGCCAAAATTGACAAATGGGATCTAATTAAACTAAAGAGCTTCTGTGCAGCAAAAGAAACTATCATCAGCGTGAACAGGCAACCTACAGAATGAAGGAAAATTTTTGCAATCTATCCATCTGACAAAGGGCTAATATCCAAAATCTACAAAGAACTTAGACAAATTTACAAGATAAAAACAACCCCATCAAAACGTGGGTGAAGGATATGAACAGACACTTCTCAAAAGAAGACATTTATGCACCCAATAAACATGTGAAAAAAAGCTCACCATCACTGGTCATTAGAGAAATGCAAATCAAAACCACAGTGAGATACCATCTCACCTCAGTTAGAATGGCAATCATTAAAAAGTCAGCAAATAGATGCTGGAGAGGATATGGAGAAATAGGAACACTTTTACACTGTTGGTGGGAGTATAAATTAATTCAGCCATTGTGGAAGACAGTGTGGCAATTCCTCAAGGATCTAGAACTAGAAATACCATTTGACCCAGCAATCCCATTACTGGGTATATACTCAAAGGATTATAAATCATTCTACTATGAAGACACATGCACACATACATTTATTGCAGCACTGTTCGCAATAGTAAAGACTTGGAACCAATCCAAATACCCATCAATGAAAGACTGCGATAAAGAAAATGTGCAACATATACACCATGGTATACTATGCAGCCATAAAAAAGGATGAGTTCATGTCCTTTGCAGAGACATGGATGAAGCTGGAAACCACAATTCTCATCAAACTAACACAAGAACAAAAACCCAAACACTGCATGTTCTCACTCATAAGTAGGAGTTGAACAGTGAGAACACATGGACACAGGGATGGGAACATCATACACCAGGGCCTGCCAGGGGGTGGGGGACTAGGAGAGGGATAGCATTAGGAGAAATACCTAATGTCGATGATGGGTCGGTGGGTGCAGCAAACCACCATGGCATGTGTATACCTGTGTAACAAACCTGCACGTGGTGCACATGTACCCCAGAACTTAAAGTATAATAATAATAATTTAAAAATCATCCCATAGGGAGTAGCAGTAAAAGTGTAGGACAATAGCAACTCACCCACCTCACCCCTGCGTGGTCCAGCTCCATGATTCTCAATCCTGGCTATGCATCAGAATCCCCTGTGGTACTTTATAAAAATTCTGATTCCCAGGCCCTGCCATAGATTGAATGCATCAAAGCCCCCAGGAAGTGAGGCCCTGGCATCTGTATTTCTTCAAAGCTGCACAGGTGATTCTAACAGGCCGTCAACAGGTACACCTGATGGCCAAGAATCACATCAGCAGTTTTAGTCATTATGATTGAAATGGAATGTAATAATTATATGTTTGAGCTTTAATAGCTTAATTCTAATACAACTAGAACATGAAGCTGAGAGAATGTGAAAGGTTTCTGACCAGAGGAGCTCTTTCTGAGGCACACCTAATATGCAGCAGGCAGGCTTGAAGTGTCTCCATTCACCCCTGCTTGCAAAAAGAACACATCAGACCATATACCCATGAAGTCATAATATGCCTCACTCATGAAAACGATGAATGCTCAGGCATGAATAGGACTATTTTTATTTGCAAATTAAGAACATAGGCGGTGAATAATACAATTACTGATCAAAATTGATCTTAGTCTTCCCAGGTGGTCTTTGCCTTCATTATCTCTAGTACTAGCTCTCAAAACCCAGTCGGTCCTCAAATCAAGTAGAAAGTCTAAGTCTCAAAGTCAAAGTTCTTTTGAAGGACAATAGGTTCATATAGAAGATAGAAGGGCCTAAGGAAAGGCATAAAATAAAATAGGAGTTCCTGTGAGACTCAGGATAACTGTACTCTGGACTCCATCCCCACCCTCACCCAGACATTCACTCTTAGTGCATAGCTGAGTAGGGACAAGGTGGCAAGGGTACAAGAGCATCCTCAAAAGTGACAATTCAATAACGAAAAATGGGCCAGGCATAGTGGCTCATGCTTGGAATCCCAGCACTTTGGGAGGCCAAGGCAGGTGGATCACCTGAGGTCAGGAATTAGAAACCAGCCTGGCCAAAATGGCGAAACCCCATCTCTACTAAAAATACAAAATTTAGCCGGGCATGGTGGCGCAGGCCTGTAATCCCGGCTACTTGGGTGGCTGAGGCAGGAGACTCACTTGAACCCAGGAGGTGGAGGTTGCAGTGAGCCGAGATCATGCCACTCCAGCCTGGGTGACAGAGCAAGACTGTCTCAAAAAACAAACAAACTGTACTGCCTGATGAGAGAGAAGGAGGGGTAGAGGCATTTAGTCCTAAAGCTGAAGAAAGGTAATAAAAAATCAAGGAATTTTTTCAGCTGTTTTAAGAAATACAAGGCAGTAAATGTTCAAATTTCCCCTGAAATGAAACAGGGCACCTGTTATGCTACAGTAAGAGGAAAATAAAGGTGGAAATCAGCACTGGTTGAGGCTTGAATGCCTTTTCTGGCTGTGTATTATATTCGTATCTTTTACATTCATCCTCTGCTCCTGATTCAACCATCGGCCCAGCTACGTTCATGAACTACAAGGATCCCCATTTTGAGGATGAGGAAAATGATGCATTTTTACTGTTTTGTTTATCTTTTTTTTTTTTTTTAGAGATAGGGTCTTGCTCTGTTGCCCAGCTAGAGTACAGTGGCATGAGCATAGTTCAATGCAGCCTAGAAATCCTGGTCTCAGGCAATCCTCCCACCTCAGCCTCTTAAGTAGCTGGGACTACAGGCACGTGCCACCATATCCAGCAGAAATGATGTCTGAAGTAGTCAAGACCCTCCCAAGATCCAACAAGCAAGGAGAATATGCAGCTAAATTTCAACGCAGTCCCTTTTAACTCCAAGTGAGGAAGAGATAGCTTTCCACTGCGGAGACAGAGCTTTGTTAGGATACAATGAAAAGCAAGAGGGTCCTGGTGTGGTGGCTCATGCCTGTAATCTCAGCATTTTGGGAGGCCAAAGTGGGTGGATCACCTGAGGTCAGGAGATCAAGACCAGCCTGGTCAACATGGTGAAACCCTATCTCTACTGAAACTATAAAAAATTAGCCAGGCATGTTGGCACACACCTGTAATCCCAGCTGCTCTGGAGGCTGAGGCAGAAGAACCACTTGAACCTGGGAGGCATAGGTTACAGTGAGTCAAGGTCATGCCACTGTACTCCAGACTGGGCAACAAGAGTGAAACTCCATCTCAAAAAAAAGAAAGAAAGAAAGAAACACAGAGGAAGGTAAGGGAGGCTTTTTTTATCCATTTCTGAAGGAGCCATGGACATCTGGCCATTGGACTAGTATATTACTAGTATATTGGAACTTGCTCTAGCTAGGATATCAGAAACATTCCTTTTTAGCATTTCCAACTGGCAAACTGGAGCTGTACGTGAAGAGGAGTATTAAATCACCCCTCTTACACTTCCATTTTGCAATTATTTACCCTTCTCCTGTGTCATTATTTCAAACCCTCAGACTGTCATTTTTGCTCTCCTCCGAGTTCCTCCCACTCCTCCTTTCATGGGGAGCCAAGAATTGCTTCTTCCTCTCTGCCATGTTTTCTTGGCCACATCTTGGGGCAGGACCCAGGGGAACTGCTCAACAAAATGAATAAGTGGTCTGGAGAATTAGAGATCAAGAGAGCACCGGCAAAATGAGGGATGTTTAAACCAATGTTTATCTGCCAGACACTAAGCTATTAGGTTGGTACAAAAGTAATTGCTTTTAATGTCATTACTTTTAATAGCAAAAACTGCAATAACTTTTGCAACAACCTAAGAAAAGTTTATATCCATTATGCCATTTGATTTTCATGATAAACTTGTGAAGGGATACTATCCTCCATTTCACAGATGAGAAAGCTGAGGCATGGGAAAATTAAGTAACTTGCCCAAAGTCATACAGTACGTGTCAGAAGCAGGCTTTGAACCCAGCACTAATCCAGAAGCCTGTGTTATTTCCACAGTACAATGCATCTGCAAGAGCTAGGAAAGAGCACCAGTACGGAGTGGCTGGGGTGGGAGTGGTCAAGGGTACAGGTAAAGGTTGGTCATCTGAAGGTCGGAAATGGCTCAAACTAAAGTTCAGGGATATTAGTAAGGGTGCGATAATAACAAGGTGTTACCTTCAAGTTGGATAATTTAAGGGAACTTTACTAAAAAGGTATAGGCACAAAGTAGGAAAACCACAAAGAATAATGCAGAACTTCAGGAACAGTAAGGGGGAATGCTCTTACCCACCCTAGCTGTATTAGTCTGTTCTCACACTGCTAATAAAGACATACCTGAAACTGGGTAATTTCTAAAGAAAAGAGCTTTAATTGACTCACAATTCCATGTGGCTGGGGAGGCCTCACAATCATGGCAGAAGGCAAAGGAGAAGCAAACGCACACCTTACATGGCGACAGGCAAGAGAGCTTATGCAGGGGAACTCCCATTTTAAAACCATCAGATCTTATGAGACTTATTCACTACCATGAGAACAGTATGGGGGAAACTGCCCCCATGATTCAATTATCTCCACCCAGACCTACCCTTGTCATGTGGGGATTATTACAACCCAAGGTGAGATTTGGGTGGGGACACAGCCAAACCATGTCTCTAGCCTATAAGGAGCAAGGGGAGGAAGTTACTGGAAACTGGAGAGGGACTGCCATGTAGAGAGGGTCAGCTACCAGGAGCCTAGATCCTGTGGAGACACAGGGAGGCAGGCAGGGGAGTAAGGATCCCTACATTACTCCTCCCCTTCTCTTGGATCTGCTGCTGGTGCCAATCAGCTGAACCCATCTGGAAACCAGAAGGAAGGGAACCCATAGGTGCTCCATTCAGTCAGTCTCCCCGGCACAGAGCTGGGTGCAGAAGGGTAGAGAGCGGATCCAGAGGAGCCAACAAGAAATTCACCCTCCCACTTTCTTGGAGAAGCAAAAAGCTGTAGAGACCCAAAGTCAGACCAAGGGGAGCAGTGATGGGAGCTGGATTTCAGATCCCAGTCTGTTGCGGAGAACCTCCTGGGATGAGATCTTCATGCCAAGATACTCCTTTCAAGGGCTCAAGGCTCACATTCTGTGGTTATGGCTTCAACTGTCTTAAAGACATCAAGACAGTTGGGAATCTGTCTTAATGGGGTCTGGGAATCTCAGTTCCCAGACCAAGCACCTGAGAGCTGCTGCCTACTCCTACTCCCATCCTTGCTGCCTTCCTACCTTCCAAAAACATACTGGCTATAAGCAGAGGTTTTGATCTAGATTCAAATCCTGGCTCCACCTCTCACCAGTTATCTGATATGGAACAAGTTATTGAAACTCTCCCTTCCTCAGTTTCCTCATCAGTAAAACGGGTATAAGGACAGTGGCTCTTTTAATAGAGTATATAAAGAATGAATAACGTGGTACCTGCCACACACCAAGAGCTCAAAAATTAGTAGCAATTATCTGTTGAGCTTCAGACTATGAGCTAGAAGGAGAGTTGTCTGTAATGTTTATGAGCTTCTGATAAATGCCTCTACAGGAATGCACCAGTGACCCTTGCCAAACATAAGGAGAAGTGCTAATGGGCAAGTATAAGGAGCCTCTGAAGAAAGACACCAAGGCTCCAGTCATAAATCAGAAGGAAGCCAGAGGCTGAGAATAGTAAGTTACAGGCAGCAATTACTAGGTTTATGTCAAAAATGTATGTGAACTTGGAACAGCCAAACAGCAAAGGATGCATCCCCAGCCTCCCTCAGCAGCTGTGAGTGAGGAATGTTGATCGACCACAAGCAGCAGCCATGGAATTCAGCCAACACTTCACCTGAAAATTTCTAGGTTTTGTTTTGCACCCTGGAACCAAGCAATCCTTCCCAGAGTGGTGAGATAAACTGTTCGTGATCATTTCACAGAGGCATCTTTGCAAACAGTATTAGTAGAGTCCATTGGCATAAAAGTTGCTGCATTTGGGTGAATCACTGCAGGAGCAAATAGGAACAGAATCAGCTAAAACAATAAAATTAAGTTGGTAAGACTTTTAGGAGGCAAAACTGAAAGAAAACATGTCACAAAGACTAAGGTGTCTCTGCAATTGGTTTATCCACGGTCCTGCTATAAGGTAACAGGTTGTCAATATCCCCACCAGGCAAGCAAGGTAAGTGGGGGACACTTCTCTGGAGGACCATGTCCTGGAGCTTCACTGGGAACAGAGGTGCTGTGCTCTCAGTTAGCCTTCTAGTCAGTAGAATCAAAACTGAAGTGGGGCCAGGAGGGAGCTGGGTCCAAACCTCATCACCTATATGAGTGGTCCAGGGATGACACCAAACAAGGTGGAGTGTAGGGGTGCAGATGCAGAGCAGGTTCCAGACCACAGGCATGTGTGTCAAGGACTGGAGCAAACACCCAAGGTACAGGAGGCCAAAGAAAGGGTCTCCTAGTTCCTGCAACCAGGAGCATGGAAATGCTAGGAGACTGTGAATGCAATGAGCAAACAGTGACCAAGCTGATATGTTCCAGCATGGGCCATTCCAGGAGTTCATGCATTCATTCAGCAAGTATGTATCAATCCCCTACACTGTACTAGCTATTTTAGGCAACTGGTATATAGCCATGAACAAAACCAACTAGATTCCCACCCTCATGGAACTTATATTCTAGCAATGGGAGATAGATATAATCAAATAAACTAGTAGGTATATGACTCCAGGTAAAGACAAGTACTATACAAATAAATAAAGTAGGTTATGAGGAAGGAGACTGATGAGGAGAGAGAGTAAAGATAGAAGACTCCAGCCTTCCCACTTATCCTCACCTGATTTAGCTTCTCCTCCAGGGAAGGGGACCGTAACATTGCAATATGTAGGTTGCACACCAAAACACTGATTGGGTCTAACCCTTTAATGGAGGAGTTACCTTACTTTAATATGGGTATTTTTTCCCTCCCTTTTCTCTCTTCTATCCAACAGCAGGAATAGCAAGTGACTCAAGGCACAGTCTCTCAGAGTAACACTTAGCTAGCCTTCCCTCCTCTCTCTTCCATTTGTGTGCCTTGGGCAACAAGGTGCTCTGCTAGGCAGGGTTTGCTTGGTCAGAAGGTGTCATGTCTGCTAGTCTACTGGTCTCTTCTGCCTCTTTCCTGCATGCAACCCTAGTGCAAAGAGATGTAAGGCTTAGGTTTGGGCATAAAACAGGATGGGTGGAGACTAAAAAACAATTGCCAGTAAGGACAGCAGTGATGACCTGGTTGAATGTAATTTAACTAGTTTAGGGAAATGGATATTCTTCATGGTTCAGCCCAGTTCACCAACCATTCTCTGCTTTAGGTTTGAGGACCCAAGCCTAGTCAATAATAACATGGCTGTCTTAGTCCATTTTGCATTGCTACAAAGAAATATCTGAGACTGGTTAATTTGTCAAGAAAAAAGGTTTATTTGGCTCATGATTCTTCTGGCTGAAAGACTGGGCATCTTGTGAAAGCCTAAGGCTGCTTCTACTCATGATGGAAGGTGAAGAGGAGCAGGTATGTGCAGAGATCACACGGCAAGAGAGGAAGCAAGAGGGAGAAAGAGGAAGTGTCAGGCTCTTTTTAACAGCCAGCTCTCACAGGAACTAATAGAGCAAGAACTCACTCACCACCACCCACCACCCAAAGAGGAAATTAATCTATTGATGAGGGGTGTGCCCCCATGGCTCAGACACCTATTAGGCCCCACCTCCAACACTGGGGACAGAATTTCAGCAGGCGATTTGGAGGGACAGACATCCAAGCTGTAGCAATGGCAATTCTCTGCCATTCACCATGTATATCCATCAGCTACTGTTGCCTAACTAACAACCAAAAATCTCAGTAGAGTACAACAATAAGCATTTATTCTGCTCATGTTCCTGCGGGTTAGGGATTCTGCTGATCTTGGCTGGGCTTAGATGGGCATGAATGAGCAACTCTAGGCTGAAGGTCTGAAGCAGTCTGCTCCATTGTCTCCAAGGTCTCTCATGTTCCTCAGACCAGCTGCCTAGCCAGGGCATGTCCTTTTCATAATGAAGGCAGAAGGACAAGAGGGCAAGCAAAAACACCGAAGACACCTTACAGCCTTAGGCTCAGAACTGGCACACGGTTGCTTCTGCCCACACTCCTTTGGGTGAAAACAATTCACACAGCTAAGTTCCAACTCAAAAAGCAGAGACCTGCATCTACCTTTAATGGAACAGTTGCAAAGGTGCCTGGCAAAATAAGTGGAAACACGAAGGGCTGAAGAAATAAGAACAGCCATTCCTCATGCAGACACCTCTCTTGGAAACATCCTAAGGAGTAGAGGCATGGTTCAGCGATAAAGAAAGCTTTCCCTGGTCACCCACCTCAGATTTGAGGTCACCTCTGACTAAGGTTTGCCAATAAGGAAGCAGTGACTCTTTATTAATAATTCTTAAGAGCCATCATTCACTGTATACTTACTGCCTGCTAGACCTCATTCTAGATGTTTTACATGAATAAATCCATCTTGATCCTTACATAAACCATGTGATATGGGTTCAATGACAGTCTTTATTTTGAAGATGAATAAACTGAGGCACAAGAAGATGAAATAAATTGCTTAAGGTCACAAAGCTAGTAGGCACTGGAGCCACGATGGGAACTCAGGCAATCAGGCTCCAGCATATACCCTCCTAACTACACAGAATGAGGCCTTTGCCATAGAGGATGTGGCCTCATCATACACGTTCCTAATCTTTTCTGTGCCCCTTCCACAAGCTCAGTGGATGCTCATCAATAGAAGAGGCTTTATACATTGGAAGGGTAAGGGGTAGGCCTAAGAGTGGCACCCAGCTTGACATACAGAAGGTGCTGGTTAATAGGGGCAGGAATTCAGACAACAGTAGCTAAACTGGGGCCAGGGAAGCAGGGGGAAGACATAGAAAAAGCCTTATCAGGGACTCTGGAAGGAAATGATGCAGCTAAGAGAAAGCCTGGATGGACTCCAGTAGCTAGAAAGAGGCCTTGGAACTAAAAGACAACTTGATTTTGAGACTTTATACAGCTCATCTTAGCATCGTTTGTCTCTCCAAATGGGCGGGACCTGGAGTTCTTTGTCCAAACCATACTAAGAGTGAGGGCACAGGGATAGAAGACGACGTGGGGGAGAGCAGGTGCCCTGAGGCCTCATCTCAGGCAGCCCAAGGATTCGAGTGGTAAATTTAAAGATAGAGAGACAGGGAGTCCCCTGAGGCACATTGCTGGCTCATATTCAACTTGTCATTCACTTCAGTTACTCTCCTTATTTTCTGTTATGATAAACAATGATAACAGCTTACTCAGTGAGCATTTTATGAGGCAAGCCATTTTCAGACACAGGGATTGTATTTGACACACATGACAACCTCACATGGAAAGCAACTCATTTCAAATATGTTACTGGGGCTCAGAGAAGTTAAATGGCTTGTCCAGGACTATGCAATTAATTAGAATCAGAATCAGCATCTTCATCTTCTTACCTCTGCACCATCCCCACATCTTTCCCTGTAAGGAAGGAAAGCAGAATTAATCAGGCTTTGGTATCTTAAGAGAAGGTAGTAGTTTAAGTCTGTATCAATCATTCACACTTTAGTATGATGTATTTCCAGTCCAGTCTAGAGTAGAATGCCTAGATGCAGTAGAAAGGTGCAACAAGGGCTCCACCAAGGGGTGGAAGGGAAACAATGCAGTGAATATCAAAACACCGTAATTCCATCCAGTCTTAATTTCTCCCTCCTTTGGGACTCAATTGTTGGAACGAAGCTCACAGAGGTCCGGGACAAGGCAAAAGATGGAGGATGAAGACATTTAACAAGTAATAATAATTATTGAGACCAGTGCAGGTGCAGGGTGTTGTGCTGAGCACCTACGAGAAGGCAATGAAGCTCACCTTCTAGGATAAAGAGAGAGGCAATATAAGTAAGTGCACAAATAAGAATGTGACATACTGATGGATGCTATGAAGACAATGACATGTCATAATAGGTAGAGAGTTTTGAGAGTTGCAGGGTGGGCTTACAGGTTTGGGAGTCAAGTAAGACCTCCTAAGAACATGCCATTGGTGTGAGACTTGAATAAAAAGAAGGTGCTAAGCTTGCCCATATCTAGTTGATTGGAAGAACAATGTCAAGATTCAATGTAAAAAATTATAATGGCAACAGCAATAACGACAGTAGAGTAATAACAGTAATTACTAACACTTATGTAGCTCCTGTTTATGTGATGGTATGATTCTAAGTAATTTACATATAGCATATCATTTTATTTTTACTACAATCCTGTAAGGTAAGTATTATATTATCACAATCCCCATTTTACAGATGAAGGAACTGAGGCACAGAGATTAAGTGATTTGTCCTAGAGCAGATAAGAACCAGAAGGAAAGAAAATTGCTGGGTAGTCAGTGATTAGGTCCCAGGGTCCCAACACTAGGTCCCAAGAGGCAAGATGGCCAAAGAGTCAACGACTGAAATTGGGGGTAACTGGCAGCATTTTCCAGACTCTGTGCAGGACCTTAACTTCCATCCTAGACTCAATGCCAGGAATCTAAATGGGCTGCAGCAACAGAATGATGATGTCACTGATTGAGAGGGTTTCGCACCCAGCTGCCCAGAGATTTCCCACTCAGGAATCAACAGAGGGGAGAGTGTGAGGCCAGTGGCACATCACTCGTTACTAGTCTCACCTTGGCTATAAATAACATAGTTAAGGTGAAAAAAAAGCACATGGCAGAGGGGCTTTATTGTTAAACTCACTTTCTTATCTGTTCACCCCATAAGAATGGTGCACTTATGGTCTGAGTGAACCTAAACTCAGACACTGTGAAACACAGTGTGTCAGGAAATCAAATGGTTCACGTCAAAAGATCCAGGCTGAAGGTCTCACCCTGTCACAAACAAAAAGGATTGTTTGCTGTCTTAAAGACTACACATTCCTCTTCCTGATCTCAGCCAAGGATGCCATCGGCCACACCAGAGCCCACCACTCCTGCTACCCCATCCTTTAGTTTCTCCCCATTGTGGTTCTGGTCATTAATAGAGCACTTGCCACCTTATAGCATTACAGGAGTTGAATACATACATGAGGAGGGAGAAGAACAGAGAGGTCCAGGCTGAAGGGGAGGAAGAAGGGAGGAAGAAGGACATTGCAAAGCCTGCTCCTAAAAAGCTCATAGCTGATGGGGCGAATGGGCACACAAACATGCTGGGGTGATGGCATCCCAACATGGCACATGGTTTGGAAAAGATCTCACCAAAATTTGATGGCAGCCCAGAGTCAGCAATAACCTCCACTGGGAAGGACAGGGGAGTCCTTTGAGCTGGGTCATGAAGGGCCAGTAGGAGTTTTCCAGAAAGAGGAAGGATGGAAAGGACAGAACACCACAAAGGAAACAACATATGCAAAACCACAGACATGTAGAAGGGCCCATCACATGCAGGGAGATAAGGCTGGGATGGCCATCAAGACTGTAGATGTCAATGGCACCATGCCTTATTCTTACCCTAAAATTGAAATCCTAACACTATTGATGGCAGCCCACATCCATCTGCTCCTCTCATCCAGATACCAGGTCCCACCATTTCTGCCCTATACCATTTTTTAGCTTTGTCTATGACTCTGATCCCTACTACCACCACTGTCATTGAGGGTCACCCATCCATGGCCTCTTTGCCAAGCCTTTATTCTTACAACAGCCTAGTCTCCCTGCCTCCTGGTTCTCCTCACTCCAACCTATTCATTCTCAATGGCCCCCTGTTTCTAAGCCATTTTCAGAGTCTATCTAGCTAATAGTGACCCAAGGAGAATGACACTAGCTTCAGCAAGAACTCAGAGGGCATACCGAAAGAGAAGTTAGAAATAAAGTTGACTTGCAAAGACCAAAGAACTGCAGAGCAGGACCATAGCTACACTAGTGATAAAGTCAGGGCTCATTCATTCATTCAACAATATTTAGATCACTGACTCTAAGCCAGTCTCCAAGCTGTGTGCAGGGCACAAGAGGGCACACAAAAGAGACCCAGTTTCTGTCATTCCTACCGACATGCAACTTGGAGGAGAAAGCTATTAATTAAATAATTGTGAAAATAAATCTAAAATTACACATTGTGATACACTATGAAGAAAACTTAAAGGGAAGTCTGTGTGCTCACAACGGTGGTGAAGGCAGCAATGGAAGACTTCCAAGGACGGGACAATTAAGCTGAGATTTGACAGGTGAGTTAACTACATAAGGAATGAGGAGAAGCCATTTCATTTATTAGTTAAGAGAACTAGCCTCAGAGTGATATGACCTGGGTTTGAATTACATCTCCACCAATGGTTAATTTTGGGCTAATTATTTCACCCTCACATGACTTGGTTGCATGGTCTACAAAATACTAACTGTACTTAGAGATACTAACTGTACTTACCTTAGAGATTTGTTATAAAGATTTCATAAGACAAAGTATTTCATTAGCTAGTACAGTACAATGTAAGGGCTCAGTAAGCGGTGGGAGAGCCAGCAATAGTTACTGTGGTAGTAGTAATGATGATTACAACAAAGCTACTGGTGATGATGATAGAAGTAGTGGTGATTATGGTGATGATCATGATGATCATGATATTGACGGTGGTCATTATGAGAACTATAGTGTTGATGGTAATGATATTGATAATGACTGCAATGATGATAATAATGATGGACTTTTACACTCACCACATATGCAAATGACATTGGGTTGAAGGAAGCATGGCAGGTATGCAGAATAAGAAGTGCCAAGAAGAGAAACTAGTCATGCCTCTTAAGGCAAACAGAGCCGAGTTCTGCAAATTCCAATTTATAGAGTCTAGACCCTGGGCTTTCTCAAAGTGTAATCAAGGAACTCTAAAAAGGATTTAACAGTGTGCTAATGCAGTGACCACTCAGATTCAGTTAACATTTCTTGAGCTCCCTGTCTTAAAAAGCTCTGCCTTTATGCCCACAGTATCACCACAGAAATCAGTGTTAACTGAGTGCCTACTATATGCTGGATACTTATTTATGCATCATTTCATTTGATCCTCATAACACTGGGTGGCAGGCACCAGGCTAAGTGCTGATAATATGTTAGTAAACAGGATACAAATATTATGCCCATTTTACAGAAAGGAAAATAAATACGGCATAGAAAGTTTAAATAATTACCCAAGTCACACAGTTAATAAATAATAAAGACAGGATTTCAACCCAGCTTCAAATGGTCTCCTAGTTTAAGCTCTATTCTATGTACCACAATGCTTTTTGGTGCTGAGACAGAGGGCTGTAGGCTTGAGGATGCAGAACTGCAGTACCCATGTCCTGACTGACAAAGGAGCTCTCACTTCTGCTTCATCCACTAGGTGGAAGCAGCTTCCAGATGCCAGCACAAGTCACAGGAAGTCCTCAAGTTGGACGATCTTCAATTGGTAGTCACTGTTTGTAAGAGATGACAAGAGGGGGAAAGGCTGCAAATGTTCATGGAGCCCTACAAGATGGTAGGGGCTTTATATACTCGACTTTGTGGCAGCCAATCCCATTCCTTACTCAAGTATTACTGCTTCCCATTTATAGGATAAAGGATCCATGACTCAGAAGAATTGTCAGACTTATCCAAGGTCACACAAGGAGGGTGTCATTTAAATCCAGGATGTCTAGCTCCAAAGCCCAGCCTCAGTAGCCCAAACTATCTTCCAAGGATGTTCTTTGCTTCAACATAAACACACACAGCCAAACACAGTGATGGACATTTAAAAAGATTTCCCCCCAGCTAAATGCACAAAAATGTGCATAAATTCATAATGCTTCAAAGATGCCCCACTTCTGAGGCCAAAGGAGAGAGAGTGAAGCAGGGTACTGCCTAGTTTCCTCATGTATTTGAGCCACAACATGGTTTTTCTATATTGCCAACACTTGTCTCTTCTGTGCTCCATGGAGGATAATAGATAAAACCAGCTGAGGTTTCAAGGTTGATGCTTTAGACATTGGAAAACAGGTTTTCATTGGTTATTTATTTCTTGTAGTGTCCTCGGCTCTTCCAGGAACTAAAGTTACTCTAGATTTATAGGCCAGGGACTGAGCAGCATTGCTGGAAACATATTTGGGCCTGTGAGAGATGTATTTGTGCATGTGCTTTTCTGGAGATAATGGTTAAAAGTGAGTTCCTGAGTTCCAAGCAGACTGTACCTTACTAACTATGATCTGAACAGCTCATTTAACTTTTCTATGCTTTGATTTCACCATCTGGAAAAGGAAAATAACAGTGTTACCCAACTACTTTATCTTAGTCAGCTATTGCTGTAATGATGCCAGATAACAAACAACCCCAAAATCTCAGTGGTTTACCACAACAAGCATTTACATCTCACTCACAGGCTTCTACGTGCTGAGGCAGCTCTGCTTCAGGCTGCAGGTTAAATTCATGTCATTTCCATGTGTCCCTCATTTTAGGATTAAGGGAAGCAGTTATTGGGACAGACCAGTTCCATGGTCAGTCCCAGGAGTGCAAGAGGGCTGGCCAAATCACCTGAGCACATTTCCAGCTTTGGGTGGGACCTAGGGCACATTGCATCCAATCACATCCCAACAGCTGAAATCGATCACATGGCCAAATTCAAAGTCAAAGGGGTGAGGAAGTATATTCCACCCACACAGAAGCCACAAAAAAGTGGGGAGGGGTTCCAGTTATTATCGATGTGTGAAATTTTACCCCAAAACTTAGAGGCCCAAACCAACCACGGTTTCACTCTTGATTGCATTCATTGGCTTGCCAGCCTGCCTCCCATGAACCTGGACAACTACAGTGAGCCCTCTCGAGGCCCCTGCAGTCCTCCAGCCCACAGCCGTGAGTGAATCAGGCTCCCTCACCCAAGGAAACCTCCCAAAGCATAACCTGTCAGGGGGGTGTGATAAGCCTCCTATCTACTTCCAGGCATCACTGATCTCCTGCCCCTGCTCGTATCCCTTTAATGACTCCCATTTGCCCTAAACCCCACCAGCTGCCTGAGCTGGACTTGAGCTCCCACCCACCCACTCCAGACTGAATGAGGGTCTCCTGTTCTGCACTCCCAAAGCACCCTGCACTCTCCTTCCTAGCTCTTGTCACATTTGCAAGTATTCAGTCACCTGTATACTCATCTATATTCTATGCTCCATCATAGTGGTCTTGTTAAAACCTAAGCAAGATCATGAAGTCAGAATAGGTCCTCCTTTGGCTCGGACTCTCTGCTGGCTTCCCTGGTCACTTCAGTAAAGCTGGTCTTCACAGTGGTCCACAAGGCCCTGAACAAGAACACTGCTACCCGTGACTTTCCCCTTACCTTTCATTTATATTCCAACATTACCTCTGAGGTAGACTTTCTCTGGCTACTCCATTTAAAAAGCCCTGACCCTCTCTACCTCTGGAATTCCTTAGCCTCCTTCCCTGCCATATTTTCTTCTTGGTATCTATTCCCAACCAACCTACTTTAAATATTATTTATCTTGTTTATTTTCTGTCTTCTCCCACCCAACATCAGGCCTTGGGCAGAGATTCCTGTATCTTTATTCACAGCAACATCCCCAGGGCCTAGATTAGGTCCTATCATAAGGAACAGCTTAATAAATATTCATTGAATGTATAAATAAATGTCTCCACCTACTACACTGTCAGCTTCATGAAGGGGCCATGGAATGGATTTAAGCTGGGAAAGAACATATATTTATGCTTCAGAACATGTGTAATTCTGTGTCCCCCTGGAATGTGGGCTGCAGGCAGGAAGTCCAGTGAGGAGGCTGTGGTAAATCCCACACAATGAAGGCTGAGACCGGAATCACAGCAGAGGCAGTGGGCATGGAGAGGAAAGGACAACTGGAGAGCTGCTCAGGAGGTGGAATCCACAGGGATCCATGAACAATCAGGGAAGAAAGGCAAGAATGCTGCCCCCCACCACCCAGGTATCTGGCTTGGGTGATTTGGTAGATAGTGGTAAAATCATTGGCTCAGGCACAGGAAGAGACCAGTCAGGGGCTAGTCCTGGGTAAAAGGATGGGTTTGAAGGATGTTTGAAAGCAGGGATCCAACATCAGTCTTTGCAACTGAAGCTTGTATGTTCAGAATGCCTATGCCTCCTCACTAGGGTCCATACCCCCATTTTTGCCAAACCCAACAGATTTCCTATGAGCAAACAATAATTTATCAGAAAACAGGAGGGATTGTCTCTATCAATCTATACATTTGTTAAAGTAAGAAACCTCAATGTTATTGACATGGATTTTCATTTAAATGATTTTGGATTTGATTGAGGGGAGAGACATAAGAATCGCCCAGAATTTTTCTTTTTAAAAAAATAAGTGGGGGTGGGGGAAGGCCAAGAGGCAGGGAAGAGGAGAAATTGGATATACCAGAATTTCAAGGTGTTGTAATTAAAACAGTCCATTGCTGATGTAGTGAAAGATGAGAGTTCAGAAACAAACCTAAGCACATACGAAAATAGGAAAACAATGGGCTTCACAATAAAGTGTCATTACAACTAGCCAAAAAGTGAGGGAGCGTAATGCTGAGTCCCTGCCTCCACAGCACAGCAAAACCAACTCCAAATAGATCATAAAGTTTAATGTTAAAAATAAATAAATAAATAAATAAAAGCACTAGAAGAAAACAAGACTAAAAGCTTTTTTTAACTTTTAGGAAAGAAGATGTCTTCTAAACGTAATACCAGAGACAATGCATGAAAAAGTAGAGATACGTAGCTACATAAAGACTAAAAACCTCTTTATGACAATGAACACCATGTATAAAGCCAAAAAAATTAAAACCTGGCAAAAAGTATTGGTAATATATATTACAAAGGGTTAATAGTCTCACTACAAAAACAATTTTTGTACATTAGACTTTTAGCAACATTGGTAGACTGATCCATGACAGAGGCCCCTGCCTACCACTGAAAACCCACAAGAGTGTGGGAATTAAAATAATCAATATTTAAAATATATAGGTGCACTCTAAAGACAGGAAAATCTCTATAGTGAAAATAAATGAAAAGAAAACGCAAAGCCAGAATGGAAGGTGTTTGAACCATGACACCTCCTTCCCAGGAGGTGGGTGCATGGCCCCAGTGGTTAGGGACTGGGATTTTGCCATCTTTGGGACAGGAGATGTGGCCTTGGATCCCAGTTAGCAAAGTAATGGAACTGAGACCTCTGTAAAATCAGGACCCTAAAAAGTCCCCTCCATGGAAAGGACTAGAACAACTTTGCCCACTGTTCTGGAAACAGCAAAGAAGCTTGCACCTGCACAGGGATATGGCTGAAAGCAGAAAGGTTCCATGAGAAGTCGCAGCCCAAAGCCTATATCATGCAGTGTAGAGTCCAGGCTTATATATTTGTGTGATGAGACATTTCAACACTAATAAATTATTATAGGAGGTCATCCCAGGTTAGTGTAGTCCCGAGGGCCCCAGTAAACACAAAAACTTTCTCGAAAGAAGCTTGCATAACCCAGGCATGTGGCACTCTGTAGGGGTGGGAGGAGAGAGGGGATTCCTGGAGGTAAACTCCATATCTAAAATTAAATCTATAAGAATAAAGTGAACAGGCAATTCAAACACACAATGCACATGGCCACTAATAAATGTATTGAAAGATCTTCACCCTCAAGAGTAATAAAAGAAATGCAAATAAAAATGGCCTTTATTCACTTCTCAGATTGATAAAGATTTAAGAGATTTGGCCAGGCGCAGTGGCTCACGCCTGTAATCCCAGCAATTTGGGAGGCTGAGGCGGGTGGATCATGAGGTCAGGAGATCGAGACCAGCCTGGCTAACAGGGTGAAACCCTGTCTCTATTAAAAAATACAACAAATTAGCCAGGCATGGTGGCGGCACCTGTAGTCCCAGCTACTCAGGAGGCTGAGGCAGGAGAATGGAGTGAACCCAGGAGGCAGAGCTTGCAGTGAGCTGAGATTGCACCATTGCACTACAGCCTAGGGGACAGAGTGAGACTCTGTCTCAAAAAAAAAAAAAAAAAGATTTAGGAGGTTTACCGTGAGCAAAGACACAGGACACATGGGCATTACTTTTTCCCAAAGGTAAACTCATAATAACTTTACAGCGGAAGACAGCATGCTAAAGGCATGGCATGTGGGCACTGGTTTTCTGGTGCCAGGTTACCCCCGCTGGGCTGCCTATTTTGCTGGTTCTTTGTTGGGTCATATTACCACTCCTCTTCCAGTGGAGAGCACAGGCGTAAGACATCCCCAGTGGATGAGGTTCCTTTTATGACTGATGGTATCTAACAGACTGCATTTTATGTTTGTTGGTTGGTTGGTTTTAATAATTTATTGAAGTAAAATTCACATAACATAAAGCTAGCCATTTTAAAGTGAACAATTTAGTGGCATTTAGTACATTCACAATGTTGTGTAACCACCACCTCTATCTAGTTCCAAAACATTTCTGTCTCTCCAAAATCAAATCCCATCCCCATTGAGCAGTCACTCTCCATTTCCACAGTCCCCTTTCTGTCCCTAGAAATTGGCAATTGCTTTGTCTCTATGGACTTGTCTATCCTGGATATTTCATATCGATGGAATCATACATTATGACTTTGTGTCTGGCTTCTTTGACCTTAGCATAATGTTTTGGAGGTTCATCTACACTGTAATATGTATCACTATTTTATTCCTGTTATGGCTGAGTAATATTCCATTGTATGGATATGCTATAATTTATTTTTTCATCCACTGATGGACATTTAGGCTGTTTCCACCTCTTGGTATTGCAAATAGTCCTGCTATTAACATTTGTGTACAAGTACTTGTATGATACCTGTTTTCAATTCTTTTGAGTACACATCTGGGACTGAAATTGTGGGGTCATATAATAAACCTATGTTTAACTTTTCAAGGAGCCACCAAACTGTTTTCTACAGTGGCTGCATCATTTTATATTTCCACTATCAAAGTACAAAGATTCTAATTTGTCCACATCCTCAACAACATTTATTATTTTCCATCTTTCCTTTTGTTTTAAAATTATAGCCATCCCAGTGGGTGTAAAGTGATACCTCATTATCATTCTAGATGCTATTGTAAATGTAATGGTTTTCCTAATTTCCTTTACAGATTTATATGAATATTCTTAAATGCTGCAGGTGGAAGACAATTTAATACAACGTTTCTGAAGTCTAGCTTTGTAATATATCTAAAAATACATGCATGACCTAAACTTTCCAAATCAAGGAATTTATTCTAAAAAGATAATCAGACAAAGTGAAACAGTCTAGGCACGGAAAGATAAATACTACATGTTCTCACTCCTATCTAAGAACTAAAAAAGTTGATCTTATGGAGGAAGAGAGTGGAATGGTTACTCTCTTCCTCTTGATGGTTACAAGAGGCTGGGAAGAAACTAGGGGGATGAAGAGAGGTTGGTTGATGGGTATAAATATACAGTTAGATAGAAGGAACACTTTCTAGTGTTTGATAGGACAGTTTGATAGTCACCTGACTATAGTCAAGAATAATTTATTGTATATTTCAAAATAGCTAGAAGATTTGAAATGTTTCCAATATGAAGAAATAAGTGTTTGAGATGGTATCCTAAAAACCCTGATTTGATAATTACACATTGTATGTATGTATCAAAATATCACATGCACCCTATATATATGTACCATTATTATGTAGCAATAAAAACATATATTACAGATCATAATGTTTAACCTTGAAGTATTTTTGAAGCATCCTTGAATGAACACAGAGGACGTTGTGCTATAAGTAAAATAAGCCAGACAGGGAAAGACAAACACTGTGATCTTACGCATATGTGGAATCTCAAAAAGTCCAACACATAGAAGCAGAGAGTAGAACCGTGTTTGCCAGGGGCTAGAGTGTGGGGAAAATAGGGAGATATTGGCCAAAGGGTACAAACTGTCAGTTATAAGATGAATAAGGACCAGGAGTGATGGCTCATACCTGTAATCCCAGCACTTTGAGATGTTAAGGTGGGAGAATCACTGCAGCCCGGAGTTCAAGGCCAGCCTGAGTAGCATAGCAAGACCCCATCTCTACAAAAATAAATTAGCCAGGCACAGTGGCACACCTGTAGTCCCAGCTACTCAGGAGGCTGAGGTGGGAAGATCACTTAAGCCCAGGAGGTCGAGGCTGCAGTGAGCTATGATCCCGCCACTACACTCCAGCCTGGGTGGGTGACAGAGCAAGACCCTGTCTCTGGAGAAAAAAAAAAAGATAAATAAGTCCTAGGGAATGAAATGTACAACATGGTGACTACACTTAATAATACTATACTAGGCCAGGCATGGTAGCTCACTCCTGTAATCCCAGCAGTTTGGGAGGCCGAGGCAGGTGGATCACTTGAGGTCAGGAGTTTGAGACCAGCCTGACCAACATGGTGAAACCCCATCTCTGCCAAAAATATAAAAATTAGCCACGCATGGTGGCACGTGCCTGTAATCCCAGCTACATGGGAGGAGGAGGCAGGAGAATCTCTTGAACCTGGGAGGTGGAGATTGCAGTGAGCCAAGATAGCGCCACTGCACTCCAGCTTGGGTGACAAAGAGAGACTCTGTCTCGAAAAATAAAAATAAAAACAAAAAATAATAAAGTGGATCTGAAGTATTCCCACCACAGACACAAAAATGGTAACTTTGTGAGGGGATGGTAACTAATTGATTGTGGTAATCATTTTGCAGTGTATACATGTATCAAATCATCATGTGGTACACCTTAAATATACACAATTTCTATGTAAGTTTATAAAAACAGCATGGGTATCTCATTGAGGCAAAATTATATATTTATGTCAATACATATGCCTTCAAAAATCTAATAAGTAGTTTTAGCCAAATGTTAATATCATTTATTTTGAGTAGTCAGATTTGAGAGATTGTTTTAAGAAACACTTTAGGAACATTAAAGGAAAGTCATGTTGTGCTTTGGGTGGGTGGGAGGACTCAATATGGTGAACATTTATTTCTTTTTAAATCTATAAATTTCATGCACTTCAAATCAGAATCACTAAAGAGATTTTTAAAAGGTATTTGGCAAAATAACTCCAATGCTTATCTAGAAGAATAAACACGTAATAGTAACCAAGAAGGCGTTTTACGGAAAAAAAAAGAGAGATTCTCCCTACTGTATTTTAAATTATTGCTCTGCAACAATGTGCTACTGGCCGTGGAATATGTTCATTTTGCTAATAACATGGAGTGGGCTCTCAGTAAGTATCTGTAGTGTAGAAGGAATGAACAAATATTCCTAGTTATCAGAGAGAGGTAACTGCTAAATTGACAATAATAATAATAATACTTAGTGTAGAGATTGGTGTGTTTAAAAAAAAACAAAAAACAAAAACAAAAAAAAAAACAAGACAGCTTCATGGATGAAAGTATAAGTTGGTACAACCTTTTTGGCCACCCAAATTAGTTACATGTTTCACATGAATGTCAATGGCAACACTGTTTTCAACAACACATTTAGAAGCAACCTTAGTCTAGCAACAGGAAATCAGTTAAATTAATTATGGTACATCCCTACCATGGAATATGCGATGTCACTAAAAATGATAATGTAGCTAGCTAATACATTTCTTGACATGGAAAATGCTCACAATATGCTCTAAAGTGAATTTTTAAAAGAACAGAATTGTCATCTGCTATTTAGCGAGTATTTATAAAGGGCTCTCTGATAGCCTGACACTGATGGGAGTTGCAAACTGGTCACGGTCCCCCAGGGTCCCTTGAGGCTTACTGTCCAGCAGGAGAGAGATACTTTTTAAAAGGCCTGAATATTCTGATGGAATAATATACAGGTTGCTGAAGGATGCCTGACAGATGACTCAATTTCAGATGAAGAATTCCTGAGTAAGGATGAATAAGGATTGTCCAGGCACAGTGGGAGAGAAGGAGGGGTGCAAACCGAGTGATCAAATGGTTGGACAGTGTTCTCGGAGGAGGTGGAAGAAGTAAATATGTACAGGAAGGTCAGAAAAACAGACCTTCACAGAGGAAGTTAAGGATTTTGGTCTTTATCGAAAATACAATAGGGAAAGGCGATGTAGAAATTCAGGAAAGGATGTGATCAGTCTGGAATTTTCATAACACCTCTCTGGTTTTGCTGTAGAGAAAAGAATGCTCAGAAATCAATATGATTCCATGTAAAACATGTATACTATATATATATGTATAGCATATATATTTATGCATATGATACATCTGCATGTATTATACATGCATACTTATGTATATAATATAAACATTTATATAGTATGCACATATATACTTAACTATATTATATACACATATATCTATGCATATATCCATATATAATATTTTACACATACATATCTATACATTAGAGTTATATGTCTAGCTGCATTATGTAGACATATAGGTATTTATATGTATACCTATGTATATATAGTCTATATATTATATATACCTATGTAGTATATAGATATATAATCTACTTAATGCATATTATACTTAGATGTGTGATACATATCTATATATATTTTATATTATACATATATACTTAAGTGTACATTTATATACATATGAATAGTATACACAGATATCTATGTAAATTATATATGTGTTATATATACTCATGTATAATATACACCTATTTACATTACAAATATACTATTTATAGTATATATTATTTATAATCTGTATATTTTATATACCAGTGCATACTGTATATGTAACATATATATCAGTGTAATATATATACACCTGTATATTATACATATATATCATGCATATGTACCTATGTGAATATATGCATATGTATATTACATATATGCTCTTGTATAGTACATATGTGTGCATGTGTGAATATCTAAATGCATGGATACCTACATCAACATGTCAACTGTGGTTAACTTTGGGTTGTGAAACTATAGAAAATTACTTTTCTTTCTTGTTTTTCTATTTTTTTAAATTATTATACTTTAAGTTCTGGGATACATGTGCAGAACATACAGGTTTGTTACTTAGGTATACATGTGCCATGGTGGTTTGCTGCACCCATCAACCCGTCATCTACATTAGGTTTCTGCCTTCTCTCCTACCTTTGTCAGTTAATAGATATTATACGTTTATTAAAAAGAATAGAGGAGAAATAAAAGACAGTTGGATGTTGGAAGTGTACCCATACAGTTCATTTCCCCCTTGGCCAGAACACACCCTCAACTCTGCAACTATACTCGTCTCCTAGAAAGATCCCTGGGTGGGCTGCCACGTGGCCCCAGACCCCTCCCCTGAAGGACCTTTTAGTGATACACCTGTGTTCTTAGAGGGAAGATGCCCTTGCAGCCCAGTCTCCAGCTCTACCAGCAGCCTGGCTCCCCTGGGAAACAGTATCCCAGAGAGTCTCAGGAGTTAATTAAAGCACCACAGGAGCCTCAGCCTGCAGCAACAGCTGTGACTCTGAGGCAGCGGAAGGGCTCTCCATGGATACTGAAGCCAGGTCATCAGACACAAACAGGGGACTCGTGGGCCTCAAATCCAGAGGAGAAAACAGGACTTCCAACCCTCGTGCTTTCTAAAGAGCCAAGTTCCAGGTATTGGGGCTATGAATGGAGCCAGGAGGGTCCTCAACAGGTCCAGAGCGAGGATGCAGCCCAGGGGTAGCCCTGTGGTTTGCTCACCTCAGCCCCTGTGAGTGCCTGGCAACCAGAAGCCCGAGGAAACAAAGATTCTGTCCAGGTCTGAGAAAAGCAGAATTTTATGCACACATATATTGCCCTCCTGGCAATTTCCAAAGGCACTGTCAGTAGGGAACTGTTTCCTGGACACTAAAACTAATCAAAAGCCTGTTCTAAACACATTATGCAGGTACCTAACATAACCACATACATTAGTTTCTTATGGTTTTATATTCAATTCAGCAAAAATTTATTGAGCACAGACTCCATGCGAGACTCTATGCCAGATGCTGTGGGAGCACTTAACAGATAACACAGTCCCTGTTTATCCTCAGCGGGCATGTTCAAGGTGGGGGTTGGGGATGAGGAGCAACTCACACTGATGACCCCAATGGAAGGACCACTGTACTCAGTGCTACAGGAGAGACACAGCAACATAGGAAAGTGGAAGCGTGTGACTACTTCTGGCTGGGGGATTAAAAATGGTTTAATGTAGATCTAATTTTTCCTGCACACCACTTCTATTATCTCATTTAATCTTTATAACAACCATATGGGATAGATATTATTATTATCCCCATTTTACAGGTCAGAAAACTGGAGCTCCAGAATAGCTAAGTAGATGGCACACAGGTAGTCAAGTTTGAATAACCACTTGGGCTCCCTGGATGATATGAGCTGTTCTTCCCCAAGGGCATGAATCAGAGTAAATAAGGTTTATCAAAACGTACATGCCTATACCTCAACACAGACCTACTAAATTGGAGGTTCTGAGGGTAAGTTTAAGGTATATGTTTTGCAAAATGTCTCCTGGTGAATCTGGTATGCATCTTGATTTATACCACACTATGAAAGCTTGAGTGGAATTTCAGAGGATGAGGGTGGGAAAGGTAAAAGCCTTCCAGATGGATAGAACTGCGTAAGCAAAAATGCAGAGCTGGGAAAGGGTAGAGCTTCTTTGGGAAATGTCGAGTGGCCTTAAGCATAGGAGTCAAAAGAAGAGAGAGATAGGGTCTGCCAATATGGGGAGAAGATGGTGGCTACCATATCACCAGTCCCGTTCCTGGACTGCTCAAACCCATACTCAGAGCTCAGCCATACCCTATACTGTGTCCAAGCTGCCCTCAGGATGATCTGCTTGCACCACGGCTGAAAGAAACCAGCCTCTGTTCAGAGAGATATGAAGGCCTGACATTATTGAGCACCTACTAATTGCCAAGCACTGCATTTGAGCCCTTTGCATACATTATCATATTGATTTTTCCTAACAACTTTGAAAGTTTTGTATCGTTAGCTGCATTGTTTAAAAGATTAATGAGATTAAGTAATTTGCTTAAGGTCATATAGTCAATAAGTGACCTATCCAAGATTCAGCCTCACATCTGTCTGGCTTCAATGCTTGTGCTTTTCCCTCTGTGACTGAGTGCTTCCCGAAGTTATCAAAAGGGGCTCAGATAAGAGGAAGGTGAAGCTAGGCCATGTGGTGAACAAGGAATCGATGGAAACTGTTCTTGGGTAAAGACTGCAGGTAGCTGTTTTGTCTGGGTTTCCTTAAAAGCAAAGCCTGAGACAAGGATGCAAGTAGTTTATTTGAGAGGTGATTTTAGGAAATACTAGGAGGGAGTAGGAAAGTGAGACAGGGAAGGGAAGGGAACCAATGAAGGAGGCAGGTTGCCACTGTGGTGAGCTGGGGCTCATTCCACTGGGGGCCTCTGAGAGACTGTGGAGCATACCTCGGCGATGTCCCACTGAAGAACAAGGAGACTGGGATCTTCATGCCCTTATTGTTTGATGGCTGTTCCCAGAGTACAAACTTCCCAGCACTTCCATGCTGCCCTGTTTGAGTGCTGAACATATTCCCTGGACCAAAGAACACCTTAAGGCCAAGAAATAGCTGGAAGCCTTTGGTGTACATGGGGACTGTCTGCAGGTGACCTCCAGGACTGGCTGATAGGATATGTGTAGGGCGTCAACAGCATCTTCTGCAATGAATGTGTTCAGTACTTGGGGACTAGAACAAAGCATAGCATCCCTCAGGACTTGGAAAGTAGGAAAATAAGATCTCCTGGTATGAAATAAATGTTTAAGATTAGCAAGAACTGAATCAAAAAAAACTGAGCAGAGGCAGGTGAATAGAATGATATGCCTCCTAGATCTGAAAGCCAAGGCTATAATCTGATCAGATATATTATTAAGATCTCTAAAGAAGCAGGTATGGAGTGGAAGAGGGTTGGTCAACTGCAGGAGCACTGACCAAGTTTTCCCAGAAGTAGGGGTTGACTGGACCTGTTTCAGGCCTGTCCACAGAAAAACCCATGGTCAGTGGATTGCGAGAATGTCCAGTCCCACTGGCCAGACAAACCCTACTGTAAGATGGCCATATCTCACCCTGTGCCCTTAAACATCATAGTACCATCTACCCTGGTTTGAGGCCAGACATTTCCAGTACATTCCCATGTGAATCTAGTTCCAGAAAAAAACTCCTAGGAGGATGAGTTTGTACAGCAGGATCCTAGCTCAGTATCCTAACCTCAGTTAATGTGAATCTGCCCAAGGGATGGGCCTGCTCCTGATGCAGAAATGAATAAGCATCCAACTCTGCAGTCCAAAGTCCAGGGCCCAAACTAAAGTTTATTTTGACTGGCCTCGCAGAACGCAGCCCTGCAGCCTTTCCCGGGCAACACCCCAAATATGAACGGCCTGCCAATGTCTTTTTTTCTATTTATGTTTCTACAGTAAACATAGTGAGGAAGCTTCAAGGAGAAGAAAGCTAGGAATCCAGGCTTTTGTTGTAATTAACAATCACAAGACTCAATCGCTAGTTCTTTGCTGAACATTCTCCTTGAGTGCGTGTGTGTGTGTGCGCGCGCGCATGTTTTAATCTGAATGTTTTTGCACATGCATCTCTGCATGCACATGTATTTGTGTAAATGGATGTTTGTGTAAATATGTACATGGAAGCAGCAAACATAAGCTCTGTAGTCCCTTATTAGTTCTGTGATCTCGAGCAAGCCATTAATAACCTCTCCAGGCATCACTTCCCTCACTTGTAAAATGAGTGCAATAGTAGAGTCAACTTCACAGAACAGTTTGGGGGATAAAATGAGATAATACTTATAAAGCAGCTTAGCATAAGCCAAAGTGAGACTTCAGCCAATGCTAGCATTTGACTTTTCAGGTTACAATTTTTTTTTTTTTTTTTTTTTGACAGAGTTTCACTTTGTAGCCCAGGCTGGAGCACAGTGGCGCTATCTTGGCTTACTGCAACCTCCGCCTCCCAGGTTCAAGAGATTCTCATGCTTCAGCCTCCTGAGTAGCTGGTATTACAGTCGCCCACCACCACACCCAGCTAACTTTTGTATTTTTTTTTTTAGCAGACAGGGTTTCACCATGTTGGCCAGGCTGGTCTTGAACTCCTGACCTCAAGCAATCCATGCACCTCGGCCTCCCAAAGTACTAGGATTACAGGCATGAGCACTGCTCCCAGCCTCAGGTTACTAATTAAGGTGATTCTGTGTGTATGTGTGTAAGCTGTGGCCCCTTAGGATTCCACAGACATATTTATCTGTGATTTTTGCTCCATGAGCCCCACATTATAATGTTGCCACCAATGGGGTTGGTCACAAAGTCAAGGGAACGTCTAGAGAATGACCACAAAACCAGTGTAGTGTTCTCTGTGGGAATGATTGCCAAACCCCTGCAGAACAACCAAAGAGGAACCAAGAGCCTCCATCAAGAATAATGGAGAGAGAAATGGCCAAGTCATGGAGAAGTGTGTCCCTGCAATCAGTTCACAGGACACAGTGAATCAGCACGTGATTCCAAGGATCTTTTACACGGCATCCCCAGGCAGACCAGAAACCTCAAGCCAGCTGTGTTCATGGATACAAAATCCAAGTCTGTGCCTTGGGCAAATACAAACTGATGCTTTTCACTGGATTGCAGTTTGATGATAACATGCTCCCTATCCCCATCCAAAGATATCTAGGAAAAGAGATTTCAGAAAGGCATCTCTCCCTCTTACCACATAGTGGGACTCTGGATGTGGCTGTTTATCTCCAGTCTCAGACCTAAGATGATTATTCCGATAAGCTGGAATGAATCTTGCAGGAGAAGGGGAGCTAGCAATAACCCTGCTGATTTATCCCCTTTTCAACCCAGTTGGGTTCCAAGAGAATAAATCTTGCTTGCCTCTGGCTAGGTACCCGCAATCATGCCATGGACCATGACTTTCATATCCCATTAACTCTGAATTACTCAGTCTGGGGCTGAGCTAAGAGGTAATTTAAAATGGCAAAAGGGGAAAAATGTTCTGATTTAGATCTGATAGAGACTGGATTAAGTCCTCTCATTTTTCAGGAGTTAAATGTGAGCTTTGTGGAGGGGGAGCACCCACGGGATGGGATTCCCGTGAAGTTGTGCTGCAGATTAAATGAGAGGTGTGGAGGCAAACACGTGTTCCCCGGGGTCTGTGGCTCCCTCCTCCTCGACCACGAGGCAGGGGCTGAGTTCCTCAGGAGAATTATTCTACTAAAAATCACCAATCTCTGGAGCATAAATGATCACAGCCCTTTAGGGTAGCAACTTGGCAGTACCTATCAACAGAAAAAGGGCTCATACCTTCCAACACAGATGTCTCCCTACAGAAACACTGGACGTGTGTTCAGGGGATGTGTACAAGGGTGTTTACTGTAGCCTCATGTATAATACTGAGGAATCAGAGACAAAAATAAAAAGGTCCCTCAATAGGGAAATGTCTTTGGAAAGGATGATATGCCTATTCTATGAGACAATAAACACCCATTAAGGAGAATGAGGGGAAAGGTGGTCTGCGATAGGCATTGAGTGAAAAACATCAAGGTGCAGAGTAGTTTCATGTGACATGCTTTTATTAAAAAAAAAAAAAAAAAAAACACTATTTGGAGATTAAATTGAAACCACTGCTTTTCTCTGTCCTCAGTGTCTTAACACAAAAGAGATGCCTCTCTATCAGCAATCACGCAGACTCTGCAGTCTGAGCCACTTTGAACATCCCAAAATAAATTTCACAACCAGCCTGACCTTATTTTTAGTCTTTCTGATCAGGCCTTCTTGCCAGGACCACTTCTGATGCCCACCTAACATAGTTGGACGGCCACAAAGACCATCAGGTCAGAGGAAAAGAAGAGAAGGCCTTTCTCAGCAAGCACTTACCTGGTACTCATCTTCTCAGTGCATGTAGAGAGTCATGCTCTCTTGGCACTGAATCACCTGCCCCAACAGCAGGGATAAGCCCTCAGACTCCCCGACACGTGTGGACCTACTCTAGATGAGTATGTAGGAGGACTGTTGGCAACAGAAATTGCACTTTTTGCTCTTTAAGAGCAGAAAGTCCTTAGCCTGGCATTTAAGGCCCCCAGAAATCTGGTCATGCATTACTCAAGATAGAATAACATATACTACAGTAACGTATAAACCCCCAAATCTCAGTGACTTAACATAACAGAGATATATTTGTCCCTCACTAAAAGTCTAGTGCTAGTTAAGTAGCCATCCTCCAAGCAGTGACTCAGAGATCCAGGGTGCTACTCCTGTGGCTCTGCCATCTTGGTATGTGACCTTCATGGTCACCACAACAGGAAAACAGAGAAGTGGAAGAGGCCCATGTGCTCTTAACTGCCTCAGCCCAGAAGTGACCTCCACTCAGTCCATTGGTCAGAACTGTCACATGGCCCCAGTCTAACCCCAAGGGAAGCTGGGAAATACAGTCTTCTTATGTCCCCAGGAAATAGAAACCGTGTACTTATAACATTGTCTCCACTCCAGGTCCCAATCCACCTTTCCAGCTTTACCCCACACACACTTTCTCACTCACCTGAGACTCCAAGCTTCATCTACTCTGATATCCCCACCAGGGAAGAGAAATCAGACTCCAGACTCCAGACACATGGAATTCTACACATGTCTAGCCTCCTGCCTCTGTGCTTTCTTGCTGGTACTATTCATTCATTCATTCATTCAACAAATATTTATTGCACGTTGATAACAGCCTTGCACTGTGCTAAATCCTGAGGAAACAAACAGTCTCTATCGTCATGAAACTTACAGCCCAGGGGCCCATTTTCACCAACTCTGTCTTCTAAACCCCACTGGGCTCTGCTCAGCTGATAGCCTATCTCTCTACTTCTCTAAAATTGTTGGGGGGGTGGGTTGCTGGGCTAATGCATGGAAGGGTCAAGCTCAGTGCCAGGCACAGGCAAATACTCAGTGACATGTAAATACTCAACAACTTTGAGTTGTTAGTAATAGTGGCCACCTCATTTCAGTGAGAACACTAGGAGGTTGCTCTCTCATTCCAGAGTCAATTCTTACCATTCCTCTGTACTTACTCCCTTGGCTGAATTTCCAACTCCTCTTCATCACTTACTCATAGGAGAGGACCCTGTCTATAAACTTAGCATAAGGCAACTGACAGATTTAATAGGAGTTAAAATTTCTTTTGAGCAGTATCTGAAATTTATTTATTTTGGGCTTTGAGAAAAAACTGGTCTCTTTTAGTACTTGGGGGTAGGGAGGAGGTCTGAGCCTCCTTGAAGGAGTTCATGGACCTTATACCAGATACATTTACACAACTAATCAAGAATGAAGAATGAAATGGGTTGTAAGACCCTATGGACTCACTCTGCTCAGATATCACCTCCCCACAGAGGCCTTCCCAGACCACCCTGTATAAAAACATCATTCACATCATTCTCTACTCTTTTAGCCATTTTTAGTTTTCCTCAAGCTATTTGTCACAACAACAACAATACACCTCTTCCGAGATTTAAAAACCCCTCAGCCTGGTGAGCAGCCCATTGCCATATCACCAAGGGCACCGACTGGCCCTAAATACCAGAACTAGGTTCCTGGAGGACAGAGAACGGGTAAAGTTATTCTTCGTACTTTCTCTGGTGCTTAAATCTGGAAGCATACATGTCCCCTGAACATGCTCCTTGGCTGAATAAATTTTTAAAAACAGGATGGCAGAAAGATCATTAGGAAGCATGCTTTTGCATCTCAACTTTCTAAATTATGTTAAACTTCGGAATTTCTGTAGGCGCCTGTTTATAAATAAGATTAGATTCATCCAAAATTGAGTTACTCTTCATGCTTGGTTAGTTATTACTGGGAATTTAAAAGCACTTATTTGGATAATATCTAGGTCATTTGGAGTCGGCATCTTCTAAAAGTTGGGCCTGTTACAGATGAACACCCGTGCTGTGCTCCAGGCACAGAAAGTAGCAAAATGGTTCATTTCCTAGAATATCAGATGAAAGGACAACTCCTCCCCCACCCCCTAAATATAGCTTTTCTCTAAACAAAATATTCAATACCTAGTATGAGACTGCATTTGTGTCCCAACATGGGTTTCTGTTAACATACCTCATGCTGCTTTTAAAAATCAGATAGATTGGTTAAATCCTTTTAAGAAAATTAGGCAAGCAAAGATGCCGTTAGGGCTAGAAATCCATCACATACATAACAGAAGCATAGTAATTATTTTTAAGGCCATTCTTTTTTATAATGCTTGTCATTTCTGGGTATTAGCTCAAACAGACAAAACTTGGAACCTCTTTAGGAGATGCCCTAAGTATCAAACATAATATAATTTGTCACAAAATCTGCTGGTTTTTGATCTTCCTTACAATTCATTTGTCAGTTATATATAGGATGACAATATAATTTACTTCCCAAAGACACTTAGGAGAGTGAAACGGGCTCTATTAATATGAATAATGATGCCAGGACAACAAACCAGGCATATAATTGTCCTACCTTTGTAAGGGACTAAGCCAGGCTCTGTAGGATAAATGTCCTGAAATCCTGAAAGTTAACTGTGGAAAGAAATGCTGGAGCTAGATCAGGGATCAGTACACTTTCTCTTAAAGGGCCAGATAGTAAATATGAAGCTTTGCAGGCCAAGAGGCCAAATGGGGGATACGATATCATGTAAGTATTTACATAATCATTTAAAATGTAACGATTTAAAAATGCAAAAATCATCCTTAGCCATGGGTTGGATTTGGCCCATGGGCCTGAAATGGCCGACCTCTAACACAGAGCATTGGGGACATTAAATGCTAAGCTCAGAAGCTTGGATTTAATTCTGCAGCCAGTAGCTTCCAGAATGATTTTTATTTTAGGAGTAGAAACTTGTTCTCAAATGAAATCTTACGTGGAAGCCCAATATATATGCAAAACAGATAAAAATGGTTCTGCTGTGTTTGAAATGGGAATGAGGGAGGCAGCGAGCACAACCTCTGTCACCCTCAGCGGCAGACTCAGAGCCCCCAAGGGGGCCTGCCCATCACGATGTTCAAACCACAGCCACAGTCGGTGGGGTGCCATTAAAGACTTCTGAGGAGAAAGGTAAAGTGATCACAGCTGTGTTTTACAACAATCATTCTGTGCACAGTATGAAGGATGCATTGGAAGGCAGAATGCCTGGGGGCAGAGGGGCCAGTAAGGAGGGTCCAGCCTGGCAGAGCAAGGATTGCAAGGATGTTTCTAAAGCAAACATCAGGGGCATAAATGTGGGTTTGAGGGAGATTCAGACATTTAGGCAGAACTGACTCCATGGGCATGGGCCCTGTGCCGTCTCACATGGCCCATGCACAGAGGGACCCACACTTGGTTTAATGCTCTGCTATCACCATACTGAAATTCCCAATTATTTTTCCATCAGTGCCCTGCATTTGCACTTTGCACTGGGCCCCACAAATTGTGTCACCAGTCCTGCATGCAGGGATAACTGAATCCACAGGTGCCTGAGCACACATATCTGTACCCTCCTCCCACTGTCCTATTGTGTTAGTTCATTTTGCATTACTATAACGGAATGCCTGAAGCTGCATAGTTTAAAAAGAGATTGATTTGGCTTGTGGGTCTACAGGCTGTACAAGCATGGTACCAGCATCTGCTCAGCTTCTGTGAAGCCTCAGGAAGCTTACAATCATGGTGGAAGGCTAAGGGTTAGCAGGCATGCCACATGGAAAGAGAAGGAGAAAGAGAGACAGAGGGAGGAAGTGCCACACTCTTTTAAACAATCAGATCTTGTGTGAACTAATATAGCCAGAACTCACTCTAAGAACAAATATAGCCAGAACTCAGTCTAAGAACTAACACAGCAAGAACTTACCATGAGGGTAGCATGAAACTGACATCTGAGAAGAGACACACAGTCCATAAGGTCTTACAATTCCTTTCATCCTTTATTCTTAATTAGTTGTGTAAATGTATTTGGTATAAGGGATCTACCCACATGACTCAAATACCTCCCATAGGCCCACCTCTGACATTGGGGATCACATTTTGACATAAGATTTGGAGGAGACAAACATCCAAACTATATTGTTTTCTCCTTGACCCCCCCCAAATCTCATATCCTTCTCTTATTGTGAAATATAATCATCCTTTAGTTCCCTAAAGTATTAATTCCTTCCAGCTCCAACTGAAAAATCCAAAGTCCAAATTTCATCTGAAACTCAAGATATAGCTGTGAGCCTGTAAAATGAAAAACAAGTTATTTACTTCCAAGATACAGTGGTGATACAGGCATTGGGTAAACATTCCTATTCTAAAAGGGAGAAATCAGCTAAAAGAAAGAGAAAACAAGCCCCACACAAGTCCAAAACCCAGCAGGGCAGACATTGAACCTTAAAGGTCCAAAATTATCCTTGACTCCATGTCCCACATCCAGAGCACAGTGGTTCAAGGGGTGGGATCCCAATGCCTTGGCAGCTCTGCCTCTGTGGCTTTGCAGGGTGCAGCCCCCAAGGCTGCTCTCACAGGTTGGAGTTGAGTACCTGTGGCTTTTCCAGGCTGAGGCTGCAAGCTGCTGGTGGCTCTATCTTTCTCAGGTCTGGAGGAGGGCAGCCCCCTTCCCACATCTCCACTAGGCAGTTCCCTGGTGGACATTTCCCTTCCACACTGCCCTAGTAGAGGCTCTCTGTGGGGTTCCACCCATGTGTCAGGCTTCTGCCCAGGCACTCAGTCTTTCTGACACATCCTCTGAAATCTAGGTGGAAGCTTCCAAGCTTTTTTCACTTTTGCATTCTGCCAGCCTGAAGACTTAACACCACATGGAAACTACCAAAGCTTTCGGCTTGCACCTTTCAGAGCAGCAGCCCAAGCTATATGTGGGACCCTTTGAGCTAAGACTGGAGCCAGAGCTGCCAAGATGTGAAGAGCAGGGTCATGAGGAAGCACAGGGCAGTGGCACTCTGGGACTGACCCCCAAAACCATTCTTTCCTTTGGACCTGTGATTGGAGGGGCTGCCTCGAAGACTTCTGAAATGAGTTTGAGGCCTTTTTTCCATTGTCTTTATTTTCAGCACTTGGCTCCCTTTTACTCTTGCAAATATCTCTAGCAAGTGGTTGCTGCACAGCCAACTTGTATTTCTCTTCTGAAAACACTCTTTCCCACTCTACCTCGTGGCCAGCTTGCAAATTTTCCAAATTTTATGCTCTTCTTCCAAGCATAAGTTCCAATTTTAAGTCATTTCTTTGTTTCCACATCTGATCACAGGTTGTCAGAAGCAGCCATGCTACATGTTGAAGGCTTTACTGCTTAGAAATTTCTTCCATTAGTCTTCCATCATCAGTCTTAAGTTCACCCCTCCACAAATTGCTCGGACCTGGGCACAATGCAGCCAAGTTCTTCGCTAGGGCATAACAAGGGCAAACTTTGCTCCAGCATCCAATAATTCTTCATTTCCATCTGAGACGGCCTCAGCTTAGGCTTCACCACCTGTATTTCTATCAGCATGTTGGTCACGACTACTTAACCTGTTTCTAAGAAGTTCCAAACTTTCCCTCATTTTATTGTCTTTTTCTGAGCTCTCCAAAATCTTCCAACCTTTGTCCATTTCCCAGTTCTAAAGTGGCTTTCACATTTTCAGGTATCTTTATACAAATGCCTCACTCCTGGTACCAATTTTTTCTCTCTAATTAAAAAGAGAAGCATGGCATAAACATTTGGAAAATCTTCAGCCTGACCATGTCATAGAGAAGCAGCATTTTCAGGAGAGGACCATGTCATAGAGAAGCAGCACTTTCAGGAGAGGAGTACGAGTAGGCTGTGGAGCAACCACTTGCTAGAGAGATTTCCATGACTAAAAGGGATCCAGGTACTAATATCCAAGACAACAGGAAAAAAGCCTTGAAGGCATTTCAGAAATCTTGGAAACAGCCCCTCCCATCACAAGTCCAGAGAAAGAAAGATTTCAGGGCCCAGGCCTGGGACGCTACTGCCCTGTGTCACCTTTGGAGACTGCTACTCCCATCACAGCTGCCCCAGCTCCAGCTGTGGCTCAAAGGGTACCTGGTACAGCTTGGGCTGCCACTTTGAAGAGCACAAGCCACCATAAGCCTTGGCAACTTCCATGTGGTGTTAAGTCTACAGGCTGGCAGAATGCAAGAGTGAAGGAGGCTTGGTTCCTTTCACCTAGATTTCAGCAGATGGAACAGAAAGCCTGGGTACCTAGGCAGAAGCCTGCCACAAGGGAGAAGTCCTCACAGAGAGCCTTTACTAGGGCAGTGTAGAGGGAAAATGTGGGATCGGAGCTCCCACACAGAGTACTCACCAGGGAACTGACCAGTGGAGCTGTGGAGAAGGAGCTGCCATCCTCCAGACCTGAGAACAATAGAGCCACCAGCAGCTTGCAACCTCAGCCTGGAAAAGCTGCAGGCACTCAACTTCAACCCATGAGAGCAGCCTTCAGGGCTGCACCTTGCAAAGCCACAAGGGCGGAGCTACACAGGGCCCTGGGATCCCACCCCTTGTACCAGTGTGCTCTGGGTGCAGGACATGGAGTCAAGGGAGATAATTATGGAGCTTTAAGGTTTAATGTTTGCCCTACTGAGTTTTGGGCTTGCACAGGGCATGCTGCCCTTTCTTTTGGCCAATCTCTTCCTTTTAGAATGGGCATGTCTACCCAATGCCTGTACCACTATTGAACCTTGGAACTAAATAACTTGTTTTTAACTTTAGCGATTCATAGATGGAAAGAACTTGCCTTGATTATAAAATCAGACTTTGAACTTTTGATTTTTCAATTCATGGTAGAACAAGTTAAGACTTTGGGGGACTATTGGGAAGGGATGATTTTATTTTGCAATGTTTGAAGGACATGAGATTTCAGGGCCCAAAGGCAGAATGATATGGTTGGGATATTTATCTCCTCCAAATTTCATGTTGAAATGTGATCCCAAACGTTGAAGGTGATCCCTAGTTGGAAGTGAGCCTTTGGGTCATGGAGGTGGATCCCTCATGACTGGCTTGGTGCTCTCACCTTTGTAATGAGTTCATGCAAGAGCTAAAGAGTTAAAGAGCCTAGAATCTCTTCGTCTCTCTCTCAACATGTGACATGCCTGCTATCCCTTCCCTTCCACCATGACTGTAAGCTCCCTGAGGCTTCACCAGAAGCTGAACAGATATTGGCACCAAGCTTTTATAACCTGCAGAACCATGAGCCGAATAAACCTCTTTTCTTTATAAATTACCCAGTCTCAGGTATTCCTTTATAGCAATGCAAAACAAACTAATACTCCTGGCGAGGGACACTCTGTATAATCCCTGAGTTGCAGATTGCCCCTCCCACATGCTGCCTTACCCTCTCCAAGCACTCATAATACCATCTGTCCTCCCTCTGGTGCATCCTGGAATCACCAGTCACAGCTGATTAGTCCCAATTCCAAATCTCTGACATGCAAATTCAAATCAAATCTTTACTCACTGCCAGGTGCCCAGCAGGACTATCACAGACCAGGAGCTGCTTTCTGCTGACCAGCCAGGTAGTCCATGAATACAAAATCCTAAGGGTTGCCTCAGGTTGGGCTTCATCAGGAGTGGATGCTGAGACAAGGATTCAGGTGACAATCATGTATTTGTGATGTGATCCCAATAGCCCCAAGAGGGAGTGGGGAATGGGACAGGAATTAAAAGTAAGCCAGAAAAGAGGGCTGGTTACCACTTTGGGCCACTGGGCCCAATCCCATTAGGGATCCTGAGACTGTGGTTACATCCAAGGATTTTTCCCCAACTGGCTGGCAAGTAAGCCCTCATTGATTGAGTTGTTCCTGGGGTCCCCAGAAATTCTGGCTGCTGCCCATGCATGGTGAACAACCATCTGTGACCAAAAAATGCCCTCAGACAGAGACATAGAGCTGCCACCACATACCAGAATAGTTTGCCGGCAACCTCTGGAGTGGGCTGAAGGTAGGGGGTATCTGAGCATGGTACCAACAACATCTGCTGTACCCTCAGGGTCACTATAAGGAACAATAAATATTTGAGGAAGCAAGTAGACTTTGAGCACTCCCAACATCTGAGACTACACCTGCCATGATTACTTCAGCCAGTTATTTAAAAAATACTAACTGAACACCTGTTATGTCCAAGTTCCACTTTTATGTAGAGCACTATTCTACACATTGTGGAAAAAGACCACAAAATCACAATTTACAACCAGGCCCTGTCATTTATAAGGGCCACACTGCACAAAAATGCTCAGCCACCAGAGGCCAGGACCACCTCACTTTAGTTTAATACATCGATCTCAAATGCATCCTGGTATCCCTGGGAATTCCCAAGACTTCTTTCAAAATGTTTCTAGGGAATGGGGGTCTGAAACACACAGAGAAGAGAGAAAGGAGAAAAGTCATCTCAAAAATACCTATTTGAAAGAAACACAGTGACACGTGTCTGAATGACATCAGAATGTTTTGTTCAGCAAAACATTTAGGATCTCTTTGTTGACTGAGACGTTTAACTTTTAAAACACGTAAGATGACCCTCGTATGCTGCTGGTAAGATTATAAAATGGTGCAGCCATTAAAAAAAAGTCTGACAGTTTCTCAAAAGGTTAAATAGAGAGTTACCAGAAGACCCAGTAATTCCACTCCTAGGTATATACCCGAGATAACAGAAAACATATGTCTACACATAAACTTGTATGTGAACATTCATAGTAGCAATATTTATAATAGTCAAAAAGTAGAAATAACCCTAGTATCTATGAGCTAATGAATATATCAATAAAATGTAATATACTCGCACAATGGATTATTCAGCTCTAAAATGAAACAAAGTACTAGCATACACTACAACATGGTTAAAGCTTCAAAATATACTGCATGGTTCCATTTATATAACATGTTCAAAGAGGCAAATCTATAGAGACAGAAAGTGGATTAGTGGCTGCCTCTCCTAACAGGAGGTTAGAGAGAAATGAAAAATGGCTACAGGGTACAGGGTTTCTTTTGAGGGTGGTGACAATGTTCGATTTGTGGTGATGGTTGCACAGCCCTGCAAACATCCTAAAAAACATTAAATTGTACACTTTAAATAGGCGAATTGCATGATATGTGAATTATACCTCGCTAAAGCTGTCATTAAAAAAAGATGCCATGAAGTTTTATTGGAGATTAATTTGCACTCTTCATTGACACTTAGGATGTATCAGTAAATAAATAGGCAATAGCACTGCCCTCGAGGATCTGATATCCCCAGGAGGAAAGTAGACAATGAATCCTAAATGGGACATACAAATTATATGATATGTTGTTGTGGAAGATAATCAGCAACGTGGGAAAAAATTAAGCAGAGTAAGGAGAAAAGAAACTGCGGGTGTCTGACAGAGCCTGGTAGTTAGGGTAGACGTCATTGAAAGGGTGACATTTGGCCAAAGGCTTGCAGGAGCTGGCCATGAAGATGTCTGGGGAAAGAGCATTACAAGTAGGGGCGCTGCCAGTGCCAACACGTGGAGGCAGGAGTGTGTTGACACATTGGAGGAGTAGCCAGGAGGTTAGTCAGTCATCGTGAGCAGGGAGAGATTAAGGTCAGAGTGAGGGTGATGAGCTTAGAGAGGTAAGGGGAGGCCTTGCAAGCCCTTGTCAGGCCAAGCAAGCGGGGAGCCCTGATGATGACTCAGATCAGATGCACAGCTTCAAAGGGATGCGATGTGATAGAATCTGATGGGACAAGTAGAGGTTTTTCTCTCCTCTGCATAGTGGCTCACCCAGTTGGGAACCAGGGTTCTTGTCCATTTTCCCCTGAGCAGAGGAAACAGGTAGCCTGGAGCACATTCAGGCAAGGGAGGGGGGATGTATCATGAGGATTTGACAAGCTCTAGCCCCCAGAAGCAAAACTGAGAAGTCAGGAAGCAGCAGGGTGATGGGAAGCTGCAATTTCACCATCTAATAACCTCAGATGTTTATAATTTTCAGCTTCCAATTTTTGTATCGTCATGGTCAATTACAGGTCACAAATGGTTTCCAAAGTGGGCTGCCCAGGGAGGCAGTTGTGCAAATCCATTTTCCACAGTCATTCCACTCCCAGGCTGCTTAGTTCCCAAGATATATTTTGGAGCAAACCATGTCAGAGCATTCAGAGGGATAGGGAGAAGGAGGGGAGCTCCTCCAACTCCAGTTGCATGAAAAGAAATGAAATCGGCCTAGTGTCTCAGTCCCAGATGGTATTTCCATCCCTACTCTGCCAGGTACATGCTGTGTGACCTTGGCTCAGTCACCTTACCCCTCTGAGCCTTTTCTTATACAGAATAGCCAGACCTGACTTAACTCACAAGGGATGTTGTGAGATACCTCATCAAATGCATCATGGAAAACTCCATATACCAGACCTCAGCCATGTGTCTGGTCTTGAGCTCTTTCATTTTGTTTAATAGTTTTAGTGAGGCATAATTTATATATCATAAAATGTACTCATTCTAAGAGTTCAAATTAATGACTTTTAGTGAATTTACAGTTGTGTAACCATCACCATAATCCCAATTTTTAGAATATTTCTATCACCCCAAAAACGGTATCGCTGTAAAAATTCTTTGCAGTTAGAGTCCCATATAGAATAACATCAATTTAATGCTGTATAAGGCAAAAGAGAAAAATAGTGACTTATTGGGTTGGATCAGGTGAACTAATTTTTATAGGTTTAAAAGTTTCAAATATTAGCAATTTCATAGTTTAGCCATCTTCAAAAATTTACAAATACAGTACTACAAAATTAAAATTTGCATATCAACTCAAATACTATATATGATTGCCCATGAATTGCTTATGTTGTGAATTTATACATTGTAAAGTATATGGAAAACTATGTATGTTGGACTTTGTGAATGATTGAAAGGATTTGTAAATTTTTTTAAGGGGGAAATTTTTGACTATGCTCAGTTTTCGCCTTAGGCACTGTCCTTAGAAAGAAACCTCCACCAGGGGTACCCGCTTTGATTCAGTTGCAGCTAGCACCTTCAATTTGTAGTTGAAAAAAAAAAATAAAGCTCAAAAAATGTAGATAAGCTATTCATGCACTGCCAACCACACCACACTGTCTCAAGAAATGTGAATACAACTTTACAAGTAGAAACATCTTGTATCTATAGCATAAAAGGATCATGGTTTGTATTTTCTTGCTTACTTTTTTTTTTTTTTTTTTTTACTTTTTTTGAGACAAAGTCTCACCGTGTCACCCAGGCTGGAGTGCGATCTTGGCTCACTGCAACACCTACCTCCTGGGTTCAAGCGATTCTTGTGCCCCAGCCCCCCAGGTGGCTGAAATTACAGGCGTGTGCCACCACACCTGGCTAACTTTTATATTTTTTGTAGAGACAGGGTTTCACCATGTTGGCCAGGTTGGTCTCAAATTCCCGGCTTCAAGTGATCTGCCTGCTTCGGCCTCCTAAAGTGCTGAGATTATAGGCGTGGGCCACTGCACCCAGCCTCATGTTTACTTTTTTGTCTCTGTTCTCCACTAGTGTCTAAGATATGTGAGGAAAGATGTGAGACCTTGTTTGCACCTCTCTATCTCCAGCACCTAGCTACACAGCGTTTGCCATATGGTAGATGCTCAATAAATACTGAATGAATGAAATAAATTTTGTGGAGAAGGAAGATCCTGATTCATATATGTAAACAACCCACCCCTACTTGGCCACATACACACACAGGAACTGGCATCACCACAGACACTAAAAGATAGTTTGTGAGCAATGAGTACATGAACAGATCCAAAACGCTTTTATATCAATGTAAGGCAGATCCATTTTAAGCCAGCTCAAGCCTGACAGAGACACTTCCTACTCGAGAACACAGAACAGCCTGCCTTCCAGCACCAAAGTCAGGCGTTTCTGATCCCAAACCTGGGAGGAAAATGAAGGCTGAGAGAAGAGGCATTTCAAAGAGCGCTACACCACACTGGGTGGGCACCTGGGATCTTTAAAGAGTCAGAAGCCAGACCTGTGACCAGGAAAGATCTAGAGGGAAACTGCCCAGAGAAGCCGGGAGATAAGATGCTAAAGCTGGTGCAAATGCTGCTCGCCAGGCTTCCCATGGCTTGCAGTCAAGAGAGAACTGTGGGGCTGTAGGATGACCTGGGCTGCACGGTAGGAACAGTACTACTACTCAAGTCCAGGCTAGTTTATACAACCCCATGGAGAAAAGATGCTACAAGCCACTCCACCACCACCACAGCTCTTCCTTAGATTCCCCAAAGGGAAGAGGTATCTCCAGTCTAACTGACCAAAACCTAAGACATTGATTAAACAAGGGTGCTAATGGGCCGGGTCACTGCATTAAAAACATGGGTGGTTCTTTGTTTCCTGCCTCCAAGTGGGAGTGCAGACTTCTGCACCAGTAGGTATCAGTCACTGTCTCTGCTCCTAATAAGGCAGTTTTGTATCTCCCACTGGGTGTCTGCTTTTAGCACATAACTCCCCCAGGAAGCCCATCAGGCTGGAAGAAGTGATTGGCATTTCTAGGCTCATCATATTATTGAATGTTTTAAAATTCTGGCAGAATCTCCAGCCTGCCTAAGGTGTCCAAAACGGTGAAGAGTGATCAACTGTGGAGGGTGGGATACAAGAGACAAACGGGGGCAGGGGTTTTCACATTATCACCTTTCATACATACTTTGGGTTTTTTTTTTCATGTTTTACAATAAGCCTATGGTACATCATAATTTAAAAATAATTATAGGGGTTAGAAGACGGCATATGATATAAATCCAAATTTAAAAGTCAACAACCAGTATCCTGCTCCAAATAACTGTACAGCACTTATGAAAATCATATGCATCCCCCATTTGAGAAAACCAGGAAGATAAACTTCCTATATGCTGCTGCTAACTCAGATTCAGTGTCAATTAACCTCTCAAGTCCTCAGTTTTCTCATCTATAAAATGGACATAATCATTCCTGTGTTTATGACAATGCATAGCAAAATATTCCTTAGGCATAAAGGGATATAACATACGTCTTCATGGTGAGCATTTCTGGCATTGTCTAGGAAATTGGCCGATTTAAAGCAGTTGGCCTGTTTTTAAAAAAACAAACAAACAAACAAAAAAAATATATATATATGTATATATGGTTGTTAGCAAGAGGTTTATTTATTTATTGAACAAGCAAAATGCCTTCACAGCCTTCCTACACTTACAGTTGAGGATAACTATGTCATATTATGCGCAATGTCTATTATACAAGCACAGTCCTGCACACAGAAAGCACTCACTACACATTTGTAGAATAAGCACTGATTATGTAAACAGCTCTGCTAAAGAGATAACACAATCACCATTTTCACAGAAGAGAAAACTGAGGCTCAGAAAGACAGTGGAAGAACCTCTGTGCTGATGATAAAACAATTTTCAACCAAACTCTTCCCTGTTTCTACAGATTGAAAAAGAGAAGTGAAGGAGGTAGAATAGGAGATGAATTGGTGCTTAGCTCAAAGTCGGGAGGAGAGGCCATAAAGGAATTAGAGGAGGAAGAAGCTACCAGAAGCCAAGTGATAAATTTCTATTTGAATTAAGTTGCAGAAATTTAAAGAATGCCGTTTTGGTAGATAAATGTGTGTGCTGCCTGTTGTCAAGAAATGAACATTGAGTATCTTTTTGTTTCCTCACCTGCCATGGCAACCAGAAAGCTCCGAATCAGATTCATTGCTTGAGTAACAATCAGTCCAGAGTTTAGAAGCACCTACTCTTTCTTTCCCTCCCAGAGGAGCTGTTTTCTGCTTTGTGCTTCTCTCTGCCCCATGGAAACGCCCAATCCTCACCCTAAACGTGAAGCAGCATGGGAGAATTTTCACATATTGTATTAACTGGCCCGTTCTTTGATTCCTTATATTTCACTAGCCCTACACTAATCATGGGAGTAATACCAGCTACAATTAGGCATCATAAGTATAATGATTTCATTAAAGCTCCTTTAATGGATCCAGTACACTTTAATGTACACTTTATCACCTTGTGATAATTGGAGTTGCTGAATTACAGTAACAGAGCAACTGAAGGTAATTTCCTATTTGGCCAAAGTCAGTCGACCTCCCCCGGGCCTCCAATTATCATATTTCTTCCTGGAATCAGGTCTCCCTTCTACTCAGGAGCTGCTGCAAGCTCCAAGCTATTACGATGGACTCTAAGCTTGCACAGGAGTTGTGAAGTTCTAATTTTCTCATTACACAACCTCATCTGTCAGCTATTTTCTGGCGGGCCAGCCCTGTTCTTTAGTGTAGGTGATAAATAGGCATGAACATCTTAGTGAGCAGAGAGGCAAATAAACATCTAAAAATTATCAGGCCTTGAGAATCTTCTATCAGATAGTGTTATGGGTCAGAGGAAACCAGAGCAAACCACGGACTGAAATGTGGAGAAAAGGCTGAACCCAACCTGCCCTCTTTCACTCAGAATCACAATGACAGTACTAGGTAATTTCTTCTGCTACACAGAGAGTCTCAGAGGGTTCTTTAGACAGTGCTGTCAAACTTAGTAAAGTAAGTTGATAGTATACCATCCACTGAGCACCTAGGAGATGTGCTATAGTGTGTGAAGGCTTTAAAATATTGACTTTTTTTCTAAATCAGAAGAACAGTTTACATTATGCACATTTACTCATTCACTCAATCTTATTAAATGAGATTACAACATGCCTGGCATGCTGTAAGCACCAAATAAGTGTTAGTGACCATCTTCTATTTATTCATATAATGGCTCAATGTGTCTACATTGAGCCAAGCACCATGATAAACATCAGAGGTACAATTGTGAATGAGACAGACACAACCACTGCCTCCAAGTTGTTTGCAGTCTAGTTGGGTATAGATACTATATAAATCAGCCTATATATATTGATGTTATTGTCATTACAATGAATGTAGTGAAGGAAAGTTCCAGGTCCCATAATAAGACAGAATAAGGGACATGACTTAGTGTAATGCAGAAGGAGAAGGCAGTGAGAAAGTGATCTTTAAGTTAAGACTCAGAAGATAGACAGGTGAAGAGGTAAGAGGAAGAATGTTTCAGAAACATGGAATAGCATGGATGGAGGTTTTTCATGCAGGAAGGAGCTGTGTAATAAACAAGGAAAGGGATGGTTTGTCTGAAGATTAATGAGCAATGATGGGGAGGTAGCAGACACAAGATCACACAGGGCTTTGTAAGGCATGGTGAGAGTGTGAATTTCATCCACTCAGCCACAGGCAGCCACTGAAAGATTGACGACTGGTCAGTCGGGGATTGGCTCTGAATGACCAATCATCATGATTTATATGACTTCTAGATGAATTGATCGACAGCCAATCCATCCCAAAATGTTTACTTAGAAACTACTGTATGAAAATCACTTGTGCAATGATGAAGAAAGCATGAAAAATCTCCCATTATTTCCTGGATTATTTAAAACAAACTGTTTGGCCAGGGTACAAGGTTCAGCAGAGAACTGGAGGAGGATGAGGTTGAAAGGAATGCAACTTAAAATGCTAAGACAAGGAATTGGATTTTAGAATTTTTTTTTTCTTTTAGACAGGAAAAAAGAAGGGCAGAAGGCAGGGAGAAGTTAATCTTGTGGATTGTCTTTCATCTGCCAGGCACCTGTATTGGATATTTTATACATAGATTATCATTTGATAACCAAAACTCTGAGAAATTAAGCATCTCTGCCTATTTACTCTCAACATCAAATTTTTAGTTATGAATGCAAAAAAGGAAAATAAATTGCTTAAGCTGAGCTCAAGATGCTGACCACTGCCTTCCCATCCTCACCTTTGTTTAAAATATTTTAACTCTGCCTGCATCCTTGCTACCACACTGATATTCCCACACACAACTCTCAGCCACAATTGACCACCTTGAGGCATCTCACCCAGGGAATCTATCCCATAGACCATGGTGAGGTGATCAAGTTCACTCTACTGAGGATCTCAACCAAGTGAACCAGAGTTTGGGTCTGTTAGGAGATGGTAGGAGTTCAAAACCAAAGCCAGAGCCACATGAGTCAAAGCTGAAGTTGTGGAGAGCAGAGGAGTCCTGAGCAACAGAAACCTCAGCTGCAGAGAGATGCAGATGAAGAAAGCACGGGGCACAGTAAAATGCAGGGACAAAAGGCCTCATAGCCTCATCAGAGACAGAGGGCATAAACTCAGCTTTCCAAATCTTATACCCTCAACCTATGTTCAGTTTTCTATTGATCTGTAACAAATCACCCCAAAACTGAGCTGTATGAAGGAACAATAATCATATTATTCTTATTTCGCACATATCTGGGGTAGGCTGGGCTCAATGAGGTGCTTCTCACTTGAGGTCTGTCATGTGGTTGCCATCAAACAGTGGCTGACGCTGCAATCAATGGATGGATGGATGGCTCACTTGCATCTTGGAGGCCTGAGTTGGGAGGATCACACAGGTGGGGCTGAAACAACTTGGGCTCCTCGGGCATCTTTCTCTATCTCTACATTGTCTTTCCACATGGTCTCTCCCTTCAAGGTGGTTTCAGAAACCTGTAAGTCTTCCTGGAAGCTGCTCAATGCTCCAAAGGCCTGGGTCTGCCGAGAGAGCTGGGCAGAAGCTGCATTGCCTTTTATGACCTAGCCGAGGAAGTCATGAGGCATCCACTCCTGATGCATTCTACACTCAGCAGCAAGGCGTGGAGGCCAGAAGAGTTTAGGGGAGGTGAAACAGACCCTCTCTATTGATGGAGAAATGTCAAGTAATTTGTAGACAGGTTTTTGAACACCACAGCCCACCTATATACTTTGTCTCTTGCTATTTGATGCCAGTGAGATGCTCCTTATTTCTCTAAATTAAAACACCTCTTTACCAGTGAGGATGGATTTTCATACAACCAAATGTGTCCTGATCAAAACACAAGATATACAGGCATAATTTTTCTTTTTTTTTTTTTGACACAGAGTTTTACTCTGTCACCAAGGCTGGAGTGCAGTGGTGCAATCTCAGCTCCCTGCAACTTCCACCTCCTAGGTTCAAGGAATTCTTTTGCCTCAGTCTCCCAAGTAGCTGGGGACCACAGGCGTGTGCCACCATACCCAGCTAATTTTTCTACTTTTAGTACAGACGGGGTTTCACCATGTTGGCCAGGCTGGTCTCAAACTCCTGATGTAAAAGTTGCAGCAGGTTATCCAGAAGATCTAGCTAAGATCATCAATGAGGGTGACTATGTTAAATGACAGATTTTCAGTGCAGATGAAACAGCCTTCTGTTGGAGGAAGATGTCATCTAGGACTTTCACATCTAGAGAGAAGTCAATGCCTGCTTTCAAACTGCTAAGGAATGGGTGACTCTCTAGTTAGGGGCTAATACAACTGACAACTTTAAGTTGAAGCCAGTATTCATGTACCATTTTGAAAGTCCAAGGGCCCTTAAGAACCATGCTAAATCTACTCTGCCTGGCTCCATAAATGGGACAACAAAGCCTGGATGACAGCACATCTTTTTACAACATGAGTTACAAATATTTTAAGCCCACTGTTGAGATTTGCTCCTCGGAAATAAAAGATTCCTTTCAAAATATTACTGCTTATTGACCATGTACCTGGTCACCCAAGAGTGTTGATAGAGATGTACAAGGGTAATAGTGTTGTTTTCATGCCTAATAACACAGCATCCATTCTGTGGCCCATGAATCAAGGAGTAATTTCCATTTTCAAGTCTTATTATTTAAGAAATACCTTTTATAAGGTTATAGCTGCCATAGATAGTGATTCCTCTGATGGATCTGGAAAAAGTAAATTGAAAATCTTCCGGAAAGGGATTCACCATTCTAGATACCATTAAGAACATTCACGATTCATGGAAGGAAGTCACAATGTCACCATTAACAGGAGTTTCCCAGAAGTTGATTCCTACCCTCATGAATGACTTGGAAAGGTTCAAGACTTCAGTAGAGGAAGTCACTGCCGATGTGATGGAAATAGCAAGACAACTAGAATTATAAATGGAGCCTGAAGATATGACTGAATTACGGCAATGTCATGATAAAACTTTAACAAATGTGGAGTTGCTTCTATGAGTGAGGAAAAAATTGTTTCTTTTTTCTTTTGAAACGGTATCTACTCCTGGTGAAGATGTTGTGAACATTGTTGAAACTGCAACAAAGGATTTAGTTTATTACATAAATTCTGTTGAAAAACAAGCAGCAGGGTTTGAGAGGATTGACTACAATTTTAAAAGAAGTTCTACCATGGGTAAAATGCTATCAAACAGCAATACATGCTACCTAGAAACCTTTCAGGAAAAGAAGAGTCCATCAATGCAGCAAGTTTCATTGTTGTCTTATGTTAAGAAATTGCCACAGCCACCCAACCTTCAGCAACCAGCACCATGATCAGTCAGCAGCCATCAACATCAAGGCAAGACTCTCCACCAGCAAAAAATATTTCAACTCGCTAAAGGCTCAGATGATCATTAGCATTTTTTGGCAAAAAAGTATTTTAATTACATACTTACATTTTTAGACATAATGCTATTACATACTTCACAGACTACAGTATATTGTAAACATAAGTTTTTTAACGCCTGGGAAACCAAAAAATGTATGTGACTCAATTCATTGTGATATTCACTTCATTGAAACATTTTCTTTATTGCCATGTTTGCTTTATTGCAGTGTTCTGGAACCAAACCTGCAAGATCTCTAAGATATGCCCATAGTTCATTATGCTTAGATCCAGTATTTATACTCAGGCCTGCCTAGTTTCAAAAGCCCATGTTTTTCTTATTGCACACTGTAGTAATACGTTTCTGGACCATTGTGAGGCATTATATGGATGTAGCTGTCATCCAGACCAGCCACTGGAGCTCTAGGGTGGAGAGTTGAAGGGTCTCCCCCAGCAGTGACAGCTAGTGCTGTGTGAGTAGGTGAGCTATCTGAGGATAATGGCTAGAAAGCAAAAAGTAGACAGGGAAGTACAGAATCATGGGTAAAGACACCATGGAGCAGCAGAAGAAACAGCAGCCAGCAGAAGGAAGAGTGGGGATCCAGTTAGAGAGCTGGGACACCTGAGAGCCACAAAACCAAAAAAGAGAGAGATTCCAGAAAAGAAGGGCTGCCACTAGTATGGAAATTTTGTTATAATAGTCAGAACACTTTTGTTTGTAAGTGACAGAAACCTCAACCCAAGCTAGCATGAGAGGGACAGAAAGAGAGAGAGAAAAAGAGAGAGAAAGAAAGAGGAAGAAGAAAGAAAAGAAAAGAAAAGAAAAGAAAAGAAAAGAAAAGAAAAGAAAAGGAAGGAAGGAAGGAAGAGAAAGGGAGGAAAGGAAAGGAAAGGAAGAAAGGGAGGGAGGGAGAAAGGGAGAGAGGGAAGGAAGTAGAAAGAAAGAGAGAGAAAGAAAAAGAAAAGTAAAGAAAGAGACAAAAGAAGGAAAGAGAGAGAGAGAGAAGGGGATGGAGGGAAAAAGGAAGGAAGGAAGGAAGGATAAGGAGGGGAAGGGGAAGGGGAAAGGGAAGGGGAAGTGGAAGGGGAAGGGGAAGAAAGGGGAAGGGGAAAGGAGGGGAAGGGAGGGGAGGGAGGAAGGGGAGGGAGGGGAGGAGAGGAAGGGAGAATCCAGGGAGAAGGATCCTGAGGTAGCCCACAGATGCAAGGGAGAGTTTTAGGAAAACAGGCAGATTAGGAGACCACAGAAACTGAAAACTAACTTACCTCCCCCTCTACCTCTCCCTCTTCCTTTCCCTCTCCTCCTCCTTGCAGACAGACTCTCCAAGAAACAGAGAATTTGGTCACCAGCAATCACACCGTTGTAGCTCCATGAAACAGCCAAGAGTGACCTCCCTGCTAGCTCAAATTAGAAAAAATTCCTGGAGAAAGACTGATTTCTCCAACTGTGGTCATTTCTACATGAAGTCATCATGGCGGCTAGGGATGGGATACTCAGGCTGGACCAGTGCAGTTAAGGGGCAGAGTCTGTTCTCAAGAGAAAGGTGCAGGAGGAAGCACACCGGGAGAGGCAATGAGAGTTTCCACAAAAGTCACAGTTGAGGAAGGGCTGAGAAGTTTTTGTGTCAAGGAGCAAACTGCTGCAGCTGTCCCCTCTGCCACCTCACTTTCCACTACAGCTAGCTGGCCACCCATATCCCATATGTCCACCTTCACCCACTGCTGGGAGCAAATGTCTCAGAATCCAAATTCCACCCAGCTTTTGACTGTCCTGGTCACCCAGTCTCTGACCTGGATGTTCCGGTCATACAAAGATCTCTCACCAGCCCTCAAACCCCATCTCATAGTCTAATAAGTCTATGAGTCACAGATATCCCCCAAGCTGCCCATAGTCTCTCCCCATTTTCCAAATTGTGCCCCAGACTTAGCTTAGAACTTTGAAACCTGTCATATGCTCAGGCTTTGCATGTACCCCTCATGTTTATTTACTGCCTGTTCCTGACCTGTGTCCTGTACATACTCCCAATCAGCCCTGTTCTCTTTATCCCAGCTCAGGCTGACCTTGATCAGCAACCTCCAGAACTTGCCAGCCACCTGACTCTCAGCCACTTTTCACCCTAGTTTACCTCCTCACCCTGTGTCTGGGCCCAGCATGACAATTGCCCCATTGCAGAGCCAGCTACGAAGGTTTGCCAAGAAGAGATGAGGGCTCTTAGGCGTGAGAATTTCTCAAGCACACATAAACAATACCCCACCTAACTTCCCCATCCCCAGAGACCTGTCCAAATGAACTGTAAAATCCAACCTCAGAAGAAACAGCCCCAACAAGGCTGGACACCAGAAAGTTTTCCATTTGAGGTCAGCTTCATTACTTCCTTCAAGTCTTTCCTCATCATCTTGTCAGTGGACTGGTGGAGCTATCCTGATCACCTGTTTAAATTAGCACCAATCTCACCCTCTCCCACCACCATTCCTGATCACCTATTTAAATTAGCACCAATCCACCCCCTCCCACCACCATTCCTGATCCTCCCCTTTCCTGCTGTATGTTTATATCAGCTTATAAAATACTACATAATGTATGGCATATTATGTTTGTTGTCATTTCTCTCCTCTCCTAACTCCTGCTAGAATCTGAGTTCCATAAGAGTAGGGATGATTAGGAGGGCTGCTATTTTAAAAAATGGAAAATAACAAATGTTAGTGAGTATGTGAAGAAATTGGAACCCCTAAGTGTTGTTAGTAGAAATGTAAAATGTATAACCACTGTGGAAAACAACATGGTGGTTCCTCAAAAAAATTAAAAATAGAACTACCATATGATCTAGCAATTTTACTTCTGGGTATGTACCCAAAAGAAATAAAAGCAGGGTCTCTAAGAGATATCTGTACACCCATGTTCATAGCAACATTATTCCCAATCGGTGAAAGATAGAAGCAAATCAAGTGCCTATTGATAAATGAATAAGCAAAATATGGCTTATACATGCAATGGAATGTTACTCAGCCTTAAAAAGGAAGGAAATTCTGATACATCCTAAAATATGGATAAACCTTGAAAACATTATGCTCAGTGAAGCCAGACACAAAAGGACAAATTCTGTACAATTACATGCATATGACGTACCTAGAGTAGTCTAATCCATAGAGATAAAAAGTAAAATGGTAGTTTCCAGGGGCTGGGAGGAGGAGAAAATAATTAAGGTATTGTTTAATGGGTACAGAGTTTTAGTTTTGAAAGATGAAAAGAATTTTGGAGATTGGATGCCTAGCAATGTAAATGTACTCAACACTACTGAACTGTATGCTTAAGAATGGTTAATATGGTAAATTTTATGTTACATATATTTTATCACTATCAAAAATAATTTTTAAAAAATAGGGGTATTTATCTGTTCAATCGCTGATGGACCACAAGTACCTAGAAGAATACCTGGAAAATAGGTATTCAATAAGTATTTGCTAAATAAATACATGCCAGAAACTTCAAGAGTCCTCATAGATACTGAGGAGATAGGACCAGACAGAAAGCACAGAGTTTGAAATTCTCTCTCCAAACAAAGAGTGATCCATCTGGGGAGAGAGCGAATGAGTCTCTGAAAAGACTTTCACAGATACCTCAATCCTGGCTCCTTTTAGGCAGTATAGCTTTTTCCTGGTACCGTAGGGCAAAAAAAAAAGTGTTAAAAGTCTGAAAAATGAAAAAGTAAAATGAAGTAACAACTTTTTTAATCATGGAGGAAAAAAGAATAAAACATTATACTGAATAAAACATTCAGTGATACCGATTTTCAAAAATACTAGCTTTCCCAGAATTAAGGAGAAAAAGACAATGACAAACACTATGATAAAGAAGATAATAGAAATGGAGGACAGAAAATGGCAAAACACAACATAAAGATAACTTACTCATTTTCAAGAGATACCAGAACAGAACAGAAGCAATAAGAAGAAAAAGAATTGAATGCTTTCCCAGACTAGAGAAATAATCTGTAATAAGATTATAAGGATATCTGCATTTCAGATATCTGATTTCAAGCATCAAAGAAGAGATTAATATCTAGACACAGTCTGGAAGTTTACGACTTAAGAATTTTAGACCCTGAAAACTCGCCTTTTTTAGTGTAGAAGCAAAAACAAAATCGTTTTCAACAAAGACTTAGAAAAACGTGCCACCATGCATCATTCTGGAAATTGAAAACCCACTTGAACACTAATTATTCAAGACATAATATAGTTAACAACTCAACTTTGGGGAAATCAACGTATTAAAAGACAATGGTGAGTTCTGCAATCAGCCAAAAAGGTGATACATCTAAGTCATGCTTGTAAATCTGTTTATAAAACAATACAAATGTCAAAAATTATTCTTAAGAAAAGATTACCTAATGCAAGACACTAGATTGTGTTCATAAAACCCAAGAGGTTGAGGATAAGAGAATAAAAATATGCTCGCACTGCATATTAAGGAAAAAAACTGAAAAATATAATTTCATGTATAGTTATAAAAGTTTAAAAAGCAACAGTTAAAGAATGTTTTTGAAAATCTTAATAAAACCCACTACTCTGATTAAAATATATCTTCCAAAATGGCATTTTTAAAAGCAAATATAGTTCTCTTGTTTAAAACAATGCAAAGAAAAGCGATGAGACATAAAAATTTAAAACATGAAACAAAGCTAAGGAAATAGTATCAAATAGTTTTAATAGTAAATGCCATTATGTAAAATTTCACTATTAAAAGAAAAAATTCCCAAATTAAGTCAAAGACAAAATCCAACTATACGGTTTTCAAGGACACAAGTGAAGTGTCTTTCTATGTTAAATATGAAAAGGGCAAATGTGTATTAGATAAATGCAAATTTTAAAAGCATAAGTACAACATTCATATCAGATAAAGTACCTTCAAAGCAAAAACATATTAAACACGACTAGAAAGATTGTTATATGTTGATAAAGTCTAGGTTTCATAATGAAGACTCAACTGTCATATCTTAGCCTGTGTTCTCTCAGAAAAGCATGAGACAAAGACTTAAATACAAGGACACATGGAACATTAATTACAAAAATTGACCATATCCTGCACAAAAGCAAGAGTCAGCAAATTTCAAAGGATTTACATCATGCAAAGTAAGGTCTCTGGCTACAGTGGAATTAAGCTTGTAATCAGGACCAAATAATAACAAAAAAAAATGCCACTTGTTTGGAAAATTTTTTAATCGAAATACACTTCAAACAACCCATAGGTCAAAGAACAAATCACTAAAGAAATAAGAAAATATTTGTATGTGATTTATAATGAAAATAAAACATATCAAAATTTGAGAGACATAACTAAAGGCATGCTTGTATTAGAAAGAAACTACAAGCTGAAAATCAGTAAACAAAGCATTTAGTCTTAAAAATTTAGAAAAGGAATAGCAAATAGAGCCCGAAAAAAAATAAAAGGAAGCAAATGAGAAAGTTAAGAGCAAAAACTAATGAAACTGAAAAGTAGAATGCAACAGAGATCCTCAAGAGAAATTTTTCTTAAATCATACATAGAAATTACTAACCAAATAAGAAAAAAAAAATGTGTTAAGTTGGGCTTGATTATAATTAAGAATCGTACTCATCAAAAAATACCATTACGATTACAAAAAGGAAACTCAAGAGAAGAAGTTATATAAATTAATAAGAAAAAAGACAGTCAACTCAATAGAAGAATGAGCAGGAGACTTAACTAGGTACTTTCTAAAAGAGAAAATCCTAATCTCCCCCCCGCCCGCCAAAAAAAATATGTAAAAAGATGATTGATCTTCACCCAGTACAGTGGCTCACACCTGTAATCCCAGCACTTTGGGAGGTGAAGGTGGGTGCATCATGAGGTCAGGAGGTCGAAACCAGCCTGGTCAACATAGCAAAACCCCATCTCTCCTAAAAATACAAAAATTAGCCGGACGTGATGACACATCCCTGTAGTCCCAGCCACTCGGGAGGCTGAGGCAGAATTGCTTGAACCCAGAAGGTGAAGGTTGTAGTGAGCCGAGATTGCACCACTGCACCCCAGCCTGGGTGACAGAGCGAGACTCCATCTCAAAAAAAAAAAAAAAAGATAATCAATCTTATTAGTCATCAAAGATATGCAAATCCAAACAACAAGATGCCACTACACAGCCAACAGCATGGCTAAAAATAAAAAGTCTGACCATGCCAAAGTGTTGGCAAGGATGGATGCAGTGGAAGCTCTCCTACAATATTGGTGAAAGTGCACATGGATACAGCTACTTTGAAACAGTTTGTACTATACCACTGAAGTTAAACACACACAAACCCTCTTACCCAGTAATTTCACCCTAGTAATGCATGCTCACATGCATCAAGAAACACAAAAGAATGCTTGTAACAGCATTATTTATAGCATAAAAAACTGAAAACAAGCCATTCAGCCCCATTTCACCATTTATTCATTATCAACTCATTAATCCCAAAGCTGAAGAGACCCATTAACAAAACAACCCATTAGTACTCGAATGAACAAATAAATGGTGGTATATGCGTGTAAAGAATAAAAAAAATTGCAGTATATTCATATAATGAAATAAACAGCAATTAAAATGAGTAAACTACAGCTATACATCATAAATCTCACAAAGATAATGTGAAACCAAATAAGCCAGAAAGACAAAAATAAACTATATTAATCCATTTCTATAAAGTTCAAAAAGCAGACAAAACTAAATTATAGTGTGTAGGTACACATATGTAGCTGGAAAAATTAAAAGGAAAAGCAAGGAAGTAATTAACATAAAAATTAAGATAGTAGTTACTTTGAGGGGAGGGAGGAGCAGCAACCGAATAGAGTCATAAAGGCCATTTCTTGGAAGGCTAGCAATGATCTACTTCTGCACCTGGGTAGTAAATACTAAAGTGCCTCTTTGTGATCAGTCATCAAACTATGAAGACAAAAATTTAAAATAAAAATAAATTTTAAAAAAATTTCCTATGGTATGTGACCAAATCTCCACTCATGGACAAATTTACATAATTCCATGTTTTACTATTAAACAAAAAAGAATATAAAATATTTGCTAAACTTAAAATTCAAATCTTAGCTATAAAATATTAGAGAAACCATGCAATAATTTATTCAGCATGTATCTCTTAAATGCCTATTCTCTGTTTGACACATATAAATTAACAAAAATACAAACAAAATGTAATGATTTAGAAAATTGAAAAACACACAGCATATATACATGTACACATCCTTCTGGTAAGTTCTTCACCATCAACAGAAAGTACCCTGTTGATTAATTGGGGATACAGTTTGCATTCTGAATTACAGTAACACAATTCATATTATGTGGCAGATTGTTAAAATCTCACCCCTCATTGTAGCCATGCCCTTTACAATGTGACTTTTTAAGTCCTGTCATGGAGAGATTGAGTCTACTTTGACTTAATTCTGGTCAATAGAATATGGCAGAGATGACCTTGTACAGTTCCAAGCCTAGGTCTCAAGAAACCTTACTTCCTCTCCCTCTCTCTTGGAACCCTGCCATCATCATGTGAGCAAAGCCAGGTTAGCCTTCTAGAAAATGAGACTATGTGAAGTAGGGATAAGTCACTGAGTTGAGGCCACTCCTTGTTCAACCAGCCCTGAGCTGGCCTGGCAGCTAACTGCCCAGCCAAAACCAGAAGAATCTCCCAGCTGAACCCAGCCCCAGTCACCAAACCACAAACTCATGTTGATTTTTTTTTTAAGGAACTATATTCTGAAGTGGTTTGTTATACAGTAAAAGCTAACTGATATACATTATGGGAACCACCAATGGTTCAAAATTAGACAAGCTATTGACTGAAAATAAGAAGACCCAGCAATCTTCTGTGAGTGCTCGAGTATTATCATAGGAATGTGTACTTTCATTTATCCTCACATCCTACGGTTCTTTTTTACTGTTGGCTTTTATAAATTGTGCTGCAAGCATAAGTGTAAGGTTAAGTTCAAAGTTGACTCAAGGAGAATGGGAGGTTCCTGCATGTGAGAATATAAGGACAAGTAAGGAGACATTTGAGTTTGTTTCTGTCAGTATTGATAAATAAATTTTTCATTTTTAGTTTGCAATGACAAAATATACCTGCAGAAATAAAAGTAAATAAACCTTTATTATTGACATTTCTGTAGAAAAAATAATTTATTGTAGATCTGAAACTAACTCCTAACCTTCTTTTGTCATATTGAAGCAATATCTTCATAATATAATCTTTCAAATGCAGTGCTTCTAACAGTATAATTGTTTTATACTAGAAAATACCGTAGAAAGAAACTGGGTAACATATATGAGCTTTTTCACATTAAGTAGTGAGTTTCTTTTTACTCATAAGAAAGCATTAGGTATAATTCTCTGCTAATCAATTTGAAATCCTCAGTAAAATAAATGTGAGTAATTTATATATTCCTAAAGAAGAGTTGAGAAGTTGGACGACTCCAGCAAACCATTAATTGTATAAGAAATATTTTTTAAAAGAGAGAGAGGACCTATATTCTCAGGATTAGAAGTACCAAAAACCAAATTTAAACTCACCTTGGGAATTTATTAGAAGGATAACGGGGCAACTCACGTAACTACAGGAATGAGAGCCCCTTCCCAGAGCTGCGTGTCAAAGGCAGCTGCAGCCAGACACTCATGCCATCTGCGCTCTCTCCACTGGGCACAGTTTTCCGTATTAGATTCATTCTGTCCTTCACATGGGAAGGATCTAGTTGAGCTGTAATTCCTGACTTCTAGTCCCATGACTCCCACAATCAAAAGGGGGCTTCTTTAGTCCCCTTACTTCCAAATCAAAAAATCCTTGAAAAGACTCAATCAGCTACAGCAAAGGGAGCAGACTCCCATAGAACATACATGACTACTGGGAGCCCACCAGTGAATACTGGAGTCATTCCTGTAAAGGGGAAAGCTCTTATATAGTTACAATGAAATGAATGATTTGCATGAAAAGAGTAAAAGCCAAGCCATTTTACAGGCAGGAATTTGTAAATGGAGAATTATCATAATAAATAAACTTTTCCAGAAGCCAGGAAAAAATAATATAAAAGACTATCTCCTCTATTTGTCTAAGTTAGCAGAACTGAATGCCAAAAATAGAAAATTTCAACCTCTGGTCAATTTAACATGTTAGTGGAGTTGTAAAATAACTAATGAAATATTATCATATATAGTTTAAATTAAAAAGGTGAACAAGAGATATTTCTATTCTGAGTTAGGATGCTCATTGTTGTCTTACCATCATCCCAGAAGTGTTGGAAATATAAGGAAAAAGAAAAAACAGGAGAGAGAAAGAAAAGGGAGAGAAGGAAGAGAGAGAAAAATGAAAAAAAAAGAATGTTGAAAAATACTCAAAATTATAGTTACTGTAAATGACACCAGTTTCTACTTAGAAAACACAAGTATCAATTCTAAAGTATTAGAACTAATAAAACAGTTCATTAAATTTGGTGGTTATAAAATAGATACTAAAAATGAGTATCTTCCTATATATATGCCATAATCTGTTAAAAAAAAAAAAAGTGGAGGAAATTCTATTCATAGTTGTAACAAAAATATAAAATCTCCAAGAATAAATTTAATTATCAACAAGTAAAAATGTTTTAAAGAACCCATCAAAACCTTACTGAAGCCATGGAATATGGCCCCTTCTCTCCATAGAAGAGAAAGTGACAAAATGCTCCTGAGGGCAAGACTTAAGTATGTAAAAATATAAATTATGCCAAATCAATTATAAATTTAAAGGAATTGATAAAATTGTAAGAACATCTCTGAAGTTTAGGGAATAAACATCTGAGAGAAGCCAAAAAAAGTTTAGAAAAAGGAAATATTGACTGGAAGAATTAGAGACAGGGTATATTGTCAAAAAGTAAAATATTATATACAGTTTCAATTATAAAGCCACTTGGGTACTGTACAAGATTAGACAGATCAATGAACACCATAAAAAGCCTTAGACATAAATATTTAGTATGCGATAATGGCAGCCCTTTAAATCAATAGGAAAAGAGTACTTTAATAAGGATTGCACAAATTATTTAACTACTTGAAAAGGAAAAATCCCAGGAATATTATCTTGTACTATTCACATACCCAAATAAATCCCAGACGTATTAAAGATTTTTAAATGTAGGAAATGAAATTACTAAAGTGTTAAATACGTGGTGTTTTACAGTTGACCTTTGAATAACACAAGTTTGAACCGCACAGGTCAATTTATACGCAAATTCTTTTCAACCGAACGTGGATTGAAAATACAGTATTTGAGGGATGAGAAATCCAGGTACACTGTTGAAGCAAACTGCATATGGTCTGAGAAGGACTCTGTGCTTCTCTATTTGAGTCCTTGTGGATGAACTGTAGCCTTGCTTAATAGTCACACAAGATTGAGAACCTAACTTAGGAGCATGCGCCTGTAGCAATAACTGAGTCTTGGCCAATCCCAGCGGCCGTGCTTCAACCACTCAGAGGGCTAAGTGTTCAAACTGTGTTCAAATGAGGCAAACGCCAACCTGGAACCAATCCAGCTGTTTCTGTGCCTCACTGCCAATTTCTGTACATCATTTCCCTTTTTCGTCTGTAAATTTTCTTCCACCACGTGGCTGCGCTGGAGTCTCTGTGAATCTGCTGTGATTCTGGGGGCTGCCGATTCACAGATCGTTCATTGTTCAATTACACTTCTTTAAATTTAATTCGACTGAAGCTTTTATCAATACAAAGGGCTGACATTTGCATATTTTGGTATCCTGGAAGGTCAGACACCAATCCCCTGCATATATCAAAGGACAACACACACACACACACACACACACATGTGTGTGCTATATATATGATATGTATATAAACATATAGGTATGTTATATATACACACATATACACATCTATATGCATAAATTAAAACATCTCTGTGTATATGTGTGTGTATATCTATATATAGAGAGAAATGTATATGTTTGAGTCCTAAGCAAGTAACCAAAGTAAGAAAAACCATCAGTAAAAACTAGACTGATTTTGCTACAAACAAATGTAATACTTCAGCCAGTAGTGGTGGCTCACACCTGTAATCCCAGCACTTTGGGAGGCCAAGGCAGGCAGATTACTTGAGGCCAGGAGTTCGTGACCAGCCCGGCCAACATGATGAAACGCCATCTCTACTAAAAATAAAAAAAAAATTAGCCCAATGTGGTGTCACGTGCCTGTAATCCCAGCTACTTGGGAGGCTGAGGCAGGAGAATTGCTTGAACCCGGGAGGCAGATGTTGCAGTGAGCTGAGATCACACCACTGCACTCCAGCCTGGGCGACAAGAGTGAAACTCCATCTCAAAAAAAAAATATATATATATATATAATATATATGTTATATATATAACATATTATTATATATAATATTTCAATATGTCAAGAAACACAATGAAGAAAATTGGAAGGCAAATGACAAATGAGAAAATAATTGAAATAACTGCAATGTGCTTACCAGAAAAAGGGTTAATATTCTTAAATTTTAAAGACCTCTTGTAAATTAGTAAGAAAGGAATAGGCAGGGGCAAATTGAACAGAGTATATAAATAAAGAAATCATGAAACAAATGACCAAAAATACATGAAAAAATGTTTACCCTTACTACTAAACAAATCAATGAAAACTAAAACAATAATGTGATGCCATTTCTCATTCAGTGAATTGGCCAAAAACATTTAAAATCCAGTCCCATGCACAATGTCAGGATATGGGAATTCTAAAGACTCATGAGGGTGCAACTTAATAGTACTTTCCAGAAGGCAGCTGAGCAATGCATGTTAGAAGATTTTAAAATCTTTGTACCCTATTTTTTCTACTTTTATAAAATATGTAAAATTTTTCATTAAAATAAGTTTCAAAATTTCATATGCTTTTAGCTAGTCATTTTACCTGGAAGAATTTATCTAAAGAAAGTAATAAAGAATATGCATAAAGATTTTTGAAGACATTATGGGTGGCAATGGCAATGGTGAAGATAACAGGGATTTGAGATGAGATGCTTTTGCTTCAAATGCAAAGAATGTCTTTGACTTCTTTTATCTGCATCATCTGTACCCCTCAAATGGCTAAATAAAAACAATCCTGCCCAATAGGCAGAGACCCCAAAAGCTTCCAACACTAATATTATCCGAAGATCTATTTGTATAATAAAATCAGTATTTTACATATCCATCATCCTTGAACATCTTAGAAATCTCTCCTAAAATTTAGTATCATAGAAAAATGGCAATTGGTACCTTTTCTATTTCTTTGAGATAATAGTAATGACCTAGTGAAGCCTCCTTGGCCTCCATCCTTTCTCAAAAGCCTGTGTCTTGACCTTTCATAGCTTGGGGGTAGTGGGGTGGGGAGAGCAGGAATCATGTGGGATACGACCTTCTTATTAATGTCAGGTTAGAGCCAAATCCCAGGCTCTGTGGTTCTAGTTTGGCCTATCAAGACCCCTAAACTGCAAAAGTTCACCTTATTTACATTTACTCAGATCTCTTATTTAAAAAAAAAAAAAAAAAAGACTTGAGATTAACTAAAAGCCCTGAGTTCATAGGCTGATACACAATAACAACAAATGCTCATTTACAATGGCAAATGAGGCCTTTGAAACAGAATGAAAGCTCATGTAACAGTCAAATAAAACATGGTCAATTTTGACAGACTAGGGCACCATTGTTCTTGGCTAAGTGGAAATGTAGGAGTATTAAATATCATTAGAAGGCTTTGTTCTTTTTCTAGGAAAGGGTAGAAATTGATAGAAACTCTATATTGTCTGAGAATCTTTTCTGGGAGAAACCCTGTTCCAAGAGAACCATCTAGGTCTCCTTCTGGGCTCTCTCTGCCTTGGCTCATGTCCAGGAGCTTGGATGGATAGTTCTGGGGTGGTCTTTATAAAATCAAGCCAGCTTCTGTGCAGATGAGCACAGAGAGCAGAGCTTCTCGGTTTTTATTAGAGTGGGCTCTAAAGCCACCCTGAACCTTTACACCAGCCGACTGCCTCCAATACAAGCAGCCAGATTATATGAGATTGATAAAATTAAATGCTTTCTGGCCTTCTCCAAAGGCTGAGGAAAAAAATAGGTTTTAAGCAGCCCTTGGAAGGGTGCCATACCAGGGTCATCTTGGATTTCTCCCAAGAATGACTGGGAGGAAACAGCAGGGATGGGATTCCCAACAGAAGAGATAGAACACCAGATGGCCAGACAGAAGGAAGATAGATTCGGTCAAGGAGAGTTAAGACTCAGCTTTGAACACCTGCCAATCCCAGAGAGTAGTAACACCAGCTCATGACAGTACCCGCCAAGTACAGCCTTTCCTGACCATACGTCTCCTCTCTCCTCAATCCCAGCCCTGGAGAAACCAGAAGAAACTATTGGTGGGATGGGGAGGGGAGGAAGGAAAGAAGCCAATGCAGCTGGAAGAAGAGAGAAGCTTTAACTTCTCCCCTTCCCGCAACTAGGATGCTGTATGTGACCCAGCATTGTCCAGGCAGATGATCCTACCTGGGATTCTGAACCCTAAGGAAGTGAAGCAAAGATGCATTTACAATTGGAATGCATTCACCACAGCAGTAACCAGCAGCATCATCCTAACCAGAATGCCCCTGTGGTCCCTGCTGCCCAGCTTCCTGCCTGATTCTCAGCCTTCCCAAATCTATGAACCATACCCAATATCCCACCAATGAATTCCTTTTCCACTTAAGTGAGCCGGGACTGTTTCCTATTGCTTGCAATTGAAACCACCTCTTTCATATCCAACTGTGCTATTTTTATCTCTTTTTGACTCTTACGTCTCAGATACCACTGTTTTCTATGGAGGCAGAGCAACTTGAGACTGTAACAGCTAATGTCCTGGCATGAAGTATAGACACGCTCATACTGGAATCACATGAACAGGGCTTGATAAAAGAACCATTTGCAAAGGTGGGGGCAGGTTACAGGGAAGCTTTCAGGGACTGTGCAGTATCCCAGGATTAGTAACAGTGTGGTCGTTACCTTTTTTAGGCTCAAAATGACAAAGAGAGAGAACAGATACCAGAACTGGAAGGAAAGAATTTCATAAAAGGAGCCACCTTGAGGGGAACATTTACCTTCCACTGAAAGGCACAGCCAGCCTGAGGCAACTCCTTCAGAGGAACAGATACCCTGAGCACACCCTCCTCCCTCCAAACCTCTGATCTCCTGCCAAGGGTCCCTGTTGACTGGACCCGCCTGGCTGAAGCTAGAGGGCACGGGAACCTGCTCATGCAATCGATCAGAGTCAGCCTCCTGGGAAGAGAGAAGAGCAGAGGCGGCGAGGAATAGCTCTGGGTGGCGAAGAGGCACTTGAAAGACACTTGGCACAACCACTAAGACAAAAAGAGCTGCAGGTGATCCCCACATGCCCACGGGGATATTTACCTGACCTAGCTTCTAGCATCCCAGTCCTATCCCAGACAACTCCAGGTCAGAACTCCGCCAAGACAAAAGAACTTACTTACAAGGCATTGGGGTTCTCTGCCTTTGCTTCCTTTATCTGTCCCAGAACTGCTTTGCAAGAGCACCTACTTCTGCATCGTCATCTCCATTACTTCCTTCAGTCTTTCCCACCATCACAGTTCCATTCCTTCTCCTATAGCATGAAGACTCCCGCACACACAGCTGAGACATTTTCAATTGAGGACAAATCTAAGTTTTGTTTCTGCCAAAAAGCCAGGGGATATAAAACCACAGTGAGACACAGAGGCAGCCAAGAGACATAAACCTCAGATCACAGGGCACTCAGATCCAAGCAACAAAGCAGAGCAACAAGCCATGTGAGCCATTTGTCATTCTGCAGGCAATTGTCTGTAGGCATTTTTCTGAGAATATTAGAGGAAAACAAGATTCCCTTGAAAACATAGTTCAGAAAAAGTCTGTACTTGACAATATGAAGACAGTAAGCAATTGCAGATGGAGAGACTGAGAATTCTTTGAAACTACAGAAGTATAAAAGGCTTTGATACAGAGAAACAACCCATATAACATAGACCATCATGAGATGCAGAAGCAGATTGGGGAAAAACACTGACCTACCATTCATCTATTCAACTTTCTACAAATATCTATTGGGCCTTGTGGGCACTGGACTAGGATTATAAAAGGCCAGAAGAGCTAAAACAGAATGCTTTCCCTTAGCTATATCTAATTAAGTCTTTTGTCTTTTCCCTAGGGAAAAAGGGTTGGAAAAACAGTAATAGCTACCATTTCCTGGGCATTTACAATGTATCTGATATTGTCCTAAACATTTCGCATGTATACCTCTCTGCAGCTCTAATAGATAGGCAAGTACTATTCTCATCCCCATTTTACATATAGGGCATAGAAGGCAAGTAACCAGCAACAAGTCACACCAAAAGAGATGGTGCAAAGAAATAATAACAGAACTAGGACCATAAGGTATAGTATTTCACTGGATGTATAATGCTTTACATAATCAGAGGTGTGTATGGCAAAGGGAAGGAGAAATGCATGCTACCTAGCTACTTACAGATGCTTTATCAAAGGATTCAACTAAACTTTCAGTCTAATTGATTCCCCCTTCCACAGTTACTTTCTTCATTAACTGGTCCACTGTGCACTGACAATGTTTTGTCAAAGAATATTGATGCTTGGACATTTAAATCAATTAATGCATCCATTTCAATTTCTCGTCTGTCAAGAATACCAAGTTTTCTTTCCAAATTAAGGATAGAAGGACTGTGAGGGCAGGAAGAAGTGTGTATTGGGAGAAGTATTTATAGTTACAAAAAAGGAGGAGTATTTATACTTTGTCAAGATAAAAAGACTGATTATCTACTTTTTTTACCTAAACAGACAATCTAGGGAGTTCAGTAGGGGCTCTGGATGCAGGCTGGCTGGGTCTACCCACCAGCTCCAGGTCTTCCTAGCTATGTGGCTTTGAGAAGAGTCCTTAACCTTTCTGAACCTCATAGAGATAATAATAACATGTGTTAAGAGCTCAGCTGTTTGGTATTCAACTACCATTGCCTATTCCCTAAGACATGTTGACCAAACCCATGGCACTAGAATGTTCAGGGCTAATAAACTACTCTTTGACATACTCATTCACTTCAGCTTCTAAAAGCTGAGTTGTTTAATCTTGCGTTGGTTCCAAGCCTGCTAACACCATTTATACTTGTTACTATAATCACACATGTAATTAAATATTAAATATAAGAATCAAAGCATCTATGAAAACTGTGTTTGAATACTGTGTATGAGGTAAATCACTTCTTAAAAAATTCTACAGAATTCAGAGTTTGGGAAAAACAAAATTCGAGAAGGATTCCTGCCTTCCTGCCCTCAGATTTCTTCACAGGTTGAATTCTTGCCCACTTCAAAGACAGTTAAGGTAGGGATCATAAACGATATATAAACTTAAGCAGGAAGGAAACATGGGTACTCAAGGAAAATACCTGGACCCCCACACTGTAAGACTGATGAATGCATGTACAATTATATGTTTAAGTTTAAATTAAATGTTTAAATTGTATATAATTTGTATGATTTCTTGCCTGAATTGATTTTTTTTCAGTTATCTAGCCAAATACCCATTCTAGATAAGAGGATTTTTATACCTACCTCAAAGGGATATGGTGAGAATTAAATGAGAAAAGCCAGCCAGGCAGGGTGGCACAAGCCTATAATCCCAGCTACTTGGGAGGCTGAGGCAGAAGGATCACTTGAGCCCAGGAGTTCAAGGATGCAGTGAGCTATGATTATGTCACTGCACTCCAGCCTGAATGACAGAGTGAAACCTATCTCTAAAGAAAGTAATTTTTTAGAAGTCCAGGGGTCAATGCTGGCACATAGTAAGCCCTCTTTAAACAAAAGCAGCTCCGAGGCTCACAAAGCACACAATAAATGTTAGCTATTTAGTAGGAGTAATAGCAGTCTGGTTCTGTCACTACTTAGTGCAACATCCACCAGTCATTTTGCCTCTTGTCAATAGTAAGTAGAAGCATTTGGAGTAGAATGGGTGATACTCAGACTTCAGCATGCATGTAAATCACCTGCGGATCTTCTAATTCAGTAAGTCTGGGTGTGGCCTGAGATGTTGTTTTGGTAACACGCTCTCCCAGGACATTGATGCTGCTGGTCTATGGTCCACACTTCCAGTATCAAGGACCTAGCATGTCCTTCTCAAATTTGAACATGCATCAGAATCACCTGGAGGGCTTGTTAAAACACATATGAGCAACTGGGTGCGGTGGCTCATGCCTGTAATCCCAACACTTTGGGAGGCCAAGGCAGGTGGATCACTTGAAGTCAGGAGTTCGAGACCAGCCTGGCCAACACAGTGAAACACAGTGCCTATTAAAACAAATACAAAAATTAGCCAGGCATGGTGGCACACGCCTGTAGTCCTAGCTACTCAGGAGGCTGAGGCAGGAGAATCGCTGGAACCCGGGAGACGGAGGTTGCTGTGAGCCTGGGCAACAGAGCAAGACTCCATCTCAAGGAAAAAAATATATACATGACCGACTGAAACACAAAAACTGAGAGTTTCTGAATCTAGGTCTAGGACAGAACCCAGGAATTTGCATTTTAAACAAATTCCCAGGTGGTGCTGATGCCACTGATCTAAAGACCACGCTTTGAACATCACTGTCCTAGATGATCTCTAAGCACTCTTACAACTTGAAGCAGAAACTCAGAATGGTACTTGACCATTTCAAGCCAAAAAAAAAAAAGCACTGTTGTTGTGTTACAGATGGAGGAGACCAGGCAATCTCTCAACCTTCCTAATCACCAGAGACCTTTTCCGGAACGAGAAAGATAATGATATGAATCCTAGCTCTCTGTATCTCTGCAACTCACTTCACCTCTGAACTATAATTTCCCCCCAAGGCAATAGGGTTCCTTTTTCTGCTTCTTTTTTGCTTTTTCCCCTTTCTTTCCCTTCTCATCAAGAGGCCCACAAGAAAATCTTCTTAATGGGGGTGGGAACAAGACTTTGGCTCTAATCCTAGTGTCTTGACAAGCTCAAAGATGCAAACATCACTTAACGTGACAAGCAAACCATAACTGCAGTGAGAAAACACTGTTAGTCAGGTAAAGAGATAATGTGCACAGAACATGCTGAGCAAATAACAGCCCTTTGTGAATCAGCATTAGCATAATTACTGAACATTGGAAATTGCTGAAATTATGTTCACTAGGATCGTTTATAATTCTAAGTGAGAAGCTTCTTCCATGTATTCTCTCAGCAGGGAGACGAAAGTGGCTCACCAGCTGGTGTTAGACACTCAAAAAAAGCACTAGTTGTCTTCCACAGGACATCCTAAGCATAGCCTTCAAATGGATTGCCATCATCAGGTGAGCCCCAAACTCTGCCTGGAATTTCCTGCCTCTATATCTTTGTTCCAGTTGTACATCTCCTCTAGAATTCCATCTCTTCCTAGTTCAATTTGTCCAACATTGGCTGGTCAGCAAGACATATGTAGTAAAATATAGAAAGTTACGTAGTAAAATGTAGAAAGAAGGGTTTGGGTCATGGCATGCAGCAAGTGCAATGAAAGCTGTCCAAGTGGGATCATTTTAAGTCAAATTCAGCCAGGGAGCTACCACATGCTACTCAATGCAGGGCAGGATAGGAGTCCTCCCATCCCTGCAAAAGAGTGAAGGGGTTAATTGGTTGTGAATAGCACCTTGCAGAGTATAACAAGGGAGAAGAAACCTTAAGCCCAGCACCATGTGTATCTACATCCTAGATGGAACTGTACAAGTATGTGAAGAGATTATGTAAAAGGTAACCTTTCAGCATATTAATAGCCACTGAGAATTGACTCCCATTAGTCCCTGACACAAGGTTGCAGATGATGGAACAAACAATGCACAGGACAACCAGAAGAGGATCCAGAGCTTCACAAACGAAAGAAGGAACTAGATAAATCAAGGCAAGATGATGCCCCTTAACAACTTGTAACAAAGGGTCTCGAAATCGCATTATGAAGCAAATATCACTCCATCCCCTCAGGAAGGAAACCTGGGAATCATCCTTTTTACTCCCTTTTCTTCCCCTGCATTCTACCTCCCACCAGTATTCAAACTATGTAAGCACATTTTTGCTTGTTTCATTTACTGCTATATCCTCAGAGCCTAGATCAGTTGAATTAATAAACTGAATGAATGAATCAGTGAGTCCTGACAGCTCTACCTCCAAAAAAGATCTCGCCTCTGTCTGGGTTTCTCCATTGCTACTGCTATGTCCTAGCCCAAGTCAACATCATTTCTCACCCGGCCAACCACATCAACTCCTACCTTGTGTTCCTCTTCAACTCTTGCCCACTCTGAGCTAGACTCCTTGCAAAATCCAGGTAGTTTCTAACACCCAGATCAGGTGACACTCCCTATTGTAATAATCCAGATGCTTCCCCAAGTGTAAAAAGAAGTCACTTCAGAATTTCTCTTTGCTAAATCAAGACCACTCCTAAACTTATATCTCTGTTTGCTAAAAGTTGGGCCTAGTATATGTCAGGCAGTATTTTCTGGACTTTCCAAAGCCTGCCTCCTCTGAAAGCCCAGTTCAATCCCACCTTTTCTAGTAGGTCCTTTATGACAATCTCTGCCCAAAGTGTCTCTCCTGATGCTGAACCTTTCTGTGTCCTACACAGTTGGCATTTAGCATTTGCCACTCCATATCACAGAATGACCTTTCACGGGTATAAAATTGCTAACCAATGCACTGTGCTTTTCTAGTCTCAAAGTGGTTTTCTAACTAGAAACATACAACAAGCTGGCTTGTCAATCACTGTGATTTTCACCCTCCATTTTACAGGGGAAACAGTTACAGGGAAACTACTCAAAATCACGGAGAAATAAGTGGTAGAACTGATATTCAAACCCAGGACTTCAGACGTCAGTCTCTATGTGTCAGGTGCCCCATTTGCCTTGTGTACGCCTTGCCTCTCTCAATAACCTTATTTATAACCCTCGTTGCCTAGCAAAGTGGCATATAAATAATAGTGATTAATATTAATGGTACACTTATAACATTCTCCATATTTTATAAGTGGCTTACACAGGTTGTCATTTAGTTCTCACTGCCCTATGAAGTATATCTTATTATTATCCTAAGGTGCAAAATGAGACTTCTGAGGCACAGAGATGTTAAGTAACCTTCCCAAAGCCACACAGCCATTAAATAATGGGGCCAGAATTTAAACACAAGCAGTCTGGCTCCTAAGCTTACACATTTAGCCACTGTGCTATGCCACCTCCCTCTCTAATAGGCCCCCAGAGACAATTTAGAGGTTGACTGGTGGCACCATAGACTTTCAGAGCCAGGAGAAGGGCCTTGGTGAGATCAAATGTCTACACCACCCTTAAAATATCTGGCTTGGAGTGACAGTTAGCGGTTGATAAGGTTTGACATTTTCGAATCAATTTCTATCGATTTCTTTCTCCTGAAAGAAAGGACTTGAGTTTGATGGATAAAGCAAGCACTCAGTGTGCTTGGGAATAGCAGGGAAAATGGGCCATGAGCTAGCTCTGCAGAGGACAGAGAGGAAGGGAGTAGCAGCTGCATACTGTCTGTCAGAAAAACCCCTGCTTGGCAGAGCCCTGCTCCGAGGTATCAGAACACACTGTCAGGTAAATAACACGGGCTCCGTTTTGTTGTCATGTGATGTTTTCTCCTGGCAGAGTGGCGAGGACGCAGAAGCAGTGGTAGGTGCTCGGGCATTGTTATAAAGTTATGAATATTTATGTGGTCAACACAAAAAATCCCATTTTAACAAACACCATTTTGATGGATTTAACAAGTTAATCTAAGCAATTTCCACATCCTGGTGGATGCCTGCAAGAGATGAACGGATGGCGTTTCTGTCAATTGTGTTGAGTGAGGAAACGTCTGAAACAGATGTGTGCATTAATCCACATTCATTTGGTAAATGTATTGTTTTGTCTCAGTATTGGGCCTGTGCCATGTGCCTAGCACCATGCTGTTGCTTCTAGTACTGGATCCTCACAGCCACTCTCAGAAGCCCTATCCACACTGTTCACATAGGTTTGGGTGACACCCAGAATCTGAGATGGGGATGGGCACCTTGATGGGGCACAGCTCTGAGGTGTGTGTGAGAACACATAACATAGGGCTAAACCCTTGCCTGGCTGGGGCAGAAAACTTGATGGCCCAAGGCAGGTGGACTTGAGATGGACCGAGGCTCTTGCATTGTACTGCCGTGAACCTCTCTCATCTGCTCCACCTTCCCTGACCACTGGGGACAGTTGCTCCCATTAGCTTCTTCCCCTACTTGGGCTCTTGACACAGGTCTCATAGTTCAACTAGCAAAGCATTTTCACCTGCTTGTTCACAAGCTCTCCTCCCAATAAGTATAGTAATTGTACTTTTGTCTCCGTTTTGTGGCAGGAGAAAATGAAGTTCAGAGAGTTTAAGGGGTTTCATCACGAACAGATGGTTAGGAAGTTCCAATCTGGTCACAGACATAAATATCGATCTCTTTATTTTAAACTATGTATGTACTATTGCTCCTATGTCTGCTCTTTATCCTTAAGTTCTTTGTTCTGGCACCTGTTCCGTAGGGGTTTTCTTCCCCAGCCCTGAGATCACTTAAGGTAGGTTGGATTGGTGTCTCCAATTCTTTACTCCCTCCCTTATTAGAATTGCACGTCCAAGCCTTTTGCCATATGACTTTGCAGTTCCTACCACTACCTCAGCAGCATATATTTCCTCTGCCCATTGATGTTGGGCTTGGCCATCTGATTTGCTTTGGCCATTGGGGTTGTGGAGATAACACAAACTGAGGCCACAAATATGCTTTTAGGGTTTGGTTTGGCCTCTGACACTCCTGGAGTCCATTATAAGAACAGCACTCTCCAGGGAGTTACTAATCCAAGGAGAAGAAGGAACTGTAAGACACAGACCTAAACCCAAGCCATTACCTGGAGCCAAGATTAGCTTGATCAACTCACCTACGAGCAAGAAAATAAGTGTTTGTTATAAGTCACTGAGAGTTTGAGGTTGTTGCACAGCGAAAGCTGACTGATATGCTGCCAAACAGTGACAGAAAGGCTTTCAGAAGACAAGTTCAAAAGTCCTCTACAAAACAGATTTTCATCCTTCCTCCAGCAAGACAACAGTTTTCAGCAAATGTACACTCTGCACCAAACCACTGTGACATTAATTTTGCCTTATCAACTAGAGTATTTTGCAATTATATACTTTAATTCAACAAATTTCAACTCAACACAGTGAACCTGTTAAACATGAGATAAGACAGACGACCATGGAGAGAGAAATCTGGCTCAGTCCTCACAAGTTCACAATCCAACGGCAAAGACAGACACGAACATGAGTAATACTAACAAAAGGTTTTGAGAAATAAGTGCTGCAGCAGGTGACAGAATGTTATCTGACAAGAGGACTTACAAAGTCAGCATGGCAAATATGACATTTGCAGTGAGAGTTAAAGGTCAGAGAGGATTTCCAAAGGCTAAGATGGGAGAATAGGAGGAAAAGACCATGTGGGGAAAGAGATAAGAGTATACTCACACAAAGGCCAGAAAGCCATGTTTAGGAATAACTTTTTGCAAAAACTGGCCAATAACAAAGGTATCCAAAATGGGGTGCTAATAGATGGAGTGATGTCACAGAGAGCCTTTCATGCTAGACTGTGGTGTTTGCACAGGATTTGATGGGAAGTAGGAAGCCATGGAAGGTGTGAGAGTGAGGGAGGACTAGGGGGTATTTGTGCCTTAGATCATTATGGCAGTGCGCCAGATGAAAGGATTGAGGGGGTTGATTCTGGAACTGAAGGCACCAGGTAAGCGTCTGTTACCATTGCCCAACTTAGGGGTTTGGGTAATAGGGTCTGGACCATCAGACATGTGGGCGGGGCCAAAGCAGGGATCTCCAGTTCACTCCAATTTTCTTCCATCCCCTTTCTCCCTTTCAGTTCCTCCACTTCCCTGAGCTATTCCTGTTGCTCTTTTTCTCAGAAGCCTGCAGGGTTATTCCTGCCACACGTCCTATCACTCCAGCAAAGCATTAGCAAAAGCCAGCCATCCATCTGCTGACTCCACAGAAACAGTGAGCACCAGATCCAGGGACAGAGGAGGAGGGAGGGAGGGGACACTTTCCTGATTACAATATTTTATCCTCAAGCATTTGCCACCATCCATCAAATTTGCTAACACGGCAAAAAAATAAAAAATAAAAAATCAGGAACTGAATTGTCAGGGGAGGAAAGGAGGCTCTTATCTTCCAAATAACCTAATACAGCTCCCCCAGCAGTCTGGGATTTATGGGCCAACGGGATGTCCAGATGATAGTGAGTGGGGAGCCAGATTCGGGTGCTTGGGGAAACCAACAAACCCAGTAGGGGACTCCAGATTCGCTGTATTTTAATAATCACTCAAAGAAATGACCTCTGTTTTGATGGGAAGAATTGGAACAAATTGAACACAGGTTCATAATTCCAGTGTGCTCTTCCCCCTCCTCACTCCAAGCAGCTGGACAGCCTCTACCCTTTGTGTTCCACCCCAGCCCTAGGAATCTCTGCCGCTCCTTCCCTCCTTTCCCGTCCCCATCCTCTTTCCCGCCCCTTGTCCCCAGCTTCTGAGTCCTCGTATTTGTTTTCTGTGAGCAGGAACCTCATCCGACTGTCAGTTCTCTTCAGCACCTCATGCAGGGCCTGGCACTGCCTGATGCTAATAAACGCCTGTGGACGATGGTCAGCAGAGGCGTGCACTGCCCAGCTTCCTGCCACAGCTGCCCTTTAAGACAGCAGACCCAGCCCACACAGCTCCAGGAAGGGAGATGCCAGCATCCCCTTGCCCATGGTCTCGCTCTGAGCCATTTCGTCTCAACTGGCCTCCCACTCCCCTGCCTGACCACAGCTTTGTCTCCATCTCCCAGATTCCGAGGCTCTGCACACCTCCTCCACCAGAGACCTTGGCTCCCACATACCCTTCAAGCTATGTCCTGCTCAAACAGCTCTGAGTTGCACCTGCCCCCACCCTGACCAGGACCTCAGGACCACATACACACACAGCACACATGTATATGGATCATGTATAGCCCACACATTCATACCACACACGTGTATACACAAGCTACACACAACACATGCACATACACACTCTGCATAGCACATACTCACACATACAAACACTGATACACACCACACACATATGTACCATGTGCACCTACACACACATGCCACACACATGTATAGGGGTAGACACACTATGTACACTCCCCATACATACACCCGCATGTGTGTATACACATGTGTACATGCCCTGTGCATACCAACCCACACATACATACCACATATGCCATGCATGCATACATGTATATACATAACATGTATACATGCCACACACATATACACAGCATACATACCCCACGTATGCATACCACACACGGCTTTCCACACCGCGTACAGCACACATATGCACACTCACACACACAACATTCACTGGGACTATAATTCCTCCAGAGTGGCCTGTTCTGATCCAGCCCAATTAGAAGTTTTCTTGGAAGGCCTCTAGAAACCTCATTTCTGTTTGTTCGTTTGTTTGTTTTCTAACCAAACCTAGGACTTTTCTTAAATAAATGTGAAGATTTTCAACTCTCAAAGAGGAGGGCCATACTGGGCCCACGCCGGGATGCCAAGGGTTTGAGCCAGCCCACTCTAACACCTTAAAGATGGTGGTGGAAAGCAGCCTGAGATGGAAGGTGCGCAGGGGCTGGGGCTGGGGTCAGCAATTGCCAGAAGTCATTGTCCTCTTCTCACAAGGGCTGGGGCTGACCTGGCCAGGGGCCCACCAAGAAGCCAGTAGACATGGCAGTTTCCACAGCATTCATGCCAGAACTGGACCTGAGATATCGGTGGCAGATGCAGACCAAGCCCACAAACACGGGCAAGGCCAGGTCTAGATGTCAAATAACACACAGATAAAGCCCAGGATCTAGGGCCAGAGGCAGGATCCAGGTCCTTGCCTCAGAGAAGAGACCAGAGCCCAAGTGCTTCTGGAACAAAGATAAAGAAGTTAGAATGGCCAGAAAGTGGGGCTTGCTTTGCTAGCCCATCAAGGATATAGAATAGAGAAAGGCAAATTGGCTTAAAAGATTAGGGTAGATCAGACCTCCCTGTGGAAAGTGGAGGCAGAAAGCAGTTTTTAGAGCGGTCATTCAACAAAAATTTATTGTGCTGCTACTACATGCCAGGCGCTAATACAACGGCAATAGGCAAGTTCCTGCCATTAGGGAGTTTACCAATGTATTACAGTTAAATACTGAGATAAGGACTGTCAAAGAGAGTGTGATTCTACCAACTGGCCTCTCTGTCAAGAGCCACTGTTAACCTCTAAACCTTCAGTCGCCTGACTTCAACTTTTAGCAGCACCACGTCACATCCCCAAATTCCGTCTAACATACACCACCTCTCAGGCTCACTGTTTTTCCCATTAGCATGCCAATCTTGTTCCTAATTTAGCCCTCAGAATAAGCCAGGTTGTCAGTTTGCTATTCCCTAATCCCTTCTCACCCCAGCAATTGAAACTAATGATTGCAATATTGCTGAGTGCCTTGTGTCCTGATCTGCTGTGCTCAGAGTGGGTAATCAGTACCACAGGGGGCTTATGGGAGCTCACAGAGCCAGTGCCAGGTAAACAATGCCTCCTGCCTCCACACTGGTCCAATGTGTTTCAACAAGCACCTTTAGGGTCCTTATGTTAGGAATTGAGAACCAGTTTCCGCCCTCTGGAAACTCATGGTTCAGTGGGAAAGGCAGACCCTAATGGGTTATTCAAATGGTACTGAAGGCCACCTAAAGCGGGTGGGTGTTGTGCCAAACCCTATTGACTCCAATGGGGATGGCACCACATTCAAGAGGCCGAAGAAGACACCCAGAGACACCAAATGAGACATAGGGTTTTACTGGGGGCTTTACATAAAGGGGAGAAAGTACAGTGTTTGGGGGTTGGACAAGAGAACCACACAGCCCAGTGGCAGTGGGCTGGACAGCAAAACTGGAGCCACTTGCAAAAGGCATGGAGTTTGTATAGCATTTTCACTTAGCTTCCTTTCCCTAACAACTTACACCTGTCAACCTTTATTCAACCCCCAAACTGAGGCCTCAATCCCCTGTACTGCCAGTGTTCCACCGGGCAGGTGGGGGGCTCAGATGTTCCTCAGAGACAAGGAACAAATCTCCAGGTTGGCCACTCCCAGATTCTCTAAGTTGGAACACACATTCAGGTGTGTCTGCCACACAGCGTCATTCTCAGGGTATGTGTAAGTTATTGCCATCAGGTGCATTTCCCCTCCATGGGGGCAGTGCATTGGGGGAAAGCCGGGGCATCTTCTGGAATTGAGGATGCCTGAACTGAATCTTGGAGAAAGAGTGGGAGAAAGTCAACACCTAAAGATGGGGAGGAGGAGCCATGCAAGGAAGAGGGACCCCAGGAAGCAGCAACGGCACAGTGAGCCAGGTTATCCGCACATCAAGGCTGCGGGAGTCCAGATGGTAGGCCAAGTGTGGCAGGAGAGGAGGCTGTAAGGGACCCTGGAGCCAGACCCTGGAGAACCTTGTCAGCCAGGCTAAAGAGCTTGAGTTGATTCTGGAGCTGATGGAAAGTCAGCGAGGGATGCTTTGCAGAGAAGGAGGCCGGTTACATGGCTGTTGCAATAGTTCCAGGAAGGGCAGAGGGAAGGGATGACTTAACCAGGTCACCCAGATGCAGTTATTGGGCCGTTCCTAGGACACATTGAATCAGGATATCTGATGGCAGCCCCACAAATGTGCTTTTTTAATAACCTGCCCCTGGTACTAAAGTTTAAGGGCCACCAAACAACATTTTAAAAATCCCTATATAGATGCTAGTCAATGTGCCACTTGGCTTATAAAGCAGGACTTTATCTATGACTATATCCAACTTAGGTATATTCTTAAGTAAACCCTTAAAAGAGAACCATTGAAGATTGAGATCTAAGGTATCACAGCAAAGCACCCCTTTGTAGCAAAGCTCTCTGTTTCCTGTGAAACCCCATGACATTGATTAGCACACATCTTCTTGGCCTGCAACTCATTCATATGTGCACATTTTGTCAGCCCAATGAGAGTGTTAGCAGAAAGGGGTACAGGAAAAAACATGAGTACTAGAGTAACTGTCCTGCATTCCAATCCAACAATGATATTCAACAGCCTCGGGGTTTAAGATAGTCACTCAACGTTTCTGGACTTGAGTTTGGGGTGACCAGCTCATCCTGGTTTGCTGAGAACTTTCCAGGATTTAGCACTATGCCCTAGTCCCATGTCCTAGAAAACCCCTTAGTTCTGGGCAAGCCTGGATGGTTGATTAGCCTACTTCAGTTTCCTCATTTGTAAACAAGAGTGTTGGCTGGGCACCGCAGCTCATGCCTATAATCCCAACATTTTGGAAGGCCAAGGTAAGCAGATTGCTTGAGCCCAGGAGTTCAAGACCAGCCTGGGCAACATGGTGAAACCCCATCTCTACAAAAAATGCCAAAAAACTTAGCTAGGCATGGTGGCATACACCTGTTGTCCTAGCCACTCAGCAGGCTGAGGTAGCAGGATTGCTTGAGCCCAAGAGGTCGAGGTTGCAGTGAGCCGTAATCATGCCACTGCACTCCAGCTTGAGCGATAGAGCGAGACTCCATCTCAAAAATAAAATAAAGTCAGAATGTTAATATCTACCTACAGGGATGCTGTGAGGATTCAAGGGGGTTAATCAAAACAAGAATTGCTTGTTTTTTCTTCTGTCCCTTGGGATTCTTCCTCCAGGTTGCAAACAAAAGCACTACATCCCATTTGATTGGAGGAAGCAGTTTGGCTTACCATGCACTTGTAAGGATGTAATTTGATTTGTTTCTCACAACAACCCTGTACAGAAAACAGGGAGGATATTTTGTGCCCACTTGATAGACGGGGAAATGGGAAATAAGACGAGTTAAATGGCCCAGTGGGAAACATCTTTTCTCTTAACCCTTTAAGTTTCTGCCTAGGTCCTGAAGAAAGAAATTGCTACCCACACTTTCGGCCCCCTGGAGAGGAGGAATAGCTAATGGGGTCATTCAGGGGTGGCACTTACTGAGCTCCACTTCACTCATGGGTGATGTGCCATTTCACATCCCTTCCCTTCTGCCAGGTTGTTCATTTTCTCCATAGAGTCACAGTTTTGGGGAAAAAAAAAAAACCCTCCGTTTTAAGCAAAAGTGACTAGGAAACAGGAAGCCTAGTTAAGCCTAGCAGCCAGAACAAGCTTCTCGAGCTCTGCTTCTCCCAGAGGGCAATGAATTGGGACCTGGTACATGTGTTCAATCATGGTTAAAACAGGAACTTTGTTTCTGATCTGGCTATTGATCTTTGGCCAGAGGACCCGAGCCGGTGGGGTGTGGAGAGGAGTGGCTGCATGCATATAGGCCTAACAACTGGACTCCCAAGTTGCTAACACTAATGACTGACTCAGTAACCCGATGACTAAGCTCCCAAGCAAGACTTGAACCCGTGGCGACTACTCCTGGATCCAACATGCATTCCCCTACGTTGCACAGCTGCACCCTGGAAACCACACCTCATAGGAGCTCAATCTATTATTGTTAACACTCTCACCCCAGACAAGCAGCTTTAAAAAAACTGTTTTAGGCAATACCACCAGCCTTTTGCTGTCGTTCATTAAGGGTTTAGCAGCTTGGTATTGATTTTCCCGCAGCTGCCTCTGAACTTTAATTCCTGCAGCAGAAAACAAGGCTTTGTCTGCGACATTTCCTGTCCAAGTGGTGGGTAACAACCATTCCTGGGATGCTGATTTCCCCAGCTATGCTACAAACCACAGGTTGCCCGCAATATGTCCTTTGTCTATTCCAAAGAGTAATTTCTGTAGCTGCAGGAGGTCCCTTCAAATGTGAGCAGTGGCTCCACCTCCTTCCTAAATCAGCAGCGCCTTCAAAAACCCCAGCCTTTGGAAATCCAATGACCACCCTGCTCCTCACACTGACTTGCAGCTAAGAAAGTGCTGTCTTATATTTATGTCATATTTGTTACATTCAGATTTCTCTTAAATGTTAATTCCTAGGGATTAGAAAGGACCTTAACAATCTTCTCTTGCAAGCATCATCCTGATATTTTATCCCCTCTGCAACATCCCCACCAAGTGGCCATTCTGGCTTTGCTTGAACACCTCTAAGGACAAGCAACTCACCTCCTCCATAGGAAAGCAACTTTGTTCAGGAAAGCTCTGAAAAGCAGAACATTTTTCATTGTGTGGAATCAAAATCTGCCTCCCGGAAACATCGGCCACAGCTTTCTCTGCTAAATCCCTGCTTCTCATCCCTGAAGCCCTGGATCCTATCCACAACACCTGTGTGAGTGAAGAACCCACCTCCGAGGCAGCCCCTGTGTGCTCCGCATACTTCTCTTCCCAAACGATTTGATTTGAGTTCCCCTGCGGAACAGGCACTGTGCTGTATGCACCTGTGAATGTTTTCTCATATTTATCTCATGGGGTAAGATTTGCTACCCCCATTTTACAGACCAAAAAGCTGAGGCTCAGAGAAGGTAAATAACTTCCCAAGGATACACAGGTAATCAGTAGAAGAGACAGACTCTAACCTTAGAGTTGCCTGCCCCAGAGCCTGTGTTCTCTCCCCTATTCTGTGCTTTCTAAAAATAGAGCAAGTTTAGTTTCAAAGGGAGAGCAGAATCTGGCAAGACATGTCCAACAAGAGCAGCGAATTTCTCACAGCCACTAAGGAGGCCTCAGGAGAACCCTGCTCCTGGCTCACCCCTTCTGTCTCCGCAGGTGGAAGGCACGGAAGGAAATATTGATGCCAATGGTACCTGAGGCTGCAGTGGACCGAGTGGTCACTCAGCCACCAGCAGCAGCCTGCCTGGTGCAGCAGGGCCCATGATGACAACTGGTGCCCAATTCCGGTTCCAAGGCACAGTCACAGAATGGCATTCTGAGAAGGGAGACTGGGGTCCACTCAACCATCACTAAGAAGCCACAGTCAGAGCTCTGCCTTCTGCTTTGGGCCTCTATTCCAAGCCCCTGCTCCTGTAGCCGGGGTTCGTAGGCTCCTCGCGAAAGCTCAGACTCTCATCACTCCTACCTGTCTTCTTCCTCACAACCCGGAACATGTCTCTGGGGCTCATACCTGACCTGGACTGTAACCGCTCTGCAAATGAACCCACCCATGCTCTAATGGACCAGTCTGGAACTAGACCCCTTGCTCACCACACACCACCACCACCCATTCCTGCCCCAGCCACAAAGCCAGAAACGGGACATGGATGGAAGAAGGAAGACAAAAGGCAGGAAGACCAGCCAAGAGGCTTTTGCAACTGTCCAGGTGAAAGATGACAATGAACCAGGAAAGAGGTAGTAAGGCTGGAGAGAAAGGAATAGCCGAGATATTTTAGCAATAAGAATGGAATACAGTGACCAACAGCATGCTGATCACAGTCATGGTTGGGACATGTGACTGACAGCTTCAAGATGCTCCCAGCGATCCTCAGTACCTAGCGTTCATGCATCGGATATTAATGTAATCCTTCCATTTGAATGTAGGTTGGACTTAGTGAGTTGTTTCTAATAAATGTAGCAAAAGTGATACGATATCATTTTGGACATTAGGTTACAAAAGGCTCTTTCCATCTTCCTAGCCTTCCCCCACTCACTCTGACGGAAGGCTGGGGCCGTGATATGAGCTGCCCTATGGAGAGGCCCATGTGGCAAAGAGCGGAGAGGAGCCTCCAGCCAATGCCCAACAAGGAAATGAATCCTACCAATAACCACATGAGCGCACTTGGGAGTGGATTTTGCTCTGTGCCAGTCTTCAGATGACCGCAGCGCCAGCTGATGCTTTGATTGAAGCATCAAATCAAATCCTTCTGAGAGACCCAGACCGGAGGACCCAGCTCAGCTGCTCCCAGATCCTCTCCCACAGAAACTGCTTGTAAAGTTCATTGTTTTAAGCTGCAAAGTTTGAAGGCAATTCATTACACAGCCTTAGATAACCAATATAAACAGAGAAACAAGCAAGGTATGCTTTTTCAATTCATGAGGAGATTCCAGATGTCCAGGGCAAGAAAGAGAAAGGAGTCCCTGACGGTGCCCATGTTCTTATCATGGGAACTCACATGCATGTCGATGCCATTTACTGAGCTTGGAACCCTAATGGTGGAACAAGATTTTAAGGAAAGAAAACAAAACAAACTTTGGTCGTGTTCAGCCTGAAACACCCAAGAGAATAATGGCTTCCAGCTTCATCCATGTCCCTACAAAGCACATGATCTCATACACAGGCGATGGGTTGATAGGTGCAGCAAACCACCATGGCACACGTTTACCTGTGTAACAAACCTGCACATCCTGCACGTGTACCCCAGAACTTAAAAAAATAATTTTTTAAAAAAGAAATACCTAAGAGAAATGCAACTGGGTGAGTTGAGAAGGTAGTTGGATTTATGACCCTGGAGCTCAGAAGGAAAACATTGGCAGGAGACAACCATCTGAGAGTCATCCCCCTGGAGCCACTTGGAATAAGTTTATTTCTCCATCCACATAGAAGTCTTTGAAGCTTGTTTTTTGTTTTGTTTTGTGGGTTGTTTTTGTTTTTGAGATGGAGTCTCATTCTGTCACCCAGGCTGGAATGCAGGGGTGCAATCTCGACTCATTGCAACCTCCACTTCCCGGGTTCAAGGGATTCTCCTGCCTCAGCCTCCCGAGTAGATGGGACTACAGGTGCCTCCCACCACGCCTGGCCAATTTTTGTAATTTTAGTACAGGCAAAGTTTCACCATATTGGCCAGGCTCATCTCGATCTCCTGACCTTGTGATCTGCCTGCCTCGGCCTCCCAAAGTGTTGGGATTACAGGCATCAGCCACCACACCAGGCCTCTTTGAAGTATTTGTAAGGAGTTCTCATGTCTCCCATGAGTTTGGCTCAAGTACGTCCACTGTCTTGTACTTTTTCTCAGATAATTTGGCTCCAAGTGCCCAATCTGCTTCTGGGCCTGTCAGATATAAGTTTTATTTCCCCTGCTCTGCTTATAATTGAACAACTGGGCAAGTTACTTAATTTTTGGTTTCCTCATTTGCAAAACAGTTGTTTTGAGGTGAAAATAAAATTCCTGGCAAACATGCAGCATTGTGACTAGCACATAAATGGTCAATAAATGTTAATAATTATAGCATCTAGAACAGCACTATCCATATTATGTAAGCAACATATGTAACTTTTAATTTTCTAGTGTCCACATTTTATTTTTTTAATTGTTTTGGGGTACAGGTGGTTTTTTGTTACATGAATAACCTCTTTAGTGGTGATTTCTGAGATTTTGGTCCACCTGTCACCCCAGCAGTGTACACTTTACCCATGCGTAGTCTTTTATCCCTCATCCCTCTCCCACCCTTCCCTCCAAGTCTGCAAAGTCCATTGTATTATTCTTATACTTTTGCATCCTCATAGCTTAGCTGCCAGTTTAAGTGAGAACATGTGATATTTGGTTTTCCATTTTGAAAAGTGAAAGGAACAAGAGAAATTAATTATATTAATATATTTGATTAATATATTAATATATTGGCCAGGTTAGTCTCAAACTGCTTACCTCATGTGATCCGCCTGCCTCAGCCTCCCAAAGTGCTGGGATCACAGGCGTGAGCCACTGAGAGTGTATAGGCTCTAATTTTTTTTTTTTTTTTTTTTTTTTTTTTGAGATGGAGTCTTGCTCTGTCACCCAGACTGGAGTGCAGTGGCACAATCTTGGCTCACTGCAGCCTTGGCCTCCCGGATTCCAGCGATTCTCCTGCCTCAGCCTCCTGGGTAGCTGGGATTACAGGTGCACACCACCACACCCGGCTAAATTTTGTATTTTTAGTAGAGACGGGGTTTCACCATGTTGGCCAGGCTGGTCTTTAACTCCTGCCCTCAGGTGATCTGCCCACCTCGGCCTCCAAAAGTGTTGGGATTACAGGCATGAACCACCATGCCCAGCCCTCTGATCTTAATTCTGACACTTAGTAGCCAAGTAACCTGAAGGTTCAGAGTCACTCTGCAAAAAGAAGATAAGAAATCCATCTGGCTTATGTAACAAAGACCACAAAAATATCTAGAAATTTTTACTCAATAATACTTATCCTGGTATTCCAAGGTAAGCAAATAATCTGAAATATATGAAAACCATTATGTGCAAAGATGTACATCACAGCATTGTCTACAATGGTTTTCCAAATGAAATAATCTGATCGTCCCACAGTAGGGAAACAGTTAACAACAAACATCCTTAATGTTTAGGCATGTTACATCTGTACCTTACTAATTGTCACAATAGCTACTTTATCTCTACAGTAGAGACAAGGAATTGAGACTAAGGGAAGTTGTCATTTTTCTTAGACTGCAAAACTCTTGAAAGTAAATCAAATATAGTTATTATTAGACCTCATACTTAGATAGCATTTACTTTGTGCTTTGCATATAAGTCATTTAAATCCTGATTTGTCTGCTCCATAGTGTTCAGAATTATCATTAAGAACAATTTTGTGAACCAGGCAATGTGCTAACAACTTTAGCTGAAATACCTTATTTCTGTCTTACAACCCTATAAGGTGAGAGCTATTATCAGATCCATCATGTGGATTAGGAAACTGAGGCTCAGTGGGTAAGTTGACCATTTTATTATATTATTTTATATCAATAAAGGAAAGGAGTCAAGTGCTATAAAGAATACATTCCTAGTCATAGGAGGAGATCATAAGAGTTGGCAACAGGAAACACATGTATTTATTAAACATGTACTAATAAATGTGCCAGCTATCGCTCTAAGTGCTGTGGGCACAGAGACAAAGCCCTTGATCTCATGGCATGGGATTTTGAGTCTCTTTGAGCCCTTGATCCCCTTGATCTCATGGCATGAGAGGTGAGTAGTAAACAAACAAACATAAACATGTGTGCAGATGTGGATATGGTCAGCTTGTGATTTGTCTAATAGAAGACAAACAGAAGGAACAGAGCATGTTAGGAATGGGACAATGTTGCTGTGGTATACAGGGTAACCAGAGACAAATTATGTAAGGGAGTGTCATTTGGACAGAGATCTCAAGGAAGAAGGGAGTAAGCCATGTGCACTTGGAAAGAACATTCCAGGCAGAAGGAAACAGCAGCTGCCCTAAGATAGGAGTGTGCCAGTGTATTGCAGGAACAACCAATACATAAGGATGCTAGTAGTTCTAAAAAAAAAATTTTTTTAAAAAGTGAGCAAAAGGGACAATAATAGGAGATGAGGCCAGTGGCCCAGACTGTATTGGCTCTTGTGGTCATAGCAAGGTTTTGCCTTTTACTGTAAGTGAGATGGGAGCCAATTGGAAGGTTTGGGGGCAGAGGAGTGGCATGTGATATGAATTGTAAAATTTAAAAATAAAATAACTCTGACTGCCATGCTGAGAACAGATTGCTGGGGAACAAAGGCCAAATCAGGGAGAGCAGTTAAGAGGCAACTTCAGTAACCCAGTGAAAGACGCCAATAGCTTAGACTGGGATGATAGTGGGAAAAGTAGTGAAAAGTGGTTAGCTTTAGATTCAGGATGTATTCCGAAGGACAGATAACAGGATTTGTTGGTGATTTTAATACAGATCATAAAAGAAAGACAGTCAAGATGATTCCAACCAACGTTTTTAGCCAAAGCAATTGGAAACACAGACATGTCACTTATTAAAATAGGGAAGACCATGGGAAGAACAAGTAAGGGGAGAAAACCATGAGCTGGCTGGACAATGTTTAAGATGCCTGTTAGACATCCATATGGAAATGATGAACGGTCTGTTGAATGTATGGATCTAGAGGTCAGAGAAAAGCTGTAAGTTGGATTGATAAAATTGGGAGTCATTAGGCTATAGTGGTATTTAAATGTCCTTCAAGTGTCAAATGTTGCTATTAAGTCAAGTAAGATAATAAGTAGCACTAGCACTAGCCATTGGACTTGGAAACATGAAGGTTATTGGTGACCTTAACATGAGTGTATTGGCACAGTGATAAGAATGAGAGTCTAATTGGATTATTATTAAAAGAGAATTTTTTTAAAAAGGAAGTAGAGGTAAGTATGGATCTCCCCCAATCTTAGACATCTAATGTAGACACAAAGTGGTCCACCAATGTGATTCAGGTGGATACAAAGGTACATTCTCCCTTCACTATGGTGACAGAGCTCAGGACAGAAAGGTAGCTTCTCATCAGTAGACATACAGAGGCTTTTCAGAGTCAGCAAAAAAACAAAGAGGAAAGTAATATGGCACAATACCAGGCACAGCTCCATCCCTGGAGTGGCAGAGAAGACCATGACAGGGACAGGGAATCTATGTGGCCATTGTTATGAAGGGTTCTAGTAACTCATGAGGAGCCAGGAAGGTGGGGTTTGGTTTGAGGCTGAGCCAGAGACATGTCAACTGTTACCATGGCGACCTCTTCCACTCCCATGTGTGTGACCCATGAAACAGGTTTACACATGAGAAAATGCAGACAATTTAAAGAGAAAACAATCAGAATCATGATATATGCAGCATGTATTAGACCATTCTCATGCTGCTAATAACATACCCAAGACTGGGTAATTTTTAAAGGAAAGAGGTTTAATTGATTCAGTTCAGCATGACTGGGGAGGCCTCAGGAAACTTACAGTCATGACAGGAGGAGAGGCAAACACATCCTTCTTCACATGTCAGGAAGGAGAAGTGCTGAACAAAAGTGGGGAAAGCCCCTTATAAAACCATCAGATTTCGTGAGAACTCACATTCATGGGGAGAGCAACACGGGGGTAACGACCTCCAAATTCAATTATCTCCCAAGAGGTCCCTCCCACAACACATGGAGATTATAATAACTACAATTCAAGATGAGATTTGGGTGGTGACACAGCCAAACCGTATCACAGCATGATTGTTGTACAAAAAAACAAAATTCCAGGAATAAAGACACTAATGACACTTAGCAACATGTAAAACAATGTCAGTGTTGAAGCACTAGAAATATGGAGAGGTTCTTATTTCTCTATTTTGTAACTTGTAGTGGAACTCTTAGGTAGTTTTTATAGTACAAAAAAAAATTAAGTAGACAATAATCCAAGCCAGTCTCCCAGAGTTGTTATGAAGATTATAATGACTAATATTTGAATAGCTCACAAAGTGCTTTTCACACATTTAATCTCATTTAATCTTCACAACCAACATGCCTTCTCTTGGCACTCTATAAAATCCTTTTTATTGTTGCACTTAGCAAAAGGTATCGCAATGATGTGTGTACATATCTTTTTTACATTACAGACTGAAGTATCCAAAAGATAAAAGCCATGTCTTTTCTTCCTTCTCCTTGACAAGGAACACAAACCCTGGCACATGACAGGAGCTCAGTAAATGTTCAGGGATGGATAGATAATGGTTAAACAGATTAATGAGAGGATGAACGGTTGAGAAGATAGACGGAGGGATAGATGGATGGATGGATGAGTGGATGGATGAGTGGATAGAGGAGTGGATAGAGGGATGGATGGAGGGATGGAGGGAGGGAGAGATGGATGGATGGATGGATGGATGGATGGATGGATGGATGGATGGACGGACAGATGATGGACAGACAGACGGACGGACAAAGAATCAAAGGGTGCATCATTGGACATGAGCACTTGACTGTCCCAAGGCCACAGAGTTACACTTAATGCCTATAGACAGAGCCAACCACCACTCCCTTCACCCAAAGCTAAAGTATTTTGAAAACCCCATGGTTCATTAATAGGTCATTAATACTCCCCATATCTCACATTTCTGATTGTATTAGTGAGTCCTTCTTCTTAGCTTTCCTCTCCCATACTCATATGCCCACATTGCTCTATGCTTCTCTCTCCGCTTCCTTAACTCCATATTGTTCTTGTCTCACCCAAACCCTTCCATTCAATACCCAGAACTCTCTGAACCATGAAGAATGTGTCTATATCCTAAAACTCTCTTTCCTCTTCTACACTGAAGTGAACCTAGCTCTCACCTGGAACCCCACTTTCTTATAGCTATCTCTGGAAAGCTTCCCATTTTTTCCCATCTCTAGGACATCTTTTTAGAACATCTCCACATCAGGTTATGTTCTGTTATGTGCTGTTGCAGTACCATGGATTGCATATGCAGGTGTATTATCTATTTCAGCAATTTCCTCTATGTTATCCAGAATCAGTACACACAAAAGTCAGATTGTCTATGTAGATGCTTCAGTCTCATTCACATGTTTGAAAAAATTTTACAATTAGATGTTTACAAGAACCATGACATATTCTGCATATGCATCAGGACAATTTCAATTGCAAGTGACAGAAAACCAGCTCAAACTGGCTTGCATTAAGTAAAGGGAATGTATTGGCTCTTGCAACTTGGAAAGTCCAGCAGAGGTTCTGGCACCAGATTACCAGGTCTTTGTCTTCTTTCTCAGACAGGCTCTTTCTTCATGGTGGGAAAGATGACCACTTGCAATTTCAACCTTGTTTATGCCCAGAGTCCAAAAGCATCTATCTATCAATCACATATGAAAGCATTGATTGGCTCTGAGTTTTAGTATATTCATGAAGTTAAGAGGAATGTAGCAAAGCATGAAGATTGAGAGTCCTAAAAGGAGCAAATGGAATTGAGGGAGGAAGGGAACATATGAATCCCTCAAGATAACACACACAACATTTAAGTCATGTCTATGCCATCTCAAAACAGGTTGACAGTGACCTGGTTACTCACACATCAAATAATTGATCTTTTTGGCTTTTATATCTACATCATTTTTCAACTTACTAAGAATTAGCAGTATCTAAATGGAACATGGTAAGAAAAGTTGGGGGAAGGTTGTCCTCTGATCAGAAATTAACATATAAAATTGTTGACCATGGTCTTCTCTAGGGAGAAAAGTGGGAGTGGGAGGGGGTGGTGATAGAAATAAATTTGATTTTTTTCCTTTGTATATTTTTTATACATTGCTTGGTGGTTTCACATGGAGTATGAAGGAACTAAAAAGCTCCCTATAAAGGAAAGAGAATGAAGATTCAGGAGCTTGGTTCAGAGAGATTCTGGAGAAATAAGATGAAGAAATGGCATTTTCTGGAAGTTGTGTGCATAGCTGCAGAGCCTGATTCCATTTACTTGTTATTGGAAAAGCTAGCCCAGGCATAAGGCAAAGAAGGATGACTGTGGTCCCTTCCCAAAGCTGAAGAGCTGGCATTGTAGCCGAGAGAAAATTGTTGTTTTTATTAGTGCTGTTTGTCTACTGTTTAAATCCATACTTTAGTGTACTAGGAATTTGAACTTAAAAATTACATTCATTTGCTTTGAACAGTATGCTAATAAATTGAAAGTTAAATTAGATCTAAAATCTGTTCTATCTTTAAAAAACAATCACAGAAAAAAATCAGAAAACTGGCCAGCATTGAAATAGGAAAAGACCAAGTTGGGAATTAATTTTTCCTCCAAATTTGATAATTATTGAATTCCTGTGGATGTAAGTTCCAGTTGAATTATCAACCTTGTCTGGACAGAATGAGAATGATTTTTTAAAAATAGCCTATAAGTCAAATTGGGTGAATGATGATATACAATGTTGGTATATTTTGGAATAAGAAAGAAACGAATGATGTATTTGAGTGTCATTAAGTCTGTCATTGATGAGAAATTAAGTCACTAAATCTGACAGTGTGCTCATGATTTGGGAGTCAAATCGCCATGGAATGTAAAATTAAGGAAGATAGACACGGCATACCTAACCCATGTGCGGGATCGAATCAGTTTTACTCAGAACACAGCGGCATTTGCTGGGAATTACTATGTTTAAAGACCATCAATATTGTATATTTTGGGATCATGCTTAGTTTGAAAAGAGTATGGATAAATTGAGAGAACATAGCTTTATTAAGACCACCTGATGTTAAGGAATTTTACACTAATCTGAGTGGATTTAATTTCCTAAAGCAGTATGTTTGTTCTTGTCTTGATCCCCCCTGGATGTGGCGAATAGAGAGACAGATAAACAAGTGTTTAACATTCCTGAGTAGACCAAACCTTTGTGCATTATTCAGCATGCAGCTGCTGGGAGGGAAAATTGCATACAGCATCTTTCCACCCGAAGAGGAAGAACACGTAATCATCTAACAGATATACTAAAAGGCCCTCCCCTTTTATACTTTGTTAACCACAAGTCTGTCCAAAGAGATTTTTTTTTACACTGAATTTATCCAAGGGTCCAAGGAGAGTAGGATGTGTCCCAGAATAAAGATAAGGAATAGTCACATCAAATTCGTGACTATAAACCAGGTGTTTAAAAGAAGGACTATGATTGCACAGGGCAAGAGGACTATTTATCTCAGGTCCTCCATTTCCAAAGGTGTCCAAAACCACTTTTCTGTTATCTTCAATTGTCTTGTTATACATTCATTCACAGAGCCACCTGACAAGTATTCATCATGCAGCTTTAATCTTTTGTCCCATTACCAAGCCCTATCACGTAATACACCATGAATTAATCCTATAACTAAGTTGTGAAGAACATAATTATAGTGTAGTGTATTTTTTGGTCCTAAAGTGTTAATTTAATGTAATTCTTTCTTAAGGTTTCTGAATCTATAGACCTGTTTCAGCAAATAGGGTTTTTTCTTTTGTGTGTGTGTGTGTGTGTGTGTGTGTGTGTGTGTGTGTGTGTGTGTGTGTGTGTCTCAAAATATAAAGAAAAAAAAAAGGCGGTGGGAAGAGAAAACAAAATAAAAAGAGTTCTGTTCTCCTTTCATCTCTGAAAAGCCATGGTCACCAACTAAAATGAATAAAAACATAGTTAATGTAATTGAAAGAAGTGAGATGGGTGAGAATAGGAAATGACGAGGATTGCAGCAGACGTAAGAGTTCAAAAGAGCTTATGCCGAAACGCCCCATTGAGAAGGAACAATGAATATTTAGCACCAGCTGCTTAGGGTGCCACGTGGAAATTCAGACCCAGGGTTACCAGATCTTCTAATATTTTCAAGAGAAACCATGAATCCATATATTCATTTAAATTTCTCAATTTTTAAAGGCTGGATGAATTTTTGTTACATTTTTTATATCAAACAAAACATATCTTCCACCAAGAGTTAGCCTGTAGAGCATCAGTTTGGATCTATGATATAATTAAAGGTAAAAGTCCAATTGTAAGGCATTTAAAGGCATGGCAATTTGGTGGTCCTCCAAAGGATAAGACAATCAGGGTTTGGCCTATGAGTCTTTATGCAACACGAGCCAAAGCCCAGACTAGGTGAGATGAGCCAAAGTCATTTCTTCTGAGCAGATGTGCAGCTGTTGTTACTGGGATGCACGTGCTGTATGTTAATTGGAGCTCATGCTATTTTAAATGTGTGAATGTTTTTGTTATGGATCCCTCATGTAACTCATAGGACATTGCCTTTTGAAGCTCATAAATTTTTTATAATCTAATATTATCAGAATAAAATAAGTAACGAGTAGATTCAGACTTATTTAACCCTAGAAACTGTTCTTAATAAATTGAGACAGCACAGAAGTTGAATTCAGGAGTCATAAAAATGTAGAGCTGGGGCCTCAAAGAAATAATAACAGGTAAAACTATAAGATTTCACAGATGGCCAGGCACAGTGGCTCATGCCTGTAATCCCAGCACTTTGGGAGGCCGAGGCGGGCGAATCACAAGGTCAGGAGATTGAGACCAGCCTGGCTAACACAGTGAAACCCCGTCTCTACTAAAAATACAAAAAACTAGCCGGGTGTGGTGGCACGGAGCTGTAGTCCCAGCTAGTTGAGAGGCTGAGGCAGGAGAATCACTTCAACCCAGGAGGCAGAGGTTGTAGTAAGCCGAGATCGCGCCACTGCACTCCAGCCTGGGCAACAGAGCGAGACCCCATCTCAAAAAAAAAGAGATTTCACAGAGTCAAATATATCCACCTATTTATTCAACAAGTATTAGTAACTAACATATACACACTGTGTTAAAAGCTATACACACACGTGGTATTTAATCTTATGACAATCCTGTGTCTTAGTGTGGATTCCTGCAGAAATAGCACACAAGACAAAAATCTGAGGGCAAGTTGTTTATTTGGGAGGTGACTACAGGACACACTGGTAGGGGAGTGGAAAAGTGGGACAGAGAAGGGAAAGAAGGCAGTAAAAAGGTGTGGTGTCACAAGCAGGAACCACCACGGACAATTAGAGCTCAATACCACCAGGGAGCTCTGAGATACTGTGTTGAACTTGACCTTCAGAATTCTCCCTTTTGAGGAGTAAAGGAGCTGGGATATTTATACAATAACTTCCTTTAGTCATTGGCTGAAGGCTGCTCCCAGGAATTAGTTCCTTGGCATTTCTGAGCTGTCGTGCTTGTGGTAGCCAAAGAGAGGCCCCAGGAAAAGAAATGCATGTGCTGGCAGTGAAAAGTTAGGCAAACATGCACAGAAATGGTAAGAGCCAGGGATATGGGTGGGACACAAAGAGTGTCTACTACAGACCTGAAGGTAGATCCTATCCCACTTCGCAAATGAGGACACACGGGGTTCACTCTTCAGGTAGAAAGTGCTGGCAGGTAATCCCCCCTTGGAAGCATGCCAGTCAGAAGCAGGACAGCCAAGACTTCTTCAAGAGACAGGGCATGGAGAGAGAAGTTGTCAGCTGCTTTGACGGCCTAGGGGAAGGTACTGACTGACGGTCTATATATGGATCCCCAGGTTTAGGCATCAACAACACATCATCAGGCATCAGCATGCAGGGCTTTGATGCAGTAATGTCAATGTTCTTTGGACATCATCAGAGATGGGATCACAATGAGCTAACACAGGAGAGGAGGAAAATGACAGGTCCCATATGATCACCAAAGGGGCTATTGTGAAGGACAGATGAGACATACCTTGGAGACTTCTGATACTATCTCATGAAAAAGTGAGGGTGTATATATTTCCCTGGACTAAGTGTAGACTGTGTGTGACGGTTTACAGTGGCCCAGTTTGTATCCACAAGCCATCAAAGATACACTGGGCTTCCAGAAATACTTTTTCTTCCTCCATTGAAGATTGTGCCAATAATTCAGGATGACACAGACCAATTACCAAACTATTAAATGTCAGTTAACATCTTTGGAAAGTGAATACAAAATGAACTTACTAATATGGCCATGTTATAACCCCATTGTGTATAAAAATTAGGTCTAAATGCTTAATGAATGTATAAAAATATAATTACCAAGTTATTGCTCTTGTAGAGGTGATTAATAATTATACCATTGACTTTTCCACTGTGTTCTTGAGCTACCGAACTGGAATATTTCTGATAGGCTCTCTTCTCTGCAGCTTTTTTTTTTTTTTTTTTTTTTTTTTTTTGCTATTTATAGTATTTGTAAGTACTTCCAAACTACTTCCTCTATTAGACTCTAAAATGCTTGGACATTTGGGCACTGCCATTATTCACTCCTTATTTCTAGCACCTAACAGACAGCCTGATACGTAGTAGGTGCTTGTGAATGATTGTAGAAACCTTTATAGTTGAACAAAACTTTTGTCTTTATTTCAGGATATAACATAGAACTGAATGATCATAAAAGAGACAGATCTAGGTTTAAATCTTGGGTCCACCACTTATTAACTGAGCGACCACAACCAAGTCATTTATACTCTCTGAATATCCGTTTTCATAATTCTAAAATGATGGTGGTCTTACCTTGGGTTCCTCAAAGGAGACCCTGCGATAAGGACTTGGATGCTGGTGATTTTCTGTAGCCAGCGAGGAAGTGGTGAAGTGGGGAAAGCCAGTCAAGCATGTGCTCATGAGCAGGTTCCTGCTCTGAGCTACTAGAGCCCAATCCCACAGGAAGTGCTCCAAGAAATAATGTAAAATGTGCCCCCAGAACCTTCATGCAGGACAGGGAGGCTGGGGCAGAATATCTGCCCATTCCATTCTCTCACTGGTTGATGGCTACCCCTGAGGTCTTTAACTACTACTTTCAGATTCTCTCTATGTACTACACGGCAAGTTCCCATCGTGCCAGATAACACCCCGAGGCAGAGAAGAGAGATGGAAGCGCCTGAGGTGAAGAGCTGTTTCAGTGATGAGAATCACAGCTGCAGGTCAACTCAGATGGGCCAAGGGGAGATGGGGCAGAGCATCACCAGCAACTACTACAGCATTAACACCTGTACCATGGAACCGCCTCACAAGCTGGGAGTTTTAAATGGGAAAATGTATGTAGAGCACCAACCATAATGCCTGACCCACAGAAAATTGCCTATAAATTGTGTTGGTTGTGGTGGTGTTCTCGTTAAATACAATGGTGAAAACTGAAACTCATAAACAGAACCACTGGGATTTACAAGTCCATTCTGCATTGTTGCTGCCTGTTTTGAATCAACGTCTTTTGCAGGCTTATGGATTATAGTGGTGAAGAAAATATGATTGCTCCCTGCTTGAAGCTCAGAGTTTGTGGGACAACCAGACATCAAAGCAAATGCTGGTTCTCTGCTCTGCCTCACTTCATCTCTTTGGGTGGGCTTGATTGTTCTTGATTGTACCAAGATAAAAGGACACAGTGCACACATTTTCTATTGCTAACTAAACAAAAATACAAACACTGTCATCACCTCTACAAAATCCCGTACCACATATGTGACGTGTATGCCACAATTACTGCCTTGAACTAGAAATATGTTTATTCTTCTATGATTCTTTTCCCTTCTAACCACTATTACCCATTAACAATGTCTTTGTGTTTCTCCTGAAATAGATACTGAGAGGATTCAAGTGCAACGAGTTTGTTTAGAAGGTGATTTCTGGAAACTCTAATAGGAAAGTGGGAAGGTGAAACAGGAAAAAGAAGACAGCCAATGATAATGTAGGGTGCGTTATCAACCAGCGATCACTGCAGACTACCAGATCTTAATCATATGGGGAACTCAGAGTCAGGGTAAAGCATACCCCTTACAGTTATCCCACCTGAGGGATAAGAGATCTAGGATGGTTAACACATCCACCAACTCCCAAAACGCACTTGTTGAGGGCTTCTCCCAGAGAGTGTTTATTGTCTGGTACTTCTGGCCTGCTGTGCTTTGCTAGCAGGGTGGGCTCTGGCTGCCAGAGAAAGCCTCAGGCAATGGAAGTCAGGCAACAAACATGCCCATACTAAGGTCCCAATGGATATGTGTAGGGCACTAACAGGGTCTACTCAAACAGATAATGACATATGGGATGGTGGCTGCCATGTTAAACCATAAGCAAGGTATCGTGGGGCCACAGAGGAGGCTCAACTGAGAGCTCTTCAGTAGGCATATGTCAAAGACACAGAGAAGAGATTCGCTCCACAACGTAAACCCAGGAGGCCAGGAACTATGCCTGTCTTCCTCGTCATGGATCCCCAGTTTCTAACATATTTCCTGGCATATAGTATTCAATGAATACTTTTGGATGGATGGGTGCATGGACGAATGGTATTTGTGCTGAGTCCTGAAGGATGAATAGGAGTTCACTGAACACTCCTGGATGAAGAAACAGCATACTAAGAAGTACAGAGTTATACAGAAATGTACTTCGGTGTCGGGGAAGATCTCAGTGCAACCCATTCCTTTAACAATCCACAGCTGCTTAGTGTTTCCTTCTAGGGAAGCATAATCTGCCTTCCTGTGGCTTGAACACTTGCATCCTACTTTTACCCTTTGAAGCAATAACAACGAAATTCTCACTTCTCTTACATATCACCATCCTTCAGATATTTGATGACATGTCCCGTTTTCCAAAATGTATACATCCCTAGTTTCTTCTCCATGCCCCAGAAGAGATTCATGTAGATATTTCTGGACCATGTGGCACTAGATTTTGGGTCCCCAGATCAAGGGTGTAGGATATCATGTTGTGTAGTGACTTTGGTGTCTTGTAAATCTGAGTTCAAATTCTGACACTGCCAATTGTGTGATTTTGAATAAGTAACTTGTCTTCCTTGAACCACACTCTTTATCTAAAATGAAGGTAATAATGCTTATCTCACTGGAAGTTATAATGGGTGTTTAGTAAAGCTCATTCTCTTCCACTGAATTTACTGACCTTTTCTCCATCACGTCTCTGCTAAGCCACAGCTCTCTGTCCCCTCGGACTTAAGAGCCTTCAATCCAGAACAAGAATGAGACTAGATAAATACCCATATCACCCAGGCCACTGCACAGAGGCTTTAGTTCAAAGGAAGCCACTCTGGGCCTCCCTCCCTCCCTCCAGCAACTCAGAGTTAAGCAGCCACCCTTGCTTCTACAAAAGCAGGAATAAGTACTGCTCACTCGTTCACCCGCTGAGCAAAGGGACTGATTACCCAAGAAAGGGAAGTGTCACCCACAGAAATCAATACAGATGAGGCTTTGAAAAGGTTGGCTGGCTGCACAGGATTAGATATTGATCTTGCTTGTTTTCCCAGTTATTGCTCTGCTCACCACCTGTGGAGGCCATTTCTAATCTCCCCCTAATACCAAACAAGACAAAGAGCTCAGCCCAGAGCAGGCTCAATGCGTGACAATTTTAGGACATGGAGGAATTCCCAGTAGCTATGACCAGAACACCATGAACAAAGGGGTAGGAGATCCCCCCAACACTGCATGACAACTCAGGTTGGGTGGAGGATTCAAAAAGAGCTGGACACACAGACTGAAGCTGGTGTGAAGCCCAAAATGCACACCTGCCCCACAAAACTCAGAGGAGTCCAGGAACAGTCAAGGAGAGGGAAGAAAGCATTACATCAATGTCTGAAGATCCATGAATGGAAATTTAGGACATAAAAATAAGGTCCAAGATTTTAAAATACCCATATGAGTGTAGTAAGAAAACTGTAAGACAACATTGCTTTCACTAGCAAATTGGAGAGTGTTTTTTAATGATAATATTGAGTAATAGCAAATGTTCAAGGAAATGGAAATAGTAAATAAACTTTTCTGGAGGGTAATTTGTTAATATATTTCAAAAGCTGTAAAATTACTTTGAACCAGTAATTTCACTTCTAGGAACTGATCTGAAAAATTTAATTAAGAAGGTACACAAAACTTTGCTAGTAGTTAAAAGGCATGTGCCCCTTCTTGGAACACAGAGTTACGGCAGAAGGAAGACTGGTTGCAAAGCCCAGGAAGGGCTGGGGCACTACAGTTTCAGAACTCTGTGTAGTGCAGGGTCCAGACTTGCCTCAGAGGAAACCATATTAAGGTCAAGAGATCCTTGGCTAGTCAATAAACATGTGGCCATCACTGTGTTAGAAATGTGAAAACGCTGGGCCAGGTATGGTGGTTCACACCTGTAACCCCAGCACTTTGGGAAGCTAAGGCAGGTAGATCACAAGGTCAGGAGTTTGAGACCAGCCTGGCCAACATGGTGAAACTCCATCTCTACTAAAAATACAAAAATTAGTTGGTGTGGTGGCATGCGCCTGTAGTCCCAGCTACTCAGGGGGGGCTGAAGCAGGAGAATCGCTTGAACCCGGGAGGCAGAGGTTACAGTGAGCCAAGATTGTGCCACTGCACTCCAGCCTGAGCGACAGAGCAAGACTCCATCTCAAAAAAAGAAAAGAAAAGAAAAGAAATGTGAAGACCCCATCTTTGCCCTAGAAGTGTTCACTTTATAAAAGGGGACAACAGGCATGGAAATGGAGAAGTATGCAATCTGTTATGGGAGCAATGGTGGAAAATCCAGGTGGGCAAACACAAAGGAAAAGGTTGTTAATTCCACACGGTGGATCACTAAGGCTTTATCAGGGTATCACTTGTGAACTAAGTAGGAATTGAATAGGACTTGTTAGGGGAGAAATTCCCCTTACACTTTGGGAAGAGCATTCCAAGGTATAAGAAAACATTCTTGAAAACTAATATATATATATAGGGAAGATATGAGAGGTATGTTAGGAAAACAGGAAAGATTATGGGAGTCCTGATGCCCACAGTGAGATGCCTGGGTCATAATGATCAAAGGTAATGATGCAGGACAAGTAAGCCCCAAAATTGGGCCTTAGCCCAGGAGAATTCTTGGCTCCACCCAGGAAAGAATTCAAGGGTGAGCCCATGGTGTTAGACAGTAATCTTTCATTAAGCGGTACTGCTCCTTGCCAAGCAGAACTAACTCATAGGCAGTACACCCAGAATAGGCAATGTATGGGCACTTGGCAACTGTGTTTATACTCAGATAAGTCCACTTTCAATTGCATACAAATTAAGGAACAGGTCAATGCAAATTGAGGGGTGGGTTGTTTCTAACTTTCTGGGAAAGGGGTGGTAACTTCTGGTTTGTTGCCATGGCATTTGTAAACTAACCTAGTACTGGTGGGAGTATCTTATGTTAATGAGCAACGAGGGCCACTGGGGATCAGCCTCAGGGATCATGCTCCTCTTTGCAAGCCAGTGTTTTATAGGAGACGTAATCACTTGAGCCCATTTACTGTACTACTGACTATTGTTATATACTCTAATGTACCAGAATGTTATAGAATCTTATAGAAAAATTTGGTAATACAACATAAGATTTTCAGCAGCTTTTATTGCTCTTTCTTCTGTAGATGGAAATTGGTCATGGGCTACATGAGATCAGTATCGACCCCTGGATATTGATGCTTCTGTAGAATCAGGCCCTAATGCCAATGTGAGATGGATAATTAATAGATAGGGTCATAACAGGTAAGATTACAATTCTCAGTGAGGAACAAAACAGAGTGTGCTCTAGCCACCTTTCTCTTTAACTTGTATTTCAGTAATGTGAATTTGCCTTTAGATGAGACAGGCTTGTGTCTACCAGCTACAAAGGGCAATAAAGGATAAATGTTCCCTTACAAATTGATAGCATGGTTTTGTTGTCACATACTAAAAGAATCTGTATTGGAAAACCAGCCCTGCTATCAAATCACTGCCAGAAGAAATAACCTAGTTCAACTATTGCCAAACCAAACCAGTCTTTTGGTAGCTGCTCCCAACATTACCAACTAGTAGCCATATCCATAATCACTAAAGCAAATGACCACAATTATTTTCCTCCGTATCCGTGTCCTTTTTCAATGTGACTTTGAAGCTCTACCAATAAAATGGTAGTATCCATTTTTTCAGTCTTCAAATCTAGGAAGGCTTTGTAACTTGCACTGGCCCAAAGAATGTGGGAGAGGAACCCAGGTGTCAATGGAATCTACATGGGAAGCCTAGGCTTCTACTCCCACCTTGTATTAATAAAGCATCATCCCCTTCCCTCAATAGAGTGTTGCCAGAGAAAGCCAGCTAAAACAGAGTTAAATAGGATCCAAAGTCTCATAATACCCATATTGTCTTGATTTTAATTTTTTAAATCATTCATCATACTGAAAACAAGGAATATCTCAAACTGAATGAAAAAAAAAGTGAACAATTATGAATGTGCTTAAAATAAATGAAAAAATAGGAAGTCTAAGTAAGAAAAAAGACCTAAAGATGAACCAAAAGGAAATTTAAAACTAAAAAATACAGTAACTGAAATTTTAAACTCAATATATGTACTCAACAGCAGAATAAAAGAGGAGGAAAAAAAGGTCAATTCACTAAAAGATTATAATAAAAATTACCCACTCTGAAAAACAGGGAGAAAAACTGAACAACAACAACAACAACAAAACAGAGCTTCAGAGACTTGTGGGTCTATAACAAAAGATCTAACATTCATGTAATTTGACTTTAGGAAGAAAAGAAAGCGGGTAGGACTGAAAAAGTAATCAAAGAAATAATTGCTGATATTTTTTCTTTGAAATATGGCAATATACATAAACCTACAGATTCAAGAAGCTGAGCAAACCCAATACAAGATAAATTCGAAGGAATTCACATCATAGGAAAATTTTGAGAACTAAAGACAGAAATATCTTGAAAGCAATGAGAGAGAAATTATACTTTACCTATAGGGAATCAATTTGAATGACAGTGGATTGCTCATTAGAAACAATGGAAGACAGAAGGAAGTGGCACTGGGGTTTTCAAGTGCTGAAATTTATATACATCAAAAATGAATAGTAAATCAAGATACTCTTCAATGAAGGAAGACTAAGACAATTTTTCACTAGTATGCCTACCTCAAAAGAATGGCTAAAGCAATTTCTCTAAATAGAAATGAAATGATAAAAGAGGAAATTTTGGGACATCAGCAAAGAAGGAAGAAAATGAATAATTGCAATAAACTTCCCTTCTCCTCTTTATGATTGATGGTTTAAAAAAATTATAGCAAAACATGAACAAGATTAGTATTGCAAAAACTACAAACCTGTAAAGGAAATCAGAGAAAACCTAAATAAATGGAGAGATATATCATGTTGAATTAGAAGACTCAGCATAGTAAAGATGTCAATTCTCAAATTTACATACAGATTCTATGCAATTCCTATCAAAACCCCAGCAAGACTTTTTGTAGATATAGGCAATATTATTCTAAAATTTACATGAACATACAAGGGAATGAGAATAGCTAAAACAGTTTGTAAAAGAAGAATAAAACAATATAAATCAGTCTACCCAATTTCAAGACTTACTATATTTCTAGTCATTGAGACAGTATGATATATTGACAGAGAGGTAAATAACATAGATCAACGGATAGATCAGAGAACCCAAAAATAGACTTATACAAACATGCTCATCTTATTTTTCACAAAGTGCAAAAGCAATTACATAGAATAAATATAACTTTTTCAACAAATTATTATGGGGCAATTAGACATTCATAGGCAAAAAATAAACTTGGTCAAATTCTTACAACTTATATTAAAATTAAAGTAACATATATGAAAAGATAACTTAGATTTGAAGAGCAGACTTAAATGTAAAGCATAAAACTATAAACTTTAGAAAAATAGAAGAAAATTTTCAGGATCTATAGCTAGACAGAGCTAGACTTGACATCAAAAGCAGAATCCATAAAAGGCAAAACTGATAAGTTGAACCTAATCAGAATTGAAAACCTTTGCTCTGTCAACTCTGCTGAAGATCAGACATGGTCATAGGTGTGTGACCTTATTTTTGTGCTCTCTATTATGTGCCATTGGTCTATGTGCCTGTTTTTGTACCAGTGCCATGCTGTTTTGGTTACTGTAGCCCTGTAGTGTAGTTGAAAGTCAGGTAATGTGATACCTCCAGCTTTGTTCCTTTTGCTTAGTATTGCCTTGGCTATTTGGGCTCTTTTTGGCTCCATATGAATTTTAAAATAGTTTCTTCTAGTTCTGTGAAGAATGTCATTGGTAGTTTGATAGGAATAACATTGAATCTGTAAATTGCTTTGGACAGTATGGTCATTTTAATGATATTGATTGTTCCTATCTGTGAGCATGGATTTTTTCCATTTGTTTGTGTCTTCTCTGATTTCTTTGAGCAGTGTTTTGTAATTCTCATCATAGAGATCTTTCATCCCTCTGGTTAGCTGTGTTGCTAGACATTTTACTCTTTTTGTGGCAACTGCGAATGAGACTGCCTTCCTGATTTGGCTCTCAGCTTGGCTGTTGTTGGTGCATAGGAATGCTAATGATTCTTCTGCATTGATTTTGTATCCTGAAACTTTGCTAAAGTTGTTTCTCAGCTGAAGGAGCATTCTCTCCCTGTTCAATAAATCGTGCTGGGATAACTGGCTAGCCATATGCAGAAGATTGAGACTGAACTCTTTGCTTGCATTATACACAAAAATCAACTCAAGACTTAAATGTAAAACCTGAAACTATAAAAACCCTGGAAGACATCCTAGGCAATACCATCCTAGACATAGGAATAAGCAAAGATTTCATGACAAAGACACCAAAAGCAATTGCAACAAAAACAAAAATTGACAAGTGGGATCTAATTAAACTTAAGAACTTCTGCACAGCAAAAAAAAAACTATCAACAGAGTAAACAGACAACCTATACTATGGGAAAAAAATGCAAACTATCCATCTGACAAAGGTCTAATATCCAGCATCTATGACGAACTTAAACAAACTTACTAGAGAAAACAAACAGCCCCATTAAAAAGTGGGCAAAGGACATGGACACTTTTCAAAAGAAGGCATACAGGCAGCCAACAGCATATGAAAAAAAACTCAGTATCACTTACCATTAGAGAAATGCAAATCAAAACTACAACGAGATACCATCTCACACCTGACAGAATGGCTATTATTAAAAAGTCAAAAAATAACAGGCACTGATGAGGTTGCAGAGAAAAGGGAACACTTACACACTATTGGTGGGAGTGTAAATTAGTTCAACCATTGTGGAAAGCAGTATGGTGATTCCTCAAAGAGCTAAAAACAGAACTACCATTTGGCCCAGCAATCCCATTACTGGGTATATACGCAGAGAAATATAAATCATTCTACCATAAAGACACATGCATGCCAATGGTCATTGCAGCACTATTCAAAATAGCAAACACATGGAGTCAACCTAAATGCCAACCAATGACAGATTGGATCAAGAAAAGGTGGCACATATACACGATGGAATACTATGTACCTATAAAAAAGAATGAAATCATGTGCTTTCCAGGACCGTGGATGGACTGAGGACTAGTCTCTAAAACATAGAAAGAGTTCTTTTTTAAAAAATTCAACAGTAAGAAGATCTATTATTTCCTATAATTGCATGTGAATCTATAATTATCTCCAAACAAGAAGGTTAATTAAAAAGGTAAAATAAAAGAATGTGGTAGAAGTAACTGTGCCAATTCCAAGCTGAGGCCTCAAGAAGCCTTCATAGTTCTTTATTCAGAATCCTACCCAGACACCATGTGAACAAGCCTGGGCTAGTCTGCTGGAGGATGAGGGACTATGTAAAACAAGACAAACCATCTCAACTGAGGCCATCGTAGACCAGCCAGCTCCCAGCAAACCTGACAGTCAACTGCAGAAACATGACTAAGTCCAGCAGAGACCAGAAGAAACGTTCAGCTGGGCCCTATCTAGCTGTGAAATTGTGAGCTAAGCAAATGGTTATCGATTTTAGGCACTAAAGTTTTGGATGGTTTGCTACATAGTAAAAGTTAACTGATACAAGCCAATGCATTTATATATTTTAAAACCAATTTGTCTTGAAAGGATCTCTGAAACGTTATGTTGTTTGAAGTTAGAATATTTTGTAATATTTTATGACTGAACTGGACATTTAATAAGCCCCATTAAAAATCTTACAGGCTAATTAAGTTATTATTGACTATAGTCATTCTATTGTGCTATAGAAAAGTTGGACTCATTCATTCTTTTCTAACTATTTTTTGTGCATTTTTAAACAACTTAAAGAATGTAATTGGTTTGTAACTCAAAGGATAAATGCTTGAGGGGATGAATGCTCCACTCTCCATGATGTGCTTATTTCACACTGCATACCTGTACCACAACATCTTGTGTTCCCCATAAATATATATACCTACTATATATAAAAATTATTTTAAAAATAAAAAATAAATAAAAATTTAAAAATAGAAAAAAGTAATTAGTTAAACAAACAAACAAAAAAAAAAAACCCTTCCAGACTAAAACAGGGGTGGTATGAGACCCTAATCTGGCTCCTAGACTTGCCCTAGGCTCACCTCATTAGGGAGGTGGGGTAGCCTTGTATTCAGGCATGAATTCTTGATAAGTTCCCCAGCATTCATTAGTGGCCATCTAATGTGCTGCCCTCAGCACCGTGGACAGTCAAAAGTACACAGCTCTGCCCTTAATGGGCTTCATAGCACAGTGGCTACCCAGACATTTAACCTCCAGCTCACTGCCACTCAGGCCTTACCAAGAGCTCAATATTTGTGGAGGTGTGTCTGAAGACGTCAGACCATCCATTCCTCCAGTACTCTAAGTGCTGCCCTTGAATTAAGCCATACCATCAGAGAATAAAGGAAACACATTGTTTTGGCCCTCACAGAATTGTTTTTATTGAACTGCACTTTGGCGTTTAGCCACTTCCTTATCCTAAGAGACTTAAGAAAAAGCACCATGAAACCCAGTGTTGTCTTTGCTCTGATGATGGGGCTAAGAATCCTATTCACAAAAAGAGCCTATAGGAGAAATCTCTCTCGTTTTTATTAGCAGGAAGAGCATCGCTCTCCTAGGCAGCTGGTTTGTGTTTACTGCATGGCCCCTATGAATCATGTCATTGACACAATTTCCCACTTGTCCAGGCAGCTCAGAGCCAAACTGAGCAGTTAAGACTCTTGTGGAATAATGTGTGGCTCACAGCTTAGGCATCATCAGACTCCAAACCTAGCTCTTCTCACCTGTAGCTTCATTGCCTGCCATTCACCCCAGAGCAGATAGCCTGCTCCAGGGGGTTCTTCTCAGTGGCCCTGGATCATGGCACAGTTATGAGAAGTCACGTGAAACTAAGCTTATAAATTCAGCCTTACTCACTCGGTGAGTAAACCACCAAGCTCATCAGGCTTGCAGGCATGGGCTTCCATGCCTGGAAGAAGAGGGAGGTATAGAGAAATCTGCTATGGGTGAGCCTCTCAATGTGTCATGAATGATGTATGTGCTATTTCTCCTCAAATCAACTCTCAAGAATGGAAATTATTATCTGTATTGCCCAAAGGAAGAAAATGAAGGTCAGTGACCCACCTAAAAGTCACACGACTGGTCAGCAGGCAGAGCTACGATGTAAATGTGAGTCTAATCCTGAATGCCCCTGTTCTTTCCTCTAGACCCAGGGTTGGCAGATCAAGACCCATGGGCCCAATCCAGCCTACCACCTGTTTCTGCAAATGAAGTCTTATGGGAGCACAGCCAATTCACGTGTTTACATATTGTCTGTGGCTGCTTTTATGCTACGGCAGCAGAGCTGCGGGATGGCAACAGAGACTGCGTGACCCACAAGGCCTAAAATCTTTACTATCTGTTTCTTTATGGAAAAAGTTTGCTGACCCTTGCTGGTAAACAAAAAGCTCTAGACAAATGATCCCTGTGTCTTAAAGAGGGTCATCAGAATCGTCCATCAGGGTGAGAGAGGGCTTCTTAGCAATGCACATTTCCACCCCCACCTCTGACTCACCACATTAGACCCTTCCAGGTTGGAGGCCTGCATCTGCATTTCTCGTGTTCTCCCTCTACGTCCAAGTGCTCCTTACATTCACTGAAGTTTATGAACTACAGCCCATTCCTGGCACTCAATGTCCCCCTCAACAGCCCTGGGTCAGATGGGCATTGAGAGATAAATATCCCTGCTCCCTCGCCCCTTGGGTAGTGTAACACTGAGGCATACTCTACACTCGCTCCCAGTGTCCCCAGCAGGGATGAGCTCCACTCGTCTTGTACACAGTGATGACTTGCTTGACCATGCTACTAACTGGATTCTGATGACCCTCTTTAAAATAGAGGAATCATTTGTCTAGAGCTTTTCGTTTACAGCAAGGGTCAGCAAACTTTTTCTGTAAAGAAACAGATAGTAAAGATTTTAGGCCTTGTGAGTCACACAGTCTCTGTTGCCATCACCCAGCTCTGCTGCTGTAGCATAAAAGCAGCCACAGACAACACATCAACACGTGAACTGGCTGTGCTCCAATAAGACTTCATTTGTAGAAACAGGCGGTAGGCTGGATTGGGCCCATGGGTCTTGGCCTGCCAACCCTGGGTCTAGAGGAAAGAAGACAGGCATCAGGACCAGGCTTCTTTTCCCTATCCCATTTCCCCTACTCATCTAGTGGTGGCTCCTAGGATCAACAACTAAATAAACTACTTGCCCTTGAATCTTTTTCTCAGGATCTGCTTCTGGAAATGCCCCCAAACACAAAAAGACAAAAGCCAGAGACATTGAGATAATTTTTCAAATGCTACATGTGTAATGATCTTCCTGTTCCCACCAGGAATCAGGTTCTGTACTCATCTCAGAGAGGCACAGAGTAGGCAAGGGGTGGAGGGAACCAAGCTGCAGAAATTAATGAGGCATGTTCCCCAACTCTGCCAGAGCTGATACTTTAGTTGGGGGCAGGGGTGCTGGCCCATAACACACGGAAACAGAGACAGGAAAAGCAGGAGCTGAAGGATGCATCAAGCTAGCCTTTGGTCTCCAGATTAGGCACCTGGATTTATAGCAGGGGCAGAGACCACCATCACCAACCATCATGGCGCTCAAGTGGAGATTCACCAAGCTTCCCATGTCGGAGGGCAGCGAAGTTTAGAAAGTGTGTTCACATGCCAATATTAATTTTTCACCTTCACGGCAGTCTCATAAGGTAAGCAGGAATTGCGTTATGATTATTCATTCCATTTTTCAGGTAAAAGAACTGGAGTACACATTTGCCCAAGTCAGGGCAGAAGAGCTCACAGCCCACAAGCCCTTCTGCTGCTCTGCTACCAGTGACTCATCTGAAGGCTCTAGTTATCCAGGATCCCATTCTGCTGAAAGTTTCCTTGGCTAAGCTAAACTGATGATTTACTGCTAGGGGAATAATAATACCACTACTATCCTAGTCCCAGGCAGCTCTGGAATCTGCAGGGGAAGGGAGTCTCTCCAAAAGAAAGAGTTCCCAGGGACTCAGTTCTGAGCCTGGCTGAAAATGGGGACTTAGTTCCTATCTCAGGAAGTGGGGTTTTCCCAGTTCATCGCCTAATCTCACCTCTCGAAGTTTGGTATCCACCACTTTACCTACCTTTCCCCAAGCCTGGCATGACCCCTCTACTCCCAGTGGATACTTCCTAACCCCAGAGCGCCAGAGGGATAGCGGGATTCTGGTCTCCATGGCAACACAGCCAGGTTCACAAAGCAGCAGGTCCTGTCTTTGCAGTCAGTTCAGTGTAACTGTCAGTGGCCAAGGCAATTTCAAGTCAGGCTACAAGGTTAATTTGTCTGACGCTTTGTCTGCACAGAAGCCCCCAGCATGGAGGAAAGGTGAGTCATCAGCCCAAACCACACCATTAAGCCAGGACCAAATACAATGGCCTTTCTTTCCCCTACACACAAAGCTGAGGAGGTCAGCCCAGGTAAACAGAATATCAACTGTTAATCAGCCTCATGATCTCTGAACTTCTCATGGGTTACACCCAAGGATGCAAAGACACTTCCAGCACAGCATGTGCTAATTCACATGACAATAGGGGCTAGCATTACTCATTCTCCAAGTCCTCTCTCTCAGCCTCCTCTTGTCTCCCCCAGGTTACAGGGGAGGCAGACAAGGAGGGGAGACACAGGATCCAGCTCCAAGAAGGGAGCAGGGGAGGAGGAGGGTCTGCTCAGATGGCTGATCGTTGGAAAACACTGGTTCCTGTGGTCAATTCTCAGCTCAGAGGAAGTTCTGACAACCTCTTTGGGACTTGTCAGAGTCCAGACTGGCAGTAGTGGTCTGTCCAATAGGAGGACATTGCCCTGCCCGAGCCCTCTCACGTGTCCTGAAAGATATACCTTCTAATGAGCCAGCAATGTAGAGGGACAATGAGCTCTTTAAATTGCCTAAGACTTGATTAGGAGACCTTTTGCTCGGATGCTGACCCTGCAGGGAGGCTGCGCCCCTGCTCTGCAGCTGGATCCTGTGATGCCTTCACTATGATGCTCAGAAAGGAGAGTGGCCTGGTGCAGACCCCTGCCCATGTCCAGGTGAGTGCATGCTTGTATGGCCCATGGCTGTGGACAGGTCATTACTGCCCGCCAGAGGTCAGAATATGGCTTTCAGCATAACTTTTTGATCCATTGTATTTGAACAACGTACTAAAATGCTTACTGTGTGGATGGCACATTCCAACACCCTTATTAGAATAAATGAACCAAAAGAGGAAGAATAGCAGTTGCTACAATTTAACTGAGTGCTTAGCATGTGCCAAGCACTGTGCTGAGCATTTTATTAATATTATGTTATTTAATCATTGCTGCAACCCTATGAAGAACTATTTTTTTACAGGTAAGAAAATAAGGGTCAGAAAAGTGAATTAACTCACCTAGAGTCACACAGCCAGCGAACAGTGCAAAGCACTCAGAATTGTATAACTCCAAGTCCAGATTGTCAATATCTTTCCCTGCCTCCTAAACCAGGAAAATAAAGTAAAAAGGCAATTGCAAAGGCAACATTCCATGCACACCCTCCCAACACAGGGAATGCATCGGATTAAAGAGCCTCCCCTCTTGAGGGAGATATTGATAGGAAAATGCTGCAAGTTTGCAGTGAAAACTCACAGGGGCCACTCTGAAATCTCAGCCCCACTAAGGTGGTGTTTCCTAATCAGAAAAATAACATGGATGGGAAAGTTCAGGAAAAGGAGGGAGAGAAGTGTACTGTCACTTTAGTTGTCGATATTAAACTATACTTGTAACTTCACAGGGAAAAAGGATAATAGGAGAAAGAATTTGGGATCTAAGAGTGGGAGAAAATATCCCTAGACATAGAGAGAGACACAAGGAGCCCATGGATGAAATCCTTCTACTTTTAAAACTTAAGCTGCAAATACATTGTTTCTTTCTAAACACAGTTAGATGACTTTTCCCAGCCTTCCTTGCAGTGAGGTGTGGTCATGTGACTAAGTTCTAGCCAATGGAATATAAGTGGAAGGAATGCTCGCAGCTTTCAGAGTATTCCATAGAAACTTTCCACTTACCCTTCCATGCTCTTCTCTCCTTCCAGCAGAATGAGAGAAAATATCACAGTGGTCCTGAAAGCCACATGTTAAAAGCAACAGAGCCTCTATATCAGACTGAATCCTGCCTGAATGACCATAAGGAGGAGGCCACCCCCTAAAACTCTTCATCTGCCCATGACTGTTATGTGAGCAAAACATCAACATCTAGTAGCAAGAGCATAGGAGCCTGGAGACAGTGTTAGTGGCCACTTACCCTGCATGGCCACAGAGAGATTAAGGTCTGGGATCCTCGTGCCTCTATGACTGCAGGTGGGGAGGAGTTTGTCCAGCAAGACCACAAAGAAATGGAGGAGGACATGGCCCATGAGGCTGACCAGTGTGTAGGGATCAAGGCAAAGGAGATGGTCTGCATAATCAGGAGATTGGTTATATACAGGGGAATTGAGAAATTAAGTGACTAGATTGAGAATAATGGAAGCCAGATTTCTCACTGTCAGAGGACAGAGATACAAATATGGAAAAAAAGGGAGGCTGGGAGTTAGACTGGAATTGGGGGCATCAGTGTGAGCTCATGGTTTTTAACATACACAGATACACATATAATCAGAATTTAATCATAAAGAAATAACAAAGCCAAATTGAAAGACATTCCAGAAAGTATCTGGCCTGTACTCCTCAAAAATGTCAAAGTCATGAAAGACACGGAAAAACTGAGGAACTACTCCCGATTGAAGAGGACTAACGGGACATCACAACTAAATGCAATGCATGACCCTGGATAAATTCTGGACCAGAAAAACAAGAGTGCTTATGAAAGATGTTTATTGAGGCAATTGGCATGATTTAAATTAGTCTGTGGATTGAATACTCTTACCGTATCAATGTTAATATCCTTGATTTTACATTTGTACTGAGGCTAACCAAAAGAGTGTCTTTGTTTTGGAGAAATACACATTGAATTATTTAGGAGTTATTGGCCATGGTACCTGCAACTTAGTTTCAAATGATTCAGAAAAACTGTACAAAGAGCAAGACAGAGAGAGATGGTGATAGAGAAAGTGAAAAATAAGGCAAATATGATAAAATGATAACAATTGAAGAATCTGAGTTGAGAGTAATGACTGTTTTGTTAATTCTTGAAACTTATCTATAAATTTAAAATTACTTCAAAATAAAAAGTTAAAAAAGACATTCTATTGTGTTGAGCAATTATGTATTTGGTTCTATTTGTCACTTCAGTTTAGCCTATTCTAACATAGTATTTAACTATTTTTTTCCAAGTAGGAATTTAAACATTTCAATCACGTAACAAGTATTTGAGTACTCTCTATGTGCCAGACACTGTGCTAGGCACTAGGGATATGCCACTGAAGAAGACAAGTGTGAAAGTTGATTAGACAAATTGGGTCATTTTGGTCATACCCAACTAAACCAAAGTCGAGAGGCCAGGGTGATAAAGCACTCAGGACATATGACAACCTACTCCAAGAATGAATTTTCCACAAGCCCAGATGTTGAAATGGCCTGCTATAACAACTATAAGACCAGTAGTACCTAGTATCTGCTGAAACAACCTTCCCTACCTCTAAGACTAGTTTTACCTGCCACCATCAATCACCAGATAAAAGCTTGCCAGTTCCCAAAAGCTTCTCTAGTGCCAATGAGCTTTCTTTCATAACAACACAGAACATTTCCTCTTTCCAATAAAACCCCCAACCTTTGCTTTGTTCCTCAGATATACTAAAGATCACTCAGTCTATATGAATGCCCCAAATTGCAATTCTGTAATTCCCAAATAGAACATTAAGTTTAGAGATTTTTGTGTGTATACTTTTATTTTGACTTTGACATGGTGTCAGAAGTGAGACTCAAAGCTGATTCACCTCAGGGAAATCTCTGGCCCCTGGTGCTATGGCATGAGGCATCCACACTCAGGACCTTTGAGCCCCTTCCCTGCTTCCTTGGGACACTCCAGACAAACCTGCCTTAAGACAAAATTTTTTCTTCTGTCCTCTTTATTGCTCAAATGTGACCCAGGTCTCTTACACAGCCCCCATGCCTTTCCCCCAATGTGGGACAGAGACAGACAGGAAAAGTGCATCCTGGCACTGAGAAACAATTAAGCCTAAGTTCAAGATGGTTCATAAGCAATGCTTTTATAAAAAGATCTTGATCAAAAGGAGGAAATGTCAAAGTTGACTATATGAATTGGGTCATTCTTGTCATAGCCAACTAAATCAGAGTAGAGAGGCCAGGTGGGAAAAGGACTTGGGGTACATAGCACCTGCTCCAAGAAATGGAATTTTCCACAAGCCCAGCTGCTGAAATGACCTGCTATAACCCTAAGACCAGTTTCACCTAGTATCTGCTGAAATGACCTGCTGTGAGTCTGAGACTAGTTTTACCTACCACCATCACTCACCAGTCAGAGCTTGCCAGCTCTCAAAATTTCTCTAGTGCCAATTATCTTGCCTTTCAAGATAATACATAACATTTCCTTTTCTAATACAACCCCCAACATTTCCCTTTTTCCTAAGACATACAAAAGACCTCCTGTCTGTACACATGCCCTGAATTGCAACCGTGATTCCCAAATAAAATGCTAAATTTACAGATTCACCTTTGGGTTTTTTTACTGTCGTTTTTGTTTTTGGAGACGGAGTCTCACTCTGTCACCCAGGCTGGAGTGTAGTGGCATGATCTCGGCTCACTAAAACCGCTGCCTCCCAGGTTCATGCAATTCTCATGCCTCAGTCTCCCAAGTAGCTGGGACTACAAGTGTGCACCACCATGGCTGGCTAATTTTTTGTGGTCTTTTTGTTTTGTTTTTTAGTACAAAGGGGGTTTTGCCATGTTGCCCAAGCTGGTCTCGAACTCCTGAGCTCAGGCAATCTGCCTGCCTTGGCCTCCCAACATCTCTGTATTTTTATTTTTTCTTTAACATAGGCATGATCCCCACTCTCATGGAGCTTTATAGTAAGATGTGGCAGATTTAAACAACCAATTACATAATTTTTCATCAGAATCAGGATAATTTTCTTTATCTGTTAAACACCATTTCTTTGGAGAAATTTTCTTGGACACCCCAAGATGAGATTAGATCAGCCTGTTACAAACTCTTCCCCCCAGCACTCGCCATAATGGGGTGCTTTGCACAGTTGAGGAGTCTGGGGTAGTCCTGCACTACAAGTTGTTTCTTCTGCGAACATCTTAACAAGTTAATATGGATTCTAAAGGCCAGTCTGTGACCTCCACATCTGTGTTTGCTCACTTTGTGAATCAAATATAGCACCTAGCTGAGAGGGCAGCAAATATTATTGGCAGAGTGAATGAATAATCTAGGTAAATGAATTAAGATAATGAGAATAAACAGCATGTGAAAGATGATGGAGAAATGCCAGAACTTGGGAACGGACTTTTATATTGGGACAGAGGTGTGTAATAAGAAGTCAAAGAGGACCTCTTGGGTATTTGGAATCTGGGGGTCCGGGAGCCAAATTTGTAGAGTTCTTAAGGAATTGGGATGGTAGAATAGAATTTTTCAATACTCTGCCCATAATCCTCCAGATCCCCTTACCATTTTGTGCACAACAAGGGACACACCTGCATCTCTATCAGAGGCCTGCCTGCAGGGTATGCCACTTTGCTCACTGTATTAGTCAATTTTCATGCTGCTGGTAGACATACCCAAGACTGGGTAATTTGTAACGAAAAGGAGGTTTAACTGACTCACAGTTCCACATGACTGAGGAGGCCTCACAATCATGGAAGGAGGCAAAAGGCATGTCTTACATGGCAGCAGACAAGAGAGAATGAAAACCAAGCAAAAGGGTAAATCCCTTATAAAACCACCAGATATCATGAAACTTATTCACTACCCTGAGAACAGTATGGGGGGAAATTCGCTTATGATTCAATTATTTCCCACCAGGTCCCTCCCACAACACATGGGAATTATGGGAGCTACAATTCAGGATGAGATTTGGGTGGGGACACAGCCAAACCATATCACTCACCTACCTGGCCCATAGAGCAGCCCTCCACTAATGATTGATGGACATGGGAGTATAAATACCTCAGCTCTCTCACCCTTTGTCTGGGATAAATCTGAGATGTGTGTTTTAAAAGGTTTCTCCAAGTTTTCCCCAATGGGATTAAGTTCCAGTTGCCCACTGTGGTAGCTGGATTAAGCATTCATTATTTGCTGCCTTTCTCTCCCTGAATTACCTCCCTCCTTATCTACTCATGTTCCTTGCACCTGCCAATAGAATGTTAGTCCTTGAATCCTTGGATCAAACATTCGAGGCTGCTCTTGGGAAGCTCCAAGTGGGTTGTGAGCAAAAAACTCCTAGGACAAGAACTATGCTCCAGCAAGACACCTCCTGCAACCCACACAGGAGAACTGGAGGAAACCACTTCTGCCCTCCTGCCTGCATTACCCAGTGTTTCCCTGTCCCACTCTGCATGAGATCCCAGCTCTGAGGATTCCAAAGTGTCCCAAATGTGTGTGGTTTTGCTATTTATTTCACAGGATACAGAAGCTATTTTTATTTTACCTCTTTCCTGACAGTTGCTTTGTTTTAATGGACTGCCCTTTCGCCTGTGCATAATTCTTCTCCAAATTAAATTCTCTTCTCAGCCCAGCATAATGCACACTGGGCTGTCAGCTCATTACTTTTAAATCCTCCCTTATTCTGTTTATTCAACGGTTTAATTAACTGTGAATTGCTATGTAGGCAACAGGGAAAAGCCCCCCCCCCACCACCCCCACCCCCCCGCCAGGTGGCTATGTGGCTCCACTCTGCAAGGGAAGAGAGGCAATACAGTCTTGTGGGAAAAGGCTAGAAGGTGAGATGAGAGCATCAAGATTCTAATCCTCTCACTACTACTTTGAGTGTTTCATTTATTCACTAAAGATTTGTTAAGTTGCTGCTGTGTGTTTGTCATTATTCTAGGTGTTGGAGTGGTGAGAGAGACAGGGGCTCTGCCTTCACAGAGTTTACAGTCTGTCCGTGGAAACAGATGAGCAAGTATCTTAACTATCTACCGCTGTATAGAAAATTATGCAATACTTGTTTCAAGCAACAATACACATTTGTTATCTCTGACATTTTTAACTCCATATCTCAAATGGGATCGCCAGTTGGTCAGGAACTCAGGAGTAGCTTGGCTAGGCAGTTTTGGCTTGGAGTCTCTCATGAGATTGCATTTGGAGCCACCTCTGGGGCTATAGTGATCTAAAGGTTTGTTGAGGCTGGTGAATCCACTACCAAGGTGGCTTATTCATATCGCCCACAAGTTGATGCTGGAGGTTACTAGGAGACCCAGTTACTGCTAATGTGGGCTTCTCCATTGGATATTTGAGCATCCCCATGGCATGGCAGCAGGTTTCCTTAAGCAAAGCAGAGCTGCAATGCCCTTTATAACTTAGCATTGGAAATCAAACATCACCATCTCAGCTACACTCTATTAGTCACACAGATCAGCATGACTCAATATGGGAGGAGACTACAAAATGGCATGACTACTGAGAAGTGAGGAGGCTGTCTACCACAGTAGCTAACAAATAAATAAGGCAATAATTACACATTGTGATTGGTGATGTTAAGAAAATAAAGCACTGTAGCTAGCAAGTGAGGGAATTGCAGGTTACCTCATCAAGGGGTCAGGGAAGGCCTCTTTGTAGCTGTGCAAACCAACATAAGTTCCCTAGCTTTTTAAACCCTCAGTGTCCTCATCTTTAAAAGGGGAGCAATCGTCATTCTTTACTCACAGAGTAGTTGTGAGGCTACAACTGGAATCAGAAGGGAAGTGTGGGAGAAAGGGGTGGGAGAGACTTGTTAAAGGTTAAAAAATTACAGATAGATAGGAGGAATAAGTTCTGGTTCTAGTGTTCTATAGCCCTGTAGGATTATACAGTTAGCAATCATCTGTTACATACTTCCAAATAGCTTAGGAGGAGGATACTGAATGTTCCCGACACAAAGAAATGATAAATGTTTGAGAGATTATTTATACGTTGATTACCCTGATCTGATCACTGTATGTTGTATGTATCAAAACATCACTATGTGTCCCATAAATATGTACAATTATTATGTGTCAGTTTTAAAAATTAGATAAATAATAAGTTTTAGAAAAGTTCAGTTGTGATTTTGCTTTCTTTATTCAAGTAGCTACATCTCTTGGCATCCCAGGATAGGTGGGTGGCCCCAGTGCTGCCAGCTTCTGAAAGGAAATCCTAAAAACATCTTGGCAGAAATCAGAGCTACTAGGACCTAGCTGAGCTACACAGCCAGGGAAAGAGAATCTCAATTTTTCTCCTGCTACCAGCTAAGAAAACACATTTGGCTTAAAAAAAAATTGTCAAGCTCTGTGTTCTGCATGAGGCACAGGTATTGGCAGGTTTGATTCACCCCTTGGGAGAAGGACATATTGTTCACAAAATATCAGCCAAGTTGGTGCTGGGCAGGGTAAAAAAAATCTTGGAACTCACAATTCTGAATGTAAAAGAAAAAGGCACAGCTGGATTTTTTCACTTTTCCCCACTCTGTCTTGGGCAGGAAATGAGAGGCACGATCCACTCCTGGAGCTCACTCTGCTTTATTTTGCCTGCTCCTGTATATATCCAAGCTTCCATCTCATCAGCAAAAGGAAGCAGCTTGACCACCGGCAAAGATAAAAAATATGATGATACATAATAATGCTTGAGAGGATATAAGAAATGGGCAACATTCTATAGGACTGAAGGGAGCAAAAATTGGTTTAACCCTTCTCAGGGGTTGGGGGCAGGAGGACGAATTGATAATCATGGCAATAATTTAGAGGAACCCTTTTTAAAAAGCATACCATTGAAGAACAATCTCCCACTGGAGTTTATCCTGATAAATAAAGATGTGCTCCAAGTCACATGTAGTTATACGGAAACATTTTTAAAATACATTATTACATGTTTAAATAAATCTGCAAGATAATATATACAGTATGATTCTACTTTTAAAGAAAAAGATACAGATTCAAACTTTTGACCAGAATAGTGATGAGGGTTCACAAACTGCCATCAGTCAATACAGACTATATTCTTTCTTTAGTGTGCATTGAAAATTTACAAAGACTGGTCATGTAGTAGGTCATAAAGACAATAAATTTCAAAGAATTGATATCATATAGCCACATTATATCATGACAACAGAACAAAATTGGAAATCAAGAAAATGCTTACTTAAATGGAAAATATTGTTTGGTGAGTTAAAAAGCACTCTTAAGTGACCCATGGTATACAGAGGAAATCACAAGAGAAATTACAAAATTCAGACAGTCCCCAATTTATAACAGTTTGACTTAATCATTTTTAGACTTTACAATGCTGCAAAAGCAATACGCATTCAATATACTCTGTATTTCAAACTGAGAAGCAATGAAAATACTGCATGCCAATCTTGTAGGATAGAGCTGAGGCAAGACATCAAAGAAAATGCACTGCCTTAAATTACCAAATAAACATGGCTTAGACTGGTAACTGTACATCAATATCTATTCTCCCTCTTTTCTATAATAATAAAACCTCTGCTTTCTAGCTACATACGTGGCTGCTCACAATAAAGACCACATTTTCTAGCCTCTCTTGTAGTTGGCATGGCCAGTGTTGAAGCTCTGGCCAAGGAGCTGAAACAGAAGTTACATGTGCAGCTTTCTGATTATGTCTTCAAATTGCCTTATTGGCAGTTTTCACTGTCCTGCTGACTGGAACACAGACATGATGTCAGCAGATTGACTATGGCATAATAAACAATTTGTCTAGTTTTTGTCCCTCCTTCCTATCACGGAGCTTAAAAAACTCTGGGAATTTCCTGGGAGATAGGAATGTCTCTGTTACACTAATGAAGTGATTTATGGTAGAATCCTGGATAGATTCAGGATGGGGGCTGGTCACCAGGAAGATCCAATATGTAATTAGAGGGCTGGAATTTTCAGTCACCCATCCTCTGGAGAGGGAAAGGAGGGATGGAGATTGAGTTAGAATACAATCACTTGTAATGGCCAATGGATTAATCAATCATGCTTACACAATGAAACCCCAGTGAAAACTGTAGACACCAAAGGTAAGAGGAGGTGCCTGACTGGGGCACTCACCGGTGAGTTGGGCAGGTGACATACTCTAACTCCACAGGCAGAGGGCATGGAAGTGCTGCATTGGGGACCCTTCTAGATTTCTCTATGTGTATACTTTATGATAAAACTGTAATCATAAATGTAGCTCTTTCAGTGAATTCTGTGAATCATTCTAACAAATTATCAAACATAGGGCAGGGGGACTCCCAGACGGGTAACCAGTTGATTAGAAGTGCAGATAGACTGGGGCCCCCAATTGTGCCTGGCATCTGAAGTGAAAGCAGTCTAGTACAAGACTGAGACCTTAACTTGTGGGATCTGAGGCTAACTCTAGGTGGTAGCATCAGAATTATATTGCACTATGACCAGCTGGGGTGGAAATGGAATAGTGACAAACCATCCCATTTTGCCCAGCACTGAAGGGTCTCCAAGGACATGCGACTTTCAGTGTTAAAATCAGGAAAGTCCCAGGCAAACCAGGAGACATTGAGCACTGTAGTTGGCAGTGGTCCTAGGGTAATAAGGCAAGGGGAACACCTTAAGGATGGTGGAGCAAAAAGACTGAAAGGCCCTAGATCCTTCAAGATTTCATACAGCCCAAACTCCTCCTAGCAGGCCTGGACTGTCTACCTCTAGTGTCTCACATGAGAAGCAAACATTTATCTTGTGAAATCCACTATTGCTGTTGAACACATATACATCTATTTCGGTGTCTTAAAGTAGAGTGCTGAACGTAAGAAAGACAAACGGGCGTCTCATTGGAATACTGACTGTGTGAAAGGCAGTGTTGACTCAGATACAGCAGGTTGGAAAGTTGATAATCCTTGTTATGCAGCTACAAAACATTTGGCAAAACCACAATGTTTTACCTTGGAAGACAGAACATATGTTCAGAGGCTATAGTGCTATGAGAATATGTATTCTTTGAACAATGTCTCCCTTGGTGCTTGGGGCAAGCAAAAGTAATGGTAAAAACCACAATTACGTTTTCACCAAGCTATATATGTAATATATAGAGAATGTTGGTCTGCATGACTGGCTTTTGTGGCTCTTAGCAAAATCCCAAAGAAGAGATATAAACTCAAGAACGTAGAGAATATTATGCTAAGTGAAATAATCTAGGCAGAGAAAGACAAGTATTACATAATGTCATTTATATGTGGAATCTAAAAAAGTCAAACTCAGAAGCACAGAGTAGAATGTAGATACCAGGGGCTCAGCGGCCGGGACTGGGGAGATGTTGATCAAAGGATACAAATTTTCAGTTAGAAAGCAGGAATAAGTTCAACAGATCTATTGTGCAACACGGTGATTATAATCAATAACCATGTATTGTATATTTGAAAATTACTGATTTTAAATGTTCTCAGCACACACAAAAAATTGATGTGTGCGAAAAAATGCCTATGTTAATTGGCTTGATCCAGTCATTCCACAATGTATACATATATCAAAACTTCATATTGTATACCACAAACACATATAATTTGTCAATTTAAAAAAATAAATTTTAAAAAACTGTTTAAGAAAAAAAAAAAGCTAGCCAGTATGCTAACAGAGATGGAAGAAAATACAGCACTAAAGCACTCTCTGCCTGTCATTCACAATCTAAGTTGACCAGGAGTCTGGTTATTTGGGGCTTTTTAGAGTGGAAAAGACCAATTGCTTCTATATCCCCAAAATGCAGCTATTAAGAATGACGGCTCTGTAGTACCAGACTTAGCAGGTGGTCATACCATGGCCCCATGACATTATCAACACCTTCTTTTAAAAGATGCTCCTGCCAGAAAATTGTAGCCAGCTGGAGGAAAGGATTCAATTAATAGAAGTGTCTTTCCCACACAAGTTTTTGTTTCGGATGCGCTAGTTAGGTGCCACAAAGTTGAGAGACAGGGCAATCAGCAAGGCACAAAGCAAATTTAAAGAGTAACACAAGAATCTTCAGACTGAAGAATCTATTTCTAAACAAGAGAGCTAATTGTCAATATTTGACAAAGAATTGACTTGACATGGAACAGCAAAAAGTAGACTACAAAAGCTTTTCAATTCACAAGGAGAACCCACTCTGCATGGCCCATCCCACATGCGACCAGGAAGCATAATGCACAAGAAAGAACAGACAAAAAGATACCACCAGGAAACATAAAGGATAGTAATCTAAAGAGTTCCTCCAAAGAGGAGAATCAGAGGCCACTGGATGGGCAATGGCATTTGATTGTCATTAGCACTGGCAGTTGTGTATTCACTTTCTTCTCTATCCAAAAGGGATTTGTTATTGTTGCTTTCCTGCTCCTGCTTTGTCATTGTATATTGGGCATATGATAGGCAGATAACTTACCTTTTACATTTTAAGCCACTGTACCGTGAGGAGCCACATCTAGACCTGATGGAAAAAACTGTACATTATGCAGTTATGCTAGATTTCAAATTGGATTCAATAACTGCAAGGAATTTTAGAGTGTCTCCTTTGGCACAGGAATGGTTGAGAAGATAGGTACACATGGATGTTTGGATACCAAAGGGGTGAACTGTGGCAGACACTATACCCCTTATCCAGTATCCAGTATCCTCGCTCCCATAGTAAGAGAACCCTTAATTTTTAGCTGGACATATGACTTCTCAGAATAAAAGCTAAATTGCGAGTCTCTTTTATATGGCTGTAGGACTGTTCTCACCAATGGCATACAAGCAGAAATGAGGCATGTAACCTCCAGATCATATCTTCAAGGGAGGGAAGCCCTTCTTATCCCTCTCCTCCTTCATGCTGGCTGAAGCATAAGCATAGAGATAAATTATCTTGAAGCTGGTAGACAAGAGCAATACACCACAAACAAGAAAGTGGAAGGATCCTGGGTCCTTAAGACTTCCGCAAAGTACAGTTATCCTACCAGCTCTGTATTGCCTGCCCTCTAAATTTTCAAGTATAAAAAATTTAACTTTCATCTCTTTAAGCCATTTCAGGTCTTTGCTATAGGCAACCAAGTTTACAATGCTAATATAAGAAATGCTGAGAATAAATGAACTATGCATTCATCTTTAAAACGAGGAAGAAAACTCCAAAAACTAGAAAAAAGAATTAAAGAGTATCAATTAATGAAATATGAAAAAGTAGAAGTTTTGATAAAATGGTTTTGACCAAACAACAAAAATTTCTGATATAAAAAGGCTTGTTCTCTGAAAGTACTGATTATGTACACAAACTTATTATAACATTGATTAAGAAAAAGAAATAAGGCACAAATAATATTCTCATTAGATCATAAAATATGCTAAATTTTGTTTTTATCATAAAAATTATCACAAACAGGTTTTTGTTGACAGAAGACATAGATACAGGAGGAGTTTTTCTACAAAAATATAAATTACCAAAATTGATGCAAGGAAAAAAAATAGGAAACCGGAATAGGCCAATACCTATTTTTAAATCTGAATCATTTGATGAAATTCTTCTCTACCTGAAAAAATGCACTAGATTCAGAGAGTTTTACAATCATATTTCACCAAACTTTAAGAAAACAGACTGTATTATATAAATTTCTGTATTATATAAATTCTTTCAGGGAAGAAGAATTTTATGAGGCTGCATTAACCTTGATTCTTAAACCAGGTATGGATAACTCATTAGTCAGCTTTACTTTAGTGATAACCCAAAATCTCAGGGGCTTACAAAAAACAAAGATTTATTCTTCATTCATATTCCATGTGGACTGCGGATCAGCTGAGGTTGTGCTCCAGGCTCAGCCCTGTCCCATGTGTTTCCACATTCAAGGGCCCAAGCTGAAGGAATATTCCTTATGTGGAACATGTCTGCTCTTGTGAAAGAGAAAAAGACCCAGAGAGTTAGCAGAATAACTGTATTGCTCCCTAAACTCTCTGCTTGGAAGAAACAAGACCCCTTCTCTAAAAAAAAAAAAAAAAAAAAAATTAATTGGCCAGGTATGGTGGCGTGCACCTTTAGCCCCAGCTAGCCTGGGTGACAGAGTGAATCCCTGTCTCAAAAAACAAAAACAAAACAAAACAAAACAAAACACAAAAATGTGAGATTGACACAAAGCAATGTACACACACATTGGGTCAAGCAGATTCTACTGTCAAACTCAGCAAAGGAGCATGAAGTATACCCCAGCCACCAGGAGGCATTATATGTCACACTGAGAATATGTAATCATTTCACAGGGAAGATATAATTAAATAATTGTGAATGATAATACAAACTTCTACAGATAGTATAAGAAAAAAATAAATTTTATTTATAAATTTTAATACAAATATTCTAAACAAAAAAGTCCACTGAATCCAATTTTTCTAAAAATTATAAAATATAGCCAAGTAGAATTTATGCTAGGAATTTAAAATGATTTTTAAAAATTTTGAAAATGTGATGCACTATATAGGCATATTAAAATATAAAGACATATGATTATCTAAATGGTTGCAGAAAAGTATTCAATAAAATGTAACAGCCAATTCTCCAATTTTAGCAAATGAGAAATAGTATCTAAAAGCATAATAAAAGCTATAGTAAAAATAAGACTTCATGGTTAAACTTCAAAAGAATTTCCATTAAAATTAGAAACAAAACACAAATGTACTACTACCCTTTCTGATCTTCTGAAGATCCTAGTCAATTCAATGGACCAAAAAAACAATACACAGTGTAAAGATTGGAAAAGTAAAATGCGAAATTATCATTATCTGCCTAGAATATGATTGCTACCCTGAAATCCCAGAGAATCTAAAAATGATTAGAATACATATTTTCATTCAATTACTTAAGTTCAAAGTTATAAAAATTCCAGTGGTTATTTTTATAACACCAAATATCACCAATTAGGAAATATATACAGGATTTAAAAAACAGTATTCACTTTTGTCAAAAAACATAAAACAACTGAGAATAAATCTAAGAAAACAAAGTGTGACATTTTATAGAGAAAATTACAAAGCATCCTTGAAACACTTTTTGGAGACCTGAATAAATGGCAAATTATAATATGGATAGGAAGGAAGATTTATAAGAATGCCAATTCTCTACAAATTAATTTATAAGTTCCACGTGATTCTAGTCAAAATCCAAATAGGACTTTTCATGGAACTTGTGTAAATATTAAAATTTTCACGTAAGAGTAAAAATCCAAGAACAGCAAACACAGCTTTTAAAAAGAAAAACAAGCAAAAGGGATTCACATGAAAAGATAGGAAAGATATTGTTAAGATGTAGTAAGTGAGGCAGTATCGTCTTGATACAAGAATAAAACCATAGTTTTTTGCAGCAGAATAGGGAACATAAGAGTATGAATGAAGTACATAAGAGCATTATATATCCATATAGCAATTCAAAGTTTGGGAATAATTTTATTTCTGTAAGGAAAACTGTAAAATTAAAATTACACCCTTGCCTTATGCCACATAAAATTTTTTAATGAAGATGTATTAGAGACCTAAATGTGAAAAAATTTTTACATATGCCAAATATTTTTAAAAGTTGATCTCATAGAAGTAATGAATAGAACAGTGGTTACCAGAGACTGGGGTGGGGGTGAGGGGCGCAGGTTATGGAGAGAGGTTGGTCAATGGGTACAAAGTTAAATTAGAAAAGACGGATAAGTTCTGGTATCCTATTGCATAGTAGGGTGACTATAGTCAATAAAAAGGTACTGAATATCTCAAAATAGAAGAGGGGATTTTGAATATTACCATCACAAAGAAATGATATTATAAATGTCTGAGGTGATAGATATGCTAACTACCCCAATTTGCTAATTACGTCATATATACATGTATCGAAACATCACATTTCACCCAATAAATATGTAAAATTAGCTATCAATTAAAAATTAAAATACATATTTTTAGAAGAAAGTGTACACTTTTTTTGAACTCATGGATGCGAAGAATTTCTTAAACAAAAGATAACAAACACAAATCATAAAATTGTCAACCATAAAGGTTGATAAATTAAAATTAAAACTTTATGTAGCAAAAAAACAAAAAAGATACTATAAACAAAGTGAAAGGACCAAAGTAGAAAAAGCTGTTTATAATGCACATAGCCAACCAAGAATGAATACCCAGAATATGTAAAGAACATCTGCAAATCAATAAGAACATACAGAATCTCAAATACGATCCCTAAATCAGAAGTTACACTGGCATCTGCTCGAAATTGCAAGTGCTAATTTTTGACCAAGCTATTTCTCACTCTGACACCTGTACACTGCAGCACAATGAAGTTCAATTTGCTGGAAGCTGATAAATGCCCATGTCAATCAGGAGTGGACAGAGGTCTATGATAAGATTTGAAATGGAGTATTTTGGGGTTTCTGGAGGACAGGCTGAGATAGAACAACCAGATATGGGAAATGAGAAAGCAGTGAGGAAGGCATGGTTAAAATAAATTAACAAACAAGTAAACTCAAACTCCAGAGAAAGGCGTGAGAGCAGGCATATTGACAGAGGGAAATGGTGATAAATAAGTACACCAGGGTAACCCTGCCCCAAACCAGGGTGAGAAAACTGGCTGAGCAGTAGCACCACAAGGAGACATTCCAGAGTCTGAGTCTACAGTGAAGTCAACATGGACCAACAGTGAGATGTCACTATCAAAGACTAATGCCACCTAAGCTATATATTTAGGAGTAGCCTGTCCTTAGGAAGGGAGATTAGAGTTATCATCTTCTCCTCAATAAGAAGAACATACTTGGAAATGGTGCTCTACACAAAGGATACCAAATAAGATAAATCCCCCAAAATTCACATCAAGACACATAATCAAACTGTCAAAAGTTAAAGACAACGGGAAATGGTGCTCCATTCCAGGCCACCCACTATGTACAGTAAGGACACCTAAGAAAATTGATTGTCCCATCGATAAAAGGTTAAAAGTCATTCTGTTGAATGAATATGTGTTGAAAACCTACTACTCATTCATCAAAATACTGGGTGCTAGGTTTACAACAATGACCAAGACATGTACAGCCTCCACCCTTACAGGTTGGGGTGTGGTAGAAAGGGGTCAAGTGGAGAGCAAGTTAAACGATACTTGATTGGAATTTGTGCTATTTTATGATAGGAATTATAAAGTGCTATGAGAATACAAGGAAAGGCAATGGATCAGTCAACTTACACAAAGTTTTGTGGAAATTACAAAACATTCCCAGATTCTAATTGCTTGTAACCATAAATATTTAGTTCTCATTCCACTGTTGCCCACTGTGACTCAGCTGTGGCTCCTTCCACCTGTTCTTCATCCTAGGACCCAGAATGGAGGATGAGCCTCTATGCCATCCTGTTATTATTAATTCTTGCTGTTGTTTATTTTTTATCTGTACAAATTTATGGAGTACATGAGAAGTTTTGTTTCACGTATATAAGGTATAGTGGTCAAGTCAAGGTATTCACAGTGTCCATCACCTGAGTACTACACATTTTTTTAAGTATAGTCACTCTACTCTGCTGTCAAACAATGAATTTATTCCTTCTATCTTACTGTATGATTGTACCTTTTAACCCAGTTCTCTTCATCCTCCCCCATCCCCCAACTCACTTTTCCAGTCTCCGTTTTGAGTTGATTTTTGCATGTGGTGACTGATACGGATCCAGTTTCATTCTTCTGTATGTCAGCCTGTATGCTAATCTCGTGTCAGAGGGAAAATCACAGTAGCAGAACCATGCAATGGCTCTTAATCTAATAAAAAGTGACATACATTCCTTCTATCACATTTCGTTGGACAAAGCAAGTCACAAGGCTAGCTCCTGTGACAATTGAGTAGAAAGTAAAATCTTCCTGCAAGGATCATTCCAGTGAGGAAGAACCCAGAAGGAAGAGGCAGCAAGTATTTCAAAAATTAAAATCAGGCCAAGCGCGGTGGCTCACGCCTGTAATCCCAGAGCTTTGGAAGACTGAGGCGGGCAGATCACGAGGTCAGGAGATCGAGACCATCCTAACTAACACGGTGAAACCCCATCTCTACTAAAAATACAAAAAATTAGCTGGGCATGGTGGTGGGCACCCGTAGTCCCAGCTACTCGAGAGGTTGAGGCAGGAGAATGGCATAGACCCGGGAGGCGGAGTTTGAAGTGAGCAGAGATCGCACCACTGCACTCCAGCCTGGGCCACAGAGCGAGACTCCACCTCAAAAAATAAATAAAATCGATCACAATGTAAGAAGAAAAAATGCATGTGATATGGTTTGGCTCTGTGTCCCCAACCAACTCCCAGTGTTGGGGAAGGGACCTGGTGGGAGGTGATTGGATCATGTGGGTGGATTTCCCCCTTGCTGTTCTCATGATAGTAAATGAATTCACACAAGATCTCACAAGTGTGTAGTGCTTCCCCCTTAACTCTGTGTCTCCTGCCGCCATGTGAATACCATGCTTGCTTCCCCTCCACCTTCTGCCATGATTGTACATTTCCTGAGGCCTCCCAGACATGCCTCCTGTACAGCCTGTGGAACTGTGAGTCAATTAAACCTCTTTCCTTGTAAATTATCCAGTCTCAGTTCTTTATAGCAGTGTGAGAATGGACTTTATAGCATGTGTTCAGCAAAAAAACAAATACATTCATGCTCATGGCAACAGTATGCATAATAGCCAACAATTGGAAACAACTGAAATGTACATCAAGCATAGAATGATCAATAATATGACATATTCATACAATGGATCATAGGGTGGAATAACACATGAAGGAAAAAATAATCTACTGCCACCTGCACCAACATGGATGAGTGCAAGGAGCCAGACACAAAATGTGAATACTGTATGATGCCAGGTATATTAGGTTTAAAAGACAGCAAGAATCTATGGTGATAGCTGCCAGAAGAGCAGTTGCTTTTGAGAAGTATATACTAAAGGAAATATGAGGGAGCTTTTGTGACAGTGAAGATGTTTTATAACTTTGAGTTATTATATAATAAAAATGGGCCTAATTTACTCTATGCAGGGGAGGGAGGAAATGAGGGAGAGAGAGAGGAAGAAAGAGAAAGAGAGAAGAAAGGGAGGGAAGGGAGAGAGAGAGAGAGAAAAAGAGAGAGAGAGGAAGGAAGGGAGGGAGGGAGGGAGGGAGGAAGGGGAGGGGAGGGAAGGGAAGGGGAGGAGAGAGGAAGGGGAGGGAAGGGGAGGGAGGGGAGGAGAGAGGGGGGAAGGGGGGGAGGGGAGGGGAGGGAGAGGGCAGGGGAGGGGGAGGGGAGGGGAGGGGAGGGGAGGGGGAGGGGGGGGGAGGGGAGGGGGAGGGGGGGGGAGGGGGAGGGGGGGGAGGGGAGGGGAGGGGGGAGGGGGGGGGAGGGGAGGGGGGAGGGGAGGGGGGGGGGGGGAGGGGAGGGGAGGGGGGGGAGGGGGAGGGGGGGGGGGGAGGGGAGGGGAGGGGGGGGGGAGGGGAGGGGGAGGGGAGGGGGAGGGGGAGGGGGGAGGGGGGGAGGGGAGGGGAGGGGAGGGGGGGGGGAGGGGAGGGGAGGGGGAGGGGGAGGGGGAGGGGAGGGGAGGGGGGGGGGGGGAGGGGAGGGGGAGGGGAGGGGGAGGGGGGGGAGGGGGAGGGGGAGGGGGAGGGGAGGGGAGGGGGGGGGGGAGGGGAGGGGGGGGGGGGGGGGGAGGGGGAGGGGGGAGGGGAGGGGGGGGGAGGGGGGGGGGGAGGGGGGGGGGAGGGGGGAGGGGGAGGGGGGAGGGGAGGGGGGGGGGAGGGGGAGGGGGGAGGGGAGGGGAGGGGGAGGGGGGGGGGGAGGGGAGGGGAGGGGGGGAGGGGAGGGAGGAAAGTTTGGTTACATCACAGAGCCCTAACCTAAAGAGTTGGGTAGCCACTCAGTGGAGGCTTGCCAGATGAAGTTACTCCAAAACTCAGAACTGAAAAATTAGCAGAAGTTATTCAGGTAGATAAAAGGAACAGATTCTAGGCAGAGGGACCCATCTACATGAAGCCTTGGGACCAGAGAAGTAATGTCATAATCGAGATGTTAAAATACTTTCTAAACGGTTAGCATGTCAATTGCCAAGAGGAACGCTGGAGCTGTGACTGGAAAGAGCCAGACATTGCAAACCTTCAGGGGTATGCTAAAGATTTTCATTGTTTCTATGAAGGGCACTGAGAATTTGCTGAATGGTTTTAAACAGGAATATGGCATGGTCATATTTTCATTTGGAGAGGACTGCTCTGCTGACAGTAAAACTGAAGTGGAAAGGGCAAAATGGCAGTGAGGAAGCCAGCTAGAAGGCTGCTGTAGTCATCGAGGCCAGAGAAGAGGAAGATTAAAAATAGAGCCATTGATACTAATTTCCACAAGGTCATTTGTCCTATTTTCCATGCTAAGTGATCATGGAAGTAAAGAGAAGAAACCAGACTCAAGAGATATTTAGGAGGAAGAATTGATAGGACTGCAAGATGTCATTTGATGAATGGCTAAAGAATCCAGGGTTTTTTCATTTGGGAGGAATATGCAAAGGGCCAGCTCAAATATGAAGGGCTGTTGTATGGAAGAAGAAGCAGAGATGCATAGGTAAAACCAGAGTCAATGGGTGAAGTTACAAGGAAGTGCTCCCATCTCTCTCTACTCCCCAGTCAGAGAGCATAAAATCACTAGATACAGCAATGAAACTAAGCAGAGATTAGATTATTACCTTGCAAGAATTCTGTGGAGAAGAGCCAGACCTCAGGTATAGGTGGGCCAGCTGACCTCTGAGGTCCCAAGATGCTAAAACTGTAACAACATTTGTCTCCTTTGAGGCTCAATCTTGTAACACTTCAGGTCTGGTCTCTGATTATGTATGCCACAACTTACACACTGTGATTTCGGCTCACTGCTTAAAATATTCCCATCACCCCAACCTGTTTTAATTCCTGTATTTCCAAGAACTTGTCAGGGTATCCTGTAATGACTTTTTTCTGCGTTCTGCAACCCCCTCAAGCTGAATTCCTTCTAGATCTGGGATCATGTCAGAACTGTTTAATTTTATTTGTCAACTTGATTGAGCTAAGGAATGCCCAGAAAGCTGGTAAAACATTATTTCTGGGTTTGTCTGTGACGGTGTTTCCAGAAGAGATTAGCATTTGAGTCAGTAGACTGAGTAAAGAAGGTCTGCCCTCACCAATGTGGTTGGGCATCATCTAATTCACTGAGGGTCCAGGTAAGACCAAAAAGACAAGGAGGAAGGGCAAATTCACTCTCTTCACTTGAACTGGGTCATCTATCTTCTGGCACCATTGGACATCAGTGTCCCTGGTTTTGGATCCTTTGGACTTGACTGGGACTTACCCCATTAGCCGCCCAATTCTCAGGGCTAAGGGCTTGAACTACAATGATACCATGAGCTTTCCTGAGCCTTCAGCTTGCAGATGGCATTTCGTGGGATTTCTCAGCCTTCATAATCATGTGAGCTAATCCATCATAAATCTTTTTCTATTTAATCTATTTATATAGCCTATTGGTTCTGTTTCTCTGGAGAACCCCGACTGATACAATGTCTGACTCATTTCTATTTCTAACAGGCTATCACATGGCCAGGTGCTAAGTAGAGGAGCAGACACTTGAATAAGAGATAGGACTTGGAAGTGTGGATTAGAAATCAGAATTACATAAACAATTGTTGAATATGAGAGTTGAGGAGCTTATCCAGGGTGAGAATAGAAAGGGTGCCAGATTCACCTTCAGAGGCGCCTTGCTGCATCCCAGCCCATCTTCTACTGCTGCCTGATCCTGCTTCCTTCCCTTCCCTTCGACAGTGGTTGATCCCAAAGGCATTCTTCAGTAAATTTCCAGCATACTATCTCCATCTTGGAAGCTACTTTCTATGAAACCTGAACTGCAATCAATAGTGTCAGCCACAGATAAATAAATGAATAAAAGAAGACAGGCTGACAGCCTCAATGGGCAACTGACGCTCAACTCCTTCTGAGACCCTCTGAAGAGCCATTAGAATGTGCCTCAGAATTGTCCCATCAGAACACAAAGAGGCAGAACATTTGTCCACCAACTCTGATAACCTGTTGCTCAGGGGTTGCATCTGGGATGCTAACACCCAATACACATCTGAGTTGTGCCTGAACAAGGCTAAGCAGGCTTCCGAAGTTTTGAAGAAAACAGTAAAGAAATATCACAGCACAACTTTGATGTGTGACAACTAAATGACAGGGAACTGTCTACACTGGCACTCCTAAAATCAGGTAGGCTAAAGGGATGCAGCGTAGATTATCACAGGAACCTGTTAAATTTATCATTTTTCTTTTTGGTGATAATTGTCCTTCAAAAAGGACCAGTCATTTATTTCTTGAATGTCTCCTAGAACACAATATACACTTAAAACAAAAATTAAGAACTTACTTTAAAAAAAAAAAGAGTGAAATAGGACTGAGCCCTTGGTAGGAAATGTGTTTTTAATATTCAACACCTCAGTGGGAAGTGCAGGTCTCAGTTCCTCTGACTGACAGCTCCTAATGACAGCAATAAACTAAGGTGCCCCCATGAGCCAAACAGATGTTCTGAGTTGACAAAGGAAGCCCAAACACTGCCCCCAGTTGATGTCACTTCTGTGTTTTATAATTGCTGAACGCTGTTTACATGTCTGAGCTATACCATGCATGTGCTTTATCACCAAAGAAATGGATGTACAGACAACAAAAACAGGCAGGCTGATAAAACCAGGAAAAGGGCATCATCAATGTGCAGATGAAGGTAGATGAAGGCTTTCTAACTGCTTCACTAAAATACTTCAAAGCAAATCCAGAATGAACTGGAGTAGGGGAGAGGGGAGGTGGTGTAGAGAGAGCAAGAGAGTGAAATTCAGGTTAATTACTCCGGTTACTATGGTAGCAACCCAGAAGAAGCCAAGTTAGACACACATTCAAGGTGAATCCCAAACAGGGCCATGCGCTTTCCTTCACCAAGTAGCTGGGAGCAGACAGTGATTTAACAGATATAAATTTCATTGTTAACCCACATTACTCCAAAGATAATCTTCCTCGATCAGTTCAGGGCTGTAACAGCACAAGTGTTATCTGAATCTGAATCAAAAAATCTCTTACCCATATCCACATTGGCCATTTTTTCAGGATGGTCAATTAGGTGCTATCTTGGTTGGGGTCCCCCGAAGCTGACCCTGAGATAAAGATTCAAGCGCAAGTAGTTTCTTTGTGAGGGTAGGGGCATGGGGGACGGAGAGTGACTACAGGAAGCACTGGCACCAGTAGAATGGTGAAATCAAACAGAAAGGGGAAGGCAGCCAAAAAAATGGTGTCTTATAAAGCAAGTTTCCACTCCAGACAACCAGAACATAAGCCTACTGGGGAACTCTGGGAGCCAGTTTAGAACATGCGCTTTATATCTACTTTTAGAACTGAGGTTGTTAAAACCACCCCCTGCCCTGCTCTAGTGTGCCCAGCACTAAACACACAAGAAACAGATGTCAGTTACCCCAGCTGGAGGTGGTATTCATCAGGGTCCCAGCAGGAAATGAATTCACCCCAAATGCTTTAAATGAGGAGACCTTAATCAAGAGGCTACTTACAGAAGTGGGCCTCACAGTTGAGCAGGCATCAGAATCACCTGGAGAGCTTGTTACTAAATAGATGTCTGGGCCCTGCCTCCCATAGTTTCATGGAGTGAATGGTCCTAAGAAGTTGCATTTCCCACAAGTACCCAGAGTATGCTGATGCTGCTGGTCTAAGGACCACGTTTTGAGAACCACCAGCTTACAGAGTTAAGAATAAAGGGGACTGTGGTCTACCCACACAATGGAGTATTATTCAGTCATAAAAACAAAAGGAGTCCGGGCACGGTGGCTCACGCCTGTAATCCCAGCACTTTGGGAGGCCAAGGTGGGCGGATTACTTGAGGTCAGGAGTTTGAGACCAGCCTGGCCAACATGGTGAAACCCCATCTCTACTAAAAATACAAAAATTAACTGGGCATGGTAGCGGGTGCCTGTAATCCCAGCTACTTAGGAGGTGGAGGTTGCAGTGAGCCAAGATCTCACCACTGCACTCTAGCCTGGGTGACAAAGCGAAACTCCATCTCAAAAAAAAAAAAAAAAGAAGTATTAATAATGCTACAACTTGGATGAACCCCAAAAACATTATACAAAGTGAAAGAAGCCAGACACAAAAGGTCACATACTCTACACTTCTTTCATATGAAATATCCAGAATAGGCAAACCCAGAGAGAGAGAAAGTAGATTAGTGGTTGCCAGAGGATGGAGAGAAGAGAGAAATGGGGAGTGATTATTTAATGGATGTTCTTCTGGGGTGATTTAAAAAAAAAGTTTTAACACTGGAGAGAGAAGATGGTCACACAACATTGTGAATGTGCTAAGTGCCACTGAACTATACTGTTTAAAATCTTTAATTATATGTCATGTGGATTTCACCTCACTTTTTAAGAAAAGATTTAAGTGGGGAGAAAAGGAAAAAACACCCTAAAATTAGCAAGAGTTAGAGTCTTGTTGTCCTTGGCCTGAAGAAGCAAGAGGAGGATATAAGCATAGCAATAGTGAAGCCTAGTGCAGTGGGAACAACCAAGGAGTAGATGTGGAAGAACGTAACCATAGCCAGAGGCATGCACCAGTGCAGGCAGAGAGGGCATCGGGAATCCGTACCCAAATCTCTCTGTTCCCACCCTCTCTCCTTTTCTTATAGGCCAAACCCAAGCAGAAGCCAGAAGGTAAGGGAGCCCAGGTTAAACAGTCTATAGATGTCAGCCTCACAGGACACAGCAAGATGAAGGCATGTACAAAATGCATTTGAAGGCGTCAAAGAGTCCAGTGGGGAACGACCTGCACACCCAGGCTGGCTGGCAGGGCTGATGTCATCTGACTGAATTTTAGCCAGTTTCCTTCAAAAGCTGAATAAATCCCCCCTTTCAAAGTTTAGGTAGGAAGATGTGCTTACAAGCAAACATTGCACAAACCTGGCCAAGACTGAGAGTCCTTTCTAAGAAGGTAAAGGAAAAAATTCTCAGAAGCCAACCTCTTAGGCCCTGAAACAAAGCAAAGAGAGCTTTACTTAAAAGCAACCCTTCCCATGCTGCTGCCCAGCTTCAGGCAGTTCTTTGGTCTCTGGCCACCTCCCTGAGTTGCAGAATATTTTCCATCCACAAAGAAACGAAGTATAGCCACTGCTGCCTGGCACCTGGAGGCCTCTTGTTACCTATCCTCTTGTCCCTCTGTAGGGAGGAAAAGAAATATCCATGAGCAACTCTAGGTTGTACCCATCACCCCTTGATAATCCTCAGATGCACTGATCATTTTCCCACTGCCCTGGCCTTCTGACTTTTTCTCATTGTGAGATGTCTTTTAAATAGGAACCTATCTACACATGCTTGCAAAAGCAGCACCAGTTTAGCCAAAGACAGCCTAGTTGCATCTGGCTGGGTGATCCTGACACCACCCAGCCTCCTGCACTGCAGGAAGGTCCAGGTGAGGTGGTATCGGGCTCCTTTCGCTGCTGCCACTGCTGCTGCTTAAAGGTAACCTTCCAGGATGCCAACCGAAATTAGTTGTTCTGTTCCACTGAGAACCTTATCGAAGGGAACTACAGGAGGTGGTTTCCCAGATCACTGCTCCTCATTGGTTCTGAGCTACCAGGAAAACATAGAAAATCACATTAATCAAGAAAAGGGAACTTTGGGCTGAAACATTGCAGGAGTCACTGTCAATCAGGCCCCAGGGAAAAGGCCTTCCCCAGTCAGCAAATGAAATAGAACTGTGGGCAGCCAGAAGCCAGAATCTTGTCCCTTTTGCTAGTTTTTCAATCCCAAGTTTAAGAGATTTGATTTATTAAAGTTGTAAACTTTAACCTCATAGATGAATTTGTCAGCCAACATTGATGAATTTCTCCCATCCATCATTATGCTGTAATTTGACGCAGTTCTTCCGAAGCATTTATGCCTCCAACTTTGTTCAAAAATAAGTAGAAAGGAATGAAGGGGAAATCCTCAGGATTTTGCTGTCTCAGAGCCTAGACACACAACTCACACAACTAATATCCTCTAAGGTCCATCACCTGCTATGAGGGTTAGAGGGGAGAGGGACATTAACAATTTTATAGAGATACCCTCTGTCTTTCCCTGCTTGTTTTCCTTGGGAAAAGGTCTTATTTATCCTTCAAAACCCAGTTCATAAACCACCTTTTCTTTTGTTCTTCCCTCACCATTCTGATCCTCCCTGTGTCTACTGTTGCACTTTTCACATTCTGTTGTAACTCTTATTTTACATGTCTCTTCTAAATTCTGCAGAATGTTTGATTTTGTCAGCCTGTACTCCCAGAATCTAAGCACTGTACCTGGCACACAGTAGGTGCTAAATAAATGCTTGTAGAATTAAATTACATCAGGAGACTTAAGTTCTACTTCTAATTCTTTCGCCTTAAATTGCTTCACCTCTGCTCATCTCAGTTTCCTTGGATATAAGATGGAATTGGTCATTTCCTATCCTGCCTACTTCCTATGACTGTTTTTGAGTCAAAGAAGATGAGTTTGAGTAAATGTGTGAACTTTGGTGTGAAGGATAATTTAAGGATAATTGCCAAGCAATGCCCAGACCAATCTGTAGCTTGGTGTCTCACCCCAGCTTGCCTCTCCCTTGACTTCCAGGGCTAGAAATCAGTAACATCAATCAAGTCAGAATATATAGCTTCATCTGCCACAAAACACTGTTCACTACAAGCTTCGCCTCCCAGGTTCACGCCATTCTCCTGCCTCAGCCTCCCGAGTAGCTGGGACTACAGACGCCTGCCACCACGCCGGGCTAATTTTTTGTATTTTTAGTAGAGATGGGGTTTCACCATGTTAGCCAAGATGGTCTCGATTTCCTGACCTCATGATCCACCTACCTCGGCCTCCCAAAGTGCTGGGATTACAGGCGTGAGCCACTGCACCCGGCCAAGTATGCTTTCTTAAACTGGCAAAGAATGTGGGATTGGGGATCCTGGCTATGTCTATTTGTAAGGGTTGAGACTAAATATCAAACTGGTGATTGTGGTAAGGAATGGATCTTGAAAAAACAATTCTAATCATAGGTACCATTTGCGGAGCCACTGTTACATACTAGTCACCAAGATAGACATTTGACAGACATCACCTCATTTAACCCTTCCAACAACCCCATCGGGTTTGGGAGCACTCACTCTCCCACCCACCCAATCCTTGCCTCCCACCTGCTATGCTGCATCAGCATGGCTTTGCCAGTGATTTCTATGGTATGTGACATATTTTTTCCTCCCTGCTACTAACAAAAACTTTATTGAAGAATACCAGTAGTGGTGTCAAAAACAAACTGAATTTGTTTTAAATTCAAGAAGAGATAAGAGCTTACACTGGAATCACAGAAGTATTTGTTTCTGGCCATAACCAAAGAATCACAATGCTGTAACTCCTCAGCCTCGCTAGGCCTTTTGAAGGTAGGATGAAAGTATTGTATTTCTTTGGTCATCATATATCCATTACAAAACCAAGATAAACATCAATATTTTCTTGGGTTATCTACTGATATAACTTCATGTGTTTATTTTTCTTTCTTTGGTATGGACACGAACTTTCCTTAATCTCATATGAACTGTGAATAAATGCATCTTTAGAAAATGCTTGTGTTTTTCATTTGAGTTGCACATATAAGGAAACTAAAAATGGAGAGATGGAGGCTCTGCCATGTCAATACAGGTCCAAGACAGGTCCACTAGCCACTTTTGCCTCAAGTCCCGCTGTACTTCAGCCCTGAACTGCTTCTACATAAAAACTCTACAGCTATGGTTTTCCTGAAATACCCCAGAAAACTGAGCCTGTGCAACTGAACCATCCACCCAGAGTCACGCAGTCAGCAAATGGCAGAGCCCAAGCTGTTCTCCTTCCTTTTTGAAGTTCTACTTATGAGGAACAAGGCAGATGAGCCATTACCAGGGCTCAAACATCAGGTCAGGCCAGCTCAGCCAGGATAAGCTTTGGAGACAAGACCCTGAGAATGCAGCTCAAGCTGCCCCTCTCCCATTCTATCCATTTCAGTGGGACCTGGATGAAGGACTGAGCATGTAACTGAAGTCACACGAACAGGTGCCATGGCATGAAGCACAACCAACCAGAAAGAAACAAGAGTGACTTCTACCTTTACAGTCCAGGATCCTCCTGACCAGCAGCAGTCCCTCCCCTGGAGCAATCGCCACTTACTCAAAATTCTGGTGTGCATGGATGGACTTCTTTCTCTGTTCCTCTAATGCAGCTGTGAGAATTTTTGATCATGCTTATATGTGAATTGGTAATTACTTCTGAGTCATGACTTAGATAGGGTGACTTAGGCAGTCCAAATCGTAAAATCAGAAAGGCATTAAGCATTTGGATGGAGGTTCAGGCACTAAAAGAAAATGTCTCTTGGTATGCTTATTATCTTCAACAGAGCAAAACGAATCCATATTCCATTAAAACTATAGAGAAGGATGATACCAAAATTTTCCAGAGAGACATAGTAGGTGGAAGTTAATGATACAGTACCTACTAATGCTTTTCTGCCAATTTAAGATACAAAAAATGTCACTGACGTTATCTTTATTTGGGATATTATCACCTTAATCTTGCGAGTGTAAAATGTACCTATAAGGACATTCATAAGTTTTTAACTACCCTGGTCCCCCCATTCTATTTTTCCCATAAATTTCTTAATTGTATAGTCTCCTGTCATGAAGATGTTTAGAAATATTATTTTTGCAGTTGGAGAGAAACTAGTTAAATATTTCTTCATAAGTGAAAACATCAACTCAGTCATCCATACCATAAACCTTGGGTCATCCTAGGAGTTGTCCTATAATTGTCTCTCTCCCTCACCCTCACATAAGATCAGAACTATAATTTTAACTCTTCATATCTATTGACACTTTCCCCAAGATGCAATTTGTCCCATTGAGATGTTCATCTCTCGCTCAAATCTTTTCTTCAAGTCCCAGCTGATCTCACCTCTAGACAGATTTATAAAAGGCAAATCTGACCACATCACTCTCCTGCTTAAAACCCCTCAGGACTCTCCTTTGCCTACAAAAGGCCATTTAAGTGCCCTTCTTAATTGGCTTCTGCCTGTTTCTTCTACTTCGTCCCCATTACTCCCCTATACATCCCACATTTCCACCTGTGGAAGTGCTTGTAGCCCTACAGATGTGCCTTGCTATCCCTGCCCTGACTACCTGCTGCTCCCTCTTCCTCAACTCCACTCCTCCCCCACCTCCCTGCTGTGGTCTCCTTAAAGACCTAACTCACTATCTTCTGGGGAGCACTTCCTAGTCTTCTCCCTGCCTCATTGTGAGGCAGGAAGAAAACTAGGAAGTCCCTAATATAGGAAGTCTCCCAATATAGACTCAACAGATACTAGAACCTCAGTCAGCTGTGTAGCTTTGGGAGAGTAGCTTAACCTCTCTGAGTCATCTTCCTTTCATTGACAAATAGATATAATAGCTATCTTATGGGATTGTCATGAGCACGTAAAGGTCCACTATACATTCACCTCAGAGTGGGCCTTTAATAAATGTATGTTGAACCTGTGAGTCAGTAGGACCTTGAGATGATGAGGATTGGAGGAGGCAAAGGCACTAAAATAGATCTATTTCCTCATTAGGTGATGGAGACATGGTACTAGATGACTGCAAGGAAGAAACTCATTTTACCTTTATAATATCCATGATATTATAGGCCCTTGGGTCTTCCTTTAGTAGAAACTGCTTATTATTCCCCAATACCCATGTTCTCCTTTTTCTATAGTAATAGAAACTCTTGACTCTTAGTTGGACACTTGGCCATCTAAAATCAATATTACAGTTCCTAGCCTCCCTTGTAGCTAGATGAGGTCATATGGTTAAGACGGTTAAGTTCTGGCCAACAGGATGTGAGCAGAAGTGGCACGTGCCACTTCCGGTTCCTGTTTTTAGACAGAAGAGTCTGGCTCTGCTCTTTCCCTCTGTCTTCCCACAGCAAACATGGTGGTGGGAGTGATGGGCCATACTGGACCATATGGAGAGAGACAATACGCTAGGAACGAAAAGAGAAGCAAGCACAGACACAGCCTGGGTCGCTGAGCCCTAGCAAAGAACAGAGCAGCCACACTCATCTGGACTTTTATGGGAGACAGAAACCATCTTCTTATTAAGCCGCTATCATTTTGAGTGTTTGCTAGAGCTGCTAAAACTCTATCCCAACTAATACAATTTTAAATATATTTATATTTAGATTCTGACACCACAACCCCACAAATATGGGGGAACAAAAATGATCCTTTCTGCCCCATGCACTTCTCCCCGCCCCCAAATCTACTACAGGTCAGAACCCAGGTGAGGTCAACCCTGGCTTTTGATCAGCAAAACTAAGAATTGTAAAAATACCTGCAGAATTATATGCCAAAGACTTTTATTATTACCATATCCCTATGTCAAAATTGAAAGGCATGTAAGATTTCTCCAGAGAAGCCATCCATAATGCATTGCAGAACCGTGTGGGTGTTTTATGAAATGTGTTTTATTCAAGCTAGGATATACAACACTAACATTATTGAAAGAAATTGAGGGTCTGGTCTTCTCTTTTTAATATGTTCATTATTCATGTTATAGTCCTTTAACAAAAAAGTAAAGTCGTATACATATTCAATTCAATTTAAAATTTTATTTTACCTGCTATTCATCTTGGGTGTCCGACGAAGAAGAAATATTCTCTTATTATTCTTATATTAGTTTTTGACAGTTCAATTTCTCTGACTGCTACGCCTCAGACAACCTCCACTGAAAAGCATATAGGTAATTGCTTTGATCAAAATTTCATGCCAAATCTTTTAGATTCCGTGTAGATCACAGCCTCTGAACAGAGACTTGCGGTAGAAAAGCTTCTCCATCAAAAACATGGCTGCACATGGGGAATTACCTGGGAGCTATAATATATATTGATGTCCAGGTCCACCCCAAGCTTCTGCTGTCATTCATCAGGGCTCTGGGCTTCAGGATATCAGTGCAGAGCCTGGGCTGGGAACCACTGATTTAACAGCTTGATGGACTTTGATAGAAGAAATGCAGAACTTTTAGGGAATTCCTTGGATGGATCATTGACTCTCACATATTTTTTATTTTCGTTTTGTTGTTGTTGTTTGCTTTTAGATCATTATTGAGATATTTGCACACCATACAATTCACCCATTTAAAGTATACAATTCAATGGCTTTTAATATATTCAGAGTTGCATAACCATCACCAGAATTTTAGAATACTTCCTTACCCCAAAAAGAAATCCCTTGCTTTTACTGTCCTCAATCTCCCGATCACCCCACAAACCCTAGGCAATCACTAATCCATTTTCTATCTCTATAGATTTGCCTATTGTGGATATTTCCTATAAATGGAATTATACAATATGTGATCCTTTGTGACTGGCCTCTTTCACTTAGCATAATACTTTCAGGGTTCTTCCATGTTGTGGCATCTATCAGTATTTTATTCCTTTTGATGGCTGAATAATATTCTATTGTATGCATATGCCAGTTTGTTCGGCTATTCATCAGTTAATGGCTATTTGGGTTGTTTCCATTTGGGGCTATTATTACAGCGTTTGTGGTTTAGTGAGCGAGAGGAATGGCACCCAGGAGCTTTTTCTCACCCATCGCTCGGCGAGTGGAAGGGAGGGTTACAGTGTTACAGAATTCCTTCAGTGCCACTTCACCAGCTGAAAATCTCTCTTGCCGCCATGACCTCTGCCTAGGGCCTTGCTTGCGCCTGCTGGGCTCACTCTGCCCACTGGGCCTGGCAGGCTGCACTCCGCTTGTGCAGATCCCACACTTGCTGCAGGATCCACGCTCAGCCAGTGCCTGGACTGGGTGTGCCACAAGTGACCTCCGGATTGGACTCTGCTGTCTAGATGAGGGGAACAGAGTGGTACCCGAAAACGTGGAGATGCCAGCAATTGTGGAGCCCCAAGGGGTGTTACAGCTCTCACGTGGGGAGTCCCAAGGTCCACGCCCCCAAGAAATGCTACAGCTCTCGCTTGTTCCCACCACCCACAGCTTGGCAAATGGGGGCTTGGTTTTCAGGCTTCAGGCTGTCTTTTGCTTGAGGGTCGGGTTTCACCAGGACGGGTCTCTGTCTGCCTAGGAATTTGTCTGTCTCCATCATGAATACTTCTGTGGTCACCATCATGAATACTTCTATAAACTATAAACATTTGTATATAAGTTTTTGTGGGAGTATCCTTTCATTTGGGGGTATGTATCTAGGACTAGAATTGTCAGGTCATATGGTAACTCTATGTTTCACTAGGTGAAGAACTGTCAGGCTGTTCGCTCAAGTGGCTGTACCATTTTACATTCACCCCACCTGTGTATGAGGGTTCTCATTTCTCCACAGCTTCACTAACTTCTTACTCTCTGTCTTTTGTTATTATAGCCATCCTAACGGGTATTGCCTACACAGTTTCTGTGAGATTTTCAACAACAACTTTCGCTTCTCTGGCAGGTCTCATTTTCCATTTTCCTCATCTGACAAATGGGATAAGAGCAATATTACAGGAATCTGATGAAGACTAAATGAAACAGAACACAGAAAGTACTTAGTTTAACCTCAAATGTTGTGGGCATGGACAAGATTGCCAATGAAAGCCCAGTAGCTATAATCAGAAGAGAAGTTAAAAAGACCAAGATCATCTATTGAGATAATCATGTGGTTCTTGTCTTTGGTTCTGTTTATATGCTGGATTATGTTTATTGATTTGCGAATGTTGAACCAGCCTTGCATCCCAGGGATGAAGCCCACTTGATCATGGTGGATAAGCTTTTTGATGTGTTGCTGAATCCGGTTTGCCAGTATTTTATTGAGGATTTTTGCATCGATGTTCATCAGGGATATTGGTCTAAAATTCTCTTTTTTTGTTGTGTCTCTGCCAGGCTTTGGTATCAGGATGATGTTGGCCTCATAAAATGAGTTAGGGAGGATTCCCTCTTTTTCTATTGATTGGAATAGTTTCAGAAGGAATGGTACCAACTCTTCCTTGTACCTCTGGTAAAATTCAGCTGTGAATCCATCTGGTCCTGGACTTTTTTTGGTTGGTAGGCTATTAATTATTGCCTCAATTTCAGAGCCTGCTATTGGTCTATTCAGGGTCAGTGACAGATTGGATTAAGAAAATGTGGCACATATACACCATGGAATACTATGCAGCCATCAAAAAGGATGAGTTTGTGTCCTTTGTAGGGACATGGATGCAGCTGGAAACCATCATTCTTAGCAAACTATCACAAGAACAGAAAACCAAACACCGCATGTTCTCACTCATAGGTGGGAACTGAACAATGAGATCACTTGGACTCAGGAAGGGGAACATCACACACCGGGGCCTATCATGGGGAGGGGGGAGGGGGGAGGGATTGCATTGGGAGTTATACCTGATGTAAATGACGAGTTGATGGGTGCAGCACACCAACATGGCACAAGTATACATATGTAACAAACCTGCACGTTATGCACATGTACCCTACAACTTAAAGTATAATAATAATAAATAAATTTTAAAAAAATAGATACTCCATTATCAAATGTTTTGCATTTGTTAATAAAATACTTCAAAGAAAATGGGAAATACAAAAAAAAAAAAAAAAAAAGACCAAGATCAGAGGAAGTGTTCTTTGAGCTAGTTGTCTTATCCAAGGAAGGAGCATTTTTTCAGGGTCTACTCACCCAGAATATTTATCTTCTGTCATAAATTTGTTTAATGTAGTTTCTGCCTTGGCATCTATTTTCAGACCTGACATAAGTTACACGAAACTCAGTTGTACCCCATTCCTTTGGCCTACTTAAAACTTCCCCTCCCTGTGTGGTTTGTGATATAGCCCATTGTTCCTCATTTCATTGACTCAGAACACAACACATCCCACAGTGGCTGACCACAAAAAATCCCCAATGGTCAACCCCAGGGTCCTATAGACAAGTCCTCCCTTTCCCCTCTTCTCTCCACTTGCTGGCTGAGCATGCATGCCCTGGACAGCTCACGTCTTCCCATTGACCCTGCAAAGCATGCTGCTCTCTTCTCTCTGGGAGCTGCAAGTAATAAAACTGTTTCTGTTATTACATTTGTTTGGTTGTGCTGTCTTTTCTGTGTCTCACCTGACCCACAACCTGAACCTAACTTCTTTCCATGTCAGGGCTCTCCTGGACAGTGGCTATCATGGCAGGAATAAAATGAACATGTCAGACAAGAGGTACAAGGGTGTCTGCCAGTACAAAACAAGTTTTCTGTGAGAGGAACACCTGGTCACAGGTCGGACCCTTAGGCATTAGGCTGTCTGCTGGGAAGAAGCAGCATCCCATGAAAGGCACGCTGTAAACATCCACAAATACCTCCCCTGGAGCCCCAGCAGGACAGGACTAGAATTTATAGCTATTCTCCAGAGCAAAATCTCAAGACCAAATTAGAAGAAAATCACATCTTTTCACTTAGGTATGATGTTTGCCAAAGTATTTATTTTTTTAGTCTCATTTTTATTCAAGACTGCAAAAGGGATGTGAAAAGGTTTACCTTACACAGTGGGAAACAAGATTTAAGTGAGATCACTTAGGTAAAGCCCTTGACACTTGACACAAAGCAGGTAGCCATCAAACATTTATTCTCATTCACTCTTTTTGCGTAAGAGTTAAAAAAGGGAAGGCCAGAACAAGAGACAGCTTCATGAGACTGGGAGAGCTTGATCAATTTATCAATGACAAAGCAAGAATGGAGACAATGTCTTCCACCTTTAAGGTAGCTATGAAGGAGAACTGTCATAGGCTGTCAGGTTTCCTGCCTTAATCACCCCTTCAGAGACGGAACCCTGGGCTTACCGGGGTATGGATCAGTCCCAAGGAGGGAAATCTTTCATCCTTACATTCCCCAGGCATAATGAGGGAGAAAGACTTGATGGAAGACGGTGGTGACCTAGGTCTACTGACTCTGTGCTTCTCTCCATAGGACTGGTGATAGATTCTCATGATGAGGAGGTGTTCTGAATTGTAGGTGGACCTCTTTAGAGAACCCCAAGCGAAAGACACGTCTGAATTAGAAGATAGCCCAGTAATCTATTACACCAGAACTTCTCTAACTTTTTAAAGGCTATATTATCTTTGCTTTCTTTTCATTTTTTAAATTGACAAATAATAATTACATATATTCATAGGGTGCCTAGTGATGTTTCCATACAAATAATGTGTAGTGATCAGACCAGGGTAATTCTCATATCTATCATCCCAAATATTTATCTTTTTTTCCGTTGGGGATGTTCAATGTCTTTCTAGCTATTTTAAACTATATAATATTAACTGTAGACACCCTATAGCGATATAGAGCCCTAGAACTTATCCTCCTATCTAACTGTAATTTTGTATCCTTTAACAAATCTCTCCCTGCCTCTCCTTCCCCTATCTTTCACAGTCCCTAGTATCCTCTGTTCTGTTTATTTCTATGAGATCATCTTTTCTCAGCTTTCACATATGAGAGAGAATATGCAATCAGAACTTCTCAAACTTTAATGTGCTTACGAATCACCTGGGAGCTTGTTACAATGCAAATTCTGATCCAGGGGGGCTGGGGTGGCACTCAAGACTCTGCTTTTTTAACAAGCTCCCTGATGGTGCCCATGCTGCTGGTTCTCAAAAGCATGTCTTTGAAGAACAAGATATTAGACCTTGTTTTTCATTCAACTTGAGCAAGAAAAGACCTAGCTGTGGAATGCTGGGGAGAGAAAAGATGGGGACAGATTTAAACAGAAGAAGGAAGTTGGCTGGACCCCTTGGCATCTGCTGTGGGCCTAACAGTTGTTTCCTTGGTGCTGGGAAAACTGGATTTTCATGTGCAAAAGAATAAAACTAGAAAATTTCTTGCAATAGAGAAAAATCAAATCAAGATGGATTAAATACTTAAATCTAAGACCTCAAACTATGAAACTATTAAAAGAAAACACTGGGGAAACTCTCCAGGACATCGGACCGGGCAAAGGTTTCTTGAGTAATTTCCCACAAGCACAGCAACCAAAGTGCAAATGGACAAATGGGACTGTATCAAGTTCAAAAGCAAAGGAAACAATCAACAAAGAGACAACCCACAGAGTGGGAGAAAATATTTGCTAACTATCCATCTGACAAGGGATTCATAACCAGAATATATAAGGAGCTCAAATAACTCTATAGGGAAAAAATCTAATCATCCAATTTAAAAATGGGCAAAAAGGCCGCACGTGGTGGCTCACACCTGTAATCCCAGCACTTTGAGAGGCTGAGGCAGGAGGATCACCTGAGGTCAGGAGTTCGAGACCAGCCTGACCAACATAGAGAAACCCCATCTCTACTAAAAATACAAACTTAGCTGGGCGTGGTGGTATGTATGCCTGTAATCCCAACTACTTGGGAGGCTGAGGCAGGAGAATCACTTGAACCCAGGAGGCGGAGGTTGTGGTGAGCTGAGATCGTGCCATTGCACTCCAGCCTGAGCAACAAGAGCAAAACTCTAAAAAAAAAAAAAAAAAAAAAAAACCAGCCGGGCGCGGTGGCTCAAGCCTGTAATCCAGCACTTTGGGAGGCCGAGACGGGTGGATCACGAGATCAGGAGATCGAGACCATCCTGGCTAACACAGTGAAACCCCGTCTCTACTAAAAAATAAAAAAAAAAAAAAAAAACTAGCCCGGCGAGGTGGCGGGCGCCTGTAGTCCCAGCTACTCGGGAGGCTGAGGCAGGAGAATGGCGTGGACCTGGGAGGCGGAGCTTGCAGTGAGCTGAGATCCGGCCACTGCACTCCAGCCTGGGACACAGAGCGAGACTCCGTCTCAAAAAAAAAAAAAAAAAAAAAAAAAAAAAAACCAAGAAATCTGAATAGACATTTCTCAAAAGATGACATACAAATGGCAAACAGGTATGTGAAAAGGTGCTCAACATCACTGATCATCAGAGAAATGCAAATCAAAACTACAATGACCAGTTAAAATGGCTTTTATCCAAAAGACATGCAATAACAAATGCCGGCCAGGATGTAGAGAAATGGTAACCCTTGTACACTGTTGCTAGAAATGTAAATTAGTACAACTGCTACAGAGAACAGTTTGGAGGTTCCTCAAAAAACTAAAAATACAACTACTATATGATCCACCAATCCTACTGTTAAGTATATACCCAATAGAAAGGAAATCAGTATATCGAAGAGTTATCTGCACTCCCATGTTTACTGCAGTGCTACACACAATAGCCAAGATTTAGAAGCAACAGAAGTGTCCATCAACAGACAAATGGATAAAGACAATGTGGTACATATATACAATGAAATACTATTCAGCCATAAAAAGAATGAGATCCTATCATTTGCAACAACATGGATGGAACTGGAGACCATTATGTTAAGTAAAATAAGCCAGGCACAGAAAGACAAACTTGGCATGTTCTCTCTTACTTGTGGGAGCCAAAAACTAAAACAATTGAACTCATAGAGACAGTAGAATGATGATTACCAGAGGCTAGAAAGGGTAGTAGAGGGTTAGAGGGTGAAGGACAAGTGGGGAAGGTTGATGAATACAAAAATATAGTTAGATACAAAGAATAAGATCTAGCATTTGGTAGCACAACAGGGTTACTATAGTCAGTAATCTATTGTATATTTTAAAATAACTAAAAGAATATAATTGGATTGTTTCTAGAACAAGAGAAAGAATAAATGATTGAGGTGATGGATTCCCCATTTGCTCTGCTGTGACTATTACACATTGGATATTTATATCATGCAGTGAGCCGAGATCGCGCCACTGCACTCCAGCCTGGGCGACAGAGCGAGACTCCGTCTCAAAAAAAAAAAGAAAAAAAAAAATCTCATGTACCCCATAAATATATAAACCTACTATATAACCACAAAAATTAAAATGACATTTTTTAAAAGGTAAAAGAATAATAATAATTGTTTCCTTTGTGGAAGGTACACTCCCTTTCATATCCCAAATCATGTTACAGAACCTTAAATATTTGATTGAAAATTTTAAATGTACTAGGATGTATCAGTGTATCTTTGTTATGATATTGTACCACAGTTTGGCAGAATGTAAACTTTGTATTATTCTTACAACTCTATCTATTGGTGTGATTTCTTATGACTGAATGGAATCAACAATTATCTCAGAATAAAAAGTTTAATTAAAAACTCCCCACTAAAAATTGTTAATGATTCTAATGAGATGGCAACCAAGCTTTTGATAAGTCAATTTCAAATTCTGTGCTTTCAACAAAATTGAAAAAATACTATTATCATACTGTTGTTTAGCAGATGATTAAAAGTAATCCTTGATGATTAAAAAAATATGCTAGGAAGAAAAGTGATTCAGGGTTGTACTTAAGTAAAAATCAACTTCAGGTGTAATGGTGGAAAGAAAAGTGGTGTTTTTTAAATATTTAGATTAAATACATATCACATTAGACATTTGACAGATTCTCATTTGACAATCAGAAACACAAAAGCCTAGTGTATAGTCACAAGAAATAAACTTGTTTCTAAATTTCATGACATGGTCTCTGAGAGAGAGTGAAGAGAAGGTAAAAAAGCAGAAAGCCACGATTGAAGGAAATGGAGAAGGGGACGATATGAGAAACCTAGAGAAACAAAACAGAAAAATGAATGGGTGAGGCTTAGAAGTCTCTGAAGCGAGGTCTCATTGCCCTTTGAAACTCTGATTTATAAAATTGAAATGATATATCCAGAGACTGTTAATACTGGAAGGCCTCTCAGACAGTGGTAAATGTTTAACAACCTTGTTAGGGAGGGAATGAATGGGAATACCCTGATTTGCAGCATTTGCTAATTTCCATAGTGTAAAATACTCCCACTAATGCCATTTCAGGCCACCACCAATGACATTGCTGAACTCAGAGTTGGGAAGAGCACACAGTCAGCTCCCATGAGTTTGTATGAATCCAGCTCCTGTACACTATGGCCCTCGAGATCATTTTCTCCAGTCTCATCATTTCACAGACGATATACTGAAGCCAAAGATAAAAGGGTGACTTGTTGATATTTGCAGGGCCTGCAAGTGAGAGAGCTGAAATTAAGACCAATGACTTCAAGTCCCCAAACTAATACTTTTCCAACACATTCTCCCCATTCGACCTTATTAATAACCTTGATTTTAAAATATTCACGTTTCATATTTCCAGACTCCTTTGCAGCTAGGAGGTAGCCTGTGGACATTCTTTGAGGCAGTAAAACAAAAACAGATTTTTTTAAATAAAAAGGAACAGAATTAGCTTGCATACAGCTTTAGCTTTTCCCCCATCTACTTGACATCTTGCAAACAGGAGGATAAAAAAAATCTCATTACACAGATGATGGACCAGGCAATTAGATGGCATTTGGATTCCTGGAAACTTCTTCAAGCAGCTGCACCAGCCCTGAACTTCTTGTTATGTGAAAGAAATGAACCCCAGCTTGGTTAAACCACTGTAGTCAGGTTTCTGTCACATGCAACCAACTGCAAAACCAGCTGCTATACAACGCCTTTGTGGTCAGATGGACAACAAATTAGAACATCTTTAGAGTTTTATGGCTAAAATAAAGATCTGTTTCCCCACGGAATTCTAAAGTTTTGTATATGTGGAGGAAGTGATTTAGATTTTAGTGACGTACTTTGGAACTTTAGAAGCATCAGTTCCTTTGACAGCAGCTGTCTGATTGCCTTATATGCAATCTTTGAGAGATTGGACCTGCTATATTTAGTTGGAATCAGTGTATTCCACGTCTTTTGCAAAACTGTTTAAAAAATCAGATATCAGTTTGGAGGATCCACTTAACTATGTTATATCTCAAGAATCTAAAAACTACTCAAGCTGATTCTACTACAAATACAACCAGAAATTAGTACTTGTCTTGAGTAAAATTGATCAGATATTTTGGTACATTTTACACAAGGAAACTTCAGGTTACTATGTCAAAGATCCCAGGATCTGGAATGTGAATTTTGAAATATTTGTCATATCCTGGCAAATCCTATCATGTGGCCTGAATGAGAAAAGACACCTTCAGGTATCAGTTTCTGAAAATATCTGATTTTTTTTTTTTTTTTTTTTTTTTTTTTTTTTTTTTTTGAGACGGAGTTTTGCTCTGTCACCCAGGCTGGAGTACAGTACAGTGGTGTGATCTCAGCTCACTGCAGCCTCCACCTCTCGGGTTCAAGTAATTCGCCTGTCTCAGTCTTCTGAGTAGCTGGTACTACAGGTGCACACTACCATGCCCAGCTATCTTTTGTATTTTTAGTAGAGAGAGAGAGTTTCACCACATTGGTCTTTTTTTTAAATAAATAAGCTTTATTAAAACAGTAGTTTAAAATAAAAAGCATATTCCATAACAAAGTAGAAAACAGAAATACAAGTTTAAAACAGGATTTTAAGTTAGGCATGTGGTTCTGCTCCTGGATCCCTTCTACTGTTCCTTCCATCAGTATTGCCCTGCTCTAATTTGGGGTTCCTAAAAGCGGGGTGCCTTCTTTTCTCTTTGAATGTGTTCCTACCAAGCACTGTCCACATTGCCAAGAACTCTGCTTGAAATAACTACTGAAAAAAAATCTTCGACATGCTGCTTTTAGAAATATAAAATAGTATGTTTCAAATGGCATGATCTTTCTGAAGTTCAATTCAACAACAAATATCAACAACTGTACCTACCTGTTGCCCTCAGCAATTCCATCTCTAGAAACTTACCATACATGAGTGCAAAAACCTAGCAGCATGTTTCACAAGATGGGAAAACTGGAGAACAACCTAAATCCCCAACAACAGGTATTAATTATCATTTTTCCTGTATAAGGGAGGCATTAAAAATGGACTTATAGAAGATTGCTTAGTAACACTAGAAAAATATTCTTAAGTGAAAAAACAAAATATACAATATGAATCCTTGGATAAATGTGTATAGAGGGGAGGATATACACACACAAAAAAATAGCTTTTTATAGGTAACTGTTATTTTCCTTGTGTTTATATTTTAAATATACGACTTTTAAACTGAGTTGTTTTTTTAAAAACTGCTGCCACCACTGTCGCCTCTTACTGCTAAGTAAATTATCTTTAATAGCCTTTCATATCTCATCAGAGAGACTGGCAGGAAGAAAGCTCATCAAATGTGAAAATGGCAAGTTGCTGAGAGGGGTAGAAGACACATAGGATGGAGGGAATGATAACCAGAATAGGTCAAATCAAATTTAACAGGGCTAAGGACAAAGTCCTGCCTGGGAGACCATGAAAGCCTCTGCACAGCCACAGAATGGGCAGGCTCAGCTTCAAAGCTTCGTGGATGAGAGAGAATCTCCTCCCCAAAAGCCAGACCACATTAAGAGAAACTGCATTAACTGCATATTAAGAAGGACATGAACAAACTGGAATATGTCCCAAGGAAAATAGCCAGAATCCAAATCTGAAAGTTATGTAGTGAGAAGACAGTTCAAAGAATAAGCAATGTTTAACCTTAAGAAGAGATAGCATGTGATGAATGAAGTACAGGACTAGGGAGTTATCCTCAAACATTTGAAGAACTGTCATTTATTTATTTTTGAGACAGAGTCTCCCTCTGTCACCCAGGCTGGAGGGTAGTGGCACGATCTCAGGTCACTGCAACCTCCGCCTTAGCCTCCGGTTCAAGTGATTCTCCTGCCTTAGCCTCCCAAGTAGCTGGGATACAGGCGCACACCACCATGCCCAGCTAATTTTTGTATTTTTAGTAGAGACAGGGTTTCACTATGTTGGCTGAGCTGGTCTTGAACTCCTGGCCTCAGGTGATTCGCCTACCTCAGCCTCTCAAAGTGCTGGAATTAAGGCGTGAGCCACCGCGCCCGGCAAGAGCTGTCATTTAGAAGACACCTGGAATCTAGAGTGCAGAGCTATGACGGCAGCTTCAGGGAGCCCAATTTTAGTTGAAAATAAGGTGTAGCTTTTTAAAAATCACAAGTACCCAACAATAAAATGGGCTGCCTTTGGTCACAAAAGGCATTCAAGCGAAGAATGAACAACTATTAAAGTATTCTGTAATGAAATTTCTGCATTCTATAGGAAATTCAACTAGAAAAACCTGTTTCCTTCTTGCTAAAGAATGTTATGATTCTAGGGGAGGCAGCTCCCTTGGGGACGGCAGCAGGTCCCCACTCACCAGTTCTTGCCAAAGAATTTCTAATTCGAGATTAACTGCTTTGGCTTCACCCTCTTTTGAAATTAAAAAAAACATTTAAGATGATACCATATTTCAAGCTCTTATCAGTTATAATCATCTTCATGTGAATGAGTCTATGTGGTCCATTTCCAGGAATAGGTTTCCATAATGGTTGATGAGAGAGATAACGTAGCCCTGAGTTACAGAAGCAGCTATTTGGGAACCACTGAGAGAGAGAGAGAGAGAGAAAGGATGTTCCAAGGACCAAGTTCACACTCCTGTATATCAACACAACAACTTGGGTCTTGAAATTCTGTTTTAATTTCCACCCCATGGTCCTATGTATGTGCCAATTATTCACTGTTTCTTTAATCCAAGGGTGGTTAATGAGCACCAGACCAGGCTCCCTCCAACTACATGGGAGAATGCCCACTCCACAATCGCCAGCCAGCTGTGCCACTGAAATTAACTTGCTCAGCTGGCCCTCCAAATAAAGTCATTTAACGAAAGCAATGTACCATAGAAAGCAATTTGTTTCCTTAAGATTTAGTACCCCACATGAAGATTGATTTTGATTTGAAAGACAGAAGCTACTGCAAGGTGAATAATTTTAAGTTAACATATTCCTCCTCTCAAGGAGCCAAATGCATTAAAATTAGGTGCAAAGTGCTTCTAATTTGTCAATCACTCCTTGGATAATTCTGTTCCTGCATTACCAGAGAAATTGCCCAAGAGACCTGGCTTTTGGCTCCTTTCATTTCAACTATTCTTTTAACTTGATCATGGCTGCAGTATGCAAATGTGACTCTACTGCTGGGGTAGAATGGGGGGAGATCGGAGATACAGACAGCCCCAACCTACACTAAATGTGTCAGCAGGTCAGAGGTGTGACAGACCTCCTAAGTTCTCCTGTCACACGTCAGGTTGTAGCACAGGGCACTCTGTGAAACAGCCGACGTGGAAGGCACTCCGCCACCATCCAGGATCTCACGAACACTTGCTAGCTCCTGCCCACTGGCAAGCACTCACTGAGCCCAGCTCTGTGTCAAACTCTGTTCTTGGCCCTTAAGCACACAGACAGCCAAGGACAGATCCTGCCCTCAAGAGACAAGAAAACCGCAACTGCCCCCAGGGAGATAAGGGCTGTGTTAGGGGTAACACCTACCCTCCAAGATCACTGAGGAGGGTGCCTCTTCCAGCCTGTAGATGTTGTACAAGACCTTGGGAGGAAAGAATGAGCTTGAAGAATGGCAGTGACTTGACTGACTGGTTGGTGTAGGATGCTTCCAGAAGGAAGACAAGGTATTCAAAGCATGCAGTGTCACGCTCGGCATTTGTTAAGTACTACGGGCACACCAGGTACCAGGCTGAGCCCTTTACAAGTATTTTCTCCTTCATGTCTCACAACAACCCCCTGCAGTGGGCTTTCTTACAAGGTAGGTACTATCATTACTCCCATTTTACAGATGAGGAAACTGAGGCATTGAAAAGCTAAATAGCATGCACAAGGTAACACAGCTTCTGAGTGAGGATTTAAGTACAGTAAATCTCATACAAAGTCTGTATGCCTTCCAAAAGACATGGAGCATGGGGGCATCGTGGAGCTGGAGAGCAGGGAGGGGGTTCCACGTGGTGGTCAAAGCACAAGCAGACCTGCAGATGGGGTTGTTCTTTGAATCAGCAAGATATTTGTAAAGCTCCAAGCACAGGACCCAATACACAATAAACGCTCCATAAATTTTACTCACGATCATGAGGAGGTGGAAGAGGAAGCTGTGGGGGAAAGTGGAGGGAGATAGTACCAGATTCTTCAGCAACTCATGTGGAGGATTTTGTGGGTCCTGCAAGGTCTGAACATTACCCTGAAGACATCAAGGATTCATTCTAGGTAGGGAAGTGGCATGCCTAAGGTTGGGATATAGAAATGGGACCCCAAGAAAGGTGGATTTGCAGGGCAGAAGCAGAAGGATCTCGGGAACTGTGGATGTTGTGCCCCAGGAAGAAAACACTAGAACTGACTGACATAAAGGCAATGAGTAGGGAGGACAGGAGATAGTCTCCAAGGAATATTTAGGAAGAAAAACAGACAAGAAATTATAAATGGTAAGGAAGGGAAAAGTTTCTGCCTTGGGCACTACCAAAATGGTAGTGCCATTCCCAGGACAGAAAATGTGAGAAAGGGAAGAATAGATACCATCAAGACATAAAATGGAACTGGCTATGGGATGTGCATGTGGGGGTATCCAACAGGTCTTTGGAAACATGCAGAATCAAATCCATCTGATTGAAGGGGAATCAAATGAAAGCACTCATCCCTACGTGACTCCAATAACCATTCAGGCTGACCCAGACTCCTGCCCACAGAATACACAAAGCAGCTTCCAACACAATCTTGCCCCTTTGCTGTCCTGGTCCTGAACTGCTTACCCTCACCTACTGTGCACGCCACGGTTCAACCTGCTCCTGGTTCACTGATCTGCACCTCATCTCCCAGCTGCAGGTTTTGCATCCTGTCTCAACTTTAGATTCTCTCTCTGGCCCCTCTGAGAAAGCCCCGAAGTCTTCCAACCTAGCACCAGATCCCTATTGCCAGAGCTTCTGGGAGTATCAGCCAGGAATGGAGTGAGATGGAGTAGAGCAGGATGTGAGGCCATCATCCTGGTTCCTCACCTCCTCACCTGGAGTTCAACAAGCCCCAGAATGGCCCACCCATGCTCATAGCTCTTTCCAGTGTCACACCTTCCATGAGGCCAGTCTCTGGATGATATCGGCCCAATCTTGAGCATCAGTCCTGCTGGACTCAGATTTAAGAACTGCAGTGGTTTCAGCCGGGTACAGTGGCTCACACCTGTAATCCCAGCACTTTGGGAGGCCCAGGCAGGTGGATTACGAGGTTAGGAGTTCAAGACCAGCCTGACCAACATGGTGAAACTTCGTCTCTATTAAAAATACAAAAATTAGTTGGGTGTGGTGGTGGGCACCTGTAATCCCAGCTACTCAGGAGGCTGAGGCAGGAGAATCACTTGAATCTGGGAGGCGGAGGTTTGCAGTGAGCTGAGATCATGCCACTGCACTGTAGCCTGGGCAACAGAGCGAGACTCCAACTCAAAAAAAAAAAAATTGCAGTGGTTTCTAGAGGGAAGATGTGCACAGGGAGACAGGGAACAATCTTTGCCAATTGCTCCACCTGCTGACTCTGCTGGGAACAAGGCAAGCTGGAGCTTCCCAGTGAGTGAGCCCTCCCCTCCTCTAAGCTGCTCCAATCCTGGGCCCACTTCATGTTCTCAGGACACCTCCTGCCTTTCATCCTGTCCATACCCCAGGATCTACAGTATCTCACACCACGCCTGGCAGATGGGAACAAGGCTGCCATACTGGCTGTCACTTACCAAGGGCCTATTATACTAAGTACTTTTCTGGGCACTCTACTCACTACTATAGTGTCCAGTCTACCAAGCCAGAGCTGACAGTCCGTGGCTTCTCAGGAGCAGAGTTTAGACATATTTCCTCCTAAGACAACTTGCCCAAGCCTCTTGCACGGTGGCTATTGTTTTGGCTGAAGGGAGACATTTTATTTCATTAGGGGAAAGGGAAGAAATGGGCAAAGGTAGATTGGGTACAGGCCAGAGTCCCTGAGGAAAGAAAGATCAAGGTTGGAAGATAAAAGAGATGCCTTCATTGAAGATGTGATGAGCATCTGGGCACAGAAAGTGCATCTTCAAGACGCAAACAACAAAGTGCAGCACAAAATGGGAGGAGGGTCATTCATTCCTGCACACAACCCAGGACTTCAAGGCCATGCTATGGAAGCGGAAGGCAGAGGGCCTGAGTTGCCCACTCCAATGCTGACACAAAGCTCCAGACCGGCCAGCCCTGATAGCCACACTGAACAAGTCTAATTTGTGAACAAGTTCCCTCTTATGAGTTTCTAGAAAGATTCCACAGGGACTGCCTTCATGCAATGGATAAGATGTGAATATCCATGGGCCTCAAGGTCAGTGAACCTGGAGATGTGGTTACAAGTACAGCCAACATCCAATTAATAAAAGAATGAACAAACTCCATCTTACGTTTCACATTCAGAATTTCTGTCTATTGAAGTAGGCTCCTCAGTAGTGAGTCTTGGAAACATCTAAGCCAAGAGAGCATGGGTAAGCAAAGCTGATACAGAGGGGTTGAGCCATAGATGAGCTGTTTCAACTCTAGAACATTTCTTTCTATGACTTGTCCAAGGTTACAAGGCAGAAAATGCTACAGCTGAGACTAGAACCCAGATCTCCTGTAGTTATACCCAGTGCCCTGGTACCTTGGCAACAGGAAACAGATTACTGCCGGGAGACAGGCATTCTTTGACTTCCAAAAAAGGAGCAGTTACTTATAGCCAGCACCCTGCAGCATGTAAGGCTTACTTCTTAACCTGCACAACCAATAACCATTCTATCTTGGACACATGATTCACCAATATTAACTCAGGAGGAGCCCTCTGCTGTTTTTGTTCCGGAAATGCTACGAATTATTGCAGGTTGGTTAAGGAACGGAAAATGGTCAAAGTAAATCGGTTAATAAGCAACTTCTTCTTTTCCACAAGAAAAGCAAGAGAAAGCAATTAAGAACAAGGATCCTGGGCCCACCAGTCTAGAGATGGCTGTTTTAACCCACAAATGGGCCCAGTCAGTACTTTGTTAGCAATAACCATCACACTGATCCATTTGTTTCAGGAGCAAAGCCACCTGGCCTTGCCTGCTAGAGACCAAGGCTGCAATCCCGCCCCCTAGCCAAGCCTGAGGATGTGTTTGCACCCACAAGGAGCTCTTATCCCTGAACTGCTGAATCATTTTTTAATTTATATACTGATGGGCTATTAGTGGGGTCATCTTCCCAGCTATTTGTTCTACTGGTGGCTTAGGAAGAAGAGATTTGGTCATTCCTGGCAGCAAAGTCAGTGCCCCAAGTTTGTCATGAAATGACAAACAGGCACATTTGCAGCAAAGACTCCTGGGTGGATTCCCTAGCAACGATGTTGCTTGGGCATTTTTCCTTAATAAAACTCCTCTTCCTTTAACCACCCGAGAAATAGCACCTTTAAAATGAGGGAGGCTCATTAGAGGAGAAGTGAGAGGGGACATGAGAGAGGCAGTCTCAGCTTTCAGCTATACTCATGCTGATGCCCACCGCTGAGACAGCAGCTCTGCAAAGTGCCATAAAGAGGAGTGTATCATCATCTAGAGGGACATCCATCCAGCAATTGTGTGTGCAGGAACTAGGCTGGGAGAATCCTACAGGCAGAAATGAGGGAAAGCAGAGATGGTGGGAGCAGCAAGCTGAGCTGGGGGCCCTCCACAAGGAGGCTGAATGTCCCAGGTGGTCTGTTCAAGCTGTAGTGACTGGGCTAAGGGCCCAATTCTGGGGCTGGAATGGGAAGACCCCAAACAGAGGCAATATTCATGGGGGAAAAAAAAAGCAAACAGGATATCCATGAAGCGCTGAACAAGAATGGAGCAGAAGCCCAGCCAGTGACTAGAGAGACACCCGGATTCAGAAAGAAATCAGAATGCAGAAGAGAAACTGAGGCAGGTGCCCAGTGTCATATGTACTGCAAGTCTGCAGCCCAGTGTCTGGTATAAAGTAAATAATTAATATTACTTAATCAGAATCTGGCTTGCACTGTAACTGTTTACATTTTTAAGATATATATAAAAGACACAAATCTTAAGAGTTGGTCAATTTTGATTGGGCACAGTGTCACACGCCTATAATCGCAGCACTTTGGGAGACCAAGGCAGGCAGATCACTTGAGATCAGGAATTTGAGAGCAGCCTGGGTAACATGGTGAAACCCCGTCTCCACTACAAGTACAAAAATTAGCTGAGCATGGTGGTGCATGCCTGTGGTCCTAGCTACTCAGGAGACTGAGGCATGAGAATCACTTGAACCTGGGAAGTGGATGTTGCAGTGAACCGAGATCAGACCACTACACTCTAGCCTGGGCAACAGAGCAAGACTCTATCTCAAAAAAAAAAAAGTTAGTGAATTTATTTTGACCTATGTATATACCTACATATCCACCACTGAGATTAATATATATTACCCCAGAAGGGTTTCTGTGCCCCTTTACAATCAGAGGGAACCACTATCTCGATTTCTGTAGCATAGATTAATTAGGACCACAGGCATGCACCACCATGCTCAGCTAATTTTTGTACTTGTAGTGGAGACGGGGTTTCACCATGTTACCCAGGCTGCTCTCAAATTCCTGATCTCAAGTGATCTGCCTGCCTTGGTCTCCCAAAGTGCTGCGATTATAGCACTTTGAAAATTAAAAAATTAAGCATGCTCTTCTTTGCCACAGCAGACGTACACACTCATTTCTCTCAGGTATGTGCCTAAGACTGGAATTGTTGGCTCATGGGATAGGCATATGTTTAGCTTTAATAGATACAGTTTTGCTGTTGTTCTTTAAATTTTCATAGACACGTTTCTTCAACATGACACTGCCCTTTGCTATGTGTTCTTAGTGCATTGATGCTTTTATCATTATATAATGCCCCTCTCAGTCTCTGGTAACTTACTTTCTTCTGAAGTCTGTCTTATCTTATATTAATATAGCCACTCCTATTTTCTTTTTATTAATATCTTTTTCTTTTACTTTCAACCTGCCTATACTGTTACATTTAAAATGAGCATCTGGTAGACAGTATACAGTTGGGTCATATTTTTAACCCATTCTTCCAATCTCTGCCTTTTCATTGTTGTACTTTGTAGGGTCTCCCATTCTCCCCATTTTGTGTGTTCTGAGTGAAAAACAGAGAGTATCTTGTTGGCTCTGTGACCCAGCCAGTTGCATGTTTTCCCAGCAAGGCTGAACCAAAGCCAAGGCTTTGAACATTCCCAGGCATTAATAAAGGTATCTAGGTTGGTGCCCAAAACACTGAAAGAAATTGGTTCCAGCCTTGAGCCAAATTAATTAAATCCTCGTATGAACTCCACACCCTTACCCTCTTAGCATAGGCATACCTAGGTATAACATGCCTTTCTTTCACTGTCCACCTGAGGATATGCTGTAGTGCTCTGTAAGTTCCCCTAATAAATGCCCTAAACTGGTCACCCTGGCATTTAATGCTTCTTTCTTTGGAATCCCACCTGGCCCCATCCTGGGATAGTTTGGGGTACTCCCCTGTGGGGACTCCTTTGCTATCACTTTTGGGGCAACCCTACCATTGGTTCAGCAGAATGAAACATACTTCGGCCATTTATATTTATTGTAATTGTTGATATGTTGGGGCTTGTCTGACATTTTGGGGTTTTTTCCCTCTGATTTTCATTTCTCTGCTTTTTCTTTTCCACCTTTCTGTGAGTGAACACTTTTTATAATTCCATTTTGATTTATTTATGGTATTTTTGAGTATGTCTTCATGTATAATTTCAATAGTTGCTCTAAATATAACATCATATGTTATGTTAAACACCAGTTGGCGTGAGGTATAGAAACTTGATTTCCTTTTATATTGTTTTATTTCCCTATTTATAATGATCTTAAATATTTCTTCCCATACATTTAGAACCACATCAGACAGTGTTTTAAAATCTGCTTCAGGCTGGGCATGGTGGCTCACATCCGTAATCACAGCACTATGGGAGGCTGAGGCAGGCAGATAACTTAAGGTCAGGAGTTCAAGAACAGTGTGGCAAACATGGCAAAACCCCATCTCTACTAAAAATACAAAAATTAGCCAGGCGCGGTGGTACATGCCTGTAATCCCAGCTACTTGGGAGGCTGAGGCAGGAGGATCACTTGAACCCGGGAGGCAGAGGTTGCAGTGAGCTGAGATCATCCCACTCCACTCCAGCCTGGGAGACAGGATGAGACTTCATCTCAAAATAAAAAGGTAAAATAAAATAAATAAAAAACATAAAATTTGTTTCAATTCCCAAATATAATTTAGAAAACTCAAGAGAAGAAAAGTCTATTGTTTTTACCCATATGTTGCTTATTTTTGCATTCTTTTCTTGCTGATGCACCAAGTTTCCTTCTTTTATCACCTTTCTATTTAGAGAAACTCCCCTGGTCTTTCTTTTAGGCTATGCCACTTATGGCAAATTATCTTCCTTTCCCTTCATATGAGAATGTCTTGATTTCCCCTTTATTCCTGAAAGGTATCTTCATTGGATATAGGATTCTGTGTTGACAGTTCTTTTCTTTCAGCACTTGAAAAATATTGTGCCACTTACTTCTTCACTCCATGGTTTCTGAGAAATCTGCTGTCATTCAAATCATTTCTCCCCATAGGTAAAGTGTTGTTTTTCTTTTTGCTGCCTTCAAGATGTCTTTACTTTTTTAGTTTTCAGAAACTTAATTGTGATGTTTCTTGGTGTGGATTTCTTTGGGTTTATCCTATTTGGGGCTTTCTCACCTTTTCAGTCTGTAGCTAATGCCTCTTGCCAAATATGGAATGATTTCAACCACTATTTTTTATCTGTCCTTTTTCCTTCATTCTGGGACTCCAGTGATATGAATGTTGGATATTTTGTTATAGTCCCACAGGTCCTTGAGGCTCTGTTCACTTTTTTCAGTCTATTTTCTCTGTGTTGTCCAGATTAAGTAATCTCTACTGTTGTGTTTTATAGGTCTTTGGTTCTTTCCTGTTTCATTATGCTACTGAGCCCATTCACTGAGTTTGCATTTTAGTTTAGGTGTTTTCAGTTCTGAAATTTCTATTTATTTCTTTACACCTTCCATTTCTTTACTGAGACTTTCAGTTTATTTGCTGAGCCTTTTTGTTTATTTGTTCCAATAGTGTTCATAACTGTTCACTGAAGGATTTGATAGCTGCTTTCAATCTTTGTCAGACAATTCTAGCATCTCAGTGTTGGCATCATCTATTGATCATCTTTTTCCATTAAGTTTGAGACCTTCCTGGTTCTTGGTATGATGCATGACTTTTGGTTGAAACCTAGACATTTTCATATTATTTTCGGAAATTCTGGATCTTATTTAAGCCTTCTGTTTTAATTGATTTTTCTGACAACACTCCAGCAGGTGCAAAAGGAAGAGCACTCCCTCCCATACCTCTCATTATTGCTAGGTATAGGTAGACGTTCAGGTTTCCACTCAGCTTCTGTTGACACCAAAGGTAGGGAACTTCTTGACACTGCTTGGTGAGTAGTAGTAGGAATACTAGATCTCCACACGGTCTCCACTGAAACTACAGGAGGGGTGGCCTTGTTAGTCCTGGGTAATGGTGAAAGTCCTGACTCTCCACTCCACCGTTCAGACACCACCCCAGCAGGGAGAGGGAGGAGAAGAACCTTGCTGATGCCAGGTGAGGGTGTAAGTCCAGACTCCATATATGGTCTCCACTGAAACTGTGGAGAGAGGGGTGAATGGACTCATTATCAGCCAGCAGAGATCAAAGGCCTTCTCTGACACCACTCCAGCAGGGATATTGGGGTGCCTCATCACAGCCTTGCCAGAGGGGAAGGCTAGGCTCCAAAGTTGACCTTGTTGGCATGGGTGGGGGTGGGCCATAGTTCTTTTCTGTGGTGTTTTGCTGTAGTAGAACAGTTGTTAAAAGTTTTCTGTCTTGTTAGGTTACTTCTGTTCTGGTGTTTTGGCTAGAGAGAGCAGGTTTTTGTTGGAGTTGTGGGGCTTCTTATATGCCTGTTGGCATTTCCAGGTTGCCAACTTTTTCAGCTCCAATACTGGGGTACATGAGGCAAAAAGAAAACCCAAAGAACTTACCACCCTATCATTCTCAGATTTTGAGGTCCCTAGCCCTGTCTGCCTTGTTCTCTTTACTTTTCAGTCTTCTAGTATTTTATATGTAATGTCCATTAATTGGACTTAGCAAGAGAAATCAGGAAAAGCGTATCTACCTAATCCTCCCAAAAGCAGAAGTCCAATTTCAGTTTTTAAGAACAGTTAAGACTTTGCCAGACAGACAAGAAGAAGTTACAGAACTATTAGCCTTCTCCTTCCCAGCCCCTCTCAGCTGCAAAAACCAAGGATCATCAATCTGGAAGCTTAGCTGCAGCCCATCCGTATCAAGGTGTGGTTAACATTAAGAGCCCTGTCTACCAGCAGGTAGGGGCTGAAGTTGACCTCACTCTCCTAAGACTCAAAGCCACATGCTCAGGGAAGATCTGTGCAACTTAATGTCCACTAAGTACTAGCCTAGCCCATACTAGCCTCTGCCAGGAGCACCTTCTGCATGGAGTTAATTCATTTCCCTGGGCCTTCACTTCCTGAAGTGCCTGAACTTCCTTTACCAGCCCCTCCACTTGTGGGTAGGCCTTAGTCCTGATACCCTCCACTCTCCCAGTCACTGGAAATTTCTCTAAACCAAATGGCAGCCCGGCCCAGATTCACAGCTCAGCCACCACGCCTGACTCTATGTACAGCCTCAATTTCAAGACTCCTGTAATTGCATCCCATTCAGCAAACATCAGGGACACTTAGATAATATCAGTGCATGTGTCTTGAGCTCACCACACAAGCCTCATCCTTTCCCCTAAAAGCCCATCTCAAATAAACAAGTTGAAGAGAAAAATGCACTGTTTTTATTTTTAAACCACAAGAAAGTACTGTACTTTCAATATGGCCAACGTGTGTTTGTGTGTAGTGAATGCCTATAGAAAGGCCCTGATGTTGTTTGGATGTGTGTTCTCTCCAAATCTCATCCTGAAATGTGATCCCCCATGTTGGAAGTGAGACCTAGTGGGAAGTGTTTGGAGTAGGGGGGCAGATCCCTCATGGATGTCTTGGTGCTGTCCTTGCAGTCATGAGTGAGCTCTCACTTCATTCGTCCACACAAGAGGTGGTTGTTTAAAAGAGTCTGGCATGGGGTTGACATATGTTTATTGCAGCACTGTTCACAATAGCAAAGACTTGGAACCAACCCAAATGTCTATCGATGTTAGACTGGATAAAGAAAATGTGGCACACATACACCATGGAATGCTACGCAGCCATAAAAAAGATGGGTTCATTGTCCTTTGCAGGTACATAGATGAAGCTGGAAATCATCATTCTCAGTAAGCTAACACAGGAACAGAAAACCAAACACCGCATGTTGTCACTCATAAGTGGGAGTTGAACAATGAGAACACATGGACACAGGGAGGGGAACATCACACACCGGGGCCTGTCGGGGGTGGGGGCCTAGGGGAGGGAGAGCATTAGGACAAATACCTAATGTAGATGACAAGTTGATGGGTGCAGCAAACTACCATAGAACATGTATACCTATGTAACAAAACTGCATGTTCTGCACATATACCCCAGAACTTAAAGTATAATAAATAAATAAACAAACAAATAAGCCTGGCACCTCCTCCCTTCTCTCTTGTTCCCCCTCTTGTCATGTGATATGCGAACTCCCCATTTGCCTTCTGTCATGAGTCCAAGCTTTCTGAGACCCCACTAGGAGATGCCAAGGCCATGCTTCTCATAAAGACCACAGAACTGTGAGCCAAATAAAACTCTTTTCTTTGTAAATTACCCAGTCTCAGGTATTCCTTTAGAGCATTACAAAATGGACTACCACAAGCCTGGAAGGATAAATACCAAATAGAGGTAGGACAGGGATTGGAATAAAGGTCCTGAGATTAGGATGGCAGGGCAAAGGGAATTTGAACCTATTCTGCATATTTTCACAAAAAGAAAGATTTTTGTATGCATTACTGGTATAATTAAAAATGAATAAATAGTACTAATGTTAGTTTCTTAGTGGGACAAATATACCATGGTAAAATAAGCTGTTAACAATTAGGAGAAACTGAGCGACATGTGTATAGAAACTGTTTCCTCTTTGCAAATTTTCTGTAAATCTAAAATTATTCCAAAATATTTATTTTAAAAAACAATGAAGATAATTGACAAAAATACAAAAAAGAAAGCATAAATTACAAGATATTTATAATATAACTTCCTATGTAGCCGCAAAATATAAATCAATAAAATAGTATTCTACCACAGAATGATCTCCAAGGCATATAATCAAAAGGAAAAAAATTGTCTCAGAAAAATGCATATGGTGTAATCCCAATTATACACAAAATGAAATAGAGTCTGTGAATATGTCTGCTACATCAATTAGTAGAAAAAAGTTTGAGAATCCATATCGTTAACTAGGCAAACTTCCATTAAGAACCACATAGCAAATACTCTCAGTTTTGTGGGGCTTTGTCACAACTACTCAACTTTGCAATTGCAGGAGGAAAGCAGTCACAGATAATATGTAACTGAAAAGGTGTGGCTGTGTTCCCATAAAACTTTACTTACAGAAACACTCTATGGGATAGATTTGGCCTGTGGACATAGTTTGCCAACCCCTGTTCTAACTTGTCAGCAGAGTAAGAGGCAAATTGTTTATTGCTAAAATAAATTACCAAAAAAAAGACTTATATTAATGTATTATTTGTATTAAAAATAATATCAATAAAAAGAATGTCCTAATGCAATGCTGGCATACAGCTGTGTTTAATAAATTTTGCTCCTTCTCCTACTTTTCATCCACCACCATCCTGCAGCTGAAATCCCCACATGCCTGGATGGTTAACCTGCTAAGTTGTTACAATTACTTGATCCATGCAACCCAGGGTGCCATTCAGTTTTGAGATTAAGAACCAGCTGCCCCACAGTGGGAAACGAGAATGCAGCAGGTGCCACAGCTCAACACTGAAATGAGCTCTGACTCCCTTATCTGCTTTCCCCTTTCACAGAGGCTTCACGGGAGACCCAGCCAGGTACAGGAGTCTCCCAGAAATCTCTGGGCCCTCTCAAGGAGAATGACAAAGGAGTGTGTTAATTGACAACCAGGCAGAGTGACAGTTATGTTTGGGAATGACTTGCAAATTGCATTCTCCTGGAGCCTATTAGAGGACCCATTAATAGTACAACAGTACATTACTTTCTGAAATTCTGATCTAAGCAGAAAATTAAAATTATTTGCTAAATGACCTAGCAAAATTGAATAAAATGTGCTGAGAAAATGAAAACCACAATAGATCATCCTGAAAACTGGGTAAAAACAGTATCTTTTGCCTCTCATTGAGAGACAATGCTTTGCCTTTTGGATGGCCTGGCACATGACTCAGAGCCTTAGTGATCCCACCTGCAGAATGACTCACTAGGCCAGGAGGGCAAAACTCAATGCCAGCATGAGCTAAGATGGAGCCCACATTCCAGGCTGAAAACCCAGCACAACCTCTCACACTTTTAAACCACCTAGTTCAGGCCTCACCCATCCTCAGTTGCTTCAACCACTTCAACCACTATGTAACTAACCTGCCCGTCCCCTGACTACCCATTCCAGCATCATCTCCACAATTTCTCCATAATGCTCCTTCCAAAACGCATGTCTGACTTTATCACACTCCTTCTTAGAAAATTCTTAGGAATACCCTGTTGCTCAGGGATCTAAACTCTATAAACAGTGACTCTCTAAGTGTGGTCCCTAAACTAGCATCATCATCATCTGGGCACTTAGAAATGCATGGTTTTCTTTTTTGTTTGTTTTTGAGGCAGAATCTCACCCTGTCGCCCAGGCTGGAATGCAGTGGTGCAATCTCAGCACACTGCTACCTCTGCCTGCCAGATTCAAGTAACTCTCGTGTCTCAGCCTCCCGAGTAGCTGGGACCACAGGCATGCACCACCATGCCCGGCTGATTTTTTTGTATTTTTAGTAGAGACAGGGTTTCACCATGTTGGCCAAGCTTGTCTCAAACTCCTGGCCTCAAGTGATCTGCCTGCCTCGGCCTCCCAAAGTGCTGGGATTATGGGCATGAGCCACCATGCCCAGCCAGAAATGCATGTTTTCTAACCTACTGAATCAGAAGCTGTCGAGATGGGACCCAGCAATCTGGGTGTCCACAGCCCTCTCGGTGATTCTGATGCATGCTCAAGTTTGAGAATCACTGCTCTCTAACATGACACATCTGTAGCATGGGGTAAAAGAAATGTTGCAGTGTGGTCTTGATTTTCTTGATTTCCTACTCTCACTCCCACCTCCCCCAGCTTCCCTCCATACTCAGCTACACGGCCTTTTGACCCATCCAAAACAACTGGCGGTTTGTACATGCTGCTACCTCTGCTGGAAGGGCCTCCCTCCTTGGCTTGGTGAATACCACATCCTTCAAAGAGCCAGCATTAAAACATCCATTTATTTTCCCATTTGAAACGCTTACCTTGCTTATATCAGTCCCAAAGTTAGCTATTTAGCTGGTCTGAAGAGCAGCTTTTCCTGAGAGCCCCCAGGGAGGTAATTTTCTTCCTCATCAGTCCCCACTTAGCTTTCTGTGTTTCCCTAAATGTCTGTTTAGACTGGCTGCCTTGCTCAACTGTGAGGAACCGGGGCCAAAACGACATCTTCTCAGGAGTTCACATTGAACCTGGGAGGCAGTTAGTGCTTAGAAAACACTTGTATAAAAAAAGGATCTTATCAACTTGAATGTATAGGGAAAGTCTCTAAAATGTACTCCAATTCACAAACACATTTGGTGTTTCATGCTCTCAAAGAAAAGCATATTCAAAACAGCAATCTTCCCCTCCCCCACCCTACCAAATGGTAGCAGTTCGACTCCATGCGTTGCATACAAATGATCACACTCACACGTGTTTTTAGCATAAGCTAACAGTTCACTTAGCCGGAAAAGATGTGAGTACAGAGGTGTTGCCAACCAGCATAGGCAGGGATTGCAGCAGCTAGCAGAGGCCCAGATGTTCAGCCGTCATCCCTTCTGGGTGTGTGAGGCTCGGGTGATATATTTATCAACATAGGACACATCTGAGCTCATTCCGCTTAACAAAGTCTAACAGGAAGCATCTAAACCCACTTAACTCGTTAATCTCTTTGAGACGCTAATGGTCCTTCTGAAGAACATGCCTGGAATATGAACCCTAAAACCTTTGAATTGGCACCAACCCTAAACTCTCAACTGTGGGCCCCAAGGGATGACCTGGAAGAGCCTGTGGGGGCCTAAAACCATGGTCTTAGAGCTGAGAAAGAAACCTCGAAAGCCACACAGTCAAATTCCCAGCTAATACCTGCAATGCCCCAGTCAGCATCCTCAACAAGCTATTGGCAACCTCAGCAAGCACCAAAGCTCACCATCACCCCAAAAGTTAACTCAAGGCTTGACATTGCATCCTGATTGTTCTTGAACATCACAGTCTTTGAGCTATGAGAGGAAACTGTAAATATCATTTAATTTAGTGGTTATGGATGCAGAGATCCCTGAGCTACTGTTTTTATCTCAAAAAAGACCAAAGAAAATTAGGTATTTGCCATGAATAAGTCTAACTAGGCTATTATTTAAATACACATTGTATTTCTGGGGAAAAATAATCCCTCAAAATCATGGTGCCCACCAAAAGGAAAGCTGACTGAAGGAGGCCCACTGTCCTAAAAAGATAGACACCAGTGACTTGTCTGCTTTTAGGGATGAGGAGAGGAAAGCCCAGAGAGGGCAAGTGACTTGCCCCATACTCACAGCTAGATGGAGTAGCAAGTAGCAAGAACTCAGGTCTCCTACCTCCTAGCCTGGTGCTTTTTCAACAATACACCAGCTATCATTCATGATATTAGTTAACCCCTAGGAGAGGGGTTCTCGAAGTGTGGTCCCTGGGCCAGCGGCATCTGTAACCCCTGGGAACGTTGTTACACATGCAGATTTGGAGGCTCATCCCAGAATTGCTAAATCAGAAACTCAGGATGCAGCCCCACAATTGGTGTTTCAACAAGTCCTTCAGGTGATTCTCATGCACTGAAGAGCTTAACAACCACTGCCATAGAGAAAGAATACCTTTTCTCAGTCCACACTGAAGGGAGGAGCACCTGGTGGCAGCGTTAGATGAACAAATCATAGATTTCAATTTGCAAGCCAGAAGTCATCTTGGAAGCTTAGTCCAAACTGCCTCCCTGAACAGAAGCCCCCTATATTGCATCCCTGATCGTGATGGTTAATTTTATATGTCACCTTGGCTGGGCCATGGTACCCAGATATTTGGACAAATGTAACTCTGGATGTTGTTGTGAATGGATATTTTAGATGAGATTAACATTCAAATCAGTAGACTTTGAGTAAAGCAGATTACCCTCCATAATGTGAGTGTGTCTCATGGAGAGTTCCACAGGATCCCTTGACAGAGAAAAAGAAAATAATCCTGATTTACAGATGGTTCTGCACGATATGCAGGCATCACCTGGAAATGGACAGCAGTAGCACTACAGCCCCATTCTGGGACATCCCTGAAGCACAGCAGTGAAGGGAAATTCTCTCAGTGGGCAGAACTTCAAGCAACGCACGGGGTTGTTCATTTTACTTGGAAGAAGAAATAGTCAGATGTGTGGCTGGGTACTGATTCGTGGGCTGTGACCAGTGGTTTAGCTACATGGTAAGGGACTTGACCATGATTGGAAAACAGGACAAGAAGGTCTGGGGAAGAGGTATGTGGCTAGACCTCTCTGGATTGACAACAAATGTTAAAGTAATTGATGTCCCATTTGAATACTCAGCAGAGGAAGACTGTAATAGTCAAGTGGATTGGATAACCCATTTTGTGGCTACTAGTCAGCCTCTTTCCCAAGACACCCCGACATTGTCCAACAGGCTCATGAACTAAGTGGTCACGATAGCAGAGATGGAGGTCATGCACGGGCTTAGCAACACGGACTTCCACTCGGTAAGACTAACCTGGCTATGGCTATCACTGAGTGCCCAATCTGCCAGCAACAGAGACCAACACTGACTCTCCACAGACGGCATCATTTCCCGGGGAAATCAGCCAGCTACCTGGTGACAGGCTGATTACCCTGAACCTCTTCCATCACAGAAGAGGCAGAATTGTTTCTTATTGGAATAGAAACTTATTTTTGATACAAATTTGCCTCCCTATATGCAATGCTTCTGCCAAAACTACCATCCACAGGTTTACAGGATGCATCATCCACCATCATGGTGTTCCACGCAGCATTGCTTCTGATCGGGGACTCATTTCACAGCAATTAAGTGTGGCGATGGCCCCACACTCATGAAATTCACTGGTCTAACCATGTTTCCCACCATTCTAATGCAGCTGGCTTGATAGAATAGAATGGCCTTTTGAATATTGTTACAGCCCCAGCTAAGTGACAATACCTTGCAAGACTAGGGCAGGGTTCCCCAGGAGGCTGTAGATGCTCTGAATCAGTGTCCAAAATATGGTACTGTTTCTCCCATAGCCAGGATTCATGGGTTCGGGAATCCAGGAATGGGAATGAATGTTGCCCACTCACAATTTCCCCTAGTGACCCACTATCAAAATTGTTCTTCTTGTTTCCGCAACCTTACGCTATGCTGGCCTAGAGGTCTTGGTTCTAAGGGAAGGAACACTTTCACCAGGAGACCCAACAATTCTACTGAACTAGAAGTTAAAACTGTCAGCCACTCTGGGCTTCTCCTGCCTCTGAAGCAACAGCAAATAAGGAAGTCACTGTGCTGGCTGGGTTGATTAATCCTGACTACCAAGGGGAAATTGGACTGCTATTCTACAGTGGAGGTAAGGAAGAGTGTGTCTGGAATACAAGAGATTCCTGAGAGCATCACTTAGTATTATCATGCCTCGTGATTAAAATCAGTGCAAAACTTTAACAATCACATCCTAAGACTAATGACTTGGACTCTTCAGAAATGAAGGTTAGAGTAACCCCAGCAAGTCAAAAGCCACAACCAGCTGAGGTGCTTGCCAAGGGCAAAGGAAATACAGAATGGGTAGAAGAAGAAGGTAGTTATAGATACCAGCTGTGACCAGCTATAGAAATGGGAATCATAATTATCAGGAGTTTTTATTCCTTATTTTTTAATAAGGAATAAAGTTTGCATGTGTGTTAAGAAGCCAAGTATCTTTGTTTTCTTCCCTTTTTTCTCCCCTTGTCATGTAACGTGTTGACTTTATATCACAGTATTTACATATTGTTAACTTTACATCGTAGTACTTAAGCTACGCGGTATCATGAGGAAAAGTAAGTATCACTCAGAGACTTTGTATTTTCTGGAGAAAGGGTTAGCGTGTTTTCAGCTGTACACAGGACAGTTGTATCATGTTAGGCAGAAGTATAACCTTGTTATTGTCTCTATTTGGAGATTTAAATGACTTACAGAAATGTGAACGGGCACGAAATTGACAAGGGAGGACTCATGATGGTTAATTTTATATGTTAACCTGGTTAGTCCACAGTGCCCAGACATTTGGTCAAACACCAGTCTGGATGTTACTGTGAAGGTATTTTTCAGATGAGATTTTCATTTAAATCAGTAGACTTTGAGCAAAGCAGATTGCCTTCTGTAATGTAAGTGGGCCTCATCCAATCAGTTGAAGGCCTTAAGAAAAAAGATTGTGGTACCCTGGGGAAGAATAAATTCTGCCTCCAGACTGTCTTCAAACTCAAGCTGCAACATCAGCTCTTCCCTGGGTGCCAGAGTAGGCTGGAACCTGCCAGCCTACTCTATGGATTTTGGGCTTGCCAGTTCCCACAATCATGTGAGCCAATTCCTTAAAATAAATTAATTTTTAAAATACATACACACAAACATATTATATTGATTCTGTTTCTCTGGAGAATCCTAATACACTGAGAGATGGCCATTAATCCTTGGCTGGATGCCCCAGGTTGGAAACACCACCTCTCTAAGATGCTCTTGCCTTTATTGAAAAATGCTTTGGTTAGAAAGTTCTTTTTTATGGCCAAAAAGGATCCGCTCCTTTAACCTCCACCCTCCACCAATCTTAGCCCTGCACCCTCTTGGTGATCACAAAAGCCCTACCAATCTCACCTTCACTGAAGCCTTCAAGAAACTGCTCCATGGCTGCCCCAAGTCCCATGGAAGTGAAGTCACTGGGAAAAAAGTTGTCAAGCCTGTACCTAAATCTCCCTTTGGGGAAAATTCCTTGAAAGGAAGGTAAGGTTGGGGAGAACGATGGAGGGAGGGAGGAAAAGAGAGATAGGAGGAAAAGAGGAAAGAAGGAAGAAAGGAAGATGTAAATGCTTCCAAATACCTGCTATGTATTTTTCATGTAATCCATAAAACACTGTGAGTAGAGATTATTCCCCACCACTGCAAAGATTAGAAAGCAAAAGACACACAAGGTAAGGTAAATTGGCAGTGGCCCTCTTAGTGATACCTCCCTTCTCAAGAGGTCCTTCCCTCAGGCCAGGCGCGGTGGTTTAGGCCTGTAATCTCAGCACCTTGGGAGGCCAAGGTGGGTGGATCACGAGGTCAGGAATTCAAGAGCAGCCTAGCCAACATGGTGAAATCCCGTCTCTACTAAAAATACAAAAATTAGCAGGGCGTGGTGGTGCAAGTCTATGATCCCAGCTACTCGGGAGGCTGAGGCAGGAGAATCGCTTGAACCCAGGAGGCAGAGGTTGCAGTGAGCCAAGATCGTGCCACTGCACTCCAGCCTGGGTGACAGGGCAAGACTCTGTCTCAAAAAAAAAAAAAAAAAAAAAAAAAGAAGGGGACCTTCCCACAGGGAAGATCACCAGCAGAAGCTTCCAGTTAACAGCCTAGAAACTTAACTACTTAATCAGTGGGCTCAGGAAAGACCTGGGAATGGTTCTCATTGGTCTAGCTTAGGTCATATGCTCATCCCTGAACCAATCACTATGGCCAGGGGAATGAAATGTTTTGGTTGGCTATCCCAAGATCATGTGCCCTTGCCTGGTCCAGAGGGTGAGAGCAGCCTCAGTTAAATGGAAAGAGGCAGAGGGATGAGACCCGCCCACATTACGGTGAAGGAGGTAATGAGTGCTGGAAAAGCAGAAAAAATAAACAATAATGGAATTGTCGTCTGAACAAAAGGGATTTCAGCAATACAGTGAATGTCTCCATCCGGTTAAGCTCTATTTAAAAAGTGATATTATATTCATTCTATATTGAATATCCACTTTGTCCTTCCAGACCTAACTGAAGACCACTTATTTCTAGAGATATTTGTAGACATATTTCTAGAGATAGAGTATATGTGTGTGTGTATATATATATACACACTCTATATTGAATTATTAAAGTATAATGGTAATTGTTAAGAATGACCCAGAAAGGGAAGGTCTTGGACAATGGTTTCAACCAGCACAAATTAGTTGTTAGCACCCACAGCTCTGATCTGAAGTGCCCAGCTAGCTCTGTTCTCTTCACAAAGGGCACATATCCTCCTCCCCAATCCCAGGAGGAAGGTCTAGCCTTTAATGCTCTTTCCTAGTTATTCTTCCCATGTATATAATCACCCTTTGAAAGTCATATTTTTGATTTCTCAGATATTTCCAAGATGCTTTATTGGTTAAAGTTCATTGACATTACCTGTTCCTCCATGCTCAACATTGTCTCAGTTATGGCCTCCAGCACCAGCCTGGTTTTTCACAGAAGGTGTCAGTGTTGCACCTTTACAGCTCCAATGCACAGCCTGAAATACGTTTTACAGAAACCTCAACCTCACCAAACACCAATTACTCATATCTCGTTACCATATATTTTTAAAGTAATTCACAACTTAGAACATTTAAAAGCACGCAACTCTCTGCATTATGAGCACATTCTAACTTGCAACTATAAACAATTATACTTAATCTTAGTGTACCCTCTGGGGTTAAGTAGAAAACAACTTTATAATTCTAGATTTATTCTTAGGTTTAAAAAAAAAAAATTCTTGGCATACTTGAGCTCCGAGTTTAGTATTTCCGAATTTCAGGGCAGATTGACAACTAAAGCCCTTACAGATCACTAAAATCGGAAGCTTTGTGAATTCCTACCTAAGATGCAGATGCATTGGATGCCCTCTGATTACTCTTTCTCAGCTTCCTTACCTCATTCTTTGGACAAATTCAGCGAAGAGGAAACAAAGGAAAATAGACTGTATTCATTCATTCATTCATTCATTCATTCGTTCAACAGATTTTTTGAGTGGCCACTGTGTATCAGGCACTGAGACAGGTCCTGGGTATATGATAGTGAGCAGAAAAGATTCTGTCCTTGTAAGGTTTATGGTCTAGTACCAGGATCAGCTGACTACAGCCTGTAGGCCAAATCTGGCCTACCACTAGTTTGTATATGATCCACAAGCTAAGAATGAGTTTTACACTGAAATTGTTGAAAAAAAATCAAAAGGATATTTTGTGTCACATGAAAAGTATATAAAATTCAAATTTCAGTGTCTACAAATACAGCTTTATTAGAATACGGCCATGCCCATCAGTTTACATATTGCCCATGGCTGCTTTTATACAGTAGCAGAGTTGAGAGGTTGCAACACAGATCATATGGATGGCAAAGACCAAAATGTTTACTGCCTGGCCCTTTATAGAAAAGGTTTGCCACCCCTGGTCTAGTAGTAAATTGGAGAGGGGCTAGGAAGGGAATGGCTACCTCCCTCATCGTGGAATAAAATCAGTGTCCCAACCAACAGGTGAAGATGTAATCTACATTTATTTTGCAGTAAGAGGTCTCAGGGTGCTCATCTTTTAGTCAAGGCTTTTGCTGGCTGCTGCCTCTCAGCTATAACCTGATTCTAACAATAGAAATTCAACTCTTCTTGTCCATTTGCTAATCAACTATTGACCTCCTCCTCCTCCACCACCCAGCCAAATCCACTTTGTCCTTCCACACCTAACTGAAGACCATTTATTTCTAGACATATTTGAGCAGAATCTTAGCGACTTGGAGCACTTTGAACAATTCCAGGGGACACCACTCAGTCCAGCCCACAGTGACCTCTTTCATCTACAAAAACCTATGACATTGGAAATGATGCCACTTAGCATTTAATTGCTAAGTGTTTCCTGCCTTATCTTCTTAAGAGAGTGAATTCTGGCAACTGTGCCTTACCTATTAATGTATCTTCCACAAAAGAGTGGATGCACAGTTTCCTGATTCATTAGTTATATATATAAGAGTGATTTCTGTGATAAGGACTCATCCTAGAGGTGGAAGAATTCAATCTATGCTCTAGTCTCACCATTTAATAACTTCAGTATTCTCTCAGTCTTTGTTTTCATAGCTCTGAAATGGGAACAGTGGCTCCTATCTCACTGGCTTGTGTAAGAATTACTAAAAAACAATGGTTCTCAACGTGGAGGCTTTATCAAAACAGATTGCTGGGCCCCATGCCCAGAGATTCTGATTCAGTTTTTCCAAGGTAAGGCCTAGGAATTTGCATTTGCTGACACTGCTTGGTTCAGGGGCCTTTGAGAACCGCTGCTTAATATAATGTAGGGATGAACACACAGAGGACACATTTGGATTCCCTTGTAAAGAAATGATCTTCATGATGATGACAGAGGTGGTGATGACAGTGATGATGATGATAGTGGTAATGCTCACAATGTTCCTAGAACCTAAATTTTATACCATATGCAAGTTTTTCTATCAAAGTAGTTTCAAATTCTTTCAGACATCGGGAAGATGGGATGCTCTCTGCATAACCACATGAAAAAATTGTGCACTTAATTCTGTCACACGAGTCAGCAATGACTTTACTAGCAGAAAATATGGCTATATTATATGCATGCAGGTTTCTGCATCTCAAAAAGAACAATACATAAAACACTCCTTTAAAAATCACATTTTAAAATTTTCCATTAATATTTATTGTTCATTTTTGGCTCAGTTTAAAGAAAATTTATGGAAGAAAAAGTGAGAATTGAGAAAGTTCTATCCCGAGACCTCGATGTTATTTATGAGTAGGGAAAAGGCTGCTGTGATGTGATTTTGGTGTTCCCCGTGGGGATCCTTTGAGAACCACCACGGCATAGCTATGACAAGCCAGTGTTGCAGGCTGGCCTTTGTGGGATGTGGCACCTTGGTGAGGCCACCATGGTATTGATTTCATCCACCACACTGCAGAATGGGAAACACAAAAGTAACTGGATTCTGGAGGAATCCAGAATGTTAATGGCCACTCATCTAACTCACAAGGGCCAGGGGCCATTTTATTAATTTTGACTGGGAAATGGAAGTGCCAAGGAAAGAAATACCTTTATGTTAGTTGGCCAACACTTTTTCTTCCCTATCAGAAAGGTTTTTTAATTAAAAAAATATATATAGCAAAAAATATTTCCACTGATGGCCAGGCGTGGTAGCTCACACCTGGAATCACAGCACTTTGGGAGGCTGAGGTAGTCGGATCACTTGAGGCCAGGAGTTTGAGACTAGCCTGGCCAACACGGTAAAACTCTGTCTCTACTAAAAATTAAAAAAAAAAAAATTAGCTGGGCACGGCAGCACATGCCTGTGGTCCCAGCTACTAGTAGGCTGAGGCACGAGAATCGCCTGAACCCAGGAGGTAGAGGTGCAGTGAGCCAAGATTGCACCACTGCACTCAAGCCTGGGCAACAGACTGAGATTGTCTCAAAAAAAAACAAAAACAAAAACAAAAAAAATACAAAACAAACAAATATATAGATATATATTTTCCCCCCCATTGAGCCAACTATGTACATGAAGGAAGTTACCTTGATGCATTTTCTCTCCTCTTCACAACAATGCTGCCATGTATTTGTTCTATGTTCCATTTTGGAGTGAACAACAGAATCTACTTGGTAAGGTTGTTTATGGATTAAATGAGATAATGCCTGTAAAGTGCTTAACTCAGCAGAGTACACAGTAAAGTGCTTGATAAAGGTGTGTTCTTATTGATTCTGAAGTTTGAGAAGGATTCACTATTGTTTGTATAAGCAACAGCAGATTCAAATTTAGCCATATCATAATATATTGGATTGCTCCTGGTTGCCCTTCCAAGACTAGTCTTCCACCTTCTTTTGTACCAGGGAAGCTAAGTCCTATGGTTATGTCAAGAGGCTCCCTTGCCCTCTCCTGAGCTTGGCTAGTGGGGAACACCTGCAGAAACTGGGAGAGAGGGAGGAATAAGAGTGAGGTCAGGGCACCTCTTTTCCCAGTATCTCTATGCCAAGAACTGAAGCTGACCACGTTGCTGAGCTGAAGCTCATTACTGTGATGCAGGCCTCTCCCCACAGCATGATCTATACAGGTTGTAATAACCACTTCTTAGGGCCGGGCGCTCACACCTGTAATCCCAGCACTTTGGGAGGCTGAGGCAGGCGGATCACGAGGTCAGGAGATCGAGACCATCCTGGCTAACACAGTGAAACCCTGTCTCTACTAAAAATACAAAAAAAATTAGCCTGGTGTGGCAGCGGGCACCTGTAGTCCCAGCTACTCGGGAGGCTGAGTCAGGAGAATGGCGTGAACCCAGGAGGCGGAGCTTGCAATGAACTGAGATTGCGCCACTGTACTCCAGCCTGGGCAACAGAGCGAGACTCCATCTCAAAAAACAAACAAACAAAAACACTTCTTCCCTTCTGCCCTCTTTTTTCCTCCCAACTTTTCCAATTCCCAATTGGACCTCTCCCCAATACTAACCTCAGGATACTGCCTATTCCTTGTTATTTCTCTATACCTTTCCCATATCTTTGAAAAGAATTCCTTTCTCCAATTCTCTTTAAATTACCCAGTTTGAGTGTGCCATTGGTTTCCTGCTAGGACCTAACAGAAGTTCCCCCCACTTTCCCTGTTGACAGGATACTTAGTGTCTCCACAATTTTTTTCATGTTCATCATGAACAAAAATACCTTATAATTATGTTTATTAAGTAGTTAGAGCTAAACAATGTAATAAGTATGTCCTAACAGTAGCTGATTTTTTAAATGATGCACATATAGTGTTTCTATACACCAATAGTGAACTATCCAGAAAAGAATCAAGAAATCAATCCCATTTGTAATAGCCACAAAAATAATACCTAGGAATTTTTTTTTTAGACAGGGTCTTGCTCTGCCACCCAGGCTGGAGTGCAATGGCACCATCACGGCTCACTGCAGTCTCAACATCCCGGGCTCAAGTGATCCTCCCATCTCAGCCTCCTAAGTAGCTAACATTACAGTCACACTCCACCGTGCCCAGCTAATTAAAAAAAAAAAAAAAAATTTAGTAGTGGGAGTCTCACTATGTTGCCCAGGCTAGTCTCAAACTCCTGGGCTTAAGTGGTCATCCCACCTCAGCCTCCCACCTAGGAATAAGTTTAACCAAGGAGGTGAAAAAGCTTTACAATGAAAACTATAAAACACTGATGAAAAAACTGAAGAAAACATATATAAAGACATCCATGTTCATGGATTGAAAGAATATTGTTAAAATGTTCGTACTACCCAAAGCAATCTACACATTCAGGGTAATCCCTATCAAAATACCAATGACGTACTTCATTGAAATATAAAAATCCTAAAATGTGTATGGAACAATCTTAAAATGTATATGGAACCACAAAAGATCCCAAATAGCCAAAGCAATCTGGAGCAAAAAGAACAAAGCTGGAGTCATTACACTGCCTGATTTCAAAACATACAACAAAGCTATAGTAACCAAATGGCATGGTACTGGTACAAAAATAGATGCATAGACTAACAAAACAGAATGGAGAACCCAGAAATAAACCTACATACTTACAGCAACTGATTAACAAAAGTGCCAAGAACACACATTGGAGAAAGGACCACTCAACAAATGGTGCTGGAAAAGCTGGATATTCACATGCAGAAGAATGAGACTAGACCCTATTTCTCACTATATACAAAAATCAACTCAAAATGAATTAAAGACTTAAATGTAGAACCTAAAGCTATAAGCTATAGAATAAATCCTCCATGACATTAGTCTGCACGAAGATTTTTTTGACAAGAACTCAAAAGCACAGGCAACAAAAGCAAAAATAAACAAATGAGATTTCATCAAAATACAAAGCTTCTGCACAGCAAAGAAAACAATCAACAGAGTGAAGAGAAAAACTATAGAATGAGAGAAATATTTGCAAACTACACAACTGATAAGGGTTAATATCAAGTATATATAAGTAATGCAAAAAACTCAAAAGCCAAAAAACAAAATCCAATTTAAATATGGGCAAAAAGGGCCGGGCGCGGTGGCTCATGCCTGTAATCCCAGCACTTTGGGAGGTCGAGGCGGGTGGATCATATGAGGTCAGGAGTTTGAGACCAGCCTGGTCAATATGGTGAAACACAGTCTCTACTAAAAGTACAAAAATTACCCAGGCATGGTGGCATGTGTCTGTAATCCCAGCTACTTGGGAGGCTGAGGCAGGAGAATTGCTTGAACCCAGGAGGTAGAGGTTGCAGCGAGCCAAGATCATGCCGCTGCACTCCAGCCTAGGTGACAGAGCGAAACTCCATCTTTAAAAAAAAAAAAAAAAAAAAAGGTCAAAAGATCTGAACAGGCACCTCTCAAAAGAAGACATACAAATGGCCAACAGGTATATGAAAAAATGTTCAGCACTACTAATCATTAGGGAGATACAATTAAAATCACAATGAGATATCACTTTACCCCAGTTAGAATGGCTATCATCAAAAAGACAAAAGGTAACAAATGCTGGCGAGGATCTGAAGAAAGAACTTATACGCTGCTGATGAAACAGCAAGTTAGTACAGCAACTATGGAAAACAGTGTAGCAGTTCCTCAAAAAGTTAAAATAGAACTACCGTGTGATCCAGAAATCCCATTACTCAGTATATACCTAAAACAAAGGAAATTAGTATCGAAGAGATAGTTGCACTCCCATGTTTATTGCAGCACTATTCACAATAGTCAAGATATGGAATCAACCCAAGTGTCCAACAGACAGATGGATTTTTTGTAATGTGATATATATACTCAGTGGAATACATTTCAGCCATAAAAAAAGAATAAAATCCTGCCAGTTGTGGCAATGTGGATGAACCTGGAGAACATTATGTTAAGTGATGTGAGCCAGACACAGAAAAATAAATACTGCATGATATCACTCACATGCAGCATCTAAAAAAGCTGATCTCATAGAAGTGGAAAGTAGAATAGTGGTTACCAGAAACTGGGGAAGGTAGAAGGAAGGGAAGAAGGGAGAGACTGATTAACGAGTAGAGAGTCACAGAGAGGAGAAATAAGTTCTGGTGTGCCATTTCCCAGAGGGTGATTATGGTTAACAATATTGTATGCTGTATTTCAAAGTAGCTAGAAAAGAGGAGTTTTGAATGTTCTCACCACAAAGAAATGAATGTTTGAGATGATGGAAATGCTAAATACCCTGATTTCATTATTATGCAATATATACATGTATTGAAAATCTCACTGTACTCCATAAATATGTATAATTATGTGTCAATTAAAGAAAATCACATAATATTTCTATTTCATTCTGAAATAACTATAATTATTTAATAATGGGATCTGTATACTTGTTGGACACTACACAACTTCTCAAACCTTGGAATTAGATTAGACACCACAATCTTCGTTGCCTGCTCTACAGTGCTTTACATACCATACTTTATTTTAACCACAGCAATGACTAAAATCCTCCCCCTTTGCAAATACATGATGTCATCAAAAGGAACGTAGCTTAACCTCAAGTTGAAACTGTATTAGCATGAGTTGGTAGTTAGCATGATGTCCAGAGGATGTCAAGTTTCCCTCCAAACATTAAAAATATCCCATGGCGCCCCCCTAAGTTTACTGAAGTGCTCTCAGCACACAGTTTGGGAATCATGGACATAGCATCATTCTCACTCTGTTGCATTCGGATACGGTTTTTTTGAGCAGTAAAGAAAGACGAGAAGTTGTGGCCAACTTGACAGGAATTGTACCTGGGACTGTGTCTTAGCAGGAGGGGAAAAAAGGTTATGAATAGCTGGAGTAGGGTCATCTGTAACAAAGAGCTACTCCACACCTGGCTGACCCCATCCATTGAATTTGACTTCTCATGATCCTCTTACATCTGATCATGGCTTTCAATCCTGGGAGAAGCCCCTCCACCCCTATTTGGGGCCAGTCAGGCCCTCTTTCTCTATCTACAGAGAGGCTGAAATGGTTGCAGCACTGTCCTTCCTCAATATGGCTTTGTCTCTGTGAGAAAAGCCAAGCAACAACTTGGCTCTTGCATTCACTGTTCTGAACTTTATTTTTCTCTTGGTCTCTTATCTCCTCTGTTCAAAGCCAATGTCTATTACGATTTTGCAGCCAACATGGCCAGAGATGAAAGATTCTGTCATTATTTTCCCTACATAACAAATCACAAAGCTGTTTTATCCCATTCCGTGATTGCCTCTGCTTCAAGACTCATTGTTTCTAACTATCGGAGGCACATATGAATTTCCTCTTTATGCCTTTTCTCTTCCCTTCCCTGCAAACACTTAGCCATTTATTCATTTTTATCAACACAAACATCGGTAACACTTCGGAATAATCGGCTCCTCTATGATAGCTCATTTATTATTCATTGCAATAACCTTCAACTCACTCCACATCAATAAAGTGGAGAGAGAACCAGCTCAGCCCTGCTGCACGTGGGCTGGGTGTGCACTCTCAGGGTTGCTATAGGAAGCCTCTGTCCACAGCACCAGCAGGACGCCCAGATCCTGCCTTGCTGTCATGTACTCCCAGGTGTTTCTGGAAATCGCTGAAATCAAACAGACTATCAGGAGCTCAGGGCAAACTACCCAACACACACACTCCCTATTATTCCCACTAAAACGAGCCTAAAAAGAGGGGGCTTTTGTGTCAGCCTGAGCTTGAATCCCAGCTGTACTATTCACAAGCAGGTGACTTATCCTTTTTGAATCTTAGATTCTCCATCTCCAGAATGAGGCTATTATTACCTGCCTTTGAGGCCTGTTACACAGTCAGTAAATGAACTATGTGGACTGCGTAATGCTGGCACATGGTAGGCACATTAGTGTCATTAGGGACTATGAGTCCTCCCACATGCTGTAGCTCAGTTTGCAGGCTTTGCAGTAACAGAGATTGCAAAGAACTTGCACGCCTGGACTTTCAAGCTAGACATTGGACTTAATGGGACAAGTTTCTTCACTTCCTGTGTCACTGTCCTTGTACAAGTGACTTAAACCTCGCTAAGCCTGTATTAAAAAGGGGCTAATAATAACCCTCCTGCATACAGTTGTTATGAAGGTTAAATAAATGTCTTAGTGCATGGAAAACATCAACACATTGCCTGGGGCATGCATTTGCCAAGTACATAGCAAATGCCTAATGAGCTGTTTTTATAACCATTGTTAATATTTGCCAAAATTTCAGGCCACACCAGTCTGAGAGTAAAAATGAGTCACAGTCTCACCACTCAATTTCTCACTTTGACTATATACACTACAGTGACTGACTATATAGAGACTATATAAACTACTATATAAACTACTGAAGGAGATTTGCATTGACTATATAAACTACTGAAGGAGATTTGCATTGACTATATAAACTACTCAAGGAGATTTAGGTCTTCAAAGTTTCCCCTGTACCAGGTGGTGTCCCCAGGAATTACACCCAGGTATCTCAGCTACATCCTATTTCAGTTCTGTCTCTAGATGCAGGTGAGGTCTGCTACAGAGACTTCTAAGGCTGGTAAAGCCTCACAGAGGGGTGCAATATTGTCCCTAACACAGACTTCCTTTCTTCTAAACACGTTTTAGGTGTTTGACTTAGATGCCACATTGTGTCAGAGCCATGGGGTATGGAAGGTGCTCCTCAGGGGTAAGCCACTTTCCATACACGAGGGAGACTCCCACAGCTTCCCCAACTGGGCCACAGGCCAATGCTGAGACACCTGAGAGACCCACCACTTGCTCCCAGCCTCTCCTGGGGTTCAGGTGAACCTTCCCTTCAGCACAACCTGCTCGTGCTCTGTTTTCTCCTCCTTCCCTGCCTCTACTGCATTCTGCTGATTCCCTGTCAATGTGCTTATCCCCCAAAAATATGGGTATCCATGCAAGTAGCACACAGACAGGCTAAGTGAGGCACTGCAGAGGGGAAAGAACTTGAGACCAGGACTAGCATGGATCACAGCAGGAGAAATGTTGGCTCCCTTCCCAGGTTCCCTCCAACCCTCTATTTCTAGCCAATCTTGGTGAGTTGGGCAGAGGAGGCCCCAGGAGCATCACAGGCCACTCTCATGTTAAGTTTGCTCAAACCTAGAAGGCGTCTAGAAGAACTTTAATGACCTCATTTAACCTTAATTACCTCTTTAAAGATTCTGCATCAGAGTATGTAATCACATTCTGAAGTCCTGGGGGTTAGAACTTCAACACATGAGTTTTGAGAAGACAGTTCAGCCATAACAATAGGCAAAGCACTTTAAGGTGAGGAGTCTCTGGAGATTATAGCCCTCTCTGCACAACCTGCAAAATGCGCACGTGTCTGATTCTGTCGCATGAACACACAACATAACCTGTTCATCCTGCACAGGGATCTCACCTCCATCCTGCCACCCAGTGAGGCCCTTCCTGTCAAAACCCCTGTCTCACCTCTCACTTAGCTTGCACTCCAGTCAGGAACAGCAGGAGAGACGCCTGAAGAGCATCAGGGAGGATGTGAGGAAAACTGTCATTCCCCTCCCCGTGTGACACCCGCCCACCTGCCTCTGTGCAGGGCCCTCCCAGGGAACAGAGAGCACTCCAGGGGGTGACATAGGTGGCTTAAATAAAGGAAGCATCTCTGAGGGTACAGGGCAAGCCTCACAACCATCGCCATTCCTGTGGGGGCAGCATAGCTGTTCCCAGTGTGGCATGGTGGGACAAGCAGGCCTCACGGAACTGGGCCTCTTAGGCTGGTGACAGCGCTCTCACGCTCCCCAGTGGGGGGCTAAGAGTTTGGACATAATTACAGCAGTGATTGTAATTGTGATGACCTTTGGACAGAGTGCTGGAAAAGGATTTTATAATAAGATGTTGATGAGGCTGAACAAGGAGTGAAGGGCTCAGAGTGCCTTGGAGTGGGCTACACACAATGTGTGTGTGTGTGTGTGTGTGTGTGTGTACATGCACGTGTGTATCTGGGAGACAGCCCCACCAGAGCTGTTTCTTGCCCAAGGAAATTTCTCCTGCAAAGCCAGTCTTTCAAACAGAGACCAGAACTCACCTAAAACATATCCTGGAGCCACACGGCACTCCCCAATAAGAAACAGGATGGTCAGCCTAGTTAGATGTGCTGGGACCATCAGCCTCACATCAGGGCCTCAGGCCAGCCAAACCAAAGGAAAACAAAAACACTGATATCATATATGCCATGTAGCAAGCACTATTGTGCTTTAACCCACTCCAGCTCAGTTTGATTCTCATAACAGCCTATAATGTAGGTATGAGCCCATTTTACAGGCAGAAAACTGGAGCACAGAGAAGTTTCATTACTTGCCCAATGCTATACAGCTAGTAGAAAGCTGTGCTGGGATTTGAACCCAGGCGGCATGACTTGAAGGTCCACAGTCTCAGCCTATATTGCCTCCCTAGACTGAGAAGCAAGAATGAATTAGGAATCATGATACATGGAGGTCAAGAAAGCAGGCATCAGATCCTATGCTCCAAGGGGCCACCAGAGCCTGGGGCAGAATCTCAAACTGCCAGGAGGAGGCCAACAGTGTGAAGGGAGTGATACCAGGTGAGTCAGAGAGTGCCCCAGGGAAGCCCCCCAATCCTCCCTTTTAGCCCATCCCTGGCTGCTGCCCTTATCAAGTCAAATCCACACCCTCCCACCTGCACTGCTCTGGCCCTGGCTTAGCCAGACATGCTTCCACTGCTCTTAGTGCAGGGCTGCTCAACAGCAAGAGTGCCATTCACATTATAGTTCAAGTTCTGCTGGCAAAGCCTGCTCAGAAGATGAGAGGAGAGCTCTTTAAGATGCACAGGGGTAGAGGGACCCCCAGGAGAGGCCCATGACCTTTGCATCAGAATCCATTTTACATATTATATCACTGGGTAAAAGGCAGAGTAATCATGGGGCTTGATTGACACTCTCAAACTTTGTGTCAAAATAAACCCATTCATTCATGTATTCATTCAGCACATTTATCAAAAACCAGCTATGGGCCAAAATGCAATGGAGACCTAAAAAGCATAATTCTTGCCCTGATGCAGCTTGTCATCTATCAGGTGAGACTAGCATCGGACAATCACTTGAATAAATGCAGTAGAACTGCAGTGAAGGGCGAAGATGGAGAGTTAGACAGTAAAAGGAGAGCCTAGAGGAAGGAGCTTTGACATAGGGAAGTCAGGAAAGGCCTCTCTAAAGAAGAAGCACTAGGTGAAGGCCTAAGGAATGAAGGGGCCTAGGGAAGAGAGATCTTACCAGGCAGAGGTTAAGCATGCTCAATGGCTCTGTGGCCAGAAGGAGTGTATTTGTTAGCTTCTACTGTGTAACAAATCATCCCCAAACGCAGTAGTTGAAAAGCGTAAGTATTGGTATTCACACAGGTCTATGGGTCAGCGGGGCTTGCTCAGGTGTCTTCTTCAGCTGTGGGTCATATAGGTAGCTCTGTTGACCTTGGCTTGGCTCTCTAATGAGTATGAGGTCAGCTGGCTGTAAACTAGTCTAGAATAACCTGAATAACCTCAGCTGGCACAACTGGGCTCACCTTGTCATGATCTTTCAATCTCCAGCAGGCTAGCCCAGGATCCAACAGGCCAGGCAAGTGGCTTGAGTCTCATGAGAGAAGGTTAGATCTCATCTTTAAAAATGTTGATGCTCTTTTCAACCTAGACTTATTGCACTGATTTTATTATTATTTATTTCAATTTTACTTTAAGTTCTGGGATACATGTGCTGAACATGTAGGTTTGTTACATAGGTATACATGTGTCATGGTGCTCTGCTGCACCTATCAACCCGTCAACTAGGTTTTAAGCCCCACATGTGTTAGGTATTTGTCCTAATGCTCCGCCTCTCCTTGCCCCCCACCTCCCGGCAGGCCCGGGTATATGATGTTCCCCTCCCTGTGTCCATGTGTTCCCATTGTTCAACTCCCACTTATGAGTGACAACATGCAATGTGGCACATATACACCATGGAACACTATGCAGCCATAAAAAAGAATGAGTTTATGTCCTTTGCAGGGACATGAGTAAAGCTGGAAACAATCATCCTCAGCAAACTAACACAAGATTTTATTTATTTTAATATTCAAATATTCTGTCTTGATTGCTAAGTTTTTGAATGCCCCCTTAAATTTCACTTTTGAAGCAAACTCACTCATCCCACTCTGGTCTCAGCCCTGAAACAGGGTCAGTGCCCAGTTTCTACAAGGAGGAAGGCAACTATCTCTACCCGAGTAGACCTGGGAGCTTTCCAAGGGAAGCAAAGCCTGAGGGCACTCCTCAGAAGTCAGTAGGAAATGAACAGAACAAGGTAGGGCTCAGCATACCAGGCAAAGGGAACAGCATGTGCAAAGACTCAGAGATATGAAACAGCTGAGTCATAAAATGTGGGGTAAAAAGGAACTGAGGGGTTGATTTTGGAAAGGGAGGTAGAGGCCAACTACCCGGGGCCTCAAGTGCAAGACTGGGCAGCTCAGACTCTACCCTCTGGGTGACTTGGAATTTGGAGGCTTTGAAGCAGGGAATAGACATCACCTTCAAATTCAACGTATTTAACAAACAGTGATTCCATAACTGTGTGCCAGGTGGTAATCTAATCACTATGTGCCAGGTGGTCTATGGCAACAACCCTATGAGGTAGGTCTATCTGGCAGATGAGGAAACTGAGGCACAGAGAGTATGAGTGGCTTACCCAAGTTCCCATAAGTAAGAAGTGGCAGATCTAGGATTTAAACCCTGACAGTCTATCTCTGGGGTTCCCATTGTTAACTACCACACTTGGCTACTTCCCTAGCCACTCGTAGTTTAGAGAGAATGCTTGGCCAAAGTATCGATGAGCTAGAAGTCAGAAATTTAGGGGTTTAGCAGTGTACATAGGGAACGCAGCAGGAGACTGGCTGAAGAGGCTGTTTTGAGTTGTGGAGGGAGATGTAGGTGGCCTGAACTAAGCAGGGACATCAGTGCAAGAACTGTAGGTATGGAATGCAACAACCCAATAGACAAGGGAGAAACCAATAGACAAGGGAGGCTGGGAACCAGCCTTAGGTGAATGGAGTTTGATAGGGTCAGGGGAGGGTGGTTAGTACTGGAAGAAAGATGACAGCAAAGGGGGTGGCAGAGTGCAAATCAATAGGATATTTTGCATAGAATGAGAGATGCCAGGGAAATGAGGATACCATTGATGCTGCCTCCCTGTGACCATGGAAAGCATGTACCAGGGATAAAGAGTGCCCCCAATGTGAGCAGGCAGTAAGAATTGTAGCACCCTGGGTAAGCACCACATTTGTGAAGAGCAGGAGGTGGATGGAACATCCTGCAGAGCCAAGAAGGTTTGCATGCAGTGGAAAGGCAAGAGGAAGAGCCAGTGGTGGGGCATGATGTTTCATAGTAAGGTGGAGAGAAAATGCAAATGCCCATGATCCTCACACTCAACCAGACTGCCCATGTGCTGACTCCATGCCAGTCAGGGCTGTAGGCACAGTGGACAAAAAGTAGAAGGACCATTGAAGCATTTCTAGTCAACACTGCCCATGGCATAGATAGGGACTTTATGCCAAAAGATGCTTATTGCAAACACTTATAACTCTGCTCAAAGGCTTTTATCTGGTTGCAGGAGAGCCAATGCTCTCAGAAATAGCCCTCAACCAATGATGTCCTGGGAGTTGGTAAATTAATTTCTAGGTTCCTCACCCCTCAGGCAGGATAATTCTGAGGTGTGTATCCCCAAAGTTCCTTAGCAGAATTGTACCCTGGTTACTCTGAGGGTAACCTGTTTGGTAACACATACTTTATTCCTTCCTTCCTTTTTCTGTCTTACTTATCCTTTCTTACTGGGGCTTCCTCTTATCACCTCCCAAATAAACTACTTGCATTTCATTCCTTGTCTCTGCGTCTACTTCTGGGGGATCTAACTAAGGCAAGGAAACTGGGACCCAGAGAGGAAAATAAATTTGCCCTTAGTCACAGAGTTTCTCAGTGCCGAGAGGTGCTCAAGCCCAACTATCCCAACTCCAAATTCAGCAAAGGGCAGAAATTAAGAGCACAAAATATAAAACCACAAAGATCTGATCTCACTCAGCTACATAGATTATATTACTATTCTCTGATCTCTGCCATTCCTCTAAGGGACTTAGATATCTCTCCCCATTGTCATTCATTGCAGTACCTCCCAGTGTGAGGCGTAAACCTCCTCACCCCATTGAAAGAAGGCTTGGCCATATGACCACCTTTGATCAATGAAATGTGAGCAGAGGTGATATATGCCTATTCTGAGCAGAAGCCTTCACAGCCATGGCCAGTTCCACCAGTTTTCTTGTTTGTCTGCCATGAGAATAGTATGTCCCAGACAGAGGTACTCTTTTCAGCCTGGATCCTGTAATAAAGACAGGTAAAGTAGAGCAGCTGATCCATGAGTGGCATAAAATCGGAGCAAAACACTCTTGTGATTTTAAAACCACTGAAATTGGTGGACTATTTGTTGCCACAACATAACAAAAGCTGACTGATTCATTCACCACATATTGGCTATATTGCCTAAAATAAGTAACTAAACCTCTGTGAGTTTTCACTTCATCCTCTATGAAAATAGGACAAATAATGATAGTATCCACTCAATGGAATTTTTATGGGAGTTACATTAGATTTAGCACGGGGGCACGGGGGCTCATGCCTGTAATCCCAGCACTTTGGGAGGCCAAGGTGGACAGATCACCTGAGGTCAGGAGTTCGAGTCCAGCCTGGCCAACATGGCAAAACCCCATCTCTACTAAAAATACAGCAATTAGCCAGGTGTGGTGGCAGGCGCCTGTAGTCCCAGCTACCTGGGTGGTGGAGGTTACAGTAAGCCAAGATCATACCACTGCACTCCAGCCTGGGTGACAGAGCGAGACTCCATCTCAAAAAAAAAAAAAAAAAAAAAAAAAGACAGCACAGTGCCTGGCACAGAGTAAATGCCCCATAAATGTTAGTTGTTACGGTTATTATGTTTTTCTCTGCCCCTCAAAGAGATTTCTTCGGAGAGCAAGTTCCACAGAGAAAATACTTGGCTCCTACAGGGTTCACCTCTGGCTGGTTTGTTAAAGGTACTTACCTTCTCTTTCTCATGCCCCTGCTCAGAAGTGTTTTGCCCCCATCATGGTGCCACAAGAAGCACCAAGCAGGCCTGAGTCCCAGCAGGCCTGCATGCGGGAAACCCATAGCAGTTAATGAATCCCCATGGTGAGGTCCGGATTCGCCCTGGTTTAATATCCCGAAATGGCAGGGAGTCATTTATCCATGAGCTATGGCCTCTCCCTGTTGCCTGTGCATTACGAGTTATTTATGAGGCAATTTGCACAGTTTCACACTGGCTGGCCATTATGCTGCTATCTGCTAACCACTAGGAGGGTTGCTGAACCCAGAGAAAAAATGGTCCTCCCCCTGCCTTGGCTTTGCAAGTGACAATGAGCCAGTGATTCCTCCTAGTGCAGCATGTTTGCTCTTTAGGGAAGAGAACAGGGACAGAAGTCAGATGAAGAGAAATCCTGCCACAATTACAGCTAGCAACTCCAAATGCACCTGGGGGCTTGTTATGAAAGGACGGACTCCAGAAAAAAAAAAAAAAAAGAGGGTGCTGGGAAAACCACTGGTTGCAGCAACGAGTTATTTTAACATGCACTCTAAAAGGAGACCAGGCAGGCTGTCATGACAGGGACACCACCCTGGACTACTGTGATGAGAAAATGTCAATCTGGTGATGTGTTTTATACATGACTTGACACACAGAAAATTCTCAGTAAATGTTATCTGCTGTTATCATGATTATGACCTGCATCTCAGCTGGTTCCCACCATCTTGGGTGTCATGCTCTAATTCCCTGGTCAGTTTGCTACTACCGGTTCAGCCCATGGGTACAGAAGCTTTTGATTCCAGCTACATGGGCTTCATCAACTGTACAGAAGATCCTTCTACAAATAAGTTAATATCTGAAAGACAATTCAAAAATTCACATATTCGTATTTGTCCAAATACACAATGCCGTCTACTGGTCACACTCTACATCACATAGCTCTTGGACAAAACCTTGAGTCGTGGTTTGTCTATTCTTCCCCATAACATCATCTAGGTCTGAATGCTTCCCCATTCAATTTCAGTAGAATAGACAGACTAGTTATGAATAACAGCTAAAGTCTGTTGAGTGTTTGCCTTGTGCGAGATACCCTGTAAGTGTCTTGCATGCCTTATCTCTCTTAATCTTCACAGTCACCTGGTAAAGTCTGGACTACCGTATTTTCTATTCAACAGATAAGACTAAAGGGGTTAAGTGACTTGCCCAAGGTCACATAGCAAATAGGAAGGAACATCCGCGGTTTGAATCCAGGTAGTCTGATTTCAGAGCAGGAGTTTGTAGCAGTTCTTGAAGGCGTCCCACCCATGTCTCCTTAAGACTCCCCATTTCAGGGCATGCCAACCAACTTCCATCTGTGTGGTCTGCCAGCAAAGCCAACTAAAAATGCCATACATCAACCCATGGCTGATGAAAGTGGGTGTCTAACTCCCCCAGCTCCCTCACCTCTTGAGGGGGATAACTCTGCAGTTCTGTTCTGACTCTCAGAGTTCTCTAGTGGAATTACTCTTCTTTTGCCCAAGGTGGTCATCTACCTGAGAAGGCATCCTGCATAGACTTCCTTCCTGTATTAGTTCATTCTCACACTGCTATAAAGAACTGCCCAAGACTGGGTAATTTATAAAGGAAAGAGATTCAACTGACTCAGAGTTTACCCTGGCTGGGGGCAGGAGGGCCTCAGGACACTAAGGGGAAGCAAGTCACCTTCTCCACAAGGTGGCAGGAAGGACAATGAATGCAGAAGGAACAACCAAGCACGTATAAAACCATCAGATCTCATAAGAACTCACCCACTATCGTGGGAGTGGCATCAGAGAAACCGGCCCCATGATTCAATTACCTCCACCTGGTCTCTCCTTTGACATGTGAGGATTATAGGGATTATATTTCACGATGAGATTTGAGTGGGGACACAAAGCCTAACCATATCACTTCCCTTCCCGTCTCACTTCCCAGTGTTTCCCACCACGTTTTCTGGAATCCAATCCCAAAAAGGAAACTTTCTTCCCTATCTCTGTTCCCGAATCTGCATCCAGGGAAACATAAACTAAGACAATGATTTTTCCTCAAATCAATTCAATTTATTTTCCTCTTCTTGGAACCAAAATTCTTTATTCATTGAAGCTATTAAACTCCTGAGCAGTTTTCAGGACTCTATTCATTCCACGTGCAGTTGTCCACAAAGGTCAGGGGCAGCTGGTGGCAGAGGTGGCTTTGTCTGCCCCGTGCAGGCAGAGTTATGGTTCTACTTCTTCCTGCAGGACAAAAATAACCAGGGCCACAACTAGAAAAGGTTTCGAGCACGCTGTCTGTTTCGCTTGCGGCTCAAACGCATTCAAATGGTCCCAAACTACAAGTGATTCCCGTAATTATGACTCCCAAGTGTTCACTTTTCTGAGGCAGATAATCTTTGTTTTACTGACAACAACAAGATGATGGGTTTGCTGACAATCCCAGTTGCTACATAATGCAGGGGAAATTGAAGAGGATAGAATAGAATCTGATTAAATTGAAGGAGGAGAAGCTGAGAGAAAGCAATACTCACTACCTTCAGTGGAAACCAGCCCCGAAGACCACAAGCTTTCCCAGGAAGAGAAAAACCTTCCCCTTCAGCGGGAATACAGTGCCCTTCCTCTCTCATGCCTGTGCTGAATCCAGCCATCATAGGCAGTCAAACCCCGGGGAAGCTGCTTCACTTCTCTGAGCCTCCATTTCCTTATCTGAGAAATGTGAATAAGAAGTACCTACCTTATTCATTCAATGACTTCTTATTGAATGTCTACTATGTACTGGACACTTACAGGGATTAAAGGAGACAATGTATGTAAAGGACCTGGCACATAATAAGCACACGGTAACCTTTTTTTAACTTTTATTTTAGGATCAGGGGTACACGTCCAGGTTTGTTATTATAGGTAAACCGTGTGTTGTGAAGGTTTGGTGTATAGATTATTTCAACTCAAATCTTTAAAATCATTATTTATCACTGTTCATTTATTTGATCCTCAAAACAAAACTATTTTTTGTGGCTGCTCTTCTCTGCCTTTTAAAGATGAATGAACCAAGACTAAGAGAAGTCAAGTCTATCGATGACTTGACTCATGCTACACAGTCAGAATTTGTACCCAGAGCTTTGGACATAAAGACCAGGTACCTTTCCACCCTTCAGTGTCTTGGGCTCCCTGGATTCTAAAAGGAGCACTCCCTGAGAGAATAGAGTGCAGAGCAGGGGTCAGCAAACATTTTCTGCAAAGGTCCAGACAGCATATACTTTAGGCTTTGTGGGCCACAGGATCTCTGTTGCAACTACTCGACTCTGCCAGGGTGGCCCAAATGTAGCCATAATCTAATGTCAACAGAGGAGTATGACTTTGTTCTAATAAAACTTTATTCATAAAAACAGTCAGTGGGCAAGATTTCACCTGTAGTTTGCCAGTCTCTGGTGTGGACAAAAAAAAAAGCCTGAGCTTTGGAACTAGCCAATCCGAGATTCAAATTCCACCTCAGATAATGCTAAATTTCATCCTCAGGCCATCGAAGCTTTCTAAGACTTGGTTTCCTCTCTAGTCAAATAGGAATCCTAACATTTACTTTGCAGGGCTTGTTAGGGGTTCAGGGGGAGGGGGCTGGTGCTTAAGCCCCACCATTCACTCCTCATCCCTCCTGGATTTCTGCCAAGGAAGAGTCACCTAAGGGTCCATAGACAGATAAGAAACAGCCCCAGCTTCAAGCACACATGCAGTATTCAAATACAGACTTCTAAACAAAGGGCAACTGGAGGTCACAGACAAGTCTCCAGGTCTGAGTGAGGCCTCCTACCTCCTGCCCCAAAATCTAAATCTTGGGTTTTGCATGCTCACCTATGGAAAGAAATCTATGTGACCAGATCTTCCAAAGCAAACCCTGAGTCCACAGACCCTACCAGCCATGTAGCAAGAAGAGCCAGTCTCCACTTCCCAGGGGCAGGCAGAGCAGAGACATTGCTCGCTGATATGCAGAGGCCTTGCTTACTAGCCAGGTGGCCCAGTGAACATTAAGCTCTAATCAGTGGGGTTAGCAACCAGTGAGGGGGCTGCAGGAGAGTCTGGAAGCCCCTTCTGGGTCAAGGGGGCAGTGTGGGGCAGGCAGGAAGCAGTCTTGCCCCAGTGGGTAGTTTTGAGGACCACTATGGAACCTGGCACAGAGTAGGTGTCTTGAGGTGAGCCCTCTGGAAGCAGAACCTGGGATAGGGATTCAGATGCCGGTGATGCATCAAGGGAACGTTCTCAGAAGAAATCCGTAAGGGAGAGAAGGAAGTAGAAGAGGGAAGGAAGAGTCTAGTAAGGATGGGATTTGGGGTAAAATCTAGACTTGGCCTGATCCATTGGGAGGTCTGGAGCATAAATCACACCACAGTGTTGACCTGCCTTAAGGAGAGGAGCTGACATTTTGTACACCTGTATCAGTCACTGACACACCAGGGAGATGGGGGACCGCCCTCCCAGGTATTGCCAGATGATGTACCTTTAGTCATTCAGGGTCAATTCTTAGGTAAGTTCTTAGGTAGAAACCATTAGCTACAGCACTCCCAGTAACTGAGGGATGATGGGCACACCCCCCAGTAAAGGGGCTCTGGGCAGGGCACCAATAGCAGTAACCCCAAAAGGCATGGTTGGGTTTCTCATTAGCACCACTGTTCCCAGTAACAGAGCCTTCCAGGTGTGGTGAGCATTCCTGGGGCTTTAGACCTATACTCCTGAGGGTCTGCTTCATGTATTGGGGTCTTTCCCAAATCATTCACCATTTAAACGGAGCAACACATCCTTCAGCATCCGAAAACAGAAAACACTGACTTTGAGACTCCTCTGCTAATCCCCCTAACGTCCCCCTCTCCCATTGCAGAAGGACTCCTCTACTTCTGCCCTATTTCCCTGTTCAAAGAACTGATGGTCTCTTCCATGCCCCCACCCTCTGAAAAATCTGGTCTCCAAGATGGTTTTGTTCATTTATCTCCACTCAAACCTCTGATCCTCCCTGAGTATAGTCCATTCGCCCTGCTTCCCTTTCTTCAGCCTCCTCCTATCATAAAAACCACTTTCTTTCTTCTCTTCCATGACTAAAGTCTCATTTTATTCCAACCCAAAGGAGAGATACCAGGGACCTTTTACAGATAAGGGTGCTCACGGAATTGGTGCTCTCTTCTCTTCCTCCCTATCTTCCTGCAATAAGGATCTCCAGGGAATGACAATGAAATGACCTCTGCCATAAACAGAAGAGATTTCTCAGCTGTGGTCTTATCTTCACCTATGTATCACTGGCTGTCAGTCTGATGAGAATTTGAAGAAGGGAGAGCAAAGTCTGAGTATTCACAGATGGAAACTCATCTCATCCCACCCTTACCCCAAACCCTCATGTCCCCCATCAAGAGGATCTAGTGGACACTGTTTCATCAATCTGAGGATGTGTTGTCAGATTTGCCAGAAGGTAGAGAGGATATATTTTGCAACCAGGGGAAGCAAAGAAACAAACAAGAAAACAAAGAAATCTTGCCTTGTATGTGAGAAATGTGAGTATTTATGCACATACTAAATGAAATCAGCTCAGTCACCATATGCACAGAGTGAAAGGGGCTGGTGTTCAAGACACTGACACTAAACAAAAGCTGCTTTCAAAACACAATGCAGGCAGGGCACAGTGGCTCACCCCTGTAATCACAGCACTTTGGGAGGCTGAGGCAGGTGGATCACTTGAGGTCAGAGTCCAAGACCAGCCTGGCCAACATGGTGAAATACTGTTTCTACCAAAAATACAAAAATTAGCCAGGTGTGGTTGTGCATGCCTATAATCCCAGCTACTTGGGAGGCTGAGGCATGAGAATCGCTTGAACCTGGGAGGCAGAGGCTGCAGTGAGGCAAGATCAAGCCACCACACTCCAGCCTGGGTGAAAAAGTGAGATTGTCTCAAAAAAAAACAAAAAAAAAACAAAAAAACACACACACACAATGCATTATGCAGGCTCCTGACAAAACCAAATAATCATTTCTGGTGGTTTTATATTCAAGTTAACTCTACAAATATTCAGCAAGCACCTGCTGTGTGCCCAGCATTGTGCAATAGTCTGGAATACAAAGATGGATGAGAAGGAGGTCACGGACTGCTGAGGGAAATCAGTGCATAAAAAAGCAAATAGACTACAACACAGCTCATGCTGTTGTCAGGGCAGGAAGACAGGTAGAAGGGAGTTGCTGCCTTGGCCTGAGGAGTTCCTCTCCTCAGGGGCTGCTGACGGGGGAGCTGGGTCTATAAAGAGAAGGAGCTCACAGGAAGAGAACACTTCTCCAATAGCATGGAGGCAGGAAAGAGCATGGTTTAGAAGCAAGTATTTGATGGAGATGAAATATGACCAGTGTGGGAAGAGGGAAAGGAGGCTCTTTTCATCATCCTTGTATTTGTAAATGCCTTATACGAGCAGGGCTTTCGTCTGTCTTGCACTGCACTGTATCTCCAGCACTTAGAGAAGGGCCTACAGAATGTGCTTAATAAATATTTATTTTTGAAAGTGAACAGATGAATATATCAATGAATATGACATTTGCAACCTGGGTTTGTGGAGCACTTCAAACAGGTACACCCCTTTTACATGATGGCTTTATTAGTTAGAATAACACTAGCTATTATAACAAGTAAACCCAATATATGCAGTATCTTCACATAATAGAAATTTACCTCTCACTCACTTTAGAAGTCCCATGCAAGTATCCATGGCTGGCTGCTGGCTTTCCTCCGCATGTTGATTTAGGGACCCAGGGTCCTTTCTGTGGCTCTACCATCCCCCAGGGGCCTCAATGTCCTTTGTTTCCAGCTACCAGAAGCAGAAAGAAAGTACAGGAAGCCCCACCAGCTTCTTAAAAGCCTCAGCTCAGAAAGGATGCATCACTGCCATTCACATCCCACTGGGGAGAACTGGTCAAGTGGCCTCATTGAAATGGAAGTGCAGGTGGAATGTGGAATTTCTGGCCAGACAGGCACGCCTCAGTGACAACACCCACACCATACCACAGAAAGGAGAGTTTGTGGTGGACATAGCACTGTCTCAGCCACAACAGCCCTGGGCTCAGACAGGTTAAACTATTTATCCAAGAACATACCACTCACAAGTGGTGTAATCATCCCTTCAGTTTAAGAAGTGGCCAAGTCCTTTCCTTCCCCTGCCCTCCCTTATGCTAATTTTCCAAGCACTGAAGTCAGAAGGTGACATTTCCTGACTTGTTCAAGATTCTGAAGAACTTTCCTATCAGAATCCCACAGCCTTGTAAACAGAGATTTGTTTATTCTTTTCTTGGGGGAAACACAAGCCAAGTTTTTAAAACTAAAGGACCAAGAGAAAAATCTGCTAGAATTTTCCCAGGAATAGAGAAAGGGCGCCAATCAGAGCAGAAGACAGAATGCCAGAAGAAAAGGGGGTTTGGAAAAAGCAACACAACCCAGGAGGGCCTGACAAGTTTGCTTCCATCCACAGCAACCCCCCAGTAATAACAACAGCTAACGGTGATTTAGTACCTTCTGTAGACCAGGCATGGAGCCAAGGGCTTTAGAATCGTTCTCTCATTTAATCTTCAGAAAATCCAGTATGATAGCTACTGCCGTTCTTACGTTTGAGATAAAGAAATAGGCTCAGAGATGCTAAGCAACTAGCCAGGGTGACCCAGCCAGTCAGTGCAATGGTGGGATTTGAGAAGTCTGGAGCCAGAGCCCAAACTTTTCACCTTCTGCTGTCTTTACAATTAGAATCGGCTCTTCTGTGGCCATCGCCACACCAGTGAGTTCACAGGTTCTGCAAGCCCTCAGCTGTCAAACTCCCAAAAGTAGGGCTAGTAGCCAAGGCTGGAAGATAGGCAATGTAAGAGGTGTCATCAGCAAAGGTTGTCACCTTTAGTGATGACCTAAAATCTTGTTTCCAGAAGGTCTATACCTGGGAAGGTAGAACTGTGCTGATTTAGAAGCTGGCATGCCCTCTTGTGTTCTATCAAGAGAAAAGGATATCTTGAAGCCTTCCAGTGCCTTCTGGAACACAGCAGGGTCTGGCCCACTTGCCCTGACATGCCTGTTTTGCCTTCAACGCATGAACATTTTTTTCCTTTGGCCTTCTTGCAACAAACTGTGCTGTACTTCTAATCCAAACAGTGTGACATACATTCAAATTACAGTCCTCACTTATGACGATTCAGGCCTCTTAAGTAACCAATCATTGTGACATTGAATGAGCTTAATTATCAGGGCACTTCAGTGCATAAATAACCATGCACACCCTGTTAGCCAGGCTGAAAGCTCTAAATGAATCCAGCAGTCTGGTCTCATCTGGTTAAATAAAAAAAAAAAAAAGTCGCTGGAATTTGGTCCTGATGCTTTACCCTGCATTGTCAGGGTAATTGGAAGGGTCAGCCCAGTGGAGCTGCAAACTCCCTAGGCTGACTCTTTCTGGAAAGACCCAAGTCTCTTCTCTTCAACAGGCAACTTGACTAAAGAGCAAAAAGTATGGATAATTTTTAAAAGAACTGATTCAATGGGAGCATCTCTTTTCAAAGTGCTTTTGGACACAGCATCTTATTTAATCCACTCAATGACTGTAGAGGTTTTGGCCTCCTACACAGGAGCTTAATCAATATTAATTGAATGAATGGCAATCTAGAGATGAGAAAACTAGAGGTCAGAAGTTACATGGCTACTGGGCATGGTGGCTCACGTCTGTAATCCCAGCATTTTGGGAGGCCAACCCAGGAGGATCACCTGAGGTCAGGAGTTTGAGACCAGCCTGTCCAACATGATGAAACCCTGTCTCTACTAAAAATACAAAAAATTAGCCAGGCATGGTGGCGCACCTGTAATCCCAGCTACTTGGGAGGCTGAGGAAGGAGAACTGCTTGAACCTGTGAGGCGAAGGTTGCAGTGAGCTATGATTTCACCTCTGCACTCCATCCTGGGTGAGAGAGCAGGACTCCATCTTAAAAAAAAGAAGTTGTTACATGGCTGGGCCAGGTGCAGTGGCTCACGCCTGTAATCTCAGCACTTTGGGAGGCCGAGGTAGGTGCATTACTTGAGGTGATCCATGGGTCAGGCCAACATAGAGAAGTGGCCAAAATGGCGAGACCAGCCTGGCTGACATGGTGAAACACCATCTCTACAAAAATACAAAAATTAGTCAGGTATGGTGGTGTGTGCCTGTAGTCCCAGCTACTTGGGAGGCTAAGGCACGAGAAACACTTGAACCCTGGAGGTGGAGGTTGCAGTGAGCTGAGAGTGCACCACCGGGCTCCAGCCTGGGCGACAGAGCAAGTATCTGTCTCAAAAAGAAAAAAAAGAAAAGTTACATGGCTAGCCCACGCTGACCCAGTCTGTCTGTGGCAAGCCTAGCTCTTAATCTCAGATCTGCCAACTCAGTTATCAGATAGACAATCTGAGACTAATCATGCAATCCGCGTTCTTACCATACTTATCTTTCCAGACCTAGGTCCACCAGCCTTGAACAGGCTCTGAGACTCATGTTATTCCAGCTCCATCATCTGCCCAGGGAGCCAGAACAGACATGAGGACCACCCTGGAACAAACTATAACAGTAATGCATGGTCAAAAGTCCAGGCACTTGGGTCCTTACACCTCCCAAAGCATCCTCTCAATTTTCTCTTTGACAACAACCTCCTCCCTCTAGGTTCCAAAGATAAGAGTCTCTCTAGCTATCTGCCCCTTCTGCACCATCTAATCCAGCATTTCTTGACACTTTTTGTCCAAGTACTACGTTGGTAATTGTTGAAGCCTATGAATCACTTCTCAGAATACTATTTTTAAATGCATAAAATAAAAAACAATGGGTGACAGAGGAAACCAAAAATATTAAAACACACTCATCAAAATGTTTTTAAAATGTGCTATAAGAATATATGGGCTTCTTTATTAATGTATTAAATAAGATATATCAGAGGGCCTATTAATATCCATAATTTCAAAGTAGCGATGAGTATGAATGATGTTTGATATATCTGCAATAACTCTAATGTGAAATTTAAATATCTGTGATTTTTTTTTACTGGTAACAAAGTCACAGACACTGTTAATACTACTGTAATTTGGTGCCTACATTCAGTAACTGAAAGAAATGGTAAATTTCAATTAGATATTAGAGAAAATAGAAATGTAATATTTTTCCCTTCTGAGTTCACGACTTCCAGAATTCTATCAAAGACCTTTCAATGGACCCCAAGTTAAGAACCCCTACTCTGATCCCAAATTTGCCAGTACCCATCCCCTCTGGTCTCAGAGAAGGAAGGAAGAAAGAACTGTCAAAGTCAGCATTGTTAACCCAGGCTGCCCCGTAGCTATCTTCAAGTAGGGTCCTTGAGCCTCAGGATTGCAGAAGCCCACCTCCACTTGTTCCCCCATAGGCTGTCTCCTAGAGCCTTGGCTTCCTACCTCACATTAGTTTTAGTCTTTCTTTCCTCATTTCCCTTTTTACCAACTTTACTCTTTAGTTGTACACAAGTCACATCCTACTTTTTTTAAGCCTTTAACTCACATCATCCCCCATTACAGCATCTTCACTTGGAGACTCACAGTGCCTACCACACTTTCTACAATCACAGTGCACACTAGCAAGAGAACACCAGCTCCTATCTGTTTACAATAGGTACCTCCAGTCTCAGGGTGGAGCAGCCTCTGCTGCACAATATCCATCCCTGTCCCAACTACCAGAGAACCAGTTATTTCCTTAGAATTACCTTGTAATATACTGTAAAGATTAGACACTTCTCCCTGAGTTGAATTTACATCATGATAAGAAGCATGGACTCTGTCTTCACAGCAACAGGATGTTAATATAAGATACTGACAGGTTCAGCTCTTATCAGTAGAAAGTATGTGTTCATCATATACACCCTCCCAAGACCAACCCAGGAGGAAGTCAAATCCCTGAATAGACCAATAACAAATTCTGAAATTGAGGCAGTAATTAATAGTCTACCAACCGAAAAAATCCCAGAACTAGACAGATTCACAGCCAAATTTTACCAGAGGTACAAAGAGGAGCTAGTATAATTCCTTCTGAAACTATTCCAAACAATAGAAAAAGAGAGACTCCTCCCTAATTCAATCAGGCCAGCATCATCCTGATACCAAAACCTGGCAGAGACACAACAAAAAAAGAAAATTTCAGGCCAATATCCCTCATGAACATCAATGCAAAACTCCTCAATAAAACACTGGAAAACAGAATCCAGCAGCACATCAAAAAGCTCATCCACCACAATCAAGTTGGCTTCATCTGTGGGACGCAAGGCTGGTTCAACACACACAAATCAATAAACATGATCCAACACATAAATAGAACCAATGACAGAAATCACATGATTGTTTCAATAGAGACAGAAAAGGCCTTCGATAATATTCAACACCTTTCATGCTAAAAACAATAAACTAGGTATTGATGGAACATATTTCAAAATAATAAGAGCTATTTATGGCAAACCCATAGCCAATATCATACTGAATAGGCAAAAACTGGAAGCATTCCCTTTGAAAACTAGCACAAGACAAGGATGCCGTCTTTTACACTCCTATTCAACTATTGGAAGTTCTGGCCTGGCCGATTAGGCAAGAGAAAGAAATAAAGGTTATTCAAATAGCAAGAGAGGAAGTCAGATTGTCTCTGTTTACAGATGACATGATTGTATATTTAGAAAACCCCATCGTCTCAGCCCAAAATCTCCTTAAGCTGATAAGCAACTTCAGCAAAATCTCAGGATACAAAATCAATGTGCAAAAATCACAAGCATTCCTGTACACCAATAATAGACAAAGAGCCAAATCATGAGTGAATTCCCATTCACAATTGCTACAAACAGAATAAAATACCGAGGAATACAACTTACAAGGGATACGAAGGACCTTTTCAAGGAGAACTACAAACCACTGCTCAAGGAAATAAGAGAGGGCACAAACAAATGGGAAAACATTCCATGCTCATGGATAGGAAGAAACAATATCGTGAAAATGGCCATACTGCCCAATATAATTTATAGATTCAATGCTATCCCCATCAAGCTACCATTGACTTTCTTTACAGAATTAGAAAAAAACTACTTTACATTTCATATGGAACCAAAAGAGAGCCCATATAGCCAAGACAATCCTAAGCAAAAAGAGCAAAGCTGGAGGCATCATGCTACGTGACTTCAAACTATACTACAAGGCTACAGTAACCGAAACAGCATGGCACTGGTTCCAAAACAGAGATACAGACCAATGGAACTTAACAGAAGCCTCAGAAATAACACCACACACCTACTATCATCTGATCTTTGACAACCCTGACAAAAATAAGCAATGGGGAAAGGATTCCCTATTTAATAAATCGTGTTGGGAAAACTGGCTAGCCATATGCAGAAAACAAACTGGACCCCTTCCTTACACCTTATTCAAAAATCAACTCAAGATGGATTAAAGACTTAAATGTAAGACCTAAAACCATAAAAACCCTAGAAGAAAACCTAGGCAATACCATTCAGGACATAGAATTGGGCAAAGACCTCATGACTAAAACACCTAAAGCAATGGCAACAAAAGCCAAAATTGACAAATTGGATCTAATTAAACTAAAGAACTTCTGCACAGCAAAAGAAACTATCACCAGAGTGAACAAGCAGCCTACAGAATGAGAGAAAATTTTTGCAATCTATCTATCTGACAAAGGGCTAATATCCAGAATCTACAAAGAACTTAGACAAATTTACAAGATAAAAACAACCCCATCAAAACGTGGGTGAAGGATGTGAATAGACACTTCTCAAAAGAAGACATTTATGCACCCAACAAACATATGAAAAAAAAGCTCACCATCACTGGTCATTAGAGAAATGCAAATCAAAACCACAATGAGATACCATCTCACACCAGTTAGAATGGAGATCATTAAAATGTCAGGAAACAACAAATGTTGGAGAGGATATGGAGAAATAGGAATGTTTTTACACTGTTGGTGGGAGTGTAAATTAGTTCAACCATTGTGGAAGACAGTGTGGCGATTCCTCAAGGATCTAGAACCAGAAATACCATTTGACCCAGCAATCCCATTACTGGGTATATAACAAAGGATTATAAATGATTCTACTGTAAAGACACATGCACACCTATGTTTATTGCAACGCTATTCACAATAGCAAAGACTTGGAACCAACCCAAATGCCCATCAATGACAGACTGGATAAAGAAAATGTGGCACATATACACAATGGAATACCATGCAGCCATAAAAAAGGATGAATTCATGTCCTTTGCAGGGACATGGATGAAGCTGGAAACCATCATTCTCAGTAAACTAACACAGGAACAGAAAACCAAACGTCGCATGTTCTCACTCATAAGTGGGAGTTGAACAGTGAGAACACATGGACCCAGGGAGGAAGGCACCACACACTGGGGCCTGTCAGGGGGTAGGGGGCAAGGGGAGTGATAGCATTAGGACAAATACCTAATGCATGTGGGGCTTAAAACCTAGATAATGGATTGATGGATGCAGCAAACCACCATGGCACATGTATACCTATGTAACAAACCTGCACGTTCTGCACATGTATCCCAGAACTTAAAGTATAATTTTTAAAAAAAAGGAAACTTCAAAATGAAAGGAAGCCAATAGGAAGTGTGCTGGAGAATTGATTATTAAATAATCAATAGGCCAAGTGTATGCAAAAGAGGAAATAGAGAAGTCTCCAGTCCCTGAAGACACTGGGAAGTAGAAAAGTACTTGCTCTCTTGCCAATTAGAGACTTAAAACAAACTTTGGAAATTATCTGAGCATATGCTTGGGCACTTTCCAACTCATTTTCTTTTGCAATTTACATTTGAGCAAGGGGTGATGTTGATTGGATCTCTTCATGAGCTCTCCTGGCTTTTACAACTTGTAGTCAAGGAAAGCACATAGACCCACATCTCTTGCTCCCACTGTTCCCAGACGTGTGTGCAAAATAGCCATTGTCTATTACTATGATTATTTTTATTATTACTGTTTTGAGGGCATTTGAGGTTGTACAAATAATTTTCCATTTTTAATTAGGGAACGAATGTTTCTAAGAACTCTTTGAGCCAACAAAACTCTCACAGAAATGGGCAGGAAGAAAAGATCTCACACGGCTATCAGAACAGAGCCACATAATGAAAACAGCTAATATCTATAGCTAGTATCTAGAACTACATAATAAAAATAGCTAACACTTACATGCAAGCAATGCCTTACATGTAGTTTCTCCTGTAATTCTCACAACAATGCTGTGAGATAACTGCCATTTTATCTTCATTTTGCAGATAAGAAAATGGGGCTCAGGGAAGGGAATTAACTTACTTAACTTCACATGGCTACCATCATAGAATCAAGACATAGAAAAACACTCTAGTACACCTCTCTCCCAATTTACTAGTCCTTTGGAGAAAAAATTAAGCTGGATGCTTATCTCACTCTTTACACACACAAAAAAAATCAGACAAAGATGTAAAACTAAAAAAGGTATGCAGAAGAATACCATAAGGAAATTTAGGTAAATAGTTTTATAACTCCAGGATGGTGAAGGCATATTATTGACATGATGTTTTAAAACAGGAAAGACTGACAGATTGTACCACATAAAAACGTAGGGCCGGGCACCCGTGGCTCACACCTGTAATCCCAGCACTTTGGGAGTCCGAGGCGGGCGGATCACCTGAGGTCAGGAGTTAGAGACCAGCCTGGCCAACATGGCGAAACCCCGTCTGTACTAAAAATACAAAAATTAGCCAGGCGTGGTGGCAGATGCCTGCAATCCCAGCTACTCAGGAGGATAAGGCAGGAGAATCGTTTGAACCCGGAAGGAGAAGGTTGCAGTGAGCTGAGATTGCACCATTGCACTCCAGCCTGGGTGACAGAGCAAGACTCTGTCTCAAAAAAACAACAAACAAATACATAAACCTTCTGTGTGACCAATAAACTTGAAAAAATATTTTCAACATATGTTTGTGACAGACAAAAGGTTAGCATTACTCATAGAGACATAAAACTTTTACCAAAAAAAAAAAAACGGTAAATAACAGAAAGTAATAACTCAGAAAAGATATAAAAATAGCTAGTGAACATGTGACTTTCCTAATATAATAGGGAGAGTTATATTAAGGATTTAATGTAGCAGTGTAAGAAAACTCAACCTTACTGTTCACTTCTGCTACGTAGGAGAATCATGTCTTTCTCAAGCCCAGGAGAAGTAAATCGGGTCTTTTACGGTCCTAAGATCTGGGCCTTGGAAGTCTATACCATTAAACTACATTTGGGAAAGTAAGGAGAGAGACAGTCCAGAGACAAGAGCTGGAGAAAAGAGTGGCCAAATGCTGGGGTAAGAGGAAATTTCTGCCTAGAATGTCTTACGTCAAGTTTCCTAGGAGCAGAACTTGAGATGGGGATTTGAGTGCAAATTTCTCATTGAAGGAGAGTTCTCAGGTAAAAATTGTAAACAAAAAATAGCAGAGAAAACTAAGCCTAAAACCAGTAGAAGGAAGTACTAAAGATTATGTCGAAATTAGTGAAAGAGCAAATTTTAAAAGACGATCAACAAAAGCAAAAGTTGATTATTTGAAAAGATGAACAAAACTGACAAACTGTTGGCTAAAAATAGAAGAGAGAAAGAGAAATAATCAAGTTACTAAAATCAAGAATGAAACAAGAGACATCACTAATGGCCTTACAGGAAGAAAAAGGATTACATGGTAGTATTATGAACAAACGTATGCCAACATATTAGATAACTTATATGAAACAAACAAACTATTAAAACTTACTCAAGAAGAAATAGAAAGTTTGAGTAGATCTGTAACAAGAGATTGAATTCGTAAGTTAAAAACATCTCACAAAGAAAAGCCCATAAAAAGGAACAAGATCATGTCCTTTGCAGGGACATAGATGGAGCTACAAACTAACACAGGAAGAGAAAATCAAATACTGCTTGTTCTGATAAGTGGGAGCTGAATGGTAACACATGGACACATATTGGTGAACAACAATCACTGGGGCCCGTCAGAGGAGAGCATCAGGAAGCACAGCTAGTGAATGCTGGGCTTAATACCTAGCTGAAGGGATGATATATGCAGCAACCAGCATGGCACACATTTACCTATGTAACAAACCTGCACATCCCACACAGGTACCCCTGAACTTAAAATAAAATTTGGAATAAAAAAAAAAATGAAAACAGAAATCAATTGTATTTTTATACATTAGCAATGAACAACCCATAAAGGAAAACTAAGCAAACAATTCCATTTATAGTAGCATCAATAAGAATAGAGTATTTGAGGGGATATTTAATAAAAGAATTACAAAATTTATATTGTGAAAACTCCATCATTAGCTGTCAGTGGAAATGCAAGTCAAATCACAATGAGATGCTACTTCACACTCACTATATGGTCCATAATCAAAAATACAGATAAGAAGTATTGGTGAGGAGGTGCACACATTGGAATCCTCATACGCTGCTGCTGTAAAATGTTGCACCCGCTTTGGAAAACAGAGGACAATGAAACAGCATGGCAGTTCCTCAAAAGGTTAGAGTTACCATATGACCCAGCAGTTCTATTTGTCTAGAAGTTCATTTTCATTCTGTTTAGAAATTCTACCATTAAAGGCAGTAAATTTTTCACTGACAATTGCTGCAGTTGCATCCCAGAAGACACACATTTTAAAGTTTTCCTGATTATAAAAATAACACATTATTTTTGTAAAGATTGGTGTGTACTCAAGAGAAAACATGCCCACACAAAAAATTGTACATGGATGCTCTCATAGCAAGAATAATAGCAAAAAGCAGAAACAACTCAAATGTCTATCAACTGATGAATAGATTAATAAAATGGGGCATATCCACATAATATAATATTGTTCCATAACAAAATGGAATGAAGCACTGTTACTTCATGGATGTAACATACCTTGAAAACATCCTAAGTAAAAGAAGCCAGTCACAAAAGATCACATACTGTATCCTTCCGTTGATATGAAACATCCAGAACAGGCAAATCTATAGACACGAGAGTAGATTGGTGACTGCCTAGGGCTCAGGAGATTGGAATAAATATGGGGAGTGACAGCTTAGTGGGTAGGTTTCTTGTTGAGATGATGGAAATGCTTCAAAATGTATTGTAGTGATGGTTGCACAACTCTCTGAATATACTAAAACTCATTGAATTATATGCTTTAAATGGGTAGATTATACAGTAGGTGAATTATACCCCAATAAAATTGTTATATAAAAAAGAAATTGGCTGGGTTTGGTGGCTCACACCTGTAATCTCAGCATTTTGGGTGGCAGAGGCAGGTAGATCACTTGAGCCATGGAGTTCAAGATCAGCCTGGGCAACACGGTGAAACTCCATCTCTACAAAAAATACACAAATTAGCCGGGTGTGGTGGCACATGCCCATAGTCCCAGCTGCTTGGAAGGCTTAGGCGGGACCATCTCTTGAGCCCAGGAGGTCAAGGCTGCAGTGAGCCATGGTTGGGCCACTGCATTCCAGCCTGGGTGACAGCAAGATGAAAGAAGCAAAGAAAGAAAGGAAAGGAAAGGAAGGAGCAATCAATGTTTTTGTGATAATATCAAATTTGAATTCAAAGTAAAAAGATAAGGCCAGGCACGGTGGCTCATGCCTGTAATCCTAGCACTTTGGGAGGCCAAGGCAGGCAGATTGCCAGAGCTCAGGATTTTGAGACCAGTCTGAGCAACACGGTGAAACCCTGTCTCTACTAAAATACAAAAAATTAGCCAGGCGTAGCGGTGTGTGCCTATAGTCCCAGCTACTTGGGAGGCTGAGGCAGGAGAATTGCTTGAACCCAGAAGGCAGAGGTTGCACTGAGCCAAGATTGCGCCACTGCACTCCAGCCTGGGTGACAGAGCAAGGCTCTGTCTCAAAAAAAATAAAATAAGATATTAAACTGGAAGAATGGGGCCAATTATAATAAAAATAGTACTGCATGATGAAAATATAGACACTTTGAACATTTAAGCACTAAGTAGCATATGTCATCAAAATATGTAATACAGAAACTGTTGTAAATACAAGGAGAACTTAAAAAAAAAAAAAAAAGACTCACAGTTCTTATCCCAGGACAGATCAAGGGGACTAAAATAATCAAAACTGCACAGGACCTGATTAATAAAATGTATAAGGTCTATCCAATAGATAAATTTCAACTCTACACCTTCAAAATGTATGCTCAAAACGTATGCTAAAAACAAGCATACATTTTAAGGCCCCATAGATTGTTTATAGAAGTTAATTCTAAAGAAAACTTAGTAAATCCACACCAGGATGGAGATTCCTTAAATGACTAAAATTAGAACTATCATTTGATCCAGCAATCCTACTACTTGGTATCTACCCAGAGGAAAAGAAGTCATTATATGAAAAAAGATACTTGCACACACATAGTTATAGCAGCACAATTCGTAATTGCAAAAATATGGAACCAGCCTAAATGCCCATCAACCAATGAGTAGATTTTTTTAAATGTGGTATCTATATGCCATGGGATACTAGTCAGCCATATAAAGGAAAGAAATAATGGCATTTGCAACAAATTGGATAAAGTTAGAGACCACGATTCTAACGGAAATAACTCAGAAATGGAAAACCAAATACTGTATGTTATCACTTATAAGTGGAAGCTAAGTTTGAGGACATAAAGGCATAGGAATGATATAATGAACTTTAGGGACTCGGGGGAAGGGCGGGAGGGAGGTAAGGTTTAAAAGACTACACATGGGTACAATGTACACTGCTCGGGTGACGAGTGCACCAAAATCTCAGAAATTACCACTAAAGAACTTATCCATGTAAGCAAGAACCACCTGTCCCCAAAAACTATTGAAATTTAAAAATAAATGAGAAAAAAATAGCGCATAACACATTCTTCAAAAATACTATAACATTGAATAACAAAAAGCTGGCACAAAAGTTGACACAATCAAAAAAAAACAAGCCTAACTGGTAAGAAACATCCTGTCTCTTGAACAACTTTTGTTTCAAACAAAAATCAGAAACCAAAACTGCACTGAGCTACGTGCTCCACCAGGTCAAAGACCTGGTTGCTCCTTTCAAGTGTTTTGCAAACCATATTTTTCACAGAAGTATAACTAAATAGATGCTAGATTTGCTAGATGTGTTGCTGGTTCCCACTGGGGTCAAAACTAATTCTGTGTCCCTTTATTTGTTCTGGTATATTTCATTGTGCTTTGATTACTTTTCACTTATGTCCATTTATTCCTAAACCACTGTGATATCTACTCTTATATTTTATTTATCTAGAAGTTCATGTTCATTCTGTTTAGAAATTCTAGCATTAGAGGCAATAAATTTTCCACTGATAATTGCTGTAGTTGCATCTCAGAACACGCACATTTTAAAGCTTTTTTCCTGATTATAAAAGTAACACTTTTTTTGTAAAGATAAAAGTAAATATTCGGGAATATATAAATTAGATGATGAAGGCCTCTCTTTTCTATAATTCTATTCCCTACTACAACCACCCCCCAATCAATACCTTAACTAATTTTACAATGTGGTGAATATTCCTTAAAATTTTTTCTAGGCTATTAAGAGTACATATGTATATAATAATCTCTTTTTAACAGAAGTGGAATCATACTTTCGTACTTAACCTAAAATTAGTTCTTTTAAGCATATAAATGGTAACTCGCCATGTTGGTACATATAGGCTTCTCTCAATGGCAACATGATATTCAGTTGTATGGCTGTAGTCATATGCATTTCACAAGCTCCCTCTTGACTGACAGTTCAGTTGTTTACAATTTTGGATATTACAAATACTGCTGCAATAAACATTCTTACTCATACATCTTTGCACACTTGTACAAATATGTATATTACTGTAAGATTTGAAGTTTTCTCATGATTATCCCTCAGGTACCAAACAAAGTTGCCTAGGATTACAAACAAGGTTGTCTAAGACAATGACCCTCATTTTAAAGCAGCATGACTGAAGAAACAACAGGAAATGACTACTTAATATGGTTTTATATGGTTCAGGGTAGGTGGCAATGGAAAAATTGCGAAAGAAACACAGGAAGGGACCTAAATGGAATTATTTTAAAAAGAAAATCAAAAAAGGAGGATTCCAGGTCTTATAATGTATGAAACCAACTTTGTAGGTTTCAAAACTTGTGGGGTGCTACAGACTAACTTCTAGCCTACGGACTCTCCTCTCATCAGTCAGTGCAGGTAAAAATTCACATACACCCAGCTTTGACAGTTCTACTGGTCAATGTGGGTACATAAAAGTAACCACACACCAAGAAGATAAAGCCTGGGATCAAAACAAGCAAGAAAAACTTCTGCTCGAATGTTCTCCCCACCCTCACTGTTACCAAGGGTGCTAAGCCCACCTGGAGTGGGGAGTAGAACAGGGTGTTAACACAACCAAGTAATCCTAACTAGAGGGACAGAGGAATAACTGAAGATAACAGAAATTAATTAATTTGAAAATGGAGCTCAGCTAGTTATTTTTCAAAAGCTCCAAGAGTTCTTATTTCCAAAAATATTAAAAATTAAATAGACAAACCAATATAGGCTCAGGCTGAGCAAAGTATACCCTGACATATATGAAAGAATGTTAGTGGCGTTCAGGCCAAGGTGTGATGAGAAATAATTCTGGAAAAGTAGACAGGTATCGGGCAAAGGACAGTGTTGTGCATCACACTAAAGAATGTGGACTCTATCCAGGGGACAACTGGGACTGCTTTGCACCTTTTTTTTTTTGGAGACAGGGTCTCACTCTGTTGTCCAGTCTGAAGTGCAGTGGCACAATAGTAGTTCACTGTAACCTCAAACTTTTGGGTTCAAGCAATCCTCCTGCCTCAGCCTCCTGAGTAGCCAGGACTACAGGTACACACACTACATCCAAGTAAATTTTTCTATTTTTTGTAGAGACAGAGTCTTACTATGTTGCCCAGGCTTGTCTCAAACTCCTGGCCTCCAGCAATCCTCTCACCTCAGCTTCCCAAAGCACTGGTATTACAGGTGTGAGCCACCATGCCTGGCCTAAATTTCCCCTTTTTTTTTTTTTTTGAGACAGAGTCTCGCTCTGTCGCCCAGGCTGGAGTGCAGTGGCCGGATCTCAGCTCACTGCAAGCTCCGCCTCCTGGGTTCACGCCATTCTCCTGCCTCAGCCTCCCGAGTAGCTGGGACTACAGGCGCCTGCCACCTCGCCCGGCTAATTTTTTGTATTTTTTAGTAGAGACGGGGTTTAACCGTGTTAGCCAGCATGGTCTCGATCTCCTGACCTCGTGATCCGCCCATCTCGGCCTCCCAAAGTGCTGGGATTACAGGCTTGAGCCACCGCGCCCGGCCTAAATTTCCCCTTTTAAGCAGAGGAATAGATGATTACTTTTTACTCTTGGAGCAATTGCAGTGAACCGTAGGATGGAGGAGGGAACTTTGAGGCAGAGAGGACAGAAAAGAGACTGTAGCAATTCTCCAAATGAGAACTAGCATGGACAGTGGCAATTAATAAAGAACATGGTTCTTAGAGAAACTAAGAGAAAAGAGGAAGTATAAGAAGACACTCAGTTTCATTGTTGGATAAATGTTTTCTTATCTATAAAAGGATAATTTTTAATACAGTTATTGTAAAGATTATAAAAGTGTGTTTGTTTAAAATTAACTTATATCCTATCTTTGTTTGAGCAAAGATTTGCTGCAGCTTAAATTAGAGTAATGGATGTTGTCTTAATCCATTTGTGCTGCTATAACAGAACACCTAAGGCTGGGTAATTTATAAAGAAGAGAAATGGCTTTCTCACAGTCCTGGGGGCTGGGAAGTCCAAGATCAAGACACCAGCATCTGGTGTCTGGTGAGGGCCTTCTTGCTGTGTCCTCACATAGCAGAAGGTGGAAGGACAAAAAGGAGATGAATGCTGTGTCCTCACATGGCAAAAAAGCAGGAGAGAACAAACTCACTCCTGCAAGCTCTTTTCATAACAGCATTAATCCATTCATGAGGTAGAAGCCTTATGACCTAAACAGCCCTCCCATGAGGCCCGAGCTCCCAACACTGTCATGCTGAGGATTAAGTTTCCAACACATTAATTTGGGGGACACATTCACACCATAGCAGATATAAACACACTATAAAATGCCCCATGAATGTGTACTATTGCCATGTATTACTAGCATTGGCACATCCATGAATATCCATGAGTTTAGAGACTGAGTTTGCCATGCTGTACAGGACAGGGCAGAGGGGCAGCTTGGTGGGCTCTGCCCAGCAGATGATTCCAAGGCCAAGGTTTATCAAACAAATATTGGAGTTGTGAGCTCAGTGGGTCTGAAACCAGGGCACTCACTGTGAGTCAGACCCTGTACCAGACCCTGTATGTGTTTATTTCACTTTATTTTCAGAACAAGGATTTTTTTTAAAGACTTCACAGATGAGAAAATGCAAGGCTTTTTCCACTTATGAGATTAATTAGCATCATCTGTGGAAGTCAGAGGGGCCCACACTGACTTCTTCATGCTTTCCCAATGATGCAGAACCCTCTGTGTCTACAAGGGCAGCGCTGCAGTTCAATAGAAATATGTCCATAACAGCTCTGTCCAGCTGCAGCCCCTCCAGGGGTTGAAGGCAGCCTGGTGTGGGGTAGGCACGACTAGCAAGTGGTGCTTCTGTGGGAAGAACAAGCCATGTCTCTTCCGTGTGGTTATCCATTCTCTTTTTCCTTCTGTCCAAGGCAACCCCAGGGTCCCTCCCTTCCCCTGGCAGGACCCTGATGGTGGCTCTCATGCTCTTCTTGGTGGTCGTCCCTATTCTCAGCTATGCTGACCCCTGCTGCCCTTCCCAGTGGCCTCTCAGTTGCCACGTTACAGCTCAGTCTTGTAGTTGTGGTGGGACCTCTCCCCACCGAGGCTACAACTCTCTTATTAGGCTCACACGACAAGAATACTGAATTTTCAGTTCTTTGCAGACAAGTTAGGTAGAAGGACTTTAAAACTGTCACCATCCATTGTCCCCCAAGCATCATCTTTAAGGGCAAAGATGCTGCTGAACCAATAAAACATTTGACAAAATGTCCCAGTGTCACCTTTAACTAGCCCCTACTCTCACCTTTGACAGCCACCTCTCTGGCTCCCAACTTGGCTTAATCCTAAACATGGGGTTTCTGGTTGCCCCAGAAGTGGCTCCGTTGGGTAAGTCCTATTAGGAACCCCATAGCTTGCACCTGGTGGGCTGATTATCAGAGGTCAGGACCCCTCACACTGACCTGGCCCAACCTTGATTTTGCTTCTACCAAGTCCTATTGTGTTCACCCAAACCCGCTTCCCACCCAACACTCACACACACACACCCCTCACAAGCATCTGGCTGTCCTGGGTGACCATGAGCCACCAGGAACAGGGATTTTTAAAGACAGGTCTTGGGCAGCAACTTCTACCAAGACAACAGGAAGAATAAAAGAAGTCAGACTCTGTGGGTTAAAATGCTAGGGCAATGACTGTCAACGCCTGAACCATGGATGAAGTCCAGGCCATGGAAATACAGAAGTGGAGGGAGTAGAGCCGGGTTGGAGCAGGGAAGGAGCAGAGGAGGGGCTGAACACAGGCCACAAATCTCACTGATGCTTTTAACTTCTGATTACGGGCAGCAGGAGAAGCGTTCATGGGCAAGTCCTGCCAGCTTAAAAGGTGGAGGGAGGGTTTGCTGCCAACAGTTAAGTGGTACCACGGACAGGGTACAAGCCCCTGGACTCTACCCAGAGAAGAATTCCCAGGGTAGCCATGACCCTCGGCAAGGCTGTTGCTGCCACTCTTCCCCAGTCCCCAGGCCTGGCCCCCGTGGCAAGTCCCAGAGTAGGAATCAGCATCAAGAATCTAGCAAAGCAAGACTCAGAAGCCAAGGAAGGTTCTAAAGTCTTAGAGCAGTGTTCATCAAAGCACATGCTCAGAGCACACTGGGCGTAAGGAAATGGCAGCTTAGAGAGGCAAGGAAGCCGGCCCCCAGTCTGGGTCACTCCCTCAACCCCCACTGACCCTATCACTGTGTCATCTACAGGCAGCCTGGGAGACCCAGGGGACGAGGGCTGTCAGCATCTTATCGACCAGCCTTCGGTTGGCTCTATCAGAGGCAGGCTAGGAGTCCAACCCCAGTCCTAAATGATTGCATGTCCATAGAGATTTGCTGGGGAGAATTCGAGATGGCTGGCTAGAAGCTGCTCATACACACCACTCTCACAGAGAGGAGACAAAGTGGCATTGAACACTAGCTCTACACTAGCAGGAGGCCATGCTGGGATTCATCAAGGCCATATCAAGACTCAGAGAGTAGAGAGGAGCAAAGCAGGGCAGCCACCCACCTGAGATCAACATGGAGCCACGGGAAGCTCCCTATTGCGGGAAAGGGTGAGTGAGCAAGAGCCCCCCAGGGACCCACACTTCCACCAGAGACCTCTGCAATCCTGTGCACAGCAGATCCCCCATGACCTCCCCAGGGCTCCAGGTGAACACAGAGAGCCACCTGGAGTCTAGGCAGAGTCACTGCTCAAGCCCATGTGAAGTCCCAGGGGCCTTGGATCCCTGAGCAACCCAACACCAGCTGCCATAGCCCCTCCAACCAGGAATGACAGGCTTTTTCACAAGCCCTAGGTTAGGGGCTACATCCATGGTGCTGAGGAGCAGCAGGACTGCAGGCCCTGCCTTTCCTGCTCCTCACCAGGCAAGGCCCACTGGCCTGGGTCGCCAGCACAGTCACCCTACTCCTGCCTGAGCACTCTGGCCAGTCATGGCTCTGCATTTCTCTGGGAAGCGGCTCCCAGAGGTAACCCTACAGGCCTGCTGCACTGCCCTTTGGCTGGAGAGGGAGTAAAGAGCCAGAGAGCTATTGTGGCCTCCAGCTTGGCGCAGCTCCCCTATGGAGAAGAGGTCAGACTGTTTTCCAGGCAATCCCATGCCCATGCTGCTTCTTACCAGGCAGGGTCTCCCAATTTGGGCCCATAGCACAGCCACCCACCCCTGCTTGATCACTCCTATCTGCCACAGCTCTGTGCTTCTCTAGGATAGAGCTCCCAGAAGCAACTGACTGGCCCTCAGCCATCCACCTGGCACTGGGATCCCCACTTTTACTTCCCCCCAGGCTGGAGAGAGAACAAAAAGCATGAGTGCCTTTACTGGACTCACCAGCACACCAGCAGCTGCCCTACAGAGGCAGCCAGATTATTTCCTCATGATCCCCCCACCTTCCGTGCCCTCTTCTAAATGGGGCTTGCTGCCTTCTGGCTTCCAGTGCACCCACACTGCCCTGCATGAGTATTTCAGCTTTAGCCCAGAGCCCTACTTAAAACCCTACCCCCACAGCCTATGAGTTTCCCTTGGGCTTCTACCACCTAAGCACCCTATCTGTCCCCATCTGAGAGTTCAGTTAGTGACCTGGGGACTAGCCAAATCACCTGAGCCCCCAGACTTTTCAGGACTTATATACACTGTCCACCCAGCCATCTAGGGGCCAAGGAGTTAGAGAACTACCTAGTCCATTCCAGTTCTGCTGGCACCTGACCGCTTCCCCTAGAGCCTGAGGTTAGACTGCCCTAACCAGCCAACATCACAACCAATAAACCCCTGCACAGGCCCAAAGACAGAGGTCCCCATCCTCCTACACAAAGAAGTAGCGCTATCACATTGGAGAAGAGGGGAGCCACAAAGTATCTATATTAGGTTGAGTGATGAAGTTCTGCCCCAAAACCACTCCCACAGAGAATCACAAATTAGTCAATCCCCAAGGCTCTCAACTACATTGTGCTCCAGAGATAGGCTATGATGTGCATCTGATTTAGGAGTCCTGAGCGCCGGAAGAGGAGTGAGACAGAAGAGCAGTCCACATTCCTGCCTATCAAGGATGAGGGGCTGGTGCAGCCCCCCACTGCACCCCCACGCAGAGACCTCAGCTCATTTCACTAGGAGCTCCTCCCAGCCACCCTCATCAGGGAAGGTACCTACATTAAACACAGGGATATTCTTGGGCAAGCCGGGGCTCCAGCTCTGCCTAGCTGTGTCACTGCACCCCACAGAACAGGAAGCACACGGCAGGGAGCACTCTGTGGTCCAGCCCATCACCTAAAACAACAGAGCATCTCACAGTAAACAAAGATCAGGTACATACCCATTGCTTGCGCCATGCTGGCTCTCACCCATAAGTGCCATCTACTGGCCCACACGCTGAACTGCATAGCCCAGTAAAAAACCTACTGGTGGAAGTGCATAGGACCATAGAAGCAAAGTCAAAAAAACCCAACCCAACATACCCTACAGTCACACCCTCTAGCAAGGTGGGAGAAAGAGAAAGAAAGAAAAAAAAAACAATAGTAATATAGGGAAAGAAAAAGGGGGAGAGTCTATCATGGAGAAAGAGAAAGAAAGAAAAAAAACAATAGTAATATAGGGAAAGAAAAAGGGGGAGAGCCTATCATCATGAAAATGATTACAAAAATTAGAAGTGCCAGCATCTCCAAATGAGAAGGAACCAGCACAAGAATTCTGGCACCATGAAAAATCTGCATGTTGTGATACCACCACGGGATCACACTAGCTCTCTAGCAATAGCCCACAACAAAATGGAAACCCAGAAGTACCATATAAAGAATTCAAAGCCTGGATTACAAAAAAATTCAATGATTTTCAAGATGAGGTTTAAAATCAATGTAAAGAAACCAGTAAAACAATCCAGGAAATGAAGGAAGAGATAAACACCTTAAAATAAATTAATCAGAGATTCCGGAGTTGAAAAATTCAGTTAAGGAATATCAAAACACAACTGAAAACTTTGTCAATAGACTAGATCAAACAGAAGAAAGAATTTCAGAGCTTGAAGATTGGTCCTTTGAGCTAACCCAGGAACTTTTCTTAATGAATAAAGAGAATAAACAAAAAGAATTTTTTAAAATGAACAAAGTCTTCAAGATGTATGGGGTTGTATAAAACGACCCAACCTACAAATCACTGGCGTTCCTGAGGGAGAAGGAGAAAAAGGTAACAACCCAGAAAACATATTTGAAGGAATAATTCATGAAAATTTCCCTAATCTTGTTAGAGATGTAGGCATTCAGGTACAAGAAATCCAGAGAACATTTGCAAGATACTATACAAAACAAGCATCACCAAGGCATAGAGTCACCAGACTGTTCAATCTTAAGAAAAAAATCTTAAAGGCAGCTACAGGAAAAGTCAGATCACATACAAAGGGAACCCCATCAGGCTAACAGCAGACTTCTCAGCAGAAACCCTATAAGCCAGAAGAGACTGGGGCCTATTTTCAGCATTCTTAAAGAAAAGAAACTCCAGCCAAGAATTTCATATCTCACCAAACTAAACTTCATAACTAAAGGAAAAATAAAATCTTCCTCAGACAAGCAAGCACTAAGGAAATTCATTACTACTAGACCAGCCTTACGAGAGATCCTTAAGGGAGTTCTAAACATGGAAAAGAAAGAACAACACTTGCTACCACAGAAACACACTTAAGTACAGAGCCCACAGACTCTATAAAGCAACTACTCAATGGAAACTACAAAACAACCTATTAACAACTTTACAATAGGATCAAATCCTCAGTATGAATACTAACCTTGGATGCAAATGGTCTAAATATCTCACATAGAAGGCATAGAGTGGCAAGGTGGATTTTTAAAAAATAAAATAAAAAGAGACCCATTCATCTGCTGTCTTCAAGAGATCCATCTTACATGGATACCCATAGGCTCAAAGGAAAGAGATGGATATATCAGGTATCAGATAAAACAGACTTTAAGCCAGCAACAGCAAAAAAAGGACAAAGAAGGGCATTATACACTGATAGAGTTCAATTCAACAGGAAGACTTAACTATCCTAAATATATATGCACCCAACAACCAGATTCACAAAACAAGTGCTTTTAGACCTAAGAAAAGACTTAGGCAGTCACACATTAATAGTGAGGGACTTCAAAATCCTACTGACAGCATTAGACAGATCATTGAGGCAAAAAACTAACAAGGAAATTCTAGACTTAAATTCGACCCTTGACCAATTGGACCTAATGGACATCTACAGAACGCTCCACCCATCAACCACAGAATATACATTCTTCTCATTTGCACATGGGACATACTCTAAATCAACCACACACTTGGCCATAAATCAAGTCTCAATAAATTCAAAAATATCAAAATCATACCAAGCATACTCTCAGACAACAGTGCAATAAAAATTGGAATCAATACCAGGAAGATCTTCCAAACTCACACAACTACACAAAAATTAAGCAGCTTGCTCTTGAATAGCTTTGGGGTAAACAAAATTAAGGCAGAAATCAAAAAATTCTTTGAAATAAATAAAAATAGAGATATAACATACCAAAATTTCTTGGATGCAGCAAATGCAGTGTTAAAAGGAAAAGTTATAGTGCTAAACACCTACATTAAGACATTAGAAAGCTCTCAAATCAAGTAACATTACAACTAGATGAATTAGAAAAACAAGAACAAATTAACCCCAAAGCCAGAAGAAGAAAAGAAATAACTGAAATCAGAGCAGAACTGAACAAAATTGAGATCCAGAAGTCCACACAAAAAATCAACAAAACCAAAAGTTGGTTATTTGAAAGGACACACAAGATCAAAAGACCACTAGCTAGCCTAACAAAGAAAAACAGAAAGATGATCCAAACACCCACAATCAGAAATAACAAGACTGGCATTACAATCTCACAGAAATACAAGATTCTCAAAGACTACTATGAACACCTATATGCACACAAACTAGAAAATCTAGACAAAGTAGATAATTTCCTTGACACGTGCAACTTCCCAAAATTGACTCAGGAAGAAACCGAAACACTGAACAGACCAAAGCTAAGTTCCAAAACTGAGTCAGTAATTTATTTTAAACCTACCCACTAAAAAAAAAAAAAAAAAAAAAAAAAAAAAAAACCCTGGATTAGACAGATTCACTACCAAATTCCACCAAATGTACAAAGAAGAGTTGGTACCAATTCTACCAAAACTCTTCCAAGAAACTGAGAAAGAAGGACTCTTCCCTGATTCATTATACTAAGCTAATATTACCCAGATACCAAAATCTGGTAAAGACACAACAAAAAAAGAAAACTACAGACCAATATCCCTGATGAACATAGAGGCCAAGTTGTCAACAAAATACAAGCAAATTGAATCCAACAGCACATCAAAAAGTTAATTCACCATGATCAAGTAGGCTTTATTCCTGGGATGCAAGGTTGGTTCAACACACATTTACAAATCTATAAATGTGATTCAGCACATAAACAGAACCTAAAATAAAAACTATATGATGATCTCAATAGGTGCAGAGAAACCTTTCAATAAAATTCCACATCTTTTCATGATAAAAGCTCTCAACAAACTAGGCATCAAAGGAACATATTTCAAAATAATAAGAGCCATCTGTGACAAACCCATAACCAACATCGTTCTGAATGGGCAAAAGCTGGAAGTATTCTCCTTAAAAACTAGAACATAAGGATGCCCACTTTCACCACTCCTATTCAACACTGTACTAGAAATTCTAGCCAGAGCAATCAGGCAAGAGAAAGAAATGAAAGGCATCCAAATAGGAAAAGAGGAAGTCAAATTATCTCTTTCTGGCCAGGCACAGTGGCTCACACCTGTAATCCCAACACTTTGGGAGGCCGAGGTGGATGGATCACGACATCAGGAGTTCGAGACCAGACTGGCCAACATGGTGAAACCCCATCTCTACTAAAAATACAAAAATTAGCCAGGCATGGTGTCGCACACCTGTAATCCCAGCTACTTAGGATGCTGAGACAGGAGAATCACTTGAACCCAGGAGGTGGAGGTTGCAGTGAGCTGAGATCGCACCACTGCTCTCCAGCCTGGGCAACAGAGTGAGGCTCCAACTTAAAAAATTAAAAAATTAAAAAATCTCTTTTCACTGACAATTCTATACCTAGAAAATGCTAAGTATTCTGCCAAAAGCCTCCTAAAACTGATGAACAACTTCAGTAAATTTTCAGGATACAAAATCAAAAATCAATAGCATTTCTATACACCAGTAACACTCAAGCTGACAGCCAAATCAAGAATCCCATTTACAATAGCCCCCCCCCAAAAAAAAAAAAATATATATATATACACACACACACACACCCCTAGGAAAACATCTAAGCAAGGAAGTGAAAGAGCGCTATAAGGAGAACTGCAAAACACTACAGAAAGAAATCATAGATGGGCCAGGTGCAGTGGCTCACACCTGTAATCCTAGCACTTTGGGAGACCAAGCCGATGGATTACTTGAGCCCTGGAATTCAAAACCAGCCTGGACGACCATGACAAGATTCCATCTCTACAAAAAAGTACAAAAATTAGATGACGTGATGGTGTGCACCTGGTTCCATCTACTCAGGAGGCTGAGGTGGGAGGACCGCTTGAGCCTGGGAGGCAGAGGTTACAGTGAGCCAAGATTGTGCCACTGCACCACAGCCTGGGTGACAGAGTGAGACCCTGTTTCAAAAAAAAAGAAGGAAAGGAAAGGAAAAAGAAAAAGGAAAACGAAAGGAAAGGAATCATATAAACAAATGGAAAAACATTCCATGTTCATGGATTGGAAGAATCACTATTATTAAAATACTGCCCAAAGCAATCTGCAGATTCAACACTATTCCTATCAAACTACCAACATAATTTTTCACCCAATTAGAAAAAATACTATCCTTTAAAAAGCTCAAATAGCCAAAGCAATTCTATGCAAAAAGAACAAAGTCAGAAGCATCACATTACATGACTTCAAACTGTATTATAAGGCTACAGTAACCAAAACAGCATGGTACCAGTACAAAAACAGACACATAGACCCAAGGAATGGAACCGAGAATCCAGAAATAAAGCCACACACCTACAACCATCTGATATTTGATGAAGTCAACAAAAACAAGCAATGGAGAAAGGACTCTATATTCAATAAATGCTGCCGGGATAACTGGCTAAGCATATGCAGAAGAATGAAACTGGACCCCTACTTTTCACCACATACAAAAATTCAAGATGGATCAAATATTTAAATATAAGACCTCAAGCTATAAAAATCCTAGAAGAAAACCTGAGAAATACCCTTCTAGACATGGCTCATGGCAAAGAATTTATGATCAAGACCTCGAAAAGCAATCTCAATAGAACAAAAACTGACAAGTGGGCCCTATTAAGCTAAAGAGCATCTGCACAGCAAAAGAAACTTCCAATAAAGTAAACAGACAACCTATAGAATGAGAGAAAATAGTCAAACTGTGCATCTGACAAAGATCTAATATTAAGACTCTGTAAGAAACTTAAATCAGCAAGCAAAAAACAACCCCATCAAAAAATAGGCAAAGGACATGAACAGACACTGTTGAAGACAAATGGCCAAATATATGAAAAAAATGCTCCACATTACCAATCATCAGAGAGAAGCAAATCAAAACCACTATAAGATACCATCTCATATCAGTCAGAATGGCTATTACTAAAAAGTCAAAAAATAACAGATGCTGGCAAGGCTATGGGGAAAATGGAATGCTTATACACAGTTGCTGGGAATGTAAATTAGTTCTGCCACTGTGGAAAGCAGTTCAGAGATTTCCCAAAGAACTCAGAACTATCATTCAACCTAGTAATCCCATTACCAGTATACATCCAAAGGAAAATAAATCATTCTACCAAAAAGACACATGCGCTCTCATGTTCATCACAACACTATTCACAACAGCAAAGACATGGAATCAACCTAGGTGCCCATCCATGGTGGACTGGATAAAGAAAATGTGGTACATATATACCACGGAATACTATACAGCCATAAAAAAGAGCAAAATTATGTCCTTTCAGCAACATGGATGCAGCTGGAGGCCATTATGCTAAGCGAACTAACATGGGAACAGAAAACCAAATACCACATGTTTTCACTTATAAGTGGGAGCTAAACATTGGATACACATGGACGCAAAGACTGGAAAAATAGACACTACAGATTCCAAAAGGGGGCAGGGAGGGAGGGGGCAGGGGCTGAAAAGCTTCCTGTCAGGTACTTTGCTCACTACCTGGATGACAGGATCAATTGTACCCCAAACCTCTGCATCACGCAATATACCCATGTAATACCTGCACACGTACCATTTGAATCTAAAACAAAAGTTGAAATGTTTTTTGTTTTTTTTTTTTTTTGAGACAGAGTCTCGCTCCGTCGCCCAGGCTGGAGTGCAGTGGCCGGATCTCAGCTCACTGCAAGCTCCGCCTCCTGGGTTTATGCCATTCTCCTGCCTCAGCCTCCCGAGTAGCTGGGACTACAGGCGCCCGCCACCTCGCCCGGCTAGCTTTTTGTATTTTTTAGTAGAGACGGGGTTTCACTGTGTTAGCCAGGATGGTCTCGATCTCCTGACCTCGTGATCCGCCCGTCTTGGCCTCCCAAAGTGCTGGGATTACAGGCTTGAGCCACTGCACCCGGCCAAAGTTGAAATTTTTAATAAAGAGATTTGCTGAATAGATAAATGAGGTAAAGGGACCAGGGAGACTGTAAGGGGGAAAATACAATAATAAGAAAAAGGGGGATATTTTTTGGTAGTTACCGTGTGACTACCATTATATCCACACAATAACCCAAACCTATCTGGTCATTCCTCTGCCTAAAATCCCTCAGTGACTTCTACTGCAGTCAGAGTAAAATCTAAAAGCCCCAGGGAAGCCTTCAAGGCCTTCCGGGACCTGGCCCCTGGCCGCATTTTCAGTCTCACCTCTTGCCAGGCCCAGCCACACTCCCCACCACCCCACCCCAACCTGCCCTGTGCTCTGCACTCCAGATTGCAGCTTCAGACTTACTTCTACATATCATTCTGCCATTGCTTTTTTCACTCACTATATCATTGACATCTGGCGGTGCCCACATGTTTAGGTTTATACCTGATACTTTATATGCATGAACTCACTTAATCCTCTCAAGAAATCTGTGAGACAGGGATAATTATACCTACTTACAATAAAAGAAATGGAGGCTGAGAGGTTAAGTGAGTTGTTCAAGGTCATTGCTCATGCTAAGACATGCTCCCCCCACCCTCACTGGGCATCCTGCTGGTAACCCCTAAGGTGACCAGAAAACACAGGACAGACAGAGGTTATATTAATAATTAGCCTCTCAGTCTAGTAGCTGGGACCTCAGAAACACTGGGTGGAGGGAGGCAAGGAGGCCAGGCCTGTCAGGAGTGTGGTGGGGAAGCTGACCTATGGTGACAAACTCATCCCGATTTGCCCAGGACTTTCCAGGTTTTAGCACTGAAGGTCTCACATCCTGGGAAACTCATCAGTCCTTTTCTTAAAACTGAAAGTTCTGCATCCCATGACTATCTCTCCTCTAGTACCAAGAAAACGGGTTTGGTCAGTCACCCAAACTCAGATCAGTTTCTTTGTCCAGCAGATAAGGTGTCCAGGACAGGCAGGGCTCCTAGGCATTCTCTCAGAGTCAGCATTAAAGCTACAGTTCAGATCATCAAACTGTACAAGACCCAGGCATAGACCCAATAGGAAAATGGGGCGGGGGGAAAAGGAGCTCATGGGCGAGGGCTGGCCAGAATCAGGCTGGATCAGGGTAGAGCAGAGGTTGGGGGGGAAACTCAAGTCCAAATCTTTGGCTGCCTTATCTGCAGTTGCTTTCCTAGTTTCTAGCATGGTATGTGGCACACAGCAAGTACTGGATGCATAATGAATGAATGGAGGAATGAATGAACGAATCGCCTAGCCCATTACAATTAAATCTGAGACGTCAAGCAGCTAGAACAGAACCCAGCTCAATGATATAACCGTTAACAGAAAACTTGGATCCGTGGCAGAGGATTCAAAGGGCCAGGAAGGAAAACGCCATTGGAGACAGAGTTATGCCAGAGAGAACAGCTAATCAATCCAGCTTTGCTGCTGGAGGGCTCACTGTCTGCTGGTGGTTCTCGGGGAAGAGGCTGCCCTTTCCAGCCATTTTTCCTTCTCTCAATTGCTGCCTTTGGAAAATACACCAAGAATGCAAGCCTTTCAACTGAGGCCTTCTTCAAAAGCCTTCATTGTGAGTAAGTCTCCGTCATTAGCCAAAATTCGAGCAGAGTTTCTATCGGGCAATCACTTCTAACTTGTAAAGAGCTTTTTACCATAATTATTCCAGCGGCTACAGGCGGGAGCAATGTGGCCAGGCCTGGGGAGCAGCAGCAGCACCATCTTGTGGCTCTTTGGAGAACACCACCGGGCCGTGTCTGCCCTTCAGTGGGGTGTGTAAACCCGATTTCTGACAATTCACAACATTGGATATCTTAACAAGGATATCTACTCTGCTATTTAACAATCTGATCCATTGCTCAACCTTTATAAAGATCAAAAAACAAAATCAATCCCCAAATTCAGTATGGATTCAATGGCATGTAACCTTTGTGTTTTCAGAAGTTTCCTAGAGAAAATGTACATTTGCTGAGCTAACTAATATGCAATACACAGGTGCAGATTAAGGAACAACTACACTTTTCACAGGCCTTCCCCTACACAAGTATGCCTTTCTTGGTCATTGAAGGAAACACTGATTTTTGAACTAAATGATTTGTTCATTTACTTAACAAATATTTATTGAGGGCCTGTTATGTGCAAGACAGGTATGAGGCACTGGATGTACCACAGTGAGGAAAACAAATATGGTCGCTGTCTGCTCTAGTGCATATAGTCTAGTGGGGGAGGCAACCTAAGTCAAATAATTAATGAGATACTAGTGCCCTGGAAAAAGTGCTAGGAAGGAAGACACAGGGTTGGTGAGCCAGTGTGCTCGGGCAGTGAGTGTGATGTAGGACAAGGAGTCATATAGAGCTTCTTTTATGATGGGTAAGCTAAAAACAAAAAGTCTCGATTCTCTGCCAGGAAACTCAGAGAGACCAAGAGCTTTCAAGCATTGCATTGACAAGCCTGCTGGGAGTTGATTTCTGGGAACAATTTGAACTAACCCCCAGTGCTAAGGGTGTTTCATTTGGTTCCCTTTCACTCCCCCACACACAATACACACATATATATCCACACACGCACACATGCGCACACACACACATTCACATACATACACATGCACAATTGATTTATCGTCTCTTTGTGCTGAAGAGGAATTAAATTATGTGCAGATGAGAACCGCAGTCATATGGAGTCATGCTTAGTTGGGGAAGAGCTGAAAGGTTCTTTAAAAGAAAGCCTTATCTCTGAGGTTCAGACAAGCTGGGTTTGTAGAACAGCAGCTGAGGCTCCCCCAGGGCAGTAAGGCTCTGGCTGGAGTCCCCCAAGGAAGGGAAGATGAGGTTACAGCTCCACACAGTTGGAAGACTTCATAGGTGTAGAAATTCAGACTTGAAAGGGACCTTAAAGTTCACCCCGTGCTGATGTTTGAAAGAGGATGGTGGAATGCACGTGAGTCTTAGAATCAAACAGACATAGATCCTAAGCCTGGCTACAGCATGATTTGCCAATTCAACTTCTCTGAGCCATTTCATCATCTGTGAAATGAAATTAAGGATCTCTATGCTGCAAGCAGGCTCAAGTTCTATTATGGTCCCAAGACTGGGCTTCTTCCTGAAAGCCCTGCTCTCTCTGCCCTGCATGATAGCGGATCCTTTCACCAAAAAATTATTCTTTCTGAAAAACAATAACTAGACATTCAATATTTTTAGTTTATATTAATTTTATAAAGAACATATTTTAATATGCTATTTTCCATACTGACATAAATATAAATCATTGAATAATTAAATTGGTGGATAGGGACAGCTCATCCTTACAGAAGAACACTAATAAATACCAGGAATAATGGAAATAGAAAATCACCATCAGGCAAACACCACCATATAATTGTTGCAAGCAAGATACTTATTAAATACAAATGGGGAAACAGGAACTTAATGGTGAAGAAACCTGGCAGACAGCACTTTTACCAAGAGATCAACATCAATATCACAGGTAATAAGATATATCAACATCAGTGATGCAATGCCCTGAGAAGAGCAATACGTCCCTTCTGTGATATTCTTGCCAAATGCACAATCTCAATCTAATCATGAAAAACACCTGACAAATCCAAATTGAGGGCCATGCTACAAAATAACTGACCAGTACTCTTCAAAAGTGTCAGGTAATGAAAGTCACAAACAAAACATCTGACAAACTCCACAGGTTAGAGAAGACCAGGAAGACACAGCTAACGCAATGGAAAGTGCTGATCCCGCCCCAGAAAAAAAAAAGAACATTACTGGAAAAACCGGCTGCATTCAAATGTCTGTAGGTTCGTTAATAATGTTGTATCAATGTGAATTTTATCAAGTTATTTAGATGTGAAAAGAACCTATGGAAATAAACTACAAACTAGAGTGTAAAGTAGACATGCCCCTCCCAAAGTCCCACCTCCTGCAAGTAACCATGGTAACGGTTGGGTGGTTTTTTTCATATATATATTTATAGTAACAATAAAAATAAATACATATATGTATACGTCTTATATGCATATACATAAATGGAATCCTACTATGTCTCTATATAGTTTATAACATGCTATATTCACTCAATCTTTCCATATATATCTGCCTTATTCTTTTCCATGGCTATCAGATATTTCAGATAATGACATGTAATTTTTATTTAACCAATCCCAGATTTATCTCCAATTCTTCCCTATAATAAATGATACTTCTGGTTTTAAAAAAGCTCTGTATATATGCTGCATATATGCGCAAATGTAGATATTTCTATAGGATAGAGGCTTAATGGGAAAGTGGTTGAGTCAAAATAAAGAAAAATTTAAATTTTGAACAGTGAATGAAAGTGTCCATTTCCCCATATCCTGAAAAATAGTATTATCAACGCTTTTTAATTTTTTCAGTAGAGTGGGCCAAGCATGAGTTCTTGATTCTTTCACCTATCTGAATGTCTCTCCAAGGCTTCTGCCCTTGCTACAAAAGAACAGTGGGAACCTTAAGTGAATTTCAGTCTATTTGATGGCCAAGTTACTTAAGCTCTCTGGTGGCAGCCATTCTCCAGGATAGCCCCCAAAGATCCTTGCCTACCAATCTGCACACCCTTCTGGAGTCCCGTCCCACCCTGCATCATGGTTGGTCTGCAGGACCAATAGAATATGACAGAAGTGATAACATGTGGTTTCTGAGGCTAGTTCATAAAAAGGCATGTGTCTTTGCCTTCTCCTTTGGATCACCAGCCCTGGTAAAAGCCAAACGCCAAGCTAAACTGACACTCAGGCCTCCTTTGGAGGCCTCACAAATACTGCATGATGCAGAACTAAGGCCTCCTCCCAACAGCCATGTGAGTGTGTCATCTTGAAAGCAGAGTATCCAGCCCCAGTCAAGCCTTCAGATGACTGCAGCCCAAACCAACATCTTGAGGGCAACCTCAAGAGACCTAAAATTAGCACCACCCAGCTAAGGCACTCCCAGATTCCTGACACTCAGAAACTGCATGCTTATTATTTTAAGCTACTAAGTTTTAAAGTAATTTGTTACACAGCAATAGATAACAAATACACTCTCTGAGCCACACTTTCCACTGTAAGGTAGAAATAATAATAATAACAATTAGAATGCCCACTTCTCAGAGAGACAGTAGATGAAGTTCCTGCCACCTGCATGGCCCGTGGGCATTAGTCTTTCCCCCTCTCTCCTTAAGAACCTTGTGACACACCAGCAGGCCTGTCTAAACAGAAAGGAGTATTTTCAGTTGTAATGCCTTTGACCTTTTCATTTAAAATACGTATCAAATCCACTTCTAATTCATTTACAGACACATTATTCTGGGAAGGAAGCAGGGAGTTAACTTTGTTGCAGTGTGTTCCCTGCCCTTCTATGTGATGAAATTATCAAGACCAGACCATTGCTCTAGTCTTCCAAGAGCTGCCAAACTCTGGGTGATTGGGGGTGGCCACTTGGGACCCTGACCAGGGACGAGCTACTATGGAGGGCCAAGGACAGAGAATTTGGCCAGTAGAGGAAGCCACAACTTTGTTTCCAAGCAGTGTGGACACACATGTCCAAAAAATAAATTACCCCGCCCTTCTCCACTAACGGATGTTCCCCGTGGATGGACTGAGCCCAGTGGTGGTGACAGTGAGCACAGGGAAGCCAGGAGCCATGAAATCCCAAAGGATAATGGAACCCCAGCACACAGCCCAGTGAACATTGAAGCCAGTCCCTGAGCTGGTAACATAGGACCAACTGACTACTCCTCTTCCATTCGGCAGCCCACACGCTGCCAAGGCCAGGCCAGCTTGGCGCTTTCTCTCTAGAGCATCCATGGGAGCCCAGGCACAGCTCCTACTTGAGGCGCACTGACCAGATTCCACACAGACTGTAACCAGCACTGTTCTGCATGCTTCCATCTAGTGGTCACAGTCAGCAATTGCAGGCTTCCAACAGGACAGCCACCTTCAATGGGATAGGAATGTCTCCCCCTCCATCTGTGTTACCAACTATTTCTCCCCTCCCAAATGAGTGACCAGGTTCTTTCCTTTTCCTCCATGCCCAAGAGCTTGAGCAAATTTCCAGGGAAGGAGTCGTAGTTCAGGTTGATATAACAAAGTACCATAGGTCAGGTGCGGTGGCTCACGCCTGTAATTCCAACACTTTAGGAGGCCAAAGCAGGTGAATCACTTGAGGTCAGGAGTTCGAGACTAGCCTGGCCAACATGGTGAAACCCAGTCTCTACTAAAAAAAATACAAAAATTAGCCGGGCACAGTGGCTCAGGCCTGTAATCCCAGCACTTTGGGAGGCCGAGGCGGGCAGATCACGAGGTCAGGAGATCGAGACCAGCCTGGCTAACACAGTGAAACCCCATCTCTACTAAAAATACAAAAAAATTAGCCGGGCTTGGTGGCGGGCACCTGTAGTCCCAGCTACTCGGGAGGCTGAGGCAGGAGTATGGCGTGAACCCGGGAGGCGGAGCTTGCAGTGAGCCGAGATTGCGCCACTGCACTCCAGCCTGGGCGACAGAACGAGACTCCATCTCAAAAAAAAAAAAATTACTCTAGTGTGGTGGCACACACCTGTAGTCCCAGCTACAGGGGAGGCTGAAGCAGGAGAATCGCTTGAACCTGGGAGGTGGAGGCTGAAATGAGCCAAGATCGTGCCACTGCACTCCAGCCTGGGTGACAGAGTGAGACTCCATCTCAAAAAAAAAAAAAAAAAGTACAAAGTACCATAGACTTGGTGATTTATAAACAAGAAAGATTCAGTTCTCAGAGTTCTAGAAGTCAGAAGGTGTTGAATTCTGACTCTATTACACTTATCTCAGTGACCGTGGGCCCGTTTTCCCCTCTATTAAATGGGTATGTAAACCTTGCTCCACTGGTTGTAGGAAGGAGTAAATGAAATTGGGGATGTGGACACTGTGGACGCTCCATAAATGTGGCCTGCCTTCCTCCAATCAGCATTTTTAGGCAATGCAAATTAGCCATCACCAGCAGGGAAAAGGAACTTTCTATTTCCTTCTTTAGAAGAAAAATAAATCACTAATTGCTTATATATGTCTCCCTTTCAGAGGTCCATTTAATTCAATCTGCCTTTAGCAAGCACTTACATGGCCTTAGGTCCCACGGAAGAGGCAGAGGTGAGGAAGCTGTAGCTGCTACCACGGAGGAGCTCGCAGCCCATCAGTGGAGACAGAAGAAACTCCCACAATCCAAACGGGTGGGGGTAACAATAGTAGGTAACATATAGAGCATTTACTTTATTCCACAATATAATCCTGAAAACTGTCCTTTGAGGTAGGTACTGATAAAAGAAAAACTTCAGCCGGGCGCGGTGGCTCAAGCCTGTAATCCCAGCACTTTGGGAGGCCGAGACGGGCGGATCACGAGGTCAGGAGATCGAGACCATCCTGGCTAACACGGTGAAACCCCGTCTCTACTAAAAAAAAATACAAAAAAAAAACTAGCCGGGTGAGGTGGCGGGCACCTGTAGTCCCAGCTACTCGGGAGGCTGAGGCAGGAGAATGGCGTAAACCCAGGAGGCGGAGGTTGCAGTGAGCTGAGATCCGGCCACTGCACTCCAGCCTGGGCGACAGAGCGAGACTCCGTCTCAAAAATAAATAAATAAATAAATAAATAAATAAATAAAAACTTCAGCCAAATTAAATTTAAAGGAACTTCATTGAGCAATGAATGATTCGCAAATCAGGCGGCCCCCAGAATCACAGCAGATTCACAGAGACTGCAGCACAGCATGGAAGAAGATTTATAGACCAAAAAAAAGGGAAATGACGTACAGAAATCATCAGTGAGGCACAGAAACAGCTGGATTGGTTCCAGGTTGGCGTTTGCCTCCTTTGAACACAGTTTGAACACTTAGCCCTCTGAGTGGTTGAAGCACGGCCGCTGGGATTGGCCAAGACTCAGTTATTGCTACAGGCGCATGCTCCTAAGTTAGGTTCTCAACCTTGTGTGACTGTTAAGCAAGGCTACAGTTCATCCACAAGGACTCAAATAGAGAAGTACAGAGTCCTTCTCAGACCACATTTAGTTTGCTTCAACAGTACTATTATTATTCTCCCCACTTTACTTATGAGGAAGCTAAAAAATTGATTTAAGAAATGTGCCAAAAGCCACACAGTTAAGAAACAGCAAGACGGGAGTTTGAACCCAGGTAGGGAAGAATTACAGTCCATGCACTTGGCCACTACACTATATAGTCGCTTCAGCCTTGATTGGCCATATGTCTTTCCTTAAACACACAATGGCCTTCCACAGCTCTGAGCATCCATTCACACTGTTCCCTCTGCCTCAGTTTCCCAGCCCTGTCATCTGCCAAAATGTTTCACTTTATTTTTAAAACTCAACTCAAGTTTCTTCATGTATGAATCTTTCCCAAATCCCCCATCTGAGCCCCATGCTGAGCCCCATGACACCAGCACACACCTCTCGTGGGGCACTGATGACACAGTGTTATAAGGTTAGGTCTTTGGACCCCTAAGAAGACTGGACACACCTGAAGTCAGGAACTGTCTTACTCAACGCTGGGCCCAGTCCAGTAAATGTCTGTTTCATGAACATGTGAGTTATTTCTGACTTAGGTTACCTGCACTAACCTGACAACCTCTCTAGGAGTCAATGGGACCTCGGCTTTCTAGTCTGTTTCACATACCAAGGGGAATCTGCAGTGACTGGGTCCCAAAGCTTGTAACAGCCTCACCCACCTTTAACTGAATTGAGTCAGTCACAGATTGGGATTTGCTCTCACCTCATGTTTAATAGCAAGGTTCTAAAAATCTCATTGGGCTCTCTGAACACAGATGGCACAGATAGGGTTTGTGATGGGTGGGCTGCACTTTGGGGTGATGGATTGGAAAGTGACCCTCATACTAGGGGGTCTCAGATCAGCGCCACATGATGATGTTCCTGGGCCTCAGGCACTTTTAACTCTCTGGACTCTTTCCTTGGGAAAATATTTTAAATTATATTTTATGACTGAGTTGGTATAAAGATAAAATAATCAAGGCCAGTTCTATTATTGGTCATTATTTTTGTACTCATTTTTTCTGAGTTTAAAATAAAATTAAAACATTTTGGGAAGCCCTCAGTGTATCGTGGGCTCTAGGTACTGTGTTCAAAACATAATAAGTCTGCCTACCCCAGATGCCAGATATTTGGGACACTTCTGTGAGATCAGTCAATTTTTCAAGAAAAGAACCCTCGATTTCATTGCTTGGTTTTTCTGAATTAGGGGGAAAGAATGTGTATATATGTATATATATTTGTGTGTGTGTGCCACACATACACACACACACACACAGAGCCCATTTTCAGCCTTGCATCTCCATCTTACACTGCCGTATCTTCAGAACTCACGTACTTAAGCAGTGACTTCTTCAGGTGCCATCTGTCATGTCCTTTACTTCTTCCACAACTTTCTGGAAATATCATACCCACTAGAGTATAAGCTAGTTCAACCGTTGTGGAAGATAGTGTGGCAATTCCTCAAGGATCTAGAACTAAAATACCATTTGACCCAGGGATCCCATTACTGGGTATATACCCAAAGGATTATAAATCATTCTACTATAAAGACACATGCACATGTATGTTTATTACAGCACTATTCACAATAGCAAAGACTTGGAACCAATTCAAATGTCCATCAATGATAGACTGGATTAAGAAAATGTGGCACATATACACCATGAAATACCATGCAGCCATAAAAAAGGATGAGTTTGTGTCCTTTGTAGGGACATGGATGCAGCTGGAAACCATCATTCTGAGCAAACTATCACAAGGACAGAAAACCAAACACTGCATGTTCTCATTCATAGGTGGGAATTGAACAATGAGAACACTTGGACACAGGGCGGGGAATATCACACCCTGGGGCCTGTCATGGGGCGGGGGACAGGGGGAGGGATAGCATTAGGAGAAATACCTAATGTAAATGACAAGTTAATGGGTACAGCACACCAACATGGCACATGTATACCTATGTAACAAACCTATACGTTGTGCACACGTACCCTAGAACTTAAAGTATAATTTTAAAAAATAAAAAGAAATATCTTACCCACTAATTATCTTTTCCCATTCTCTGCATCATCATTACTTTCTTCCATTGTCATTTCTATAGTGAGGTCTCAGGAGGGGGAGGATATCTCCCCCTTCACATATCATGAATCCCCAATCTTCACATGGTGAAGCCAGGAGGAAATATACAAGCTCCTTCACGTTTTATCATTCGTAATGCTTTCAGCTGTACATAACAGCTGCATACACAACTCAAGTTGGCCTAACTAATAAGAAAACGTACTGGCTCATGTAAAAGGAAGGTAATATGGGCTTCAAGATCAGCTTGATCTAGGGCTCAAGCTCCATTTCTCCATATCCCCTAGGCTGTGCCCACCTCTGTATGTTGGCTTTACCCTGGGGCTGCTGCTTTCACAGGGACAAATGGCTGTACCAGTTCCTAGCTGCACACGCACACCATGACATGCAAATAGTGATTCCTGGTTATCTGACAATGTCAAAGCCTCTGATAAGCATCTAAAACGACAGCCACTTCTAGCAGAGAAAGCAAAGCTCAGAAGGGACAGGGGCTGGCCTCCAAATCTAATCAGAGGAATACATATGTTTTCTGGGCCCATAAAGAATGTCATGTAAAGATCTGCCATCCTGGTACCTGGGCCATTTGGGAAGATGCTGGACACCAAAGGACCTCCATCCACTCAAGCAGATACAAGTAAGATTTGGTGAGACAAGTCAATTGTCAGGCACCCAGCTGATGGGAAAGAATGGCAGAGACCTGGAGAATGAAGCAAGACCACAGGCCTTAATGAACCACATAACTTAGCAAGCTCAGATAGGGCCTTGAGGTGGACAGAATCATGGCTTCCTTGAAGATATCTACATTCTAATTCCCAGAACCTGTGAGTGTGTTACCTTACACAGCCTGAGGTAGGTTCCTTTGTATTTCTCATATTATAGATGATGAAACTGAAATATAGACAGTAAACATGAGACTTACCCAAGGTCACACAGCTAGAAAGGTCATCATTACTGAAAGCCATCTCTGAAAATGGCCCATCCTTACCTGAAAAAGAAATGGGGTGGAAGAGAAAGACATTCCCAATTGAGATGGAAAGAAATATCTTCATCAAGGGAACTGGAGCCTGTGTTGCCTTTGGGGTCTGAGGTCTGGGACTCTGGCTCTTATTCAACAGCATCCATAAGTGACCATCAGGGATGGCCTTCCCCTTCTTTCACTGAAACTCAGGAAGACCAAGTAGCAGGCCTATGTGCACATAAATAATAAATGCTAGAATCAGGACCTAAGTTACAATCAACTAGCTTCCCTAGCTAAAGAAGTCCTGACTCCTGGATCCTATGTGCTGGGGAGGAGGGAGCTCCTGGTAGAAGTGGTATATGTAGCCAGTTCAGAGGCTAGAAGTCATATCCTGGAGAAAAGCTGGGTGAGGTCAAGCCAAGCATCAAAGTGAGCAACTGAGGTTTGGGATGGGAACTGGGTGTGGAGCCAAAATGAGAACGTAGGGTACAGAGGACACCTAAAACAAGATCAGAGGATCAGTCAGAGGACTACAGCCTGAAGGGACCCCATAAGAGGCATGGATTGACAGCAGCTGCTCTCTATGCAGCCCCAACACAGGCTGGCTTAGAGCAATTGTCCTTTCTACTCTGCATAGAGCATGCCAACTCTCAGCAAACCCTGCCAGTCAGTCCCTGGGCTCAGGAAGTCCAGCAACCCTAGTCATTCTGGAAGACAAGGAAAATTCCCCTCTGACTCCAAGACCTTCCATTCATCCTTGATCCAATATGTTTTAGGTCAGCCACGTGAAGGCCTTTTTTGGTCACTGGAGCACAGGAACAATCGCAAAGAGCTCAGGTGCCACACTCCAAATAAGAAAGAATTGTGGGGCCCATTGGGGATGTGCTGATGCCCACCTAGGGATTTACTGAGCTCCTCATGCAACACTGTCCTAGGAACACACGAGCAGACAGCAGATCTGTAATGTGGAATGGAACAGCAGGCGCTGTGCTCACCCTGCTGGGGTTTTTGGAACTGCACAATATGCTTGATTGAAAGGCTCTTTTAAAAGCTTGATTTTTTAACACTAAAGAACTAACTCAATGATGTCCCCATTTTGACTTCTTTGTGAATATGTTCTTTGTGTCCTGTTTACTATTATGGTGACAAACTATTTGTGTTGCTATAGCAGAATACCACAGACTGGGTAATTTATAAAGAAAATAAGTTTACTTCTCACAGATCTGGAGGCTGAAAAGTTCAATATCAAGTTGCTGGTATCTGGCAAGGGCCCTTGTACTGTGTCATCTTATGGGAAGCAAAAGGGCAAGAGAGGTCAAGAGTGAGAGAGCAAGGGAAGGGGGCCAAACTCATCCTTTATCAGGAACTCACGTCCACTATGATGGTATTAATACATTCATGAGGGCAGGTCCCTTATGATCTAATCACCTCTCATTAGGCACTCCTCCAACCCCAACGCTGCTGCATTGAGGATTCAGTTTCCAAAACACAAACTTTGAAGGACACAATCAAACCATAGCATTCTGCCCCTAGCCTCCAAAATTCACGTCCTTCTCACATGCAAAATATATTTATTCTATCCCAATAGTCTCCAAAGTCTTAATTTATTCCAGCACCAACTCAAAAGTCCAAAGTCAATATTCAGGTGAGCCAACATGGCCAACCAGACACAGCCAGGAAAAACGTCTCCCACCAAGAGACCAGGCCATTGGGAACACTAGCACACGCCAAGCAAGTCTTCAGAGGGGAAGCACTCAGAGTGGACAGAGGGAGGATGCAGAACCTCAGTTAAATGGGGAGGAAGCTGGGAAAACTGCATGGGGTTGCCAAGCATCAGGACTCACTCCTGGCCCCCAGTAGCTCCTGGGAAAGGAATGAGTTGAACAGGTGAGGAGTAGCATGCTCTTGCCACATAGCTCAGGGATCCTAACTTCAAGAGATCCCACAACCCACACAGACACTTGAGCTGGCAGGAGACTTGTTTGGAGAAGAGAAGTGAAGTGAAGTCAGCTGGACTTCCTGTGCCCAGTGGGGACTTGGAGAACTTTTCTGTCTAGCCAGAGGATTGTAAATGCACCAATCAGCACTCTGTAAAAACACACCAATCAGCACTGTATCTAGATAAAGGTTTGTAAAGGCACCAAACAAATACTCTGTAAAAACGCACCAATCAGCACTCTGTAAAAACACACCAGTCAGCACTCTGTAAAAACACACCAATCAGCACTCTGTGTCTAGCTAAAGGATTGTAAATGCACCAATCAGCACTCTGTAAAATGGACCAATCAGCAGGCTGTGGGCGGGACCAAATGAGAATAAAAGCTGGCCACCCAAGCCAGCAGCAGCAACTCGGTAGGGTCCCTTTCCACACTGTGGAAGGTTTTTTGTTTCTCTCTTCACAATAAATATTGCTGCTGCTCTCTCTTTGGGTCCGCACTACCTTTATGAGCCTTAACACTCACTGCGAAGGTGTGCAGCTTCACTTCTGAAGTCAGCAAGACCACAAACCCACTGGGAGGAACAAACAACTCCAGATGTACCACCTTTAAGAGCTGTAACACTCACTGCAAAGGTCTGCGGCTTCACTCCTGAAGTCAAGTGAGACCATGAACCCATCAGAAGAAACAAACTCCGGAGGCATCTGAATATCTGAAGGAACAAACTCCGGACACACTATCTTTAAGAACTGTAACACTCACCACGTGGGTCCATGGCTTCATTCTTGATGTAAGGGAGATTAAGAACCCAGCAGAAGAAACCAATGGACACAGTAGCAGGGACAGCATTCCAGCCTGTGCAGACCCCAGAGGGTTTGGTGCTGGAACAGCTGTGTTGAACACAGCCAGGTACACCCATCCCCACAAAACTTTCATGCTCCTCTAGGTAGCTTTGGCCTTTGGTGTCCAACCTGGACAAACCAGCACAGTCTTGCCTGTGGGACAGGGCCAGTCCAATCTGAGAGCCTCCCTGTCTGCTGGCTTCTCCTGCGGCCCTAGCCTGGCCAGGTGTGCTTGCAGCACAGCCTCAGAAGCCCAACAATGGTGCTCTAGGGTCACACAAAACAGAAGAGCCTGGATTGGAACTCTAATTTGTCAGTTTCCAGACCCATCCTCAATTGCTGTTTGTTAATTTCTACCACTCAGAGACCCCACCCAATAACAAGACCACTAGGTGCCAAGGCCCCTTCCTCTGGCAGGTGGCTCTCCTGTTGTCAAGCAGGGGTTGTGAAGTTTCTTCCTGTCTACTTGGCTGGGCCCCTCGGATGGTGCTGAATGGCCCTGGGGATGGAAGAGTGAGCCCTAGCTCTTCTGCCTGCTGAGGGTTGGAGAAATAGCCTGAGAAACCAGCCATTTGTTTGATAGGGAAGACTACATAGGGTCCCCAATTTGGGACCAGGAGTGAGTTGGCTGTAACAGCATTTAAAGTCCTAGGAAAAATAAGTAGTGTCCTAGGACTGACTGTCCCGCTGTACAGCTGGACACAGGAATCCTGACTTCAAGATGCATCTTTGCTACTCTCTAGCTGGGAGACTTTGAGTGAGCTCCTTTTCTTTCCTGAGCCCGAGTTTCTTTGTCAATAAAATTAGACCAATGCTATCTCCCATAGGAGTTGAAGTGATTAAATTAGAAGTTGTACAGAGAAGTTTCTAGACTCTTTCCTGCATGGTGCCCACAGAAGAGGCCAATAATGTAAGGCTGTATGCTGGGGCCACCAGCTGGCATAGCAGGAGCAGAAGAGGGACTCAGTGGTCAGCAATGTCCTGGGAAAGGTTTTCTGTGTGAAAATTTCCTTTTGTTTCTTGAATCATAGCTGAATCGTGTGGCCACAAATACCCAAACCTAAGGTATCATAACTCCCCTGCCTGCTCAGGAGGTTATGGTTTGCAAAGCAACGCACACACCACAGCCTGCTTGCATCTCACAATTCTTGGAGGCTTAGAAGGGCATCAGCAGTCAAAGAAAGTGAAGAGACCAAGGTCTGAGCTGGGAGTTAGGAGCCTGGGTTTCAGTCCTGACTGGGCCATCACTCACCTATTCTGGGGCTCAGAATAATAAAGCTCCCTTACCATGTTCTGACCAGACTCCATCTGGGCACAGCCAGGCTTCTGTTCCCTCTGTTTTCAGTTGAACTATTCAATAATATCAACCTGTGAGGTTCAGCCTTAAGGCAGCTTTGAAGGACAGGTCCCACCCCACCCCGATCACACCCGAAGTACCTGCAGGTGCTGTGGCTTCCATTCTGGAAGAGGTTGCAGAGACAATGCTTTCTCAGAGCTAAATACAAGTTCTGTGCACAGAGAAAGGCGACCAACCTTCTAGACCCCACTGGGCAACCTCGGGCAAATCCTTCACTCTCATTTATTCAGTCATTCACTCAAGGGGAAAAACATCTATTCAGATCGCGCCGTCCGGCCACCGAGACAGGCAGTAAACAGACCCAATCCTTTCCTATGTGGCATGACAGCCGTGTCTCACTCCAGTTCCTCCATCCATACTCTGAGAATCAGATTGCCTGCTTTGCAGCATTGTGGTGAGAATTAGGAGACAATATGTGGAAATGTGCCTTATATACCTAAAAAATGTCCACAAATGTTCATGACAGGTTTATTCACAATAGCCAAACATTGGAAACAACCCTGATGTCCACCAACAGGTGAGTAAGAAACAAACTGTGGTACATCCATACAACGGAACGCTGCTCAGCCGCAGAAAGAAACAAACTATGGATACCCAAGGCGTGGGTGACTCTCAAAATAATTATGCTGAGTGGGAAAAAAAAGTCAGACAAAAAAAGAATATATGCTGTGTGATTCCATTTTTATAAAATTCCAGGAAAAATGCAAACTAATCTCTTGTGACAGAAAATAAATCAGTGGCTGCTCAGAGATGGGGGTGGAGTGGGAGGGAAGAACGGATTACAAAGAGTCCCCAGGAAACTTTTCGAAGCAATAGATTCTTATGGGCTCAGCTGTGTCCCACCCCCAACCCCGCCAAAATGCGTATGTTAAGTCCCAATCCCCAGTACTTCAGAATGTGACTGCGTTTGGAGACAGGATTTTTCAAGAGGTGATTAAGTTAAAGTGAGGTCATTGGGGTGGTCCCAAATCCTGTATCACTGGTGTCTTTATAAGAGGAGATTAGGACGCAGACACAGAGAGAAGACCATGTGGGGACACAGGGAAAAGATAGTCCCGGAGACTGGCCTCAGAAGAAACCAAACCTGCTGACGCCTTGATTTTAGATCTCCCAACCTCTAAAACTATGAGAAAACATGGTCGGGCATGGTGGCTCCCACCTGTAATCCCAGCACTTTGGGAGACCAAGGCAGGCAGATGATCTGAGGTCGGGAGTTCCAGACCAGCCTGGCCAACTTGGCGAAACCCCATCTCTACTAAAAATACAAAATTAGCCAGGTGTGGTGGTGCACCCGGGAGGTGGAGGTTGCGGTGAGCCAAAATCGCGCCATTGCACTTCAGCCTGGGCAACAAGAGCAAAACTCCGTCTCAAAAAAAAAAAAAAAAACTACTAAGTTATTGTTTTAATTAATCAAGCACTCACCCAGGACCCATGCCAAGTGTTGACTCTGGTTGTGACGCTGCAGGGAGGACCCACTGCTGGACATCTCTACAGTAGAGGCCCAGAGAGGGCAGAGTATCTGGATTTGCCAGTGTCATGCAGAGGGTCATCAGCAGAGCCAGAGCCATACAGAGGCCTCCGCCCTCCTGTCCAGGCCCTTGCATCTCAGCCTTGCCTATACCTTTGAATCACCTGGGAAGGTTTTTGAACTCTCCACACCTGAGTTGCCTCATCAACTAAATCAGAATATGGGAGAGTGAGACCGGGCCTGGATAATTTTTAAAGCTCCTCAGGTGATTCCAATGTGTATCCAAGGTTAAGCAGCCACTGCTTCCCCGAGGAAGCCTATCTTAGAGAAACAAGCTTCTTACAGCACCTGTCTGAGCTCAGCCAGGCACACTGATGTACCCGCCTACACTGACTGGGAAACCTAATTGCCTTAAGGTTCTTTGCAGAGCCAACCTGGACCTAATCATGCCATCACATCAAAATATTTACTCCCAATAGTCATTACCACCTGGAAGGGGCTTGTAGGTAGCTAGGGAAAAGGGGTGAGGGGAGGCAGCAGAGTTCAGCACGCCCTGTAAGCTAAGCAGGCTCTCTGCAGAGGCTGCTGTTCTTGGCATCCAATACTCAACTATCCCCCAAGAGATTCCTTGAGTTAAGTGTTTGCGCTTTAATGCTCCGAGGGCTGAATCATTCGATTCTTCCTGGTGCAGGTGCTAGGGCTTGGGAACATATGATAGATGATTTGCGTAAAGTGCGTGATTTGCATAGAGTGGAAAATTTGCATGCAGTAAATAGCTAAGGGGAGGATAAAATTATGGTCTAGAAATGGCCTAAAATAATGTGTTAATTTGTAACCCCAGTGTAATATGAATGCTTTTCTGAAAAGTGAGCCTCTGCCTTCAAAGGGAGAAAGCTGCCCACTTCCTAGCAATCAAGGCTCATGTACTGAGAGTCCTGTGCGACTAAGAATGACAGGACACAAGGACGCGTGGGACCACTCACCAGGCACCTGACCCTTCCACACCACTACTTCCTCCTGGCTCAGCACTATCAGCGTATTTCATTCAAGCCCAAAGATTGCTCATGAGGTGCTTCTCCACTGGACTGTGAGCTCCTTGAGGAAAGGAGATGTACACAATTCAGCTCCATTCCCCAGTATCGAGCAAAGGGCACAGCATTGTACCAGTTGGGAATGTTTTCAGCTGCAAGTAACAGAAAACTCCACTAAAAATTGCCTAAATCATAAGAATGTGTATTGTTTACTTAAGAAGTTCAGATATAGGTTGGGGGAGGGGTGACTCAACAATGTCATCAAGAGTCATCAAAGCACCCCTGGGCTCTTTCCACTCATCTTCATATCTGCTCTCATGATATCAAGATGGCTGCCTCAACAGCAAGCCATGACATCTTCACAATGCACAAAGCAGGAAGCAAGGGGACTTGCAACTAAATGGCTGCTCTATCTTATCAGGAAGTGAAGTTTCCCAGAAACCCCAGCAGACATCCCTTTCCTCTATTCCCCAAAGCTGAGTCACATGTCCACTTCCAAACCAATCAGTATCAAAAGGTACGAGGACTGAAGCAGGGCACATTTCTGCTGGAATAAAATTAAAATTCTCTTAGCAGAGAAGAATCAAATAAAGGCTGTTGGGTAGAAAACCAGTGATATCCATCAGTAAAATAAATGTCTATTAATGAAGATGTGAAGCAGTGACTCTTGGGAATTAAGTGGTGGCTCCTCTTTCCCCCAACCCTGAATCCAGATATTGGGTTCTTATCACAATGGAATGTGAGCAGATATAAACTGCATCACTTCTAGCCCATGTAGGTAAGAGCTGGTATACCTTCTAGGCCCCTCTTTCTTTCTTTTCCTGCTGCAGTGACATCAAAAATCACGTGTTGAGATGCGAGTATCTCAGAGAGCCTGGATGGCTGAATCACCAGAGGAAGGAGAGCACCCACAGTCTCCATCAGACATTTCAGGAGCAAGAAATAAACTTTCACCTTGTTCAAACACCAGCTTTGAGGATTGATTTGTTACAGCAGCATAACCTACCCTATCTTAATTCATACAGCTAGGACGCAGGTTCCCATTTGGTCCTGAGCAAAAAATTTAGAACTCTTTTTAATATCAAGAAGTCCACAGCCCCTAGAAGACTGAGGTTCTCAGTATGCTTTAAACCAATCTCAACCAGTAATTCATTAGCCAAGTTACCTTAGCCTGTCAGTATTGCCCTTTCCCCATCTAAGTGAAAATAATACTAGTCCCTGCTTCATAAGATGATTATGACTAAAGAGAGAAGACCTAGGAATTTTACTTACAGAAATTTATTCTACTTACGAACTTATACCTGTATGCAAAGAAATACAGGGAGGATTCTTATTTCTGGGTTTTCTGTAAGAGCAAAAGATTGGGCACAACCTAAATATCCCTCAAAAGGAAGGTAGTTTAATAAATTATGGCACATCCTCAAAACAAAATACTATGTCACTTTAAAAAAATAAAGTAGATCTATTTGGGATAAAATGAAAAAACTCGCCAAGATATATTGTTACTTGTAAAAAAAAAAAAAAAAAAGGAACAGCACGAGATGTATAAAATGTAACCATTTGTTTTTATTTAAAGAGCAGTCTCATATATGATTGCTCATGGATTTTTTAAATTCTAGAAGAACATGCAAGAAACAATGTTTCTGAAGAGAGAAACAGAGACTGGGGTGAGAAGGGAGCTTATATTTTTATAGTGTATCTTCTTATACTTATTTTATTTTATTTATTTTTTGAGACAGTTTTGCTCTTTGGCCGAGGCTGGAGTGAAGTGGTGCGATCTCGGCTCACCGCAACCTTCGCCCCCTGGGTTCAAGCAATTCTCCTGCCTCAGCCTCCCAAGTAGCTGGGATTACAGGTGCCCGCAACCATGCCTAGCTAATTTGGTTTTTGTTGTTGTTGTTGTTTTGTTTTGTTTTGTTTTTAGTAGAGACGGGGTTTCACCATGTTGGCCAGGCTGGTCTCAAACTCCTGGCTTCAGGCGATCCACCTCCCTAAGCCTCCCAAAGTGCTAGGGTTACAGGTGTGAGCCACCGCACCTGGCCAATTATATTTTTAAAAGTGAATAATAACGTAAATTAAGTGCTTACCACTCAGTGACAATACATTTTTAAATTTTAATGTTACTAAATTAAAATATTTTCAAATTTAATTTTAATTTCAAACATATTAAATATTATTGTTATTGATGATGTTACTTTAATAAAAGAATATTTATGCCGGGCGTGGTGGCTCACGCCTGTAATCCCAGCACTTTGGGAGGCTGAGGTGGGCAGATCACGAGGTCAGGAGATCAAGACCATCCTGGCTAACATGGTGAAACCCCGTCTCTACTAAAAATACAAAAAATTAGCCGGGCATGGTGGCAGGTGCCTGTAGTCCCAGCTACTCGGGAGGCTGAGGCAGGAGAATGGCATGAACCCAGGAGATGGAGCTTGCAGTGAGCCGAGATTGCGCCACTGCACTCCAGCCTGGGCAACAAAGCAAGACTCTGTCTCAAAGAAAAAAATATATATATTTATGTCTTTTGCCCAAGATGACATTTCTAGGGCCCCTCCCTCTGGCTCCTTTGGAAGGCTTGTCTCCAACCTCCTTGACTTCTCTCTTTTTCTCCAAAGACTGTGAGAAATCTGAAGACCAAGCTCCTGTTTTTGATCTTCTCTGGAAGTAACAATTCCACCTGGATATATCCATGAGTCAACATAGCCCGGACTGCCTCTCAGAAAAGACGTGAGGCTCAGCTAGAGGTGCTGGGAATGTGGTAAGGTCTCTGCAGCAGGTGGAATTCTGCTGCTGTGCCTGAGGAGATGGTTCTCAGAGAAATATTTGTCCTGGAACCACAGTTGCAACTCCAGAGTTTGTAGTGGAAGGTGACTGCCTTCGCTGCTACTGTATGTTCCGCCTCCTGGGACTGGCCTGAAAAGAACACTTCTTCCCCACGGGGGCCACCCGGCCAGCCTGGCGTGGCTGAGCAGGGAAGATGTCAGTGTGGCAGGCTGAATCACAGTCCCCAAATATGTCCACGTCCTAATCCCTGGAACCTGTGAATGTTACCTGATAGGGCAAAAGAGACTTTGCAGAGGAGATTAAGTGAAGGATTGCAAGATGGGGAGGCTATGCTGGACATCTGGGTGGGCCCGTTGTAATCACGAAGGTCCTTATAAGAAGGACAGAGAAGGAGTCAGAGTCAGAGAAGGCCACGTGACAATAGAAGCAGAGAGAGATTTGAAGATGTTATGTTTTGAAGATGGAAGAAGAAGCCAAGACCCAAGGAATGGAACTCCAGATGCTGAAAACGTCAAGAAAACGTATCCTCCCCTAGAGCCTCCTGGAGAAACAGCTCTGCTGCCGTGGTCTGAATGTGTGTGTCCACCCAAACTCATATGTTGAAATCCTAACCCCCAAGGTGATGGTTTTAGGGAATAGGGTCCTTATAAAAGAGGCCTAAAGGAGCTTGCTTGTCCCTTCCCCCATGTGAGGGCACAGCCGGAGGGTACTATCTTTGAAGCAGGGAGCAGGGCCCTCATCAGACACCAAATCTGCTAGCTTCTTGATCTTGGACTTCCCAGCCTCCAGAAGTATAAGTAACAAATATATGTTGTTTATAAATTGCGCAGAATAAGATAGCTGCCCAAACAGACAAAGGCACCTGCCAACACCTTGGCTTTCACCTAGTAAAATACATTTCAGACTTCTGACCTCCAGAACTGTAAGGTAATACATTTATGTAGTTTGAAGCTGCTAAGTTTATTGTAATTTGTTACAACAACAATAGGAAACTAATACAGCCAGAGTCCACTTCTCACTGCCTCTCCACTCATCTCTATTCACCTTCTGCTCTCAGCTGCCTTCTCAACCAAATGTGACCTTCATGGTCCCAAGACGGCTGCTGCATCTCCACACCTTACATCCTCTCAATTTCCAGTCCTGGAAGATTCATCTTGACTAATTTAGGCCGCCTGCCCCCCTCTGGCTCTGCTAGGATATGGGGGGAAGGATTTGACTGAAGAAATGGTAGGACCCTTTGACTCTGCAGTGGGAGAGCGAATCAAGTCTGCACACCACGGCAGTAAAGTCGTGGTAAAGAGCAAGGATTGGGCTAGACCGCTTGTCACTACTGTGTGACCCTGGGCGAATTACTTGACCTCCCTGTGCCCCTTTTGCATAGGGATAATAATAGCATTCAGCTAATAGGGCTATTATGAGAATTAAGTGAGTTAATAAATATGAAGCTTTTAGAACAACCCTGGAACATAAAAGAGTTATAATGGGATTTTATTATGATCCTCCCAGAGGAAGTCAGGTGTTTTGAAGAAGAGGGATTAGATGCTGACTGGCCAAAAATATTGATGAATCTCCACCTTGGAAATGGGATTCTGGACAGGACAATGTGTATTTCTCTATTTCTAAAGCTCTAATCCAAGGCCCAAAACTTGTTACAGGGGATGCAACAAAGTTTAGAACTCCCTGTCCAGCTTGGCCATGAGTAACACAAGTGGAGGGTTAAGGAGGGAGGAGGAGATGGAAGGAAGATTGAGGCTGGAGAGAACAAGCCCTGAGGTTCAATCAGAACCTTCAGCACACATTCACATGGTCAATATGGACTGGATGCTGGGGACAGATAGAGGATTAGACACTGGCCCTGATGAGCAGAGAAGGATGAGAGAGGCTCAGAACTATAAAATGGCAATGCAGCTGATCAGTGTGAGCATTAGTGTATTTAGAAAGGGCTATGGCTGCGCAGAGGAGGGGCTGGCTCACTGCCCAGAAAATCCTGGAAAGGCTTGGGAGAAGGGGTGCAATGTGAGCTGGGTCTTAAAGGATATCTGGGCAATCTCTGGATAGAGAAGGTGGGGAAGCCATCCCAGACAGAGAGAACAGCTTGTGCAAAGGCACAGGAGTGTGGGCATCGTTGCTGAGGGAAGGGACACTTTTAGATCCTGGTCCTGCAGCAGGGTTGAGTTCAGAGCATGCTAGCCAAGGACTGGGGTGAGTCAGCAGGCCGAATGACTAACACGCAGCCTCCTTCCCCAGCCTGCATGATCTGCCCTCTGCCTTCTCTGGTCCCCTGCCGCCCCCCTGCACCCCGCCCCCACCGGGACCATTCTCCCCCCACCAGCCTTCTGTTCCTGAGATTCACCAAGCTCAGTCCTGCCTGGTTACTCCCCTGCCTAGAACACCCCCGCTCTACCCCCAACACATACTATGGCTGACTCCTTTATGTCATTAGGTCTCCATTCAAGTGTCACCTCCCCAGAAAAGCCCTCCCTGATCACCAAAATGAAACAGCCACCTTTGATCATAATGCTCATCCTTCACTAAAAGTCTTATTTGTTGACTTGATTTTGGATCCACCCCTCCCTCTAAAAGGTAAACTCCATGAAGGCAGGGCTCGTGTTTGTATGTTCACTGCTGTGTCCCTGGTGTCTTGGAATATGCCTGACACATCGTTGGTCCCTGTGATGGTTAATTTTATGTCTCAACTTAACTGGGCCATGGGGTGCTCAGATATTTGGTCAAACATTATTCCAGGTGTGTCTGCGAGGATGTTTTTGGATGAGATTAACATTTAAACCAGTGAGCTGAGTAAATTAGATTGGCGTTCCCCAGTGTGAGTGGGCCTTGTCCTATCAGTTGAAGGCCTGAATGGAAAAAAAGGCTGATCCTCTCCCAAATAAGAGGGAATTATTCCTACTTGGCAGTCGTCAAACTGGACTTTGGGCTTTTCCTGCCTTTAGACTAGAACTGAAACATCAGGTTTTTTTAGGTCTCAAGCTTGCTAGCCTTCAGACCACAACTACACCATTGGCTCTCCTGGGCCTCCAGCTTGCCAATTCACCCTGCAGATCTTGGGACACGTCAGCCTCCATAATCGTGTAAGCCAATTTCTTATAATGCATGTCTTTGGTTCTGTTTCTATTGGTTCTGTTTCTCTGGAGAACACTCACTACTCCAGTGCTCCATGAATGTAGAATGAATGAGTAAAAGAATAAATAAATCCTCTTTCAAAGGCAAGGTCTATGATAAAGAGTCTAACTCAAAAAAAGCAACGTAGAGCCCAAGCAGGGCTTCCTGGAGCCACTCCCAGGGGCTTGGCTGTACCTGCAGGTTTCTGGGAAAGAAAGAGTGGCGCTTCAAATGAAGGACTGACTCTCCTGATCATAGCCTGGGCTTGAGCTTCTCTTCATTTTAACTTCTCCCTTCCCTTTTCCTCTGCCGCATCAGGAATGGCATCCCTGGACCAACCAGCACTTCCCAACATGACTGGATGAACCGCTGGGCTAGAGTGTGGTCCTTCCTGGTGCATCCTTGTGCAAGATAATAATTATTCACCAGCCCTGAGTCAACCAGACCCAGGTCAGAGAGCCAGCTCAGCCAGGATGTCAATAAAACATAGAAAGCTGACATGTAAAGGTTTTCCCTTTCATATTTCCTCTTAACATTGCTCACAAGGTTTCAAAAGCACAAGTATGACCAACTTTCTTGAGCTGCTACCTCCCATGATGATGTTTGTCACAAAGTATTCCTAAGCATCTCCATGCAATGTCCCCATGCATTGTCTCCATGCAGTGTCCCATGCAGGGATCCTGCAGATAGTCCCTTTTCTAACTTCATAACTACCTTTTTAAAAATGCTGTATATCAGGAACTGAGCTAAGCATTTCCCATTACGATATCTCATTTGATCCTCAAGAGAACTCTAGATGTGGGAACTGTAGCACAGTTCTCTGGGTGGCCTTAGACCAAGCCAGTTCTCACCCCTTTTCTTATCTGTAGTTCTCAAGAATAACTGCAGGACGTGCTGGAAATAAAACATCCTGAGATAAGAGGAGAACTGGTCAGGACAGTCCAGGCTCTGTTCCAATCCCTCCCTAGAAAAGAGATATCCTTCAGTGCTTAGCCCAGAGGGTCTTGTAACCCCGAGGTATAAAACTCATTGTGGGCTGCTTTCTGAGGTCCCTCAGCTGCTATGAAAGTGCAGCACATGCAGTTGAGACTCCACCCACCCAGGCAGCTTTCCTGAACCTTGGAGGACTGGGTGGCAATGAATACTAGGTTTCTGTTGTCCCTTGTTGCCTGCCTATCTGTAAGTAATAAACTTGTTTCAGTTAACTTGTTGTGAGCATGGGTGTTCTCTCTCACCAAACTCAGATCAGTTGGTAACCAGTGCACAGGAAACCTTCTTTACAGTGTCTATTAATAAAGAAGGGGAAACCAAGGAACAAATATGTCATTTGTTAAAGACCAGAGAGCTAGTGAGTAGCAAAACCTGCACTGCTAACTACTATGTGTGTCCTATGGTGGCCCTGTTGCAGAGAAGAAAAGAATCATCTGAATCAGAGGACAGTATTTTAATCCAAAGGCTACATGGCTACAGGTTGAAAGCAGAAATCAGACCTTTCCACAGGTGCAGGAGCCACTGGGCCATCATCCATCAGCAGTGGGAGATGGCATTGGCAACCAGGGCTGAGGTTTGCTGGGAGCCAAGCTCTGGGCTTCAGCAGCCGCATCTAATTTTCCTGAGATCATACCAGAAGCTCTGCTCCTCTGCCTCTCAAGTCACCAATTCTGACCCTGGTACCCAGCTACAAAAGTGATTTTACAGCATCTTGAGGATTTTGTGTAAAACCAAATTTAGGCATCAGAACAGTTAAAGGACACCCCACCCTCTTGCTATTACCTGGAAGGAATTTGCTTTACCTCTTTTCTATGAGATTACATATCCATTCCAAAGCTCTAAAATCTTGCAGACAAATGGGAGGCATGTGTGGCACTGGTGAGTCTGGGGTCTGCCCTAAAGAGCCAAACATTTTAAGAGAAAATGTTGAGAAAGGACCTCAGTACTTGGAATCTGAAGACTTGGATTTGAGTCTTCAATATGTCACATGGTCTTTCTGGGTCTCAGCTTCCACTACTCAAAAACAGTAGCAATGTCTCCAGCAGCATCTACTTTAACTGCTTGGCTGTCCATGCTCCTGGGAAACTGTAGAGGTCAGTCCAAGGTCAAGAGTATCCATCCTTAACAACCCAGAACCTCTTTCACAAGCCAAACAGAACCTAATTGTTGGAAGACGGCCAACTCTCACTCCAAGAAATAGCAATGTGTTCTATTGAAAATGCAATGTTTTAATAGTTTAATTTCTATGCATTTTAGCTTTGGAGATTAATTTCAAGTTTGGAAAATTAATTTTTTTAATGTAAATTGGCTTTGACTGTGAAAGAGCTGAGATGAAGTTCTGGGGTGTGGCCTCCAATCATAATGACCATCATTTGCATATCAATGGCCTCTCACTTCATTTGCTGCCTTTGCCAACCTCCGAGCTTAGATGGCTCAAGACAGAATGGAAATATGGGAGAAATGCTAGTCGTTCTTCCTTTTCAAAGGTTTAAATACAGGAAGTGCTTTGAAATAAAAATTTCCCCCATGGACTTTTGATGTCAGACTGAGCAGATAAAATAGATGATATTTTATCAAACTTACCAAGATTATAAGAGAGCATGGAATAAATTCCTTAATGCTTGCATGGGTGTACATGCCCTTTGGAATTCTCATTGGGCCTCCTAGAGATTATTCATGCACCCCCAAATATTTATTGACAGTATACTTAGTGCCAGGCACTGTGCTATGTAGTAAGGCTACCCAGAGGAAGAAGACAGATGTAATCATTGTCCTTTGGAGCTTGGAAGTAGGATAGGCAGATCTGAATGAAATGTTGAACAACTATAGAAATATAATTTGTAATAAGGGCTCAGAGGGAAAACTAGAGTATTCTAAGAGTGTATAAGAGGGGGCATCCATGAGCAAAGGGACTAATGAGCAAAGACATGAAGGAAGAACACACGTGAAGAGAATGTGTGTGTGCGTGTGTGTGTGTGTGTGTCTTGGGAAGAAGGAAGGCAGAGGAATTGTTTGGGGTTTAAGAAACAGAAAGACAGTGCAGCAGCAGTGCAGAGAGCAAGAGGAAGAATGGTACACTCGAATGCTATAGACAGTGGCCGGGAGCCTTGGAAAAGATTTTTTTCTTTTTTGAAAGAACAGTAAGAATCCATTAAAGGATACTAAGTAGGGGGACAGGTGATCAGATTTACACTTTTAAGAGATATTTTGATTGTTGTATGGAGATGAGATTCAGAAGGGAGTCTGTGTGGAAGCCAAGAGATCCATTAGGAGGGTGTAGTAGAATCGTGGCTTGGACAAAGCTGGTAGTAGAGTAGATGGAGAAAATGAATGGATTTGATAATTATTTAGGTGATCAAAACAGTGGGACTTGGTGATGGACTGGCTACAGGAGGAGGAGGAAAAGAAGCTGGCATCAAGGATATGTCCAGGTTTCTAGCTCACATAAATGAGTGGGTGGTGGTGTCACTCATGGAGATGCACTCATGCTGGGGGAGGGCATTGGTGTAGAGACTCAAGAGTTCAGTGTTGAACATGTTAGCATGAGGGACCTTTGAGACCACCTTTGAGATGAAAGTAAGTAGCTGAGTACCAGGACTATATTTAGGAAAGCAGGCTGGGCTAGAGATGGACATGTGAGAACCGTCTTAGCCTTGGATTGAGCTACGATTAGATGGTGTCAGAAAAGTGAGAAGCCTTTTCCTGTGCCCTTTTAAGGTTGACACAGTGCCTTAAGAGCCTAACACAGAAGTAAGTAAGTTTCCATAAAACCCAGAGACGATATTGCAAAATTCCTCTTTGGATCATGTCTGGAGTTACAGCTGAAAAAAAAAAGAAAAGAAAAAGAAGAGGAGAATACAAAATGAGCCTCAGGCAGCTCCAAAATTCCTCCTCTGTAAAACTGTCTCCACCACAAATTGTGGCCCTTGGCCCACGCAGTTCTTCTGTGTGCCGTGTGTGATATATTTGCACCTCATTGCTGATGGACTTTTTCTCTTTTCCAGTCCAAACCTTTCTTTTTACCCTCTGATTGGATGATTTCATATCTTTTGTTTTCAAGCTTGCTAATTCTTTCCTCTGTTTGATCAAGTCTGCTGTTGAAGCTATGTAATGAGTTTTTCAGTTCAATTATTCTAGTCTCTATTCCTAGAATTTCTATCTGATTTTGTTTAATTATTCCTATTTCTTTGTCAAATTTCTAATTTTGTTCCTCGATTGTTTTCCACTTTTTTTTTTTTTTTTTTTTTTTTTTTTTGAGACAGAGTCTCACTCTGTTGTCTAGGCTAGAGTGCAGTGGCATGATCTCAGCTCACTGCAACCTCCGCCTCCTGGGTTCAAGCGATTATCTTGCCTCAGCCTCCCAAGTAGCTGGGATTACAGGTGAACACCACCACACCTGGCTAATTTTTGTATTTTTAGTAGAGACAGGGTTTTGCCACGTTGGCCAGGATGGTCTTGAACTCCTGACCTTGTGATCTGCCTGCCTTGGCCTCCCAAAGTGCTGGGATTACAGGTGTGAGCCACCACACCCACCCTGTTTTCCAAGTTTTATTTAATTTTCTATTTGTATTTTCTTGTGATTCACTTAACTTGTTTAAGAGGATTCTGAATTCTCTGTCTCACATTTCATAGATCTTCAATTCTTCTGGGCCTGTTGTTAGAACTTTGTTGTTGTTGTTGTTGTTGTTTTGGTGACATCATATCTCCCTGAGTTTTCTCAATCTTTGTATCTTTACACTGATGTTTGCCTATCTGAGGAAACAGGCACCTCTTCCAGTTTTCGCAGGTGTTCTTTGCTTGTGTTAGACCTTTACTACTTAGTACTGGAATTTAAACACTGACCTGTTGTTTCTCCCCATTTTGGGGAGGACTTACAATGGGCACCAGAACTAAAACACTGCACTGGAGCTAAAGTGTTGTTTTGTCATTGTTTCTTGGTCTAGGGAAAACTTATAGTAAGCACAGGAGGCTAAATGTTGCCCCGAACTATATGGCCACCCTGCCATATGGGAAAGACTTAAGCAGGTACTGGAACTTAATCCTAACCTTTTAGTTGTCTCTGGGCCAAGAAAACGCTTTCTGCAAGTACCTGGGCATCGTGGAAAATCCAGCCAGGCATTTGGGCCTTTCCACGGAGTGTGCCCCGTGCAGCACTATGGCTCCAGCCAGTCTCTTCAACATGGCATCCCCACCAATCAGAGCACAGAGTAGCCACCAAGATCCAAGTGCCAGTGCTGCAGTCCGCATCCTGCTGTTTGTCTCTAAGTCATCCCAGGTGGTTCAGCCCTCCCAGCACTCCCAGTGGTTCCCACGGGACAGAGTGGGCTTCCCTTGAAGATTCCCAGACCATAGAGAGATCAAATGTCCACCTCTAATTCCCTCCTCTAACTCCTGAAACAATGGATTGGGGTAAATTCTCTGTTCATAGCATCCTGCCTGGTTAGGGGAGGGGACAGCACAGTCTGAAACGATGACTTCCCTTACGGGTCACAGATTCTCTCAGTTCTATGGGTCCAGGGTTTTCTCTGCTTCTCCTCCAAGTGCTGGTGTGTTGGTGAGCTCAGGGTGGTATTCTGGTCTTGAATAGTTTTTAGTTGTATTTTTCTGAGAGGAGTGATGCCAAGGGACCTTCTACTCTGCCATCTTGGTGACATCACACCAGTCCAAATTTTTCATCAACACATCATCTACATAGTTTGTATTCTTGCTAAGGATGTACAGTCTGAATCTAATTATCAGAAAACGATCAGACAAATTGAGATTATGGAGCAATATACAAGTCAAGTAGTGTGGCGCTTTCAAAAGTGTCCATTTCATTAAAGACAAAATGAAATTAAATTAAAATAAAAAACAAGGAGACAGGTCAGACGCAGTGGCTCGTGCCTGTAATCCCAGCACTTTGGGAGGCCGAGGCGAGTGGATCACCTGAAAGGTCAGGAGTTCCAGACCAGCCTGGCCAACATGGTGAAACCCCGTCTCTACTAAAAATACAAAAATTAGCTAAGCACAGTGGCAGGCACCTGTAATCCCAGCTACTGGGCAGGCTGAGGCAGGAGAATTGCTTGAACCCAGGAGGTGGAGGTTGCGGTGAGCCAAGATTGTGCCACTGTACTACTGTCTGGGCAACAGAGTGAGAGGCTCCGTCTCAAAAACAAAACAAAAGAAACAAGGAGACAGTTCTGGAATCTTGATTTAAGGAAACCAAGGAGACATAACAACCAAAGGAATACATGACCCTTGATTGGATCCTCCTAAATTGAAAGGAAAAAATTATAAGGGTTATTTTAAGGACAATAGGGAAAATTGAAACATGGTATATTAGATAATATTATTGTATCAATGCTAAATCTCTTGGGGGTGATCATGCTATTGGAGTTATGCAGGAGAATGTCCTGGTTCTCAGGAGGTACGTACTGAAGTGTTTGGGGATGATGTGTTTGCAACTTTCAACTGGTTCAGGAAAAAAAAAAAGTATATACAGATAGAAATGATACAAATATGGGAATGTTTTAACAAATTGGAGACTCTAAGTGAAAAGTATATGGGTATTCATTGTACTACTCTTGTAAATTTTCTTTAAGTTTTAAATTTTTCAAGAGAAAAAGTTAAAGAAATTGCAATGACTTCTAAGACCAACTATCCAGAGTTAGGCCAGACTTCACAAGCTATGGGTATAATCTTCCACAAGACACAAGACTGCCCTCACTTCAGACACCAGCTGCAAGTTTGGGGATCCCCAGGCCACTCTCACATCTGACCAACTGGCTACAAACTCGGGAGTTCTCGTTACCCCCTCAAGTTTGATAATTCACTAGAATCACTCACAGAACTCAGGAAAGTTCTGTCCTTACAATTATAGTTTTATTATAGCACAAGGATATGAATCAGAACTAGCCACAAGGAGAATACATAGGCCAAGGTCTGAGAGGGTTCCAGATGCAAAACTTCCATTGTCTTCTCCTAGTGGAGTCAGGGCTCATTGCCCTCCCCGCATGTTAATATGTGACAATACACAAGGTACCGCCAATCAAGGAAGCTCACCTAAATTAGTGTCCAGAGCTTTCACTGGGGTCTTACTTTGTAGGCGTGATCGATTGAATCACTGGCTATGCCCCACCTGCTTCTCCTCCTCTGAGGAGTGATATCACATGGCTAAAAGCCCCATTCCTCTAATCACACCATGGTTCTTCCTAGTGTGGCCTGCTCCCACCCTGAGTCATCTCATTAGCTTAAACTATCAAGGTCCACCACCATGCAAAACAGAGACACTCCTCTCATTCAGAAAATTCCAATTATTTACAGGTTATCTACCTTCTAAGAACCCAGGACAAAGGCAAGCCAACTTTTTCATTTTTTTTGTCCAGGCTGAAGTGCAGCGGCACAATCTTAGGTCACTGCATCCTCCACCTCCCGGGTTCAAGCAATTCTCCTGCCTCAGCCTTCACGGTAGCTAGGATAACAGGCACCCGTCACCACGCCCAGCTATTTTTTTTTTTTTTTTTTTTTTTTTTTGTATTTTCAGTAGAGACGGGGTTTCACCAAGTAGACCAGGCTGGTCTCAAACTCCTGACCTCTGGCGATCTGCCCACCTCGGCCTCCCAAAGTGCTGGGATTATAGGCATGAGCCACTGCCCCGGCCCAACTTTTTTATTACACAGAATTAAGAGTTTAAAAAAAAATTGTATATGCAAATATTTAAAACATCCATCCAGCACCACAGTAGGTGGGCCTAGAGCACTAGAATTAAAAAAGAAAAAAAATTAATAACTGCTAGACTCCAGGGATATTGTTTCAGCTCCATGCTCCCTCCAAACAGCAGCAAAATCTGTTTGCATCTTGAATTTGAAGAGGCTACTCAGATGTCTCAACAATTCCCATTTCAAAGGCATTAGGATAAGTCATTTCACTTTTCTACACCGGGCCAGCCACAAACAGTAAATATACAGTTGTGTAGGAGTGACAAATGAAAGGAAATAATTTACATCTGTTGCCCAATATGTTCCAATTCAATTTACTATGCCAAATTCTTATGATAATCACAGCCTATACTACTTCAGTCAAATCAGATCCCTCTAACTCTCCAACCCAAACAGGGAGGAACTCAGGATTCATGAGCAGTGTGAAAAATCACTGTATAATTGCAAATTAGAACCATAATCAGCCCTCTGGACCCTGAGCCCTCTTCATCACTATGCTGTGAACCAAGATGACTTCTTGTGAATGTATCTGCAGGAGAAAAACACCAAAGCACTGACAGAGAGCAAACCCTTGTTCCTAGACCCAGTGGAGAGAACAGAGGGAAGAAATGTCTGTAAAAAAATGAAACGAGGAGGCTTGTTATTCAACAAATGGGGGCTCTAGGAGATTAGTGTTCTCTCTATAGCTAGTTTTTAATTAATCATTTATTTGTTTATTTATTTTAGTTTTTGAGATGGAGTTTCACTCGGTCGCCCAGGCTGGAGTGCAATGGTGCAATCTCAGTTCACTGCAACCTCTGCCTCCCAGGTTCAAGTGATTCTCCTGCCTCAGCCTCCTGAGTAGCTGGGATTACAGTCTGCGCCACCACACTCAGCTAATTTTTTTGTATTTTTAGTAGATATGGGGTTTCACCATGTTGGCAGGCTGGTCTCAAACTCCTGACCTCATGATCTGCCTGCCTCGGCCTCCCAAAGTGCTGAGATTACAGGCGTGAGCCACCGTGCCCAGCCACTAGTTTATTTTTAAATACGAAAGTGACGACTGGGCCTAGTGGCTCATGCCTGTAATCCCAGCACTTTGGGAGGCCGAGGCAGGTGTATCACCTGAGATCAGGCATTCAAGAACAGCCTGACCAACATGGTGGAACCCTGGCTCTACTAAAAATACAAAAAATTACCAGGGCATGGTGGCGGGCACCTGTAATCCCAGCTGCTCGGGAGGCTGAGGCAGGAGAATGGCTTCAACCCGGGAGGCGGAGGTTGCAGTGAGCCAAGATGGTGCCATTGCACTCCAGCCTGGGCAACAAGAGCAAAACTCCGTTAAAAAAGAAAAGAAAGAAAGAAAGAAAAAGAAAGAAAGAGAGAAAAAGAAAGAAAGAAAGAAAGAGAAAGAAAGAAGAGAGAAAGAAAGAGAGAAAGAAAAGAGAGAAAGAAAGAGAGAAAGAAAGAAAGAAAGAGAGAAAGAGAAGAGAAAGAGAGAAAGAAGAGAGAAAGAGAAGAAGAAGAAAGAGAGAGAAGAGAGAGAGAGAGAGAGAGAGAGAGAAAGAAAGAAAGAGAAAGAAAGAGAGAGAGAAAGAGATGCATGCATGTAGTATTTTTTGTTTTTTGTGTGTTTTGTTGTTGTTCAAACAGTAAAAGGAGTGACATTCAAAATATTTAATGACTGTTGCAACTAGGGCACAGACCAATCAGGATGACGGATTCAAAGCCACTACGCTGTACTGGGGAGTACCTACTGCACAGCAGATTGGATATACAACAAAGAAAGAGGTCTCTTACCCCAGACTCCCAGCTGCACTCGCCAGAGGTAACCACGTTTATTTCTCAGGACTTATTCCAGAAATGTTTCATGCATCTACCAGCATATCTCTGTGCCTATATATCCCTTTTTGTCTAGAGCATTGCTTTTGAAAACACCATACTGTTCTGTGGCATAGTTTTTTCTTTTAACAATGTATTTTGGCCAGGTACTGTGGCTCACACCTGTAATCCCAACACTTTGCAAGGCCGAGAAATTTGCCCGGTATGCTGGTATGCGCCTGTAGTCCCAGCTACTCAGGAAGCTGAGATGGGAGGATCACTTGAGCCCAGGAGTTCCAGGCTGTAGTGAGCTATGATCCAGCACTCCGGACTGGAGGACAGAGTGAGACAAACAAACAATGTATCTTAGACATCGTTTGTTCTACATCTGTAGCTCATTTTTGTTACACTTTAGCAATGCTACTCAAAGTTTGGTCTGTTTACCAGTGCAGAAACCGTTTGCTACTGGCTTGAGAAAAGATAAGGGAGGAGCTTACACCAGAATGCAAATCAACTATGTCTCTAAGTGCACTGTTTATTTCTGTTGATATATACCCATGACCGTTGAACAACACAGGGGTTAGGGGCAATGACCCCTAGGCAATCGAAAATCCACCCATAACTTTTGACTATCCCCAAAACATGACTATTAATATCCTACTGTTAACTGGAAACCTACCAGTCAACATAAACAGTGGATTGGCACATATTTTGTATGTTATATGTATTTTATGCTGTATTATTACAATAAGATAAGCTAGAGAAAATAAAATATTAATAAAATAAGGAAAACGTATTTGCAATTCATTAATTGGAAGTGGACTGTCATAAAGGTCTACATCTTCACCATCTTCACAATGAGTAGGCTGAGGAGGAGAAGGAGGAGGAGGAGGAGGAGGAGGAAAAGAAAACTTTGGTCTTGCTGCCTCTGAGGTGGCAGAGGTGGAAGAGGTGGAGAAGGGGAAAGGGAGGTAAGACAGGCAGGCATATTTGGTCTAATTTTTATTGAAAAAAATCCACACATAAATGGACTTGTGCAGTTCAAACCCATGTTGTTCAAGGGTCAACTATAGATATATTTTTCTTTTTGTCAGAAAGACTCTCTTGATAAAGTCATTATTTACATTCTGGCTCAAGTTCCTTATCTCCTAGTCAGCCAGTAACAAACAACAGACTGTCTATTTTGAGAAGCACAGCCCCAGAGCATATACTTTAATAAGTTCTTTAACCAGTCCCCTCTTGATGAGCAATTGGGTTCACACAAGTGAACATTCTCGTATGCACACGTCTTCATGCACTTGGGAGAGGATTTCCGTAGCAGAGTCCTAGGAGTATCGAGGATGTGCAATTGATGAAAAAGCTGGTTATGATGGTGCCAGAGAATTAGAAGTGACCTCAGAGTCACTTCTAAATCAAAAATAATGGGTTATTCAACATGAAATTGAGTCATCCAATTGTCACATTTCATTGATGAGAAAGCCAAAACCAGAAAGGTAAAAGCAAGGCCCAAAGTCTAACAAGTCAGTGTCAGGAATGGGACCAACTACTCTGAAAGGCACTGGGTGTCAGCAGAACAACGACCTAGACACAAGGCCTTAGGGCCTGAGCTAAGGGGATGGATGGGTTGACTTTCTCTCCTCCAGCAGTATAACTGGAAACAAGGGTACCTCAGGGTCACCCCAGGGCCTAATCTACAGGAAATCCAGGTTCTGTTTTAATGGGTGCTGCTGAGCTTCCTAGGAACACTCGTGAAGGAGACTTTGGAGCACACTGCTGAGGCCTGTCTTATGCTGCCTCATGGAGGAAAGAAGCAAAAGGCCACATTAGACCAGGATATCCTAAGAAGACAGAAAATTTATTAAGACCTGGAACTTTGAAGAGTTCAGTGATAGTGGGCTCTGGTCAGAGAAAAAGAGGAACAGTAAAAAGGAACTAGGAGCAAATGAAGGATCAAAATGATAGAGAACAGAGCCATATAAGACATGGATGAGGTAGAGGTTCTACAAAAGCTAAAAATGTGGTCACAGATTTAAAAGGAGAAACAGAGCAATGAAGTCCTGGAAGCCAAGAGAGAAAATTTCCAAGAAGAAATAAGCAGACAGCAACAGCAAAAGTTGCAGAGGACTCAAATGAGATGAGGACTTTAAAAGAACCCATGGATTTGGCAACATGGAAGCCACTGGCAGCCTTGTGGAGTCACTTCAGTAAAGCAGGGCCAGCAGAATTCAGACTGCAGTGTATGGAGGAGGGGATGGGAAGTGAGAAAATTGAGCCACTGAGTGTAGACGGTAATTCTTGGACAGACTGGTTGGGAAAGAAGAGAGAAAAAAAGGAGAGTAGAAGGTGGCTGCTAGGGGACATAAGAGTGTATCCTGTAACATTTTTACTCAACCTCTGTGTGCACAGGCAGGTCACTCACTCTCAGGGCCAGAGGTCGCTGGGGGAGAGAAAGGGGAGTCCCAGCTTCCTGTACCAGCCTTCACTGAATCGTGGTTCCCTTAAGATTTGTATAAATTAGCCATAGTAATAGAACTCTGTGCCCACACTGTTTGCAAGATGTGTGCATGGGGTATGATAATAACAATAGCCACCATCTATTGAGAACATATTTATGCAAAGCTAAGAGCTTTACATAAATTATCTCATTTAATCCTTACAACAACTCTGCGAGGTAAGCCTTATACTTTTTTCTTCAATTCAAAAATGGTAAAACCTGAGACACAGAAGGCTTAATTAGCCTGCTACAGGCCATCCAGCAAATAAATGCAGCAACGGGATTCAAACCCCAGTTCATCACACTCCAATGCCTGTGCTCCTATTAAACCAGAGTCCCACAAGCTGGACTCTATGAATCACACGCAATAGGCTCATGTGGGAAACTTTTCAAAAATCCAAAAGCCCAGGTTCCATGAAAGATATACTGACTTTTTTTAAATAAAAACTGGAGCCCAGAATCTGAAATCTCCACAAATGATACTATCAAGCTCTGCAAATGATTCCTATGCTCACGGAAGTCTTCTAAGGCAAAGTATCTACCTCCTTACTGTGTGAGCTGCCTGCCCTTGGTCTTCATCCACCTTAGAATTCACACGGGCTTCCTGAGGATAAAGACAGCCTGGCCTGCTTATTTGAGATAAAGTAGCCTCCCAAGGCCTTAACCTGGACCTACTAAGTGAGCATGTCCACGGGGAAGGCCAGCAGTCTGTTATATATATTTAGCAAGCTCCCCAGGCAATTACTATCTTCAGAGAAGACTGAGAAACTCTGTTCAGTTATTCACAGCTAAAAGTATCCTACATGCTATCCTGGGTTCTAATCTAGGTTCTAACACTTAATCATTCCAAGCTTCACTTTCCTATAAAATGGGCACAAATGTGCCTGCCTGGCAGCGCTGTCGTGAAGAATAGATACCGTACCAATTTAGGATTAGAATTACCTGCTTACGACAAAAACAAAATAACAATGGCTTAAACGAGGGGGTTTATTTTTCCCTCAGGTTAAAGTCTAGAGGTAAGCAATCCAGAGCCGGTATGAGGTCTGGGAGGAAAGACTCTTGCTATTAGTCTGCCCTTTCATCAGTAACACATCGCCTCTTGACACCAAATGGCACATGAGGCTCCAGCCATTTTGTCTACAGCCCTGGGTAAAGAGAAGAAGGGATTCACCACCCAGGCAGGCCAGATCCCCTTAAGGAGTATATCAAAAGGTCCTCGTGATACTTCCGGTTTATATTGCATTGATCAGAACTTAGATACGGGCCCACACCTAGTTGCAAAGAAGGTTAGGATCTTTTTGTTCAGTATCAGGTCTTTGCCACCCCAAATAAATCAGGCCTCTGTTATTTAAAAAAAAAAAAAAAAAAGAGAGAGAGAGAGAGAGGAGAATAAATATTGGTGTTTCAGCCAGGCTCAGTAGCTCACGCCTGTATTCCCAGTCCTTTGGGAGGCCGAGGCAGGTAGATCACCTAAGGTTAGCAGTTCAAGACCAGCCTGGCCAACATGCAGAAGCCCCATCTCTACTAAAAATACAAAAATCAGTGGGACGTGGGGGTGCACGCCTGTAGTCCTAGCTACTTGGGAGGCTGAAGCACAAGAATTGCTTGAACCCAGGAGACAGAGATTGCAGTGAGCTGAGATCATGCCACTGCACTCCAGCCTTGGTGACAGAGCAAGATTCTGTCTCAAAAAAAAAAAAAAAATTGGTGTCTCAGTCACAAGAATGTGCCTCTGCAAACTTCTCACTGCAGGGAGCTGAGGGCACCAGCTGCTGTGCTTTAAAATCTACTGGCTACACCTCCCCTGGAGATGCACCCCACCAATGACTGAGTGCTGAGTACAGAGTCAGACCCAGTTCAAACAGACAAGAGACTCCTTTGTTAGCTGACTTTGGCTCAAGACTCCCTGAGGGTTTTGGAGAACCTTTGTTAGAATGCACCTTCCTTCTACTGCAGGGCAATACGGAATGCCAACCCAGCCTTCTCTCCCTCTCTCCTTTTCTTGGGGTCAGTGGCTCTCCTGGCCTTGTCTAACTCCCTCCCTCCTTCCTTTCACACAAGTATTTCCCCTCGTAAAACAACTGCATGTTTCATCCCATCTTGGTGTCCATTTCTCAAAGCAGCTGACTAACAAAAATGGCAAGTCAATTCACAGTTCCCAGCACAGTTCAGTAATACACATAACACCTGTGGAACTCTTCGATGGGAATGGAGTAGACAATAAATAATAGCTGTGCAGGGGGAGAAGGAGGAAGTAGGGCAGGGCCAACCATGGAGAAAGGAATGTTTTACTGAAAGGTGGGGACACAGGGTCTGAGGCAAATCACTGTTTGATTCTTCTTCACCCCTGAAGTATCTCCATTACAGTAACATTTGGTTAACCACAGCATCAAAGTCAGTGTGAAGAGGGGTATATAGATTCAGGTAATTGTCATAAACCTGTAATCGAGGCCAAAGCAGGAGGATCACTTGAAGCCAGGAGTTCAAGACCAGGCTAGGCAACATGGCAAGACTCCGTTTCTACACAAAAATACAAAAAATAGCTGGGTGTGGTGGCGTGACCCTGTAGTCCCAGCCACTTGGGAGGCTGAGTGGGGAGGATCACTTGAGCCTGGGAGGCAGAGGTTGCAGTGAGCCGAGATCATGCCACTGTACTCCAGCCTGGGTGACAGAGAGAGATTCTTTCTCAAAAAAAAAAAAAAAAAAATTGTAATCACAGTACAACTGAATTGGGATTAGTTCACCAATCATTTCAAGTCATTTTTCAACAAAAACAAAGAGGAAAAAAGGCTGTGGTGCAAGCCCCAAGACAAAATCACACAAAATAAACGCAATGTCCCGAGCAACTCTAGTCCTCATGCTGGAAAAACAGTGACCAGATTATTTGTGATGGTGATGTAAGAACACTATTTCCATGAGAACTGTTCAGTGTGGAAGCAAAAGCACAATCTCTACAAAAATAATAAAGAATTTCAGCTGGGCACTCACATCTGTAATCCCAGCACTTTGGGAGGCCAAGGTGGGCGGATCACCTGAGATCAGGAGGAGTTCAGGACCAGCCTGGCCAACATGGTGAGACCTCGTTTCTACTAAAATACAAAAATTAGCCAGGCATGATGGCAGGTGCCTGTAATCCCAGCTACTCGGGAGGCTGAGGTAGGAGAATCGCTTGAACCCAGGAAGTGTAGGTTGCAGTGAGCTGAGATTGCACCATTGTACTCCAGCCTGGGTGACAGAGCGAGACTCTGTCTCAAAAAAAAAAAAAAAGTAATAATAATAAAGAATTTCAAAGAGAAAACACAGGGTGAGAGAAGGTGCAGTGGGGGCACAAGGTGGATGTGAATCTGTATATGACACAAAAGTTCCCTGGGACTTAACCGACATCATGTATGTGGCACATGGTAGGAGCCTAATAAATGACGGTTACTCAGATACATGAATAGCTCCCTCATGGTTGTAGATCACCACTCACAGATCCATTAAAGAAATATTTGTAGGCCAGGCGCGGTGGCTCATGCCTGTAATCCCAGCACTTTGGGAGGCCGAGGCGGGTGGATTACAAGGTCAGGAGATCGAGGCCCTCCTGGCCAACATGGTGAAACCCCGTCTCTACTTAAAATACAAAAATTAGCCAGGCATGGTGGCAGGTGCCTGTAGTCTCAGCTACTCAGGAGGCTGAGGCAGGAGAATCACTTGAACCTGGAAGGCAGAGGTTGCGGTGAGCCGAGATCGCACTTTAGCTCGGGCAACAGAGCAAGAATCCGTCTCAAAAAAAGAAAGAAAGAAAGAAAGATTTGCAGAAAGCCTACCACGTGCCAGGTTCCGTACTAGGCACCAATGATGTCACCATGAATAAGAAAGTTGAAGTCCTTTCCCCTACAGTCCTTCAGAGAAATCTCCTTTGCAGACATTTTACATGGATCCCTCTACCTCTGTCTTTCTACGTTCACAGACTGAATGCGAACCCACATCTATCAGACTTAAAGCTCATATGGGCTGGTCCAATGGTAATGTGTTATCCAAATTTATTAACATTAGTGTCACTAAGATTGCTATGCAACTCACCACTGCTAAATTTGATTTGTCTTTTGAAAAATTAAAGTAAAAGTTGGACAGGGACGGCGGCTTACACCTATAATCCCAGCACTTTGGGAGGCAGAGGTGGGTGGATCACGAGGTCAGGAGATCAAGACCATCCTGGCTAACATGGTGAAACCCCGTCTTTACTAAAAGTACAAAAAATTAGCCGGGTGTGGTGGCAGGCACCTGTAGTCCCAGCTACTCGGGAGGCTAAGGCAGGAGAATGGCATGAACCCGGGAGGCAGAGCTTGCAGTGAGCCGAAAGCACGCCACTGCACTCTAACCTGGGTGACAGAGAGAGACTGCATCTTAAAAAACAAAAAAAAAAAATTAAAGTAAAGTAAAAGTTAAAAATAATGCCCATTCGAATTGCTTCTGAAATATTCTCTTGATCTCTGAAACCAAGTAGACTCACCCATGTAGAATCATCCTTGATGCAACCTTGGATTTCTATTGGCCTTTGTATTCGTCATCTATTGTTGCTTAACAAATTATCCCAAAACTTAACAGCTTAAAATAACAAGCATTTATTATCTCATAGAGCCAAGGAGTGACTTAGCTGCATGGCCTGGCTCATGGTCTCTCATGAGGTTTCTTGCCATCAAGGTGTTAGCCAGGGATTCAGTCTCCGAAGGCTTGACTGGGGCTGGAGGATCTGCTCCCAAGGTGGTACTCTGACATGACTAACAAGGTGGCACTGGCTGTTGACAGTAGGCTCAGTTCTTTACTACATGGGTCTCTCCTTAAGGCTCCTAATGACATGGCAGCTGGTTTTCCCTAGAGCATGATAGGAAGACAGAGACAAAACCAGAGACAGAGAGACCAAGAGACAAGCTATGATGTATTTTAACCTGATCTGAGAAGTGACATACCATAACTTCTCCTGCATTCTGTTTTTGGTGTTTTGTTTTTGTTTCTGTTTGTTTGTTCGAGACAGGGTCTTGATCTGTCACCCAGGTTGGAGTGCAATGGCATGAACACAGTTCACTGCAGCCTCAACCTCCTGGGCCTCAGCCTCTGTAGTATCTGGAACTACAGACTCACACTACTATGCCCGGCTAGTTTTTATAGTTTTTTTAGAGACGAGGTCTCATTTTATTGTCCAGGCTGGTCTCGAACTCCTGGGCTCAAGCAATCCTCCTGCCTCGGCCTCCCAAAGTGCTGGGATTACAGGCATGAGCCACTGTGCCTGGCCCCGCTTCTCCTGCATTCTGCTGGTGACACAGACCATTGCTGGTACTATATGGGAGGGGACCAGATAGGGGTTGCAAACCAGGAGGCAGGATCATTGGTGGCCCTCTTAGAAACTGGTTACCACAGTCTCCAAGAAGAACCCCCTCTCCCCAAACTTCACCTAAAAGCTGGAACAGGGAGGTGCGCAAATTTCACTGTTTCAAAATACAGAGGCACACAGCAAACAGTGAATTTAATCTGTCCTGGAAACTCATGTTTTAAGCCCAGTGGAACTGCTTTTCCTCAATTATACTTGAGCATCATGCCAATAGCCTGCACAGAAGGACATTATAAGAAAGAGCTCCAATTAAGTCATTGCTGTATTGCATCACTGTTCAGTCAGCTGACCCATGGGAAAAATCTTTCTTCAGTCTCAGGGTCAGGAAAAGTTGAGCTTCTCCCAAATATTTGTTTTTCTCATATAAAATCTAGAATTTTGCTACCACTCACATTTCCCTCTTTACTTTGGCCGTTCGGAAGCTCGGAGCCAAACGTGTAAGTAAGCCTTTGCTGGTGTTGACATTTTTGAGCTAATGTCATCTGGGAGTTATTTCTTCCACTTGTTTTCTATTTTCCCTAACTCCCTCAACTTTTTGTCTTATCCTTTTGTATATTTTGTACTTTGGTAATTCCCCTCAAAGCTTTTGTGGATTGAGATGGAGTTTAAATACACAATAAAATGAGTTTTTGCCCAAAAGACTGATGACCTGCATGTGCCATCTAGTGGTGAGAGAGACAACTGCAAGAATAGAAATCTCCCTCATTTTTCAGATGTGTTTTGGATGGAGAGTGGGGAGTAGTGGGCAAGGGAAGAGGAGAGAGACCAGGCCTCCTCTGTGTGCTTTGTCAGGAAATTGAGACTGGTGAGTATTAAGAAGCCTCTAGGCAGGGCCAAGGAGCAGGTGATTCAATGGCTGGAACTGAAAATAATTTATCGGAATCTGAAGAAAAAAATCAAAAAATAGTGAAGAATGAAGGCACTGGCAGTGGAAGGGTTAAGAAAAAAAAGTGCTAGTAAAAGTAAACAATGAAAATAGACCTGATTCAAGCAAGTAATCACTTGAAAGGTGCTTAATGTAGGTTGATTGCAGATGTGACCAGCCATTTTTTAAACATTCACATTAACTGTAGAAAGAAGGTTAGAGTCCAGTGTTTTTATTTTACTTCAGAGAAAACTGGGGCACAGAAGCATTAAGCACTTGTTCAAAGTCATACAGTCTGTGAGTCCCAGGTCCAGGGCAACTACTGGACCAGTCCTCTTTCCCCAGCACCACCCTACTCCTAACTGTACGTAGCAGATGCTCATTTGGGCTTTCCTTTTGCACACAGGATTTCAAAATAAAAATGAGGTCATCACATAAAAATGCTGGATCCAGCATATTTTCAATGAATTATTACTAGCTGGTTTTGTAGCTACGTCTTGACCTACCCCAAAAAATATCAGGGTAGCGGTTCAAAGCACTGGCTTCGTTAATCTTCACTATGTGGCAAGTCATCAGTTCACAATGACAGAGAAGGATTCGAGAAGCCAATGGCAGTAGGTGAGGGAGCCCCAATCTGGGGAAGAGAAAGTAAATTCAGTCATCTACCATGTTAACCTAAGCATCTGCTCTGGACCAGGTTCCAGGCAGGATGCTAGGATGGCAATATCAACAATGCGCTGGCAATGTCTGGAGCTATATGTATCCCGTCTCCCTGTACCCTGACATGTGTTCTTGGACACAACTTCAGCCAAAACTGAGGCATAGCTTGGATCTGGAGGGCCCTTGAAGACCTAGCCCAGGGATCTACAGTCTCAAGTGGAATGTCTTGGAAACAGCCTGAAGTCAAGGACCACTGAGGGGGCTGGAGATACTGTCTAAAAAGGAACATGAGACATTACCATGTTAGACAGCACAAATATGGAACATTTTAATCATCTGAGAGAGTTCTATTGAACAGCACTGGCCAAGAGTGCCCTTTCCCGGATTTTCTGCTCCTCTGAGTCCTACCAGTTCTCCTAAGCCCTTCAAATATCAGCAGAGACTGATATGAGTCACTGATTCCTGGAAAAGGCAGAGCTCTGGGACAATGGCTGTTCCAAGTTGACGTCCTCAGAGGTACAAATGACACACCAGAGACAGAGGGCATCTGAAGTTGTTTCTTAAACTTTCCAGGCTTCTGTGCCGGTAACGGGTGCCAGAGGGGGCAAAAAGAACAGAAGGAATATTGAGGGGCTCAACCGTTGAGATCAGAAAGACCCAATTTCCTATCGAGGTTCTCCATTACTGGTTGGGTAATCTTTAGGCAAAGCCTTTGGGCGCCAGTTTTCTTACCAGCAAAAACTGAGAACTATGTTTGTCACAAAGATTAAATGAGACAGTGGATGAGACAGTGTCTGGCTCGTGGTTAAGTGTAGATTTCTTACTCATCTCTTCTTGCCCTTTTGGAGGCTAATTTCCACTCTGCCAAGGATAAGAACCACATGTCACCTTCTCATCAGGTGACAGGTGGAGGCTAGTCATGGCTAGCTATTCCACTCATTCTGTTAATGAATATTTGTTATGAAAACAGCAACTGGCCAGGTGTGGTGGCTCACACCTGTAATCCCAGCACTTTGGATCACCTGAGGTCAGAAGTTTGAGACCAGCCTGACCAACATGGTGAAACCCCATCTCTACTAAATACAAAAAATTAGCTGGGCATGGTGGTGCACACCTGTAATCCCAGCTACTTGGGAGGCTGAGGCAGAAGAATCGCTTGAACCTGGGAGGCAGAGGTTGCAGTGAGCCGATATTGCACCACTGGACTCCAGCCAGGGTGACATAGCAAGAACCTGTCAAAAAACAAAGAAAGAAAGAAAGAAAGAAAGAAAGAAAGAAAGAAAGAAAGAAAGAAAGAAAGAAAGAAAGAAAGAAAGAAAGAAAGAAAGAAAGAAAGAAAGAGAGAGAGAGAGAGAGAGAGAGAGAGAGAGAGAGAGAGAAAGAAAGAAAGAAAGAAAGAAAGAAAGAAAGAAAGAAAGAAAGAAAGAAAGAAAGAAAGAAAGAAAGAAAGAAAGAAAGAAGAAAGAAAGAAAGAGGGAGGGAGGGAAGGAAGGAGAGAGAGAGAAAGAAAGAAAGAAAAAGAAAAGAAGGAAGGAAGGAAGGAAGGAAGGAAAAGAAAGAAAAGAGCAACTGCCAGGCCTCGTGTTCTGCATCATACAAAGATAGAAAACACGTCCCCAAGAGGAGGAGTTCACTGTCTCATGGGAAAGACTGGTAGGCAAACCAATAGTTATATAGCAGGGGGACAAGAAGTGAATTGAGAGTGCATAGGGAGAGCACAGAGGTGGTGATATTTCAGCCAAGACAGAAAGTGTGAACAGAAGTTTGCCTGATCAGCAAGCACATAAGAGAGGGCATGCCAAGCAGAGATAACAGAACTTGCAAAAAAGGAAGACTGGAAAGTGAGGTAAATCCAGTTACAAAGGTCTCTGAGCACTGTGCTGAGGAGTTCGAGCTAAAACGTGTAGGGGACACAAAGCCTCTAAAGGAAAGTCAAGCCATCATATTTGAGTACTGAAAATATTCCTATACTGCCAGTGTGGATATGATTTAGAAGAGGCAAGACTGGGCCAGGTGCAGTGGCTCACACCTGTAATCCCAGCACTGTGGGAGGCCCATGCAGGCAGATCACCTGAGGTCAAGAGTTCGAGACCAGCCTGACCAACATGGAAAAACCCTGTCTCTACTAAAAATACAAAATTAGCCGGGAGTGGTGGCACATGCCTGTAATCCCAGCTATTCAGGAGGCTAAGGCAGGAGAATCGCTTGAACCTGGGAGGTGGAGATTGCGGTAAGCCAAGATTGTGCCACTACACTCCAGCCTGGGCAACAAGAGTGAAACTCCGTCTCAAAAAAAGAAAAAAGAAGAGGCAAGACTGGTGAAAGGAAAACCAGTCTCAATTTGTTCCACTCTCCCCTACTTCACTGTGTTCCAATCACAAGGGACTTCTCTGAGTTCCTCGAATTACAAAATACCAAGCTCTTTCCCGCTCACAGCCTTTGCACTTGCTGTGCCCTCTGCCTGGACTACTCTTCTCTTGGATGTTACACAGCTTCCTTCTTCTTGGTCTTCGTGTCAAGCATTTCAGACCAAACATTTCTTTCTTTCCCTAATCAATCTAATGTATCAATTTTCCTCCGTTATTCTCTCTTGTAGTATCCTGGGGGTGGGAGTGTTCTATTCATCGCAATTTGAAATTTTATTCTTATTTGTATTATGTGATCAATAGCTGTCTTCCCCATTAGGCTGTAAACACCATGAACGTGAGGTCATGTCTGCCCCTGTTCATCACCATGTCCCCAGCACCCAACACAATGCCTGGCACGGTGCTAACACTCAATAAACACTGCATTTATGAGACAGTGAGTAGAGCCAAGATGATCATGGCTTAACCCAAGGAAGTAGCAGCAAACCTAGGAAAAAGAAACTAATGCTACACAAAGTAAACAGGATAGGTCTTGAGGCAGAATACGGTCTGGAGGCAGAGAACTTAAGGACTTGCTAGAATTAAATCAAATGAAACACTTCAGCTATGATAAGAAATATCCTTTCTTTCCCTCTTCATATTTATTTATTTATTTATTGAGTTCTGCTCTGTCGCCCAGGCTGGAGTGGAATGGCGCGTTCTCCGCTCACTGCAACCTCCGCCTCCCCGATTCAAACGATTCTCCTGCCTCAGCCACCAGGGGATTACAGGCTCATGCCACCACGCCCAGCTAATTTTTTTTTTTTTTTTTTTTTTTTTTTTTTTTTTTTTTTTAAGTAGAGACGGCGTTTCACCGTACTGACCAGGCTGGTCTCGAACTCTTGACCTCAGGTGTCCGCCCGCCTTGGCCTCCCAAAGTGCTGGGATTACAGGTGTGAGCCACCAGGCCCCGCTGAAATATCCTCTGGTAAATGCCTTTGTAACTTTTAGCCTCTTCATTTACGTAGGGCATACACCAAGTAACCAATGGAAACCTCTAGAGGGTATTTAAACCCCAGAAAATTCTGTAACAGTGCTCTTGAGCCCCTATGCTCAGCTGGCTCCCACCCTGTGAAATGTACTTTCGTTTTCAATAAATCTCTGCTTTTGTTGCTTCATTCTTTCCTTGCTTTGTTTGTGGCCTTTTGTCCAATTATTTGTTCAAGACACGAAGAACCTGAACACCCTTCACTAGTGACAGTTTGAGACAAGTATCAGAATCAGTTCGGCCTGTACCGAGTTCTAACTGCACTTCTAGCCGTAGAGCCTGGGCAGGTCAACCACCTTTTATCCACCACGCCCTCCCTATTTCCCTCGTAAAATGAGAACGACACCCTTGCAGCTTGGCTGAGCGAATGTCCTCAAACGCACAAAAAACAGTGATAGGGATGGGGCCGCGGGTTCTGAGGGCCCAAATGAGCACACCCGGAATAGCAGCAGGCGCTCCATGAGGGCGGAAGTCACAGCTTGATCTAAGTACGGTGGGTAAAATGGATCCCCCATATGCGCAGCGCCATGGTTCTTTGTAACCTCATAAAGGGTCCGATGAGCAGCAGGGGCTGGAGAGTAATTTAGGGCCAATATCATTTGTTTCTTTTACATAATTTCGCCATTTCTCAGAATTCTAAAATTTGTTTAATCGAAATATCAGCTTGAGGGATGCGGAAAACTACAGAGTAGAAGGAAAATCTCCGCTGAGGGATAACCAAGACGTAGAGATGGGAAAATGTTCATGCTCAGCACCCCCTGGCGGGAGGGAGGAGCTGATGTGGAAGATCCCCGCAGCCCCGCCTCTTTCGCGCTGTTTCCAGTCCCACTCGGGACCCCCGGGGAGTGCTAGCGGCACTCGGAGACCTTCACGTTACTACATTGCCCAGGGGACCCCGAGGCCGGCGTGGGTCTCCTCACAAAGGGAGGGGCCGAGCCGTTAGATGCGTGTTGTTTTAATCGAGCAGGTTTCGCCCTTCCCCGTCACCCTGTGAAGCTTCCAAAAAACGTCCGGCCAACCACACGGATCCCATCTAATGAGCCAGGAGGAAGTAGGCGCCTTCTGCGAAATGTAGTTTCCAGGAAGGCTTGTGGGAAACAGAGTCCGAGGCAGGCGACAGAGCGCTCTTGCAACCGGATAGAGCCTGGCTCGGGGCGCGTCACGTGACCTGGGCACCCAACTGTTCCGGGACGTGGACTTTGCCTGAGCTGCTGTTAGGAGACGTGCTCAGGTCGGGAGCAGCTCCTGCCATCGCCTGGGCTCGACTTCTGGACTGGCCTCCAAAAGTCTACGCAGTCCCTGCGTCTTCCCTGTTCCTTTGCGCTGACCTCATATTTGCATACACTGAAACTTGTGGCTCTCCCTGTCTTGGAGTGGTAGGCTCTGTAGGACCTCACCGTGTTCTCTTACCCATGGTTTCTGCGGCAGCCAAAATGAGCCACTCCATGTACTTCAGAGCTTTAGGGAATAAACCATTAATCAAGTCATTTGATTACCTCATCTTTGAGGACCTTTTCCACTACCTGTTCACACTCCTTGTGCTCACCCACGACTGTCCCTCAGAAACTTAAGTCCTGTGACCCTTCTGCATTCTATCAGTCTTCTAGTTTCATTTCTTGTCCTAGCCAACCTAAATCCTAAGAATCCTCTCCTGCCTTATTTCCTTCTGTAACAACCTCAAACCCTGGATTAATAGTTGCCTAATTTGGGTCTACTGGGTGCAACTGGAGTGGGGGAATACATCGCCACAGGTTGGTGCCACTAAAATCAAGGTTTCAGACTTCAACTAAGCCCTAAATTCAACCAGCTGGTTACAGCACTGTGGGGAAGGAGGCTAACCAATAGAGGGAAGGGATTTGTTACCAAGAGTCCTGGTGGAAATACAAGGCTTTGGAAGGACTATCTTTATTGCCTCCCACCTCACCCCTACACTTCATGTTTGTACTAGAATGGCACAAGAATGAAATGTAGAATTGATGCAGGCAAACCCAAAAGTAGGGGCTCAGCTTGGGCGGGTTCTTGGCTTCACCCAGGAAAGAATTCAAGACTGACCCAACAGTAAAAGAAAGCAAGTTTGTTTGAGCAACAGTGTATAGGAAAATGGCTGCTCCATAGACAGAGCAGAGCTATCCCATAGGCAGAATGGCACTCATGGATTGCTGAATAGCTATCTTTATATTCACTCTTAATTATATGCTTAATAAGGAACAGGTTGTTCACAAACTTTCTAAAAAAGGGGCAGGGAGCTCCTGGAACCATATAAAGTAACTTTAGGATTTTTGCCACAGAATTTGTAAAGTGTCATGGCACTTGTGGGAGTGTCTATGTGCAAATGTAGTATAACTCCTAGTCCTGGTTAGTTTTGGCTGGTTTCTTTGCTACATCCTGTCCTGATCAGCAGGGTCGTGACCAGTGCTCAGAAAACAAGCCCTGCTAATCTCTTACCTCATTACCCCTTCAGAGATTATATACTCCTCTTTAATCATAAAGGGTTGTAGAAGGGTGGAGGTCCATCCTCTGTCACTGCCTCCTACTGATTTTGTGGGCATAGTGTCCTCCTCTTGTGCCTGTGGGGACTTATGAGAAACAGGTTTAATTCTGGACAGGTGTACCCAGCTAGTGACTCCCTGAAGTTCAACAGCAGTGGGGATGCTTAACAATGCCTGGTTGGGTACCTTCCATTTTGGTTATAATTGATCCTCGGAGGATCCTTCTTCCCAAGTTTTTGATAGGACTCTGTCTCCTGGTTGAACAGGGGAGCTATTTTTTTTCCTTTGTGAAAAAGGGCAATACCTTATTTCCATATTCTTGAAGGGCCTTTTGAACCTGGTCTAAGTTAATATGAGTAAGCATTCTATATGTTTCCTCATCAAACAGGAAGTCTGAAGTTAAAAAAGGGCCCCCCATAGGCCATTTCAAATGGGCTAAGTTTTAAGGTTCCCTTCAGAGCCATCCTTATGCACAAAAGGGCCATGGGAAGGAGAGAGACCCAGGTCTCTGAGGTCTCCTGACAGTTTTGCTAATGCCCTTTTTAAAACATGATTGGCTTTTTCTACCTTACCTAAGGATTGAGGCCTCTAGGAGGAGTAAAGATGATAGATAATGCTTAAGGCTGAGGAAACCTGCTGGGTCACTTTAGCTGTGAAGGAAGGTCTCTTATCACTTTGCAAACATTTTGGTAATTCAAAACTTGGGATGATTTTTTTTAAGTAACAATGTGGACACTTCCAGTGCTTTTTCTGTCCTTGTGGGGAAAGCTTCTATCCACCTGATGAAATTGTTATAAGTACTAGCAAATACTTTAGTCCTCTGTATACAGTGGCATCTGGGTGAAACCTATTTGCTAGTCTTCCCCAATGCAGGTTTGAGTAGGGGTAGGGGTATAGGGTGGCTTCCTGAGTTGTTACGGGCAGAGTTCACAGGCCCTGGTGGCCCTTTTTATAGTCTGAAATAGCCCTGCTATTCCAGAATAGGTAAGTCCCTGCCTAACCCCAATGTTAAATGGATTACTGATGGGAGTAACCTTATTCATGAGTGAGTAAAGAAGGCAGGCCAACAAGAAGTTGAGGCCAAAGCTTACCTCCTCAAACTGTTGCTTAAAAAGTGGAATTAATCATTCTAATTAGGGACCTCTGATAGGGAAAAGACTTAAGAGTCAATATATTTACTGATTCAAGGCACAAAAATCGCTTGAGCCCTGGAAGTGGAGGTTGCAGTGAGCCGAGATCGTGTCATCGCACTCCCGCTTGAGCTACAGAGTGAGACTCCATCTAAAAAAAAAAAAAAAAAAAAAGTATATCTATATATATATGTGTGTATGTGTGCATATATATATGTTTGTGTGTGTATATATATACACATATATACATATATGTGTGTGTGTGTAAACCATTTAACATTGGGGTTAGGCAGGGACTTATCTAGCTTTAAAAGTCAGGCCTGCTAGAGTAGGTCTGTTCTACCGTTTTCACTGTTCTTGGCACATGGAGTCCAGCAACAGGGTAGCAGCATTTAAAACCTGACATACTTTAAGGGGAAGCTCTTGGGTATCGAGCAGAAGGGTCTAACATTTGAGCAACTGACTCCCTGTTAGCCATTAATGTCCTTTTGCTCTAGGACCTAGTGTACTTGATTGAGAGGGGAAAGTAATGACATCTAATTTTTGTCCCAAGGAAGAATTCCTTGCTTATTTTTTATTTATTTTTTTTTTCAGATGGAGTCTTGCTCTGTTGCCAGGCTGGAGTGGAGTGGCGCGATCTTGGCTCACTGCAACCTCTGCCTCCTGAGTTCAAGCAATTCCCCTGCCTCAGCCTCCTGAGTAGCTGGGACTACTGGCACATGCCACCACACCAGCTAATTTTTTTGTATTTTAGTAGAGATGGGGTTTCACCATGTTGGCCAGGATGGTCTGGATCTTCTGACCTCATGATCCATGTGCTGGGATTACAGGCGTGAGCCACCGCGACCAGCCGACTTCCTGGCTTCTTCTACCAATAGAGTGGTGGTGGCCACAGCTCACAAGCATCCTGGCCATCTGGCCACCACCTGATCTAGCTGTTTAGAGAAATAAGCCCTGGTCTAGGATTATTCCCTAGCCTTTGAGTTAGAACACCCAAAGGCATCCCTTGTTTTTCAGCCACAAAGAGAGTGAAAGGTTTTTCTAAGTTTGGGAGTCACAAAGCAAGGGCCGTTCCCAGATTTTCTTTTAAGGTTAGGAATGCCTGTTGGCAGTTTCCATCCCAGTTCAAAGGCTCGTGATCATTCACTTTTAGAGCTTCATAGAGTGGTTTTGCTATGACCCCAAACCAGGGAATCCAGATATGGCAGAAGCCAGCCATTCCCAAAAAGGTTCTTAACTGTTTCTTAGTCTGATGGCACTGGAGTGCCAGAATGGTCTCTTTTCATTCCTGGGCTATTGTCCTGGTTCCAGGAATGAGCATGTATCACAAGTATTTAACCATTTGCACAGAAATCTGGGCCTTGTGAGGGATACCCGATACCTTTATTTTCCCAAGAAATTAAGGACCTGAATTATATTTTTATCAGAGTTGTCCCTAGTAGGGCTGGAAATTAATAGGTCATCCACATATTTTAGGAGGGATCAATTCATTAACTGCGGTTCCCTTAATTCTTTTGGCAGTGCCTCCCCAAAGAGATGAGGACTGACCCTGAAGCTTTTGGAAAAGACATTCCAGGTAAACAGAGATGTAGCATGAGCGTCTGGACCAGTCCACTCAAAAGCTAAAATATACTAGGAGTCTGGGCACAAAGGTATACAAAGGAAAGCATCCTTTAAGTCTCATATGATGAATCAATTAGCATCTTCAGAGACTTAGGTCAATATTGTATAAGGGTTAGGAACTATTGGATGGACTGGAACTAATGCCTCATTAACTCCCTTCAGATCCTGAAGAAATCCATATTCCTCACTTGGTTTCTTTACAGGCAGGATGGTAGTATTACATGGGGACTGACAGGGTTGTAATAGTCCTTACTTTAGAAACTTCTATCCGGGGCTGTATCTCCCCTTTTGCTTCAAGTCTCAAAGGATATTTTTTCCATGGGTAAAACATTAACAACTCTATCAGGAACTTCTTTGTCCTAAACAGAAGAGTCTACTTGAGAAGTAATATGCAGTGGAAGGAAAGTCTCTTCTTTATCTGTAGTAAGTCAAGCACTTAGAACTAGAAGTAGTGCCCCTTCCTGGCCTATTGCCTTTTTGTGGGGCTCTCCAAATTGAACTGTGGCTTGTAATTGGAAAAGTAAGTCTCTTCCCAGTAAAGGAATAGTGCACTGAGACATAAGCTAGAACCTGTGGGAAAACATATGGTCCGCTACAGTGCAACCAAGGGGATGGGTGAATCTCCTAATTTTTGGCTGGCTATCAATCATGTACCTTGTACAAGGTGGTACCCTTGTACCACCAGTATGGCACAAGAGTAGGAAGTCAGTGGCCCTGAGAAATGGGTCAGAACTGAGAAGGCTGCTCCTATATCCAATAAGAACTCAGTATTCTTACCTGCCACATCAAGAGTTACCCAAGGTTCCTCTGTGGAGATGATAAGGTGTCCAGTGGGAGCTATGGGGAACCTCAGGTCCCATCACTTCTCTGTTGTCTTGGCCATTACGGGTTTGAGTGGCCCAGATTCCCCTTGGAGTCTGAGGCAGTCCCTTTTCCAGTGGCCCTCTTTCTTGCTTGTGGTAGGCACACTGATTGGGGCCAGCAAATTGGGCGCTATTGTCTGGGCAGCCCAGACACCGATCTTGCAACACTTCCTTGGGACGAGTAACCTTGAGGCAGCAGGTGGCTTAAGGCAGCCACTAACAATTGGGCTTTTTGGCTTTTTCTTTTGGTTTTCTCTGCTTCCTTTGCTCTGTCCCTGTTGTTGTAAACCCTAATGGCCATGTACAGGAGTTGACTCGTGGGAGTTTGAGGTCCCATTTCTGCCTTTTGTAACTTCCTCATAATGCTAGGGGCATATTAAGTAATAAAATGCATACCCAGGAGAGCTCACCCTTCCAGGGAGTTTGGGTCTACATTAGCATATTTCCTGCTTGCCTCAACCAAACGGTCCTGAAATAGAGTGAGATTTTTGTCCTTCCTCTGAGTTACTTCTCTAACCTTGTCGTAATTAACTGGCTTAACCACACACTTTTCCATACCTCCTATTAAACAAGTTACCATGTGATTTCTGTGTTCAAGGTCTTGGGAACCCCACTGGTAATCCCATTGAGGGACCAGATCTAGAGCTGCATCCCCCCTCACATGATAAATGGCATGGCCTTAGTTACCAGTTGCCACTCCATTCGCATATTCATGAGCAGTACCCAGAATCCTTTGTTTCTCCTCTACAGCACAGCAGGTAAACAATAATATTTGCAAGTCATGCCATTTTAAATCAAAGAACATGATCAACTGGACAAACTTCTCTATAAACTTCCCTGGATCCTCTGAAAACCAACCAAATTTCTCCTTGCATAAAGCCAAATCAGACACAGAAAAAGGCACATGGCTGAGTACAGTGGCTCACACCTGTAATCCTAGCACTTCAAAAAGCCAGGATGGGCAGATCACTTGAGCCTAGGACTTCGACTCCAGAGTCAGGCATCCCAGAGTCAGGACAACAGAGGACCTCTCAAAATTAGAAAAGAAGGGGTTAAAAACAAACACGGGAAGTGTCTTGTCTTACACTGAACAGAAACAATTGCCCAAATGTCTAAAGAAAAGACCACAAACATGACAACAAAATAAGTGTAAAAGTGAAATGGCGGTCATTAGACACTAAAGAGAAAAAGGAAGGTCCAGGAGAAAGGGTGACAAGAACATGCCAGGCCTGCTGCCATTTGGGACACTCAAATGATGGGGGACAATGAGCTACCAAGCCAGAGGCTCAGTTCCCATTTCCTGGTTCACCCAAAAAGGTCAATATTGAGGGGGAACAAAGGGAAGACCGACCTTTGTTTGTGGAAGTCAAATGGTGCCAATCTGTCTTAATTTGGGGTTTGGGTGAAGATTTCCCTCAGGTTTCCTTGTCTTGTGAGTTGCCAGGAAAGCTGATGGCTCTGAAAAGAGTCCTTTAGGCACAACCCTACAGCGCAAACTGCCCTAGAGTTACAGCTTCATAGTGTTATAGCTCCACAACTCCGATCTCTACTGAGTCCCTTTGTCCCATTCATCTTGTTTCCACTGTTTGTCCCATCCGGGTCACCAGGCTGATACAGGCAAATCCAAAAAGTGGCGCTCAGCTCAGGAGGGTACTTGGCTTCACCCAGGAAAGAATTCAAGAGTGAGCTGACAGTGAAAGAAAGCAAGTTTATTTGAGCAACAGTGTACAGCCAAGTGACTGCTCCATAGACACAGCAGGCCACCCCATAGGCAGATTGGTCCACAGCAGCACTTGTGGGTTGCCGGCTACCTATATTTATACCCATTCTTAATTATTTGCTAAATAGGGAATGGGTTATTCACAAACTTTACGGAAAAGGGGAAGAGAGTTCCCAGAATTATATAACTTCCAGGTCATTGTCATGGCATTTGTAAACTGTCACGGTACTGGTAGGAGTGCCTTATGCAAGTGCATTATGATTGCTAGTCCCACCTGGCTTTGGCCAGTTTCTTTTCTACATACCATTTAGATAGACAGGGTCCTGACCAGTGCTCAGAAAACAAGTCCCGCTGATCTCCTACCTCAAAACAAACCAAAACATTAATTGTGAGAATATTCTGGAAAGACAATTGGTAAGAAAGAAGATACTGTAAACACTCAAACAGAAATGTAACATAACCTATAATGAATGAAATAAGAAATAGCAAGGGAATATAGCAAAGATGTTAAATCAGTGTAAGTTAAGAGTTCAATGAACCCAGAGAGCAAATGATAAAGTCCTTTAAAAAGCACAATGATGGAAAGAATGGGGTGTTCCTGGTACAAGGCCTGGCATAGGTAATGTTTTGTTAGCTTTCCAGAAAGATTAAAAGATTATGCCCAAAATATTCCCTTGAGAAGTGGCAGGTGTAAGAGGACTCTGGAAAGGACTCTAAGTAATCCAGCTTCAAAAAAATAATTTTTAAAAAGGAGTCTCTTCTTGAGGAGAAATGGAGATCCAAAACAGATGTTCGAGCACATCAGAGGCCCCTACTGTTCTGCATCTGCAGAGGCAGAATCCCATGCAGTCTGCACTCCTGTTGTCACCGAGGCCATTAAGCCATCTCTGAGCACCTGCTGGGGGCCACACACAGCCTGAACCCTCTCCTGGAGTGTGCTGCCAAGCACTGGAGAGGAGATTTAGTTTGGTTTTATTCTTATCATGATCATGTTTTATTAATTTATATCTTTCATTCCCCTATAACATGAGGTTCATTTGTCATCCGTGAAATACCTTAAGCCAGATCTATACTGTTTTCACATACCATGTAATATTTGATATGATTAAGAAAAGCTGTGCTTGCTTTGGCAACACAAACACTAAAATTGGAACAGTGCAGAGATTAGCACATGGCTCCTGTACAAAGATGTCACACAAGTTCATGAAGCATAAAAAAGAAAGAAAAGAACAGCAGTAAACTGGTGAGTTAACAGTTAACTGGAAAAGGTATCGCTTTGAAGGCAATCCAATTTATTACCCTTCGACATATCAGCCTTACCACCTGATTCTAAATTTAAATATTTGCTGTTTACCAACAGGAAATTACAACTCTATTTACATGTGTCTCTGAGGAAAGAGCATGCAGAGAATGGCCACATCTTTACATATGCATGGCAAATATCTGGAACAAAACAAAACAATTCTGGAATCCCACATGACATTAATATTTTAGGAGTAGAGCACAAGATCTCCTAAGAACAACAACAAAAAAACTTCACATTATAGAAAAAGGAATCACATACACATCAATATTGAGTAAGATAGAGCAATATATCTCAAACTACTTGTGCAAAACCAGTTGGGTTTTTGTTCATTTTAATTCATTTCAAACAACACTTTTGTGAAATAAGAGTTTGTTTCCAGAAAAAAATGATATTATAGTAAATTATAGAATACAAAATACAAGCTTCATTTTTTAAATTTTTGATTCAGCATAAATAAAATCACTCTAAAATTGTAGTAAAAGCTCCCAAACACTTAGGGTCAGTACTGTATTTAGTTCATGGCACACCAGATCACTAACTCACACTTGTCCAAGAACCATATTTTGAATACACTGAGATAAAGCGTCTAAAAATGGAGATCTTAGCCTGGCACGGCGGCTCACCCTCCTAGTCCCAGCTACTCAGGAGGCTGAGGCAGGAGGATCTCTTGACCCCGGGAGTTTAGGCTGCAGTGAGCTATGATAGCTCACTGATAGACAGAGTGGTGCGATGTCAGCTCACCGCAACCTCTGCCTCCCAGGTTCAAGTGATTCTCCTGCCTCAGCCTCCCAAGTACTGGGATTGCAGGTGCACACCACCACACTGGTCTAATTTTTGTATTTTTTTTTTTTTTTTTTTTTTGTAGAGATAGGGTTTCGCCATGTTGCCCAGGCTGATCTCAAACTCCTGAGCTCAAGCCATCCACCCGCCTCAGCCTCCCAAACTGCTGGAATTACAGGCAGTAATTGAGCCACTGTGCCTGGTGGATATCTTGTCTCTTAAAAAAAAAAAAAAAAAAACTAAAAATGAAAAAATCATGAAAATGGAGATCTTCCAGAAGCATATCATGTATTACTCCCTGGCTCAAAGTTTCATTATTTTTACAGTATTGACTTTTTTTGAGTGGTAATAATATAGTTTAAAAGGTCAACCAGGAGGGCCAGGTTTAAGAAAACAGGAATCCCCTGTATTTTCTTTCACTTCCCAACTCCCAATTCCTCATTTCCTTCCAAGTTTCTGAATAATAAGCATATGATGCTACTTAAGTGACACATGTCATTCCACATAATACAAATAATTATACAAATAGTCCAAGTAATAATGATACCCATCATCCAACTTGAGAAATAAAGCATTAAATCTAAAGTTTTAGCTCTGTGTTACCCCCTCGATTTCATTTCCTCCTGCCAAAAGGGAATCACATCCTGAATTTGGTGTTTGTTATTCCTCTGTATCTTTTTATACTTTTACTATTAGGTTGCTGCAAAGGTAATTGCAGTTTTTGGGCCAGGCGCGGTGGCTCACACCTGTAATCCCAACACTTTGAGGGGCCGAGGCCAGCGGATAGCCTGAGGTCGGGCATTTGAGATCAGCCTGGCAAACATGGTGAAACCCCGCCTCTACTAAAAATACAAAAATTAGCCTGGTGTGGTGGTGCATGCCTGTAATCCCAGCTACTCGGGAGGTTGAGGCAGGAGAATCGCTTGAACCCGGGTGGCAGTTTGCAGTGAGCTGAGATCGCGCCACTGTACTCCAGCCTGGGTGACAGCAAGACTCTATCTCAAAAAAAAAAAAAAAAAAAAAAAAAAAAAAGCACCAGCCTAACTAATAGATATATGTCTATATTGCAAAATATATATTACTTTTCATGTTTTTAAGTTTTATAAAAATGGTACAATACTTTCTGAAACTTGCTTTTCTAACTTAACATTATGTTTTTGACAGTAATTCACAGTGGCACATCTAGTTGTGGTTCATTAATTTATTTTGTTGTACAGTGTCTCATTATATGAATATACCACAATGTATGTACCCATTCGCCTGTTGGTGGACATTTGGGTGATTTTCTTCTCTCTTTTTTTTTTTTATTGTTACAAACAATGTTACAATGAACTTTCTTGCAAATGTCTCCTCTTGTACATGATAGGAGTGGTAGTGCTGAGTTGCAGGACATAAGCACTTGACCTTTAGATATTGCCTACTGAGTCTCCAAAGTACTTGCGCCAATTTACACTTACTTCTGCAAGTGTATGAGAGTTCCCATTGCTCCATCTAGCTACCAACATCTGCAATTGTCAGACTTTTCCATTTTCCCAATCTGATGCATTTAAAATGGTGCTTTATTGCAGTTTAGTGTGCACTTCCCTGATTCTTAATGAGATTATCTTTTCATACATTTATTGTCCATTTTGGTTTCTTATTCTAAGATTTACCTGTTTGACTTTTACCCATTTTCCAGGTTTTTAAAAAATTATCGATTTATGAGTTATTTATATGTTCTGGAGTCAAATCCTTTGTCAATTATGTATATTGCAAACATTTTCCCCTAATCTGGAGTTAGACATTTCTTTCTTCTTTTTTTTTCGTAAAGATGGAGTCTCACTATGTTTCTCAGGCTGATCTCGAACTCCTGGCCTCAAGCAATCCTCTCGCCTTAGCCTCCCAAACTGCTGGGATTACAGGCATAAGCCACCGTGCCTGCCCTCTTTTCACCGCATTAAGGATGGTTTTCGGAATCCAGGTGTTTTTAATTTCACTGATGTTAACTATCAACTTTTTTCCTTATGAGTTGTGCTTTTTGTATTTTAGTAAATCTTTACTCTAACCCAAGAGTGTAGATATATTCCCACATTCTAAAAGTTTTCTAACTAGATTCCTGAATTCCACTTGGAATTTTATTTGGTCTGAGAATTCCAATTTTGTTTTATTTTTTCTACATGAATAACTTATTACTCATCACTTTTTGAAAAGTCTATCTTTTCTCCACTTACCTGCAATGTCACTGTGTCATATATATCAGATATCAATCTATGGGTGTGTTTCTGGGTTCTGTATTCTGTGCTGATGGTCCAGTTATATATCTTTGTTTCAATGGCACACTTTTTTTTTTCTTTTCTTTTTTTTTTTTTTTTTTTTTTTTTTTTGAGACAGACTTTCACTCTTGTTGCCCAGGATGGAGTGCAATGGCGTGATCTCAGTTCACCACAATCTCCGTCTCCCGGGTTCAAGTAATTCTCCTCCCTCAGCCTCCCGAGTAGCTGGGATTACAGGCATGTGCCAACATGCCTGGCTAATTTTGTATTTTTAGTAGAGACGGGGTTTCTCCATGTTGGTCAGGCTGGTTTTGAACTTCTGACCTCAGGTGATCCGCCTGCCTCAGCCTCCCAAAGTGCTGGGATTACAGGAGTGAGCCATGATGCCAGGCCCACACTGCCTTAATTACCATACTTAATATGTCTTGTTGTATGCTATGGTGAGTTCACCCATTCTCTACTTCTCATTGTGTCTTATCTGTTCTTATATATTTCTATCTACATTTTAGAATCAGCTTAAGTTCCAAAGAAATATGTTAGAATTTTGATTAGAACTGCAGTAAAATCGGCCGGGCATGGCGGCTCATGCCTGTAATCCTAGCACTTTGGGAGGCCGAGGTGGGTGGATTGCCTGAGCTCAGGAGTTCGAGACCAGCTGGCCAACATGGTGAAACACCATCTCTACTAAAATACAAAAAATTAGCTGGGTGTGGTGGCGCGGCTGTAGTCCCAGCTACTCAGGAGGCTGAGGCAGGAGATGACTTGAACCCAGGAGGAGGAGGTTGTGGTGAGCTGAGATCATGCCACTGCACTCCAGCCTGGGTGACAGAGTGAGACTCCCGTCTCCAAAAAAATAATAATAATAAAATAAATCAAAAAGAGAACTGCAATAAAATCTATACATTCCTGTGGAGAATTGACATCTTTATGATATTACATTTTTATGTCCACGTTCATAATATGTTTTTCTGTTTATTTAATAGGTTATATTTAAGATTTTTTCATCACTTTCTAGAATTTTTTCATAAAGGTTTTAAACATCTTTTGTTATCTTTATTGCAAGGTACTTTATCCTTTCTTTCTTGATGTTATAAATGACATCTTTTTAAAAATTGTATTTTCTGTGTCTGAACCGCTTGAAAACAATTGAATCACTTGGTAAACTCTCCTATTGATTCCAAAAGCCTTTTTGTCAATTATCTTGGCTTTCTCTGTGTAAACAATCATATAACCTGTGAATAATTGCATGGAAGTGATGTTCAGTAGGCAAAATAACAGCACCCTAAAGATGTTCATGGCCCAATTCCCCTCGTGTCCCAATTCCCCACATCTGTGACTATGGTACTTTACATGACAAAAAGGACTTTGTATATGTGACTAAATTAAGGATCTTAAGATGGAGAGAGGTTCCTGGATTATCCAGGTGGGCCCAATGTTCTCACAAAGGTCCTTTTAAGGGTGATGCAGTTTTATTTCTTTTTCTTGTCTTCACTGACTAGGCTCTCCAAATACAATGTTGGATAGAAAGGTATTAGAGGACACCTTTGTCATCTTCCTGATTTCAAAGTGAATCACTTTAAAACTTTATTATTATGTATTCTATCTGATGTAAATTATTAGTAGAGCATTTTCATCAAGTTAAAGAAATTGCCTACTTCTGGTTGGCTAAGATTGTTTTTAACTTAAATAACTGCTAAGTTTCATCAAATATTTGTTCCTTGCCTATCAAGATAATCATGTAGATTTTCTCCTTTAGTCTATATTGTAATGATTTATATTAATACAGCATTTTTAAGTTGGATCGATTTTGCATTACTAAAGACCAGCTTGATTCTGCCGTATTCAGCTTGCTAACATTTTCTTCAGAACTCTTCTGTCTATGCTGATGAGTGAAAGTGGCTGTAATTACCTGTCTTCTATTGTCCTCATCTAGTTTTTGTTCAGGGCTATATAGCCTGTACTTGTATTTTGGTTGATTCTTTTCACTTTAGAAATTCCTTTAAACATACTTCCACTTGCCTTTATTTTCCCATATAGTTATAGCTTCTGTTTCAGTCAATATTTCACATTATCAGAATTACATAACTATTATATGCTATTGAGCCACATAATATATTTATATATCCTTTCCTGTACAACTTTTGGGCTTAATAGCCTCCTTTTTCTTTTCTTTTCTCTCTTGCTTTGTTTGTTTGGGGCTTAGTTTCTTGAAACTGTCATGCAGAACTGTAAGTCTCCTCTCAATACACTTAAATATTAGAAAACTGACCAGGTGCATGTTTTTCATGGAGAAATTTCTCCTGGAGATGTCTTGTTGTTTTCCTCCAACCTAGATCTCTTGTGCTCTATGCCTGCTTCCAGTAGTTTTGGGGGGACTTCGTTGGACTAACACTCTTTGTATTCTTTTTTGTTTCTTTCCTGTATTGGAATCTGTGTTTCCATGGTTTCCATGATTTCCTCTATTTACTGGCTCTTTTTGGTGGAGTACATGCTCTCCTTTTGAGAAAGGGTAGGTGGAAGATAAAATTTTTGAGGTCTAACTTGTCTTGAGTGTGTCTTACTTCTGCTCTCTCATATGTTACTTTGTCGGGTCTAGAATTCTAGGTAGGAATCTTGTTCCTTCAGAATCTTAGACGGGCTGTTGTCTTCCATTTCCAGTCTTGCTAATGAGAACACCAATGCGATTCTGATTCTTAGTTTTTTTCATGTGAACTATTTTTCCTGCTGTTATGATAGTCTTTATCTCTGATGCTCTGAAATTTCATATATGCTTTGGAATAGTATTTTTTCCCTCATAGCATTGGACTGTTAGGCCATTTTAATCTGAAAACTCACATCCTTAATTCAGGGAAATCTTATTATATTATTTGGGGTGTGTGTGTGAGAGAGAGAGAGAGAGCAAGAGCGAGAACGAGAGAGAGAGAGAGAGAGAGAGACACTTAACATACAGGTAATTTAAGTTATGAAACATAGTAGTAAAACAAATTCCCAAGAACCTATCACCCAACTTAGGAAATGGAACATGCCCAATGCCTTGAATCATCGTGTACTGACTTTTTCTGATTTCATTCCATCTTCTCCCTTGCCTGCCATGCCTCATCCCCTACCAACTACATAATCACTTTCATTACTTTTTCCCCAATTATGTTGCTTCTTTTTATTGTTTCACTAAATGTGTATGTATTGCTAAACTATACCTCATTCACTTTTTTTTTTTTCTTTTTTTTTGAGACGGAGTCTCGCTTTGTCCCCCCGGCTGGAGTGCAGTGGCGTGATCTCGGCTCACTCCTGGGTTCATGCCATTCTCCTGCCTCAGCCTCTGGAGTAGCTGGGACTACAGGCACCTGCCGCCACGCCCAGCTAATTTTTTTGTATTTTTTTTAGTAGAGACGGGGTTTCACTGTGTTAGCCAGAATGATCTCAATCTCCCGACCTTGTGATCTGCCCTCCTCAGCCTCCCAAAGTGCTGGGATTACAGGCGTGAGCCACCGCGCCTGGCCACCTCATTCACTTTTGCTTTATTTTGAACATCATAGAAATGGCATTGCACAGAGATGGCACTCTTCCACGGTTTGCCTTTCATTCAACATTGTTCCTAAGAATTACCTATATACGTGGCTATAGTTCATTACCTTTTCATTGCAGCGTAGCAGTCTGTTGTGTGAAGATACCACAATTTAGTTATCTATTTTCCCAGCAACAGGCATTAGGTTATTCCCTCTTTTAAAAATTCTGTCTAGTCTACAGATAAAGAAATCTAGTGATCATTTCTTTCCCTCATTTTCTCTCTTCTCTGTGAAAGTTAGTTATTAGATCTTCTGGGCTAAGCCTTGAATTTTCTTACCTTTTCTTTTTTTTCATTTTCTGTTTCTATTTTTCTTCTACTATCTCAGAGAATTCCTCAAATTATATTCCAATTCATCTGTTGATTTTTTAAGATTTCTGCTATCATATTTTGAATTTTCCTTTTTTTCAACATTTATTTTGGATTCAGGGGTTTCATATGCAGGTTTGTTACATGGGTATATTGTATGATGCTGAGGTTTGGGTTACAGAAGATCCCATCACCCAGGTAGTGAGCATATTACCCAGCAGATGGTACTTTAAATTTTCAAGAGCTTTTATTCTTTGGATATTCCCCTTTGTGTGTGTGAGAGACAGAGTCTTGCTCCTGTTGCCCAGGCTAGAGTGCAATGGTGCAATCTCGGCTCACTGCAACCTCTGCCTCCCAGGTTCAAGCGATTCTCCTGCCTCAGCCTCCCAAGTAGCTAGGATTACAATCGTGCACCACCACATCCGGCTAATTTTATATTTTTAGTAGAGACAGGGTTTCTCCATGTTGGTCAGGCTGGTCGCAAACTCCTGACCTCAGGTGATCTGCCCACCTTGGCCTCCCAAAGTGCTGGCATTACAGGCGTGAGCCACCACGCCCGGCTATATATTCCTTTGTATAGCTTACTATGTCATAGTTTTCACAGATACCAGACTTACAAGGTTTAGGATTTTCTTGAAATTTTATTTTGCTTTCTGTAGTCTGTTTTCCTCTACTGTGGCTGGTTGGGTGGTTGATTCATTTATGCCTCTGTCTTTCATGTTAGAAACTCCCCTCTGATGTCAAGTGATGCTAATCTACCTACTCAGACATAATAGTAAAGGGACCAAAATGGTAATTTCAAGTTCTGTGTGTATGGGTGAGGCTCATCTGCCAGTGGACTTCACAGTAGGCTAGTCCGGTGGGGACCCAGCTGTTTCACTGGGGAAACCTGTGTTAGTAGGTCTTTTCTCTTGGCCTAGTCAGTATCCCCAGAGGAATCTTCCATTCTTCTTCCTGGAAACTATAAGCTCTGCCATCATGCTGGCTGCTGAGCAGGGAAAGCGAGTTGGAGGGTTTGCCATCCACAGGTAGACGTCCACTTAGTGCCCATTTTCAGTATAGTTCCCTGATCTCAACTGCACCTGGCATCTCCAACACTAGCATCTCCTCATTTGAAAGTCCCATCCCCTCCAGCTATAGTGGATAGTTGCCTGGCTTGTGCAGAAATGGGGTAGACATCTGGGAGTCTCTTTGCTCCTCGAACAGATAGCCAAGATGTGTCTCCCATTTTCAGCCCCACCCCTTGAAGCTTTGTCATTGCCTGGGGTAATACCTGAGGTTCATTGCCTCACGCCAAGGAAATCGAGGACATGGACACACACAAGAAGTGAGTTTAAGAGTGAAGGTTTAGTGGCCGGGCGCGGTGGCTCACGCCTGGAATCCCAGCACTTTGGGAGGCCAAGGCGGGTGAATCACGAGCTCAGGAGATCGAGACCATCCTGGTTAACACAGTGAAAACCCGTCTCTACTAAAAATAAAAAAAAATTAGCTGCGCGTGGTGGCGGCGCCTGTAGTCCCAGCTACTCGGGAGGCTGAGGCAGGAGAATGGCGTGAACCCTGGAGGCGGAGCTTGCAGTGAGCCGAGATCACACCACTGCACTCCAGCCTGGGCGACAGAGCGAGACTCCGTCTCAAAAAAAATAAATAAAAAATAAAATAAAATAAAATAAAATAAAAAATAAATGAAGGTTTAATAGGCAAAAGAAAGAGAAAGGAAAATGGCTCTCTCTTCTGCAAGAGAGAGAGGCGCCCAAGCGGAACTTCTGGCCCGCGGCAGAGCGCACAGGGTTTCACACACAGGCTTGAGGACGCGGTGTCTGATTTACACAGGGCCCAAAGATTGGTTGGACCTGGTGTGATGTTTATATAGCGTGTGGGGAAGCCGGCCACCCCACCCTAATCTTCTTTATGCAAATGGAGTCTTTGTGTGACTGGGGCCATGTTATCTTCTCCCAACCGCACACGTGGTTGGCAAGGAAAAGGGAAGATGGAGTCATCACTTTGAACACACCTAGTCTCCAGTAGCCCCTTTCCTATTGCCACAACTGCCAGCATTCACCCATGCAAGCTTCTAGCCTGCCTTTCTATGTCTGCAGCTTGATTTTACCGGCTGCTCTCTGTTAGAAAAGAAAATGATTTAGAGGCTGCTTTTCATTAAAAGGAAAAGCTTACCGAGGACTTCCTTACCCTCACTATCTGCCTAAATAATTCCTTTTTAACTCCTGTATCACCCTCATCCCTATCTTCAGGGGTATTCCAATAGGGGTCCTGCAGTAAGAAATCTACCAACTTCTTTTCACTGGGTACCACCCCTCTTTTTAGGTTTAAATTTCAACTTTCTCTGCTCTTCTAAGTAAATTACCACGGACTTAATTGATCACCTTCCAAAATTTTCTTGACATTCATGATCTATTTCTATATCCTCTCTGAAAGTCTTTGTCCTTATACATTTATGGTTTTATTTGTTGTCATTTCTCCACTGTCATTTTGAGGCTTTGAGAAGGAAGAAGATATAAAGGCATATCTTTTCCATGTCGCTACCCATGATGCAGAGATGTTAGAAGGTGGGCAAGTACCTGAGGGGAGAAGCCTAAGAAACTGCAGGCAGTCTGTGGGCCTCCCTCTATGTCTGCAGCAGCCTCTGGTTTTCAGGAGCCTCCATACCGCTGGCCGACTGCCTGACACAGTCGGTATTCAGTTATGTGGCAAGTCAAGAGGAATTCTCTGCGTGTTTGTTCAGACCAGTGACACTTTCACAAAAAGCAACTAAGAAGGTGCTATTGAACTGGGGAAAGAGAATCCAGCTCAGTTAGAGCAAGCAAAAGTCTATTGGAAAAGCATTGATTGCCAAGATCTGGATAAACCTCTCCCACATTCCCTCATTACTGGAGTTAATGCTGGGGAAGGAGGAGAGGGAGGCAATCTTGAGTGCTATTGAGAAATAACCCAGGGTAGCAGAGTTCACAATAGCAGCCCCAGCTCAGACTCCTGGAATCAAGGTGGACATGACTCCCGCACCTGAGGTTGAGTTCCTGAAGGAGGAAAACAGCAGATTTCTCGTCTCCAGTCAGAGGGATCCCCAAAAGGGTAGGAATTGATTAACAACTACTGGCTACCTTGCTTCCAGTGTAGGCAGAGAGCCCCAAACAGGACAGCTGTGTCTCAAACAGGATAAGCTACCCCCTTGCATCTGGCAAACTCAGGGCAGATGGGGCAGGTTCTGAAGGAGGACAGTATAGTAGCTCCTATGCGCCCAGGGCTCTGTGACCTGGGGTTGGGGCATTTTCTCGGAGATAACCAGAGAAGCCCCCATCTAGAAGGGGAGCTGAGCAACTCCACGTGGAATTTCTGAGAAACAGACCGCTGATTTGATGTGAATGCTCACCCTTTTCTTCTGATGCTGAGCAATCTGGAAGCTGCAGTCATCCTGAGAGCTAAGTCATGCCAGACAGGAGTCAGAAAATGGGAGAAGGGCTTGGAGGAGTCGCTCTTGTCCTCCTGAGTAAGCAAGCTAGCTCCAGGATAGCTGTCGCTTTTGTTTGTTTGTTTGTTTGTTTTTAGAGACAGGTCTCTCTCTGTTGTCCAGGCTGGAGTGCAGTAGCACTATCATAGCTCAATGCAGCCTCCACCTCCTGGGCTTAAGCAACCCTCCTGCCACAGCCTCCCAAGTAGCTAGGACCATGGGTGCTCAGCACCACACCAGGATAATTTATTTTTATTTTTTTACTTTTTGTAGAGATGAGGTCTCCGTATGTTGCACAGGCTTGTCTTGAACTCCTGGCCTCAAGCAATCCTCCCACCTCATCCCCACAAAGTGCTGGGATTACAGATGTGCGCCACCTCACCTGACCAAGCTGCTTCTGTTTTCTACAGAGTGGCAGAACTCACATCAATGAGGAAATTGTTCACACAACTGCCTTTCCACTCATGAAGTTGAGTAAGGGAGGGAAGAAGGAAAGACTCACGGCAGATGCTGTTGGTGCCTTGCCCGTAGCCCCTCAGATCCCTGGACCATTTACTGTGTCCACCAGCTCCCCATGCACCTTCACTCCCAACAGCCTGCACCTGCATCTCTTGGTGGAGAGCCTGGGAATTAACATCCCCCTGGGACAGCCCTTAACAAGTGACTGACAAACATGGGAATACAATCCTCTGGCTCTTGCTTCCTGGTGAGGGAAATTGGAAAGTGTCTCCTGAGTTCCCAGGAGAGACAGCCAAAGCAGCCTTCCCCGGACTCTGCCTGCTGCCGTTCCTTTGCCTGGCCTTCTTTCTCTCCTGGTCCCTCTTTCCCGCCCACTCCTAAATGGTTTTTTCTAGGAACACTTCTTAAATAAATAATTTTTATAGGAATCCTCTTCTCAGAGTCTGCTTCCAAAAACTCAACCTAAGACAGCCTCCTATTTCAGAGTCCTTGCTGGTTCGTTGCTACTAAAAAATTGAAAAACCAGTAGCCCTTTGTTTATTAGGCACGTTAAGGATGCTGTGGGTGTAACAAGGTAGACTCTGAGGTGAGGCAAGGATGGAGACTTCAATTACTTCTTTAAATTCAAGGAAGAGAACTGGGCCTCTGAAGGGAACCTGGAGTGGTAAGGAGAGGAGGGAGCTGGGAGTGTGTGGTGGAGAAGGGCTGGGCAGGGTGTGAAAGCTGTCTGTTGTACCGAGCCTTCAGCAAGGCTGCTGCTCACGCAGACTGTGTGGGTGTGAGGTTTGGGGCAAGGGTATCCAATGAAAAGGCTGCTTGGGATGCTGCAGTGCAGAACAGAAGAGCGGGATGGAAAAGCAAAGCAATCCTCCAACTGAACTCAGTTCGTCGCAGCAGAAACTCTGAGCCACCAAAGGACATTATCCACCATGAGCATGCCACACCCACCCACTCCCACCCCCTGTCACACACCAACCCACCAAGAGGTTGAAAGGAATAAAATACATCCCCTGAGATCTGGATTATGCATGCAAATAATCAACTTGAAATAATTATTGAAGGGTAAGTTATAAAATCATCCTAAGAAACTATCCAAAGGCATCTATAACCCTAAAACAGGATTTCCTAATGATTATCGGTTAACAGGATCCTGCAGCAAACACAGGAGTTAACGGAAGGTGGGTGATGCAATTAGAAAGGATAAGCTAAGGCAGTGAATTCCACACCCATAATGTCATAATGCAGGGCTTAGAACACAGCATCCTTCCCCCTACCTATGACCTGAGCCCCTTCCCTGCTCCTCCAGCCCATAACAGAGCCAGCACAGCCCTGGGACTTCCTCTTCTCTCCCCAACCACCTGGGACTCAGCAGCTGTGCCAATAGCCCTGCTCCTGCCTGCCCTCCCACTCCTCAGCCCTGCTGCCAGCTGCCCACTCCATGTGGCCTGGGTCCTAACGGTGGGTGCTCCAGGGCCAGTGAGTTCTAATGAAAACAGGGAGCGGGGGACCTGCCTCCGAATCCACTCTTGTATCTGACTCATTCTCCCTTTTGAATCTTTATTCCACAGACATTGATTCACCACATATCACGTAACAGTCTCTGTCCCTGTCTCTGTTTTTGTTTCTTTCTCTGTCTCTCCCTGATTCCATTCCTGCCTCTCCCCTTGTCCCTTCCTTCCTCCGTCTCTCATCACATCTTCCTTTCCCTCTGCCTATCCCTTCTCCCAGTCCTGGCCTTGTTAATTAAATTGGTCTATGTCTCTGAAGACAGATGACACAGCAAATCTGACACTGCCCACAGAAGCTCACATGTCTCAATGCAGTTTGTACTAACACATTCACTGTTTTCTGCTATTATAAATAACCATGTAATGAACATTGCTTTAGATGTCTATCTACATATCTGATTAATTCCTGCAGGCTGCTGTACTCCCTAGATATGACATTTTTAAGTCAAAGGGTATAGACAGTTTTAAGGCTTATTGTAGGTATATTTGGAAAAACAGGTTTTACAGCAATGTCATGCATGTAACTGGACTTCTTTAAGGTCATACAATTTCAGATTTAAAACAGGGTCATGTGTTTTTCCAGGGACCCTGAAGACATTCACATTCTGAATATCTCTGCAGATCATGTGGTTTCTTAAGGACCTAATCCCCTTTCTGCACACTTAAATATTAATTTATCTATCAATTTGTTCATCAACACATGTGCCAAGCCTAGTAATGCCCCTGGACCACACCTTGGCGATTTAGAGCCTTTCCAAAATCGTGGGTGACTCCCTCCTTTTTATGGGCTCAATTTCAGTATTTGGTATTTTTTAAATCAAAAATAAAATGGAAGTTTTTGAGTACTATGAGGCAGAATGTGATCAAAGATCATTCCACCACCCATTTATTCTTTATCCAGACAGTACCAAACAATGTTCGACACTCACCTACACTGCCTTCAGTTTCTGTTGGTTGAGACTTCTCCTTTTTTTAAATATCTAAACAGCTTCAGATGTCCTGTAATTTTTAGAACACTTCGCTGCTTCAAAAAAAGGAGGCGTCTGGGCCTCTTTTATTCCTCCCTAGGGTAGAATTTGTGGGCCATGGTGCCCACCCATATTCTTTTACCTCATTTAAGATAGGTTCAATGGACTGGCCCCTCTTTATTATCCAATGGCAACATGAAAACACCAAGCATTATATTTTTCACTTGCTGCAATATATGCTCACAGATCTTGGTGTAACTTGCTCAATAATCACAATTTTTAGCTGTAAGACAAGTGTCAAGGGGTGTTTTGAGGTCCTCAAAGTTCTCCCAGAACATTTACTTACACTTGGAAGTTCATAATCTAATGTAGGATATAAGCACGTCAATCAGATAATCATAATATGGTATAATAATGGCTTTTAAGCAGTTGTACTACAGGTGGGATTTGGGGGAGGAGAACCCAGAGAATAAAGGGCAAGAGACCTTGAAAACTATGCATCTGGCACCTACTGCTGCATAACAAACACTGCAGCAACCTCAGTGTTGAACAATACGTATTTGTAAGTTTCTCATCCCGATGACTAGAGGTTTGCTGTGCAGGGACTCTGATCTTGTCTAGGCTTATATAGGCTTCACTCCAGGCCATGTATTTGGTTCAAGTCTGTTCCATGCATTTGGGGCCTCCTTGTACCTGTGGCTACCTGGTTATCATGGCAAAAAATAGGCATGAAAGAGACCAAGCCCAACATGCAAGCACATTTTAAGCCTTTGCTCACATCATGTGTACTAACATGCATTGGCCAAAGTAAGTCACATGGGGAAGCTCAAAGTCAAGATGAAAGGAAGAACATTCCTCCATGGAGATGTAGTGAGAAACAGTGAATATTTGTGGGATAATAATCTAATCTACCATGAACCAGATCTTGAAGAACCAAGGAGTATTGGTTCTTCTCTAGAATGGAATATCCTGCGGAAGTGGAATATGCTGTTCCTTGGGAAGGACCACATCAGGAAAAGCAGACAGATACAAAGATGCAAGGTACATTTAGGAATTATGGGTGATTCAAAGTGCAGAAGCTCAGGACACTTGTGAGAGATGTCCAGGACATATAGCAAGCAAGCTGAGGCAGGATCTCAGGGTGGGAGGAAACCCAAAAGGTCTAGACAGCTTGGGGCACAGTAAGAGCCCTGCCTCCTTGTTGGCTTTTTTGTTTTTGTTTTTTTACAGTTTGTTTTGTTTTGTTTGAGACACAGTTTCACTGTGTCGCTCAGGCTGGAGTACAGTGCACGATTTCGGCTCACTGCAACGTCTGCCTCCCAGGTTCAGGAGATTCTCCTGCCTCAGCCTCCTGAGTAGCTGAGACTACAGGCGTGTGCCACCATGCCCGGCTAAGTTTTGTATTTTTAGTAGAGAGGGGGTTTTGCCATGTAGGCCAGGCTGGTCTCCAACTCCTGACCTCGTGATCCGCCTGCCTCTGCCTCCCAAAGTGCTGGGTTTATAGGCGTGAGCCACCGCGCCCAGCCCTTGTCGGGTTTTCAGGGGACTCTTCCCCTATCTCTTGAAGTGTCTACTACCTGGTTGGGGGTATGGGGGAAAAAAACTTTCATCAATCCTCCATATTCTCTAGGCAAAAACATTACCTCCTCTTCACCATCCAAGTGCAGAACCCTACTAACCCTCCCTTTCCTCATCACTTCTGCTACCCAGCATAGCATGTAACAAATCCTTATGGTATATAATCCAGAATATGTATACAGCTGGGAATTCTTTCCTCAAAATTATTTTTTTCTGATAAGGCATATTTATTGAAAGAATGACACAAAATGGTGAATGTTAAAGATCTACTGCCTGTCTCCAGAAATAGCCACACTTCACACTTTGATGTACAACCTTCCAGATGGTATGTAATATAATTCCATAAGTGGAATCATATATTCTGTGAGGTTTAACCAGCTGTTTGATATCAACTTAAAACATCACCTATCACTTTCTTTTTCATGACTGTGTAGTATTTTATTATATGGCTATACCATCATTTATTCAATCAATCTCCCAATTTTAACCACTAGAAATAATATTCTAAAGGATATCCTTGTAAATACATCTCTGCTTACTGATCTAGTTAATTTCCTAAGTGTAAATTGCTAGAAGTACAATTCTTTGTTCAAACGTACACCCATTTAAAGTTTCCATACATATTGTCAAATTGCCTGCCAGATGGTTGTACCAACATGCATTCTCAGCAGTGGTGTCTGAAAGTGGCTTTTACTCACACACTTGACAGCGCTGGGTATGTAACACATTGCTAATACGAACAATTTTATCTTGTTTCTTATTATAATAGAGCAATGACTTTTTTATTTCTTTGTAAAAAAATTTTGAACTAGAATTCTCTTAGCAGAGCTATCAATAAGTATGAGGGTAGACCATCGACATTTTCGGAGAAAGGAATTATTAAAGATAAAAGCTAAAATGTCAAAATAAGCAGACTTGATAAATAAAACTAAGCTTGTTCTTTAAAAAGACTAAAAAGAAGAAAAGGAAAAACTACTGTTAAGCATAAGCAAAAAATTAAGAATTAAATCACAAGTAACACAATGCCAGGGATAAGGAGTAGGGTCTTTATCTCCACATATTAAGAAGAATTAAGTTATTTGAAAATTTTATGTTAAAATTGATGTTAATATACCTGAACATTTACCTAAAATGAATGGTATTCCATAAAAATATAAGCTCCTAAAACTGATTCTAAGGAACCTATATAGGCTAGATGCAGTGGCTCCTGCCTGTAATCCCAGCTCTTTGGGAGGCCGAGGTGGCAGGATCTCTTGAAGCCAGGAGTTCAAGACCAGCCTGGGTAACACTAAGAGACCCTGTCTCTACAAAACATGTTTTAAAAAATTAGCCGGGCATAATGGCAAGCACCTGCAGTCTTAGCTGCTTGGGAGGCTGAGCCAGGAAGATCCCTTGAGCCCAAGAGTTTGAGGCTACAGTGAGCTATCATAGTGCCCCTGCACTCTAGCCTGAGTAACAGAGCAACTACATACCTCTAAAAACTAAAACAAAACAAAAGGAACCTATATACTAAAATCTATTGCTAAAACTGAAAAGGTAAATAATCTATACCCCTAGGTAATTCTGCCCCAGATGGTTTTATGAGTAGGTTCTAGGAAATCTTATTAAAAATACCATTTGTATGTTGTTTAAACTAGATATTTAAACTAGCAACAAAAAAGATCCAATTTCATTTTATAATGCAAAAATCCAACCAAGCACTTGCTGGTATGAAAGTCTTAAATAAAATATTAGTAAGTCATACCCAGCAGTATATTAAAAGAATTATGTACCGTGACCAAGTAGTGTTTATTTCAGGAAGAATGATTGGTTCAACATTAAGAAATTTTTGTTGAACTAAGCATCCTGTAATACATCAGATAGTGAAAGGAAAAAAACCATATGATCATCTCAATATATGCCCAAATGCATTAATTAGAGTATAACCTCCATTTCAGATGATGATAATAATGACAGTGATGACAAAAATGATGATGAACACTTTACTAAGCAAAGAACAGAGGGCCCAGGGACACTTTTTAAAATCAGATGCCAGAAGCAGCAAACTTAATGGTAAAACATTAAACACTGGAGGCGTTTCTATTAAATGGGATGCTCACTATTATTGCCATTAATCAAAATGTTTCTAGAGTCTCAGAACAGTGCCATTAGGTAAGAAAAAAAACAAAGGGAATACATATTAAAAGAAACAGCAAGTTATTTGTATTTTCAGACTATAGTCTTTTCTTCTTAGAAAATCCATGAAGCCCAACAGAAAATATTACTGAAATTAATGAGAGAGATCAATAAATTGGTTCAATACAAGAAATATAAATCTATGACTTTCTTATATTCCAACAATAGCCACTTAGTAAATTGTACTGAAAAGAACTTCCATTCATAATTGCAACAATAACTGTAAATAACTGTGTGTAACTATGACCAGAAATAAAGAAAATATACATGAAGAAAATTCTGGCTGGGCGCGGTGGTTCACGCTTGTAATCCCAGCACTTTGGGAGGCCGAGGCCGGTGGATCTCGAGGTCAGGAGATCAAGACCATCCTGGTTAACACGGTGAAACCCCGTCTGTACTAAAAAATACAAAAAATTAGCCGGGCGTGGTGGCGGGCGCCTGTAGTCCCAGCTACTCCGGAGGCTGTGGCAGGAGAATGGCTTGAACCTGGGAGGTGGAGCTTGCAGTGAGCCAGGATTGCGCCACTGTACTCTAGCCTGGGTGACAGAGTGAGGCTCCGTCTCAAAAACAAAACAAAACAAAACAAAAAAAGAAGAAAAGAAAATTCTAAAATATTCCAAACAAGAGAAAAAGTTGGAGAGGTATACCACATTACATGGTATAAATATGTTAGCTTTCCCCGAATCACTTTATGGATTTAATACAGTTGCAGTCAAACTCCCCTTGGGATTATTTTTGGAACTTGAAAGACTGATTCTAAAGTTGTCTACAAGAATGCATGCGTGCGAAGCATCATGAAATTTCTGGGTGGGATCATAGCCACACAGAATAAAGACTACATTTCCCATTTTTCTTTGCAGCTAGATGTGTTCATGTGACTAAGTTTTGACCAATGGGAGCATTTTGTTGCTGCATCCAGAAATCTTTAAGAGACAATCTACATATACCCTTTCCCCTTCCTCTTTCTCTGTCCTGCTACGTGGAACGTGAAGTCTGAGGATGAAACTGTGCAGGCTGGACTTTCAAGATGAAGCTCACATTCTAGTAACGGCAGAGCAGAAAGTTGGAAGGAGCCTGGGTTCCAGAGATTTTCATGAAAGAGAGACACTACATCAGCTCCAGATTAACACAGAGCTTAACATGAGAGAGAAATGAACTACATATCTTATTTGAGCCATTGTTATTTTGGGTTTTCTTTGCTCACAGGTGAATCTAATACTATTAAAATAACCCTTCATATTTCCCCCCATGCTTATATAATTATTTTCAGACCTATACGAACAAACGTATACACACATAAGTTTTATATAGTTTTCTGTCATTGTTTTCTGGGAGAAAAAAAAACTTTCTTCATCTTGTTTTTTCTCAGTCAATACATTGTGAAATATTATCCATGTTCATTGGTATAGCTCTAATTCATGGTTTTCATTTTTTGTTTGTTTGTTTTGAGATGGAGTCTTACTCTGTTGCCTAGGCTACAGTGCAATGGTGTGATCTTGGCTCACTTCAACTTCCACCTCCTGGATTCAAGCAATTCTCCTGCCTCAGCCTCCCGAGTAGCTGGGATTACAAGCACCTGCCACCACACCCGGCTAATTTTTGTATTTTTAGTAGAGACAGGGTTTCACCATGTTGGCCAGGATGGTCTTGAACTCCTGACCTCAGGTGATCTGCCCACCTCAGCCGCCCAAATTGTTGGGATTACAGGTGTGAGCCACCACACCCAGCCTAATTCATGTTTTTTGATGGCTTCAAAAAAAGTATCAAAATGTATGCCCCTATTCTCCCATTGCTGGGCATTAGATTTGTTTTCTTTTTTTTTCCCCCTCACAACTAACAAGAAATACATCTGCATCCTTGCATACTGGTGCTCTTGTTTCTAAGAGAGAGAATCCTAGGAGTAGGCTAGCTGGGTGAAGGATGTATTTATTTTAAATTTTAATAGCTATTACTAGATTGCTTTCCAGAAAGCCTGCATCACTTAGATTTCTATTGGCAATGTATGAGAGACACTTTGCCACATCCCTACCAGCAATAGCTCCTTTTTACTTTGCAGTCTGGTGGACATAAAGTGGTGTTACCTCAATTTGCTTCTCCCAGACTATTAATCAAATCTGACAATATATTACTCCTATGTCTTCTTTTCATAGTTTTCATCCATTTATTCCTCATAGAACAAGCTCACTTTATTCAATTCAAACAAAAACCTATGAGATTCTAAATGGAATTATAATAAATTGATATATAAAATTTTTGTGTTATGCCTTTCCATCCAAGAACATGGTAAACTTTTTATTTGGTTCTTTTATGTCTTTCAATAAACTTTAGAGTTTTTATATAGTTTTTCCTATGCCTTTCCCGTTAAATATATTCTTAACTATTCTGTAGTTTTTGAGGCTATTATAAACATTTTCCCGTACCATTTCTAGGTATTTATTGACAAAATAAAGAAAATATATGGATCTTTTTTGTGTATTTACTTTCTAACAAGCTGCCTTATCGAATTATCTTATTCATATACTCTTTTTTTTTTAACTGAAACCTCTTGCGTTTTCTTGTTAATAACATCAGAAAAAAAAGAGTAGGTTTAGGTCTTTATTTCCAGTATTTATGTTAGCCATTTCATTTATTTTTGGAATTTTCTAGAACCTCCAAGACCATGATAAGTACTAACAGCCCATGTTCTTATTTCTTATTCCTCTCCTTCAATTGCTGGTGCTCCTACACTTCTATCCTTGATTGGACCTCATCACATCTTACTGAAGGGCAAGAATAATGTCTACAAAAACACGTTTCTGTGTTTTTGATTTAGCAACAGGTAGGTCGTTGACAAACTTAGTGATAGTATTTTAATGATAGGGGCAGAAGCCACAGAACAAACACTGGGGAATAAGGTCAACCAGGCCCAAGGGGAATTTTTGTGCAAATATTTGAGGGCCTGAGCTCCCCTAGTGCTTAAGGGATACTGAAAAACCTTTCAGCAAGGCTGGAGCTTATGGTACACATGGAAATGAGCAAGAGTCATATTAAGCACTGTGCTTTACTCTGGAAGACATAGACAGCTATGAAAGACCTGTAAACTAAAGAGTTATAGCATTAGGGTCACTTTTTAGAAAGAAAATAAAGTACCATTTCTTGAATCCACTCACCCATTTCTCTCCATTCTTACTTGCATTGCCTTTCCTTGGATCACCCCGTCCACCCTCTCCACACACGTGAATTGCTGCAAACAACTTCCTGGTCTCCTTCTATTTGTTCTTATCTCGCTTCAATCCATTCTTCACACCAGCTTCCACAGTCACCTCTCCTTTGTTTTGATTTTCTTTCCTTTTGTGTTTCAAAGTAATATTTTCTAGATTTCAAATCTAATAATACCATTTTTCTGCTTAAAACATGTTATTAGGCCGGGCGCGGTGGCTCAAGCCTGTAATCCCGCACTTTGGGAGGCTGAGACGGGCAGATCACGAGGTTAGGAGATCGAGACCTTCCTGGCTAACACGGTGAAACCCCATCTCTACTAAAAATACAAAAAACTAGCCGGGCGAGGTGGCGGGCGCCTGTAGTCCCAGCTACTCAGGAGGCTGAGGCAGAAGAATGGCGTAAACCTGGGAGGCGGAGCTTGCAGTGAGCTGAGATCCGGCCACTGCACTCCAGCCTGGGCGACAGAGCGAGACTCCGTCTCAAAAAAAAAAAAAAAAAAAAAAAAAAAAAAAAAAAAAACATGTTATTAGGAGTCAGTAAAGAACTACCCTGCCTTCTATACGATGCAGGCTTCCCAGGTGAGTTCCCAGGGACATCTGCTTCCACCCTTTGATTGGCAGAATCTCTACCTGAGGAGTAATATGTTCTTTGGGCTCCTAGGGGGAAACTTAGTTTCTGCTCTAGTGAAACAAAGCTAAATGAGAATCCAGTGACCATCCTTTGAGGCTTAGGGGTACAGATTGCTTCCTCAAAACTGTTTTTCAACTCCACTCTAAAGCCAGTTCAAATGGTCATAAAAGTAACTGTGCTTGTCCCATTCCTCTGCTGTATGTTCCTTACAGAAGACCCTGACAGTCTTACATCTGCTAAGATAAGAGGATAAGTTCTCTGAAAGTTCTGGTCTGTAGATCTGTGTCTGAGAGAGGAACCAGGCAGATTTGGATAGGGCTTGGGGAAGAGATTTCTTCTTGGAAGACTTCACATTCAAATGAGTTCAAGGCTGAGATTCAGTAATAATAATGGTGACTATGATGTGGTAGGATGGTTTTGCTTCCATATATTTTCTCCCTTTTCCTCGAAGCCTGGTGCCTCATGAGGCTGCGATATTGGAATGAGCTCTGAAATCATGTAAGTCAAGGTTGGGAAGCAGATGACACTTTTTCTTTCTTTTTTTTTTTTTTTTTTTTTTTTTTTCTGAGACACAGTCTCATTCTTGTAGCCCAGGCTAGAGTGCAGTGGAGTGATCTTGGCTTACTGCAACCTCCACCTCCCAGGTTCAAGCGATTCTCCTGCCTCAGCCTCCTGAGTAGCTGGGATTACAGGTGCCTGCCACCATGCCTGGTTAATTGTTATACTTTTAGTAGAGATGGGGTTTTGCCATGTTGGCCAGGCTGGTCTCGAACTCCTGACCTCAGGTGATCCACCCACCTTGGCCTCCCAAAGTGCTGGGATTACAGGCATGAGCCACCGTACCCAGTCAACACCCTTTTAACATTTCAAGAGAAATAAATCCATTTGTTTAGCAAATACTTGTATGTGCAAGAAATTGTTCTGGGTGCCGGAGATACTGCAGTGAGCATGACAATCAGAAATCCTTACAATTAAGGCACTTACATTCTCATGGCAAGAAGGGACAGACAATAAATAGGTAAAATGTACAGCACATCAGACAGGTAAAATAAATAAATAAATAAATAAAAGAAGATAGGGGTAGACAGTCTTATAAGGGAAAGGAGTTTGCCGTAGAATGGTCAGAAAAGTCCTCCCTGACAAGTTGACATTTCAGCAAAGACCTAAAGGAGTCAAAGGAATGAGCCACATGGCTATCTGGGATCAGAGCATTCCAGGGTAAGAGAAAAGCAAGTGCAAAGACCCTGGGGCTGGAGCATGCTGGTATCTTCACGAAACTCAAGGAGGTCCATGCGGCTGGAGTGGAGTGAGAGGAAGGGTAGCAGGGGATGAGGTCAGATAAGTAATGGAATCAGATCATGTAGAGTCCTATTGGCCACTACAGCATTTTATCTTTTACTTCTTGTCTCACCAATGGTAGAGGTGGTGACACTTGTCAGTTTCTAAATATATTTAGAAGCTAAAGCTGATGGAATTTGCTTATAAATTCAACGTAGGATTAGAAACCAAAAGATTGGTCATGGATGACTCCAAAGATTTTGGCCTGAGCAGCTGGAAGTATGGAGTGGCTATTTGCTGACATGCGGGAAGATATAGAATGAGCAAGTTTTAAAGAAGTCTGGAATTCAATGTGTTCTTTTTGAGATGCTACTAGACTCCTAAAAGAGGATGTCAAGCAGGCAGTTAGATGTACGAGCCATAAGTTCTTGGGAGAAGCCTGGGTTAGAGATCTAAACTGGGGAGTGTTTAAAGCCATGAGGATTGGATGAAGTCACCAGGAGGTAACTGGACATGGAGAAGAGTACCAAGGACCGAGCCTGGGGAAATTCAACATTTAGATGAGGATATAAGGAATAACCAACAAATAAGACCAAGAAAGAGTGTTGTTGGAGTGAAAAGAAAATCAGGAGAATGCAATGTCATGGAGGCTAAGCACAGAAAGTGTTTCCAGGAGCAAAGAATCATCAACTGCACAAGGTGCTGCAGAGAGGTTATAATAGTCAAGTCAAACTAGATGCTGAAATTGAGACAACCCCATATCTTAGCGGTATCAGCAACCTAACTTTGTTTCTCATTCATGTGAAGTATATTCAGCAGCAGAGTGGGGAATGAAAGGAGGGAAACGGCAGCTCTCTGCTCCATGACAGCAGTCAGGGTCTTATGTTGATCCTTATCTTCAATTTTTGGCTTCCAAGGTCACTCTATCCAGCCAGTAAATGAAGGTGAGAGATGAGGATAGTGCAGTGGTTAGAGTCTGGCAAGAAATAGAGGACACACTCAAATTTAGGAAAGATTTAATAAACAGACGACTTATAAAGGTGTGAGCAGGGGCAGGAAAGCTATCAAAGGATGTTGCTATAATCCAGAGATGGTTGACAGTAGGAGCTGTTACCACCCCTGAGTCTGAAGAGACAAGAGAAAGTAATGGTTAGTGGAATTGGGAGAGAGGAAGAGCTATGTGGAGTGAGATGCCTAACCAAAGCTTCAGTAAAGGAAACAGCCAATTCAAAGCAACCCTACAGAGAGGAAGCCAAGGGAATAAGTATCCTGACCTCATTCTCCTTTTTCCTCCCAGTCTCCTACAGATACCTCTGATTGACTTGACCCAATCAGAAACCAGAAGGCTCATTGATAAAGTGTCTAGTGATTAGGCTCCTAAGGCAGGAGCAGAGTGGAAAAAGGTGAATAGAGGAGGCAGACCTCCAGCACAGAAAGGTTTTGTGGGTCAGGCTTGAAAGTTGCATAAATCCCTTCCACCTACATTCCATTGGTCAGAACCCAGCAATATGGCCACACCTAGCTACAAATAAGTCCAGAAAATGTGATCCAGCTGGTGCCCAGGAGAAAGAAGAGAGAGACTTGGTAAAGAGTTAACCTCTACCACATGGTCAAGAAAGATGTGAACTGAGAATTGACCATTGGATTTAGCAATATGGAGACAATTGGTAATCCTGATAATTCAGTCTTGCTAGAGTGGTAAATGTGAAAGACTGATTGGAGTGGGATCAAGAAAGGATGGGAGGACCAGGTATGGTGGCTCATGCCTGTAATCCTAGTTCTTTAACAGGTCGAGGTGGGAGGATCACTTGAGCTCAAGAGTTCGAGAAGAGCCTGGGCAACATAGTGAGACCTTCTCTCTACAAAAATAAAATAAAATAAAAATAAAATAAAATAAAACACAATAAAATAAATTAGCCAGGCATGGTGGTGGGTGCTTGTAGTCCCAGCTACTCGAGGGGCTGAGATGAGAGGATCACATGAGCCTGGGAGGTTGAGGCTACAGTGAGCGAGTGAGCCATGATCATGCCACTGCATTTCCCACACACAGGGTGGGGAAGATTCATGAAGGTCTTCTTCAGCCTGGGCAACAGAGTGAGACACTGTCTAAAAAAAAAAAAAAAAGAGGCCGGGCGCGGTGGCTCAAGCCTGTAATCCCAGCACTTTGGGAGGCTGAGGCGGGCGGATCACGAGGCCAGGAGATCAAGACCATCCTGGCTAACACGGTGAAACCCCGTCTGTACTAAAAATACAAGAAAATTAGCCGGGCGAGGTAGCGGGCGCCTGTAGTCCCAGCTACTCGGGAGGCTGAGGCAGGAGAATGGCGTGAACCCGGGGGGTTGGAGCTTGCAGTGAGCCGAGATCGCGCCACTGCACTCCAGCCTGGGGCACAGAGCAAGACTCCGTCTCAAAAAAAAAAAAAAAAAAAAAAAGAAAGAAAGAAAGAAAAAAAGAAAGAAAGAACAGAAGAAAGAATGGGAGAGGAAGAATTTGAGGCAACAATTGTTAAAAACAGCAACAACAACTCCTTTCAATAGGTTTTGCTACAAAAGGAAGCAAAGCAATAAGGTAGTAGCTGGAATCATTGTGAGATAAAGAGTTTTACTTTTTTTTCCCACAATAAAGAAATAGCAGCATGTTTTTATGCTGATGAGAATGTTCCAGTAGAGAGAAAAAAAACTGATGATTCAGGAAAGAGAGGGAAAATTGCTGGAGCAATTTCCTTGAGTAAGCAAGAAAGGATGGGATCTAGCAATAAGTAAAAAGTTGGCCTTGGAAAAGAACACAGGTAGTTAACAAGGAAAACCGAATATATGGACAGAACCCTGGCAGGAAGTAAATGTGGTGGGGGAGGTTGTTGAAGCTCTTTTCTAATGACCTGTATTTTCTCAGTGAAACAAGATGCAAAGTTATTAGCTGAGAGTGAAACTAGGGGAAGAATTGTTGGGGGTTTAAGCAGAAATAAGGAAGTATGACATAGTTACCTGAGAATGTGAGGTTGCTACCCAGCAGTTAATCGTCCCTGTGGAGAGGGTCCAGTTGTCTCTGAGTCCACTCAGGCGGGGCACTTCAACCATCAGCTTATTTAACTCCCCCCTTTCTCCCCTCAGAGGACCAGTTGGAATCTATTGGCCCCTTGGTCCTCATATTCTCACTTGGAGCCAGTTCATAAAGTTCACAAGGCCACAAAGAGAGAAATTTGGTAACATTGCTGAAATATATTAACAGCTGGGCATATCTCATACTTAGAAGGTTAGTACTATCACTTCCCTGTACTAGCCAGGTGAAGGCCTCCAGCCCTGCCTTTTTTCCTCAATCTGTAGACCTCTCCTTGTCCTAATCCAGCTTCAGAACTGAATAATAATAATCGATAACATGTGTTAGCACTTACAAGGCACTACTCCAAACACTTCACATTTATTTAATCACAATAATTCTATGGCATAGGTACCATTGTTATCAACTTCATTTTATAATGAGGAAACTGAGGCACAAAGTAATTAACAGAGTCGGTACCTAAGCTGAATTTGAACTCAGGCAGTCTGGCTCAGGGGCCATGCTCTTGACCTCTACATACGTATCTTCATGTACTGAAAGTGTCAGAGAGTGATAAACACTCCAGGGAGCTGGGCTTGGGCAGAGTAAATAAAATTTTAGGAGGACTGCAGTCAAGTAGGTGGGGATGAGTCTCTGTGCTTGAGAGAGGGTTGGTGAGAGATTGCTGCTGACAGAAGAGTGGCCACATGGTGACCCAGAAAGCCTAGGACCAAAGGGCAGAGCCAATATCAGTACAAAGACAAGTTGAACAGGCTGAAGAAGACCTTCATGAATCTTCCCCATGCTGTGTGTAGACTCTGCACCAATCAGCATAGGATGCTTGATTTAATCTTGATTTGCTGTTCCCCTGGCTTCCATATGTGTTTCTCTTGTTTCCATGACAGGGGAGCATATGCTGTGATGGGAGCTACAATCATGATATGGTAAAATGGTTCCCAATCAATGAACACTTCAATGAACAATAAACTTTATGAAGAACTTCATCAATGAAAAATCTATCAATGAGTGCAGAACACAGCATGTTACTGACATTATGTAGTTCAATACTTATAACACCACTGTGAGTTACACAGCATTGTTCCCATATTCAGATAAGGAAAGGGAGGCTCAGAGAGGTTGTGCTGCAATACTAAGGTCTCATAGGTAATACATGGGAGAGGCAGAGCTTGAGCCCAAGCTTGCTTGGAGTCCGAAGTCTGTGCTGGCTACACTGTACCAGCTGCCTCTCTATTTTGAGATAAAGCACCAGGAGCGCTACAGAACCCTTCAGGGTCCCCAAGGGCCTCTGGGTCAGGGCTCCTGGGCGAGAGGGACTCCCTTTAATGAAGGCAATTGAGAAACAATCCTCCTCTTTATTTGCCTGTAACAGGGGCTCAGAAAAGCTAATTATCTTCCTGTGAACCAGTTAACTATTCAATTTTCTCCATTTGGGTAATTAATTATCAGAGTCAAATGCAGGATCCAGCTAATTTTAGAACCATGCAGCTGTAGGGTCATCTGGGGAACAAGCTCAGTTGAGAAAGGAGGAAGAGCAGGCGCCAGCGTTTGTCATGGCTTAGAGAGAGGCGGGGTGTTGAGGGACCTTGGGCTGGCTGGAGTGGAGGGTAGCGAGAATGCTTAAGGCAGGCTGGCTGGGATTCCCTCAGCACCAGACAGCAGAATAGTCAGTGTCCAAACACAGGAGGACAAAGATGCTATTGGAGCTGCCAGTCCCATGTTGGAGAATTAAGGGAGGGGGGACAATTCAACCATCTCTTTAACTCCTCCCTTTCTACCCTTAGGGGACCAGTTGGAATCTATTAGCCCCCTTGGTCCTCACATTCTCACTTGGAGCCAGTTCATAAAGCCACAAAGAGAGAAATCTGGTAACATTGCTAACATTTATCAAGAGCTGGGCATATCTCATACTAAGAAGGTAAGGTACTATCACTTCCCGGTATTAGAGATGAGAAAACTGAGGCTTAGAGAGGAGATAAAACTTGTTCAAGATTTCGTGGTTAGGATACAGCAGAAGCTGGGATTTGAGCTCAACTCCTGAACCCATGATCTCACTGCCTCCTAAAGCGCCATGCTATATGTACAATTTTAATATGAGCAGCACTGAAGTGAAGACATTAGGGTATTTGGGGCATCAAGGGTTGGAGGAGTACTTGGTTCACTAAAACAAAGTCAATTGGTTAAGGATATTCAAATCCTCAGCAAGCTCCTCGGCGGGGAGGGGAATGTTCCTCCCATCTGCCAATGCAGAGGGTATAGATTCTCACCATTATTCATTCCCATGTGCTCCAGGGGTATCAAGAAAGGTTAGAGAATACCTGGCCATAGACTTTGTCCCCTGGGCCAGTTGCTGGGGGTGAGGACAGGGGTGGGAATGAGAGTGATGATAGTTTTACTGGGCATTTAGTATATGCCAAGAAGTGTGATTAACTCATTTCATCCTTACAACAGTACTGGAAATCCCCATCCCCATTGTACAGACAGATAAATTGAAACACAAAATTTAGTCCCTTGTCCTTGGGAAAAGAAGTTGAATTCAAATCTAGGCAATTTGACTCCACAGCCTATCAAGTCAACTGGGCCCTGGCAGAGGGTCAGAGAGATAGCCAGAGCTGGTGAGAAGCCTACCCCAAACCATGGACAGCTCCCAGGTGGCCCTGTGGTTGAACAGCCCAATTTCTGAGACTACTTCAATGCCCTCCCTGACCACCACCAGTGTCACCCATTGTGAAGCACTCTGCTGCCTTCCAGAAGGGAATTCTCCTTGGACTGACTCTTAGGGAACAGATCCTCCGGCTTGATTCAGGTCCCTAAGAAGCCCTATGGAACTGGTGCTTGAGCCAAGTATATCCCTCCTTAGGGTTCTGAACACCCATCCTCTGAGACAAAAGGATTTTCTCCAGGGTAGGTCAGGCAGGGAACTGCTACCCACATCAGCCCAACAGTCTGTCTCTGCCCACTAGTCCTGCTCTTCCCACGCCTACCACCCTTCCCCATTACTATGGGAAAGCCAGTTCCCTCTGCCTCAGTTCTCCATATGTACTTTTACCATCTCTGCAAAAGCCCAGGGCCAAAGCAGTCTCCCCAAATTAGGTCTTCCTCCTTTTGACAGCCCTTATGGGAGTTGCCAAGTTCAAAGTCAGGCTCCCTGGCCCAAGCTGCTGGCCCAGAGCCCCAGCAGGTGCCGCATAGTTGCTAAGCAACATCTCCGAATCTCTGTGTGTTCCTGTCACATGATTATTGTAGCTAAGGAAACAAGTCCTCTGGCATCCCAGGACGCAGCAAGGCCTAGGCAGCAGTGTGTTACCTGAGGCCTAACAAAAATCCTGCTGTCCTGTGTTCCTGACAAGTTGTGGTTCCCTAAACTGCTATAGGAGACTATCAGGTTGAATTTTGTCTTTCATCCAGGTACTGACTCTTAGAAGAGAAGGCCTAAATAGGAATCTTAGTCACTTGCTGCGCACTCATGGAATCCAGTTCTTTGGGATGGTCAGTAGGAGCAATGCCTTTAGAAGGGTATATTAATAGGCTCGGATTCAAGAGACAATCACATATCCCCAATTACCCCATTCTCTATCCTTAGATTCCATTGTAGAGGCGAAATGGAAAAGGCTTGGATTGGACAATGGAAAAGCTGAAGAGAGGCTGAAGACAAGAGCATTGCTCCAGGGTCCCAGGTCTACAGCAGCACAAGAGCCAGACAGGGAGTTCCCTACAATGCCACCTTGCCACACCTGCATCTCAAACACTAGAGGAAAGTGGATGACACATCAGGGGATGCTACTGTCTCCTTGGAGGGCCTGCCTCCCCAGTCTTCCAGCCCATACTTCCTGCAGCTTCTTCTCCAGGATTGGCCTAGAAATAAGGAAATCTCTATGAAGGACAAACAGCTAAAGAGGTAAACAATAGCAGAGGAAATATAAGATTTTTTTTTTTTTTTTTTTGGAAACAAAGTCTCTCTCTATTGCCCAGGCTGGGGTGCTGTGGGGTGATCTCGGCTTACTGCAACCTCTGCCTCCTGGGTTCAAGTGATTCTTGTGCCTCAGCCTCCCAAGTAGCTGGGACTACAGGCGCCTGCTACCACGCCTGGCTAATTTTTGTATTTTTAGCAGAGACGGGGGTTTTATCATGTTGGCCAGGCTGGTCTCGAACTCCTGACCTCAGGTGATCCACCCGCTTCAACCTCCCAAAGTGCTGGGATTACAGGCATGAGCCACCACGCCTGGCCTAAATATAAGAGAAATTGAGCACCAATGAGGAAGGCACAACAAGTGAATAATTGGAATTCCAAAAATAAAGAACAGAGAAAGCCAATGGAAGGAAATTATCAAAGAAATAATTGAAATCTATTGAAAATAGTTGAAATATTAAAGAAAGGCATGAGTTGTTTCCAGATTCAAAGATTCCAAAGAGTGGCCAACATAAACTCTGGAAATATTTCCATGTCAAGTCACATCTTTCAGAAGTATCAGATCACTGGTGACAAAGAAAAGATGCTTCCAGAGAGTAAAAGCAACTTTCATAGAAAATGTCAAAAACCATAATGGCATCAGACTACTCAAGTGGCAGATCCAACACCATGGGGCAAGATCCACTAAATATCCAAGGAAAATAGTTTTATCTGTTCTGTTACAACTGTTTTCATTCCGACAGCCTATTTTTTTAAACAATCAATCCCCCTTTCATAACATCCTGTCCTTTTTTTTCATGAGTGCAGTGTCTAATACCATCTTCTCCCTACATCATCCCAAATTCCTCAAAATTGTATGCAGTAGTGTGGTCTTTATCTTTCACATTGGAGCCTTTCTTCAAATACTTGGGGATGTTCTCTTTGTCACCAGTGATCGGATACTTCTGAAAGATGTGACTTGGGTCGGGTACAGGGGCTCACGCCTGTAATCCCAGCACTTTGGGAGGCCAAGGCAAGTGGATCACCTGAGGTCAGGAGTTCGAGACCAGCCTTGCCAACACGGTGAAACCCTGTCTCTACTAAAAATACAAAAATTAGCCAGGTGTGGTGGCAGGTACCTGTAATCCCAGCTACTCAGGAGGCTGAGGCAGGAGAAATGCTTGAACCTGGGAGGCAGAGGTTACAGTGAGCCAAGACCATGCCATTGAACTCCAGCCTGGGCAACGAGAGTGAAACTCCGTCTAAAAAAAAAAAAAGAAAGATGTGACTTGAGATGGAAATATCTCCAGAATTTATGTAGGCTACTCTTTGGAATCTTTAAATCTAGAAACTCATGCCTTTCTTTTCTGGAATACTTCAATTATTTTTAATAGATTTCAGTTATTTCTTTGATAATTTCCTTCCATTGGCTCTCTCTGTTCAATGACTAACAGAAATTCTTGAGTTTGCAGAACAACAGATAAGAAAAGAAACAACTTGCTGAAATGCTGAACATTCCTCTGCTTATGAGATAACAAAACCGGCTGGAATCAAATGGAACCAGTACGGCCAACTACAGTCTGCGCAGAACCAGCTTGCTGAATCGCAGCTTGAATTTCCGCCACGTTTCATGCTAACTCCCTCCAAGTTTGCACATGTGCTCCATGAGGTAGCATAGAAAGATAACTGCACGTGCCCAAGGACTGTCCAGACCTCCCCTTTTCTTCCACCAATCACCTGCTAATCTCAAAACTCATTCCCTAAACCTTTTCTAATAAAATGACTGCCTGAAAGCTGGCACAGAGAGACAGGTTTGAACTAGACTCCTGTCTCCTTGTTAGTCAACTTACAATAAAAATCTTTTCTTTTCTCAAAAGCCTGGTGTCTTAGTAATAGCTTCTAATGCATCAGGCAGAAAGCTCCTTTTGCTCTCTAATAGTTGTTTGGATAATTCGATGTTTGGGTTAGCCTTAGGTTTAAGTGTTTAGGTTGTCTGGACCTGCTTAAGAGTAAAGCATTAAAAACTTGATCAAAAGCTCTTTGCACTTGGCTTGAGCATGTGGTCTATGGGCTTCCCTGTTTGGTGATCCTCCTGGGTCCATTTGTGAGGTCCTCCTTCTCAGGCTGGTCATTTTCCCAGAGAAAAGGGTCTCCCACTCTCCTGTCTCAAGGGTATAATTCTGGCTACCAGTATTCTAGCAGTTGTGAGAGAGAAAAAAAGGGTGGGAATCTCCCAGTCAGTATGCAAACTTAAATCTAATTTCCCTACTATTATCAGGGAATATCCCAGTCCTCAATTGTACCTGGCACCCCCAATTCAGAAGCCCTCTTTTACCTCCACCAGAAAATAAACATGCAATCTTCTGCTGAGGTTAAAGAAAGGATTTAGGAGTCTGCATATCAGACTTCTGCATATCAGAACCAATCTTCCTCTTTCAACCCCATCTGGTGCCACTAATTCCTGAGCCTTGGGGAGTTTCTGCCATGAAATCAGGTTGCTGTTTCTTGGCTTTTCTCACTGCCAGTTTAGGATTCAGCTTTCTGGGTCTGTGAAGTCAACCACCATTCATTCGTCTGCTTTCCAGCTTCTAAAATTGTATTGCTGCTTAGGGATAGGGATACATCTGCCCTCCCACACTCTTTGTCTTTGTACATTTAAACATTTTACAGTTTCTTGCAGTGTTGTTTTTGTAGGGTTTTGGAAGACAGGGTTAGTCATCAATCGTACTTGTTCAATCTGCCATCTTGAACCAGGGGTCTTTATGCTGAAGAACGACCAGTACTAAAACATCTAGATCCAGCCTGGGTTCAGATGCTGGCTTTAGTACATGAATAGCTGTTTTACCATGGGTAAGTTACAGAAACTCTCTATATCTTAAAGTACTCCATCAGAGTTAACTATTATCATTATTGTACAGCATTGACTATGTGCCAGCACCTATAGCAAAGGCAATGGGTCTCCGCCAGGATGAAAATTTCAGGTTAGCTGCTGCTCTTTCCAGCCCCAAACTGGTGTGACCAGTTTCCCCACTCTGGTCTATACCATGTAAATACAATATGTACCCTAAGTAAATTATCAAGCAGGTGGAAGTTCTAGTTGTGCAAATACAGCTGGTAACAATGTAAATACAGTATTTAAATGAACTAGAGGCTAGCAAGGCAGGGCAGTTGTTTACAAATGTAGTTGAATCCCTTCTGTTTTAAGTACAACAGCCATGGGCATCATTTCCCCCAAATGACTTACCCATACATTTATTTCTCAGCATCAAAATCATGTTGTCTATTACTTGTTTTGCAGGGCAAATGACACCATCTGGACCCTAGAAACAGCACATGCTTGGTGCAGTCACCCTCCCCCAAGCCAGTATCTTAAGCAAAGTCTCCTCCCCCGTTAAATGAGCTTCCTTCATGTTTTCCTTTCTTCTGGTCCGCTTGGCTTTCATGTTCCTCCCTCTGCTCTCTTTGTCCTGCTGAGCAGACAGCAAACCTGCAGGTTCTGTGATCCTGCTGCTCAGCTTTAAAACAAAAACCAAAAACAAAACCATGTTGCAATTTGTGAACTTTCTCTCCTGGAAGGCATAAACCATCAGCTTTCCTGAAGGTAGTTACTGCAAAGCATTGGTCTTACAGAAGAAAAGGACTGAAGAGGGAAAGAGAAAGGGACACAGACAAAGAAAGGAAGGGAAGCATTCGGAAGGAGGGAGAGAGGCCAGCTGGCCCACAGGTTGAACCACATACTCAGCCTTTAAGAAACTGGGCTTCTTTAACATGGGTGCAAGTATCAGCCAAGGTATTTCCACTGCAGATTCACGACCGAGATGAAGATGGCTAGACATTTTTCAAATGAGAGCAACTGGGCCTGCACTAGAAGACGTATTCAGGCTATTAATATCTCCATGCCCTGCCATTCCCTCTGCCTGAAAATGTTCTTTCTCCAATACTTTGTATTCTGATGGCTCTCGACCCTAGCTTCAAACCCCAAACCCCTGCTTCTAGATAACAGCCTCACAACAGATTATTCAGGGGCCCATGTATTTACAAGCCTGGGAGGTGATCCTGAAAGCTTTGCAGGTATATTCTTCTTTGACTCCACCCACACTCCAGTGAGCACAGCTGCATCTGCTCAGTTATGCTTTCTTCTTCCAGACACTGCCACCAATGCTGAGATACACAAGATGCCAGGCCTTGGGAATCAATGATAGATCCACAGCTGAATGCTTGAAGACAGGATTTGACCAAGTATCTAGTGTGGCATCTCTTCCAGTTTTCCCATTTATAGCATGTTTTCATTTTTCAAATTTCAGAATTTATTATATCCCTCCCCTTTCTCTCTCTCTCTGTGTGTGTGTGTGTGTGTGTGTGTGTGTGTGTCTGTCTGTCTGTCTCCCCTCTCTGTCTCCCTCCTCCATCACCACCTTAAGATTCAGACATGTGCCTACTGAACACAAATCTGAATGGAAGCCACCTCTTTGAACTAGAATTGCCCAAGATGAGGGCCCCATTTACCAGGTCAGCTTGTTCTCTGGTTCCCTCTTTGTTAAGGGTGAGTTTTCTCCCAAGAAGCCCTTATGCAAACTGATGTCTGGTTGGCAAGCTCAACAGCTCTATACAGACATACCCAGACATGCTATACCCCCATGTGTGGGCACAGCTGATACCCACTTGATCCCAGTAAAACATTCATAATCCCTTTCATGCTGTCATTGCTTTCACCCAACAATTCCACCACAGAGAGTAAAGATATAATTTTTTTTATTGACCAGGGCCCTTGGGTGCTTCTTGAGTGTGGCTCTCAGGGACAATGACATCACATGTTAAATAACTCTTTGCTAAAGAGCTCTGAGTACAAACAACTGCTATTCTCTAACATACCCTAAGAACAAAGTGAATAGGTCCTATCCCTGTCCTACGCTTTGGCCTCCTGTCTGGGAATCTGTCCCCCCAACTCCATTCCCATCTCATCCATCCCCAGAATTGACTGGTTTAGTCCTGTTGGGTCCCAGGTTACTTGGGGGCAGGCAGAGCTGTCTTTGGCACAAAAGTGGAAGCAAGTCCACATGGATCATCTGGGCCCCAGCCAGTGTCTAAAGGTATAGCCACTGGATCCTTAGATTCACCTCCATTTGGGTTCTTGGCTAATTTCTTGGCTGTAGAGGAAGATTATTCTACTTTCCTTGGGCCATTTCTTCATTCCCTACTTCTGATTTTTATGGTAGGCCCAGGGTGCAAACAACACAGTTTTCAACCTGTTCTCTCTTTGGGGGGAATCTCTGCCTGCATTGCACATAGCCTCGGGGTCCTGCTCATCCCTGGGCAATAGCAAGCACTTAATTTATACTGAACCCATTGGACCCTTTCCCTCTCTGGATTTTGAATCTTGAGTAGAATGATCCAGGAATGAAAGTGATGACTTTGTAGTACAGCTACTCCGTCCAAGCTTCCTAAAGGGACTGCTAATTCTTACTCCCTAGATCCCTGAGATGCCCTTTCTCCTCTTTCCAAAAGCTGATCTATTCAGCCTTCTTTACAATTCTGTGACTTTTCTTATAGTCTTCCAATAAATCCCTTTTTGCTTAAGTTAGCCTAAGTCTGTTTCTGTTGCTTGCCATCAAAAAGTACTACCTGATAGGGATGGCCCTCTCACCATCGTTCTCTGTCGCCTGGGTATCCTTTCCCCAAAGCTGTTAATTTTAGAGCCAGGAAGCTCAAGATCCTCCCCACCGCCACATTCCTGCAAGATCCAGGCAAACTTTGGCCTCTGATTCCTTGTATCTTCTTTCAGAAAGCGGCCATCCTCAGTTTAAACAACAAAAATCTTCCATCCATGATCCCTTTTAAATAACATTGCATTTATCAGGCAGGATTCAACAGAATGGAAAACAGAACCATTCTAAGTATTGAAAACAGGCAATTTAATGCTGAGATTTGGGTTTGCAAGTGACAGAAGAGCTGATAATCGAAGATGGTGAAGCAACTCAGAGTTTAGCTGTAGCAGAAACTGCTACCAGCCCTAGGCTGTAAGGACAAAAGGAGGTGATGTTACTGGTGCTCAGGGTTTAGGGTCACTGGAGCAAACTGGGACCATGGTAAGCCCATCTGATGAGAGCTGGAGTCAAGGAGAAGATGCAGCGACTGCTGAAGATGCCACCTGTGGCAGAGGGAAGGGGAGAAACACCTGGGTTCTCCTTTCTTCCTGTCCTCTCATCTCTTACCTCCCATGTTCAAGCTAGCTGTAACCCAGCCAGCAGAGGAGTCTGAGAAAGGAGCCTGGGAGGTCAGTTTCACTGTGGCACAGAGCAAAGCAGAAGGACAAGGAACGGATCTGAGAGGACACAGAATACAGACAGCACCTGCTTCATTATTTAAATTATATTTGCTAAAGTATTATTTAATGTTTAGAATAAAACGACTTTAGCATTTAAATAAATAGCATGCAATATGTGTATATCAAGGTTCCAAGGGTATGCACAATTTTAATTCCTTATTAAATTAGATATTATCACACAAAACACAATAGGAAAGTCTTCTCGGCTAGAAAATGCTTTGTATCTTGATCGTGTTCTCAATGTAATCAACAGGCCTGTTTCTTTCTTTACTGTTTGTGTTGATGACACTGTCTTGTACTCATATATTGTACAGATATTTGTAGGGAGAAGGGATACAGTAACCCCCAAACTGCAGTTGCAAGGGCAGAAGCAATGCCCAGTGTCCCCAAACCTCCAGGCCCCAGAGACATGAGAGAAGAAACATGGCAGTTACCACTTGGTGACTTACGAACTCAAATCACCGAGTTCTTCCCCAAGCCTGCTGCCTTCTCTTCTGTAATTTCCTTGCTGCTGATTACTGTAAGGCAGACTGGCCTCACATCAGAGCCCAGAGAAGGGGGAGTGACACAGTGACGTGACAATAGTGCAATGATAAAACAGGATTCTTTTTCTTATCTAAGGTGTTAGAATGTGTATAAATAAACACTTTTGTTAGGCGATTTGTTTTAGTTTAGTTTTGCTATTTTAACTACACAAGCAAGACAAGCATGATCTGAGCACTCCATTTTGTCAGCCTGTGCTGTCTGAAATCGAGGCTCCTGCATTCTGTCCTAGCTTATGTAATTCTGAGAAAGCAGTTCTGGTGCAGTGTTTAGGCTCAGTCCCCATCAAAGCAGTGCTGGCTGTCCTCCCTACGGTAGTAATAAAATGGTAAGTCTAGGAATGGGATGGGGAGTGGACGACGTCAGGAGAGGGCACAGAGTAGGCCCTCGATAATGCTTACTGCACAGATATTGAATGGCAGAGTCAAGAACAGAGACTGGGTTGGGTCCCAGCACACTGGGCTCAGATGCCCCTGCTGGCACAGACCCTGGCATTGCTCTCCAGAGGGGAGGCTAAAGCTCCACCTGTGATCCATCTGGGTCTAGGTGTGTTTCTCCAGGGTAAAGACTGGCAACAGCTGAAGCCTCCACTTGGATGTTCCATGGACACGTAAAGCTAAATGTGTTGGCACATGAATTTGTTACTCTCTACTGTTGACCTACCCCTCCAGTCATCTGTATCTCAGGTAATGGTACCTCCAGCTATTCAGTTGTTATGTTCGAAACCAGGATCTCATCCTTGATACCACACTCCCCACCATCAGCATCACTATGCCCCTACCAGCATCTAATTTATTCTACCTCCCAAACATGCCATGAATCTGTGCACTTCTCTTCATCCCCACAGCCAGGTCACCTGTGATTTAATATTTGGACTACATAGTCACCTCCTCACTGATTATTCTGGACACATTTTCTACACAGCAGTTATCCATTCATTCACTTCTCAGTTGTTTGCTGAGTACCTATGGAGTGTTAGGTGCTAGGGATACAGTAGTGAGCAAAACAAAGCCCTCATCCTCATGGAACTAATATTCTTACAGAAGCCAGTTATGGCTCCTAAAGCACAGATATTCTCATGTCTGTCCCCAGATTAAAACACATCAATGGCATCCCTCTGTCCTCAGCACAAAATCCAAACTCCCAAAGACACCTTCCTCTCTAGCTCATGGCATCCCAGTATTTCCTGTGCTCACCTTCCCAGCCATATGGAATCAATTTCAGTTACCCAAATGCACCAAGCCTTCGCATATCCTAGAATATTCTAACCACCTCCCCCAACTTGCCTATCAGCTACTCATCCTTCAGTTCTCAACTTGGAGCTCTCTTGGCCAGGGTTGGTTGCCAACTATGATGAGTTGAGTCTTGTTGGGGATAATGGAATTTGGAGGATGCCCAAAATTCCTGAGACCTGAAACCTGTCCTGCCACAGCCACTACTGCCCATCCCTTCTCCCCAAGCCTTCGAAAGAAATATGAGCCCAGAGAATAGGCCCAAACAAATGCACACTCTTTCTTTCTCTGAGGTTCTGGCCTCTGGTTGTGCTGGATTGAATAATGTGAAGGATTTTACTGACCTAGGCTAGAGGGAGACCTAACTGATCTCAGAATAGGATATTTACTATTTTTGGCTTCTAAGTATCTGTATTATTCTGTTGTCATGCTGCTATAAGGACATCCCCAAGACTGGGTAATTTATAAAGGAAAGAGGTTTAATGGACTCAGTTCCACATGACTGGGGAGGCCTCATGATCACGGCAGAGAGCAAAGGAAGAACAAAGGAATGTCTTAGGAGGCAGCAGGCAAGAGAGTATGTGCAGGGGAGGTGCCCTTTATAAAACCATCAGATCTCATGAGACTTATTCACTATCACGAGAACAGCACAAGAAAAACCCCATAGCTACTGCTGTTGCTGCTGCTTTTTTTTTTTTTGGAGACAGGGTCTCAGTCTGTCACCCAGGCTGGAGTTCAGTGGCATGATTATAACTCACTGCAGCCTCAAACTCCTGGGCTCAAGCAATCTTCCTGCCTCAGCCTCCCAAGTAGCTAGAACTACAGGTATACACCACCACATCCAGCTCTTTTTTTAAAATAATTTTTTGTAGAGACAGGGTCTCACTGTGTTGCTAAGGATAATCTTGAACTCAAGCAATCCTCCCACCTCAGCCACCCAAAGTGCTGGGATTACAGGTGTGATCCCTTTTTCTGCATTTCTCTCAACTTCCAGGCCATTCTGCTGTTTAAGTTTATCTCTTAGATCCAAACTTCCCAAACAAGGATGTGATTAGATCTGTTGATTACTATTCATAGAGAGTCCTGTACGAGGACTATAGGTCTAGAGACACTTTCCTCAGAAAGGCTAAGGATGTGGCAAACACACAGAGTGAATGGAGCCCACTCTAGTCCAGCATTTCAGACTCAACTTGTGCAAACCTAAGCATGTCATCTTCACTCACATGTCTTCTTGTTCACTCTGTGTTCCTTAACTCAGTGAATGTTCCACTGTAGACACCTGGTCTTCCAAACAAAGTCCCCTCTTGTAACCTACCTCTCCAGCCTCATCTCCTTCCACTCCCATCATGCCGCAACTATCTGAACTTCTCAATACATATTTCAAAAAATGAAATCAGCTCTTCCAACTTTCTGGCCAATGCATTCTTTCTTCAACTACACTCCACACCAGGGGGCTTTGTTTGTACTTCTCTGTCTCTACTTGTATTTTCTTTCCTCTACAAGATCCCAACCTAGAAAGTTTTAACATCCTCTTTTGCTAGACTATGAACCATCTGGGGCAGGAATTATGTCTCAGTAATCTTTGGAGCTGGCCAAGGTGAGTGTCAGTGAGTTTCTAAAGACTAACTCAGCAACAACCTTCAAACATCCTTCCCCTAGAGTTTAGGACACACAGTCTTACTTGTCCTCCATCCCTTGGTCCAGCAGCTCACCTTTGAGACCCCATAGCCTGGTAGGGTCCCACCCGCCCTCTCTTTTGATGGAGTTGGCTCAGGTGTGAATGGGTCTGAGGACTGGGTCCTGAAAACACATTTCTCTAAAGAGTGACAACAGCTGAGAGGATGCAGTTATGACCTAGGTGGTCCTTTGCCTGGCTTCCCAGAGGCTTTGGGCTGCCTGGCTGCTCCAAGTGCCTCTCTGTGAAATAAGCCAATTTCCTCCTGCTCTGTTGATTTCTGTTGTGATGCTGCAGGACTCCCGGCCCGAGAGTGACTCAGCTGATTTGCCTTCTGCATGCCTGGATTGGTGTAGGAGGGGCAGACTGATAGGAGTGAAGCTGGAACAAAGGTTTGAGTCTTATGGTCATGAGGAGGCCTGGCCTCATGCCCATAAGACCATAGAGAGGGCTGGGAGGGTTAAGGCCTGGTCCTGTACTTACGCCAGGAACAGGACAGGGGCTGTGAGAACTCTGCCAGCTCAGAAAGTGTTTAAGAGGTTGCAGTGTTGTCACTGAAGCCCAGTCTTCAAGATTCTCCCAACAGGCAGCCAGAAATAGTGATAAGAAGACCAGGGGCAGGTGATACAAATCAAGAAGTATTTGGGCCTTCATGGCAAGATTGAGATGGAAGCAATCTTTCTATAGAGCTGGGGAAGGAAGCAAATTAGTCAAACAAGCAAATCAGAGTGAGATACAAAGCAGAAACCAGCTCTGTGAGTATGGGCATAGGCTAGGTGGGAAGGAGAGACCTCAGACTTAGAGGCATCCTCATCCATTCATCACCCTGTGCTGGGCTCCAGAGATGAAGAGATGGTTGATTACGCTCCTCCCCTGAAGGAAATCCCTGCTTGAGTTCAGTGGGGAATCCCCCAGATACATAAACAGAAACTACCATAAAACATGGTCAAGGGGCTGGGCATGGTGGTTCATGCCTGTAATCCCAGTGCTTTGGGAGGCCGAGGTGGGAGGATCATTTATTTGTGCCCAGGAGTTCGAGACCAGCCTGAGAAACATGGAGACTCCGTCTTTACAAAAAAAAAAATTAGCCAGGTGTGGTAGTGTGCCAATGTAGTACCAGCTACTCAGGAGGCTGAGGCAGGAGGATTGCTTGAGACTAGGAATTTGAGGCTACAGTCAGGTATGATGGAGTCGACCCCAGCTGGGTGACAGGGCAATACCTTGTCTCTAAAAAACAAACAACAACAACAAAAACATGGTCAAGGCAGTGGCAGAGGTGAGCACAGAAGCTGTGGAGCACAGATGAGGAGGACTTAACTCTGCCTTTTTCAAAGCAGGGCTTGAGGGTCCTTCACAGTGGAAGGGAGGGTCTGACGGTTCTCCATAGCAGAGGTGAGATGGAACTTAAAGGAGGTAAAAGCATTTGCTAGGTGGGAAAGAGTAGTCCATGCATAGGCATGGAGGCGTGTTAGAGCAAAGCCTATTTGGGGCACTGTAGGAAAATGGGTGGGACTAATACTTTGAGTGGATATGAGCACGTGGATATGAGCACGCGGCAGCAAATGCTGCAGATGTTGACAGCAGGCAGAAGAAAAGGCCTTATTCCTGCATATGGTTTTAGAGATCCCACCCAGCATTTAAACCAATCAAATTACAATTTCTCCTCTTAAGAACGGGAGATGGTTTGCTGCTGTTTAGTTTGAGTTCCTTTTTTTTTTTAAGTGTAAGAGGATAACTTGGTCTGACCTCAGGCAGAGAGGAAGACTAAAGCAAAAATAAGAGGGAATTGCATTTCAGTAGGTACTCAGATGTCCAGGACTCAACCCCAAACACACAGGATGCTGGAACAGGAGCAGTATGACTAACTCTAACCTACCCTTGCTTTTGATGGAGCCCCTGCCCAGTTGGTATTGGTTCAGGTATGATCTGGGGCAACCTCAGCTGGGTCTCCAGATGTTATAGTAGAGATTAGGTGATAGTCAAAAGAGCTGGGAGCCTTTTGGGAAGGCACTTGCATGACCAAGAGGAAAGAGCACATTTTTAGGTTCAGAGTTCAAACACAGCTTACTAGCTATGTGTCCTTAAGCAAGTTACTCAGTTTCTCTGAGACACTGGGTCCTCAGCTATAAAGTAGGAATCACAGCACCTGCTTCCTAGGAATGTTGTAAGGACAAATGAGATAATCCATGTGAAAGAATCTGGTACATATTGGATGTTCATTTAAAGGGAATTATCTTCTGCTTCTCTCCCATGAACCTGCCTCAAGAAGCCAAGAGAAGGGGAGGAGCCTTTATTTAACATGCATAATGGGTTAATACCTGAATATATAAAGAGCTCTTTTAATCAATAAGAGGAAGAATAGCCCAACAGAACAATAGACAAATGATAGACATAATTAATAAAAATAGATATTAATAGTTATTAATCATATTATGAATTTTATACATAAAAATACACAGCCATATACATACAAATTTCATTAGCCAAATTGGTGAATCGTGACAATAATAAAATATCATTTCCACTTATCAGCTTGACAAAGTTTATCAAGCATTTCACCATAAGTGCAGTGTGCTTCCTTGCACAATTGATAAATCATTTGTATTATTTTTCTGTAAATTACCCATACCTACCTTTTGTCCATTTTTCTGACACAGTGTTAGTCTTTTTTTAATTGGTGCATAAAAAATTTGCACCAATTTAAAAAAGCTCTTTATGTATTTGATTTTAACCTTTTGATTGACCTAAGTGTAATAAATATTTTTCTAGTTTGTCATTTGTCTTTTGACTTTGTTTATGGTATTTTGGTTGTACAGAAGTTAAAACTTTTTTATGCAGTCAAAATCATCAATGAATATTTTCCATTTCTGGCTTGGCAAAGAGGCTAAAGTTTCACAATATACAGTGTGGGAAAGGCTATCCCTAATATGAGATGTCTGGCTTGGGCTAGCTTAGACTGAACCCACTTTACATTTAGATCTCCTAATTCTCACTTCCCTGACTCTAAGTTTTATATGATGTAGTCTGTCTTTGAAGATTTGGCTTCCCAATAGGTATGAGCCCAGGGAGAAACTGATCACACTGACCTGAGTATTCTGGTCCTTTCCAAAAGCTGTATTTCTCATTGGAAATTAATGGACTATGATCTGGTTAATACATTGGTCTAATGAATTTGATAAGTATGAATCTGCTCTAGAGATAGATCTCTTCTCAGTACTGAAAAAAATCAGGTTTTTGAGCTATAAGTCTGACAGCCAGACTCTAGGCTGTAATTCACCCAGACTTTGCTGAAAAATGTTAGTCTTACCACCTTTTCTTAGAGATAATTCCCCAACATTTCTATTACTATGCAAATACCTTTCTCAATAATAAGCCATGAAGGTAAATGTGCCAGAAACTCCGTAACTAATAATAATTCATAATCAACCCTACCCCCTAATTAAGTACTTGCTAGGTGCCTAATACTGTTCTTGGTGCATTTAATGAACTGTTTAACAGCTACACACTTCTGTGATGTATACAATCTTTTTATTTATTATTATTTTTTGAGATGGAGTCTTTCTCTACCACCCAGGGCTGGAGTGCAGTGGGGCAATCTCAGCTCACTGCAACCTCTGCCTCTCAGGTTCAAGTGATTCTCCTGCCTCAGCCTCCTAAGTAGCTGAGATTACAGGTGCACACCACCACGCCTAGCTAATTTTTGTATTTTTAATAGAGACGGGGGTTTCTCCATGTTGGCCAGGCTGGTCTCAAACTCCTGACCTCAGGTGATCTGCCCACCTCAGCCTCCCAAAGTGCTGGGATTATAGGCGTGAGCCACCGTGCCTGGTTGACATATACAATCTTAGTTCCTAATTTACACATGAAGAAATAGAGGCCCAGAGAGATGGAGTAACTTTACCAAAATTACGAAGTCAAGAACCTGGTGCTGCCCGTATTTGAACCCTGGACTGTCTGCCTTTTTATGTGCTTGCATTTGTAATATTTGATTATGACCCTGTCTTGAAACCTCCCTTTAGTTTAGGGAGCTTCAAACTGTTATCCAATTATTCTAGTAACCATCCCAGTAATAAGTTGATAACCTCTTTCCCACTAACTTCTCCCTCTCTCTCTGAATTTTCAGATCTCCTGCACTAAATCATGCACGTGAGGACTCCGTGGATAACACACAGGGACCTCCTGCCAAATCCCTCTTCCCAGAAAATGTGAGCCTTCATTCTTCCACTAGTTTCACTGCGGCTGTGTCGAATTTAAACTATAAAGGGTTTCCTGTGCATTGTCTTCTAGCCAGAAGGATTAGCTTTAGGCTGACACATTCCATATAAGGTCTTAAGCCTCAAGGAAAGTATCTTTCCTTTATGCTTTTCCAAAATATCCATTTAGCTCTTTATTTTCTGAATGTGAATATAGAACTTTATTTACCAGTTTCAGATGCTTTAGTAATGCTCAAATAACTAAAATTGACCAGTCTATAATTGAATTGAGTTATTTGGAGGATATAAAAATACTGTGCAATTTCATTTTATGTGCTGCTATTTTTATGAAGGCTAGAAAAAGTTCTGTAGACAGAAAAGGGAAAAATAGAAAGAGAGATTGCTATTGTGCTGCAGGAAGAAACAAGGGAGAGAGAAACCTAGGAAGAAAGAAGGGGAATTAATAATTGATTATCACCTACTGTTGCCAGTCACTGTGCGAGATGCTTCATGTGCATCATCTTGTTTAATCCACTCTAACCACCGAGGGACATAGATTTATTGCATCCATTTCATGAATTAGGAAATTGAGAGTCAGAAAGGTTAAGTAACTCACTTAAGGGCACACAGCTAGTTCATGCAGAGTTGGGATTTGAATGCAGTTCTCTTAGATCCTCAGTGTGCTGGGTATAGAACGGAAGAACAGATCACAAAACTCAAACTGAAGTCTAGCAGATAACTGAAAAGATCAAAGGGAAACTAACTGGAGATGAGAAAAGAGAAGGATGATCAGAGTGACAGAAGAGGATGTGCTAGCCTTTGGTAAGAGGTAGGGTTTCCGAATCTACCAGCCTAGAACAAGGCAGGGGCAGGTGGCTGGAGCTGGAACTGACGGATTTCGGAATGGGATATGGCTAGAACCTCGTCAAGTCAGAGAGGATGCTTGTTCAAGGACAGCCAAGTGAAGAGGATCTGAGTGAAGGCAAAGAGATGGTTGACCTGGCCCAGAGACCGGGGCTCTGGCCTCTCTGGAGGCAGAGGGGACTCTAGGAAGAGGGAGCCCTGAACCTGATGGTTGGCTCTTCCATTTAGGAGAAATACTCTCCCTGTCAAAGTCTTCCATCAGGAAAGCCAAACTTCATTGTCATAGTATTAATAATGCCCTAGCAACCCATCAAGAACTTTCCTGAGTAGGAATGCCACAGGAAGGTTTCCATTCATTCAAAAAAGTGCCTACTGGGTACTTTTCCATTTGCCAGGTATGACCTAATAGATGGGGAGAAAATGGTAGGCAAAAATACTTTGATTTCTGTCCTTATGCAGCTCACAGTCTAATGGAAGAGATGGTTACTAATCACATGATCATACAAATAAAGGCAAAACTACTAATTTAATAAGCTCTCCAAAGCAAAGGTACACAATACTGTAAGAGTATATTTAATAAGGCTTCCTTGAGAAAGCAATGCTTGTGCTGTGATGCAGGGAATCAGAAGTTAATTACTTAAAGGAAGAGTATTATATTCCAGATAGAGAAACCATCAAGTGCAAAGGTCCCTTGTTTTAACTGGTTCATCCTGGAGGACGGAGGCTTAGTCACGTTCAGAGCTTTACACACAATTTACAGACTATCCGGATGTCTCCTTTTCTAACTGGAAACTCCCCTAATCTCCAACAAATCCACATTTCATGTCAAAGATAGTGTTTGTCTCTAAGCATGAGATACTTTTTTTTTCATTTATTTATTTTATTTATTTATTTATTTATTTATTTATTTATTTATTCTGAGACAGAGTTTCTCTCTTATTGCCCAGGCTGGAGTGCAATGGCACAATCTCGGCTCACTGCAACCTCTGCCTCCCAGGTTCAAGTAATTCTCCTGCCTCAGCCTCCCAAGTAGCTGGTATTACAGGTGCCAGCCACCACGCCCAGCTAATTTTTATATTTTTAGTAGAAATGGGTTTCACAATGTTGGCCGGGCTGGTCTCTGAACTCCTGACCTCAGGTGATCCGCCTGCCTCGGCTTTCCAAAGTGCTGGGATTACAGGTATGAACCACCGCACCCAGCTTATTTTGTTTTGTTTTGTTTTAAACGGAGTCTTGCTCTGTCACCCAGGTTGGAGTGCAGTGGTGCAATCCTTGGCTCACTGCAAGCTCCGCCTCCTGGGTTCAAGCAATTCTCCTGCCTCAGCCTCCCGAGTAGCTGGGACTACAGGCACCTGCCACAACACCCGGCTTTTTTTTTTTTTTTTTTTTTTTTTTTTGTATTTTGAGTAGAGATGGGGTTTCACTGTGTTAGCCAGGATGGTCTCGATCTCCTGACCTCGTGATCCACCCGCCTCGGCCTCCCAAAGTGCTGGGATTACAGGTGTGAGCCACTGCGCCTGGCCGGCTAGTTTTATTTTTAACAACAAGTTTTGGTTTTTGCCCCAGACTTTCCCCTCACAGGTACGAGTAATAAGGTGAGAAGGCATATACTACTGAAGCAAAAGGATAAGCAGTGGCAGTAACCATGAACATCACCACTCACAAACATGACCATAGTTTATAGTTGTCAAAACTGTTAATGGTCTCTCATCACAGGCTGAGACACAGATAAGTTAGACTGAGGGTAGTGTGAAATTCCCAGTGCTGAGCTAAAATGCCTCCCTCTGCCCTGTTGCTCAGGAAAGCACATCAGAATGCAAATGAATAGGAATGACATTATTATAAGAATGACTGTTCCTAATTATTTATTTGAGATGGAGTTTCACTCTTGTTGCCTAGGCTGGAGTGCAATGGTGTGATCTCAGCTCACGGCAACCTCTGCCTCCCGGATTCAAGCAATTCTCCTGCCTCAGCCTCTCAAGTAGCCAGGATTACAGGCATGCACCACCATGCCCAGCTAATTTTGTATTTTTAGTAGAGACAGGATTTCTCCATGTTGGTCAGGCTGGTCTTGAACTCCCAACCTCAGGTAATCCGCCTGCCTCAGCCTCCCAAAGTGCTGGGATTACGGGGGTGAGCCACTGCACCTGGCCTTCTATTTATCTTTTTTAAAAGAAGGCAAATCATTCAGACTGTGGTGCCTTATTGGTAACAAATTACTGGCCATAGACCTCATGACTGATCATGTCAAGATGTGACCCCTGAGAAGTGTGGCTAAATGACTGCTAGATTTCTGAACATGTTTAAGGTCAATAAGCCATCATGCACATAAGTTAAAACTGGAGTGAAGTTGTTTGGGTGAGTCAGAGTGGCCCAGCTCCTCTCCTGGAGATACCATTCATTTGCTGGCTATGCAGAAGTGTTGAGACTCCTTCATGGAGCTCAACACTGGTCCATGAGGCCATAGTTCATACTACTTCAAAACCTTTCAAGAAAAATGTAATGGAAAATGTGATGTTATCAGAGTCTTGGCCAAAATAATATTTCAGAAATGAATGAGGAAGTACAATTCCTTGTGATCAGCAGTCTGGTCTGGGAAGATGTCACTCCTCAACAGTTGGATGATTCTAGAGCCCTGAGTCAAAAGATTTTGAAGGCACTAACTTTTCAACAATGTAGGATCACTGGTTTATAAACATAAGCTCTGGCCAGCACTAAGACATCAGTGAATTATACATAAAAGGTTTATACTTTGAGCCTGGGAAACATAGTGAGACCCTATCTCTACAAAAATAAAAATAAAAAACAAAAAATTAGACAACACAGTGGTGCGTACCTGTAGTCCCACCTACCTGTAGGATCACTTGAGCCCAGAAGTTTAAGGCTGCAGTGAGCTGTGATCATGTTGCTACACTTCAGCCTGGGTGACAGGAAGACCCTGTATATAAAAACAAAAAATAGTAATTTTTAAAAAGGCACCTCTGAGAAACTGCCTAGACAGGGCTTATACCAATTTTATAGATGAAATGACTATAGCAAAAAGTCAATGTCCCGAGATAGCAATTAGGTTTCATACTGCGAGCCATTCCTAGTTGACTAATAATATCTGCCCGGCCAGGTGTGGTGTCTCACACCTATAATCCCAGCACTTTGGGAGGCCAACGTGAGCAGATCACTTGAAGTCAGGAGTTCGAGACCAGCCTGGCCAATATGGTGAAATCCCTGGCTCTACTAAAAATACAAAAATTAGCCAGTCGTGGTGGCAGGTGCCTACAGTCCCAGCTACTCAGAAGGCTGAGGCAGGAGAATCGCCTGAAGACAGGAGACAAAGGTTGCAGTGAGCTGAAATCGTACCACTGCACTCCAGCCTGGGTGACAGAGCAAGATTCCATCTCAAAACAATATATCATCATCATAATAATAATGTCTGCCTGGAGCTCTGAGTTGATAGGGATTCTGGGGTTAAATACAGGATTAGCAAGAAAGAAGGTGGTAAATTAGCCAGAATTTCTCCATGGATATGGGAGGGAGAAGTAGAAACAGGTATGACACCATTTCCCATCATTTTTCCAGTATTTTCCATCATTCAACCAATATTTGCTGAGCTCTGCAAGGTACCTGTCAGGTGCTAAGAATACTGAAGAAGAACAAAAAAAAAAAGTTTTTAAAATCTATCTAAATAACTGGAGCCCACAATCCAGTTATTTTTATCATCCCATTCTGTTCCTGATAAAAGATCTTGCTATCTCTTCATCAAAAATTCATTTCCTCTTCTTCCTGGGTACATACAAACTACATTATTCAGCTTCTCTTGTGGTTTGGTGTGGCCATGTAACTGAGTTCTAGCCAATGACACATGAGCAGAAGTGATATGTGTGATTTCTAGGCTTTTTAAAAGGGGGTGTGTCCTAACCACAATCTCTTCTTGCTAGTTGGATGCAGATGAAGACAAAACCCTAGGGGTGATGTAGTTATGGCATAGAAGGAATCCCCCTGAATCAACAGGTAGAGGATTATGACTTGTCAACCAAAAATATTTTCCTTTAGACTGGGCGTGGTAGCTCACCCCTGTAATCCCAGCACTTCAGGAGGCCAAGGCAGGCAGATCATCTGAGGTTAGGAGTTTGAGACCAACCTGGCCAACATGGCGAAAACCCATCTCTACTAAAAGTACAAAAATTAGTTCGGCATGGTGGTATGTGCCTGTAATTGCAGCTACTCAGGAGGCTGAGGCAGGAGAATTGCTTGAGCTGGGGAGGCGGAGGTTGCAGTGAGCCAAGATCGTGCCACTGCACTCTAGCCTGGGCAACAGAGTGAGATTCTGTCTCAAAAAAAAAAAAAGAAAGAAAGAAAGAAAGAAACAAACAAACAAACAAACAAAGAAAAAAATACTTACCTTGAAGTACTGTATAAGCAAGCAATAAACTTCTTTTTGTTGGAGCCATTATTCTTTTGTGTGTATATTTATTATAGCAGCTAGTGAATATTATACTACCTAATTTGCTCTAAAGTGACCTGGCTTCTTTCAGCCTCCTCTCAACATGCTTTCATCCACTATAGTTGGCACTTAATCCATATTTTCAAGTTAAGTTAGGTGGATATCCTTCATCCTAGCCCAGGAATCTGTATTTGACAGGGGGCATCAAAGGCACGTTGAAGGTCCCTGCTTTATTCCATTCCTACGAAGGAATGACAGTCATGTTTCTTTTTGGCTAGAATATCTTTCATTGTTGCTGTTGGACTCCAAAATTGGTGCTGTAATGACTCCCCAGAGTTGTCATGGGCTCTGAGTCACACAGCCCAGATTTAGCCACAGCTGGGTCCCCTACGTCGGGAGAGCTCAGACTTCAGCATACATTTAAGCACAGGCTTCTAGCCCCACCCCCAAACTTTCTGATCCAGTTGGTTTGGGTTGGAGTCCAAGAGTCTGGATTTTTACCAAGTTCCTAGATGCTGCTGCTGGTCCAGGAACCACACTTTGAGAACCATTAAGTCAGTAAAGCTAAGCTGTTGCTGTTCATCTTTTTTTTTTTTTTTTTTGAGACAGTCTCACTCTGTCGCCCAGGTTGAAGCGCATTGACGCAATCTTGGCTCACTGCAACCTCCACCTCTCAGGTTCAAACGATTCTCCTGCCTCAGCCTCCTGAGTAGCTGGGATTACAGGTGCCTGCCACCATGCCTGGCTAATTTTTTTGTATTTTTAGTAGACACGAGGTTTCACCATGTTGGCCAGGTTGGTCTCCAACTCCTGACCTCAGGTGATCCGCCCATCTCCACCTCCCAAAATGCTGGGATTATAGGTGTGAGCCACTGCACCTGGCCTTGTTCTTTTTTTTTTTTTTTTTTGAGATGGATTTTCATTCTTGTCGCCCACGCTGGAGTGCACTGGCACAATCTCAGCTCACTGCAACCTCTGCCTCCCAGGTTCAAGAAATTCTCCTGCCTCAGCCTCATGAGTAGCTGGGATTACAGGTGCCTGCCACCACGCCAGGCTAATTTTTCTATTTTTAGTAGAGATGGGGTTTTGGCATGTTGGCCAGGCTGGTCTCAAACTCCTGACCTCAGGTGATCCGCCCACCTCAGCCTCCCAAAGTGCTGGAATAATAGGCATGAGCCACCGCACCCAGCCTCATCTTTTAAAATTACTATAAGACATCTGAATTAGGGTTCTCCAGAGAATAGAACCAATAGGACACACACAAGCATGCACACATGCACACACACACACATATATGAGGAGATTTATTATGGGAATTGGCTCATATGATTATGGAGGCTGAATATTTCCACAATCTGCCATCCGCAAGCTGTAGAACCAGGAAATCCAGTGGTTTAATTCAGTATGAGTCCAAAGGCCTGAGAACCAGGATATCTTATGATATAATCCCTAGTTCAAGCCTGAAGGCCTGAGAACAGAGAATAGAGGTGAGGGGAGTGCAGGTATAGGCTCCAGAATCCAAAGGCCTGAGAACCAGGAGCTCCAATGTCCCGGTTCAAGGAGAGGGGGAATTCACTCTTCTTCCATATATTTATTCTCTTTGGGCCCTCAATGGACGATGCCCACTAACATTGGTGAGGGCGATCTTCTTTATTAAGTCTACTGATTCAAATGCTAATTTATCCTGGGAACATCCTCAGAGCCACACCCAGAAATGTTTCTCCAGCTATCTGTGCATCCCTTAGCCCAATCAAGTTGACACATAACATTAACCATCACAGCATCTGTGTTCTGTAAATATTTTTCTTTGTATGCTTTGTTGGTGCTTTCTTTTCACTTTTCCTTCTGTAAAATCTCAGCCTTGTTTTTGCTTGTGATACCTACAGCAGGAGCCTGGGAAGCTAAGACACTGGACTGAACTGCTATTGGTGTGGTAGTTACTGCTGCACTTTGGCACCTGGGCCTGTGGCTCAGTTTTACTATTTGTAAAATGAGGGTAATAACAACTTTTTCTTTGTAAGACTTAAATATTTTATACATGTAAAGCATTTAAAACAGTGCTTGGAACAAAGCCAGAGGCATCACATTACTCAATTTTAAGTTAGCATGGTACTGGTACAAAAACAGACACACAGCCCAACAAACAGAATAGAGAACCCAGAATTAAAGCCACACAGCTGTAGCCATCTGATCTTTGGCAAAGTTGAAAAAAATAAGCAATGAGGAAAAGACTCCCTATTCAATAAATGGTGCTGGGATAGCTGGCTAACCATAAGCAGAAGAATGAAACTGGACCCACACTTTTTAACCATATACAAAAATCAACTCAAGATAGATTAAATATTTAAGTGTAAGACCTCAAACTATAAGAAAATCCTAGAAGAATACCTAGGAAATACCATTCTGGACATTGGTCTTGGGAAACAATTTATGACTAGGTCCTCAAAAGCAATTGCAACAAAAACAAAAATTGGTAAGTGGGACCTAATTAAACTAAAGAGCTTTTGCACAGCAAAACAAACTATCAACAAAGTAAACAGACAACCTACAGAATGAGAGAAAATATTTGCAAACTATGCACCTAAAAAAGGTCTAATATCCAGAATCTGTAAGGAACTTTGACAAATCAAGGAAGCAAAACAAACAACTCCATTAAAAAGTAGGCAAAGGGCCAAGCACAGTGGCTCAGGCCTACAATCCCAGCACTTTGGGAGACCAAGGCAGGCAGATCACTTAAGCCCAGAAGTTTGACACCAGCCTAGGCAACCCCATCTGTGAAACCCCATCTCTACAAAAAAAAAAAAAAATATGTGGTGGCATGTGCCTGTAGTCCTACCTACTCAGGAGGCTAACGTAGAAGGATTGCTTCAGCCCAGGAGGTTAAGGCTGCAGTGAGCCATGATCGCACCACTGCACTCCAGTCTCGGCAAAAGAATGAAATCCTGTCTCCAAAAAATAAAGAAAGTAGGCAAAGGACATGAACAAAGATTTCTCAAAAGAAGAAAGAAGAAATATGAGTGGCCAACAAACATATATAAAAAAAAAGCTCGACATCACTAATCATCAAGACGCAAATCAAAACCACAATGAAATACCATCTTACCCAAGTTAGAATGGCTATTATTAGAAAGTCAGAAAATAACAGATGCTGGCAAGGCTTCAGAGAAAAGGGAACACCTATACACTGCTGGTGGGAATGTAAATTAGTCTGCCACTGTGGGAAGCAGTTTGGAGATTTCTCAAATAACTCAAAACTACCATTCAATCCAGCAATTCTACTACTGGGTATATACCACTCCCAAAAATAAGTCATCCTACCAAAAAGACACATGCACTCATATGTTCGTCACTGCACTATTCACAAGAGCAAAGACACAGAATTAACCTAGGTGGCCATCCATGGTAGACTGGATAATGAGAATGTGGTACATATACACCATAGAATAGTATGTAGCTATAAAAAAGAATAAAATCATGTCCTTTGCAGCAACATGGATGTAACTGGAGGCCATTATCCTAAGCTAATTAATGTAAGAACAGAAAACCAAATACCACATGTTCTCACTTATAAGTGGGAGCTAAGCATTGGGTACAAATGGACATAAAGATGGGAACAATAGACACTGGGGACTACTAGTGGCAGGAGGGAGGAAAGAGGGAAGGACTGAAAAAACTCCTATTGGGTGCTATACTTACCACCTAGGTGACGGGATCATTCATACGCCAAACCTCAGCGTCACACAATATTCACATGTAACAAACCTGCACATGTACCCACTGAATCTAAAATAAAAATTGAAATTATTTTAAAAATTTTAAAAACAGTGCTTAGTTCATATTAATTATGCAATAAAATTAGCTATTACAAACTGTCAATGTAACAGTGCATGTTTTAGTAACATGAGGGCGTCATTCTCTCCAACTTTATTCCCTTCTGGCATATATTCCAAAAAGAAGCAAAATAAGTGGTAGGAGCTGGACTTGCTGGCATCCAGAGTTTTAACTACAATCATGAAAGCATAAGCATCATTCACAAGAAACGGAATTGGATGGAGAAAAACAACTTACTGCCATCAGTTTTGTTCAAATTGCTGTAGGTTGATCTGGAGTTTTCTGTCACGAACAGGTTTTGAAACATGTAGGCAATGCATGTGATATGGTTTGGCTCTGTGTCCCCAGCTAACTCTCATATTGAATTGTAATTCCCAATGTTGGGGGAAGGACCTGGTGGGAGGTGATTGGCTCATGGGGGCAGATTTCCTCCTTTTTGTTCTCATGATAGTGAATGAGTTCCCATGAAATCTGGTTGTTTAAAAGTGTGTAGCACTTCCTCTTTCTCTTTTCTCTCTGTCTCTCTGTCTCTCTGTCTCTCTCTCTCTCTCCTGCCGCCATGTGAACACGTGCTTGCTTTTCCTTTGCCCATTCACCATGACTGTGAGTTTCCTGAGGCCCCCCCAATCATGCTTCCTGTCCAGCCTGCAGAAATGTGAGTCCATTAAACCTCTTTTCTCACTAAATTACCCAGTCTCAGGTAGTTCTTTATAGCAGTGTGAGAACAGACCAATATAGCATGTTTGCTGAATGGGACTGAAATGAGTCATAGAATAACCTAAAATATCTGGATGCAGGTCATATGTTAAGAAAACACTTAAAATGTGGGGCAAATTTTATACAATAACCAAGCACATTTTATACATACAGTCCCTTAATGATGGCTGTCACTTGTATCACCCAAGGAAATACTGTTATCTATTGCTGCATAACAAATTATCCCCAAAGCTTGGTGGCTTAAAAACAACAACAAACATTTATTATCTTACATAGTTTTCGTAGGTCAGAAATTTGAGAGTGACTTAAGTTTTCATGAGGTTGTAGTCAAAATGTTGGCTGGGGATGGATGCAGTCTGATCTGAAGGCTTGACTAGGCATGGAGGATCTACTTCCAAGATGGCCAATTCATATGGTTCCTGACAAGAGGTCTTGAGTCCTTGCCACAAAGACTTTTTCCATAAGGCTGTCTGAATGTCCTCATGTCATGAAAACGGACTCTACCCATTGCAAATTACCCAAAAGAGCAAGACAGATGCTGCAATGCCATTTATGACTAGCATTGGAAGTTACACTCTGTCACTTCTGCAATATCCTACTGGTTACATATATAAATCAGCTCTATTCAGTACGGGAGAGGGCAGTATAAGGGTTTGAATCCCAGCAGATGAGTATCACTGGGGGCCAACTGGAAGGACAGCTACCATGCTTCACCTCAGCAAAAACATGGAAACTAATTCATTTTTTAAAACTATAGTTTTTTGTTTCTAGTATGTACAACAGTGTTGCTTGTTTTTATTACCAGTTTTCAGATGGTAGCCTCTCCAAATTGGTCAGTAAAGGTGATGGCAGAATTGCACACATAAAGAAAAGGATTCCACAGCAACTTGAGGCTTAGTAAAAAGCTTAAGAAAGTTTTTTTTTTGTTGTTGTTGTGTTTGTTTGTTTGTTTTGAGACAGTATTGTTCTGTTGCCCAGGTTGGAGTGCAATGGTGCTATCTCAGCTCACTGCAATCTCCGCCTCCCAGGTTTAGGTGATTCTCCTGCCTCAGCCTCCCATGCAGCTGGGGTTACAGATGCACACCATCATGCCCAGCTAATTTTTGTAGTTTTAGTAGAGACGGGGTTTCACCACATTGGCCAGGCTGGTCTCGAACTCTTGACCTCAAGTGATCCACCCGCCTCAGCCTCCCAAAGTGCTGGGATTACAGGCGTGAGCCACTGCGCCTGGCCTTAAGCAAGTTTTTATCGCTGAAACTGTCTAATGGTCATTGCAGGAAAGTACACTGTTGAGCAAGAATGAAGGATTTACGAAGCTGTTTCAGGGTAGTGTGACCAGTGTTTTTGAAAAATCCTGCCCAAGAACATTTGAGGTGTGATTTTCCATAAATCATAGTAACTGAAAGGGACTGCAGTCATTTTTATATATAACCTTGGATTTTAAAAATCAAAATAGCGGTAGTGCTATACATGGGTGAGAATGAGAGCTCTGTGGCACTGTAAGAGTTAAATCAGTGAGATTAATACATGAGGGATGGAGGCCATATATCAGCAGAAGGCACTCCAAAAGACAGAAGGTTCCCCAAGCCAAACACAAGAACAGAGATTGACTTCAGTTCAATCAATGGAATTAATGTTTCAAAAACAGCAAGTCAACAAAGGGGGAAAGTCTATACAGAACATGGGGAAATGGGAGGCAGAGGAAAGGCTGTAATAATTATATACTAATAACCAGTTTGTTGAGCAGTTGCCATGTGCTAAGCACCTGGCATGAATCATTTAATCCACACAACAACCCTATTATTGGAATCAAGAAACTGTAAGTTAAGTGACTTTCTTTTTTTTTTTTTTGAGATGGCGTCTCACTCTATCACCCAGGCTAGCATGCAGTGGCACAATCTTGGCTCACTGCAACCTCCATTTCGCAGGTTCAAGCAATTCTCCTGCCTCAGTTTCCTGAGTAGCTGGGATTACAGAGGTGTGTGCCACCATGCCCAGCTAATTTTTGTATTTTTCGTAGAGACAGGGTTTCACCATGTTGGCCAGGCTGGTCTCAAACTCCCGACCTCAGGTAATCCACCCACCTCAGCCTCCTAAAGTGCTGTGATTACAGGCATGAGCCACCATGCCTGGCCTGTTAAGTGACTTTCTTAAGGACACTAGTGGTAGAGCTGAGATTTGAACCACATCTGTAGGGCTTCAAAGCCTGTGGGCTTAACTAGTCTATCCAGCTTTGTTCTGGAGAATGGAGCTTCTGGAAGGAGAATGCCTCGTGGCAGATTCACCCCTACAGTGGAGATACAGGGATTGGACCAGTATAGTTCCAGAACACTGGCTATTAGCATCATCCCCTCAGTTCCAGGTTCCAGAAGTCACTTTCTGATCATGACTCCTCTTCCCACAGAGAGAGAACAAGGTCAGGGTCTGACAAGAAAGGCTGGGCTGCTTGGCAGGTACAATTCTCAAGGGAACTAAAAAGTACATTTTTAAGATGTTTAATCACGAAATATTTCAAACATACAGAAAATAATATAAGAGATGGGCCAGGCACAGTGACTCATACCTGTAATCCCAGTGTTTTGTGAGGCCAAGGCAGAAGGATTGCTTGAGGCCAGGAGTTTGAGACTGGCCTGGGCAACATAGCAAGATCCTGTCTCTGAAAAAAAAAAAAAAAAAAAGAGAGAGAGAGAAATGACTGAAAATGTACCTTTACTGACAGAGAGTTGTGTTTGCTTCACAGTTTTCAAAAACTCTGAGAGATTGAAACACAGAGACTTTAAGCACAAATAGGCCCAAGACCAGCATATCTATAAACTGGCTCAGACATGTCTGCAAGGGCAGCATTACTGGAAATAAGTATATGGCTTCCTAAGATGTATTACTTTGAAACACAGAAATCAGCGTGACTACATTCTCACACACTCCAGATCTCAGCTCAAGGGCAGCTTTCCTGACCTCCTTGACAAAGGCAGATCCTTCTAGCATAATCTCTCACAGTATCTTATACCCCTCCTTTATGGCATACACTTACCACTGCTGTGATGTTACATTTATTCGCATGACTACTGGACTAATGCCTTTCTCTTCTATAGACTGCAAGCTCCATGAGGGCTGAGTTTGTGTCAAATTTTATTCACTACTGTATCCCTGGCATCTAGCACAGTACTTGTCAGTAATAGACACTCAATAAATATCTTTTCAATGAACGAATTCAATTTTAAACACCAATCTCCTTCGGCATCTACCCAAGAGAAATGAAAACATATGTCCACACACAGACTTCTACTTGAAGGTTTATAGCAGCATTATTCATAATAGTCCCAATGTGGAAACAATCTGAATGTCCATCATTTGGTAAGTGATAAATAAAAGGTGGCATATGCAGACAATGGAATGCCATTCAAGCAATTTTAAAAAGTACAAACTGACAAAACTCTCTACAACACAATGAACTACACAATTATTACATTAAGTGAAATAAGCCAGACACGGACGACTACATATTGTACTATTCTGTTTATATGACATTTCTTAAAAAGGCAGAACTCTAAAGAAGAAAGCAGATCAATGGTTTCTCAGGCCTGGGGGTGGGAGTGGAGATTGACTGCAAGTGGGAACAAGGAACTTCTGAGGGTGACAGAAATGTTCTAAAACTGGATTGTGGTGATGGTTGCACAACTGTATAAACTTACTAAACATCGTCAAACTATATACTTGCAGTAAGCAAATTGTATGGTATGTGAATTATACCACAATAAAGCTGCTAAAAATGTTTAAAAAATCAATCTCCTTACTTAGTCATTTTATCCCAATTTAGGTTCTGTGGAACATTATTTCTGTAGGGCATTGTGCCAGAAACTGCTAGTTGAGTCTCTCAACTCTTTAGTGACAGACCCAATTTTTAACTTGGCACATAGAAAAGCAAAATAAAAGACCAGATTTCCTAGCCTCCTTTGCAGCTTGGCATGGTCACATGACCAGGTTCTGGACAATGAGACATAAGCAAAAATGTGTAGTATTTCCAGGAAGGTTGTTTAAGGGACTCAACTCCACTTTTTCTACTTTGCCTTTCCTTTTTCTTTCCAAGGACATGTGGACTGGTGCTCCAGCAGCCATTTTGGACCATGAAGTGACCTTGGGAATGAAAGCTAAGGATAATGGAGCAAAAACATTGAAGCCTGGATTCCCGAAGGTACCGGAGAGCTGCCATGCCACCCCTGGATGGCCTGCTTCCCAAATTTCTTTTATGTAAGACAGAAATCAACTTTAATCTTTTTATATTGTTTTCTCATATTTATGCAGGCAAATTGAGTCCTAAGTGATACCAGTTTTTTTGTTTGTTTTTTGAGACGGAGTCTTGCTCTGTTGCCCAGGCTGGAGTGCAGTGGCACAAACTCGGTTCACGGCAAGCTCTGCCTCCTGGGTTCACGCCATTCTCCCACCTCAGCCTCCTGAGTAGCTGGGACTACGGGTGCCCACCACCACGCCCAGCTAATTTTTTGTATTTTTAGTAGAGACGGGGTTTCACCGTGTTAGCCAGGATGGTCTCAATCTCCTGACCTCGTGATCCACCCGTCTAGGCCTCCCAAAGTGCTGGGATTACAGACATGAGCCACCACGCCCAGCTGTGATACCAGTTTTAATAGGTGTTCAATGAAGAAAGGGTTCTGTGGTCAAATAATTTTGAGAACTATTACATTAAACTTTAACAGATTTCATTAGTGCAAGACCTCTCAGGGTTTTTAATATGTGAACAGGAATCTCCAAGAACCTCCAGGAGGGGCTACAGTATACTCAACTTCCCAAACTAACTTGTCCCCAAAACCTCTTTTTAGTGGAAAATCTTATGGGACAAATGACTTGAGAAGATGAAATGTTGCTGTAAAAATTTTTTGTATTTTTGACTCTCCCTTTCTAATCCATCCTTTTCCAGGTAGCTAGAGAGATGTTTGTTAAAGATAAACTTGATGACATCACATTCTTGTTTTAAATCCTTGAATGATTCCTGTAGGGTAAATTTCAAACTCCTTCATGTAACATACAAGACTTTTCGTGATCTGGCCCTTGCCTTCTTTCTAGCCTCACCCTAACCATATCCATGACCCTTCTGCAGTGCTGAGAACTGACTCTATTTTCCCTAGTTTCTCTACCTCTACACATGCTATGCCCCATTCAAGGAACACTTTCTACTTGCCACCTTGCTTGGCATTCTACCTCTGATCTTTGAGACCAGGCTCAGGTATCAGCTCATTCACTCTTGTCCATACTTCAAGAAACGCTTACTATGTGCCACGCATTGCACTTGTGCTTGAGTTACAAACACAGTCCCTGCCCTGGAGTGACATGGAATCAAATGAAGTTAGACAAGTACTGTATCAGACAGGGTATACTAATAGCTGTAACAGACAACCTTCACATTTCAGTGACTTGACACCATGACATTTTATTTCTTGCTTACAACATGATCCAGTGCAAGTGAGCACAGAGGTTCTACTCTATGCAGTGAGCCACCATTGCCATTTTCTGGGGCCTCTGAGTCCTCCACTCAATATTTTTGCACCTGGCCAGGCATGAGGAAAGGAGAAGTTTGGAAGATCTCATGGGAGTTTTTAGGGGATGTCCAGAAATGGGATATATTTACCACTTCTGTCCAGATTCCATTACCCAGAGCTCAGTTACATGGGCCTACCTGATTACTGAGAAATGTAGTTTTATTATGAACCTAGGAGGAAAATGAAATGGGCTGGTGAAAAGAGTTGTTTTTCCTGCCACAGGTATATCAACAAGAACAATAAAGAAGCTCATGGTCTAACAGAGGAAACAGACAAGTGAACAGAGACATGAAGGCAAGAGAGAACAGAGTCAGGTGGGATGCAACTCTTTCTTTGTGGTGTTACTATAAGAAAGTTCTAGAACTGCTGGAAGCCCTTCTGTGGCTCCCTTCAGAGCTCCTAAGGATTGCTTTTCTGGGGCCCTTTAGAAATGGGGCACACTATATGGTACAAAAATTTGTGCATCACTGGCATCACCCTTGTAGCATCAATCATCTTTCGTTCCAGCAGCTGCTGTGGCATCAAGCTCTGCGTGGGCACCATCTGACTTCACACAGCTGCACCCTGACAGTACTTTGCCTCGTGGCCCTGCCACGTGCCTCTTGCTAGGTTCCCTGTTGACACTGAGTTTTGGGACACTGCAGAAGCCCACTTGGCACCTATGCATGAACAACTGGTGTGAGTCTTTACCCAATGAGATGAGCTGATGGATAGATTTCCTTCCCTTCCCCCTCCCATAGGCTATTCTGAGACTCATTTTATATGGCTTCTCAGAGGATAATCCCTTGAGCAGAAGCAATCAGCCATACTTAGTGGAGGCCAGATTAATAACCATCCTGGTATTGGCTCTTCCTTCCTCCCTACTTTACTCCTTTTGCTTTACTCTTACGCTATAGAATCAGGCTCTGTTTCTGGAGACGCAGGCCAAGACACTGCCATGAATGGGTACAGCTAAAAGCAACTTAGCTGTCTCTGTTTCCCTTTCCCCTCCAGTTCCTCCCCACTGGTTCCTGATGAAGTACCTTGGGTCAGACTCCACTAACTCCTCTCAGTTCTGCAGACCTGACTCTCACTGGATAAGGTCAAGCCTGCCACCTCTCCTAAATGCAGTCCCCAGACTGTTCCTTTGGTTGTACCTGTCCCACTCATTTGTGAATCAGTCATATACTTCTATTGATTTCTTTTTTGGTGACTTAATATTGTGTCTCTGTGTATATCTAACTTCTTATGTGCTGCTGACTTTTCTCAATGTTTAAGAACAGCAATTACTGACAAGTCTACCTTCCATCTCCCTCTTGGCTCTCACACCTCCCCAGGCTGTCTCTTGCATTGGTACATACATGCTCCTCTTTCTGTCTAGAGTACCACCTCATTTATGTTATTTCAATTTTTGTAGGCAAGAGACTTTATTATGCAAAGGAAGGGTCATTTGACTCCCACATAGGACCCACCAAATCTGTCTCTGATAAAACTCTGCTCCCTGGCTAGGCTCAGTGGCTCACACCTGTAATCCCAGCACTTTGGGAGGCCAAGGCAGGAGGATCATGAGGTCAGGAGATTGAGACGATCCTGGTTAACACGGTGAAAACCCGTCTCTACTAAAAATACAAAAACAAAATTAGCCGGGCATGGTGGCGGGTGCCTGTAGTCCCCAGCTATTCAGGAGAATGAAGTGGGAGAATGGCGTGAACCCCAGAGGCAGAGCTTGCCGTGAGCTGAGATCACACTACTGCACTCCAGCCTGGGCAACAGAGTGAGACTCCATCTCAAAAAAACAAAAACAAAAACAAACAAACAAACAAAAAACCAACTCTGCTCCCAGCCTCTTTCAAGACGTGAGAGCCAAGAGTACCATGGGCACTGTTGAGAGCTTTGGAACCTGTAATTCTGGTGTTTGAGCTGGAGAGGCTGTGGCTACCAGCTGCCTGGTCCTGCCTCAGCTTCAACTTCAGCTCCTGAAGCAGCTGGTTCAGAAGGTCAAGCATGCTGTCCCCAGGAGGCAGCAGCAGGCGGGTCACCCTCAGTATACTCACTCACCAGCAGCTTGGCAAAATTGGAGATCCTCAGGATCTATGCATAACTCTCTATCTCATCCTCAACTAGATTGTAAGCTCCTTGAGGGCAAAGATTTTATTTGTCTTGTTTAATGCTGCATCCCTTGTGTCTAGAACAATACCTGGAACATAGTTGGTGCCTAATAAATATCTGTTTAAGGGAGGAAGAATGACGAGGAAAGAAAGACCATGAGACATCTTGGCCAGCCTTGAGTCAAATGACAGAAATGCACACAAATGAGAGAGATAGGCAGCAGGGGGCTGCTGCCTCTGTTTTCAAGCTGGAGAAATCTCTTGTGTCTGCCAAGAAGTGAAGAGTGTTACTCACAAGAGAGTTAGGGCCACAGGCTGAAAGCCATCGGAAAACTGGGATTTCAAAGAAGCTAAAAATACTCTCTCTCTGGGGGTACAGTAAGGCTCCGCTAAATCATTATCATGGCCCCTGACACAGTCAAAATGTGCTTATCCTAAATGTATCCCACAAACTGCTCTTAGAATCATCAGACTCAGATCATTCCTGCTTTAACTGAGGTAGAATAAGCCTCTACAGTCAGAATCCAATCAGTTTTTTAGTCGGTGCTTAGGAAACACGATGGGCAAGCAGGGCGCGAGGAGGGCAGGTGGCTGCCAAGGTCAGGGTGGGAGGGGGCAGTAATGAGATGCCATACAGAGTATTCAGCCAGGCAGCGCAAACTCTCCATCCCTCCTTTCTTAATTTAGGAATTTCCTAATTCCTAAACCTTGGTCTAATTTCCCTCTTTTCTTCTATCTATTTTCTTCACAGCATTTATCACTACCTGCCCCTTGTATTTAGTCTTTCGCCTACTCCATGAAAGCAAGGGCTTTGTCTTGTTGACTGCAATATCCCGTTTTATATCAATGTCTGGAATTTGCGGGCACTCAAAGATTAGCTGCTAACGAATGAATTCGAGAGTGTAACAATTAGTTGAATCTCTGCCAAACACTAGGCCCTGTCCTTGAGGATGCTACAAGGATGGTAGGGGCGACAGGCCCGAAAATAAATGTACCATATCTCGACACCTGATTTCACGGAGATCTAGCCAAGGCGCTGCAGGGTCCGCGGGGCTGGAAAACTCCCGGGTGCGCGGGGCCTTGGGAAGAAGCCCGTCAGGAGCCAGGAGTGCCAGTGAGCCGGGCTGAACGGCAGGAGACGCGGCTGGAGGCTGCTCCTGTGTTTCCTTGGCCACTCAGCATCTTCTTTTCCTGACCTGCGGGTCCCTCGCCTCTCCTTGCATTTGCTGGCATGACCTCGGCCCCTGCGGGGCCCCTGCGGAACCCCTGTGTCGCGGGACCCCAGCCACATCCTCTTCCACCCGCGGAGACGCCAGCCCCGGGTCTTCCAGAGAGCTAGCCAGCTACCTGAGAGACCTCCACCTGCGGGCTGAATGCCCGCCGGGCCCCGCGCGCGCCCCAGGTCCCCGCCCCCTGCCTGCGATCCGTCGCGTGCAAGACCCCGCCCCGCCCCCTCGGCCCCCGGGACCCCGGCCCCGCCCCGCCCCCGTGGCCCCGCCGCTAGTCCCGGGGGGGCGGGGCCGCGCGCAGCGGCGTCTCCAAGGCGGGGGCACGAGGCAGGGGGCGGGGCAGTCTCAGCGCCGACCAATCAAGGCCGCGATCACATCCATGCAAATACGAGCACAATGGAGCGAGCCCATCACTCGCCCCTGCAAGCAAGCTTGAAATGGGCTTCTGCCTGAGCGGCAGCCGGCAAGACCAATGGTTCTGTGTTTTGGACCGGCGAAGCCCAATGGCGCCACAGGGAAGGCGGGCCCGAGATGGGTTAGGGTGTCCTTGCAGGGTGTCTGAGCTAAACTTCACCAAATAATAGCTGTTTGTATTTTGGCTGCTGCAGGAGCCATTTTAGGTAAGTTCTTCTCTTAACTTTTTATTTTCCTTCCTGGCCTCGGCGGACCGGCCTTGTCCGCGGGTCCCCGGCCCCGCCCCGCCGGCCGGGCTAGGGTGCCCCTATGAATGGAGCCGGGATGAGGGGCTGCGGCGGCGTCCAGGCCCGGCCGGGCTGGGGTCCGAGCGCGGCCGGCGGGCGGGCGGCCTGGCGGAGGGCAGGCGGCGGCCTGCGGCCTGGGGAGAGGGGCGGCCTCTGCCGCGCCAGGCTCCTGCTCCGGCTCCCGCTCCCGCTTTCGCTTGGGTCGGGCGGCCGTCCTTGGGAGTGCGCCGCTGCGGGCCGCGCGCAGGGGCGGGGGTCCGGGCAGACCCCGGCCGCGGGCCTGGCGGCCGGGGGCGGGGCGTGCAGAGGCCCCCCCGGGGCGGGCGCGGTGGGACCCCCGGGCCCGGCCGCGCTGGGGCGGGGCGGGGGTGACCGCTATTCCCGCCGCCGCCCCCGCGGAGAAGTTGCTCTATTCGCGTCCTGCGTCTGTTTGCAGGGGTGGAGGAGGGTGGGCTGGTGCCAGGTTGCTGCTCCGGGAGGGGGCGGGGGGCCCCGGCGCGGCCTCGGATCGCGCACCCCCTCCGCCCCCTTCTTACGCACTAGCGCGCACTCGCCCCGAAAATTGGAGCCCTGGAGGGGTCCTGCAACCCCGCTGCCAAGTTTTGTGCATTATTAGATTGCATGTTTGAGCTTTAAAAAAAGATCTATCTGTCCTCTTCAAGGTATTTATTTTCTTCGCTGTTGAGAAGTAACGGAGTCCGTTGCGCCCAGATTTCCAGGGACATGCCTGTCGGATGTGCAGAGGGTTGGCAGCTACTTGGGTTTTTTTAAAAGGCGTTATTAGGAAATCCCCTCACTAGTGAGATAATTGAAATTTGAGTTAGTTTGCAGCTTCAGTTTTATTTGATACAATTAAAAATGCATAAGCAGGCACTTTATATTTGTGTACATAAAGTATTCCTAGTTCCAGTTATGACTAATGTGACTATGGTTTCAGTTGTGTGGGATCTAATAAGGCAGTATAATTCAATTTTGATCTTGTAGGCCCCTGTTCTCCAAATTAGGGTTTATGGAGCATTAGTAATCTGGCCAAGGTTTCTGGTGAATCCTTGGCATCTCTGAGCATCTCTCTGGGACTGTGTGTGCCGTATTTCCCACCCCCTGAAAACTCCTCGTTTCTGGTGGCAGATCCACGAACACAGAAAATACACATTTTAAATATTTACAGTTTCCAGGATGTCTGAAATATTGCCCGAGATTTGATTATGGTTTCCCAGATGGTATGTAAGAGTACCATCCCAGTGAGACCCCAATTTCGATGTACTTTGTGGAAATGTGTTTGTGGCGTTTGGGGAAAAAAACCGGGGCAGACCACTTGGTTTTGCTCCCTAGGCTGATGTGAGCTGTGTGACTTACTGGGGGTCTGTCCCATTGATTTCATGGCACAGTCGAGTTTGACTATAAGCCAAATTGGAAAATCAGGTTGGCAACCTCAGAGAGAGAGTTTTTGTGAACTTTATGGCTCTCTGGCAACAGAAAGAAGATTTGAGATCTGTGTGTGATAAAATGATTAGGCATGAATCCTCAAGTAACATGATTTATGCCAAACAGAGCAGGTGGTTTCTTATAAGCAATGCATCATTATAACCAAAGGCCTTGGGAAAATGCGGAGTGGTAAGATTATTAATTTTGGAGTTCTTTTTGTTCCAGGGCAGATTTCATAGGTGAATTATAAGTTCTTTTGAATTTAAACTTTTTTTCTTGATTAGTGGGCGACTAAAAGCTAGCCTGCACACATCTTTCTCCACCTTTCTGTTAGCTTTGGAGTCTCTCTACTAATAACCAAACTACAGTACTGTTCTTGGTGTAGTCTGGCCATGGGCGAAGTAAATCTGGATCTGTTGCGAAATTGAGTTGTGTTTCAGTGTGGTATCACAGTTTCCCTGGAGTCACGTTTTTTATTCTGCAGTTGTTTCTTTGCTTTTCACATTTAGCTCTTCTGTTACATTTAGTAGCACTGCAGACTCTTTCAATATGATCATTTTTATAACTTTTAAATATTCTATGTCTTTATAATTTTTATATTTTATTATTCGTGTAGTTGGAAGTTCTCTGAACTCATCAATGTATTAGTTGAGGCAAACCACACAAGAAATTGAAAGACAAGTTAGAAGTGAAGTGGGAGAAATACGACTAACTGCTGCATTTCTGGAAGAACCTTTGGCAGTTTTGTTTTTGTATTTATTGATTTACTTTTTGTATATTTCAAATACCAAAGAAAACCTGAAGCAGAATCATATCTCATTAGAAACCACATCTTATTTATGATTTTGCTCTAACATTGCAGAAAACCTGTTAGAAACAACAGGCGGCCCTTGGGCTACTATGTCTTGGAGAGCTCCTTGGTTTATATAAGTTTCAAAGAAATGTTTTGGTTTTCTTGGAAGTATGGCTTTGCCCCAAGCAGAGTTTGTGGTTATGTCTTCCTGTGTTATACCATGAGGTTCCACAACATCAGGCTTGATTCTCCCTGTAGGTGCCTATGTTTTTCACCTTTCATGGAAAGACTCTAATTGGTAATTACTAAATGAGATCACTCACGGACCACCCATGTTATGAATCTCTTTGAACAAGTTTAAGGATTCAGAGATTCTACCTGCAAAAATGTCTTTGGTATAGGACAGTGACAGTATATCCATATCAACTGAGGAGGCTGTACTCTCCCTCCGTCCTTCCCCTTTCCCTGCCTGGTATAAGGCGGCTTGAAATAGTTTTGTTTTTAATACATATTTAATGATTCTCTTATACTTCATTGCTCATGCAGAGCTTTAGTTTAATTCTAGTGAGAGGTGGAGTGAATTCCATAGGATTGCCTGCCTTCTCCTATACCAGGTTATTATATTGAAAACTCTTTGAAATACATAAAATGATAGCTAGGGCTGAGATATCTCTTCCCTAGAGAACTTTTTTTTTTTGCAATGGAATGTGACATACTTGTGAGTGGAGCAAAAAGAACTAGCATTGATTGAATACCTGGTGTTTGTCCAGTACTCAGCCAGATACTGGGGCTACAGAGTTGGGAAAAATACGTTTGCTTTCATAGCCACTTCATGAGGCTGGGCTGCAGCTCAGAGAAATGAAGTAACTTATTAAAGGCCATAAAGGTAATCAATGATAGAGCCAGAATTTGAACCCAGATCATCTGTATCCAAGACATGTCCTTTTCACCAATAGTTCTCTCTAAAGATCTGTTTAAAAGCTCAAGCGTACTGTTGTATTTTAGTGGTATGGTGTTAGGTTAGTTAACTAACACACCTTCCCTAAGTTCTACACGTGCATCAATTTTTACTTTTCCGTTTCAGGAATTTGTCACTGAAGAGGAGTGTTGAAATACAGTGAGGACACCCTTTCCCCCGCTTTGTCTCCATGGTGTAGGGGTGGTCTTCCTGGGGCACTTAGGAGTTCAGGTGTACCCTGGTACAGTAATAACCATGAAGTATAGGGAGAATGCAGTCACTTTTTCCTTTGCCAAAATGTTCTTTTCTTCGGTTCATGTTGTGGAGGCGTTGATACCCTCATGAGAAATTCTGTTACTTCCATAAAAGTCCTGAAGGTAGTAAAATGGAGTTATTTTAAAATATCCATGCTTGTCCCTGTTTCTGAACTAAATCATCTGCATAAAATCCAAAGAAAAATGTTTATTTTTGCCTGTAGTACCTGTATTTGTTGGTTTTTACAGTCAGTAAATAGTGATTCTGTGCATCCTCTTACATTTATTCATTATGTTGTTTGCCATCACTGTTCTATTTTGCAATCTTTAGAATTTGTAATGGAGTGTATATGATATAACTTAAATCGCTCCTATTTTGAAGAGTCAGGATTTTTTTTTTTAAATTGAACGTTTTTTCTTTATAGTCATAATGAAGGACTTAGAAATTTTAGCAAGGAACAAACCTAAGTTTTCAACGGACTCCTGTGGTGCTTTTGTTATCTATTTCAATAATATACTAAGACAGCATTTGAAAATTTCAGGATGCTAGGAAGTCAAATTGTAAGATAACCAGGACAAGAATCCAAACATAAGTAGAAAGCGATGGATACATATTTGAATTTTCTAAATAAGTAAAGGAAGATTTCCATTTTTTTTACCCCTTTATTAAGGATACTTGTAAGGGATAGTCGCTGATCGTACTTTATGGATCAAATATGTTATTCTTTATCAAGTAGTTAAATTTTTAATATATTTTGGATTTTCTTATATACTATGTGACCAAGGTATTTTGGTTTTGGAATTTTTTTTTTTAATTCTAAGATTGTCTTTATGTAAAAGCCTGGCTTCAGGTTAAGAGTTCCAGCTACTGTGGTAACAGAGATCTTTAGTTCCTACCTAAAGGTTTAGGCTTTTTATCCTGTAGTTCGTGGACCCCTAGGGAGTCTTTGGCTGGTCTGTGAAAGCCCCAAAATAGTATGCAAATTTTTGTTTGTGTCTGCGTATTTTATAAGCGGACAGTCCATTGCTTTTTGTGATTCTCAAACGGATCCGTGACTCTCATACCCCTACCCCCATACCTTTCCACCAGCATACAAAAAAATACTAAGGGTCATTAATTTAGGTCATTCTAGAACAACTGCTTTGCATGAACAAAATCTTCTGCCTGGATGCTGACTTCTTTGGACCTTTTTTGTCCTTTAGCAAGTTCTGCGATCTCAGCCTTGATCAGTTGGCCTGGGCTTGGGGAAGAACTGCATCCCTCTGGCAGCATTCAGGCATTCCCTGGGATTATCCCCCAAATTCTTCCCTCCCTGCGATCACATGGAAGCGTTCCTTGCCCTTGCCCTTGCAGCCTGATAGAGTTAAAGGTTGGAATGGGAGACATGGGGGCTCTTGAGGGTCCTCGGCTTCTCGTTTTCACACATCTGCCTCTGCAGATGGGACTAGAAGGGTGGCTATGGCAAATGCGCCTGACATTTTCTTGCTTTGAATACTACTTCTTACTAATTCTGCTATTGCTTCATTCAATATGTTAGGAGGAAAAGGGATTTTCTTTCTTACACTGAAGAATAATTAAAAGAAGCCCTCCATTTTTTATATTCCCCAGACTTTTATGAAATGCTTTGCAACTTCCATTAGTGCTGATTTTTAGTGGAGTTCTTCGTTAAAATAATGTGTGGTTGAACATAAAAGCTTATTTTTAGACTGCCAAAAATTTTACAGAGAACATACATACAAAACCAGGTGTTACTATATAAAAAGGATTTTATATTAAAGTTCTCAGAGCCTTATTGTTTACTTAATAAGTCAAGCAAATTGCTAAAACAATATTAGAGTAACAAAAAAATTCTAAGAATAACTCTAGGAGGTGGTAAACTTAAAGTTATTCTGGAGATTTTTTTGTTGGGCCAGACCAGAAGTTGAATAGAAGAAAAATCAGTTTATTTTGTTTAATAATATATAATAATAATTAGATTAGGGAAAATACCTAAGCTTTAGGCAGATGGTGAAGGGCATTGACTTGATTATTTGGTTTGTTCCTTCCTTAAGTGTATATGAGTAAAGAAATATATCTGGACTCTACTTTGGATCCAAGAAAAACCATCAGTATTCTAAGAAATACTTTGAAGGATTATGTCTGGTAAGCTAAGTCTAGATCATAGATTTTATTTACGGAAAGAATTTTGCATAATTTAACACAGAGACTTTATTATTGCTCATTGTGTATTTTGGCTTAGCAATTCTTGCACTGTTGGCAGTCTAAATTAAACTATGGGTTTGGATGAAAAAGTTAAGCCATCATTATTGTTGATCCCGTGATAGAATCAGATCACATTATAAGTGATGACACCATTAGATTGCTACTTTAAGTAAACCTGGTATAATATCACTTAAGGGATTTAGGGGTATTTTGCTTAATGGAATTAACAGTTTTGCCTTGAGTTGTAAAAATGTACTGAGGAAATGATAGAGGATATGAAAGAGGTCATTAATGACCAGCTCCAGAAAGATAAGTGTAAAAATGTAAAAAAAATAAGCTCTTGTGGATCAGGCTACTAAAAGTAGTCTACAGATTCCTGCAGGTCTGTGGACTGCTTACCTGTCTGACAAAGTGAGTACAGAACTTGAAAAGAAGCATGTAGATGCTTTTATAGCAGATGGTTAGAAAAATGGTTTGTTGAATCTAATAATAAAAGCAATTAGTTTATAATTGTAGTCCTTTTTAATTTATTTTTTCCTGGAAATTCATTTTTTCTGGTGTTTTATGAAAGTCTTGGCTGTAGATTGGGAAAGAGCAAAAACAAAAACTAGTTCTTCACTAATCATAGTGTTGGGAAACTTCAGCATTACCTTGGAGCATGTTAGAAATGCAAGTTTTGCCGGGTGTGGTGGCTCACGCCTGTAATCCCAGCACTTTGGGAGGTCCAGGCAGGTGGATCACCTGAGGTCAGGAATTCTACACCAGCCTGGCCAACATTGTGAAACCCTGTCTCTACTAAAAATACAAAACTTAGCCAGGCATGGTGGTGCACACTTGTAATCCCAGCTACACCAGAGGCTGAGGCAGGAGAATCGCTTGAACTCTGGAGGCAGAGGTTGCAGTGAACTGAGATGCAGTGAACTGAGATCACGCCATTGCACTCCAGCCCGGGTGACAGAGTGAGACTCTGTCTCAAAAAAAAAAAAAAAAAAAAAAAAATGCAAGTTTTGGGGCCCCATTCCAGACCTACTGAAATAGACCACCTGGGGTTCCCAGGAGTCTGTGTTTTAACATGCTGATGATTTTGTGCACATTGAAATTTGAGAAACATTGTTCTAGATCAGCACTGTTCAGTAGAACTTCCTGTTATGATGGAGGTGTCCAGTATCTGCATGGGAACTACTAGCCACTGATAGTTTTCAAGTCCTTAAGATGTGGCTAGTATGACTGAGGATGAGAATTTTAAGTTTTATTTAATATTAGCTTAAATTTAAATAGCCACACATGGCCAGTGGTACCACTATTGAACAGCACAGCTCTAGACCCTTTAGCATCTCTACGTAGACTCTTTGGAGCAAAGGTGGTTTTTTTTCTGTGTCTGTGAAGGAAAATATAATAGGAAACAAGATTGTCCTTTAACCTAAAACAAGTCTAAGCAAACCGTATAATAAAATTTGACAGTTATTTACCTATTTATATTTGTCTCTTTATTTTTATCTGAAAGTTGATTTGAATGTTCAGAAAATAGTAAGATGAGAGAATAAATTTAGATGTGTCTTGTAAGGCTTTACAAAAATCAAGGTAGCTGTTTCAGCAGGGCCTTATGACCCTTCCTGTCTATGACTAACATGCATGATGTCTTTCAACATGGCTTTTGAAGCTTTTTTCTTTCATACTAAGATTGAAGATAGGCAGCTTTTAAGTGTAACACTGTAGTTCTCCTGTTCTCTATAAAAACTACTGGCTATGGGGGTTCCCATTACTTTAGACCAGTAATGGATATTTTTACCATACAAAGTATATCAGGTTTATCAATTAACTTTATAAAGGGAATCTTGTTTTTTCAAAATAACATTTACCAAGCCTGCCTTGAAAGACTGAGTCTTATTCTCTGTTCCCTTTCCAATGTATTTTAAAAATTGATTTGTTAATAGAAGCAGTTTCTTTGGTTCATTTGGGGTTGCACATTCTTCTCCGTCTCCTCTCCCCATCTACTTGTAAAGGGGGAATACAAGTTTTAAACTCCTAAAAATCAGTGATAAGATTGATTCTAGTATATTGATCGAAATCTATTGCAAAATTGAAAATTATGTTGTGATTGACAAGAAGAAGGAAATTACTGTAGAAGTAAGCACAGGCTGGGCACCAGTGGCTCATGCCTGTAATCCCAACACTTTGGTAGGTGAGGTGGGCAGATTATTTGATGTCAGGAGTTCGAGACCAGCCTGGCCAACATGGTGAAATCCTGGCTCTACTAAAAATACAAAAATTAGCCAAGCATGGTGGCAGATGCCTGTAATCCCAGCTACTTGCGAGGCTGAGGCAGGAGAATCGCTTGAACCCAGGAGGCGGAGGTTGCAGTGAGCCAAGGTCGTGCCACTGCCCTCCAGCCTTGGCAACAGAGTGAGACTCCATCTCAAAAAAAAAAAAAGTAAACACAGATCCACATGTAGACTTGTAGCTTAAAAAATGCTGTCCAGTCATAACAAAGTGAGTCTAATCATACAGCAGTTTTATTAGATATATTTACTAGGTTTTAGATTTTCAAGCAGGAAATTGTTAGTCATTTAGGCAGTGACTCTTGAAGCAAGAGAGACAGTAACGGATGTCCCATGTGGTTTATAGACTCATAGAACATTAGAATTGGAAGGTTCCTTAAAAATCAGGGATAAGGCTGCCAGCATAGCAAAATTTATAATGCAGCAGTGTCTGTTTTGTTTATGGCGTGAGTTAATGCTGTGTAGTCTCTCGTTGGTGTTCATTGCAGATCAGCACTGTTTTCTCATTAATTTCTATTGTAAGGGTGGTTGTATACTCACAGAGCAGGGACTGGTGGTAGGTTGTCTGGGCAGGTGCTTCTGTTTGACACAAGTGTCACTGATTAGGGGGCTTAACATTTTGTAACTTGCTGCTTTGAGCTTTTTTGTCTGACTTTCTTGTAAGGATGTCAAGTTCTAGATCTCTGGGCATGTATTTTGTTTTTGTTTTTGTTTTATAGAAACTGGGTCTCTTATGTTGCCCAGGCTAGATTCATGGGCTCAAGTGATCCTCCTGCCTCAGCCTCCTGAGTAGCTGGGACTACAGTCTTGCCACTGTGCCCAGCTCTCTGGGCATGTATTTGAATTCTTGCCATAGGGTTTTAAAGAATTGGAAAGCCCAGTGTGTTGGAATTTAGATCTGATAGTTGGACAGATCCTAAGCCTAAAAGGTTTGGAGGTTCCTTGCTTCAGGTTTGTTCCCATCACTGCCACTTGTCCTTGGAATGCTGTGTGAGATGTTACTAAAATATTGTGATTTCATAAGCTACACACAAAATAACCATACTCTGTCCATTTTTATCTGCACTTTGTGTCTGTACCTTTTCATGTAGCAGAGCTCTCCCTGCATGTTCTTGACTGTGTTGCGTATTTACTCTTGAACTAAGCTTTGTTTTTGCCCTTATGAGTGTGGTTGTGGCAGATTTAACCGTTACCGGGTCTTACACAGGTCACCATCATTACTAGATTCTCTGAAAAGAAAGCAAAGCTTCTTTCTAGCTTGTCAGGATTGCAGAAGAGTAGAGTTAGAAGGTACCTCTGAAGACATCTATCCATTTTCATTACGCGTAATGGAATGGGGTCCTAGTCATGTAGATGTTTGTGAGGTCACAGAGCTAATCTGCGGTCAAGCCTTGATTAGAATTCAGTTCTCATTTTGCTGTATAGGACTTTTCCCTTAACCTCCAAGGATTAGGGTCCTGAAAACCCACATAGGAGAATTTCCCTTAGAATTTCATGGGGGAAATATGGGACAGGCGTGCTCTGAGATTAGGAGTGAATGTGTGAAAGTCTCCGTAATTTTTTTAATGTTCTCTAAAATAATAAAGATACTATCAATGAAGTATTACATGTCTTAAATTAGTAAGAATGGGTATTTTAATAGCTCTTCTTTACTAGAAACGTTTTGGCATGTCCCTCTCTCATCGTGGTACAGTGCTTGTTCTATTTTGGTAAATCTTGTTACTATTTTTTTGCTTAATGGAAACTTTTCAGCATATCCCTCCCTTTTATCACAGTAAAATGCTTGTAAATTAACCTTTGCTTTATTTGTAAATGATGTGCATAAGATTTTTTTCACACGTCCTTTATATGACTTAGGGTTATTAAGATAGATTTTTTCCCCAGATCTCTCAATAATCATGATCACAGTAGCTGTCAATCACTGAGTGCTTACTGTGTGCCAGGTATGGTGCTAGACTCTTTCATGGTGTGGTCATTAGGACTCTTCAGTATTCTGGTTCTCTTCCTTAAGCACACGTGGTAGGGTTACATTCTCTCTTACACCTTGAAATTGGGCATGACTGTGTAACTTGCTTTGGATATTGACATTTCAGTGGAAGTGATGTGTGTCCCTTCGAGGCAGGTACCTTTTCTTTTTAAAGAAATATGTAATGGTTACATGGTGTAAGCAAGTAAACCTTTGCTTTAAAGCACTGAGCTTTTTTAATGAGTTTTTTGTTTTTTGGTTTTTTTTGCCCCTGTGGGATGGTCTGCGTTTGTACTGTTTCCCATGCTCATTGTTTTCTGCTCCTCCCTCTTGGCCCATCCAGATATTTTCCTTCCATGAGACTTGAGAGCAAGACCGGTGTCTTCACGGAGCCTTCTCTTCCCATATCAGCCTGAAGCAATCTCTCTCCCCACAGCACTTCTTGAGTTAGATTTTCCCTTTGTAACTAATTTGGCATTTCATATTGAATTGCCTTTGTCTTTTCTTACATTGTTATTCATTTATTCCACAAGTGTGTGATGCCCATTTATTTAGTAAACAGTTATTGAAAATTCATTGTGTTTCAGCCATTCATGTGTCCTGGGAACTTGATAAATGCACATGGTCTCTCCCTTTATGGAATGCACTTTGTATTAGAAGACACAGAAAGGTAAACTGCCACTACAAGCATCATGATCAATGTCAGATTACAGCTATGTCCAAATTTTGTTAAGACTCAAGAAGAAGGATCAACCATTAAGCCAGGGGAGTAGGTTAAGGCTTTTGAAAGGAAGACCTTTTAAACGGGTACTTGAAAATTGATTCGGAGTTTGATAATCAGAGACAGATTAGTGTTTGTGAGCTTGGAGAGCCTTTTATGCATAAGAAACATCTTGCTGGGGTTCAGAGGCAAATGGTAAGTTCATTCTGGCTGGAGTATGGTGGAGAGCCATGGAGTACTGGTAGGTGAGGGGCTGGAGGAGGGATAGGTTGGAGATGTTGAGAAAGGCTTTGAAGATCATGGTCAGTTGTTTGGGTTTGTGTTGGCAGTGAGGAGTCATCAGAGGTTTTAATGCAGGAGGGTGTCTCGTACTTTGCACTCAAGCACCAGAGGTTGGTTGAGTGGTGCTCAAACTTTGTAGTGTATTAGAATCACCTGAAGAGCTTATAAAAATACCAGTACCCAGGCTACAAACAGTAAAATCAGATTTTTCTGAAGGAGAGACTCAGATATTGGATTTTTGATAATTTCCCAGGTGAGTCCAATGTGTATCTGAGTTTTAGAACTACTCTTTTAGAGGGGCCTGATGGAGTAAGGAATTCAGATACTATTGCATGGACTGACTAGGAGGTAAGTCTTTTTTTTTTTTTTTTTTTTTTTTTTTTTTTTTTTGGTGACAGAGTCTCGCACTTTTGCCCAGGCTAGAGTGCAGTGGCATAATCTCTGTTCACAGCGACCTCCACCTCGTGGATTCAAGTGATTCTCCTGCCTCAGCCTCCTGAGTAGCTGAGGTTATAGGTGCCCGCCACCACATCCAGCTAATTTTTTTCTTTTTTTTTTTTTTGAGATGGAGTCTCGCTCTGTGGCCCAGGCTGGAGTGCAGTGGCACGATCTCGGCTCACTGCAAGCTCCACCTCCTGGGTTCACGCCGTTCTTCCGCCTCAGCCTCCTGAATAGCTGGGATGACAGGCGCCCGCCACCACGCCTGGCTAATTTTGTTTTTTTTGTATTTTTAGTAGAGATGGGGTTTCACTGTGTTAGCCAGGGTGGCCTCCATCTCCTGACCTTGTGATCCGCCCGCCTCAGCCTCTCAAAGTGATGGGATTACAGATGTGAGCCACTGCGCCCGGCCAATTTTTTGTATTTTAGTAGAGACGGAGTTTCACCATGTTGGCCCAGGCTGGTCTTGAACTCATGACCTCGTGATTTGCCTGCCTCGGCCTCCCAAAGTGCTGGGATTACAGGCGTGAGCCACCGTGACCCGGCCAAGAGAAGTCTTTGAATTGAGGCATTAAGGAGCTGGGACAAGGTGAGACAGAGTCAACCATTATTCTTTTCCTTCAGTGTTCTAAATGTTTGTCTTTTCCTGCAAAATTGTGGTCCTCATGGGCGCAAGGCCCATTCTTTGTACCTTGAATTCCTCATAGAGATTTGTACATAGTAGGTTCTCAAAAACTATTTGCCTGCATTAAAGTCAGTTTTCCTTTGGTCAAGTATTCATACTTGTTGAGTACTTTGGATATTTTCATTTCACTTCTTTCCTTTTTGTTGTTAAATAGAATCTTCTTTAGGAATGAGAGTGGATAGAAATGAAATTTTTTTTTGTCAATTTTACTCATAGTTCTGATGAAAATTAAAATTCACTAGTTAAAACAATAAGTCTTACATATGGTTTATCCGTGCTGTCTCTCTATATTAGCACAAATGAGTAAATTTGCCATTAATCCTTGGCATTTGTGTAAAAACTCCTTAGTACTAATACATCCTTTAAAATAAAGAATTCAGATGAAGTATCCAACAACATATGGGAGGTTTACGTTAAAAATAACACCTAACTTCTGTTAATTTATATAACTCAGGAACTCAGTGTGGTATAGAGGCTGACTTGGTTTGTGCACTTGAAATTCAGTTTCTCTTTGGCAAATAACTTCATTTATTTGTGAATGGGGATAGTATTGAATGTTTTAAGGCGTTTTTGAGTCAACTCTTTGTTCTCCATTCTAATGGAAGGGAGTTGGAACCTGTAGAAATTAAAAACTTTTTTTATTCTTAAAGGATTTATACTCCTTTGTATCTTAGAAAAGTATCAAACCTACAGACAGGTGTGAGAACAGTACCATGAGCACCCATCTCCCCTTCACCTAGAACTACCTGTTATTAACATTTTGACAAATTTGCTTTATAACTTTCTGTCTCTCTATATATGCACTTTTTTTTGACAATACCATTTGAGAGTTACTTGCAGACACTGTAATGCTTCACCCCTAAATACTTTACATATTTATCCTAAGGAAAAAGGCATTCTCCTACATAGAATGATCAGAGTGTAATTATATCCCTCAGGAAACTTGAAGTAAAACCCAATATGCAGTCCTTTTTAAAATTTTCCCATGAAAATGTTACTTGTAGCCTCACCACCCCCAACTCCCTGTCCCCCATTAGGATCCAGTCAAGAATCCTGCATTGTATTACGTTGTCATGTGCCCCTACCTTTCAGTATCAATTAGTTTGACCTGGTAGTCCAAGGATTCCAGAAATGGAAATGAAAACACCTGGAAAATGGTGTGACCCAGCTTCTGGAGTCTTCTTCCCTGCTTACCTCTTTCTGTGCTCCCCGCCACAGGTAGGGAATTGGCCTCAGAGAAGATGGGTGGCAGAGTTCTAAAGTGGAACCTCACATCCAGTGCAGACCTGTTTGTTCACATCTTCCTGAGACTCAGAGAGGCTTTATCTGGACAGTTATTTTCTGTTTTAGGATTAAGGCCATTTGAGTCACCCACATGCTTAGTTAAGAAAATGTGATAGTGTTAATGAGACTTTAGGAAATGATTTTCATAGCCAACTCTAAGACATCTGCAACACAAAGAGTTAGGAGTCTTCTGCTGTTTCTTGAGGACCACCGATTTTCATGACCAGTCATTATGTAGTTCCTGGGGTTTTAATTTTTAAAAAACTATTAAGGACTCCTCTAATCTTTAAATATTCCTCAGTCATACCTTATTGGTCTTGTGCCCTTCTAGTTTTATACTTCTTCCTGGGCAGGCTATTCTTTGTTGTTGTTTCAACTTTTGATGACTCTAGAATCTATTTTTCCATCCCTACCCTCTCCTGTGATCCAAACCTTTATTTCCAGCCACACACTCAGCAGCTCTACCTGCCTGTCCAAGTGCAAAACTGAACTCAGCGTCTTTTTGTGTAAACCTGGGCACTGGTTGGATTGTTAAGCATGGGATGGAGAATGAGATGATATTTAACCAGGGGCCTAGGAACATGAGGATCACGTTCTTTAGCAGCCCCTGTTCTCCCTGACACCCCCTACCTACCCACCCCCACCTGGCCTATAGAAACGCGCGCGCGCGCGCGCACACACACACACACACACACACACACACACACACACACCCGGCCTATACAAACGCGCACACACACACACACACACACACACACACACACACACACGGGCAGAGGTGAACCCAGGGCAAGGCCTTGCTAACTATGTCATTTCCAGCTGGATATAGAATCTTGGGAGTTAGGCTTCATGAAATGAATTCTTTTGTATCATTTTGTTTTGTTTTGTTTTGAGACTGAGTCTCACTCTTTCGCCCAGGCTGGAGTGCAGTGGCACGATTTTGGCTCACTGCAGTCTCTACTTCCCCTGGGTTCAAGTGATTCTCCTGCCTCAGCCTCCTAAGTAGCTGGGATTACAGGCACACACCACCAAGCCTAGCTAACTTTTTTTGTATTTTACTAGAGAGAGGGTTTCACTGTGTTGTCCAGGCTGATCTCAAACTCCTGAACTTAGGCAATCTACCTGCCTTGGCCTCCCAAAGTGCTGGAATTACAGGCGTGAGCCACAGCGCCGGGCCCAAAATGAATTTTTTTAATTCAGTGTTTCTCAACCTTAATGCCTTGAAAGGAAGCATTCCAAAGGGTTTGCTAGCTCTCGTTGCACAAGGAGTTTACCTTAGGCCAGCTCCTGACTGCTGAAACTAGAGTTTTGTAATCTTGTGACCATAACTCACAGTGATAAAGACACTATATTGTGCCTAGTACACACACGTGTATATGTATGCATTGCTAATTCAAAGTTTTTCTTTTTCTTTCCTGAGATGGGGTATCACTCTGTTGCCCAGGCTGGAGTGCAGTGGCATGATCTTGGGTCACTGCAACGTCCGCCTCCCATGTTTAAAGCCTCAGCCTCCGGCACCCGCCACCCACCCGGTTAATTTTTGTATTTTTAGTAGAGACAGGGTTTCACCATGTTGACTAGGCTGGTCTTGAACTCCTGACCTCAAGTGATCCACCCACCTTGGCCTCTCAAAGTGCTGAGATTACAGGCATGAGCCACCACGCCTGGCGTAATTCAGGTATTTTAATATTCAGTATTTATTCTCACCACTTGTGATGCACTCGATTTTCTGTTCTCTAATCTTTTAAAAATAGTTTTGGCCAGGCACAGTGGTGCATGCCTGTAATCCTAGCACTTTGAGGGGCTGAGACAGGCAGATCATGTGAGCCCAGGAGTTCAAGACCAGCCTGGTCAACATGTTGAGACCCTATCTCTACAAAATATTTAAAAAATTAGCCAGGTGTGGTGGCGTGCACCTGTAGATAGATCCTGCTACTTGGGAGGCAAAGGTTAGAGGATCGCCCATGATCATGCCACTGCATTTCAGCTTGGGCAACAGAATGAGACCCTGCCTCCAAAAAAATGTTTTATTGAAATGTAATTTACATGCTATAAAATTGTCCTTTTAAACTTCTCTATTTTTTTTAATGTAAAAAGAAATGCTGGTGGTAACCCCACTGACTTGTAAAAGCATTACAGTGTGAGGAGCAGTGCAGAGGCACAGCTGGTCTAGAGACTGTCCACCAGGGAGGCAAGAAAGGCAGGCCAGCACCCAGCCTTGAACCACTGTGCTCACTGCAGTCACTGGATTGTGTTTCATTAAACACCCTTAAACTTGAGCAAACTGGCATTTTTACTCCTTGGTGTGAGATGAAGGCTGGGGTAAGCCCACAGGTAAAACTGCTCTGGTGGTCAACCAAAGGGCTTGCCTCATAGGAAGGTGAAATGGGCACCTTCTTTTTGTGGTGCCAGCATCACCTCTCCTCTTTGCAAGGAAGAAAGAGAGAGGGAGATGAGGGGGTAGAGGAAAGGAAGCTTTGTCTCATTAAACAGTAGAGCCTGAAATTCTTGTAATTCATGTTATTCTATTTAACTGAGTTTATTCATGAGAATCTTTGAGAGAGTGACTTTAGGGACATGGGTATTTGATCAGTTTGCTGTCATTAATCTGCTGACTAAAAGGAGATAGAGCACCAAGGAAATGAAATAGGAAACAACTAAGTTTTCATTAGGAGAGTAGAAGAGGAGAGGGACTAAAGAATGCAATGTAACTTGTTGGGTTGTGTTCATGGCCAGAGGGAGGACCTGCGTGGTGAGGGTAATCAGCTGTGTAAGCAAGGAAACCAGTGGTGGAGAGGCTCAGAGAAGAGATTTGGTGCCAGTGCCAGGTAGGGCAGGAATAAGATAGGACCAAATAAAACTGAGGGATCCCTGTCCCTTCCCAGAGCAGTGAAATAATTAGAGCAAACATTTATTGAGTGCTCATGATATGCCGGGCACTGTATCATTCATTTAATCCTTTAATACCACATGAAATTTTGGGTTCTGTTATTAACCCCATTTTACCAATGAGGAAACTGAGGCACAGACAGGTAAAGTAACTCGTTCAGGGTTGCACAGTTACTTGTTCTGACATTTATATAAATGCAGGGCATTGAAGATCCTGCCTTGAAGTGAGTGAACCCACTGCCTCTGGGACCATATGCGCTATACCATAGCTTCAGGAGCATACCTTTCCTGGCAGATCCCATAATCTTTGAGTCATTTAGTCTCCAGGTTGCTACTCTGAAATTCACTCTTAGAGGCTGGTGACCATAATACTAAAAATAACCCTGTCCTAGAGAATATTTATAGTTTTTTCACTCCCTCTTCATAAGTACAGACTGTGCCTTATCTGGGAAATACCACTTATTTTGGGACTCTAGAGTTGGGCTTATAAATGGTAAGACATGTCCAGTAGTAGTCATGTTTCAAGTCACTTCAACAGACGTTTGCATGTTCGAAAGAGCCCTGCCATGTACTTCATGCTAGAATGGCAAATATGATCACAGGGGAAATAAACATGACCAATATTTAAATTGAAGTGAACCAAAGTAATAGAACAGTAAAAGAAACAAAGGAGGGTGAGGAGGTTAGGAAGAACTTTCCAGAAGAGTTAACATCTGAGTTGGGGTTTGAAGGATGAATACGAGTTTGTCAGGCCGGTAACAGTCACAGAAAGATTAAGTGAAAATTCCTGGAAAGATGGGCAGAGGTTTTCTTCTGATTTTATTGCCAGTGTGTCTAGATTTTCGATGTGATAGAAAGAACCTTCAGTTGTAAAATTCCACTTTTTTCCCCTAGTGACTTGAAATGCCATTGGGATCCTATGCCTCAGCAGTGGGGCTGGATAAGTAGGAATTATGTTTCCAGCCAGTCATAGGGAGGGGCAAATGCTACCCATGCAGCACCTGTAGGCATACTGCAACTCTGGACAGAAGCAAGTTTCTTGTTTGAGTGAGCTGATGGTGGTGGTTAGCCTAGCTCCAACCCAAACTAACTGCAATTGCTTGACTAGATTTTTCTTTCCTTATATGAAAATACTGTAGTTGATTGTTGTTATTTAGAAAGTATTTAGGCATTTAGTCACAAATGTTTATTGAGCATTGATGTTTGGATTGGGGTTGGGGCAGATGAGGACCATATATAGAACTTGGGTTTTTGAAATACAACATACATTTCAGTAAATGTTACTAATCTCAAGTATACTGCTCAGTGGACTTTTAGGTATGTATATACCTGTGTAACAGCCACCCTGAGATCAACATAGAGACTGTTCCAGCACTCCATAAGGTTCTCTTGTGACCCTTCCCAGATAATATCCCCCTCACTCTACCCCAGTCTGCTTAGTTCTGGCTTCTGTAAAAGATTAGTTTTGCCTGTTATTGAACTTCAAATGGAGTAATACAAAATGTCCTGCTTTGTATCTGGCTTCTTCAGTGCAAAGTATATCTTTGAGATTCAAATTGTTGGGAGGCATTGATTATAACATATGATTTGTGCCATTGAGGGTTGGGTCTGAATTTGTTGGTGGCATTCATTTATTCAGTACACATTTACAGGAGCTCTACAGGGGTTTATAGATTAAAGATGAATACAGTTCCTGCCGTCAAGGACTTTTCAGTGTATTGAAGGAGACAGACACAAATGTTACAGACAAGTACTCAGTGCCGCAAAGAAAAGCCAGCACTTAGAAAATTTCTCAACAAGGCACATTTACTTCTGCAGAAGGGTGCTGCCTGTGCCTGTCCGATCACAAAAGCACACCGAGCAGGGTAGAGCAGGGTTTTTAATCCCTACGTAGTTCCTGTTTCTGTGTTCGTTCCCATTGGCTGGAGTTGGACCGCACAGTGTAAGCTGACCCAATTGGCTGGTGTTTGAAATTGAATAAGGCCAATTAGGCAGGAAGGGAGAGGCTGTCCATTACCAACTAGGCAGGAAGGGTTGTTTACGGAGTAAGAGGTTTGCTAGTTATAGATGAAGCAGAGAAACGGTGTTCGTTACAGATTTAGCAGGAAGGCTGTGTACAGAGCAAGAAAGACCAAGGAAGCTTTGAAGAGGAACTTACTGTGTCTGGCAGATTTCCCCCTCTTGAGTTTATAGTTCTTCCTCTTCAAATTTTTGTAACATATCTTGGCTTTGTTGCTCCTCTTGGTTGTCTGGGAGTAGGAACTTATCTGAATAGGGTGGGGGAGAATCAAGAAGGGTTTTGGTGAGGGCTTTTTTTATAAGCCTTTGCCCTAATCCACGAATACAAGGTATGGTGCAGCAACCTACAAGAATGAGTATACCTATAACAATTGCAAGGGGGGTAAAGATTGAGGTTGAGTCCCTTCATTTTCCAAACCGTTTTTCCATGAGACCAGAGAAGGGGTCATCTATTCCAGAATTTTCGGCTAATTCGTTTGCTAGGGTGGTAAGGCCCTGTAAGGCTTTTGTAATTGTTCCATCGGGTGCTGTGTTGTTAGGGATAAAAGTACAGCATTGGACCCCAATCATGACACAGACCCCCACCTTTCTCAGGTAATATCATGTCCAGGGCTATCCTATTTTCCTAAACCATTTGGCTGGTAGGGCCTAATTGTTCAGCTATTCCTTTAATGGCATCCCTAGTAAAATTGACAAACCACTGTTGATTATAGTAAATGTAATTTATCCAGTCTACATTTTTGTTTATAGTTACCCACAAGAACAATATAGATAGAAATCCTGCAACTATTTGATTTCAGGCTTTAAATTCATTTAACACTCCTCGTGGAACTCCAATGGCATCTATATAAATGTGAGGGTTTAAGGACCCGTTGGGGGTATTCCTTTTTTTTGCGATTGTCCTTTTTGCTTGGTTGATGAAATGCCAACCAACTGAATGGCCAACTGAATTAGGGCTCAATTTCCGCTCCAGTTACTTGGCAGAGTCCCCAATAGTGGTCCATCACAATACCACCATACATCTGCTTGGGGATGAACAAGGGCAGACTGATTGGTTAGCTCCCAAAAAGGCTTAGGCTTACTGCATCCTGCTAGATTTCCAAGGAATGCCAAGTTTTCCCCTTGCTGTGAGAGACATGAGGTGAAACTGACATTGGTACATGGAGGACAGATGGCTCTTGGGGGCTTACCTGCAGGGCTTTTAACTTCCGGGAATAACAGCAAGAAAGTTCGGCATGCCTTATTGCCCCAAGCTGTGCGGTTTTGGAAGAGAGCTACCATACAGCTCATACCCTGTTGGTCAGAGGACCATCCAAGTGGAAAGGGGACGATTTGGGTGTCTGGCCTGCCTGTTGCACAAGCATTAACAGTCGCTTTTGTTTAGTGTGTGGACAGAATATTTAATCCATTCCAGCCAGGCATTTGCATCTTGGTACCCTGTTTCAATAGCTAGGGTTGGTTTTAAATCTTTAACTTCTACAGTGGCTACTTTGGGAGCCGTTGCATTGTAGGGAGAGACTAGTAGTTTGATTAGAAGGTTTAGAAGGAGAGGGAGGAAGGAATGATGAGGCGATGAAACTCATTTTGAGAAATCCTATAGAGTCTGCCCCTGCGACCTCTGTTCCCATACCATAGAAACGACTTAATGAAGGGGAGGAATTTTGGGAAATTGAGATAGTAATGGAAATTTGTACTGGATTACATTGGTTTTGCTGGCATTTGGCAGGGGGGCTTCCTTTAGTTAAACGAGTGTATAGTTTTAGGGATACACAGAGACTCGTTGGGGAGGTCCAACCCTGATTTTTGGTAGTCCATAGGAACATTGGACCAGCTACAGCAGAGAAGTTGTTTTCGGAGAACGAGATTCCCAGTTAACAGAATTTTTAAAATAATATCCCAAGTCTAAGGGAGCTGCCCAGTTAATAGAATCTGCCCAGTCTGAGAATTTCCAAGAAGGGCAAAGTAGAGAGCTGCCTTTGCCTTTGCAAGTCTCTACAAGGTATGACAAGACAAGCATCAAAAGTAGTGATTTGCGGTGACTGTTATGTGGTTACATCAATAATGAGATGTAGGGCAGCTAAGGGAAAGGGAAGAGAAAAAAAAGGATACATAGATTAGGCTTTTTTCTTTAACGTTACTCTTGTGGGGGTTGGTCCTGGGATGACGGTCCATGACTTTGGAGAGGGCGATGCCTTTTGACTCGGGTTCAGTGGGTCCACCCCTTCTCAGCAGTTCAGACTGCTGTTTCAGTCGTTAGGAGCGCTAAATAAGGTCCTTCCCAGGTGGGTTCGAGCTTTCCCTCTTTCCAACTTCTGATAAGGATGTGATCTCCAGGTTGGTGTTGGTGAACTGCGAATTCGAGGGATGGGGTTTGTGCTAGGAGGCCTTGAGTCCTGAGAAAGGAAAGGGTGACAGACAGACCAAATACGTAGTTTTTAAGAAACTGATCCTTTGTCTCAAATGTCGGGAAGTCATTAGTGGAATTTAAGTAAGGCAACCCATAAAGCATTTCATAAGGGATAAGCTGATGTCTTTCCGGGGAGCAGTTCAGGTTTAGGTCTCACCTCTAAATTTATCAGGGGCTCTTAGTGGAACTTGAGATAAAAGAAACAGAGCCCCTGACCTCCCTATTTTTCCTTGAAGGCCATAAGTGGGATGACTTCTTTCTTTTTCCTTTTCCCATTCGGGACATTCTCTTTTGAAGTGACCTATTCTTCCACATTTGAAACATTTGTTTTGCCCTTTTTCTCTCCCTATTTTTAAGTTTCCTCGCTTTGCTTTTTCATACCCTTTATATGGCCTAGTGAGTAGGGGCTTAAGTTCTTTACAGGTTTTGGACCCTTTGGTACATTGTTGTAAAGCGGACAGCATGATTTTTTGCCTTTTGTTTTTGCTTTTCTTTATCTCTTCTTACATATACTTTTTGGGCCTCCCTCAAAAGTTCCTCTATAGGCCGATCTTTCCATTTCCAGTTCTCTATTTTTTGTAATTTCTTTATGATATCTGGCCAACTATTAGTAACAAAATGGAGCTTTAACATTCCCTGCCCAAGGGGATCCTCTGTGTCTAAGCCTGCATATTTTCTCATCTGTTCCTTGAGTCTGTTTAAAAACTCCACGGGCCCTTCGTCTTTTCCCTGCTGTCTATTAAATGCTCGGGAAATACTTTGGATTCGAGGCACTGATTCCTGCATCCCTTTAACTATCGTTTCCTTAAGGTCTTTTATGTTTTCTCAGTGGGCTGCATTGTTATTATCCCATTGTGGGTCTTGGGCCAGAAATTTTTGTTCTGCTGCAGGGATATTTTGACCGGATGTTCGCGCTTCCAGACTATCATAGCAGCCCTGCGGATCATGGTTCTTTCCTTCCCAGAAAAGAGAGTACTTAAGATGGACATTAGGTCAGCCCATGTGTATACCTGTGGTCCTAAAAATTGGTCAATTTGATCCGTGACCCCAGAAGGATCATCTAATAGTGGTTTAAGTTCCGTCTTCAGGTTTTCGACCTCTGAACTAGTTAAGGGGGGCATTTACAAAGCCAATTCCCCCTCCTCCACGTGGTACTTCTCTTAAGGGAAAAAGGGTTGGGGTAGAGTCCTTTGAGGAGGAGGGGAAAGGGAAGTTGTGAGTGTCCCTGTGGCATTGTTCTGGCATTGTTCTATTTCTCATTGGAGCTTCCCCGAGGGAGGGGCATGTTTGGGCAACTGCCCAGTGGGAATGTGGGGTGACGGGGCCCGCGGGGCAGTGTTATATGGGGGAGGGACTGAGTGTTCAGCTTGGGGCAGAGTGGTCGGTGGGGGAGGGTTGTCTGAGGGTCCCATGTGGTATTAGACTGCTTGAGGGTAGGGATTCTGTTTTCAGGGGAGGTAGCTTTTGGCTTATTTCCTGTAGCTTTTAGGGGGTAGAGGAGGACAGGCCCCTGCCACCAGCACAGGGCTATCTGTTTCCTCCTGGGAGACAGGACTTTTGTCATTGACATATTCTATTAAAAGTTGACAAATCCATTCCTCATTTGACCCAAACCTTGGCCAAAAAAAAAGAAAAAAAAGCGTTCGAGGATGGGTTCTTTTGTCCAAATAAAACAACAATATTTTATCATTTGTTGCTTTTTCTTATGTTTGGTCCTTTCATTATCCTTACAGTATTTTAACATGAGACCTAGAGGGCTATTAGAGGGAATTTTACTGTCTGTCTTGTCCTTTATATTCCCTGTCCTGCTTGGGGTTATTTCCCATCCTGGAAGTTTTAGGCGTTTCCCTGAGTTTCCTGCATGTGTGGGGCTAAAGCTCTCTTACTAGCGATGTCTTGCACCATTTCTTTGGAGGCTCTACCCCCCACACTGGAGGTTTCCTGCACTCCTTTGCTTTCTCTTCGTCCTTCTTTGGCCACTTCCCTCGCGGCAATTTAGGTACCTCTTAGCATTGGTGGGTCGGTATAAACCCCCATTAGGAAAGCCGCCTTAAGCTGTATGAGGTGACCACAGAACTGCAAATCCGGACTCCACACTTGCTTCACACTTAATTGTGCGTCTCATTCACACACTGTCAACTTCCAGGGTGTCCTGACCACCCAGGAAGTACTTCACTGCCCCCATGGATTTTCTTACCTTGGTATGTTTACAGAGTTACCAGGTCACTGCAGTATCTGTAGGCTCTTTCCTCCCGCGTTGCTGAGAGTCTGGGTTTATTCATCACACCAGGTGGGTCTCAATCCCTCACCCCTGAGGCCGCTGCAACAAGGGATGCGTCTCCTCCCAAGAGATGATCAGAGACTCCTCCCCTGGAGGAGAATGGGATCCCGGACGATCCCCCAAATTGTTAGAGACATGTGCTCATCAGTGCTACACACAGACACACACACACCAGCACTTAGAAAAATTTTCAGCAAGGCACATTTACTTGTATGGAAGAGTGCTGCCTGCACCTGTCAGATCGCGAGAGCACACCCAGCGGGGTAGGGCAGGGGTTTTTATCCCTAACAGTTCCTGTTTCTGTGTCCTTTCCCCCATTGGCTGGAGTCTACCGCACAGTCTAAGCTGACCCAATTGGCTAGTGTTTGAAATTGAATAAGGCCAATTAGGCGGGAAGGGAGAGGCTGTCCGTTACCAACTAGGTGGGAAGGGTTGTTTACAGAGTGAGAGGTTTGCTAGTTATAGATTAAGCAGAGAAACAAGTGTTCCTTACAGATTAAGTAGGAAGGGCTGTGTAGAGAGCAAGACAGACCAAGGAAGCTTTGAAGAGGAACTTACTGTTTCTGGCACAAATAATCACAATGGGTGGTAGGTCATCTTTTAGGTGGTGAAAATGGTTTTCAAAAGACTTTATAGAGGTGGTGAGTTTCTTCTGATTCTTAAGGGATTATTAGGAGAGTTTTCCAGATGGTCAGAGGGCTCATGCACAGATGTGGAGGTGTGAAGCAGAGCAGTGTCTTCAGAGACCTACAGTATCAGTACTTTGATTTTAGATTGGTGTAAGAATGCCAAAAACATCACTTTGGGAAGAAATTTTGAGGAAAACATTGGCAAATAAGTTTGACTTCCATCTTAGGATGGAGCCATGGGATGTGACCACTTTAGCATATGGTCTTGAAAATACCATAGTGGAGAAGGCAAAGAGTGGAAGTGAATTTTGGTGATTGCTTCAGCTAGGGAAAAAGGTTCCAACAGTGCTTTACTATTGATATTGTGGAAGACCTTTATGAGGTTAGATTAAAAACCATAAGAATGCTTGTTATGAATGTGGTGTTTTTTTTTTAATAATTGACATGAATTGAGGTGTTACATTAAGCCATCAAAAATCCTGTAAGGGTAGATTTAGAAGTAGCATCTCATCTTGATCATGGGAATTTTTTTTTTTTTTTTTTTTTTTTTAGCAAAATTTGTTCTCCATTGCATTAGTTTGCTAGGGCCATAACAAAATACCATGGACTGGGTGGCTTAAACAATAGAAATTACTTTCTCACAATTCTGGTGCCTGGAAGTCCAAGATCAAGATGTCAGCAGGTTTGGTCTCTTCTTTCTTCTCTTGGCTTGTAGATAGCTGCCTCTTACCATATCCTCACATGGCCTTTTTCTCTGTACTTGTCTGTGTCCACATCTCATCTTTTTGTAAGGACACCAGTCATATTGGATTAGAACTCACCCTAATGGCCTCCTTTTAACTTACCTCTTTAAAGACCCTATCTCCAAATATGGTCACATGCTGAGAAAAGAGAGGTTAGGGCTTCAGCATATGAATTTGGGAGTCAGACACTGCAGCTCATAACACCCATGTTTCAAAACTTATTATAATAAGAGTTGGGCTTTTCGGGGGTTGTCACCAGAGAAAAACAGGCTAGAAGAGCTGCAATATCAGCAGATAGCAGTGTTGTAGGCTGAAGTCGTGTGGGACCCATGTGGGTGCTGGGCTTTCTTTTAAAGTGCCATCTCTGAGTTCTTAGTGGCTTGGGTCTGTGCATACACATACCCTTTGGGCAGTACAGCTTAATTCCTTGTGTGTTCTCATAAATTAATGCTGAAAATAGAGACTAAGAAGTAAAGAAACCAAACTGTAAAGGCCAGTGAGCATCACAAGGGAGATAATTTCATAACTTTTATAACTCTAAGTTTATTCTAGTGCTGAACAAACCATATCCCTCTTTTACTATTTAAACCACCCCCACCCCTCGCTTTTTGATTGAGCTACTAAACAGCCTTGGCATTCTCCTTATCAAAACATTTGGATACCAAAGAACTGTTTTAAAATGCCTGAATCTTCTCCTTGGAGGCAAGAAATTGTTTTCTGTAGAAGGATTGTATTTTGATTTTTCTGTTGTGATGGCCACAAAGAGGGTGGAGGGATAGGTGTTTTTCTTTCTTGTTTAAGGAAGTCTTTTAAGGAAGTGCTTTTACATAGTCACTTCTTAAATTGTTTCCTAAATTGAATTTTGGAGGGACTGCTTTTGTTTTTACATGAATAGGAATTCTGTGGTAGCAGATGAGGCATGTTTTAGGTACCTGAGAACTGGAAATCTTTGATATTCAGTGTAATAGTATTTATCATAATGGTGTGTGTCACAGAGTTTACTAAGGTATGTTAACTCACACCCACTGGTATTAGACCCAGCCTGTTGTAAAACAGGGAATCTTGGGAATTCACAGCATTCCCGGGTGTTCTCATGTTGCATCCCTGCTAATGCCAGTGCTGTCCATTGCCTTTTTGTTCCTTCCCTTAGTCATGGATTTGTTGACCACTAATTAGATTTTGCCAGGATAGTCTAGGTCAGAAACAGGCATTTTTAAATCTTTGAACAGCAGCAAATGTAGTGTGCATTATAGCTCCAGTTTCTATTTGTGTGAATATGTGTACTCGTTGTCTTTGAATGAAGTACTACTATTGTGTCATTGTTAATTCTTTTAAAAAGGAGTAAATTCATTGTTTGAAACGGATCATAGTTCAAAAGTGTATCCAGATTTTACTTATTTTTGAGGAAAACTATTTTTCTCAAAAGACTCTCTGTTTAAGACAGTAAATATTACCTATTACTCTAGCAAATTAAATGTGTTAACTTTCCAAATTTTTCTATTTTGTTTTCTACCATTTCATTCTATTCTATACTTAGATTTGACTTTACCCACTTTTCTTGTGTGTGGGGTTCATCTCCTTTTTAAAAAAAAAGAAAGAAATTAGGTAGAGAATACCACTTAGAAATTTTTTTTTTTTTTTTTTTAACCATGAGAAGTGCTGATAGTATTCAAAAGCTTTGGATATTGGGAACCTGTGACCCTTGGATTCACAGGAGTCTGATTTGAAATTCTTTATACCTTGTAGGGTAGTCTGTATGTTTTATCGGCACCTTCCATCTGTGAAAATCCTTGAATGGTTGCTGCCGTATTTTCTAGACATGTCTCTTGACTTTTTTTGTTTTTTGAGATGAATTTTCATTATTGTTGCCCAGGCTGGAGTGCAATGGCACAATCTTGGCTTACCACAACCTCTGCCTCTCGGGTTCAAGCAATTCTCCTGCCTCAGCCTCCTGAGTAGCTGGGATTACAGGAATGCGCTACCATGCCTGGCTAATTTTTTTAGTTTTTAGTAGAGACGGAGTTTCTCCAATTTGGTCAGGCTGGTCTTGAACTCTCGACCTCAAGTGATCCGCCCACCTTGGCTTCTCAATCTCCTGGCTTTCTTAAGAGTCCCCCCATCACCTTTTGATTAGAAATATTTCAACAAAATAATTTTAGACCATATCCTGTAAGGGGAGAAAGAGGAGATCAGGGTCCTTAGATGACATTGCATTAGAGAGTGGGAGCTAGGGTAGCATGTCTTTGGTCCTAGAAAATTTTCTTGGTCCCTGTGTTTAGTTAGACTCTTTCAGTTTGCAGGGTACAGAGATTGAGGCCTGACTAGCTTAGAGAAGTGGTGTGGAGTGGTGTGGGAGACTGAATCATTGGTCTCAATTCTTCACTCTCCTGTAGTAGTTTTCTACATCTTTACCTTGCCATAACCTCATGGGAGATGGGTTTTTGTCCCTGCCTCTTCATTTTGGGCTTGGGCATATGACTTACTTTGGCCCAGTGGGATGTTAGTGGACAAGATAAAAGCAGAGGTTAGTAGGATGCTTGGGCTGATGGGCTTAACTCTCTAGTGCCTCTGCCATGACTGTGAGAAGAAAAACCCTGAATCGCTGCAGCCTCTTCAGCTTGTTTCTCATTGTGAGACCATACCGCAGAGCCACCCGAGACGACCTGTGCTTAAAGCAGTGCCAGCGCAACTCAGATGCCTGAGTGAAAATAAAATTCTTATTGTTGTATGACACTGAGATTTTGTGGTCTGTTGTTCAGCGTTATTGTGGCAATAGATGATGACTAACACATTTATCCTGCTGGATCCAGGACAACTCCAGGGGCTTTCGTAAGCAGGTTTTCTTGGATAGTCTCTATAGGATTTTGCCATTTACCTCACTCCCTGTGGGTCAACCTCACCCTTCTTTTCCCACCTACTGGCTTCCTCATCCTACTTGCTGCTACCTGCCTCTACTTTATAGCTTCTGCTTGCTTACACACTGTGCTCCCTCTTACTTTTTCCATGCCCAAGGTCCCTCCCTCATGGCCCCTTCAGGCTCTCTGAATTTTATGACTTCTCAGCGTTTACTCCTGTTACCTAATGCTTTATTCTTTTGGTACATTCCATTTCAAATTTGAGAGAATCTATTTTGCCCAGCAGGATTTTTTTGTTTGTTTGTTTTTCACCACAGAAATGTCATCAGTTGCTGGCCCATTCAGGCATTGACTGCTCTTGGGTTAGGGAGTCCACCTCTGGTCAGTTAGATGTGGCACTGCATTATTAACAGGAGGCTGTCCTTTGTACAGCATTAATGTCATTATGACATGCTTTGGGGAGTGAGTATTAAAGCTTGTCAGTTTTCAGGCTGAGCAGTTCCCCACTTGCCAGAGGGAACTTTACTTTTGCAAGCTTTTAATATTCTGAGGCTGCATTCATTTTTTTGTTTTGTTTTGTTTCCTAGTTCCAAGATACTAACCTTACAGTGTAAACTCTTGGGATGAACCTTTGTCAATGAAAAGCATGAGAGAAGAGACCCTCTACTCATCTGAAAGGCTCGCTTATTATTCCAAAATCCTGAATAAGCTGACTTATTTTCTTCTCACCTCAAAGATAAGAAGAAAATAAATCAGCTCATTTGGAAGGTTTAGGCTACTTAGGCTATCCCATAGTATTTCTGTAACAGAAGAGATTGGCCCATTTAAAGTTAGTTTATAACAATTACAAGGCTCTGCTTAATTAGAGTTATCTCTAAGTATTTTTCTAAGTATGTTTTTTGGATACTATTTTAAATGGTACTAAAACATGTTAATTTGCAGTTGTTTCTTGCTAGTATGTTGAAATGTAATTGATTTTTATATGTCAATCTTACAGCCTATGACCTTATTAAATTATAGTTCTAGAAGCTCTTTTTATAGATTCTTTGGGATTTCTGTGTTATGATAGTTACGTCAAGTGCAAATAGCCATTTTATTTCTTCCCGTTTACTCTTTATGCCTTCTGTTTCTTTTTCTTGCCTTATTGCACTGGCTAGGATCCCTCCTCCTCACATGACATTGAATCAGTGTGATGAGATTAAATGTCTTTGTCTTGTTCCTGAATTTAAGGGAAAATAATTCAGTCACATTAACTATACGTTTTTTGTCAATGCTTTTTATCAAGTTGAGGAAGTTACCTTTTGTTCCTAATTTGTTGAGCTTTTTTTATCAGAAATGGATTTTGAATTTTGTTACATGCTTTTTGTGTATCGCGATGACCATGGGGTTTTTTCCTTCGGTCTGTTCATACAGTGAATTATATTGATTGATGTTTTGAGGATTGACTTACTCTTGCGTTCTTAGGATAAATCTCACTTGACCTTGATGTATTATTGTTACCAGCAGATCTTTGTTCTTAGAGGTCCCAAGATGGTAGTGGGCCACTCCCAAGATGGCAGCAAGCCTTTTGTTCTCTGACCTGGGGTTCTTGGCCTCACATATTCTAAGGAATGGAACCTTGGGCCATGCGGTGAGTGCTATAGCTCTATTAGAAGCTGTGGGTCACAGAAGAGAACCGTGGAACCCAGCGACTAGTGTTCAGCTCGATTAGGACGAACCCAGGCACTTAGCTGTGCAGGAACAATGGCGAGCCTCTAGCCCAGTTGGGAGAGGCAGCGGGCGCCTTGCTGGATCAGAAGCACAGCGGACACCCTGCCGCATCCGGAGGGGTGGAAGTCAACAGTGGGTCTTGCAACAGCATTCAGCAGTGGTTGATGGGGAGCAAAAGCTCAGCTCGAGCCAGAACAAACACAGACCAGAAGAGTGTGCAGTTGCAACATTTAATAAGAGTGAACACAGCTCCCATACGATGGGAGGGGACCCAAAGAGGGTTACCACTACCTGCTCAAATGCCTGAGTTTATATCCCGATCATTGTCCCTCTTCCTGTGCTCTCAGGCGGTATATGATTGGACTATTTCTTTACCTCCTGCTTTTAGCCTAATTTGTATTTTAGTGAGCCCTCTTTACTACCTGATTGGTCAAGTGTGAGCTGAGTTACAAGCCCCATATTTAAAGGTGGGTACAGTCACCTTCCCCAGCTAGGCTTAGGAATTCTTAGTCAGCCTAGGAAATCCAGCTAGTCCTGTCTCTCATTATCTTTTTTATATATTGCAGGATTCAATTTGCTAGTATTTTGTTAAGGAGTTTAATGTCGCTTGTTTTGATCTTTGTCTTTGGTTGATGGTCTCTTGTATTTGCTGCGTTTGATATCAAGGTAATGCTGGCCTCATAAAGGGAGGTGGGAAGTGTCTCCTCCTTTTCTATTTTCTGGAAGAGTATATGTAAAATTGATATTATTTCTTCCTTAAATATGGTAAAATTCACCAGTGAAGTCATCTGCGTCTGGAGTTTTTGTTGGAAGGCGTTTAACTGTAAATTTACCATCTTTCATAGATAAAGGACTGTTCAAGTTCTCTTGTTTCGTTTTGTTTTGTTTTGTTTTGTTTTTTTGAGACGGAGTTTCACTCTTGTTTCCCAGGCTGGAGTACAATGGTGTGATCTTGGCTCACCACAACCTCTGCCCCCCGGGTTCAAGCGATTCTCCTACCTCAGCCTCCTGAGTAGCTGGGATTACAGGAATGCCCCCCATGCCTGGCTAATTTTGTATTTTTAGTAAAGACAGGGATTCTCCATGTTGGTGAGGCTGGTCTTGAACTCCCAACCTCAGGTGATCCGCCCGCCTCTGCCTCCCAAAGTGCTGGGATTACAGGTGTGAGCCACCGCACCCAGCTACTCTATATCTTCTTGAGTGAGCTTTGGTAGCTTGTACTTTTGTGGAATTACTCAACTTATCTAAGTTCAAATGTATATACAGGAAGTTGCTAATAATATTCCATTATTATCCTTTAATATATACCTTGTGATGTCTCCTCTTTGAGTCCTAATACTGGTAAATTGTGTCTTTTCCCTTTTTTTACTTGATCATTCTGCTTAGAGGTTTATTAAAAACTTGCTTTGGTTTCTTTCCTTTTCTCTACTATATTTCTGTTCTTAATTTCATTGATTTTTGTTCATTATGATTTCTTCTGCTTCCTTTGGGTTTAATTTGGTCTCCGTTTTTAGTTTCTTAGGTGGAAGTTTAATTGATTTGAGGTCTTTCTTCTTCCCTAATATAAGCTTTAGTGCTATAAACTTTTCTCTAAGCACTGTTTAAGTTGCATTCCATAAATTTTCGTATGTTGCTTTGATTTTGATTCAATTCAAAGTATTTTCTAGTTTCCCTTGTTAACTTCCTTTTTGATCCATATATTGTTTAGAAGTGTGTTTTATTTTTATTTATGGATTTTCCTGATATTTTTCTGTAAATTTCAAATTTAATTCTTTTGTAGTTGGATAATAGAATTTTAATTCTTTCAAATTTGTTGAGGTTTGTTTTATGGCTAAGAATATAGGCCATATTGGTGAGCATTCCATATTCGCTTGAAAAGAATGTATATTCTGGTCTTGTAGGGTGGGGTGTTCTGTAAATATTAATCAGGTAAAGTTGGTTGTAGTGTTATTCTCATCTTCTAGATAGAAATTTTTTTCTATACATTATGGATTACCAGAAGTAGTGTGTTGAGTCCACTGTTAATTATGGATACGTATATTTCTCCTTACAGTTCTCGCAGTTCTTGGATTGTATGCTGTTAAGCTCTAATGTCAGGTGCATCCATATTAAGGATTGTTATATCTTCTTGATAAATTAGCTCACTTATCATTATGGAATGTCTCTATTGCTTTCACTGTTTATTTCAAATCTATTTTGTGTGATATTTATATAACCTCTTTAGCTTTCTTTTGATTGGTGTGTGCATGGTGTATCTTTTTCCATCATTTTACTTGTAATCTATCTATGTCTTTAAAATAGATTTCTCATAGAAACATATAACTGGGTATTGTGATAATCCCAGCCTTTTAACCTGTATGTATAGACTGTTTACATTTAACATAATTATTAATATGGTTTAATTTAAGTCTGTTATCTTGCCAATTGATATCTATTTGTCTCTGACCTGTTTCCCCTTTCCTCTTTAATCCTGCTTTTAGGTTGAGGGTTTTTTTAAAATTCAATTTAACCTCTATAATTGATGTATTAGTTATGCCTTTTTATAAAAATTTAGTGATTGTTCTTGGATTTACAAAATACATCATCACAACCTACCTTCCCATATTATACTACTTCTCATATAGTATGAGATCCTAACAATACAGTATATGTCCAGTTTTTCCCCTTCATCATATATGATATTGTTATACATTTGACTTTTATATTTTTTATAATCTCTACAATACATTGCTACTGTTTTTGCTTTAGGCAGTTATCTTTTAGAATGATTAAAAATGTGAAAAAAAGATCTTGCATTGACCTCTGTTTTTGCCATTTCTGGAGGTATCCACTTCTTATGTAGGTCCTCATTTTTGTTCAGTGTCATATGCCTTCTACTTAAAGAACTTCCTTTACCATTTCTTGTAGTGCAGGTATGCTGACATTGAATTATCTTAGCTTTTAATTGTCTGAAAACTCAATATTTTGCTTTCATTTTGGGGAGATATTTCTGGGTTGTGAGGTGTGTTTATTTTTTTGTTCATTACTTTAAAGATATTACTCCATTGTCCTCTGGATTGCAAGAATTCTGATGAGTAGTCTGGTGAATTTTTTATTTTAATTTTTTTCTTCCAAGGTAATGTCTTTTTCCCCCCTCTGGCTGCTTTTAAGATTTTCTGTTTAACTTTGATTTTTAGCCGTTTAACTGTAAAATGTCTAGATATGTGTTCTTTATTGTATTTATTATATTTATTTGTGTGCTTACTTGTTTGTATTTATTCTGCAGGGTTCTCTGAGCTTCTTGGAGCTGTGGTTTGATGACTTTATTTTTGGAGAATTCTTAGCCTTTTTTTACCCGCTACCAAATACTGTTTCTGCCTCATTCCCCTCTCTATCCCCTTCTGCCATCTAGGACTCCAGTTTCATGTATATGATGCCATTGATCATATCCCAGAGCTCTCCGCCTTCTTTCTGTGTTTTCCACCGCTGCTTTTTCCCCTTTTTTGTTGCAGTTTGGGTGATTTCTAGTGACCCGTCTTCATCGATTGCTTCCTTGACTGTGTAGAGTGTTCTTATGAGCCCATCAAAGGAAATTTTAAATCTCTGATGACTTAAAAAAATTATACCATTTCTATTTGATTCTTTCTCACATATTTCATCTTTCTGTTGAAGTTTTCCATCTCTTCATACATATTGTCTACTAAATTGTTTAGCATATCAATTGTTGTTATTTTAAATTTCCTCTCCAACAGTTACAACATCTTGGTCATCTTTCTTAGTCTGGCTCTCTTGTTTGCTTTGTCTTTCCATATGGGTTCTTCCCCCCTTTTGCTTTTTCATATGCCTTATAATTTTTGATCTACTGGTGGACATTATTGTAGAACAATAGAGACTGAGATGGATATTAAATATTGATGTTGAGACTACTACTGTTACATTGGTATTGGGGTTTGGCAGGGAGTCATATTTGTGCATATAGAATATTCAGCACCTGTTACAGGATTTACTATTTTCAATTATTATAAAGTTTCACATTTCTGTATTGTTTCCTTTTACAATACCCCAAAAATTCATCTTATCAAGGATTTCCCCTTGGAGTTGCCTACTCCTTAAATTCTACTCACCGTGTCTGGAACTCTTCCTTAGTTATATCAGCGCTTGCATCAAATCACATTTGGTAGCATGTTTGTCTTTTTCATGAGACTGATTTCTTAAAAGCCGGTACAGGGTTTTGTTAGTATTTGGATATGTAGATTCCTTAACTACATTTTAGGTGTAGGGTTTTTTTTTTTTAAATAATTGAATTGAGTTGAGATTATTTAATTATTTTTATTCCTTAGAAACCCACACTACCCTGCCCACCAACAGGTTTTGGGAAGATTGTCTCTGTGTTTCCACAGTCAACTGTGATGTACCTTAAAAAATGCACTGGAGTAAGAAGTGAGGGCTGGCCATGGATGAATTTATGAGGAAGTTGCTTTTATACAGAGAAGACATACATTTTCTCTCCTAGTTATCCATGTATGTTTTGTGTCCCTACCTCGACAGTAAGGTTTTGAGGGAATAGCTGTCTTCTTCTTCTCTAGTATTCCCTTTACTACTAGCACAATGCTGGCTACACGGCAGATGCTCGTTAAATATTTCTTCACAGGATTTAATGAGACTGATGGATTTTAGAAGAAGGTACTAATAGATTTACTTTTTCAGTTTGCCCCTTAAAGATTTCAAGTGGTGATAATGGTGATTTTTGAGAGTGTGTCTCGCTCTGTTGCCAGGGTGGAGTGCAGTGGCATGATCTCGGCTTACTGCAACCTCTGCCTCCCGGGTTCAAGTGATTCTCCTGCCTCAGCCTCCTGAGTCATTGGGACTACAGGCACGCGCCACCACGCCCGGCTAATTTTTGTATTTTTAGTAGAGACGGGGTTTCACCATGTTGGCCAGAATGGTCTCGATCTCTTGACCTCGTGAACCGCCCGCCTTGGCCTCCCGAAGCGCTGGGATTACAGGCCTGAGCCACCGTGGTCAGCCGATAATGATATTATTTCATTATGGCAGGCATATCATGTGTAGCTAAGAATATAGACTCTGCAACTAGACTGCCTGGATTTGAATCCTGGCTTAGCTACTTATTAGATCTGTTATCTTTGGCAAGTTACTTGACCTTCTTGTGCTTCAGTGTCCTCGTCTATACAATGGGAACAATAATAGTACTGTACCTATCTCATGGGATGATTATGATGATTAAGACAAAATGCAGTAAATGTTAGCTGCTGCATTCTACCTTAATTATTATTAACAGTGAATATTAGACAAATCCAATTTTAAGTTCTTAGAAGATAAGTTCTTTGAGTAGAAGGACTTTAATATTGGAAAGCCATCTATCAGTGTGGATAAATATAACTACTACTACTGTATTAATCAAGGAAGTAACCACCTTTGCTTGGCATATTAACAGCAGAAAGGGGGCAGAGCTAATTAATTTCAACTTTGCTAGCAATAATGTTGTCTCTTCTGTCTTACCTTAGGAGCAATCTGCCCTGTTCCTGGGGGAATAAGAGCAATAGAGAAATAAATTTCCCAGATTAGCTTTCACTACAACCAAATATACTTCATCTTATAGCTTATTTTGAATTGTATGTTAAAACTGTATTCATTCTTACCTAAAGGTAAGGCATCATTTATTGTTGTTTTTATAGTGTCTCCTTTTACCACCATTATTGGACAAAACATGTTCATAGATGTATTTTTTGTTGTTTTTTTCTTCTTCTTTTTTTTTTTTTTTTTTTGAGACTGGGTCTCACTGTGTTGCCCAGGCATAATCACACCTCATTGCAACCTTGACCTCCCAGGCTTAAGTAATTCTCCTGCCTCAGCCTTCCAAGTAGCTGGGACCACAGGCATGCACCACCATACCTGGCTAATTTTTTATGTTTTGTATAGATGGAGTGTCGTTAAGTTGCCCAGTGTGTTCTTGATCTTCTGGGCTCAAGCCATCCTCAGCCTCCTAAGTGCTAGGATTACAGGGGTGAGCCTATCAAGAGATGTGTGAAGCAGAGAAGGGAGTCACAGAAAGGTGAGTTTAGCCTGGTAAGATATATTTGGCGGACAGCTGTTGGGAAAATACTGTTAAGGTACAATATTTTGGATTCACTATTTTCTTTTTTTTTTTTTTTTTTTTTTGAGACGGAGTCTGGCTCTGTTGCCCAGGCTGGAGTGCAATGGCGCGATCTCAGCTCACCGCAACCTCCGCCTCCCGGGTTCAAGCGATTCTCCTGCCTCAGCCTCCCGAGTAGCTGGGACTACAGGCATGTGCCACCACCCCGGCTTATTTTGTATTTTTAGTAGAGACGGGGTCAGGCTGGTCTTGAACTCCCGACCTCAGGTGATCCACCTGCCTCGGCCTCCCAAAGTGCTGGGATTACAAGCGTGAGCCACCGCGCTGGGCTGGATTCACTATTTTCTTTACATAACAAGAAGGGATACAAAGGACAGTTATAGAGCAAAAAGTAAACACTCTTTGTATAGCTTTGGTGCCTGTATTGCCTGCTGAACCCCCTTATAAAAATAGTAGTTTGTAACATTATAACAGTGTCCTTGTCTATACATGCAGTAGACTGTTTTCTTAAGTTTTGAAAGGAAATTGGTGATGCACTTGACCTGTGAATCTGTGATATATTCAGTTAATGTTTTAACTACACTGATACCAAGTATAAGGTGATAATAGCCTGACCTAAGTTGGGAATAGTGGAAATGGAGAAGAGATTGCTGTAAATGTACTTCAGAAAGCAAAATAAAACAAAAACGCGTTTTTTTTTTCTTTTATTGTACTAAAGATTATTTCTTTGATTGTATAAAAATATATGAGTGTTGGAAAAGCTTGAAAAGTAGTAAGAGGCAAGCTGCTGAACTCTTAGAGATATATATATCCTATTTACAAGCATGTTTTAGTAGTCAGTTTCTTCGAATAATTTTCCTAAGGGTGAGGAGGTTGGAAGAGTTCAGTTTGGTATCAAGACATCTTGTTTATACTTCGGTAATAGATTTCCATTGCTTAGTGGAAAGCACACCTCCATAGGAATGTGCAGAAAATTTCTGCTGACAAGGAGGTATGCTTAAAGCATCTCACATATAGTCTTCAGAGACCACTAGTATCTCATGTTTTTGTGTTTTACAAATATAGGCCTTCTGCAGTTCTTCATTCCTCATGGATGGTGGCCAAACTTAGGATTGGTTATGAGTTCTCGTGTCTTGTTTCTCTTAGCCTTTAAGTTCTGGTTTTTTTTTTTTTTTTTTTTTTTTTTTTTGAGACAGAGTCTCACTCTGTCACCCAGGCTGTAGTGCAGTGGTGTGATCTCGGCTTACTGCATCCTTCCACCTCCCGGGTTCAAGCAACTCTCTTGCCTCAGCCTCCTCAGTAGCTGGGATTACAGGCGTAAGCCACCATGCCCGGTTAATTTTTGTATTTTTAGTAGATATGGGGTTTTCCCCCATGTTGGTCAGGCTGATCTCGAACTCCTGACCTCGTGATCTGCCCGCCTCGGCCTCCCAAAGTGCTGGGATTACAGGCGTGAGCCACCGCACCTGGCCTTTTCTTTTCTTTTCTTTTCTTTTTGAAATGGAGTCTTGCTCTCTTGCCCAGGCTGGAGTGCAGTAGTGCGATCTTGGCTCACTGCAACCTCCACCACCGGGTTCAGGCGATTCCCCTGCTTCAGCCTCCCGAGTAGCTGGGATCACAGGCACACGCCATCACGCCCAGCTAATTTTTATATTTTTAGTAGAGACGGGGTTTTACCATGTTAGCCAGGCTGGTCTCAAGCTCCTGACCTCAGGTGATCCACCCACCGTGGCCTCCCAAAGTAGATTTTTTTTTTTCTTTTTAATGGGGGCCTTGCTATGTTGTCTAGGTTGGTATCCAACTCCTGGGCTCAAGTGATCCTCCTACCTCAGCCTCCATGTAGCTGGGATTACAGGTGTGCATCACTGTACCCAGCAATAAATTTTTTTATTATAGAAAATTTCTTTCCTTTTTTTTTGTTTTTGAGGTAGAGTCTCACTGTCACTCTGTTGCCCGGGCTGGAGTGGAGTGCGGTAGCGTGATCTCAGCTCACTGCAACCTCCACCTCCCGGGTTCAAGTGATTCTCCTACCTCAGTCTCCCGAGTAGCTGGAATTACAGGTGCCTGCCACTATGTTCAGCTAATTGGTTTGAACTGAACATTCATTGGTGATTGTTGCCTAAATAATTATTTCACTATTGCTACATTTTAAGAAGAGCAAAGTTTCATTTTGTTAATAAGTGACACAAATTTTTTATTAAAAAACTCTTTTTTTAAAACGTGAGGAAATTCTGAGGTGTCTGAAAAATCCATTTATTCACTATGCACTATACTTTTTTCTGTGGTTATGCCTTGTAAAAGAAGTGTCATTGTGATAGATAAGAATGTTTAAAAGTTGTATTTTGCTAAATTAAGTGCCCCCTATTTGTTTTTGAATGTGTTGTTTTTAAACAGTTTTATGGTAACAGATTTTGATCTGGAGTCGTGTTTCTGCATTATGCATTTGTGCTTTTTGTCTACGTTGGGGGTGTGGGGGACTTGCTCCTCAACCAGGGAAAATAAAATGCTAAAGTTTATTTGGTTGAGGAGTATGAATCATGGTAAAGACTGAAATCCATATAGGTCATTTATTCTCACTGCTGTTATCACGTATTTTGTCTATAACCTAGGATGGCTATTGTTTAAATATCAGTATTTAACCTTATATAGTATTTTCTATGTGCCGGACACTATACTTTGTAATTTGCATCTACTAATTTATTTAATCCTCATATGATTGTCATGTTTTGTAGATGAGAAAACTGAGGCAAGGAGGTTAAGTGATTTACTCTGGCCATGTGGCTAACAATTAGCAAGGGCTAAGATATGGACCCAGACAGCTGATTATAGGATTTGTACTACAAGAGAGGGAGAGAATCAATTGTCTTGTGTCTCTATTACTAGAAAAATAACTCAAGTGTACTGTCCCACTAGCCTTGGAAGATAATCTGTTTATTCAACATCCAGTAATCTACACATATATTTGCTTTATTATGTTTGCTACACATATATTTATTTTGTTTACACATATGCGTAGTGTGTGTACACACACACACACACACACACACTACATGTCCACCTAAAGGAGCAAATATTTAGGGTTTTCCCTTTGGAAAGTCCTTCTTAATGTATAACTTTTTTTGAATCTCTTTACTTGACTTTAGAGCAGAAATAGCCCCCAAATTCTGTAGGAGAATCTTTGAGGTCAGAGTAGATGGAAAAATCAAGAGAAACCTAGCAGACAGCTTGAGGTCACAGATTCACACAGGATACCACTCTGACCCTTGGACTCTATTTGCACTGAAGTTAAAGCTGCTTGTTACAAAGCAGCCACCCAGATAAATCTTAGCTATATATTTTCAGGCTATTTTTGGAGCAGAAAGCCAAATAGCTGGTATCCAATACCAAAGAAACAATTTTTCACGTTCTCTAAATCATGATAAATAGTGGCCACAAGTCTCTGATTATAGAACCAAGCCAGGAGGTACTGTAGAGACCGTCTTGTTCTAAGTTTATTTCTGCCGTCTCTTTGCTTAGTGATTTTTCTTTTTTTTAGTTGAAGTAATGTGTCTTATATTTTAACAAATTCTTAAATAATTCTCTTTCCTTCCTTTTCTGTCCCTCATTCTGTTTTTACTTTAGCATGTGTATTTATTCTACCAAATGTTAGTTCAGATGGGAGTTGTAGATAATTTGAGCAGGCATGTTTTTCACAAAAAAGTTAACTACCTTTCTCTTTCTCTGTTTTTATGTTTGGATTGTGCTTCTTTTGTGTTAGTCTGATAAGAAGTTAATCTGTGTGGATAAGAACATGACTAGATCCTCAAGAATCTGGACATTATAATAACAATCTGATGGTTTGAATAGTTTGATGTTATTGATAGGGATAAGATGGAAAAACATGAGGAAGCATCCTCAGGTCTGGTTCTTACTGAGATGTACTCATCTTGTGAGTTTGAGTCTGTATTTGAAGTTTCCTTTTCTGTGGGGGGGAGACAGAGTCTCGCTCTGTTGCCTAGGCTGGAGTACAGTGGTGCGATCTCAGCTCTCTGCAACCTCTGCCTCCTGGGTTCAAGTGATTCTTGTGCCTCAAGCCTCATGAGTAGCTGGGACTACAGGTGCATGCCACCACGCCTGGCTAATTTTTGTATTTCAGTAGAGACAGGGTTTCACCATGTTGGCCAGACTGGTCTCCAACTCCTGACGTCAGGTGATCTGCCCACCTTGGCCTCCCAAAGTACTGGGATTACACGCGTGAGCCACCGCGCCAGGACTGTGTTTGAAGTTTCAGGTGGCCTGTGCCAGTGGTAAAACTTAACAGTAAAGGCCTCCAGGGATTGATTCTCTACATATATAGTGGGGATGGGCTTAAAGACAACATGTTTCTTACTTTTACTTATTCTGTTTACAGATTCGAATATTGATGCTGTATATTGTTTTGGTAATGATTATTACAGGATTAATTTTCTTCGCGTATAGAGAATTTCTTCAAGTACCTAACATGTTTTGGTAAAGATGTTTGTGTCTTCTCACAGAAACATTTCCTGAATCATTTTCCTGACTTCTCTGCAGCTTTTCCTGTTTAGTAAATTTTGCTGGAAGAAAAAAAATGAATTAATTTTTCTTATATATTAAAAGATGCTTTCTTTTTCACCTAGAGAATAGACAACTCAGTGAATATAGAGCATATTACTGTTTCTTCAAAAGAATTCATTTCGCAGAGTTTTTTTTCATGGTATGTAGTTTTAGGTAATGAGTCAGAATTACGGGATTTTATGGCATAGAGTCTTTAGAAAGAGAATTTTTTTTTTTTTTGGCTTCACTTAATCGTTGAAAAAAAAAAGTTGATTCTTTAGTTTCATTAATGACTGTCTTGTATAGCTTCTCATGTTGGTTGTTGAGTGAGGTGACCAGCTCCTCAGAGGGACAAACCATACAATGAAAGGGAGAAATGTGAGAAATGATTGGATTTGGTGTAGTAGAAATTCAAGATGAATATTATGTTGGACATATTAGCACAATTCTAGGTGCATTAATGGAGACAGGATAAATATGAGGTCTACTTCTGTGGCGTTTTTTTTTGTTTGTTTTTTGTTTGTTTGCTTGTTTGTTTTTTGTTGGGATCGGTTCCAGTGTGGTGCCGAACTGTCCTCCGGAAGGTTGACTTCTCATGTCTGGTCTGTGTGAGTGGACGGGCCCTCCCTTGGCACCAGTTCCTTGAGTATGCAGTTGCAGCCAGTTGGTATTCACTTGGTATTCATGACATGAACCATAGCAAGTGCATACAAAGAAAGCTTGAGGTTTCTTTTCACAAAGTTATTGGTGTTTGTATAAATATATATTTTTACTGGCCATCTTATTGTGACTGGTGGAGGGTGTCCAGGTTCTTGGTGTTTTAACAAAGAATTGAACAAAATGTACAAATGAAGCAAGAAAAGAATGAAACGAAAGCAGAGATTTATTGAGAACGAAAGTACACTCCACAGGGTGGGAGCAGGCTGAGCATAGGGGCTCAAGGGACCTGTTACAGACCTTTCTGGGGTTTGAATATCCTCCAGAGGTTTCCCATTGATTACTTGATGTACACCCTGTGTAAATGAAGTAGTGGCCTGCAGTCACTTCAGTGAAGTGCAGTTACAAAGGTCCCATTCCTGTGCAAACACCTGATTGGTTGGGGAAAGTAACCAGTCAGGCTAAAGTGAAGTTAAAAGTTACACTCCTATTCAGATATCTGATCAGTTTTCCCTCTGCCACATGGGAAAGGAACTTTGCAAAGGGTGTAGCCTCCGATCCTTTTGTTTGTATGGAAAGTTGGGGTTTTCCTTTGGCTTTAGCTCTAGGTGTGAATCGTCCTTAGGTTCTCTGCCTCAGATTCCCTGCCTTCAGACCCGATTTTCCTACCTCATTATAAACTCTTTTTCTTGGTTCTCATTGTTTTCAAGTCGTTTCTTAAGGGCTTACAAGATAAAACAGCCACATCATATATAAATAATAATTTTGTGTTTTCCTTTCCAGTATGTGTTATCTCATAATCGTTCCCCATATTCTTTAGACTGTCCAGAGTAACACTGATCGCTGACATTTTTGTCTTGGTCCCAACTTGTTAACGGAAGTGCCTTTAGCGTTTCATCATAAGGTTCGACTTGATTTTGATGAGTATTTGTGAGGGTTCATACTACTTTAACCTGATAAAGTACCTTAGTTCAGCTTTGACTTTGTAAATTAAGGAGTATACGGAACATGGAAGGTTCAGGAGAGAGCAGAAAATGTATGAATGACTAAATAATACCCAAGTAGAGAAGCTAGGAACCTGGTATATTTATCTAAGAGAAGAAACTAGGGGATGATTTCATTATCTCTAAGTATAGGTAGAACCCACGCTGGCATTTTGGAGCTCCCAGATCATCTTTGAGAATGAAAAAAACAGTTCAGTTTTTTCCCTTTGGTAAACTTTTTATTGTATAATAACATACAAAGAAATACATAAAATTTAAACTTTAGATGGTTTGCCACTCCCTCGCCCCATCTCCTGTCCCTCTCTTCCTTCCTCCCCCACCCCCGCTTCCCTTCCCTCTTCCTTTCTCCCTTTCCAGTATAGTGATAGCTAAAATAATATTTGCTTGCCTGAGGGCATTGCCGACCTGCATTTAGGAGAAAGTTAGATCCACTATTTATCTGAACATTGAGTGATGGGCCCTTGCTTTTACCCATGTGCTTATAAGGATCAGGAATCCACTCTTGCCCTTTTCCATGTGGTCTATAAAGGCCCACAGCTGGAGTTAGTTTGCTGGATCTGGGGGCTGCAGTAGCCCTTACCTGAGTTGATTTCTCTAGAGCTGCCTTATGGTCAGAGACCCCTCCCGTGGTGAAACGTAGAGTGAACTACCCATGTTTTCTTTGTCTTCACTTCCCGTCCCTTGCTTACTTCATAGATTGTCAAACTTTCATTGATATTATAGTCTCTTAACTCGCATGGCTCTTAGGTTTTTAAAGCTTAGGTCTTGATGTTTGTTTTTGTTTTTTCTTTTTGCATTGTTCTCCAGTTACTTGTGTGCTAGTCATATCTTCCTTACTAGATCATAGGTCTTAACCCTCTTTCTTGGGTCACAGATATTTATATCACTTACTCCTAATTTGAAACTTCCAGAATTTAGCTTTTCTTTGTCACTTGGTCTGGATGTTTAAATGGTTTAATTACAGTAATCTGCAATGCTGTTTTCCCAGTTAGGGTTGTCGTGTAGCATAATACATTAAGGCTAAAAATCATGGAATATGAGACTTTAGGTTGCATAAAATGTCAAGATCTTCATTCATCAGATAGTTATAGAGCACCTTCTGTGTGCAAGGCAGTATACTAGGTAATGAAATGTAGTGGTAATGAAAAGTATGACACTGCCTCAAACTTCATAAAATTTAGAAGAGTTTAGTGAAAGGTCCTTAATCTCTTCTAGATTGGTGGTAGTAGAAGGTTCTTGGCCTGGTGCGGTGGCTCACGTCTGTAATCCCAGCACTTTGGGAGGCTGAGGCGGGTGGATCACAAGGTCAGGAGATCGAGACTGTCCTGGTTAACACAGTGAAACCCCGTCTCTACTAAAAACACAAAAAATTAGCCAGGCGTAGTGGCGGGCGCCTGTAGTCCCAACAACTCAGGAGCCTGAGGCAGGAGAATGGCGTGAACCTGGGAGGCAGAGCTTGCAGTGAGCTGAGCTCATGCCACTGTACTCCAGCCTGGGCGACAGAGCGAGACTCTGTCTCAAAAAAAAAAAAGGGTCTTGATTATTATTATACTGTCCTGGGTGCAGATCTAAGCTCTCCTAGTTATTAAAGTTGAATAATTTAAGGTAATTATTTATACTCTGAATGGGATAAGAGGGCCTTTTCCCCAGGGTTAGGGTTCAGATTTAATTGGTAAAGGTGTGGTTGTAGCCCATTGGGTGGCAGAGGAGTTCCCTGGTTGCCTGGGCCAGAGTTAATACACAGTTGCCAGGCAAGCATGAAACCAAACCTGGTGGGTAGGCAGGCATGCAGAAGGGAGTTGGGTGCCACTGTGGGTACAAGGTGCAGAGGCCTGCAGAGTCCGCATTGGGAAAGCCGTATTAAATAACCCTTCAGGGTCCAGATGAGCCAGGCCTGGTAGGTGGTCATGTAGAGGGAAGTGGTAGATGGCCTCCTTTTAGGAGGGCTGCAGGAAACAACTCTGGGATAAAAGCCAGCAGAGGCCATCAGGAGGCTATTGTGTGTTGAAGGCCTGGAGTCCCTGCTGTCCGTGTCTACAGGAGCACAGAAAGGTGGTCACCAGGCCTGGTGTGGTCGCTGAGGGTCCATGTGCTTTGTGCTTTGTGCATGTGGTAGGCAGAACACTACCGTATGTCCCCACATACTCACACTAGACCTTGGAGCAGGAGCAAGAACAGCAAAAGCACAGCACTTTTGAACCCAAAAGACAAGCTACCTTCCTGCCTTGTCCCTCCAGCTCCCTCTGCTGACCAGGTTTAGCATCATGTGCTCTGTAAAGGTGAAATTCTGGAGAGTCCAGTCCATTATTACAGAACTGGTACTGAAGGGTGAGTTTGGAGTTAAAAAGCAATAAATTGATAACTGGCACAGAAGCCAAATGTAAGAGTACTGATTAAATAATAGCCAAGTACAAGAATACAGATTACATAATTCCACTTTTATAAGGCACAGGTAAAACTAATCTAATCCACACTGTGAGAAGTCAGGCTATTAGTTACTTTTGGGGAAAAGCAGTATTGAAAGGAGTATGGATTTGCAGTGCTAATGTACTGTTTCTGGATGGGGATGCTGGTTACACAGCTGTGTGCAGTTTGTGAAGAGCTGTGCTTTCTATTATAAACATCTATTATATTTCATTAAGATTATGACATAACCTGATTCAAAAAGTAAAAGCTTCAAGATTCAGTCTAGAATAGAGGAAATATAATCCAGGGTGTCTCATTCTTTTTTTTTTTTTTTAATGTTTGAAAACCATTTGAAGATTGTCTAACTTAATGTCTAAAAATAGATACCTAATTCATTCAACAAAAATATTAATGGCCAAGGAGTTTGAGACCAGCCTGGCCAACATGATGAAACCCATTTCTACTAAAAATACAAAAATTGGCCAGGTATGTTGGCGGGCACCTGTATTCCCAGCTACTTGGGAGGCTAAGGCAGGAGGATCTCTTGAAGCCGGGAGGTGGAGGTTGCAGTGAGCCAAGATCGCGCCATTGCATTCCAGCCTGGGTGACAGAGCGAGACTCTGTCTCAAAAAAAAAAAAAATTCCGGACTTCCGTACGTTTGGGTATCAAATTTGGTAACTCTGAGGCCTTCAGTAGAGCAAGTTATACTTCTTCATTTTGCTGTCGTTCTTCTCATCAAGTCTTTAAGCAGCAACTTCCAAGCTTTTTTATGGCTTCCCAGATACCTCTTTGTTCTTGGTCTAAATAAAATATCACTGTTGTCTTCTGTAAGTGTTGTCTTTGCTTTTATCTTTGTCATGATATATCCTTCTCGCAGCTGACAAATCACCAGACCTCGTTTTTCTTCACTAAGAGATTTGGAAACCCACTGTAACTCCCATATAGGCGTTAATGATAACGACAACTGTAGACTTTGGTTTGGGAACTAACTGGTGGTGATAGGAGAGACTCAGTTTGTGGCTTTTAAAAGCTTTAAGCAGAAACAGTTCAGTACTGTTATTTGTTCAGGAGTAGGTAACTCTGGGAGCAGAAGTTAAGGAATCTACCAAGTTAGTGGTTAAACCTGGATCTGAGGGATGGCTATGGAATCTAGAAAGAGTTCATGTTCACAGAAAGCAGAGGTTGTTAAGAAACTCTGGCATTACACTGTGGACAGAATTTAGGGTCAATTTGAAAGTGGAGCCGGCTGCTTAAAGCTCAGTTGTTAAAGTGAGTCACATTAGTCTAATTCCACTTTTGTGGACAAAGCTTGATATCTCCCAGTATATAGCGTATGAGGTTGTTTTTGTGCTTTGAATAGCTGGTGGTATTCTTGTACATAGAGAGGATTTGGCCAGGGCAAGAGTTACTGCAAACATATCACAGAAAGCTGAGAATCTAGAATGATTCCCTTGCAAAAATTGTTTCCTTATCATCTTTAACCCTTAAGTCATTTGGAGGTGAAGGAAGAAAACAGCGTTTAAGTGGTGAAATTAGCCAGTGGGCCCTTCACATATAAATTCATTCCACCTACTTGCCCAACCAGTATATGTGTACTGTACTTACATTATTGGTCTGTCCTAGATACTGGAATCCGGTGCAGTCCCTTGGCCCTCTGAGTGTTATTATTTTATATTCCTCTCTTTGAGGGCCGCCTGCATCACTTGTCTGTGATACCCAGCTTTGCACCAACTCCTTAAGGATTTTGATGAACCTTTAAGAAGTGATACTTGGATTTCATATTCAACCTAATGAGAGTTTCCTGACTTTTAATTTATTTCATTTTATTACTTGTCTGGGCTTGTACTGCCACCAGTAAAGACTGTCGTTTTCAAATTTAACATCTTGAGGAAAGGTGCCTATGATTGAAGATACAAGTCTCATTCTGCATATGTATTCTAGAGTGGCAGTTTGGAAATTTGCTGTACTCCAAACTGGTCATCTGCCATTGCAGCTGGTTCTTAGTGCTTGGACTGATGATGGAAGGGTACATTGGAACAGGTAACATAAGTACAGTAGTCCCTCAGTGTCCGTGGGGGATTGTTTCCAGGACACCCACCCCATGCCAGAATTTGAGGATGCTCCAGTTCCTTATTTAAAATGGCATAGTAATTGCCTATAACCTACTGACATCCTCCCGTAAACTTTAAATCATCTCTGATACAGTATAAATGCTATGTAAATAGTTGTTGTACTATATTTTTAAAAGTTGTATTTTTGTATTAAAAATTTTTTTGCCTTATTGTCATTAAATATTTTTGATCTGTTAATTCTGAGGATGTGGAGGGCTGAATGTATAAGCAGGAAGTGATACATGATAAGAAGTTAAGTTTATATTATAAAATGGTTATTTTTTGATCTGGATATTGGTACTATTTACCAAGAAACAAACAGACTTTACTCTGTGATTCTTGTGCTCATTCTGGGCATGAGTTCTGTCATCTCTCAGACCAGTCCCCCTAAAATAGTGCCCCATGCCAATCTGAAAACTTCACTTTTAGGCAAACAACTAGTTTTATTTAGATATTAGAAGTTAGTAGTTTTAACAATACATGGTTTGCTAATGTAGTATAAATTTAAAGTAGGTGACCAAGTCTGTACCAGTTTGTAGGCAAATTAAATGAATGGCATATGGTGTAGATGGTGTTAACAGATTTTTGTCGATTGGCTTAAGATGGCCTAAAGTGGCCTCCTAAGTATTCTGCTTATAGCTTGCAGTTTCTGCTTTTAGTGTACTATAGCCAGATTGAGAGAACCAAGACATTCGTTGTCTGTTTGGCAGGAAGATCCTGTTGCCAGCCACCTGCCTCATCATTCACCCAGAGCTTTCTGTTTGCTTTTGCAAGGAGAACTTTTTCCATACCTCTTGGTCACCATGTGCTGTATCCTGCTTTATATATTTTCCCCAACAGACTAGTTTTATGTTTACCTCAGTACTCCCTTCCTCTTGGGCTTCTAGGAAGGAGGAATTAGAAGTGAGAGAGGATTAAGAACTGCTTCTTGTCTTTGAAAAATCGGAGTTTAAAACCATTCTCAATTTATGTTAAACAAAAATTCTCAGACCCTAAGGAAAGTGCAGGAGGTGCCAGAGTTGAACAGCTTTTAGGAGGCAGAAATGACTGGAAGCCATCAGGGTGCAGTATCCTTCTTGGTTTGCAGAGGCAATTTGATGTAGGATGTGGAAGTAGGTTTTAGCATTTCATTCGTAAAACCTGAATGGAAGGAATGTGTGTCAGATTCAGAATCCATTATTTGTTTTCTCTTTAAACAAAGGGAAAAAAAACACTTTGGAAAAATATTGGGTTTTTAAAATTTTTACTTTAATACAGCAGATTTATAGAAATAGGGGAAAGCCCATCTTTTTATTGCTAGGAATTCCACAGATTTAGTTGAGGAGCTATTTTCCAATTATAGATTGACTTGCCACTTGGGCTGACTCTTCTATTTTCTGTAGATTGAAGAGTGCTGAGGCTGGGCAACCATAAATATGTGATTTTTCTTTTATTAATTATCTCAAAGTGAAAACTTTTCTTTGCTAAGTATTGTCTGTTATGATTTTGTTAATGTGTTTACTTTGTTTCCCTGCCATCTTGGATAGCTATCAGTTAAACTTTGTTCCTTACCATAAATTGATCCAAAACAGTTTTGTTTAACAATTCAGAATCAAATGGAGGGCTATATGAATGTAGATAAAGAATTTAAACAGAATTATGTACAGTTATATCCCTCAAGATTTTATCTATGTTTAATTATTATATGAATTTTTTGTTTCCTTGTATGTAATATTATCTGAAGTATCCATCCATCTTGTCTAAAATGTGCTTATATGGTCGTTTTAAATGACAGTTTTATCAAGCTGTTTTAATTGCTTTCTGTGTACTTCACCCATGGATTGGAACCATCCTCTGCTACAGCCTTGCTTTTTTACTTTTATTCTTTTTTCTCTTTACATATTTCCTCAGAATATTTTGGATTTTTAGCCATGTAGAGTATGATTTTCAGTGTTTGTCTCCATCCAATCACTCATGCTGTAGATATCTGCATAGTTACTGGGAGAGGTTTAGGAGCCTGTGAGCCTGCCTCATAGCAGCCTTGTGTTCCTTCAGGGAGTGTCAGTCAGTCTTCCTGGGTTGGAGTCCACATCCAGCAAGGTCATTTTGTCTGTGACCTTGTTGAGCCCTGTGATCACAAAATTAGCTCCTTGGCATGCTGGTAAGCAGCAGAACTGAGCAGAGCCCAGGCACATTAGGAGCTTCACATGGGAAGAGCATTTGACTTCTCTCCTCCTGTGTTTTGGGAGGGCTGATAACAAATGCTCACTCTCTTTTTTTTCATCAGTACCTGCACCACAAGCCACCATTGATGTGCACCCTGATATCTACTTGGGGATTAGGAAAGTGTACATGACAACAGCAAGGGAAGCAGCAGCACAGGAGACAGGCAAGGCCACCACTACCTTTGCCAGAACTACAGTGACTCTTGTTACACAACCAAGGTGCCATGCTTAAGTCTCCCTCAGGGTGGTGGTCTTCTCCGTTTCCAAAAACTTAACAGCTGTCCCTGAGCCTGTTCCTGGGGTATACAATCATAAGCAGTGTGTGTATGCCTGTCCCAAGTGGCCAGTGATGGTCATCAGGCTAGACACAGTGACCCAAGAGCTATAGCTTGACCCTTGATAAGGGGGACCCAAGTGCTGGCTGGTTAAGGCACTGTGTTGTTGCCACTTTACAGGCAGGAACCTCAGAGAACACCTGCCACACATAGGCCAAGCCTGATGGTGCATCACACCAGGATACAGTTAACAACAGAGTCTCATCTCGGGGACAAGTGCCTTTTAGGGTGGGAAGAGATGATAACATCTAGCAAAGACAATTAAGAGCTGTGTAGGCCATAGTTCATGCCCACCAGCAATTGGTGGTTCTGTCCCATGTGACCTTCACCATATAATGGAACTAGTTAGTTAGCTAAGATAAATAAGTTGAAACTAACCAGGTGTCCTTGGTCACGGTTGGGCCCTCTTGTTCGTGATGCCAATTGCTTTAGTTACTTACTATTCACTCCATTTGTGTGAGATTCCTGACACAGGATTATAGGGATGATCAAGCACAGTGCACCTAACACTGGGCAGATGCGATCAACAGCAGTTTATTGTTCACATACACTCATAGCCTGCAAGAGGAGACACCACACACCACACACCACACAGGGCTACACAGGGATTGTACTTGGGAAAAGGGTGAACATCCAGGGTCTGTGGGAGGCAGACTTTGTAGTACCAAGAGGACGGGGTGACCCCTGGTTCCCATGGAAGGATGTGATTGGCTTGCATGAGTAATTCTACAGGCTGGCAAGAAATGGAAATCTTCTACTTGGGCATAAGAAGGAACTGCACATGGTCCCCTCAGTAAGGATGGTGGTTTGGTTAGGGGACCTTATCCATAGGAGCAGAGTGGGGAAGGGACTAGTGGATAGACCATTGGAGGTCTTTCCAATTTCAGATACCAAGGCAGCACATGATATTGGGCCTGAATTTTAGGCTTTACACCACACAAACCATTGTGTTGGACTTTGAAGACTTTTTTCCTTTCCCCCCAAAGCTAGTAGTTATGCCTTCCTTCACTATCTCACTGCCCCTTCATTTCTCCCACTACCTACTGTCTAATAAGTACTAGAAAATGCAGTCTGTCAGGGAAAGTGCATGGCATAGTGATTTCACGGTTGAGTTTCAGCTCAGGTCTTTTTCCAGAGTAGAGGTCCTCCAACCTGGCTGTCTATTAGAATCATCTGCGAGAGTTTAAAAAATTATGTGGGGTCTCACCTCAGACCAATTAAATTGGAATCTTTTGGAGATGGGAGTGAATTTTTGTTTTAGTGTGGTTCAGCCATATTGAGAACTGCTTCTCATGGATGTCAGCAAAGTCACCGTGTCTAAAACCAAATGCGTTGTCTTAGTCCATGGAACCAGCTCTTCCCATTGACTGTTTCTCCCTTTTAATGGTACTAATATCATCTTCCCAATCTTCCAGGCTAGAAAAGTTAGTATTCTCTTTGTACTTGTTCTCCCCCTTTCCATGGAATGATATTTATCATTGGTCCGCCTTTGTTAATTTCATTTCGTCTTTACTGCTGCACTTCCAGACTGTTGTAACTTATTCATAGAATACCTTTCCAACCTCTGCCCACTCTCTGAGTGCCCCAAATAGAACATTTCCAGTCCTGATCTCTCACTTTATTATTTTCATTTGTCTACAAAGCAGCTTGATGTAATATTAAGATAGGTGAATTGGAATTCAAGAAATCTAATTCTTGTAATTCTGAGTCAGTGTGAAGCTTTGGGCAGATCATTTGACAACTCTAACCCTAAGTTTCATTATCTTAAGACGAAAGGATTACATTACCTGAGCCTTGGATTCTTTCTCCTCCCTGTGACTCAGTCTTCACTGTTCCTTCAAAGTTAGCCTGTCTGTAATAGAACTCATCCATCTGCTTTCCCAAAAGTTACCTCTTTCTCGTGCCCTGATGTCTCTTGCCAATACCAGCATTCTACCATTTTAGACCACTTAAAAAGAATCCAGCTGGGCATGGTGCCTCATGCCTGTAATCCCAGCACTTTGGGAGGCCGAGGTGGGTAGATCATGAGGTCAGGAGTTCAAGACCAGCCTGGCCAACATGGTGAAAACCCGTCTCTACTAAAAATACAAAAATTAGCTGGGTATGGTGGTGGGCACCTGTTATCCCAGCTACTCGGGAGGCTGAGGCAGAGAATTGCTTCAATCTGGGAGGTAGAGGTTGCAGTGAACTGAGATCGTGCCACTGCACTCCAGCCTGGGTGACAAGAATGAGACTCCGTCTCAAAAAAAAAAATCCGTTATCTTCATTTTCTTGGACTCCGTGACTTCTCCTCTGTTTTATTTGCTAGCCTGCTGTTTACTGTTACTTCTACCTGGGTATGACTCGCTGGTCTTCTTGGACCCCAAGCCTGCCCTACCTAGTCCTACCTGATGAATCTTTACATCAAACAAACTTTGATAATTTTTGTCCTTTTCTCAGAAATCTTCAATTAATGGCTCTCCATTACATGAAAGATTCAATTCAGACTGCCTAGCCAGGCATTTTGAGAGTCTCTCTCCATCACTTATCTCCATCCCCAAACTTCACCTGCCTTTGGTGATTCCTCTTCACCTGTTGGTCACCCATGGTACATGTTAGGTGTTTAGAAAACAATTTTTTAATTGAATTACTCATTAACTTTGGATTAACATATCCTTTAAATAAGATTTTAAAACATTAACTTTTTTCACACAGAAAAATGTCCTCTTTCTGGTGAGGAATTCTTCCAGTTCCAGCAAATGCATACCGTTGTGTAATGAACATCACAGTAAAGATATAGAACAGTTCCATCATCCCTAAAATTCTCTTTATAGTTGACCCTCTCCTGTCCCCAACCCCAACCACTGTTATGGTTTTTGTTCCTACAATTTTACCTTTTCTTGAATGTCATATAAATGAAATCATACAGTGTATAGACTTTTCAGTTTGTCTTCTTTCACTCAGCATAATGCATTGGAGATTCATCCATGTTGTGTGTATAAGTGGTTTGTTCTTTTTTATAACTCTGTTTTTAAAATACCCCCAAGAGGGAGTTTACATTGGGAGTTGTGAGTTTTTTGTGTCTTATATGCTATTTTGGAAAACAAGAAGAGAAAATGTCATCTAGATCATTTTTAGTGCCCCAAAACATGTTTAAGCTATTTTGTAGATGGTGTCTCATTTCAGTCTTGACAGAATAACTCTTTGTTTTTAGCCCATGTGTCAGTCTTATATGATTGGCTTTTGTACCAGTTCTGTAAATGAAGAAACGGAGACCCAGGGAGATCAAATAAATTGCCCAAATCACACATCCCTTGTGTTCAGAACGTAGATATCTTCACTCCCAAGTCTACAGGCAGTGTTGTTCTACCCCAAAAGGCATTAAAATGTAATAAGTGAAAAGGTCTTGTGTTGCTGGTGAGGCCTCTTGAGACTGAATATGTAGAGTCTTGTTTGTAAAGTCCTTTGTCTTCCCCCATAAGATTATAACCTGAATTTTCAGGGTTCTGAAGCTTGAATGGGCTTGGCTGTCAAGAAATTGGTTTATTCAGTCCTGTGTTCACAGCTGTGTTCATTCCTGATCTGGGTCAATTGACATTATGGCATAGGGTCCAACAACAACAAAAAAGTGCAGTCAGATTTTACCTTACAATGTGGTATATGATAGCTCTAGAAGGGCCTGGCCACTTGCTTCTACTGCTCTTCTTAACAGTAATTCTTATCAAGCTAACTGATTTTTATCAGCAGATTAGGATTTAGAAATGATTTTTTTCTGACCAAAGAAGATGAACTGGAGTTGGTATTTCTCTTCTTGAATTGTGTGAATGTGCCTCACTCATCATGAAGATCAAAGAGTTTGGCCATGTGACCTCAGAGATCCCATTCAGTTCTGATTGTGTGAATGTGGCATTGAAGTATTTGTGGACTATAGAAAGCTTCCTTAGTTTATACCTTTATATCATCTCAGGTAAAACACATTATAGGAATTATAGCAACATAAGATACTGCTTCAAGTTAATAGTAATTAGTTTGACTAGCCAGAGGAGATTCATTCAGTGAGTAAAAGTCTTGTTATTCGGCAGTTGGCCCACAGAAAGTTTCTCAGAATGGACTTTCCTAATACTCTTGGTTCAGTAGTGAGAGTTTCTTAGGAGGTTGTTGTCACTCTTACTACTGATTTTTGCCATCTCCTCACAGACAAGGATTGAAATCACTACTGTTGATTTGCCTTTTGGCTTGTATTACCCACATGCAAGGTAACAGAGCTTTTACTTCAAAATAATTCATTGAATGTTTAAAACACTTTTTTTGAGGAGTAATGTCTTAATGTTAATGATGGTAATGCATCCTTTCAAACTAGCCAAGCACAGAGCTTCCTCACTTTGGAAGTGATGACAGTACTAGTGCCTTCTCACAAGTAATATTTGGCAGATATTTTAAGTTAAGTGTTCACATTTTTGGAGAGATGGATTTTTCGTCCAAGCTTTATAGCTGTGTGTATGATCCTTCTCTTTTGACCCACTATCGATAAATCCATATATACTATTAGTATATTTACTAATTTATCAAATACTATGCTAATATTAGTTAGACAATAGTCATAATAGATATGGTCCCTCACCTCATGGCCCTCTTTTCATCTTACAGATATGGATACTTTTTGATATGCAGTCTTGAGTTTAAGGTGATAGGTTTTCACTAGCCTGTAGTAGGGAATGTCAGGAATTCACCTATACAGACTTTATTTGGCCTGACTTATATGCAAAAGATAAATTTTCACAGAAGTTGATCTACTTTACAAATTGCCATATGTTTCAAAGAAAACTTTTGGGCATCTAAAAGAATTCATAGATACAAAAAAGAAAATCAAACCCTCAGTATATTTTGCTGCTCTGTCACCTTTAAGGCAAAAATACTTTCTCAGCCAGAGCTTGAATATATGAGAAATCTTTAAAACTGTTACAGAAGCCTTTCTTCATGCTAATCTTTGAAAGAAAAGAGTAACCATTTGTCATTTGAATACTCTTCCATTGTTGGTTAGTTGACATGAGTTTAGGAGACTATAAAAATAAAATATCAGAGCACACTCAAAAAAGAATTGTTGAATGTTAAAAACATATTAGCTATAAAGAAAAAAGAAGGGTTGAAAGAGAAAGTTGAGGAAACTTCTCAGAAAGTAGAACATGAAGAGTTTTTTTTCTCTTTTAAATGAGACAGCAAATTAAGAGGTACAGCTCAGATGGTCCATCATTCAAACAGTAAAATGAGTTCCATTAAAAGAAAAGAATAGGGAGGGAATTATGAAGAAATAATACCAGAGGAATTGTTGGAACTGAAAAATCTGACAGTTTCCAGATTGTGAAAGAATCCACAGGTACCTAACCTCATGGGTGAAAATAGCCCCAAGGCACATATTTTGAAAAGATGATTCTAAAAACTTTCCAGAAAGGAAGAGATTGTCACATACAAATGGGCAGAAATCAGAATTGTTCAGATTCTTCAACCTAAGTGGTGGAAGGAACAGAACAATGGAGTAGTGCTCTCAAAATTACAAGGAGAAATCGACCTCCAGCCTGTGATTTGCAAGCCACCAGTCCGTCCAGGTAGGATAGAAACATTTTCAGACACGAAGGTCTCAAAAACTTACATCTCATTTTTAGGATTTTCTAGAGCATTACTAGATGTTGTGCTTCACTAAAATGAGAGTGTAAACCTGGAGCGGAGAAACCTCGGAGTCCACCATGGAGAGAAACTGAGGGAATGAATCTCTGGGAGGATAGTGATGAGAAGTCCCAGGAGGCAGATAAGAGACAATGATGGAGGACTCTACCTATAATGACCCAAGAGAAGAACTTTGAGCTTAGATTGAAAGGAGTTTCAAGGTTTTAGAGGAGCATTTTAGGAGAAGTTTAGAGGACCTTTTCATGAGAAGTTAGTGACTCATAGAAAACCATGCAAATTTTAAAATGAGGTAGTTACTATCTTCAGGGAAAAAATTAAAGTTTTAGCAAAGTATAGTTCATGGCTTAGCTGTGAATTAAATGTTGATTTAATAAATAAGGGTGATAGTAACTATATTGGGAAGATAACACTTCATCTTCCATAGTACGGGGACTTCCTGTTTTTGAAAAAAAGTTTTATTGGAACACAGCCATACCCATTTGTTTGCATATTTGTCTGTGGCTCTTTTCGCATCACAGCAGAATTGAGTAGCTGCAACTGAGACCATATGGCCTACAAAACCTAAAATATTTATTATCTGGCCTTTTTATAAAAATACTTGCTGACTCCTGTTCCATAGGAAGAAGCCAATAAAATAATGCCTAAAATTGAAAAAAAAAGTAATAGCAGTAATAACCATGTTATTTAAAGTAGATTGGGAAGGAGCAGAAGAAACAGCTGAGGTTCAAATGATTGCCTCTGAGAATAGTGAATCAGGACTGGGGAGTGGAATCAGGGACTGGTTTTTTTGTTTTAGGCTTTATATTTTTATTGAATTCTTAAGCTAAGTACATGTATTTGAAAGGTGTGAAGGAAGAATACTGAGAACTTTGATTGGATTAGGAGAAAAAAAAAGAGGGCACTAGTTACATTGAAAGGAGGAGTTGAAAGCATTTTCAATAAACACAGCTTTCCCATTAATTCACTTACTCATTCCACAGCTAATCACTGAAGAGTTCAAATGTCAGGCACTGAGCGCTACACTGCAGAACACGGTTCCTCCCCGGAAGGGGCTTGGGCACCCTGCAGCTGCTGGCACGCACAGACAGGTAAAAGATTATAATAACCTGGTGATACAGCTGCTGTAGTTTAGTGCCTATCACACGATGTTTATGCGATTTAGGCAGGTCAGGGAAGGCATCCCAGAGAACATGACACCAGATCTGAATTTTGAAGGATGAGACCATGTGAGGCAGGGCCTGAACAAGACCTGAATGAGCAGGGCAGACATCGGAACCCACAGGTGTTCAGTATAGTTGGATGCATGTTGGAAAATAATGTCAGAGCAGTAGACAAGAACCAGAGGCCAGATCGCTTATGCAGGGCTCTTTGCTATGGGGAATATGTTTTTATTTTGTTTTAAGACACAATACCCACTGAAGAGATAGCATCTGATTTTGTTTGCACTTTAGGAAAACATACTGTTGGTAGCAATGAGGGTAATGGGGGTGAGGGTAGGAGACATTGAAAACAGAGAAGCACTTAAGAAACTGTTTCAAGCAAAAATGACAACAAAAAAAATATGGGAATAAACCAGAGTCGACTGGAGAGGAACCAAGGGATTCTGGAATTAAAAGAGTTATGGGAAAGGGAAGGAATCAAGGACGACTCAATTCTGGGCTGGGTGGCATGGCAGGTCGCAGGACATTAACCTCTGATGGGGAACACAGGAGCAGGTGAGAGAGAGAGTTTGTGTGTGTGGGTGTGTGTGTGTAAAGATGTGTGTGAGTTTCGTTTTGGAAGAGTTGTGGGGTTTTTTGGTGGTACCTGTGCAGTGTCTCAGGAACTGGCCAGGACGTGGTTGGATATAGCCACATAGAGGTCAAGAGGAGGGCTTGGATTTGCAAATGTGCAGGTCATTGTGCGAAGAGATGAAGTTTGGGAGTTGAGTAGAAAACTCAGGGAGCCTTTCTGGTATTGCCAGCATTGAACACTGGGAACAGTGATATTTAAGGATTGGGTTTTATAAGAGGAGGATTCTGGCGAGGAAGCTTAGCCTAGAAGCCTGCAATCAGAGGGATCAAGAAACCAGTGAGATGAGAATTTTAAGAGGAAATGATCCATAGTTTAAAATGCTGCAGAGCACTCAAAGCCTAAAAATGGCCGTTAGATTTGGTAGCTAGGGAGTGATTGTCAAGAACAGCTTTAGGGAAGTAATACGGGAGGAAGTGAACTTTCAGATGTGTAGAGGATTTGTTCGTGTTGTTAATGTTTTGAGATAGAGTTAAACATGTTTCTTTGTTGAGAGGAGGAGAGCTATACAAAGGGAGACATTTAGTGATAACTTAGGGAGAAGAAATGATTCTTCCATTCAAAGAATGCTTATTGCGCACATGCTAGGAGCTCAATCCTATTCCAGACTCGGGGGATATAGCATGAACAAGACAAAGGTTACTCTGTGTGTGTGTGTGTATGTGTGTGTGTGTGTCAGGAACAGGCAATAATCTTAAAACCAAATAGACACATAGGAAGTCCTCACTTTAAGCAAAACAGCATACAAGGAAACTAATTTTTTTCTCATCAACGTTGTAATGAAATGGTGTTGATTAGAGGAGCTGGCTTAAGTTGTTTCACTTAAAGTCCTTGTTTCACTGAAAGTCATAGCTTTTTCCAAGAGTCTGGACATTAAGTAAGGTCTTACTATAATATAATATCAGGGAGTAATAAGGACCTGGAGGAAAATGAAATTAGAATAAGAGGATAACAGAGTGGTGGTGGGTGGGAGGTGGGGTGCTGTTTTCTGTAAGGTGGTTAGGGAAGGCATTGCTGCTAAGGTGATATTTGAGGAGAGTCCTGAATGAAATGAGGAAAGAGTAACTGGGAGGTAATCAAGAGACTGAGGTGGATCTCAAATACGGATGGAAAGGTTAGTTGTCCCCAGGAGATGAGGCACTGTTGCAGAATTTTTGAACTGGAGAGAGAGAGAGTAATTTAAAAAAAGAAAACTTTCAAAATGTTCTAATTGAAACCTGGCCCCCATTTTTCTTAATAGGAGCATCCTTAGATGGGTGAGTGTAAGAAGGAATGGGAGCTTTTATATTGTTTGTTTTTCCATCATTAAAACATCTTCTTCTTCATTTATGTCTTCTTCCCGTGACGCTGGAGGGATGACCTTAAGGACAAGTAGCACAAATGGCTGCCTATAACTAGTCTTCACCATGTGACAGATGCCATAGATTGTTATCCCTTTGAATTCTCCTAAGGCCCTCTGAGGCATACATTGTCAGCATTTTACAGGGAGGAAACAAAGTCTGGAAGAGGTTTCACATGTCTCGTCATCATCACAGCCCAGATCCAAACTGCTTTCTGGTACTTCAAACCCTTGCTATTAAAGTACCTCCTGTAGACTGCTCACACTCTGCAGTAGAGATAGGTACCTGTGTCCAGTTTGTAGGCGTGGAGGGTAGTAAGGCGGGGAAATGGGAAGTTGGGGGATTTCTTATCCGTTGGACTGCCTCCGGGGTCAGGAGTCTTGATAAGAGGTGTTTGGGCCAGGATTTAAGGCAGGTGGCATTCTTCAAGACATCTCTGCTTTCTTGGTTATCTCACTCTTCCCAGATGAGTTACTCTCTGTGTCCTTATTCCTATTCCTAAAATCCCCACAGTATAACCATGTGGGATTACCCTATTTATGCCTGCTATTGTTAGAGTGGTTCATAGGAAACAATCTCAAGGTTGAGGATGGGCATGAGTAGATTATAAAAATACATGTTCATTGTGGAAAATTTGAGGTTTAGAGTTGCTTCCCACATACTCTGTCTCAAAGTGCCTGATAGAGTGGTGAGGGTAGGGGCCTGTTAACAGCAAAATTCTCCATCGTTACTGTGTTCAGTTGTGTCTACTCTCGTCTTCTGTGAATATGAAGGACCTTGGTAGGGGTCTGCTGGGTATGCACTTGTTTGTGTTTGCAAAAACACACATTCTCATAATGAAATAGACCCTTGGACTGAGCAGGGATTGTTAGGATGGCAGAGTTCTCAAGGTATAGTGAATTTAAATCATTTCTGTGAATAAATGGTTGAATGGGGTGAACCTGATATTTTGTTATTTTTAAAAACTTACATTACACAGCACTGAGGAACTTGGAAATGGCACAGGCACTGTTGCAGAATTTTTGGACCAGAGAGAGAGATAGTAATTAAAAAAAAAAGAAAACTTTCAAAATGTTCTTATTGAAACCTGGCACCCATTTTTCTTAATAGGAGCATCCTTAGATGGGTGAGTATAAGAAGGAATGGGAGCTTTTATGTTGTTTATTTTTACATCATTAGCAGCTTACCTTCCTGTGAAGGTAATTAAATGCTGCACTCCTACAGAAGCACTCATACATACTGCAGCAAGGAGAGTGGGAGTCCCACTAGCTTCCCACCAGTTTCCCCAATTCAGAAGTTATACACTTGATATTTTCCGCTGTTGACAGGTTTTCTGTTTTGCCCATTCAGAATTGTCTGTAGAATTATCTGCATTATGTTTCTAATTAAGTATCGAGACCCTGAAATTACTTTTTGATTTGTTCTTTATTGAGCCAGAAGGATCTAGTCAGAACTTCTGATGGCAGCAGAGACTGTAGAGCCATTTCCAGCATTGTACAGAAGTACAAGCTTGAGGGTGTAACTAGTCATCTATTCCTAGCACATAAAATTTAGCCTTACAAAAAGATGACATTGTTTTATACATTTTTTTTAATGTGTGCCTTTAAAAAGATTTAAAAGTAGAGATAATTTAAGGGTGTTTATAAATTATGGGGTGCTGTCCGGAGAAGGACAAGCCAATAAATGCTTATTGAACACCTATTGATGACGTTTGTTATCTTGTTGGGTGGCAGCATGCTGGTGTGTTTTGTGAACTGTTGGGATGCCAGAAATGATTTGACGGTAACATGAGATTTGCCAGCATTTGCTTTCAGTGAACTAGACAGTTATTCTGCAGTAACATCGCCATCATTCAGATTTCACATGCACATTCTCTCCGTCTCAGAGGCTAGCCAAGTCTGATGTGATATTTTCACAGTTCACTCACCTCATCTCTGACCTTCCCCTTGGGGTCAGGTTCATTTCCTACCTGCTCGTGGCCTTGGGAGATATTCCTTAAAGTGGAACTGGCCTATAAAAGGATTGAAAACGTTCATAGATCTAGTGGCATATTGCCTGAGTGCTCTTCAGAAAGCTTGAAACAGTTAAAAGTGCCATTAGCAATGATAAGTAGGACCTGTTTTCCCACATTCCTGGCAGTGTTATGCACGCTGCTTATTTTTATTGCAGTGCTTGTTTGTGGTAGTGAATCAGAAATTGTGCTTTCTGATGTCCCTGCTGCATCGTACTTGTATCAGTTCTTTATACGCTACAAAGGTAATTTTTTATTAACATTGGTAGAGTTTTCCTGTAGTGTTTTGTGTTGTTTGTTTTTTGAGACAGGGCCTCACTCTGTCACCTAGGCTGGAGTACAGTAGTGTGATCTCACTGCAGATTGGACCTTCCAGACTCGGATGATCCTCCTACCTCAGCCTCCCAAGTAGCTGGGACCACAGGTGGAAGCCACCACACCCGGCTAATTTTTGTATTTTCTGTGGTGACAAGTTTTTGCCATGTTGCCCAGGCTGGTCACAAACTCCTGGGTTCAAGTGATCCACCTGCCTTGGCCTCCCAAAGTGCTGAGATTACAGGTGTGAGCCATTGTACCTGACCTTTCTGTAATTTTTAATGATTTCATTTTGTTGGGCAGAATTTTATTTGAGACATATTGTTAGACATACCAAAATGGTTAGAAATAATCGGTGCCACGAAGAAAAGTTAGCACATAGACAGAAGATCTCTCAGCAAGGCGATCTTTAGTCTCTGCAGAAAGGGTACTCAGTTGCAGATGAAACAATGGCCAGAGCACACCTGAACAAAGGAAAGCAGATATATTTATCCCTTGTGCATTTGGATCATCCTTACAGCTGTGTCCTGCATCCATTGGCTGGAGCTGGACCTCACACTCTTAAACTGACACCCGATTTGCTAATAGCCTAAAACTTTCCTAAATAGGTAAGTGCAGGGAAGAACAAAGAAGGAGAGGAGGTTGTTTACGAAAGGTTTAAGGAAGCAGTAACATTTCCAAATAAGGAATGGGCATAGGCTGTGAGCTAGAACGTGCCTATGAGCATGTCCAACAGTTACTTAGGATAGGGCCTAACAAAGAGTTATTAGCCCAAAGCAAAGAGGCTTTGAAGAAAGTTAGTCTTTAAAAGAAACTTTTATTTCTAACACTTATGATTTATTCTTTAACAAGAAGGGGAACTTTGAAGACGAAACTTTTTACTTTCTACACATATGTCTTATTGATAATAGCCTTTTTTATTAGCTGGAATTTTCCCCCAAACTTCTTTATTTTTGACTTTGTGGCAGTTTGTGATGGTTGAGAATGTCAGTTTTCTGGGATCTGATAATTTAAAGAATAGAGATAAAGGAGATAAACTTGTAGTAACATCATTTACCTAGAACTGACTCCACTGTAATGAAGCTTAGGAGATAATTTTTTTTTTTTTTTAATTTTAACTGCCTTGGTTCAGAGCACTTACCATTTATCTGGAATTTATGGCTTCTTCAGGTAAATAATTGTCCTATTGAACACTAACCCTTGCATTGATTCTTAGAAGCACCATTTACTAAATGGACTTGCCTTTCCCTGATTTAGCCAGTTAGTCTCTGCCCTCGTCCCCTTCCCCTTAGCACCCGACCATGCCTGCGTTCGAGCTACTTACCTCCTTGGCCGCTGCACTCTTTGCAAACAGCAGTACCTTGGTAGACATGTCTCTCTAGGACAGATTCCATGGCATTTTGTGGTTCTTTTTAATAGAAAATGCCTCTAACTCTTAGAGAAAAAAAATCTAAATTGACAGACATTAAAATGATAAACCGTAATTGCAGTCCCAAGGATGATTGGAGTCATGTCTTTCATTTTTCTGTGTGCATCCAGCATGCCATGAACTCACTTAGAATTGGAACCCACTTTAATCTTTTTTAAATTGCAAATTGACGAACTATGGTTGTATATATTTATGGGGTACAGAGTGATGTCATTTTTGAATACAATGTGGAATAATTAAGTCAAACTAACATATCTACCACCTCAAATACTTATCTCACTTTAATCTTAAAGCTGTATTAATACTTAATGCCTACATATCCCATTCATTTGGATATGAGAAATAATTAGGAAACTTAAGGGTAATTTGGTTTTCTGAGTGAGTGGTGTTTTGTAGCTGTGTGGGATGACCAGGAAATCAAAGTCAACAAAAAATAGGAAGCAGTGTTTATATCCCGGCTAGAACCAGAAGCCTGATATACTATGATCCTTGTATTGTTTGTATATGAGGAAGGTTAAGAGCTTCAGATCTGAAGCAGTAGTACTAGTTAGTGATGCTGGCAGCCCCAAATTCCGAGTTTCCTAGACTAGGGTTTGTTCTTTTCCCTGAGATGCCCCAACATGCCTTTGTACCTCTAAAGACAATTACTGGGCTTTTATGGTGTTCACAAGTCATTTATGAGAAGTGCAGTGTCATCAAGGACATTATGGTTGCAGTGGGGATGGGGGCTTAAGTCCTGGGTAGAATAAAATCAGTCCTTTAAAAAAAATCGTATGAAGTATTGCAATGAAATTATTTTTTCAAGTAATAAATACACATGGTTTAAAACGTCAAATAATATACCAAATCCTGTCTCCTTAGAGAGAATTGCATTGAACTCTTAGCTCTTTTTTATTGTCTATATTTCTATTTCTTGATTTATCAATTATAGACATCATTGATTGTTTTCTTCCAAAAGGGATGAGGGCTTACCTTATTTCCTCCCCATCTCCTAATACCCCTCAATGAAGGCATGTTATTGTTTTTGTTCCTTTATTAGTTACCGCTAACTTTCATACATGCCAGCATCTTTTATAACTGATTTAATCTACAAAGACAATATCCTTTTGACTTCATTTTATTGGGTGCAATAAATTAGGGTCTAATAGAGTTAGATCTAATTAGGTCTACACTTAGGGCTCTGGGGGTTGTTGGACATAAATGTTCTGCAGAAGTAATCCCCTGTTTGTTTTCCTTGTGTGTTATAGTTAATCTGGAGATGTTGAAAATGTTTTATTTTGGATTTTGTCATAATCTTTGCCTTTTTAAAAATGTTTTACAGAAATAAATACCTTCCTTCAACAGATGAAAATGAAAATACAGAAGAAAGAGAAGCAGGTAAGAGATCACATTTCTTTTAAGTGAATGCATCTGGGGTATCTTGGTGCTTTTTCAACAAGGGGAGACACTGGCAGCGTTGGCTCATCCCTTAATCTTTGGTACTTTCCCTGTTGCCTGTATTATAGTAACTGAGAGCTCTGTTCTGAATGACTTAATAATGCGGATTTTTCTTGATGCTCAGTTCATCTTCACGTAGGAGTAAATGTAATGAAAACTGTATATCAGAATATTATTCAAATTAGCCAAGTAGAAGAGAAACATTTCCTCCCTTTGAATAGCTTTCTGAGTCTTTTCTGAAAGAGAGATGTGACCAATTCTTTATAGTTTATATATTTATCCTTCTATCCATCTGGATTTTTGGTTAAACTAAAAGCATTCTTACTTACAAAATCCTTACTTATGATTTTGTAAGTAATGATCAGTGGATGGGTTCCTCCTAGAGAGAAAAATAGTGAAATAATTAGAAGAACAGGAGCATCAACTCTTTGGCATTTGGTTTTTTGAAGGGGGTGTGGGATGGAGAGTGTGATTTATCTTGCCAGGATCTCTTTCCTTGGTTGGTACTGCTGTGCCTTGAGTGTAATATATTCAAAGGAACTCTGAGACCTCACTCAGGGAGGTCAGATGGGAGACCTGTCTCTGTCTCTTGGAAATGGGCTATTTGTGATAGGCTGGTTTTTCTTTTACAGAATTGAATGACAACCTGGGAAGTGGGGTATCTAAATCCCTGCTTTTCACTGGGACTCTGTGACAAAGAGGTTGGGTGAGACTAGCCTCTCTTACTTTTCCAGTTTGCTTCTAGGGAACCCTAGTCTAATAATAGGGTGACGTAGGGTTATGGCTCAGGGTTATGGTTACAAAGACAACCCCCTGGTCTGTCCTCAATGGATAGGTTGGTTTGGGGAATTAGTTAACTCATCTGCTGCCAGATAACAAGAAGAGCAGTGACTAAATACTGTCTACTTACTGGATTTATATCTGTCCTAGCTCAGAGAGTTGTCAACTGATAGGCAAACGCTACATGGAATGCAGTTCCATCTACCAGGAACTTATCCTGTGGATATACTCAGGTGTGCAAAACTGTGTGTATAAAGGCTTAAATTGCTGTTTCATGTATGATAGCAAAAATGGAAAAGAACGTACACATCCATCAAAAAGGGGACTGTTTAAATCATAGCTCACCCACCTAGTGGAATATTATGCTGCTGTTAAAAAGAACACATTACTGGCTGGATGCAGTGGCTCACACCTGTAATGCCAGCACTTTTGGAGGCCAAGGTAGGCCGATCACCTGAGGTCAGGAGTTTGAGACCAGCCTGGCCAACACGGCGAAACCCTGTCTCTACTAAAAATACAAAAAAATTAGCTGGGCATGGTGGCGAGTGACTGTAATCCCAGCTACTCAGGAGGCTGAGGCAGGAGAATCACTTGAGCCTGGGAGGTGGAGGTTGCAGTGAGCCGAGATTGCGCCATCGGACTCCAGCCTGGACAAGAGCAAGACTCCGTCTCAAAGAACACATTACTGAAGAGAACCCCAAACCCTCAAAACTATTGTCATTGTGATATGTGAGCAGGTTTATATTTCTTAAAGCAGTCTTCACATTTATTTATTTTTAGGCATCCTTTAAGATAAGCATTTATTTAAATCAAAACATTCTATAGTGATTACACCAAAATGAATTCTGGTTCCTTTCTGTGAGATTTTACTGGTTCGTGTTAAGACTTTTGGTATATTAGCCAGCTGTTATGTAGCTTCAGTTGGATGGGTTTTTGTTTTAGACCTCATGGTAATGTTGATGATGAACAGAACAGGATTTTTCATTTAAAAATTAATATTAGATAGGATAGAGAAGCAGGTTAAAGAAGTGAGCAACTTTCAGAAAGACTTGATCCTGCTCCTCTTATAAATACTGATGGTAGGCCATACTGGTAACTGAACTGCAAGAAATTGCAGAGAATGAAAATAGAAAATTGTGTTCAAATTAAAGCAATATATAAACTCCAGGATGGAGAATTCAGTGCCTAACAGAGAAGAGGCTCATGTTCTGGAGTGAACTTCAGCTTTGATTTCCATAGAACAGGATTGAAACTCTGACCCTACGATTTAGTTGTATAACTTTGGATAAGTTCAGTCTTGTCAAATGATCCTTTATGGAAATTTTTCCTTTGTGCTTCTTAACTAGTTGGGCATTCCACCACACCACTGTTGATGTCATCCATGATGTCATGAGGGGGTGGCCATCAACATTGCAGACCACAGACTAGGCAGTCCCCAGGAGCTCTTTAATAGTTCCAGAGAGTTCTCTGGCTAAAGATTGGTGCTGCATCTGTCGAGCAGTGTTAACAATCTCATTAAAAGTGATATTTCCACTATATTTAATGTTTTTCTGTTTCTTTCTGTCTCTTGGTGGTTCCTTGAGGGTTTTGATGATCAGGGCAGAAGAAGAAGGTACCACCTCAAACTGGGCCTGTCTGTTCTGAATGGTCAGTTTCACTGTAATCCTTAGACCCTTCCAGTCACCAGTTGCCTTGGCAATGTCATCACCAGCCTTTCTGGGAGACAGACCCAGGGGGCTGATCTTGGGAGCCGGTGCAGACATGGCACTGACTTCCCCCCTGGTGCACCTCACGTACAGACTCTGATCTCATTGGGGTCAAACTTCAGAAGCATGGTGGAGGCAGCTGGTGTCAGATGAATCCGATTCAGGACGACCAAAGAAAGTTGCACCTTAGCCTCCTTTGAGCTGGAAGACAAAAGCCAGCCTTGTTTTTCTGTCACTTAAATGGGAGTAATCATAACATGCCTCACATCATAAGACTAGGATTAAGTGGGGTAATTTGTCAAGTACTTGGTATTCAGTTTGTCAGTGGCAAGGAAATCTTTCAGTTTAACAAAAGTAGCCATCAAACTTTGTCTTTTCTCTTACCATGATTCTGAGGTGTTAGAAGTAGCAGCAAATGAAATATCTACCTTTTAAAAACCCTCATTCCTATTAATTCACTTTCCTCTTCCTTGGAGAAAAATAGCATATAAATACACTCTGATCTTGATATTCCTCATTTCTTTGTTCAAAATCTTATCAAGGTAAATTGAAATGGTAGATTTTTACAAATTAAATCAAAACTCAGTAATAAACAATAGTGCTTCTTATTAACCGGAAAAGGCATAATAGGTGTAATGTGCCCAGAACAAAGGGTTTAGAGATTGAATTTGTTTTGCCTAAAGCAGCGTTGTGAGAAACAGACTTTAATAAAACGTTTGAAAGTGAATCACTCAGGAGAGCTATAGACTTTTATCTACATTATAGAGAACTAAACTGCTTCTAAGAAATATGTTTAATTCTTAAGATGACTAAGCATTATTAGGCAAAAAAAATTATAAAAATAAAATGTGAACTCTAATCATTGAAAACCTATGTGGCACTATTGATGTATAATATAGTTGTAAATACTTCTTTGCGAGAGGGCACATCCTAATGTTAGCAACAACAAAACTGTGATACAGGAATATTGATTTTTATTCATCTCAGCTCCTTGCTTGGCACTGGGAAAAAACATAAGTGATAAATACTATGTAATGTATAATATGGTCTGTAGGCAGGTGTAATCTTAAGGGGTAAGAGGGCTTTGGGACCACATATGCAGTGTAGAAGACAGTTAATAAACAGTGAATGCAATAGAAATACATAATATTATAAGTAGGATGACAGCTTGGAGCTGTGCCCAGGAGGTAACCCAGACCTGAGTAACTACAGGAGAATCTTGCTTCCTGACCCCATGCCAAGAGTTGGGTAAGCAGAGCCTTTCATTATTAGGTCCTCTAGAAAACATAAAGATGGGAAGAGTTTTCTTCAGATATACTGTGAGAATCTCAAAGACTTTCAGATTATTAGACCTTATTTTCTTCCCTGGAGTGAATATGGGTATAATTTATTCACTCAACAAATATTTGTTGAGTTTTTCAGCATTAATTCATTAATATTAATTCAGAAATATTTGCGTTCTACTTGGGGTCAGGTCCAGTAGTAACTAAAACAATTTCTCAAGAAATTTCTAGCCTGATTACAAACTATTAATATAACCAGGGAATGAAATATGCCTCGGAAGCGCCAGAGTTTTACCGTGTGGTGGAAGATCATGCCCTGGAATTGGAGAGTATGGGGGCCGAGGGAAGGTCAGCCCCACCAAAGAAATTGAGAGAGTTCTAAAAAGAGGCAATGTCTTCTGTGGGGAGCTGGGTTTCAGGTTTTTTGCTTCAGGGGCCTCAGGAGGAAAGCTTAGAAGGGAAGAGGGTGGATTTGGGAAGTTGAAAGACATGGTGGGAAGGGAGAAAGGAAAGGTGTGGAGTGTGGTGCTAAGTTTTGGGTGGTGACCGAGGGTGAACTAGGACAAAGAATAGTTCCCAAAAGATTTGGTCCCAGAAGTCCTCTAGGGAGAGATGAGGACTCAAGTTTACTAGTAGTATGGATCACTAAATCATGATCCATAATTCAGAATAGTGAAAGAGGAAGAATAGCAAAGTTGGTAATATGGTTGAGTGAATAATTTACTTTTAAGACTTTTTAGCCTCATCTGCAGAGGGTCTGAAGATCGTCTGGGCTAATACTAGCCTAGATGACTAAACAGCCTCACCCTAGAATCATGTTTCAAAAGGACTTAAAAGGTACCTATCCACCTCCTTTCTCCTCCCTCCTCCAAAAAGGAAAAGGAGTCTGAGCATTAAATGCTTTCCCCTCTTTGAACATATCTTAATAGATTTTTTTTTTTCGTTATTCTTACTCACTTTATGTTCTGAGACATACACTCAAGGCCAGAATAAGTCACTGGGATGGCAAAATAACACTGACTTATATAATGTGAACTGTGGATGAAGCTAGGACTGTGTAACCTGAAGAAGTGAAGACTTAAGGGCATCATGTGGAAAAGAGGTTAAATGTGTCTATTGCTGGACCTGTGGAAGAGAATGGGACATGTGGGGACAGTTAGAGGAGGATAGGCTTTAGCTTCATACAAACAAGGACATCCGGGCCGGGCGCGGATAAAGATGGGAAGAGTTTTCTTCAGATATACTGTGTATAATCCCAGCATTTTGGGAGGCCGAGGCGGGCAGATCACAAGGTCAGGAGATCGAGACCATGGTGAAACCCTGTCTCTACTAAAAACACACACAAAAAATTAGCCGGGCGCGGTGGCGGGCACCTGTAGTCCCAGCTACTCAGGAGGCTGAGGCAGGAGAATGGCGTGAACCTGGGAGATGGAGCTTGCAGTGAGCCAATATCGCGCCACTGCACTCCAGCCTGGGGGACAGAGCGAGACTCCGTCTCAAAAAAAAAAAAAAAAAAAAAAAAAAAAAAAGAAGGACATCCGGAGAAGTTGAGCTGCACAGCTGTGCCATATGCCTTGTAAGCAGTAAAGCTCCCTGTCTCCAGAACTTATTAGTTATTATTTTCTCTCTCTCCTAATTCTTTGTATTTTAGAAAGAATGAGATGGGAGTTTGAACTCAACCTCAGAGGCCCATCCTGACTAGAATCATAGAGTTTGCCAGTACATTTATTTATGGTATTTATAAGACCAAAGTAAATTGTATATAAGTTGACACAGTTTTAACTAAAATATTACATAGTAATTCTATATTACTATGATATAATAATATTACTCTACATACACAGTAATATGATTACTATGATATAGTATCATGATTATGTAACGTAGTACATATGATTATGTAGTAATCATATTACTATGTAATATTTTAGTATTAAAATGCTAATATTTTAATTTTAGTATAAAATATTAACATTAAAATATATAGTAGGATTAATTATATTAACATTTAAATTGCACTGTGGTTCATTTAATTCATGTTACTAATGTTATCAAATATGTCACTAGCATTTATGAGACAGACACAAAATTTTAATGGAAATAAGCTGCTAATTTTAAAATCCTATGCATAAAGAAGCTGTAAGTCTTGTAAGTTTACATGTAGAAAACACTACCATAAAAAAGGCTACTTAAAAACAGCTAATGGAATTGCCTCGCCTCCTGTCTTGACCAGAGGAGTCTGGGAACCTCTGGTGACCAAGTTTTTGGCGCAGCTTCAAAGTGATGATGAAGGATTTGGATCTGTGACATTTTTAGCTCGCACATGAGTATTGATGTGACTGTGAAGAGTTGTCTTCCTCTGCCTAACTTTGTTTTTTTTTTAGACAGAGTTTTGTTTTGTTGCCCAGGCTGTAGAGTAGTAGTACAATCTCAGCTCACTGCAACCTCTACCTCCTGGATTCAAGCAATTCTCGTGCCTCAGCCTTCTGAGTAGCTGGGATTACAGGCACCCGCCACCACGCCTGGCTGATTTTTTTGTATTTTAGTATAGATGAGGTTTCCCTATTTTGCCCAGGCTGGTCTCAAACTTCTCAGCTCAGGCAGTCCACCCGTCTCGGCCTCCCAAAGTGCTAGGATTACAGGAATGAGCCACCGTGCCTGGCCGCTCTGCATAACTTTGATTCATCCTTGGGAAAACTGTCCCAAAGGGTTGAAGTATTATGAAAAAAACAGAAGTGCAATAGGAGCGTCTTTTTCATTTTGATATGGTTTGTAACTTTATCATGAACTTACTGTCCAGGAACTATGTAATATTTAGATACTGAGAATAAAACGTTCTCATTTTGTAAGGATAAAAGAAATATGTCTACTGCTAACTACATTCTTACGATGTTGGTGGTAGATCTTTGGTAGCTGCCAAGTCCCTGTTTAAAATGACCCTCATCTTGGGACCCTTCTGGTTAAAGTTGAAAAGTCTTATTTATTTAATATATGTCCTACTACATTTATTTAATATACGTCCATTTAATAAATTGTTTATTCTTGATGTGTTTTTCATCTGATCTGGAGAACAAGTGGATTTATGAAGAAATGGATAGAAGAGGAAAGTTAGTGAATTGAAAGTTGTCTGGGGAAAGGTTGAGGAGATACAGCTGTGTTGGGGAATGGGTGATGGAAACGAAATAGAGGTTGGTTAGAGGTTCTTGCTGATTCTTATTTCTAAGTTTGTTGTATCCAGTACACGAGACAATGTGAAGTGATTTAGAGCAGTGGCCCTTGAAATAGGAGTCAAATCCCAAATCTTAGCTTTACCACTTACTAGCCATGGGACCAAGGTGAGTTATTTAGTCTTTCTAGGCTTCTACTCTAAAATGGAGTTATAATATGCCTCTATCTTAAGGTTGTTTTGGTGATACACTCAATAAGCTTAGTATCTTCCTAATACCCAATTCTTAGTAAAATTAACTATTATTATTATTGACATCCTTTTTTTTTTTTTTTTTTTTTTTTTTTTTTGAGATGGTCTGTGTCGCCAGGCTGGAGTGCAGTGGCATGATCTTGGCTCACTGCAATCTCCGCCTCCCAAATTCAAGCGATTCTCCTGTCTCAGCCTCCCAAGTAGCTGGGATTACAGGCACACATCACCACACCCAGCTAGTTTTTTAAATTTTTAGTAGAAATGGGGTTTCACCATGTTGGCCAGGATGGTCTCAATCTCCTGACCTTGTGATCCGCCAGCCTCAGCCTCCCAAAGTGCAGGGGTTACAGGCATGAGCCATCGCACCTGGCCTTGGCATCCATTTTATATTTAAAATATCAGAACAATTCTGGGTGCTCAAAGTCATTGTGACTACAAGGTTTAGATATATAAAAGAACAATTCCTTATCCATGAATACAGTCTTTCAAACTCTAGGCCCGGGTGCTGGTTTATTATGTGGCAGTGATAGGAGCAGAATTGGCCTAAGTTTTGGGCCTTGGGCCTCCGGTAGCCTAAAGCTACAGTAAAACTACATGTGGGCCAGGAATGAAGAGGTAGGAAAATAGTCTTATTCACACCGCTAGTTTCTGTTCAGCATCTACTTGTCCTAGAATATATCAGCAAATAATTCTGAAAGACGTATCTCCTGGCCTTGGTTGGTGGAGCAAACATCATTCCACTTAGGCAGATTAGGAAATTGAGTTACTGTGAGGTTTTGGTCTACCCAACCATAGTTGGAAATAAAAGTAGTTTCCAAAAACAACACAGGCACTTATTAATTATTATTTTCCCTCTCTCCTCCTAATTCTTCCCTCTCAGCATCCACATTTAGTCATTTACTAGCCCGCAGTTTTTGTTACTGCCTAGAGTTAACAAGAATTAGGTTGACTGCAGATTTAGAGATTTCAAATTTCTAAGACTCTTGAAACATCGTAAGAGAAAAGTATCTCCTATCCCCATCTCTCCATTTTAATTGCAAAAATGTGGAAGTAGAGGTGGGGACTAAAAATGAGTCAAGTATTTGGGGGTGGAAAGGTTTTGAAAAAATGACATTACCAAATCCTTTGACCACTCTTTAGTGCTTCACTTACCTGCCTCTCAGTAGTGTTTGACACCTGTGATGATTCTGTCTTGAAATGCTGTCTTCTTCAGGCTTCTGGGATACCATGCTTTCAGTCTTACATTTTTTTCCTGGCCACTTTGCTTATCTCACTGTTTCTTCTCACTCTGTAGGTTTTTCTTCCTCTGGTGATCCTGAAACATTAGCATGTGTCAGGTTTTGGTCCTGTTTTCCTTCTCCCTTTATTCTTGCTGGGCAATCTAATTCATTCTTGTAGAAATTTTTCTTGGAAAATTATCCAAGAACCTACTGGATTTCTCCACCTGAATTATCCTTAAATACCTGCAACTGAACTCTCTTCCTCCTGGTTCTAACCAGCTGTGACTGTGTGAAGAACATCAGGATCAAAGTACCTGCTTTGTCACCTAAAGCACAGGTCTCCTCAGTAGAGATACATTGAAATAGAAATGTTCCTGACTTCACAATGAAGTTAGATGTCCTGACAAACCTGTCATCAAGTTGAAAATTCGTAAGTGAAACCATTATGAGTCAGGGACTGTCTGTATACTAAATGCAGAAAAAGAAACAGAGAGAGAAGGAGATATACAAATGCACAAACAATTGGACAGACGTTTTTCCTGCCCCCACTCTGGTCAGTCTTGCTAATTCCATACAGATGTCTTTGCCGAATGGGTAAGTTCCAGTACAATTGCAGCAAAATAAAAGCCGAGGACATGTGGGTTTTGTTTTTGTTTTTGTTTTTTTCTGCATTTAGTATGTTCCGTAGTCAAATACCTGTTTAAAAAAAAAACTTTCTGAAGAAAGTGATGGTGAAAAAATAAGACAATCCTAATTTTAATTAGGAAATAACTTTAGCTACCTGAAATGTTGTCCATGAACTGATTTATTAATAGGAACAATTACCTCTTACTTTGAATGCTCATTTTTATTATTTGAACTTTAAAAAGAGATAGAAGGTTGCAAATTTTTATGATTTTTTTCTACTCATTTTTATGTTCAGCTAATTTCTGACACAGAACACCATCTTCTCCCTGCTGGGAAAGATAGAAGACTCCAAAGCCAGCCAGCAGCAGGAGTTGGCCAGGCCTTGCTCACTACTTGGGTTTGAGGTGCAAGGAAGTACAGCTGGATGAAGGGGGTGTGGTGGCCTTTCCAGCCTAGGTGCAAAGTGCGCACTTTGTCCTGCACCTCAGTCAAATGTAATCTCTCAGTGCTGGCACCTCTCATTCTGCCTTTGATTCTTGAATCCTTATGATTGGGAGAAACATGAATTGTCTGGTAAAACAGTTTTTCTCATTTGTTATAGAAGTCTGTAAAAATTTTCTATTACATGTATGTGAAAGTTTTTCTGTTAAAAATACCATGAAAGTAATACATTCTCATTATTGAAATTGTAGATGTCTGTTAAAAATTAAACAACCAAATTTGCATAGCCTCAAATGATTACTATTAACGTTTTGTTTTTCTTCTATTATTTGTTCTATGCACAGATATTTATTGCCATTTCTGTTTACATGTACAATTCTATAGACTTCCTTTTTCTCTTTTCCAAATTGTAGATAACTGTTTCATTCAGTAACCACAGGATTGAATTATACCATAAGCCAGGTACTTTTCTAGATACTACCACAGAATCACTGCCTCTTGAAGCTTACATTCTACTAATGGGAGACAGGTAAAAACAAAGAACAAAAAAGAAGTGAAAGCTGCCCATAGTCGTATCACCCACACATAATGATGGTTAACATTTGGTCTGTGCCCTTGCAGACTTTAAAAAATTGTTTTAAAAAGCTGGCGTTCATATAGCTAGCTTTTTGTTTTTAAAAACAAAATGTGATTAGACCATAGGTTTTCTTTTTTTGCTTCCCAAATGTAGACATGTTTCATGTCTTTTAAACCTCTGTATAATAATGGCTGCATAGTATTATTCCAGATGGTGGGTGTACTATTAATTTAAATATTTTTCTAAAGATTGGCAAGCAGGTTATTTATAGCTTTTTTCTCTATTAAACACAATTGTGTATCAGATATTCTTATACATAATCCTTTGGAGTACTTACGTGTTTCCTTTATTTATGCCCTAGAAGAGAAGTTGCCCCGTTTAAAAGGATATCCACAATTAAAATTTTATATTGTTGTGTTGTATTTTTCTCTAATTTGGTCTTAAGGTTACTCCCTGGACAGTGGCTATAATTTCTAGCCCTGCCCTGATGGGGCCCCAGGGAGGTGGTCATGTGTGTTTACAGTGTGCCTTTCACCAGCTACTTCTCTATCCTGGAGGCAGCCTAATGCAAGTGACCAGTGACCAGGTGTCCCTCTCACAGAAGACTTATTTATACTGGTAGACTCCTTGTGGCTCTTGTCCAACCTGTGTCCTTTGTCCAGTTTATTCCCACCAAGATAACCACTCTCTAGGAGAGCCCTGACCAGGAGGAGAGTTAGGTTAATGTGTGTCAGTCAGGTGAGATACAGAGAAGACAGCATAACAAAACATATGAAATAACAGAGGCAGTTTTATTACTTGCAGATCCTAGAGAGAAGAGAGCAGCACACGTCACAGGCCCAATGAGAAGTGAAGAGCTGTCCAGGGCTCGCATGTTCAGTCAGTGTGTGGGGAGCAAGATATAGAAAGATGAACCAATGGATCAAAGCCTTCATTGGGGTCCAGGCCATTACCCATTACCCTAGCAGGTTTCCTGCAGGGAGTTCTAATTGCTGGGTTTAGAGCAAGCAGTTAGAATTCAGTGGAGTCACTGCAGCGTATCTGGGCAGTCCATGCAGGGTATGGGAGTCAGTGGGACAAGACACATAGGTAGGCTCTCTGGCTGTCCCATAGGTGGGTGGTCACCAGGAGGCAGTTGTAAAAGGCAGATATCGGGATTGACCACCTTAAGGAACTGGGAGAAGACAGTGTCAAGGGTGGAAACTGTATCAAGGGTGATCAAGCTCCACTTCTGGTATGAGAAAGTCCAGTGTACATCCAAAATGGATGTTGAGGCAACATAAAATTGCAAGAATTCACTGCATGTTGCTTCTCTGTCCTGCGAAGAAAAAAAAAAGGCTTTTAATAGTTGATACTCTTGCCAGCAATATATGAGCGCACCAATTTCGGTATGTCCTTGTATTGGATTTTTCAAATTGAAAATGTAATTTACATACTATAAAATCCACCCTTTTAAAATGTGCAATTTCGTGGTTTTTAGAATATTGACAAGATTGTGTAAACATCACCACTATTTAATTTCAGAATGTTTTCGTAACCCCCAATTTGTCTCTTTGAGTTTGTTTTTTTCTGAGTATTTCATATAAATTGTATTATACAATATGTGGCCTTTTGTGTCTGGCTTATTTCATTTGGCATGTTTTCAAGGTCTATCCGTGGTATAGCATGTTTCAGTACTTCACTCTTCACTCTTTTTTTTTTTTGGAGACAGAGTCACTTTGTCGCCTAGGCTAGAATGCAGTGGCATGATCTCAGCTCACTGCAGCCTCCGCCTCCCAAGCTCAAGCGATTCTCCTGCCTCAGCCTCCCAAGTAGCTGGGATTACAGGTGCATGCCACCCCACCTGGCTAATTTTTGTGTTTTTAGTAGAGATGGGGTTTCACCATGTATGGCCGGGCTGGTCTTGAACTCCTGACCTCGTGTGATCTGCCCATCTTGGCCTCCCAAAGCGCTGGGGTTGTAGGTGTGGGCCACTGTGCCCAGCCCCACTTCACTCCTTTTTATGGCTGAATAATATGCCATTGTATGGACATACCACATTTTGTTTGCCCGTTCATCTGTTGATGGACTGGGTTTCTTCCACATTTTGGCTATTGTGAATAGTGCTGCTATGAACATTTGTGTATAAGTTTTTGTTTAAACACCTGTTTTCAATTCTGTCTCTGTGTGTGTGTGTGTGTGTGTGTGTTTGTGTGTCTGTCTTTGATGGAATTGCCAGATCATTTGCTAACTGTGTAACTTTTTGAAGGACTGTCACACTGTTAAGTGGCTTCACCATTTTTTATTCCCACCAACAATGTATGAAGGTTTCAGTTTCTCTGTATCCTTGCCAAAATTATTGTTGTCTGTCTTTTTTATTATAGCCATCTTAGGTGGGTATAAAATAGTATCTCATTGTGGCCTTGAATTTGGTTCTTTTTTATTATTGAATTGTAAGAATTCTTTATATATTCTAGACACTAGACCCTTATCCAATAAATGATTTGCAAATACTTTCACCCATTCTGGGGATTTTCTTTATACAGTTGTTCCTCAGCGTCCATGGGGGATTGTTCTAATGCCTTCCGTGAATACCAAAATCTGAGGATGCTCAAGTCCCTTATTTAAAATGGTGTAGTATTTGTATATAACCCATACACATCTTCTCCTACACTTTAAATCATCTCTAGGTTACTTATAATACCTAACATAACACAAATGCTACATAAATAGTTGTTGTAGTATATTGTTTTTAATATGTATTTTTATTGTTGTATTGTCATTTTTAATTGTTTGTTTTCAAATATTTTCAATCCTCAGTTGGTTGACTCCATAGATGCAGAACCCATGGATTTAAAGGGCTGATTGTACATTCTTGATAATGTTCTTTAAAGTGCAAAAGTTATTTATTTTGATAAGTGTATTAAAGTTTTAAACAAAAAATATTTAAATTCCTTAATTACTGTATTTCACATAAAATATGCATAATTTTTAGGAAAAATTGAGGGAAGTCTAATAGTATTATATTATCACTTTATTTAATTTTTCTTTCAAAGAAAGAATCATCTTAAATTTGGGAGAGGGAAATGTCATCACAACTTGGAGAGTATCTTCCCTTTCAACCTTCCATCTCTATATATACCTGTTTGCCATGCCAGCATGTGAAGAAACGTTTAAATGGCCAGTAAATACTGTTTATATGAATAAGAATGAAAAGCTGTCTCTCTCTATTCCTTGGGAACTTGGATAGAGAACAGGACTAGCTTGGAAGCAGCTTACAGGCAATGATCGTCAGGTACCCATGTATGGATTCATTACAGATAGAAATCTATGTTTCCTGACCCAAAACAAAAAAATACAGTGAAATATGCTTGTTTAATTTTTTTTAAACCTGATGTACTGAAATTTACTGGTTTTTGCTGCCCGAGTTTTAGCATATTATTTCAAGGCCTTCTGTTGAAAAGGTGTGGAAATGGTTATAACTGATGAAGAAGATTATGTAACAGATATACTCGTTTTTCTGGATGATTTTCTTAATTAGAATCTGTTTTGACTTTCAAGTTCTTGAATAATTGTTAAAGGTTTGTCTGTGGACCTCTGGGAACCACTGCCCAGGGCCATAATTTTTTCATTAGTTCCTAACTCCTTTTCAACTGACCTGATCTGGTTTATCTAGATTCATGTCTTTAAGTGTCTTTTCCAGGAATATTGTGGATTGATAATTTTGAATCACAGAAACAGGTTTTTTACTAACAGTGCAGTTTTTGAGCTAGCATTGTTGCATGTGTTACCTGTGGACCCTCTCCATTTCATTCTTGTTTTCCTAGCTTCTTGTCTCTATTTAAATTGTTGTTATAATTTGTAAAATATTTTTGGCACCTTGTGGCCCATCATCTCCAACCTGTTCGTTTTAGGGCCAGTTTCAAAGTGGTGATTTAATGCCCTTGGTAGAAGCTGAAACAAAGCTTTTATTTAGGCTCTTTGCCTTTCCCCCCACTGACCTTGAGACACATGAAAGAAATTATTTTTTGTCTAATATTTTTTAATCTTCAGCAAATATATTTTCATAGCTCCCAACAAGGTGCTTTAAAAATACAAACATTTCTGGTAGACTTTTCAATCATAATTTTATATATTTTATTACTAATACCTGCTTTTTCATCAACAACTGCATGACCTTTCCCAAAGTGATTGCATATGCCATCACATTTAACTTTTATTTTTATTTTTAAAAGGTAGAGTCTTGCTCTATTGCCCAGGCTGGAGTGCAGTGGCACAATCATAGCTCATTGTAACTTCAAACTCCTGGGCTCAAGTGATCCTCCTGCCTCAGCCTCATATGTAGCTAGGACTACAGGTGTGCACCACCACTGCTGGCAAATGTTTTAATTTTTTTTTTTTTTTTTTTTTGTGGAGATAGGGTCTTGCTCTGTTGCCCAGGCTGGTCTCTAACTCCTGACCTCAAGCGGTTCTCCCACCTCAGCCTCACGAAGTGCTAGTATTACAGGTGCGAACCACCATGCCTGGCTGCATTTAACATTTCTAACCAAGTTTCGTCATGCTGGTCTCATGGCCTAGCAATCATTGTAGTTCCCTGGGAGGTCATACAATGCTCAATGAAATGAGTGTTAGCTTTGGCCAGATGGATAGTTCAAATCTAAACTCCCGCACTCAGTAGCCGTTGGCCTTGGGCACACCAGTTAACATCACTAACCTTCCATTTCTCTGTATACAAAACCGGCATCTTTTTATTGACCCTGTGGGATTGTTATAAAGATTTAGAGGTCATGAAACATGCCTTGCACAAGCTCTAGTGTACCCATATGGCATGTTTTCAATAAACGTTAGCTGCTACTCTTGCTATTGCCTAAGGATTGAATACCCCCTTACTGCCACCTACTTCTAGCTTATTTGGGGACCCCTGTCCTTCAGAAAAGAGACCTGGACATGAGATATGAGCTGAAAAGACAGAGTCTCACTCTGACCTTCAGAGAGCTGCCTCGGTGGGAGTAGATCTTTTATGTTATCTTTGAAAGCCTAAGAAACCTGTGACTCGTCCTTTTCCAGTCTGTACACCCTTGCATGCTCAGCAAAAACTTGTTCCTTGAGGGCCAGCTGTCCTTGGCACAGAATTCAGGAATCTCCCGAGGACGGCTCTGCACTTCACAGGAGCTGAGCTTCACCTGGATACCTGTCACCTCACTGCTAGATTTCTTCTTGCCTTTTATCCCATTAAAACAGTATTTAAAATTGTAGTAAAAAGCATATGATAGAAAATTTACCATCTTAACCATTTTTTTTTTTGCATTTGATTTTAAATTCCTTTTGTCCACTTAGCTCCTTTCCCAAGCCATCTCAAGTACTCAAATCAGTAATGAGATCATAAACTGAATTGTTCTCCTTTTTTTTTTTTTTTTTTTTTTTTTTTTTTTTTGAGTAGTGAGTCCTGCCGGAATGACCAGTTCCCTTTGTATTTAGGCTTATGAGGCTGGACTGTATTGATATGATAAAGATCTCTTCCCCTCCCCACCCCAAATCTTTCTTTTCTTTCATCTTTTTATCCTGGGATTCTCAGTGTTATGTTTGGGAGCATTGGACTAGGGAAAGACACTGGAAAAAACAGAAGGGGAAATACGCAGCTGAATGTTACGGTCTCTGTAACTACCAGGCTGGGCCAGGAAGTCTGAGCACAGAATGGATAACCGGCATACTAAAGGGAAACCATGCCACCTGGGCAACTGTCTGTGCCCTTTAGCACATGCTGGGCCTCTTGTTAAGAGAAAAGATTCCTCACAAATGGTGCTATTTCTAAGCCATCATGCAAAGATGATTGTAACTCTCTTCCTAGAAAGCCTGCTTGTCCCTCCCAGGCTCTCCTTAAGTTATTTCTTTGTTCCAGACCAAGGGAGGTGCTGTTCCTTGAAACTAACACCCACATTGTTACCGATTATCACCAACCTTAGCTTTGTTATGAAATTGTAAGTATTTTTTTGCAACACCAGACCTGAAAGAATGAGATATAACTTCTATACCCAAAGGGATGTTTTCTTAAAAAGTGGTCACTTTGGGGGGCTGTACTTTTGTTTGTTGGTGCTCAAAAACAGCTTTGCAACTTCCATTTTGGGGATGCCTTCAGCACCTGTGACACATCCTTTCTAATGGCATCCATCACAATAAAACTTCCTCCTATACAGGTAGTTTGGTTTCTGCAAGTGGCCAAAGGTTATTTGGTGCTCAGTCTGGTGGCTAGATTAGATGATCATACAGAACAGCACAATTTTTAGTTAAAATCAAAGGTGTATCTTTGATCCTGATTTAGTATGCTAACAACACGTTGGCACAGCTCCCCAAGTTTAAAGGCCGTATATGTCCTGTTTGCCACTCTGTCTCGAAGGCCTAGCACAATAGGAACTAACAGAGAGTGGGAACTCAGTAAATATTTGTTGAGCAAATCCATGTATTCAAACTGGGTAAGTCTCTTTGTAGGAAGCATGCATTGGAAGGGTAATATGCTTGTTTCTCTTTCTTTTACAGTTGTCAAATTTAAAAGTTTTGAATCACTCCCCAATGTCTGATGCCTCTGTCAATTTTGACTACAAATCTCCATCCCCATTTGACTGCAGCACTGATCAAGAAGAGAAAATTGAAGATGTTGCTAGTCACTGTCTGCCCCAGAAGGACCTATACACTGCTGAAGAGGAAGCTGCTACCCTTTTTCCTAGGAAAATGACATCCCATAATGGGATGGAGGACAGTGGAGGAGGAGGTACTGGCGTGAAGAAGAAACGGAAGAAAAAGGAGCCAGGAGACCAAGAGGGTGCAGCAAAGGGAAGCAAGGACAGAGAGCCCAAGCCAAAGAGGAAACGCGAACCGAAAGAGCCAAAGGAACCCAGGAAGGCCAAGGAGCCGAAGAAGGCCAAGGAGCACAAGGAGCCGAAGCAAAAAGATGGGGTAAAGAAGGCGCGGAAGCCCCGGGAGGCCTCAGGCACCAAGGAGGCCAAAGAGAAGAGGAGCTGCACTGACTCTGCAGCCAGGACGAAGTCCAGGAAGGCCAGGTACTTTCCTTTCTTCCTTCTCTGAGCATTTGCCTGTGCCAGTGCAGAATGATTTGCCTTTGGCATTGGCCCAAGCCCCTGGACACAACCTTGCTGCACTCCTGTGGGCTTAAGCTTCATATCCCACCTATATAGGATAGGGAGCAGGGATAACCCCTTGGTGCTAATGCAAGGGACTGTCCTTGAAGGTTGCTGTTTTCTCATTGCATTTCTGAAGTCGCGGCATTTCAAAAAAGACATTTGTGTTTTTAGGCTACTCCCAAGAATTCCCCACCCGCTTCAGACCCCAACCATTCTTTTTGGTCTTAGTACTTAGCATTCTTTAGTTGCTAGCTGGTATCCTGCCGGATGTGTAGATGTGCCCCCTATATCCCATGTTTATGTGTTCTTTGTGTCCATATTAGCTTTCAGCCAAAAATGAACCACCTTTCTTACCTCCTAATGAGAGAAAGATAAACTTAATTAATACTGGCCATGCAGTTTCTTGCCATTCCTTTTGGACAAAAAAGAATTAAAATGTTAACATGCACAGGGTGTAAGGGAAGTGACATCCCAGGTGTGATACAGAGGGCAGTGATTTTTGGAACAGTAGTGGTGTAGAGTGGCAGAGGAGCTGCTGTAAGGAGGATGCACAGTGACGGGAATCAGTCGTGCAGGAAGCCTAAGAGAGCCATCAGTATCCACAGAGTTCCAGATAGTTGAGGACTGACTAGCTTCCCCTAGGTTCCAAACCCTGAGTGCAGGACCATTCCTGATCTATTTATCTAGTTCATTGTCTAGCACAGTGCCTGACACATTGACAAGTGCTTAGGAAATGCTGAGTAAATGAGACCAGAGCCGACTGTAACGACTTACGGTGAGACCAGAGTGCATAGGTACAGAATCACTGTATAGATCCTATCAAGATAGCAAATGCATTCCTTGTGCAGGGAGCTCAATATCTGTCATCATATACAAATATATTTCTCATTTTGTTTCTAAATTCCTTGTGCAGAAGTTTATATTTAGAATTTTGAGGAAACACCAAATATATGACTCCTATCTTAAGGAATTTACATGTCTAAAATCTAAGTACAGAGGAAGGTTAATTACATTTATCTATGTATCTGTTATTCTAGACCAAGAGCACTCATAAAAAACACAGAGACTGATGTGGATACTAACAAAACATAAAGTAATGAGGCTATCACACCTGTGTTGGTCAGGCATGAAGGAGGTAATTTGAAGAATGCATTTTAAGTGGTGTGTGTTGCAACCTGGAGTTTACTAGATGGTTCACTTCTTTTTCAGAAGGACAGTTTGTTGGGACCAGATGGATGGTTTCTTAATCCAAATTAAAAATTTGCCTCATAATATTCACTCCCTTCTGTCTGGCAGAGGATTTCATCGTTCTTCTACCAAAGAAACTTGGGTGGGATCCCAGGAATGTAGATTACAGAAAATGCCTGTAAACTACCTTACAGAAGGTCAAGAGAGAGGTAGACAAAACTCAGGATTCTGCCTAACTAAAACCCTACAGGACTTGTTTCTTAGTGAACCTAGTGAGCATACTCTAATCTCCAGTGTGTGGATGGAGTAGCAGAGTGACTGTTCGTCCTCTGCAAATAATTTTCATCTCCATCTCCAGATTACTTTGGAGGAGCTGAAGTGGTACTTTGGGGTAATAGCGTATATAAGGAAGGAGGATCGGACATGAGCTAGTGTGGCGACTTTTTATTATTATTATTACAGAGAATAATAAGGAATAAAGATTGTGTGTGAGAATTTAGGGTAATTAGAGGAGGGTTTTATAGGCCTAATAAGGAGTCTTGGTTTGTATCTAGAAGACATTAGAAAGCCATAGGTGTCTGAGCCCACTTAGCCACTGGTTTCTGATGTTTACAATTTTATCAACTCTTCATTTTTTAAGGAATTCATGTTTACATTTTATGAGGTCTGAAACAAAGTGATGAGTATGCAAACATTGTCATAAATTCCATTTTGGGGGAATAAGGGGGCATTTAACTAAGTGTTGGATGCCAAATGTATAGGCAAAATCAGGATTCTGACTAGTGAAAATGTACAGGCTTTCTCATATAAATGTAGCAATACTAACACAACTTGATTTGATCTAATTAGGCTGTATGAAATATAAGTGACTTGGAGAAGTGCTTGGTAGTGTTTTCAAAGGCTGCTAACTTAGAAGACAGCAGAACCTTTTCAGGTTTAGAAGTCCAAGAGACATCCTGTTAGAGAAGGTTGACAGAAATGATCATCTCTTTAAAAATGTGGACAAGTTACATGAGCTTTCTCTCTCTTTCTTTTGGAGCTATATTATATCGATCTGTAACATAATAGAAGTCTTTTGTGCACTCCAGGGTTCTGGACTGGTTAGCCTTTGATTGCTTCTCTTTTATATCTTTATAAAATTGTTTTGGTTCCTTTAATTAGTGATCCTACAGGTAGGCAGAAGCAGTTTTAGATATGAAGCATGTTAATTGATTTAAAAATACATATATATATACACACATACATATATATATGCATATGTTAGTAATTAAGCCTTAGTTTTTTGTTCTCTTTGATTTACTCTTGCAGATTGGCTCAAGTACATGTTTTGATTTAAGCAGATATCGATTAGACCCTGGATAATACTTGATGGTTATAAATGATTCACTTAATGCTTGGATTACTGTAGGAGCTCCACAACTGATTTACGGGCTTCTGGCCTTTTCCTCCTTCAGTCCATCTTGCCAGCTGCCACCTGGCTAGTCTTTCTGAAGCACTGCTGTTGGCCCCTTTATTTATGTTGGCAACAGTGGTGGTGGTGGTGGTGATAAATCAAATCGCCTTTTCTCCCTTTTCAATTCTAAATCAGTTGATAAATAGTCAATAGAAATGGGCATTCATTTATCAGCTCTGTTATTGGTAAATTGGATTGAAGAACATTGGTTAGCTTGTGGCCACCATCAGACTTGTTGTTCCTCCCTCAGTTAAGTTTATCTGCCAGCACTGCAGGCACTCGAAAGCAGAGGTGGCGGTGCTGGGCCATGTGTGCTCCATTCCTTCTTCCAGTCTTGCTATTGGAGTATTTCCCCAGTCTGGGAAGTGAGATAAATTTGAAGAAGGGTGGAAAATATATTTCCAGTATTTTTAAGTCCTTGGGAATAAAATATGCTTTTCCTCATGAAAACATGGAGACAGGGAAATGGGATTCCCTCAACAATTTATAACCGCTTAGAATCCTCTGATTGTTCCTGTTGCCCCCTGATTGCTCCTGTTGCCTCCAGGACAAAATCCAGACTCCTTCCTCTGTTATTCAGACCCTCTGGGGTCTGATGTCTCCCTCCCTTTCCATCTCTGGCACTGTACCTCACCAACTCAATTAATCTCATTAGCTCTTAAAGGTCCTTGACCCACTTCTCCTTTGGATTGCCCTGGGTATTTCCCCAGCTCTTATCCTCTCGGTATCCCAAGTCCTTTCCATTCTTCGGGTCTGAGTGCAAGTCTAAGTTCAGATATATATCAGAGTTCAGCTGTATATCAGTACAGATATATATATCAGAGTTTCCCCAAAACAGCGTACCCGTGTGTCCCCTCTGAACTTCCATAGCATTTGGAGCCTCACTTTTCATTATAAATCATAACCGTAGACCTGGGAAGGCTAAAAGATACTTACTTAGTTCAGCCCTGTTGTAGGGCTGCAGCCAGGGAAACGGAGACCCACAGAGAAGTGACTTGTCTAAGGTCATTCATAGATGTGTGTTATAAACTCAGGCCCGATTCCCAGTCTTGTATGTTTGCCTCTAAAACAGGCTACTTTCCCCATCATTAATTATGGTTTTCAGGTATGTATGACTTGTTTTCCTCAGCAAAAGTTAAGTGTCTGAGGTCAGGATCAACTTGCCTTGTGCCTTTTTATGTTCCTGGGGCTGGTCACCAGAGAGGTTTGTCAGGTTCACATATGATACATATCTCTCTCTATATAGATATATATATATATATAGAGAGAGAGAGAGATATAGAGATATATATCTATATGTATAGATATAAATGTATTCCAAGAATGAATGGTTAGAGCTCTTCTCCTTGAAAATAAGACCTGTATAAGGTATCTTATAACTTATACCTGTATAAGGTATCTTATATCTTATAACTCCCATTGTTATATAACAGTAGGTAATATATCCATTTTATAATTGAATGAAAGTTTAAAAAGTTAAGTAACTTGTCCAAGGCACAAAACTAGTGAGCACCATCCTTGGGATTTGACTCCACGTTCACCTGATTGTAAAACCGACTTTTCTCCCCTCAGCTGTGTGTCTTTATGTTTTGCTAAGGAAGATCAGAAATGGACGTGGGGAGATTTCAGTGTCAGATAAATTTGTTTTTATTTGTAGGAAATGGTTGCTCTTCTATAGAATTTCAGTTTGCATACTTCATGGTATCCTTTCAAGGACTAAATGTCTTCAACTTTTTCCTTTGCTGTTTATGTTTGCATTTGAGAGGCAACAGATTATTGAACATGTCTGTTCTAAACAGGTGATAGGTAGTCTAGCAAATTTTCCTTTTCAAGGATGATATTAATAGTGATCAGTATTCATTTATTGCTTGAGAGATAAAAGCCTAAAATTCTTAAATAGGAGAAGTTTCAATTGAAACTAGTGTCTCTTCCCTCCAAATTATTATTATTATTATTATTTTTAGAGATGAGGTCTCCCAAATAGCTGGGATTACAGATATATATTACTAAACCTGGCTTCTCTAAAGTGTTTTTGAGTATGAGTTTAGTTCATTCCTTTATTGTGTAAAACTTAAGCAAGAAAGAAAGCTCCTTCAGGAAGCCAAGTTAGGCTCTGTCATTTTCCTGACTCTGAAATTAAAATTTCATTTGGTATAGTTTATATGCTTATACTATTTTTAAAATTATAGTGCCTTATTCCACAGAGGATTGGAGCCACTTGCCTAAGAAGACATACACAGATGTACATGTGTGTGTGTATATATACAAACATATACACATACCTATGCATACATACCTGTACATGGCCAGTATAGCTGGAGGAGGGGATCAGAGAGGCAGGGGTCAGATCATGTAGGGTCATGAAATGTTAGTAAGGGCTTTGGGAATATATTGTTCCCAAAATTGTTCATTACATTGAATATAATGTTTCGGCCTTAGAAAAGCAACGTGACAGTTTCTCAGAGAAGCTAAGTTTTTACCATTTGAGAAAGAAATTTCATATTAGGGAACTGTTACAGTTCATTTTATGTTCCTATAATAGAATACACAGACTGGATAATGTATAGTGAGCAGAAATTTATTTGGCTCACCATTCTGGAGACTGGGAAGTCCAACAGTATGGCGCTGGAATCTGGGGAGGACCTGTGTGCTGCTCCTTATCCTGTGGCCAAAGGCAGAGGAGCAAAAGAGGATGAAATGTTACTCTAAAGAGAACGAGAGAGGGCTACTGTTGAGATAATCCACTCCTGTGATAAGAGTATTCATCCATTCATGAGGCCAGAGCCACCTGACCTGATCTCCTCTTATTAGACCCCAACTCCCAACACCACTGCATTGGAGATGAGGTTTCCAACACAGGAATTTTGGGGGACAAATTCAGATTATAGCAAGAACTGTTATGCAGTGGATTCTGTGCTCAACAACAGTTTTTGCATCTAATGCTTCTAAATGCCTGTGAATATCATGTTTTGGGGGGACGGAGTCTCGCTCTCTCGCCCAGGCTGGAGTGCAGTGGCGCCATCTCGGCTCACTGCAATCTCTGCCTCCCAGGTTCAAGCGATTCTCCTGCTTCAGCCTCCCGAGTAGCTGGGATTGCAGGTGTGTACCACCACACCCAGCTTATTTTTTGTATTTTTAGTAGAGATGGGAGTTTGCTGTGTTGGCCAGGCTGATCTCGAACTCCTGTCCTCAAGTGATTCGCTTGCCTGGCCTTTTAAAGTGCTGGGATTACAGGCATGAGCCATGGTACCCAGCCTGAGTGTTGCTTTTAAAAGCTAAGGTCTTGAGTTTTGGTGTTCATGTTGTCGGTGAGGGCAGCGTATAAGCTTTGGAATTTCCACACATATCAGAATGGTTCATATTCTTTCTTGCAAGTCAAGAAATTAGTGTGCTGGCCCAAGTGGAGGTCTATCTACCTGGATCTCTGGTCCTCAGACTTTGCTGTGCCTAGGGAACTACCTGGAGAGCTTGTTAGAAAAGTGGATTCCCCAGAGAGAATGATTTATTAGGTCTGGGGTGGAACCCAGGAATCTGCAGTTCAGAATTCTCCCAGGTAATTAGAGTGTGGCTGAGTCTTAGATTATCCTTTGAGAAACATGTTTCCCAGGTGAAAGATCACAGGAAAAAGGAGCCTGTGTAAGTTTTTATATGTAACATCTGCTAGGAATGAAAAAGCAAAAAGAGGAAAAGAAGTGGTTGGTGTGATCAGCCCCAGTTTCAGTTTTTCATCCCCATTTGTTTGGTTTGTCAACCCAGAGCAGATTTTTCTCCCAAATCCAGCATTTTACCTTTTTTTGATTTCATCTGTGATGACTGCTTCTGGGAAGTGTTCAACCCCAGGCCTTCTGATTATATAACCATCTGAGCTGCGTGGTTGCCGCTGAGTCAGCCGATCACTGTGTGGTGCAGGAAGAGTAGTAACACAGCTAGCTTTCCTCCTCACAGGGCTGGTGGCTCTTTCTCATTTATTTGAAGGTCAGTCAGCTATATCTGTTTAGAGAGATCTTTATTGAGGCTAATTTCAGGTTCAAGAGATTACATTAGTGGGGTTCTTTCTGTTGGGAGACCTGTTTTTACATTGTGACCATTTATTACACCAAAGAAGACATAAAGGTGTGTATGAGCCCTCAGTAGAGACCCTGAGCTTGGAACCCGTTGGACTTTGTGTTAACCAGGGAAGAAATCTAAATGGTAATGTCAGAGACCCACCTTGGAAGCTTTGTACTAAGTCTTTATTTCTGTTTTTTGTTTGTTTGTTTGTTTTTTTTTTTTTTTTTTTTTTTTTTTTTTTTTTTTTTTTTTTTTGGAGCATCAGAAGTGCTTACTTTGTGGCCTGGTGCATAGTAGACCTTTACCAAATCTGTAAGGGAACAGTTGCTAAATAATAATGCTTGATACATGCCTACTCATTTATCCAGTATATTTTTAGTGCCTCTTCTGTGTCTTGCTTTGTTTATGAGGTTTTTTTATAGGGAATGCAATAGTGAAGGAAGCAAGGTGTCAGAAGTATCTGTGAGCCCAGTCATTGAGGTACTTTTATGAGTTTGAGGTGCTTTTCACAAGAAGCAGCCTTGACAAGTGTTCAAGAAACAAGCAAAAATATAAACAAATGAAAAACCTGGTATAACTGCTTACAGAGTAGCTGAAAGGATTTAGAAGATAAGGAGCATGTCATTTCTGGTCTGAGGAGTCCCTTGGAAGAGATGAGTATTGAGCCAGTTATTAAAGAAATTTGTAGATGAGAAAAGACTTAAAACAAAAAGACCAAAAGACATTTAAACAAATGTTCTTTTTAGGGGCTTCCAGATTTTAAGATGGTACATGCAGCCTGCTTTCATTTTCACTTCTCCAAATCTTACTGAAATGATAGGAAGAACAGAGGGGACGAAATTTTTCAAAGATGAGAGCTATTACTGAATTTCTGGACAAAGAAGTCCACTGGTATCATACTGGTGGATAAATGGTATGGAGGGAGTCCCAGCTTAGAGCTCATGCAGGCACTGTGTTTGCAGCAGAGATAGAAGTGCTTTCTCCTTGCAATGGAGCAGGCAGCTCTGGAGGAGCGATTGGAGGCAGGCCAGAAGTGGAGGTGGCTGATTAAGGGACTGTCTGCAGAGCGGCTGTGTGGTTTGTCAGCTCTAGGATGAACTCAGGCAATTACTCTACGGATATTAGGCAGTTTGCCCTGGGGAAGGGGCTAGGGCTCCATATAAGGAATGACATCCACAAGAAAGGGGCACAGAGCACTAACTTCTCTGCCCTTCCCTGCCCATACCCTAAAAAGTGGAGGGAGGGACAGCCACTTGACATGTGTGCAGAGTCCTAGGCCAGGCTTTATATTCAGGGGCGAGGCTTGTAGAGAAAGCGGTTTACTCAGAAGCAGAGGAGAGCCTCACCAGGCACCTGTATTACCAGCCTAGTTGATTTTCAATAGGAACAGTCTACTGAAGAGCACAAGACCACAGACGAAAACGAGCAGCATAAAGCAGGAAAAGGAAGAATGAAAGAACAACTGTCATAAGAAGAAACAATTAAAGGAAAAGAATGAACATATTTTAAATTAGCTCCTCAAATTGAGGATATTTTGTCTGCAACACAAGAATGGGTCATGACAGGAGCAATCAGAAAAACAAAGAATGAAAATTTAAAATGTGGTTGCCTCCACTAAAAGAGTTCAAAGAAAATACTGAGTAGGGAAAGAATAGGGGAGGTATATAAGATCTGAATTCATCAACTTTCCTATCAGGATGTCAGTAGCCATTGCTTAATGTTGATAAATAATGAACTAGAAGCATGAACGCATCAGAGAGGCGTCAGTCAAAAGCGATCCTTTCTGGGGATTTGGTGCACTAAGGATGGGTTATACTTTTTATTTGAAACTCTTCTATACTTTCTGAATTTTTATTTTCAATTGCTTTTATTACTTTTAATAGAATTACTTGGTAAAACTCTGCTTTTTCATCTTAAGAGGAAGTAATCTTTTTGTTTCCATTTTACTAGGATATTGTCCTCTGTAATCTCTGTTTTGAAGGTGTTGATACGGTTAAAGGGACTGAGAGGGCAGATTTAGTTCACAGTTTATCTACAGCAGATTATATCTGTACCAAAATAATTAGGGTTTTTTAGTATTTTTTCTTTTAACTAGTATCTTTTAAAAATAGATACCAACTCAGTTCTCTATATAGGCTCAATTAATACGGGCATTATGGAAAAGCTGAATCAAGTGTACAAATGAGCTTTTTCAAGGTAATATCCATGTTTTCAGTATTGTACTCCTGGGAAGAGGATCAAAGCGTATAGGAAGGTCAGTGCTGGAAGCTTCTCTGAAGCGTTGTTGCTGGAGTGGAGTAGTGGTTCCTGGACTGGACTCCTGAGACTCCGCTTGTCTTTGGAGGTAGTTATTGGGATCATGAGCTATTTTCAGTGGCTGTAGTAGTAACTCATTCTTGCTGTAAGGCTCTGATGGATATTTAATAAAGTTTTAATTTTAAAATGAGAAGATGAATCATTTTGAATTAATGCATCTTAGTAGATAAGAGCTTTCAATACCTGGAATCCACAGGGACAGAGCCATAAAAGATTCATAGGAGTACAGTGTCATGACATGTACCCAGGTCTTTTCCTCGTACTCAGATTCGGCACTCACTTCCTAACTCTTAGTTCTAGCAAAGAAACCTGGAGGCTAGAAACTAGAGATATGGTTGCAGAGAAAGTTTGAGAAATCCCATCTACCTAGTGCTTTCATATTATAATGAAATTTCCTATTTGGAAAGCAAAAAAAAAAAAAAAAATTTCTAGGACAAACTACAGAAAGTAAAGATGCACACAGTCTTCTTGGCTGATGAAGCCATGTGGAAGACAGAATAAAAGCTTTGATGGTTATGACTAATAGTTGTCCTGCATGTATGAAATAATTGATTGGGAGTTTCTTGCATGTCATAAATGCATAGTAGGTACTTTCTTTGAAGTGGAGATATGTTTGATTGTAAAATCAAGTTGGAATAAAAAAATAGTTACTTTGACTCTCAAAAATGTTATTTCTTCCTTTTTTTTCCTTCCAAGTTAGTCTAACGCTGAAAGCTATTAATTAAAAAGAGGATTATAGAAATAAGATTGCTTTGATTCAAGCCCCTGTGCCATTAATTGGTGGGAGTATTAGGCGTTTATATTATTCAGAACTCTCTTGGTTACAAGTAACATAAACCCAGTCAAATTAGCTTAAGTTGGAAAAAATGATAATGAGGTTCAGTAGCTTAAGGAATCAGAACCAGGAAGTTTAGTTGAGACCAAAGCTGTTTGTCTCCAGTGACCCCCTGAGCCTGTCTGGGTGCCACTCCATCCTTTGCAAATGCATTCCTCTCAAGGCTGGAATCATGGCTGCCCGTAGCTGTGGGTTTACAGCTTAACAACTTCATGACGTAGGAAGAAAGATTCATTTTCCTACCCACTCCTGCCTATATATATTTATTTATTTATTTATTTATTTATTTATTTTTAAAGGAAGGACTCCCAGATTAGTCTGGCTAGGTCATGTGTCCATCCTGGACCAATCACCATGGTAAAAGGAATGGGGTACCATAGCCCACTCTGACCTTCTGCCAGAGCTCTTTTATGGTCTAGGAATCAGTATTGGTTGTCAGGAAAAAAGATGCCAAACACAGTATCCACTTCTGCAGTGGAATAGATGTATGTCAAGATAAATTATTTTTTAAAGTATGTGTGTGTGTGCGTGTGTGTGTATGCGTGTGTGTGTGTGTGTATATATATTTATGTGTGTGTGTGCACGTGCGTGCGTGTGCGCACACGTTTCCTGAACCAGTTGCAAACAAGTTACATATGTCTGGCCTTTTTGTCCCTAATACATCAGTGTGTCTTTCCTAAGAGTAAGTCATTCTTCTATAACCATTGTCTAGTTAGTTATTCTTTTCATTCCCTTATAACTACTAAGTAATCTGCAGGGAGACACTTTAAGATCATGCAAATATCCTGCTTCTCTTCACATCATTCTGCCTAGATTTAGCATCCCTTGATGATTCTGCACCATGCCCATCTTTTCTACATTGGTTACAAAGTGGTTTTTTTTGTTTGTCATTTTGGGTTTTTTTGAGACAGGGTCTTGCTCTGTCACCCAGGCTGGTGTGCAGTGGCACCATCATGACTCACTACAGCTTCGACCTTCTGGGCTCGATCAGTCCTCCCATCTTAGCCTCCCAGGTACCTGGCATGCATCATCATGCCTGGCTGATTTTTTTTTTTTCCCAATTTTTTTGTAGAGATGGGTTTTTTTTGTTTTTTTTTTTTTTTTGAGACAGAGTCTCGCTCTGTCGCCCAGGCTGGAGTGCAGTGGCCGGATCTCAGCTCACTGCAAGCTCCGCCTCCCAGGTTTACGCCATTCTCCTGCCTCAGCCTCCCAAGTAGCTGGGGCTACAGGTGCCCGCCACCTCGCCCGGCTAGTTTTTTATATTTTTGTAGTAGAGATGGGGCTTCACCATGTTAACCAGGATGGTCTCGATCTCCTGACCTCGTGATCTGCCCGTCTCGGCCTCCCAAAGTGCTGGGATTACAGACTTGAGCCACGGCGCCCGGCCGAGATGGGGTTTCAATATGTTGCCAGTCTGGTCTTGAACTCCTGGCCTCAAGCCATCCTCCCGCCCCAGCCTACCAAAGTGCTGATATTTCAGGCATGAGCCGCTGCACCCAGCCTCAAAATGATTTTCTAACTCTACCACTTCCTTTACAGTTACCATTTGTGTTTTGTAGTGAACAAGAGCTCCCCTTTATCCCTTATTCATTATTTATGTATGTCTCATCGGTATAGATTCCTATTATTTTCAATGACTTATAATTCTTTACTGTCCTCAGTTACTTTGGTGTTCAGATGGTCTCAGTTTTGGGCAACAAAAGCTCTTCAAGCTGACTTATTTCTCATTTTGACTTGCCATGTTTGTTTTTCTAAACACTCTCTTACTTTCTGACATAGCAGGGTGTTTCGGGCTCATCCTCTCTCTTCCCTGCTTTAGCCTTGGAATCGGCCATTTCTGTGAGGAGCTTCAGTATTAAACACGAAGATCTGAGTGTTAGGTGTACACATTGCTGATGGGGCATCTTCGCTCTTAGGCCCTTTCTGTTGTCAAAACTAGGGGGAAAATACATACAAACATGCACATATGAATATATGTACACACGTATATACATACTTATATCTACACACATACATGTATATATACATACACACGTGCGCATATACGTGCTTGTGTTCATACATGTTATGGAACTCATGAGTTCAACTGATGATGCCTGCAGTTGAGATTCATCTCACAGTATCTCCCTTGCCTTATAGCATTTCGTATTTGCCAGTTCCCAACATCAACACATTTACTCATTTGCTTAGTCCTATACCACATCTGAAATAGTTCAGAGTCACTTCACCATGGTAGTTTTTTTCTTAACTACCAAGAAAAAAAAGTTCAGAATTGGTTTGCTCTTCTTTCCCCTTCTCCTAGAAATTGAGAGTATGTAGTCAAATGCTGTGTTCATCAGTTAATGGAAGCGGTTTTATTCTTTATGAGGTGCAGTTATATTACTTGTTTTAAACATACATGGATTCACTTGTTTCAGCTTGTTTTCATCTTTTAGTTTTTTGTGTTTTAGTATGTAGAACTTTAACAGATTTCCTAAAGTCAGATCTGTATACAAAGGTATACTCAGAGAAGTGTCACTCCCTCCTGTATCCCTGCTACCCCTTGTAGATAGATAGGCATTGTGGGTTTTTTTGTTTATCCTTCCTGTGTTTCTTTTTGTATTAGTAGATAGATGTGTACAGGTTTTTTAAATTTCCCTTTATTCTTACACAAAAGGTAGCATATTATACTCTTTTAACACTGCTTTGTTCACTTGATATATCTTTAGAAATCATTCCCTATCAGTTTGTAGAATTATTTCTTGTTTTTATAGCTGTCTAGTATTACATTGTATATATCCTAATTTATTCAGTCATTTATGTTTAGATAGGTAGTTTTCATTATTTTATAATTACCAAAAAATGTTGTAATAAATAACCTCATGAATATGTGTTTTTATATCGTGTGATATATCTTTAGATTACATTCCTGTAAGTAGATTGCTGAGTCAAAGATTATTTGCATATGCAGTTTTGTTAGATCCTATTTATCCTCTTTTTTTTTTTTTTTTTTGAGACAAGGTCTCACTCTGACACCCAGGCTGGAGTGCAGTGGCATGATGTCTGTTCACTGCAACCTCTGCCTTCCAGGCTCAAGCGATTCTCCCACCTCAGCCTCTCAAGTAGCTGGGACCACAGACCAATGCCACGATGCCCAGCTAATTTTTGTATTTTTTTGTAGAGACAGGGTTTCACCATATTGCCCAGGCTGGTCTTGAACTCCTGAGCTCAAGCGATCTGCCTGGGCCTCCCAAAGTGCTGAGATTACAGTCATGAGCCACCACACCTGGCCTATCCATTATTTTTGAAGAACCTGGAACTTCAAGGAGCAAACAAACATTCATGGGCCAAATCATCTGTAGGTATAGCAGTTTAGAGATTAAAATGTCTTCAACTGATAAAACTCTCAAGCGTAAGGTTTTTAAAACTTTTTCCAAAGAGCAGAAAGATACACCTTATCTAGTCTTCCTAGAGGATGAATTCAGATGATTATTTTTCTTAATATCGTATTTGAAGATCCCATTTGTAAGCTTACAAGGAATCTTTTCTTCTTGATACTTGCCTTTATCAGAAGAGCTCCAGGAAGAATTTTTGGAACTTAAAATGGCTTCTCTTGCCAAAGGTAACCTCCAAAAAATCACTTTGAGGCTTTCCCGAGTAGAGTATCTTCTTCTTTACCTGCAAACAAGGGAGCAGGTTTCAGCCAGTATTTTCCTATTTTACTGACAAATATTTGAGAAAGTATTCCCAGGCTACCTGAACCCCAGCTTATGGCTGGGAAAATCTAGTAGCGCCTCGGGCTTGTCTTGGAAAGTGCCTCACCATGACTCCTCCCTCCTTTCAACATTTAATGTGTTGCTCAAAATGCACACAAGTCTCCTAGTAAAAGTGTCATATTTTGAGGAAGTTCTATTCGTTAGTTATGATTTGGACTTGGTTTAGCTTCGAGTATGATGTTCCACAGTGAAGCACATGATTCTAGCATGTTGGGCACATGCGCGCACACACACATAATAAATATTTAGAATGAAGATTAAACATATACAGACAAAGTGTTCTAATATAATGAAGTTACATTTAGTAAGTAGATGAAATTGATTTCAAATGCCGGGAAGAAAGATTTAAGATTTTACAGAAGATTCAAAGGCCACTGAGCATGTGACTATTAGGGTGACTTGGCATATTGTAAGCTTTCTTTACGTTTGTGTCAAAGAATTAAACCTTTTTCTAAGAGAGCTGTAAAAAACTATCAACATCTATGGATTTGTGAATTTTCTATATTTGGGTCATTGGAATGTTGCTGATTTTTTAAACCATTATTTTGAGATTCAAATAACATTAAAGGATATTTGAAGTTTTTACATTTACTAAAAGGGAGACTGGGATTTTAGAAAAAAAGAGGCAAAATACATGATTTGGTGTGAAAAAGTAATACCCTGTGACTCAGCTGACCTGAGCATAAGCCTCTGCCCTGCTGCTGACTTTGGGACATTTGCTGCTTTTAAATCTCAGTTTTCAGCCGGGTGTGGTGGCTCAAGCCTGTAATCCCAGCACTTTGGGAGGCCAAGTCGGGCGGATCACGAGGTCAGGAGATCGAGACCATCCTGGCTAACCCGGTGAAACCCCGTCTCTACTAAAAAATACAAAAAACTAGCTGGGCGAGGTGGCGGGCGTCTCTAGTCCCAGCTACTCGGGAGGCTGAGGCAGGAGGATGGCGTGAACCCAGGAGGCAGAGCTTGCAGTGAGCCGAGATCCGGCCACTGCACTCCAGCCTGGGCGACAGAGCGAGACTCTGTCTCAAAAAAAAAAAATCTCAGTTTTCCTCATCTGGAATATAGGGATTGTTTGTCCTGGCTCCTCTTGGGATTGGGATGAGACATGGAATTCACAAGTACTTTGTAGAATGTAATTTACTATGCAGTTTTCTTAATGAGAAGCCACAAAATTACTTCACGAGATAAAGACTCATGAAAATTTAGCATCTTTTAAAACTGTTTTACCTGAGTCTCCTCTTCTGAACTGGCAAGAAATAGAAGAACTTGTGCTTTTTCCCCTGCTTAAGGGTACAAGTACCTTGTTAAAAATCTGTAATCCTTGAAAATGGCACGACCCCTTGAGTTTCAGTTCTTTAGGTTGGATCAAAATAGTTTTTTCGTTGGTTTGTTTGTTTTTTTTAACTTTTAAGTTCAGGGGTACAAGTGTAGTTTGTTACATAAGTAAACTTATGTCATGGTGGTTGGTTGTATAGATTATTTCATCCCCCAGGTATTAAGCCTAGTATCCATTAATTATTTTTCCTAATCCTCTACCTCCTCCCATCCTCCACCCTCCAAAAGGCCCTAGTGTGTGTCATTCCCCTCTGTGTGTCCATGTGTTCTCATCATTTAGCTCCTACTTGTAAGTGAGAACATGCAGTATTTGTTTTTCTGTTCCTGTGTTTGTTTGCAAATAGCTTTCATCGTGAACTTTCCTGGTAGGTAGGCAAGCCAGTCTCCAGCCTGGGGAATAAAAGCTGGGCAGAGTTTGTGCTGACCTGGTTGGGGGCATGTGAAGGGTGAAGGGTATTCAAGAGGGAAGCAGACAGATTTAGCTATCAGCACTGGCTGGTTTGTGTCCTTGATCACCCCTCTGAACAAGGTCCTCCAGTTTCCTTCTCTTCCCCATACTTTCTACTAAATCTCCTGATGGGAAGTACCAGTGTTGGCTCTTTCTTTGTCACCCACATTCTGTCACTTGCCAAGACTTCCTGGTTCTACTCCTGCTGGGCCTTTCAAAGCATTTCCACCCTTGAAAGGCTTCATTCCCTCTTTCCTGGACCTGAAAATGGCCCTTTTCACGCAGAATGAAGTCTAAACTTTCTGGCCTGGTGCACCCTTGATTTTTCCTTTGAGCTGCATCACATGGTGCTTCTGTTCACTTGCCCTGTTATCCAGACACACAACTAACTATCTTTTACTAAATGTATCCAAAACACTGTTCTATTCCCCCAAGAATGCTATGATAATCACAGATGAGCACAGATTCCACTTGGGCTCAGATCTTGTCTCTGCCATTTACTAACCCTGTTGCCCTGGAAATCTAACTTAACCTCACCATGCCTCAGATTCCTCTGAGGAGGAATAAAATGAGAATAAAAATACCATCTGCTGGCCAGGTGCGGTGGCTCACACCTGTAATCCCAGCACTTTGGGAGGCCGAGACCGGCGGATCACGAGGTCAGGAGATCGAGACCATCCTGACTAACATGGTGAAACCCCGTCTCTACTAAAAATACAAAAATTAGCCGGGCGCGGTGGCTGGCGTCTGTAGTCCCAGCTACACGGGAGGCTGAGGCAGGAGAAAGGCGTGAACCCAGCAGGCGGAGCTTGTAGTGAGTGGAGATTGCGCCACTGCACTCCAGCATGGGTGACAGAGCAAGACTCCGTCTCAAAAAAAAAAAAAATACCCCCCCAAAAAAAGCCAAGTGTGGTGATGGATGCCTGTAATCCCAGCTACTGGTGAAGCTGAGGCAAGAGAATTAAACATGGGAGGTAGAGGTTGCAGTGAGCAGAGATCGCACCACTGAACCGCATCCTGGATGACAGTGCGAGACTCCGTCTTTAAAAAAAAAAAAAAAAAGAATACCATCTGCCTTACAGGGCTGTTGTGAAGAGCAAAGGCAATGTAAACGAATGTGCCGGCATGTAGTAATTATTATATAAAGTATTAGCTGCAATCATTAGTTATTGTTATTCCTACTACTGTCAGAATTGTGTTTTTATATGTACATATATATATGTATCTCTGATCAAATGTATGTTCTCAAATCTCCCCAACCACAGTTAATCACAGCCATTCATTAATGCATCCATCTATCCGTTGCTTAAACAACCATTTTAAAACTTGCTTAAATATTAATTGAATACTTACTATGTATAAGGCATAAGACCACTCACTCTGAGGAATACAAGCATAGTCAAGCACATACTGCCCTCTAGGAACTTCGAGTCTGGTAAGAGAGATCAGAGAAGTATAAATTACTCACCTATCCAGCAAGTATTTATTGAGCAACTGTAGAGGATCCAGGCACTGTATGTAGTTATGTGAATTCTGAGCCTGATATTGTAGTTAACAACTAATTCTGGTGAAAGATCATTTAAGCAAAGTATAGTTGAAGTGCTTTGGGAGTGTGGGAAAGAGATTTTACCACCTAGGAAGGCCAGGGAAGGCTTTTTGGAGAAAATGTTGCCATCTTAGCAGGGCCTTGCAGGGCGGATGGACTTGGCCCATCTCTGCCTCTCTGAGGAAGCATTCATGTACTGCCTTGGGCTGTGGTTGTAGGTGAACTGTAGGATTTTCATAATCATAAGCTCGTCAAGGGCAGAGGCAGTGTTCTCTTCATTTTTGAGTGCCTAGTGTTCACTCCAGGTCCAGCATGTACTCAGTAGAGGATGGTGACAGATTAGGGAGATGTCTCTTCCTAAGAAACTTAAAGGGAGATTGTAATTTGAAGATTCTTGGTATCTGTGAAGCAGTTGAACTTCCTAGAGAAGACATTTGTATAAACTAAAAGTGAAGTTTTTGGAGATGTTCATATTATTTCTTACATATTAATTGTAGCTATAATAGTCACGATGGGGTGTAATAAAGTGAATTCTGCGTTGATCCATGTAGATATTTCTTCCCATGTTTCTGTTCATTTCTGGGAAGAAACTCTTGTAGATTCCCCATTAAAGCCTGCCCTGGCCCTAGAATTCCAGGATGTGATTTCATGATGTTGATCACATGAGAAATCTTAGTTTTAAAAACTGCCCAACAGTTTTAATTCTGAATTTCTCCTTGTAGCAAGGAGCAAGGACCAACCCCAGTGGAGAAAAAGAAGAAAGGAAAAAGGAAAAGTGAAACTACAGTGGAGAGTTTAGAGCTGGATCAGGGCCTGACGAACCCATCTCTGCGGAGTCCTGAGGAGTCCACTGAGTCTACAGACAGCCAGGTACAGCTGTGACCGGGAGGCCTGGTGGAGATTACAGCTGCTGGATGGGATCTGGCTCACACTGATCCTGTTGCTCCTCTATGCCTATCTCTAGCACACTCCCTAGCCCGATCAGTATACTAATGATATCCCAGTTTTCCAGTGGTGTTTGCCTCATTCCTGAAAAGTAGCAGGATATTAGGCTGCAGAAGGAGTTGATGTGGAAAACAAAGTTGTGAGCCAAGCTTGTAAGGCCTCTTTTGCCATGCAGGTAATGCATTTAGTGCTCAGAGTGCCAGGCCAGCCTATACAAGGACATTTTCATAATCCCAGATGCTGGGAAAGTCAGAAATGTATCCATTATGCCAACAAGTAAGGAAAGTTTGGCCAAACATGGAAACATGGAGTTGCCCGTCTAAACCAGATTCCTAAAAATATGCCAAAGTGTGCCCATGACAGTGTTAGGGATTTTCTGAGTTGATAACCGCTCTTGAGCATGAAGGCTAATATTTGAAAGTGCTCTGTTTCCTCTGATATTCATAGCAATTTATCTGAGCCATGCTGCTGCAAGTCTCATTTAGAATAAGACTGACGTACTATACCTTCCAGGATCATCTGGACCTTCATGGGTTTCTCACTGCTCTTCCCTGTAGGAAAATGACAGCTAGTAATGTCACAGTATTAATAAGCAGCAGTGTCTGGTGTCAGAGCAGACTCCTCACTGCCTGTAAACTGGGGCTGGTGGCTGTTAAGTGTCTAGATTGGCAGAGGAGCCAGGCACACTGAGTTGATGGAATTTGGCAGGGTATTAGGTGTTTGTAGAATGGTGATCTGTATGTGGTGTTGGGGAGAGGTTTTTATGTGGAATCCCTCGTATAAAGTAAAACATCCTAGAGGCAACTTAGTGAAGAAGTGATAGGAACACAAGAGAGATGCTCAGGAGGTATCTTGTAGAAGAAAAGAGAGGTGGGATTTTGCTTTTGCTTTTGTTTTTTAAGATTTAAATATTTGAGAGTGAACTGGCTGGTAAATGGTTCCCTGAAGTGATTCTACTGTTGAGATATGATGAGTATGTAGAGATTAACTGTATGCTGTTCTGTTTGTGGAAAGCCACTGGGCTGTTTTGTTGTTGAATATTAAAAGGTACAGGCTTCTTAATTAGAGATGAATCCTTAGATCATCACAGTCAAGGTGACTTAGGAACCTTGTTTTGTCACACTTAAGATGTCTCCCTGCATTTCAGGAAGCATTACGAGATTCTCAGAGTAAATCCAAAAAATTGATACTAACTAGTTTTCTAACTACATTTTTAGAAGTACACAGTAAGGATGGTGAATTTAAGCAAAAACAATAAAAAACTGTCATCATGTCATAAAATCTGTGCTTCCAGCAAGTGCTGGAAGGGACCCAAAAGATGATAGAGTTCAGCTCCCATCCTTGTTTTATTGGAGGAAAAGTGGATTCTGAAAGGGGGGAAGTCACTACCGTTGATCAACAGAACACGTCTTACTGGACAGTGAGACATTACCCCTTCTTTTTAGTGGATCATGGCAATTTGGAGATTGAGCTTTTGTTCTGTCCCCTACTCCGCTAGATCCCATTTTGACTGAATTTAGTCCTTAAAAGAGTTGTCTTTAAGAAAGATTTCTTTTGTAAGGCAAGAAAGCTCTCCTTGGCTTATTAGTAAATGTAGATGCGGGTCTTCTTATGTAGGCTGTTGTCTTTCACTCAGAGAGTTTCTCTGACGGGTGTGTTTGCCAGAGAGTTTCTCTGACGGGTGTGTTTGCCCTGCAGAAACGACGCTCGGGAAGGCAAGTAAAGCGCAGAAAATACAATGAGGACCTGGACTTCAAAGTGGTGGATGATGATGGGGAAACAATTGCTGTTCTTGGAGCTGGTCGAACGTCTGCACTCTCAGCTTCTACACTGGCCTGGCAGGCGGAGGTATGGCCTTTGCATGAGGGTACTGACTTTGGCTGGACAGTCATTTTGACCTAGATGACAGAGTTGTTTCTTGGCCCTTTGCTAAAGCATAAGTCAGATCATTTTAAGTGCTGCTTGTAGCCTTCAAATAACTTCTTGTTGTACTGGGAATAACATTCAGACTCCTTACTGTGCTCAGCAGGACCCTCTACATCACACTCTCGCCTTGTTTCACCAAATTCTTCATTTTTTTAGATAAACAATTTTTCCCTGTCCCATTACTCTCCAGCCAAAAGACTGACTGTCTTTTAATGCATTGAACTAACAGTCCTTTTCCACCTGTAGACCTTTGCCTCTGTTCTTCCTTCTGCTTGGAATGCTTTACATGACTGGTTTATCAGTTTTGCCTAAAATGTTATCTCCTTAGAGAGATCCTTCTTGACTCTTTTATCTAAAGTAGATTCCTGCCCCTCATCCCAATGATGTTCTATTTCAGCCCCTTGTATGCTTCCTTAAAGCACTTACCACAACACAAATTGCATTTGAATGTATCTGATCTCTGATGTTGTTTTATTTGTCTCTCATTAAAAATGTGAAAGTCTTGGCCGGGCGTGGTGGCTTACACCTGTAATCCCAGCACTTTGGGGGGTCTGAGGCAGGTGGATCACTTGAGGCCAGGAGTTCGAGATCAACATGGGCAACATGGCAAAACCCCGTCTCTACAAAAAAAAAAATACAAAAATTAGCTGGGCATGGTGGTGCAGGCCTGTAATCCCAGCTACTTGGGAGATTGAGGCACAAGAATCACTTGAACCTGGGAAGCAGAGGTTGCAGTGAGCTAAGATCGCATCATTACACTCCAGCCTGGGTGACAGAGCAAGACACTGTCTCAAAAAAAAAAAAAGAATGTAAAAGTCTTTTGTGTAATAAATAGCTGTTAAGTGGATGAGATCAAATGAACTAGTAATTACAGTTGGAACTCGGAACTCTGATTCAACAGGCTTGTATTGCGAGTCTAGATGTGCTGGGTACAGAGGCTGCACAGAAGCAAGACTGGTCAGATGTATGGGAAGACAAGGACTTAGGAGGAACTTTTCCAGCATGAACTTCATAAAGCCCCAGAAACTGAATGGCACCACAAGCTGTGATATGACAAATGGATAATCTTGGCTGGATGCTGGGGTGTAATTTGAGGGGTGGTGAGAGAGGAGGACTGAGAGGTAGGAGCAGTCACAGTGTGAAGGGCCTTGAATATCACCTAAGGAATTTTGTTTTTATCATGCAGATTGGACAAGGGATAGGAGGCACTGATGTGTTGAAGCAGAGGAGTAGGACCACTGTATTTGCATTTTAGCAGTTTCTGTTGGCAGCAGTGTCAAGAAAGAAGATGATAGTATTAGCACTTGATACAGAGGCACTAGAAAGGAGAGAAGGGTTAAATGTTGAAAAGAAGGAGGTCTGTGCCAAGGAGCTTATAGAGAAGAAGTGAAAAGCAAGACAAGAAGCAGGCTGTGCATGTAGGAGGGGCGTTATTGCCAAGAGCACATTCTGGGACATGGCTGTCTGTTGTTATGGAGTCAACTGTTGCTGACTTGGCAGAATTCACACTCTGTATGGAGTGGTAGCATCACAAATACCTGTCATTCCTCCTGGATGCTAGTGTATCTTATGGAAGCTGATAATACTTTATCTTCCTTGACTACCTTGCCTCCAACTTAAACCATTTTCATATAATTCCACATATTCTTTCACTCTATGTTTGCATAGAAAGTAGCAGGGAGCAGGGACTATTGTCCCTATTTTAACAATGAAGAAACTGAAGCCCAGAACGATCCAGGTCAGAGTTACATAGCAGCAATTAATCAGTGACTAGCATGTAAGAGTTGATTTCATGTCTCTGCTAAGGGTTATCCAACTAATGAATGTAACAGTAGGAATAATAATTTGATGTATCGTCACTATAATACTTTTCAAGCAAATATTAATATTTAAAAATAGCCCTTGCAAGACTGCCATGAGGTGATAGAATTGTATTGCTTTGTAATGGGGTTTTCATTCCTTGGGGATGTTATGGTTGGTTTGGTAGTTAAAACACTATACGGAATTTGATTTTCTCCTAGTAGCCATTTAGCCTAAGCCATTAACCATATTTCAGATGTTATGACTTCTCCCCTGGCACCTGAAGGGCAGCAGTAGCTGATCTAACTAACAGAAATAATTCAGGAAATGTTGGGTATCTTATTAAGACTCTTTTTTTTCTTCTAAGGATATAGCAAAGAGAGGGTTTATATATGGAGAAACATAAATTAGAATCTGAATTATATCTCAAAAAAATTTACCAAATTTAAGGAAGAGAGAGGCCTGATTGATGGTTTTGGCTTTGGCATTCAGAGAAGTGCGACCGTGTGGGGCTGGCCTCTGAGCCAAGGCCTGGCCTAGCATGCAGGGCAGGCCACACAGCCAGTGAGGGGACTGGAGAGATCGGCTTACCGAGTGATTTTCAAAATTGGTGCTCTGTAGAGTCCTAGTTGCTGCAGAACCAAAACAGCTCCACTTAAAACTGTTTTTACATACTGGGCTTCCTGAGGAAGTTTGAACAAAGATTTCCCACACTAACGAAAAGCCTGAAAGCCTTGAATCTCATCTAGGATTCCAGGCAATCTCAAGGCACATCCAGTGGCACAGAAAATCACTGAAGAAGAGGAAGCTTTTTCCTATATCCTTCTCCTGGGGCCCTCTGGGTGGGTGTCTGCCTGCCTGCTAGCTTTAGCTCGGGGCAGAGAAGGGGCTGGAGTCAGCACCAGAATGGCCCCACTGCCATCTCTCTGCAGATCTGTGCAGTATCTTCTCAGCATGCTCAACCCACTTCTGTGACTGCTGGCCCTTGTCCCAGCCCCAGATCACAACCTCAGCACTGGTTACCAAGTGGTGAGTTGCTAAAACATCTTTACACACGACTCACTTTAGCTCAGGAATGGCATATTATCACAGCTGTGCTTTGGACTCTGTAGCACAATCCCGAGCTTGGGATTCAGGGGTAGAAAAGTTTCCATCCTAAATGTGACTCTTTATTTTCTTATTCTTTGTCAAACTCATTTTGGTGTCTGGAACACAAACAAACTTTTAGAGTTCTGTGGTGTATTTTATTTACAATGTATAGACTGTTGGCAAGGCTGTCTCAGTTTTTGCCTCCTGCAATTTGGGTGGTTTGTGTGATTTTGCCTTTTGGAACAGAAGGACTTGAATTTGAATAAGGCTTTGGCTCGTGGTTTTCTCCTGTGCTGTGCTCTGTGTCTGCGTACAGCGCACTCTTCTTTGATAGGCCTTTTTCTATACCTGGCAGGCTGAGCTCAGTTGTTTCCTCCTCCCGAAAGTGCCTTGCTCCTCCGAGCTGGGGTAAGTGCCCCTCCCCTTTACTCTCAGTGCACTCTAATATGTTTAACTGTCCTTGTCCTTTGGACACCTGCCAAATTTTTTGTTTCCTTCTTCTAAACCATGAGTTATGTTAGTGTAGGATTTGTATCTTTTTTTGTCCTATGTGCCTCTCAGGTAGGAGAGTTTCAATAAAATAAAATTTACATTTACTCCCAGGAACTATTCAGATGAAGTGGCACTTTCCATCCTCTGCTCGATAAGGTTTTTCATTATTGTAATTATTATTCCCTAAGTCTAAATTCAGCTGAGACCCTTGTACCACTTATTCATAGCCTGTGATGGTCCTGATTTTCAGCGCCTCTGCCATACTGCTTTGATGATCACTCCTGATTGTTCCCCAGTCAGATTGCAGAGTTTTGCAAAAACAGGCATCACTTTTTAATTTATTGTAATTTTTCTTAGCATAGGTAGAACTTTATATTTCTGCTGGTTGGTAGCTAATATAAAGACCTATTAGTTGAACTTATCAAATACTTATTCAGTGAGTGAATAAATATGTTTAAAACTCATTATGGTATGAAACTGGTAATGATTTGTTTAAACCTCAACTGCTTTAAAACTCAAACTGGTACGATTTGTTTAAACCTCTGTATTAGAAAGGAAAGAGATTTTTCTTTTCTTCCAGGCTCTTGTTTCCTCCATTTCCGTATACTGGCACTTTTTCCTCACTGGTATTCATCTCTGTCTCACTTAAACCCTCAGACAGGCCTCTTTTCTGAGGCTCTTTGCTGCTATTTGGCATTGCCGTAGCTTCGTGCCAGCGTGTGTGACTCGGTGCAGAAGTGTCCGTTAGGGCCCTTCATCATAAGGCTCCTATCAGCTCTGCCTGGGTGGGTAATTTCTTGAGTCTTCCCATTTCTTCACTAGGTACAACCACCAATTCCCACACTGTCTTTAGGTTGTTTCCTGTATTTGTTTCCTCTTGGTTTCTGCTGCCACCCCCTGTGCTGAGCCCAGTGTACAATTTACTGCAGCACACACTTCTGTAGTTTGCCTGCCACAATTCTCTGCTCTCCCCAGTCGGATACCAGACTAACTTTCCCAAAATATCAGGGAATTGCTGGTATTTCTCAGTCTCCTGCTCACGAAATCCAAGGTGGTTACTTTTTAACTCCCTTATTAGATCAAAACTCCTGTGTTTTCTTTTCTTTTCCTTTTTTTTTTTAAGATGTGGCCACACACTACCTGTTTACTCTCATTCCTACTCCTCATTTTGTGTAATGCTTTCAGTCTAATAAGGCAGGTTACTTAGCATGCATTCTAGATATGCATCATACATCCTGTAAGATTGTTCTTTCATCTCTCATTTCATCTTACCTTTCTCTTTGCTGTCCTCTTTTATGAGCCAGTGTTCTTTAGGGCCCAACTAAAACCTCACCTATGCTGTGAAATCCATGCTGTTTTCACTTTCTGAACTCTCATTGGACTGTAGTTACTGTTTGACCAATTAGCATTTACCCTGGGATATTTCTAAGACAGACATGTTTATTTTTTCTTCCCTGAATGAGTGTAATCCCCTTGAAATTGGGCATAAAGCTTGATACTGGTTTTGTATATTCCATGGCACTTGATAAATACTGTGGTTTCAAACCTGATTTGCTTCTTGTTATGCTCCCTCCTTATGGTTTGCTAAATAGAGGTAAGAGAGGTAGTTGGTTGAGGTTGAAGGTAAATAGGGTTAAAAGTTTTTGAAAATTTTCCCTAAGGATAAAATATTAAGATTATATAAATCTCTGACATAAAAAGTGTATGAATTAAAATGGTCTTCTTTGAAGGATAATTTAAGGAAATTCCAAGCAGTTGAGAACAGATGGTTGTTATGGAAGTGTGTCTGGCAAGCAGATTTAGTTTATATCTGTGTGTATCTGTATACACTGAGTGTTTATACACACATGATCGTACTTATGCACAATCTCTGTTCAGAAAAAAAAAAAAAAAGATTCTGATTTTCCAGTTTCCTTCCTACTTCGATGTGTATTTCGGAAATGCTGCTCCCTTTTCATTTCATTAGGATAAAATAAAAACCTGTTTTCCATATTTGGATGATCACTATTGATTCTTTAACATGAGTGCTTACCCTCTCTTTTTTAACAGTGCCAAAAAAACAAATTGAAATTTTATTTCAAACTCCTTAAGTTTCACTTGAAAATTTCCTATAATGAAAAGTGTTTAAACCCTGACTTCTTTTAATATTCAAAGTCCTGTGCTTTCTTCATCCATGTATTAAAGTTTCTTTAGATTTGGTCCTAGTTAAATATTCTGAATTGTAATCAAATTCCTATCATCAGAAACCATTTTTATTCTTCATGGTAGGTAGAATAAGAAAATATTTGAAGCAATCTAGTAGTAAGGAAGAGAACTTTGTTCCTTTCAGTGTGTGTGTACATGTGTGGATGCTTGCTTGCTAGTCTGGGGTATACAGACTTAGGAGCAGGTGGGGAAAGTAGTCAGCAGTCGTGAAAGTTTACTGCTTGCCCACAGATATAACTCATATGTCACATCATTTCCAGAGCCTCTTCTAATTCGCCCAAGTGCTCTGGCTTCTGTATTCTCATAGTACTTGCTTTTTACTACTGTTACCATGTTATATTGCAAAATCTCCTAACATTATTTATTCAGAAATATTTATTGAGCACCTACTGTATGCCAAGGACTGTCTAATTTCTGGAAATAACACCAGGGAACAAAAGAGACAGAAATTCCTGCCCTCGTGGAAAAGCCTGCAACAAATTCACAACTGGTCTCTCCCTCCAACATTTGCCACATTTTGAACCTACATGGCATGGGAGGCCAAAGGACCTAGGTCAAAACTTCCAAAGAGTAGAAGTAAATAGGGAGAGGCTATTAATAAACCTTAAATAAGAAAATTACCTAGTACATCAATGGCAGTAAATGCCATTCTAAAAATATATTAGAATAAGGGTGATGCAGAATTCAGGGTGAGGATTGCAATTTTAAATAGGGTGGTCAGAGTTGCCTTCACTAAAAGTATAATATTTGAGCGAATAATAGAAGGAGGTAAAGGAGAGAGGGAGTTGTGCAGGGCAGAAGAACATCTTAGACAGAGGGAATAGTCTATACAAAGTCCTGAGGTAGAGGCATGCATGGTATGCATGAAGAATAGACAAGGATAACTGAACCATAACAGATGAGGTAGGAGGGTGGGCATGGACCCTGTAGGATTTGTAGACATTGGAAGATGTTTAGTTTTACTTTGAGTTAAAAGAGAAACCTTTTAAGCAGTGTAAGCAGAGGAATAGCTTAATAAAAAAGGTCATTCTGGATGTTATGTTGAGAATAGACTAGTGGGGCAAGAACAGAAGCAGGGAGACAAGTTAGGATACTCTTGAGAATAATCTGGGTGAGAAATGAAGGTGGTACAGACCAGGTTAGAAGCAATGGAGATGGTGAAAAACAGGCTGGGTTTTGGACATACTTTGAAGATAGAGCCAACAAGATTTCTAGGCCAATCAGATACGGTGTATGGAAAGGAAAGAGAAGAGTCAAGGATTACACCAAGATTTTTTGTTTGAGTACCTGAAAGCATAGTTTACTCTAACTCAGGTGGGAGAAGACTGTAGGTAGGAGGGGTAGGAAAGAGGGTTGGATAGGAGTTTAGTGTATGGATATTTTAAATTTGAAATACCTCTGAGATACTCAAGTGGAGATGGCATATAGGAATTACATATATGAGGCTATTGCCAGGGGAGAGGTTCTGAGCTGGATGATGCCTGTATTTAAAACCCTGAGACTGAGTGAGATCACCAAGACAATGAATACAGATAGAAAAGAGAAGAAACCCAAAAACTAGGCCCTAGACTGCTCCAGTAATGAGAGTTAATATTGGAAAAAATATATAAATTGCAAAAAGCTCTTCTTAAAGGCATCATATAGCTGTGGAAGCAACGAGAATGAGATGAACTAAAATATCAGACAGTAAGGCTCATCCCTAGGTGGGCTGATGATGACTGGCTGTTTTCTTCTCTGGAGACATTTCCCAATTCTGGGAGTGGGCTAAGGGTCAGGTTTGGCCTAAACAAAAGAGACTGTTCTGGGTAGAAGAGAAACCATCTGATGCTACTGGGGATTAAATATACAGGGCTGGTGGAATGTTTGGAAACTAAAGAAATCCCCAAAGCAAGGGGATTTCCTCAAGAGACTTCTACTGAATTCTGGGGTATCCCAGGAAGCTAGGAGTTCAGCCAGAAGGCAGATTGAAATTTCATAGTCGCCTGGTACTTAGGAGACAAATAAATCACTAAAGGAATGGACCTACCACAGAATACTGACTCTCGCTTAAGGTGTTTGTCGGACTTTTAACCTGCGTGGGGCAGAAGACTAAAACACTAAGCTCAAAACCTCCATAGAGCATGTTTCAGGGCTCAAGAGAAAAAAGACCTGCCACTCTCACTCAGTGACCCTGGATACTCATGTTCCAAAAACAGTAAAATAAGAGGTGGATTGAATCTTAAAACAGTAACTCAGTCCTAACCCAACTCAGTCTCTGACTGGATCAAAGGGACCATCCCCTCGCCCTGGTTGTCTAAGAGAAAATGGGAAATACTTGTAGTACAAAATACTGTTTGGAGCTGCCACAATTCATTTATCCACAGTGTCCAACATAAAGTAAAAAATATTAGGCATTCAAAGAGGCTGGAAAAGGTGGCTAAAAATTAAGAGAATAATTATATAATAGAAGCAGACCCCAGGTGACCCAGATATTAGAGTTGGCAGGGGGAAAGAACTTTAAAATAACTATGATTAAAATGTTAAAGAAAATAGAGGGGGCCAGCACAGTGGCTCATGCCTATAACCCCAGCACTTTTGGAGGCCAAGGCTGGAGTATCACTTTGAGCTTAGAATTTCGAAGCCAACCTGGGCAACATGGCAAAACCCTTCTCTACAAAAAATACAAAAATTAGCTGGGTGTGGTGGCTTGCACCTCTAGTCTCAGCTACTTGCAAGTCTGAGGCTGGAGAATCATTGGAGCCCGGGAAGTGGAGGTTTTAGTGAGGTGAGATCGCTCCATTGTACTCTTCAGCCTGGGTGACAGAGTGAGATCCTGTTTAAAAAAAAAAAAAAATAGAGGAAAAGATGGATAAGGTGAATTTTAAAGTGAAAACTTCCAACAGAGAATTAAATCTATAAAGAGAATCAGGTAACAGTGTAGAACGAAAAATCCAGTTTATAAAATTCAAGACCAAGTGGATAGGTTTATAAGTAGATTAGATGCAGCAGAAGAGAAGATGAGTGAATATGAAGACAGATCAATGGAAAATTTCTAAAGCACATAGAGGAAAAAGAATGAATCAAACAGAGCAAAAGGTAAAAGCATGAGAGAGAGAGACAAGTGGGGTGCAGTTAAAAGTTCTAATGTATTTCTTTCTTTTTTTTTTTTTTTGAGACAGAGTCTCACTCTATCACCCAAGCTGGAGTGCAGTGGTACTATCTCAGCTCACTGCAACCTCTGCCTCCTGGGTTCAAGCAATTCTCTTTCCTCAGCCTCCTAAGTAGATGGGATTACAGGTGTGCACCACCATGCCCAGCTAATTTTTGTATTTTTAGTAGAGATGGGGCTTCACTGTGTTGGCAAGGCTGGTCTCAAACTCCTGACGTCAGGTGATCCACCCACTTCGGCCTCCCAAAGTGTTGGGATTACACGTGTGAGCCACTGCACCCAGCCGAAAGTTCTAAGTATTTCTGATTGGAGTCCTAGGGATAGAGGAGATTGGAGCAGAGTAGCATTTGAAGATATAACTAATGACCAAGAATTCCTAAACTGATGGAAGATATCAACCAGTAGATTCAAAATGAGATAACTCTGAAGCAGGAAAAATACAGAAAAAGAAAACCATACTTAGGCATATCTTAAACTGTAAAAACCAGAGACTGAGAGAACATTTAAAAGCCGCAAGAGAAAATCTGATGGATAATATTGTATTAAGTAGTACAATATTGAATGCATTCTTTCCTGAATTTGGGAGTAAGAAAAATACTTCACTGTCATAATTTATACTCAGAAATACAATGTAGGACCTGGCCACTACAATAAAGAGAAAGAATAAATAAAAAGTTAAAAGATTAGAAAGGGAGTAGTAAAACTTTTTTATTATTTGTAGATGACATGAGTGCATATGTAGAAAATTGAACAGAATGTACTAACAAATCATTATAAATAATAAATGTAGATTTAGTTAAGTTGCTGGATACAAAGACAATATGCAAATACATGAGTTTTTTATTTCTATAAACTAGCAACATAACATCAGGAAAGGATAATTATTAAATCCCATTTGTAATAGCATCAGGGTATCAGATACCCTGGAATAACTCAAAAAAATACACAAGCTGTCTATTCTAAAAACATTGCTGTGAAAAAAGAAGACCTAAACAAATAGATGTAGCACATACGGGGTTTTGCTTTGCTTTGTTTTGTTTTGTTTTTGAGATGGAGTCTCACTCTGTCACTCAGGCTAGAGTGCAGTGGCGTGATCTTGCTCACTGCAACCTCTACCTCCCGGGTTCAAGCAATACTCCAGCGTCCCGAGTACCTGGGACTATAGGCATGCGTCACCACACCCAGCTAATTTTTGTATTTTTAGTAGAGACAGGGTTTCGCCGTGTTGGCCAGGCTGGTCCCGAGCTCCTGACCTCAAGTGATCCACCTGCCTCGACCTTCCAAAGTGCTGGGATTACAGCCATGAGCCACCACGCCCAGCTACATACGGGTATTTAATACTGCTAAGATGTTTATAATTCAAATCCAGTCAAAAACTAAGCAGGGCGTTTTTTAATTGGTGGAATGTATGTGAAAATGCTGAAGACCTATCTAGCATAACCTGAGACAGTCATGAAAAAGAACTAAATTGGAAAGTTTAACTGTAAGACTTTGTAATCAGGCTATAGGAATGAAGACGGGGCAGTATTGCCGTAAGGATAGTCAAATAGATCAGCTGAACAAAATAGAGCTACCTTGTCCAGTATGGACCCTATCAGCCACATGTGCCTATTGAGTGCTTGAAATGTAGCTAGTTTGAATTAAGATGTGCTATAAATATAAAATACCATATTTTGAAGACTTGGTATCAAATGACTATTAAAATTTTTTTTAATTTTTTAGTTGATTACACATTGATAATATTTTAGATATATTGGTTTAAGTGAAATATATTATTAAAATTATTTGCACCTGTTTCTTTTTACTTTTTTAGTGTGGCTACTAGAAAATTTTAAATTACATTTAAAATTAAATGACATTACATTTAAATTTAAAGTTTGATTAAAATAAAAATTACAATTTACATTTGTAGCTTAATGACATTGGTGACAACACAAATTTCTTAAACAGCACACAAAAACACTATTCACAAGAGAAAAGATTGATAAAATGGATTATATAGAATTTCTGTTCATCAGAAGACACATTAAGGGATTGAAAAGGCAAACCATAGACTGGTAGAAAATGTTTGTAATCTGTGTATCAATGTTTGTAATCTGTGTATCTGAGAGAGGACTCTTATTTAAAATAATTCTTGAAAATAAGTTTAAAAGAATAATTTATAAAATAGGCAAATGACCTGAATAGGAGGTTCACAAAAAAGGATATCCAAATGACCAGTAAGCGTATGAAAAGAGGCACAGCATCCTCTGTTATCAGGAAAATGTGAATTAAAGAGACAACACTACACATCCACCAGAATGGCTAACATGCTAAAGACTGACAATATCAGGTCACCCAGAACTCCCATACCTTGCTGGTAGGTATCAAAATTTTTACAATCACTGAGAAAATTTTTGACAATATTATGTATTTATTGATAATATTTATTAAAATTAGTCATCTACCTACCCCATGTTTCTACTGCTAGTTATATATCCAAGATAAATTAGCATATTTTTCCACCAAAAGACATAATTTACATGAATTTCTTGTGTAATACAAAAATTGGAAGCACACCAAATATTCCTCAACAGTAGAGTGGATAGTGTATTTATATTACAAAATACTGCACAGTGTTAAAAAAGAATGAACTATTTACTGTACGATTCAGTTTACATGAGGTTTAATAATACACAAAACCAGTCTATGGTGGTAGAAGTCTGAATATTAGTTACTTACAGGGGGACAGGATTTTTCAGAGTGTTGGAAAAATTATGTAACTTGAGCTTGAGTGGTAGTTATATAAGTGCATATGTGTATGTAAAAATTCAAGATGTACACTTGAGATTTCTGCATACTATAAGTATGCCATACCTCAATAACTAAGCATTATGTTAGCATGCCTGATAGTTCCTTGATGGCTAAGACTAGACATATCTCATTTACTTCTGTAAGACCAGTGCATAAACTAAAAGCACTCCATAAATAATGTGGGATAAAAATTTAGGAAGGAAATGAGGTAGGAAGCTGGTTCATTAGTCTAGTTTCTCTTAATCTAGCACCTGTTCACTGCCCACTTGCCATAGTCAGACTTTAGTTAGTTGGCTGCAAGATCAGTGGTCGTGGTCCTTGCTGTTCGTTAAAGTACACCTGGCTTTGGCCCTTTGCTGTTACCATCCTGACAGTGTATAAGTCTGAGTTTATGGAGCAGGGGGAGACTTCTTAAATTAAGTGATGTAAATCAAGAAAAATAGCTGTCTCCACTCTGTGGCCTCAGAGAGTTTGACACTTTATTTCCTCATAGTATTTCCTTCTTTCTTTTCCTCTTCCTTGTTATTCAGCATTCAACAAATACCTATTGATTATGCATTTCGTGGTCTAGCTATGTCGGTATATAAAACAAGGATCCCTGCCCTCTGAAGGTTTATGTAGTAAAGGGAGAAGACAGCAATAAACAGTGAACTGCCACCTCCTCCCTGCCACCTATCTATGTTTAGGAACCAAGCAGAACAAATACTTAAACAGAGAAACAAAACCATAGTCTGTATTCGCACCGCTTTCTTCTATTGTATGGTAATTATAGTTTATTTGCCTTCCTGTTGAGTGGTGAGAAGGGATGTGTGTGGTTTTGGATTAACTTCTGCATGGCATCTGGCACAATGCCATGTGTCTGAGAGAGCTTAGTAAATATTTGTAACCTTTGGGAGCATCTGCCTGTGCTTGCTTACTGATTTCCATAATTCTTTTCTGCCATGTGCCTTCCTCATTTCTTTTAACCCATCATCACTTTCCTGGGAAAAGCTTGATTTAAGATCTTAAGAGATGTTTTCTATAATTTTATGGCTTTACGCCCTAGAATGGGTAGACTGAAGGTATACAAATCACCTTTCTGGGACGTTCCAGCCAGGAACCCAGAATACCGAATTTGGCAATTACGTTGTTGTGATGAGTGTTCTTTTCATATGGCGTTTTAAGTTTCATATTGTAATAGATCTGAAAAGGTCACTGTGCATACGAAACCACTAAGAAATAATGCTGCTCGAGGTTCTAGAAAGAGTGTTAAACATTCAGTGTTTTTTAACTATAAATATTCTGTAGAAAGAGATTTCATGGAGACGTGGAGCACAGAAGTGTTGATGTTTATCTAGGGTAAAAAGGAATATGTTTTCAGTTGGGATTTACATTCAAAGGATGATCCGTGAAATAGCCTTTTCCAGCTACAAAAGGGGAAAGATGGTACAATTTTAATAGAGAATAATTATACCTTAGTTTTGAGTAGTATGTGAAAACATTTTTCCCACAGTAATACTATTTTATCTTGCCACTGATCCAGTGAGATATGTATTTTTAACTCCTATTTTAATAGATTTGAAGACTAGGAGGTATTGACTTGCCTAAAGTCAATAGCTGGTAGCTATTAGAACTAATTTTAAGACCCCAGACTCAGAACTTTCTGAAAATTTTATGCATCAACACGTAGGTAGTTTTGCAAAGAAGGTAAGTCCGAGACCAATTTTAAGCATGTTAAATGCAGATCTGAAATTGAATCTGAAAAACATCTCTGCTCTTGTAATATAGTTGTGTCCAGAGCTTAGAAGCCACCACCACTTTGAATTCTAGGTTTGTAAAATGTTTGTGACCTTTTGACCACTCTGTGGCCTGACAGGAGGCCTTGGTACTCAAAGGTGAACTTTTGAATGAAGTAGTACCTATTGTAGTATTTCTTATAGAATTGTTTTCTTGGATTCTGTGGTTCCAGCAATTTTCTTTTTTTTTTTCATCTTTGTCCCCAGGAGCCTCCAGAAGATGATGCAAACATCATTGAGAAGATCCTGGCATCTAAGACTGTCCAGGAGGTTGGTGGCTCGTGTTTCTCGCTTTTATGTCATTAGCACAGATTACATCTTCTATGAAGAGATTTTTGGCTAGAGAACCTAGAATGACCGTTATTGGCTGGAGTGAGAGCTAGGCAAGAATATTGTCTGGCTAGCCAACACTTATTTTTACCCCTATAGAGCATTTTAGGACATAAAACTCTTAAAATATCTAGAATGGCTCAAGCTAATGATTTCCTCCATTCTGATCCTAGCAAAAGGCATATATCCCTTAGCTGCTGTAGCCCACCAGAATTTAGCGGAGAGCCGAGAAGAAGAGATGGAAAAAAGTTGTAATGGAGGCTAGGTTCAGTGGCTCATGCCTATAATCCCAACACTTTGGGAGGCCAACATCGGAGGATTGCTTGAGCCCAGTAGTTCAAGACCAGCCTGGGCAACATAGTGAGACCTTGTCTCTACTTAAAAAATATATATACACACAGACACACACACACACACACCCCTATATGAGTCCTAATGGAAATGTTGTGGGGGTTCTTTTCTTCAGACATCTCAGGGCCATTGTAGGAATCACCTAGAGGAAATTCCTGGAGTGGTAGAGTATATTGGTGCTGGTGAGAGCATGGCTTCCTCTTCAAGTATTTATGAAAGTAAACTTCCTTACTTGGAGAGTGAATACCATTGGCGTTTCAGAACTGAGGCGTTAGGGGGACACCAGAGATGAATGTAGTCACTTCCATACCAGGCTCTGGTCCTGACATTTCTCAAGAGACCTGGGCCAGTTTGGGTTTATCAGCTGAGTGCCGTCCCAGCCTAGACCTTGGAAGGACAGCACGAAGATCAATTTTTTACCTTGCAGCTCTGTATTCCACCTTTGGAAAACCTGACCAATAGGTATCAGGAAAAGGCCTGGGAAAATGAAAATATGCTCAAGAAATCTTTATGGAAATCAGGCAGAGATGTTGATTACCTGTTTTCTTTTGGCTCAATAAGGGTGATCTGCCTGGGATCTGGGCTGATAACTGCTTGCTATTTGTTACAGGTTCACCCAGGAGAACCTCCATTTGACTTGGAGCTGTTCTACGTTAAGTATAGAAATTTGTACGTCTATTTAAAGTATTCTCTGTATTTGGGTTTTATATGAATAAAACTTTCTTTCTCTTGTGACTTTATTACCTACTGCATCTTCAGAGTCTTGCCTCTAAGGCATGACCCACAGGTCTTGGCTGACCAAAGTTTACCTTAGGCAGTAACACTCAATTATAGCTGCACACAGAATTACCTGGAGAGCTTTTTTAAACCACTGAAGCCCTTGCTCCACCCAAGACCATTGACTCAGACTCAGTGGGGCCCAAGGATTGTTGTTTTTTTAAAACTCCTGGGGCAATTCTCACATGCAACCAGGGTGGAGAACCACTGTCCTGTAGCATATGCTCTTTCCCCTCTTACATTTTTTCATTTCTGCTACAGCCCACTTTCACTAACGTGTGTTAATGATAACCTGCCCACACCTGCACTGCCTCTGTTCTTGGCCAGTTTCTCTAGAAGCTGCAGAGAGATCAGTTGCTTGGAATTACTCCATTTTGTTTTGTTTTCTGTTGTTGCCCTTAAGAGGAAGGTCTTTCTAAGCCCAATCTGCAGCAGTTGCACAATAAACCATTTTACTATTTCTGTGTTAGATGGTCACCCTGTTTATTGAACACCTTAAAGCTCAATCATTTGCTAGTTATGTGCTTGCCTGACAATTTGTATGTCTTTGGATAGTTCCTACTTACATTGTAAATGGGCCACAATGGAAGAGCTCGAAAAGGATCCTCGCATCGCACAGAAGATCAAGCGATTTAGGAATAAACAAGCCCAGATGAAGCACATTTTTACGGAGGTGAAGCAATATTTACTGACTCATTTGACTGCTGCTTTTCTTGCAGCAGTAAATACTGTGTTTATGTTTCTGAGTCCAAGTTAAAGTCCTATACAGATCTGTTGCTCAAGTCAAATTGATAAATGTGTGCTGATTTGCAACAAAACTAGTCTAGATTCAAGTCAAAGAGAAGTATCCACCAAAGTTCAGGATCAAACCTTATAAACTGACAACTCATAAGAGCATGCATCTTGGTGTGAATACTAATAAATAGCTAGAGTGAGAGGAGTATGCACACAATTCTTTCATCCCTGCTCCCTCAACCCCCCACAACCCAAAAAGGACATTTCAGAAGGTCCTAAAATTTGAATGTAAAAAAAAAAAAAAATCTAAAAGTGTGAGAAAGTAAACAAATAATTTTATTTATGTAAACTTGGGAATTTCTAAATATTGTACCTACAGCAAGAGGAAGGACTGATGGATTTTAATATTAAACAAATCTGTAAGTGCTATATATCAGAAAATGCCACAAACCTTAACCTTAATGTGTTATTCTTGGAATAAAGTCTAAACCCTATAATATAGCCTACATAGCCCTTTGTGTCTGTTTTCTGATCTATTCCTAAAGCAGTGGTTTTTCCTTGGCTGAGAATAGAGGAAACTGTGCTGGGGTATATAGAAATAATGCAACAAGAGTTCATATTTTTGTGGAAAGGAAAGGCTCTTGAGAATATTGGAACACATGAAATTAAGGAGGAATAATACTGAAGAGTAGTTCCTATAACACTGCCTTTGGTCTTGACTTATTCAACATATTTATTAGTAACTTGGGTAAATATTTTTGTGATATAAATAGTAACTTAGTTTTGAGTAGAGCTTTATATCCATTATTTCCAGCTGCTTTATGAGGTAGCTAAAGCACACGTCGGGGAAACTCAGGCTCCAAGAGCCTGCAACTTCCCACATGCACAGATGTAGACTCCTGACTAAATCCTAACTCCTGAAGACCCAGGAGACGTCCTAAGCAGACCCAATACTGGGAGGATAAATGACAGAATCAGCCTGGGTTTGCCTGGACAGGCTAGGATGAATAAATGTAGGAATAAATGTAATATCCTACATTGTTCTTGGAATCTTTCTAGTTCTGAAGTGAGGAAAATGACCGGGTAGCAGTTCTAGGGAGAAAAGACATTGCCAGTTTAAGTAACTACACATTTATTGTGTGTCAAGAGTAGGAAGTGGCTGCTTAAAAAGTAAACTAATCCTACTAATCCTGGACTGCACCAATAGAACAGTCCTGCTGTACCAGGCTCTTTTCATTCCTAAATATTAGGTTCATTTGGGTACCAGGATTCAGCGAGGGACTTTGCAAAACCTGAGGGCAGCTGCAAGAGGACTGTCATGGTGGGAATGGGGCATAGGTGGAGAGCGGACTGCACAATGCTAAGAGCCTGGGCTCTGCAGTCAAACTGCCCCTCCCAGTCCACCCTCACACACATCTGGGTGGCCTCAGGCCATGGCATAAGCTCCTTCAAACTCAGTATCATAGGAAAAAGGCAGGACTCCTGATAGAATCAGCCTCACAGAGTACCTGCAAGGATTAGGTGATAATTTTCTTGCCATTTTCAGCTTTATTGGAGTATAATTGACATGTATATTTAAGGTATACAACTTGATGTTTTAATATATGTGTACATTGTAAAATAATCACTATAGTCCAGCTAGTGAGCATATCCATCACCTCACATAGTTAGGGGGTTTTTTTCTTTCTTTTTTCCCACCTTAGGGTGAGAACACTTGAGATTTATCCTCTTAGAAAATTTCAAATGTATAATACAGTATTTTTAACTGTCATCACCATTCTATACATTAGGTCTCCAGAATTTATTCATCCTGAATAACTGAAATTTTATACCCTTTGACCGGTGTCTTCCTCCCCATTTACCCCTCCCTTTCATCCCTGGCAACCTCCATTTTACTCTCTGCTTCTACGAGTTTGATTATTTTATGTTCCACATATAAGTGAGATCATACACTTATCTTTGTTTTTGTGTGTCAGGTTTATTTTACTTTGTATAACATCCTCCAGGTTCATCCATGTTGTTGCAAATGATGGGATTTCCTTCTTTTTTTTTTTTTGAGATGGAGTCTTGCTCATCGCCCAGGCTGGAGTGCAGTGGCACGATCTCGGCTCACTGCAAGCTCTGCCTCCCGGGTTCACGCCATTCTCCTGTCTCAGCCTCCCGAGTAGCTGGGACTACAGGCGCCCGCCACCACACCCGGCTAATTTTTGTATTTTTAGCAGAGACAGGGTTTCACCGTGTTAGCCAGGATGGTCTCGATCTCCTGGCCTCATGATCTGCCCACTTCAGCCTCTCAAAGTACTGGGATTACAGGCGTGAGCCACTGCGCCCGGCCGGAATTTCCTTCTTTTTTAAAGCTGAATGATATTCTGTTGTGTGGATATATACATCCCACTTTCTTCATCCATTCATCCCTTGATGGACACTTAGGTTGTTTCTGTATCTTGACTGTTATGAATAATAAAGGACACAATGTTTATAGCAGTGTTTAGCTCATAGGCACTATTCCATAAATATTAGCTTTTCATATCGTTAAGATGGAAATGGTATATGAAGAACTGTTGAACAAACGGGGTTTTTTTTTAACCCAAATAGGGAGGAGATTGCTGAAGAGCCTAAACAGAGAGGAAAGAATCAAATTACTTATTGCTGCTCTAGAGGAAGCAGTTCACACCAATGAGCAACAGTTATAAGGAAGGAAGTTAAGTTATAATTTACTAATGATAAAGATCATGATACTACTACTAAAGAGGTAGAGATAAAGCTGTTTCGACAGTGAATCAGGTCTTGGAGGGTAGTAAATTTCTTAATTGGGAATAATTGAAGCTGAGAGGTTTGCCAGGGATGTTGTAAAAAGTAGCCTGCATTGATTAGACGATGAAACTAGATAGCCCTAAAAGTGCCTTGCAGCCTAAGTGTCAGTAAGAGCTCTCCAGCACTCCTGGAGGAGGACTTCGGCTTCTGGGTAAGAAAGACCTGGGTGAACGGTCCAGTTAACATAGCTCCATGAACTTGGTCGCATTACTTAATATCTCTGAGTCGGTTTCCTAATCTGTAAGGTAATTATAGTACCTACTCCGTGAGGTAGTTTTGTAGCTTAAATGAAAGTGCTTAGCATTACTTTGGACATACATTAAATATTTCTGTATGTTCTTGTTGTTTTGTAGGTAAGCATTTTTTGAAGCATAATGTGCATAAAGATAAAGTGTACATCTCCATGAATTTTTACAATGTAAACACATTTATGTAACTACTACCTAGATCAGCAAATAGAACATTGTCAGCACCCAGGAAGCTTCCCTCATGCCCCCTTCCAATGTTAGCTATTGTTGTTATTAAGAAGAAAAAGAGGCTGGGCGCGGTGGCTCAAGCCTGTAATCCCAGCACTTTGGGAGGCCAAGACGGGCGGATCACGAGGTCAGGAGATCGAGACCATCCTGGCTAACACAGTGAAACCCCGTCTCTACTAAAAAATACAAAAAAAAACTAGCCAGGCAAGGTGGCAGGCGCCTGCAGTCCCAGCTACTCGGGAGGCTGAGGCAGGAGAATGGCGTAAACCCGGGAGGTGGAGCTTGCAGTGAGCTGAGATCCGGCCACTGCACTCTAGCCTGGGCGACAAGAGCGAGACTCCGTCTGAAAAAAAAAGAAGAAGAAAAAGAAACCATAATTCCTAGTTGCCAAGGACTATGTTTGAAATAAGGACCAGTAAGGAAAAGGGAACCCTTCTGCTGATTTTTATACATTGCTATAATGACCAACAGGGAATTATTACCTGGCTAGGGTGTAGCCTCTAAGATGGTTGGATCCTTTAAATTTAGTCATGGAGAGCAGGATTTGGAGACATTGAATAAATGCCTGTGACTTTTATTATTAAGCAAACCCTTTCTTTTTGTGTTTGTTGATAGGGCCCAGAGTAGGGGTCACTTAGAGATAACACCCTAGGTGTTGGATTTGAGGGAAGGGGACACACTTCCTAACTGTTCTCCTCTGTCTATGTTAGCCTGATGAAGACTTGTTCAATCCAGACTATGTAGAAGTTGATCGCATCTTGGAGGTGGCCCACACCAAGGATGCAGAAACAGGGGAGGTGGGTATTCACCTCTCCTAAAGCATCTTCCCTTCTTTCCACATATTTCACTTGTTTTAACATGTGGCCTTTGTCTTAATGGTATTCCTGTCTAGTCATTTAAGGTGGTTTTTCAGAGGTTGGCAGATATGACTGACTCCTTTAATCTAATAGAACATTAAGTTTCTTTCCTGTTTTCCTACCAGGAGGTAACACATTACCTGGTGAAGTGGTGCTCACTACCATATGAGGAAAGCACATGGGAGCTAGAGGAAGATGTGGATCCTGCAAAAGTTAAAGAATTTGAATCTCTTCAAGTTCTCCCTGAAATTAAGCATGTGGTAAAGCAATCTTGTCTCTCTCTGACAATTCTCAGAACATGCAATTTTATGAACTTTGCAATCATGGAAGTTCACGTGGCTGTGTTCCTAAGTGGTTTCTGTGGTATTTTACCTTTGTTACTTGTCATTGAACCCGCAATTCAGTGTTTTCCTCCCCAGATCGAACTTTGCCAGCACCCTGGTCACCTTTAGGTCTCAGGTCTATTTTGATGTATGTGACATTTAAGAAGCTTTGATATTGGCTTAGAATTCTTGGTGTGTGGCTGTTATATGGAGTCAGTAAAATAAAATTTGTAAGAAATGGCTGGTATGCAAGAGAAGCTCAGTAGTATCTTTCCTGTTTCTTATCTCTTCATCAGCTACCTCTTTTCTTTGATTTTCCCTTCTTCACTCAACTGGAATATTATTAAGCGGAAGAACTGCCTTTATCTGCAGATCCCTGTAACGCCCACAGAGAGAACATAGGTTTTTGATAAACATTATTGAATCTATTTGTTTTTCTGATTCTAAATTATTGCCACTCAACTGCCAAGATCTCCCAGGGCGCCTGAGAAGTATATAAATTATCCAACAATTGAGGGAGAGTTGGGATCAGAGCTTTTATTTATTTTTTTATTTTGAGATGGAGTCTTGGTCTGTTGCTGGAGTGCAGTGGCACAATCTTAGCTCACTGCAACCTCCGTCTCCCGAGTTCAAGCAATTCTCTTGCCTTGGCCTCCTAAGTAGCTAGGAATATAAGCGCTTGCCGCCACGCCTGGCTAATTTTTGTATGTTTTTAGCAGAGATGGTGTTTCACCATGTTAGGCTTGTCTTGAACTCCTGGCTTCAGGTGATCCACCTGTCTTGGCCTCCCAAATTGCTGGGATTACAGGCGTGAGCCACCACACCCGGGCCAGAGCTTTTATTAAGGTGTAACTAACTTGAAAAGAGAATCAGTTGTTAAAGAATATGGCTGTAGGCTGGAATGATAGTTTCTGTTTAAAAAAAGAAAAATTGCCATTTTAATATGAAAAACTCTTATCTAGTTCCTTATTAATATTATTTGTTGCTTTTACATCACTGGAAGGTTGATACTCAGAACATTAAACTTAGGTCCCTATAGGAGTCCATTCAAGAGCAGTGTTTCGTTTTTGTTTTTTTGGCATATGAAAGGTAGATAGAGGTGTCTTGAGATGCAGAACTGTGTAGAAACTTACATAGTTCATAGTGCTTTGATTACATGGTTGATTATTTTTCTTTCAACCCTCTCCTGTATATACTGTTTTCTGCTTTTATTCAACTTGTCAGTCATCAGTTAAGCATTTGCTATAGGTTGATGCTTGTGTGAGATATGTTAAGAAACAAGGTACAGGCCCTGCCCTCAGGAGCTCACAGTCTAATGGAAGAAGCATGTGTGTCCATGGATAAATAAATACAGCACCAGGCTAATTGTGGTATGTGGCATAATGCAGTGACGGACCAGATAGAGAACAGGGAGAGTTTCATTCTGAAGCTAATTGTAAGTTATTATCTAGAAGCAATCAGGATTCCTACCCATTCTCTCAGCCTGACTCCTACTTAGTTCCCCCAACCTATACATTACTCAGAAGGTAATAACTATAGTTTGAAACCAGCCTTGGGACAATGAGATTTACCACTGTCCTCATTAGTATCCATGTTATGCTCCTAAAACATCGTTCTCTATCTATTATGCTATTTGCTTTCCTCCCTAGGAGCGGCCTGCTTCAGACTCCTGGCAGAAACTCGAGAAGTCTCGCGAGTATAAGAACAGTAACCAGCTCCGGGAATACCAGCTGGAGGGGATGAACTGGCTTCTTTTTAACTGGTATAACAGGTACGGAACCAAAACCAGCCCAGATGTTTGTACCCGGAGGCATATTATTGCCTTAGCCTGGAAAACCTAGAGTCGCAGTTGCAGACTGGTGAGAGGGAGCAGCATGGCCATCAATTTAGGGTGGTAATCTTTGCACATTAATCATCCAAGACTAATTTTATTTTTGTCAGTTGTTTCTCCAACCAAAAGGAATGACATCATTGACTTTGTGCCCCTTTTTTTGGCCAGCCATACCAAAAGGTTGGGCTCAATCTAGATGAAACAAAATCCAGAAGATCCTTTAAAGCTCTTTTCTATTTCTAAATCCTTAACCAAAAAAAAAAAAAAAAAATATATATATATATATATATGGGAATATACAGCTATACAAAAACGTTTAAATATTTTAAAACTTATTGATTCTTTGTAATAACACTTAAGAGTCAAAAAGTTTTTAAAAAATTGAAAGTTCATACAGTAAAAAAGTTACAGTAAGGTAGGGTTAATTTATTGAAGAAAAAATATTTTTAAATAAATTGAGTGTAGCTTTAGTGTACAGTATTTATAATGTCTACAGTGGTGTGCAGTAATGTCCTTGGCCTTCACATCACCCACCACTCACTCACTGATTCACCCAGAGCAACTTTCAGTCCTGTAAGCTCCATTCATGGTAAGTGCCCTGTATAGGTATACCTTTTTTGTTTTTGTTTTTTAATGTTTATCTTTAGTTCTAGGGTACATGTGGTGGATAGGCAGGTTTGTTATGTAGGTAAATGTGTGCCATGGTGGTTTGCTACAGCTATCAACCTATCACCTAGGTATACCATTTTATTTTTTTATTTTTATTTTTGTCGAAACAGAGCCTAGCTCTGTCACCCAGGCTGGAGTGCCTTTGTGCGATCTCAGCTCACTGCAGCCTCTGCCTCCTGGGTTCAAACGATTCTTCTGCCTCTGCCTCCCTAGTAGCTGGGATTACAGGCACCTGCCACCTCGCCCTGCTAGTTTTTGTATTTTTAATAGAGATGGGGTTTCACTGTGTTGGCCAGGCTGGTCTCGAACTTCTGACCTCAGGTGATCTGCCTGCCTTGGCCTCCCAAAATGTTGGGATTACAGGTGTGAGCCACCGCACCTGGCCAGGTATACCATTTTTATCTATATTTTGCTCTATTTTTACTTTGTCTTTTCTGTGTTTAGATACACAAATACTATTGTGTTACGATTGCCTATAGTATTAACTGCAGTGACATGCTATATAGGCTTATAGCCTAGAAGCCGTAGGCTATATACCACATAGCCTAGGTGTGTAGTAGGCTATACCATCTAGGTTTAGTAGGTACACTCTCTGATGTTCCCACAATGACACAGTCACCCAGTGATGCATTTCTCAGAATGTGACCCCATCCTTAAGTGACACATGACTGTATTTTCTCCCAAATTAGCACAGTTCTGTTTTGGAAGTAGGCAAGGTATGAATAATAATAACAACTAACCTCAGTTTAATATGTAAAATGATGATAAAGCCTTCAATGATAATCTTATAGGTAAACATCTATTTGTGAAGCATCTTTTCAAGTTATAACCAGCCTCTATAAGTTTCCTATATTGATAATGAATTACCTGTATTTCTCACTCTCTGCAGAAAAAACTGTATTTTGGCTGATGAGATGGGCCTAGGGAAAACCATCCAGTCCATCACATTCCTTTCAGAAATATTTCTGCGAGGAATCCACGGCCCTTTTCTCATTATTGCCCCTCTCTCCACCATCACTAACTGGGAGCGAGAGTTCCGGACATGGACAGAGATGAATGCCATTGTGTACCACGGCAGCCAGATCAGCAGGCAGATGATCCAGCAATATGAAATGGTGTACAGAGACGCCCAGGTGAGCCTCACGTGAATCAGAGACCCAGGGACTGCCTAAGCTCGGAGCAGCCTTTCTGTCACTTAACTTCAGAAGTTCCAGTGCCCTGCATCTTGTGTTAATGTGGAATGACTTTGTAATATGTTTGTCAAGGCTGACTCCTGCTCTCCCTGGTGGTTCATTTTAATTTATGATACAACACAGGATTGTAGGGCATGCTGTCTAAACTCTGAAATATACCTTTTTTAGGACACTGAAAATTTGACTTACCTGTTGGTTTATGAAGTTACTTTTATATGCAGAAGATTTTATCTGAATTGTTATGTGTTCAGTGAAGAAAGTGAGCAAAAGAATTACTCTACAGAGAATGGATTCCCAGCCAGGGAGTTTGGAGAGGAGGTTAACAGATTTGACAGAGAGGATGAAGAGAAAATAGGTTTCAAATAATTAAATACACAACAGCAACATTTTCTCTTTTTTTAAGTTTTTAAGTGCTATCACTTAGCTGAATATAGTTGTGTGTTTGTCCTGCACACTGGTTTTTATAATTAAGGTAAAAATTAAATGATTTCCATCAGAGGAAGCCAGTGGTCTCCCCGGAGGTTTCAGAGACAGCAGAGACACTTGGAAGAAATTTAAGAATTGCTCTAACATGATGCGGCTCTGCTCTTGAAACGTGATGGCAACACCAAGACAGGCTGAACAACAAAGCTATGTCCTGCCTAGTAGCACTTGTCTTAGGTGAATCAGGATCATTACCTTAAATCTGTGCTAGAACTCAAATTATAAGGTGAAATTAAGTCTGAAAAATAGCAGAGAGTTTCCTTTGGGCATTCAAACTATGGTTTAGACTGACTCCTGCCTGGGAACTTGTGAACCAACACCCATCTGATTTCCTTATCATAGCAGCTAATAAGTAAAAATGCTCCCTTGCTGTGCCTTCCATATTGCCCATCCTTCTCACCTTTGTGAGGGCAGATGTTGTCTCGCTTCTGTTTCATTGATGGTGTGTGAGGCCTTTTGGCTAACTAGCTCGTTCGTTCTTATATTCTCTTTTCTCACATGAGGAAAAGCAGTGCTTGTCTTCTCACCTAGGCCCCAGCATTTGTAGTGCTGCCTCCTCTCATCCAGCAGGTATTAGCAGAATTCTGTAGCCGTGGTGTAAAGCTTTGCCTTTGGTTGTGTCATCCTCAGGGGAACCCCCTTTCAGGAGTCTTCAAGTTCCACGTCGTCATCACAACGTTTGAGATGATCCTGGCAGACTGCCCAGAGTTGAAGAAGATTCACTGGAGCTGTGTGATAATTGATGAAGCCCACAGATTGAAGAACAGGAACTGCAAACTTCTGGAGGGTCTAAAGCTTATGGCCCTGGTGAGAGCAGCTCTTTACATAAACACAGGTTCATTCTGTTCAGCTTGGAGGAAACACTCCTTAGCCATTCTGCATGTAGCTTATTTCTGCCTGGTCCTTTTACATTAGATGTTCTTTTTTGGTCTCTATAACTGCAAGAGTATAGGAATCAAGATTTTTTTTGTTACAAACTGGGTCAACAATGGCCTTTGCCACAGATTGATTTCCATAGACTTAGGAGGACTCTTAAATACCATGAAATATGTGACTTGGAAATGTAAGGTGTTTTGGCTTGTTTCCAGGCCCCTAAATGAACTGGTACCAAAGATGATGCCCTTTTAACATCACTGCCTTGGCATGGTGCCCAGTATCTGGTGGGGAGGCCCTCAATAATATTTAGTGAATGAGTGAATAGTTGCTTTAATTAACATGAAAGTGCTGCTGGAATCAATGATGTGAAAGGAAGGTTGATTCGTTATTGACTGTACGCCTATGAGGGTGTATTATCTTTTCATTAAAGCAGATCAGAATTGCCCCAAATTGAGCACTCAATGCCCTGGCTTAATTTTCCCCACGAAAATGCACTATTTTGATGGCGCAAGCACTATTCATCATGTGTGTTTAATTTGTGCAGGAACATAAAGTGCTTCTCACTGGAACACCCTTGCAGAACTCCGTGGAGGAGCTCTTCAGTTTGCTAAATTTTTTGGAGCCATCACAGTTTCCTTCAGAGACCGCTTTCTTGGAGGAATTTGGAGATTTGAAAACAGAGGAACAGGTAATTAGGGACCCAAAGAATTGAGACAATGTGATCATTATCTTCATCAAGAAAAGAGCAGGATGCTGTGGGGCCAGGATTTAGCAAGTTGTCACATTCCTGGCAAAATGAGCATTACCTCCTTTATTTTATGTGTTTGTTTATGTTGGGGAGGGTAAGCTGATTATTAGCGGTTCTTACTGCCCCAAAGGATAGATGGGTCCATACCCAAAATATCTTATGTTGGTGTATCAGGCCTCCTTGCTTCACTAATTTCACATATTGTGTGTTCACTGATTTTGCTTATAGCTCTGGCCTTAGGAGTATGGTGCTTTCTTCTGCTTCCCTCATCCTTCATCCTTTCCCCTTCAAAATCTGCAGCTTGTTTCCAGGCCCATCTTCTTGAGTACAACACAATATACAGGTAGTGAGGAAAAGAAGGCAGTCACATACCTAGAGTAGTTGATAAGTCCTCTTTTGTCCAGATCAGCTGCGTTTCTGCAGTTTTCAAGGTCCAGTTCCAAGTCTACCTTGTTGGACTCAAAGCTAATAAAAAACAGCTGATAGTAATAAATACTTATTTCATATGAGTAGAAATCTCTACTAGGGATTATAGAAATAACCCAGACAAATTTACGTGTCATAAGAAGAACAAATAATAGAGTTGGTCCTTCAGAGGAGAGACAGGTCGCATCTATTTGAGAATTAGAAAAGACTCCAGGGAGAGAGTACAATTTGAAAATGCATCTTGAGGGATGGGCAGGTTTTCACAGGTATAGAGAGAAGAGGTGGTAACCACTTTGCACAGAAAAAAAAAAAACCAGCAAAATCAGAGTCATGGTAGTTATTCACTAGTGGGGAAACATCTGATTAAGCTGAAAACAGTGACTGAATTGGAAATACAAGGCCAGAAATCTTTAGGGTTATATTGTGGGAAGATCTTGAAAGGTAGTTTGAAGAATTTAGTAGGTAATGGAGAAGCCATACAAGGCCTTATTACAGGAATGACATAATTAGCTCTGCCAAATTAATTCAGCAATGGTGTGTAAGTGGGTTGGGGCAAAGAATGAGGGGAATGAAAACATTTGGGAATTTTGCCCACATGTCAAAATTGTGGGGTTCCAATCTCTTCCTACTTCTGATGCAAGTCAGACTTGCATCAGAGCAGTGAATAATCAAACTTAATTCCTACATTTGCAGTATCTATTGACTTTCAAAAGCCAGCTCCAATCTTCTCTCCGTTTTTGGACCATTAGAAATGCATCCTCTTCTCCCATTGCACTTAATTTGTGGTATGCATTTTTTCTTCTTCCTAGACAAAGATCTCCTTGAGGACAAGGCCCACATCTTCTCCCAAGTTGTGTTTGTTGTATTGACCAGCACAATGTCTGGCATATAGTAAACTCTAAATGATTCAAGGTATGAGCCAAGTGAAGGGCAAAAGCTGAACCCAGCATGTGGCAGATTGACATTTGACCCTATCTTTAACAATCAGCTAGCTGAGTCTTTTCCCTTTAGGTTCTTATATAGTAATTCCTTACCCACATGGGGGATTAGATTTCTAAGTACCCTTCGTTGGTAAAATGAAAGTCTCATAAAAAGATTAAGTTTAAGATTGGAGTTAGGTAGGAGAAAACCATACAAATTACATCAAATATTTTGATATTTTATCTTTAATATTTATTTTTATATAATTAATTATTTTTAAATTTTTTGCCTTTCTGTATTTTTAATTGACAAAAATATGTATTGATCATGTACAATATGTTTTGAAATATGTATACATAGTGGAATGGCTAAACAGAGCTAATTAGCACATGCTTTTTGTGAGAACATTCAAAATCCACTCTCAGCAATCTTCAAAAATACTGTACATTGTTATCAACTATAGTCACCATGTTGTTCAGTAGATCTCTTGAACTTACTCCACCTATCTAACTAAAATTTTCTATCTTTTGAACAATACCTCCCTACCCCGCCCCACCCCCCAGTCCCTGGTAACCACCACTCTAATCTCTGCTTCTATGAGATGTCTGTATTTTAAAACACAGTAAATAAAAGTTCTGGAAAGCATCTGTTTCCAAAATAAAGCATGTTCATCATTGTCTAAAATCTGCTTTTGTAAGTAACTCTTCTGAATCACTCTCTGTAAATCACTTTGTATTTCTTCAGGAAGCAGTCCTGCAGCACACCACTTATTTATGCAGAGTGTACCCCTTTAAAAATTTTTGAACAGCCGTTTCTGACTTGAAACTTGATTTCTTTTGCACTTTCATCTTCCCTTATTTTGTTTTTCCGCCAGAGTTAATCTTACCGGTATCATGTTTTAGCTCCAGGTTAACTCAGATTCTTGGACTTTGAATCCCTTAGTCTGTCATTGTCTCACTGGGAGGGGGAACAAGTCACCTTGCTGGTGCAGTCAGTTGCATAAAGATCTGCTGTCCAGGCCTGTGCTTTTAGGGGAAGAACAGACAAGTTGTAGCAAAGAACACCATCAGACTTAAAGTGCCCCTGATGTGACAGATTCCATGATAGAACAGATGTCACCTATAACATTAATTCTTTACATACTGCTACACCCAAACATGTATGCTGCTTTTGTTACTTAAAAGGTATAGGAGGAATTCTTTTCCAGATCATCTCTACTTACTCCGTTCTCTCAGCGTCTAAGTTTCTTTTGTAATATATCACTCATACCTTCTAACATAATTTAAAATATTCTTCAGGTAATTACTGTGCATGTGGTGTGTGTATTAGAGAAAGAATGACAGAGAGACGTGTTTTCTCCATCCTAGAGAATAAGTACTCTTTTATACCTTTCTCCCTTTTTATCTTCTGAGATTGCCACTAGATTCTCAGTAATTGCTTGTAAATTAAAATCATATCCATAATTCCCTTTCAGTACTATTATAAGCCCCATTTTTAGGGGTCAATCGTGATCTTTCTATTAGTCTACTACCACAGTACTATGCGTAAATGTTCAAGAAAAAAGAGTGAAGGTTGAAATACCCCAGTAATTGTTAAATCAGGATTGAGGCAGGTAAATAGGTCTCATTTCCCTGGACAGGTAAAGAAACTGCAGTCTATCCTAAAACCAATGATGCTTCGACGGCTGAAAGATGATGTGGAAAAGAACCTTGCTCCCAAACAAGAGACGATCATTGAGGTGGAACTAACCAATATCCAGAAAAAGTACTACCGTGCCATCCTCGAGAAGAACTTTTCCTTCCTGACCAAGGGGGCAAATCAGCACAACATGCCCAATCTCATCAACACCATGATGGAGCTGAGGAAGTGCTGTAACCATCCCTACCTGATCAATGGTGAGTCAGGGGCACTGTGAAGTTACTCAGGACTGCCATGGCCTCTGCCAGAAGCTAATGATAATCAAATAACTCATGTATTGAATTTTCATTATCTGCTAGCATGTATGCATTCTCACCTTTTTACAGAGTATAAAACTGAGATTCAGAGAGCTTGATGGATTTGCCTAAGCAGTATAGCTACTAAGGACCAAGAGCCAAGGTTTGAACTTAACTTCTGCCAACACGCTGCCGCACAGCATGTACTCTGCTGGGCAGGAAAGGGATATCACTCACCAGTTTGCTGCCCTTTATTTGTTCAAAGTCTGGCACACACTTTCTACTTGGGGACAGGGAAATGTGTTACTTAGCTGAATCAGTGAAAATGCTGCAATGACATTAAAACTCTCTGCAGACAAATTAACAGTTAACCAAACTAGTTAGAGAAAATGTTGGGAGGATTTTTTTTTTTTTTTTTTTTTTTTAACAATGAAACTTTTTGAGAAATTTTAAAATCACAATGTGGCTTGGATTATCTTTTAGTCTGTGATGTCAAGAGGTGTGAAAGTCCTTCTTGTCTGGGAAGGTTTCTTGGGTGAGTCAGCTTAGGACTTGGTATCTCAGATCCTCACTCTACTTGGTGAGACTTCCCAGGAGAGTGGAGCACCCGCGTTCTCTCCTGCTGCCACTGCAGAGCCCTCTGCTGAAGGGACAGACCAACGTGCCCCCAGCATCTCCTCACTGAACTGCTGGTCTAGGACCTAAGAATTCACTTCATTTTTCCCAGGATCTGTAAAGCAGAGTACAACCTTTATCCTTATATTCTGTCCAGGGAATAGTTTTGTTCCATTCCTTTTCAGGAGCAGAGGAGAAAATTCTAGAAGATTTCCGAAAAACCCACAGCCCTGATGCCCCTGACTTTCAGCTGCAGGCCATGATTCAGGCAGCAGGGAAGCTTGTGCTGATTGATAAACTACTCCCTAAGCTGATTGCGGGTGGCCACAAGGTACTCATCTTCTCCCAGATGGTGCGTTGCCTCGACATCCTGGAAGATTACCTCATCCAGAGAAGGTGAGACTTGTGTCAAAGCCCTGCATTCAACACTGGGACAGTTCCTTTTCTTTGATATTTTTTTTTGATCCATTCAAAAATGTTGTTTAAACACAAGAAGACATTCAAAAATGGAGAAAAGGAATCTCCTTTTAAAGACTGACTGAAATTCAGAGTTAAATTTTATGACCAAATGGACCCAAGTTTAACTGTCAAGAAAATTTTATGACCTATGATGTAGAGTCCTTGCTTTGCTTAAAAAAAAAATTCCATATATTTATTTATATTCACTTTAGTTGGAGGAAACAATCCAAATAGCATTAGAAAAGTCTAGGAAAATCATGTATTTACATTTTTGTTGCTTAATAATGGTGAAAGAAATATATCCTGGAAATTATCACTATATCAAATTTCTAAAAGAGCATAAACTGGCAACTCACAGAGAAGGAATTTGGGGATATTTTATGTCCTTTCTCAGCAAACCCTCTAAGGTTTTATGATGCACTGGCTATGGCATCCCAATTTATTTTCTTGTTCATACTCTTATAATTCCTTGAATCTAAGTTCCATTCCTCATGCAAATAAAAAGTCTGTGGTGCTGTGTGGGTTATTTGGATTCTGTATGGGAACTACATTTGTTACCTCACATGTATTACCTTAGATTTTCAGTCATTGTGACACATCAGTGATCTGAAGATGATAAATGAGTTTTTTAAAATGCATTCTTAATGATAAAAGACTTCCAAGGTTATAGAAACTGGTAGCCTAGGCATTGCTAAGTCTAAAGAAAATCTTGTTTTCATAGCAAATCTCGGGTGTCTTAACAGATGTTCTTATTCTTTAACATTCTGTTTGCCCTTGTACATGTACTTTATAGCAAGAGGATTAAAAGAAATGACAAATTAAACTATGGCTATGCTGACATTGAATATAACATAAATAATTCTTCAAAGTCTGATTAGACAATAAAATAATTCATCAGAGCTGTATAGGAGAGATTTCTATGTAAAGGATTCTTGAAACTTGTATTACATGAATAAATCAAAACTTGTAAAGCAGTTTTGTAGCTTTGAATTCACTGTAGATTAGGAGCCCATTGCCAGAGCACTTGCTTCTTATATTATCTTACTCTTTAAAATATGTACAACTATTAGTTTGCAGATTTTTTAAAAAGAACCCCCCAAAATGAGTAATGGTGTATATAACAGACTTTTGGTAAGTACAGAAGTCTTTAGCTCTCTTTTATGCTATTTTCTCTTTATTATTTATTGCTCATTTTGTGTTCAAATTACTTAAGATTATAGCTTCTCTTGAAAATGTGGAAACATGTAACACTACCACCTGCACAATTCCCCATTCATCTTGAGGGTTGTCTTTTCAGTCTGTTCTTTCTGCATAAATATGTTTAGCTTTATTGTTTGAATTGCAGTGCTGTTCTACATTGTACTTTGTAAGTCATTTTTTATTTAATATATTATGAAATTTTTTTGTTTTTCTACAACAAAATTTTAATGATCTACATGATATTCTATTTTAAACATTTCCAATTTTTCAGCATTTTAAGGGACTCTATAAATGAATATCCCTTTTAAGTAGTTATGAATGTTTCCAGTTATTTCTTTAGGATAAATGCCAGTGCACATTTTTTAAAACATTTGATACACTCAGTGTTTACAAAATGCCCTCTAGTTAAGAGTGTTTTATTTATAGTCATTTCTGAAATATCGTATGAGAATGCTTTTTTTTCATATTCTGATCAATATTGTTTTTACTTCTTAATCTTTGCTAATTCAGTATTTCAAAATTATGATCTCTTTAATTTGTAATTGTGATTACTAATGAGAATGAGTATTTTTTCATATTTATTAGTTATTCATATTTCATTTTTGTGGATTGATGTTTTTCCTGCATTTTTCTCTTGGTCTTTGACTTTTTGTTTATTAATTTATAAGAATTATTTGTTTACTTGAGAACATGTTGCAAAAACTTTCCCCAGTGTTGTTTTTGTTCTTTAATTTTATTTATGAGTATGGGTTTTCATTTATTTTATTTTTTGATGTCCTAAATTTTATAGTAGTCAAATCTTTGTCTTAAAACAACTTTAAATCCTTTTTTAGGCCTAAACCTAAGCTTAAATTAATGTGCTTTAAAAGACTTCTCTCTCATCTTAATCGTGAGACCCATATAAATATTCTGAAGTATGTTTATATATATATATATACTTTTTCTTTTTCTGAGACAATGTCTCGCTCTGTCACCTAAGATGATGAAGTACAGTGGGTCAATCACTGCGGCCTCAAACTCCTGGGCTCAAGTGGTCCTCCCATCTCAGCCTGCTGAGTAGCTGAATTATAGGCATACACCACCATACCCAGCCCTTCTTTTCATGTTTATGGCTTCTTCATCCAAGTTGCATTCAACAGGGTTCTTCTGGCCTTAATATTATCATTGTCTTTCTCTTTTTAGTTTAGTTTTTATTTTCATTAAAGTTGTACATGCACATGATTTGAAAAGCCATGTCATTCTATTACACTTATGAAAAATTATGTGCTGATTCACCCTCCACCTTCCGCCAGTTTCTCATATCCCAGAAGCATTTACTTTCAACTCTTTATGCTATTTCTTTTGGTATTTATAGCTGTATCTAAATAATGCTATTAGTTGTAATATCTTGGTTTTTTCAGTTGTAGGTATTATCTGTTCTCACTGTGGAAGATGAATGTTTAGGCTTCTTTCACTGCTCCTCATACCATCATGTATACAACTCCCTGTCCTCTCATCTTCCCAGTATGCCACATAATACTTGGAGTTAGGTTAATATTTGTTGTTTATTATGACTTATGAAAATGTGAAATTACAGCTGAGCTATGTCATGTGCTGTTTAATTTTCATTCTTGTACAGTTTTTATTTTCTTTGAAACTAAAAATTATCTTTTGATTGCTTATTTTTCTATACACCTATTATAATTCAGCAGCAAACTTTACCCTGGTTGTCTAAATCCCCTCTGGTTATGTTCCAACACATCAGTTTCCTCTTCTCTAGGCCATATCTTCTGGGGCCTCCTGACCTGCTCCTGCCTGGCCTGTTGCTGTTCCCCACAGAGTACACAGTTGTCAGCTGTGATCTGCCTTCTTTCTCATGCTGACAGCTTTCTTTTTTTTCCTCTTAAATCAGATCTTCTTGTTGGTGGATTCCATGTTGGAGCACCTCTTCCAGGAGCTCCTGAGAAAGGGTGAATGATAAGTAAATTTTGAGACATGGTCTGAAACTGTTTTACTCTGCTCTCATTCTTAAGGAATCTTTTCGCAGGATTTGAGATTCTAGGTTGTAAATCATTTCCCTGCAGAATTTTGAAGGTGTTAATCCACTGTCTTCTAGCCTCCAGGGTTACCATTGAGAAGTTCAAAGCCCTTAGAATTATTAGTCTGTCTATGTGTTATGTTTGTTCTTTTTAGAAGTTTTTATGTATTCTCTTTGTCCCCAGTCCTGTGAAATTTTATAATGAATTGCTTCATTGGTGCTGGATACTAAAAAGATCTTTCCCATCTGAAATCTAAGTTCACATGCTGGGGAATTTTCTTGACTTTATCTTTCACTATAATTATATTTTTTAATTTCACAGAACATTTTTTGTAATTTTTCTATTTTTAATAGCACCATTATTTCACAAGGACAGTGTCTTCTCCTGTCTTTCTAAGGCTAATCATGATAGAATTTTTTTATCTTCATCTGTTTTCTCCAAGTCATATTTTTTCCCATTTGTTTATATCTGTCTTTCATGTTAGAATTTTAGGTTCACTTTTTTTTCCTTTTCTTCCCCCTCCAGCTCTTTACAGTGTTAGTCCACTGTGCCCTGGCCCCTGTGATTTCTTATGAGAAGTTCTGCAGTCGTTCACGTTGCTGCTCCCTGTGTGCAATACATTGACTTATTCTGGCTACTTCTAAGATTTTCTTTTAATTTTTGGTTTTCAGCAGTTTAACTGTGATCATTGGGATTCATCCTGCTTACTGAGCTTCTTGACTTTGTAAATGTATGTCTTTCATCAAATTTGAGAAGCTTTTGATCACTATTTCTTCAATTTCTTTTTGTTTTTGCCCCATTCTCTTGGTTATTTGTGAAACTAATTACCTGTTTATTTGACCTTGAGATATTCCCCACAAGTCCATGGGCTCTGTTTTTTTAAAAATCATTTTTCTCTCTTTTAGCTGTCTTCAAGTTCACTGACTCTTTTCTTTATCATCTCCATCATGCTTATTAAGCACACTCTATGCTTTATTTATTTATTAGTTCTAAAATTTCCATTTAGTTCTATGTTTATTAACGCTTTGTTTCTCTGCTGAGTTTTCTTATCTTTTTATTCATGACTTAACATTCCTTGACTTCATTAAGCATAAGCATAATAGCAGCTTTAAAGTTCTTGTCTGAATTATAACATTGTAGGTTTGACGTTGACATCTGTTGTCTGTTCCCTTGAGAATGAGAATAACTGAGTTTTTCCCTAGACATAGTGAATAGTGTGTTCTAGAGCTTGAGGATTCTGTTACAGTGCTCTGAAGATGTTGATGGGTTTTATTTGGAAGCAGCTAACTAGGTTATCCTCAAAGTGCAAACTCTGTCAATGTCTCCGGTAGACAGTAGTTCCCATTTCAGACTACCACAGTCAGCCCCGAGCAAGTGTGAGTCAAAAGTCAGCCACAAACTTGGGCAGAGTTTATACCCAGAGTTTGGAGCTCCCATCTCTATTTCTCTGCTTTCTGGGGATCCCCTCTCACTCTCTGGCAGTCTTAGCTGCCCCAGGCATCTTCCCCTCATGTGTGTCAGAAAGACAACAACTTTTATCAATTACAGCTGATCAACATCTTGCCACCATAATTGTGGCCGCTCCTCTAGCTGAAACCACAAATTTCTATTCTTCTCCAAGATCTGTCTGCTTTTGTTAACTCGCCAGTGCCCTCAGGTTTTTCTGTTCATTCATTTTGGTTTTTATAGTTTGTCCAGAATTTGTCATTTGCTAGAGGGTTGGTGTGTTAGGACATTGCCCCTCCTTTCAGAAGCAGGGGCTGTGTGTTTCGTATCAGCCTCATGTCTGATATCTTAGGCCATCAAGATGGGGGGGCACTGTGGAGCCAACCAGAAGCTCTGAGTATGTGAGCAAGGCTTGTTGACTGTGCACTTCACTTTCCATATGTGAGCACTGTGCATCTGGCTGGACCATTTTCATTGGGGACCCTACTGTATCAGCATTTTGAGGTCCTGTGCCTCTTACTCTCCCCTGCCTATAGGTGGAAACTTGACTGTATTTAGAGCTAACTGTGGGGGAGGGGTGAGAAAGAGTAAGGACTCTCACTATTTCTGTCTCTCTTCCCCTTTTCAGCGTGGCACATTCACTTTTAACTGTGGTTAGTATCTTCTAGAGTAGAGAGGATCAAGATCTTTTATTTTACCCTCTTCAAGGCGGGGGTAGGTGATCTAGAGGCTAAGTAAATACTTCAGCAAATATTCCACCAGTTTCCCTGTTTTTAGACTCTTTGTGTTGCTGCTTTCAGGGGAACCTAGTGCCACCAATGTTTGATCCCGTCAGATGTTCTGCACTATTAAATTAGGTTGTGTCTTGCCTGGGATTCTGCCTTCTTCAAATCAAATACGACTTTCCAGATTCCAGAATTTTATCACTTCTGTTCTTTTGGTGTATTTATTTGGGGAAGGGATTATACCTTTTTTTAAAAATCCTTTACTGTCATTTTACTAGAGGTTTGGAGAGATCAAAGAATTAAATGTGTATGTTAATTTATAATATTTAACTGGATTATTTGATATTTTCTTTTTTCATTTAAGTCTTTAGCCCTTCTGTAATTTTGGTAAATGGCATATACTCGAAGTCTGATTTTCGTTTATTTCCAAATATATTGAATCTTCTAATTTTCTCTTTATTAAAATAGTCTATTTCCCTCACTCATAAAATTCTATGAAATATAGGGAGATATTATATATACTGGATATATGTCTAGCCTTTCTATTCTTTTGATCAGTAGTTTTATTCCTTTGCACATTTAGTATTCCAGATTAACTTGAGAATTATTTATTTATTTATTTATATTTAGAGATAGGGTCTTGCTGTGTCTCACAAGCTGGAGTGCAGTGGCATGATCAAAGCTCACTGCAACCTTGAACTCATGGGTTCAAGTAATTCTCCGACCTGCTCCTCCTGAGTAGCTAGGACGATAGACACATTGGCCACCATGCCTGTCTAATTTTTCTTTCTTTTTTGTAGAGGCGAAGTTCCACTATGTTGGCCAGGCTGCTCTTGAACTCCTGGCCTCAAGTGATCCTCCCGCCTTGACCTCCCAAACTGCTGGGGTTACAAGAGTGAGCCACCATACCTGACTTATTTATCTGTCTCTGTCTGCTCCAGCCCCTAACTCCAGAAAAATGTGTATGTATAGATGTATGTATACATACATACACATTTACATGTTTATATATACATATATTCGTGTGTTGGGATTTTTTTAGCTTTTTTTTTTTTTTAGACATCTTTGCAAAATCAAAGAACGTGCTTTTCACTACACTTATCTTGGGTCCTTCATATACACTGTTGTCTCAGTAAATATTTATAAAGTGTCTGCATTGTGCTAGAACTTACAGTCATAATGGTGAACAAAGCATAGCCCCTTAGTGTTATGTTACCATTCCTTCATATTTCTTACTGAATTAAATCCTAAGTATTTTATATGCTTGTAACTGTTGTGAGTGGTTTTTTGTGTTGGTTTTTTTTTTTTTTTTTCCTTTTTTAAAATTAATTCTTCATGTTTTCCAGTTGATTATTGCTGGGAGACCAGAAAGTTGTTCATTTCCCTTCAGGCCTTTCTAAAGTCAACATTTCTTGTGCCAAAAACATGTCACTCCACTCCCTACCAGTCTGCTCCAGGCCAGTCACATAGAGGTTTTTTCCAGAGTGCCACCTGCTGCTTGTTGATATTTGATAGTATTTGATAGTGACTCAGAATTACAGTTTGAACCATATCAGCTCCTAGGGATCTTCTTAAAAATACAGTTGTCGCAGAGACTTAATTGCTGTGCTGAAGTTCAGTGTGGAAAATTTTATGATGTCTGATTTCTTCATTCAGACTTATTTGCCCTCAAGGTTTTCTTTGTTCTTGAGCCTCTTTGCCTCTCCAGCTGTCAGTTTGGTTTTGTTCCCGTATGATTTCATGCCAGACTCTGATATAGGAATGAGGGCATGGCCAGAGGATCTGGCTCAGAAGTGAGGGAGGAGCTCAAGTAATTCAATTTTTTTTTTTAAGTTTTGCGTTCTTTGAGAGCACTCCCTGAAAACTAAACAAGTGATAGAGAATTATTCTGTTCATCTTGTTCTAAAAGTTCTGAAAGTGTTGTTACATTATTAATACAGAAAAACACTTATCTAATTTTATGGGAACGTTTTCCCTAGGTAATGGCTGAGCTGTATCATCACTGTCTATTGATTTCCCCTCCCCCTTAAGGCTGTGCTAATTCCCAGCCTCACTCTGATCCATGTGGTATCTAACTCTTATCTGATGACTAGGGGTGTCTTTTCAAAGAGCATGGAGTCTGTCCCTGCAGCATTAATCATTCATATGTGTGATGGTGGTGGAGGGTGGAGGAGGGTAAATGGCTGTTCTTTAATTGAATCTCAACCCGGTTTTTGACTCCAAGTATTGTGCTTCCTCTATTGCATCACATACGTGGCTAAACTTCTGTAACTGTTACAGATCCTCTGAGCATTGATTTATCAAAAACGTTTTGATACCAGTTATAGTTTGTGTTTCCACCTCCTGTTAGAGTTACAAGTTTCCAAAGTTTACTAGTGTCCCTAATGTATTCTCCATTTCTCCTCTTTATTGTTTAGGAAAACCTTTCTGTCCTAATGCATTGAAATGTAAGGTACAGTGTGAAAGCTATAAGGCAAATGGATGTGAGTTTAGCTCAACCAGCTGGAGGACTGAGCAAGATATTTTACTTGTATAAATTTTTGTTTTGTTCTGTTTTTAGGTTTTTGTCAGTGTAAAATGAGGATGATAATAGAAACTACCTCATAGGATTATTGTGAGAATTAAATGTAATGATGTATACCAAGCATGTACCACAGGGTTTGGCACAGAACTGACACTTAAGAACTTGCTGCTAAATATTATTATTGTGGTCGTTATGAATAATGGTGATAATTTAATCTATAGAATTCAGACATCTAATCCTTAGCCTTTGTCTATGACACAAAATCCTTTTAGTCTGCCTTCATGAAATCCTATCACCACCACCCATTTCATTTCCTGCTGAAGTTCTCATTTATTATTCTTGAGTGTATTATAATTTTAAATAAAGACGAAACAAAAATCGTACCCTTAATTTTAGGTATGGTTGTATTGTGGCTTTGTAAAAGGGAGACAGCATTTTCAGACTTGTTTCTTTACTTTATACATGTCCCTTATAAGTCTGAGTTGGTCAGGTTTCTTCATGTGCATTTCCTTGGGTGGTTTCTTTACATGGTTTTTTCTTTTCTTCAAGGAAGTCAAGATCATATTGCCAGATTTAGTTTTCCAAAGCCATCCTCACACAGAATTATCTACCCCTAGGGTATCTATCCTTATTTTCTTACTGCTTATTTATGTAAGTTTTAGAGATCTGATTTCCCAAATTCTTGTCTGCTGATAGGATTTTGCCAGGATTCATGATCTTGGCTGTTGTCGGTTTGGGATGATTTGGTTCTTTTCTCACAAGTTTCCTATTACTTCTACTTCACTAACCAGTTCAGGTTTATAGGTCAAAATTGGGCCCAAAGTAACATTCCCCTTGTTAATTCATATGTTGTCAGGGGTAAATAAGAAAAGAATAAGACGCCCAGCAGCTGTCCAGATTGCTGCTATATTCTATGTTAATCCCATGATCTCCAACATAAAAAAGGTCCCTTCTGTTTTCCCTCTAGATGGACATGAGTAATATGTTCCCTTAGCAGTTTCATTTCTTATTATCTTTCCTTTTACCCTTACCTCTACCATGCACTCCACCCCTGTTTCTTGATTTTCCACACAGGTGTATACCTTCTCAATGATATTCAGCTTTACTTTCTTACTTTATTTTCCTCTTACTATTCATCAGTTCCTTCACCCCTACCCCACACACACACCTCAAAAACCTTTCCTTTCCTGTGATTTATACTTGGCAATATACTGCCCGGAAGACCTTGGTTTCAGCTATAAACTTGGAGGTTTTGCTGTGTACCTCCAAAGCTTTGAGGAGCTTGGTAGGCTAGAAATGGCATAAAAGGACTGCCTCACAGTGTAATCTTACCATTTCTGGTTTACCCTAAAGTAGCTGGAAACTGATGAGAACTCAGTCCTTTTTATGAGCACTACTCAAAGTAGATGGGAAAGGCTTTTGTTTGTTTTTCCTGGTCTTATGATTAGATTTAGTACAAGTATAAACTGGGAAATACTTGAGAGAGTAAGTTGCTTGGGCTATGGGGATCAGTATTTTATGATTTAATTCTTCTAGTCCTTAGTTTACAGCTGGGTTTTTTTGCTTTGTTTTGGTTTTTTGTTTTGTTTTGAGAGGGGGACATTTTGCAATACAGTTTTAAGTGCCCTGCTGCATATGTAGGGGCGGGATTCCTTCTAGACTGCTGTCATTTAGTCCAAATTTAGACGTGAGGGATTTAAGGCCATCAGTCAACAGCTTCCTGCATTTTGTGCTGTTCTCCATTGAAGTCATGATTAACGCCTGGGCTTTCGTTCATTTGGGTCCCCTCAGATACACCTATGAGCGAATTGATGGGCGAGTACGGGGAAACCTGCGCCAGGCAGCCATCGACCGGTTCTGTAAGCCAGATTCAGACCGCTTTGTCTTTCTTCTGTGCACCAGAGCGGGAGGCCTGGGGATCAATCTCACAGCTGCTGATACCTGCATCATATTTGATTCTGACTGGAACCCACAAAATGACTTGCAGGTAACCACTAGGATGATTGCTCTTTACCTTAGCTGCCCTGGATCCCAGAACATCATGATAGGGCCTGGCTTGGCTACAGAGCATCCATGATGCTTAATGCTGTGGTGTCAGCTGGATGACAGGCTTAGGGCCTTGGTCAGGGGGTGAAACTGAATGAAAAGTAAATGTCAACCCTTCCGACTAATTAGAGAGTGTGGTTCTTTCCATTAAATCAAATGATGTTTGACAGTGGTAGCCTCCAGATACAGACTAGAACTACTAATTATTATTATTATCAGAAATAAAGATATTAAGCTTGACTAATTCTCTAATTCTTGATATGTAGATGATTCAGGCATTTTCACTCAGTTTGTTCGTTAAGACAGTCATGTTTCATGTACAGTAAACGAGTTAACCCAGAGGGGTGGGGAAGTTCCATGGCGTGGCAGGGGCAACAGGGACAGCCTTACTAGTTCCTTTGCTCTTCACACAGTGCAACACGTTAGAGTGTATATGTGTCCAGTTAAGTGGCTTTATGGATTCTATTTTCTGGTTTTAGCCAAACTAAATAACCTGTGGCTTTAAAAGATTACTGCAAAGATTGGAGTTGATACATTTTTTAAAAGCTAACATAAACAAGCAAGAAAATGGCAGGGTCCTGTTTGGAGTTCTTCATCAACCCTGTATCAAAGTAAAAACAATGGCATTTTAACTATATGGGATGTGAAGTCAGCCAAAAAGGATTCTAACTTGTCAGTAAGACTATTTGGAATATAGATTTACAGTCAATATCATTGATGATGAACTTCATCTAAAGTGTATATTTTATATATCTTGAGATATTTACTAATACTAGGATGATTATGGGTATGTGGTGAAGATGGTGGGTGGGTGGCTCAAAACCTTTTTCATAATACAGGTGATTGATCAAAAGAAGTTTGGAGCCTGCTGTTTGACAGGATTCAAGAGGTACTCTAGGGGATACTGCAAGAGAAGAGATGCAGGGAAGAGGGCACTAAGCCAATGGGTATCTGGGCTTCTTCTCTACCCACCCACTCCTACAGAGTTGCTACTTTGTCTTTTTCTTTCTCTCTCTCTCTTTTTTTTTTTTTTTTTTTGGAGACAGAGTCTCGCTCTATTCCCCCAGAGTAGAATGCAGTGCCACGATCTCAGCTCACTGCAGCCTCTGCCTCCCAGGTTCAAGCGATTCTCTTGCCTCAGCCTCCTGAGTAGCTGGGATTACAAGGGCCTGCTACCATGCCTGGCTAATTTTTGTATTTTTAGTAGAGATGGGGTTTTGCCATGTTGGGCATGTCGGTCTTGAACTCCTGACCTCAGGTGATCCGCCCGCCTTGGCCTCCCTAAGTGGTGGAATTAGAGGTGTCGGCCACTGCGCCCGGCCCTTTGTCTTTTTCATTTAATGAGTTTCCACATAAACTTGTGTTTGAAGAAAGCAGGCTATTAGTTGAAAACTAGTGCTTTAAATTATTAAGTTAGTGATGGTTAAAACTCTGAAAATAATGGTCGGGCATGGTGGCTCAGGCCTGTAATCCCAGCACTTTGAGAGGCCGAGGCAGGAGGATCACAAGGTCAGGAGATTGAGACCATCCTGACTAACACGGTGAAACCCCATCTCTACTAAAAATACAAAAAAAAATTAGCTGGGCGTGGTGGCGGACACCTGTAATCCCAGCTATTCAGGAGGCTGAGGCAGGAGAATGGCGTGAACCTGGGATGCGAAGCTTGCAGTGAGCTGAGATTGCGCCAGTGCACTCCAGCCTGGCCGACAGAGAAAGACTCTGTCTCAAAAAAAAAACAAAAACAAAACTCTGAAAATATTTCATGTTATACATCATAAAGTAAACTATGTTCAACATGCAACCTCAAAGAAAACCAGTGATTATAACTAGCTTACCATCTTTCTACTGGTGAAAAGGTGGCTGAAAATGAGTTGCTAAATATAATGAATAACCCATTTTTAAAGGAGTAACACATTGAACACTAAAATAATAATAAGCAAAAACTAATATTTGATCAGCTCATTATCAAGAACTTACTTACAACAATGATACAGATTAAGGGGTGGAAAATGATTGCCTTTTGGCCTGCTGCCTGTTTTTAAAAATACTTTTAATGGAATATAATCTAACCCATTTGTAAGTATATAATCTATGGCTGCTTTCATGTTATGGTGGCAGAGTTGAGTAGTTGCAACAGAGACCTCATAGCCAACAAAACCTAAAATATTTACTATCAGGCCCTTTTCAGATTTTTGCCAACCCCAAAACATGATTTCTTAAGTCCTTGACAGTTATAAAGTTCTCGGCTTCTTTGTGATGCTCACCTGACTGTGAGGCATGGCAGCTGGGAGAATAATGGCACAGGAAACCAAAGTTGAATGGCCAGTTTGAGAACACCTGGCTGGACATTCCTAAAGGGATATCCAGGAGGATCAGTGGAAGCATGGGGCTGGCAACGGCTCATGGCCAGAGGCAAAGATTTTGGAATGACCATGCTTCACCGAGGTGAAGTCTAAATATTACCAATTGAATAGGTACAGTGCCAATGGGAAAAGCAAGAACCTAGTGGAGTGAATATTCAAACCTAGTGGAGAAGGCGAAGTCATCTGAGGTGACTGATTTATATGTGTAGCATCCAGAGAGGTTGGGTGAGGCTGTCCAGAATGAGGGTCTTGGATGAAGGGAGAAGCTTTGGAGTAGCTGTTCTCAATGTCCACTGCTGGGGAGCTGGCAAGAGGTGAATTAAGGAATAGCAGTGAAGTCCAAACTGAAATTGGATAGTGTGAACTTTATTAGTGTGTTGAGTCAGTTTCTGAACTTCCTCTAATGCTCAGCCTGAATGAAGAAATGAAGAAGACCAGCACTGCGGAAGATCCAAGGTGGAAGATGCAGGGTGGGAATTCGTATGGAGAATGCAGCAAAAGGTTACCGCGTGAGAGAGAACATTTGTACAACTCAGAAGGCATCATCCTTTTTTTTTTTTTTTTTAATGTCTAGGTAGAGATGAAAGAATTGAGAAATGTAGAGCAGTTTTAGGACAGGGGACTAGAAGAATGGCTGTTAGTGAGTGGGACTGGTGGGCTATAAAAAAGATGTGATAGAGGAAGTTCCAAATTCTGTGTCTCCCACAGAGATGGAGCAAGGTTCTTGCTTGCTTGGTGTGAGGAGGAAGAGAGCAAAAGGGTTTTTCCAAAAGCAAGAGGGCTGGAGACTGTCCACGGAGCGATGCACACTCCCCACACAAACACACACATTCCCATGCCCCTTGGCATTTGCCCTTGCACCCACGTGCTATAAATATAGAATATTTAATCCAGAGAGAGTGTGGAGACTGGGACGCTGAGATCATCGTGTTCCTCTTCCCAAATCCTCCTCTCCTTCTCTTGCTTTCCAGAAAATGAAGGCACAGGTTCATTAGGATCCAGGATAGAAACTGCATACTACTTAGGAATAACAAAAGAGATTAAAGTTAGCACTGAGCGATCTTAACAATATTATTGTTTTATCTGGACTATTAAAGGAAAACCAATTTTTACGTCCCCTTAATGGGGAGATCTTATCTAGAGTCAGGTAAGTGCCACACCCTCTCCCAAACCTTGAATATGTCTGTATTAGCATCAATGTGTGTACAGAATTGAAGGGTATCAGTTCGCCTTTTCTCACCATCATTTAGAAGACATAGGCTCTAATTTAGTCCTGGCACAGCAGCAGCAGCAGCAGCAGCAGGTGTTGTCTAGGTTTCCGATAACACCTAAGGTTAAGAAGTGACACAAGACGATAACAGTAGCCTGAGAAGGAAAGACAAATGAAAAACTGGGTTTTTATCTTCTTTCTTCTTAGAAGTAGGCCACTGTTGCTGCTACCCCTGACGGCAAAGGCAGACCTCTTGGGAATAACATGGTATCATGCCCCCCTCAGAGACAATAAGCACCTTCCTCTTCCATTGTTCCATGATACTTCTGCTTCTTTCTTATTCTCTGGGGGACCTTTTGCACCTGGAGGCAAGAGTTCCTTAGGGTTGAAGAGGGTTCAAGATAACAGTGGTGGGCTGCACAGTTCTGTGCCCTTCCTGCTGCTAAGGTCCCTGAAGGCGGAATTCAGAAAGTGTGGGAGCAGATGTCCCGGCCAACAGCACAGCCACAGGATAATGCAGCTGCTGCATGTCTGCAGGATTTTGGAAGTGAGTTGGGAGTCCAGAGTGAGGAGCCAGGCCCTTTCCACAATCGCCAGAAGGAGGTCTCAGGAAACCCACACTGCTCCGAGGGGGAGAGGTCAGGACCCCTGTGCCTCTTACTCTGCTGCCACCATGTTGCTTGCACCCCCTATTTCTTATCTTTTTAATTTAATTTTATTTTTTCAGAAGACAAAATCTCACTTATGATGTCCAGGCTAGACTGCAGTGGCTCGATGTCAGTTCACTGCAACCTGCACCTACCTCAGCCTCCCGAACAGCTGGGGTTACAGGTACAAGCCCCATGCCTGGCTAATTTTTGTAATTTTTGAAGAGAAGAGGTTTCGCATGTTACCTAGGCTGGTCTTGAACTCCTGAGCTCAAGTGACCCACCCACCTCAGCCTCCCAAGTGCTGAGATTACAGGCCTGAGCCACTACGCCCCGCCTACATCCCCTATTTCTTGACAGTGTGTGTGTCTGGAGTTTGGAGGATTGCACCTGTTGAGTTTTCTTTGCTATGAGAAAGTAATAATTTGTAAATGTATACACAAATAGTATACTATGTAGTCATTTATTCAGTGACTATCTCTTGATCACTGGAACATGCCAGGTGTTACTTAAAGTATTGGAGAGACACCAGTGAGCCAGACTGACACTTTTATTTCAGTAGGATAGGCAGACAATAAATGAGGAAAAATAAGATAATTACAGATAAGCAATATTTACTGCAAAGAAAATAAAATAAGGGGATAAGAATGATGGGAGTTGAGGCTGGGCGCAGTGGCTCACGCCTCTAATCCCAGCTCTTTGGGAGGCTGAGGCGGACAGATCACCTGAGGTCAGGAGTTGAAGAGCAGCCTGGCCAATATGGTGAAACCCCGTCTCTACTAAAAATATAAAAATTAGCCCAGCATGGGAGTGGGCACCCGTAACCCCAGCTACTCGGGAGGCTGAGGCAGGAGAATTGCCTGAACCTGGGAGGTGGAGGTTGCAGTGAACCAAGATCGTGCCATTGCACTCCAGCCTGGGCGACAAGAGCAAAACTCCATCTCAAAAAAAAAAAAAAAAGAAGAATGATGGGAGTTCTTTGCTCTGATTTAGGTAAGAGTGGTCTAGGATGACTTCTTTAAGAAGATGACATTTGAGCAGAAATAATGAAAAGGATCTTAAATTACAAGATAAGAAGGAAGAATGTTCCAGACAGAACAAAGAGTATGACCATGTAGAGTGGGATGTCAATAGGTGGCACCCCTGAAGCTCAGGATGGGACAGGCACTTATTACACAGCACCAGTCCTAAACAGAATGAATCAGGTTCCTTTTGAGTATGCTGCTGCCTCTCCTTGTCAGTGTCCTCTTTTTTTTTTTTTTTTTTAACTCCTTTCTGCTGCCCAAAAGCACCCCTTTCCCATTCTGTGAATTCATCTGTGCTTCCTGTTCTCAGCTAGTTCTTGACTTATTTACCTGACAGATTTAACCTCAGAGAGGGTCTTGCTATGTTGACAGCCCAGATTGGTCTCAAACCCCTGGCCTCAAGCAGTCCTGCCTCAGACTCCCAAGGTGCTGGGAAGATGGGCAAGAACCACAACACCCAGCCTGTTTTTTTGTTTTTTTGTTTGTTTGTTTTCATTGTCAGAACATCGTTACTCAGTTCTGTTTGGCCTTTGCCCACCACAAATGTACTAAAAAATAACAAATTGTGAGCCCACAAATCATTAGAGCTCTATAATTTTCTCCAGGTATTGTAGCACCACCGCCCCCTAATTGTGTTTTACTCCAAAGGTTTTTATATTTATACCTTTGCTGATGCATTTCCTTTGAACTTCATCTGAGTTCCTGGCCCTGGTTCTGAATGTTTCTTTTTCTACCTCATGTTTGTTTGGTCAAGTTCTCTTAGGAAAATAAAGAATGGTTTGAGATTTGACTGTAAAATGATGAGTCTCTTAAATGTGATGGGACTCACCCTGTTGTCCTTCAGGTAAGTCATCTTGGGGGAGAACATGTTTATTTCTATGTAATTTAGCTGCTTGTGGCCTCAGCTCTTCCAAACAGGGGTTTATTTTTCTCGGTTAACAAGTCCAGAGGTAGACAGTTGAGGACTAGTGAGGCGACCTCATAGTGTCGTCGGAGTCCCGGGTTCTTCCTGTCTTTCTGCTCTACTGGCCTCAGCATGTGTGGTTTACAGTCTCTTTGTTCCATCCCAGAAAGGAAAAATAAGGAAAGAAGGCATATTGGATTTTACTGGCAAGCAGAACTTTGGCACATATCTTCAGGAGGCTCTGTTACACCTCATTGTCTAAGACTGTGTTACCTGGCCATCCCTGGGAGGTTGGGAGTGTTTTGGTTGAACATGTTGCTGCCCTGTACAAGAATCAGGGTTCTGGTAGTGAGCAAGAAAGAGATGGATGCTACGAAGGCCATTAGCAGTGTCTGCAGGGCTCCTCCGTGATACTTTTGCTCAGAACTTTTCAACTCCCTCTTGTAATTTACCCTCAACACCATATGAGCCAGAAAAAGAAATCAGGTCTCATAAACCATATTGTTTAGCTTGATCACTTCCTTAATTTGCAGAATCATTCATCAAACCTTCTCCCAGTAGCAGAGATTTGCTGCCGCTAAAGATACAGAAAGAAGGTCCAGCAACGAATTATAATAGCCAAAGACTACACAACTCTATTCAGCAATAGATGACTAATTGAACAAACTATAGTATATTCAGCTTTGAAAAAAGAATGAACAATATCACTGTATCCTGCTATGGAATTGTACCCTGGGTATATTGTTAAGTGGGGAAAAAAATAAGGTAGAAGAAGTTTGTACTGTATGCTAGCGTTTATCTTAAAAGGCTGTGTGTCTTTGTATCTGTCCCTTCCCTACCGAAGATAAAACTAAAACAAACTTCGTGTGTGTTTTTGTTTTTGTTTTTTTGAGACGGAGTCCTGCCCTGTCACCCAGGCTAGAGTGCAGTGATGTGACCTCGGCTCACTGCAACCTCCACCTCCTGGGTTCAAGCAGTTCTCCTGCCTCAGCCTTCCGAGTAGCTGGGATTACAGGCACGTGCCACCACGCCTGGCTAATTTTGTATTTTTAGTAGAGACGGGGTTTCACCATGTTGGCCAGACTGGTCTCAAACTCCTGACCTTGTGATCCGCCCACCTTGGCCTCCCAAAGTGCTGGGATTACAGGCATGAGCCACTGCACCCGGCCTACAAACTTCGTTTTTAAATGGTTACCCTTAGAGAACAGGATGGAAGTGACAGGGAAATAAACTAGTTTTTCCAAATATGCCGTTTTGTGTATTTGACTTTGGAACTCTTTTAAGTATTTTACCTCATTATTAAAACAAAATTAATTTTTTAACCTTTTTAAAAAGTTGCAAAAATTATGTAGAATTCCAATGTACACTTTACCCAGCATCCCTTAATGTTGACATTTTATATAACCATAGTATAATGATTGAAACCAAGAAAGCAACATTGATATGATGCTCTTTAACTAATCTACAGACCTTATTCATATTCATTCCTTCAGTTTCCTAGAAATATTTTTTTTTGGCTCAGTATCCACATTCCATTTAGAAGTTAGGACTCCCTAACCTTCTCCAGTCTGTAACAATTCCTTTGTCTTTCTTTATCTTTCATGACCTTGACACTTTTGAAGGGTACTGACCAGCTGTTTTGTGGACAGTTCTCAGTTTGTATTTGCCTTATGTTTTCTTATGGTGAGATTTGAGGTTACGCATTTTAGGCAAGAGTATCTATCATAGAAATCATATTACATCCTCCTCAGTGCATTTTATCAGGGAATGCATGATATGACCTACATCTTATTACTTGTGATGTAACTGATTACTTGGTTAACGTGCCATCTGCCAAGTTTTTCCACCATAAAATAACTATTTATCTCTAAAAATTAGTATCTTCTGAGTGAATATTTTGAGACTCTTATCCTGGTTTTCATCCTACTTCTGTCCATTAATTTTAGCTTCCATCAATGGTTCTTGCTTTCAGTAAATTATTACCATGGTGTTTAGCTGATGGTAATTTTCTATTCTCATCATTCCTTCTACATTTATTAATAAGAGTTCTATTATAACAAAGTTGTCCTTTGTCTCCCATTTATTTATATCAGTATTGACTTGTGGATATTTCTTTTATTTTATAATCCATTACTCTATTTTGTTTTCAAGTTGTTCAGATTTGGCCATTGGTAGCTCCTTCACATTGGCTTCTATATTTTTTTGACATACTCCCATCGTTTTTTGAGTGCTTCCTTACTTTCTGGTACCATGAGATGTTCAAGTTCATGTTACATTTTTCCTGCCCCCCGCCTTGGAATTGACCATTCTCCAACGATCCTTGCTTGCTTTTACTTGAGAATAGCATTTAGAAACCAAGCTCTGGCTACTAGGTATGCCCACTGCTACTGGAGTGTTATTGCTTCTAGAACCTCTGTGCACATGGAGCTAGGAAGCAGATGTATGCATACTTACACAAGCACTTACACCACACAGCTATATTTATTCTGTATATATTCATCCATAGTGAATTTTCTGATTACAGTGCGGCATCACAGCGTTCATTATAGTCTCCTCCTCTTCCTTATTTGTAACTTCTTTCTCTGGCAGGATGAAGCCTGGACCTTGTTATCATAACACAGTATATTTACTCATTTATTTCATCCTAGTATACACATCAAGTAGTTTTAGAATTGCTAACCCATATTTTGTGAAAAATACATTTACCAGAATATAATGTTGGTCTATAATGGATTTTGGGCTTTAGTATTACAGTATATAATCAGAATACTATTTGCCAAAGTTGCTTAGTTTAGTTGTTTTCTTCACCACCTGCTTCAGTGTGGTTAAATTAATAGGGGGAAACATCAATTCCTAAAACTCAAAAGCAAAATGAAACAATTGAATCTAGCTGTGTATCAAGTGAATAGCATATAACTCACAGAAAAGGATTATTTCAAGGGTCTATATTTGATGTTTATACATTTTTATTTCTATATAATTTCATTTTGCAACTCCAGCGTACCCTTTATCCAGATTCACCAGCTGTGTTTACAGTTTGCCTCATTGACTCTATCATTTTTGCCCTTTCGCACTCTCTCCTTTGTGTCTCTGTCCCTTTCTTTCTCTGAGTACATGTATAGATACCGACATCACTTTTTGACTGAGATATTTGAGAGTAAGTTGCAGGCACTGTACCCCCTTGTCCCCTAAATACTTTCATTGTGTATTTCACTCAGTACAAGGACTTTCTCTTGTTTATTCACAGTTCAGTTCTCAGAATCAAGAAATAAAAATACTGTTCTCCAATCCACAGTTCATATTCAAGTCTTATCATTTATTTCAACATATTTTATAGCTGTCATTTCCCCAGTCCAGGATCCAATCCAGGATCACCCATTACCTTTAGCTGTCGTGTCTCTTTAGTCTCCATTAATCTGGATCAGTTCCTCGGTTTTTCTTTTTATTTTATGACCTTCAAGCTTTTGAAGAGTACTGGCCACTTTTTTTGTAGGTTGTCCCTCAGTTTGAATTTGTCTGTATTTCCTCAGGGTTGGATCTAGGTTTAGTACTACCACAGAACTGACACAGCCATCTCAATATATCACATCAGGAATAACATGGTGTCCATTTGTCTGATGATGGTAACTTTGATCACTTAGTACAGTGATGTCTATCAGATTTCTCCACTTACAAAGTTTCTGTTTTTCCCTTTGAAAATAATAAGTAATTTTGGAGAAATAAATTGGAACTGTACCTATTCCTCATCAAAGTATCATCCATTGGTTTTAGCATCCATTGATTATTTTTGGCTGAATCGATCATCACTTTGATGGTTACAAAGTGGTGATTTTCTGTTGCTCTGAACTGGTTAGTTAGCATTCTACTATAAGGAAGAGTGTTCCCTTTTTCTCCCATTTATTTATGTCAATATGAATACATGGGTTCTTTTTTTATGTAGTGAGTTATAATCTGTTACTATCTTTATTTCGATGTTCTGTTCGTATAGTTCTAGACTTAGCCAGTGGAGTCTCTTCAAGCTTTAAGTGTTATTCTCATATGTCTCTCTCATTCATTGAGTACTTTCTTACATCTGACACAGTAATATGTTTCAGACTTATCCTATACTTTCTCTACCGCAGCCCTAGCTACAGTTAGCCATTTCTCTAGCACACTGTGCCTCTTTTGTATAGAGAATGGTTTTTAGTAATCAAGATTCAGGAGTTAGGTGCGTTCATTGCTACTGCAATGATGTTTCTTCTAGGCCCTCCCAGTGGACGTAGCTGAAATACACACAGAAAGAGAGACTATAAATATGCATATGTGTAAATATATGCATTCATTTGTATATGTGTGTATACACACAAGTGCATACATAAACATGCATATCCATATCTATTTCTGTACCTTTATGTGTATGTATGTGTGTGTATAAATACACATGTACACCTAACCATGAGTTAACACTGATACCTCCAGTTGATTCTAGCACCACAGATTTTATTTTAGTTTTCCTCCTTTCCTTATTTATAATTTCCTTCTCCAACAGTGAAAGCCCTTACTTTTGCTACCGCCAGTATCTTTACTCATTTGCTGAATCCTAGATTAAACAGAAAGTAGTTTGAGGATTGCTAACCTTGCAACTATAGAAAAGAAACCTACTTTGAAGTGTGTATTTAAAACACTGTACATACTTAGCAGGATATAACCCTAAGTGGCTGGGGGAGAGAAAATCTTGCATGTTTTTGGTAATTATGTTTTAAATGAGTTGTAATGGTATTGGTTTTCTAAAAATGTTATATTATGGGACAAATCAAATGAGTACTGATATTGGTGTGGTTGAAAATTGAGTTTTTCAACATGGTTAAAGAAATACAAATGTGAGGTTGATGAAACTAAAATCCCTCAATCATAATTTGAACTAAAAATATCAGTATGACCTCATGATGTATTTTGTTTTATATATGCATATGTTTATATACACTGTGCACACACAAACACTTCCTATATTTGCCCACTGAGTAGGCCCTGGAAACCATGACCATCCCTAGTAGCAGGGACCACCCCTAGGACATCCAGATTGTTTTCTGTAAGTTTTCTACTCCTATCTATGACTAGACTGTTTCTCAGCCACTTGCCCTGCAGCCTGGCAAGAGAGAGGAAAAATTAGCTATTCCCATGCTATGAAGACCTTTGCTCTGGTCTTCCTGGTGACTCTGCTGTGCACAGAGAGCCCAGGGTCTGTTCTGCTGCCCATGCTTGGTGGCCTCACACATAAACCCTTGCCTGCCAGCTATGTGATCCTTCCTCAGTGGGGTCTGGATCTCCCAGGAGGTGACCAGCATTGTTGAGTCTAAGAAAGTTACAGTGGAGAACAAGTTCAGCCCTCCCTCATGCCCCAAGAACAGCTTGGTAAACCAGGATGTATTGGTTCACTTTCACACTGCTGATAAAGAAATACCAGAGACTGGGAAGAAAAAGAAGTTTAATTGGACATACAGTTCCACATGGATGGGGAGGACTCAGAATCATGGTGGGAGGCAAAAGGCTCTTCTTACGTGGAAGCAGCAAGAGAAAATGAGGAAGAAGCAAAAGCAGAAACCCCTGATGAGCCCATCAGATCTCATGAGACTCATTAACTATCGTGAGAATAGCATGGAAAAGACCAGCCCCCATGATTGAATTACCTCCCCCCCGGGTCCCTCCCACAATGTGGGAATTCTGGGAGATACAATTCAAGTTGATATTTGGATGGGGACACAGCCAAACCATATCGCTCTGCCCCTGGCCCCTCCAAATCTCATGTCTTCACATTTCAAAACCAATTATGCCTTCCCAACAGTCCCCCAAAGTCTTAACTCATTCAGCATTAACCCAGAAGTCTGCTGTCCAAAGTCTCATCTGAGACAAGGCAAGTCCCTTCTGCCTATGAGCCTGTAAAATCAAAAGCAAGCTAGTTACTTCCTAGATATGATTTGGATACAGTTATTGGGTAAATACAGCCATTCCAAATGGGATTAATTGGCCAAAACAAAGGGGGCCCATGCAAGTCTGATATCCACCAGAGCAGTCAAATTTTAAGGCTCCAAAATGATCTCCTTTGACTTCAGGTCTCTCATTCAGGTCATGCTGATGCAAGAGGTGGGTTCTCGTTGTCTTGTGCAGCTCCACCTCTGTGCCTTTGCAGGGTACAGCCTCCCTCCCAGCAGTTTTCATGGGCTGGCATTGAGTGTCTGTAGCTTTTCCAGGCACACAGTGCAAACTGTCAGTGGATCTGCAGTTCTGGGGCCTGGAGGATGGTAGCCCTCTTCTCACAGCCCACTAGCCAGTGACCCAGTAGGGACTCTGTGTGGGGGCTCCAACCCCACATTTCCCTTCTGCACTGCTCTAGCAGAGGTTCTCCATGACAGCCCCGCCCCTGCAGCAAACTTTTGCCTGGACATCCAGGCGTTTGCATACATCTGAAATCTAGGTGGAAGTTCCCAAACCTCAATTATTGACTTCTGTGACTCTCAGGCTCAACACCATGTGGAAGCTGCCAAGGTTTGGCGCTTTCACCCTCTGAAACCACAGCCTGAGCTGTGCGTTGGCCCCTTTCAGCCACAGCTGGAACAGCTGGGACAGGGCAACAAGTCCTTAGGCTGCACACAGCACAGGGACCCTGGGCCCAGCCCACAAAACCACTTTTTCCTCTTCGGCCTCCAAGCCTGTGATGGGAGGGACTGCCATGAAGGTCTCTGATATGGCCTGAAGACATTTTCCCCATGCTCTTGGGGATTAACATTAGGCTTCTTGTTACTTGTGCAAATTTCTGTAGCCGGCTTGAATTTCTTCCCAGAAAATTGACATTTCTTTTCTATCGCGTAGGCTGCAAATTTTCCAAACTTTTATTCTTTCCTTCCCTTATAAAACTGAATATTTTTGACAGATCCCAGGTCACCCCTTGAACACTTTACTGCTTAGAAATTTCTCCCACCAGATACCCTAAATCATCTTTCTTAAGTTCAAAGTTCTGCAAATCTCTAGGGCAGGGGCTAAATGCCACCGGTCTCATTTCTTAAACGTAACAAAAGTCACATTTGCTCCAGTTCCCAACAAGTTCCTCATCTCCATCTGAGACCACCTCAGCCTGGACTCTGTGTGGCGGCTCTGACCCCACGTTTCCCTTCTGCACTGGTCTAGCAAAGGTTCTCTATGAGGGCCCCACCCCTGCAGCAGACTTTTGCCTGGACATCCAGGCATTTGCATACATCTGAAATCTAGGTGGAGGTACCCAAACCTCAGTTCCTGACTTCTGTGACCCTCAGGCTCAACATCATGTGGAAGCTGCCAAGGTTTGGCGCTTTCACCCTCTGAAACCATTCCATATCTCTGTCAGCATTTTGGGCAAAGCCATTCAACAAGTCTGTAGGAGGTTCCAAGCTTCCCCACATTTTCTTATCTTCTTCTGAACCTTCCAAACTACTCTTCCAACCTCTGCCTGTTACCCAGTTTCAAAGTCACTTCCACATTTTTGGGTATCTTTTCAGCAATGCCCCGCTCTACTGGTACCAGTTTTCTGTATTTGTTCATTTTCATGCTGCTGATAAAGGTATATCCAAAACTGGAAACAAAAAAAGGTTTAATTGGACTTACAGTTTCACATGACTGGGGAGGCCTGAGAATCATGGCAAGAGGCGAAAGGCTCTTCTTATGTGGCGGTGGCAAGAGAAAAATGAGGAAGAAGCACAAGTGGGAATCCCTGATAAAGACATCAGATCTTATTAACTATCACGAGAATAGCACTAGAAAGACTGGCCCCTGTGATTCAGTTACCTCCCCGCTGGCTCCCTTCCACAACACATGGGAATTCTGGGAGATAAATTCAAGTTGAGATTTGGATGGTGACACAGCCAAACCATATCACAGGATATGCAAATTTTGGGCACCAAGATGAACTTCAGGCTTTCTTATTGCAAGGAGGACCTCTGTAACACAGTGGACCAAGTGGTAGGAGGTGCCTGGGATCCACCCTGCTCTAATGCTATTTTCCTGTACGCCCCAGTGGCCTCTTTTCTGTCCCAGCACTTACTGGGCTTCTTAGTCTTTGGGTCACTTTAGTACTGAATTATAGGAATTCTGGTGTCATTTTCAGCCATGAGGTTAGGGGAAGAATGTGGGCAGGGTATGGATGGAGGCTTCCTTATCCAGGGATTCTGGCACTGGGTGAGCCCCTTATGCGCAAACATAGAATTCCTGCTTAGACTTACCCCTTTCTCTGGGTCCAGTAACTTCAAATCCAACTCAAACAGCCTGGCCTCAGACATGGGGGACACCCATTGCTTGCAATTCTGGACTCCAGGATCAAGATCATACGGCAGGAGCAGAAGTACAAGGCTCCAGTCTTGCTCTGCCACTAACTCACAGAGGAGCAAGGGCCACATTTCTTACTGCTCTGGGCCAAGATAAGGAAGGGCCCTGGGTGTCCAGTGATACCCGCAGGGCTCACTCACATGGCATGGCCACCTCTTCCTCTCGGTGTCAGTAATCACCCCTCTGCTTGCTTACTTGGGGGAAAAACATTTCCACTAAAAGAAACTAGGACTCCTGGAAACAAAATGGCTGAAGCCAGGTCTGGACAGGAAATGTATAAGAGGAATGTAGAATATGTTGAAAGCAAGGGAACTATCAAAAGACTACTAGTCTTTGATATACAAACATGAATGTACACATATCCGTACCTATTTCTTTATCTGTGTATGTGTATGTATATGTGTGTATATATACATATACACCTAACCATGAGTTCATACTGATACCTTCAGTCCATTCAAATACCACAGAGTTGATTCTCATCTTCGTTTTTTCCACATTTGAGTAGGTCATGTTGAAGGAACTCAGGAGCCAACTTAGTGAGGCTCCTATGGGCCAAATGTAAACAGCAATAAGAATAATAACTGCAGTTCAGTAAAACATGGCAGATATATTTAAATGCATGCCTTCATTGTATCCCATAAAGAAGTAATTTTTAAAAAAATTTCATTGCTCACTTTTTGGGATGTGATTTTGGAAACTGATTACATAAAGAGATAGCTTGCCCCGCCTATATGAACTGTACATTAGGGTAGCCCCTGATGAATTAACAGATCTAGGCAATGATCATCAATTCAAAAGAAAGATGACCAGATACCATGTGCCTCTTGATGGATATTCAGATGCTCAAATCCTAAGCTGATCAAGTTCCAAGGTAGAACTCCTAGTTCAGAGAAAATACAGGGAATAAAGGTACCTGTTCAGTGACACAGCAGAAATGCAGTTGTTTTTAAGTGTGGCAAATGATAATATATATTTTATAAGAGTTTGTATCTTTAGAAATGTGTATTGAAATATGTAAGGATGAAACAGTATCATGCTTAGGATTTACTTTGTAACAATCTGGGAGGGTGGAGTGTGGTAAAAATAAACAAGATTGTCCATAAGAGGTCATTACACTGTCCTGTATTTTTGTCTATGTTTGAAAATTTCAGTAGCAAAATTTTAAAAATAAACTTTCAGTGCTACCAGCTCCGAAGCATATCTTCCAAGAGGACAGGACAGCATCCTGGGAATGTGTGCCACTCACAAGGTGCCTTGCACAGACCACAGCGGGGCGGGGGCACAGGATGGGACACCATGTCCTTCTCGTTGCTTTATCCCTGGCACACAGTAGTCAGTACACAATGGGAAAAGAAATGAATGGCCACGGAGGTGGCAGTCAACCTTTGGGTATGAACTGTGTTCTGAAATCAGTCCCATTACTTGTGACCGAGAGCTGGCCACTCACACCACATGACATGTAAGCACTCCCCTATTTCCAGGGCTGCTGCCGTTTTATATATATGGTGACGTGATGTATATGACCCTCCTTCTTCCCAGGCTCAGGCCCGATGTCACCGCATAGGCCAGAGCAAAGCCGTGAAGGTGTATCGCCTCATCACTCGAAATTCCTACGAACGCGAGATGTTTGACAAGGCCAGCCTAAAGCTGGGTCTGGACAAGGCTGTTCTTCAGGACATCAACCGAAAGGGCGGCACCAATGGGGTGAGTGTGATGGGCCTACTCTGGAGTCTTAAGGAGCATTGGTCGCACAGCCCAGGCGGGCTTCTCTTACGGCTGTTTCAGGGTTCACTTTCACTGCATTGAGCCAGCCCTCACATCATTATTGGGTAATTCCCTACAACCAGGCATGATTCAGAATCAGGTCTCTGTGTTTTCTAGGTGGTTAAAGAAAATCTGTAGAAGCAGTTATGAGGTAGGATTGCCCAGCTTGGTGTAACATTTCAGTAAACAGTTTTTAACTGTGCCCATTAGAAGCTAGTAGATTTAACATTGTATTTGTATAATTTAAAAAAAAAAAAAAAAAAGTTTAAAAAAAAAAAAACCTTGAATTTGTTACTGTGCCTTATCTCATACCTCAGACTTTGAGCTTTGAGAGTGTACTCGGCCCCTAACAGTGCTCGGCGTATTAGAAACATAAAGTGCGGGATGGTCAGTAAACAAATGAATAAATTAGCAGCTTAAAATAAGGCAGTTAAAGTATTTTTCCCCCTCTGAGGGCATAAGAATTGCAGCTAAGATTCTTAAATTGTCTTAAAGTATAGGCAGACAAAGCAGAATATCTCCTTAATCTCTGGGCTCAGGGCATCAAAGATTGGATGCTTAAACTTTCTAAATGAGTTGTCTTTAGTCCAGATGTTCCATATCCTCTTAGCTATGCATATGTTACTAAGTATAATACTTCAAGTTAGTCATGCAGAGAGTCATGGAATTCTCTCTTGTGATTGATATAAAGAGAACCAGATTCTTAATTAGAACCAGAAAAGGGTGTTTGGAATCCCATTTCCTGTTTTCCTCAAGAGTTGAGAAGATCACATTTGTCATGGGATCTTTTTTTTTTTTTAGTTGAGAAATGACATCATTTACAATACTAATATATGTATTTATTTAATAATGAATAAATCATTGTTCTGCTTGTTTGGTACATCTGGAAGTTTTTAAAGATACAGGCTTTAACTAAAATATAAAGATGTCAAAAATACCATCTTCAATGGTGCATAGTTGTAGTGGCTTGTGACATTTGATAATAACCAACGTCCTGAAGAATGTTAGGGACCTTGGATCATGTGCTTGGCTTTATTTCAGAGCTGCCTATAGAGGACTGTCTGCCTGCCCTCCCCAGAGTATCGCATCTGGGTTTTCACTAGCTGAAGTTTGTTGCCCACGTCCTTTGTTCTTCTGACATGCAGTTCGTGGAGGAACTATGCACTGAACCACAAAAACCAGATTTGAGGCTGTTTTTCTTCTATACATTTTCCACTTTGTGAGTAGCCTTTGGTGACCTGTCCAGGTACAGCAGCTCTCAAAAATGGAGGTGGAGGACCTACTCCGGAAAGGTGCTTATGGAGCCTTAATGGACGAAGAAGATGAAGGTTCCAAGTTCTGTGAAGAAGACATAGACCAGATTCTGCAGAGGAGAACGCACACCATCACCATCCAGTCTGAGGGGAAAGGGTCCACTTTTGCCAAGGTACAGGGCCTTCTCCCCAGAGCTGTTGGGGGTGGGAGAGAAAAAAAAATGTTTATTCTCTGAAACCCATTAGCAGGGCTTCCCTTTCTCTGAATGCAAATCCTAGAAATTGGCTGCAGATTTAGTCTGTGTGCCTATCTAAAGATATAGATCCTTAGAGGAGGAAGTCAGTCTGAATAGGGAGTCAGGGGCTATACAAAGAAAATACCACTCCTCATCTTTGAGAGCTGATCTTTAACAGACAGAATAAACACTCCTATTCCCAGTTGGCTCTATTTGCAAGGACTGCTCTGAAACCTTCCAGTGGACATCTTGATTTCCTTATAGACCACTTCTTGATCACCGATAGAGAGTGGAAGCTCCAGTGAACACTCCATTCCCCAAACTCAAGCAATTAGTTTGTTTATTTAATGGGAAAGAGATTTTACTTAAAATTCCCAGCTTCTAGTCTGGGTGCCTCTTTTCTCCGCTGTTGAGGCCACTGGATTTAAAACTTAGATCACTCTCAGGTTTCCGTAGCCACAGCCACTGCTGAGTCCTGTGAGAGCTTTGTGACCTGTTTGATTAAATCTCCTGTTTGGTGACACCTGGAAGTTTTTTAGTGGGATGTTATGTGTTTTATAAGGAGAATATGGGTGAACGATCCCTTGTCTCTACACCTCATACTGCCCAGCCCAGTACCTTTTCCATAGCAGACATTTGGTAACTGTTGCACTGAAAAAAAATCTAGAAAAGTTTTAAGAGTTAACTCTTTCATAGGGAACTAGACACCAAGTGGCACCTTGCCATTGTCTTCCAGGGTTTGCCTTCCTGCTACCAAGCTTAAGCTCCAAAAAAAATGATCCTTTCAGTTGAAATTGTAATTTGCTCACCCAATCTTTAAAATAAAAGGAAAAAAAAAAAAGAATAACCTTGAGATTTTCCCATTCATTTTGGAAGCCCTGTTAAGGGTTTGATTTTGAATGCAAATAGATAATAGACTTAGGTTTCTCCTGTATTTGAAGTAACACTGGTGTTTTATTAGTTTGTACTGTGTTCAAGCACAGTTTATTAATTCTTGTCTTCTTCACAGGCTAGCTTTGTGGCTTCAGGAAACAGAACAGATATTTCCTTAGATGATCCTAACTTTTGGCAGAAATGGGCTAAAATAGCTGAACTGGACACTGAAGCAAAGAATGAAAAGGTACAGCATAATAATATTTTATTCCATGGAACATTCACTTATGTCATACATGATAGTAAATTCCTACACAGCTCAAGTCATTATTTACTCTTGAGTCTTGGTTCTTAAATGATACTTGTACCATACTTAAAATATGCCTGGCGCATAGACAACACTCAGTAAATCTTAACTGTTGTCATTTTTAAATGGCCATTCAGTCTGTTGGGCACCTGGGAAATTAGATGAAGGCAATTAGAACTGGAACCGGACACAGGGTCAAGTTCAGGCCTCTGTCTCAAGCCAACATTCTGTCCCTTGCATGTGACTATTTTATTTCTATTTCAACACTTCCTGTGAGAGAAACTTCACACATAATAGGAAGAAGGAAAAAGCATGACAAAAGTTTGTTGGCTTTACCTCCATTCTTTCAGTGTCTCTTGTTTTCTTAATTCTAAACATGAGAAAGAGAATGGACTTTGGAGTGAAACCAGAGTATGCCTTTGGATGAAGTACTTGACCCCCACTGAGATTAGTAGAAGAGGAGTTGGTGAGGCCCACACTGTGGGGTTACAAGGTAGCATTTGTGGATATAACTGGCACCAGTGCCCAGCCCACTGTGAGGCACCTGTTAAATGTTGGTTTCCCTTCCTTCATCTCTGACCCTGTCACCTCACTTCAGGATGAGTGTCTTCTCAGGTAAGTATTGAACTCTCATGGTTCCACAGACCCAGGAGACAGTCCCTCCTTGTAGCTAGCTAATTCAGTAACCAGCACCCAACCAGAACCACCACAGGTTGCTTAATCCACCCTCTTTTCTCCTATAAATAGAAATGCTGATTTTCTTCGTTTAAGAAGATCCTACAGTCCCCTTTAGTAACCTGTTCTAAGTGTTTCACAGTGTCACAATCAAGAAACTACTGTGTGTGCAGGACATTGGGTCCAAGCCGGGGAAGAAAGCACGGTGGCTCTGTAGCCAGGCAGAAGCAATTGGAGCCTTCTTTGTTGGGAAGCACAGTGATCAAAGCAGGGATAACACTGGACATTTGTTATCTGGGCTGTGTGGAGTACTCAGGAAGTTAGCCTGGCTTAGGAAAGAGGTATAGGGGGAAGGAGTGAGGAGCAGGAAGCAATGGAGACTATAGAAGACACATGGCCAGGGGAGCCATCAGAATGACCGAGGCTCCTGAGCTGGAGATGGTATTTTCGGTGAAAGGCAAAGGGTTAGTGGATAGAACCAGTCGAAGGCAGATAAATATGCGTTTGTCTTCAGAAAGTTGCTGAGCAGATGGAATTCTCTGGCTTGTCTTGTCTCCAGAGTGCAGACTGCTCTCTGCATGCTGGGCAGAACAGCTGGGTCTTCACCACTCCAGGCTTTCTTAGCAAGAGCTGACCACCACTTTGGTCACTGGGGGGGCCTTGCCTGCCCACACCCCGGGTAGAATGACTACAGAAAGAACAGATGGTGACAAGTAGCACTGGGGGTCAGGGAGCACGCCAACTTGAGCAAGTCCCAGAGAATCCTGTCTGCTTGTCCTGTGGTCATGGAGACAGCAGGTGTGCTGGGAAGAGCCCTTCAAATGCAGACTTGCCTTCTGCATTTCACCATCCTGTCCGTGTCCCACCTCTGTCTGTGCCTTTTCTTGTGCCACACTCCTTCTTCCCTGTCCTTGGTTAAGGCTCCCCTTGAAGTGCTGGAGGATGAGACGGGCATGGTTCTATCCCAAATGTGTCCTGGGGATACACTTATGCATTGTGATAGGAGTAGAGAAAAGAGGACTTTCTTCCCAGTAGTCCTCTCCATTTCTAGGAAAGCTTAGTGATTGACCGACCTCGCGTGAGAAAGCAGACCAAACACTACAACTCGTTTGAGGAAGACGAGCTCATGGAGTTTTCAGAGTTAGACAGCGACTCAGATGAAAGGCCTACGAGATCCAGGCGCCTCAATGACAAAGCCAGGCGCTACCTCCGAGCGGAGTGCTTCCGGGTAGAGAAGAACCTGCTCATCTTTGGGTGGGTATTGGCTCTGCTTGGTTTTGTTGTTGTTGTTGTTGTTGTTTGTTCCTCTCTGTTTTTCAGTCCCCAAGGTTTGTCTAGGATGTCTCTCCAGTCACCTTTGGGATTATAGGGCAGAGGGGGATCTGTTGGAGCAAGAGAGAACCATGCCTTCTGCCCAGAATCCCTCAGTCACCATATGCTCTGCAACCACAATGCAGACATGCCATGGTTTTCTCATATGCCTGTCACAGCAAATCTCTGGTACTAATTTGCTGTCTGGTACTGATTTCCTGCTTCCCCCCATCCCCCAAGGATATATGAGGAGTCCACACAACAGATGTTATAGTCAAGGCATGATTCGTGCGGGGCTTTGACTCTGGTAGAAATCAAAGGTTCAGCTTCTGTGAGCTCATCATTGCTTTTGAATAATGCTGCTGGACTCTTTAATTCCAAATTTATTCCCTGCTCCCAGTATTTTGGTCCCTCCGTGTTTAACATTGTAGTGGCCATATGAAGTTCTCAGTGTCCAACATCCACCTTAGTGATATTTAGTGTGCTACAGTCAGGTGGTCCTCAAAGGCCTTTCAGGACAAAGCCCTTGGGATGATTAACAGACCTACAGAGAACAAAAGCATGTATGGCTCTTGTTTCTTCTCCTGTGGGGAAGCTGCATGCATGGCCTGGCCCATCCTCCCTCCAACACCTGTCTGTATGTCCACTGTCAGCTGGGGCCGGTGGAAGGACATCCTGACTCATGGCCGATTCAAATGGCATCTGAACGAGAAGGACATGGAGATGATTTGCCGTGCCCTCCTGGTGTACTGTGTCAAGCATTATAAGGGGGACGAGAAGATCAAGAGTTTCATTTGGGAACTGATCACACCTACCAAAGACGGGCAAGCCCAGACCCTCCAGAACCACTCAGGTGAGAGGTGGCAGGGCCACACCTAAGAAGCACAGATTCCCATGCACTTCATTCCCTCTTCTCTGCGGGGCCGTGTGGCTGTGCTTTGGGAGACTTCTCTTTCTCAGGTGTTTTTCAGAATGTTACCAGTGGGAAAAGATGTTGCTTTCAGTTCTGCCTCAGAATCTCCCAGTGTTACCTGTGATATTTTGTTTAAGTACAACTGGGCCCTCTTAAAGTTTCCCACATCCGGTCCTACCCACTAACCTGAATCTCACATGGGATCCCCCTCTGAATTAGGGATGCACACCCAGTGCTCTCTGACTTGCCTTCTGCATTTCACCATCCTGTCCGTGTCCCACCTCTGTCTGTGCCTTTTCTTGTGCCACACTCCTTCTTCCCTGTCCTTGGTTAAGGCTCCCCTTGAAGTTTCAAGTCAATTACTCCTTTTCTCCCAGCCAGGTTGTAGTTCCCAAAGGGCACAGGTTATGTTATACCTTTCTTAATCCTCACAGGGTACTTGGATTCTTACTGACAGACTAAGTGGTCCTGGAGTTTGTTTACTAAGGAGGAGACCAAGTGCATGGCCTTCCCACCACCACCACCTATGGGCTAAGGAGTAGGGTCTGCTATCCAGACCACAGCCCAACTCTGTTCTAACAAACCCCAGTCCAGCTCTGTTCTAAAACTCGTGTTTAACCCCCCCTGGCTATCCACTTGCCCTATGCTCTCTTTCTGTTTCAGGCTTGTCTGCCCCAGTCCCTAGAGGGAGGAAGGGGAAGAAGACGAAGAACCAGCTGCTAATCCCAGAGCTAAAGGATGCAGATTGGCTGGCCACCTGCAACCCCGAGGTGGTCTTGCATGATGACGGCTATAAGAAACATCTCAAACAGCACTGCAACAAGTGAGTGTCCCTCCTCCCATACCCTGTTGGCAGCCCGGCTCAGACTGCTTCGATTCCTGGGAACGTCACAGGGAGACCGCTTCATGCTCTTGTGCTGCTTCCATGCAAGGTCTAGAAAGACAGGATGCGTTATCTGTGGTCTCAGCTGGGTCAGAATTCATGTTACAGGTCCTGTAACTCCTTTAACAGTACCTCTGCTCTCCCACAGAACCTGGCCCCTCTGCCATCGCATTGTATATACCCCTGAGGATTTTTCTGTTTTGACTCTCAAAAACCAGTCAGTTCATCCTCTGCCCCTGAGGTCACATTAACAAGGGCAGAACATTGTGGCCTTAGTCGCTGCCACTCTTAGCCTCCTCTTCCAGTTTGCTGTTGCCATTCATGGCCTTCAGTTATTTGATAGGCATGCATTTGAGGTAGTATGCTTTGTGTCTGTAGGCTAACAGCTGGGGGCAGCAAAAAGAAAACAGTGATTGAAAATGAAACTTTGGGCTGGGCGCGGTGGCTCAAGCCTGTAATCCCAGCACTTTGGGAGGCCGAGACGGGCGGATCACGAGGTCAGGAGATCGAGACCATCCCGGCTAACACAGTGAAACCCCGTCTCTACTAAAAAAATACAAAAAAAAACTAGCCGGGCGAGGTGGCGGGCGCCTGTAGTCCCAGCTACTCCGGAGGCTGAAGCAGGAGAATGGCGTAAAACCCGGGAGGTGGAGCTTGCAGTGAGCTGAGATCCGGCCACTGCACTCCAGCCTGGGCGACAGAGCGAGACTCCGTCTCAAAAAAAAAAAAAAAAAAAAAAAAAAAGAAAATGAAACTTTGTTCACATGTAGTTTAGTCTTGGGGACTTAGGGCATTCAGCGACAAAACAGTGGCAAGTTTGCATATGGATATTTGCACCACTGTGCAATATATCTGACCCTTGGAAACGATCTAATTCGTGTCAAAGTCATGCAAGAGTTATCTTCCCAGAATTCCTGGTAGGCAGTGTGAGGGCCTCCAGTTGCACACCTCTGATAATCAAGAATTTATTACCTTATAGGTTAAGAGCTTTTGCTTGGGTTTTCCCATCTCCCTGTAACATCTTCTTAATGATTCTGCAGTTGTTGGGTTGTGTGGTGTTGTTTTTTTTTTTCTTTTACAGATAAAGTTTAATCCTTTCCCTTGATCACCTCAAATACTTGAAGATAAGTCTCATGCCCAATACTGTAATAAAAACTATTGTACACAAAAGTACAAGCTCTTCAGAGACAGCAGTAAGCACTCAATGTGTTGTTATTATTAGCACGATTATTATTTTAGCCATGAAATTATCATCTAAAGAACTTTTAAAAAGTGAAAAAGCACTGTTTCAAATCCAAGCTAAAAGCAGACAGGATAATGGTTATCCACTGGGGGTGGGATAGTAACTGGAAGGGAATACCAAGGGGACTTAAGGGAAAATAGTCTGCTTCCTGATCTGGATGCTGAATACACATGTATGTTTTGTTTGTAGGAATTCTTTAAGCTATACATTTTTGCATTGTGCACGTTATGGAAGTATATTTCACATCAGTAAAATACTTTTAAAAAGAAAAAAAGGATATGTCGCCATCCAAAATATTAATGGATTGTTTTCTTTGGCTAAACCAAGGGCGTTACAAAACTGCTGCAGCTGTGTGTCCCTTTGAGTTCAGATGCCAGCTGGGAGGAGGGGCTGGCTAGAAGGAATTGTCCATCCATCCTCTGAATTGATTTCCCTTCCATTTGGAGGAGAATTGAATACTATTGGCTTTAAATTCTGTTCTCTCATGCTGCAGATATTGTCGGACATCAACACATTTGTTTTTCTTTATGGAAATGGAAACAGCTCTCCCTGTCTTAAGGAGACAGACATTTTCAGGAAAGCCCTACTTTAATTGAGCTAAGTCTCAGCAGGCAGGACTCTGACATTCTATTCCAGTTTTTACTAAGGAGGCTGTCAGCTATGACCATCTACAAATTAAGGATTGGCAGTGGTTGTAAATTCCTAAGAGTTCTTATTCTCTGGGCTTTAAAAATAAACAAACAAACAAACAGGTTGGGTGCGGTGGCTCACGCCTATAATCCCAGCACTTTGGGAGGCCGGGACGGGTGAATCATCTGAGGTCAGGAGTTCAGGACCAGCCTGGCCAACATGGTGAAACCACATCTCTACTAAAAATGTAAAAAATTAGCCAGATGTGGTGGCGGGCACTTGTAATCCCAGCTACTCGGGAGGCTAAGGCAGGAGAACAGCTTGAAGCCGGGAGTGGGAGGTTGCAGTGAACCAAGATTGCACCATTGCACTCCAGCCTAGGCGACAAGAGCAAAACTCCATCTCAAAAAATAATAATAATAATAATAAATACTCTCAGAATTATTTGAGTTGATTGACAGCTGAGATGAGAAATGGTATACCAGAGATAATAAGGGTTCTCTGCAATCTATAAGTTCTGACTTTGTGTTTCCACTTACAACTTGAGCCCACAGGGGCACTTTCTACCCAGATCTAATAGATAGAAATTGTGCTTTCTTAGAGACCTTTGTCATAGTCCATTTTCTGCTGCTATAACAGAATACCACAGACTGGGCGTTGGCTCATGACTCTGCAGGCTGGGATGCCCAAGAGCATGATACCGGCTTGTGGGCAAGGGTCCTCCGATGGCGAAAGGCATTACTTTTGTTACATACCTATAGCATCCGGCAAGATGCAGAGCATATAGTAGTTGCCCGACAAATACTTGCTTAATTGCTTTGTCTGAGACATGTTTGATGCATTCCCGTGGAGCCTGATTGTGGTCCATACAGAATAAAAATGAATTGAGCACCTCAGAAGAGAAGACATATTGCCATGAAAAATAGACACTTGCCTTTATTCATTTGTTCATTTAACTGTGTACAAGTGAAACTGTTTGAAAGCACCACTGTTCACCCTACTCACTCTTCAGTACCTGGCCTTTCAGAAGCCACCTCTGCCTAACAGGTCACTGTGGCCACATGGAAGGGGTGAGTACTCTTAAAGATGAGAAGCGCTGTCTGTTCCTGCTGCCCCCTGTGGCTCACAGGATGATCTAACAGATAACTGATGTAGTCATTTTTTTTTGTAAAATGGGAATGAGCATAATAATGTCTGCCATAATGTTTTGTTTCTCTAGTGCCTTCTCTTCTATTACTTCATAAAATATTAACTACATGGGAATGTCCAGAATTTCCCAGTGTTAACTTGGGCATGTGGTTCACAGATAGTTATGGGTTCTAATTTGTTTGCATTAATGTGTTCAACTTTCATAGAGTACTTTTGCGAGTCCGGATGCTGTACTACCTAAAAGCTGAAATACTGGGAGAAGCAGCTGAGAAAGCATTTGAAGGAACTCCTGCCAGGTAAAGCAAATCAAACTTAACATGTCAACATTAAAGAATTGACATAAAATGCCTATTCATGGAGCTGGCCAAACTTGCCTGTGCTTAAAGAGGCCCATGTTCCTCCTGCCCCCTGCCCAGGACCAGTGACCCAGATGGGAGAACAGGCAAGTAGAATAAGGACAATTCATCAGGTCATCTACAAATAAAATAAAGGAGAAAACCATTTCTTAGAAACCTAGCTTTTGGTGAGTTAGTTCATTTTATTTCCCTCGAAAGTGTTGTAAATTTTCTTTTAAAACAGTCATTTACTGTAGAATGAGTGTCAGTTACTGATCTGACATGTATAGACTGGAAGTTTTACCCACCATCCCATTCTTAGCGATAGTACTCATATACGTATTTCTTTTACTTGCTGATCATATGAATATGTGCGGCCTATTTGATTTGTTGCATGTTAGTTTTGCAAATTAGTGTTTTGAAAGCTATAGAATCCTGTGGGAGTATCCCAAGATTTCCAAGAGTGAGGCTACCAGGTTCTCAGCTGGCCCTTAATAAAGCTGTCAGAAAGACCCAGTTTGTAAATGGGGCCACCAGGTGCAGTTTGCTAGCCCTGTGCACACCTGTCATTCCTAGAGAATACCAGGAGTGCTGATATTCCGATTTTGTGTTGAGATTACCTGGGGCCATGTTTTCTTCTTTCTCTTGCTTTCCTTTGAGCAATGCTAGTGTCTCTAGAGTTCATAGGAGCTCTAAAGTAAGACGGAGGGACATAGACAACCCTACCCATGGGGCAGCTTGTAATCAGAGCCAGGCTTCTCAGCAACTGTTGTCACTTTTTATGCCTTTCAGAGTCACTGTTGTAATTTCCAGCAGGGATGGGGAGGTTGTGTGTTTGATAGACAGGTTCAATTTGAGTCATATAAATGCAGCAGAATTCCGCCTGATAATTTCCATCAGGTGTTACCTGGCAGAAGTAGTCTGAACTGACCGCTGTCATGTGTAGGAAGTCATAGGTGGTAGCTAGGTAGAACACAGAGAGAGTAAATCCGCTGCCCACCCTCTTCCTTCCTCTGCATTCCTCTGTCTCTTACTGCTCCTGTTAAGGTTGAATACCTTCTTGTGGAGAAGTTGCCATGAGACATGAACAGCAGTTCATCCCAGAGAAGTCATTCAGCCATGGCACTGTGCAGGCAGAGCCATGGATCCCTGGAAAGGTGGGGATCAGGAAACACTATCCCTACAGAGGAAGCTGGGCCTGGTAGGGAGCATTCAGTCCTGTGTCACAGTAAGAGCCTGATGGAAGAAGAAACTTCGGAGGCAGCTGGAGAGGGAGGGAGAAGCCATCCAGGTGCATGCTATTCCCTAAACCCCAAAGCCTTAAAGAGCGAGGACTGTACTCAGATGAATGAGGACAGTGAACTTAGGGTTTATATGAGCTCTCAAAACACAGACAGAAACTCAGAGAGGGGCTAACACCTGCATGTCTGGCCTAGGGTGAGTTATGTGCATCCCTTTGGCCAGGAGCAATGCAGTTTTTGATCATTTTTAATCTAATAGACCACTGCCAGGAGGTGCCACCTGTTATGGCACTTACCCTCTGAAAGGCCTCCTGATATACCCACTTGTTCCAGAGTGGACTCTTATTCTTAAATGGTACGTAAGATCTCTACTTGTTGCGGCAACATACTGAGCCACGATGATTTGGGTACTATTTTAAACATTCAATCATGTATGAATTCAACTGTTGGGGAAGCTCTACCTTCAGATGTCCAATATATCAATGGCCTTTGCTATGGTTCACATAAGGTGCACATTAGAACTCCATACATGTGGATCCCAAAATGCCACCCTGGACCAACTGACATTGGGTTCTCCAAGAGGTGCTTCAAGACTGTGTCAGGCTGTCAAAGGTGGAGCCTGGAAATCAAGTACTTATGCTTAAATCACTCCCTAAGTGATTCTCATGCAAAGCTCTGGTTCAGAAACGATGACCCACAGCCTTCCTAACTCTTTATTGTTTATTGTTACCTTAGCATCTCAGCATGCCACTAGGACTGTGGCCCAATACCAGGGTTGGGCCAGTAGCTTTTGTGTTGTTTTGAGTCTACGCCCTTCCTTCCCTAGGGAGCTGGATGTGCCTCTGCCCGACATCGACTACATGGAGATCCCAGTGGATTGGTGGGATGCTGAAGCCGATAAGTCCCTTCTCATTGGCGTGTTCAAGCATGGTGTGTATTTCTCTAAAGGCGTTCCCTTCTGGATCAGTTTCCCCCAGGAAGGATGAGTTCAGCCACTCTAAGCTCGGCATGTTCCTGCAAAACTCCATCATTCTGTTACACATTCATCTCAAAAAGTAGAGCTTCACCACTGCCCCGTTGGAATTTCCACCAGATGAATATATGGCTCACAATAATACTGCAAATATTATATTACTGAGGAATATTCAGGCCACAAAGAACCTGTTTGGTGTATATCTTCCTCCCTTGCTTGTCCATGCTGTCAGATATGGGACTGCCTCTAATAGTCCCAATGCCTGGCACATAGTAGGTACCTTGAATGAAGGAGTAAATAAATGGTGGGAAACGCTAAGTTTCAGTATTTCATATATGTGCAGAATTATAAGGTCATTCTAGATAACCTATATATTCCTAGTATGTATCTTTTACTCCATTGGCATTTAAAAAACTAAGCACAGGGCCGGGCGCGGTGGCTCACGCCTGTAATCCCAGCACTTTGGGAGGCCGAGGTGGGTGGATCACAAGGTCAGGAGATCGAGACCACGGTGAAACCCCGTCTCTACTAAAAATACAAAAAATGAGCCGGGCGCAGTGGCGGGCGCCTGTAGTCCCAGCTACTCGGGAGGCTGGGGCAGGAGAATGGCGTGAACCCCGGAGGCGGAGCTTGCAGTGAGCCAGGATCGCGCCACTGCACTCCAGCTTGGGCGACAGAGCAAGACTCCGTCTCAAAAAAAAAAAAAAAAAAAAAAAAAAAGACATTTCATCTCATTGTACAGGATGAGTTTAGCAGATAATGCTATAAAGACAAGAGAAGAAACAGCCTCTCTTCTCAGTGCTAAGAGACTAATCCTAAGCCATAAATGCAAACTCTGCATAGGGCCAGATCAGTTTAGTTGGATGGTTACGTTGGAGTCAACTTAGATGAGGTTGGACAGATGCCTCATGGGCCCATCCTCCTTGGCACCCTCCAGAGTCAACAGATCCTGCCCCTGCCTGGCTGCTACCTATTCCATGAGCTTAGTCTTAGACCTGTCCTCGTCTAGGTAGCACATCTGACCACCCCTTTCTAATCTTAGCCCTCATCACAGTATAACCAAGCACACACAACATGTCTTACCAGGTGACAGCTTCTCAGATACTCAGCCATTTTCAGAAAGCCAGTCTGTCTAGTGTTCACTTTTCAGGGATATTGTGTCAGGAAGCCCTCTTCACTTCACCTGCATGCCTTGGTTCAGTATGAGCTGTAGGGCTGCAACCATTTTCTTTGTTAAGAAACACATGACTGTTCGTTGACTGAGGTTTTGTGAATATTTTTTTTTTTTTGAGACGGAGTCTCACTCTGTCGCCCAGGCTGGAGTGCAGTGGCCGGATCTCAGCTCACTGCAAGCTCTGCCTCCCGGGTTCTCGCCATTCTCCTGCCTCAGCCTCCGGAGTAGCTGGGACTACAGGTGCCCGCCACCTCGCCCGGCTAGTTCTTTTTTTTTGTATTTTTTAGTAGAGACGGGGTTTCACCGTGTTAGCCAGGATGGTCTCGATCTCCTGACCTCATGATCCGCCCGTCTCGGCCTCCCAAAGTGCTGGGATTACAGGCTTGAGCCACCGCGCCCAGCCTTTTTTTTTTTTTTTTTTTTTTTTTTTTTTTAAGAGACAGGGTCTCACTCTTGTCACTCAGGCTGGAGCACAGTGGCATGATCACAGCTCACTGTAGCCTTGAACTCCCAGGTTCAAGTGATCCGTCCACCTCAGCCTCCCAAGTAGCTGGGGCTACGGGTGCACACCACCATGCCTGGCTAATTTTTTTTTTTTTTAATTTTTTGTAAAGAGGGGAGCTCGTATGTTGCCTAGACTGGTCCTGAACTCCCAGACTCAAAACAGTCCTCTTGCCTCCACCTCCTAAAGTGCTGGGATTACAGGCGTGAGCCACCATGCCTGGCCTTGTGGATCTTTTAGTCCATTCCAGACATAGCCTGCTGTAACCCTGTTAAATGAGATGAATATAGCCATGGATCCATCTCCAAGCTGACCCCATTAGCACTGGCTTAGTTATTGGTTGGAGCTTTAGCCTGCAGCAAGAAGGCTTCTGTGGCAAACCTATTCTAAATGATGCCCTTGACAGCTCAGTTGGGTTGAGTGACTACTGCCCCTCCAAGGTAGCCTGGATCTGTGAAATTTTCCATGACATACAGACTTTAGTATTTCTGTTGATATTCTTAGAGAGCAGCTTATAGACTAAGTGAAAAGAGGCAGGCAGCGGACACCCCCTCACAGGCCTGTCACATTGCTGTTTGTCTTTGTATTGCTGTTGCAGCTCCTACTGGCCTCTTTTCAGTACAGTTGTTAGGGTTTTCTAGGGGACTAAAATAGTCATTCTTCCTCGCCTCCAGCTTCACACCTAATTGAGAAATAAAATTACTGACTCTGTCTCTAGGCTTCAGATCCACACATGACAAGAGAAAGTCTACAGAATAGAAGCTTGCCCAGGTCAGAGAGGGTCCCAGCATGTTCCATGCCTGAGCACAGAGTGTGAAGGTGGTATACTCCTGGACAGTTGGCCTCCCTCAGTAGTAAGGGGACAGTAAGGGAAGGATTTCACCATCTCACCTGTCATTTAAATTACCCCTCTCTTCATGAGGAGCAGGTGGAGAAACTGACTGGAACCTCCTTAAAAGGAGTATTGGGGAAGTTTCTGTTTTGATGTGAGCTGAGACAGGAACATGGGGAAAGGGTGAGAGCGATTCTTCTTCCTATGACAATGATTTGAAGAGAAATAATCTAGGCAAAATCGACTCATCTGGTCAGTTATTTGTTCAGTCTGTACCGTGTCAGGCCCTTTGCTAGATACTGACTATATAATGATGAGCAAAAATAGATACAGGTTCTGCTCCTAGGAAGCATACGACCTCACGGAAGACTTAGAGCAGTCAAGTAATTGCCGTAAGGAATAAGTGAGTAAAGAACATAAGGCACTGCAGAGCTTCTCATGCCAGGTAACTCATGTGGGCAGCACCTGTCATAGAGATGGCAGGAGAGCCACTGTGAATTTAAAAGATCAGCTACCCACAGCTCCTCAGGGAAAAGAACCAGGTGCTACCTACAGCGTGAAGGATACAACTGCATCAACAGTAATATGAGAACAAAAACCAAGATAGAGATGAAATACCAAACACAGTAAAATCAGGTTTGTTCCTAAGAGCCAGGCTGGTTCTTACTTACACTCAGCTCTTCCATCTCCTGTCATGGGGACTCTGCCTTTTATGTGGCCAAATGCTGTCTCATTCTAAGAGTACGTTAGGTTCAATAAAATAAATCCTCACTCATAGACTTTATCAAACTGAAAATGAGGGTTATTAAAATTGTTTTGCTTCCTTTTTGAGGCCCCTGTTCGGGGTCAAAACACTGTCTGTTGTTAACTTTGGGGTGTGATGAGGAGCAATTCCAAAGCCCTGGCCAGTGTGGATTAAGATTCGTACTGAGTTTGTGATACAGAGGCCACAGGTCTGTCTTAATGCAATAAACAATCATCGTAGTTCTCTTTATATTTCAGTCCTGCCATCCATCATGTTGTTCAGCTTCCCTTTCCAACACATGGGATAAAAGTGAGCTATAAGAAAACAAGGCCCACTAAGGACATAACAAGGTATCCAGTGTTGAGGATGGGGGAAGAAGTTGCAAAACCAACTCACAGGAAGCAGCAAACAGAATTGTATCTGTACAGTTGCATCTTTTCGTGGACACTGAGTATTTCTGTAAGCCATTGTTTATTGGTCAAACACTACTCAAAGGTGTCCACTTTAGCACCAGGATCTTTCCCTGATAGTCTTATAGGATCTCATTAATCTTAAATAAGTTTTTTTTGTGTGTTTCTTTTGTTCTTTACTAAATAAGGAAAACAAAAAGACTAGTGCCCAAAGCAAATATTGTGAGTTTCTAACGTGACTTCGGGCATTTCTCACCACTTTTGATCAGGTTATGAAAGGTACAATGCCATGCGAGCAGACCCAGCACTTTGCTTCCTGGAGAAAGTTGGGATGCCCGATGAGAAGTCCCTTTCTGCAGAACAGGGTGTTACGGATGGGACTTCAGACATTCCTGAAAGGTGAGAAGCCACGTGGGCCAGCCCTGAGGTGACGTGCCATGCCACTGATCTGTGACCCCTTCCTCATACACCCAGCACACTTTGTATCTCTTCCTCAGTGTCTGGCATCTCCCTACACCTTGCCACACCGCCGCTGTTTTTCATAATTTGAACCAAATACCGGTTCCTGTTCCTCATGAGTTCCCCAGGCTGCCCACCTTTCTAAAAGCCTGCCCAGCTTTTTAACCATGCCCATCCCTTGTCTGGTCAGAGGATTCCTGTGGAAGAATTCAGACCTCCCATGCCTGGCAGAAAGCTAAGAACAGACACAAGCACAGCCTTCCTGAGTTTGAACTAGTTCCTCAGCTGAAATTCCAGTATTGTGTAAGGATTGCGTAGTCCCTGAGCAAGATGGATTTAGGGGCCGCTCCTTGATGGCCATGGCATTTCAGCTTGTCCGTGGATGCTGTGCAAAAAAGTATGGAAAGCATCTCCTTTGACTGATTTTTATTTACTCTTGACATGAATACATAGGAAAACTAAATAAACAGCTAAAAATTGTAGTTCTTCAAATTATATCTATATTTTTGAAAACATAGCTTTTTTTTTTTTTTTTTTTTTTTGAGATGGAGTCTTGCTTTGTTGCCTAGGTGAGAGTGCAGTGACACAATCCTGGCTCACTGCAACCTCCGCCTTCTGCGTTCAAGCAATCCTCCTGCCTCAGCCTCCTGAGTAGCTGGAACTACAGGCACGCACCACCATGCCCAGGTGATTTTTGTATTTTTAGTAGAGACGGGGTTTCACCCTGTTGGCCAGGCTGGTTTTAAACTCCTGACCTCGTGATCTGCCCACCTTGGCCTCCCAAAGTGCTGGGATTACAGGCATGAGACGCCATGCCCGGCCAAAACATAGCATTTATCTCTTAGCATTTATCTCTTAGTTTCTTCCCAAAAGTAGCAGATACTGCTGTGCGTTGCCCAGGACTGTGGACAGACCTGAGAGTGTGGCACTGCCAGGAGCCCCTAACTATTTGCTCAGGCCAAGAGAAGTGTGCAGGGCATTTTCCATCTGTCCTTAACCCCTCATGATCACTTCAGCTGCCCCAGCATGTTTCTTGAGGACAGATAACAGAGATGCATTCTGGGAGATGTTAACAAAGACCCATATGACTGGTGATTCTCATGTTACATTCAGTGATTCAGGGAAAACACTCCCTGGATGGGTGCCTGAATGTGGCATAAAGGCTACTTTTTGTGGATTGGCTTTTCTTTCTACGGTTAAGCAGTAAAGCCGGAGCTTATCTTGCCTCTAGGACTTGAGCAGCAAGGACAAGAATATTTGGGACAAGAATATATCAAAGTCAGTTTTTTGGGGGGTTTTCTTGGTTTGTGTGGTTTTTGTTTGTTTGTGTTTTTTGAGACAAGGTCTTACTCTTTCACCCAGGCTGAAGTGCAGTGGCATGATCTCGGTTCATTGCAGCCTCCGCCTCACGGTTTCAAGCAATTCTCCTGCCTCAGCCTCCCGAGTAGCTGGGATTACAGGCACCCACCACCACGCCTGGCGAGTTGTTATATTTTTAGTAGAGACGGAGTTTCACCATGTTGACCAGGCTGGTCTCGAACTCCTGACCTCAGGTGATCCGCCCACCTCAGCCTCCCAAAGGGCTGAGATTACAGGCGTGAGCCACTGCACCCACCCTCAAAGTCAGTTTTTAAAAGAATCATGAAAAAGGTAGGCATCAGCAGTAGTTAAGCTTACAAAAGAGAAGACATTAGGCAGCTGAGCTAGCGTCAAGGGTCTGATGGTAACAAGGGGAAAATGTCCTTGTTAACCAGTGACTACAGAGCTTCCTTCCAAGCCAAGGAGTGATTTTTGCCAAATGTGATTCTGTGGGAAGATTCGTCCTACTGTGACCAGGGAGTTGCAACATTAGGCCTCATTTGATGTGCACAGCCTTCAGTTTCTAGAGTGTGTTCTTTTATCAGAGTCACTTGTTCAGATGAGTCTTGATGGGCAGGAATTAACTTTTTCTGAACTTGCCTGAGTAGACATGAGCCTCATGCTGCAGTCTCAGTTGAATAAAGGTCCTTGCCTGTGGAAGTGGTGACTGTTTGGTGATAGTTTCTTTCATTCTCAGTGTCTCTTGAGTTCTCCCACAAGAGAGGGAAAAACTAAGACTTGGAATGCCTGTGGTAGAAGGGATCTATTGTCAGCCCTCCTTGTCTGTGGATGCAGAACTCTCAGACACAGAGGGCCAACCAAGGGACTTGATCATCTGCCGATATTGGTATCCCTGAGGATCCGAGAACCAATCCTCCTGGATACAGAGGGCTGGATACAGAGGGCTGACTCAGAAGTCCTCCTTTATTCATGGAGGATACCCGAAATTTCAGATAGTACCAAACCCTGTATAAACTGTGTTTTCTCCTATATAAACATACCTATGATAAAGATTAATTTATAAATTAGGGACAGTAAGGGATTAACAACAACAATAATAGAACAATTATAACAATATACTGTAATAAAAGTTATGTAAATGTGATCTCTCTCTCGCCCTGTCTCTCCCCAAAAATATCTTAGTGTTTTTGGACTGTGGTTGACCAGGGTAACTGAAACTGTGGATAAGGGGGACCTAGGTAGTATGTGATGTGTTTTTTTTACTTTTATTTAGAGGCAACACAGACAAAGAAGACAATGCTGAGGACAAAGTAGATGGCCTCCAGAAACAAACGGTGAGTCAAATGTGCAGTATTGGTTGTCTAAACTGTCTTTCATATTAAGAAAGAAATTCCTATCTTGGTAGTGATCTGGGGGAACTTGATTGCATTGCTACAGTTACATTGCATTTTCCTCAACATTTTATTATAAAAACTTAAAATATACAGACTGCAATTGCATTTTTATTCTAATTAAACTTTTTATTTTGAGATAACTATATATTTCAGAAGCAGTCACAAAATATAATACAGAAATTACATATACCTTTTATCCAGTTTCCCCTCATAGTGGCGTCTTGCAATATTGTAGTACAGTATCACAATCAGGATACCGATATAGATAGAGTCAAGATACAGGACATTTCCATGACCACAAAGATTCATCCTGTTGCTGTCTTATAACCATATCCTCTTCCTTCTGCCTTCACCCCTCTTGAAATTCCTGGCAACCACTCATCCGTTCTCTATTTTTTATGATTTTGTCATTTTAAGAATGTTCTATAAATGGAATCATACAGTATGTAAACTTTGGGGATTGGCTTTTTCACACAGAATAATTCCCTGGGATTCATCAAGGTGGTTTTCTGTATCAACAGTTCATTCCTTTTCACTGCTGAGTAGTATTCAGTGGTTTGGAGGAACCACAGTTTGTTCAACCATTCATCCATTGAAGGACATCTGGGTTGTTTCCAGTTTTTGACTATTAAGTCCACTGTAAACATTTGCATATAGATTTTTGTGTGAACATACATTTTCATTTCTCTGGGATAAATGCCCAGAAGTGTAATTGCTGGGTCATATGATAGTTACATGTTTTGTTTTTTAAGAAATTGCCAAATTGTTTTCCAGAGTGGCTGTACCATTTTACACTGCCACTAACAATGCATGAGAGATCCACTTTCTCTGTATTCTCCATCCTCACCGGCATTTGGTGTGGTCACTATTATTTACTTGAGCCATTCTGGTAGGTGCGTATAATATCTTGTTGTGATTTTAATTTGCATTTCTCTGATGGCTAAATGATGTTGAACACCTTTTATGTGTTTAATCGCCATCTGTATATCCTTTTCAGTGAAATGTTTATGTCCCTTGCCTGTATTCTAATTTCATTGTTTTAGTGTTGATTTTCTAGAGTTCTTTATATATTCTAGATACTAGTCTTTTGTCAGATACGTACTTTGCAAGTATTTTCTCCCACCCTGTAGGTGTGTGTTTTTAGGGAGGATCCCTTGAGCCCAGGAGTTCAAGACTAGCCTGGACAACATGGTGAGACCTTGTCTCTAAGAAAAATGTTTTTAAAAAAATGAAAAATCAGTTTGGTGTATTTGTGGGTTCTATTTCTGAGTTCTCCGCTGTTTTCCATTTATCTATTTGTCTTTTCCTCTGCCAGTAGCACATAATCTTGAGTTCCGTAATACCATAAGGTTTAAAATTTGATAGATTGATACCTCCCACATTTTTCTTCTTTTTCAAAATTGTTTTTGCTTTTCTTGTTCCTTTGACTTTCCATATAAATTTTAGGATAATCTTATCCACAGAAACTGTTGCTGGGATTTTGATAGGCATTGCTTTAAACCTTTATATCACTTTGGGGAGAATTGGCATCTTCATTGAGTTTTTACAGTACTGAATCTTACTATATACCTCTTCATTTACTTTTTTTTTTTTTTTTTTTTTTTTTTTTTTTTTTGACTTAGGGTCTCACTCTTTCACCTAGACTGGAGTGTGGTGATGCAGTCATGGCTCACTAAAGCCTCGACCTCCCAGGCTCAAGTGATGCCCGCAGCTCAGCCTCCCAAGTAGTAGGGACCACAGGTCCTACCACCACACCTAGCTAATTTTTTCTATTTTTCTATTTTTTGTAGAGACAGGGTCTTGCTAAGTTGCCCAGGCTAGTATGGAACCCCTGGGTTCAAGCATTCCTCCCTCTCCGGCCTCCCAAAGTGCTGGAATTACAGGCATGAGCCATTGTGCCCAGCCCTTTTCTAAGTTTTTGAGGTGGGAGTTTCTATATTATTGATTTGAAACTTTTCTGCTTATCTAATACATGCATTTAGTGCTATAAATTTCCCTCAGCCTTGGTTTAGTTATGTTTCATTAATTTTGCATTGTGTTTTCACTTGCATTCAGTTTAATGTATTTTTTTAAATTTCCCTTGTTCCATGAATTATTTAGGTGTTTGTTATTTAGTGTCCAAGTGTTTGGAGATTTCCCCATTAACTTGCTGTTACTGATCTCTAGTTTGATTCTATTATAATCATTCTATATGATTCCAGTTGTTTTAAATTTATTAAGTTTGTTTTATGGCCCAGGTTATGGTATATCTTGGTATACATTCCATGGGCACTTGAAAAGAATATGCATTTTGGTGTCGTTGGATGCAGCATTTCATAAATGTTGACTAGGTCCTATTGGTCGATGATGATGTTGAGTTTTTCTGTATCCTTACTGATTATCTGTCTAGTCGTTTCATCAGTTGTTGAGAGAGGAATATTGAAGCCTCCAACTATAATTGTGGATTTATTTATTTCTCCTTTCAGTTCTATCAGTTTTTGCTTCATATATTTTGCAGCTCTGGTTGGTGCATACACATTGAGAATTATATGTTCTTGCTGGGCACGGTGACTCATGCCTGTAGTCCCCGCACTTTGGGAGGCCAAAGAAGGCAGATCGCTTAAGGCCAGGGGTTTGAGACCAGCCTGACCAACATGGTGAAACCCCATCTCTACAAAAAATACAAAATTAGCCAGGCATGGTGGCGCATGCCTGTAATCCTAGCTACTTAGGAGGCTGAGGCATGAGAACCACTTGAACCCAGAAGGCAGAGGTTGCAGCGAGCCATGATCGTGCCACTGCACTCCAGCCTGGGCAACAGAGCGAGATTCTGTCTCAAAAAAATGTATAGAGAGAATTACATGTTCTTGGCAAATTGACCCTGTTATCATTGTATATAATGTCCCTCTTTTGTCTCTGGTAATTTTCTTTGCTCTGAAGTGTACTTTATCTGATAAATTAATATGGCTACTTTCCCTTGATTAATGTGTGCATAAATATAATTTTTTTATTCTTTTACTTTCAACCTGACTTTATTGTATTTGAAGTAAGTTTCCTATAGATAGCATACGAGTAGATCATAATCTTTAATATGCTCTGCCAGTCTCTGTCTTCTAGTCAGTATTATTCAGACCATTTATACTTAATGTAATTATTGATACATTAAAGCTTAAGCCTGTCATTTTATTGTCTTTGTTTTCCCTGATTTTTTATTTTTCCTGCCTTCCTCTGATTTACATGAGCATTTTGTATGATTTTATTTGATTTATCTATATTTTTTAGCCTTTTAATGCTTCTAGGTGTTTCGTAGATTTATATGTAATGTATCACAGTCTACTAATACTATCATTTTATCAGCTTAAGTGAAGTGTAGAAACCTTACATTTTTGTTCCTTTATCCTCTCCCATTTGTGATATAGTTGTCTTAACCATTTCTTATCAGATAATGGTAAAAATTTTTGCCTCAACTGTCAAACATCGCTTAGAAAACTCAAGAGGAGAAGGAAAGTATGCTATATTTACCCATTTTTTTTTTACTGTGTTCTTTTTCTTCCTAGTGTTCCAAGGTTCCTTCTTTTATTGTTTTCTTTCTGTTTAGAGAAATCTCTTTAGCTGTTCTTTTAAGGTAGACTAGAGAACTGTCAGTTCTCTTAGTTTTTCTTCATCTGAGAATGTCTTAATATCCTTCGTTTTTCTCATCTGAGAATGTCTTAATGTCCCCTTTATTCCCCAAGGATATTTTCACCAAATGGAGGATTCTGGGTTGATAGTTCTTTTCTTTCAGCTCTTATGTTCTGCTGCTTCCTTCTGGCCTCCATCGTTTCTGATGAGAAATTTGTCATTCAAGCTCTTTTCCCCTATTGGTAATGTGTCTTTTCTCTCTTGATGCCTTCAGGATTTTTTCTTGGACTTTAGTTTTCAGAAGTTTATGATTTTATGTGTTTATGGATTTCTGTGAGTTTACCCTATTTGGAATTCACTCATCTTCTTAAATCTGATTTCTGTCTTTTGCTAAATGTGAAGCGTTTTCAGTCATGATTTCTTCAAGTATTTCTTCTGCCCTGTCCTCTTTCTCCTTGCCTTCTGGGATACCAATAAAATGAAGATTAGATATTTTGTTATAGACCCGTGGGTCTCTAAGGCTCTGTTCATTTTTTTTTCTGTTATTCACATTGGGTACTTTCCATTTTTCTGTCTTTGAGGTCACTGATTCTTTTCCTCCTCCATTCTGCTGTTGAGCCTTCTGTTGAGGGTTTTGAGTTTTCATTTTTTGTTTTGGTTTTTGTTCCAGTTTATTGTACTTTTCAAACCTAAAATTTCCCTTTGAATCCAAAGATTATTTGGATCTTTGTTTCTTTGCTGAAACTTTCTGTTTTTTTCATTTGTGGCAAGCGTGTTCAGAATGGCTCACTGATGACTGTGTTAAATTCTTACATCAGATCATTTCCTCTCAGCATTGGCCTCTTTTGTCTTTTTTTCATTCAGTTTGATTTCTTCTTGGTTCTTGGTATGTGATTTTTTTATTGGAACCTGGACATTTTGGACATTATATTGTGAGACTCTGGATCTTATTTAAACATTCTTTTTCAGCATCTGTCTTGGCAGGGGAACAGAGGTGTGGAGATGGGGGGCACCTTGTTTCTGGGAGGTGAAAGCAAAAATTCATGTTCCCAGTCTGTTCCCATTAACCCCTAAAGGGGATGTTTCTCATTTCTTTGAGCAGGGATGGAAGTTTAGCTCCACCATGGGTAGGGGTGGGGAACCTCATTACTACCTGTCAAGGTTGAAAGTCCTGACTTCCTGCTTAGCTTTTTCTGATACCACCCCAGCAAGGGAATGGGGTACCCTATTACCAACCACCTGGAAAAAGTAGAAGTCTAAGCTCCCACTCAGCTGTTGCTGCCATTGGGTAGAGTTGAGACACAGTTTCTTCTGCCTTGTTAGGCTGGGGTGTAACAGTTATTGTCTTAATATTTTCTGTGTTCCTAACCTGCTAACCTGCCTCTTCCTAGTCCTTAACTAGAGAAAGGAGGAAGCAGGCTTGCTTCTTTTTTTTTCTTTTGAGATGGAGTTTTACTCTTGTTGCCCAGGCTGGAGTGCAATGGCATGATCTTGGCTCCCTACAGTTTCTGCCTCCCAGCTTCAAGTAATTCTCCTGCCTCAGCCTCCCAAGTAGCTGGGACTACAGGCATGTGCCACCATGCCCAGCTAATTTTTTTGTATTTTCAGTAGAGACGGGGTTTCACCATGTTGACCAGGCTGGTCTCAAATTCTTGACCTCAGGTGATCCACCCGCCTCAACCTCCCAAAGTGCTAGGATTACAGGTGTGAGCCACTGCACCCGGAATTTTTTTCTGAGGGCCTTTTTTGTCTGCCTCCTTTACCATTTCCAGGTAGCCTGCTTCTTGACCTCCAAATCTAGGATATAAGAAGCCAAAAAAAAAAAAAAAAAAAAAAAAACAGGGTTTTTTTCATCATGTCATTCCTTGGGTCCTGAGGTCTCTAGTTTGTCCTTTTTTTCACCTTTCAGAGTTTTCTTACGCTTGTTTCAAATTTAATATCTAGAGGGTTTAATTGTACTTAAAGAATAGGGAAATGCATCCCAGAAGCGGCAGTCTGTATTGCATTTTTAAAATGAGTTTCTGAGATTTTGCGAAAGCAGACTGAAACCTTACCTGGGCCCCAGCACCATGTGACCAAATTTTCTCTAGCATTGAGTAATAGAGCAAATGTTAGAATGTTATGGATTCTGGATCCCAGAAGTTACTGTAGCATTGTCCCCAAGTGACTCCCCTGCGAGGGTCCTCCCTCTTCTTCTTCTGATTACTACCCAAAAATTATCCATTATTTTCCATTCTCTTCTGTTGATTCTAGCTTGCAGAATGTATTGTATTTACTTACTTTGGCCTCCATCAGCTCTGACCCCTGTAACAGTAACAGTGGCATCCCTTTCTTAAAATAGATAATAGTAATTTTTCAAAGATGTGTTTCCCTGTGTCCTCAAGCTTTGAGAAACAGTGGATTGAAGCAAATCAGCATGAAGCTTCAGACCCCGGTAACATGAAGGAAGTTAGGTTCTTGTCTTGACAATTCAAATCCATGTTCTGGGCCAGGTACAGTGGCTCACGCCTGTAATGCCAGCCTTTGGGAGGCTGAGGCGGGCCGATCACGAGATCAGAAGTTCGAGACCAGCCTGACCAACACGGTGAAACCCTGTCTCTACTAAAAATATAAAAAATTAGCCAGGCGTGGTGGCATGCACCTATATTCCCAGCTACTCAGGAGGCTGAGGCAGAGGTTGCAGTGAGCCAAGATCGAGCCACCGCACTCCAGCCTGAGTGACAGAGCTAGACCCCGTCTCAAAAAAAAAAAAAAAAAAAAAAAAAAAAAAAAAAATCATGTTCTGCCATTTCAGTCCCTAGTTAATATTATTTCTTTTATGTGTAATTTGGGGTGTGTTTTCCCTGTAGAAACAACTCAAGTACCAAAGAAATGAACGTAATACCTTATTCTCATATGGAACTTGACTCTTTTCAAACCAGTTACTCCATTTGTTTAAGTTGATCCTCACCTCACCCTGTCTTCATTTGAGGGCTGAGAAAACTTTAGGCCCTCCCTGAAAGTTATAGGACTTGACCAAATTCTCACAACCACTAGATGACAGAGCTAAGACTTGTAATTCTCTAGATATGCCAGCATACTTTGTTGTAGTCAAGTATTCTTTTCATAGTCCAGACAGTAGAGAGTATTTCAGGTGTGCGTTTATGCCCCTTCCTCCCAGCAGCAGCTCCTGTGAAGAGGCCAGCCTCTGAAAGCCACTGACGTTAAACTGGACATGCTTAGGAGGACACTGGAGGGCCATGGCAGAATCCATAAAATTAACTTAAGTTATCTTATATATTAGGGTTAAACTCTGGAAGTACTTTTGTATTCATTTACAGAATTAACACGTTTATGATTTCTTTTGCTCTTCACATCCTTAAAACCTGGGGTATAGAATATCATCAAAAGCAGATGAAATGGGGAGTGGGTTTCCCCAGATTCTGAGGCGGACAGACTATAAAAGGATTCACCTTGACTTCTAGTCCGCATGCTAAAACCACACACATAGAGGGATGGCCAGCATCTGAGCCAGGCCTGCTGCCCACCCTGCTTCACTCTTGCTCCCTACCTCCTGCACTGAAGACACTGTTTGGGTGTTTCTTTCTCCCAGTTCTGTCCTCAGACAGAGTTAAAGAACCCCAAAGCATTGTGTAAAAAGAGCCTGTTCATCAGAGCAATTCCTCTGAATTAAACAGACCTCGGCATAGAAAGGGAGCCATTTAGCAGATTGGTAGAGTCTTAGCATTACAAGGAGCCCTGGCACATGCCTGAGTGGTCTCAGTGTGGCGTTCCCTCTTCAGCAGGGCTGTCAGGGGGCCGTTCAGGTCGACGAGGGACTCCCGGGAGTTCATGGGGAAAACAAGAGGAACATGCCACCTTCTAAGGGAGTCTGTTTTATTGTTGGATGATACTTCTTTTTACCACACCAGAAATCTGCCTCCCATCTGGTTCCATGGGTTCCATCTAGCTTTCTTTATGGCACTGTTGTTTTTCCCCTCTCTGATAGAATTTTAAATTGCCTGAGACCAGCTCATGACCTTAATATCTTTAAATTTCTTTTCAGGTGAAATAGCTCTAGTTCCTCTATATCATATCATCTCCAGAGCCCTTGCTATTCCAGCACCTTCCAGAGCCCACAGTGGTTGTTGTCCTCTTAAAATGTGGCATTCAGAGAGTCATAGAATGTTAGAATTTGAAGGGAGATTTGAAATGATCTAAGTTACAGCTTCCCCCACCCTCTGTTTTAATACCAATAGCACTTTTGATTGGCAAATCATTACAGATGTCAACGTGCAGCCAGATTCAATGAACCTACAGAAACCTTCTAAAGCAGTTAGTCTAAAAGTATATTTGGGTTGGAATGGTCTGGAGCCTGGAATTGTAAACAAAGTCTTTCTCTATCACAGCCAGTATGTGAGGAGAATAACACGTCTTTTAACAGAAATAGCAATAAGTAACAGCACAATTTTCATTATTGTAATTATGCTGTCAAAAGCATGCATGTCCGTGCTGTGCCACAGTTCCTACCATAGGTGGCTGTGACATCTCAGGTGCTCTCTGAACCATGAGGTCAGTGCGTAAAAGGATGAGGTCGTGGCCAAGAGCTTGCAGGAAAATTAATGCCTAAAATGGCCAAATTCCATTGTACGAAAACTTTAATGAGGAACTGAACAAGCACCCTCTTCTTGTGAGTTAGGAGTTTGAGGGTTCTGTGAACTCAAATACTAGTATTTGTGTATACTTTCACACTTACAAAGCACACTTCCCAGTCTGTTAGGCACTATTCTTACGCCCATTGTGGAGATGAGGGAGCTCAGGTTTTTGTTGTTGTTGTTGTTGTTGTTGTTGTTGTTGTTTGAGATGGAGTTTCGCTCCTGTTGCCCAGGCTGCAGTGCAACGGCGCAATCTAGGCTCACTGCAACCTCTGCCTCCTGGATTCAAGCGATTCTCCTGCCTCAGCCTCCCGAGTAGCTGGGATTACAGGCGTGCGCTGCCACACCCAGCTAATTTGGTATTTTTAATAGAGATAGTGTTTCACCATGTTGGTCAGGCTGGTCTCGAGTTCCTGACCTCATGTGATCGACCCACCTCGGCCTCCAAAAGCGCTGGGATTACAGGCATGAGCCACTGCGCCCGGCCGAGGGAGCTAAGTTTTAATCAGCTGCAAAAAAGTCATACAGCCAGGGGACATAAGAGCGGTATCTCCCCTGCCCTCTTCTTTTTCTATATTCCGCAATCTTTCCATAATAAAATCCTCGAATATTGTGTTAATGGCATTTGAGGTTTATCTACTTTCCACCTGAAGATTATGCCATTCTCCGTTTTGCAAAAGAAGAAATGAGCTTGAGAGAGCTCAAAACAACTTGCCCGAGGCCAGAAAGCCGTGGATCATGGGACTCCAAACCACGTGTGTCCTCAAGATGGAGAAATTGCACATTGTAACCAATCAGTGTGCTTTGTTGTTGACATTCTTGTCAGCACTCTGGGGCCCTTCACTCTGAGATGATTGATTCATACCTCTTTGAAGATGAACATTTCTTTCAAGTTGATTCATGTAAGCAGAAATTGAGGTAGCAAATATTAGACTACATAGTTCAGATGCAGGGTCTCTGCATGCTCAGGACTGTCCCTGCTACAGCACCTCACACACTCACATTAAACTGGTTATTAACTAAAAGTCTGACATCTTTTTTACTTGAGCTACTAACAAACTAGGTCCTCTTCATTCTGTCATTTCTAGACAGAGGAAGTACCTTCAAGAGAATACAGGAACAGAGAAACACTATGAATACTAAAAGCTTTCCTTACTTGAGAGTTTTGCCTAAAACTGTTCCTGTTTACTAACTGTACCAACAGCTGGGCGCGGTGGCTCACGCCTGTAATCCCAGCACTTTGGGAGGCCGAGGCGGGTGGATCACAAGGTCAGGAGATCGAGACCACGGTGAAACCCCGTCTCTACTAAAAATGCAAAAAATTAGCCAGGCACTGTGGCGGCCGCCTGTAGTCCCAGCTACTCGGGAGGCCGAGGCAGGAGAATGGCGTGAACCCAGGAGGCGGAGCTTGCAGTGAGCCAAGATCACGCCACTGCACTCCAGCCTGGGTAACAGAGCGAGACTCCGTCTCAAAAAAAAAAAAAAAAAAAAAAAAAAAAACTAACTGTACCAACAGAAACTACTAGGTGGACTGGAAGGAAAGCTAGCATTTGCTGTGTGCCTGCCTCACACCAAGCTGGGAGCCTGCTCTCATGGACTTGGGGTATGATGATGCCCATGTCAGCCACCACTACATGGCAAGAAGGAACATGGCAGCTCTGGGGCCTGCCACCCGTGTTGTGCAGACTGTAGAACATTTCTCAGCTGGAAGTACTACACTTACACATTTCAGCATTCAAAGAATCTTCACAGATACCATGGGGATATTTAAAAGGTTCTCTCTGGCAGGAAATTATATAAGGCATAGTAGGTTGTTTTTTAACTGCCTAAAGAGTAGTGTAAGATAAGATGGTATATTTAACTGCCACGTCAAAATGGTACAGTAGATCAGCCCTGGGTTTTCACTTTTCATTAACGTTAGATAACAGGAGACAATTCTGGCCCAGGCAAAGGAGATTAGCTAGTGTTCCCCACTTCTGTTATAAATACGTTTTCACTCTCCAAAACAAATTTTCATCTAAGACTCTCTTGTCCTTTTTTAGACAGCTTGACAGTTGTAGGTGTTGGTTCTCAAATCAGATTACCTGTATTTGAATCCCAGCTCTGCCACTTTCCAGATGTGTGACCTTGGACAAGTTACTGAACTTTTCTAGGACTTGTTTTCTGCATCAGTAAAATGAGCATAGTAATGGTTTCTATCTCATGAGACAGTGCTGATAACTAAATGAGATGAGCCATGTAAAAGGTTTTATGCATTGCTTAACACATAGTTCTCAGTAATATTAGCTATTATCACTGTTCTGCGTAAGAGAGAAATTCATTCAGAAAATGGGCTCCTGTTCTTTGCGTGGTATCAGGGGCCCAAAGAGAGCATTTTGAATTTTCACTGTTGGCAGTCGTGGGTGTCTGCATTCCTACCATGCTAGGTTACTGGTCTCCCGTGTTGTGTATTCCAGGATGTAGCAAGTAAAGGACCAGAGAGTAAATACCTTGGGCTAGAAGGCCATATGTGGCTTCTGTTGCATATCCTTCCCTTTTTTTCACTCTTTAAAAATGTAAGAACCATTCTTAGCTTGAGGGCCACACAGAAAGTCTGCAGGCCGCAGTTTGCTGACCCTTCTCTCTGACCCTGTGCTCTAGGAAAGTCTTGAATCCTGAGGTTGTTCTGTACTGTCATTCAGGTCAAAAGATGCTAGTCAAAATATAATGTTTTAGTGTTGAAATTAGAGTCCAGTTGAAAAATAGCACAATCACTTGTCTTACCCCTCAAATTCCCACCTGCATTATATATATAAGGAGTTTTTAAAGTTCCATTCCTGAGACCAAGAAGGGTTTGTGAAGGAATCCATTAAAGCAGTTTGACACATACACCGACTGGGCAAGCTCAGTGCTTGTGATATTACTCCAGATTCACTTAGAGCTCAAGTCATGATTTTAATTTTAAATTCCTGGGGTTTTGCGCCATCAGGTTTCATGTCTGGAGCAGTAGTGTTTTATGAAAATAGTGTCTGTTGCTGTGAAGTAAGTTAACCATAATGAACACGAACATGACACTTTTTCACAGCAAAAGAACAGAAATGCAGGCACAACCTTTATGAAATGAAATGACAGTATTAAATTGCAAGTGATGATGGTAAGGCAAATATTTAAATTCGCAACTAAAATAGTACTTGTAAAATGTAATTGCCAGAGAGTGTGCCAGTTCATCATTGCTCAGGCTGATTTTTTTACAGGCAGAAGCATTCCACATGGTTCCAGGAAAAGGAAAAAAAAAGAAAAACCTTATTTTAAATAAACTGCTTTCTGGCTCTTTTAAGATTGTACAGAAGTAAGCTTTCTCAGGTCCTACCTTGGTCTGAGTTGTTCGTGGGCAGGGGACATCTCTTATGCGTGATGCTTACTTTTTCCGTATCAAGACTTTCTGAGCTGGTTTCTTCTAAGCTGCAGTTTTGCTGATCGGATGGCTTTATTTATCCCTAGGAGAGTTCCAGTGATGGAGGTGATGGCATTTTTGGCGAAAAGAAGGATGACAGCCGGGCAGGTGAGACTATGTCCTTCTGAAGGCATAGGAAAGTAAGGTCCTAGTTTGTTAGTTATCATGGAGTTTATATATAATTAACATGTAGTTTTTTAAGGAGGCTCTTTTAAAAAGCAAAATAAGTTGACCTTCATCAAACTCCCCTGGAGTCACACATGGAGCTTTAACATGGCTCTAGCTTCCTCTACCTGGCATTAAAATTTAAAAGTGAAGTAAATGTTAGTATCTTAAGTTAGAATAGGGTCTGAGAGGTAAAAAGCAATTGTGATGACATTGATTTTCTTTTTTTAAAGAAAGATGGGGGGGGTTGGTTTAGTTTGGTTTGGTTTTCGAATTTTCTGAATTCAGACATGACAGGAGCTTTGGTAATTGGAAAGCCCAGGCAACAAAGGGTCTGCTCATTCCTGTGCTTTAGAGCAAAGTCCTCAGATCACTTCTGCCACCACAAAAGATACTTCTGTGTTTGAGAGATAACAGAATTGACCACAACATAAGCTGTATCTAAGGCAAAATTGCAGCCCTTCCAGCCATGCCTAGTTCCTGGGCCAATTATTAAATCAGTAACTACTTTGAGTAAGTTATTGAGTCAGCTTTGTTTTTATTTAAACAAAACCAAAAGACAGTCATTCCTGTTTTAGTTCTGTTTGTAAATACTAATATCCTCACTGATGTTTGAAGCCCAGGATGGCTCCGACCCAGACAAATCGCCCTGGCCAGTTTCATCCGCCCTCACAGCTCGTCTCAGACGTCTGGTCACTGTTTACCAGCGCTGCAACCGCAAAGAACTGTGCCGGCCTGAAATTCTGGGACCAGGTAGCCAAGGATACTGGGTTCAGGAAGAGATGTTCAGGAGAACCTCAGAAATGGACCTCATCAACAAGGAAGCCCAAAAGAGGTAAAAGCCAGTGGCCAAAGGGGCATGCTCAGCCACCCACTGGGTAACGTTTTCAAAAGGTGAAGCTGGTAGCTTGGAGGGCGAGTATATTTCTGTTGTCTTGTGAAGTTAGGTTATCTCCAGAATTCATTACCTTCAGCCTTCAGTTGTGATGGTGTCATGGTGACAGGAGTCTGATGAGGTCTAGGAACACCCTACCCTGTCTTTACAGTTTCCAGATTTTTGTGATTTTCTAACTTGACACTCTTCCCTAAATTAAACCCCAGTGTCTGGGGATATGGTTAAGAAACACCACAGTGGAATGTGTCAGACCCTTTCAGACCCCCTAATACTTTTAGTAACAAAGGGAACGTTGAAGCTGTCTTATAGCTAAATCCTTATCAAGCCTTCCAGGGCAATAAATACCATAAAATGCAAGCCCAAAAGGAAGGAATAAATTACCAGCAGTTACTTGCCCATCTGAGAATTAAGCTCTAAAAGGCTTACAGAAGGCCAGCATAGGCTAGGAATCGTGCCACCAGAAGGTATCAACGAAGCTGCAATTCCTTGAGTCATATCTCTCTATCCTTCTGATGAAACATCCCGTGAATTAAAAGAAGACTGCATAACAAATTCAATTTCTTCTCTGTACTCCTGACTTATGAAATTTGATACTTCAGGGAATATATTTCTTCCTTCTTACACATCTCTAAAGAGAAGAACCAAAGCCACTTCTTCTCTGCTTCTCATTCTTTCTCTAACCCCTCACCCTGTTACCCCCATGCCTAGCTAGACTCCCTCTGGATTGGAGAGCACCCTGCCCAGGAGCCCCACATAAAGGCTATGGTGGTATATAATTATCCACCTCCCTTAAGTCATTGACTTACTCGTATAGGATATAAAGACTAGAGGACTTTTGTGTCCCAGAGAAAATAATTGTCATGGACAACCTACCTACATAAAACCACAAAGAAAAGCAGTATGAGGTGGGGAGGCAGGGGTTGTGTCACTGAAGTAGTCACTTCCCTTCAGGACACCAGTAAGATGAGGAGGTTGAATTTAATGGTCTGGAAGATCCCTCCAGGATTCTCTGCTTCTATATTGCCATACAGGTAAAAAAAAAAAAAAAAAAAAAAAAAAAAAAAAAAAAAAAAAACAAGGCTAGATATTTAAGTATATATAGTATTTTTAAAATATTCATCTTCTACAGGCAGAAGTTAACTAGGTGATTCCTAAAATTGATGAATCAAGAGATAGCAAGTGTATACCCGGTTTAGACATAGGGAGGTAAATACCAGAAGAAAGAGCTGAAAGATTTGGAAGTGATTACCTCTTTGGGAGTAGGATAACAGGCTGTTTTCATTATAAGCCTCTCAGCCCAGTTTAACTTAAATAAAAATAACAAAAGAGACAAACCAGCTCTGCCTCCTTTCTTGACTTTATGGGCTTTCATAGTAGGCTCTCAATAAGCAGTTACTGGCTTTCAAAAAGAAGAAACAGCTCACTCTTCCTTTCTGATTAAATCTCAAGGTGGACTAGGAGAGAACAAGCAGACTTCTATAGAACAGTGTCTTCCTTTGGTGTTGTTTACGATCAAGAAAAGAAAACCTTTGACTGGACACAGTTCCGCATCATTTCCCGTTTGGACAAGAAGTCGGATGAGAGCCTGGAACAGTATTTTTATAGTTTCGTGGCCATGTGCCGGAATGTCTGTCGTCTACCCACATGGAAAGATGGCGGTGAGAAAACTATCAGTATATTGTCAGATGATACAAGGAAAGAACATTCTGATTTTCAAATTGCAGAATTATTTTAGGTATACCTATTAAAACTAGAGTCTACATGAGGAATTTAGGTAAAGATGAGTGGGCTTTTAGAAATTCATAAACTTCTGGCCGGGCGTGGTGGCTCAAGCCTGTAATCCCAGCACTTTGGGAGGCCGAGACGAGTGGATCATGAGGTCAGGAGATCGAGACCATCCTGGCTAACACGGTGAAACCCCGTCTCTACTAAGAAATACAAAAAACTAGCCGGGCGAGGTGGCGGGCACCTGTAGTCCCAGCTACTCGGGAGGCTGAGGCCGGAGAATGGCATGAACCTGGGAGGCGGAGCTTGCAGTGAGCTGAGATCCGGCCACTGCACTCCAGCCTGGGCGACAGAGCGAGACTCCGTCAAAAAAAAAAAAAAAAAAAAAGAAATTCATAAACTTCTAATTGGATCCACCTCATAAAATAAAATCTCTCTCCCAAAATGATGTAACTTCAGTGAAAGTTGAAATTCAGCTTAAAATGTCACAAATATTGAGAGACTATTAACCGCTTTCTCCAAAGTATACGGGTTTTTTTTTTTAAGTCATGTTCAGATTTATCCCACTCTGAATTTTGCACCTTCCTTAGATTAAATCTTAATAACTTTAAGTATTTCCTCACATGTCGACTTGTAACTATAGAAAGTAAGTGGCTGTCATTTAAATATCCCCTGATCCAATAGAGAACCCTTTTGAAAAATGTCTTCCTGGTTGACACTTGCAACGCCTGCCTTTAGCATCGTGGTTGTAGATGGAGTTCCTCTGGACCATGGGACAATATTTTAGGAAAGCTAAAGCAAACATTGAACCTACTCAGTGTGGGTTCAGGGCTGATGGCAGCATGCACAAGATGTCCCAGCCTTTGCCTCCTATGTGGCAGGGCTAAAGTGGTGTCATCCAAGCCAGGGAGCTGAATATATTGGAAAGATGTGGACCTTGGAGTCACACTGACAAAACCTGGATTTAAATCCTGGTTCTGTCACCTGGAGCCAGGTAGTTTATCTGAGCCAATTTCCTTATCCTTGAAACAGGACAGGCATGATGATGATATGGTGGGATTTTCATGAGAACTAAGTAACATGTATAAAGTACCTAGTGTAGAATACAGTGGTGTGATCACAGCTCACTGTAGCCTCAAACTCCTGATCTCCCAGATCCTCTTGCCTCAGCCTTCCACACAGCCAGACTATGGGCACATGGTACCATGCCCAGATAATTTTTTTTATTTTTTGTAGACTTGGCAGAGGGTGTCACTTTGTTGTCCGGGCTGGTCTTGAACTCCTGGCCTCAAGCGATCCTCTTAGCCTCTGCCTCTCAAAGTGCTGGGATTATAGGCATGAACTACTACTATACTATGTACATGGCCTAGTACATGCTTATTTAAAGGAAACTAATACTATTTTCAGAACTGGAGTTTTTATGCTCTTCTTTCACACCCCTTGGGTCTGTCCTTCCATTCTTTTTCAGTTTCCTGTTTTAGCAAGGGCCCACACACCTACAGCTGCCATGCTGAGGAGCCAGAGAGCTAAACTCCACGGCCAGAGATGCAGGGGCTCAGGTGGGCGGAAGTGTCTGAGGCCACCTTAAGTGATAGGCTTTATTTTCCTTTCTCTCCAGGTCCCCCAGATACCACCATCTACGTTGAACCCATCACTGAGGAACGTGCTGCAAGAACTCTGTACCGCATTGAACTGTTACGCAAAGTTCGAGAGCAAGTGCTTAAGTGCCCTCAGCTGCATGAACGCCTCCAGCTGTGCAGGCCCAGCCTCTACCTCCCAGTCTGGTGGGAGTGTGGGAAGCATGATCGAGACCTGCTCATCGGCACTGCCAAACATGGGCTGAACCGCACTGACTGTTACATCATGAACGACCCCCAGCTGTCCTTCCTGGATGCCTATAGAAACTATGCCCAGCATAAAAGATCTGACACCCAGGCACCAGGAAATCTCTGTTGTCTTTACCAGACCAACTCCAAATTATATGAATCTCTTACATATACTCAAATGAGTAGGACTTCAGAGTCCCTTGAAAATGAACCTGAGAATCTAGTGAAAGTAGAAAGCAGAGATGATCATCTCAGCCTGCCTGATGTGACTTGTGAAAACTTTCTTTCTAAAGTTCAGGATGTCATTTCCATCAACCATGATGAAAGCCTGCTGCCTGAGTCCTTAGAGAGCATGATGTATGGTAAGAAGGTGCTCAGCCAAGAACCAGGCTCTTTTCAGGAGAGCCCAAGTGCCAATACAGAATGTAGAAAAGATGTTATTACCATCTCAATAAGCAAAGATGGGAACTGCCAGTCTGGTGGCCATGAGGCAGAAATAGCTTCCGGCCCCACTTTTATGGGTAGCTTAGAAGCAGGAGGAGTAGCTCAAGCAAACATCAAAAATGGAAAACATTTGTTGATGTCTATTTCAAAGGAAGAGGACCTCTGCTTCAGTGAGGCAGGACAGAGACCCGAAAGCATCAGCCAGCTGGAAGCCAAGTGTTTAGCTTCCCCTTCCTTGAATCCAGGAAATGAAAGTGGGTTTGTAGATATGTGCAGTCTTAGTGTCTGTGACTCCAAAAGAAACCTGTCATCAGATCAGCAATTAATTGATTTATTGGAAAACAAAAGCTTAGAAAGTAAATTGATTTTGAGTCAGAACCACAGTGATGAGGAGGAGGAAGAGGAGGAAAACGAGGAGGAAAACTTAGCCATGGCAGTAGGCATGGGGGAAAGGCCAGAGGTATTGCATCTCACAGAGCCCACTATTGACATCTCAAGGGAAAAGAACCAAGGCTTCCATGCAGATGAAACCAAGAAAGGAAGCTTAGAGGTGGCAAACCAGACTCCTGGACTACAGAGAGCTTTCCCGCCTCCAGCAGCCTGTCAATGCCACTGCAAACACATGGAGAGGTGGATGCATGGCCTTGAGAATGATGAATTTGAAATCGAGAAACCCAAGGCTTATATCCCAGATCTGTTCAAAAGCAAAACCAGTACTATCGCCATGGAGGGTGAACCCACTGCTGTTGCATCAGAGCCGTTTAAAGTGAAGCATGAGCTTTTAAAAGAACCTTGGAAAGAAGGTGCAGAGGGGCAAAAAGTTTTCCCCACATATCTTCTCGAAGGAAGTGAGCTCAAAGCAGAAGACATGGATTTTGAGAATAAAGATGAGTATGATAGAGATGGAAACTGCCATAGTCAAGGTACAGTATGTAGGATCTTGTCGTATTTTGGATAAACTAGTTCACACATGACGGGGGGTTGGATTTTGGGGGACAGAGTGCTTCATATTTTTACAGCTTCTGAAACAGACCTGCCTGCCCTCACCAAAGGTCATAGGCCTTGGACTGAAAATTCAAATAGCTTAGTAACTGTGGTCATGTTGTAGAAAATTGAAGAAGATCATAGACAATCATAGCACTTTGGCTGCCTCACCCATATAATTTGGGCAGGGGCTTGTGTGTTTTCATTCAATAGATGCTATGTATGGTGTTAAGGGGAAATAGTTTGTTCTTCCCCTAGATAAGGTGCTTCAAACTGGCTAAAGTGGAACAGCCTTGGGATGTTAGGAACTTGCAGTTTAATATGGGGGCAGTTAATTTTTCAGGAACTGAACAAAAATACAAATAAATTTGATCTTTGTTAAGGTGGGCAAAACCATTTGTTCATGTCATTGTCAAAACTGTGTGACTTAAGGTCGGTGCATTTGGTTTAGATTCCTTTCAGTAACTCAAAAGAAATAAAAAGTTTACAGCAATAAAGAAAATAGATTTGATCCTTTTAAATAGGGAGATCTTAGATAAGGGTTCAAGCTAGAAGGAATTTCAAAATGTTAAGAATCTAGGTGACCCTGAGATTCTATGGGCTTTGCAAGAATAGACATACAGTGATTAGGGATCGTGAGGAACAACAGCAACAAATGATTATTAGCTGTAGTTTTAATTTTTTTCAGATCCAAGAAGGCCTATTAGGGTGAACAAAAAACCAAAAACAACTCCCTTCATGCCTGGTCCACTGTGATGCTGAGGCGTGTGGACAGACACATCATCCCTTTCTGGGGCACTGATTTTATGTTAAAGAGGGAAAGAAAAAGGAGCTAAGCTAAGTCCCCCAAATTATCTAGCCTTTTTTTTTTTTTGAGACAGTCTTGCTCTGTCACCTAGTCTGGAGTGCAGTGGCACGATCTCAGCTCCTGCAACCTCTGCCTCCTGGGTTCAACATCCCAAGCTGGGATTACAGGTGTGTGGCACCACGTCTGACTAATTTTTGTATTTTTAATACAGATAGGGTTTCACCATGTTGGCCAGGCTGGTTTTGAACTTCTGGCTTCAAGCAATCCACTTGCCTCAGCCTCCCAAAGTGCTGGGATTATAGACGTGAACCACTGCACCCAGCCTCAAGTTATCTAGCTTTTTCTTTTTAAACTCCTTGGTTTTATTCAGAACTCTTGGGAAGAGTTCTGAACGCAAATTAAAATTTACACACTAGCTGAGATAAAAACCAAGACGCCAAATTGAAAGTAGCTTGATAGAATTGTAACCTCAGCCAACCCAGAAGGAACCAGTCTGCAACTATGCCTGATTCTCCTCATGGCAGGCCACGAAGCATTGCTGCCATGTGTTGAATTATAAAACCCACATTGCTTTTTGAACCCTGTTGTGGGTAAAAATCAAATTATCGGTCCTTGGAAACCCAGGCAGTCAAGTGAGTACAACGTACGGTTTAGAGGAGAAATTGTGTTCCTGAACTGGTATCCTTTGATGGCAGTGTCAGCCTTGCTAAGTCAGAGTAGAGGAAGCAGTGACCTTAATAAGCTTTGATGAGCATCATGTGCACGTGTGGGTGGGAGTCCCTTTCACTGATGGTTTTAAAAGTGCTTCTGAAGACCTTGGAAGGGATCCTCCACACATACGAGGTGTGGGACAGGTAAGGCAGAGAAGGTTAGCTCTGCTTTCGAGACTAGAAATCTACAGTCCTGAAGGAGCAGTAATTAACTGGTACACCGGTCAGGGCCCAGGTCTCCTGGCTTTTTCCAGGTTTTCTCTCTCACATGATTTCGCTTTTTAAAAAAAAAAAACTTAAATTCAACTCCTCTGCTTAAAACCTTTCAGTGGTGGTCCCCCATTGAATCTAGAATAAAATCCAAATTCTCTATCCTGGCCTACAGGACTCAGCATGTTCTAGATGATTTCCACCCCTCTAGCCTCATCTTTGTACTTTTCACCTGGCCCTCACTTAGTTCCTCAGCATGTCCACAATACCCTTCCCCGTTGCCGCCTCATCTTCATGGGACTTCCCTCCTCCGAGAGACTCTCTAACAACCTACTTGAGTAGGTTCTTCCCTGTTGTTCCCTATCATGGCACTTGGTTTCTTTCCCTCGATAGCACTTATCACAGCTTGTAATTGTAGTTGCTCTTTTACTGTCACTGCTTTCCTGGCTGTATTCCCTCATAGGGCCGTAAGAACCTTGAGGGCCTGGGCCGTGTCTGTCTGACTTATCCTGAGTCCACCAGGCCTAGCAAGGCCCTGTTTTTCATGGTCAGGTCGCTGCATTTCCCTAGGAGACTTGTTGCACATTCAAAAGTGAAATATCTACATTTCAAAGGATGGATGCTCCTTGTCATCGAACCAAGAAAGAGGTCAACAACTTTTCCTGCCTTAGGTGTTTTGCCATTGTCTGTTCATTTCCTGTAAGTGGATCTTTGAAGATCTATTCACGTTGATGATAAACTTTCACCATTACTGAAGCTTGAAAGAATAAGTTGCATGTCCATTTCTTTCCATGAGTGAGGTAATTGAAATGTTCTGAGTTTCTTGGCATCTTTTACATGAATCAGGTCTGTCTGACATTTGTTTTAAGCTTCCTGACTTTCACTCTCTCTCATATTAATCACCCTCTTGCTGTTCCATTTCATAGACTGTCCCTTCAAAGATCTTAAAGTATTAGAATATTCAGCTTTCCCTTGACCACTACACTGAGTGAGAAGCCTCTTTGTGGTTAGTCATTCCCTTTCACTCTTGGATACACAAGAAAAATTTCCTTTCTCTTTTCTTGTGTTGGGATGTGGATGCAAATGCTCACTAGAGGACTTGCCGTGGGAGCCCCAGAGCAGGATTTGCTTTTATGGCTTAACTGATACGGTTCTCCTAGAAATAGAAGATATCATAATTAATATTCCATTTAAAATAAATTAGCACAGAATAAGCTAATTTAAAAAGAAAAAGGAAAAGATCAGGATATCCTAATCTCTCAGATCACTGTTATCTCACTACTACAATTAAGTGTCTGAGTAATTTTTTAACCTCTTCCCAGATTATCCAGGGAAGTACTCTGAAGAGGAGAGCAAGAGCTCAACATCGGGCATCGCAGGAGACATTGGGGATGAGCTACAGGAGGCTCGAGCTCCCACTATTGCTCAGCTGCTACAGGAGAAAACTCTCTATTCCTTCTCTGAGTGGCCAAAGGTATCCCAGAGCTTGCATTTCCCACCCCACCCCAAAACCATTCTCAGCTTTGAATTGTTTTTAAACCTTTTAGAAATAGTTCTGAACAACAAACTCAGAAGTGTTTAATACCTTTAAAAGGTATTAGTTATGTAGCATTTGAACATTAAAGATACACACACTTAACTAATTCGACTGTAAGATGAAGGTGTCAGATTGTCCTCATATTTATAGTGCCATGGCTTTCATTTGTATTGTCCAGACTATGATTTTTATTTTAAGGCTTATAAAGTGAGCATGTTTGAGTGTGCTCTTATCGACTCCTTCTGGTGAAAAGCTTGACCCTTGATCTCAAAGGATTTTGTGAGTTTAGGTAACTCGATCCTTATTCATCAGAGCTTTATCCTTTTTTCTAGGACCGCGTGATAATTAACCGCCTAGATAATATCTGCCACGTGGTGTTAAAGGGGAAGTGGCCCTCCAGCCAGCAGTATGAGCCCTCAGGCACACTGCCCACCCCGGTGTTAACCAGCAGTGTTGGTTCTCGAACCAGCCTCTCAGAGCCAGAAGCAGCAGAACACAGCTTCAGCAACGGCGCAGCATTGGCGGCCCAGATTCAGAAGGTGAGCCGGCAGGAATGGAGTGACCACAAAACAGAGAATGGTGGGCATGTTCCACGTCTCAGTTAAGTTCATTCATTCAGCAAATGTTTACTGAGTGGATAGGGGTTTGTTTTACCAAGCCATTAGTGTTGATTGGGGAATTTAGACTTTATCCTGTATGTAGTGGAGAGCTAGTAAAAGTATTGGAGCAGGAGAAGGCATGATGAAAGCAGGGGTTTGCAGCTCACCTAGAGTGGTATACGGCTTGGCTAGGAGGGCCAAGCAGGAAACTGATAAAGAGAAGTTCTAGACCCCAGTTGGTTCAGAGTGGATACAAAGATGGGGGGAACTGACAAAGATGATTCCATGACCAATAAATATATAAGGAAAGGGAAGCATGAATGGAACAGTGTGGTTGACCCTTAGAGAACTGAGCCAACAATGGAAGTTGATAGAAATTAGGGAAATCAAGGCAGGAGTGAGCGTTTTGGTGGGGGTGATGAGTTTTGAGATACATTATTAACATGCTGGTTCTCATGCTCAACTGCACATTGCAGTCAGCTGGGGACCTTGACAAGCTAATGATTCTGATTTAATCAGTCCGGAGTGTGTCCTGGGTACTGGGTTGTTTTAAACTTCCCAGATGATTCTGATGCACAGCTGAAGTTGAGCATTCCTGAGTTATCATCTTGCAACACCAAATGTAGTTCATGGACTAGCAACTTTAGCAGCACCTGGAAATCTGTTTAAAAAGCAGACTCTCAGGCTCTACCTCAGACCCACTGAAGTAGAATCTGCATTTTAACAAGCTGTTCAGGTTTGAGGAGGCCCCGAGTTAGAAGAACTCCTAAAAAGATGATTGGAAATAATATGAGGCCTAGGGAAATTAGGCCTGGAGAAAGAGCTGGCGTGCAGCCACTTGTGTGGCATTCAGACCTCTCTTGCTGTTTGTGTGTTCACAGGAGAGCTTCTTAGCTCCAGTATTCACAAAGGATGAACAAAAGCACAGGCGCCCCTATGAGTTTGAGGTGGAGAGGGATGCAAAGGCTCGGGGCCTGGAGCAGTTCTCTGCCACCCACGGGCACACCCCCATCATCCTCAATGGCTGGCATGGGGAGTCAGCTATGGACCTCTCCTGCTCATCAGAGGGGTCCCCAGGAGCCACATCCCCTTTCCCAGTGAGCACCAGCACCCCTAAGATTGGGGCTATCAGTTCACTTCAGGGAGCCCTTGGCATGGACTTGTCTGGGATTCTGCAAGCTGGCCTGATCCATCCTGTGACCGGACAGATTGTCAATGGAAACCTCAGAAGAGATGATGCGGCCACGAGGAGGCGAAGAGGGAGGCGGAAACATGTTGAAGGAGGGATGGACCTCATCTTTTTGAAGGAGCAAACACTTCAGGCAGGAATCTTGGTGGGTATCGAGGTCATTAGATTAAAAACATTCACGTTTCTACACTGAGAAACAAATCCTTCTTCCTCAGACACAAAATAATTTGTGGATCTTTTATCTCTATTTCAGTTGTCTTGCTTTCTTTCCTCTCATTATAAGATGCCCTCCATCCTCTGTAGAACTAGATAGTTACTAACTCATTAATGGCGCTTAATCTGCTTACAGCCTGGAGAAATGAGCCAGGAGGTCTTGCCATTTCAAATAGGAACAACCCCGCTCCTCCAGGGTTTCAGAAGAGCCACTGTTGACGGCACGGCAGAGCAAGATGGCAGGGTTGAGTGTGCAGCGGCTTTTCTCCGGGGTAGTGAGGCTCTCCGAGACTGGGGTATGGGAGAAAGAACAGGAGTCAGGGCTACCTGAATGTGACCCTGGCTCTTCTGCTTGACTTACTGGGTGACATTGGGCTACAACTGAGCCTCACTTTGCTCCTCTATAAAGTGGGGCAACAGCATCTACCACGGAGGGTTGAAGATTCACGGAGATCATGCTAAGACAGTTTGTTCCAAACTCAAAGGAAATCATTTGCAAACAAAAGAAAAGGTCAGAAACCATATACCTGGCCAAGAGAGATCCCTTTTATGCTTTGTTTGATGCTTAATGTTGTATTTTGGTTTTTCCCATTTACTGGATTTTGAGAATCCATTTTATGTTTTCTTATTTTAAAAGGAATAGTAATAGCTAGTACTTATTGAGTGCCTACTACTTACCATGTTCAAGGCTTTACATGATTATCTTGTTTGTTCCTCACAACCACTCTGAAGATGGGCTTATTATTCCCATTTTATAGATGAGGAAAATAAGGCTTTAAAGCATTAAATAATTTCCCCCAGATTATCCAGCTAGTAAGTGACAAAGCAGGAAACCAAACCAAGGACCTTGTTCTCTAGGGGCTGAGAACTTTACTGCTAAGCCGTATTGCTTGGGTTATGTCTTCCTCTTAGACTTCCAAAGTAATTTGGGAAGCTGAAGTGACACGTCCTTTCCCTGCTCAATCCTGCAAGCTTTTAAGAAGTTCGTTACCTTTTTTAGATGTGCAACACCATAGTTTCTCTATAATGATCATAGAATTCCAGTGGAATGACCAATAAAAATTTTCCCTCTTGTCTTCAGAGTATTTTTTTAATTTATTAATGCAAACACTTATTTAGCATTGACATTGTTACAGACCCTATTATAGGCTTTAGTAAAACAGAGGTAAAACAGGCATTCAAACTATAGAGGGTGAGTAAATTGTGGTATGGCGTTTTCTTTACGTGAGAGAGCTAGGGACAGAGTGCTGTGGGGACAGGAGCTAGAGCAGTGAGTGCTGCCTGGGACAGTGGGCAGTGGTGACAGAGGAGGAAAACTGAATCCGGCAGTCAGGATGGAGTTAAAGTGTACCAAGTGGACAAGAGCGGGAGAGGAGCGCTCAGGTGAAGGGAACACCAAATCACTTGCAAGAGCTTATGTGTGCGTGGGTCAGTGGTATGTGTAGGGTTCTAATTCAGGCGCCCCAGCTGAGTAATATCAGGGTGGAAATAGATGGAGTGATTCAAATAACACCTTACGTGTTTTCTTTTTTTAGAAACTAATTTTCATTCTGTCGTGATTATACATACTCGTTTTTCCTTCATCCAGGAAGTCCATGAAGACCCAGGGCAGGCCACCTTGAGCACCACACACCCTGAGGGGCCAGGGCCTGCCACCTCGGCTCCCGAGCCAGCCACGGCAGCCAGCAGCCAAGCCGAGAAAGCCATTCCCAGCAAGAGTCTGCTTGATTGGCTGAGGCAGCAGGCTGACTACTCCTTAGAAGTTCCCGGCTTCGGGGCAGTAAGTGTTTGTTGGTGCTGCCTGAGATCGCTGTTTACTTCTGCTGACTTGTTGCTATTTTTGATGAAAGCATGCTGAGGGAAACCAGAAAGTTGGGAGCTATTTGGGAGGAATCTGTCAGCTGACAACATCATGTTAAAGGACTTTTGTTTTTAAGTTTAAATTTTGATTAAATTCTCCAGTAATAGAAATGATAGCCCATCTCCAAATACTATGCCAAAAAGTAGACATGCAAAATCCTAAGAGGACAGAACTTGTCCCCCGTCCCCACAAACATTGCCACACGGTATCATAAGCTCATAGAGAAATCTTTAGGTTGCATAAACTTGGCCACCTATGAAAATGTTCCTTTGTATTCTTTTCAAGTTAATACGTTACCATTTGTGGTGGTTGGGGGACTGTCCTTAGTTTTATGGTTACTCTGCTTTGGGACATTCCCTTCAAATTACCTTACTGCCTTTGTCCTAAGTCCCTCAGACTAGACATTTTTGGGAGAGGACTCTTGAGCACGATGTCTTTTTTGGTTTTTCTCTTCTCACTTGCTCACCTACCTCACCACCGTCTTTGTCCTGGATGCACCTAACTATTAAGATACATATGTAGAGAGCACACAAGAAGAGGAGAACACGTTCACAGATGCGCACCCTCCAGAGACAGGTGAAACCAGCCAGGCAAGTAGCAGTGACGAGAGAATCCAAGGAAACGATCAAGAGGAAAAGGCCAGGGATTAACAGGGCCCTGGCAGCCTGGTGAATTGGCTCATGTGTTCTAGTCTGGAGGGCTGGGGGCCCACACAGCCTGTTTTCCAGCTTACTGTAGGAACACTGGTGCTTCAGGAGAGAAAGCCCAGGTGAGGCCAGGTAGCTATTTCCTTTAGTTTAACCTGGCCAGCTCCTGTGCAGCCAGCCATTGAAGAGAATAGCAAAACCAGTTGAAAGGCATCAGCCTCATCAGAAGAATCTGGGATAGCGAGTTTTGTAATGTTGGTCTCCGTTTTCATCCTAGAATTTTTCAGACAAACCAAAGCAGAGGAGGCCACGCTGTAAGGAACCTGGAAAATTAGATGTCAGCTCTCTGAGTGGGGAAGAGAGGGTTCCTGCCGTCCCCAAGGAGCCAGGACTGAGGGTAAGGAAGAAGGCCACGTGAGTGTGGGGCCAGGAGGACCATCCTGGTTGAGCCATGCCTTATACACTTGAGAGAAAGCCCCAGCTGGGAAGGGGTTCGCTGGGAGACGTCTTTCAAGAGGACTAGAAGCCAGCACAGGAAGTTGATTAGCAGCAAGAAATGGTGCTGTGGCATTTTTGAGCACTCTGTGACTCCCAGTGGTCATTTGTTTTCAACCCTTACCTCCAGAATTGTTTGTTAAACCATTGCCAAAGCTTGGGTTTGTGTTTTGTTTCTCCTGTGTGCAGAATTACAAGGGGAAAGAAATTTTAACCTTTGTTAGTGAACAAAATTCATTATTGGAAGTTTTCATTTCCTAATTTAGGTTTTTATGGCTACCGTTTAAGACATTTCTTCCTAGTCCGGCCTCACTGGCAATGAAAAACAGCTGACTCTAAGCACTACCCCTTTCCTGTTATAGCATCATGAGACTGGAAGGGACTTCAAAGACTTCTGCAGAATACTTCTAGTATAACGAATCCGAGTTAATTATAGTTTACAGATTAGTACAAATTTGGACTACAAAAGTCATAACCTCTAGGGGGCGGTAACAACATTTCAAGTTGAAAATGTGTTGAGCTTGGGCAAATTATATATAAATGTGCTTTTAACCTCCTAAAAACACTTTCTGCCCGAATAGGGAGCTTCTGAAGATCCTCGTGGGGACTATTGCTTTTCCCAGGTTGTTCCATAAACTCAAGCTTTCCTGAATGCCTTCTCTTAAGTACTCTGCCAGCTACATCTTTCCTGGAGTAGGAATTCCCTTCTCGGTGGGATTGCTTGAATGTGATTTCTTTTTATAGCTCCAAAAGACCGCCCACCCTAGTCATTTCCTCCTGGTGCAGAAAGAGGTTGGCATTTAATGTTCTCAGGGAGCTTGTTCCAGAGTTTGTCACCTGGATTACCGCTGGTCTAGTAGCCCCACCAGTGGCCATTGCTCATCTCCATCTGCTACCACAGCCCCTTTGAGGGGGGACTTGGACCCTAGACAGTTTGTCACGTTGGAGAAGCTGCTCTTTTTTTCCCCTCTTGCTTTAGTCTCAGAAAATGTCCCTTCCACCCTTTTCTTAGGATTCTCCGCCCACTTTCTTTTCACCTGCAGCAGTATGAGTTGGTTCACCTTTGTTTGTGTCCCCTCTGTCTTTCCTCGCCCCTTCACACTGCCTCCCACCTTCTCCTTTTGTCTCGGCGCACGGTGTCTCAGATACGCCGTCAAGGGAAGACCTCCAATTCTTGCTTTGTTGTAGTCTCTGAGTTCTTGCTTTAGAGATGTGTCAGGAAGAGCCACGTAGTTCCCCCTTGGCTTGCTTGTTTCTTTCTCCATGTCTAACAGTTTCCCTCATGTTCCTTGGAAACTAATGTTCATCCCTCCCTACAGATGCTGACCCTTTGCCAGAAAACCCATCTCTAAGCTGTTCTTGCAAGCCAGCCTCTTCCCAGAGATGTGTTAGCCTCCTTTGTTAAATAAACACACTCCCTGCCTCGGAGGTCCTTTTCCTGCAGTAAGGCAAGAACAAGACCTCAGGCAGCTCAGCCTTCCCAGCCGGGGCACCCGTGTATCTCCTGCAGCTCCTCTTGGAACAGGGCCTTCTAGGGTGCACTGTACTCTTTATCTTTGCCATAGATACTTAGTCCATTCAGGCTACCATAACACAATACTGAGGGGCTTATAAGCAACAGAAATTTATTTCTCACAGTTCCGGAGACCCAAATGTCCAAGGTCAAGGTACTGACAGGTCAAGGCACTGGCAGATTGGGTGTCTGGTGAGGCCCCATACCACATCATCCAGACAGATGTCTTCTCACTGTGCCCTCTCATGGAGGAAGGGACCGCCAGCTCTCATGAGGTTACTGGCCGGGCGCGGTGGCTCAAGCCTGTAATCCCAGCACTTTGGGAGGCCGAGACGGGCAGATCACAAGGTCAGGAGATCAAGACCATCCTGGCTAACATGGTGAAACCCCATCTCTACTAAAAAATACAAAAAACTAGCCGGGTGAGGTGGTGGGCGCCTGTAGTCCCAGCTACTCAGGAGGCTGAGGCAGGAGAATGGCGTAAACCCGGGAGGCAGAGCTTGCAGTGAGCTGAGATCCGGCCACTGCAGTCCAGCCTGGGTGACAGAGCGAGACTCCGTCTCAAAATAATAATAATAATAATAATGTCACTAATTCCATTCATAAAGGCTCAGCCCCTATGACCTGATCACCACCCTAAACCCCCTGCATCCTATTACCATCACCTTGGGGCACAGGATTTCAACATAGGAATCTGAAGGGACACAAACATTTACAGCAGAAACCCTACCCCTCTTTTTAGAAATAGATTTAAATCTCACAAGGAATTCCTCCTCCCTTCCTTCGAGCTCACATGGCCCTTCTGCCGTATGCGCTGTGGTTTGGATGGGTGGTGTCCACAGAATTATCATAGCACAGGCTGCATGGAAGGTTGTGGGATTCAATTTTTAATGCCAGTACCTACTGGTTACTCATTAAATATATGTATACACACACATATACTTAATATAGTTTATATATGTAAGTTACATATGTATATATTGGTTTTACCTATATGTGTATAGTTTTGGGGTTTTGCTGGGCCATTTGACAGTAAGTTGCAGACATGACATATCACCCCTAAATACTTTAGCATGCATCTCATAAAGAACATTTTCCTGCATAATTATTGCTATTATTACATGTACATATTAATAATACCTGTTACCTAGTCTATATTCAGATTCCACCAGTTATCCTAAAAATGTCTTTAGAGCTGGTTTCTGTTGTGTTCTGGTTTGGTTTTAGGATTTTTAAATGAAGAGCCACACATCGCATTTCGTTGTTAGGTCTCTTTTCACCCAGCACGTATTTGTTGGACGAATGTACTAACCTTCGGAGAAGAAAGGAAGCTCCGGTCACCACCTTCTTTTAACTCCACCCAGAGTTAAGTTTTAGAGTTGGAGTAACGCTACCATGCATTGATGAGGATGTTCTTGGGCTGGATGCCTGTGCAATTAGATAGAAAGCAGATTTGCCTCCAGTGTGCTTGAACATAAGGAAGCTCCTTTTCCTTGTTCTCTTTGCCCCCTACGCAGGCCTTTCCTGGAAGGGGAAGCAGGTTTGCTCCCAGGGTATAATTACCGGGAGGGAGAGCTGCCAAAGCCCGCCTGGCCGCTGTGTGTGGTCGCCGCACTGCTGGGAGGGGCACCTGACTGGGGTGGGCAGCAGCTGGTGGCTGGGGTGACTCCTCCACAGGTCGTGGTTAAAGCTGACTTCCTTTGCCAGCACTCTTGTTCTGCTGCAAATGAAGAGCGTTCTCTTTATCCTCGGGGCCTTTCTGCTGCTATTCTCCACATCTAGAGGGGAAGAAAGATCAGCTTGTGCCTTCTAAGCAAGTTCTCATTTCTGAAAGGACCCACCATTCTCTCTACACCCATGGTTCTCAGCAAGGGCAGAGGAAGGATGCTTTTGACATCCCATATCCTGAGAGTGCTATTTGCACTTACTGGGCCAGGGCCAAGGTGGCGAAAGGTCCTTTGGGGCATAGACTGGTCCTAGATACCCTGAGGAGGGTCTCAAAGCATGTTAAAGAAGACCTGATTATAGCAGATACCTTGAAAATAAGAAGGAGGCACCATTCATCTAGTGCTGGGCTTGTTTTCTTCCTAACAGAAAGAGTTCTGAGATGGAATATGCCCCTCTCGCTGGAGAGTTATGAGGGCACATTTGTGGATGTACAGGAAAGACACTCCCCAGCATCTTTCTGTCGGTTGTGGGTAGGCTACAGGAAGAGGGCTTGGAAAGGTGTGTGGTCAAGTTGTGGTTACCCTGGCTGAAGCACCCTGGGCTGTGGTGCCATGCCAGCAAGGGCCTGAGACTGCTGTGTAGACAGAGTGGCTGGCCCAGAATGAGGCGATTTGCATTGATGAGCTCAAGACAGACTGGTGAGAAATTATCCTTTTAGCCTGGCCCCGATCCATCAAGTCCTACTGTCTCTCTTGAGAAATAGGAACCAGCCAGGAATTGCTTCCCCAGTGATCCTCCCTAGAGCCAGAGGGGCAGTTGCCAGCCTAGCACATTGCAAGTGGCAGGTCATGCTGGGAAGAAGAGAGGGTGTGGTGTGCTGTGGAAAGAGGCCTGGGCTGGGAACCACAGGGCCTGTGTTCTCGCCTGCTATGTCCCTGACCAACTGTACCCTGCCCACCCCCACCCCCACCCCCACTTGTGAAAACGAAGGGGACTAAATATAACAGTTTCAGGGATTTCTTCCAGCCCTGTGATGCAAACCAAGGCTTTTTGAGAAGAACTTTCTTAAAGTTGCCATCATAAAGCTTTTTTGTCTATGATGAACTGGGGTTTTATATATATTCTTGGGAAACTGAAGGACAGGTGTAGGAGTTCAAAAAATATTTCTGGGGACTCAGAAACATTCAGATATGCACATTTTCACACACCTATGAACCTGTAAATTCTCTGTAAAGCAGGCATGATGATAGTACTGACTCCACAGGGCTGATTCACTGATTGGTTGAGACGCTGCTGGAGCCCTCCGTACAGTGCCTGACACGTGATCAGTGCTTCCTCATGGCGTCTCGCACTCTTCTGCTGCTCATCCTCTTATCACCACCGCCTTCCCTGCTGCCTCCGACAGCCGTTCCCCTCGCTGCTGAGTGCCCACTGCCGCGGGAACCAACACAGTCCAGCTGCTGCTCATTTGGGGCCCACCACACACATGTGTCCTTACAGCCCATGAGAACCTGAAACCAGTGCCACCAACTAAGGTTACAGCTGCCCCTTAAATAAAAATCTGGTGGGTCTTCCAAGGATTTGCTTCTTTCATAGTTTATGGAGAAGAGAGGCAGTGAAAAAAATGGGAAATGCCAGGGCTGCCGAATTAAAGTTAAAAGTAGGTGCCCTTAGGCAGATTGTAAATAGATTTCTTAACTGCCCTCAGGCCTGGTGGCAAGTCTCAGCCCAGAGATATCCTCAGCTTCCGTGGCTTCTTTCTCTATGTTCTGTGGGGTTTTTTCGGTCATTCTGGTGTCTCTTGGTGAGACCTGCACCTCCTTTCTCACCCCAAGAGTGTGCCCCATTGAGAGGTACAGCCAGATCCCTGCCTCTGATTCCCACAGACAAGGAGGCTGTGGGCTGATGGAGCCTCAGCTGCTGCTTGTCACATCACCACCCCCGACTCTGCAGACTCTAGTGGAAGGGAAGGTATTCCAAAGGAGAATCCTGCAAAGGCCGCAGGCGCAGCCCAAGGAGTTGCCTCAGCAGCCCAGAGGCCTCACCCCTCACTGTTGAGCTCTCCTGCCTCATGCTGCTCCGTAGGCTCCACATTCCAGCCTTGATGGTGATCATTGACCTCAGTGGAATCCAGTGTGACAAGATCCATTGAGGCCACTGTGAACATGTTGCTTCACCATTGCTGTAATCAAAGGGAAGGGGATAAAACAGCACTGCCTTTGTAGCAGGAACCGTAAGAAGAAGATGCCCAGGCAGTCAGGGAGGTGCCAGCAGGGGAGGGCTTTGTCCTCACACTGTACACCTCCTCTGTGTGAGGAAACTCTGAGACTGCTCAACTGCACAAGTACAGTTCACCTTTTTTCATACCATGGGCATGTACTACTTGATAAACTAGCTGATAGCAGTGAGGTGTGGAGGGCAATCAAAAGAGAGAAAGGCATGCAGTTCTCCAGGGGCGCAGGGCCTGCGGCACTAAGTCCTGAAAGAAATCGCTCCCCATCTGTAGGGAAGAAATTCTCTCTCTCTCTAGGGATTATAAATTCAGAGAAAGATCCATTGTAATTGCAGTGGTTTGTTTACGCTCCAGGGACCAGGTTCCTGGCTGCATCCTCTCTGCCCTGCAGAGCTCCTGAGCTCCACTCTCAAGAAGAAGGGTGTGGGGCCGCAGCCTGCGCCTCCCTCTCCACGTGCTGCCTCCCCTGTGATTCTGTGCAGCTCAGCCGTCCTGATGGGTTATGGGAATGTCCAGTGCAGGTGCCAGATTACCCGTGTTGAGGGCCCTGGTCCTGTCACAGTGTGGTCCACATGGAGCAGAAGTGCTTTACTGCAGAGCTCTCTGCTAATTAAGAAAATTGGAGAGCGAACCTCCAAATAGAGAAAAAATAGATGGTCTCCCTTAGGGAGAACATGACTTATTTTAGTGGCAGTTTCCCCAACAATGTTCAAGAAGTCCTTCATTTCTTCAACAAGCATGTACACATCCCATTGTATTCAGAGAGGGGTGGGGCATACACACAATAAATAAATAATGTGCCATTAGCAAGCACTGCTTCCTATGGATCAGGTAATGTGTTAAACCCGTCACTTTCAGCAACTCTAAAGATAGCTGCCATTGTCCTTTTTTACTTAAACTCAGAGGCTAACTGACATGTCTTGAGTCCCACAGCTAGGAGGTTGCCGTCAGGATTTAAACTCGGGTCTGTCTGGCTTCAAAACCCTGTCTTACATATTCTTTGTTGCTTCAGTGAAAACCTGTGTCAGGAGGAAGGCAAGCGTTGGGATCTGGTGAAGGGGTCTCAGCCACAATAGTCTCACCGAGAACTAGGGCACTTTTAGTGCTTTCTCCAGCTCCCCACTCTCTTCTGCCAGCTTCTCACAGGCTGGATGCCACTTTTGCCAGTCAGCATGTTGGAATTACCACTGGGCAGTGACAGGTGCCCTACTTGTGCCCATGCCACAAAATGCTGTCAGCTGCTGAGGGAGAAGCCTGTCAGGTACAGTCAGGCCGGAGAGCTGCACAAGTAGGCGGGAGGTGCTCCTTTTCCTGGGAACCCTTCGTGCAGCTGGAGACAGGCCAGGCCAGTGCAGAGCCCTGGTCGTCACCCTCAGCTGACCACCTGCCATCCTGTTGCCTCAGCATTTTGTGTTTCTTTGTTTTTCCAGGGGTTTCTTCCAGAAAACAAGTTCAATCACACCCTGGGTGAGCCTGTTCTTCGAGATACGGGCCCCCGCAGGAGGGGGAGGCGGCCTCGGAGCGAGCTCCTGAAGGCTCCTTCCATTGTGGCAGACTCTCCCTCTGGAATGGGGCCGCTGTTCATGAATGGACTGATTGCTGGGATGGACCTGGTAGGACTTCAGAACATGAGAAATATGCCAGGCATCCCCCTCACCGGGCTGGTGGGGTTTCCAGCTGGCTTTGCCACGATGCCAACGGGTGAAGAGGTCAAAAGTACCCTGAGCATGCTGCCCATGATGCTGCCGGGCATGGCTGCTGTGCCCCAGATGTTTGGTGTTGGGGGACTCCTCAGTCCACCCATGGCAACCACCTGCACTTCCACTGCTCCGGCGTCTCTGTCAAGCACAACTAAAAGTGGTACGGCAGTGACTGAAAAGACTGCGGGAGACAAGCCGAGTAGCCATGATGTGAAAACAGACACTTTAGCTGAGGATAAGCCTGGTCCAGGTCCATTTTCTGATCAGTCTGAACCTGCAATAACTACTAGTAGTCCTGTGGCTTTTAACCCATTTCTCATCCCCGGAGTATCTCCTGGACTCATTTACCCGTCCATGTTCCTCTCCCCTGGTATGGGCATGGCTCTGCCAGCCATGCAGCAGGCCAGACACTCGGAAATAGTAGGCCTGGAGAGCCAAAAGAGGAAGAAGAAGAAGACAAAGGGGGACAACCCCAACTCCCACCCAGAGCCTGCTCCCAGCTGCGAAAGGGAGCCCAGCAGTGATGAGAACTGTGCCGAACCCAGTGCCCTTTTGCCTGCAGAGAGAGAACATGTGGCACAGGCTGGGGAGGGGGCACTCAAAGACTCCAGCAACGACACCAATTAGAACTTTTTTCATTTAAGAAATTATTGTGACTTGTAAGTTTCTTATCCCATAAAGGTTTGTTACTTCCCTCACTTCACCTCCATAAGAACCTGTGTTTCCATAAGTAAGATGACCTACCTGATTTCCTGTCTGAGAACTATGGTAACAGATGTTAATAGTTGCAGGGTCTCACCACTCCATTAGATAAGTGTTGTCTACCTAGTCTAGGAGGCACAGAATTCGCATTCTGTTCATCCCGTTCATTCCAGCAATCGTAGCTAATACAGTACTTGGTGACGCGCCCACCCCCTTCTCTTCCAAGTTTCCCACTCACTCAAGGAGGAAAAATGGCAAAAGAAAGCTGTCTAGGGATTTACCATTGAAGGGCTGAAGAACAGAGACAAAGAGGAGCTCTTTTTCTATGAGCTGGGTTGCACAGGAGGAATGTCACAGGGAACCAAAAAGCACAGAAAAAGGAAGTGCTGGTGCATATTTTTTAGTTAAAATAATTCCCTATTTTATCATGATTCTTAAGTGAGTAGTATAGACAGAAGCATATAACTAATGGTTGAAAATACATATATTCATTTCTTTATAAAAAACAAAAACCTTACTGGTAGTAATGTAATTTCCCCCTTCATGGTTTTTCAGACACCTGCAGCGAGAAGAAATACTGACTGACTAGGCATTATTTTCTATACATCCCTCTCCCCAGTGAAAAGATGCCTCTCGCTGCAAAAAAGCTTTACCCACCATGAGTTATTGCTGGCGACGGGGGTGGGGCCAGGACCCGCGGTCCGTAGAGCTCCACATTGCTTCACACACACACAGCTGGCGCTCTGCTCCCACCTGGTTCGCTCACAGATTTCTTAGCCATTAATTTGCCTCTCTGTGTTTAAAGAGCACCAGGACCGAATGGATTTTCACTTGAGGCTTTCCTTCACCAATAAGGCTCTTTCTGGAGCCTGCAAGACAGTTGCCCAACACTTTGACACTTGCTAGTAGGTCCTTTGATCAGGAATGTCTGAGGCTGTCAGATGTGTGCCATCCTTTATAATACAGCTGTGAAAAGTTACTTCTCCATTAATTTCTCCATTCTGTTTATATCTTACAGTTGGACCCAAATCCCAAATTATCAGTTAATCGAAACTATGTTGCAAGTCAACATTATTTTCTCTTCCTCAGCTTCTCCTTGTTTAGGAACTGAGAAAGAACCTGCCTAAGCAGCACTTCCCCATGTCCTTTCGCCTTCGTGTTAACGTCCCTTCTAATGGTCTCACTCTTCACAGGTAGTTCACACTCTAAGACTTGAAGTAAGCTCATGGTTCAGTACTCTGGGGGCGCAGGGCTGCGCAGGACCCTTGGAAATGTTGCAAGTGTTACTAGTACCAGTTTCACTTTTCGTTGTCACAATTTACTGTATTTTTTACTTTTTCTGTTACAGTTTTGCTAATTTATCAGAAGGTCCAAAAGTTTGACATAACTATTTCATTTTGCATTATTTATTTATGATGCTTTTGTCATTGTCTTTTATACATTTGGGATTATAAATTATGTAAATGTTAAAATGAGCATCTCAAAGAAGTCTGTTAAATCATGATTGAAAATGTCAATCAGATGTATCTTCAAAAAGTGGAGTCCCAGTTTTATGAATCTGATATAAACCAGAAATTCTATAACCAATCACAGAAGAATCCAGTAATTGAACAAATCCTATTTAATGACATCCTTGTAGCATAGATGGTCTATAATGCTGACCACAGATTTCTTAGAAATGCTGCTCTCTCTATTTAACTAACATTTTGTTCAGTTTTGCCTCCAGTGGAAGCAGAAAGGGTTTTTTCAGCTGTTAAATCCTAAAAATCAATATAATTTATTTATGTAAAAAAATAACTCAATCAATATATTTTTGAACCTTTTAAGTACTAATTTTCTTTTTATCAAGTAGAAAAAAAAAATGTATTTGCCCTAAATCCTTAAAATACAAATGCTATAAAAATTCCTGTATCTTGAAAGCCTTACTGCAAATGAGTATTATAGACATCCAGCAGAGTCTGGTTTTCTTTGTTGTCGTTGTGTTGTTGTTGTTTTGTATGGAAAAGCTGCTTTCCCCGGGTTCCACTTATAACCTCCAGTAGGTCACAGGGTTCAATGTGGATCTGACTTAAAAACCCACCAGCATGCTCAAACCCTTGTTATACCTTATCGAATCTGTATGTTAACTCTCTGGGTGTTTAGGCTTCTATTTGACTGCTGTTGTGACCCTGTTTGCAAAATGAAAATGACACTCTGTGGATTATTTGCTCTGTAAGGCACAAGTGCTTCTTATGATTATTTTGACGTTTCCAAGAGCAAAAGCCAAATTTAAACTCTTCAGCAAACTTGAGCCTTTTCATCTAATTCCATGTCACTCACAGCCATAATTTTTCTTGATCATTCTTCACCCCATGTCTTACATAATAAATTGTGGTCTTGATCCTGGATTTAAAAACAAAAAAAAAGTTTAAAAGTCACATTTGTATTTGAGGAATTCAGTGGCACTTGGGTGTCTCTTGCTGCCTGGGGCATTTATGAGTGCATGGTATGCCCACTGTCTTTCCAAGGTGTCCGATCCGTGCTGGGCACCCTATGGAGGACTTGTTGAATATTCATCATGAGGGTTGACTTGGCCTGTCTCTCGACCAACTGACCAGAACACCTGGTTAAAACATGCCCTAGAAGGGAGTCGGGGGTGGGCGAGGTGGCTCACGCCTATAATCCCAGCACTTTGGGAGGCCAAGGTAGGCGGATCACATAAGATCAGGAGTTTGAGACCAGCCTGGCCAACATGGTGAAACCCCGTCTCTACTGAAGATACAAAAATTAACTGGGCATGGTGGCGGGCACCTGTAATCCCAGCTACTCGTTAAGCTGAGGCAGGAGAATCACTTAAACCTGGGAGGCAGAGATTGCAGTGAGCCGAGATCGTGCCACTGCACTCCAGCCTGGGCAACAGTGAGGTTCCATCTCAAGAAAAAAAGAAAGAGTTGGCAGCACAGCATCCTGCTCCACAGACTCGAGGCCTGAACGCTCTCAGCTGGTACATCCCCAGCGCCACTTCTTAAGCTCCATACCGAGAGTCCCACCTCAATCACACACCTGCAATGTATGGGGGAACTAGACTTGAGTGGGTTAGAGTAGGTTCATAAAACACAGGACCACCAGGGTAGCTGAAATTCTCAAGGTTTTTCAGAACTCTGTGCTCCTGAGCCTGGTGTCTCAACCCCAAAAGGGGTGAGTCAGAAGTTATCAATGAGGCTGGCAGGAAAGTGCCACAGCCTCTTTGAAGGCTGAGCAAGAGACTGACCCAGCCTCATCTTGTTGGCTCCCAACTAAACACCACCAGATGCGTGCAAGAATGGCCTGGAGCATGGATGGGCATTGTTACAGTAAGGCCTTAGGTGTTACAGGCCTCTAATCAAGACATAGGGAGCCCTCATAACAACTTAAACAGAAGAAGTAGTAAAGAGTCTTGGTTTCATTTTTTACCTAAAACCCTGTCCCAGGAAATACTACCTTGTACAAGGGCAGAATAGGAATAGTTGGTTCAGCACACTGGACTACTGTTGGTGTGTGTTTGCCATTAGTGACCTCATTTGTCCTCACTGCATCTTGGGCACTGGGTAGAGGGATGCCAACATCGAATTTGCCTCCTGAAAACTAGCAGAGAGACTGCCAAAGCTACCTTGTCAATCCTGAACAGCAGAGCTGGGCTAGACCCCGCAGTCCCACCAGCTGGGGAGACGGCACCCTAATTTTGCCTTTCGTGGTAACAGTCTGGGGCCTCTATCTCAGAAACCAAAACTGAGTGAAGAAATTACACTCAGAAAAATTGGCACTAGGAAAAACAGAACACTCAAATAAGTGTCACACCCTCTGGAAAACTCGATGCTAGATTCATTTACACCAAATTGCTTAAATGGCCTCTTGTAGGAAGTATTGTTCATTTGCCTCTTCTGGAAACCACAGGATTTCTTTCTTAGGTCAGAAGTAGAGTTCACCCAGCCCAGTAATTGGGATCTTGGCTGCCTAGTGGCGGACATTGTGGCCACTTTCATAATCCTAACTCAACAAGGTATCTGTGGGATGAAGTAGGGAATAGGGGAAAGGGTGAGTTCAATGCTGGCTGCTTCTGGGAAGTTGTTTTATGAGGTCGATTTGGACATGAAGTCTGAGCATGGCTGCGACAAGTTGGTGCCTCCTAGACGGCCTTGGGGTTTGAGTTCTGGCTCAGCCCAAGCCTTGGAGGACAATGGGAAGAACTAGAATGAGAGCCAGTTGTGGGGGAGGAACAGCCACTTGGAACACCCTTCTCCAAGTCTGTTTCCTCATCTGTAAAATGGGGATAATGATAATTTGCACTAATAGGGCTGTTGATGGGGTTCATTGAAATGATCAGTCTTTGTTTATTTTTGTTTTTTTGAGACAGAGTTTCGCTCTTGTTGCCCAGTGCGATGGTGCAATCTCGGCTCACTGCAACCTCTGCCTCCTGGGTTCAAGCGATTTTCCTGCCTCAGCCTCCTGAGTAGCTGGGATTACAGGCACCCACCATCACACCCGGCTAATTTTGTATTTTTAGTAGAGACAGGGTTTCTCCATGTTGGTCAGGCTGATCTCAAATCCCCAACGTCAGGTGATCCGCCCGCCTCGGCCTCCCGAAGTGCTGGGATGACAGGCGTGAGCCACTGGCCCAATCAATCAGATTCTTAATACTGCTGATTCTTTTGAGTCATAGGTCTTTTACTCCTTCTGGATAGCCAGCAAGAGAATTTACCAGTCTCACTGGAAAAGTAGGATAAGGAAGGGGCAAGGAAGAGCTTGTTCCAAGTCCCAAGGCAAGTACAGAGTGGATCTGGGATTGGGTTCAGAGCACTGCGGGAAACCAGCTTTCTGTCCTGCCCACAGGAAAGAAGGGTTTTCTGCATGAGCCCGTTGTGCTGGGTGGACTAGAGGGATGTGGGGACTGTTTTGGGGCTGGGGAACAGGAAGGTTCATGGGTTTGTGGAGCCTTCCTCAGTGTAGGAATGCCAGCTTTAGGAGGGAAAGTTAACACCCAGTTAAATTTTAATTCCATGTAAACATTTTTTAGAGTAAGTATATCCCATACAGTATTTGGTATATGCACTTTTTTAAATTTTCCTTTTTTAAATTTATTTAAATATTTTTGGCTGAGTGCGGTGGCCCACCATGTAATTCCAGCACTTTGGAGGCTGAGCGGGGAGGATCACTTGAATCCAGGAGTTTGAGCCTGGGCAACATAAGGAGTCCTCATCTCTACAAAAAATATTTTGAAAACTTAGCCAGGCATGATAGTGTGTGCCTATTGTCCTTGCTACTCAGGAGGCTGAGGTGGGAGGATCGCTTGAGTCCAGGAGGTTGAGGCTGCAGGAAGCTGTGATCACAACACTACACTTCAGCCTGGCCAGCAGAGCCAGACCCTGTCTCTAAAAAACAAAATGCAACCTCAAAACTCCCAGGCTTAAGTGATGCCCCCTCCTCAGCCTCTGGAGTAGCTGGGACCACAGGCATGAGCCACCATGCCCAGCTAATTTTTTATCTTTTGTAGAGATGGGATCTTGATATGTTGCCCTAGCTGGTCTCAAACTCCTGGCCTCAAGCAATCCTCCCACCTCAGCCTCCCAAAGCGCTGGGATTACAGGCATGAGCCACCACCCCCAGCCTAAAAAACTTTATTGTTTATCTGGAACTCAAATTTAACCAGACATCCTGTATTTTATCTGGTAACCTTACTTAGTAGCAATAGTGTGCTATTTACTAGGCACTTCCTGTGAGTAGGATTTGTTCTATGTATGTTATGGCCAAATTCTTAATCCCCACAATAACCCTATGAGGTTGTCCTCATACATACAAGGAAACAGGCCCAGGCCTAAAGAAGCTAAGTAACTTGCCCAATCATCCAGCTGGAAAATGTCAGGGCTGGGCTTCGGGAACTCAGAAGGAGTAAACCCAGAACTGTAAACTGAGCAGGAGGGGAGCCAGGATGGGCATCTTTAGTCTGAGGCTTGGAGCAGGCCATCCCTCTAGAGTGCAGCTTCATAAAATAGCACTAAGCGCAAATGATGAGCAAGGGGAGAGAGGTTGCTCTGGCCCTTGCTGCCCTTGGGCTGCAGCTACCATCCCTGAGGCCAGTGGGGAGGCAGTTAGCCTCAGTTTTTCCTTCCCATCCCTGCTGTGCTGGTGTTGGGAGGCCTCTGAGCTGGGGCTTATCCTAGGGAGTGTCTAAGTGCTTGGACTCACCAGCCCAGGGCCAAGGAGCCCCGTGAGAAGCAGTGTCCAATCTTGGAAGGTGGAAAGAAGGATGGCAGGGGGTAGGACAACTGTTCGGCTAGAATGGCCTGGGGAAAAGGATGGGGGAGCTGACCAGGGAGGGGAAGAGGCACATCTCACCCACCCATACGCTGGCCATGACCTTCCTCCTACCCAGGGAAGCTCAGCCACGTGCACCACTAAAGGTGGCCACAGCACTGCTTAGTCAATACCTACTCTGCAGGCCACTGTGCAGGCCTTCTGTGAGCTCATTCCAAAACATGTTCTCCAGGAGGACCAGGTTCAGGTGGGTTGTCACCTGCCTTCAGTGGCACAACTCATGAGGAAGAACAAGAATTTAGAGATGGGTCTGATTCCAAAATCTAGTGTTCTTGCACAGGCATTGGCTTTGCATGTGGAGCCACAGGCCCAACACACTTTCTTCCCGGGGTGGAGTCAGAGCTACGGCCCACAAGCCAAGAACCAGGACTCACATTTATAAATAATTGGACAATCAAAGGGAAATATTTCATGACCATAAAAATGATCCCCTCATGCCTGTAATCCCAGCACTTTGGGAGGCCGAGACGGGTGGACCACGAGGTCAGGAGATCGAGACCATCCTGGCTAACACGGTGAAACCCTGTCTCTACTAAAAATACAAAAGATTAGCCAGGCATGGTGGCAGGAGGCTAATCGGGAGGCTGAGGCAGGAGAATGGCGTGAACCCAGGAGGCGGAGCTTGCAGCGAGCCGAGATCGCGCCACTGCTCTCCAGCCTGGGCGAAAGAGCGAGACTCCGTCTCAAAAAAAAAAAAAAAAAAAAAATCCCAAATCCAAATTCCAGTGGCCGTAAATAAAGTTTTATTGAACACAGCTATACTCAAAGCTGCTTTTGGGCTATGACAGCAGTAGTCACAGAGACCACACAGCCTGCAAAGTCTAAAATATTTATTATACTGTCTGATCCTTTGCAGAAAACGTTTGTCGATCCCCATCCTGCAACATCAATTTTATTCATAGATTCAATGCAAAAACTCATTAAAAGTACTTCATATGGCCAGGCGCAGTGGCTCACGCCTGTAATCCCAGCCCTTTGGGAGGCCAAGGCGGGTGGATCACCTGAGGTCAGTAGTTTGAGACCAGCCTGGCCAACATGGCAAAAGCCCACCTCTGCTAAAAATACAAAAATTAGCCAGGTGTGTTGGTAGGTGCCTATAATCCCAGCTACTTGGGAGGCTGAAGCAGGAGAATTACTTGAACCCAGGAGGCAGAGGTTGTAGTGACCCGAGATAGCACCATTGCACTCCAGCCTGGGCAACACAGCGAGACTCCATCCCAAAAAATACATATATATGTATGTATATTTCATATTAACGCAAACATGGTTTTGTATAAAAGTGAATCACATAGTGGAATATAAGATTCATGTCTACTTTTGAGATAAAATGCTTCCAAGAAGCCCTCGGCTTTGGGCATGCTTCTTGAGGGCCAGCCTCCAAACCCGAGGGGATACTTTCACTTTGGAGGAAACACTGGAGCTGCCCTGTCCCCCTCCCCTCTTCACACGGAGCCTTTTTTGGTTGTTTTTGTTTTTTTGAGACAAGGTCTCCCTCTGTCACCCAGGCTGGAGTGCAGTGGTGTGATCACAGCTCACTGCAGCCTCGAACTCCTGGGCTCAAGCGATCCTCCTGCCTCGAGAGTGACTGTCCTGTTCCCCACTGAGATGTCCAGCTGGCTCTCAGAAGCAGGACACTAGGACAGGCTCAAGAGTCCAGGTCGACGCGGTGCTGTGGCCAGACTGAAGCAGCTTTGCCACGTCCCCCTGGTCTCATCCACCATCAGGCCCCTGCTGGCCGTGTGTGCCTGTTCCCCCTCAGGATGACAACTTGGCCTCACCTTTCTCTGTATGCAGCACCTTGAGGCTCTTTGAAAATCCTCAGGGACTCCCAAAGCCTGTGTGGGTCAGGAGAGCCGGGCCAAGGAAGGTCCATGCTGCACAGGGCAGGCAAGGACTCAGCACTGCTGGGTGTTTAGACTGTTTCCTGGCTCAGACCAAGAAAACTCTAAACTCTGTAGACACAGCTCCCAACTCCCACCCACTCCCCACTCCAGCTCTGACCCAGGCTTTTCCATTCACAGATCCCAGACTTTCCAGACCGGCAAAGAGCCCGGAGGCCAAAGCCTGGTGAGTGCCTTGGGCAGGGGCTGGGGGTGGGGCGGCGGATTGTACAAGGCTGAGGAAAGCCCCCAACCCCCCTTGGGCCTCCCCAGGTAGAGGACACTCCTACCCTCACCCCAGTCCCTTGTCAAATTTCCCTGTCAAGAAGCAGTACATACGTATATAAGGATACTCCTAGTGTTGGTGTGCATCTGAGAGAGAGGGAAGGAGGGAGGGAGGGAGAGCTGGAGGGCGGTGGGGCAGGGGAGCAGGTGTTCCTCCTGGCTAAGCCCCTGCAGCTACTTCCTTTCTTCCCCCAGACAAGTTGAGGATAATTAGCATCCCATGAGGGAACAGAGAGGCAGCTCCCATCCCTAGACTGAGTGTGGGAGGAAGATTCAGAGCCCCCACCAACTCCACTCCCACTGCACAACCCAGCACCCCCCAAAACAGGCCCAAGGACAAGGGGTCGGGTTCTACCACCCCCACCCCATGAGTCCAACCACTCCCAGCTTCTGTAAGGAACAAGAGTTCAAAGACATAAAACCTCTGTCCAAAGAGGTACTTGCTCTGCACAGTCAAGTGGGGTGGCACAACGTTCTTGAAAACCTGACCTTTCTTTGGAGTTCCTGGTTGTTTCTTGTGTTCTCTGACTCCCTTTCGAGCTGGACTGGTCCATGAGTGTTTCTCAGGGACGAGATATGACAATGGGAAGCAGACAAAAAAAGATTCTCTGCCTGGCTTTTGAGTTTTGGTGCCTGGCTTGGGCACATGACAGATAAGAGCAAAGCTTCCCAGCTGCCATCCCTCCCGCCAGGAAAAGGGTTCCTGAAGGGAAGAAGAGAGGGGTGGTTGGCGGGGGTCAGTGGGGATGGACTGAAGGAACCATCCTCTTTGAGGGTGTCTCGTCTGTTTCCAGCACCCAGGAGGCCCCTGGAGCCATGTTTGGAACCAGGCTTCCGGGCTCCTCTTCCTCAGGTGCCCCACCAGCCTGCCCCTCCCACATGACTGTGGCATCTCCAGCAGTAGCCCCTGTGTCTCCTGTGACGAACCAGTGAGGGGGCTGCCACCTGTGCCCTGAGCATCCACGTGGGATAGGTTCTTACCCATTGGACTGCCCTCCCATCTTCACCCTAAGGCACGCTTAAGACCCAATAGAGGCTAGGTACAGTGGCTCACACCTGTAATCCCAACACTTTGGGAGGCCGAGGTGGGTAGATCTCTTGAGGTTAGGAGTTCGAGACCAGCCTGGCCAACATGGTGAAGCCCTGTCTCTACTAAAAATACAAAAATTAGCCAGGCATAGTGGCGTGCGCCTGTAATCCCAGCTACTCAGGAGGCTGATGCAGGAGAATCGCTTGAACCCGGGAGGTGGAGGTTCCAGTGAGTCGGGATCACACCACTGCATTCTAGCCTGGGCAATAGAGCGAGACTGGGTCTCAAAGGAAAAAAAAAAAAAAAAGACCGGGTAGACCGGGTTGAGCCCCAATAGGGGAGACAGCAGTGCAGAAAGCCCCTCCCTTGTGCCTCAGTGGGACTAGGAGAAACAGCTTGAGGTCCCCAGAACCCCGAGTAAGGCAGGTGCTGGGTAAACCAACCCTGTGCTCAAACACTGACTTTGTGATATGGACTCAGGAGACCTTGAGCAAAAGGGCCAGCCAGGCTCAGAGCCCGCTACTCTGAAGTCTGGCAGTGGCACCCACCTCCCTGCAGAAGAGGCAGACCCAGGCTTATCCATGGCAGGGTCACCAGGGCCTGGGGCTGCAGGATGCCAGGAAGGGGCTCAGCTTCTGCCTGGCCTGGGGCATCCCTCTGGGCCTCTCTCTCCTGTGTGCCCATGGGGAGTTGAGCTGCCTGAGCCCTGGGACCCCTCCCAGCTCTGCCACCCTGGACATGAGACCCTGAGATGCTGTGTCCCCATCTTTGGGGGTGAAGGATCCGTTAACCAAGTTCGGCTTCAGGCTGCAGGGCCCTCTCTGGCTGAAGCTCAGCTGACTGATGCTCCCATTTAATCTTGGGGCTTGGAGCAGGGTTCCTGAGCCCCCCAGGCAGAGTTCCCACCTTCCTGTTAGGCTATTCCCCATGAGCCTTTTTATAAAGAGTTTGGCTGGGAGCCAGAGAGCTTTTGGAAAGTGTATGGGCCAAGCCAAGCTGTACAAACCTGTCTCCCTCCCAGAGCCGAAAGAGGCCAGGTTGTTCCCAAACAAATGCAGAGGCGGGGCCGGGGGTTGGGAAGAAGAAAGGGGGCTATTTTAGGAGGACCTGCATACTGCAGAGCCCCCACACAGCAGCAAGGGGTGTGGGGAGGCACGGCCAGAGGCAGCAGAGGTAGGGACCTGGTACCAGGTGTCTCATGTAGACACACACATGAAACATACGCATACACCCCCAAACGCATGTGGGCACAGACACAAGTCACAAAGATACACAGACTTGTGACTGTGTAGAAGCATGTGCTGATGTGTACAGAAATATGCACAAGTACATACTAGGTAGTCACACCTGCAGCTGCAGGGACATGCACAAACATGCTCACACGTACAATCACACACCACCACGTACACACACATGCATAGACACTTAGAGATGTACACAAAGGATGCAGATTGAGCAATGCCAGGCTAAACGCAGGAGGCTGGGAGAGAGCTTGCACTCCCTGACAACCCAACTCCCTGAAACCCAGCACACATGTGCATGCACACACACACACACACACACACACACACACACCCTGGGAGGGAACCGCTTCCTCCATAGGAACTTTTGGATCCAGGGCAACATGCAATCAAGACCTTGTGCTAGGAAAGAAAGCGCCTTTGTCTGCTGGCACCAGGGCTGCAGGAGCAGCTGCAACCTCCTCCAGGATAAAAGCCAGGCCAGTTCCTTGCCCTGGGGAAGAAGGTCAGGCCAGGCCCTAGATGGGGGATGGAAAGAGGGAGCTGGGGGCTCCAGCAGGCCCTGCCACCAATCCCAGGACACTGTGTCTGGCTGGTGGCAAAAAGCCCGGATAGCTTGTTGTTCTCAGGCCTGGCCACCCTGACCTCTAACCCTAGTTTGGCCCTGTCTCCAGAACGACTGTGGTTCTGACCCTAGCCCTGGTGCTACACTGACCCAGACTGAGACCTGGCTCGCCCGGGGCTCCATGCCTGCCATGTGCCTGTGACCTCACTTTTTTTTAGCAGAGTGAAAAAAAAGTCAGGCTCTGGAATTAGAAAGATGTGAAATTGAATCCTGATTTGTCACTCTCTGAGTGATTTTTAGAATGTGCTTGACCTTTTTGAGCCCTAAATTCAAACTCCCGTTATACAGAGGCAGATCTTTTTATTTATTCATTTATTTATTTAGAGACAGGGTTTCATTTCTCATTCCATCACCCAGGCTGGAGTGCTTGCTGTAACCTTGAACTCCCGGGCTCAGGTGATCCTCTCTGAGCCTCCCAAGTAACTAGAACTGCGGGTGTGTACCACTCGCCTGGCTCATTTTTCAAAACATGTATCATAGAGATGGGGTCTTGCTGTGTTGCCCAGGCTGGTCTTAAACTCCTGGCCTCAAGCCATCCTCCCAGCTTGGCCTCCCAAAGCACTGGGATTATAGGCATGACCCACCACACCAAGCCTAAATCCTCTTTATTGAGCCCACTGCATACAGCTGCCTTCTCCCTGTGTATACCTTCTCTTCTGGGCCTGGTGAAGCTGGGTTGGTCCTCTCAGCCCCCAGCACCCCTGCCCAGCACCCTCTCCTGCTGCGCTGGCCCCAGGGAGGAAAGCAAGACCCAGGCCTGATCTCTAGGGACTGCCATCTTGGGAGCGCCCCTCCTCCCTTGTGCCCTTTTCTCACCCCCTGTGGTCCCGGCCATGTCCCTGAAGCTGCCCCGTGCCCCTCTGCACTCCTCATCACGCTCTGAAGACCAAAACCTCAGTGAGAACAGCCCTGTTTTTCTAACTCAGGAAAAAGATTTAGCTTTGGAGGCCTTTCAGAGGTAACGTAAGCCCCCTCCAGACACTTCCAGAACTAATTTCAGTCCTTCCATTCAACAGATATTTACCAAGGGCCTACTATGCTCTTCTAGATGCTGGAGATTCCACGGTGGGCAAATAGGCAAAACTTCCCGCCTGGGGCTTACATTCAGGCTCCCTATGCCCCATGCTGCGGGAGCCTCTAGCCTCACACATTCTCCACATCGGCCCGAGGGCTGCAGCCACGGTGCAAGCGCAGACACACCCCCTCCTTCATGTTGCCACAAAACTTTGGAATGTCACTATCATCACTGTCGCAGCTCTTTCTCCCACTGAGGCGCTCCTGGCTGATGCTGGGAATCTCAAGGGCAGGAATGCGCCTGGTGGGAATGCACTTGAACTATTGAAAGCCATTGCGGCGCGCTCTCTCTCTCTCTTTCTCTTTCTCTCTGCCCTGCCACCTCCTGCCCTCATGTAAGATGTGCCTTGCTTCTCTTTGCCTTCCACCGTGATTGTAAGGCCTGCCCAGTCATGCAGGACTATGAGTCAGTTAAACCTCTTTCGTTTATAAAGTTTTAAAAAATTGGGCCAAGGTGCAGTGGTTCACGCCTGTAATCCCAGCACTTTGGGAGGCCAAGATAGGTGGATCACGAGGTCAGGAGATGGAGACCATCCTGGATAACATGGTGAAACCCCATCTCCACTAAAAATACAAAAAATGAGCCAGGCATGGTGGCGGGCGCCTGTAGTCCCAGCTACTTGGGAGGCTGAGGCAGGAGAATGGTGTGAACCCAGGAGGTGGAGCTTGCAGTGAGCCGAGATCGCACCACTGCACTCCATCCAACCTGAGCGACAGAGCGAGACTCCGTCTCAAAAAAAAATTAAAAATATAAATAAATAAATAAATAAACAATGAAAGCCACTGTGGAGTCTGACAGCAGCTTTCAATAGTTCAAGTGTGGCCGGCCGCAGCGGCTCAAGCCTGTAATCCCAGCACTCTGGGAGGCCGAGATGGGCAGATCACGAGGTCAGGAGATCGAGACCATCCTGGCTAATACGGTGAAACCCCGTCTCTACTAAAAAATCCACAAAAAAAAAAAATCACTAGCCGGGCGAGGTGGCGGTTGCCTGTAATCCCAGCTACTCAGGAGGCTGAGGCAGGAGAATAGTGTGAACCCGGGAGGCGGAGCTTGCAGTGAGCTGAGATCCGGCCACTGCACTCCAGCCTGGGCAACAGAGTGAGACTCTGTCTCAAAAAAAATAATAAAATAAAATAGTTCAAGTGATTTCACGTACCAATGTCCCTTAGCGTGCCTTCTGATCTTACTATAACTTGGTATCTTTCAACTATGATGCAATTATGATAGTTATTACATCATAATTGAATTATACATAATTATTTCTCTTAATTGCATCATCGTTAAATAACTTGCCCTTATTTTAAATAAAAGCATACTGTTTTAGGAAATAAATCAGCCATGCACAGCAACTCATGCCTATAATCCCATTACTTTGGGAGGCTGAGGCAGGAGGATCTCTTGAGGCCAGGAGCTTGAGACCAGCCTTAACAACATAGCAAGGCCCCATCTCTACAAAAAATAAAAAATTAGCCAGGCACAGTGGCACACACCTGTAGTCTCAGCTACTTAGGAGGCTGAGGTGGGAAGATTGCTTGAGCCCAGGAGTTCAAGGCTGTAGTGAGCCGTGATCATGCCACTGCACTCAAGCCTGAGTGACTGAGCGAGACCCTGTCTCAAAAAATATAAGAGATGGACTGAACCTGAAGCTCAATTAGTGTCAGTTCAATTGCCCTGGTCTGTCACTCACAGTTCGATGCGTTTGTTCATGAAATTTTAATTGAACACTTGCTCTTTGCCAGATATGGAGAGGGGGAAAGGGGTCCCCGGAGCCCCCTGTCTAGAGTGAGCCAGTGAGCAGAAAATGACAATGCAGTGTAGTAAGTGCCGAACAGACTGATGGGCAGTTGCCATAGGAGCCCAAGGGGAGTTCCTTGGGGGCAGATGGATTAAAGACAGTTTTGCAGAACAGGGGATATTTGAGCTGAGCCTTGAAGGAGCAGTTGGATTTTTTTCAGGTAGAGATGAAAGAGAGTGAGCCAAGCAGAAGGACCAGCATTTGCAAAAGTCACGGAAACAGGGAAGTGCCTGATGTGTGAGGAAGATGGCAAAATGTTAAATGTCCCAGGCGGAGAGGCCAGGCTGGCTGAGGAAGTGACTGGCACCAGATAAGACTGTGAATGCCAGGGAGAGTGGGGAACCCCTGCCACGTGGAGGTCACCCAACCCTGGCCCTGGAGCTGTCCCCCTGAGCTGTCCACCCCCAACCTGAAAACTCTGTGCAGCCCTTCCCCTCCTACCTTCCTCCTGCCCTTAGAAACCCTGATTTCACTGTGGTCAAATTCCCCTCCATTCTTGGCTTAGGGAAAACAATTATGAGGCAGGAATTCTTGTAAGAGCTTTTTCTATATTAAAATGCTTGATCCTCTGTTAAATATTGTCTGTCATTTTTTTTCACAGTTTGACCTTATTTTATTACGTTTTGATGGAAAGAAGCCTCCCATTATCATGTCGTGAAATCTGTCAGTCTGTTCATATGATGTCTTCTTAGGAAGTTGTCCCCTATCCTAAAGTTGTGTAAGTTTTCGGATTCTTTTATGGTTTACCTTCTAGCATTCAAATCTTTAAGCCATCTGCAGTTTATTTGGGTTTAAGGTAGAAATCTAACTTTTTTCCAAATTGTTAGCCAGTTGTCCAGTCCCACTTCTTAAGTAATCCATCATTTCTGCCCTGTTTTTTTTTTTTTTCCCCCAAATTTTCAATTCCCCCCCTCCTCGATTTTTAAAGTTATACCTGCTATCCAGGAAAAAGAAGAGGAGTGAGCAGGAGGGGGATGAGAAGTGGGGAAATGAATGGCTTAGGAAGTAAAAGCCCTCCTCCCCTTTCACCTCCCTGAGGTAGAGGCAATAACTGTTCATCGTTTGTTATATATCCTATTATTATTAGTGTTACAACACTTACTAGGTTTCTCTTAAGTGCAGAGATGTTCAAAAGAGAAAACCCAAAAGGGATCAAAACCTCTGGAACATATTTTGGCATAAAAGCATGTTGGCTTCTCAGGTGAAGAAGGTTGCAGTGAGCAGAGATCGTGCCACTGCACTCCAGACTGGGCAACAGAGCGAGACCCTGTCTCAAAACAAACAAACAAACAAATATATATATATGTATGTATGTACATATGTATATGTGTGTGTGTGTGTATATATGTTGGTTTTTAAAAAAAAAAAAAAGAATACATACGGCAGGGCACAGTGGCTCACACCTGTAATCCCAGCACTTTGGGAGGCCGAGGCGGGCAGATCACAAGGTCAGGAGATCGAGACCATCCTGGCTACCATGGTGAAACCCTGTTTCAACTAAAAATACAAAAAATTAGCTGGGCATGGTGGCGCGTGCCTGTAGTCCCAGCTACTCAGGAGGCTGAGGCAGGAGAATCGCTTGAACCCAGGAGGCAGAGGTTGCAGTGAGCCAAGATTGCACCACTGTACTCCTGGGCAACAAAGCAAGACTCCGTCTCAAAAACAAACAAAAAACAAACAAACAAACAAAAAAACCATATATAAGGTTGGAAAAATAAAACAACTCTAAAAGATACAAAATGAAAAATAAACACTTCCCTCTCACTCGCTACTGTCACACGCCAAGTCCCGCTCCCCAAAAGTAACCACTGGTGAAATTTCCTATTTGCTTTAGTGTGACATGCATTTCCTTTTTTTTTTTTTTTTTTTTTTTGAGACGGAGTCTTGCTCTGTCACCCAGGCCAGAGTGCAGTGGCGCGATCTCCACTCACTGCAAGCTCCGCCCCCCGGGTTCACACCGTTCTCCTGCCTCAGCCTCCTGTGTAGCTGGGACTACAGGTGCCCGCCACCACGACTGGCTAATTTTTTGTATTTTTAGTAGAGACGGGGTTTCACCGTGTTAGCCAGGATGGTCTCGATCTCCTGACCTCGTGATCCGCCCGTCTTGGCCTCCCAAAGTGCTGGGATTACAGGCATGAGCCACCATGCCCAGCCTAGTGTGACATGCATTTCTTTGCCACATTCCACATTCTCATCTGGAGATGGGTTTACTGCTCATGTTTCCATTTTCTGTGCCATTTCCCTCTCTGCTGCGCCGGCACAAGTACCATAATGTTGAAGGTATTCTAGTGTTACCTGCTTTTAACATCTGGGAGGGTAAGTCACGCCTTAATGTTTTTCATCTGTGGAGATATGGTGAGTATTATATACTTATGTTCTACTTTATATTGCACCCTCTCCCTACCCCCGCCAATTTGATTGGAAATTTGTTGGAAGGGCATTGTTTGTATAGATTCATTTGGAGAAGATGATGAGTTTATCTCTTTGTGGACATCTCGCCCCTGTGACTGCATTCAGATATTGTGACTTTTCTTTTTTTCTTTTTGAGACAAGATCTTGCTCTTTCATCCAGGTTGGAGTGCAGTGGCACAATCATGGCTTACTGCAGCCTCAACCTCCCGAGCTCAAGTGATCCTCCCACCTCAGCCTCCCAATTAGCTGGGACCACAGATGCCACCACCCCTGGTTAATTTTTTTATTTTTAGTAGAGACAGGGTCTCTCTGTGTTGCTCAGGCTGATCTCAAACTCCAGGGCTCAAGTGATCCTCCTCGGCCTCCCAGTGTGGGGATTACAGACGTGAGCCTGGCCCTTTTCTCTTTGAATTGGAGTGAAGGCATACCGATATTATTAACATGTACACAGGGAGAACCACAGAGTCATTCCCCCAGACATTGTGACTTTTCTTGTTTGGGATTTTGAACACCTCTCCTTAGAGCATCTTAATCTTTGTCCATCTGATGTCATAACTGCAACCGCCTACTAGGAAAAGGGTCGGGAGACTTGGTCGCTGTCTTCCCATACTCGAGGGTATCAGGTGAAAGAGGGTGTGGCCTGCTCAGCAGAGCTCCAGAGAGCAGAACTCAGACCAGTTGGGGGTCACACAGAGGCCATCTTTGGCTCAGTGAACGGAAGAATGTTCTATCCGTTGGAGCTGCAGGGCCATGGAACGAGCCGCTGGGGGAGGTGGTGAGCTGCCCACCTTGGCTCTTTTCCAGTGTTCCAGGGAAAAGGCAGCCCGTGCTGCCCAGGGGCATCCGTGTTGCTGAGAGGAGTAGGGGAGGATGCTTGGTTACTTGGGCCCCTGTTCTCTCCACTCTGCCCAAAGGGAAAGCCAGGGCTTTCTGAGCCCCGCGCTGTGCTACTTACTTCATTTCATTTTGCACAATGACCTCTGTGGGTAGAATGGCGTTATTCTATTTTCCATTCAAAGACAGGGAGGCCAAGGGACTTCTCCAGGCTCATCCAGCTAGGCCTGCTTGAACCGGATTCCAAAGCAGACCCTCCCCAAGCTGCCTGTCTATGATTGTCCCCTGGGAGCCCCTGCTCAGAGTCAGGGCTGAAAAAAGGGGAGCGGGAACACCCTCCCTGCCTTTCAGTCCAGGGACAGCTGCAGGGCAGGTGAGCGCCCAGTGGGCAGCAAGAAGGCACCTGGCTCCTCTCCCATCCCTGATTCTGCACGTCCATGTCTCTCCCCCGGGCAGCTCTCAGCTTGGCTCACAGTGTCCTCAGGGGGCCAATGGGCTTCTTGATTCCAGGCTGCACATCTGGAAGTTGACGCTATTAAAACAAACCCCATTATATAACAAACGGACATCTGGAATCCGTTAGCAATGAGTTTTTAGAAAAAGAAATTGTTTTGGATGTGCTCTCTCCTAAGAATGTGGCAAAGCGCCCTCGCCCTGGCTGTCCAGGAACCCAGGGACCCAGGGGCCTCTCCTGGGCCCACTTTTCAAGGTATCTCAGGCCAGACCAGAGGTGGGCTGGGGCACAGACAGAGACAGACTCCTCCCTGCCCCCACAGGCAACTTCACTGTCTCCTGCTGGCTCCATCTTCGGAAGGGCTCCTTTCCAATTCATTCAGCAAACACTTGTGTGCCTACTGTGTGCCGCCAACTGCATATCATTCATATGGCCATGCCCAACTTCTCCACTGCACCTAAGCACTCCAACATAGCTTAAGAAAAAACATCATGGACTTCCCTGGATTCTAAACAGCAACGCTAAACAGCCTGAGCCTCTGTTTCCTCAAACACAGAGCCCAAACGCCTTAGCTAGTCCCTGGAACTCCCTAGCACCCTCAGGCCTCTTTCTGAATTGTCTCCCTACTCTTTCTTCCTGGGCACATTGGTGGGGGACACAAGGACAAATGACTTGGGCATAGGCTTGTGGCAACCTTGATCTAACAATGAAGAAAAGATTTTATGAGAAATGTCTAGCTAATATTTTCAAATGCAAATTTTATCCCCCCCCCAACATTTTATGACGAAAAATTTCAAACCTACAGAAAAGTTGAAAGAATTATACAATGAGGCCAGGCACAGTGGCTCATGCCTGTAATCCCAGCACTTTGGGAGGCTGAGGCAGGCTGATCGCTTGAGTCCAGGAGTTTGAGACCAGCCTCTGTAACATGGTGAGACCCAGTTCCTATAAAACAATACAAAAATTAGCTGGGTGTGGTGTCACACGCCCATAGTCCCAGCTACTCTTGAGGTTGAAGTGGGAGGATCGCTTGAGCCCACAAGACGGAGGTTGCAGTAAGCTGAGATCACAACACTACCCTCCAGTCTGGGCAACACAGCAAGACCCTGTCTCAAAAAAAAAAAAAAAGAGAGAAAGAAAAGCAAAGCGCTGGGCTCAGTGGCTCACGCCTGTAATCCCAACACTTCGGGAGGCCGAGGCAGGTGGATCACTTGAGGCCAGGAGTTTGAGACCAGCCTGGCCAGCATGGCAAAACCACGTCTCTACTAAAAAAATACAAAAATTAGCCGGGTGTGGTGGTGGGCACCTGTAATCCCAGCTACTTAGGAGCCTGAGGCAGGAGAATCACTTGAACCTGGGAGGCAGAAGCTGCAGTGAACCTAGATCACACCACTGCACTCTAGCCTGGGCGACAAAGCAAGACTCCATCTCAATAATAATAATAATAATAATAATAATAATAATAATTGTACAGTGAATCCACCATCTAAAGTCTGCAATTGTTGGTATGTTGCTATATTTGAGTTTTCAAATATCTATTCATCTATAGACCCAGCCATCAGTTCAAAAGCTATTTGCAGACAGCAGTACACTTTATCCCTTAACAATATGCATGCATATTATTAACTAGAGTTCAATATTTGTTTCTGGTTTTCTTTGAGGCAAAATTAACAGACAATTAAATGCACAAATTGTACTATTCCATGTACAATATGGACTACATGTTCTATTCCAGTGAGTTTGACAAATGTAGATATGTAGATACTTCTTTTTTTTTTTTTTTTTTTTTTTTGAGACAGAGTCTTGCTCTGTCATTAGGCTGGAGTGCAGTGGCGCAATCTCAGCTCACTGCAACCTCTGCCTCCTGGGTTTGAGTAATTCTCCTGCCTCAGCCTCCCGAGTAGCTGCAACTACTGGCGTGTGCCACCATGCCCAGCTAATTTTTGTATTCTTAGTAGAGACGGGGTTTCACCATGTTGGCCAGGATGGTCTCGATCTCTGGACCTCATGATCCACCCACCTCGGCCTCCCAAAGTGCTGGGATTACAGGCGTGAGCCATCATGCCTGGCCAACAAATGTAGGTATTTGTATAACCCAAACCCTATCACCAAATCCAGTTTTCCATCAACCCCAGAAAGTCCCCCAAACCCCTTCCTAGTATATCCCTAACCCACACTCCTCCCAGAGGCAACCACTATTCTGGTTATTTTCACCATAGTCTAGGTGTTGTGGGCTAATTGTGTTCTCCCAAAATCCACATGTTAAAAGTCCTAATCCCTAGTACTGCAAAATGTGACTGTATTTGGAGGTTGGGTCTTTAAAGAGATGATTACATTAAAATGAGGTCCTCAGGGTGGAACGTAATCCAGTATGCCTGGTGTCCTTATAAGAAGAGGAAATTAGGACACAGATACACACAGAGGGACAACCACATGAAAACACTGGGAGAAAACCGCCATTTACAAGCCAAGGAGAGGGGCCTAAGAAGAAACCACCCCTGCCAATACCTTGATCGAGGCTTCTGGCCTCCAGAACTGTGAGGAAACAAATTTCTGCTGTTTAAGCCACCCCGTTCCTGGTACTTTGTCATTGGTAGCCCTAGCACAATAATACACTAAGTTTGTCTTTTCTAGAATTTCATATAAAGTCATTTGCTCTGTGCTCTTTTGTGTCAGGCTTTTTATTTGGCCCAGTGTAAGACTGTTGGGATTCCTCCATGTTGCTACATGAATCAGTACCTTGTTCCTTTTCATTGCTTAGTAGTATTCCATTATATTAATACTCCACAGTTTGTTTAGCCAGAGAAATTTTTCATTTTTTAAGAACACAGGAATGCTTTGGCAGCATTTCACTTCAGTGTATGCCCTTTATGCCACCCCAGCAGCAAACCAGACATTCCATGGCCCACTCTATTCAGCAGGAGCTTCAGAACCATATGTGGATGTCCTGATAAAAGACATCATAACTCCAGGAATGAAAAGTTCTTACAGATGAGATTAAATTAATATTACATCATTTTTATCTCAGCAAATATAGATGATCCATTATGTCACAGGAGCCTCAGATCTTCACCCGTTTGGCTGCAAACCGAACGCAGTGATTACACTGGCTTGGGAATCAGGCTAGGTTTGACTTTTACTTGCTGCGTAACCTTGGGCGGGTCACTTAACATCTCTGACCCCCACTTTCCTCCTACAGCAAATGGGACTAGTGATTTCTTCCTGCAGGGTTGCTTGAAGACTGAATGAACAAATGAGTTCAGGGTGTGTATTAGTCCCTTTTCACGCTGCTGATAAAGGCATACCTGAGACTAGGTAATTAACAAGAAAAAGAGGTTTAATGGACTCACAGTTCCATGTGGCTGGGGAGGCCTCATAATCATGACAGAAGGCAAAAGGCATGTCTTATATGGTGGCAAGCAAGAGAGAGAATGAGAACCAAGAGAAAGGGGTTTTCCTCTTATAAAACCATCAGATCTCGGCTGGATGTGGTGGCTCATGCCTGTAATCTCAGCACTTTGGGAGGCCGAGGCAGGCAGATCATGAGGTCAGGAGTTCAAGACCAGCCTGGCCAATATGGTGACACCCCGTCTCTCCTAAAAACACAAAAATTAGCCAGGTGTGGTGGTGCATACCTGTGGTCCCAGCTACTCAGGAAGCTGAGGCAGGAGAATCACTTGAACCTGGGAGGCAGAGGTTGTAGTGAGCCGAGATGGCACCAATGCACTCCAGCCTGGGCCATAGAGTGGACTCCATCTCAAAAAAAACAAAAAACAAAAACAAACAAAAAACCATCAGATCTCATGAGACTTATTCACTACCACAAGAACAGTATGAGGGAACCCGCTCCCATGTTTCAATTGTCTCCTACCCAGTCCCTCCCAACCCTGTCCCTCCCGGAGCTACGATTCAGGATGAGATTTGGGTGGAGACACAGCCAAACCATATCAGGGTGGCAAAGGAAAGACTCAGGAAACATTCGATATGGTTTGTCTCACTCTGCAGCTGTTGGGGCCAGAACCTCTAACTGGACAGAGCAGCAAAAGTGGGTTTCTAAGCCACTAAGAGTAGAAAATGAGCTTTCTGCATTGCTATTGTAATCGCTGAGACTAAAGAGCAGTGTGGTGAAGACAGTGTCAAATCACCAGGCTGCCAAGATCAATTAAGTTGATACAATCGTAGCAGGAGTGATCTTTTTGGAGTTTCATAAAACACACTCTGAATTGTGGGATTTAGAGTGCTTCCAGGCTGCACAAATTTTGCACGTGTTTGGCTATTTCTATGTATTATTTAATTTCAGCTGAATGGGACTGCTCAGAAATTTGCTTCACTTCAATGTGATCATTTCTACGAAACCGTAAATTTAAATGTAATCTAGGAACCCATCCTTCATAAGAGACATTAATTTAATACTTTTCCTATGAGAAAGTAGGAAAAATGCATAATTGGAATTGCTATCATTTGTTTTATCTCAGAAGTTCTTTTCTTCTGAAGGAAATATTTTTCAACTTTGAAGTCCTTAGGAATTGGAGGAATTGGTTTTTGGCATAATTTATCCACTCTGTCCCAAGTGGCCTTGAAAGGCTCATAATTTCTCTCAGATGATCATCTTTTTTGGCTTTTAAAGGCAAAGAAAATGTCTACAGTTTCACTTTGAAGCTCTTTAGAAAAAATTCCTGCGACACTTATCATGTGGTTAAAAAAAAAGTAAAACAAAAGATAAAATCAAAGTTGGAATCAATGATAGCGATTGTATACTTCGATCACCTGCAAGAGCTGAAGAGTCATTTGTTACAACTTCCTGTGGTCTAATGGTATATGAAAGTTCTTCAGCCACAGGTGAAGATGGACCATGAGGCCCAGTCCAAAGTGTTTTCAAGAAATCGGCCAGGCATGGTGGCTCACGCCTGTAATCCCAGCACTTTGGGAGGCCGAGGTGGGTGGATCACGAGGTCAGGAGATCGAGACAAACCTGGCTAAGACGGTGAAACTCCGTCTCTACTAAAAATACAAAATGTTAGCCGGTCATGGTGGTGCGCGCCTGTAGTTTCAGCTACTTGGGAGGCTGAGGCAGGAGAATGTCATGAACCCGGGAGGCGGAGCTTGCAGTGAGCCAAGATCGCGCCACTGCACTCCAGCCTGGGCGACAGAGTGAGACTCCGTCTCAAAAAAAAAAGAAAAGAAGAAAGAAATCACCCTGCTCCCTGCACACTTCATCTTCACCCACGTTCAAAGGTTTGGAAAACTCTTTTGGTGGGTACATGGTATTGTGCCAAGGAGAGAACTGAGAGCATTTAAGGTTTATTCTTTTTTTTTTTTTTTTTTTTTTTTGAGACGGAGTCTCGCTCTGTAGCCCAGGCTGGAGTGCAGTGGCCGGATCTCAGCTCACTGCAAGCTCCGCCTCCCGGGTTCACGCCATTCTCCGGCCTCAGCCTCCCGAGTAGCTGGGACTACAGGCGCTGCCACCTCGCCCGGCTATTTTTTGTATTTCTTAGTAGAGACGGGGTTTCACCGTGTTAGCCAGGATGGTCTCGATCTCCTGACCTCGTGATCCGCCCATCTCGGCCTCCCAAAGTGCTGGGATTACAGGCTTGAGCCACCGCGCCCGGCCTAAGGTTTATTCTTTTCCTCACAAAATGCTATAATTACCAGAACCAAAAGATGTGCAGAATTCCTCAGAACTCCTTCAATGTCACTCAATTTTCTATGCATGCTAGATGCATCTTCATAGACCTAGTAAAAAAAAAAAACAAAAAACAAAAAACTGATTTTATTCAAATCCATTCCATTTTGCTTTTTATTTTTATTTTTTTCTGATATACTTTTGCAAGTATAAGTATACTTTTGCAAGGTAATTGATCCCAGTCATCTCTTCAATATCATGAAACCCAAGAACTTCTCTTTAATTAAACCTCTAGGGTGTAGGCAGGCTGACCACCCTGCTGCCCTCCTTTCCAATCTCCAATGGGCTCCCGCAGCAGAGCTCCTGGGTCAGCCAGCAGCCAGGCCTGGTGGGTTGGACGGGGCCTTTGTCCTGATAGGGCTGACTTAGGACTTAGTCTCCCTCTGGGGCAGACAGTAGGGACCTGCAGCAGAGAGAGCCCTGGGTAAGAACGAGACCTCCAAGGCTCCAAGAGCGAACTTGGCACAGGGATACACAAGAGAGGCAGAGCCAGCAGCTTTGGGTGGTCCTGGGAGGCCCTGCAGAATCCCTCCCTGCCCCGAGGCTGGGAGACGGGGATGCAGAACAGCAGAATGAGCAGAGAGCTCTCTCCTGGGACACACAGACGTGCAGCCAATTTGTCAGCTGAATCTGAGCCTTGGAGATGATTAGGGCTGCAAGAAGGCAGAAAGACAGTCGGCACCTGAGGGAATCCAGCAGCCAGGAAGGAAGAGCCTGCAATTCACTCAGCATGGCAAGAGGAGGCCAACCACAACCTGCACAACAGGAAAAGCAAACAAAACCATAAGCTCACATTTTAAAAAACCAAAAGCACTGGGAGGCTGAGGCGGGCGGATCACAAGGAGTTCGAGACCAACTTGGCCGAAGTAGTGAAACCCCATTAATACTAAAAATACAAAAATTAGCCAGGCATGGTGGCAGGTGCCTGTAGTCCCAGCTACTCAGGAGGCTGAGGCGGGAGAATTGCTTGAAACTGGAAGGCGGAGGTTGCAGTGAGCCGAGATCACGCCACTGCACTCCGACCTGGGTGAAAGAACAAAACTCCATCTCAAAAATAAAATAAAATAGGCAAAGGCGAAATCAAATACTTTCCTGAACGAGGAAACGTCATTTTCAATTTAAAATGACTTGTAGGGGAGGATGGAGCCCTGGGAAACCACATGGAAGAGATAACACAAAACCCAAAGTAAAAGTCTAAAAACGCCTCAGAGGAGAGAGATCCAGGAGTGGTAATAGGTGAATAATGAAAATAAGAATAAAAATCTCAGAAAGAAAAAAGAAGAAATAGAGGAGAAGCAATCATTTTTAAATGAGAAAGAAAATTTTCCGTGGTTTGAAGAACGCCTTGGGTTTGCAGATTAAAAGGCTCATTGAGTTCCAGGCAGGAATGATGGAAAAAAGACACACATCAAGGCATAGCCTGGTAAGTTTCCCGAATTCCACGATTAAAGAGAAAACTCAGACAAGCTTCCCTAATGAGAAAATAAGTTGCATAGAAAGAAAAGAATCAGACTGAAATCATACATCTTATTTGCAAGCTAGAAACCAATATGAATCACCTTCATAGACCACTGAGAGAAAAGCATCCTAAACCAACCAGGTTGCCATTCACCTTCCCAGGATGGAAAAAATGCAAAGGTCCACGTAATTTTCCCATAGAAAGGAATCTAATCAGGAAACAGATGAATCAGATTGAAGACAAGGAGATGAAGAAAAGAGGAACCCGTGGTGAGCCATGAGTCGACCAAATCATGTACAATTACCTTCAAATAAATAATGATAGGACAGAATTTGTAATGTAAGGGCTAAGTATATTCTTTTAAATAGAAGAGAGATGCAATAACATGTATTGCTGACTTAAAGGGAAAGCACTGAATGATGGCAAAATGTAGGTATTGAGGAGGGGAAAGGGAGCCTGAAAAGGCATTTTACATATCTCCTATTGTCTGGGGGAGGAGAAACAGGGACAAGAGCTCTCCAGTGAGAGGAATTAATTGATACCTAGTTGCCATGAGTTTCTTTTTAACGAAAATCAGAAAAGGTAAGGTCAGTACTTGCGGACAGCAGCATCTAGCAGAGCTTCCAAAATAAGAAGGGAAAAAGAGGAATGACAGGTGTCTATTGCCAATTGTTCCATCTTTTTAAAAAAAGTTAAGACTTTATTATGGAACCATTATATATATATAAAATATATATTTAATATATTATACATATAATATATTATACATATATGTGTGTGTATAGAGAGAGAGGTTTCACCATGTTGGCCAGGCTGGTCTTGAACTCCTGACCTCAAGTGATCGGCCTGCCTCAGTCTCCAAAGTGCTGGGATTACAGGCTGGCCAATTATGGAAACTTCTGAACACACACCACACAAAAGGGGAGCCATAACATATTGAATCTCTGTGGATCCAACACTAGGGTCCAATGACTCCTTTTTTTTTTTTTAAGCTGGGAATACATTGATAGATATAAAACCCTGTAATGTTTCAGTGTTTATTTTTCCCAGCAATTCCATTTAGAATTTGTACACTTTTGCAAAGAGCACCACTCATCTTCATTGATCTAAAGGTCTCTTTTCCTACATTTTTTTTTTTTTTTTGAGATGGAGTCTTGCTCTGTCTCTCAGGTTGGAGTGCAGTGGTGCAATCTCGGCTCACTGCAACCTCCATCTCCCGGGTTAAGCAATTCTCCTGCCTCAGCCTCCTGAGTAGCTAGGACTACAGGTGTGCACCACCATGCCCAACTAATTTTTGTATTTTTAGTAGAGACAGGGTTTCACCATGTTGGCAAGGCAGGTCTCAAACTCCTGACCTCAGGTGATCCACCTGTCTCGGCCTCCCAAAGTGCTAGGATTACAGGCGTGAGCCACTGCACCCGGCCTAACGGGTGATATCAACCAGCATTTATCTTCACACGATAAGAGACACCTGTCTTGGCACAGTATCATTCACTCTCTGCTTCTATTTTAGTGCCAGGTGCTAATGATTCTGGAAAACTCTGGGCCATCACTTAACTCCTTGGGTGAGTTCTTGCTGGAAAATGACAACAGACTGTGTCTTCACTCGTCACAGTTACCTTGGTCAAGATGTCAGGAAGTAAAGAGTAGGAAATATCTGTAAGCACAGCGATAAACAAGCCAGGCAGGTGGGCAGGTGGACACCAGCAAGGCAGAGAATGTCAGCGTCAGGTTGTCCCCAGACATTCGGTTTGTTCATTTGTTCTTCTTTCTCAGTGAAAATGTGATTTTTTTTTTTTTTTACATTGCCACAAAGCAAATAGTCACATTTTACAATTCTGAAGGCCCTGCCAGGTTTCTGTTGATTTTTTTTGTTTGTTTGTTTTTTCGAGACAGTCTCTCACTCTGTCACCTAGGCTGGAGTGCCGTGGTGCCACCGCAACCTCTGCCTCCCAGGTTCAAGCAATTCTCATGCCTCCGCCTCCTGAGTAGCTGGGATTACAGACACGTGCTACCATGCCTGGCTAATTTTTTGTATTTTATTGGTAGAGACGGGGTTTCGCCATGTTGGCCAGGCTGGTCTTGAACTCCTGGCCTCAAGTGATCCACCTGCCTCAGCCTCCCAAAGTGCTGGATTACAGGCGTGAGCCACCATGCCCAGCCACATTTCTGTTGATTCTAAATTTGGTTTTCCCTAGGAAACTGGTTGAGGAGCAGCAATCCTTACTCCCCCCAGGTTTCCTCTCCCTCCCTAGATCCACCCTTACAGCCCTGGACCCGCCCCTGTAGGCAACATTCTGGCCCCGCCCTCAAACTGCGGGGGGCTGTGGCCAGGGGGCAGTCACCAGAGCCTTGCAGCCACCACAGAGACTATGGTCTAGCCTGTCCTCAAACCTTCACTTCTCCTCAGCCTTATCTAAATATCCCTCCATCCTCTCTCCAGATCTCAGGAGAAAACCTCACTGCCCAGTCAGACCAATAAGCAGAGGCCATTTCTGCTTCCTGCCACCCCGTCAGTCCCCGCCACACCTGCAGGTGGTCTGCCTCCCAGCCTGCCTGCCGCCTCCTCCTTCTCCTGCCCCTCTTCCCTCCAGCCTGGGTCCTGCCCGCTAGGGGCCTTGCTTTCCTCTCTCTGGCTCCCTCCCCTTTGCCTAGAAACATCTCAGCTCTTCCAGCTCAGCACCGTACCCTTCCCTGGGCTCACTCATTTTCCTTCAGCTGCCTTAGACTTCTTCCTGCCCCCTCCCCACAGCCACTGCCTGCACTCCATGACTCCCTCACCTCCCACCCTGCTTCCACCCAACTTGGTCCATGCAGAGGGCACCACCACCTTCCCTCTGGGTTGTGAACTCCAGCTCTTCACCTGCAGCTTCTCTTAGTCTCTTGGAAACTCCTCCACCTCTTGATCTCTTATCTTGGCTGGTGTCTCTCTCTCTCTCTCTCTGTCTCTGTCTCCCCCCATCTTTCTCCCTCTCTCTCTCCCCTCCTCTCCCACCCCTCTTCCAGCTCCTCTGACCACTTCTTTTTTTTTTTTTTTTTTTTTTTTTTTTTGAGACGGAGTCTCGCTCTGTCGCCCAGGCTGGAGTGCAGTGGCCGGATCTCAACTCACTGCAAGCTCCGCCTCCCGGGTTCACACCATTCTCCTGCCTCAGCCTCCCAAGTAGCTGGGACTACAGGCGCCGCCACCTCGCCCGGCTAGTTTTTTGTATTTTTTTAGTAGAGACGGGGTTTCACCGTGTTCGCCAGGATGGTCTCGATCTCCTGACCTCGTGATCCGCCGGTCTCGGCCTCCCAAAGTGCTGGGATTACAGGCTTGAGCCACCGCGCCCGGCCCCGACCACTTCTTTCTGATCTCCTTCACTGACTCATTTTCCTTAGTTTTCACCCTAAATGTCCCCAGTTTTCTTCTTACACCACACAAACTCCTTTGTTTGTTTTTTGAGACAGAGTCTTACTCTGTTGCCCAGGCTGGGGTGCAGTGGAACAATCTTGGCTCACCACAACCTCCGCCTCCCAGGTTCAAGCGATTCTCCTGCCTCAGCCTCCTGAGTAGCTGGGATTACAGGCACGTGCCACCACACCTGGCTAATTTTTGTATTTTTAGTAGAGAGAGGCTTTCACCATGTTAGCCAGGTTGGTGTCAAACTCCTGACCTCAAATGATTCACCTGCCTCAGCCTCCCAAAGTGCTGGGATTACAGGTGTGAGCCACTGTGCCCAGCCTACAAACTCCTTTGGAGATCTCTTCATTCCCATAGCCTTTATTTTTTCTGATGAGTTAAATTATCTTCAATTTCAAAGAAATGAGACGGGGCAGGTTTTGAACATTAGCTGGTTTTGTTGTAAGACTTTTTTGGGGGGTTGTCTCTATTTTCCCTTGTATTAGGAGTCATTTGGCCCATTCTTCTGGGGAGGGTGACCCTTGCCTGGTTGGAACCTAGACTCCTCCCCTCTCTTCCCAGGAATGTTGCCCTGACTGGCACACTTGAGTGTCTAAGGTCAGGCTCTCAAGGTGGGGGAAACCAGTTTCTCTCCTGGTGACAATTTGGGCTCCAGGTATAATAGGCAATCAAAACTTTTCCGGATTATGGGAAAAGGAGAAGAATGAGGTTTGCGGGAGGAGAAAGGGAGGGCTCCTGGGAAGGAGATGGTGAGAAGAGAGGCTAGGCATGGGGGGAAGGACAAAAAACACATGAGGGACCCAAAGCTGGAAAGATCATCCATGGTGCAGCAGCCACCTGGGAAGTGCCAGGCCCGTGGAACAGGGAAGGATGGCCTCGGGGCAGCAGAGGGGCTGTGGCCTCAGCCAGCCGTGCCCTCTGACTAAGTGCCTTCATCAGCTATCGGGGAGGAGGGGGCACCAGGACAGCCAGTCAGCCACTTCCCTGTGGCTCTAACAGGAGCCCTGGACAGCAGTGGGATAGGGTGGACCTCTGACCTTGCACTACAGCACATCCCTGCCCTGCCCCCAGCTTCAAAGGGGCAGCCAACAAATGGGACACCTTAACAGTGTGTATATCCTGCTGGCCTCCAGACAGCCTTCTCCCCCGGGGTACCTGAAGGCACCTCCAATTCAGTATGGCTTCCCTCCAAACTGGTGTGCCCCTCTGTCCTTGTCTCAGCAAAAGGCCCCCCAAGCCAGAAGCCTGTAGTCATCCAGGAGCCCCTCAAAAGTCAAAAGGCCTCATCGCCTGGATGCTTTCAGCTGCTCCCTTCCATCCTCACCAACATGGCTCCAGCCTTCCCCCTGGCTCAGGCACCAGCACTGCCACCTAACTGGCACTACCAACCACCCACTCCATGGTGGGCAGCTGGGGGGACGATGGGCCTTTTCATGAGGCCAGAGACACAGGAGGAGGATGGAGAGAGGGAGGGAGAGGGAGGGGAGGGCAGACTGTGACTGGAGGTGGGACTGTGGTGCTATGGCCAGAGAGGAAGATACCCTAATCCCAGTGCAGCTCCTGGGGCAAGGGAGGGAAGGAAAGGATACAGTCCCACCCGTGGGAGCCTCCTGTCCGCTCTTTCCCGAAGGAACTGGGGCTGCTGGCCAACACCAGCATAGCCAGGGATGTGGGATTCCCGGCTGCAAAGACTTAACCTGGGGAAGGCCTCAAAGGTCACATGGTGGGTGGCGAGGACAGGTGGGTGGGACCCCGGCAAAAGGAGAAGGCTGGGCTGCTCTGGAGGAGAAAGGATTGTCAGAGGATCAGGCCCTGGCAGGGAGCCCATTTTTTTTCTTTTTTTTTTTTGAGAAGGAGTCTCGCTCTGTCACCCAGCTGGAGTGCAGTGGTGCGAACTCGGCTCACTGCAAGCTCCACCTCCCAGGTTCACGCCATTCTCCTGCCTCAGCCTCCTGAGTAGCTGGGACTACAGGCGCCCGCCACCACGCCTGGCTAAGTTTTTGTATTTTAGTAGAGACGGGTTTTCACCGTGATAGCCAGGATGGTCTCGATACTCTGACCTCGTGATCCGCCCGCCTCGGCCTCCCAAAGTGCTGGGATCACAGGCGTGAGCCACCGTGCCCGGCCTGGGGAGCCCTTTTGAATAGATGCCAAATATATCATCTAGCCCTAAGCATAAGACAGAATCCTGGGGCCCCACCGACCCTGCCCTTAGCCCTGACCCTTCTCCAGCCAGCTCATTGAAGCCTGGTGACTCTGTCTCCAAAATGCCCACCCTCTCTCATCTCCAGCATCTCTTGCCTGGATCCCAGTGCCAGCCTGCCTAGTGCCATCTCCTCATGGCTACAGAATGACCCATTTAACACCCACGGTGCATCCATTCAGCCAACTTGGGCAGGAGATGGCCCCTGCATCCAGGACTACCAGTCTGGATTGGAGCTTGACTCAGAAACAGAAAATGGCAGTGGCACTATGAAGTGGTCTAGAGTGGATTCAAGGGGCTGAAGGCCAAGCGTCTCCATGTACCACCCCCCCCCCCCCAGCCTCCTCAAGTCCTCAGCCTGCACGCAACCCTCTCCCCTCCAGCCATGTCCCCTCCTAAGTCCCCTCCCTCTGATTGGAGCACATGCCTCCCACCATGGATGCTCCTTCCCCTCTCACCTCCCCAGGCCCCTTTCTGGCCCCTCCTGGGGCTTCTCTAACTCTCATCCACCTCTGCCCCTCTGGGTGCCTTGAGCACAGAGCCTGGAGCCGACCTGTCTGCGCTTCCAGCACCGGGTGCCCAGCAAATGTCCCAGCAAATTAAGGAATTAAGGCAGAGCAGGTCTGAGATAAGGACAGTGTCTGGGTGAAGGTCAGGTTCTGCCTGTCCAAGCATGAGTCTTCCATGGCAACAACCTCCCCTTCCTTCCCCACATGGAGAATAGCCCCCTCCCCTGCTCGTTTTGGCCTCTCTGCACCCGCCCTGCATTGCAAGTCTGCCTCCCCCACACCAGCGGGTAATCTTGTGTAGTTTTTACTCTGGTGCCCATGAATAGAAGAGTTAGAGAAGAGCTGACGGAGAGCCCTTCCCAGGGCCTTGCAACCACACCCCCGCATCGATGCCTGAGCAGCTCTGCACTCCACTTCACTCCCCCACGCCCAGCCTCTCCCCATCCCTGTCCTAATCAGGCCTGGAGGCCAGACCCTCCAGTGAGGGGCAGCCCCAGGTCCTACTGGGGTCAGGCCAGCTGTGCCACATACTCTGGTCAGTGTCCAGACCTTCCAGCTGGAGGCTCAGGCTGGCTCTAGCTGTGGTGGGCACAGGGAATGCAGACCCCTGCCCTGTACAGCTCATTCAACCCTGCCTCAGCCCTGACATTTTGTCTCCCCTTTTTGTGGTGCCTTCCAGACTCCTTCCCACAGCCAGAGTCCCCATATTAGCCACCAAGGCCTTTCAGTCCTTTGTCCTGAAAGCCTTTAGAATCTCGCCCTGTTCCCCATCTCTCGGTGCCTGTTAGCCTGGTGGCTGACAGCTGCCAGGGCCACCCCACTGGCACCCCACCTCCAGTGTCTGCTCCACACAAGCTGCAGCCACAGGATGCTTTCCGTGACAGTTCTGTACGCCTCGTTTCCCAGCTGTAAAGTCCAGATTCTTCACTGGGGTATTCAAGGCCCCTCTCGTCTGGCCCCTGCCAACCTCTCTTGGAGCCTGGGCTACCCAGAGCTCTGCAGGTTCCCCAAACATACCAGGCTCTCTCCTGCCTCCAGGCCATGCACATGCCCTGCCCACCACCCAGGGAGCTTTCTCCCCATGTGGTGGACTCTAGTGTTGCCTGTTTTGTGAAACACCCTCTGATCCCTTTCCCCAAGCCCAGGAACCAGGCGCTTCTTCCTCTGTGAGCCCATGCTACCCTACGGTTCCTGACTATACAAGTTAATGTCCCCCTCTGCATGCAGGTCTGTCCCCCTCTCTTGGGTTGGGTTCCACAAAAGCAGATCCTGAGACAGTGATCTAGTTATAGGTCATTTATCGAGGGGGCTCCTGGGAGAGACACATAAGGGAGGTAGGAAAACAGGAGAGGATGGAAATAGAGCAAGAATGGATCCCAAGTAGAGTCTAGAGGGCCCTGACCAAGGGGGCTGTGCAACATAAACTAACACTGGGCTGTCCACCAGGAGACAAGGAGGCTGCCTTTTATGTCCCCCTGGATATTTGTCCGTTTTCACGCTGCTGATAAAGACATATTCTAGACTGGGCAATTTACAAAAGAAAGAGGTTTATTGGACTTACAGTTACATGGCTGGGGAGGCCTCACAATCATGGTGGAAGGTGAAAGGCATGTCTCACATGGTGGCAGACAAGAAAAGAGAGCTTGTGCAGGGAAACTCCCCTTTTTAAAACCATCAGATCTTGTGAGACTGATTCACTATCATGAGAACAGCGCAGGAAAGACCTGCCCGCATAATTCAATCACCTCCCACCAGGGTCCTCCCAAGACACATGGGAATTGTAAGAGTTACGATTCAAGATGAGATTTGGGTAGGGACACAGCCAAACCATATCACCCTATCAGCCAGTCACTCCTCAGCGAAGGGCAATTTGCAGAAGGGGCAGCTGGGAGCATTCCCGTCATCACACCTGCAGCCAGGGGATTCGTGGGTACACTGACCAGGGAAAGGGAGTCTGGGTGGGGTACCCACAGCACCCCTGTTGAGTGTGACCTCTGCCAGATTTCTTGATGAGTGAGAGGAACATGGATTCCTGGCCCATCCAAGCACTGACATTTTCCAAACCCAGAGCTGCATGTGTTGCCTTGCAAGAAGGTCCTGCCCATGAGCTGAGGGGGCATAGTTGCTACTGCAGTGACTAGAAAGGAGCCCCAGATATCCAACCCCCAAGAAAGGACTCTGTGCAGAGCCCTGCCACACTCACTGGGCATCTTTTATGTGCACGACTGTGCACATGGGAGCCTTGGCCAAAGTTCTCATCTATTCCTTATAATAATAATCATTTTATTACAGGAAAGCAGAGGCTCAGAGGGGTGAAGTGACTCCAAGGAGGTCATGCAACTTGTGAGTGGAAGAGCTGGGATTCAAACCCGAGTCTAACTGACTCCTTGCCTGATTTCTTCCCCCCAGTGTGTGAACCACCTTGGAGCAAAGCCCTTCCTGCCCACCATAAGAAAATTGGCAAGTCCTAGCTGGGTGCAGTGGCTCACACCTGTAATCCCAGCACTTTGGGAGGCCGAGGCAGGTAGATCACTTGAGGTCAAGAGTTCAAGACCAGCCTGGCCAACATGGTGAAACCTCATCTCTACTGAAAACACAAAAATTAGCTGGGTGTGGTGGCTCATTCGTGTAGTCCTAGCTACTCCAGAGGCTAAGGCACAAGAATGGCTTGAAACTGGGAGGCGGTGGTTGCAGTGAGCCAAGATCACGCCACTGCACTCCAGCCTGGGCAACAGAGTGTGAGTCAGTCTCAACACACACACAAAAAAAAGAAAGAAGGAAGGAAGGAAGGAAGGAAGGGAGGGAGGGAGGGAGGGAGGGTAGGGAGGAAGAAGCAAGTCCAGGGTGATCTCTCTGCCCCACAACAGGTCTCAGCTAAACTCAGGGTCCTCAAGGACCATATCTGGCATTTGCAATAGTTGGGAGACCTGTGCATGTATTTTGTATATAATTTGCATAATGTTGCATCTGGTTTGCATATGTCCATGCTGAGAGTCCATCAGCATTGCACAATTTCTAAGTTGTTCCTAAGCTACTCTCACTCAATGGAAGTCTGTCCAGGCTTTACAGAGCCCAGTTTCCACAATTTCTGGACTCTTCCAGGACCTCACCTTCAGGCTGCACATCTATCCCCCGCCAGGATCCTGGAAAAGCCCTGCTTCTGCCCAGCTGGATGGGGTCAGTGCAAACTCCTGCCCCAGAAACTCATTTGCATTTGGTATAACCTGTTTTGATGGTGCAGGTATAATCAAAATGCTGATGGTGATGATGTGCAGAAAAAAGTGAGCCTGGGCAAAAAGCCTTGCTGCACAGAACTTCCAGAGGTGGCTCTGTGTGCAGGGAGGCCTAGCTGTGCACTCTCAAAAAAGAAAAAAAAGAGGGTAGGGGAGATGGGCACTGACAAAGGGCTGTACCTTAGGGCTGGTACCTTCAAGGGCTGTGGTCCCTGTGCAGGAAGGGTCCATCTGCAGCAGGAAGGGCTTGTGCCAGAAAGCCAGCAGCTTCAGTGCTTTCTATTTCTGTGTTTTTTAGGGGAACTTCATCCCACACAACTTTGTGTGGTTTTTAATAATCTTCTGTGCTGGGCCCTCAATAAGAAAAGGAAAGGCCGGATGTAGTGGCTCATGCCTGTAATCCCAGCACTTTAGGAGGCCGAGGTGGGCGGATCATTTGAGACCAGCCTGGCCAACATGGCGAAACCCTGTCTCTACTGGAAAAAAAAAAAAAAAAAAAAATACAAAAAATTAGCTGGGTGTGGTGGCGTGTGCCTATAATCCCAGTTGCTTGGGAGGCTGAGGCAGAATAATCCCTTGAACCCGAGAGGCGGAGGTTGCAGTGAGCAGAGATCATGCCACTGCACTCCAGCCTGGGTAACAGAGTGAGACTCCATCTCAAAAAAAAAAAAAAAAGAAAAGAAAAGAAAAGAAAACAGAAAAGGCAGGATGCATGGGGTTCTCCCCTGTAATCCCAACACTTTGGGCAGGAGAATCACTTGAGGACAGGAGTTTGAGACTAGCCTAGGCAGCACAGTGAGACCCCATCTGTACAAAAGGAAAAACTGTGTGTGTTCATGCACATGCGTGATAGTGGTATGGGGGATGGGTTGGGTGTGTCTGGATGTGGTTGTGCATGTCCCTGTGAATAGAAACTGCACTCCCACTCCTGTGTGTGGCCCGTTTCCATTCAGGTGTAGAAACTCCAGTCTGAATCAGAGGAACGTGACTGCCTCCTTTCCTCCTCTGCTTCTGGCCTCCCTAGGTTTCCTGTCTGGCAGATGCAAAGTCGCCTCATCGTCTACTGGGGGGACCCCAGCTCTGGCCTGATCCAGCCAAGACCCTGAGCATCTCCCTGTACTGAGGTCCTCCACCTCCACTAGAATGGGGCCCAATCCTGGCTCCCAAAACTGTTGCAGTGAAAGAGGGAGCATGGGGTTTGATGTCAGCCACTTGGAAAAGGGGGAAGTGGGGTCCAGCTGTCCTTTCAGCCCCTGTGACATGGAGATTTCCAAGCTCAAACAGAGTCCAGCCTCTTCCCTGTGAGTTTTGGGTTCTACAGCTGGGGCTGGGGAAGGGAATGAGAGGAAGGGGTGGGACCCCTTGGAAAAAGATCACAGCCTCTGGGGTGGGGGAGTTTCCTCCCAGAGCCAGTCTGGGTAATGCTGCCAGGCAGTCAGCACCCAGCCTAGGATGAGGAGCTGGCTCTGTTCATGTTCCCCTCAGATGTTTCTCACTTCCTAAAAAGCACAAAGTCAGTGGTTACAAGATCAAGAGCGTGTTGTGGATATGGTGTGTCTTGCCCTCAGCAAAATGGTTCTTAACATCTCTCTTAGAGGTTGGAGAATATAATAAAACATTCGGTGGTTTTATAGGGAGAGCGAGAGGCTGTCTTAGGCACCATTTGGTTGCTGTAAGACTATACTTCCAGGGATCATTTCTACAGTTCCTTACTAGAGAAGTTTCTCTCTGTAGGGTGCATTTGGTTGCTGGGATCAGAAACCCATTCAAGCTAGCTCCAGTGGTGGACTACTGGGAAGCAGATAGGGAAGACACAGCTTGTCCACAGATGTTTACTCACCACACAGCCCCATGACTCTGCCCCACTCTCCCCTGACCACCCTCTTTCTCCATTTCCCATGATTCCCCCAGAGCTCTCGTGGTCTCTCCTATCATTACCAGCCAAGTGTCCCTGTAGTGGACTGAACTGGGCCCCTCCCAAAATTCATGAACATTTGGAACCTCAGAACGTGACCTTATTTGGAAATAGGTCTCTGCAGATGTACTTATTTAAGATGAGGTTATGTTGGGCCCTATATCCAATGACTGGTGTCCTTATAAGAAGAGGAGGCTGGGCTGGGTGCAGTGGCTCCCAGCACTTTGGGAGACTGAGGTGAGAGCATCACTTGAGCTCAGGAGTTTGTGACCAGCCTGGGTAACAAAGTGAGATCCCATCTCTACAGAAAATTTAAAAAGGAGCTGTGTATGGTGGTGCACAACTGTGGTCCCAGCTACAGAGGAGGCAGGGGCAGGAGGATCACTTGAGCTCAGGAGGTCAAGGTTGCATTCCAATCTGGGTAATGGAGCTAGACCTTGCATTTATTTATTTATTTATTTATTTATTTATTTATTTATTTATGGAGATGGAGTTTCACTCTTGTCACCCAGGCTGGAGTGCAATGGCATGATCTTGGCTCATTGCAACCTCCGCCTCCAGGGTTCAAGCGATTCTCTTGCCTTAGTCTCCCAGGTAGCTGGGATTACAGGCACCTGCCACCACGGCCGGCTAATTTTTATATTTTTAGTAGAGATGGCGTTTCACCATATTGGCCAGGCTGGTCTCAAACTCCTGACCTCAGGTGATCCACCCACCTCGGCCTCCCAAAGTGCTGGGATTACAGGCGTGAGCCATCGCGCCCAGCCCTGTCTCAAATTTAAAAACAAAACCAAAAAGGCCAGGCACGGTGGCTCATGCCTGTAACCCCAGCACTTTGGGAGGCTGAGGCGGGCGGATCACAAGGTCAGGAGATCGAGACCATCCTGGCTAACACGGTGAAACCCTGTCTCTACTAAAAACAAAAATATTAGCCAGGCGTGGTGGTGGGCATCTGTAGTTCCAGCTACTCGGGAAGCTGAGGCAGGAGAATGGCGTGAACCCGGGAGGCGGAGATTGCAGTGAACTGAGATCACACCACTGCACTCTAGCCTGGGCAACCAAGCGAGACTCCGTCTCAAAACAACAACAACAACAACAAAAAAAAACAAAAACAAGAGGAAAGGACACAGACCAAACAAGAGGAAAGGACACAGAGAAAAAAGGTCACGTGAACAGGGATATGTGGAGGCGAAAGCAGAGGTAGGAGTGATGCTGCTACAAAGAATCCTTGACCAAAGAATGCCGGAGATTGCCAGGAACCACCAGTGGCTGGAAGAGGCAAAGAAGGCTTCTCCCCAGGGCCACTGGAGCAGGCATGACCCTGCTGGCCCCTGGATTTTAGAGTTAGCCTCCAGAATTGTGGGAGAATACATTTCTGTGTGTTAAGCCACTGAGCCTGTGGCTGTTACCACAGCCCTGAGAAACTCACACAACCTACACCTGGAAACTGGATTCCTTCAGCTTCTGTGTTCTGATTCCAAAGCCTGGGAGAAAGCAGAATGGGCCTAGCTGGGGTCAGGTGTCTGCCCCACAGAACCCACAAGCCACTAAAGCTGAGGGCAGGGAATAGATGTGGGTTTCAGAGCTGCCCCTTCCAGTATCCTTCATAACCATCGCCCTGTCCAAAGGGTACTAATTCATATCTCAAGGTCAATTTGGAGGGAGGTCTCTCCAGGCAAGCCCCAGAGTTCCGTGCATTCTGTACACCTATCAGCTCTTGGGGCAAAAACACAGAAGGCTGTAGCCACCGGTGTGGATGAGACAAGTCCAGGAAAGTACCACTCTGATGACAGAATCAGGATTCAAGGGTTCTGTGCAGGTTAGAGAGTTAGCAAGGTGATATTGAATGAGGACGACGATAAAACCCACCTCTTGGGTTCCAAGAGTCAACTTCACAAGCAAAATGTGGACGACGCCTGGCTTCACGGCGGCAGTGACTCGTGAGAAAGACCTGAAGATTTTCTTTGACCAGCCGGCTTCGAGCTTCAGTTGCACAAAAAGCACAGCACTTTTGGCTCGGCTGGGGCGGTGATGGGCCTTTCGGGCTCGGTGCAGCCCATACCTAAGACAGACAGGAAACACAAGCCTCTCCAGAGAACTAGAGGTGCAACAGGGCCACCAGGCTAGGTGGCAGAGGTTGCGGGGTAAGGGGGAGGTAGGACGCCTGGGGAGAGGTCAGCGGAGTTATCAAACTAAGGGTCCCGGGCACCCCCAGATAATGATGGTACCAGGAGGCAGAGCGAGCAAACGGGGATGATCTGGGGTCTATTCCAAAGAGGTGCCGGGGGAGGTGGTGCTGGTGTGCCCCCAAACACGGCCATCTCGGCTCCAGAGCCCTGGAGAGCAGTTCCCGGGTTCACATGGACTCTGAAGACACCCGTATCCTGCGGGTGGGCGGCTCCTGGAGAGCCCACGCCTAGGCTGGTCTCAGGGGTCCGCTTCTTTGCTTCGGTCCTGGGCCCGCAGGCGACAGAGTGGCTGGTGTGCTCTGGGGCCTCCCAGGGCGCGGCGGCCTGCGCCCCTTCCACCCGGGGCTGCTCCCTTCGGAACCTCCTGTTCGCAGGCGGCCCCTCGGCTGTCCGCTCGGAGCTGGGGCGGGGGGCTGGCGGCGGCGAAGGGGGCTGGCGGCGGCGAGCGGCGCGGCCCCAAGTTTATGCTAATCCGCAAAGAGCCCGCCTCCCGCCTCCCCTCCGCGGCCCCAGCCGCGAGCAGCGCCGGCCACTCCGCGGGACGCAGCCACTGCGAAGCGCCAGGCGGCCGGGCCAGCGAGCTCGGGGGTCGAAGGGGACCACGGGACCCTCGGGGCGGGACCCGGGCCGACCAGCGGCGAGGGCGGCGCTGCGCTGCGGGCGGACACCCGGCGGGGGGCACCGCGCGGGGCCGGGCAGAGGCGCGGGGACCGCGATGGGCCGCCGCCGCCTGCCCGTCTGGCTGTGCGCCGTCGCGGCGCTGCTCTCGGGGGCGCAGGCCAAGGGCACCCCGCTCCTGGCGCGGCCCGCGCCACCCGGTGCCTCCCGCTACAGTCTCTACACGACGGGATGGCGCCCGCGGCTGCGCCCGGGGCCGCACAAGTAAGCGCGGGCGGGCGGCGGGCGGGAAGAGGGAGGAATGGGCCCGCGCGCGCCGCCGCTCCCACCTGCCCGCACCCGCGGGGGGCGTCGAGGCCACCGGCCCCCCGAGGCCGCTGCATGGAGGCGGTGGCGCCCGGGGCAGAGCCCCTGCTCAGGCGGGCGCCCCACGCTCCGGGAGGTTGCGGGGCTGGCGCGGAAAAAGGAACCGAGGGGGCCTGGCGCGGCGGCTTGGGATCCTGGCAGTGCCCGCGGAAACCTTTCCAGCGAAGTAACATTTTCCAGCTGCGCTGTGTGCAGACTCCGGGCGAGCGGACCAGGTGGAGCGAGAGGAGGAAGGGCGGTCCGCGCTCTAAGCACGCGGGGCTCCCCCGCCCCGGGCCTCCCCTTTCTCCCCTGCCCCGCCAGGTAGGAGATGGAGCTGCGCATCGGGGCGGCCGCTCCCCCCTCGCAGTCAGCCTGGCCCCAGCAACCGCATGGGAGCCCCAGCGTGGCCTGGCTGCAGAGCCAGTGCGGGCTCCTGGCTCCGGGCCCGTGCTGTGGCATAGCCGTCCACAGTGGTCGGCTTATGCCAGGCAGCCACCTCCTCAGCCCTTGTGGCTCATCAAAGAGCCTGCTGCCCCCGCCTCAGCTTTCTGGTGTTTCGTGGGCAGTGGCTTGCAAACTGGCCTCAGTTAAGTGGGCTGGAGGCTCTGCCTGGGGTGCTGGCTGAACTTGAATTCTAGCTGAATTTGAGCGCTGTTGTAGGAGGAAGAGTACAGACACTCAGTGGGCCTGGGTACATCAGAGCGAACCTCCTAGAGGAGGAGGTACAATAACTGCTCTGAGGGTGAGGGAACAGGACCAAAGGCAAGGGCTGCAAAACTACAAGGAGAGGTGGATTTCTCTGGAAGCCAGGCAGGGGAGGAAGGACAAGACATGGTGCTCTCAAAGGAGTCACCGAGTGGGGACTCAGGAGCCTTGAATGCCAAGATAAGGAGTTTGGAATCAGCGAAGGATGGGGGTGTGGCAGGGCACTTGAGGGAGAATCCGGGCTGGCTTCCTCCCCATGCAGGGAGGGGCAGCCACATCAGACTCCTGGTTCCAAATAGTGCTTAGCCCAGGGGCCACCCATCAGGGAGGCTGGAATCAGAGAACAGCAGTGGGGCTGGACCCCAGACCAAGGGCGTTGGCTTCCAGGGACACAGAGAACTGACAGAAGAGACATGGGGTCTGGAGCCCTGCTGAGGCCCACAGACGGAGGTGGGAGGGTAGGAGCCTCCGTGGGCCTCGCTCAGCCAGATATTCCAGGGGTACCATTTTCTCCTGTAGGGCCCTCTGTGCCTATGTGGTGCACAGGAATGTGACCTGCATCCTACAGGAGGGAGCGGAGAGCTACGTAAAGGCTGAATACCGGCAGTGTGGATGGGGGCCCAAGTGCCCGGGGACAGTCACGTAAGTGCGCTCCTCACCTACACCCTTGGAATCCCCTGGCACAAGCGCCAGTCCTGCCTTCAGCCGAGAGCAGCTGCTAATTCCAGAAGGGCTTCTTGGACTCCAGAGAGCCCACCTGAGCCCCCATACAGGCCAGAGTAGAAGGCGGCCCCAGAAAAGAGGGTGCCAGGGAGGATCCCAGGGATTTGGGCTTGCAGCAGAGTATCACCTGCACAGACAGTGGCAGGCTTGGGCTGGAGCCCAGGAACCACAGAGGGACAAGGGGAGGGTTCTGGGGGCAGAGGCAGCACAAGGCTAGGAGGAAGTGACAGAAGCAGAAGGTGAGGGGAGAGGAGGGAGCACCCACCCTTAGGCAATGGGTGATGCCACAGGGGGGCCTAGCAGGCCCAGGGAGGACCGTGGTGACCACAAGGAGGCAGGCCATGGGGCAGGGAGAGGAAGCCGGAGCAGCAGGGCTGCACGTGAGGACCTGTGGGACTGCATGCACGTGGGATGCACAGGTCTGTACTTGGAGAGGTTCACATGTGTGTGTGGAAACAAACCTGTTATCCGGTGTCTCAGTGGGTAAACAGGTATGTGGCTGAACAGGTGAGGGCATGGACCCTTGTGAGCCTGCCTGCACCCCAGACCTTCCCTTCCCTGCTCACAATCAGAGGTGCCCATCCACCAGCCTCTCTGACCAGAGCCAAGGTCCCGGAGCAAGCTACAGAGGAGTGGAAAGAACTAAGGGGAGCAGGTGGGAGCCAAGAGTGGCCCCAGGGCAGTGAGGGGACTGCCAGCACCAGTTCCAGGGCAGTGCCCCTCCCTGCCCACAGGGAGGGCTGCGGCTGTGTCTGAGTTCTCCCAGGTGCCACTGCAGCCTGAGTGGAATTTCTCATGGCAGCATGAGCTAGAAGGGGTCCAAGTGGTCTTGGGAAGTGATGGGGCGAAATTCCTGCTTCTCTCCAAGCTACCAGGATGGGTGGGACTTCTACCTGCATCCTTCCCTAACATGACTGTGAGCTCCAGGAAGTCCTGCCCTTACCCCACCCCTGTCACCTTAAGCACAGAAAAAGTAAAACCCTGGGGGTGGCATGGGGGTGGGGAGACACACAGCCTTATGCAAGTGTCTGAGGGTGGCCCTGAGTGCCAGCTAGGGGGAGGAGCACAGCCCTCAGGTGCAGGATCCTGCTGTCTTGCTCTCCCTGGCCCAGGTACCGCACAGTACTCAGACCCAAATACAAACTTGGCTACAAGACAGTGACAGAACTCGCCTGGCGTTGCTGTCCTGGCTTCACTGGGGAACGCTGCCCTGAGCACCTCACGGACCATGGGGCTGCCCCACCCCAGCTGGAGCCTGAGCCTCAGATTCCTTCGGGGCAGCTGGGCCCAGGTCCCAGGCCCCCTTCCTACAGCAGAGCAGTCCCCAGTCCTCACGGTGAGTCTGCCCAAGGAAACCCTCCAAGGTGACTGGGTTTCTTGGGCTCAGTGGCAGGGGCAGGGAGGGGACTGATCCCAGGCTAGCTGAGCTCCGGCATGGATGGGGAGGAGGAACCTCCAAGCCCCACCTTCACCCCACCATAAAGCTGAGGGAATTATGCTGAGTGAGAAGGTAGGCTTAGAACAGAAAGTCTCTTGGGTGGCCTGGCAGTGTGACAAGCTGAGAGCGTGAGGCCAGTGATGCCCCCTGGGGCTCTCTTCTCCTCTTTCCCAGGAAGGAAAGGCCCAGGGCTGTTTGGTGAGCGGCTGGAACGCCTGGAGGGTGATGTCCAGCGCCTGGCCCAAACATATGGTACCCTCAGTGGCCTGGTGGCCAGCCACGAGGACCCCAATAGGATGACTGGTGGCCCCCGGGCTCCTGCTGCCCCTGTGGGCTTTGGGGTCATCCCTGAGGGGCTTGTGGACCCAGGAGACAGAGCCAGAGGGCCGCTAACACCTCCCTTGGACGAGATCCTAAGCAAGGTGACAGAGGTGAGCAACACTCTTCGGACCAAGGTGCAGCTTCTAGACAAAGTGCATGGGCTGGCACTCGGCCATGAGGCCCACCTGCAGCGGCTGCGGGAAGCCCCACCATCCCCCCTCACCTCCCTGGCCCTGCTGGAGGAGTATGTGGACCGACGGCTGCACCGACTCTGGGGGAGCCTGCTGGATGGCTTCGAGCAGAAGCTGCAAGGCGTCCAGAGTGAGTGCGACCTGCGAGTGCAGGAGGTGCGGCGGCAATGTGAGGAGGGTCAGGCCGCCAGCCGGAGGCTGCACCAGAGCCTCGATGGCCGGGAGCTAGCCCTGCGCCAGGAGCTGTCACAGCTGGGCAGCCAGCTGCAGGGCCTGAATGTGGCTGGCAGGGGCAGCTGCTGTGGCCAACTAGCCTTGATCAATGCCCGTATGGATGGCCTTGAGAGGACCCTGCAGGCAGTCACCGAGACCCAAAGGGGCCCCGGTGCCCCAGCCAGGGATGAGCTTACGAGGCTGTCTGCTGCCATGCTCGAGGGAGGTGTGGACGGGCTGCTTGAGGGTCTGGAGATGCTCAATGGGACAGAGGGTGGAGCAAGGGGATGCTGTCTGAGGTTGGAGATGGGGGGGTGGGGAGCAGGTGGCTCTGGGACTATGCTGGAAGAGCGCGTGCAGAGCCTCGAGGAGCGCCTAGTGACATTGGCTGGGGAGCTAAGCCGTGACAGCGCCCCTCCAGGCAGGTCAGCTCGACCCCTCGTGCAGACAGAGCTGGCCGTGCTGGAGCAACGGTTGGTTTCACTGGAGACTTCATGCACCCCGAGCACCACCTCAGCCATCCTGGACAACCTCGTGGCAGAGGTGAAGGCCTGGCAGAGCCGGAGTGAGGCCCTCCTACGCCAGGTGGCCAGCCACGCAGCACTGCTCCAGCAGCTCAATGGCACTGTGGCCGAGGTCCAGGGACAGCTGGCAGAAGGGACGGGCAGCTCACTCCAAGGTGAGATCACTCTGCTCAAGGTCAATCTGAACTCAGTGAGCAAGTCGCTCACAGGCCTCAGTGACTCTGTCAGCCAGTACTCTGATGCCTTCTTGGCTGCCAACACGTCCCTGGATGAGCGGGAACGCAAGGTGGAAGCCGAAGTCCACGCCATCCAGGAGCAGGTCAGCAGCCAAGTCTCCAGGCTTCAGGCTGGCCACAGGCAGGTCCTGAACCTGCGGGGGGAGCTGGAGCAACTCAAGGCTGGTGTGGCCAAGGTGGCCAGTGGGCTGAGCCACTGCCAGGACACAGCCCAGAAACTTCAGCACACAGTGGGACACTTTGACCAGCGGGTGGCACAAGTGGAGGGTGCGTGCAGGAGGCTGGGCCTGCTGGCTGCGGGCCTGGACAGCTTGTCCACTGAGCCACTGAGGTCCAGAGAGGGCCTGTGGAGCCATGTGGACCAACTGAATCGTACGCTGGCCCAGCACACACAGGACATTGCCCGCCTCCGCGACGACCTACTGGACTGCCAGGCCCAGCTGGCTGAGCAGGCACGGCCAGGGAAAGCCAACTAGACAGGCTGGCCAGGATCCAACCCCTAGATCCCACCAACTCGGGGAACATCACCCCAGAGCCCAGCCTTATCCAGCAGCGCCTTCCAGCCTTCCCTGGCTAGCCCAGATGGCACTAAAGAGGCCACCGAGGGAATGGTCTTGGTCTAGCTCCATATGGCTATCCCAGCCACCAAAACCCATGCACAGTGCTGCACAAACTGGACAGTTCCGGACAGCGGTCAAGGCAAGGATGTCGTGCTTGAAGGCCAGGGTGGACTTGAGAGATTCCACTGTCTGCAAATCCATATCTGGGCAGCCAGCTGCAGGGCCTGAGCGTGGCTGGCAGGGGCAGCTGCTGTGGCCAACTGGCCTCGATCAATGCTCATATGTAAGGCGTTGAGAGGACCCTGCAGGCAGTCAGCACCAGTGTCAGCAACTGTGCAAAGACCTACAGGCCCACAGCCAGTGGCCTGTCCACATTGCCCTGTGCCCACAAGCAATAGTCCACAGCCTTTGGTGGCTTCTGTTCCTTGTCCCCTCAGCTTCTCCCCGCAGCCATCAGGACTAGGTTTGTGCAGGAAGGTGATGCCCACTGGAACTGTCCTCACACCTGGCAGCTTCATGGATGCTGTATCTGAACTAAGGACCAGAGGCTGCCAGATGTTTCTGGCTCCTCACATGTCCTTCAGGACAGAAGAGAAGCACAAAGACTCAGACAAGAGTCTCAGACAAGAGTTCTCTTTATTCCCTTTGATCCTCCCCCAAGGTGAGGGCTTAGGCAGCTGTAGAACCCCAGGAAAGAACGAAATGCAGGCAATCTGTTTAGAGACCCCCCACCCCAAATTTATCCTTTTCCTTTCCTTCCCCTAAAATGTTTCCAGGGCTCTCTGGTGCCCGCACTGTCCTCTTCCTTCCACTCGGGGGTGGGGAAATCCTTCCTGCGAGGTCAGGGCATTTCTCTAGAAAGTGGCCTGAATGGGGCCAGGCCCTGAGAAGGAGCCCCCAGCCGGAGGAAAGGCGCTCCAGGCCTTGCTTTTAACACCCCTGCAAAACCGCCACCCTCCCAGGATGTTCACAAAAAGTGAGAAATTCAGGTACGAAACCATCAATGGACAACTTGAAAACGCATGTTCCTCAGGCCTATGCAGTTCCCAGAGACTCTGACACCCATCTCTGCTGAGGCTCCCAGCCTCAGTTTCCCCCACAGCAGCACGGGCCCCGCTGTGCTGCTCTTCAGGTCCCCACAGCCCTGCCTTTTGTTCCTGGACATTTGGTATTCTGCCCTCCACTCTGGTACTATCGGAGTAGGGCAGCTCTGGATTAAAGCTTTTAGCCAGTCTAAAGCTACTTTCTTCACCAAAGACAGTGGGAGGAGAGGTTGCTGGGGCATCATCCCTGCTTCCTACAGCTCCTTAGGCAAGAGCTTACCGAGCAGCTGTGAGCACCAAGCTGGCCAGCAGAGACTGGGGGAGGACTGTCAAGCCAACGCCCACCTGCCCCGGCTGAGTTTGGGACTGTCTTTAAGGGAGGTCTGGAGAGAGGCAGTGGCAGCAGCCGGACGGGGAGCAGGCCAAGCCGGAGCCACACTCTTTCAGCCTGCAGGTGTGGGTGTGTATCGTGTGCTGAGATGCCAGGGCACCAGCAAGGGGGATGTGTTGGCAGTGATGTCTGGCTTCAGAGGGTACAGTCCTGGCTCCCAGATAAGGTACGGGGAGAACACTACGTCCTTCCAGAGGCTGCACCACACTCCCACTGCTGCCACCAACCCTTCACTGATGCCTCGAGCCTCAGAGGGGCCTCCCTCTTCTCCCTGTCCTATCAAGAGTTACAGCAAGGTCCCAGATTGACAGGGAGAGAGATATCAAGGGCATAGAGAACCCTGCAAGGAGGCCAGGCGTGGTAGCTCATGCCTGTAATTCCAGCACTTTGGGAGGCCGAGGTGGGCAGATCACTTGAGGTCAGGAGTTCGAGACCAGCCTGGCCAACATGGTAAAAACCCATCTCTGCTAAGATCACAAAAATTAGCCAGGCGTGGTGGTACATGCCTGTATTCCCAGCTACTTGGGAGGCTGAGGCAGGTGAATGGCTTGAACCTGGGAGGCGGAAGTTGCAGTGAGCCAAGATCATGCCACTGCACTCCAGCCTGGGCAACAGAGCAAGACCCTGTCTCAGGAAAAAAAAAAAAAAACAGAACCCTGCAAGGGCCCAGATGACAAACTCATTGCCCCAGGCCAGTGCCACACTGACGCCTGGAGCATCTGCAGCTTAGCTGGCAAAAACAGGACGGGGAAGATGGGGGAGTCTCTCTAGCTCCAACCAACCTGCAGCCCCCTTCTTCCCCTTCAGTGGGTTTGCCCCGTGGCACTCCAGCTCCCACCCTCCTATACCCCGGTACACCTAGTCAGTTCTGGGCTGGGCCAGGGAGGAGAAGCCAGGGCAGGTTCAGTCCAGGGTATCAAGGTCCACAGTGGGCAGTGGCTCCCGCCAGTAGCAGAAGTTACTGTATTCAGGGTTGGCCAGGTCTGTGCTGGGGCCACGGGCCACAGGTGGGAAGAGGAGCTCGACCACCTCACCAAGCCGCTCATACCTACAGGCAGAAGGGGGCCAGCACTGAGCCTGAGCTGCCACCAAACCACGGCCTCGGCCATGGGAGCCCAGAGGAAGGGACAGAATCCCTGGTGAGAGGTGAAATTGGGGCCCAGGAAGAAGCCGGGGCAGGGGGACGTGGCAGGGCATGGGGAACACGTGGCAGGGTTTGGCCTCACGTGGACTTGTGGTTCTTCATGAGCTCCTGGATGAGCTCTCCCTGGGGGTTGACTGTGAAGATGCGTGACTCAGGTAGGCCCACCTGCCGGTAGGCAAAGACATCCTGTGGGAGACAGAGGGGCCCATGGAACGGAGGCCTGCAGGCAGCTGGGGAGAGATGGCTTGGCAGAGGGGAGGGGACACACTCACATTGGGCCTGTTCCCAAAGGCAGCATAGAAGGGCTGTCCATGGGGCAGAAACAGCTGCTGGATGTCACTCAGGCAGGCGACCTTGAACACCTCTGGTTTCTTCTCAATCACCTCTCTGGGGTGGCCAGAACCACGGCAGGGAAGGGGGCCAAAGTAGGGAAGAAGCCAGAGGGGATGGCAGGCTCAGGGGATGGGGGGTCTGACCCCACCCTCCTTGCCACCTGAGAGCTTAATGCCAGCCTGCTAAGGCTGGCCTGGCAGTGGGCCTGCCTCTCCCCACCCGGGGACCATGGGCTTGTACGTGTGGGGGTGGTTACCTGTGGAGGGCAGAGAAGAGGCTGCTGGGAGACAGAAGGATGGGGCCCGTGGGGAGGCTACAGCCCCCCTCGCTCACCCACTGCAGGTACCCCTTGGTGAGGTCTGCCATGCCAATGGCCCGCGCCGAGCAGTACAGGAACTTGTACCCATTTCTGAGAGTGGGGAACAGGGTGGCATAGAGCCATCAGAGACCAGCCAGCCCCCATCTGTTTCCTTGGCTTCAGCCTGCCCAGCCCAACTGTGGGGCTCTGATGTTCCAACCTATGCAGGGAGAGGACTTGGGGAGAACGGCCAGGCCTCAGCAGTGGACTCAGCTGGATGGTGCAGAGTCCTGAGGCCTGGGTGGACCAGGATGGAGAGGGCCTCCCCTCCGGCCTCAGGCCAGTAGGTGGCCCTGATCCTAGAACACAGCCCCAGGGGATGAGCCTTTCACAGAACTGCGGGCCAATAGAGAGGTCTCAGCACCCGAGGCACCTGCCCTGGTGGCCTCCCTTGTGGTCCCTGCTGGTCCCCAAGATGTCCTGTCCTGTCACTCCCTCTCTAGAGCTAGGGGCCTTGCCTCAGCCCCAGCCCCAGCCCCAGCCCAGGCACTCACAGGTGGATTTTGTGATAGAGACTGGTGATGCCCTGGTGTGTCCAGTCTTTCCCCAGCTGGGGCAGGATATGACCCAGAGCGTCCGACCTACAGCCAGAGAAGAAGGGTCACTCCAAGGCAGCTCCATGTGGCCCAGCTCCAGCCCCAGGATGCCCCACCAGGAAGGGAGGGCTCCTCTCACTGTCCCCACCACACCCAGCACAGAGGGAGGCGAGTCTGTAACCCCTCTCTCCCTCCCCTTCCCACAGCCAGCTGAGCCTCACTTGGTGATGGTGCCGTCGATGTCAGAGATGACCACCTTGTCATCCCATTTCCACAGGTAGATGGTGGCCTTGCAGCGGCAGGTGCCCTGGTACTGAGTGGTCACACTGAACACCACATCATTGGCACCTTCTTGCAGGTTCAGGCGCCGCTGAGGCCAAAGGGGGGTGTGGTGATCAACGACAGCCAGGCACTGCCTACCTCTCCCCTTCTGCCATAGTCTCCAATCCCCTCGGGCCTCTCATTCTCCTCTTCCTCCCAGCTCAGAGACCCTTCTTGAATTCATCAGAGATAGCCACGCACAGACACACATCCATGTGGGCAGAGGGTGGCCATGCTGATCAGGGCTCTGTCCAGTGCAGGCCACAGGAGCCCTAGCGTCCATTCACTCCCCTTTGAAATGTAACTCACAGACAAAGCCACATCCATGACTCCCTGCCCAGGATTCCCAGGCCCAAGGCTGGGGCTGCTGTTGGCAGGGAGACACCCCCCTCCATAGATGGGGGTCCTGTGGGGATCTCCATAGGAAGCCCCTCCCTGGGGCCAGGATACCTGAGTCAACATTGCCCTAAGAAGAGGTGTAACCCTGTACTTGGTCCATAGAGAAGGATCAGGGCCGTTCCCCACCAAAGCCCTGAGTTGAGTGTGAGCTCCAGGGTACCAGACAGATGGCAGCTGCTTTGTACTGGCTGGTAAGCTCCTCCTGGACACCTCTCTGACCATGGAGCCACATCCATGAAGAAAATATATTCTTATTCCAGGAGCCACCAGTTACTGAGCTTAGAGAAGATATGACTTGGGGCCAAGAGTTGCCAGAATCTGAGGGACTGTCATCAGCATTTGATTCTTTTCAGTGTTGCTTCCAAGGGCTGACCCAGAGCCTGCTGGCTCACCACAGGTTGATATCTCAGGAGGACCTAAGAGAGAGCTTTCCCAGTGTCTGACAGACAAATGGGCTGGCATGTGAAGAAGTGAGCGCCTGCCCTTGGAGGTATTCGAGTGGAGGCTATCAGGGAGGCTCCCAAGGGGATAGATTCTGGCCTTTGGTGAACGTGTGGCTCCCTGGAGCCATTTCTCAGCCGGGTCCTGAGGGACTCTCAGACAGAATTAGCTCAGCCCCTCCCCAACCTCCACACAGACAACCCACACTTACAATCTGATCGGAGGAAAGGCGGAGGGACTTCTTGTAGGTGGGAGTGGAGGGTGGAGTGGAGGGTGGCAAGGAGGGGATCTCGAGGATCACAGGGCTGTCTGGGGCGTCGTCATCACTGCTCAGGACATCTGTCTTCTCCCTGTGGACCGCACTGGCTCTCAGGCCATCTCCTCCAGCCAAAGGGCCTTCACTCCCAGGAGATGCCAAGAGGAGCCTGGGCCTGTCCCCGCCATGCCAGGGCCTGTCCAGGCTATCAGTGATCCCTCTCTCTAGGTACAACCCATTTGCAGTGGTGGCAGACACAGGGGTGTAGGCTGGCAGTCTCCACCCAGCCAAGCAACAGCAGAGGGGGCCGAGACCCAGGGCTGCCAGCTCTCAGTGCCTGCCTTGGAGATATTTACCTGAATACCTAACGTGTATCTCCGGGCTTATCCCCAACCTCACCTGCTTTGGTTTCAGTCAGGCCATCCTTAGCTACTCTCCACCCAGCCTTAGGCAGCTGGGTCACTTCAGATGTGGAAAAAGGAAACAAAGTCAGCTGGCTTCTTTGGGCTGGAAGAGGCCCTGCCCCTCCTTAATAGGGATCCCCTTGTCTGGGGCAGGAGCCTGAGGACCTGTGCCAGCTCTGCCATTTCCTGGTTGTGGCCAGGAAATGTATCTCCAGGCCTCATTTTTCCCATCTGTAAAATGGGGCCATTTCTCAGGAAAAAGAAAAGGTATAGAAGTGCTTGCGGTGGCTCACGCCTGTTATCCCAGCACTTTGGGAGACCAAGGTGGGCGGATCACCTGAGGTCAGGAGTTCAAGACCAGCCTGACCAACAGGGTGAAACCCCGTCTCACTAAAAATACAAAAAATTAGCCAGGCGTGGTGGCTCACGCCTGTAGTCTAGCTACTCAGGAGGCTGAAGCCGAGAATCGCTTGAACCTGGGAGGTGGAGGTTGCAGTGAGCCAGGATTGCACCACTGCACTCCAGCCTGGGTGACAGAGCCAGACTCTGTCTCAAAAACCAACCAACCAACCAACCAACCAAAAAAAAAAGGTGCTTGGTGCTTGGGGAATGACAAATAAAGAACCCACGGCTGGAGACAGGGTACTGGCTCCTCCCTGCCACCCCCCGACCCAGGGCCATCTTTCCCAGGCTCCCACTGCAGAGCCCCGGATAAGGGGTCTCACGCACCCCTGCTGCTCCTTGGCTGCAGTCTTCTCCCTCTGGGCACTGCGCTGTGGAAAGAACATCCATTAGTGAATCCCACCTCCTGCCTGTGCCAGCCCTGGCCCTGCCCCTCGACCATGACCACCCACCTCCTCGGCCAGGAAGTCCCTGCGTCGCCAGGAAAACCACCATCGCCCACCCTTCCGGGGCATCTTCTCCTTCTCCAGCTTGTCCATGGTGCTCTGTGGGCAGATGAAAACCATGGCAGTGTTTCCTACCTCCTACCTCCACACAAACCTCCTACCTTATGTTGTTCTTGGGACCCTTCTCCCATGAGCCCAGAGTCTGGGTCGACCCTAGAACAAGGTGCTGTCAACATCTGGAGGCCAAGGAAGCATGCTCACCTCCATCCTGGGATTCCAAGCAATGACTCAGGTGAGTTATGTTCAAAAGACGGAGGGCTATTCCTGCCCCCAGCCCCGATCCCTAGCTCTAGGCTCAGCCTCAGCCTGGCCTCCAAATCTTGTGGATCCATTCCTCTACTAGAGTAGTTAAAGGCAATGCTTTCAGAGTTTCTCAAGATCTGGTACTCCCTATGTTGAGACCAAGTGGTAGCAGGGAGAACAATCTTTAGCCAGTACTCCCCTCAACCTCCAAGACTGCCCCAGGCAATCTCCTAAGGTCGGTGATCCTATCCCACGAACAGCCCCGTTTTCTGTATGTTACCATCGCTGTCTGGTTGGGGCAAGTTGACCTTGTGAAAAAATGCTGATGAGATCTATGCTATTATACATAACCCCAGGGAGAGCCCAGGCAAGGCCCATCTGGGGAACACACCAGCATTCTACAGACCCAAGTCAGGAGGATGTGGGTTTGGGCTGGGAACAGCCAGGGGGCCCCCTTGAACTGGAAACAGGCTGGCAGGGCAGGGGTCTCTCAGGGGCCTCAAACAGTGGGTCTGTCTGGGTAAGGTGAGGAGATCCAAGCAGGGAAGGGACCCTCTTCCTTCCCACAGACTCTGGGTCCTAGCTCAGACCCCGTACCAGCCAGAGGACGAAGCTGTCACCCAATGGCAGTGACAGCTGTCAACATCTGTTAGTGATGCTCTTTGGGTAAGCCAAGAACAATAGGCCGCGCCAGGTCAGGGTGGTGCCTTGGATCGCTCCCAGAGGGGCAGGTCCAGGTCGGCAAAGGCTGGCACTGCCCAGGAGGGCACCATCCTCCATGAGTAGGGGAAGGTGGCTGGGAAGACCAGGGAAGAGGTTCTGGGAAGAGTAAAGAGGCTGGGCATACCATCATTCCTTCCCCACTCTGGGCATCATACATGCTGTTCCCCACCCCTGTCCAGCTCAAGGCCCATCCATCCTTCAATCTCTTACCCAGCAGGCACTTGCTTATCAAACCACCTTGCCGTAGGCTCTCCTAGCACTGCACGCCTGTCCTTCCCAGCACTCAGGACTGAATTATATTCATCTGGGTGAGTCTTTGGTTAACCTAGTCCTCCTTCAAGAGCAGGGATAATTTTGTTTCATTTATTCATGACTGTCCCCAGCCTAGGCCTGGGACATAGTAGGTACTCAAGAAATGTGTGCAAGTAAAGAAAGTAAGCACCCTTCAGCCCAGCCTGGAGGAATAGTCTTCAGGCAAGGTGAAGGGAGCAACTTCCATTTCCCAAACCCCATATTTCAGATCCAAGGGCTTCCCCATATTTCAGATGCAAAGGCCTCCTGCTAAAGACATGTCCTTGTTTAAGCATCTGTTGGGTTTTTCTTCCCCTCTGGTTTGTCCTGAGCTCCTCTGAAGTCCACTTTAAATACAACAGGATTCAGCCATGGCCAGAAAACCAAGGAAGGGTGGGGCAAGGCTTCAGGGACCTGTGTTGCCTCTCCCAGAGTGCGTCTTGCAGCCAGCCAGCCCCTGGCCCCCAGGCCCATCTCTGCTTACCCTTCACTTCCTTGCCAAGGGTCTCCCTGCCCCGAGGCTATGGCTACCTTCCCCAGCAGGGGCAATGGTGCTCTAACCATTACCTTGGGCAAGTTTTTCTGGAAGGCTTGCAGGGAGAGGATCATGGGGGCAGCCACAGCCCAGTTATAATGCCTGGAGAGACAGAATAGGGCATCAGCAGCTGCAGGGTTGTAGAGAGGGAAATGACTCTCCGGCCACCAGCAGCCCCAGCTCTGGGACTTACTTCCCATTGATTTTCACCACTAGGTTTGGGTCATCCAAAAGTCCGGGGTTTTTGGTGAGGTCCTGGTAGGAGACGCTGTGCTGGCTGAATTTCTCTGGGCACGGAGGCAGAGAGTGACGGGTGAGGCTGGCACATCCCACGTGACCCGCTGCCCCAGCTCCCTGGTGCTCCCCACTCTGCTGTTCACATCCTGTCGGTTGGCTCTGTAACCTGGCAGTGCTCCTCCCTGCCTGTGGGTTTTACACCTGTTCCCACCCCAGGATTCACAGGATAACTCACAACTTAGTGTCAAGCATTTACTTCATGGGGACTTGGGAAGGTCCAGCCCCTGCTGGTGGAGTGTGGGCTGCACAGGGCAGAGAGCTGCAGGGAAGCCCAGCCTCCCACCTCTACTGCCCCACCCTCGCGGTCTTCCCTGCCCTTGCCATCCTCTGGGCTCAGCACCAGTCCTCGAAAGGGCTTGGGCCATAGTCGAACATACCTAGGGAGATGTCCCGGCTGTCAGCCAGTCCACCACAGAGGGACAGTGCTATTGTATCTACTGTGTCCAGAGTGGGTTCAGGTTCATGTTCAGGGTTGGGGTCCCTCAGGGACTTCTGACTGCTGGGTTCACTCCATCTTCTGGCCCCCAGCCCAGAGTCACTGCGGGCAAAGGGGCCAACAATGACAAGAATACGAGGAGGGTGGGAGATGGGTCCTCTCTCCTCCCATGCCTTTGATAGCCCTTGAAAGCCTGGACCCTTGGCCCCAGGTGCCCAGACCCATGACACCCTGGCATCCAGAACCCAGGCACCTCTGGGGGAAGTAAAGCGCTGCATTCTCAGAGTCCAGGGAGGGCAAGTCGTCCAGGTAGATGTCACTGGGGCCCAGGTGCTGGCTTCTCTTTGGGGAGCCTGAGGGTTGAAGAGAGGATGTCTGTGGAGCTGACATGTGCTTAGCAGTGTGGGCAGTAAGTGCCCTCTGACTTTGAATTCTCTAAGGCAGTGCCACCCAGCAGAACCTTCTGCAGTGATACAAATGTCCCATGTCTGATATATTAGCTGCTAGTCACATGTGGTTATTGAGCACACTTAAAATGTGATCACAGTGTGACAGAGAAATGGAATTCTAGGCCGGGCGTGATGGCTCACGCCTGTAATCCCAGCACTTTGGGAAGCTGAGGCAGGTGGATCACAAGGTCAGGGGATCGAGGCCATCCTGGCCAACATGGTGAAACCCGTCTCTACTAAAAATAATAAAAATTAGCTGTGCGTGGTGATATATGCCTGTAGTCCCAGCTACTCAGGGGGCTGAGGAAGGAGAATTGCTTGAACCCGGGAGGTAGAGTTTGCAGTGAGCCGAGACTGGAGTGCAGTGGTGTGATCATAGCTCACTGCAGCCTCAAACTCCTGGGCTCAGGTGACCCTCTTGCCTCAGCCTCCTCAGTAGCTGGGACTACAGGCACATGACACCATGTCTGGCTAGTTTAAAAAAAAAAAAAATTTTTTTTCTCACTACATTGCCCAGGCTTTATCTTGAACTCCTCAAGCAGTCTTCACACCTCGGCCTCCCAAAGTGCTGGGATTACAGGCATGAGCCACCACGCTAGCCCTAATTTGATTTTAAATGGCCACATATAGCCAATGGCTACTGATTTGGACAGCACAGGTCTCGTGCTTTCCTAGCGCTCTGAGATAAACCTGAGCTTGTGAGCTGGAGCCATCTGAGTCTGCTCATCTCCCCGACTTCCTATCCCCACGGTCTTCTACTTCTTGCTCAAGGCATGCCAGCTGCCTTCAGTTTCTGGACATGAAACTTCTCTCCAGCCCTACAGCCCCGGCACATACTGTTTCCTCTGCTTAGAATTTCCTTCCCCTGCTCCTCGCTTGGCTGAATCTTCATTATCCATGTCTCAGCTCCGACATCACCTTCTCGGAGGGGCCTTCTCTGACCACCTGGTTTAAACAGCTCCCATTCCAACCAATGACTATGCCCATGGCACGCCCTTCCACACACAGAGCATCTGTCTCCCACACTGCACTGTGAGCCTCATGAGGCTGGTGCCAAGAATAGCACCTGGCACACAGCAGTTGCTCAAAATGTACCAGCACCCACCCAGGGGACAGGGCGAGGCCAGGGAGGCAGTGGGAGAGTCCCAGCATTACTCACCTTTCCCCCTGGAGACCCTCTCTGGCTGCCCAGTGGGAACTGGACCCTCCAGAGTGGCCCAGCTCCATGACTTGGAGGCAGGAGGGAGGCCCATGTCCCCAGAGCTCTGAGTGTTGGTTTCCTCTGTCTCTGGGGTGTGGAAAGGGGGACCCACTAGAGTGGGATCCTCTGTGTCAGGATGAAGGTCAGCACCAGCCTCTGTTTGCTGGATTAGGGGTCCCGAAGGGTCCACGCTGCCAGCCACAGAGGTAGAGGGAGTGCTGGGTCCTCCCCGAGGAGGAGAGGTTGCCTCAGCTCTGCCTTCAAGGACCATTGAGGACTCGGGCCGCTCAGCTCTGGCCACCTTCAGTGGAACAAATGGAGGAAGATGTGGGCCAGGGCAAGGCCTGCCTCCAACGCCTCACAAAGCTTTGGGAGCAGTGGCCCGAGTTTCAGTCCCTCCAACCCTGATCCAAGGGGGCCACGGAGCCCCTGAAAGGCAGGGCCTGGAGTTGATACAGAGGGACTCACCTTAGGCAGCCTCCCCCAGGCCCACTGCATGTGGGACTCGGCTCTCAGGGGACTGGGCTCCGGGGTCCGCACCTCCAGCTCCGAGTCGCTCTTAGGGGATGTTAGCTCACCTGCTGAGAGGCTGCAGGAGACATATCCAGAGGCCCTGAGCCTGCCTACCCATCCCCGCTGCTGCCCACCCTAGCCAGGGAAAAAAATATGTGCAAACTATATTTATGCCTGTGTTGAATCCAGAATGTATAAGGAATATGTAAAGATCCAAAGAGTATATAAATATATGAATAACTTATGCTAATCAACAATAAGAAGACAATCCAGTAAGAAGAAGAATGGGAGGGAGGGAGGGAGGGAGGGAGGGAGGGAGGAAGGAAGGAAGGAAGGAGGGAGGGAGGGAGGGAGGGAGGAAAGGAAGGAGGGAGGGAGAGAGGGAGGGAGGGAAAGAAGGAAAAAAAAGATGGCAAAGTTGTAACTGGATTGCCTAATGGGCATAGGGTTTCTATTTGGGGGATGGAATGTTCTGGAACTAGGGAGTCGTGATGATCATTCAACACTATGAATGTACTTAATGCCACTGAATTGTATATACTTTGAAATAGTTAAAATGGTAAATTTATGTTATGTATATTTTACTGCAATTTAAAAAATCAATAAAAGACTTGAACTCTTTACAAAGGAAAAATATGAATGGCCAGTAAACATATTAAATGGGTTCTGTGTCATTAGTCATCAGGAAAAATGCAAATGGAAACCTCAGACCGTGATCTGGAGTCCCGGTGTGCAGCCCACTTGGACTCTCACCTGGCCTGGGGGGACCACTCGCCATCCGAGTAGGGGTAGATGTCTTTGGGCTGCGGTGAAGACTTCTCTTCCAACTGGACACTGCTGAGGGGCCACAAGGAAATGGTCACTGATCGGGCAGGATGCCCCAGGCAGGCATGAGAGCCTGGACATCAGGGGCTTGGTAAGGTGAAGCAGCTACTGCTCAGAGAGGTCAAGGCCCTTGCCCAAAGTCACACAGCATGAGCAGAGGAAACAGCACTTGAACCCCCAAACTGGGGTTCAAGTCCCTTGGTCCTTACACACCCTGGGGGCTCTGGCCTCGGCTTTTCCGGCAGGGACAGCTCACTCTCAGCACCTGCCTCCAGTTCCTCCGAACTAGAATCAGTTGCCACTGCATCCTCCTTCTGCTTGGGCTTCCTCCTGCGACGCCTCTTCCTCCGCCCAATGGAGGCCGTGCCTGCCATGACGAGGCCCTCAGGCTCACTGGCATTGCCCACCTGGGAGTCTGAGGGGAAGCCAGACAGACCCCCCCAAGGGATGGGTGAGGTGCACAGGCCGGGAGGCACGTGTTCCTGTGGAACAGATCAAGAACTGAGCTGGGGGCTGACCCTAGTGGGACTGCCCTCACCACACAGTCATCTTGAGCCTTGCCTGGGTCCCAGTCCTGGAGTGAGCTCATTTAGGGTCAGGAAAACAGGTGTGGAGGCACCAGCCTGGCCCCATAGCCACTACTGGCCTCAGAGCTCCCCAACAGAGCCACCTGCCACCATGGCAGGCCAGGCAGAGATCTTGGCATCAGCCTCTGATCTTCTCTTTTACCCAAGTCTACGACAGCAGGCATCTACTTCTGCTTTAAGATTCAGCCAGATGTCCCCTCCTCCAGGAAGGAGCCTTGGCTATCCCTCTCCCAGTTCCAACATCCCTCACTGCAATGACCAAACAGTTCATCATCCATTGTTTACGTGTCTAGCTCCCCAGACCAGTCTGTAACTTTCTTTGAAGGCAGGGGTCACCCGTCATCTGAGTCTATTGCACAGTGTCTGGCACACAGTAGGGACTCAAAGTTTTTCAAGTTCAGTTTCAACTCCTCTGTTGGCTTCTGCTGGGCCCTGCCTCCCCTGTGTGAACACCCACCACTTACACAATTCTAGGTTCCAGCTGCACAGAGCTGGCACCAGACCTGAGACAAGCCAGATGTTATACTTTCCAGCCCCCTTCTTCAGCTCCCGCCTCTTCTCCAAGCTGCCCGGGGAAGGCCTCCTTTTCATCCCCAGGGGCCCAGCTCAGGGGTCCAGTCTTCTGAGAAACCTTCCCCAACTTCCCAGTAAGTAGAGTTAGCTGGTACCCTGGCCCCTTCCTCCGGGCCCCCACAGCGTATCATGTGTGCCAGAGGCCAGCCCCAACTGACACCCCTGCCTCAGACCTCCGCTGGTGGGGTGCTCCCAGGGATGGGCGAGGATGGTGACAAATCCCAAGGCTCCACCCAGAGGAGGCACAGGAAAGGGGTGGGAGGGGCAGGTGCTGTTGGGAGGGACAGGTGCTGTCAGGAGGGCAGCACTCACCTCATCGCTCTCCAGCTCCTGAACGAAGAAGGCCTCCCCGCTGTCGCCGAGCTTCATGTGCAAGTCCACGGGCTCCCCATTGATCTCAATGTCTACCTGCAAATGGAGAGCGGTGGCAGGCACATGGGCCCTCACACCCATGCTTCCAACCACAGGTCTCCCGGCTGGTCCTCCGGTGGCTCTTTGCCACCCCAAACACCGTACTTGCTGGGGCTCCCTCCCCCTGGACCTCAAGTGCCTGGCTGCTCCCGACGATGGGGGGCTCTGCTGCATCTCCCCTTCCTCAGAGAGGCCTTCGCTGAGCTCCCTACCCATCTCTCCCTCACTCATACTGCCCCACTGTCTGAGCTTCATTGCACTTGTCACTGTCTCGGTCTCCTTGTGTATTGCCTGGTTTCCAAGTTCTTCCCTCTCTCACATCCACCGGAATAGGGACGTGATCTCTCTTGTGATCGCTGTGTCCCCAGCCCCCAGGTTATCGGCTGCGTGAACAATGGTGGGAATTTCATCGTACTGGCCCTTTGTGGAGTGTCTTCTATAGATTATCTCATTTAATCTTTGCAACCCCTTGCAGTAGCTCCTATCATTACCTCCACTTTATAGATAAGGAAACTGAGGCTTTGAGGGTTTAAGTAATTCGCCAGGAGGCAGACTCACAGCAAGCAAGCCTATGAACCCACAAAGGCTGAGTGTACAACCCAAGCTGCTAGCTTCTTAGATATTCTGTTTCCTGTAGGCTACACTTTTCTATTAGGATCCTGGAAACGTCACAGTTACCTCAGTGTGAATCTTGATTCACACCCTAGGCTTTGCTACTAACAAAAATCTCTGCTGTGCTTGCCTGAGCCCAGTGAAGGTGGAATGGATTTATTTATTTATTTTTATTTTATTTATTTATTGTATTTTTTGAGACAGAGTTTCGCTCTTGTTGCCCGGGCTAGAGTGCAATGGTATAATTTTGGTTCACCGCAATCTCTGCCTCCCGAATTCAAGCAATTCTCCTGCCTCGGCCTCCCGAGTGGCTGGGATTACAGGAGCCCACCACCACACCCAGCTAATTTTTGTATTTTTAGTAGAGACTGGGTTTCACCATGTGGACCAGGCTGGTCTCAAACTCCTGACCTCAGGTGATCCACCTGCTTTGGCCTTCCAAAGTGCTGGGATTACAGGTGTGAACCACCAATGCCCAGCCTGAAGTGGATTTATGAAGAGAGAGAAACTAACCTTTGAGCCGCATAGCTGGTCCTGGGACAGTATTATCAGTTGCTATTGACTTGTCCCACCAGCATCATTAGGCGGATAAAATCATATGCATTTGTGCAGGTGAAGTAACTGGGCTCAGAGACATGAAGTGACTTACCAAGAACACACAGGTAAGGTCTTAGTAAGCTGAGCCAGGTCTGACGGCCCCAGCACTGGGATGAGACCTACTCGTCTGTTTCCATGAGAAACTAACTGTGAGCCCTCCCAGATCAAAACCCCCAAATCAACCCAAAAACCTTCAAAGAAAGTACAAACCAAGGGAAGCCTGTCCAGAGGACAGATCCCCACCTAAGGGAGGCCCCAGGTCCTGTCCTGGGACTGTAGTGACTGCCCCGGCTTAAAAAGCCCACCCTGGCCGGGCGCGGTGGCTCAAGCCTGTAATCCCAGCACTTTGGGAGGCCGAGACGGGCAGATCACGAGGTCAGGAGATCGAGACCATCCTGGCTAACACGGTGAAACCCCGTCTCTACTAAAAAATACAAAAAACTAGCTGGGCGAGGTGGCGGGTGCCTGTAGTCCCAGCTACTCGGGAGGCTGAGGCAGGAGAATGGCGTAAACCCGGGAGGCAGAGCTTGCAGTGAGCTGAGATCCGGCCACTGCACTCCAGCCTGGACCACAAAGCGAGACTCCGTCTCAAAAAAAAAAAAAAAAAAAAAAAAAAAAAAAAAAAAAAAAAAAGCCCACCCTGCAGTGGCCACCTCAGCCAGCCTGAGCACTCACCACCTTCTCCCGTGACCGCAGGACGCCCAGCTTGCCAAAACGCACGTGGAAGGGTGAGCACCGGAACGAGCCGTCCACCTGCTTCACCACCAGCACGTCAATGCTGCCGCTCAGCGTGGCTGGGTTCAGGCCCCGGTACAGCTCCTTCACCGTCCCAAACACCGTCTCTGCCAGCTGCCCGACGTAGTTCATGGCTGGTGCTGGCAAAGAAGGGCAGTGGCTTGCACAAAGGTCTGCTCCAGATCCTCCACAAGAAGCTCCTGCAGCCTGACCACCCAGACCCCGAAGTTTACATTTGTGTCACGCCTTGGAGTGACACAGATGGCAGCACAGATGGCAGCAGCCGTGCGATGGGAGGTGCACCCGTAGATGTGGGTCTAACCCCAGCTTGCCTACTGCCCTGCTAAAGGACCCTTGGGCAGCCGACTCCCTTCTCTAAGTGCCGATCTCCACATCTGTAAAATAGGGCGCAAGGTAAGACAATACCCGGTTGCCTCGTGCTTCTAAATGCCATGACTAACGATAATGACCACAGTGTTCCGTGGGTATGGCTCATTTCATCTTCACAACAACCCTGTGGGGCTGGCTGAACGGGTGTCATTATTCCTGTTTACAGATGAGCCAGCAGAGGCTCAGAGAGGTGGAGTGAGCTTCCCAGAGCCTCGTAACTATGAAGGAGGGAACCTGAGATCTGAACCCAGGTTTGTGTGGTTCCACTGGGATGGTCCAACTGTGAAAACAGGAAGGGGTGGGAAGAGGGGGCAGCCTCATTAGATAGCAGGCCCAGGGCCCTGCTGGATAATGGGTGACTGTGCTAATGAGTGCTCTTCTTTTCCCAGGAAGCGGGAAGGAAGGAGCCTCCACTTTTCCATCTGAGAAATGGGCTCAGTTGTCTTGCTGTCTCCTGGTCCTGTGAGTTGGAAGGTGTCTTGCTGGGCAATTGTAGCTGACTTATGGGGGACCAGGGGTGGGAGCACCCCAGGTACTCAAGGCTCTGTTCAGCCCCATCCCTGGGGTCAGATGCTCAAGGTAGAGTATCCCCTATAGCTGGGGACTTAAGGCCCCAAACTACAAATTCCTTTCCAGTTTCCCTGGTGGGAAGCCTGTCGATGCACAGCCTGACTCCAACGGTGTCCAGGCTATCGTTCTCAGACCCCAACTTCAGCCCAAACCCCAGCTCCTCAGACCAGGGCTCAGCTGGCTAGGCGCTCAGATCCACAATCAGGCTTTGGGCTGGCCCCAGCCCACTGAAGCTGCTCCTTCCCCCAGCCAGACCGGTCTCTCCAGCTTTCCCACACCAGGCCGGGCTGGGTAAGCCCAAAGCAGGAGGCTGAGGCGGCTTCAGAGAAAAACCAGGGCTATGATGACAGCCTCCTCCAAGCTGGCACAGTGCCTGCCCCAGCAGCTTCAGGTGATCACCCCTGCCCTCCTGGCCAGGCCAGTGGCCTGCTGCCCCTCTGTCTGCCAAGACCCAGACTGTCCCACCTCCCCAGGGCACTTTCTTCTCTCAGACCCTGGGTCAGAACCCCTGGAGGACAGCCTGCCATGCAAGACCACTTAGCAAAGAAGCTAAGTGACTTACCCAAGGTTAAGTGACTTTATAGATGAGGAAACTATTCAAGCTCTATGAAGCCGAAAGGCCATAGAAGGGGTATAGGGAGGGGAGAGAGGGCGTAATGACTCATATCCGGCTCTCCTGACTCTAGAGCATGGTCTCCTTCCACTCCATGCTTCCAAACCACCCGACAGTTGGCTGCATGGCCCATGGCCACTTCTGCACAGCCCTGCAACGCTCTGCACTCAAAATGTGATCCATGCACCAGCAACGAAAATCAGCATCAGCATCACCTGGGAGTTTGTTAGAAACAGAAACTTATGCCCAACTCAGCCCTACTGATTCAGCATCTGCATATTTTTTTTTTCTTTCTTTCTTTTTTTTTTTTTTTTTAAACAGGGTCTCACTCTGTCACCCAGGCTGGTGTGCAGTGGCACCAAAATGACTCACTGCGGCCTCAACCTCCCAGGCTCAAGTGATCCTCCTGCCTCAGCCTCCTGAGTAGCTAGGACTACAGGCATGTACCACCACACTTGGCTAATTTTAAAATTTCTTTTGTACAGACAGGGTCTCGCTATGTTGCCCATGTTGGTCTCAAACTCCTGGACTCAAGTGATCCTCCCACCTTGGCTTCCCAAAGTGCTGGGACTACAGGCGTGAGCCATTGCACCTGGCCTAGCATCTGCATTTTAACAGGATCCCCAGGTGATTCCTGTGGCCTTTCGTGTGTTTGAAAGGAACTGCTTTTGTGTTCCCAGTCCACAGCTTACTCTTGGAAGAGCCTAAACAACAAGACATCCACCCCCACAGCATTTCTCAGATAATGCCACATCCTGCCCAACCTGGGACATCGGATGAAGCAGTGGATTCTTTCAGTCTATGTCAGAGCGTCACAAACGTAAGACACAATTAGAATTACCAAAGAGAAAATGGGATGAAATGAAACTCCTTGGACCCCTAACATGTCACTCAAATCAAGTTTATCTGCAAGGCACCTGCCATGTGCTAGATAGGACATTTCCACTTTGGTTTCTCCCTACCTAATGCCAAACTCCGAATATAGGTCTGGGGAGACAGTGGTGACAGACACTTGGTGGGTAGACCTCTAAACTACTGTGCCCAGGAAAAGCAGAGAGGGCTCCAGAGGCTTCCAGGAATTAAGGAGCAAGCATGGGGAGGGGCAGAGCTGGGGTTGGGGCAAAGGTCCATCCAGCTGGAAGCCCCAGCCTGAGCTCTCTGCCCTATTAAGCCCTAGTGCAGTTTGTCAGCTTCGGCGCTTTGCCCTTTGGCGCCAGATAATTCTTTGCTCGGGGGTGGGTGGGTGCATTGTAGGATATTTAGCAGCATCCCTGGCCTCTGCCCATTAGATGCCAGTAGCGCTTCATCCCCCACAATTCCAGGTTGTGACAGCCAAATTGTCTCCAGACATTTTTAAAGCCTGGGGGACAAAATTGCCCCCAGCTGAGAACCACTGATCTAGTAGAAAGGGCTGAATAGCAGAGATGGCAACCAGGGTCCTACTCGGATCCAGCCCTGGAGTATTCTCAGGCAAGTAACTGGCTGGCCTCAGTTTCCCCTTCTGTGAACCAAGGCCTCCGTTTTTTAGACACATCTCAGCCCTAATGTCATGGGAGTCCAGAATTCACTCCTCTGTTCCCCCCACTTCACCAATTTGGATGTCCCCCACATCTGCCTGCTCAGCATTTGGGGGGCCTCCTGTAAGTCCCCCCACACCCCCCACATCTGCCTACTTAGCATTCTGGGGGCCTCCTGTGAGCCCAGCCTCTGTCTTCACCCATCCCTTAGGCACCCCCTTTTCCCAGGACCCAGCTCTGCTTCCTTGGTCTTTTCCCAGACAGAGGAGAGCTCTGCTTGGTTCCCCTCTATCACCCTCCACCCACAAACTAACAAGTCTAAAATTAGCCACTTCACTCCCCACACCTTCCCAGGAAGCCAAATACCCCTTAGGACTAGTCACTACCCCTCCCTCCCTCCCTCCCTAGCCCTCTAAATCTTCTCCCCCAGTTTCCTGCTCACCCAGCCCCTCCTTTCTCCAGCTGTCCTAGGTCAAGGCTTTACTACCAAATGCCCAGATCATGGGTTGCCACAGGACATTAGGAGAAAATGCAGCAGATTCTCTGGGTGCTGATCCCCACTCTGCCATTTGCTGGCTGTGACCGTGGGCAAGTGACTTCATCTCTCTGACCCTCAGTCTCAGTCTCCAAAATGGGAATAACATCAGATGCGTGTGAATAACTAATGAGAGACTTTGTGTAAAGCCCTGGAATGCAAGAAAAGCCTGTATGTGACACCTATCAGCAGCAGCAGCACGACAGCCCCACTCATGCAAGCTGGTCCTGTGGGCACTGCAGGTCATACTCTGATGAACTGTCCCCGCCAGCAGTTGAGAGTTTGGACTTCTTTTATTTATTTATTTTTTCGAGATGGAGTCTCATCCTGTCGCCCAGGCTGGAGTGCGGTGGCGCAATCTCAGCTCACTGCAAGCTCCACCTCCTGGGTTCATGCCATTCTCCTGCCTCAGCCTCCCGAGTAGCTGGGACTACAGGCCCGTGCCACGACGCCCGGCTAATTTTTTGTATTTTTAGCGGAGACGGGGTTTCACCGTGTTAGCCAGGATGGTCTCGATCTCCTGACCTCGTGATCCACCCGCCTCAGCCTCCAAAGTGCTGGGATTACAGGTGTGAGCCACCGCACCCAGCGGAGTTTGGACTTCTTAACTTGGCATTCAAGGCTGTGCACAATGGTGGCGCCACTATTTGCCAAATGAGCATGTGCGCTCCAGGCAGGCCTCACACCCCACCTTGGGGATGTTCACAGGCCTTCCAGGCTAGACTACAACTCCAGCACAGGGAAGCCAGAGCAAGCTGCCCTAGGACTGAGCTCTCAGCCCTCGGGGCTCCCAGATTTGGGTGGATGACGGGTGTGGCTCTCCACCGAGGACCAGACCAAGCTGGAGAGTAAGCACTCCTAGTACCCCAGGAGAGAGAAAGCACCACCCCAGCTCCCAGTAGCTACACCATCTGACCTGCCCAGTCTCAGGGAAAGCAAGGCAAGGGCCAGACACTGTTTTGCAACTGAGGACACTGGGTACCAGAGAAAGTGGCTGTCCTCCTCAAGGTCACACAGTCAGGCTGGGGTAAAGCTGGGCCAGCCTCCCCTGGGAGGTTTCGGCGTCTCCTCTCCAGACTCTACGTTTTGGGTGTCCAGGGAGCCTGCAGCCGCTGGGCCAGGGAGAGAGGGACGGAATGAGACCGGCCCCTCCACTCCTGCGTCCCCATCTTATAGCTAGAGGTGGACCCAGGCCCGCGGACAGGAAGGAAGGAATGTCGGATGGCAGGACAGATGGGCAGGGTGGGAGGGGAGAGGGTCATCCCTTCCCCGGCCCGAGGTGGGCCCTACCTGAGGAGCTGCCCACTGGAGCTCCTGGACTCAAGAGCCGCCCCTCTACCTGCGTGCACAGGCTCCACAGGTGAGTGTCTTCGGCCCTCAGTCACTTGGAGCTTCCGGGTCCTCTAAGACAGGGTGAGATCACGGCTCCACGCCTTCCACGATCCTAGTGCGGCCTCCACAGGCTCCAATCTGCCCAGGCTCCACTCCCTGAAAAGACCCCGCCCCCCGGCTCCGATCCACGCCCAGGGCGCCCTTTGGCCTCTGAGGCGGGGGCGGGGCCAGACATCAGGCCCCGCCCACCAGTCCCCGCCCCAAGTCCTTGTGCCGCCCCCTGCCCCACCTCCAGAAAAGTGTGGATTTCGGGACGGGGCGGACCTAGCTCCTCCCAGATTTGCTTCCAGCTTGCTGTGTGATCTTGGGTGAATTCCTTCCCCAATTTGATCCCATTTCCTGTTTTGTCAAGGGGGGAAAGCCGCCTTGCAGGATTTTCGAGATGACATGAAATGACTTTGCGCGGCTCCTGGCGTTCAAACGTCCCCTCCTGGGGGCAGCTTTTCCTGAACCCTCCCGTATCTCCCAGACTGGACAGGCCCCTCGCGTTATCTGTTCGCATAGCTCATAGTTATAATTTCATATTTGCTTGAATGACTACTTGATTAATGTCTGTCTCTTCATTTAAATTTGAACTCTCAGAGCAGGTCGTGTACATCCTTACACCCCAGCGCTTATCAGTACATTGCCTGACAAACACCAGGCGCTCCATAAATGCCCGCTTCTTCATTCCATCTCTGGGACGTTCCGGTCTAGCGGCAGCGGGATCAATACCGCCACTGGCCAGCAGAGGGCAGGCGATGATCAGCCTTCTCGCCCAGTCGCGCTCCCTCCCTGTCTGCAGGCACCGCGGGAGGGGACAAGGTGAGCCCAGGGCCGCCGAGGCACGCGGAAGGTCCATTCATTCTCGCGCCTTGGGCGACGCCCGGGCTGGGAACGGCTTTTTCCTCTTGAATCTGTGGTTCGCGGCTTTCCTGGACCAAAGACCTTTACAACACCCTATGGCCCCTGCAAAGAAGCTGCTCTGAGAAGGACCTGGAGATGAAGTAGTTTGTTCTAAAAGAGAGAGGGCACCGAGGAAAGGCTTGGCGGAGCAGCAACGGCGAGGAGTCAGGCTTAGAAACGACTGGGCGGTGAGGAGGAGAGAAGAGGTAGCTGCCATTATTCTGACTCAGGGTGACAGAACCTGTTTGGAAGTGACTGGCCTCAGTCATCCTCGTTTTGGCAGAAGCCATTTAGTATCAGTCCTGATTCCAGGTAGTGCCTGGCTGCTATCTCAGAAGAACCCTGTTGGGAGCAGAGCTATGTCAAGGTGGCTAGGAGGGCAGCGTCATACATACCATTTTCTGTAACATCAGGAAATCCCTGAAGGGAGTCTGAGAAGGAAGGAAGGGGAGGTCACAGGTTGGGGCTACAGATGCCTAAGTCAACTTACCTCTTTGAGCCTCAATTTCATCTGCAAAGGTGGTGATAAAAGCTACCTTGCAGGATTCTACTGTGAGGATTTACAGGATGAACTAAATAAGTAGTTCTCAACCTTGACTGTGGGTTAGAATCACTGTGCCCTAGACGAATACTGATGCCCCGGATACTGGGCGTTTAAAAACCTCTCCAGTTGGTTGTAACGTACAACCAAGGCTGAGAAATACTGAGGCAAATTAAATGCTGAGCACAGCGCCAGGGCACACACTAGGCATTCAGGAGTGTTTATCACATATTTATTTCTATTTTAAAAATTTTTGTATCACACACTTTTTAAAGATGGAGCACAAATTGTTTTCATTGTTCATTGTTAGAGCAAAAAAAGTTGATATAAAGGTTGTTGCAGAAATTGCATTTCTGGCCGTGGTGCGGTGTCTCACGCCTGTAATCTAAGCACTTTGGGAGGCAAAGGTGGGTGGATAGTCTGAGGTCAGGAGTTCAAGACCAGCCTGGCCAACATGGTGAAACCCCTTCTCTATTTTTTTTTTTTTTTTTTTTTTTTTTGAGACGGAGTCTCGCTCTGTCGCCTAGGCTGGAGTGCAGTGGTGCGGTCTCTGCCCACTGCAAGCTCCGCCTCCCGGGTTCACGCCATTCTCCTGCCTCAGCCTCATGAGTAGCTGGGATACTACAGGCGCCCGCGACCGCGCCCGGCTAATTTTTTTGTATTTTTAGTAGAGACGGAGTTTCACTGTGTTAGCCAGGATGATCTCGATCTCCTGACGTCGTGATCCGCCCGCCTTGGCCTTCCAAAGTGTTGGGATTACAGGCGTGAGCCACCGCGCCTGGCCGCTCCCCCCCGTCCCCCAGTCTCTATTAAAACTACAAAAACAAAAAAACAGCCAGGCGTGGTGGTGCACACCTGTAGGCTCAGCTACTCAGGAGGCTGAGGCAGGAGAACCGCTTGAACCGAGGAGGTGGAGGTTGCAGCGAACTGAGATGGCACCACTGTACTCCACCCTGGGTGACAGAGCGAGACTCTGTCTCAAAAAAATAAAAATAAAAATAAAAATAAATAAAAGAAAAAAGAAATTTCATTTCTGACAGGCTCGTTTCGGGAACTCCGAATCATCTGGGATTTGGTGATGAGGGTAGGAGGAGAAAGGGGGATACAGCAGCCTCTGCTAGTATGACTTGTCGTAACACCGAATGGAACTGAATAAGGCAGAGACTGTCCCACTCTAGCTTGTGGTCGACATCACCATCTTCAAGGCTTTCTCTGAGGGTGCAAGCAGCATGGACACTTGTGTTTGCCCATTTCTGGGGTTGAAGGTGGAGGCCATTTTTTCCTCTGCTTGAGTATACTCATCGGATGAGCCTATATCACTGGCAGCTGTTTGTCTCTTCATTAATCCAAGAATGCAGGTGGTACTTCCTTCTTTACAGAATTTGGTAGCTTGTGTGTTTTATTTTATTTTTGTTTTGTTTTGTTTTAGACAGGGTCTGGCTCTGTCACCCAGGATGGAGCGCAGTGGCACAATCACGGCTCACTGCACCCTTGACCTCCTGGGCTCAAGCAATTCTCCTACTTCAGCCTCTGGAGCAGCTGGGACCACAGCTGTGCACGACCACACCTGGCTAATTTATTTATTTATTTATTTATTTATTTATTTATTTTTATTATTATTATTTTTTTTGGAGACAGTCTCCCTCTGTCACCCAGGCTGGAGTGCAGTGGCATGATCTTGGCTTACTGTAACCTCTGCCTCGTGGGTTCAAGCGATTATTTGCCTCAGCCTCATGAGTAGCTGGGATTACAGGCACCTGCCACCACGCCTGGCTAATTTTTGTATTTTTAGTAGAGACGGAGTTTTGCCATCTTGGCCAGGCTGGTCTTGAACTCTTGACCTCGTGATCCACCTGCCTGGACCTCGCAAAGTGCTGGAATTACAGGCATAAGCCACGGTGCCCGGTCACAATTAGCTAATTAAAAAAAATTTTTTGTAGGGATGGGTGTCTCACTATGTCACCCAGGCTGGTCTCGAACTCCTGGACTCAAGCAATCCTCTTGTCCTTGCCTCTCAAAGTCCTGAGAATACAGGCACGAGTCATTGCATCCACCCTATGTGCTTTGTTAACCACAGACCCAGCGGTTAGTGACTGTGCCCCTCTACTTCCTTGCTGGGTGAACCTGGCATGAGGTGGGAAGGCCCCTCCCCCAGGCCTGTAGCTGTGATCACTCAGAGCAGCAAGACTGGCTTCTGGGAGCAGCTCATCATCACTCCTGGTGGCTTTGTTGAAGGTGGGAAGGGAGGCAGCGGACCCTGGGGCTGGGTCTCCCACCGCATGCAGGACTAAGCGCTGGGGGGCAGGCAACAGGTATCTGGTTGGGATTGCCAGATTTAGCAAATAAAAATAAAGGACACTTATGTAAATCAGAATTTCAGATACACAGCAACTGCTTTTTAGTATAAGTATACCCAAGCAATATTTGGGACATACTTATACTAAAAGAAAGTATTCATCTGAGATTCAAATTTGACTGGGCATACTTTGTCTTCTTTGCTAAATCTGGCAACCCTATGTCTAGCCAAACAGCCAAGTCTCTAGCACGTGGGACTTGCTGCCAGCAATGGCCTCCTGCCCCGTATTGCCACATTCAGCTTCCACCTGTCACTGTCCTGCTCCAGAACTGTGCGTGGCTCCCAGTTGCTTCGACAGGACACTCCCTGGCTGCTGTGCTGGGCCTTGACTCTTCTGCCAGCCCAGCTGACCTGCTTGGGCCCTTTCCCATCTCTGCTCCTGTTTATGCTTTCCCTGCCTGCCATGTCTCCTGCCTACTCCCAGGAGGAATCACTAACACTTACTGAGCACCTACTGGGTACATGAGTTCTTCATTTGCATTATCTCATTGAATTCTCACAAAACCCAGGATGGTGGGGACAGTAGTTATGCCATTTTATCAGTGAGGAAACTGACACCCTGAGATCATGATTTGTGTGATCTCGGTTCACCGCAACCTCTGCCTCTCAGGTTCAAGCAATTCTCCTGCCTCAGCCTCCCAAGTAGCTGGGATTAACAGGCACCCACCACCACTCCCGGCTAATTTTTGTATTTTTAGTAGATACGGGATTTCACCTTGTTGGGCAGCTGGTCTCAAACTCCTGACCTCAAGTGATCCACCCACGTGGGCCTCCCAAAGGTGCTGGGATTATAGGCATGAGCCACCATGCCAGGCTAACAGTGATTCTTTTACTTTTTTTTCTTTTGAGATGGAGTCTTACTCTTTCGCCCAGGCTGGAGTGCAGTGGCGCAATCTTGGCTCACTGCAACCTCTGCCTCCCAGGTTCAAGTGATTCTCCTGCCTCAGTCTCCTGAGTAGCTGGGATTACAGGTTTACAGGTTCATGCCACCATGCCTGTCTAATTTTTGTATTTTGAGTAGAGGTAGTTTCACCATGTTGGCCTGGCTGGTCTCGAACTCCTGACCTCAAGTGATCCACCCACCTTGGCCTCCCAAAGTGCTGGGATTACATGCGTGAGCCACAACATGGCCCCAACAGTGATTCTTAAAGTGTGGTCCCTGGACCAGCAGAAGCACTTGGGAACTTGTTAGAAATACCAATTCTCAGGCCCTGCCCCAGACCTATTGAATCAGAAACTCTGGGGGTAGGACCCAGAATCTGTATTTTAATAAGTCGCTCCCTGCCTGCACCGCCAGGTGATTCTGATGCTCACTCTAGTCTGAGACCTGCTGCTATAAAAGATAAAGTGACTACAGACTCTCCCATCCCAGCAGAGGAATAGAGGACAACAGGGTGATTGCATTCTTCCTAAGCACCATGCCCGGGCGACGCACTGGAGATGCTGCAGCAGCCCCACAGTCTTAAAGGATGGGGAAGGGAGGGGAAGAACAGACCAGCAACCAGAGAATTGCAATATAAGATGATGAAACCTGAGGTGGGGCAAGCCCACGAGCCCATAGTGGGGTGGGAAGGGTCAGAGAATACATTCCAGAGAGTAGAAAAATAAGTTGGAATTAGGTGAAGACAGGTGAGCACAGCGTTCCAGGTGCAGGGACTCATTTGAGCCACCTGGGGGTAGTTCAGGTTGGGAGGTGGGAGGGGGTATAAAGTCCCTGCCCTCAGAGCGAAGGAAGACGCTGTAGTGGGTGCTAGGGAAAGTCTCTAGCTTCCAAGTGGTGTAAACCCACGGGACGCTGGAAATTGGGGTGTGAAGAGAGACCTAGGAGGTGCCAGGCCTCCCCGCTTCCTTCAATCCAGGAGCTTTTGCTCTCAAGACATCTGCTCAATCCCCAGCCATGTCAGCGGGCAGTGGGCAGGTACGTGATTGCGAGGTCGGGGCTGCCGGGTCCAAGCGCAGCTCCTTCCTGGGCTAGGGAGAGATGGAGTTGGGGGAGCAGCCCCGTCCGCCCCCAGCCGGAGAGGTTCCTTCTCTGTGTCCCTGGTTGGGTTGCTTTTGCCTTCCTTGTTTCCTTCTCCTGAGGATGTGACCAGAACTGTGCACAGTCACTGGGGGCCTCTCCTCCCAGCCAATGGGGACAGGTCCTGGATGTTATCCGGGACCTTCAGGCTGGAGGGCAGGAGACTTCAGTTGCCATCCCCAACTCCTGCCACAGGTACCGTTCGTGCCTGATGAGGAGTGACCCGGCTTGGCTAGATTGCTGCTGCGCAGTTCCCGACTCCCGGAAAGACGTCAATTTAGCAGCCTTTTTGGAATTTGTTTGTAATTTCTAGCCTGGAGAGGAATCCCGAAAGATCATTAACCAATGTATGAAGTGGAGCTTTCTGTGGCCTAAAAATCCCTTCAGGATTTCCCGACTGCCCCACGGGCTTGACCCTCAACAAAAGGACCTCCTATTCTTTGTCGTCTTGGGGTGTCCCTTCTACCCGCCCCTCCCCCGCCACCCTTCATCTGGCATGTGGGCCATGTCTTATGCTTTGCAACTCCAAGAGGATCTGGCATGGTGCCCTCCACTTAGATATTCAGAAATACTGTTTACAGAATATCAGTTTATGCTGGGCCTTGAACTATATATAGATGGGGTATATATAAGAGGCAATAGGCGGTCTAAGTGGGTGGAAGTGGTGAAGGGACGGGTATTGAAGACAAAACTAATGCAAGGAGATAACTTTGAATATGGGCAAAACCATGGGCACTGGGGAGCCATCAATGATTATTGAGCAGGAGAGTGATACAATATTGCTAGTCACTAGACTAGACCCTTTGTGTAAGTTGTACACACCATCTGCCTTCACTGTCCTGCCCCTTCTCTGCCTGGACAGTTCTTCCCTCCCTCTGTCCACATTGTTGATGCCAACTCATTTTTCAGATTCCAGATCCATTGTTACTGTCTTCAGTGGCAGACAGACTCTAAGGTGGCCCCTGCATTTCTGCCTCCTGGAGTTCATGCCTTTGTGTAATCCCTTTCACGGAAGTGTGGGTAGGACCTGTGACTTGGTTTTAATCAATAGAGTATGGCAAAGGTAATGGAATATCTCTCCTGTGATTATGTTACATTTCATAAAATTTTGCTTTGGTTGGGTGTGGTGGCTCACGCCTGTAATCCTAGCACTTCAGGAGGCTGAGGCAGGAGGATTGCTTGAGCCTAGGAGATTGAGACCAGCCTGGGCAACATAGTGAGACCCTGTCTCTACAAAAAAATCTTTAAAAAATTAGCTGAATGTGGTGGCACGTACCTGTAGTCTCAGCTACTTGGGGGACTGAGGTGGGAGGATTGCTTGAGAGCAGGAGGTTGAGGCTGCAGTGAGCTGTGATGCTGTGACCATGCCGCTGTGCTCCAGCCTGGGCGACTGAGCAAGACCCTGTCTCCAAAAAGGAGGAAGCTGCATTTTATAATGACCATTTAGAAATGAATCCATAAAAGAAAAAAATCAGATGAGTACTTTAATTATCAAAGTAGAGTAAAATTTGACAGAAGAAAGCCCTGCGATATTTATGTTATCATGGTGCCTATCTACATTTTAATCCTTTTTTATCTTATTTCTTTTAAAGATAGAGTCTCACTCTCTTGCCCAGACTGGAGTGCAATGGTGTGATCTCAGCTCACTGTAACCTCCACCTCCTGGGTTGAAGTGATTCTCCTGTCTCAGCCTCCCGAGTAGCTGGGATTACAAGCGTGTGCCACATGCCTGGCTAATTCTTTGTGTTTTTAGTGGAGACAGGGTTTCACCATGTTGGCCAGGCTGGTCTCAAACTCCTGGCCTCATGTGATCCACCCGCCTCAGCCTCCCAAAGTGCTGGGATTACAGATGTGAGCCACTGCACCCAGCCTTAATCCTAAAACTAATAATTTCGGGATTAAAATATACATAGGCACCATGATAACATTTAAGGCTCGGCTTTCCTCTGTGCGAGTGAGAAACAGACCCCCAAGACCAGTGTGAAAGTGATGAAAATTAATTTTAACATGAAAATTTTCATCCAGTTTTAGAAAAAGAAAAGCTGACCTTCTAAAACATGAAATTTATTTGGGGGTTTTTCTATGATTATAATGAGCTAGGCATAATTATATCTTAGAATTGAGTAGAAAAATGTACTAATTCTCTTGATAAATTTTAAAATACTAATTCTGTTAAAATCTTGATTGTGAAAGAACCTAGACATCTCACACTGAAAAAAATACCAACACAGATAATATACACATTAATCACATACATATACAGTCACACAAAGAATCTAAACTGGTGATTTTAACAAGCTAGGCAAAATACCGTATATATGTGAATATAAGATAATACCAAGCCATGAGCATAAAATTAAGGCAGTGACTTTATTTTGAACAAGGAAGTGGCATAAGCAACTCAGAATGTGTCCCCTAACATAAGAGCTCTTCCCTCTACCACTCCCTACCTCAATGTATAATTTTGGGAGAAAAAAGTGTCTTCGATCTGGTTAGCTATCTACTATTGCACCTCGTTATAAGGCAGGCACGACATCATGTCCAGATAGAACATTTAAGGAGATACATTTTGGGAGATGAAACTCTCATTTGGACTAAAGACGAGTGCATGTACTAACACAGGGCTACTGAACCACTAGTCTTGATTGTATTAGACAAAACGAAGGTGACTTGTCTTCATTTCCACAGTTGCTTCCATGTAAAAATCAGTTTTATATCTCCTTTCGTTAAAAAATATTCTGAGCCTGGCACGGTGGCTCGTGCCTGTAATCCCAACACTTTGGGAGGCTGAGTCAGGCGGATCACTTGAGGCCAGGTGTTTGAGACCAGCTTGGCCAACATGTTGAAATCCTGTCTCTATTAGCTGGGTGTGATGACGTGCACCTGTATACCAGCTACTCAGGAGATTGAGGCATGAGAATCACTTGAGCCTGGGAGGTGGAGATTGCAGTGAGCTGGAATTACACCACTGCACTCCAGCCTGGGCAGCAGAGTGAGACTGTCTCAAAAAATAAAAAGACGAGAAACATTCTGATCAAATAATCTTGCAAAGGAAAGACAAGTTTATCATAGCAAAGAGAAAAATGATTTTGTGCTGGGTTATGTTTAGGACCTTCGCAAAGCACACATTCTCAGGGAGCACTGCTATGCTGTCTGTGCCAGAAATTTCATGAACTGTCCCTGGACGTTGAAATGATCAGTTGGCCCATTGTATGCTGTCCACACTGGGTCTCCCTGAATGGCCATATGGCCTTCATGTACTTCTTTTCATCCAGCGTGAGGTGGTGATGAATTCCTGTGGGGAGGGTTATGTTACCTCTCTCCATGAAGATGTGGATTCACTTGTCCTCTTTATCTGTCATCCAAGTATCCACTGCCACCCAGGATGTAACAGATCTGATCATCCAAGTGTAAATGCTCCTCGTAAAACACCTTAATGTTTTCTTCATCATTTGGTAATTTATCTTTACATATGCTTATTATGTCTATCCAGGAGTAGCTTCTCTCTCTTTGAGTCTTTTCTAATTCTGGATCGTTCTCTTATTTGTCAGTGTCCAGCTTTAGTAGTGCGCCCTGAGCCGGCATGGCTGTTTCTGGCCCACTGGGTGGCGAGGGACTCGGGGTGGTGAGGCTGCCTCCAGCCATCTGGAAGCTCATCCATGTACTAGGCCTGCACCATGGCTGCAGATGCCAACAGGCAGAGGGGGGCTAGAGAGGGGAGGCTGCATGAAAGGGCTGCCACTGGGAGTGAGGAGCTGTTGTGGTTAGAACCCAAGGCTCTCAGGAGTTGGACAAAAGGTGGAAACTGTTGTTATAGATGAGGAAAAGGAAACCAATTATTGAGTACACTTAAAAGTATACTTGGAGCCAGGCATGGTGGCTCACGCCTGTAATCCCAGCACTTTGGGAGGCCAAGGCGGGTGGATCATGAGGTCAGGAGATCGAGACCATCTTGGCTAACATGGTGAAACCCTGACTGTACTAAAAATACAAAAAAATTAGCTGGGCGTGGTGATGGGTGCCTGTAGTCCCAGCTACTTGGGAGGCTGAGGCAGGAGAATGGTGTGAACCTTGGAGGTGGAGCTTGCAGTGAGCCAAGATCATGCCACTGCACTCAAGGCTGGGTGACAGAGCAAGACTCTGTCTCAAAAAAAAAAAAAAGTATACTTGGTCAGATGCAGTGGCTCATGTGTGTAATCCCAACACTTTGGGAGGCTGAGATGGGAGGATCGCTTGAGCCCAGGATTTCAAGGTTGTAGAGCTGTGATTACACCACTGCACGCCAGCCTGAGTGACAGTGTAAGACTGTGTATCTTTAAAAAAAAAAAAAAAAAAAGGCACACTGGCTGCTTCCTTTGCCCAGAAGTTTCTTTCCCTAGATGCCTACCTGCCTGGCTCTCTCACTAACCTCAAGACCACACCAATGTCCATGAAGTCTACCCTGACCATGCCCAGACACCTCTCCATGCTCAGTAGCCCTAACAGCTTCCTCAAGTGCTAATTTACTTTTTGAGGATGTCTGGTATGTGTGTGTCTCCCTCCAAAAGAATGCAGACCCCGTGAGGACAAGACATCTGATCTGTCTTCACTGACAGTTCCTAAGAACAGTCTGGGGCCGGGCATGGTGGCTCATGCCTATAATCCCAATAGTTTGGGAGGCCGACACGGGTGGATCACTTGAGGCTAGGAGTTCAAGACCAGCCAGGCCAACATGGTGAAACCCTCTCTCTACCAAAAATACAAAAATTAGCCAGGTGTGGTGGTACACGCCTGTAATCCCAGCTACGGGGGAGGCTGAGGCTGGAGAATTGCTTGAACCAGAGGTGGAGATTGCAGTGAGCCGAGATGGTGCTACTGCACTCCAGTGAATGAGACTCCATCTCAAAAAAACAAAAAGCAAGGCCGGGCGCGGTGGCTCAAGCCTGTAATCCCAGCACTTTGGGAGGCCGAGACGGGCAGATCACAAGGTCAGGAGATCGAGACCATCCTGGCTAACATGGTGAAACCCCGTCTCTACTAAAAATACAAAAAAACTAGCCGGGCGAGGTGGCGGGCGCCTGTAGTCCCAGCTACTCGGGAGGCTGAGGCAGGAGAATGGCGTAAACCCGGGAGGCGGAGCTTGCAGTGAGCTGAGATCCGGCCACTGCACTCCAGCCTGGGCGACAGAGCGAGACTCCGTCTCAAAAAAAAAAAAAAAAAAAAAAAAAAAAAGCATCTGGCACATAGTAGGTCTCCAATAAAGATTAGTGAGTGAATGTCCACATCTTTGAATGTTTTGCCTGTATGATGAAGTTTCCGTCCCTTGGGGCTGCCTCTTTTCCCAGTACTCTTGACCCTGCCCCAGGTGATATGACTTGTTGCCCAGTGTCTGCCAGATCAGTAGGGTCTTCCTAGGGTGCCAGCGTTTTGACCTCCATGTGTCCCTGCCAAATTGCCAGCAGGTGTGAAATATTAAATTCCAGCTGTTTTTGTTTTTGTAGGGCAAGAGGGTTAAAGAGGAAGGAGTGGGAAGAGGGGGAGACGATGAGAGGAGCAATGGTCAGAGTGGAGGGGGTGGAGAGAGAATACAGTCACAGATTTCCCCACCCCATCAACTTTCCAAGCAGCTCAGAGTGGCAGCACAGCCGCGAGTGAGGGCTGCGCACCACATATCCGGAGCTGTGTGCCACGTGGCAGAAGCTGTCTCGTTGAGTCATGGGATGTACTGCTGCACTGCTCTAGAGTTTGGTGTGTAGAGTATTTTTGGTTTTTACAGTCCAGCTCTCTGTGTAATGACTTCCTTCCCGTGGCCTTGTTCATCGAGGTGTCCCTGAGTGACTAGCTGAGTCACAACATTCCTTGCAGCTTAAAACACTGACCCAAGGCAGTTTCTCCATGTAGTTGGGAACTCAGAAGGCTGCCAGGAAGTGCCCAGGGAAGACAGTCTGTAGTGCTCCTGTCTCTAACCGGCACCCCTCCCCGAAAACATTTTAAAAAGCAAGTGAAAATAGAGAAGAAATTCCGGCACCCCTCCCCGAAAACATTTAAAAAAGCAAGTGAAAATAGAGAAGAAATTCTATCTGTTAAGTCACTAGGAAATGGCCTCAGCCCTGCGACAACCTGAAAAGTAATTTGTCAGTGACCATGAAGTCAATTTCAAATTGCATCGGGGCACCAGGAATCAACATCCATCCTCTCAGTGTTACTGCAACACAAAGGGTCTGAAACCCATGTGAAGAGATTGGACTGGTGGGACTATAAACTTGTTCAGCCCTTCTATAAAATAAGCCAATAGTTCTTAGTAAAACTAAGTATGCATAGGGCTCAGTAGTGTAGCAGTCTCATACCTGGAAATATATTTTGAAGAAAGTTTGCTCAGATCCACAAGAAGACAAGCAGGAGGTTATTTGTTACAGTATTAATGGCATACAGGAACTAGAGGCAAAGGAACTAGGGGGGATGAGTTAGTAAAATGTGGATACATACCTTGGAATTCTACATGAAATAGACGTAAAACAGCATGGATGGAATTTGTAGTGTTAAGTGGAAGAAAACAGTAAAAGAGATTTAAAATGCAAGGCCAGGTGTGGTGGCTCATGCCTGTAATCCCAACACTTTGGGAGGTCAAGGAAGGGGGGCTGCTTGAAGCCAGGATTTTGAGATCAACCTGGGCAACAAAGCAAGAGGCAGTCTGTACAAAAACCATTTTTTAAATTGTCTGGGTATGGTGGTGCATGCCTGTAGTCCTAGCTACTTTGGAGGCTGAGGCAAGAGGATTGCTTGAGCCCGGCAGTTGGAAGCTGCAGTGAGCTATGATCACCACTACTGCACTCTAGTCTGGGCAGAGGAGTGAGACCCCGTCTCCATAAAAACAAATAAAAAGGGTGGGGGGAGATTTAAAACAACCTTTTTTTCAGTTATACTGAGGCATAATTGATGTATAATAAAACACATATCTAAAGTGTACACTTTGAGTTTTGATGTGTGTACCTGTGAAATGACCACCACAATCAAGATAATATATTCACACCCAAAATTATGAAGTTTCCATCACCTCCTAAATTACGAAGTAGGTCTCTATGTATTAAAATGTTTAACAGATGTTTAGCAGCTACTGTTTAAAAAAGGTAAACAAGGCTAGGAGCGGTGGCTCATGCCTGTAATCCCAGGACTTTGGGAGGCTGAGGCGGGCAGATCATGAGGTCAGGAGATTGAGACCATCCTGACTAACACAGTGAAACCCCGTCTCTATTAAAAATACAAAAAAATTAGCTGGTGGTGGTGGTGGGTGCCTGTAGTCCTAGCTACTGGGGAGGCTGAGGCAGGAGAATGGCATGAACCCAGGAAGCAGAGCTTGCAGTGAGCCGAGATTGTGCCACTGCACTCCAGTCCGGGCGACAGAGCGAGACTCTGTCTCAAAAAAAAACGTAAACAATATGTGTAATACAATACCATATTTATAATAAAAAATGTTGAGAAACCCTGAAAAAATCTGGAGGAACATACAACAAACTTAATTATGTGTCTTGTTGAGAATCTTTCCAGAGTTGCATGGCCTTCTTTTGCTAATGTGCATTGCACCTCAGGAATTGCTTGTTGTCCCATATCGTGGCCTTCAGTGCCTGATGAAGGTTTAGCATGCTATAGATGGGTCATTATGACCCCCTAACTTTCAGTGACTTTATTAAAATAACCCTGTAGCTGGGTACGGTGGCTCATACCTGTAATCCTACCACTTTGGGAGGCAGAAGCAGGTGGATCACTTGAGCCAGGAATTTGAGACCAGTCTGGGCAACATAGTGAAACCCTGTGTCTACAAAAGAAAATACAAAAATTAGTTGGGCATGGTGGTGCATTCCTGTAGTCCCAGCTACTCGGGTGGATCACTTGAACCCGGGAGGTTGAGGCTGCAGTGAGCCGTGATAGCAACAGTGCACCCCAGCCTGGGTGACAGTGAGCCCCTGTCTCAAAAAAAAAAAAAAAAAAGTAACACTGAAGTCATCACAATGGATTCTAAGAGAAGGGTGGCCTGACCGTTAATAACGTTCTCTATCCCCACAACAGAGAGCTGTCAGTCACTTCCTTGAGCTCCCTCACCTCGAAAGCCAATTTCTCTCCTCATCCCTCCACACAGGAGATATTCCAGTAGGGCATTGGTTTTCTGTGCCTGGGTACAAAACGGTGATTCCCTAACTAGTTACTATGAAATCTGTCTTTATTACCACTCTTCCTGTGTGTCATAAGTAGAGGAGTGGTGGAGAATTGTGGGGGAGGGACATGTTTGGTTTTGTGTGGCTATGGGTTTTATAGAAAGGCAGTCTTAAGATGTGTGTCTGACTTCTCTGGTTTCACACTCGTTACCAGATTCTTCCACGGTACTGTGCACAGCTATACTTCATTCATCTTCAGCGCCGTCTGTAGTGTTCTGCTAAGTGAATATACCACGATTTATTCCTTCTGCTACTGATGGGCATTTGGGTTGTTTCCAACTTGGGGTTATTATAAATAATGCTGCTGTGAACATTCTTGTACGTGTCTACTGCTGTATCTGGGCACGTGTTTCTCATGGGTGTGTATTTTGGAGCAGAATTTCTGGGTTATAAGCTATGCCTATGCTTAACTTAAAATAATGCTACTGGGCGCGGCGGCTCATGCCTGTAATCCCAGCACTTTGGGAGGCTGAGGCGGGTGGATCACGAGGTCAGGAGATCAAGACCATCCTGGCCAACATGGTGAAACCCCGTCTCTACTGAAAATGCAAAAAATTTGCCAGGCGTGGCAGCGTGCACCTGTAGTCCCAGCTACTTGGGAGGCTGAGGCAGGAAAATTGCTTGAACCTGGGAGGCTGTGGCTGCGGCTGCGGCTGCGGCTGCGGCTGCGGCTGCGGCTGCGGCTGCGGCTGCGGCTGCGGCTGCGGCTGTGGCTGCGGCTGTGGCTGCGGCTGCGGCTGCGGCTGCGGCTGCGGCTGCGGCTGCAGTTGCGGCTGCAGTTGCAGTGAGCCAAGATCACGCCACTGCACTCCAGCTTGGGTGACAGAGCGAGACTCTGTCTCAGAAATAATAATAATGCCAAACTGTTTTCCAAAATGTTTACACAAGTGCACTCCCTTCAGCAATGTATAAGAGCTTCCCTTATACATTCAACAACAGTTCTCACCGACAGTTGTTACTGTCAGACTTGGAATGTTTAGCCACCTGGATCTGTAGTAGTTGTTCACTGTACTTCATTTTCTTCATTAATGAGGCTAAGCACTTGCTACATGTTTATTGGATTTGTGTGTGTGTGTGAAGAACCTGTTTTTGCCCATTTTTCTATTGGTATATCTTTTCTTTAGTTTTCTGTATATATTGGATACAGAACTTTTGTTATGTGCATTGCAAATCTTCTGTGGCTTCTTCACTCTCTTAGTGATGTCTCTTGTTGAACAGATCTTAATTGTAAAAAAAAAAAAAAAATGCAATTTATCGATATTTCCTATAGCTAGTGCTTTTTCTGTTCTGTTTAAGAAAACTTTTTCTACCTTAAGGTTATGAAGATATTGTATGTTATCTTCTAAAGCTTTATCGTTTTACCTTTCATATTTAAGTCCATATTCAACAAAAATTGGTTTGGCTGTTCATTGAATAAGTGAAGTGAAGTTGGAGCAACATATCACATATATGCACCCATTCATTCAAGATATATTTATTGAGTATCTTCTGTATGTCAGGCCATGATTATAGTTTTACTTTGTGTATTTAGGTCACAAGCAGTCCACCTGCCCTGGCCTCCCAAAGTGCTGGGATTACAGCAGTGAGCTACCAGACCTGGACAGCATCAAACAGTTGAGTCTTGTTTGTTTGTTTTAATTTCAGTTTGTCAATTTTCCCCTTTTGCTAGAATATTTAGTCCATTCACATTTAATATAATTACAGATATGATTTCAAATCATTTAAGTCTATAATCTGGCTATTTAAAAAAAATCCATTTGTCCTACCTGACTTTTGTCCCTGTTTAATTTTTTTATCCTTCTTCTGGACTAGCCAAGTATTTTTTATTCTATTTTATTACCTCCATTTGATTTTTTTCTTTCTTTCTTTTTGAGATGGAGTCTTGTTCTGTCGCCAGGCTGGAGTGCAGTGGTGCGATCTCAGCTCACTGCAACCTCCGCCTCCTGGGTTCAAGGGATTCCCCTGCCTCAGTCTCCCAAGTAGCTGGGACTACAGGTGTGTGCCACCACACCTGGCTAAGTTTTTGTATTTTAGTAGAGATGGTGTTTCACCATTTTGGCCAGGATGGTCTTGATCTCCTGACCCTGTGATCTGCCCACCTCGGCCTCCCAAAGTGCTGGGATTACAGGCATGAGCCACCTGGCCCATTTGATTTTTTTTTTTTTTTTTTAACTGGTAAAATCTGCATAAATCTACATATTAACTTTTTTTTTTTTTTTTTTTTTTTTTTTTTTTTTTTTTTTTTTTTGAGATGAGGTCTCTCTCTGTTGCCCAGGCTGGAGTGCAGTGGTGCAATCTCGGCTCACTGCAACCTCTGCCTCCTAGGTTCAAGCAATTCTCATGCCTCAGCCTCCTGAGTCGCTGGGATTACATGTGAGCACCATCACGCCTAACTAATTTTTGTATTTCTTGTAGAGATGGGGTTTCACTATGTTGGCCAGGCTGGTCTTGAACTCCTAACTTCAAGTGATCCACCCACCTCGGCCTCCCAAAATACTGGGATTACAGGTTTGAGCCACTGTGCCCGGCCCTTTATTAACCATTTTTAAGTGAACAGTTCACTGGTGTTAACTTCATTCATGTTGTTGTGCAACCAATCTCCAGAACTCTTTTCGTCTTGCAAAACCGAAACTTTATCCCCATAAAACAGTAACTTCCAATTCTCCCTTCCCCCCAGCCCCTGGCAACCACCACTTTTTCTGTCTCTATGAATTTGACTATAGCAGGTACTTCATATAAGTGGAGTTATACAATATTTGCCTTTTTCTAACCGGTTTACTTAACAGGTTAGAAAAATGTCCTCAAGTTTCATCTATGTTGTACCATGTCAGAATTGAATTCCTTTTAAGGATTAAATAATATTCTTTCATATGTATATACCCTATTTTTCCCATTTATCTGTCAGTAGATGCTTGGGTTGTTTCTACCTTTTAGTTATTGTGAATGATGCTGCTATAAACATGGGGTACAAATATCTCAGGACTTAGCTTTGGATCTGGGAGTGATGTACGGTGAATTATACACCACACAATGATGTTTTGCATATACAATGGTGCAACATTGTATGTGCAGTCAACGATGAACTGCATGTACAGTGGTGGTCCCATAAGATTGTAATGTAGACTAAAAACTCCTGTCACTTAGTGGCCTGATAGCCATCATAACATCAGAGTGCAATACGTTAGTCACAGGTTTGTGGTGCTGCTCATGTAAAGAAACCTTGTGTTGCCAGTTGTCTAAAAGTACAGCACATACAATTATGTACTGTACATGATACAGGTAATACAAATAACTTGATACTGGTAATAAATGACTATTTATTATTGGTTCATGTATTTACTATTATTATTTTAGAGTGTACTCCTTCTACTTATTAAAAAAACTGTAAAATAGTCTCAGGCAGGTCTTTCAGGAGGGATTCCAGAAGAAGGCATTTTCATCATAGGAGCTGACAGCTCCGTGTGTATTATTACTTCTGAAGACCTTCCAGTGGAAAAAGATATGAAGGTAGAAGACAGTGTGTTATTGATGATCCTGACCCTGTGTAGGCCAAGGCTAATATGTCTTTTTACAAAAAAGTTTAAAAGGTTTTAAAAAAGTTAATAGTAAAAAGCTTACTGTTGGGAGCCCAAGGTGGGTGGATCACTTGAGGTCAGGGGTTCAAGACCAGCCTGGCCAACATGGTGAAATCCTGTCTCTACTAAAAATACAAAAATTAGCCAGGCATGGTGGCATACACCTGTAACTCCAGCTACTTGGGAGGCTGAGGCAGGAGAATTGTTTGAACCCGGGAGGTGGACATTACAGTGAGCTGAGATTGCTTCACTGCACTCCAGCCTGGGTGTTGGAATGAGAGCCTGTTTCAAAAAAAGGAAAAAGAAAAAAAGGCTCACAGAACAAAAATATGAAGAAAGAAAATGTACAACTGTATAGTGGGTTTGTATTTTAAGTTCAGTGTTATTTCCCAGGTACTTGGGGAGCTGAGATGGGAGGATTGCTTGAGCCTGGGAGGTAGAGATTGCAGTGAGCTGAGATTGTACCACTGCACCCCAGCCCAGGTGACATAGCGAGATCATCTCAAAAAAAAAAAAAAAAAAAAACTAAGTGTTACTACGAAACAGTCAAAAAGTTAAAAATATTTAAAAGTGTATGTTAAAAAAGTTATAGTAAGCTAAAGATAACTAAAGAAAACTTTTTTTAAAAAAACCTATTTTTTATTTTCCTTTTCCTTTTTCTTTTTCTTTTTTTTTTTGAGATGGGCTCTCCATCTGTCACCCAGGCTAGTGTGCAGTGCCATGATCGCATGATCATAGGTCACTGCAGCCTCAAATTCCTGGGCTCAAGTGATTCTCCTTCCTTAGCCTCCTGAGTAGCTGAGACTATAGGCATGTGCCACTACACCCAGCTAATTTTTACATTTTTTTGTAGAGATGTGGGTCTCACTATATTGCCCAGTTTGTCTCAAACTCCTGTCCTCAAGCAGTCCTCCCACCATGGCCTTCCAAAGTGTTGGGATTACAGGTATGAGCCACTGTGCCTAGCCAAATAAAAACATTTAAAAAATAAATTTAGTGTAAGTATGGCCGGGCATAGTGGTTCACACCTGTAATTCCAGCACTATGGAAGGCTGAGGCAGGCAGATCACTTGAGGCCAGGAGTCTGAGACCAGCCTGGCCAACACAGCGAGACCCTGTCTCTACTAAAAATATAAAAAATTAGCTGGGCATGTTGGTGCACACCTGTAATCCCAGCTCCTAGGGAGACTGAAGTAAGAGAATCGGTTAAACCGAGGAGGCAGAGGTTGCAGTGAGCCGAGATGGCGCCATTGCACTCCAGTCTCAGCAATAGAGCGAGACTCTGTCTCAAGAAAAAAAAATTTAGCATTAAGTGTATAGTGTGTATACAGTCTACAGTGGCATACAGTAATGTACTAGGCCTGCACATTCACTCACAACTCCATCACTGACTCACCCAGAGCAACTTCCAGTCCTGCAAGCTCCATTCATGGTAAGTGCCCTATACAGGTGTACCATTTTTAAATATTTTATACCCTACTCTTACTGTACCTTTTCTATGTTTAGATACACAGATGTATACCACTGTGTTATAACTGCCTACAGTATTCAGTACTGTAACATGTTGTACAGGTTTGTAACCGAGGAGCCATGGGTTATACCATATAGCCTCAGCGTATGGTAGGCTTTACCGTCTAAGTTGTGTTAAGTACACTGCATGATGTTTGCACAATGATGCAATCACCTAATGATGCATTTCTCAGAACATATCCCTGTCGTTAAGCAAGGTGTGACTGTACTTCTCACATTTTATTGACCAAAGAAAGTCATATGGTTATTCACAAATCCAAGCTATTATAAGGAAGTACAATCCTATCATGTGCCTACAGAGGTCTTATGGAGAGCATCCCAGTTTTTGTCCTCTTTTTTGTTGGGAAAAGAACAGCTTTCAGGCCAGGCATGGTGGCTCATGCCTGTAATCCCAGCACTTTGGGAGGCTGAGGCTGGTGGATTGCCTGAGGTCAGGAGTTTGAGACCAGCCTGGCCAACGTGGCAAAACCCGGTCTCTACTAAAAATACAAAAATTAGCCGGGCGTGGTGGCGCATGCCTGTAATTCCAGCTACTTGAGATGTTGAGGCAGGAGAATCGCTTGAACCTGGGAGGAGGAGGTTGCAGTGAGCCAAGACTATGTCATTGCACTCCAGCCTGGATGACACAGTGAGACACTGTCTCAAAACAAACAAAAACAAAAAACACCTTTTTTTGACTGCCGCTTAAAAAAGGCCTCCCTACTATGCAGAAATCAAGAACTCAACAATTGTTTCCTGTGTCACTACCAAATGTTTCCCAGGGGTTTTGCCACTACGTGGAACCAGCAGTTCTGTGGGGAACTTCTTTCAAGATATTGCCTCAGCTAGAAATCATTTCCCTTTTCCTGGTAATTGGCCATTCCTTGATTCACAGAGGTGGCTTCCTGGTGAACTTTATGCCTGTAAGCTGGCCATGACTGCTCTGGAGGAGGAGGGCACCTACCACAAATTGGGTCAGTTAGAGCCTTTTCTACATGATTTTGTAGTTGGAATGATTAGGGAGTTTTAGTCTCTCTGGATAGTTGGAATTGTATCTCATACTTGGGAGAGGTTGCTAGACACATGTCTCATTGTGTTATTAATACCCGGAGGCAGAGAAAACAAGTTTGCTGGAGTCGTACTGGCTCCCCTTACTCTGCTTCCAGCCCATCCAAAAGCCCAGCTAGGTTCTTTCCCTTGGCCTTTGAGAGATCCATCCCACCAAAAGCCTAAAGATAAAGTCTCCTTTTATTTTCCTTTAATTGGTCTGGTGGGTTTCTGGTGCTTGCAGCCAGCAAACTTCTGATAGTTCTTTCTCTGGATGCTAGTACAAAAAGTTCACAGGTGTAGCCCATTCCAATAAAATAGGGGTCCAATAAAATAGGTTGTAACTATGTCATTAACTATACCAGCAGTTTTCTTCCTGCTTGAGAAAGCTCATCAGAATGTGAGTGCAAGTGACATTATTATAGAGCTCACCTGAAATCTGAATATTTTTTAAAGGAAAGTAATTTGCCTCTGTGTGTAAATATCATTTGTGACATACCCCCCTACACTGGTATTAAATGCTGTTTCTTCTGTCTGGAGTCTCTGTCTCGGCAGCTCTTCGGATATGGCTCCAAAGTCACCTCTTCTGGGAAGCCTACCCACACTCTCCTGTATATTGTTAATTATGCTATTCTCTGTGCTTCCCAAAGCAGTTGGCACATCCACCAGAAGTTGTTTTTTTTTTGTTTTTGTTTTTTTTTGTTTTGTTTTTTGAGATGGAGTCTCGCTCTGTCGCCCAGGCTGGAGTGCAGTGGCCCGATCTCAGCTCACTGCAAGCTCCGCCTCCCGGGTTTATGCCATTCTCCTGCCTCAGCCTCCCAAGTAGCTGGGACTACAGGCGCCTGCCACCTCGCCCGGCTAGTTTTCTTTTTTTTTTTTTTGTATTTTTTTAGTAGAGGTGGGGTTTCACCGTGTTAGCCAGGATGGTCTCGATCTCCTGACCTTGTGATCCTCCCATGTCAGCCTCCCAAAGTGCTGGGATTACAGGCTTGAGCCACCGTGCCCGGCCGTTTGTTTGTTTTTGAGACAGAGTTTCACTCTTGTTGCCCAGGCTGGAGTGTAATACTGCAATCTCGGCTCACTGCAACCTGTGCTTCCCGGGTTCAAGTGATTCTTGAACTGCCTCAGCCTCCCAAGTAGCCGGGATTACAGGTGCGCGTCACATGCCCAGCTAATTTTTGTATTTTGAGTAGAGATGGGGGTTTCACAAGTTGGTCAGGTCTCGAACTCCTGACCTCAGGTGATTCACCCACCTAAGCCTCCCAAAGTTCTGGGATTACAGGTGTGAGCCACTGCGCCCGGCCAGAAGTATTTTTTTTACATTCCTGTTTCCTTTGAAATTGGGAGAGTACCTTGTTTTTCTCAGGATCCCACTGTGCCTGGATCAAAATAGATGCTCAGAAAAGTTTGTTGAGTAAACGAAGTTGTATTGGCGCAGCATAACCTATATACATTCTCATTCATTCCAGAAATACTGAGAACCTGAACATGTCGACCCATGCTCTAAATGCTGAAGATGGGAAAAACAAAGTTCCCACCTTCAGAGATACTATAGATGATATTCAGGTTAGAAGGGCTAGGCAGAAAAGTAAAGCAGGCTTAGAGGATAGTGATAGTTGGGACTTGATACTTTAGTAGAGTGGTCTGGGAAAGTGTGGGGAGGTGACTTTTGAATAGAAACTTGGAGGGCACATGCCTTTCTGATATCTGGGGGAAGAAACACCAATTACAGAGGTTCTGAAGTAGAAGTGAACCTCCATATTCTGGGAGCAAGAAGGAGGCTAGTATGCCTGGCATTCAATGAGGAGGCCAAGTGGAAGGAGGTGCAGTTAGAGAGGTTGGAGAGCATAATAAGTAGAAGAAGGGCAGACACATAGGATCTTGGAAGCGTTTGGAAAAAAAAAAAAACATTTTGGAAATTAAAAAAGTAGGCGTGCACCTGTAGTCCTAGCTACCTGGGAGGTTGAGGTGGGAGGATTGCTTGAGTCTGGGAGGTTGAGGCTGCAGTGAGCTGTGATGGCACCAGTGCACTCTAACCTGGGAGATAGAGTGAGATCGTGTCTCACTCTTCATCCCGCCACCCCCATTTTATTTTTTTGGCTTTTACTCTGAGATGGGAAACCTTTTGGGGGTTTTCGAGCTTAGATTTCAACAGGATCCCTCTGGCTTCTGTGTTGAGAGAAGGCTCCATGAGAGCACAGTGGAATCAGGGAGAACAGGTAGGAGGTTGCTACAATATTCTAGGAAAGAGGAAAAGGGGTATTTTAAAGGTAGAGCTGACAGGCTTTTCTAATGGGTTGCATGGGGGATACGATAGGGAGAGAGGAGTTCAGGATGACTCCAATGGTTTGGCCAGAGTCATCAGAAGAATGGAGTTGACATGAACTGAGGTAGGGAAGGTTGTGAAAGGAGCAAGCTAAGGCACCAGGTATGGGTGACTATGGACTGTTTACTTGGACACATCGCTCACATTGGTATATACGTTCGCTGGTTTTCAGGATCTGAAGGTTCTAAAGTTACTTGAAGTTAAAGTCAGCCTTATTTATTGAACACCAAGCACTGTGCAGAAACCTTTCTATGTGCTTTCATTTAACCCTTTTAATATTTCTATTGGTTTACTCATGTTTCATTGCCCTTTTACAGATGAGAGATTAACACGTCCAAAGTCACTCAGACAATGATTAACCTGCCAGATTAATACAGATCTGGGATTCCAACCCAGGTGTGTCAAGACTGTAGAGCTCCTGCTGTTTACTAATCACTGGATTCTAAAGGTGGGAACCACTTTCTGAGCATATTTGCTGCAGACTTGGTTCCATAACTAAAAAGGTGCCTGGATCATGTGGGGAGAATTCAGGAAAGAATCCAACCCCATCCCAGGCGTTACAGGTTACACAATAGCTATGAAGAAAGGACGGTATTAGTGGACTCGAGGAGGCTGACTGATGCTTCAAAGTTCAAGTACTTGAAGATTCAATGTTAAAACAGCGATCAAGAGTTAGTTTTTTTCCTTTGGTTATTATTTTTAAGAAAACAGAAAATATTAAAAACTGCAGTGAAGCCTTTGGTGGTATAAAAGACCACTCCTAGGCGATGCTTGTTGGGAAACACTGGAATTGGAGGAGTGGGGGCAGACAGGAGCCAGAGCCCCTGCCAGCCTATACACACATCCTTTCGAAAGTGTAACCTGGTGTGACCTTCCTTAAGTGGTCCTCTGGAAAGAGCAGGATATGGAGTACAAAAGCCAGGAACCTCTGGAACCGCAGCATCCGCCCCCAGCCCCTCCTTCCCCGTCTTCTTCAGCCTCCACACGGTAAAGAGCTGGAGGGGACTGGCGCATGCGCCGGGAGCAAGGTCCGCTCCCCACGACGTCAGGGGGCTCGCACCCACTCAAAAGCCCCGCCCCGCGGCCGCCAAAGGCGACCTGGGCGGGGGGCCCTGGGCCACGCCCCCAGCCGAGCCGAGCAAGGCCGAGCGGAGCCGAGCAAGGCCGAGCAGAACCGAGAACCTCCGAGAGCAGCCGAGCCCAGCCGAGTGGCCCGGAGTCGGTTGGTGCAGCTGCGTCCCCGCCGCTCAGCAGTCCGCGGCTCCGGCGTCGCCGCCGCCGCCGCCTCTGCGGGGCCTGCGCCGGCCGCCCGCCCGCCCGGCCGCGGGGAGGGAGGCCCGCAGCGCGGGAAGAGTGGCCCGGTCGCGGGCGCCGCCACCGCTGCCGCTGCCAGGTGAGCGCCCGCCACGGCCAGCCGGCCCCGCGTGCCCCCGCGGCTGTCAGTCCCCGGTGTCTGTGTGTCTCTCTGCCTGTCAGCACGACTGTGTCTGTGTCTGTGCGAGCTCCTTCCCGCCACGCCTGGCCCTCGGCCGACCCGCAGTCTCCGTCAGCCCCCTCCCGCCAGCTGCCCCTAGTCTTTCTGTCAGCCGCCAGCACCCCCATGCTGAGAGGCTCCGCCCCTTCCCCCCGGAGCCCCGCCCTCCGCCATCTGTCATCACCCCCCGGGCTCCAGGCGCCGGCGTCCAGGGGTCCTGGGGGTCAGGGTAGCCCTGTGTGCCACCGTCGCGGAAGGCGCAAAAGGGGGTGGTGGAGGGGAAGCGGGGGCGTTCGCGCAGGCCCGCCTGACCGTGTGAGAGTGCGTGCCCGAGTGTTCGTCCCGCGTGTGCGCCCGAGGGCCGCCTGCGTCCACGCCCGCCGGCCCTTGCACCCTGCTGGGATGTGGCAGTCCATGCCCCCGGTATAAAGAGCGTCAGCTCGACCAGGGAAGGCGGCAGAGCCAGGACTCGAACCACTCGGGGTACAGTAGCATCCTGAATCTTGGGACCCTTGTTTGCCCACGCGAAAACACTACGCGTGGGCCCCAAGTCCTCCGATTCCCTGAGTGGCATGTGAGTGGAGTTTGGAGCTTGTTAAGCCTTCCCAGTTTGGGATTTTCATTCAGGGAAGCCTGTTGGAAGTGATTGAGGAGTGGATGGGATGTAGGACTTAGGTGGGAAGTGTTTGAGAGCTTGAGTCATTTTGAGTTGCATGGTTTACATTTCTGAGCAGTGATTGCCCTGGGCCTGTGCCCTGTGAGAAACTTATGTGACTTGGGGTAGGGGAGTGAGGTGGGAAGGAATGCTCCTTTCTGTTTTTATCTATGTGAACACATAGTATATATTTATCCAGATATCCTAAATGTTTATTCATGAGGCGTCCACACATCCTTAATTTTAAAAAGGATTACAGTAGTTTCCATTTATACACGTTCTTGTGTGTTGTTATCTCGATGTTCTTTATTTGTGGTAACTTAGTATTGCAATATTTCAAAACTAAGAGAAAATGCGTCCTAAAACAATTGGTATTTTGCCGGATAATTCTGAACCACGGAGAAGGAGCCAAAAGCGCACTTCATTAGCTGGAACAACTTATTCGAGCTTAATTTGTTTCTAAGAGACATACAGTGGAAAAATCCAGAAGCGCAAAACAGTATCAAAGAGACTTAGAAAATGAATGAAAAGGGCCCTTCTGTTGCTGCCTTGGAAAGATGGTATCAAAGTTGCTGTGGAGGACAGAGCCACTATGTAATGATCAACATATTAACCAAGTTGGTTTTGTGACCTTGATACATTGAGCTGGGCTTGATTTGTGCAGTGGTTCATGACAGGCAAACATTTGCATGGGAAGTGTGGTAATTTTTGGAAAAAAATGTTCCCCATGTTGTTTTGGTTTTTGGTTTTGAGTTTTTTTTGTTTTTGTTTTTGTTTTTTTTCATATCGAAGTAAGATTTCAGACTAGGGAACTCTCATGGTAGAGTGCTTTTTTCTTTTTAAAGATAACATTAAAAATTACCAAAGTAATTCATGTTTAAGGCAGAAAACTTGAAAAACAAAAGCATTGCCAACAACAAAACAAAACAAAAAAACCCACCATAATCCCACAAACCATAGTAAACCACAATTTGGTATTAAGCCTTTTAGCCTTGTTCCCATGTATACGTGTTTTTTCTTACAAAAATGCTATCATACTATACAACTTTTATTCTATGCTTTTTTTCTTTCACTTATAACTAGATTATGAGAGATACATCTTGGTTTTATGAGTAGGAACTTGTATTTCTCTTTGCAGTCCTTTAAAAAAGTCAGATCATGTTAGTCCTCTGCTTAGAGCCCTCCAATAGCTTTTTGTCTTAAAATCTGAAGGCCTTGCTGTGGCCTGCCAGGCTAACCCTCTTCCCCACAACCATCCTCACTTCGAGCCTTGCCAGACAGATCTCTTTGCTGTTTCTTAAAAACGTCAAACTTATGCCTGTAATCCCAGCACTTTGGGAGGTCGAGGTGGGAGGATCACGAGGTCAGGAGTTCGAGACCAACCTGGCTGGCATGGTGACACTCTGTCTCTACTAAAAAAAAAAAAAAAAATTAGCCGGGCATGGTGGCACGTGCCTGTAATCCCAGCTACTCAGGAGGCTGAGGCAGGAGAATTGCTTGAACCCAGGATGCGGAGGTTGCATTAAGCCAAGATCGCACCACCACACTTCAGCCTGGGAGACAGAGACTCTGTCTCAAAAAAAAAAAAAAAGAAAAAAAAAAAGAAAAGTCAAGCATATTCCAGCCTTGGTGCCTTTGCATTTGCTGTTCCCTCCACCTAGAACTCTGGTCCCTGCATATTAACATGGTTGACTTCCTTACTTCAGGTCTCTGCTCGAAAGTTAGGTTGTCTGGCTTTGCTTGACTGCACTATTAAATACACCCCATTTCCCTGTTCTTATCCTGCCTTACTTACCACCACTTGGTAATACATATTTATTTGTTGGTTTATTGTCTGTCTCTCTCATTAACCCAGAAGTGTGAGACTTTTTTTCACTGATGTATCCCCAGGGCTCAGAAACTGCACCTGGCCCACTGTGGGTACTTAATATTTGTTGAATGAATGAGGGAAAGAATGAATGTTCATTATCCAACTATTCATGTGACCTTGCTGGTAGCCTTCTAGGCTTTTAGGTAGCTGTGTCATGAGTTAAAATGACAATCTCTTAAAAGTTAGAATATTCCTTTTTCATCTATATCTGAGAAGAATTTTACAAAGTGAGGCTATGGTCTTTTTTTTTTTTTTTTTTTTTTTTTTTTTTTTTTTGAGACGGAGTCTCGCTCTGTCGCCCAGGCTGGAGTGCAGTGGCCGCATCTCAGCTCACTGCAAGCTCCGCCTCCCGGGTCTACGCCATTCTCCTGCCTCAGCCTCCCGAGTAGCTGGGACTACAGGCGCCCGCCACCTCACCCGGCTAGTTTTTTGTATTTTTTAGTAGAGACGGGGTTTCACCATATTAGCCAGGCTGGTCTCGATCTCCTGACCTTGTGATCCGCCCGTCTCGGCCTCCCAAAGTGCTGGGATTACAGGCTTGAGCCACCGCGCCCGGCCAAGGCTATGGTCTTAAAAAGAATTACGGTCTTGATTTAACTTGAACAATTGAGGGAAGGAACATTTTTGGCAAATGTTGTTGGCTTTCCTTCTTATGCATTATCACTGTGTCACACTGGACATTTTTGAAAAGTATAAAGTTTCCCAGTTATGTTTACAGCTGTGATTTCAATTTGGTAGTTCATAGTGATAGTATAAGCCTCAAGAGCATAATGGGGTTTTTTGTGTCAACAGATACCCAGAGATATAATTATAGCTTTAATGTGTTTTCATTTGGGGAATAGCTGTTACATATTTACTTATTTTTCTGGCCGTTCTGTCCTTTTCATCTCCCTGCTTATCAGTTTTTGGATGACCTAGCAGGTATACTTAATGGGTTTTTTTTTTTAAAACATTTAAAAATAAATCCTTGACCTTTTGAAATTTTACATCTCTAATGTGACTCTTGAACTGTTTGAAAGTACTAGTTTCATCTATCAGGATGAAACATCTGTAGTAAAATATGTAATTGCATTTTAATTTATGAGGATGGGAAAATTGTGTCTTGGGGCAGAATTTTTACACAGAAGTTGTAATGTGAATATAAGCTTTTCAAAGGTTTGAATTTCAGGTAGACTACTTTTAATTTGTGAGTTTTTGGAAAAAAACAGTTGCTTCTTATTTTTAAGAAAAAGGATCTCCTTGAACACAATCCAAACAGAGACCTTCGAAAACTTGTTTTTCTTATCCTCCAAATGTACAAGAAGTTGGTGGTGGTGGTGGTAAGGGTGGAATCCTAAATGAAAATTATTTTCTTAAAGGCCTAAAAGGAGGCTGGGCGCGGTGGCTGATGCCTGTAATCCCAGCACTTTGGGAGACCGAGGTGGGCGGATCACGAAGTCAGGAGATAAAGACCATCCTGGCTAAAACGGTGAAACCCTGTCTCTACTAAAAATACAAAAATTAGCCGGGCGTGTTGGCGGGCGCCTGTAGTCCCAGCTGCTCGGGAGGCTGAGGCAGGAGAATAGTGTGAACCCAGGAGGCGGAGCCTGTGGTGAGCAGAGATCTTGCCACTGCACTCCAGCCTGGGCGACAGAGTGAGACACCATCTCAAAAAAAAAAAAAAAAAAAAAAAAAAAGGCCTAAAAGGATGTGTTAAGATTTTATTTTTGTTTGTTCCATAGGTATTTATTGAGCATGTATTTGAGCCAGTTCTATGTTTGTGTGGGCTATGTTACCATGTTCAGTTTTAAATTATCAACGTGATTTTTAATTATTTCTTTTCTTTTCTGGCTCTGCTACCTTCCTTCTCTCATTATATTCTCTCTTTAAATGATCTCATCAATTCCCAGGACCCTAGTACCCCCTGGATGCAGATGACTCTTTCTATTATGTCTCCCCACCCTTTCTCTGGTTCCAGACTTGCAGTTTCAGCTACCACCTTCCTGTCCCAGTGATCTCAAACTTCACAGGTTCAGAACTGATCTCTCAATCTCCCTCTCAAGCTTCAAAATTTGTATTCCTCATTCCTGACCCTTCCTTACTCTCCCCTTCAGCCTTCTGTCTCACTGTTAGTTTGTATTGTCTATTCATTGTTCAGGCTGGACACCTGAAAGTTGTCTGTAATTCTTCTCATTTCCTCACTCCACATGCAACCCATCTGTATGGCTTTTTGGCCTGGCCTCTAGAATATCTCAAACCCTTCCTTCTCTCCATCTTCCTAATCCGCCTAACCCCCTCTCTCAGATGGATGATTCCCCTGTCTCCAAGCTGGTCTCCCAGCTTCCACTGTTGCTTTCTTCTAGCACATTTTCCTCACTGCAGCCAGAGTGATCCTACTAAAGAGAAAACCCAGGCATGCCACCCCCCTGCTTGGTGGCTTCCACTGCACTTGGACTCGCATCCACACTTTGACGTGCTTCCTCTCCAGGCTCCCCTCCTTGTTTGCCATGCTTGTCAGGTTGAACACCTTCAGTTCCTCAAACATGCCTTGTTCTCCTCTTCTGTACAGGCTCTTCCCTCCACTTGTCTCCTTAGAAAGAGCCTAAAACATCCAGTCTCAGCTAAAACATCTCCCCCTCAGAGGGGGCTTCCTTGATCACTACTTCTATAGTAGCTTCCTCCCCATTGTCCTCCATCTCAGTACATGTGCATTTATTGCTTGACACTTCACTAAAATTCATAGTGTGTTCGGAGTTGGTTCCTTCCGGTGGGTTCGTGGTCTCGCTGACTTCAAGAAAGGAGCTGTGGACCTTCGTGGTGAGTGTTACAGCTCTTAAAGATAGCATGGACCCAAAGAGTGAGTAGCAGCGATTTATTGTGAAAAGGAAAAAAACAAAGCTTCCACAACCTAGAAGGGAGTCCCAGCGAGCAGGTGGCTTCTACTGGCTGGGGTGGCCAGCTTTTATTCCCTTATTTGTCCCCGCCCATGTCCTGCTGATTGGTCCATTTCACAGACTGCTGATTGATCCATTTTACAGTGTGCTGATTGGTCCATTTTACAAACCTCTAGCTACAGAGTGCTGATTGGTGCGTTTTTACAGAGTGCCGATTGGTGCGTTTTACAATCCTAGCTACAGAGTGCTGATTGGTGCATATTACAATCCTCTTGTAAGACAAAAAAGTTCTCCAAGTCCCCTCTCGAACCAGGAAGTCCAGCTGGCTTCACCCCTCAATAAAACTTCATTTATATGTTTCCTTCTTTTGTTTACTTCTTTATTGTCTACTCTCCCAATAGAGACTACAAGATCTAGGAGGGCAGGGACAGCCTGGCCCTGTTTATGATACAGTGCTAGCACCCAGTGCTCTGCCCAGAGTCCAGTAGGTGTAGGGCCTGAAAACATTTTGAATAATTATTTTAATAGCTGCTTTTTTTGAGAATTCCTATGGACCAGATCCACTGCTATGTGTGTTCACACATTATCTCTAAATCTTTGGGAGAACCCAGTATGGTGATGTTGGTAATTATATTACTACTTCTATTTTTTATTTTTTTATTATTTTTTTTTCAGATGGAGTCTAGCTCTGTGGCCCAGGCTGGAGTGCAGTGGCCGGATCTCAGCTCACTACAAGCTCTGCCTCCCGGGTTTACGCCATTCTCCTGCCTCAGCCTCCCGAGTAGCTGGGATTACAGGCACCCGCCACCTCGCCCGGCTAGTTTTTTGTATTTTTTTTAGTAGAGACGGGGTTTCACTGTGTTGGCCAGGATGGTCTCGATCTGCTGACCTCGTGATCCGCCCGTCTCGGCCTCCCAAAGTGCTGGGATTACAGGCTTGAGCCATTGCGCCCGGCACTACTTCTATTTTTTAGTTGAGAAAATTGAACTTAGAGAATTTGAGTAATGTTTTAAGTTACATAGCTAAGAGTATGGTGGAATTAGGATTTTAATCTATGTAATGTGACTTTAGAACCTTCCCTTTTATTCATTACTGCCTTCTGATATGAATGCAGGAATGAATGAATATGAAATATGCTGTATTATTCATCCCTGATGGTTTCTCTTGTCTTTCTAAGCATATATGAGAGCATTAAAAATAAGAACCCTTGGGTTAGGATGTTATATTCTCCTAGGAAGCTTCTGTTAATAACCACTATGTGAAAGCATATAGATTAGTTTGCTTTCAGGCTCTGTGTTTTAATTTTACCTTTGCCACTTTCTAGCTGTAAGCCTTTAGGAAAATTACATGTCTAAGTCTGTTTTTTCAGCTGTAAATGGGGAAAAATAATAGTTCTTATAGGATCTTTTGAGGAGCAGAATTATACGCAAAATCTGTCAATGTTAGCTATTACTATTATAAGGAGAAAAAAATCCTCAAAAGACTTGTAAACTCATCAACAATTTAGAGTTTGGGTAAGAGTGAATGACAGACAATAACTAACTTAGTGTTCTTTCACTGACCATGGTTTTGAATTTATAAAAATTATCAGAGAATTGTCCGGGCGTGGTGGCTCACGCCTGTAATCCTGGCACTTTGGGAGGCCTAGGTGGGTGGATCACAAGGTCAAGAGATCAAGACCATCCTGGCCAACACGGTGAAACCTTGTCTCCACTAAAAATACAAAAAATTAGCTGGACGTGGTGGTACGTGCCTGTAGTCCCAGCTACTCGGGAGGCTGAGGCAGGAGAATCGCTTGAACCCAGGACGGGGAGGTTGCAGTGAGCTGAGATCGTGCCACTGCACTCCAGTCTGGTGACAGAGAGAGACTCAAAAAAAAAAAAAAACCAGAATTAACTGTCTGGGTTGGGATTTATAATTATTCTATTGATGTATGACAACTTTATGTTTGAATTTAAGCTTGTTAAATGCTTGTGAAAATAGCTTTCTTTTTTTTAAAAAAGCTCTTCCCCATCTTTAGAAGGATTTTCAGGGTAGAGAGATCTTTCAAGAAGCTGGCTATACTATTTTGTGTTACTTTATTTTTTTGGACTAGAAAGATATTCACCAGCATACTGTTTACGTCAGTAATGCTTACCACCAGGGAGTTTATTTCAAATAACCAAGTGAACAGTAGACTCAGTTTCTGCATGATGGGCTTGGCAGCTCACATGATGGAATATCTGGACACAGTTATATTTTCATATTTTCTGGTGGGATGTCTTATGAGCAAGTGCCAGTCTGGTGGTGTTTTGTCATCTCTGTGAAATAGAGGTGAGGTCTGCAAAGAATAAATGGCAAGCAGTCAGAGGAAAACAAGGTTTGACATACCACTGAGGTCAAGAAGAAGGGGTAATGAACTTGAGACAATGTCCATGATTTTCAGGCAGTATGCAGGGCTCCACTGAGACAGGACCATGGATTAACTGGGGCACTGGTAGCATTCAGCTGCCTGGTTTTAGGAGCACAGAAGGCATGTAGTTGGATTGAGCCAGGGTTGGAGTTTGCTGGGGTGAGTGGCAGAAGGACAGTAGAGCAGAGGAACTGGGATATTGGCCAGGGGGTGACTAACGTGATAGCTAAAGGTATCTAGGCTAGATGGGGAGGAGAAAAGGACCAGTGGTATTGAAGTCAAGGAATGGGTGTGTGGAGTGATGGAGTAATAGGAGGATGTGGCTAGAGAGGGACACATGAGTGGAAGATTTCAGAGTTGGAGCAATTAATTACTGGGCATGACAGATTCCTGTGTTTTGCCACAGATATAAGTGACTGAAGTGAAGTGAACTCAGTAAAGATGGCTGAATTCAGAAAAGTCAAGTAACTGGGAGGCTGGAGAGTTGTTTGGGCCATCTGTGTGGTCAGAGAAGCCATCAGGATTGTAGGATATTTAGGATGGAGAAAAGGAACATGGGCCAAATCTTCAGCAAATGTGGTGGGGTCGGAGATCCCCTGAGATGTTGTGGTTACCCTGCGGGAATCTGAAAGGATCAGGGGATTTTACCTGAGGGAGATGGAAAAGTAGTGACCTGGAAGGTTTATTGGTTGCCAGGTCTCTTGGGAAGGAGTCGGCCATGGCCCAGGTTCATTATACTTCTGAAGGAATCCCAATTCAAGAGGGCAGCACTGGTGACATATAGTATTGTGTTTCTAAACGTGTTCATGAAAATCATGTGAGGATGTATGTAAAATGATTCCAGGCTCTATCCTAGGCCCACTGAACTATAGTCTTTAGGAGGAGGAGACTGAGAATGTGTATTTTTAACACCCTCCCCACTTGGTAATTCTTTATGATTAGGCAAGTTTGAGAATGCAGCTGTAGTGATAAAGAACATGGCATCTGGAAGACTACTGCCTGGGTCTGAAGGAGGTGGGACTGGTGGGAGGGAGCCTTAGCCCATGACACTTAAGAGTTTGGCTTTCCAGATACATCTGATATCAGAAACAGTGAACTAAGAATGCTGTATCAGAGGCAAACACACTGACAACAGCAGGAAGGGACAGCTGGTAATGACAGAAACAGAAATGCTCTACAAAATAATTCAAAGTGTAGCTGTTTGGAGACATTTATTATAGAAAAAAACATTTCTCTTTGCCTCGGTGGTCTCTGAATACATCAACTGATTATAATTGTTAGTGTTCAACAGGAATAGGTCGAATTAGGGTTTAGTTTGTTCAGAAAGGCTGAGAAGGAAGTTGTGCAATTTAGAAAGCTTTCCATCATAAACCAGCATGCTTAGTGCTTTAAGTATTTGTAAAATTATGTGCACAATTCTGTCTCTGAAGATACTGAATTTAAAAACAAAGTTTTACTCAACAAGCCGAAGTTAAGAACAGTTGTTATCCCCAAGGGGTTGTCTATATGATATTTAATATTATGATACTGGTAGCCCTACTGCCCCATTCTCCCTATTTTCTCTGGGAAAATTCTTTCCATGACAAGGAGAGGAATCCTGCAAAAAAATAGCTGCTCACGAGGGAACTTGGAGTTAGTCATTCTTGGCTGACCACTTAGACTCCCCCTATTGCTATTAAGGAGGTTCTGAATTTGAGTTGCTTTGTTTAGATTACTTAACACTATACCACCTGGTTTATCATACCCAAACACTAAAGCTTCGGGAAAAGAATGTTGTCAGCACTGTTGAAGTGGTTGCTATGGACCTTGAGCCTAAAACTTGATTTGCTCAATCTTGTGTTCCATTTCTTATTTCCTCTTGGACTGAGAAGGCTGGCTTTCAAACTGGTGAATAGCAGCACCTCAGCTGCATTCCAGTCACCTACCACATCCTTCCACTCACTGTCTCCTCTCCTCAGTGAACTACAGGGAGCTAGTCAAATGTACATCATGAGGCCTAGAAAATGTGGCCGTGGAGGATTAGCAATGCCAGTTCAACCAGAACTTTCATTTTGCAAGTTGAGATTTGTAAAAAGTGATTCCATTTTAGAGAAAAAAAGGAATTCAGAGTATTTTTCCCTTTTAGACAAACATTTTCTTCTAAAGCTGAGGAATACTTAACAGAACCAATGAGTGTTTTGATGATGATAACATGTTCTTTAATGTCATACTTTTCCTCCCTTCAGAGCTCAGGAACCCTTGCAGGCTCCTCTGTATTATGGTGCTCTTTATAATGTTTAAATCACTAAGAGTATTCACCTTGTGAAGTGTTTGTATTCCTGCTGTGAACTAGGTACCTTGGGGTTGAGAAGAGGGTCCATGGCCTCAAGGAACTTGTTAAAAAGTTAGTCAAGGTGCATTTAGATCTCTGATCTCAAGCAGGCAGGCCATGCTTAGTGCTGTGAAGGAGATATAATCAAAATGTCATAGGATCACAGATGAAAGAGAGGTTATTTCTAGTGGTGGATGGAGGTGGCAAGAGGAGATTGGAGAATACTTTAAGGGGATGTTTGTATTCAGACTGGATTTTGAAGGTTGAGTAAAATTGGAACTAGTAAATTACATTTGATATTTTCTGTTTACTAAGGCATCATTTATTTTGGCAAGAGTACAACACAGTGCTTAATGAATTAGCCTTCAGTTAAATGAATTGCTTTGGATACCTTGTTTCTGTAATTAATATGTGATTCATTAAGGAATATTTGGTGGAGAAGGGCTTTTATGGAAGCATAGCTGAAAACGATCTTGAGATCATAGTAGATATCTGAAAGAATGGGAAATATAGTGGTATGGTAGTGAATAGAAAACCAGAATGATAATGGGATGTATATGTTTGAATATATGGTTTAAAATGGAGGGAAAATGGAGCTCTAAATGATGTTCATGAGGCCTTCATAGGAAATGAATAGTCTGCCAGGTTAGCAGGACTTTTGAATACTCACCATCTCATTTCTGAGTATCTTTCTCTGGGATGGTTGGCGATGTGGTCAGTGGATCCCTGTGGGGTTGACCAGAGTAAACCAAAGGAGGTCGGTTGCTCCTCATTCTCCCTTGCTCTAGGTGGCTAAGCACAGACGGTTTTACAGAAACCGTGGCTGTGAAGCCACGTCCAGAGTGGCTCTTTCTGTCCCAGGCCTTTGCACACTTGGTTCCTGGGCTTGGCCTACCTCAAAGCTGTGTCTTCTTGCCACGGAGTGGATTCTCTCTCACTGGTGTGTGTACTCTCTGGATGAGTCTGCACTCATTTGGCAAGCCCATTTCTTGCCATGGTAGATTAGCTATAGCTGGGCCATTGTGCCAGCCTTGTAGATGGTCATCGTTATGCCTGAAATCTTGTATTCAGTTTTTCCTTTCCCATGTTAAGTCTCCTCCTTGACCCTTCCATTCAACTCTTAATTTTCCGGGAAGCTGAAAAACATACTACTTGCTACCTTTTGTGCTGAAATGGGGCCCTGGCCCAGAATTCTGATCCCCTTGGGAATCAACATATATAGTTCACAGAAGATGGCATTTTCTTTTTGCTTAATCCTGATAATGCCAATACCATTTAAAAAGCCAAGATATTTGGCAATGCTATAGGCCCTATTTTACCATACAGGTAACTAAAGCCACTTAAGAAAATGATTTCAGTAATTCACCAACTAACATACTTATTATGTAACTACTATGTGTCAGATACTATGCTGGACACCAGTGGAGGGCGAATCAGACATGGTCTTCCATAGCACTCACAGTCTGGTGGACCTATGGCCAGAAAGCCATGAGAGCTTTATAGAATGACTGTAGACCTTGGGGCAGAAAAGCCTGGTGTCTAGTCCCACTTTTGCCTTTTATCAGTTACATGACCTTAAGCATCTGACCCTATTTTCTGTCAAGTAAAATAAAAAGGATTTGCCCTGGCTTATAAGATTTTTGTAAGACTAGAGGAGACTATATAGAAAAGAGCTTTGCAAAGGTCAAGTTACTATATATGCAAATATAGCTGGGCGTGATCAGCCCTGTCTTCTTTAACAAGAATGACTGATGGAGCATTTTCACTTCTCTGTGGCTTCAGAGAATGCCATCGCATCCCCAGATACAATGCTTGGACTAAATATTAACATTTCACTAATTCTGATGTATATTAATAAATACGGAAACCAACTACTTAGGTGGTGCTGAGAGAACTATATAGTTATCTTTAAAAAGTCATAAATTTAATACATATTGGCTTTATTTCAGAAAACAGTGCTTCTGGATGTTTACTATATAACCGGAAATTATTACAACAATGGATATATAATTCTATTTTATTTATGTATTTTGAGACGGAGTCTCATTCTGTCGCCTCACTGCAAGCTCCGCCTCCCGGGTTCACACTATTCTCCTGCCTCAGCCTCCCGAGTAGCTGGGACTACAGGCACCCACCACCACGCCTGGCTAATTTTTTTTCTTTTTGTATTTTAAGTAGAGACGGGTTATCACCATGTTAGCCAGGATGGTCTTGAAATCCTGACCTCGTGATCTGCCTGCCTCAGCCTCCTAAAGTGCTGGGATTACAGGCGTGAGCCACCGCGCCTGGCCTACAACAATGGATATATAATTCTAATAATATACTACATACCATGATATAGTACAAAAATCAGAACAATAGTTATAAGTATTATTTGTAAATAGTAGAATATTACTTTTTGCAGGTTTAGTTGATAAGGAGTTTTGAACTGCACTGTTACTTTTTGGTTTTGACTTTTTTTTTTTTTTTTTGGTCATTGGTTGGTTTTTGAGACAGGACTTTGCTCTGTTGCCCAGACTGGAGTGCAGTGGTGTGATCCTAGCTTACTGCAGCTTCTACCTCCTGGGCTCAAGTAGTCCTCCCTCCTCAGCCTCCCAAGTTTAGCTGGGACCACAGGTGTGCACCAACATACCGGGCTAATTTTTGTATTTTTTGTAGAGGCAGGGTTTCACCATGTTGCCCAGGCCGGGCTTGAACTCAGCTCAAGTAATCCACCTGCATTGGCCTCCCAAAGTGCTGGGATTACAGGCATGAACCACTGCTCCCGGCCAACTTTCTGTTGTTTTAATGGTCTTACCTTGCATATCCCTGAACAACTAAGACACTTCATTGTAGGTATTTTTTGCAGCAACCTAGACAAGACCCTTAATCTTTGAACCTCAATTTTACTCACAAAATGTGAACTTTTCTTTGCCATACCAACTTCACAGGGTTGTTGAGACATTCAAATATAGTATTGAATGGATATGCTTCTATCTGTGTAATGGTCCTTGTTCAGTCATGGGTGTAGTGATGCGGTAATTCTGTCAAATGAATGCCCAAAAGGGCTATGTCTTGATTTGTAACATAGTCCTTGGTCAAGTCTTGATTCTTCCCCATGACGATTCATCCTGTTGTCCCATTCTCATTTAATAACATCTCGATTTATACCCAGTTGGCCATTAACCAACACTTACTGAGCTTCTGCTGTATGTCAAGCCTGTGTAAGATGCTGGGGATATAGAGGTGAGAGGCCAGACCCTGTCTCCTGGGTACTTGTTTGAGTAGGGGAGTTCAAAACTGCAGCAGCAATTCTTGCCTCCATTTCTAGCCTGCTGGTCTGCCCAGAAGATTTAAGACTTGTCAGCCCTACAATTGCATGAGCCAGTTGCTTAAAATAAATCTTAGTGTGTAAGTATGGCTGTATATTCATACATATATCCATTCACACACACATATATATAGTTGTGTTTCATATTGGTACTGTTTCTCTGTAGGGCCCTTACTGATACAGTACTCAATAAATGCTCTCCTTATGGATGCAGTAAGAAGAGGAACAAGCATGGTAAACAAGATGCTTGCTGTGGTTTTAGCCATGTTGAGTTTGAGCTGCCCATGGAATCCAGGTGGAAATACTGCCAGGCACATATAGCCAGATTGTGGAGAGCTCACATGAGTGGTCTGGACTGTGGAGATATAGCTACACTTCCACAGCTACACACTGTGGAAGTCTCCAGTGTGTAGCCATCAGTTGAAACTATATTTGTGGATGATTTCAAACAGAAAGTAGAGTATGTAGGGTAAGAGGAAGTATAAAGATGGAGCCCCAGGAAATACCAACATTTAGTGGGGAGGATGGGGCCATGGAAACTAAGGCAGGGGATAATTTCAAGAAGGTGGGAATACAGCAGTGTTAAGTGCCATAAAAAGGTAAAGTAAGAGAAATGTTGGGAATTCTTCATTGGATTTAGCTCCTAAGAGGTATCACTGGAGGTGAATGTTTCAGCATCCCACCACCGCATTACCGTGGGTGGGGGTGGAGTAGAGAATCCATGGTAATGAAGTAGAGATGCATTTTTGCTGTTGATGCTTAAAGGAGCTCAGCTAGGAAGTGTGAGGATAAGAGGTGGCTATGGGCTTCCCAAGGAAGGGGTGATTTTAGAATGAGAGGGGCTCTAGTATGTTCAGAGGCCGAGGAAAGGAAGAGGACAGGAGAAAGGGAAAAAATCAGAAATTCAGGAAAAGAAAGGATAAGTGATTGAACAGGGTCTCTTCTGTGGATGGAGGGGCATGCACAGGAGATGGCCAATAGCATTGCCAGAGGAGTGGTGCCTCTTTCATTTGACTGTGTGGAAAGAGGAAGGGCTATGTGGGGATACAGAAGTCTACAGAAGGCAGGGGGCTGGAATTTTTGCCCTTGTAAAAACTTCTATTTTTTGTGTGAAGTGGAGCATTGGCATCCACTGATAGCCAAGGGTGGATGATGCAGTAAGCTCTTTGAAGGCAGAGAAGATATAAAAGTACTGTGTGGAGCTTGGAAGTGGGACTTGGTTTTTGCTCCTCATTGTGTTTTCAATGAAAGTTATACTCCACAGTCTGATGTTTACAAAGACCTCCACAATCTGCCTTCTTTTTTTTTTTTTTTTTTGAGACAGAGTCTTGCTGTGTCGCCCAAGCTGGAGTGCAGTGGCGCGATCTCGGCTCACTGCAAGCTCCACCTCCCGGGTTCATGCCATGCCATTCTCCTGCCTCAGCCTCCCGAGCAGCTGGGACTACAGGCGCCCACCACCACGCCTGGCTAATTTTTTGTATTTTTAGTAGAGACGGGGTTTCACCGTGGTCTTGATCTCCTGACCTCGTGATCCGCCCGCCTCGGCCTCCCAGAGTGCTGGGATTACAGGCATGGGCCACCACACCCAGCCCACAATCTGCCTTTTATCAGTTCTACTAGACTGCCTATCCTTTTTGTTTCATTCTAGCACCCTTGTACTTTAGTTGAGTGTGTCTGATGTGGCACTAGAATGTGGCTTTGAGAGATTAGATGCTGTAGGGAAGATGCTATTAGACTAAGAGTCAGGGGTCCTGTGTCCAGTTTGGCTTCTCCACTTATCAACTATGGGACCTTGGACATGCCTTAACTTCACTAAGTCCATTTTTTCATTTGTGAATTGTTAATAGCAATAGTATTGATGAAGGTGTGTCAAATTAGAAAACATTTTAAAGTGCTTTGAAGAGGATAAGTAATATATAAATGGAGATGGTCATCAGGCCATTCCTAATCCTAGCTCCAGGCTTTCTTCATTACCACTAGAGTCTTCTCCCTTCTCTCCAGCTGCCATTTTAATTCAGCCTGTATTGTGTAGAGAAACACTAGCTACTGTAATAGATAAACCCTGCTGAAACTTCAGTGGCTTAAAATAGTAGATATTTCTGTGCTCATTTAAAATCCAGTCCTCTGTGGGGATGGAGGGGGCACAGACAAATGATGCTCTGCCATCTTCAAACCACGGTTTCCAAAGTTGCCGTGGGTGTCAGTGGCCAGCCAGCAGTGTTAGCGAAGAGAATGAGAGGGCATGATTGTCTGGGAGGCTTTTGTATACCAGGCCTAGGATGGGAGCTAGTGACTAAGGCCAAAGGAGACATGGTTGAGAAGAGGCATCTATCTACTGGATAGGTGGTGAATTTGGGGTGTGTGGGTGTTTATTTGCAGAAAATGGTTGAGGTGGCTCTGAGAAGAGTGAGGTGCAGGACCTGTGCAACCCCAGGAGGGAATGGAGAAGCTCCTGCCTCTATGGGCAGAGTTTGGGAAGGGCCAAGGGGCCTAGGACTTGTTCCTGGTTAAGAAGGCAAGTGATGCAAAGGTGGGAGAGAGGCCCCTGGGTCAAGGAAGAGGGAGCTGAGAACTAGGGTGTTAGCACACCTTCGTGGTGACCTTCTTAAAAGCTAGGGAAACAGACACTGTTTACCTTTTTTAGGATAAGAAAATTGATGTAGTGGTGCCTTGATAAAGGGCACACAACTAATTGGCAGCAGAGAAATGAGCTAGGGCCTGGGTCTTTTGACATCCATCAAAGCCCCTAGTAGTGAGACCCAGGAAATATCCCACTGGGAGGGCTGGAAAACCTGGGCTCTGAAGAAGTTGGTTTGAGGTAAACCGTTGGGCATGGGGTGGAAGAACACTTGCAGTGGCCCATTCCTTTATAGGTAACTCACCCTTTGCCTGCATCTACTGGATGGGAGGTGATTTTGGGGTGTGTGGGTGTTTATTTGCACAAAATGGTGGAGGGGGCTCTGAGAAGAGTGAGGCAGGACCTGTACAACCCCAGGAGGGAATGAAGAGGCTCCTGCCTCTATGGACAGAGTTTGGAAAGGGCCTGGGGGCCTAGGACTGGTTCCTGGTAAAGGAGGAAGGGCAAAAATTCTAAAGCAAGACTGTGCTTAATGAATTCAAGGACTGAAAGGAGACCAGGTTGGTACAAGACTAACAGGAGGAGAGGTGCATGAGAGGATACTGGAGCACAGAGCAGGGCCCGTATCACTCAAGAACTTACAGGGCATAGCAAGGCATTAAGATTCTATTCTAAGGTCAGTGAGAAGCCATTGTGTATTTTGAGTATGGAGTGGTATGATGGCCTGATTTATAGTTTAAAAAGACCACCCAGACTGTTGTATGGAGAATGGGTAGAGGGGAGGCCAGAATATAAATTGAGTGTAGTGGGTGAGGGAAAAGGAGGAATTCAAGAGGAGATGAAACTCTGGAGCTCAAAGAAAGAGGTTCAGGCTGGAAAATACAATTTGATCCTGTATTTCCTGTTAGCTCACTCCCTGGTCTTAGCCAGGCTTCCTGCGCCTTATCCATGGTCTCTACTTCCTCACCTCCTGCAATTTAACCCTCTGTACCCTGGCCTCTGTCACTGCCACTTCCCTGAAATGTCTCAGGCAAAGGGCACCCTAGGCCCTTTGTGGTTACTTAAGTCTAAGCCTTTAGCCCTTGTCTGACTTGGCTTGCATTCCTTCACACTGTGAGTGACTTCTGCCTTGAAAGGCCCTCCTCCTTAGCCCTTGTCTTTCTGACCCATCATTTTGTGGCCCCTTTCCGGTCTCCAAGTCCTCAGACCAGCCCTGAAATGTTAGCATTCCCCAGGCTTCTGGGTTTCCAGTTGGTCCTCCTGGCTTCCCTGTGCCCCTCAGCATAGAATAAACCCTACCCCACTCATTAGGCCAACACTACTTGCCTTTCCAGCTTCGTCTCAGGTGCCCCTCCTCCGAAAGCCTTCTCTGACCCCTTGGGCTGGTTAGGCGCCACTTCTCCTCCTCTTCCATTTCTCCTGGAGCATGAAGTAGATTACCTCTGTGATAGCACTTAGCACCCTGTTGACTTACTTGTCTCCCCAGTCTAGTAGTGCTTGAGGGATAGAGTTACAATGAAATACTGTGTGATCTAGGACAAAGATTGCTTTCTCCAGTTCAGGTGAAAGCCAGGCTTTATAATGAAGGTATCTACACTTGATTGTATATCCTTTAATAGGGCATTCATTTCTCACTGGGTCTGAAGGCTGGAATTCTGGTATAATATATTCTATGAACAGAAGAGATTAATTTAACTAGAAATAATCAGTGTCTCAATTTTCCAAAAGGAAAAAAAATGACTAAGTATCTGAATTGCTTCAAAAGGGCTTCTAAAGACTTGCATTTCTTGCCTGGTAATTTGGATCTCCACTCCCTCCCTCCCTCCCATCCCAAAGCCTGTTACATGTGTCTCATATTTTGTGATTCCACAATTTTGGGTTTGACATTACAATTGCCTCCATGGTGATGAGCACCAGCATTCTTGTGTGCTGAATTGTGATAGCTGTCAAAGGCAGCAAATAGACTGAATGAAAGATGAGCTTCTGCCTTTATATCCTTCCCTCCTGCTACCCAACTCATTGTGGTGAAAGAAAAAAAACGTGGGTGGAGACTGCACTATATGCTTAGGTATACAAATCACACATCTGGAGTTTCAGGAAGGCTCTTGGTGGTTAAAGTCACTAAACTCTCATGCTTGTCTTTTTTTTTTTTTTTTTTTGAAGCAGAGTCTTCTGTCCCCCAGGCTGGAGTGCAGTGGTGCAGTCTCGGCTCACTGCAACCTCTGCCTTCCAGGTTCAAGCGATTCTTCTTCCTCAGCCTCCCGAGTAACTGGGAATACAGGTGCCTAACACCATGCCCAGCTAATTTTTGTATGTTTAGTAGAGATGGAGTTTCGCCGTGTTGGCAAGGCTGATCTCGAACTCCTGACCTCAAGTGTTCACCCGCCTCAGCCTCCCAAAGTGCTGGGATTACAGGGGTGAGCCACCATGCCCAGCCTCTTGCTTGTCTTTCATATATCTTTTTCTACTCTTGAATTTTTTCTTTTTGTCTTTCTCAATTCCAAATTCACTCTATCGTTTTTGGCAGATGGAACAAAGAAAATATAATGTTGAATCACTTTCTTCCCAGTGGCTGTGATTTTTAGACTATTTCTTGATTTTTTTCAATGTTTAGTTTTCTGAGCCTAGCAGAGCAAAAGCAATGATGCCTTTGATTAAATGAAACTCTTAGCATAATTACTCAAAATCATGTGACAGATTATCCTTGTGCCTTTTTTGATATAGTGTTGGGCTGATTAATTTATCTTTAAGAAAAAACATTATGGAGTTATTTATTTACCTTTAACTAGAATGCCTCTCAAATGGAATAAGACTGCCCAAGTAAATGTAATAGCAGACTAAATTTGAGCCGTTGTAGTGTTCTCTGAAGGATTTGTTGTTAGCAGGGGTGAGAAATGCTGGCACATAGGAGCTGCGCTCTATTGATTCCCAATTATGTTTATTTCTGGTGTCCAAATAAGACATTAGGATTGCAGACTTTCTGGTAGGAAGTGACCACAGGGTTTTCCAGTATGCCCACTGGTGAGATGCTATCTCCTCTACTCCTCTTCTTATGTAGGGGATACCTCTCAGCACAAGAACAGTCTTTCTCATAGGAAGACACAATATTTGTCCTGGGACTCTTGACCCACTGGGCTTCCTTAGTCTTTCCCACCATATATAACATATACAACCCTTGAAGTACCTGAAGAAGCTTTCTTTATTTTCATCTCCCAAGTCCCTCTTCAGATTCTGGATCCCTGGTTTCTTCAGATGTAAACTCCCTCCTTAGTCTGCGTATTGTGATCCTAATGAATTATCCTGAGGTTTTGTTAGCTTTTTAATGGTTCAGTCCCTTACTGAACTTACTCTTGGCTGACACCCACTCTCATGGAACTCTCCTTTTTTTTTTTTTTTTTTTTTTTTTTTTTTTTTTTGAGACGGAGTCTCGCTTTGTCGCCCAGGCTGGAGTGCAGTGGCCGGATCTCAGCTCACTGCAAGCTCCGCCTCCCGGGTTTACGCCATTCTCCTGCCTCAGCCTCCCGAGTAGCTGGGACTACAGGCGCCCACCACCTCGCCCGGCTAGTTTTTTGTATTTTTAGTAGAGACGGGGTTTCACCATATTAGCCAGGATGGTCTCGATCTCCTGACCTCGTGATCCGCCCGTCTCGGCCTCCCAAAGTGCTGGGATTACAGGCTGAACTCTCCTTTGAATGTAGGTTCTAAAACATCTATTTAATGAAGTATTTCTATCTCAGTGATCTTACTAGCATAGTTTTACTGCTATGTTTGGTACATTTGTTAATATTGTAATATACTTCCTCTAAAAGTAAACAAAGGCTTTTAAGCCCTAGGGTGCAGGTAAAATGCCAGTAAGGCCGCAGAATTTGATTTCCAGCTAGAGGAGACTTAACCAACTTCAGTTTTGTCTGATTATAAAAGCAAGCATTTGTTGAGCCCTCATGGCATGTCACTCACTGTGCTAAGGACTGCTACATGTATCATTAACCCTGTGTTAATAGTAGTGTCATTAATAGTAGATAGTGTTATTGACCTCATTTTAATGATGAAGAAATGGAGGTTTGGAAAGGCTGGGGCGTGATCCATGTTTCACGTGTCACAGTGTGACCCAGAGCATTGAGCTCCTAATGTGCCACTATGTTGTTGCTTTAATGCCTTTCTGCTGGGTAATGCTCTGGGTACAGCTCCCTTCTCTTGTACTTCATATTTACTTATCTGGTCTTCTTAAAATATAAATAAATAAATAAATAAAAAATTGGATGACTCTTTTTAACTCACCAGGGCATCTGGAAGAGCCCTCTGCACATGGTGGGTGCTGACAGCTAAGGGTGTCCTTAGCTCTGTGTCTTTAGACTCAATAGAAAGAGATGAAACCTCTGTGATGACTAGGATGGGATGACTAGGGCCACTCTAGACCTTGTAAGTGCATCTTAAACCAGTAAAAGTCTGACACATGATGGTGGGCTAGGACTCAACTGAGGGGTGTTTCCTTTAACTTGCCTTTGGGCAACTGGACAGTACAGATCAAATGGGAGAAAGTATGGCCATTGTCATTAAAGTTGGACTGGTAGTCAGTTGCCTTTATTCAGTCCTGGCTCTGCCTTACATACTTACTTACCCTGGGTAACTAGGTCCCCATTTCCTCACTTGCTCTGGGAATTGGAAAGGAGAGAAAGGTGTGTGTAGGGGGTTTCCTTCACCTTCTTTCCCCACTCCATCCAAGGCTAACACAGCCCTTTGGTTTTGGAGAGTCCATTCTTGTGCTCTATTTTCTGACTCCACATGAAACCATGGTACATGAAGCCATGGCACAGTAGGAAAGATGGGATTTTTGAGAGGCTGCTGTTTCCCATTCTCAGTCCCTGAGAGATTGGTAATTTGGACACCTTTATTAGTTTGAGGTAAAACTGGGACTCACTGACTGAGGCTGGACTGAAGATTTAAAACATGGGGAGGCCTAGAATTTCTTGCTCAATTCACAGGGTCCCAAGGGTTTAGAAACTGATGTTATTCCTCTGGGGTCTGAGGAGAATGGCTCAGCTGTGGGACTACCTCAGGCCTATTGGGGGAGCACAGGCTAGCCTTGGGAGTTTTAAATCATCAATACTTGGGAGTATTTTAGAAGTATCACATTCTGCCTGCATGTGCATCTCAATCTGAAACCCCAGAACTGCCATTCTCCTTGTGTTGATTCAAGATATAAATGATTCTGGAATTCTATAGATAGGACTTTATCTGTGAAAGTCCCAACAGGAAAAGTTGGCATTCTCAACTTAGGATAATTCCAAGAGAGTTGACTTCAAGTGGTATGGACAGGATGTGGAGAAAACCATAAGGGATAGTGCAGGAACCAAGGGTCATAGTGATGGTGGAGCTGTTACTACCCCTAGCTACAAAGAGATGAATGGATGAAAGTAGTTAGCAGGAGCCAGAAGAGATTGTCGTTATCAAGTGGCAAGAGGCTACCTTGAGAGGAGCAGTGACTTTTGGTTGAGGGATGCATCCACCACAAGTAGAATGAATTTCCAACCTTATCCCCTCCGTCACCTCTCCTTTCCTCCCCCGATCTCTTTCTGGGACTTAGCATTGGCTAAACCCAGTCAGAGGTCAAGGTCATAGGGACCTGTTGATGTGATTCATAATGATTAGCCTGCCAAGGCAGAGAGCAGGGTAGAGAAAGTTGGAGTGGGCATCTGGGAAATAGTAGACTTAAGGACCCCTGTAGTTTTAGAATGGGCAGAGCTCATGTGCACGTGTGTGGCAGAAGGTGGGAAAAGGATGAGATGAGCATTTCTTGAGTATCACCATGTGCTCGGGACTTTCCTGTGACATCACCTTTTGGGGCAAGCAGTATGATTTCATGTTACAGATGTGGAAAACTTGAGCCCAGATCTCTTGGCCCTAAGTCAACTCAGTCCTGGTGATCCCTGTGGTGACAGATAGTATTTGGATATTTCTCTTCTCTTACTTTCTCTGTGGCCCATTCTAGAAAGCCGCATTTCATACGTAGTATTGCTGGGAGAATAGTGAGGACCGTAACAGAACTGCTGTGTATTTTTTTTTTTTTTTCACTTTGTGAACTTGAGGAGAAGGGAAAAGAAGAAGAAAAAAACTCAACTTGGCATGAGTGATGTTAAGCAAGATCAAATAAGGTGAAAAGCAAAATAGACTCCAGAAATTTAGTTTTGCTTTTACCCAAGGTTCATGGGCGGTTGCTGTACAAAGTCCTTTTTGCTTTCCACAAATGTTAAGCACTTTTAATAACATGAATCTCATTATCTTTACTTTTGGTTGTTTATGAACTTAAATAGCTTTATAAAGGACAACCAACTGAAGGTGAAGATCAAACTGTGTGTGTCACATTTTGCTATTTCATTTCTTGCAAATGTACAAATTCTTACACTTGTAGTGAGTTATTTTGGCTCCTGATAATTTTTTTTTTCTTTCTGAGATGGAGTCTTGCTCTGTTGCCCAGACTGGAGTGCAATGGCACAATCTTGGCTCACTGCAAGCTCCACCTTCCAGGTTCACACCATTCTCCTGCCTCAGCCTCTTGAGTCACTGGGACTAGAGGCGCCCGCTCTCACGCCCGGCTAATTTTTTTTGTATTTTTAGTAGAAACGAGGTTTCGCCGTGTTAGCCAGGATGGTCTCAATCTCCTGACCTCATGATCCGTCCGCCTTGGCCTCCCAAAGTGCTAGGATTACAGGCGTGAACCACTGCCCCCGACTGGCTCCTGGTAAATCTATTATAAAAGTATTGTACAGCCAACAGTGAAATAGAAAGTTCAAATTTTTTAAAAAGGGAATTCTAATACTCTAGAAAATAAACTCTTGGATTTTATTTTTTCCTACTTGTTGATCACATGGCTAGAATTATACAAGTTTGTATTGTTCTCATGTCATTGTAAGCATTTTTTCCATGTTGCTATATAACCTGCATAATTATATATGATAGCTTCTCAGTTTACCTTAAATATTCTCTTATTAAATATATTTAATTTTTTATGCCTTGCTGCATTCTGTGAAAAGGACTGCATTCTACTGAAGTGTTTTATGTTTTGTTTTTCTTTATAAATATTGTTTTATTTGCATCTCAGGCAACTAGTTTCCCTACCCCTCCCTCTTTAGTTCTTCTGGAAGAAGAAATGGAATTGTTTATTTTTTTAGGATAATTTTGGGAGTGGAATGGGCAACTCTAAAGCTACATCAAGGAACTGGAAATATAGTAGTTTGAGGGATAGCTGAGAGAAGAGTACAACTGAAATAAGTCATTAATATAGAGTTGTTACAGAGTTGTTACTTAAAATATTAATGTGGGCTGGGCACAGTGGCTCACACCTATGTATAATCCCAGCACTTTGGGAGGCCGAGGTGCATGGATCACTTGAGGTTAGGAGTTCAAGACCAGTCTGGCCAACATGGTGAAACCCTATCTCTACCAAAAAATATAAAAATTAGCCAGGTGTGATGGCACATGCCTATAGTCTGGCTGAGGTGGGAGGATCGCCTGAACCCACGAGGCAGAGATTGCAGTGAGCAGAGATTGTGTCACTGCACTCCAGCCTGGGCAACGGAGCAAGACTCCATTTCAATAAATAAATAAAATAAATAAAGTAATGTGGATTTTTATTAAATCTTAGGTTTTAAAAACTATTACTAAGGCCGGGCATGGTGGCTCATGCCTGTAATCCCAGCATTTTGGGAGGCTGAGGCGGATGACTCACTTGAGGTCAGGAGTTCGAGACTAGCCTGGCCAACATGTTGAAACTCCATCTCTACTAAAAATACAAAAATTAGCCAAGTGTGGTGGGGGACGCCTGTAATCCCAGCTACTTGGGAGGCTGAGGCAGGAGAATCACTTGAACTCAGGAGGCAGAGGTTGCAGTTAACCGAGATCACACCACTGTACTACAGCCTGGAGACAGAGTGAGACTCCGTCTCAAAACAACAATAACAACAAACTATTACTAAAAGAAATTAGACATCATTTACTCATAAGTTTAAGGTATGACATCATTTACATACAAAATTTAGCTGTTAATCCTAAATTGTCATTAAGTTTTGAAAATTTTGTTAGTGAAATTGAATGTAGCATAATTCTAAACAAATCTTGGATTAATGTCATTGGCCCCAAGCATCCTCTAGCCCTGGAATATTAGCATTGGCCTGTTAGTCCCCTGAGCTGCTACTCCCTGGGAGGTGGTCATCCTTCCTTAACTCATTCTTTTCAGCCCTGGGGAGCCTCCGAACTTTTGTCTATTCACTTTACAAAGCTGTAGCCTTCTGGCCAGAAGGGGCTTCCTTGAAAGGTGCCCATGTCCTTCCACTTGCCTTTGATTGTCTGGAGTTCTGCTTTCTGGAACAACAGGCAGGTTTCTTCCATTAGGCAAGAAACATCAGAAAATTAGAGATCCGATCTGGTTTTCCCTCTCTGTATCCTTAGCTCCTGGCACGGTGCCTGGCACATAGCAGATGCTCAAAAACACATTTGTAGAATGAAATGTCTTGAGACAATCTTTCAGATGTGTGAATATGACCATGATGTCCTCACATTGTCACCTCTTCTTCAGGGTTAAGGTCCTTCAGTTCAGCCATTCTTTTTGATAGAATTTCCAGATCCTTTTCCCTCCCTGTTTCTCACCAAACTGCGTGACCACAGTTCACTCTCAGTCACTTGGAATGTGTGACCAGACTTATAGCCAGTTGTCTAGAAGTGGTCTGATTTGTAGCAATATATTCAAGTGTGCCTTAGTTTTTTTTTCTTTAGCAGATCTCTCTGGTTGTTTATATTCTTTTACATGATCAGCTGTCAAGCCTGGTCTTCCAAGAGGTGCTTGTGCAATTGTTTCCTTCTAGTTTAGTGTTACTTGGGATTTGATGAGGGTTCTTCAATATCCTTATGTGACTCCTCAGTAAAAATGAGGAACAGGAGGGGCCTAAGGAAGAGTATTGTGGAAACCTCCTTCCAAACTGACAATAAGCCTCTAAACCCATGCTTTTCAAACTGTGATGTGCATACAGATTACTTGGGGATTTGGTTCAAATGCAGATTCTGATTCAGAAAGTTTGGGTGAGGCAGAGCTTCTGCCTTTCTAACAAGTTTTCTCTAAGCTTGTGCTGCTGTTATGTGTCTCCCTGATCATCTTTTGAGTAGCAGGGCACAGTTCTTGGGGAAAGTTGTTCATGAAAGCAAATCCTTTGGTATTTGGGTAGCTGTGCTGTACCCATCAGAGCCCCCAGCAGATACTATCTGATGCTGGTATTTGACACCCTATAATCAAATGCGCATCTCCCACCTCACCAGGTAGATGAAGAAAACAACAGCAGGGCTGTCTTACCAGCTTCCAAACGGTGGTACACCTCTTTGTATGTTCAATTGGATCTTTTATTCTAGCCAGACAAGCTGTTACCCAACATACTTAGTATCTTTTCAAGTTTCTTGTCATCTGGACAGCTGATAAAGTGCTTGTGTATACTCGTTTCTTTGAGTTATTAATCTGAGATACTTTCACATACCAGAAGGTTACAGAAAAGAGACAGTCACAGTTTTTTAAGTGTTGGCTAGAAAGTACAGTGTTACTGATAAAATTCTTTTATAAGAAATGTTATGGAGCATCCAATTTTTCTTACTCTATTGGAATTTGGATAAAATGGATGCATTGTTGAAATTACATTTCTAAACTGAAAGGTACTCATGCGAATGGCAGCTTTTGAATCGTAGATGAGCAAGTGAGTTCTGTAGAAACAGTAGAGAGTTCATGATCACCTGATCTCCCTTTTCTCCAAGCTTTTAATCTTTTAGCTTAGGGGAGAGGTGCTTTCCTCTTGCCCTTTGTACATGGCAAACAATACTGTGACCAGTATTTTTTGGGTCATTTCAAAACAAAATTACTATTAAGCATTGGTTAGAAAGTAAAGAAGTTTAGGCAACAAAGCATTTGCACTTGTTTATTTTGTAGAGCTCATTGTGACCTGGTCAGAGGGACAGGACGGTTCTGTACACTGTTGGTTAATATGTTCAGATAATTCTGGTTCCTAAATATTAGAGACAGTGTTTTCCTAATGTGTCACAAACGTTGAATCCTGTAACTAGACATTAAATTAAAAAATCCCAATCAGAGGATAAAGACAACAGCAAAAAACCCCAAACCTTTGACACTGATAATTCAGCTGCTCTATTTTCAGTAAAAAAATAAGCAATAATGCCCATATTCAATCTATATTGAAAATAAAATGACTTAGATGTATTAATAGTAATTGAATTATAGAAGTTTTGTTTTTTTTTTTTTTGAGATGAGGTCTTGCTGTGTTCCCCAGGCTGGTCTTGAACTCTCCTGGGCTCAAGCGGTTCTCCAGCCTCAGCCTCCTAAATAAGTGGGATTACAGGTGCACGCCACCTTGCCGGGCTTGAATGATAGAACTTAAAAACAACTAGAGTGCCATTAACTTACCCCTAAATAACAATAGTTCTTTAATATCTAATATTCAGTCTATTTTTAAATTTCCCTGATTGCTCAAAAATGCATTTAAGATTCATGCTTTAATTGATGGCCCATACAAAAACTTTTGTAGGTTTTGAATATATACATATAAAAACATATATCTGTGTGTGTATACACATAAACACGTGTGTCATACACATATATATACATGTGTATACATATACACACATATTCCAAACCCACTATATATATACGTGTGTGTGTATATATATATGTTCTTGTCCATCAGTCTTTTATGTAACCACAGCTTTCATATGGTACTTACGCTCTGCGCTTGCTGAGTTATTAACAAAGAAAAGTGTAGCCATTTCTATCATAATTACTGCATCTTCGTTAGAGGAGATTTAAAAAGTTGATCCAGCCACCCTTTCCAATCCTGTACTAACATGGGGTAATACAGCACCTTCTTAGAGATCCTACTTCTGCAACATTTGTCATTCTGGTTTTTTTTTTTTTTTTTGAGGCGGAGTCTCGCTCTGTCGCCCAGGCTGGAGTGCAGTGGCTGGATCTCAGCTCACTGCAAGCTCCGCCTCCCGGGTTTATGCCATTCTCCTGCCTCAGCCTCCCGAGTAGCTGGGACTACAGGCGCCCGCCACCTCGCCTGGCTAGTTTTTTGTATTTTTTAGTAGAGACGGGGTTTCACTGTGTTAGCCAGGATGGTCTCGATCTCCTGACCTCGTGATCTGCCCGTCTCGGCCTCCCAAAGTGCTGGGATTACAGGCTTGAGCCACCGTGCCCGGCCACATTTGTCATTCTGAATTTGCCTTTCTCTGGCAGCATTTCTCATCTACTTCCACATATTTTTAAGATTTATTGTGACTTCTGTTCTCTGATCTTCTCTTTCTATATGGATTACTGACCTTGAATTTATGCAGCTCCTCTCTCAGTTGTGGAAGGAACACTGCATGGGGCGAAAAGTCTGAGTTCACATCTCAGCTCTGCGTGGGAAAAATGTCTGGATTCAAATCTCAGCTCCATCACTTACTAGCTGTATGACCTGAGGCAATGTATTTAACTTCCCCAATTACTTTGTAATTGAGCAACATATTTACTTCCCTTTCAGTGGGCTTCATCAAACAATACCACAGATTGCTTAAAATATCCTAAAGCTCCCCAAACTTGTAGGCAGGGAGGAAGCAAATTATTGGGTCACTGCTTATTGTCCCAAACTATAACTTAGCATTGCCTAAGGAGCCAGGATGGGAGGCCCCCAGATGAAGAAAGTGGGAGAGGAGACAGGGAGATGGTAACTGAGTCCCTGTAGTCACTTTTCCACATGCTCATTTAGACCTTGAAACTGCCCTGGAGATTTTATGATTGAAGAAACTGGCTCTGCCAGTGTAGCCAAATGGTTAAGAGCAGTAGCCTGGGTTGAAACACCTGCCTTCCTGCTGCATACTAGTAGTGTATGACCTAAGGCAGGTCCCTTCACCTCTCTGCATCTGTTTTCTCATCAGACACAGAGATAACACAGATTCTGCTTCATACAGTGTTTATGAGGATTAAATGAAATAAGTGACCAGGTACAGTAGCATGTGCCTGTTATCCCAGCTACTGGGGAGGCTGGGGTGGGAGGATCGCTTTAGCCCAGGAGTTCGGGCTGTAGTGCACTATGCCAGTCAGGTGTCCACACTGAGTTTGGCATCAATATGGTGACCTCCCGGGAGCAGGGAACCCTCAGGTTGCCTAAGGAGGAGTGAACCTGTCCAGGTCAGAAATGAAGAAGGTCAAAACTCTCGTGCAGATCAGTAATGGGATTGTGCCTGTGAATAGCCACTGTACTCCAGCCTGGGCAACAGAGTGAGACCCTGTCTCTAAAAGAAATCAAATCTATTCTGTTGTATTGGCCAAAATAAATAAAGTAAGAAATGTGTGAGGTGCCAAGCATAGTACCTGGCACATAATCAGCATTGAATAACACAAACTGTTACTCATCTTTTGCTTTTCTTTAGACTTACAGTCTTTTAAAAGGAAGACTGTGGAGTTTCAGTGACTTTTAATAAAATTCATAGTTGTGACTACGGACTAAGCAGATTTTCTAACAACCGTAATGGAACTTTGTCAAACATGAATGCTTTCCTTTCAAATTGGTTATCTTGAAAGCCTCTTATTTTAATGTTGCCCCAATGTTTGGAGTTATTATTAGTTTTTAGTTTCTAGGTTTCTTTTTGTTGAAACTACAACTGGGATAGAAGTGAATACTTACATAATTCAAATTAGTTATATCCATGTTTTCAGCAATCTTTTATTGACCACCTACTATTTGTCAGGCTTCTGCTAGGCACTTGGAATATGGCCATGAGCCGAGTAAGACAGGATCATTTCTCTGTGGCATTTGTAATCTAGGGGGCAGAGAGCTTTCATTAGTACCTTGGATTATGAAAAAAAAAAAAAAAAAGTGACAGTCTTAAATAACATTGTTAGAGCTGCTGAAAGGAAATGGACAAATTTTCGAATGTTTGGTAGACATAGCCAAACCTTTTATTGGTACAATAAGATCACATCCTTGGCATGTTACCCAAAAGGAAGACAGATGCCTTCTTTATGAAGAAAATGAGATGTACTGAGGAAGACACTACTCTGTAACCAGTGCGATAATGTAACTAGCACTTTAAATTCAAATTTGGAGTAAAACAAGGAGCACCGTTATTTTTCTGTCTGTTTGACTGTGACTTTGGAACCACACTCATTCATGAACTAGAAATGGGAGGCATAGTTACATTAAACAACACACCTGAAAAAGTTACTTACCAATGACCTGGTAATTATTGAAAATGGTTATATATTCAAGAATATTTGTACTGAGTGCTGTGGCTCATGCCTGTAATCTCAGTACTTTGGGAGGCTGAGGTAGGAGGATTGCTTGAGCCCAGGAGTTGAGACCAGCCTGGACAACAAAGACCCTGTCTGTACAGAAAATAAAAAAAAAAAATTAACTGGACCTGGTGTGAATGCCTGTAGTCCCAGCTGTTTGAGAGGCTGAGGTGGGAGTATCACTTGGGCCCAGGAGGTTGAGGTTGCTGTGGAAGCCATGATTGCACCAGTGCATTCCAGCCCGAGTGACAGAGTGAGACCCTGTCTCAAAAAAAGAAAAAACTATTTGTTAGATTCCATTAATTAGCATGTCTAAAATTGTGCTGATTCTTCTAAAAAGTTTCTGAATATGTCTGTCCAATGTAACATCTAAGTGTTAAATAATTGCAAAACACATACAATTAAATAAATGAAATTATAGAGTCCTGAAATTCAAAGGCACTTTAGAGATAATTTAGGATACCCACCCTTATAGTATGAAAATGCCCGCAGCTCTTTTCCAACACCTCTAGTGATGGAGAATGACTAACTATAGACTGGGGTCATAGGCGTATAATATAAAGGTAGGAATTTGTTAGTTATAAGACAAGAGTGGTAGTTACATATGGCGAACTTTTGGGTCCTATTTGTCATTACAATTTTTTTCAAAATGTCATTCTGGCTAGCTAAGATTTGTCTTCTGCAGGCCGGTTTCTGCCTGTGCACCACCAGTGTGTTGCCCTTCAAATAAATTTTGGCATTGCCTAGGGAAACATCTCAAGATCTTTTCATTTTCTAAATTTGTAATAAACATTATAGAATATAATTTTTAACCATGTATTCATTTAGCAGATATTTATTAAGTGACTGTCGTGCCTGTCACTTTTCTAGGCAAAAGGAATGATAGTATTCAGCAAAAAGTCACTACCAGCATGGAGATCTCAAATTCATGAATGAGTGGCTCTAAAGTCAAAGGCTGGGCACAGTGGCACACACCTGTAATTCCACCACTTTGGGAGGCCAAGGTGGGTGGATTGCTTGAGGCCATGAATTCAAGACCAGCCTGAGCACCATGGCAAAACCCCATCTGTACAAAAAATACAAAAATTAGCCAGGTGTGATGGCATATGCCTTTAGTCCTGGAAGGCTAAAGTGGGGAGGATTGCTTGAGCCCAGGAGGTGGAGGTTGCAGTGAGCTGAGATCGTGCCACTACACTTCAGCCTGAGCAATAAGGTGAGACCCTGTCTCAAAAATAAATAATGAAATGAAGTCCTTGCTTTACTCCAAATTTGATTTTAAAGGGCTGGTTGTATCATCACAGTGGATATAGAGTTGTGTCTTTCTTAGTACATCCCATGATATTTTATATTACACATGAGAGTATATTGTCTATTGCTACATAATAAATGACTCAAAGTAGCATCTTAAAACAACAAATACCTATTATGTAACAGGAATGGGTTGGGAATCTGAGCAGGGCTTAATGGGTGCCTCTGGCTCACAGTCTCAAGAGTTTGCAGTCAAGTTGTAGGTTGGAGTTGCAGTCCCATCTAAAGGATTGATTCAGAAAAGGGATGGCCCCACTACCAAGCTTACTCACGTGGTTGTTGCTAGGCCTCAGTCTCTCACCATCAGTGCCCATCTATAGGGATGCCTCATGACTTGGTATTGGCTTCCCCTTGGGGCATGATCCAAGAGAAAGTAAGAGACAGAACCCAGGATGGAAGTCATGGTCTTTATATGACTTAATCTTGGAAGTGACGTTTCATCATATCTGCTGTATTTGTTAGAAGTGAGTCAATAAGTCTGGCCTACACTCAAGGAGATGAGGTTTCACAAAAGCATGAATACTAGGAGGCAGAGATCATTAGGGGCCATCTTAGAGCCTGCCTAACACAGAAGGTAGGACATATTATAAACACCATCTTAGAGCCTGCCTAACACAGAAGGTAGGACATATTATAAACAAATACAGTGTGTCAAATGGTAATACATGCTGTAAAGAAAAATAGAGCAGAATAAGGGAACAGAGAATGATAGAATGGGAGTCTGACTGCTACTTTGGGTGGTGTAGTCAGGGGAGGCCTCTCTGAACAGTAATGTTTAAGCAGAGTTCTGAGGACGATAAAGGGAACAAGTATGGATTCCTGGGATAAATGATTGATTCCTGTTATTCATTCAAATCAGAATGAATAGTAAGTGAAAGGCCTCAAGTCAGCAGCATGTTTGAGGAATAGCACAGAGTTCACGTGTATTAGTCTATTCTTATACTGCTATAAAGATACTACCTGAGACTGGGTAATTTATAAACAAAAGCAGTTTAATTAATTCACAGTTCTGCATGGCTGAGGAGGCCTCAACTTACAGTCATGGTGGAAGGGGAAGCAGGCACCATCTTCACAAGGTGGCAGGAGAGAGAGAGAGTTCAGGGGAAACTGCCACTTTTAAATAATCAAGTCTCATGGGAGAACTCCCTCACTATCATGAGAACAGCATGGAGAAACCACCCCCATATCCAGTCACCTCCCACCTGGTCCCTCCTTTGACATGTGGGAATTACAATTCGGGATGAGATTTGGGTGGGGACACAGAACAAAACTCTGTGATTACCAGAGGTGTGGAGTAATCAAGGGGAGAAGAGAAGAGATGACGTTATAGAGTAATGGGAGTGGGGAAGATAGATCACACAGGGCTTTTAGCCCATGGAAAGGATTTTTGTTTCTACTCTGAAATGGGAAGCCATTGGAGGGTTTTGAGCAGAGATAAAAGAATAGAGAGAAGGAAAGAGTAGCAACATTCCAACAGTTCTCATGTGAGAATTACAAGGAATCTTGACTGTAATAAGTATGACTTACAGAAGACTTTTCAACAGCAGCAATCATGGCTGAAAGACAATGGAACAAAGTGCTTTGAGGAAAAAACTCAACTAAGAATAAATTGTCATGCAATAGTGTGATATCAAGTTAAACTATCACTAGATCTCAAGCTAACTATCATTCAAGAGTGTGAGTGAAATGGCTTTTTTCAAAGACTGAAGTTTTTCATCCACTGACCATCGCTTAAAAACCCCTTAGGAAGTATGAAAAATGAATGCAGAAGGAAGGATTAGGAGTCAGGCAGCGATGATACAATCCATAAACTTGACAGTAGCCATCTTTCTGAAAGTTTTTTTAAATGTTTTCAATAATAAGTGGCTAATTTTGGGTCATGGGAATGAGTGTGTTTTCTATTTGTCTTTATAATTTTTTGCATTAATTGAAAAGAGACTTTACAAGTATGCAAAAAGTGCATTCTCAACAGTGACTACTACTCTGATGCTATTATAATTTTTCTCATCTTAGTCAATGTAAGAACTCTTTGCTGATAGTTTAAAATGATAACAGCATTTATTGATCATTTACTCTGTACTAGGCATACAATGCTCAACCTTTTGTATGTATCATCTCATTTAATCCTCAATAGTTCTGTGTGAAAGGCACTATTGTTCTTTCTCTTTTACAAATGAAGAAACTGATGCTGTGAAAGTTGAGTAACTCTGTGATAACACTAGTTATTAAGTAGTACAGCCAAGATAACACCGGCTAGTGAACAGCATGGCTAAAACGAGAACTTGGGAAGGTTTGACCCTAGAATTCATGCTTCTAACTGCTACACTGTTTTATCCCTTCTTCTACCCAGTTTTGATTATTTTGCTAAATGGTATCAGTTTATTGATACACTAAATTAAACTGGACTTCTCTTGAAAATAACTTGACAATGATGCCAGCTGCATTTAGTATTATAGAATTTTATAAATGAAAGAGATTTTAATGAACTAGTTCAACTCCCTCATTTTATAAACAAGGAAACAGAGGCTCAAATAGGTTAACTGACGTGTCCAAGGCCACACAGGTGATAACAGCAACATCTAGAAGACAGGCTTCTAACACCCATATTAGTATTATTTCCTCTGGAATCTGAGTATTTAGCCTTAAAGGTCAGGGTTCTATTGAGATGACTTCAGTAAGTAAATGATTTTTCCGGAGATGCTTATTCTGTAAGCTGGCATTCATATACTGATAGTGATGTAAATGCCTTCCATGGAGAAGAGTGGCAGACAGAACCCTTCGCCTCAAGTAATTTACAGTCTAGTGGGGATATAGAGGAATAAAAAGAAATTACAGTTCAGCATGTTAGGTTCCATGAGAGGGGTAAAACAGAATGGCAAGCAGAAGGACCATCAACCCAGTGTTTGGAGTGGGGAGAAGCAAGGGTAGTTAGGGAAAACTTCTTAGAGAAAGAAGTGTTTATGCTGAAACCTGAAGGACCAGGAAGAGTGTACCAAGTCAAAGGATGGGAGAGGAAGTACATGGAGGAAGAAAGATGAACCAAATAGTAAGGGGAGGCAAGTGAATGCTTGTATCTAGGACCCTAAAGTAATGAAGCATAGCTAGTGAGAGCACGCAGTGTAGTGGGGTAGGATGTAGCTTGGGAAAAGAGGGGTGGTTAGCTTGGTGGAGGATGAGGCTGGAGAGGTGATAAAGGTTTAGATCCATATCATAACATCCCTAGATTTGATGCCAAGGTTTTGATTAAAGGCTCCCAAAAACTTTCCAGGATGAGAGCAATCAGATTTTTAGTGAGAAAGATTAAACCTGGAACAGTGAGGAAAATGACTGCAGAGAGCGTCAAGGCTGGGGTCTTGATGAGAAGGGCTAGTCCTTTGAGAAAACATATAACTGTATGGACCAACAGACAGATTGAAGATTTAGGAAGTGGAGAACTGGCCATTGTTGGAAGCTGGTGGAAGGTGAGCGGTTGGGCACTTGGGTATACACTGAGATGGGCAACATAGGGGACGAGTCAGGCCTAAGGGAGGAGATGATGATTCTGGTTTGGGACATGTTGAGCCTAGGGGGTAGTGGGCCATCCAAGAGCAGATGTCTAATGGGCAGCTTGCTCTGTGGTGAGAGAAAGCTGGCTTTGGGGATAGTTGGCATGTAAGATGGGACTTGAAGCAATTGGAGAATAGGAGATCAAGCAAAGTGAGTGTCCTGAGAAGGGGAGAGAGTCTAGGATGGCATGGTGCTTGGTACCTTGTAAATACCCAAGTGTTTATAAATTCATTTATTTGATCAACAGCTGTATTCCTTCTTAAGTAATTAGGTAATAGGCATTCCTTATCTGGTAACTGAAACATTACGAAGCAAGTGCAATTTTCTCATTACTCTGGGGACACTGACTCATTCTATCACAAAGGTTTGAGAAAAAGAGATTTTTGTTTAATAGTCTATTTTTCCTTTTTAAAATTACATAAATAATATACAATACATATATATTAATACTTGTACCATCCGAAAGATACAGAAGTACAGAGAGTAAAAAGGTTTTCTCTTCTCTCTTCATCTTCTCTCCACTCAAGACATTTTGAAAGTAACTATCCATGTACTGTTCCTAAGAGGAGCTGGGTTCTGGACAGTCTAGGTTGGAGACTGGAGAATGTGATCCTCATGTTTGTCTTTGACTCACAGTGACCGTAGATAAAAGTGATTTTTTTTTTTTTTTTTTTTTTTTTTTTTTTTTAAAGACAGAGTCTTACTCTGTTGCCTAGGCTGGAGTGCAGTGGCACAATCTCAGCTCACTGCAAGCTCCGCCTCTGGGGTTTGCGCCATCCTACTGCCTCAGCCTCCCAAGTAACTGGGATACAGATGCCTGCCACCATGCCTGGATAATTTTTTGTATTTTTAGTAGAGACGGGGTTTCACCATATTAGCCAGGATGGTCTCGATCTCCTGACCCTCGTGATCCGCCTGCCTCAGCCTCCTAAAGTGCTGGGATTACAGGCATGAACCACCCCACCTGGCCCAATAAAAGTGATATTAATGTTCAGTGATTGCCTCCCTAGGAAATACACTTGCTTTTACCCTTAGTGGTGTGTGACCTTGTTTTTATAGGAAGTCATTCAACTGCATAGTTAGTGGAGAGCTGAAACCCTGCATTATGGACTTTGGGACGCTCTACCACAGCTGGACAGATGTGGAGGAGAGGGCTCTCATTTCCAGGGTATAGAAAATCTCTGGCATGTGAATGCACGCACATGTGCACCTTGATGTGATGTCTAAAGAGTTGTGAGGCCAGGCACGGTGGCTCACACCTGTAATACTAGTACTTTGGGAGGCCAAGGTGGGCAGATCATCTGAGTTCAGTAGTTCAAGACCAGCCTGGGCAAATAGCAAAAAACCCTGTCTCTACGAAAAATACAAAAACTAGCTGGGCATGGTGGGGCATGCCTGTAATGCCAGCTACTTGAGAGGCTGAGACATAAGAATGGCTTGAACCCAGGAGATGGAGGTGGCAGTGAGCCAAGATTGCTCCACTGCACTCTAGCCTGGGCAACAGAGCAAGACCCTGTCTCCAAAAATAAATAAATAAAACAATAAAGAGCTGTGAAAGCCTTTGGTTATGCAGTGAATTTTTAGTGTTATTACATGTACCAGTCTCTAGCTGATCAAAATAATCATCTTTAGGAAATGTTAGAAATAGTCATGAGATGTCGTATATTTTATTCGATTCCTTATTTGCCCAGTTTAACTTCATGCAATGTACCTGGGTTTTAGACTTGATATTTGGCCATCATTTATTTTTCTTTTTTTTTTTTTTTTTTTTTTTTTTTTTTGACACGGAGTCTCGCTCTGTCGCCCAGGCTGGAGTGCAGTGGCTGGATCTCAGCTCACTGCAAGCTCTGCCTCCCGGGTTCACGCCATTCTCCTGCCTCAGCCTCCCGAGTAGCTGGGACTACAGGCGCCCGCCACCTCGCCCGGCTATATTTTTGTATCTTTTAGTAGAGACGGGGTTTCAGCATGTTAGCCAGGATGGTCTCGATCTCCTGACCTCGTGATCCGCCCATCTCGGTCTCCCAAAGTGTTGGGATTACAGGCTTGAGCTACCGCGCCCGGCCCTGGCCATCATTTAAAGGTGGACTTCACTAGAGGCATCAAAAGATGAATTGTGGGCTGAGTGTGGTGGCTTACACTTGTAATCCCAGCACTTTGGGAGGCCGAGGCAGGTGGATCACAAGGTCAGGAGTTCGAGAACAGCCCACCTAACGGGGTGAAACGTCATCTCTACTGAAAATCCAAAAAATTAGCCAGGCGTAGTGGTGCATGCCTGTAATCCCAGCTACTCAGGAGGAGAGGCAGGAGAGTCGCTTGAACCCGGGGGGCAGAGGTTGAAACCCCGTTTACTAAAAATACAAAAAATTAGCCGGGCGTGGTGGTGGATGCCTGTAGTCCCAGCTGCTCGGGAGGCTGAGGCAGAAGAATGGCATGAACCCAGGAGGCGGAGGTTGCAGTGAGCTGAGATCGTGCCACTGCACTGTAGCCTGGTGATAGAGCTAGACTTTGCCCCCCAAAAAAAGAAAAAAAAAGATGAATTGTGTCTAATGGACCTCTAAAACATTACTTCTATAGTGTTAAATATGCATAGAAATATGTGCTTAAGGAAGATTGTTACTTGGTAGAGAAGGTGAGAAGTTATGTGATTGCCTTTGGCATTTGCAGCATACCACAGGATCTAGATTTTTTTTTTTTTTTTTTGAGATGGAGTCTTGCACTGTTGCCCAGGCTGGAGTGCAGTGGTATGATCTCAGCTTACTGCAACCTCCACCTCCTGGGTTCACGCTTTTCTCCTGCCTCAGCCTCCTGAGCAGCTGGGACTACAGGCGCCCGCCACCACGCCCGGCTAATTTTTTGTATTTTTAGTAGATGGGGTTTCCCTGTGTTAGCCAGGATGGTCTTGATTGCCTGACCTCGTGATCCGCCTGCCTCGGCCTCCCAAAGTCTGGGATCTCATGCCCGGCCAGGGTCTAGAATTTAAATGAAAAATTATTCTAGAGCTCAAGCACTGAAAGGGTACTTAATAATTTTTTGGCAGCTTGCTGATGTGTTTATTTTCTGGTCTTCATCTTGAGGTAAAAGACACCTTTATGGATTTAGTTGTTAAAGTCAGGAACCTGGGAGTCATCCTTAACAACTCTGTCCCTCACGCCCAATCCACCAGAAGGACTATCGATTCTACCTGTAACACATTAGGGAACCCATCTTCACTGCCAGCACCCTAACGTGGGCCACTGTCATCATAGCCCAGGACTTCTGCAATAGCCTTCTGCCTTCTCTCTCAGCTGCTACTCACTCCCATCTACTCTACTTTCAGCCAAAGTGATCTTTTTGGAAACGTAAGTCAGTTATGTTACTCCCCTGCTTAAAACTTTTAAATGGCTTACCATTTCTCTTAGGATAAAATGTTTAAACACCCGTCACTGTTTGCAAGGTGATATGTGACGTGGCTGTGGACTAATTAACCTCATGTTGCACTCACCTCCATTCACCATCATCCTTCCAGTTCCTGGAGGAAGTCATCCTTTTATTTGAACTGAACTTTCTCTGTAAGCATCAAAATTTAATTACCGTCTTTGGTTCTTCCACAAATAAGAAAAGATTTTTTGTCTACTACTCTTTCCTACTCCCAGCTATTTTTCAAAGTTTCTCATTAATTTTCAACATTATCTTTTTTGTTTCAATAATTCTTTTTTTTTTTTTTTTTTTTTTTTTTTTTTTTTTTTGAGACGGAGTCTTGCTCTGTAGCCCGGGCTGGAGTGCAGTGGCCGGATCTCAGCTCACTGCAAGCTCCGCCTCCCGGGTTCGCGCCATTCTCCTGCCTCAGCCTCCTGAGTAGCTGGGACTACAGGCGCCCGCCACCTCGCCCGGCTAGTTTTTTGTATTTTTAGTAGAGACGGGGTTTCACCGTGTTAGCCAGGATGGTCTCGATCTCCTGACCTCGTGATCCGCCCGTCTCGGCCTCCCAAAGTGCTGGGATTACAGGCTTGAGCCACCGCGCCCGGCTGTTTCAATAATTCTTATTAGCAGTTGCACTTCACCTGGTGTCTATTTTATCGATAATTGTGGAGTAGAGTTTTAAGCCTTTTTTTTTTTTTGTTCAGCTCTGCTTCTTGTATTCCAAATCTTTTATTTCTTGGATTCAAATTTAATTTGCTACAGTACACCTTTGAGTCTCTTCCTACTTTCCCCCAAAGAACACAGTGGTGAACTTCATAGAGCAGTTGTATATCCCCAGGTAACTTTATTTTGCCTTCATACTTAAGTAACAGTTTTAGGTAATATGAGAGTCTATGCTTAAAGTTAGTTTTCCTTTTAAACTTCGTAGAAATTGTTTCATTTGTGTTTTAGCATCTGAAATTACAGATGAGAAGTCTGGTGCAAATACAATTTTCCTTTTGTTACAGTTAGCATGCTTCCTACCTGTAGCATGTTCCTAGATTTCAGTTTTATTTTGTAATTTAAAAATTTCACCAAGCTATATTTAGGTAGTTTTTTTCAATATCGTTATACGCCATGTAAACTTGGCAGACCCTTTCAACCAAATGCTCGGATCTCTTTAACTCAGATCTATTTGGTCCTATTTCTTTGGTAATTTCTTTTCCTCTATCCTCTCCTTTAAAACAAAGGTTAGACATATATTGGATCATCTAGATTTATCCTCCTTTCCCCTCTCATTTCCCGTTTCTTGGTTCGGGAGAATTCATCAGTTTGATCTTGTAAATCACTGCTTTTGTCTTTGGTTATGCCCCTTTTGCTATTCAGACCTCTGTTGAAGGATGAAAAAACTTTTTTGGCCCGGTGCAGTGGCTCATGCCTATAATCCCAGCCCTTTGGGAGGCTGAGGTGGTTGGATCACTTGAGGTCAGGAGTTTGAGACCAGCCTGGCCAACATGGTAAAACCCCATCTCTACTTAAAAAAACAAAAACAAGGCCGGGCGCGGTGGCTCAAGCCTGTAATCCCAGTACTTTGGGAGGCCGAGGCGGGCGGATCACGAAGTCAGGAGATCGAGACCATCCTGGCTAACACGGTGAAACCTCGTCTCTACTAAAAATACAAAAAACTAGCCGGGCGTGGTGGCGGGCGCCTGTAGTCCCAGCTACTCGGAGGCTGAGGCAGGAGAATGGCGTAAACCCGGGAGGCGGAGCTTGCAGTGAGCCAAGATCGGGCCACTGCACTCCAGCCTGGGTGACACAGCGAGACTCCATCTCAAAAAAAAAAAAAAAAAAAAAAAAAAAAAAACAAAACAAAACAAAAAGTAGCTTTGTTTTTTATTCCCCAGTAATAACTTTTTAGTATTATTCCTCTCCCTTAGTATCTCCATAGATCTTTGAAATGATATCTTAATAGATCTTTCAGAGAATACTACAATTATTTTCTGCTTCCTTGGCTATTTTCATTTGTTATTACTTAATGGCACATTAAATTATCTGAAGAATATTTAAATACAAATGCCTGGGCCTCTCTTCCCTCTGTAAATACTGATTCAATTGGATCGTGGTGGGGCCCAGGCAATTGATATTTCTAAAAAGCTTAGCAGATGATTCTGATGTGCGTCCAGGATTGAGAACTTTTTGATTGTGTGATCAGAGTGGTAACTGTAGTGGGTTTTCTCAGCGCAAGTGGGAATTATTCTTCCGGAAGCAAATTCAGAGTACAGGAGTGCTGGTCCTGCTACCAGGGATATACCTCCAGGGATTCAGTCAGCTGCCTTCTAGGCGGGTGTGTGCGTTGTCATGTGTGGTGCTGTTTCTTCATTCTGTAGTCCCAGCACCTATGTGGGTGGTTCCCCCACAGCTGATCCTCCACTTTATTATAGAGAGCTGTTCTCACAGCTTAGCCTTTCTGAGAACACTGGAGGATGCAGCTGTTCCATAGGCCTCTAATTATTCTCCTGACAGTCCTGGGCTCACTTCTGCTTCTACATCCAGCTTCCCTTATGTCTGAATTTGAGTTTGTTCTCCCCGAGGGGTTCTATGGTTATATTCACAGTTTTAGAGTTTCCTTCTTTTGCTTGGTTCAAGTTGCAGTTTCCTTTACGTCTTAGTATTGCTGTCATTCAGTCAGTCCTGATGGCATTTCCCCTCCCTTTGGCCCAGAAGTCCTCATGCTCTTCTGATGGTATCTTTCCTGTTTATCCTGTGCTGCTGTGAACTTATTACTCTTGTATTTTTATAATATATATATTTTTAAAAGTAGTCTTTTATATTGGTGATTTTAAGAGACAGGAGAAGTACATTCTAAGTTAATCATTATTTATGATGAGCAAGAAGTCCTCAAATACTTTTTGGTTACTTCTGAATAGTATCAGACATTCAAGGAGTTGAGCTGAATTCAAGGAGTTACAGAAGAGGAACTTGAGGTGGTTTAACCAAATGAAAAACTACTTCATTCTATTAGTTAAAAAAAAAAAAAGCATTTAAAGTTGTAAGATACCATTTTTCACGTGTCAAATTAGTGAAGTGTGTTTTTGTGTGTGTGTGTGGAGCGTAGGTTGTGGTGGGGAGTATATAAGGGGTGAGGATTATATATGAGAAAGAGAATTTAATGCTAACAAGGATGTAGAAGTATAGACATTCTTATATACTTCTTGTGGAATGCAAAGTGGTACAATACTCAGTGCAGTTTGGCAATATGCGCCTTTAAAACTTCCATCCTCTTTGACCCAGGATTCAAATTCTGGCAGTCTATCCCAAGGAAGTAATCATGGGTGAAGACAATAATTTATTTACAAAGATGTTATAAAATAAGTAAAAACAGGCAGGGCGTGGTGGCTAACGCCTGTAATCCCAGCACTTTGGGAGGCTGAAGCAGGCAGATCACGAGGTCAGGAGATCGAGACCATCCTGGCTAGCACAGTGAAACCCTGTCTCTACTAAAAATACAAAAAATTAGCTGGGCGTGGTGGCAAGCACCTGTAGTCCCAGCTACTTGGGAGGCTGAACCAGGAGAATGGCATGAACCTGGGAGGCAGAGCTTGCAGTTAACCCAGATCGTACCACTGCACTCCATCCTGGGCAACAGAGCGAGACTCTGTCTCAAAAAAAATATAAAAATAAAAATAAATAAAAACAAAAACCAAACACATCCAAATGCCTGACACTGGATAATTGCTAAATTATGGTACAAATTATGGTACATCTATGCAGCTAACAAAATTAAACAAAATGAAGTTAACATAAATATTTAAAAAGATTTTAATGTCATAGGGAAAATGCTTATATAATGATGCTAGGTGAAAAAAATATATACTGTAAAACAGATTTATCTAGAATATTCTGTTTAAAAACTGCAGAGAGATCGGGCAAGGTGGCTCACATCTGTAATCCCAGCACTTTGGGAGGCCAAAGCGGGAGGATCACAAGGTCAGAAGTTCAAGATCAGCCTGGCCAATATGGTGAAACCCCGTCTCTACTAAAAATACCAAAATTAGCCAGCATGGTGGTGGGCGCTTCTAGTTCCAGCTACTCAGGAGACTGAGGCAGGAGAATTGCTTGAACCCAGGAGGCGAAGGTTGCAGTGAACTGAGATTGCACTGCTGCACTCCAACCTGGGCAACAGTAAAAATTAGCAGTAGTGATTGTTTCTATGATTTGAATTATGTGCACTTTTTCCTCTATAGTCTTATAGTCTTCTGTATTTTCTGTATATCTACAATAAGTATATTCAGGAAAATATTGGTATTATTTTTTAAATTGCCAAGCTGTTCCACAAAGACGTATGAATGGCCAGTAATCACATGAAAAGGTTTAACCTCAGTAGTAATAAAAGATGCAAAGAATGCTCAATAACATGAGAGATGTTTATCAGACCCATATTTAAGTACGAAAAAATACCAATATGTGCAGTATGATCCCAGTATGGTTAAAATTGTGTGTGTGCACATGTGTGTGCATCAGAATGTTGACGGTGCTTATCTTTTGGTAGTGGATATTTTTTGGGTTATATAAGCTTTCCCCCAGCTATAATCTTTTTATTTTATTTTTCTTCAAGACAGGGTCTCTCTCTGTCGACCGGGCTGGAGTTACAGTGGCACAATCTCTGCTCACTGCAACCTCTGCCTCCCTAGTTCAAGCAGTTCTCCTGCCTCAGCTTCCTGAGTAGCTGGGACTACAAGTGTTAACCCCCAACACCCAGCTAATTTTTGTATTTTTAGTACAGATGTAGTTTCACCATGTTGGCCAGGCTAGTCTCGAATTCCTGGCCTCAAGTAATTCGCCCACCTCGGCCTCCCAAAGTGCAATCCCAGGTATAAGCCACCACACCCAGCCTCCCCTAGCTATAATCTTCTCTACTCCTTTGTATTTTCCAGTTTGCTTATATTGAAAGTGTATTGCTCTTGTAATCAGGGGAGTTTTTTTTCCACACTAAAATTAATCTTTCCATCCCTTACACTATTCTTTATGCTTTTAAAACATGTTTAAAATATTTAACATGGAGGGGGCCGGGCGCGGTGGCTCACGCCTGTAATCTCAGCACTTTGGGAGGCCAAGGTGTGTGGATCACGAGGTCAGAAGCTCGAGACCATCCTGGCTAACACGGTGAAACCCCGTCTCTACTAAAAATACAAAAAATTAGCCAGGCGTGGTGGCGGGTGCCTGTAGTCCCAGCTACTTGGGAGGCTGAGGCAAGAGAATGGTGTGAACCCGGAAGGCGGAGCTTGCCGTAAGCCAAGATAGCACCACTGCACTCCAACCTGGGCGATAGAGCGAGACCCTGTCCCAAAAAAAAAAAAAAAAAAAAAAAAAAAATAACATGGAGGGTAGGGCAGGAGAAATGTGAGAGAATTCTCTGTGTAATTCAGTATTAAGAATTAATTGAACTCAGTATAAATTTACACACTACCTTAAAGAGATTTAACTGTTTGTTTAAAGAGGTATATTTGAGTACATCAAATACTTTAAAAATATACCCTTTTCTCAAAATACTAGCCACATAGATGCAACATGATGGAAAACTGGCTTTGTGCCATTTAAAAAATGTTACAAAAATGTTTGTGTCATTTAAAAAAAGTATATAGTTGAATAAGTTAGTTTCTTTTTTTAAGAGATAGAGTCTTGCTATGTTGTCCAGGCTGACCTTAAACTCCTGGGCTCTAGCAATCCTCCTGCTTCAGCCTCCCAAGCAACTGGGACTACAAGTACACCCCACCTTGCCTGGTTAGTTTATATACGTTTTTGTCAAATGTTTATACTTATATAAACACCACCCCCAATCAGTATACAGAACATTTTTGCCACTCTAGAAAAGTTTCCTCCTTATGCTGTCTTGTCTGTCTTCATCATTCTATTGTGATTTTTACCACCATAAATTTTATCTTTTCTAGAACTCCACATTTTATTTTCTATCTAACTTCTTTTGCTCACCATGCTTTGGAGATTCATCCATTACATGTGTATCAGAAATGTATTCTTTTTTATTGCTGAGTAGTATTCCATTGTATGAATATCACAATTTTTAAAATCTATTCTTATGCTGACAGATATGTAGGATGTGTCCAGGTTTTGTCTATTTAAAAATTGGGGGTAGTTTGTAGCTATGTCATAAACCCCAGTGTGCTTTCTTTCTCCTTTTTTCTGTCTAGCAGGGCTTGTGAAGCAAGCATTTGCCCTGCAGTTAAGGGCTGGTTTCCAGGCGCTTATAACTAAGACCACCACAAAGAGAACAGAAAACAAAACTAAAGTGAGCCCGCCAAGTCCCAGGCGGACGCCTAAGAGTTCAGATCTTGGGCACAGAACGACAGGCCTGCAAATTGAAAACTCCCTTTACAGAAAGAAAAAAAAAAAAGAGCTAAGCATTGAGAGAGCTCAGGGTACCCAATTAGAGACCAAGAGAGCCACTACCACATTGGATCAAATCACAGCAGTTGCTTTGAGACAGAGAGGTTACTGAAAACGCTGAGCCTTGACTATACTGAGAGTGAGGAGGGGCACTTCCTCTCCCCAGCAGCCTTGCAGCAAATGTCCCTGAAGTGCCTTATCTGGGCTTCCTTCTGCAGAGGCTTCAGGCTAAGGAGTACTAGGATATACTCTTAAAGTACTTCCCTAACTGCTTTTCCAACATGAGCTACAGTTTAAAAAAAAAAAAAGGAAAACAGACTCTTAAGGGTGGGATTGGGGGATATACTTGATAACTGGAAAACCAAAAAAATCCCCCAGACTCAAGTGGCTATAATACATTCAGGTATTGAGCACACTCCGTAAGAGCAGGAATTCTGAGCTCTGGGTTTGAGAGGCCCAGGATGCCTCTTTCTGTGACAGACAGGGCACAGCACCTCCCCTCCTGTCTCATTCCTTGTAGAGTTCATTTTCCTCTATGCCACCACCAACCAAAGAGAATGTGGCCTTTATCCTGTTTCCTCGGACACTGCCTCTGTATCCAGCCCATCCTCTGAATTTTTGTTTGTTTGGTGTTTTTGTAAATTTATTTTTATTTTTTGTATTTCTTCTGTCCTCTGAATCTTCACACAGAGTTCAGGTTAACTGAGTGCAACTAGAGCTGAAGAAATGGAGAGGGAGAAGTACAGTCATTCAGTTAGCTTGTTGAAGACACTCTTAGAAGATGGGAAATTGTGTGGGCCCTGAAGATAGGACCCTCATTAGGCAGTGGTGTAAGACCAAAGAACAGGAAGCCCTCTCCACCTGCCGTGTTAGAAGGGCTTTCCAGTTCTGGAAGAATTTGTGGCAAAACTCATGCCATGAGAGTGAGTCTCCTATGGATGTTATGCTAACCAGCCTTGCTCACTGTGCTGATTGCTTGGCATCGGACTGAGCCAGCAAGAGTCTACCCTATGTCCATCCTAACCCAGTTCTCCTCATCACTGGACTGTTGTCTCTCTGTTGTGTCACTGCATCAGGTTTTTACCTGGTTACCTTCTGGCCCCCATTTCTTGCCTGGGCCTATTTTTTTTTTCCCTTGCCCTCTTCAACTTAAACTTTCTGGTGAAAACAAAAAATAAACATTGACTCAGAAATTCAAATTTTACATTAGCTAACATGCTCTGCCAAAGCACTGACCCCGAGCACCTGCCAGACGATATTTTTATTGCTTTTAGTTTCATTATAGGTGGCAAAATACATGGAATTGTATTTCTTTTTCCTAGGATTTGGTGGTTGTTTATTTCAACAGATGGTATTTTCTGACTGAAGGTATTTATAAACAGTTTCTTTTCTTTTCTTTTCTTTTTTTTTTTTGAGACGGAGTTTCACTCTTGTTGCCCAGGCTGGAGTGCAGATGGCACGATCTTGGCTCACTGCAACCTCCGCCTCCTGGGTTCAAGTGATTCTCCTGCTTCACCCTCCCGAGTAGCTGGAATTACAGGTGCCCACCTCCACGCCCTGCTAATTTTTGTATTTTTAGTAGAGACAGGGTTTCACCCTGCTAGCTAGGCTGGTCTCAAACTTCTGACCCCAGTCGATCCACCTGCCTTGGCCTCCCAAAGTGCTGGAATTACAGGCGTGAGCCACTGCGCCTGGCCCAGTTTGATTCTTAAGATCCTTTCTGATGTTGCTGGATCACCTTGGACTCTGAGTTTCATGTAGCTTATACATTGAAAGGAGGTGCAAACTGAAGCTTTGAAAAGTTGACACTAAACATCACAACTGAGGCAATCGCTGCCCCTCACTCAGACTCATAATCTACTGGTTTCAAATGACTTTTATTTTAGGGGAATATATACTTTCCTTGCAATTGCTAGTCTTATAAAACTCCACAGTGATTTTTCCTGGGTTATTGTGTTATTGTCAGTTCTAATTTTGATGTGTGAGCAAAAACCAAATTGTATCCAGCTCAAGTTACCTTTATAATGTCAAGTGATTGTTCTCTCACAGACTTTAGCCAAAAAATTTTAAAGAAAAGACTTGTAAAAGCCTTCCTCTCCAACCGACACCCTGTCCAATTATAGTTGATACTTTAAGCTCTGACTCTCAAGCTTCTGTGAGCAAAATCTTTGTCGAAGTAGCTAATGTTACATAATCAATTTGGGGGGATTTAAACTACATGAAAGAGTCCCTGATACCATTCTGTGAAGTCTGTTAAACAACTTAACTCTTATCAGTGAACAAATAAGCTTCATGCGTCTCTCTTCCTCTACTGGGAACTGAAGATAATGAAACTTAATTATAAGTCAGGAAAATGAAAATCCTTAAGTTCTGACCTTTTCCATAGGCCAAAGCAAATGAAATAGTAAGACACTACATAATTTACACTCATTCTCTGGAATATGAATTTTGGATTACCAGTGGCAAGTGTAAACTTCATATTTGTGACATACTCTGGGATATTAGTAAATTACCATAGAGATACAGACAACTAAAGAAATTAGTGTATCACCTTATCAAGGATGTTTTAAGATAACCTTAAAATTACATCATAGAATGGAAAGACATCCATGGATTAGAAGACTTAATATTATAAAGATGACAATACTACTCAAAGTGATGTAAAGATTCAGTGCAATCTCGACCAAAATTCCAGTAGCTATTTTTGCAGAAATAGGAAAGCTGATCCTAAAATTCATATAGAACTGCAGGGGACCTGAATAGTCAAAACAATCTTGAAAAAGAAAAACAAAGTTGGAGTATTCATGCTTCCCAGTTTCAAAAGATACTACAAAGCTACAATAATCAAAATAGGTGTAGGCATAAGAATAGACATATAGATCAGTGGAATAAAACTGAGAGTCCAGAAATAAACCCATACATCTGTGATCTTTGAGAGCAGTGCCAAGATGATTCATTGGGGAAAGGACAATCTCTTTAACAAATGGTGCAGGTACAACTGGATATCTACATGCAAAAGAGTGAAGTTGGACCCCACACATACTAAAATTAACTCAAAGTGGAGTGGACCAAAGAACTAATTGTAAGAGGTAAGACTATAAACTCTTAGAAGAAAACATAAGGGTAAATCTTCATGACCTTGGATTTGGTAATGGATTCTTAGAAATGACACCAAAAGCACAAGCAACGAAAGAAAAAAAAAAATAGACAAATTGGACTGCATCAAATGTTAAAATTTTGCAGCAAAGGACACTGTCAAGTAAGTGGAAAGGCAACCTGCAGAATGGGAGGAGATACCTGCAAATCTGTTAAGAGTTTTTTTTTTTTTTTTAAACAACTGAACAACAGAAAAGATAACCCAATGAAAATATGGGGAAGGGACTTGAATAGACATTTTCTAAAGATATGTAAATGGCCAAGAAACATATGAAAAGATTTCCTGGGTCTTTGGTCATTAAGGAAATGCAAATCAAAGCCACAATGATAGACCATTTCACACCCACTAAGATGGCCATACTTTAAAAACAAAAACAGAAAATTATATATATCGATGAGGATGTGGAGAAATTAGAACCTTGTACTTTGCTGTTGGGAAAGTAAAATGGTGAAGCCACTGTGAAAAACAGTAGTTCCTCATAGAATTCCATATAGAATTACCATATGACCCAGCAATTCCACTCCTGGTTATATAGCCAGTAATTGAAAACAGGTATTCAGATAACTACTTGTACACTCATGTTCATGGCAACACTATTCACAATAGCCAAAAGATGGAAACAACCCAAATGTCTGTCAGTGAATGAATGGATGAGCAAGATGTGCATCTATACAGTGGAATATTTTTCAGCCATAAATAGGAATGAAGTACTGATGCATGCTACAATGTAGATGAACTTTGAAACATTATGCAGAGTGAAAGAAAGCCAACCCAAAAGGTCACATATTGTTTGATTGCATTTATATGAAATCTCCACAAGAGGTAATTTTATGGAGACATAAAGCATATTAGTGGTTGTCAGGAGCTGGAGGAGGAGGAGTAGGAGGAGGAGGAATAGGAGTGACTGCTTAATGAATACAAGGTTCATTTTGGGGTGATGAAAGTATTTTGGAGCTAGGTAGATGTAATGGTTGCACAATATTGTGAATGTGCTAAATGTCACTGAATTGTACATTTAAAATGGTTAATATTTTATGTGAATTTTCAACTTTTTTTTTTTTGTGAATTTTCAACTTTTAAAATTACATCATATAGTTTCTGTGATCTCACAGATAACTGTAGCTTTGCTGTCATAGTTACCTTGTGACTGTTGGAACCCATGTGCTTTGTACATTGGGAAGTTCTTTCCAGCTCTGGACAGGAAAACATGAAGACAGATGATCCCAAGTAGGTTTCTCCCTAAACTAACAATTAAGGAATATAGTTTCACTTTTTCATTTTTATTTGTTGAAACTGGTAAAGCTTCTACCTTGAGTAGGTCTGGATTTTTTTTTTAATTTATCAGACCACATTGGTCTGATATTGTTTCCTTCATTTAATTTGAAAAAGCTTGTTTAAAATAACTTTATTTGGAGATGGAATAATTTTTTGGTTTTATGAAAATTTAAAGGAATTGTAAAAAGAATCTAAGACATACTTACGAAATTGCAGTCAAGTTTTTCTGGTGATTTTGTATGCTATACTGCTAGAGATTTTTGTGATACTTTCTAAAATCATTTCAAAAATTTTTTTTTGTCAGTGGCCTTGGTGTCAGGAATAAGAAAATTGTATTCAGATCTGTCAAGCAGAGCCTGTGCAAAAATGGAAAACATTAATTTTTTATTTTTATCTCATCTGTTTTGTTTTTTGAAGGAGGAGCTTTAGGCTATAGTCTGGCAAAGGATCTGAGAAGAGCTTCTTACTCAGAAAGCTAGAAGTGTTTTGCCAATTATTATGAAGCTTTTCTTTATGAATGAGACTGTTGCTTCTGGCCCGCAGTCAGTGCTGTTTTTGGAGACTTGTTTCTCCAGCAAATGTTGTCTTCCACACTCCTACCTGCTTCCTCTTATGATCCAAAATATGCCATCCAGACTAAAAATCTGTAGATGTGAAGCAAACAAAGCTAACTGGTTTATAGTGGATTGCACTCATGGTTTTTGGCATCATCTGAATCAACCAATCAACTGAACTCTAATGCCTTGGTTGAGTAAGGGTGTTGCAATTTTTAAAGTTAGAAGGGATCTGGCAAGCATAGGAAAATATCTGTCATGCCGACTATTTTTCTAAAGAAACTTTTGTAGGCCGGGCACTGTGGCTCACGCCTGTGATCCCAACACTTTTGGAGGCTGAGGCGGGCGGATCACAAGGTCAAGAGATTGAGACCATCTGGCCAACATGGTGAAACCCTGTCTCTACTAAAAATACAAAAATTAGCTGGGTATGGTGGTGTGTACCTGTAGTCCCAGCTACTCGGGAAGTTGAGGCAGGAGAATTGCTTGAACCTGGGAGGCGGAGGTTGCAGTGAGCTGAGATAGCGCCATTGCACTCCAGCCTGGGGGACAGAGGGAGACTCTGTATCAAAAACAAAAAACAAGAAACAAAACAACTTTTGTAGAGACTGTGGTCTGTCTCACTCTGGTGCCCAGGTTGGTCTTGAACTCCTGGCCTCAAGCAGTCTTCTTTCTCAGCCTCCCAGAGGATAATTTTCAAAAAATAAGCAAAGATGAGGTTTAAGTTAGAGAGAATTAGAAGTTGTTTTTCAGTAAATTATTAATAAGGATAAATTTTCAAGAGCTAATTCAACTAGACATTGAGCTACTTTAGGCATACCAGGACAGAAGTAGAAAAAGTGAAATAGATGGGTGACACTGTAGCTTACTGCACAATTATATTTGCCCAGGCACCCCTGGCTATGAACAGCAGCATCGTGCATAATCCTTTTTAATTTTTTTGAGAGGGAATCTTGCTCTGTCGCCCCGGCTGGAGTGCAGTGGTGTGATCTCAGCTCACTGTAAGCTCCACCTCCCGGGTTCGTGCCATTCTCCTGCCTCAGCCTCCCGAGTAGCTGGGACTACAGGCGCCCGCCACCACACCTGGATGATTTTTTTGTATTTTTAATAGAGACAGGATTTCACCATGTTAGTCAGGATGGTCTCAACCTCCTGACCTCGTGATCTACCCGCCTCGGCCTCCCAAAGTGCTAGGATTACAGGTGTAAGCCATTGCGCCTGGCCTTTTTTTTTTTTTTTTTTGGATGGAGTTTCGTTCTGTTGCCCAGCCTGAAGTGCAGTGGTGCGATCTTGGCTCACTGCAACCTCTGCCTCCCGGTTTCAAGTAATTCTTCTGCCTCAACCTCCTGAGTAGCTGGGATTACAGGCATGCACCACTATGCCTGGCTAATTTTTGTATTTTTAGTTGAGATGGGGTTTCACCATGTTGGTCAGGCTGGTCTCGAACTCCTGACCTTGTGATCTGCCCGCCTCGGCCTCCCAAAGTGCTGGGATTACAGACGTGAGCCACCGTACCCAGCCTTAACATAATGCTTTTCTTTGGGTAATTTACCTATTAAGTTTCCTCATCTGGGTGATTAGAATATAGAATCAACTTCATAGGGTCATTGTAAGGATTGGATTAATGTACTTAAAGCTCTTAGAACAATCCCTGATGCAGTGTAAAGCTAGATGTGTGTATGTTAAAGACATAAGACGATGGTGTTAAGAAGTTAAGAAGTCACTTTGGTGAGGGTTTTTTTTTTTTTTTTTTTTTTTTTTTTGAGGGGGAAACCTGTGTACATTCATAGATGCACATAGTCATGGTACAATAGTGTAGTGTACCAATGCCTAGACGTCTGTTGGAAGTTCTGAGACCTTCTGGTATACTCACTTTGGGACCATTTTACTGCTAATGAGCATCTCAACCAAAGAGAATTCTTCAAGTAAGAAATAAGAACTCAAAAGTAGTGGTTTTTCAACTGTTTCCCATGAAGCATCTCTGGTTGTCTGTTGGAAACATAGTTACTGTCTCATTCATTCACCAAAAGTGCCCATGATGAAATACAGGGGTAATGGTTAGAGACAGAGATGAAAACAGTTCCTTGGCCTGGAACTCACAGTCTGAGCCATTTTTGTACTTCTAGAATCCATACCAGGAAAACCCAAATGGAAGAACATCAGAAAATAGCACATTCTTGAAGTTATAAAGCAACACATCTGTTAATATTTCTGCCAAGCTATCTCAAACTTAGCTGGGAGAGAGAGATGGAAACTCATTGGTGGAAAGAGCGTTAAAATTACAGATTTTTGTCCTGATCTGTTATCAGAGACCAATGAGTTTGCTTTATTTCTGTGTTCTAGTTTCTACTAGAAATTTTAATAGTTTCAAATTGCTAGTTTGTATTTCGATAACCTCTTTTTGCCCTTGTCTCGCTGGTTTTTCTGTTTATGTATAGTTCTGGTGCAAATGAATTAGGAAAGGAGACTAATGAGATTGGATAACTCAGCCTCCTGAAATGTTTTCTCATGAAGTGATGATGCGCTGCTTCTTTTATAGGACTGAAATGCAACTGCAGAAGCAACATGCAACCTTTTAAAGATGCTTGTGGGACTGCATAAAGTGAAGAGGGAAACTGGAGAAAACAATGAAGTAAGGAAAAAGTATGTTTCCCGGGTAAATAACATGCTTGTCAGTTTTCCCAAGTTTCTTGCTACATCAATTACCGCAACTTTGTAATGCATAAGTCTTTATAATTATATTTAATCTTTGCATTGCTATTAAACATTATTTTCTCCTCCCTTGTTTTTTATTGCTGAACTCTTTCATCAAATCATTCTTTTTTGGATTAATCTAAAAATCTGCATTGAATCTACAACTTAGATGATTTCTTCAATCATTTGATAGGAATCTGTTATAGGTTGACCACTGAGATCATAAGAGTATCCTGTGTTGTGTCTCGGTGATGTACAGGGTGAGTCAAAGTGTCAGCTTTTAGTCTGAGTGCAGAACTTACACTTGATTGACTTGAAAAACTAGAAAACTAATTTGAATACCAATTATTCAAGCCATATTCTCAGGTTACAATATATGTGGCACTACACACATCTCTGGGATATGTGGAATAGGATACCTTAAAAAAAAATCTAGTGTATTTAATGATGGGCATATATTCACAATATACTATTAAAAAGCAGTTACAAAACATATTAAAATTTAAACCAGGAAAACCTTTTTTTAATGCTAAACTTCATATGGAAAACAAAGCACACTAGCAAATAATCATTGTAAGTAGACATAGCCTTCACTTGATGAAATAGATATGCCCTAGTAAGCTTTTTAAATAAAGCACATCTTTTACATTATTTTCCATTATTAAGAAACTTTCTCCAGTAAGCTGAATAAAAAATTTTAGAAGGAGTGAAAGAAATGGAGGCAGAGTCATTGATGATATGTGATGCTGGAAGTTCTGTACAACTTCCTTAGACAACTCCATGGCAACATCTCTTTCTTCTCCTTCACAAGCCTGGGGACCACCAGCCCGTGGGCATTTTCCCACAAGTGTAACTTCTGGAACTTTGTCTTGTGGTGGGCACCTTCCCTATGCTTCAGTAATGGATTGCTGCAGGTGTAATCTTGGGTATTCTTCCTTGATCGTTATTTAACTTTGAGTCTTAAAATTGAGTGAAACTGTTTAGTGGCTTTATATATCAATCCTCTAAACTAAAAATGTCCTAAGTTTCTTGTGTACACATCTCCTAGTGCTCACTCTCATACTGACTGCTTCATCACACTGGTCTCCTGGCCATGCTTCGGTCTGCCCAGAAATATTCCTGCTTTGGAGCTATTGTTCTTGTTCCCTCTGCCTGGAATCATCTTCTCCCAGATAGCCAAATGACTACTGCTCTCCTTCTTCAGGTTTCTGCTCCAAAGATGCCTTCTATGGTACCCTCAACTGAAAATGATACCTTACCATACCCTGGAATCACTCTATCCTTCTCTGTTTTTTCTATAGCATTTATCACCATCCAGCCACTGTAGATAAATTTGATTGGCTGTCTCCCTGCCTTCCCTTCACACCCAGTACCTTCCCTGCCTGAACTCCTCTTTGGGGGCAAGATTATCCCCAGAATCTAAACCAGTGCTGGACAATAGATGCTCAGTAAGTATTTGTTGAGTGAATGAATGAAGCATGCTTATGTTAGGAGGATTAAGAAGATTTGGAGATCATGTGATTGGATTGAAAATGATTAACAGGGAAAAAATTGTGGAGGAAGTATCTTAAACTGGATGTTAAAAGTCTGATAAACAGCAGGGCTTAAAAATCATTGTCAAAGATAGCTCTTTGATCTAGAAGGTAATTTAGAGCCACTTTAGGAATATAAATGGCAGATCAGATATTTATACTAAAAAAAGACATAAAATATTAAACAAATGTCTAGGAAAGCTATGGATGGTAATTGGGAGGTTTAGGCTAGGCGCGGTGGCTTACGCCTGTAATCCCAGCACTTTGGGAGGCCGAGGCAGGTGGATCTTTTGAGGTCAGGAGTGCAAGACCAGCCTGACCAGTATGGTGAAACCTCATCTGTACTAAAAATACAAAAAAAAAATTATCAGGCATGGTGGCAGGCGCCTGTAATCCCAGCTACTTGGGAGGGTGTGAGAATTACTTGAACCCACGAGGCGGAGGTTGCGGTGATCCAAGATCATGCCACGGCACTCCAGCCTGGGCAACAGGGTGAGATTCTGTCTTTAAAAAAAAAAAAAAAAAAGATTGGGAGGTTAACAAAAAGAGTTAGAGTGGTTCAGGTGAGACGTGACCTGAAAGAAGAATATCATGGTCAAGGTAGAGGAAACAGGTGGGCCCTAGAAATGCCTATTGAATTTGATAACTGGTAGGATGGGGACATTGCATATGATTGGAGGTTGCAGTGGAGGAAGGTTAATGGGAAGGTCAAAGTCAAACTGGAATCACTGAGAGTTTTCTTATATGTCAGTCTCTGTACCTACTACCTGGTGACACTGAACCATCTTGACTACAGCTTATCTCATTTTTGCCACTCTGCTTCTACCTATGAAGTATGATGTTTATTCTACACATCACGCTTTTTCTGTTTCACCTTTAAGGTCTTTTAAAATTAATCTTTCACTTTTAGAGGCACCTACCGTCTGACTCAGCAGTTTAATGTAGCATTTCTAGAAATTTATCTTACATATGACCTCATACAGCTATGCAGGTAATCCTAGAGTACCTCAGCCTCTATCAAATCCTCACGCATGCCTCCTACCCCATTAACACTTGGAAAGAGAATAATTGTCTATCGCTGCCATTGTTCTGTTGTGGCCATGGGTCTTGTCCCCCTCCACTGGTTCTGGTATTAATTGCCCACCTTTTTGCCTAAACTGCAGTGGACTAGAGACGTTTGTACAGGAGCTAACTATGTCTTCTCTCAGGTTTCTTCTTTTGAACATTTGTTCCTTATGGCAATCTTTCTCTACCCATTTGTGAATATCATGAATGGTTAATAGTAATACTTTTTTACTTTGTATTTTTAAGGCTATGTAGGTAATTAAGTATATAGTAGTGGGCATCTCTACTTGGCTGAACATTAAAATCACCTCAGAAGCTTTATAAATTTCTAATTCCTGGTCTCACCCTCAGAGACTCTGAGACAATTTATCTTGGGGTGCTGTGGACATTAACATTTAAAAAGCTGCCCAATGAATTTCATGTGCACTCAAGCTTGAGGACCAGGAGTACTGTAAGTTTTTCCATATTGATGATGACTGTGATCACTTGAAATTTATCATAATGGCTGGGGGCGGTGGCTCACGCCTGTAATCCCAGCACTTTGGGAGGCCAAGGCAGGCGGATCACCTGAGGTCGGAAGTTTGAGACCAGCCTGACCAACATGGAGAAACCCCATCTCTACTAAAAATACAAAATTAGCCTGGCGTGGTGCCTGCCTGTAATCCCAGCTATTCAGGAGGCTGAGGCAGGAGAATCGCTTGAAGCCGGGAGGCGGAGGTTGTGGTGAGCCGGGTTTGTGCCATTGCGCTCCAGCCTGGGCAACAAAAACGAAACTCCGTTTCAAAAAAACAAAAAAAAATATTATAACGATTTAAGTGATTCCTTTGGGTTTTGTAAGTTTACAAAGGTGTTATATTAAAGTATATATAACATCTGCCTTTATTGTATTTGTGTCTCATTCATTTTTATGTTGCTTTTTGTTGGAAGGAACTTCTGATACTGTATTAACAGTGATTATAAAATGCTTATTTTGTGCTTACTTTTAATGACTGCGTAGCTTGTTTTTTCCCTTGAAGTATAATTGACATTTGGTTCAGTAAATAGGTACTCAATCAGGGTAAGAAAATGTACCTTTACTATTAGTTTTAGAATTTTAAAATTAAGAATAGGTATTAGATTTTAACAAATGAATTTTTTTATTTCTGTTGACACAAATAAAAATTTTAAAATCTATTTCTAGGTTCTATTTGCTATTCTTTTAAATTTTTGAGCATAAGTTCGGAGTGAACTTTGTGTATAGTTTTCTTTCTTTCCATTTCTTTTAGCCAGTTTTTGGGTCAGATTAGTAGAATAATTAGATAACCTATATCTTGACCTATTTTTGGCATGATTTATATAACATGAATCATTTGTTTCTGGAGACATGAATCATTTGTTTCTGGAGACTAATTCACTAACTACTTTTTAGGGGTGTAATTATTTGATTTTTTTTTTTTTAAGATGGAGTTTCACTCTTGTTGCCCAGGCTGGAGTTCAGTGGCACGGTCTCGGCTCACTGCAACCTCTGCCTCCTGGGTTCAAGTGATTCTCCCATCTCAGCTTCCCGAGTAGCTGAAATTATAGGCATGTGCCACCACACCTGGCTAATTTTTTTTTTTTTTTTTTTTTTTTTTTTTTTTTGTATTTTTAGTAGAGACGGGGTTTCTCCATGTTGGTCAGGCTGGTCTTGAACTCCTGACCTTGTGATCCGCCCGCCTCGGCCTCCCAAAGTGCTGGGATTTCTGCCCCAAAATGCCTCATAAATTTTGTTTTATTATTTTAGTGGAGACAGGGCTTCACCGTGTTGCCAAGGCTGGTCACAAACTCCTGAGCTCAGGTAATCTGCCCGCCTCAGCCTCCCAAAGCACTAGGATTACAGGTGTGAGCCACCGTGCCTGGCCTAGTTCTTTGATTTTTAAAAGATGTTGGTCTGGTTAGGTATTTTATTTTTGCCAGTGTTAGAATTTTACATTTTTGATTAAAAACTCATCTACTTAGTTTTATCCAAATTTATTAACACACATATTCTTTTTTTTTTTTTTTTTTTCTGAGACGGAGTCTCGCTCTGTCACCCAGGCTGGAGTGCAGTGGCCGGATCTCAGCTCACTGCAAGCTCCGCCTCCTGGGTTCACACCGTTCTCCTGCTTCAGCCTCCCAAGTAGGTGGGACTACAGGCGCCCGCCACCTCGCCCGGCTCGTTTTTTTGTATTTTTTAGTAGAGACAGGGTTTCACCGTGTTAGCCAGGATGGTCGCGATCTCGTGACCTTGTGATCTGCCCGTCTCGGCCTCCCAAAGTGCTGGGATTACAGGCTTGAGCCACCGAGCCCGGCAACACACATATTCTCTTACAATTTTATTGCTTCTTGTTGTGTCCTGTTTTTCCTATTTATGTTTCTTTTTTTTTTTTTTGCACTTGCCAGTAGTATCAATTTTAGTCTATTCACAGCAACTTTTAGTTGAAATATAAAACTTTAAAAAATACAAAAAAGGATGTAGTGAAAAGTCAGTTTCCCATTCATTGTTACTCCTTGGCCAAATAGCTCCGCTCTCTTAGGCAGCAACTCCTGTCAGTTTCTTATGAATCCTTCAAAAGTTTTTTGGTTTTCACTTTCAAAATATCTAATTTATTTCTTTAAAAAAAAAAATTCCTCAGCCAGGAGTGGTGGCTCACACCTGTAATGCTAGCACTTTGGGAGGCTGAGATGGGCAGATTGCCTGAGCTCAGGAGTTTGTGACCAGCCTTGGCAACATGGTGAAACCCTGTCTCTACTAAAATACAAAAGAAAAATTAGCTGAGTGTGGTGGCATACACCTGTAGTCCCAGCTACTCTGGAAGCTGAGTCAGGAGAATTGCTTGAACCCGGGAGGCAGAGGTTGCAGGGAGCTGAGATTGCGCCACTGCACTTCAGTCTGGGCGACAGAGCAAGATTCCATCTCAAAAAAGAAAAAAGAAAAAAATTCCTCTAGATTCTTCTGTTTGTTTCTCAAGATTATTGGTTGTGTGTTTAGTTTTTATTTTTATTTTTTGGTAGTGCAGAAAACAGTACTGCTCTCTATTTTTTCATGGTCTATACTTTCTTATGTAATGATTTTGTTACATTTTCCAACTTCATTATCGTTATTTCATAGCCTATCTCTTGCAAACAGAATGTTGTCAGGTTTTGTCTCTGTTTAACTTATCTTTGAAGGTTCTACATCTTATACGGGATTTTATACTGTTTAATTTATTATTGCTATTGTATTATGTTTTCTGTATATTGTATGTTTCTTTGTTTTTATGTTTGTTGTTCTCCATTGTGTCTTCTGTTTTACAGAACATTCTTTGCTTTCTTTAGCTTTTAAGCAAATTTTAAAGGTGAACAATCTTTCAAATTGTCTTAGTGCAAAAAATAATATGTGTTTCTATATTTACTATAGTAAAAGCAAAAGGAAGAACTTGCCTTTTCTTCCCTATAGGCAAATTTAATTTGCCCTTTTTTGGGGCATCTTCTCTTCCTATTCCTTATCTACCCCATCTCCGCAATTATTTTTTTTTTTCACCTCTTACATTTGTTCTATGAAGTGTCTTAATTCTTCTGAGCCTCAGCCTGGTACTCATAAGTATTTTGCTATTTTTGATTCAGTTAGTTAACAGCCACTGAGGTCTCACTCTGAGCCAACAGATCATGAGCTGGGCGCAGGAGATACAAAAGTAAGGGCAGTTCTGTCCCTGCCTTCAAGGTTGATGAGGTGGCATGATGTACAAATCAGCCAACAATGGCAAAAGATGTGATGTGTCAGGTGTATTGGTTACAGAGAGAGAGAGAGAGAGAAGTTTGGTGAGTCAGTGCAGGCACCCTGGGAGCTAAATGTTACTGTATGTACCAGCAGAGCTTTGTGAGAAAGAGGATAAAGTGAGAGGGCAAAAGTCTGAAGGTGCACAGGTACATCAGCTTTTTCTTGGGATAGTGGCTGGAGATGAGGCTGGACAAGGGGTGTTGGGGCCAGATTGTGAAGCACCTTGAATACTGGGCAACAAGTTTCAGTTTGTATCCTGTGGTCTGTACCAGAGGGTTTAAAGCAAGGGAGTGCCATGTTCTAGTTCATTTTTAAGGAAGATAATTCTGGCTGTCATGTGAAGCACAGCCTGCAGGGAGGGAAGTCAGTTAAGCAGCTGTGGGCAGTTGTCCAGATAAGAGGTGAGAGCAACTTGAGCATAGGAGATAGCAGTGATGATGGAGAAGAGGAGATATGAGGCATTTGGGGGCAGAATCTAAAATTACCAATGCCTGCCATGGAGGAGACTGGGAATTAGGGCATGCCTCAGAGGAGTTTTTGTTTGTTTTAGGGAAGGTGGTGATAGATGGTGGAACTACTGACCAACTTAGGGAGTAGTATAAAGGGTGTGGATTGGGTGCAGAGACTAATTTGGAGAGAAGCAGGGGAAAGTTTATTTTAGGACTTGTTGAATGTCTAGGCAAACATATCTAGGAGAAGTTGGAAATATGGATCAGAAACTCAGATGAGATGTTGGGGATGGAGATAAAGATGTGAGACTCACTTGTACCAAGGAGGATATCAAAGCCATGATATAAAATCCCTCAAGTAGAGCATGTACAGAAAGTAAAAGGTCTTAGGATTGGCTGTTGGCAAAGGTCAGTCTTTATGTTCAGGAAATTGAACATATTGAGCACTGTAATACATGTCCAGCATGGGGTGACTAGAGCTTATTCAGATGGCTGGCTTAGTCTTCACAACAGCCTTATGCATGGAATTATTACTCTGCTTTGTAGGCAAGGAGACTAAGGTGTTGTTACTAAGTTAGTAAGTGGGATTGCAAACCAGGCCCAAATGCCAAGTTCATGCTAGAGAAAAAAGTAGAGGAGATACAGAAAAGTGGTGTGGAAGCGGTGTTTTCCTTCAGGGGCAGTGGCCAGCAATGCCAGCATGCTCAGTTTCCACAGAACCTAAGTCAGCTCCCTCTGGAGTCAGGAGGCAAGGAAATGCGGTTTGACTGCCACTCTAGAAAACTGGTAGATGAATGAGGCCATTTGGTCCGGGGGTGGCATCATTTTTGTTTGTTTACAGATGACAGCTTGAGGTATTCTGATTTGCTCAGCTTCTTTTTCTTTGATGTTTTATATCTTAGATTGTCTCGTTTCTAGACTTCTGTTATTTAAAAAAATAAAAAATAACTCTACTAGATTCCCCTTCATGTAATCTGTTTAACTTGCTTACTTGGAGTTTTTTTTCTTTCCTTCTCACATTGTTTTCAGATGTTTCCAGGTCATGTCCCAGGGATCCTCTTTGCTAATGATGTGTGAGACACTAGGAGTGCCTTCTTGTTTCTTCTCTCAGGTCTTTCCATGCTGAAAGTAGTTTTCTTCTGTCATTTGAATCTTTTGTTCAATTCAGTTTCCTCCAGAACTCTAATTCATAGATTGTATCTTTCCTCTAGATGACAATTTGCCTGTGCATTCTTCGGCAACAAGATTGTGTAGTGCTGAGAGCATGGGCCCAGAACCAGACTGCCTGGGTTCAACTCCTGGCTCTACCAGCTACTAGCTGAGTGACCTTGGGCAAGTTATTTGTGCCTCAAGCTTCTTTGTGCCTCAGTTTTCTCATCTGTAAACTGGAGGCAAAATTAGAATCTACTACCAAGGGTTGTGGTGAAGGTTAAATGAACTACTGCTTGTCGTGCTTAGAAAGGTTTCCAGTGTGTGTTCACCATTGTTAGTTGCTTGTGTTGTCATTGTTGTTACTTGTTGTAGGGAAAAATGGTATGAGAGATAACCTCTTCCTCATTGTCATTTGGACCATACAAATAGTGATAAATTTCAGGCTGTTGGAGCCTTACCTGATGAACTAAAAGTAGGCAAATCTTGGTAATCAGGTTGTATTCCCTCAAGTTTTTAAGGAGTTCGACAAGGAACAATTTTAACCTTGGTTCAGAAGTGGCATCTGGAGTTCAGGTGTCCACTGTGTGACCTCATCTACCCCATGGCAGTGTTCAATTGATATCTCTTAAAAACAGGATATAAAAGATTTATTTCTACCTTACAAAATAGCTCTTCCAAAATTTTTATTTTTTCTCTTATAGTTGTCCAATCATCTCATCTGCAGATAACATATTTAACTTCCTATGCAATATATATGCCTACCTTATTTCAGCTGTCTTGCTGCATTGGCCAGAACTTCAAAAATATTTAATATGGTAAAAGTGGCCTTTTATTGCCTTTTTTTTACATTTGGCTTAGAGAGATGTTTTATATCATCTTGCCTTATCTATATGCCTTTTGTTCTTAGTATTTTTATTAGAAATGAATATTGTCAGATTACATTCTTGTATCAATTGAGAGTTTCATTAGGTTTTTCTCATTTAACTTTCTGATTTTGTTTCATATGTATCTTGAACTAGCATTCCATTGTGGGCAAAATTCTTACCAGTTTGGTTATTCTTTTATCATTAAATTATTTCTGCCAGTCATTAAACACTTTTAAATCTATATTTATTCAGAGTTGTTGCCTATGAAAAGGTTTTTAAAGAATCTTATTGGAATTTTTAAAGTTGTACCCTTTGTAAAAAGTTCAAATAATATAATATAGACTAAATAAATAATAAAATTAACCCGATAATCCCATTCTCCCAGAGTCATTGATGTTGGGTTTATTGTGAAACTTTCCAGATTTTTTTCTATGCATTTACATATAGATAGGTTTCATGCCCTCTCATTCTTTTTCTCTTCTCCTTTCTCCCTCCCTCTCCATCCCTCTCTCCCTTCATCTTACTAAAAATGGAGTCATACAAAGTCCTGAAATGTTTTCATTTAATAGTATATAATGGGAGTCTTTCTATGTCCATGCACATGTATCTACTTCATTCTTTGTAGGGTATTCCATAGTGTGGAGTGATCATAATTTAGCCAGTTCCCTGTTGGTGGATGTTTAAATTACTCCCAATTTTTTGCTAGGACTACATGAAATGTTTTTTGTACCTGTTTGTATGTGCCAGTATTTTATAGGCTAGATTACCAGAAACAGAATTGTGGATCAAAGGTGATAAATAGAATAGGGGTTCTTAACCTAGTCTGTGAGTCCCTATAGTTGTATGCAAAATGTCATGTATACTATATATCGTGCATTTTCTGAGAATGAGAGTCTATAGATCAGATTTACAAAGAAGTCATTGGTTCCCCAAAAAGAAAGAATTACCTGCACACAAAATTAGGCAACTTGCCCAAAGTTCACGGTGGAACTGGGATTTAAGCTCATGGTATCTGACTCCAGTGGTATTAAAAGAGGAAAAAAAATTCAGATGGAATATACATCAAATTATCTATAGTGCTAATCTCTGAAGGTGGGGTTATGAGAGCTCTACAGTTACATTTTTTAAACAATGAAAATATTTTTTTTAATAAGCAGAAGAAAAGTAAAATTCACTGAACAAAAGTAATCAGAGTGCTTGTGTGGCACAAATGGGGAAATCATATCAACTGATCTCTTGGGAATTTGAAGGCGAGTGAGCTGGTTTGTGAATGAGGGAGCCAGTAGTCCTTCAAGAAAGCTTTGAAAGAATTTGCATAGTCTCAAACTACCTCAACATGTTAATTAACTATAAAGAAAGAGGTCATAAATGGATAGTGGAAAAACTCAGCAGGAACCACCTTAACCAAGAGGTCAAGGCCAGCACCACCAGCAATAAGACATCAACATCATGAGCCCCATGATATGATGTATTAAGAACACAACATCATTTCTGTGGTATTTTTGCCAAGAATGTATAACCTCAGAGTAATCATGAGAAAACATCAGGCAAACCCGAATCAAGGGACAGTCAACAAAATAACTGTTTAATACTCTTAAAAGTTGTCAAGAATGTGAATGACGAGGAAAGAACAAGGAACTGTCACAGGCCTCAGGAGACCAAGGAGAAATAACAACTAAATACAGCGGGGATTCTGAATAGGATTCTGGAACAGAAAAGGGAGATCGGTAGAAAAAGCCAGTACAACTTGAATAAGGTCTTTGGTTTAGTTAATAGTATTGTATTAATGTGAAAGTTCTGGTTCTGGTAAATATACAATGGTTATGTAAGCTGCTAACATTGGGGAAACTGGGGCCAGGATATATGGAAACTCTGTACAATTTTTGCAACTTTTCTGTAACTCTAAAATTAGCTCAATAATTTTTTTAAATCTTGGCCAGGTACAGTGGCTCACTCCTGTAATCCCAGCACTTTGGGAGGCCGAGGTAGGTGGATCACCTGAGGTCAGGAGTTTGAGACCAGCTTGGCCAACTTGGTGAAAACCCATCTCTACTAAAAATACAAAAATTATCTGGGCATGGTGACGGGTGCCTGTAAACCCAGCTACTCAGGAGGCTGAGTAGAATCACTTGAACCTGGGAGGTGGAAGTTGCAGTGAGCCAAAATCGTGCCACTGTACTCCAGCCTGGCTGACAAGAGCAAAACTCCGTCTCAAAAAAAAAAAAAAAAAAAAAAAAGGGAGGCTGGGCGTGGTGGCTCACATCCGTAATCCCAGCACTTTGGGAGGCCAAGGCAGGCAGATCACAAGACCAGGAGTTTGAGACCAGCCTGGCTAGCATGGTGAAACCCCATCTCTAGTAAAAATATGAAAACTTAGCCAGGCATGGTGGCACATGCCTGTAGTACCAGCTACTAAGGAGGCTGAGGCAGGAGAATTGCTTGAAGCTGGCAGGCGGTGGTTGCAGTGAACCTCAAGATCACGCCACTGCACTATAGCCTGGGCGACAGAGTGAGACTTGGTCTCAAAAAAAAAAAAAAAAAAAAAAAAAAAAAAAAAAAGAAAAAGAATCTTGGCAAGATTTCTTATTTTCTACCTCATTTTTTTTTTTTTTTTTTTTTTTTTGAGACGGAGTCTCGCTCTGTCGCCCAGGCTGGAGTGCAGTGGCGCAATCTCGGCTCACTGCAAGCTCCGCCTCCCGGGTTCACGCCATTCTCCTGCCTCAGCCTCCCGAGTAGCTGGGACTACAGGCGCCCGCCCCTGCGCCCGGCTAATTTTTTCTATTTTTAGTAGAGACGGGGTTTCACCATGGTCTCGATCTCCTGACCTTGTGATCCACCCACCTCGGCCTCCCAAAGTGCTGGGATTACAGGCGTGAGCCACCACGCCCGGCTTTCTACCTCATTTTTAAGTAAAGAGCCATTGTAGAGTTAGAGAATCAATTTGGACCTGAGTAGAAATTGGATTAAGAATATGAAAGCAAGCTTAGGGTTAAATCATCTTCTATGAGTGGGTGAAATATGAATGATGACTGTCCACAGTGCTGCCTATAGGCTCATTTTCTGATATGTTTAATTTCCTAGACCTTTCTGAAGGATACAGTAGTGAAAAGCTACGATGGGAGATTTTCGTGAACATTTTATGAGGCTATGATAGCAGAAAATTAGTCAATGCAAGATACTGCACTTAATGGAAAAAAGAAATTCCAAACCAGCTTTTACAGAGTCACAGGTCCGTAGATATCACTTAGTAGCCTGAAGATCTCTGAAGATGTTGCCTCAGTTGTTTACTGCTGAAGCCAAGATGGCCTGAAAATTGGTGCACATCCATGTGAAGGTGACCACACAGTCTTCTCGAGGCATTTGTAGATGAAGGTCCTTCCTTTGTCATTAGGAAGCAGCCAACCTGAAGCACTATAAACAGAAAAATCTTAAAAGCTAGAGGTTTATGCATGTTCTCACTTATAAGTGGGAGCTAAACAGTGGGTACAGCTGGACATATAGAGTGGAATAATAGGCATTGGAGGCTCCAAAAGGTGGGAGGGGGCTGAGGGATGAAATACTGCCTGTTGGGTACAATGTACACTATTTTAGATGATGTGGACACTAAAAGCCCAGACTATGGAGTCTAGGAGGAGTTGGAGTGTGGGACTCTCTGAGTACACCTGGCCCTGTCCATGAAGGGAAGGGCCATATTGGCCTGGGGGAGACATTCTGATTGCTGTAAGGCTAGGCATGCTAGATACACAGGTTGAAAACCCCGAGAGGGGCTCTAAATTTGTTCTTTATGCAGCAACCTGATTAGGGATTCTGTTTCCTAGATGTTTTGATATTAAGGAAGGACAGCTCTGGGTAAATTACAGGAATAGTGAGGCTCCTAGAAAGCTATACTGCTTCTTAAAATGAGGGAAAAATCTAATTTGTCTCCACTGAGTTTGGTTGGTATTAAATCAGTTCTACCCCCACCTAATTAAGAACTGAATAGTCTCTTAATGAAGTAAAAAAAAAAAAAAAATTCTCAATTTACAAAACTGGAGACTAGTCTTATTCTGTCAGTGGGTAGTTCTCAGCAACAGTTACATGCCAGACCACTGTATTACACCCTAAAATCATAGCAGTGAGCGAGACAGCCATGGTCCCTGCCCTCATGGAGCTCATAATAGCAGTGAGCGAGAGCCATGGTCCCTGTCCTCATGGAGCTCACAGTAGCAGTGAGCGAGACAGCCATGGTTCCTGTCCTCATGGAGCTCACAGACCAGGAGATTGTTCCTCCGAGCCTAAACCAGCCAGCACACCTCTCACTCAAAGGTGCATCTGCTAAAAAGGCTTGGTTTATACCAGAATAAGTTTGCTTTTTATTTTTTCCTTGGAGTTAAATGTAAAATTAGTTACCATTTTAATTTCCAACAGTGTTGAAAAATGTTTTCATTTATACTTTATATGTTTAATTTACATGATTTTGAAGTAGCATTTGGTGCCTTTAATGATTACAAAACCTGCCTCTGTCCTCACCACTTCTTTCAGGCTGTGATGTTGAAGACACTTTGGTAAGGCTTAGTGAGTTTGCTCAGTGCCTACAGAAATCAGAAATGTGTTTACCAAGGCATAGCAATCTCTCAGAGGCCCAGTGTGGCCAGCTGGCAGTGGCCAAAGGAAGCCAACTCTACTCTGCTGCATGGACACCTCTCCCTTCCTGAATTTAATCTCTTGAGTCAGATTCCAAGTTATAACGTCAAAGTAGTGAAACAACTGGAGTGGCGCTAACTCACTGGATTCTACCACACTGTTAGTAACCTCTCCCCTGGCCCTTCTTCTAGAGGCTCTGGGATGTTTTATTTAGTAGAGGTATGTCCTTGTGCCTTGAGTTGGTAAAGTGGTTACGGTTATGAATTCTTTGTTTCTTTATATAAAGAGTACAGTGGATAAATGATGAGTAGTATTTATTTCTTAGAAGAATCAAGGAAAAGTTACTGGTGGATATAATTAATTTACAAAACTTAACTCTACGAACCCAGTGGAGTATAAGAATAGATGATCATTTTTTCAAAATCCTTTTGAAGAGCAAAGTCTACATCAGCAGAACTTTTTACCATCTCAGCTCAATCCCTTTCCAGGCATGAATCTTCCAAACCACCCTGACCTACCTGTTACTAAACTCCAGTAGGGTGCCTATACCGTGTCCTTTAACAAGCTTTTTCTTCCCTTTTTCTAACTTCAAGTTCCAGTTCATCAATGCCACCCTCCCCTTGAAGTCTTCTTTGGCCTTCCTCACTCACTATTATCAGTCTCCCTCAGGTATCCCATGCCTATTGTATTCAACATATTCCATTGTAGTACCTTTCCTGTAGCACACATCCATTATAGGCTGCTTTGCGATCCTTCTGTTGACATTGCTTTCTTGTCTCCTGCATTATCAACTCTCCAGGGGTCAGAGACTTAGGCATTCATCATTATGCCTCTGAGTATCCAGCATAGTGAATTTGCTAACATCAATTGAGTGTTTACACTGTTTCAGGTACTGTCTAAGCTATATATATATATCTTAAATTATGTTGCTTATATTATTTTGATAGATATAATTTGCATTTGTGATTATAACCTTATGAGAGTGACGTGTATTATTCCTGTTTTACAGATGAGGACACAGCTTATGAATTTTGCCCAAAGCTGCAAAAGTAATAAGTGATAGAGTTGGCATTTGAAGCCAAGCAGTCAGGAGTCAGGGCTTCTAGTCATTACTTGACACTAGAATAATCTGTGGTGATGCCCATGCTCCTTATTGTATGCTATAATGACATTATAACAGCTAGCACTTCTCAAACACCAACTGTGTGGCAGGCACTGCGTGAAGTGTTACATGTTTATTATCTCACTGAATCTTCACAAAAATCCCATGAGGCACTTGTAATTATTCCATAGATGAGGAAACTGAGATGCAGAGGAGTATGGGGTAAGCAACTTGTACCAGGCAACACTGGAGTGTGTGCCTACTACATGTTGACAGGTGAATAAGCAAATAGATGAATAACAATAGGGATAGGGTTTGAGAAGGGAACTAACAGGTATTTTTATTTTTATTTTTGCAGTGTCCCCCTCATGGCATTAAAATTTCCTTCCTTCCGTCCGTCTGTCTGTCCTTCCTTCCGCTCTCCCTCCCTTCCCTCCCTTTCTTCTTCCCTCCCTTTCTTCTTCCCTCCTTCCCTTCTTTTAACGGGGTCTTGCAATGTTGTCCAGGCTGTTCTCAAACTCTTGGGCTCAAGCAATCCTCTTGCCTTAGCCTCCCAAAGTGCTGGGATTACAGGCATGAGCCATTGCGCCTGGCTGAAAACTAACAAGTATTGAGTACCTTCCATTTTTTTTTCAGTAGGAGTTTTTTTTTTCCAATATTTTATTATAAAAATTTTCAAACATATTGCAAAGTTGAAAGATTATTACCGTAAACCATATACCCACTACCAGTTTTCAGCCATCAATATTTTACTGATTTTGCTTTCCCTCTATCTAGTCATCTGTCATAGTATTTTTGATACATTCCCCCCCTCACTATTTCAGCATGTTTTATTGCTAAGTAGAGGTAATTATTTTTTATAGGCTTTTTTCTTTGGAAGTAAGATGTGTACATTTTATTGTAATTCAATCTTAACTGTATATGGGCCTGGTTTTGACAAATGAATACACCTATAGAACCCAGACACTTATCATTACCTAGAAAGTTTCCTCATGTCCCTTCCCAGTCAGTGCCCACCCCTACTCTCCAGAGGAATATCTACTATTTTTATATTGTATATTCATATGCTATCCTGTTCTACCAGAATTTAAAGTGACTCACTCTGGTCCATAAAATACAAGAAGAAAACATAAATGAGAAGCAGATGGAAGAAAGAAAAACCAAAGTAGGAATATTAAATGGAACCAGGAGACCACCTGGAACTTTTATAAGTAATATATTATTCAGTCCTTACAAAGGATATACATAATTATTTCCATTTTATAGACAGGCTACAAAGCTATGTAGCTAATAAGTAATAGGGACACTTATACTCCAAGTCCATACTTTTTTTTACTACAGCCCCAAAAATCAAGACAACAGGTAAAATAAAAGCTTATTTTAACTGTGAATGTGGTCTCAAATAATATACACTGAAGTATTTGTAAAATTGTGTTTCTTTTTGTTGGTACTTTGACCATGAGAGATGGCAAGGATTGGGGCACTAAAATAGTCCTGCAGTCCTTGTAAAGTGCCTTAAGGTCAAGGTTGGCGTTGAGTTATCCTGTGTGGCCCTAGAGGTGGGATTCCATGTCCTAAGTTACAGAAAAGACAACTTTTCCAGGACTGGTGATAAGAGTGAGAAGTCTTGAAATTAGTCTGTTAATTAGGACTATAGCAACCTCAACAAGGAGGCATCTCATATATAACAGACTCCTGGTCAGAGTTTTCAGTTTTGACTTTAATGGGTTCATTTGTTGTGTTAAGGAAGAGAAAAGATAGTATTTTGTAAAAGAATTAGAAACCTCTAATAGGGGACTTTAGAAATCTACCTTCTACATTCTGTGTTGTCTCCTTTATAATAATAGATTGTATATATAAATAATGGATGAGGAAGAACTGAAGATTACTTTAGGATTTCTTACTTAAAATGTCAGAAAAGGGATTGGGCATGTTATATGGTAGGAAAACTGTTATAAGACTCCTGGATAAAGTTAGGGAGAAACTGAAAAATAAAAGAAGATGGGCATGTTAGAGTTAGACTTACTTGGCAGTATAAAATGGAAGACTTCCCTCTTCTGGGCTGTGGCCACCAGCATCACGGGGTGATACCTGGATTTGGCTCTGTTGGGCCAAAGGGGACTAAGACGTGTTCACATGGTCTCGGGTGATGGATTAAGAAAACACAGGAACTAGCTCAGTGGCGAGGCCTGAGAAGACCTAGAGCAATGACTCTGGAAACCACTAGAAGTAAGGCAGGCATCCAGTAGTCCTGCTCTGCTGTCTGCACTGTCTTCTCTTTACCCCTTGCCCCCATCCCTCTGCTCCCTAACTTCTCATTTCCCTCTCCCAGCCTCTACTCCCTGGATCCCATACCCAAAACTTGAAAAGAGGACATTTCCTGGTCTTTCGGGCCTTCTGCCTTGTACCTCTGGTCTTTTGGAGTGTAAGGCAGGGGTAGACAGCCAACTCATCAGTAGAAAGATCCACATTAATGGTGGCTACCAATGCTAAAGATTATTTCCTCCTCCCTAGGCAGCAATACGGTTATCTCAAATGGACTGCTTTACTTGGAAAAAACCATTTTTTTAAATTATAAAAGCCATTCTTTCTTATTGTAGATAATCTGAAAAACATAGGAAAGAATAATGAAGATAATTGAGATTCCTTTAGTGATATCTTGATATCATTCCTTTTAGATATTTATTTAGAAATTGCTTACATACAGTGTAAAGCCATGTTATATATAAATATGTATATGTAACTATGTTGTTGAATTTGAAGTCGGTTTTTGTGAACAGCTTATAGTTGGGTTGTATTTTTATTCTACTCTGCCAATCTCTGCCTTTTAGTTGGTGAATTTAGATCATTTACCTTTAAACTAATTATTGACATATTAGAGCTTTAATCTGCCATTTTATTATTTATTTCTTTTCTTGCCTTTCTCTGGGTTACTTGAACATTTTGAGAAGTTTTTATCTTGACTTTGTAATGGTGTTTTTTTAGTGTATTTCTTTGTATCATTTTCTTAGCAGTTGCTCTGAGTATTACAGTATACCTGTGTGACTTACTATAGTCTACCATTATCAGCATTTTACCACTTTGAGTGAAATGTGGAAACCTGATTTCCATCCAGGTCCCTTTACATTCCCGCTTTTAATTTTTAATTTTTTTTAAAGATACAGGGTCTTGCTATGTTGTCCAGGGTAGAGGTGAACTTCTGGACTAAAGCACTATTCCTGCTTTAGCCTCCCAAATAGCTGGGACTACAGGAGGATAATCGTTATATATATCTCTCCCAATTTCTGCCTTTTCTGTTGTTTTCTGTTCCCTTTTGATGCTTCAAAATTCTTCTTTTAATCATTTCCTTTCTGTTTGAAGAACTTCCTTTAACCATAAAAATGTTGTGCCACTTCCTTCTGGCCTCCATGGTTTTATTTTTTAATTTTATTTATTATTATTTTTTATTTTTAGTAGAGACGGGGTTTCACCGTGTTGGCCAAGCTGGTCTTAAACTCCTGACCTCAAATGATCCGCCTGCTTTGGCCTCCCAAAGTCATGGGATTACAGGCGTGAGCCAGCGTGCCCGGCCAAGCCTCCCTGGTTTTAGATAAAAAACCGGTTGTCACTTGAATTGATGTCCCCTTATAGGTATTATGTTGTTCTCTGCTTTCAAGAGTTACTGTCTTTAATTTACAGAAATATAATTAAGATGTGTCTTGGTATGGATTTCTTTGAGTTTATCCTATTTGGGATATGTTTACCTTCTGAATCTGTAGGTTTACGTCCTTCACCAAATTTGGGGAATTTTCAGTCATTATCTTTTTGAATACTCTTTCAGCCCTTCTCTTTTTCTTTTCTCCTTCTGGGACTCTAGTCATATGAATATTGGATCTTTTGCTATTGTTTTACAGGTGCTGGAGGTTCTGTTTCAGTCCATCTTCATGGTTTTGCCATGTTGCCCAGGTTGGTCTCGAACTCCTGGCCTCAAATGATTAACCCGTCTTTGCCTCCCAAAGTACTGGGATTACAGACGTGAGCTACCACGCCTGGCCGACAGGTGATCTTTTAAATCTACTTTGGACATTTTGTCTATTAGGAGAGTCTGGGTCCTATTTAAATCTTCCATTTTAGCAGGCAGTCACACTGTTTAGATTTAGCATGTGAGTTGGGATTTACTCTTGTGGTTCCAATGATGATTTACTTTTCAGAACCTTTGTAGTACTCTTGGTCCACTTGGTTTATCTGGTACTGCCACGGCTCCCACTAGTGCCTGTTGGTGCTGTCTGATGGGGATAAGGAGTTTCCCTAGGCCATGCTCCCTGGTATCTAGGTAGAGGAGGGAGTCTCCATCCTGCTGGGATGAAGCATGCTTCCTGGAGGCCCTGTAGTCGGGGGCAAACGTGTTTTCCCAGACTGCTTTATTGTTATGCTTTATTGTTAGTGGGGTCCTGAGCTATCCCCCTTGTTGGTGCTTCCAGCTGGCCTGGTATTGTCAGCAGAACTCCCATTCAATCCTCTGCTGCCCTCTGTTGCTAGGTTGGGGGTTGGGAAACAGCCTTGGCCACCTTCTTCTATTGAATGAGGGTGTGGTCATAAGATGTGCTGCTGTGTTGTTCCTCCAATCCTGGGTCCCTAAGTAATTTACCTTCCTTTTTCTTTCAGACTTCTCCTTTGGTTGCCTTTTGTGTTATTTTAAGGATTTAGAGTTGTACTTACAATGAGGTAGGGGGAGAAATGGGTTTACACTATCTTGTCTGAACGGTGACAGCGTTCTATTTAACCATTCGTCTTTTGGATGCTAAGATTGTTTTAAATGGTGAGTAGATTAGACTTTGTATTGGAGAACTGGGGGAAGGAGGCCTCCCAACGGCCTTGATATCTGAAAGGCTTTCTTACTCCACAGACTCATGGGCCGGGGCCTGGTTGGCCGCCCAGTACAGGCTATTACTCATCTGCCTTCCGCTTGCTTGGCTGGTGATGTCAGTTCTTCATGTCTGCTTTACAGGCAGGCTTTTCTTGTTCTTATGCTCACTGAATAATGCAGTAGTTTGTTACACTTTTAGCACGATTAAAACAGATGAACTGTCACTTTCATAGGGTCTTTTCTTGGCCTATTCTTTTGGTCAATATTGTTTCCCTTTTGGCAAGGGAATTTTGCAATTTATTTTAAATTCAGTCATGCAAATTGTTTTTAATTGTGACTTAAGTATAAGATATTTATTTTTTTATGTGAACATTTCTGTTTCAGGGCTGCAAAGCGATGACCAAGTTTTTCTTATATTAGTGTGAAGAAAGTTTTTAACATTTTCCATTTGTGAATGAGGAATCTGAGGTCATCTCTGTTCTTCCAAAGTAAATGTGCCTTTAAAAAAGTCAGAGTGAGAAATCCTTTATAGTGGAAGTCATGGGTCATTTTGTATAGTTTACAAGAATAGTTTTGCACAAATAATTTCAGGTTAAAATTGCATACTATTTATTCCCACCCATTTCCTTTATTGGCTGTGACACACAGGAATTACGCCCATTGCTTGACTAACCTTTCTGACCTTTTGTTACTTGGCTATAAATTGACTTGGGTCTTTTGCAAAAACACTGTCAGGGGGGAAAAATCTTTTTGTTAGAACCCAGCCAATTCCTGCTTCAGTGGAGAACAGTTTGTTCTCCTGAAGAAATGAGCCAGTTCAGTGAACAGAAAAACATAGCCATAAACTGGCATCGTCAAAAACTGCAAAAGCGATTGCCCACATTCATTCCACAGGGGAGGGAGCTTTATAAAAGAATGAGGTCTTGGGGAGAGAAATACAGTTTTGAGCTCCACGGGCTTTAGGTCAATGTAATTGACTTGTTAGAGTGAGCTATAACCACATCAGAAAATTTTCTTTTCCTGAGCTCTGGCAGCCACCAACATTTTAACATTTTAAACAGGAATATTGTAGAAATTTTCCTGCTGCCTGCTTTCAGTCCTCTTGACTGTGTTGTAGCATGTATCCCCTGCATTTCATCTGATCTTCCCATGAGATTGGAAGCTGCCTCTGTTCAGCAATGCAAACATTTCCCAAGTAACTTCTCTGTGCAAAGCTGAGTAGTGTTACACTTCTAGCAGAGAAGACATTAATAACGGTCAGTGAATTACAAAAAAAAAAAAAACAAAAAAAAAACCCTGAGAAATCATTGTATGACAGGCACAGGTGCAAAGTAGTAGAAAAACGTACAAGACACAGTTCTGGACAGACTGTTTCACAGAAGTAGAGGCATTTGAGAGATGTTTGAAGTCTGTTGGAGAGTTTTCCAAATGGATGAGAGGAGAAGAGTATTCTTGTCAGAGAGAGGAGTGTATGTAAAGCTGAAGAGTGATGACCCAGCATGGGGTTTCAGGTACTATAAGTATATTTATACTTGGGTGTAAAGTATAAGGAGGGAAACGAGTAGCAGACAGTGAAACTGGGGGAGGTGTGGGGACCTGATACCATGGGTCTCAAATGCCACCTGAGACAGTTAGGAATTTATACTGTAGGCCATGGGAGCTCTGTAAGAGCTCAAAGCAGGGGAATGGCCTAGGCAGATTTGAGGTGGGAAGATGTGGGTTTGTAAGGAACTGTTCAGAAAGGGTGGGTTGGACCAGACTGCAACAGGACGATGACACCAGGCTGAAGTGGGCAGACTTTGTCCTGCAGGGAATCACTGAAGACAATGATCTGTGTTCTGGAAAAGCAAATATGGTTGTGATTCAGGGGAGCCTACAAGGGAGGAGAGGGTACAGGCAATGTAGATTGCTGAAATTACTGCAGAGGTTTACAAGCCACAGGAGACAGATAGTGCGCCGTAAACCTTACTCAGGGCGCAAGTTGGTGACTGGGGAGTGGAGGGGAAGAGGAAGGATGCAAAAAGCCTGAGCCTGCTACTTAATTCTCCTGTTAAAGACACTTCCATACAGACTGTGTTGTTTAATTTTTATAGTGGGCCCTCTTGTCTGTATTCAGATGATTTCCATTGTGCAAAAGAGAACTGAGGTTTGGGAGGTTCAATACTTTGCCCAAGACCCAAATGACCTGCACTAGGAAGTAGCAGCTGAGTCCAGATTATAACCCAGGTTCATCCAACTCTGAACACAGTGACATACCACCCTTGACTAGTACTTGGTATTACTGAGCTGCCTAGTATTAAGCAAGTCTCAAAATGTGTATGTACTCTTTTTTTCTTTTTTGAAACAGGTTCTCCCTCTGTCACCCAGGCTGGAGTGCGGTGGCATGATCTTGGCTAACTGCAGCCTCGACCTCCTGGGTTCAGGCAGTCCTCCTGTCTCAGCCCTGCCGAGTAGCTGAAACTGCCGGCATGAGGCACATGCCACAGTGCCCAGCTAATTTTTGTATTTTTGTAGAGACAGGGTTTCGCCACGTTGTCCAGGCTGGTCTCAAACTCCTAGGCTCAAGCGATCTGCCAGCCTCAGCCTCCCAAAATGCCAGGATTACAGGCGTGAGCCACCATTCCCAGCCATATACATACTCTTTATAAGAGTTCATGTCTATAAATCATAGTACTGCTAATATTTAGATACTACTTTTTTTTTTTTTCCCTCAGATGGAGTTTTGCTCTGTCCCTCAGGCTGGAATGCAGTGGCACAGTCTCGGCTCACTGCAACCTCTGCCTCCTGGGTTCAAGTGATTCTCCTGCTTCGGCCTTCTGAGTAGCTGGGATTACAGGTGTGTGCCACGACGCCTGGCTAATTTTTGTATTTTTAGTAGAGATGGGGTTTCTTCATGTTGTCCAGGCTGGTCTTAAACTCCTGACCTCACGTGTTCCACCCACCTCAGCCTCCCAAAGTGCTGGGATTACAGGTGTGAGCCACTGTACCAGGCCTAGATATTAGTATTAATGCTAATAAAATTAGTATTTCAAAAGCCTGGAGTTTTTTCTTCTTAACCTATTACCCTGTGAAAACATCAGTTGTATCATTTTATTTGTTAAAATCTCACCATTTTAGAAGAATTGGTTTAGGGGAAAGCCCAACCAAATTGGCAAAAAGTGTGAGTGAGTGAGTATGCTTAAAGAAATGTAATTTAAAAATGTTCAAGGTGTGTCTGTGTGTGTAACAATTCACATTAGAATAACAGACATGGCTTTCAGAAATTAGAGAACCTTTTTAGGACTGACCTGAACTTAATGTAAGTTTAGTAAATGTGTGCTTTAACAGGTCTCAGAAAACATACCTTTTAGTTTTATATCTGAAGAAGAGGCTTACTAAGCAAAAATCATCTTCAGTGAAGTCCCAGGACAAATGAATGATTCTCTTTATGCAGCATTCATTCATTCTACATTCATGAGGTCATGGAGTCTGGGGTTAGGGCCTAGGAAAGGAGGTGCAAAAGAACCAAAAACAAACCTGGCCTACTCTATATCAAAAATATATTCCTGGTTAATGGATCAGCTCCTAGTTAGTTACCAAGGGGAAGTACTGTTCCATTTGATATTGAAGACTTGAGGTTCCAGCATTGAAGGCTGTAGTTACGGAATGTTGCAAACTGTCTTTAGCATCTCACATTTTCACCCTTTCCTTGCTTGCTACTTCTCAAAGTAGAACCAGAAATAATGAGTGTTTTCAAGGTAGAAAAGTTCAGGAAATGTGGGTAAAGTATCTCAATCTTAAGATTACTGTATTATTATCTTTGTGGCATCACTGGTAGAAATTGCTAGGTTTTTAAGAAAAAAATTAAGATCTAATGTAACTGAGCTGTGGAGCTGTAGCACACTTCCCTGCCCAAACAGTTGGAATTATATATAGCACAGGAAAAGAAAGCAAGCCCTGCTTTCCTCTAGTGGCTGCTGAGCACAGGAGCAGAGCAGGAGAGGCAGTTATGTAACTGGGTGTGCTCATTAGTTCCGCTGTAAATTCACACAGCTGGACTTCTGCGGGTCCTTTGTTCACCTCAGCATTAACTCTTGCTCTCTTCTTTGTATCAGTGGAGCCTGTGCCTGGCACATAAGGAAATGCTAGAGTCCTAGAACTCAAAACACAGCCCCTGACGATCTCAGAGCAAACAGATGAGCAAACAGACAAGTAAGCAGGCAGCTACAGCTTGCATGGGGCAAGAGGCTGTAGGTGCTGAAGTGTGAGGAGGCACATCATGGAGGAGTCTGCCAGACAAGTCCAGAGCCCCTGGCCACGGTGGGAGGTCTCAGTCTGTGAAGATGCCTCTGAACTTCACTTTCCTTCTGTATAGAAAGGAGCTTGTTATAACCACTTCATACACAAGTATTACATGATGCCGTGAAAATTGAAGGTGGTGACTCATGCAATGCGCCTTGCCCAGAATTGACACTCAGTGGGCATTTTGTAAACATTTACTTCTTGGCCCCTTCCCTTTCCTCAATTCCCATCCCCAGCCCCAGCATTACCTTGTTTTCTTTTTACTGGGAAACATGGTCCCTTTTGTGAACACTATTAATAGATCAATTTTGAATGTCAGAATACTCTCATCTTTACTCCCTTCTCTTCTTTCCTTCCTCCCTCCCAGGACTAAGTATGCCAACTCCTTTTGCTTTTCCTGGGCCAAAACCCTTCCAAGGGTGAGAGGTGAGGGAATAGGAGATGGCCCGAGAAGGTAAGGATGGCACTGCAGTCACAGAAACAGCACAAATCAATATTTCTCCTTATCCAGTTCCCCTCCAGTCCTCCCAAATAGGTATGGGAATTCCAGGTTCATTATGACTATTCTATTAGCATTCCCCCTTGTTGTCTTCTCTTTCTTTGATTTACTGAAAGGAGAGAGTAAGGGTTTTTGTCTTCCAAGCTGCCTGGGTCTAGAATCCATCCTCTCCACTTATAGATGTCCTACTCCCAGTCAGGGTCCTACTGGACATTCATCAAAGGGTCCCCATCATGGGATCTCATTTGCCTCCATTTGTCTTTTTTTAAAATATGTGTTTAAAAAAAAATATATATATATAGGGCCTTACTGTATTGCCCAGGCTAGTCTTGAACTCCTGGGCTCAAGTGATCCTGCTGCCTCAGCCTCCCAAAGTGGTAGGATTACAGGTGTGAGCTACTGTGCCTGGCTCTCCATTTGCTTTAAGGTAGTCAGAGTCCATACCTGAGGGAGTTGCTGAGAGGACTTGAGTCACACATCTGTCCCTCTTTCCTATTTGGTTCATGGCTTCCTGTTCTTACTCTGCACCTCCCCAGCCTCCACATTTAGCCAATCTGCAGTTTCTGGCACATCTTCACCAAAGGCACTGGTTTTCAACTAGGGATGACTGTGTGCCCCAGGGGATATTTGGCAGTGTCTGGAGACTTTTTGGTTGTCATGACCTGGGGACAGTGTGTTCTACTGGCATCTAGTGGGTAAAGGTCAGGGATGTTACTAAATATCCTGCAATTTACAGGACAGCCCCCTAGCACATAGAATTATCTAGTTCTAAATGTCAATAAAAAGATTGAGAAACTCTGATGTAAGGGGTGGTCCACGAATCCCTTTGTGTTTGCCTGCTTCCATCTCCGTGTTTAAGAGCTTTTGTTAATCTCAAAAGCATCTCCTCCCCAGTGGATGGCTTCACATCTCTTAAGTTTTCCTTCATTCTCACTCCAGTCAGAGTTGATCCTCACCATAGGGTTTCTAAACTGCTTGTGTCCATTCATTGTAGCATTTACCACATTTGCCTTCTAATAGCCCCCTTCAACATGATATGTTCTTTCTCCTTTGAGAGTAAAGTAAGAGCTTGATTATGAGGATGACCATTGAAATCCCATATATTGTTGTTATCATATAATAATAAGGCCCCAAACCTCGGCACTAGGGGAGTCAGTGGCACATAGTGGAGTCAGCCCAGAACATAGTGTCAAGAGATTCAGTCTGGTATCCAACTATAATTGTCTGGCTCTGTGATAAAAGATATAACTTTCCTGAGCTTTATTTAGCTTCCACATAGGTAAGGCAGAAATAATATCCATTTCCTAAGATTGTTTGAGTCTGTGAGATGTTAGCATAGAACCTGGTCCATAGTGGTCATTCAAATATGGATTGAATCAGGAAAATGAAGCCCAGGTTCCAGACGTGACCCTGATAATAATTGGCTCATGGGGAAAAATTGAACTGTTTCTTACTACCTTGACAGCAGCAATCTTAATTCCAGGCAGCCACCTCACCATTACGCTTCATGAGTATGAAGAGAAACCCTACTGATGCTGGGCTGGTAGCACATCCTATTCACTGTGGAATTAGTAGAAAGTGTTGGTGCTTTCTCCTAATTTCATGGAAGCAAAGGGAAATTGCATACACTTCTGACCCCCATTATTTTATAGAGGAAATATTTCTCCCTCTCTTGGAACACTGGGACCCTAGAATCATACCCTGAAGGTTGGGAGGTCTGCCCTGACCTGCGTACCCAGAAGTCTGCTGCTTTGTAAAGGGACTGCTGAGGCCTGAGAGGGATACCACATCCACTTAGACCCATGACTTTCTGGTACATGGAGACAAGCACAGAGAAAGTGGTATTACGTTTTGTTCAGACATTATAAGACATTTAGCTTTTTCCACCAAGCTAAAAGGTTAGTGACAATTGATCCTGTGGGCAAAGACAATTGCCATATGCTCTTAGGGATAGAGTTATAAAAATCATTTAATTATTAAACAATGGAAGTACTATCTAGTATTTGGCCAGAGGATTTCAAACTTCCTCCATATATGGCCTTATCTCTAGAACAGAGTGGAAGTCTGTCCACATCAGGGAAAGAGCTGATTCCATCCTTGGAGATAACTTTGAAAGGCCTTAAGGCCTGTCAAAATGTCATTGGTTTTCCATTCTGTCAGTTGCTAAAGACATAGTACACTAGTAGGTCATGGGTCAGAGGCCAGCAGACAGATTGTGTATGATCAGTTAGGCATCAGTGTTGACAGGGTTCACAAAGCTAACAGCTGTGTAGGTGGCTCCTCACCCTATTTGCACTCTTTGATTTCTCCTAAGCCACTTTACTCCACATCTCAGGACTTAGCTCTTCACTGTAAATATACTCTTTCTACTCCTCACTCTTAATGGATGTTTGTGTTTTCTTGTCAGCCAGATGTACTGACTGTGGTTAAGGATCTAGGCTTTGGAATTGGGAATACCTGGCTTTGAATCCTAGCTGTTGTCTGTTGCTTGTGTGACTGAGTCAAGTGACTTGGTCATTCAAGCCTTGGTTTCCCAATTTGGAAAATCAAGTTGATACTTAGCTCATAGGGTTATTATGAGGATCAAATTAAATGAGAAAATAAATGTAAAGCACAGTGCCTGACATCCTATAATTTAATCCAGTTGGTGGTAGTAGTAGTTGTTACATTTCTTGAGGGCAGAGACACTATGGTTTTGAACTCTTCCTCCTTGTACCCGGTCTCTTAGAGCTGAGCATCTAGTAACACTCAAATATTTTAAAATTTGAAATAATGACAGGTACACACACACACACACACACACACACACTCTCAGAGGATAATCTGATAATTTAAAACACTCTAGAGGTCATGATTTTAAAGTGTTTGAGCTTATTTTTATAAATATGATACATAAGGGGTCTAATTCATGGATTGGAAGAATAAATATTATTAAAATGTTCATACTACCCAGAACAATGTACAGTCAATGCAATCCCTATCAAAATATGAATGATTCTTCACAGAAATAGAGAAAGCAATTCAAAAATTTATATTGGAACCACAGACAACCCAGAATAACCAAAGCTATCCATAGCAAAAAGAACAAAAATGGAAGAATCACATTACCTAACTTCAAATTATACAGAGTTATAGTAACCAAAACAGCATGATATTGGCATAAAAACAGACGCATAGACCTGTGAAACAGAAGTGGGCAAAGATTTCATGGGTAATACCTGGACAAGCACAGGCAACCAAAGCAAAAATGAACAAATGGAATCGCTTCAAGTTAAAAAAAACTTCTGCACGGCAAGGGGGACAATTAAAGTGAAGGGACAACCCACACAACATGGGAGAAAATATTTACAAACTACCTTTCTGACAAAGGACTAATAATCAATGTATAAAGAACTCAAACAACTCGACAGGAAAAAAATCTAATAATCCCATTAAAAATGGGCAAGGGATTTGAATAGACATTTCTCAGAAGAAGACATACAAATGGCAAACAGCCATAGGAAAAAGTGCTCAGCATCGTTTATCAGAAATGCAAATCAAAACTACAATGAGATATCACCTCACCCCAGTTAAAATGACCTTTATCCAAAAGGCAGGCAATAAATAACAAATGCTGGTGAGGATATGGAGAAAAGGGACCCCTTGTACACTGTTGGTGGGAATGGAATTTCCCACTGCGGAGAACAGTTTGGAGGTTCCTCTAAAAACTAAAAATAGAGCTATCATATGATCCAGCAATCCCACTGCTGGCTATATACCCCGCAAAAAGGAAATCAGTATATCCAAGAGATATCTGCACTCTCATGTTTATTGCAGCACTATTCACAATAGCCAAGATTTGGAAGCAACCTATGTGCCCATCAACAGATGAATGGATAAAGAAAAATGTGGTACATATACACAATGAAGTACTATTCAACCATAAAAATGCGATCCTGTCATTTGCAACAACATGAATAGAGCTGGAGGTCATTATGTTAAGTGAAATAAGCCAGGAGCAGAAAGACAAACGTAGCATGTTCTCAGTTATTTGTTGGAGCTAAAAATTAAAAGAATTGAACTCATGGAGATAGAGAGTAGAAGGATAGAAGGATGGTTACCAGAGGCTGGGAAAGGTAGTAGGGTGAGCAATGGGGGGAAAATAGGGATGGTTTGTGGGTACAAAAAAATAGAATGAATAAGACCTAGTATTTGCCAGCACAACAGGGTAACTATTGTAAAAAAAAAAAAATTTAATTGTATGTTTACAAATAACAGTATAATTAAAAGGATAAATACTTGAGGTGATGAACCCCTCATTTACCCTGATGTGATTATGTATCACATGCCCACATGCCTGTATCAAAATATTTCATGTAACCCATAAATATATACACCTACCATGTACCTACAAAAACAAACATTTAAAAAGGGGTTCTAAGATATATGTGAGTTACTAATCTTTGCAGTAAGTTCGATGATTTGAAGGGAAAGCATCTGAGCTATATCATCTCAGCCCTCTGCCAAAATAACTTCACTTGATTATGATTTACTTTCCCATGCCCTGCCTTCTGGAGGATCCATGTAGGAATGGCCTATTGACCAGCCTGGCCAACATGGCAAACCCCCCCCCCATCTCTACTAAATAAAAAATTAGACTGGCATGGTGGCATGCACATGTAGTCCCAGCTACTTGGAAGGCTGAGGCAGGAGAATCGCTTGAACCTGGGAGGCAGAGGTAGCAGTGAGCCGAGATTGTGCCACTGTACTCCAGCCTGGGCAACAGAGCGAGACTCTATCTCAAAAAAAAAAAAAAAAAAAACTAGCCGGGCGAGGTGGCGGGTGCCTGTAGTCCCAGCTACTTGGGAGGCTGAGGCAGGAGAACGGCGTGAACCTGGGAGGTGGAGCTTGCAGTGAGCTGAGATCCGGCCACTGCACTCCAGCCTGGGAGACAGAGCGAGACTCCGTCTCAAAAAAAAAAAAAAAAAAAAAAAAAGGCCTATTGAGTGTGTGTGACTGCATCTTTCCAAACTAAGCCTCCTGCTTTACCCATTTTCTCTTAAACACGGTTCCAAGACATTCTTCTCCTTGAGTTTCCCTTCAAAAGAATGTATCTCTGTATAAGAATAAACATTTGTCTTTGTTAAATGATAAAAATAGGGTCCCTTAAAATACATTTCCATATTTGCTCTTGATACTGGGAATCACAGGGTCAAATTCAGTGCCAGGTGAAGGGTGGAGGACATTGTAATTGTTCCCCTTCTCACAATGTCTCTTCTCCCTCCCTCCCCAGTCCCTTCCATAGGAAACAGGGAATGTTTGTTTTTGTCTTCTGGTAGGAGAGGGATTGGTCCCACCCTCAGCTCCAGGGATAGATCTTGATTGTTTAAGCCCAGTCAGGTAAACCCCACACCTGTTGAACAGTGATTAACCCAGTGGCAATCACACCAAGAGGGTTTGTTCATGGCTGGGCATGTGACCTGTGCAGGCCATCAGCATGCTTGCTGAGGACTTTCGAAAGAAGGCTCTTCAGTCTTCTGATAGACCTCTCCAAGACAGCCCTCTCTCTGTGTCCTTCTGGATGTTTGGGACATGAAGCCTGGGGCTGCTGGAGTTATCTTGCTGTCATGAGGAAAGCTACCCCTAGGATGTGGTTAACGAAGTTGAAAGAAAGAAAATAGGCCCTTGTTTTCATCATAGAGCAACTGACTCAAACTCAACCTGAAGCCGCTGAACTTTCCATTTGCATGTGCCGGCATATCACCTTTATCGTGTTAGCCCTTTTTTTTTTTTTTTTTTTTTTTTTTTGAGACGGAGTCTCACGCTGTTGCCCAGGCTGGAGTGCAGTGGCGCGATCTCGGCTCACTGCAAGCTCCGCCTCCCGGGTTCCCGCCATTCTCCTGCCTCAGCCTCCTGAGTAGCTGGGACTACAGGCACCCGCCACCGCGCCCGGCTAATTTTTTGTATTTTTAGTAGAGACGGGGTGCCCTTTCAAATTAGGTTTCTTACTTGCATCTTAGAATCCAAATGGTGCTTGACAGATAGGTTTCCTTGTATTTTGTGTATTTTAGTGATTCTAACCTGTGGATCAAGACCCTGCCTTGGAGGTTGGGGAGCAGGGGGCTGGAAGGGCTCTATTTTGGCAAGGAATGGATTGTTTATGTGAGCATATTTATGCAAAGTAAGGAAACATCTTGCCTATGTATGTATTAATATTTTTCAAATTTGCTGTTTTGACGAAATGTAAATTTTGATAAAAGTACTGAATTTGTAGGTTTTTATCCTGTATTTTTCACAATGAGCAGATGTTAGAAGCATCATATGAATTTGTCCAAAAAGATTTTTTTTGCAGAAATTTTTGACATGAGGAAGAAGCCCTTGCTTAGATAGATGTTTCCACCCTCGGTCTCTCCTTCCTTTCCTTTCCTTCTTCTCTTCTCCTGCCATCACTCCCTGCTCCCTTCCTTTTTTTCTCTCTTTCTCTGAGTCTGTTATTACCCTGTTTTCCTTCTGTTGAGTCTTGTTACTCAAACTGTTAGAAATAGTTGAGACATAAATTCTAATTAATTTTATTTGGATGACTATGTTAAGGTTCATTTAACTTTTCAGGGCCTGCATCGATGAGCTCTACATAAATGCAAACAAATAATGGGTATTGAGTGCTTTAATAGCAAGGGACCCAAACTGAAGTTCATTCCGCATGTAACAAATTGGGTGTTGGATGGGAATGCCTATAATGATTGACCCCTGTTTTTTGTAGTAAGCAAGAAACTGCAAGTGAACTCCTGTAATTGATGTATTTAACAAGCGCTCACTGTGAGCACATTGCCATTAGTGTAGCTGAGTGGTACAGTACTGAACCCTTACCTCAAAGATCTTATAGTTCATTGGAGAGAAGAGACATGTACACCAGATATTGTGTAAGCCAGGGCAAGGTTTTTTTTTTTTTTTTTGAGACGGAGTCTCGCTCTGTCGCCCAGGCTGGAGTGCAGTGGCCGGATCTCAGCTCACTGCAAGCTCCGCCTCCCGGGTTCACGCCATTCTCCTGCCTCAGCCTCCTGAGTAGCTGGGACTACAGGCGCCTGCCACCTCGCCCGGCTAGTTTTTTGTATTTTTTTTTTAGTAGAGACGGGGTTTCACCGTGTTAGCTAGGATGGTCTCGATCTCCTGACCTCATGATCCGCCCGTCTTGGCCTCCCAAAGTGCTGGGATTACAGGCTTGAGCCACCGTGCCCAGCCAGCCAGGGCTATGTTTTATAAGGGAATACATAAGTTGACATTCTGGAACCTCTTTCTTAGAATTATCCTACCAGAAGAGCCCTCTAGAACCTTGGGTTTAGTAAATATTGATCACCGCCATTATAAAATATGCTGTTTGTTAATAAAAACATATTCTATTCTGCCTTTTTCTTGGCCATTTTTTTTAGCTATACACAGCAGTTTTTTTTTTTGTTTATTTTGTTTTTTTGCCATAGAACCAACATTTTGGCACTACCCCCCACTCTCAGTCATGTGTGCACATGCACGCACACACACCAAGTTTGCTGCAAGTACAGCATTACAATAATTCAAAATTATAACTGTCTCTCATGGAAAAGAGTCTGCCTGCTGGTTCGGCATGGGGATAAGTGAACTAGCTGAACTGTACTCATTTATTTCCTACTAAACAATGTGTAGCGGAATGCAAGGGAGAGAGACTTACAAGGACAACCTTGAACTATCTCCCAGTTTGTTCAAAACAAAACCAAAGAAACTTACCAACTCTGGTATTTCATGTCAGCAGTGACAAAGGCTCACTGAGCTCCCCAGTAGGTGCCTAGCCGTGCATGCTCCTTCTAGAATGCCAGCGGGAAGGCCACGCTGAGCAGCCAGCTGGCTGTGGAGCCCTTATTTTAAGACTATGCTGCCACTTTCTTGTGACACTGGAGTCAAAAGCAAAAAGGGGCTTGCAGCCAGTAACCAAAGGGCTGTATTCAAGCAGTGACCTATTTTTACACTGTAATCGGGTTGGGTTTCTCTTTTTCCCTCCCAGGGCAGTAATCTCAAATTCTTCTGAGTGCTCGAGAAGCCAGTTCCCTGTTACCTCTTTGGCTTGGTTGTTTTTCACTTTAACATAGGTCACTCTTAACTTGAGGACAGGAATATCTGTCCCTTTTCCCTGATTTGAGGGTAGAAGTTGGTTTATGTGTACAAAATGGAGAGATAGGAAAACATGAACCAAGGTAAGGATAGATGGCTTCTGAGGAGGAACAAAACCTGGTGAACTACATAGAGAAAGGTATTTGGGATCATAGGTCCAGGGTCCTGCCCTTTCAAACCCTATCACACATATGAACTAATTACTTAGCTTAGTCATCAGATTTTGCTTGTGCTTCATATGTGCTGGGTGTCAGATGCATAGTAATAAAAAGGTAGAACTCTTGCCTCAGCCCACAGTCTTGTGGGGGAGGAATCTTGTACCTACAATTACAATGCAGTGCCACCAGTGCAGCAAGGGAGTTGGGCCTGAGTGAGGGTGTTAGATGCTGCTGGGGAGGGGGTACTAAGAAGGGTATCAGAGGAATTTCTCCTGAGCTTCTTTTCAGACCCTTTGCTACTCCAGCCTGTCTCACTTCCATCAGACCAGTGCCTAGCCTGTGTTAGGTTTTTTGTTTGCTTGTTTGTTGCCATTTAGGTCTATGCTATGTATAATCTGCAAGGGTCAGTTTTTCAGATGGGATTTTCATGTCTCTTCAAGGAGAACTTTGGGACCAGAAGCCAGTGTGCCACATGGCTCCATCCTCCCAAAGGTGATATGCCTTGGGACCTTTGTGCCTAGGATGATACATACTCCTGTCTCCTCTGCCTGGACAACTTCTTTTCATCCTTTAAGACTTGTTTTTAGCATAAGTCCTGCCTCATTTATAAGTTCTGCCCTGATGTCCTGAGAGTTCTTGTCTGGTGTCTCCATTGCCTTTTTCCTCTCTTCTTAGCATATAGAGCCTTGAGCTTCAACTCATGCTTCAACTCGTCTATTTACACCCATATATATCTGTGTTCCCCCACTGCACTGTGAATCTCAGACACAGGGCCTATGTTTTATTCACCTAGGACATACCAGTTGCTTAGCAATGGTGAGTCACATGAAGGAATTATGTGTGTCATGTGAATGAAGTTCCCATCTGGCACCAAGATGGCTAAAGATATCAAGAGGGCTGCAAAAGATTCTTGATTGAGTCTCAGACTTTTTGAGCTCATTGAATGTCCTTTGTACTGAAAAGGATATGAGGAAGATTTTGCAGGATAAAGCCTAGGGGGATGTAAAAAGTGGCCTGCTGGGATTTGGGAGACAGATCAGTAAAGAGGGGTGTATACACCACAACATAGCAGGGAGAATGTCTAAGGGAGCACCCCCATTTAGGTGTTTCCTAACTTTTATATGTAATATACTCCTGAACACAGGGCAAAATTCACATTATCTGGCAGATGTTATCATGTCTCAGCATGGCGTGGTCGTGTGCCAACTAGTTGTATCAAACTCTGAATTCAGCATTCAAAAGGTGATTGGGAAGTATCCATGTTTGCTATAGGCAGAAGTTGAGGTTGTTTGTGTAACAGCCTTCTTGGTACTTCCTGGTAACAGGGAGAAATCTATCACAGGTGCTTGATAAAGATGAATGTAGTGATTAAACGAACCCTAAGACCAGCCTTGCGTAAGTTTCTCCTGACTCTGTCATAGTTTGGACCTTACATTTTGAAAAATACTGATACGTATCAAGAATTTTCGTAGATTAAAAGACAGCTATGTACACCAGAGGGTGCTGTGTTTCAATTTTCATATCTCTTTCTTTTCCACTGCTGTGGTTGTATGCTACGTGATTCATTTGAGGACTAGCCAGTTGAGAATTTGCCCTCAACAAAGGACTGTTGAAGACCTGAACACACCCTACCCACTTGCTGTTTTCCCAGCATAACAGATGAGTTCAGACACGGCTATACCACACTACCCAGGTCTGCTTTGCTGTATATTAGTTCTTAACCATTGAGTTCTTTGTTTAAAACTAGACCTTTTTTTTTTTTTTTTTAAATGCTGCAGCTTAAGTCCATTTTCAATATTTTTTCTTTGGTGAAAATGGAGACCATCTGGTTATCATCCTCTGTGTAATAACAATGATTGAAGATGGTTATTAAGTCACCCTTCAGCCTCTTCTCTTGCCTAGGCAAAATTGTCTTCATTTCTGTGGCCATTACCCATAAATCTCATTTTCCAACCCTTTAATCATCTTGGTGGCTTCCTTTGAAAACTACTTCAAAGGCTGTTTCACTGCCTCTATTTTGGTGGGGTCTGGGCTGTCAGCATTTAATGGATACGGAATGTGGTTGTTTTAACCATCTAGTTTCCATAGCTAGTTTCCACATCTCCAGGCCAATCACTATCATTAACCATCAGGAGCTGCTTTACCATCTTTTCATTGTGATTACTTTATAAATATTATTGATTAATGTGTTGCTTTGACTGAAAATACAAATTTTAGCTTGTGAATAATTTTAGCTATTGGCTGATAGAATTTTACAGCCTCATTTATGGCATTTGAGGTTCTTTTCTAAGCTATTTGATTGTAAGTGAGTATGTTATCTCTTATTAGAGGATATATTAATTTTCCTGTGTTTTATTCATTTATTAACTTATCTCCAATTGCCTACCATGTGTCAGGCTCTGTACTAGGGATTGAGGACCCAAAGATAAACAAAACATGGGGCCTAATTCAAGGAGTTCACAATCTGGAGAGAAAGTCAACCAACCACATACAAAAAAATTAAAGGTAGAAAGTGCTATAAAAAATGATTTAGGTACATCGGAAGTTTAGAAAAGCTTCACTGAGGATATAATATTTGAATTGGGTCTGAGCATGAATTCGTCTTCAGGTGAGGGAGGGGGTTAAAGAAAACTCTAATGAAGGGACTCTAGTACGTGTGAAGGCAAGGAGGCTGATGTGTTTAGGTTGCAGTAAACCAAGTATGCCGGGCTTGGACTTGAGTGACTGGAAAGACAGGAAGATGCAATGCTGAGAAAAACTGCTCATGCCAAGCCGAGAAATGTTCAACAGAAACATAAGTTGAGCTGCATGTGTCATTTAAAATGTTCTAGGAGCCACATTTTAAAAAAAATCAAAATTAACAAGTCAAAAAATAAGCTATCAAAGCAATAAAAAAGCAATGGGGGGAGATTAAATGCATATTACTAAGTGAAAGAAGCCAATCCAAAAAGGCTACATACCTGTATGATTCCAACTATATGACATTCTGGAAAAGGCAAAACTATAGAGACACTAAAAGGATCAGTGGTTGCCAGGGGTTAGGGAGGAGGGAGGGATGAACAGGCATAGCACAGAAGATTTTTAGAGCAGTAGAACTATTTTGTATGATAGTATAACTAATTGTAGATACATATCATTATAAATTTGTCCAAACCCATAGAATGTACACCAAGAGTGAACCCTAATGTAAACTGTGGACTTTGGGTGATAATGATGTGTCAGTGTAGACTGATCAGTTGTAACAAATGTACCATTTTGGTGGGGGATGTCAATAATGGAGTAGGCTATGCATGTGTGGGGCAGTGGGTATATGGGAAATAGCTATGCCTTGTGGTCAGTTTTGCTGTGAACCTGATTTAAAAATAGCCTACTAAGAAACACAAGTCAAATTAATTTTAACAATATGTTTTATTTAACCCAATTTATCAGAAATACTAATATTTTAACATGTAATTGATATAAAAGTTATTAACTAGATATTTTACTTTTTTTGGTACTGAGTCTTTGAAAACTGGTCTGTATTTTACATTTATAGTACATCTCAATTCACAGTAGCCACATTTCAGATACTCAGTACACACATGAGTACGTATGGCTAGTGGCTGCTGTGTTGGACAGGGCAGGTCTTGAAACCTAGACTTGCCTAACTCAGAAGCCTCAATTCTCAGTCACAGTGATATCCTGCTCTCTAAGTACTATAATGATAAACACAAGAGGAGAGGAGCTTTCAGATGATCATCTAATCCTATGATGTTAGCTGTTGCTCTCCACACTGCCCAGTGGCTCCAGTCTGAAGCATCTAGGCAGTGCTGTCCAAAAGAAATATGAGAGTCAACATGTGATGATAAGTGTCTGATGAGCCACATTGAAACAGTAAAAAAAAAAAAAAAAAAAAGGCAAAACGAATTTAAGAATATATTTAACCTAGTGTATCCAAAATATTTCAACATGTATTCAATATTAAAAATTATTAATGAAGGCATATAGACCAATGGAGTAGAATGGAGAGACCAGAAACAAACCCTCACACATAAGGTCAAATGAGTTTTTACAAGGATGCCAAGACCTTTCAATGGGAATAGGACAGTCTTTTCAACAAATGGTGCTGAGAAAACTGGATATCTACATGGAAAATAATGGAATTGGATCCTTACCTTACACCACATATAAAAGTTAACTCAAAATGAATCAAAGACCTAAACAAAAGATCTAAAACTAGAAAATGCTTAGAAGAAAACAGGAGAAAAGCTTCACGACACTTGCAAACCATATATCTAATAAAGGGGTAATATCTAGAACATACAGATAATTTCTACAACCCAACAAGAGCAACCAAAAACCCCAGACAGCCTGATTAAAATGGTCAGGGGACTTGAATAGACATTTATTCAAAGAAGATACACAAATGAACAATAAGCACACTAAAAATGCTCAATGTTAGTATAATTAGGCAATACAAATGAAAACCACAGTGAGATACAGCCTCACACCCATTAGGATGGCAGCTCTGAAGAAAAGGAAAAAGAAAAAACAAAATAACAAGTATTGGCATGGATGTGGAGAACTCTTGGGAACTCAGGGCACTGTTGGTGGGAATGTAAAATGGTACAGCTGTTATGGAAAACAGTATGGCAGTTCCTCAAGAAATTAAAAATAGAATCACCATGTGATTCAGCAATTCCACTTCTGGGTAGATACCCAGAAGAGTTGATAGTAGGGACTCAAAGAGATTGTATGTCCATGTTCATAGCAACATTATTTACAATAGGCAAAAGGTAGAAGAAACCCAAGTGTTCATTGATAGATGGATGGATAAAATGTGGTGTATGCATACAGGGGGGTATTATTCAGCCTTTAAAAGGAAGTAAATCCTGACATACACTATAATATGGATGAACCTTGAGGATATTATGCTAAGTTAAATTGATCAGTTATAAAAAGGCAAATACTATATGTGTCCACTTATATAAAATATCTAGAGTAGCCAAATCTACAGAGACAGAAAGCAGAATAGTAGTTGTCAGAAGTCAGGGGTGGGCAGGAAATGGGAGTTACTGTTTAATGGGTGTAGGGTTTCAGTTTTGTAAGGTGAAGAATTCTGGAGGCAGATGGTGATGATGGTTGCACAACAATGTGACTGTGTTAATACTTAATGCTACTGAACTCTCTGCCTAAAAATGATTAAGATGGTAAATTTTATGTATATTTTACCACAATTTCTAAAAATCCCTCCACCAAGAAAGATGTAAGTGCTGCTGAGACCATTAACTTTTCATATGGGAAAAGAGAAAAAGAAGAGAGATATGAATAAAGGAAACTAGGAAAAAAATAAGTATGCTTGGAAATCTGGATGTGTGGTACAGTGGACTGAATATATCCCCTAAAATTCATGTGTTGAAATTTTAATCCCTAATGTGATTGTCTTAGGAGGTGAGGCCTTTGGAGGGTAATTGGGTCATGGGGTGGAACTCTCATGAATGGGACTGGTGGCCTGATAAAAGAGACCCCAGACACTCCCTGGTCCCTTCTGCCATGTGAGGACAGTGGGAAGTTGTCTGTCTATGAGGAGATAGGCCCTCACCAGACACTGAATATGCCAGCACCTTCATCTTGGACTTCCTGGTCTCAAGAACTGTGAGAAATACATTTCTGTTGTTTGTAAGCCATCCAGTCTATGGTATTTTTGTTATAGCAGCCCAAACGGACTAAGACAAGTGGTGAGAGGTGAGATGAAGATTTAGGAAGTAGACCTAAGGCTGTATTTTTTATTTGTTTGTTTCATTTTTTTGAAGTGTGAGTGTCAAGGTTAATGGAGCCAGATATTTATGCGTGTAGTTTTTTAAAACCTGCAGGGATCAATGGCAGTTGGAAGTAATGGGTTTGGAACTTGGCAGATAGGTCATGGCTGGCAAGGGTGATTTGGAAATCTCTTGAGCAGAGGAGACTGCAAAGTCCTGGGCGTGAGTTTTGCTCCCTTTGGAGAGATTGTAGAGGTGTGGGTCTTAACGTCCTTTGGGTTCTGAGTGGTTTGAGACTCGAAGGAGTAGGAAAGAGCCACTTGACTGATGACCTTGGTGCAAGTGGTTTGGGCAGAAGGGAAGGAAGGAATGGGGCCTGCAATGCACCAAAGATTGATGAGCAAGGAAGTTGAATAAGTGGGACAGTGGCAGGCTGGCTCCATGGGGGAGGAGGAAGATGGGAGAGGCCAGTTAGGGGATCTTTTCTATTTTTTATGAGATTTAAGTGGTGTTTCAAGTAATACCACTATGATACACTTGGACTAGAAATTTTCTTGTCCAAGTGTATCATAGAAGCAACAATAACAAACCAATATGTAATATTAAAGCAGTCCTTTTGCTTTTACCAAATTCATAATGGCAGATACATCTATTCTTAGATGTATCCATTCTCAGAATATATGACATCAAAAGAAGCTCTTAGAAACTTCTGATTTAGGCTCCTGAAGTCTCACGGAAAGGAAATAAATATGCTAACTATCTTGCAGCAGAAGTTAACTCTTCCCCCAGTACTCTGCTGATCACTGGTATCACTGGTGAGTGTGGGTTCATGCACATGCACTCACATATTGCAGGAAGAAGGCTGAGAATGGGAACAGGGAGATACATCTACTTCATTCCTGATAAATAGTTGCTGGAATTTTATATTTTGCACCATGACAACCACTCTCATTTTCATGATTTATGATTGACTTTATTGCTTTCTAGATTAGAGAAGTCTCCGGTACTGAGAACTATTCCTCTCCATTCCTTTTGCTTCACCTTGATGCTCTAAGGTTTCTCAAAGACAGAGCCAGTATCCTCAGAAGCCTCCCAATGCATCTTCCATTTGGCTGTCAACATCTCTGTTCTGCTGCCCCCCACCCCAGGACAATAATGTAAAAATGAAGAGCTGTTGGAAAATACAGAACTTTATTAAGCAAATGCAGTTGGTCCCATTAGTTGGGCAGCATAAGATTGGAAGGGGATTTGCAGAGAAATGTCCTGGCTCTAATGATAAGGCTGATCAACCCAGTGAATAGGACTTAATCTCACGGGAAACTGATACTTCCCGATGAAATACTAATAGCTTTCAAAACACTGCTCATAAAGTAAACATTTTAGAAACTGTCCTGGCCGACTAAGGTAGAGCCTTGGCCCTCTATTGTTCCATGGGGCTAGGCTCTGGGTACCTGCAGTTTCACTCTGCTCAGGCCTGGGGCAGTACCCTTCTATGGATGAGGGACCTACAGTTCTTCTAACAGAAAGGGATAGGAATGGTGTAAATAGCTTCCTTCCCTTTTGTACAAGTAAAATAAATTTTAAATTTGATCTGTTGAATTCATTTGAAAATAGAGGAACCAGGAGGTTATCAGAAAGGAGTAGGAAGTGAGCTAGAGACAATAATTTGATGACAGAATGACAGTTTGACTCAGAATGACAGAATCAAAAAAGGTGAAGACAAACTGATGACTCCTGTGATTTCTGCTGTGCTGCCAGCATCATAGGATTGTGGAGAGCTTAAACAAGAAAAAACTGTATACCCCAAAGAATAAAAAATAAGATCCCAAAGAGATATTTGCACATCCATATTCACTGCAGCATTATTCACAGTAACCAAGAGGGGGAAGCAATCTAAATGTCCATCAGTGGATGAATGGATAAATAAAATATGATAGATACGTATCATGGAATATTGTTTAGCCTTAAAATGGAAAGAAATTCTTTTTTTTTTTTTGGACAGAGTCTCACTCTGTCGCCCAGTCTGGAGCGCAGTGGTGCAATCTCAGCTCACTGCAAGCTCCGCCCTCTGAGTTCACGCCATTCTTCTGCCTCAGCCTCCTGAGTAGCTGGGACTACAGGCGCCCGCCACCACGCCCGGCTAAGTTTTTGTATTTTTAGTAGAGACGGGGTTTCACTGTGTTAGCCAGAATGGTCTTGATCTCCTGACCTCATGATCCACCCGCCTCGGCCTCCCAAAGTGCTGGGATTACAGGCGTGAGCCACAGCGTGCGGCCCAAGATAAGTACTTGTTTTAGCTAGCTGGGTTTCTGGTAGTATTAGTAGTGGTAGTAGGATGATGAAAACAGCTTACTTTTCATTCTCTTCTGGTTGGGCTACATCTTCAAATATAATTTCACTTTTATGAGGTATCTAAATTAGTCAAACTCTTAGAAAGTAGCATGGTAGTTGCCAGGGGCTGGGGGAAGAGTGAAAGGGGAATAGTTATTTGATGGGTATAGTGTTTGAGTTTTGCAAGATGAAAAAGTTCTGGGGATCTGTTGGTCAACAGTGTGAATGTGCGTAACACTACCTAATGGTACACTTAAAAATGGTTAAGACAGGCTGGGCGCGGTGGCTCACACCTGTAATCCCAGCACTTTGGGAGGCCGAGGCAGGCTGATCACCTGAAGTCAGGAGTTCGAGACCAGCCTGGCCAACATGGCAAAACGCCGTCTCTACTAAAAGTACAAAAATTAGCCCGCCATGGTGATGGGCGCCTATAATCCCAGCTACTCAGGAGGCTGAGGCAGGAGAATCGCTTGAACCTGGGAGGCAGAGGTTGCAGTGAGTCGATTTGTGCCACTGCACTCTAGCCTGGGTGACAAGAGTGAGACTCCATCTCAAAAGAAGAAAAAAATGGCTAAGACAATAAATTTTATGTTATTTATTTATTTATTTTTACCACAATGTTTAAAAAAGAAAGGTAGGCTGGATAAAACAGCTGATGTACCTCTAGTTGTTATAGTTAATTGTCATCCTTCAGTGGCCAGCCTCTGAGTGAGATGTGGTGGTAATTAGAACAGCAACAGTAGCTGCAGCAACTATGATTTATTGAGTGTTTTCTGTATCTCAGACAGCATGCTAAATCCTTTTGTGTACTTCTTATCAATTCACTGAATATTATGTCAGCTCTATGAGATAGGCATTAATAGCTCCTCATTTTACCAATGAGGGAATAGATTGTGAGGACTTAAGTCATTTGCCTAGGAATACACAGTCCACAGTGGTAGGGCTCTAGGACACAAACCCAGCTCTGTCTGATGTTAGGGTCTTAACTCCATTATCAGCTACTGTTTATTCACCCATTCAGTCACTGAAAATGATTATTATGTGCCAGACATTGTGCTATATCCTAGGGAAACAGTGGATATAGGCCCTGACCTTACTTACAGAGCTTACAGCCTAGCCAATGAAAGACAGTAAGCAGGAAAAGAATCAGATGAAGATCTAGACAAATTTTGATAAATGTTATGAAAGAAACAGGATGCTGTGATAGAGAATAATTCAGCTTGGATTTGGGGGAGCCAACAAAGACATTTAGATAGGATGTTCAGAGAAAGTCTAACATTCCTTTCTTAAGACAAGAAGGTAGATTTCAAAGAGGCAAAGGGGAAGATGGCTCAGAAGTCCTGTGTTGCAGTTATAAATGAGTGTCTGAAAATGTGTATCCGAATGGCCTTGTGATGAAAGAATTCTAGTCCTGCTTAATTCGAGCAGTGTTCCCTTGTCCCAGCGAGCCACTTCACCTCAAAGTCCTCCTTTTTGTGGGGGAAAGATAGAACTTGTATCTAGATCAGTTTTTGGTTGTATTAGTAATGGTAATAGGATGATGAAAACACAGCTTCCATTTAATTCTCTTCTGGTTGGGCTACATCTTGAATGCTTTGTTCAGTTCTAATTGCCACATTTTGGAGAAATGCAGACAAATTAGAATGTATTCAAGGAGAAGTTCATTAGAGAGAATGTGCAATAATTCAGGACACTTAGCTGCAGAAGTAAATACTAAAAGGGGAAATGATCTTCAACTGTGTGAAAAGCTGATACATAGAAAAGAGAGTTGACTCGTCATTTAGTAAAAAGAGTTGATTTATGTCCAAAAGACAAATCTAAAAGCTGGGAACCAGGTCCAACTAAGAAAGGGACTTTGTAATAAATTGTCATAAATGATAATGAGCTCCCAGACTTGATAATCAACTGGAGACTGGATAACAGATTGCTGTAGGATTTTTTAATTAGGAAAGAAGTTGGACGGCATATATTGTCCCATTCCTCCATATTGGGTATTTTTTTTGTTTTGTTTTATTTTTTTATTTTTTGTTTTATGTATTGGATATCTCTAAGTTATTTTAGAACTATGGCTTTATGGCCAAAGGCAAATAGAATATATAATATATAGTTTTAAGTGAAGTGCTCACGTGTACCCCTACAGAAGTTAAACCAAAAGCTCATCTGTAGCTATTAGAAGTTTGAAATGTAAAGGAGCACTACTTGGTATTTGACCCAGTTACATACTCTGTAAGGACCTCTACTCTGACATCATTAGCTTCTCACTTTCTCACTTGTTATTTGTAACAACCCACGTATTTTGGGAAATGTGCTAACATTTTTTCCACTTATGTATTTATTCAACTTTTAACTTTCTGTTTTGAATACATAGCACATTAGCATTGTTCAGAATTTAGAAGGAGCCACAGGGAAAAGCGTCCCTCAAACATATCTCCCTCTTTCCCTCCCTAGGGGCAAACACTATTATTAGTTTCTCACATTTTTCTAGAGGTATTTCTAGTGTACAATTTTTATTCTGTGCTTTGCTTTTTTAAAAACTTAACATATATCAAGATACCTTGAAGGTTAATCGTAGCAGCATAAAAAGCACCTCCCTCGTTCTTTTTCACAAGTGTGTATTACTCCATTGTATAGATGTGCCATAATCGATTTGACTATCTCCTGTTGATGGGTGATTAGGTTATTTCCAGTCCTTTGCCATTACCATGCTGATAGTAGATTACCTTATACGTGTATGACTTCACATATGTGCAAAATATATCAGCAGGCTGCCTTCCTAGAGGCAGAACCTGGTGAGTCAGGGAATGAGCATTTATAATTTTGTTCTTGTTAAATACTTCTTAATAGAAGTCTTACCAGTTTTCTCTCCAGCAAGCAGTGTGTGAGAGTGCCTATTTCTGCAAACCCTTGCCAACTCAGGATATTTTTATCCAACATTTCAAGCCTTTCCAAAGTAAGTGAAAGAAAAATAATCAGAGTAATTTTAATTTGTATTTCTCTTACTGTGAGTGAAATTGAGCATTTTTTCTTGTGTGTAAGATCTCGCTGGACTTTGTAGTGAGGCCATTGAAGAAAATCGTCAATACAGACTAAGCCTGGAAGAGGGAAAAGGAACATTTTATCCACAGTGGTGAGCCAGAGAGAATTTTTCTTTCTTTCTTTCTTTCTTTCTTTTTTTTTTTTTTTTTTTTTAACAAATGTTCTTGAGAGATTCAAGTGAGCTCACCAGCCTGCAAGCTATTTAGCCTGTAAACTATCTGGCCCACACTGGAAAATTTCAATTAAAACAAAACAAATGTAATCTCAGAAGTAAAACCACATCCAGAACAATTTCTTTTTTACTGTTTAGTTTTAAATTTAATAAAGTAATTTACTTTGTACTTGGAACAAAATTTAGGATGCAAGTACATTTAAAGTAACATGTTTAACTCTGAAAGGCACTGTCTCACACCTCCGAGAGTGCAATTTCTAACTACTTGGCTCTTATAATACCCTAGATTTGGTCCCAGCCTCCTCCCAACCCCCACTTTCTGTAGTTTCTCTGTAGATTTGAGCAGATTTTGGCAAAGACCAGAGTCTTTTCATTGGGAACATTGGCACTACACAGCCTCCTTGCTCATTAGCAGTCTGACCCATTAATTCCCTGCAACACTTGTGACCAAACCAGTTCAATCCAGTTTTTCCTCTGGAAAAGGACCTTCTAGTTTTAGCAGCACAGTTTTGCTTTGCTTTTTTCACGTAGCTTCCCAGGTTCAAACCTATGCTGGTTGGTTGATGGCAACACTATCCTTCTAGTTATCAAAAATCAAGGATCTAGTTATCCTTACTTAGATCAAAAATCTGGGAGTCATCGTTGATTCCTGTGGGTACAGTGTTCACATCTTCTTATCCATTCCTTTAGGAAATCTTTTCGGCTTTGCTTTCAAAATGTATCCAGAATCCAGCCACTTCTCCTTGCCTCCATCTCTACCGTCCTGGTCCACGCTGCTGTGATCTCGTGCCTGGATTGATGTCTGACAGGGTTCCCTGCTTCTCCGCTGTTTTCCTACAGTCTATTCTCAACACAGCCAGCAGAGCCATGCTGAAGGACACGTGTTGGATCACACCAACCTTCTGCTCAAAGCCCTCTCTTGGCACTCCCCTTCTCAGAGAGACTCAGATCATGGCATGTAGTGAGGCCCTGCACGAATCCCCTCCCTGCCCCCCACCCCAGCCTCTTTGACCTTCTCTTCTACTACTGTCTCTCTACTACTGCCGCCCAGCTCTGCTGGCTTCCTTGCTGTTCTTTGAACATGTCAGACACATTCTCACCTCAAGGTCTTTGCACCAGCTGATGCCTGTGCCTGGAGTGTGCTTCCCCACATGCCCAGATGGCTCACTTCCACACCTCTGAGCATTGGCTCCAGTGTCACTTTCTCAGTGAGGTCTCTTCTGACCACTGTATATCTAAATTGCAGTCTCACCCCTCCCATGCTCCACACTTCTTCCACCTTTCCCTGCTGTACTTTTCTTCTTCTACTTTTTACTCTGACACATAATTTCATTTTCTTATTTTATTTATTATCTCTCTCCCCCAAACTAGAATGTAAATTCCAGGAAGGCAGAGGTTTCTATCTGTCTTTTTTGTCTTCCCCATATACTGGCATGTCTGGCATAGGAAAAGCACTTAGTAAACATTTGTTAAATGAATTAACTATCTTTTCTCTACAAACTTGTTCCTCAAATTCTGCCAAACCTAAATTGAAACAAGCAGGTGTTGTATTTTGGTACCAGTCCTGGTAATGTGGATTAAATCCAAGAGCATTGATCCATATTTTTCTGGGGAATCTCACATTAGAAATAATGTGGCATCGTTTGGGTAAAAACTTTTGTGAAAGATTAAATATGACATGAGTAAGTTTAAGGAAGGTGATAAATGTGCTCAGACTGTATCTGGAGAATTAGATTTAGACTTAGATGCTACTCTTGAGAAGGCTATAGACAAATAAGAGCACATTCAGAGAGGAACAGTGGAGAGTGGTGCGGAGTCTCTGTCCCAGTCACACAAAGTGCAGGAACTGAGGATTATTGGTTTAGGGGAAGAGAAGACTTTTAGGGAACATAATTCTTTTTTTTCCAAAAAAGTCACATTTTTCCAGTTGAAAAATGTGTCTGCTGGGCACAGTGGCTTACGCCTATAATCCCAGCACTTTGGGAGGCTAAGGCGGGTGGGTCGCCTGAGTCCAGGAGTTCAAGATCAGCCTGGGCAACATGGCGAAATCTCATCTCTACAAAAAAAATAGCTGGGCATAGTATTGGCTACTTGGGAGGCTGAAGTGGGAGGATCACTTGAGTCTGGGAGGTCGAGGCTGCAGACAGCCATGATGGTACCACTGCACTCCAGCCTGGGTGATAGAGTGAGACCCTGCCTCAAAAAAAAAAAAAAAAAAAAAAAAAAAAAAGTATCATGTAGAAAGTCAAATATCTTGTTTGTATACCTAGAATCACCTCCTATTCCTGTGACCTCATCCATCACAAGCAGATCCAGCTTTTTTGGAACTTGAACATTAGTAAGGGGGACCCTCCTAAGAAAAAAAAAATCTAAGAATAAAATTATAAAGATATAAAGTTAGATACAGGCTTTGGAAGGCGCCTGTGCAAGAGAAGCGAGGGTTCCCGAAGCTTCGGCTCTAGTAGCTTCATAGGAAATCTACCACATTTAGATTTGTACAATAGCAAAACGGAATCCCTTCTAGCTCTCCAAGCATGCCATGTTTTCCTCTCCAAGCATGCCATGTTTTCCTCTCCCTCTACGGTTTTTGTATAAAGTGTTCCCTTTGTCTAGAACACCCTTTTCTCAACTTATCTACTTGGTAGTATTTATTCATCCTTCAAGCTCTAATCCAAAAACAGCCTCCTCTATGAGGCCTTACCCCAAGTTCCCGGAAGACAGAGTTGGGTAGAAAGTCTTTTCCTGTGCCCCACAGAACTTTGTGCATGTTTCCAGTACAACACTCAGCTTATTGTCTGATTAGTGTTGATCATTTTGTTGATGACTTTGTAGATCATTTTGCTGATGATTTTGTTTGTCTGTCTTCAGACTGTGTATCAGTCAGGTTGGGGTGCCGTAACAAGCTACTCCAAAAACCTCAGTTGCTTAAAGTGACAAAGGTTATTTCTTGTTCATACTGCATGTACATGGTGGGTCAGCTATTGTTCTTTTAGGACTCAGGCTAATAGAATAGCCGCCATCTGGAACATAACCAGTTGCAGGCCAAAGAATAAATAGTGAGGCAAAGCATATACTTTCTCCTAAAACTTTTGCCCTGGAAGTGACACATTTGTTCACGTTTCATTGGTTTCACCTAACTTCAGGTAGGCAGGGAAATCCAATGCATCCAGTGGAAAGCAAGGCCCAGAGCCCTGGTGGATAGCTTAATAACCACAACAGACTGTTAGCTTCTTGAGTTATAGGGCTAGCTAGCATCTTTTCAAAAATCCTTGTATACCCAGTGCCTAGCACATAGTAAGTCCTCAACTCTATTTGAGAGAAAAAACAAATTTAGCAAATAAAACTTGCCGGAAGGTTTTGTTGTTTTTGGTGCTTACTGCAAGGAACCATTTCAAACATCTTTCTAGTGTCAGTAGGTGCCAAGCTCCCTATATTTGGAGATGTTCAGGTGTAGGTGTTCATCCTAACCACCTGGTATTGGTACTTAAGGTAAAATTCATGCAGAGGTGAGTGGTTAGAATATATGATGTCTGAAGTCTCTTTAATTCTGAGGCCTTTGTATTTACATCACAATCACCTTCTGAGATTGAGAACAAATTAGTGTTTACTTGAGAGGTAATATCTAACTAGAGCAGGCTATTTCTGTTGGTGACTAGACAAAAATAAGAATTGTTTGAGGGGGAAGGCCGGGCGCGGTGGCTCACGCCTGTAATCCCAGCACTTTCGGAGGCCGAGGTGGGTGGATCACGAGGTCAGGAGATCCAGACCATCCTGGCTAACACAGTGAAACCGTGTCTCTACTTAAAATACAAAAAATTAGCCGGGCATGGTGGTGGATGCCTGTAGTCCCAGCTACTCGGGAGGCTGAGGCAGGAGAATGGCATGAACCTGGGAGGCGGAGCTTGCAGTGCTCTGAGATTGCGCCACTGCGCTCCAGCCTGGGTGACAGTTTGAGGGGGAGAAACAAGTGGAGATCTCTAGCCTTGAGCCCTTGGCTGATGACGGTGATTACTAAATGCACAAATTATTGTGACCCTTAAGTAACCAGAGGGCAAATTGAGGTCAGCTCTGGGCTTGACATTGCTTTGATGCTTGAGGATTTGCGGTTGGAATTAGACTTGAGTTCTTTGTAACTTTTTTGTTTTCGGCAGAAATCTGACAATTCCAACCAGCAGATCCACTTACTCGACTGCCAAGGTCCTGTTCACACACGTTCCTGAGGAGGGACAGTTTTCCACATGTTCTTTTTGTTATAGAGTCCTACTGACTTACCATGGTCTAATCACCAAGACTCACTTTAAAAGAGTTCTCTATTAATACATAAGAATAAGTAATACAGACTGTCTTCTGACAGTATAAAAGTGTTATAAGTATTAAGGATCATAACTGTCAAGCCTTTTACTATTTATTTATTTATTTATTTATTTAGAGATAGGGTCTTGCTCTGTTGCCCAGGCTGAAGTGCAGTAGCATAATCCCAGCTCACTGCAGCTGCGACCTCCCAGGCTTTAGCATTCATCCTGCCTCAGCTCCCAATTAGCTGTGACTACAAGCTTGCGTGCCACCATGCCAGCTAATTTTTAAATTTTTTTGTAGAGACGGAGTCTCCTTATGTTGCCCAGGCTGTTCTCAAACTCCTGGGCTCAAGTAATCCTCTCTCCCTGGCCGCCCAAAGTACTGGGATTACAGGTATGAGCCACTGGTCCAGCCTGTCTTGTCGTTTTTAGGAGACAGGGTCTTGCTCCGTTGCCCACATTGCTGGAATGCAATGACAGAACCATAGCTCTCACTTTAGCCTCAGATTCCTAGGCTCATGAGATCGTCCCATCTCAGCCTCCCAAGTAGCTGGGACTACACTGTCAAGCCTTTTTAAGGAACAAAACAAAACACTAGAATAATTCAGGTTGTAAAATCTTTGAACCCTCTGTAAGAAAAAAATGTCAAAATAGTTACAGGTAGTGGATTTATTGTTTAGTTGGTATTCAGAGTGAATATAGTCTAAAAGAGAACACTGAGTTTAGAATCAGAATATCTGGCTCTGCCAAAAATATGCTGTCTGTGACTGGTCATATCACCTCTCCTTTCTTGCTCAATAGCTCCTCAATGCTGCAGTGGTGGAAAGGCCAGTAATAACCAACTCAGGAGAGCATGGGGACAGATTGAGAGGGATATAGAAGTGCTTTGCAGGCTTTCGTGGACTTTGATGATGGAACTGAAGTGAAATCTGTTTTCTGTTCGGTCATGGAAACTTCCCAGAAAGCCAACTCATTTACTTAGGATTGGCCTGGGCAGCAGTAGGGTGGGTGGCTGCATCTGATTTTTGTTTCTAAGGTCAGTGTTTTCCAAAGGAAGGGAAGAGAAACATTTGAAACGATGTTTTTCAAAAATATAAATTTAAGCTTCATTTATGATACAAGATTTCTTTTTAAAATATCTCGAGCTTTTAATGTTTTTTTAATTATGAAAATGTCAAATGTACATAAGAGCATATATATGAGCCATATATATCCCAACCCAACTTGAACAATTGTAAGTTCATGGTCAAATTTATTTCATTTATGTCTACCCATCCCTCATTTTTTTTCAGGGGGGTTGGGTTTTCCTCCCAGTAAATCCTGTATAACAAATTATTTTACCCATAAATATTTGAGTGTGCATCACCAACTGATTAAGACTTTTGTGTGTAACATAACTGAAATACCATTATCATACATAGCAATATTAACAGTAATTCTTTAATGTCATTTACTGCCTCCTGTGGTAGATGGGCTCCAAAAAATGGAGATGCAACCCCAGCTTCATCTATGACAGGTAAAGAATAGCCCATTTTTTTAATCTATAGAGAACACTTAAAATCCCATAGGAAAATGGACAAAAGATAATTTTATACAAAATCATCAGTGGCATGTGAAAAGATATTCAGCCTTGTCCATAAAGAAATGTAGGTTCCAAATAATAGTAATTAGTGTTTTATATATCAAATTAACCAAGACTAAAAATAGCAAGAATATGCAGTGATAGTGAGTGCATCCTCAATTCTGTGGTGGTAACAGCGAAAATCAGTACAGTTTACTGGAAACACAATTTTGTATTTTGCTAACGATATTTTAAATGCCACTGCAATGCTACTTGCAAGAAATTCAGTATTTCAGAAATTCTCAAATATATAAAAATATGTGCAGGGGTGGTCACCGAGTCATTGTAATAGTTAAAAACCTGGAGAAATGTAAATGTCTCTTAAAAGGAGAATGGTTAAATAAATCATGATTCATCCATAACCTAGAATGCTGAAGTTGTTTAAAAGACTGAGGTAAACTAGAGATGGTGACATGGAAAGATATTGAAATTAAATAATTGTGAGATGAAAACTCAGAGGCAAAATAGGATGTAAAAACAATTCCATTTTTGGTTTTTTAAAAGAATTAATTTTAAAAATTTTTAAATTAAATTAATTTTTAGTAAGCTATGCCTGGGAAACATACCTGAAATCATATATACTCCACTGTTAACAATGGTTTATCTCTGGAGGTGAATAGGAAGGATTTTCACTTTTCTTTCTTTCTGAGAGAGAAATTTCCACTTAGAGCTTAATTTGAAACAAAGTAAAAAGGATCAATTTCAAAGTAAGTCTTTGTTGCTAGCAATAGATAGTGGAATGCTACCTATGGATTTTTATTTTGGAATGGGTTGAGGTTTATGTATGGTCTGTTATACACCATGACTAACTTTTGAATGCATTTCATGGTGTAGAATGTGAAGTCAATTACTATAGAATACTTAAGACTGTATTCATATCTGTCAGATCAACCTCATAATTAGTCACATTCTTTTTTTTTTTTTTTTTTTTTTTTTTTTTTTTTTTTTGAGACGGAGTCTTGCTTTGTTACCCAGGCTAGAGTGCAGTGGCCGGATCTCAGCTCACTGCAAGCTCCGCCTCCCAGGTTCACGCCATTCTCCTGCCTCAGCCTCCCACGTAGCTGGGACTACAGGCGCCTGCCACCTCGCCCGGCTAGTTTTTTGTATGTTTTTTAGTAGAGACGGCGTTTCACCGTGTTAGCCAGGATGGTCTCGATCTCCTGACCTTGTGATCCGCCCGTCTCGGCCTCTCAAAGTGCTGGGATTACAGGCTTGAGCCACCGCGCCCGGCCAATTAGTCACATTCTTTACACCCTTTTTCTTTTTCTACTTAATCTTTAGAGTACTATCTTAAAATCTCCCACTACAGTTATGTTTCTGTAATTCTGTCAGCTTCTACCATTATTTCCGTTTTTAATGATAAATCCTGGGTGATATGTTCAAGAGGACTGCAGGCTGACTATCATAACGCTTGGAAAGAGTCTGTCGAGAGTTGCTTTCTAAATATTTGAATTCCTTCATTGAATTCTTATTGTTCTTCCAGTTCATTCCTCAGAATTTTTTTAAGTTCCTAATTCAGTCCATAATTTAAAGCTAAATCCTTGAATATTTTTATCTAAAAAACTCACATATATATACTGCAGTGCTGAAATATACTGGCTATTGACTGTAGCTTTGCTAATTTAGTGAATTGAGCAAGTACCAATTCCCAAAGACAGATTTTTAAAGTTATGCACTCTTGTTTTTATTTTCCCATTTATGTATTTGTTTATTTTTTGAGACAGAGCCTTACTCTGTCGCCCAGGCTGGAGTGCAGTGGCGCAATTTTGGCTCACTGCAACCTCTGCCTCCTGGGTTCAAATGATTCTCCTGCCCCAGCCTCCCAGTAGCTGGGATTATAGGCATGTATCACCACTGCCTGGCTAATTTTTTGTGTTTTTAGTAGAGACAGGGTTTCACCATGTTGGTCAGGCTGGTCTCGAACTCCGGACCTCAAGTGATCCACTTGTCTCGGCCTCCCAAGTGCTGGGATTACAGGTGTGAGCCACTGCACTCAGCCCCATTTAAAAGATCCATTTACAAGGCAGAAGGTTTCAAGACGGGGCACGTAAAGGGTTGTACAAAGAATGACAAAATGCAAACGTCACCTGGCCTTTCCTTCTGAATCTGTTTTGACCACACCTTACATTTCTATCAGCTCACTTCACTAGGGCTTGACTTAGACAATAGCATGTTTCCACATGGTAGTGCCTCATTTATCAGACATGCTCCATGAGTGTCTTTTGGATGAATGATTTTCTAGATAATTAGAACTCTGCTATTTAAGCACCACTTTTAACCCCTTTAAAAATACATAACAAATAAACCCAAGCTTACCTAAATGGGTAATGTTGCTAAAAACAGCCACCTTAGTAAGCATCCAGGTGATGGGGATATGGGTGTTCATTGTCAATCTCTTTCAACTTTGCCATTTGTTTGAAATTTTTCTTAATAAATGCTGGGGGAAAGTATTACTTCAAGAGGTCTGTAGCCTTTGTTGCAACAATCTGGAGGTTTCTCAGAGAGCTTACTGTGTGGAGTGGTTAAAGTTGCAGGCTCTGGAGCAAGACTGCTTGGGTTCTTATTCAGCCTCTGTTGCGTCCTAGTTGTGTGCGCTTCAGGCAGTTACTGTACTTTTCTGAGCTTTGTGCTTCTTGTCTGTAAAACGAGAATGATTATAGTGCCTGTTCTTGGGTTTATTATGAGTGAAATGAGGGGATGTGTATAAAAGCACTTCCAACAGTATGAAACACTCAGTAAACACTAGCTGTGGCTGCCACTGCTGCCACTACTGCGTTTTTGTAATTGCCTGTAGTCAGTGGTCCACCTACCCAGAACATGGTTAGCGGTGGTACCCTCCTTGGTCATTTATTCGAATGATAATTTAGGGCTAATTTGAGACTTAATTTTAATTTTTTTAAGAGACAAGGTCATGCTCTGTCATCCAGGCTGGAGTGTAGTGGCATGATCCTTGTTTACTGTAGCTCTGAACTCTTGGGCTCAGGTGATCCTCCCACCTCAGCCTTCTGAGTAGCTGAGACTACAGGCACACACCATTGTTCCTGACGAATTTTTTAAAATTTTTTTTGTAGAGATGGGATCTTCCTGTGTTGCCCAGGCTAATCTCGAACTCCTGGCCTCAAATGATCCTCTACATTGGCTTCCCAAAGTGCTGGGATTACAGACGTGAGCTGCTGTGCCTGGCCAAGACTTAATTTTGGGACCATTGCCAAAAATCAAATCCATCTTCATGTTTTCCACTTCTCAGCCTTAGTAAGTAACATATCAGGAACACTATTTACCTTTTCCTCAGTGAAACCTAGTCCCCATTACAAATAGTACTTCTGGCCCTGTGCCTGGGGTGCTTGCGTTGTGTTGCTAGGGCTCTGCAATTAGCTTCTCCTGATGCTGCCTGGCCCTCTGGTATGCTCATGCTCTTTTTCCTTTGTGTTGGTGCTACTTCCAGATAGTAGGTCTGCATCTCTCTTCCCTCTCCTCTGGCAAACCTAATGTTCACAGGCACTGCCATTCAGCTTTTCTAGGGCCGCAGTAAATATTTCCAAGGTGAGTCAGGAAGTAGCACAAGAATGGTGTCATCTGTATTGAAACCTTAGAAATGTAAATGCTGACCCTCTTCTATAGAACGGAGTGCTATAATTTGCTGTCCTCTACCTTTCTTGGTTTCGATGTCCTTCCTGAGGTTTTTATCATATTCACAGTTGTGCAGCCATCCCCACTATCTAATTTCAGAACATTTTCATCGCCCAGTGACTCATTAGCAGCCACTCCCCCTTCTCCCCTACCCTCGGTCCCTGGCAACCACTAATCTACTATCAGCCTCTATGGTTATGCCTCTTCTGGACATTTCATATAAATGGGAATCATACAGTATGTGACATTTTGTGTCTGACTTCTTTCACTTAGCATCAGGATTATCCATGTTGCAGCATGCATCAGAACTTCATTCTTTTTTATGGCTGAAGAATCCATGGTATGGATATATCATATTTTACTTACCCATTCACCAGCTGATAGACATTTGGGTTGTTTCTACCTTTTGGCCATTATTTGAATAATGCTGCTATGAACATTTGTGTACATATTTTAGGGTGGACATGTTTTTATTTATCCTGTGTACATACCTAGGAATTAAATTGCTGGATTTTTTTTTTTTTTTTGAGACAGAGTTTAGCTCTTGTTGCCCAGGCCGGAGTGCAATGGTGTGATCTTGGCTCACCGCAACCTCCGCCTCCCAGGTTCGAGCAATTCTCCTGCCTCAGCCTCCTGAGTAGCTGGGATTACAGGCTTGCACCACCATGCCTGGCTAATTTAGCATTTTTAGTAGAGACGGGGTTTCTCCATGTTGGTCAGGCTGGTCTTGAACTCCTGACCTCAGGTGATCCACCTGCCTTGGCCTCCCAAAGTGCTGGGATTACAGGTGGGAGCCACTGTGCCCAGCCAAATTGCTGGATCTTATGGCAACTCTGTGTTTAACATTTTGAGGAACTGCCAAACAGTTTTCCAGAGTAGCTACACCATTTCACATTTTCATCAGCAATGCATGAGGGCTCCAGTTTCTCTGCATCCTCACTTATACTTGTTATCTGTCACTATAATTACAGCCATCTTGGTGGGCATGAAGTGGTATCTCATTGTGGTTTTGATTTGTGTTTTCCTAATAACGAATGATGTTGAGCACTTTATGTGCTTACTGGCCATTTTTATATTTTCTTTGGAGAAATGTCTATTCAAATCCTTTACCCATTTAAAAATGATCTTTCTATGGTTGAGTTGTAAGAGTTCTTTATGTAATCTGGATATACTTTACCAGATACATGATTTGCAAATCTTTTCTTTCTGTGGTTTGTCTGTCTTTTCACTTTCTTGATGGTAACCTTTGAAGAACACAAGTTTTTAATTTTGATGACATCCAGTTTATCTGTTTTTTTCTTTTGTCATTTGTGCTTTCAGATATTCTACTTGATGTCTTCCATAACTTGTCTGAAAATCTGATTTGCTCACTGGGTCCATAACTGTATTATTCTTAGTTTCCCTGATTTGGGATCATAAAGCACTTGATTTAAAATGTTTGCCAATGATATATATAAAGGAGCTTAGAAATGTTGATGCTCTTTGAGATGGTAAGCCCATTCCTGTGCACTTAACCTCAGGAAATTCCGTGATAGAAGAAAAACATCCTGTATGCCCAGAGATGTTCATTTCACTGTCACCCATGAGATTGGCATGCTTTTCAACAGCAGGGGTGGATAAGTCAAACCCATTGTGGTACATTATTAGGTAGCTATTAAATGTAGTAATTATGAAGCTTGTGTAACAAAAACGTTTATAACATGTTTGGTGAAAAAAGCACAAGTGTGTGCTCACTGTGATAAAAATATGTATAAAATATCTAGACTAAATGAGAAGGTATACAAAGTTACAGATTTATTAAATTTTATTTAAATTACATTTTATCTTTATAATTAAAAATTAAGTAAAAAATGTGTGCATATTTCAAATTGGTGGGGGAAGGGATGACAAGTTAGAGTGGGTTTATGTTTACCCTCCCCTTCAGATTTTTAAAAATTATTTTCATTATCATGATTGTGAAAGTTAGGTTTATAAATCTAAAAAAAAAATAGCCGTGTTTGTTTACTGAGAATTTAAGTAGAGATATTTTAATTTTCTTTACATTTTTATATCAAATCCAAATACTGATAACTTGATTTTAGTATTAGAGTTACTATTGTTTTGGTCATTAGAGCATTATAATTTGCTAAAATGAAAAGTAATAATGATGATTGTCATTATATATTAGTAATAGGGCTCACAGAAGCCCTTTTCTCATGGCATTCTGTGAAACAAATTATTATTATTATTATTATTTTCTTTTTGAGGTATCAACTCTTTAATTTAGGTCTTTTATATATAAAACCATTGATTTTGTTTTCAGGTTAGTTTTCTGCCTTAGCTGTTTTCTTTCTTAGCATTTTAAAAGTGTGAAGTCAATCTGTTTTATTAAAAGTTCAATACATCTAAATTCACAAGTAAGAGATGTTATGTAATGTCTGGATAGTGTAATGATTATTTGTTTCTGGTTTCCTCTTCTTTCTCCTTTCCTTTCTTTTTAAAAAATACTTAAAAGCATATGTGAAGATTACTTACAATTCTTTTTTGTTATTATACCTTAAGTTCTAGGGTACATATGCACAACGTGCAGGTTTGTTACATTCGTATACATGTGCCATGTTGGTGTGCTGCACCCATTAACTTGTCATTTACATTAGATATATCTCCTAATGCTATCCCTCCCCCCACGCCACGACAGGCCCCGGTGTGTGATGTTCCCCCACCCTGTGTCCAGGTGTTCTCATTGTTCAGTTCCCACCTATGAGTGAGAACATGCGGTGTTTGGTTTTCTGTCCTTGTGATAGTTTGCTCAGAATGATAGTTTCTAGTTTCATCCATGTCCCTACAAAGGACATGAACTCACTCTTTTTATGGCTGCATAGTATTCCATGGTGTATATGTGCCACATTTTCTTAATTCAGTCTGTCACTGATGGACATTTGGGTTGATTCCAAGTCTTTGCTATTGTGAATAGTGCTGCAGTAAACATACGTGTGCATGTATCTTTATAGCAGCATGATGTATAATCCTTTGGGTATATGCCCAGTAATGGGATGGCTGGGTCAAATGGTATTTCTAATTCTAGATCCTTGAGGAATCACCACACTGTCTTCCCCAATGGTTGAACTAGTTTACAGTCCCACCAACAGTGTAAAAGTGTTCCTATTTCTCCACATCCTCTCCAGCACTCTCTCCACATCCTCTCCAGTACATCCTTTCCTGACTTTTTAATGATTGCCATTCTAACTGGTGTGAGATGGTATCTCATTGTGGTTTTGATTTGCATTTCTCTGACCAGTGATGAGCATTTTTTCATGTGTCTGTTGGCTGTTTAAATGTCTTCTTTTGAGAAGTGTCTGTTCATATCCTTTGCCCAGTTTTTGATGGGGTCGTTTGATTTTTTCTTGTAAATTTGTGTAAGATTTTTGTAGATTCTGGATATTAGCCCTTTGTTAGATGGGTAGATTGTAAAAATGTTCTCCCATTCTGTAGGTTGCCTGTTCACTCTGATTGTGGTTTCTTTTGCTGTGCAGAAGCTCTTTAGTTTAATTAGATCCCATTTGTCAATTTTGGCTTTTGTTGCCATTGCTTTTGGTGTTTTAGTCATGAAGTCCTTGCCCATGCCTATGGCCTGAATGGTATTGCCTAGGTTTTTTTCTAGGATTTTTATGGTTTTTGGTCTAACATTTAAGTCTTTAATCCATCTTGAATTAATTTTTGTATAAGGTGTAAGGAAGGGATCTAGTTTCAACTTTCTACATATGGCTAGCCAGTTTTCCCAGTACCATTTATTAAATAGGGAATCCTTTCCCCATTTCTTGTTTTTGTCAGATTTGTCAAAGATCAGATGGTTGTAGATGTGTGGTATTATTTCTGAGGGCTCTATTCTGTTCCATTGGTCTGTATCTCTGTTTTGGTACCAGTACCATGCTGTTTTGGTTATTGTAGCCTTGTAGTTTAGTTTGAAGTCAGGTAGTGTGATGCCTCCAGCTTTGTTCTTTTTGCTTAGGATTGTCTTGGCAATATGGGCTCTCTTTTGGTTCCATATGACCTTTAAAGTAGTTTTTTCCAATTCTGTGAAGAAAGTCACTGGTAGCTTGATGGGAATGGCATTGAATCTATAAATTACCTTGGGCAGTATGGCCATTTTCAGTATTGATTTTTCCTATCCATGAGCATGGAATGTTCTTCCATTTGTGTGTGTCCTCTTTGATTTTGCTGAGCAGTGGTTTGTAGTTCTTCTTGAAGAGGTCCTTCACATCCCTTGTAAGTTGGATTCCTAGGTATTTTATTCTCTTTGAAGCAATTGTGAATGGGAGTTCACTCATGATTTGGCTGTCTGTTATTGGTATATAGGAATGCTTGTGATTTTTGCACATTGATTGTGTATCCTGAGACTTTGCTGAAGTTGCTTATCAGCTTAAGGAGATTTTGGGCTGAGACAATGGGGTTTTCTAAATATACAATCATGTTGTCATCTGCAAACAGGGACAATTTGACTTCCTCTTTTCCTAATTGAATAGCCTTTATTTCTTTCTCTTGCCTGATTGCCCTGGCCAGAACTTCCAACACTGTTTTGAATAGGCGTGGTGAGAGAGGGCATCCCTGTCTTGTGCCAGTTTTCAAAGGGAATGCTTCCAGTTTTTGCCCATTCAGTATGATATTGGCTGTGGGTTTGTCATAAATAGCTCTTACTATTTTGAGAGATGTCCCATCAATACCTAGTTTATTGAGAGTTTTTAGCATGAAGGGCTGTTGAATTTTGTCAAAGGCCTTTTCTGCATCTATTGAGATAATCATGTGGTTTTTTTCTTTGGTTCTGTTTATATGATGGATTACGTTTATTGATTTGCGTATGTTGAACCAGCCTTGCATCCCAGGGATGAAGCCAACTTGGTCATGGTGGATAAGCTTTTTGATGTGCTGCTGGATTCAGTTTGCCAGTATTTTATTGAGGATTTTTGCATCGATGTTCATCAGGGATATTGGTCTAAAATTCTTTTTTTGTTGTGTCTCTGCCAGGCTTTGGTATCAGGATGATGTTGGCCTCATAAAATGAGTTAGGGAGGATTCCCTCTTTTTCTATTGATTGGAATAATTTCAGAAGGAATGGTCCCAGCTCCTCTTTGTACCTCTGGTAGAATTTGGCTATGAATCCATCTAGTCCTGGACTTTTTTTGGTTGGTAGGCTATTATTGCCTCAATTTCAGAACCTATTATTGGTCTATTCAGGGATTCAAATTCTTCCTGGTTTAGTCTTTGGAGGGTGTATGTGTCCAGGTTTTTATCCATTTCTTCTAGATTTTCTAGTTTATTTGCATAGAGGTGTTTATAGTATTCTCTGATGGTAGTTTGTATTTCTGTGGGATTGGTGGTGATATTCCCTTTATCCTTTTTTATTGCGTCTATTTGATTCTTCTCTCTTTTCTTCTTTCTTAGTCTTGCTAATGGTCTATCAATTTTGATCTTTTCAAAAAACCAGCTCCTGGATTCATTGATTTTTTGAAGGGCTTTTTGTGCCTCTATCTCCTTCAGTTCTGCTCTGATCTTAGTTATTTCTTGTCTTCTGCTAGCTTTTGAATGTATTTGCTCTTGCTTCTCTAGTTCTTTTAATTGCCATGTTAGGGTGTCAATTTTAGATCTTTTCTGCTTTTTCTTGTGTCCATTTAGTGCTATAAATTACCCTCTACACACTGCTTTAAATGTGTCCCAGAGATTCTGGTATGTTGTGTTTTTGTTCTCATTGGTTTCAAAGAACATCTATTTCTGCTTTCATTTCGTTACGTACCCAGTAGTCATTCAGGAGCAGGTTGTTCAGTTTCCATATAGTTGAGTGGTTTTGAGTGAGTTTCTTAATCCTGAGTTCTAATGTGATTGCACTGTGGTCTGAGAGACAGTTTGTTATAATTTCTGTTCTTTTACATTTGCTGAGGAGTGCTTTACTTCCAACTATGTGGTCAATTTTGGAATAAGTGTGATGTGGTGCTGAGAAGAATGTATATTCTGTTGATTTGGGGTGGAGAGTTCTGTAGATGTCTGTTAGGTCCGCTTGGTGCAGAGCTGAGTTCAATTCCTGGATATCTTTGTTAACTTTCTGTCTCGTTGATATGTCTAATGTTGACAGTGGGGTGTTAAAGTCTCCCATTATTATTGTGTGGGAATCTAAGTCTCTTTGTAGGTCTCTAAGGACTTGCTTTATGAATCTGGGTGCTCCTGTATTGGATTCTTATATATTTAGGATAGTTAGCTCTTCTTGTTGAATTGATCCCTTTACCATTATGTAATGGCCTTCTTTGTCTCTCTTGATCTCTGTTGGTTTAAAGTCTGTTTTATCAGAGACTAGTATTGCAACCCCTGCTTTTGTTTGTTTTCCATTTGCTTGGTAGATCTTCCTCCATCCCTTTATTTTGAGCCTATATGGGTCTCCGCATGTGAGATGGGTCTCCTGAATACAGCACACTGATGGGTCTTGACTCTTTATCCAATTTGCCAGTCTGTGTCTTTTAATTGGAGCATTTAGCCCATTTACATTTAAGGTTAATATTGTTATGTGTGAATTTGGTCCTGTCATTAGGATGTTAGCTGGTTATTTTGCTCATTAGTTGATGCAATTTCTTCCTAGCATTGATGATCTTTACAATTTGGCATGTTTTTGCAGTGGCTGGTACCAGTTATTCCTTTCCATGTTTAGTGCTTCCTTCAGGAGCTCTTGTAAGGCAGACCTGGTGGTGACAAAATCTCTCAGCATTTGCTTGTCTGTAAAGGATTTTATTTCTCCTTCACTTATGAAGCTTAGTTTGGCTGGATATGAAATTCTGGGTGGAAAATTATTTTCTTGAAGAATGTTGAATATTGGCCCCCACTCTCTTCTGGCTTGTAGAGTTTCTGCCAAGAGATCTGCTGTTAGTCTTATGGGCTTCCCTTTGTGGGTAACGTGACCTTTTTCTCTGGCTGCCCTTAACATTTTTTCCTTCATTTCAACTTTGGTGAATCTGACAATTACGTGTCTTGGAGTTGCTCTTCTCGAGGAGTATCTTAGTGATGTTCTTTGTATTTCCTGAATTTGAATGTTGGCCTGCCTTGCTAGGTTGGGGAAGTTCTCCTGGATAATATCCTGCAGAATGTTTCCCAACTTGGTTCCATTCTCCCCATCACTTTCAGGTACACCAGTCAGATGTAGATTTGGTCTTTTCTCCGTATTTCTTGGAGGCTTTGGAGGCTTTGTTCATTTCTTTTTACTCTTATTTCTCTAGACTTCTCTTCTTGCTTCATTTCATTCATTTGATCTTCAATCAGTGATACCCTTTCTTCCACTTGATCAAATCGGCTACTGACGCTTGTGCATGCATCACATAGTTCTCGTGCCATGGTTTTCAGCTCCATCAGGTCACTTAAGGACTTCTCTACACTGTTTATTCTAGTTATCCATTCATCTAATCTTTTTTCAAAGTTTTTAGCGTCTTTGCGATGGGTTCAAAAATCCTCCTTTAGCTTGGAGAAGTTTGTTATTACCAATCGTCTGAAGCCTTCTTCTCTCAACTCGTTAAAGTTATTCTCCATCCAGCTTTGTCCTGTTGCTGGTGAGGAGCTGTGTTCCTTTGGAAGAGAAGAGGCACTCTGATTTTTAGAATTTTCAGCTTTTCTGCTCTGGTTTCTCCCCATCTTTGTGGTTTTATCTACCTTTGGTCTTTTATGATGGTAGCGTACAGATGGGGTTTTGGTGTGGATGTCCTTTCTGTTTGTTAGTTTTCCTTCTAACAGTCAGGACCCTCAGCTGCAGGTCTGTTGGAGTTTGCTAGAGGTCCACTCCAGACCTGTTTGCCTGGGTATCACCAGTGGAGGCTGCAGAACAGCAAATATTGCAGAATGGCAGATGTTGCTGTCTGATCCTCCCTCTGAAAGCTTCGTCTCAGAGGGGCACCTGGCTGTATGAGGTGTCAGTCGGCCCCTACTGGGAGATGCCTCCTAGTTAGGCTACTTGGGGGTCAGGGACCCACTTGAGGAGGCAGTCTGTCCGTTCTCAGATCTCAAACTCCATGCTGGGAGAACCACCACTCTTTTCAAAGCTGTCAGACAGGGACATTTAAGTCTGCAGAAATTTCTGCTGCCTTTTGTTCAGCTATGCCCTGCCAGAGGTGGAGTCTACAGACATAGGCAGGCCTCCTTGAGCTGCAGTGGGCTCCACCCAGCTCAAGCTTCCCGGCTGCTTTGTTTACTTACTCAAGCCTCAGCAATGGTGGATGCCCCTCCCCTAGCCTCGCTGCCACCTTGCAGTTCGATCTCAGACTGCTGTGCTAGCAGTGAGCAAGGCTCTGTGGGCTTGGGACCCTCCGAGCCAGGTGCGGGTATAATCTCCTGGTGTGCCGTTTGCTAAGGCCGTTGGAAAAGTGCAGTATTAGGGTGGGAGTGTCCTGATTTTCCAGGTACCATCTGTCACAGCCTCCTTTTCCTAGGAGAGGGAATTCCCCAACTCCTTGTGCTTCCTGGTTGAGGCGATGCCCCGCCCTGCTCTGTGGGCTGCACCCACTCTCTGACAAGCCCCAGTGAGATGAACCTGGTACCTCAGTTAGAAATGCAGAAATCACCCGTCTTCTGCATCGTTCACGCTGGGAGCTGCAGACTGAAGCTGTTCCTGTTCGGCCATCTTGGAATCTCCCTGTGAAACAATTATTACAATTACTTTATACATAAGTAAATGAATCAACTCAGCTTTTGAAATAAGTTTCAAAGAGGGCTTAGCATAGTGGCTCATGCCTGTATTTCCAGCACTTAGGAAGGCCAAGGTGGGAGGATTATTTGAGCCCAGGAGTTCAAGACCAGCCTGGGCAATGTGGTGAGAGACCCTCACTACTACTATTTTTTGTCTCTACAAAAAATAAAAAACTAGACAGTTGTGTTGGCACATGCCTGTAATCCCAGCTACTCGAGAGGCTGAGGCAGGAGGATCACTTGAGTCCAGGAGGTCAAGGCTGCAGTGAGCCATAATCGCACCATTGCACTCCAGCTTTGGCAACAGAGGGAGACTTTGTTTGAAAAAGTAAAATAAAATGAAATATGTTTCAAAGAGCTCAGAGATGTAATAGTTTTTTATGAAACAATAAAGGTACCCAAAAAAATAATGAAGAAAAAGCACAGTTACAAGGTCGGGCACTCAAGGTGAGACCACACTTTGAGTTCTTGTACACAGATGGAGAATGTACAGCTTGCTGGGCCACAAAGTGGTTCTGTGGATTCCCTGACCCTCTGACCTTTGGTTTCATCTGAGTAACAATGGTCTGGGGTATGTACAGCCAGTAACTGTAAGGTGATCGCTTTTCTGTGGCCTAGAATAAGTGTGGCAGGCAAGGAAAGGCCACAGAGGCCTGGCTCTTACAGCAGCCAGTCTTCCCAGGCACCCCCGCCCACCCCCCCCCCTTCCGTTCACACACTGCAGCTAACTTGGTCCCTGGGCCTGGCTTGGAAGAGACAGAGGCGTCATCTTGTTCTCATCTGTGGGAAGGCTATGAAAAGAAAAACCCATGTTGGCCCAAAATGTAAACAAGAATTACACTAGGATCTTTTGTTCTCACTCTGACATGGTCAGAATTAATTTGGAGGTCCAAAAAGAGTGTGTTTTTGTTTTTTAATCTGAGTTACTTAATGCAACGATATGTAGTGGGTGGTGGGAATGAAACAAAAATACCTTGCTTAAGTCTATCAGTTGGTATTGGACCATCCCCAGGTCATTCTTCAGGGTCCAGTTTTTGTCATTAGGGGGTTCCTAACTCAGACTTCTCATCCAAGTTGCTGATTGAACTTACTGTGAAAACACCTAGATGGTAGAAGGCAAGCAGTGGAATGTCTCTGGGTATCTGAGAAATATACAGAAAGCATTTAAGAGAATTTAATCATTTTTTTCTCCCTTTCCTTAGATTGAATAGGGAAAACCTGCTTTCTGCAAACAACTGAAAAAGCTGCACTTACAAACTGTTTCTTTGGCCCTCATCGAGAAGCTGGAACTTGTATTGTGAGGCCCCTGATGGGACAAGCTCTCAACTGCTGATCACCCAGTGATTGTCACCATGGCCAGCAAGAGGAAATCCACCACACCATGCATGATCCCAGTGAAGACGGTGGTGGTGCAGGATGCCAGCATGGAGGCCCAGCCCGCTGAGACCTTGCCTGAAGGACCCCAGCAGGATCTGCCCCCAGAAGCACCTGTTGCCAGCAGTGAGGCAGCGCAGAACCCCAGCAGTACTGATGGCTCTACACTGGCCAATGGGCATCGGAGCACTTTAGATGGCTATTTGTATTCCTGTAAATACTGTGATTTCAGATCCCATGATATGACTCAGTTTGTGGGACATATGAACTCAGAGCACACAGACTTTAATAAAGACCCAACTTTTGTATGCAGTGGGTGCAGTTTTCTGGCAAAAAGCCCTGAGGGGCTTTCCTTGCACAATGCCACGTGTCACTCCGGGGAAGCCAGCTTTGTGTGGAATGTGGCCAAGCCAGACAATCATGTGGTTGTGGAGCAGAGCGTCCCTGAGAGCACCAGCACTCCTGACTTAGCAGGTGAGCCCAGTGCCGAAGGGGCCGATGGACAGGCAGAAATCATCATTACCAAAACTCCAATCATGAAGATAATGAAAGGCAAAGCTGAAGCCAAAAAAATTCATACACTCAAGGAGAATGTCCCTAGCCAGCCTGTGGGTGAGGCCTTACCAAAGCTGTCGACTGGAGAAATGGAGGTGAGAGAGGGGGACCATTCCTTCATCAATGGGGCAGTTCCAGTCAGCCAGGCATCTGCCAGCTCTGCAAAAAACCCCCATGCTGCCAACGGGCCCCTGATAGGAACAGTGCCAGTTTTGCCAGCTGGCATAGCACAGTTCCTCTCGCTCCAGCAGCAGCCCCCAGTGCATACCCAACACCATGCCCACCAGCCACTGCCCACAGCCAAGGCCCTTCCCAAAGTGATGATCCCCCTGAGTAGCATTCCAACGTACAATGCAGCCATGGACTCTAACAGCTTCCTGAAGAACTCCTTCCACAAGTTCCCCTACCCCACCAAAGCCGAGCTCTGCTATTTGACTGTGGTGACCAAGTATCCAGAAGAACAGCTCAAGATCTGGTTCACAGCCCAAAGGCTGAAGCAGGGGATCAGCTGGTCCCCTGAGGAGATTGAGGATGCCCGGAAAAAGATGTTCAATACAGTCATCCAGTCTGTGCCTCAGCCCACAATTACGGTTCTAAATACCCCACTCGTCGCCAGTGCTGGCAATGTACAGCATCTCATCCAGGCCGCTCTCCCAGGTCATGTTGTGGGGCAGCCAGAGGGTACAGGAGGGGGACTTCTGGTCACTCAGCCATTGATGGCCAATGGGTTGCAAGCAACAAGTTCCTCTCTCCCCCTCACGGTAACATCTGTGCCCAAGCAGCCAGGTGTGGCACCCATTAACACTGTGTGTTCAAATACAACGTCAGCTGTGAAGGTGGTCAATGCGGCCCAGTCGCTCCTCACGGCCTGTCCCAGTATAACTTCCCAAGCCTTCCTTGATGCTAGCATCTACAAAAACAAGAAATCTCATGAACAGCTGTCAGCTCTGAAAGGGAGCTTCTGTCGGAACCAGTTCCCAGGGCAGAGCGAAGTTGAGCATCTCACCAAAGTGACGGGCCTCAGTACCAGAGAGGTACGGAAATGGTTCAGTGACCGTAGATACCACTGCCGGAACTTGAAGGGCTCCAGAGTGACGATGCCTGGAGATCACAGCTCCATGATCATTGACTCTGTACCAGAGGTGTCCTTCTCCCCATCGTCCAAGGTCCCTGAGGTAACCTGCGTCCCGACAACAGCCACACTAGCAACCCACCCTTCTGCCAAACGACAATCTTGGCACCAGACTCCTGACTTCACACCAACCAAATACAAGGAGCGAGCCCCTGAGCAGCTCAGAGCCCTGGAGAGCAGTTTTGCACAAAACCCTCTTCCTCTTGATGAGGAACTGGACCGCCTGAGAAGTGAAACCAAAATGACCCGACGAGAAATTGATAGCTGGTTTTCAGAGAGACGGAAAAAAGTGAATGCTGAGGAGACCAAGAAGGCCGAGGAGAATGCCTCTCAGGAAGAAGAGGAGGCTGTTGAGGATGAGGGTGGAGAAGAGGATTTGGCCAGTGAGCTAAGGGTATCTGGTGAAAATGGCTCTCTGGAAATGCCCAGCAGTCATATCTTGGCAGAGCGCAAAGTCAGCCCCATTAAAATCAACCTGAAGAACCTGCGGGTCACTGAAGCCAATGGCAGGAATGAGATTCCAGGGCTGGGTGCCTGTGACCCTGAGGATGATGGGTCAAACAAACTGGCAGAGCAGCTCCCAGGCAAAGTGAGCTGCAAAAAGACTGCCCAGCAGCGGCACTTGCTGCGGCAGCTCTTTGTCCAGACACAGTGGCCGAGCAACCAGGACTATGACTCCATCATGGCCCAGACAGGTCTGCCGCGGCCGGAGGTGGTGCGCTGGTTTGGAGACAGCAGGTACGCATTGAAGAATGGCCAACTCAAGTGGTACGAAGACTATAAGCGAGGCAACTTTCCACCAGGTCTACTGGTAATTGCCCCTGGCAACCGGGAGCTCCTGCAGGACTATTACATAACACACAAGATGCTGTATGAAGAGGACCTGCAGAACCTCTGTGACAAGACTCAGATGAGCTCCCAGCAGGTCAAGCAGTGGTTTGCTGAGAAAATGGGGGAGGAGACCAGAGCCGTGGCAGACACAGGCAGTGAGGACCAGGGCCCTGGTACTGGTGAGCTCACAGCAGTTCACAAAGGGATGGGTGACACCTATTCAGAGGTGTCTGAGAACAGTGAATCGTGGGAGCCCAGTGTCCCTGAGGCCAGCTCAGAGCCCTTTGACACATCGAGTCCCCAGGCTGGACGTCAGCTCGGTAAGGAGTCCACAGGGGTCATGGCTATCCTATGTGGGTAAGGGGCGGATGCACTTATGGTTGGGCGCTGAATTTACTGCACAGGGTCATCTGCTGTCTCTAAGACTGCCTGGCAGCAGCATTAACTGCCTGGCTGCTTCAGAGGACAACTAGCAGCAGGAGCCATAGGAACATAATATGATAAATGGTTGAGAGCTGTTTTTTGTTTCATGTGTTTTTAAAAACCTGCACAGGGGAAGGAACATGGTGACCCTAAAGGGTCCAAGCTTTTTTAGCCATTTCTTAGCAATAGGAAGCAGGTCAAAACATCCTCTGAGTCAGGCAGATCCACAGCCACTGGGTAGGAGAGAGCAATAGGACATGAATTGAAATTCAGCTCAAATTGATGAACAAAAGGAAAGAGAGCCTTTAATTGTCCTTAGATACATAATGTGCTTTTTTCCAATGATGAAAGTCTTGTGTTTCTCTCATTATTCCTGATGTAGAAGAAATGTTTATTATAATGGGAAATCACCTTCCTTCTTTGACACATATGGAATCAAAAGCTTGAATTTTGTTCCTCAGTTTCTCTAGATCATACTCAAAAGCAAAATGTATTATAGAAGGTTATTTTTATTTAAGACATAGTTTTGAAGCCACAGACAAGTCATGTTATTACGTGTTGATTTTCTAGGTTCCTGGTCACTGAGTTCCCAGCCTCTCCCTTCCCTCCTTACCCTTTGACATTTGTGTTCTCATTAGAGACCCCATCAGAGGGCAGCCAGAAGCTCAGGTGAGAGCCAGGAGGGCGGAGTGTTGTAGAAGCTGAAGGGATTGGGGGTTCCAAAATGGCAGCGTTGCTAGTTGAGTTGGCAATGGTGGGAGGGGGTACAGGAGACAGTATCTGTGGTGTTGGGCAATGTGATGGTTCCCTAGTGACTTTGGCATGAGCTGCCTCAGTGTGGGGCCTTGTGTTTGGCACCTCATCCCCAGGGCCAACTGTCGTGCCCTATCCCTCAGAAATCCCACAGAATTTCCTGGATGGTGTTCCATTGTTTCCATACAATAGCCAACGATTGTTGTTTGTTTATTTTGGCCTGGCAAATCCCAGCTCCTCCACCTCAGTTGCTTTCTACTTAGGATGTCTTAAAAAGGACAAAATTCTTTTTCTTTCTCTGAATATTTTAAATTCATTTGAACACAACAATTTGAAACATAGTTATGCTGTTATTTCTTTACTCAGTTAAGGAAAAAGAGACTTCCTTGTTGGCCCATAATTTGGTGGGGTGGTGGGGGCAGGGAGTACCACGTCATCCATCGGTTTAGCATTTGCAGAAAGCCTATTCTTCTCATGTTCACATACTAAGGCAAAATCCGGTTCCACAAAGCCCACAGTGAGAGCAAACACCTGGTGGAGCCTAAAGTCACTAGTCAGCAGTTAGGGTTGGAGTACACAGGGCCACTGGCTCCCTTATGGCCTCCTCCAACTCCAGACATGTTTTCAGTAGGGCAAGAGTACAACAAAACACTCCCCTCCTTTGGGGCCCACAGCTCACAGCCTGCTTTATAAAGTAGCTGGTGGCACACCCTGGAGTCAGAACAACAGGTTTTTACAGCTGGTTTGACCTTTTTATAATGCAGAGCAGGTAGTCTCTCCTGCAAGTCTTGTCCAAGTTGCTAAGTTGGCCATTATGTTATACCCAGCTCTATGCTTCTTGTGATATACCAGTAGGCCAGGGTGTCATGCTCAAGAGAGATGAGGATGTTTGAACAAGTTTATTACAAAAGCTTACATGGAGAATGATGTTATGGAAGATGTTATGGCAGTAGCAGCACCAGGAATCCTTTCCTCCACCAAAACAATTGAACTGGCAGTAAATGTCTCAAGCAACTGTTTTGGGACTCAGAAGTCTAGTTGAACACTTGCAACATCCAGGGAAGAGCTTGATAGAGAGGCTTATAAATTTTGATGGGTTTTTTTTTTGTTTCACATAGCAGCATCCCCAAGCTCTGCAGTAGGCAACTGTGGAAAATGTTCCTGGTGCAGACTGTTGGTGCCAGGGTGGGCAATAACAACTTTGTCCTCCAAAAGTCAAGTTTTTGTGGCCAGGTGTGGTGGCTCATAACTGTAATCCCAGCACTTTGGGAGGCTGAGGTGGGTGGATCACTTGAGGTCAGGAGTTTGAGATTAGCCTGGCCAACATGGTAAAACCCCGTCTCTATTAAAAATACAAAAATTATCCAGGCATGGTGGTGAGTGCCTATAATCCCAGTTATTTGTGAGGCTGAGGCAAGAGAATCACTTGAACCTGGGAGGCAGAAGTTGCAGTGAGCCAAGATGACACCACTGCATTCTAGTCTGGGCAACAGAGTGAGGCTCCATCTCAAAAAAACATATTTTTTATATATATATATAGTTTTTATGTTTTGATTGCTGATTACTGCATTTAATCACTGAGGGGGCCAGTGCAGAGGCTGATCATTGTCTCAGCTCCCTTGGGCAGAAGGAGCTTTCTAGCCACAAGGGGTTTTAAAGAGACAGTACCTTTTTTTTTCTTTATTCCTCCTTTTGGCAAGCCAGATATTTAAGGAAATCTTAGGTCACTGGTTAACCACAGAGATATCACAACAGAAACTTCACTGACCCCATACCGCAAAGAATACACACTTCACAGAAATAGTTGGAAAAGTCACAAATAGTTGGCTCTAGCCCTCAATAAACAAAAATCAACAATCTCTGAGGCATGAGAGAATTAGATTCTCAGTTACCACAATGTAATACTCATAATGTCCAGTTCTCAACAAAAAATTACAAAACATAAAAAGAAATAGAAAAATATGGTCTATTCACAGGAGAAAAATTGACAGACACCATCCTTGAGGAAGGCCATTGGGATTATTACCCAAAGACATTAAATCATCTATCCTAAGTATGTTCAATGAGCTAAAGGAAACCATGGACAAAGAACTAAAGGAAATCAGGAAAACCGTGCATGAACAAAATGAGAATATCAATAAAGAGATAGAAATTATAAAAAGGAACCAAACAAATTCTAGAGCTAAAATGTATAATCCCTAAAATGGAAAACATACTAGAGGGATTCAACAAAGATTTGGGCATGCAAAAGAAGAGAAGAGTGAATTTGAAGAGAAAATAATTGAAATTATCCAAAGGAACAGAAAGAAAAAAATATATAGAAAAAAAACCTGAAAGAGCTGTGGGACATCATCAAACATACTAATATACTCATATATTCATATAGTTATTATATTCATTAGTATATTCATACTAATATACTCATATAGGAATCCCAGAAAAAGAAAAGGGACAGAAAGAATATTTCAAGAAATAATGATAGAAAATTTCCCAAACCTGATGAAAGACATGAATCTACACATCCAAAAAGCTAATAAAATCCAAGCAGGATGAACTCAGGTCCACAAGACATATTAGAATTGTCAAAACCTAAAGACAGGATTTTGAAAGCAAGAGAGAAGCAACTCGTCACATACAAAGAATTTTCGACAAGATTAACAGCCAATTCATCAAAAACCTTGGAAGCCCAAAGGCAGCAAGATGATATATCTCAAGTCGTGAAAGAAAAAAAAAACCTCTAAACCAAGATTTCTATATGTGGCAAAACTGTCTTTCAAAAATGAAAGAGAAATCCAGACATTTCGAAATAAAATTGAAGGAGTTATTTCTAGTAGACGTGCCCTAGCAGAAATGCTAAAGGGAGTCCTTCAGGCTGAAATGAAAGGATACTGAACAGAAACTTGAAGCCGTAAGAAAAAATAAAGAGCAGTAGTTAAGATAACTTTAGAGGTATATATAAGAGCCAGTACTATTGTACTTTTGGTTTATAACTTTTTCTCTTTGTGCTTTATAATTTAAAAGACAAATTCATTAAAAAATTATAAATCTATATTAATGGGCATAGAATGTAGTAAGATGTAATCTGTGTAATAAAACAAATTAGTGCATTGCAAACAAAACAGAATCAAAACAGTACATTATGGACAAATAAATACAAGAGGAAGTAGTAATGGAATTGAGGAATCAAAAACGTATAAGACAAATGAAAAACAAATAGCCAAATGGCAGAATTAAATCCTTGATCAGTAATCACATTAAATGTAAAGGGATTAAGCTCTTCTATTAAAAAGAAAGATTGGCAGATTGGAGTAAAAAAAATAAAGTGTTTATATGCTGTCTTAAGAGACTCATGTTAGATATAAGGACATAAGGAGGTTGAAAGTAAAAGGATAGAAAAAGATACACCTAGAAAATAGCAACCATATGACAGCTGAGGTGGCTATATTATCACTAGACAAAATAATCTATTTTTTCCTGGAGAAAAAAATATATATATAGTAAATATATACAATTATATATTCTATATAACTTGCATATGTTATATATATGTTAACATATGCATATGTTATATATATAAAATATATAATTTAGAATTAGCCAGCCAGACTCAGCTGAGATAATCCCAGTTTTGTTGGCAATATAGAAAGCATTGTAATCAGGAGCCGGTTGAACATATGCCTTCTTCTCTCCATCAGCCCTGATCAGTGTGTTGACTTTGATCACATCAGTGTCATAGAGCTGCTTCACAGCCTGTCTGATCTGGTGCTTTTTGGATTTTAACGTCCGCAGTGAACACAGGTGTATTGTTGTCTTCTGTCTTCTTCATGGCAGACTCAGTGGTCACTGGTCAGTGAGAACTTGATGATGGCATAGTGGTCAAACTTATTTCTCCTGGTAGTGATCTTCTGAGGATACTGAGGCTGCCTTTGGAGTCATAATGTCTTGGGCCACAGGAAGGTGGGTGATGTGTGGATCTTTTTGTTGTTGTTGTTGTTGGCTATGTGGATGCCTTTCAGCACTACCTTCTTGGCCTTCAAAGTCTTCACTTTGGGATCAGCTTTAGGAAAGCCAAGAGCTTCCTTCTTCACCTCCAGCATGCTCTTTTGAAAAAGGCACACAAAATAAACTTTAAATCAAGAAAGGTTACAAAAGACAAAGAAGGATATTATATTGATAAAAGATGTACTACATATCTCTAACAGAGCTCCAGAACATGTGAAACCAAAATGACAGAATTAAAGGGAGAGAGATACAAAAATAGTTGGAGACTTTAATACTCCATGTCCAACAATGGATATAGAAACCAGATAGAAGATCAGTCGGGAAACAGAGGATTTGAACAACACTCTAAGCAAATTAAACCAAATAGACATAAACAGAATACCACCCAACAACAGCAGAATACACAGTCTTCTCAAATTCACATGGAATATTCTCCAGGATAAACCATATGTTAAGCCATGAAACAAGTGTTAATAAATTTTTAAAAACTGAAATTATACAGAGTGCATTTCCAATTTCAGTGGAATGAAACTAGACATTGAAAATAGAAAACTGGAAATACACAAATATGTGGAAATTAGCACACTATTTAAAAACTAGTGGGTCAAAGAAGAAATCATAAGGGAAATTAAAAAATACCTTGAGACAAATGAAAACACAACATACCAGAACTTATGGCACATAGTGAGAGCAATCCTAAGAGGTAAATTTGTAGTAAATGCATACATTAAAAAAGAAGATCTCATGCTGGGTGCAGTGGCTCATGCCTGTAATCCCAGCACTTTGGGAGGCTAAGGTAGGTGGATCACTGGAGGTCAGGAGTTCGAGACCAACCTGGCCAACATAGTGAAACCCTGTCTCTACTAAAAATACAAAAATTAGCTGGGCATGGTGGCAGGCGCCTGTAATCCCAGCTACTAGGGAGGCTGAGACGAGAGAATCATTTGAACCCAGGAGGCGGAGGTTGCAGTGAACTGAGGCCACACCATTGCACTCCAGCCTGCGCAACAAGAGTGAAACTCTGTCTCAAAAAATAAAAAATAAAACTCAGTCGGGCATGGTGGCTTGCACCTATATCCCAGTGCTTTGGGAGACCAAGGCAGGAGAATCACTTGAGGCCAGGAGTTTGAGACCTGCCTGGGTAACAAAGTAAGATCCTGTCTCTGCAAAAAAAGTAAAAAAATAGCCAGGTGTGGTGGCATGTTCTTGTAGTGCCAGCTACTCAGGTGTCTGAGCTGGGAGAATTGTTTACCAGGAGTTTGGGCTTATAGTGAGCTATGCTTGCACCACTGCATTCCAGCCTGGGTGACAATGTGAGACCCCATGTCTTAAACTTTTTTTTTTAAAGATCTCGAATCAGTAACCTAAATGTACACTTTACAGAACTAGAAAAGAGCAAACAAAACCCAAAGTTACCAGAAGGAAGGAAATAAAGGTTAGAGCAGAGATAGAGAATCAATGAAACCAAAAGTTGGTTCTTGAAAAAACAAAACTGACAAACCTTTAAATAAGAATGAAAGAGAAGACTTAAATTAGTAACATCAGAAAGGAAAGAGGGGATGTTACATTTTCACATGAATATATTTTCACAAGAATATAAGAGACTACTATTAACAGTTATGTGCCAATAAATTGGGTAACCTAGATGAAATTCCTAGAAACCCACACTCTCCCAAAATCAACTGATGAAGAAATAGAAAACCAAAATATATCAATAATTGGTAAGAAGATTGAATCTGTTATCAGAAACATTCCAACAGTGAAAAGTCTAGGACCCCTGGTGAATTCTTCCAAATATTGAAAGAAGAATTAACACACCAGTTCTCTTCAAACTCCTCCAAAAATATTAAAGAGGAGTAAATGCTTCTTAACTCATGAGGTCACCATTACCCTGACACCAAAGCAAGACAAGGGCACTACAAGAAAAGAAATCTACAGACTAATATCCCTTATGAATATAGATAAGAAAATCGGCAACAAAATAGCAAGCCAAATTCAGCAGCATACTAAAAGGATTATACCTCACGACCAAGTGGGATTTATCCCTGCAATGCAAGGATTGCCTGGCACATGAATATCAATGTAATACACCACATTAAAAGAATAAAGAGAATAAAACACATCATCCTAATTCAAGCAGAAAGAGCGTCTGACAAGTCAACATGCTTTCATGACGATAAACATTCAATAACTAGGAATATGACAATATGATAAAGACCATATATGAAAAGCCCGCAATTAACATCATACTCAACAGTGGTGAAAGACCAAAAACTTTTCCCCTAAAATCAGGAATGAAATAAAGATGCCCACTTTTGCCACTTCTGTTCAAAACAGTATTGGAAGTTCTAGCCAGAACAGTTAGGCTAAGTAAATAAATAAATAAATAAATAAAAGTATCCAAGTTCGAAAGAAAGAAGTAAAATGATCTTTGTTCACAGATGACATGGTCATATATGTAGAAACTTGAGGCCGGGTGCAGTGGCTCACGCCTGTAATCTCAGCACTTTGGGAGGCCAAGGCAGGCAGATCACGAGGTCAAGAGATCGAGACCACCCTGGCCAACATGATGAAACCCTGTCTCTACTAAAAATACAAAAATTAGCTGGGCATGGTGGCACATGCCTTTAGTCCCAGCTACTAAGGAGGCTGAGGCAGGAGACTCACTTGAGCCTGGCAGGCGGAGGTTGCAGTGAGCTGAGATCATGCCACTGTACTCCAGCCTGGTGACAGAGTGTGACTCCTTCTCAAAAAAAGCAAGCAAAAAACTTGAATCCACAAAAAAAAAAAAAAAAAAGAGCTAATAAATAAACTTGGCAACGCTGCAGGATATAAAATCACACAAAAAAAAATCAGTTGTATTTAGCTGGGCACAGTGACATAACTGTAGTCCCAGCTACTTGGGACGCTGAGGCAGGAATTCAAGGAGGCCAGCCTGGGTAACATAGTGAGACCCTATCTGTTTAAAAAAATTGGTTGTATTTTTATGCACTTGCAATGAACAATCTGAAAAGAAAATTTTAAAGATGGTATCATTTACAATGGCATCAAAAAGAAAAAGTGCTTAGGAATAAATTTAACCAAGGAGGCAAAAGAAGTGTGTCTTGAAAACTACAAAATGTTGCTGTAAAACATTAAAGACGACCTAAATAAATAGAAAGATATCCCATGTTCATGGATTGACATTAAGATGTAGATACAACCCAAAGCCAACTACAGAGTCAATGTAAAATCTATCAAAAGCATAGTCGCATTTTTACAGAAATAAGAAAATCCAGGAAGACCCAATCAAAATGGCTGACTAGAGGCATTTTGTACTCACCTCTTCCATTAAGAACAAAAATAGAGAGTAATCACACTTTGAATAGATTATCCAAGGCAGAACACTGGAAATCACAGAAAAGAGACAGGAAACAAGGAAGGAAAAAGAAGCAAGGCAGCTTGTTCAGCTGGGATTGGCAGGGAACTGAGAGAGACCCCCCAGCATGGGGAAAAGGTAAGCAAGAGACCCTCAGTGGTCCACATTTCCACCATGAAAGGATTCTGCAGTTCTAGCCATGGGAGAGCTCCTCAGCCCTTGCAGTCCCTGAAATATAACATGGGTGGTGTCAGGAGATAGTTCAATGGCACTACTCCAGAAGGGAGCTTGCACTGGGTTCCCCATACTTCCTGAGAACTAAACAGCTACAGCAAGATGCCATTTAAAGCCCAGTCCCCAAAAGACTGTACACTGTCCTGGAGTCCCTGGGTGCCAGGGCTGAGGTGTAAGAGAACTGCAAACTGTTTTCCCCAGAGCTGAGGTGCAAGTGACTGTGAGTTACTGCAGCTGGGGCCGAAGCACTACAAGGCATATGCTCTTGCTGTTGTGGCTGAGGCACAACCATAGTGCCAGCTACCATAGCAGGGGCTGAGGCACCAGTGCCACTGGAGCTGAGTGAGATGTGAGTGGCACATACATTCCCCACTGGCCAGTAACCCCGTGCTCCCCAATGGAAGGCAGTAGTACAGCACTGCCACTCCCTATCCAAGCATTCTGAAGGTGGCCTAGGGATTGCCCTGCCCCTGCCCACCTTGGTTGGCAGCTGCACACATCAGAGGGAGCCTGAGGATTAGACTGCCCAGCCTAGCCCACTACCATTGGCACCTGAATGCTCTTTTTGGGTGCCTGAGGTTGTTGGGGCTTACCCACCTGGCTACTACTACCTGTATGTACCACTTGTGGGCCTGGAGAATGGGCCGCTCAGCCTGTTGCAGCCACTGCCAACACAAACATATATCACTTGGGACCCAGAGGGTCATTTCAACACTGTCACTGCCATCTCCCATGCCACGCCAGCTGCCCAGGGGCCTGAGAACCTGCCCACATGCCTGGGAACTGCTGCCACTACTGACATCCGAGTAAGCCACCCGAAAGCCCAAGAATCAGCCTGCTTGGACCCACTGACACTGGTGCCATTGTATGCTGCTCTGGGGTCCAAAGACAGACATGCTTAGCCCACTGCTGCTACCACTGGTGCCTGGAGAATGGCCCACCTGGCATTCCAGTCCTTAGCAAAATTTTACCGTAGCTTCCACTAATAACTACTGAGCCACTGAGGAAATCACAGATACCACTGAGGCTATTTATAGCCAAAGAAATCATGCAGAGACTACACTACTGCACATACCAAGAATCAAAGCCAAAGTGTCCTACCCAGCCGACACCATAGATACATCTAGGAAAAAGTCCTCCCCTACAAATGGAAATACAGAAAATTGGAAGAAGCAGCTGTTACACTGGATGTGCAGATATCAACATAAGGACACAATAAACATGAAAAAGCAAGGAAATATGACACCTCCAAAGGAACACAATAAATTTCCAGCAATAGATTCCAATGAAAAATAAACTCACAAAATCCCAGAAAAAGAATTCAAATTTTTGAGTGTAAGGAAGCTCAGTGAGATGTAAGAGAATGTGAAAAAGAAATAAAAACAATTTGGGAAATGAATGATAATTTTTAATTATCAAAGAGATATGTGTCATAAGCAAATTCTGGAACAGAAGACTTCATGAAACAAAGTACAGAATACAATTGAAAGCTTCAACAATATATTAGATCAAGCAGAAAAAAAAAAGTCTTAGAGCTGGAACACAGGTCTTTTGACATAACTCAGAAATAAAAAAGAATAAAGAAAAATGAGCAAAGCCTTTGTGACATATGGGACACAATAAAGCAACTACATATCTAAATTATTGGGATCCCAGAGGGTTAAGAGAAAATGAAAGAGTGAGAAAACCTGTTTAATGAAACAATATTAATAGGTGAAAAACTTCCCAAATCTCAAAAGAGATTTAGACATCTAGATATAGGAGGCCCTGATAGCCACTAAACAGATACAGTGCAAAAAGGTTTTCTCCATGGCATATTATAGTCAAACTGTCTAAAGTCAGATGATTCTAAGGACAGCAAGAGAAATGTGTCTAAGCAACTATAAAGGAAGCCCCATCAGACTAACAGTGGATTTCAGCAGAAACCTTACAGATCAGGAGAAAATGAGATGATATATCAACAGGGCTGAAGGGGAAAAAAAGTAAGCCAAGGATACTATGTCTAGCAAAATTACCCTTTGTAAATGAAGGAGAAATAAAGTATTTCCAAGACAAGCAAAAGCTGAGACAATTTATCACCACTAGACTGGCCGTACAAGAAATGCTCACAGGAGTCCTCAACATGGAAGTGAAAGCACAACATTTAACATTATGTAAAACACACGAAAGTATAAAACTCACTGGCAAAGCAAACACACAGATGAGGAAAAGACTCAAATGCTACCACCACAGAAAACCACCAAACTACAATGCCAAACAAAAAGGAACAAAAAATACATAAAACAATTAGAAAACTACAGTATAACAATAATAGAACCTCACATGTCAGTAATCCTTGAGTGGGCATGGTGACTTATGCCTGTAATTCCAGCACTTTGGGAGGCCAAGGTGGGCCGATCACCTGAGGTCAGGAGCTTGAGACCAGCCTGGCCAACATGGTGAAACCCCATCTCTAAAAATACAAAATTAGCCAGGCATGGTGGCACATGCCTGTAATCCCAGCTACTCAGGAGGCTGAGGCAGGAGAATTGCTTGAACCCAGGATGCAGAGGTTGCAGTGAGCTGAGATTGCACCCCTGTGCATCAGCCTGAGCTACAAGAGCGAAACTCTGTCTCAAAAAATTATCATGTGGCATTTGTACCAGAAATGCAAGGATGGTTTAACATACACCATTCAGTAAATGTGGTACATCACATCAACAGAATGAAGAGCAAAAATTGTATGGTTATCTCAATAAACACAATAAAAGCATTTGATAAAATTCAACATGGCTTCATGATAAAAAAAAAAAAAAAAAAAACACACACTCAGAAAACTGCATAGAAAGAAGATAGTAAAGGCCATAAACGATAAACCCACCACTAATACCATATTAAATGGGGAAAAACTGAAAGTACCTCTTCTGAAAACTGGAACATGACAAGGATGCTCACTTTCACCACTCTTATTCAACATAGTACTGGAAGTTCTAGCCAGAGAAATCAGGCAAGAGAAAGAAATAAAAGGCATCCAAATTGGAAAAGAGAAAGTCAAATTGTCCCTTTTTGCAGATGACATGATCTGATACTTAGAAAAACCAAAAAGACTCCACCAAAAATCTCTTATGGCTGATAAGCAAATTCAGCACAGTTGCGGGATATGAAGCTAACATACAAAAATCAGAGTTTCTATACACCAATAATAAAATAGCTGAAAAAGAAATCAAGAAGGTAATCTGATTTACAACAGCTACCAAAAAAATAAATAAATAAATAAATAAATTTAATCAAGTAAGTAAAAGATCTCTGCAAGGAAAACTGTTAAACACTGATGAAAGAAACTGAAGAGGACACAAACAAATGGAAAGACATCCCATGCTTATGGATTGGAAAAATAAATATTAAAATGACCATACTGTCCAAAGCAATCTACAGATTCAATGTAATTGCTATCAAAATACCAATGTAATTTTTTGACAGAAGTAGAAAAAAACCCTAAAATTTGTACAGGACCAAGAAGGAGCTAAAACAGTCAAAGCAATCCTGAGCAAAAAGAACAAAGCTGTAGGCATCACATTACCTGACTTCAAAATATATCACAAGGCTATAGTAACCAAAACAGCATAGTATTGGTATAAAAATACACCCACAGACCAAAGGAAAAGAAAATAGAACCCAGAAATAAAGCCACATATTTACAGCCAGCTGATTTTCAACAAACGTGCCAAGAACATGCAATGAGGAAAGGACATCCTCTTCAATAAATGATGCTGGGAAAATTAGATATCCATAAGCAAAAGAATAAAACTGGACCTGTATCTCTCACCATATACAAAAGTCAACTCAAGACGGATTAAAGATTTAAATATAAGACCTTGAATTATGAAACTACTAGAAGAAAACTTAGGGCAGAACACTTCAGGACATTGGTCTGAGCAAAGATTTTATGGCTAAGACCTGAAAAACATAACTAAAAAATAGACAAAGGGAACTATATTAAACTAAAAATCTTCTGCATAGCAAAGGAAATAATCAACAGAGTACAGAGAAAACATGTTGAGTGGGAGAAAGTATTTGCAAAACTCTTCATCCAACAAAGGACTAATATCTAGATATAAGGAATTCAACAAAAAAAATATTAAAAAGTGGGCAAAAGGTGGGGCACAGAGGCTAATGCCTATAATCCCAATACTTTGGGAGGCCGAGGTAGGTGGATCACTTGAGCCCAGGAGTTCAAGACCAGCGGGCAACATGATGAAACCCCATCTCTACAAAAAATACAAAAATTAGCTGGGTGTAGTGGCACATACCTGTAGTCCCAGCTACTCAGGAGGCTGAAGTGGGGAGATCACTTGAGCCCAGGAGATTGAGACTGCAGTGAGATGTGGTTGTGCCACTGCATTCCAGAGCCTGGGTGACAAAGCAAGACCCTGTCTCCAAAAGAAAAGGTGGGGGGGGGGGTTGGGGGGCAAAAGACATGAATAGATAATTTGCAAAAGAAGACATATACATGGCCAATAGGTATATTAAGAAATGCTCAACATCACAAAAGGGAAATACAAATCAAAACTACAATGAGATATCATTTTATCCCAGTTAGAATGACTATTATTAAAAAGACAAAAAATAATAGAACTGGAGGTCATGTTCATTGGAATATCCCAGGCACAGAAAGACAAATACATGTTCTTACTCATACGTGGCAGCTAAAACACTTGATTTCATGGAGATAGAGAATAGAATGATAGATAGCACAGGCTGGGAAGGGTGTGAGAGTAGAAGGGGGAAATGAAGAAAGGTCGATAAATGGGTATAGACTTATAGTAGATAGAAGAAACAAATGTTAGTTTAATAGCTAATGTTAAATAGCAGACTAGCGTGACTATGGTTAGCAACAACATATTGTATATTTCAAAGTAGCTAGAAGAGAGGACTTGAAATGTTACCAACACATAGAAATAATAAATACTAAGGTGATGGGTACCCTAAATATGCTGACTTGATCATCACACATTCTGTGCATGTAAAAAATATTCACATGTACCCCATAAATATGTAAACTATCAATTAAAAAAGAAAAATCCATCCTAAAGTTTATATAGAATCTCAGGGGACCCCAAATAGACAAAACAAATTGAGAAAAAACAAAGTTGAAGGAGTCACACTTACTTGATTTCAAATTGTACTACAAAGCTACAGTAATCAAAACAGTGTGGTACTGGCATAAGGAGAGACATAGAACCAATGGAATAAAATAAAAAACCCAGAAATCCCCACGTAATGGTCAATTGATTTTTGACAAGGGCGCAAAGACCATTCAATGGGAAAAGAGTCTTTTCACCAAAAGATGCTGGGAAAACTAGATATCTACATGCAAAAGAATGAAATTGTACTCTTACCTTGTACTATATACAGAAATTTACTTAAAATAGGTCAAAGAACTAAACAAAAAAGCTAAAGCTATAAAATGCTTAGAAGAAAGAAAACAGAATCCTTCCAGATTTTTGATTAGTCAATTATTACCTTTTTTTTTTTTTTTTTTTTGAGACAGGATCTTGCTCTGTTGCCCAGGCTGGAGTGGTACAATCAAAGCTACTGCAGCTTCAGACTCCTGGGCTCAAGCAGTCATCCCACCTCAGCCTCTTGAGTAGCTAGGATTATAAGTGTGCATACCTGGCTAATTTTATTACTATTTTGTGTGTGTGTGGACAGGATCTCGCTATGTTGCCCAGGCTGGTCTTCAACTCCTGACTTCAAGCAATTCTCCCCAGCCTCCCAAAGTGCTGAGATTACAGGCACAAGCTACCCCGTCTGGCCAGGCAATGATTTTGTATGTATGACACCCAAGGCATAGGCAACAAAAGAAAAAAAATAGATAATTTGGATTATGTCAATATCTAAAAATTTTGTGTTTCAAAGAACACTGTTAAAAGAAGGAAAAGAACCCATAGAATGGGAGAAAATAACTGAAAATCATACATCTGATAAGAGATTTATATTCAGAATATGTATAGAACTCAAACTGAACAACAAAACCAATTCAAAAATGGGCAAATGATTTAAATAGACATTTCTCATAGGAAAATATACAAATGGCCAGTAAGTACATGAAAAGACAAAACATTAGGCATTAGGGAAATGCAAATAAAAACCACAGTGTGATACCACTTCACACTTAAGATGGCTGTTACAAACACACACTCAGAGAAAACAATGTGTTGGGAGGATGTGGAGAAACTGGATCCCTTGTGCATTGCTGGTGGGAATATAAAATGGTACAGCCCCTTGGGAAACAACTTTGTGGTTCTTTAAGAAGGTGAATATAGAATATTACCATATGATCCAGCAATTTCACTCCTAGGTATACACCCCAAGGACTGAAAACAGGGACTCACATATGCATGTACACCAGTGTTCTTAGTGGCATTATTCACAGTAGCCAAAAGGTGGAAACAACTCAAGTACTTACCACCAGATGAATAAACAAAATGTGGCATGTATACATACAGTAGGGTATTATTCAGCCAAAAGAAGAATAAAATTCTGATACATCCTACAACATGGATGGACCTTGAAAACATTTTTGCTAAGTGAAATGTCAAGACACAAAAAGACAAATATTGTACCATTCAGCTTACATGAGGTATCTAGAACAGGTAAATTCATAGAGATAGAAGGTAGAATAGAGGTTACCAGGGGCTATGGGGTAGAATAGAGGTTACCAGGGGCTATGGGGAGGAGGACATGGGGAGTTACTGTTTAATGGATATATAATTTCTGTTTAGGATGATGAAAAATTTCTGGAAATAGAATGATGGTTTCATGACATTGTAAATATACTTAATGCTACTGAATTGTACACTTAAAATTGTTGTAATGGTAAATTTTATGTTATTTATATTTTACCATGGTTTTTTTCTTAAAGTCAACATGGAAATGTGATGAGTGGATTTGAATCACAAGCATTGGCTCCCCTCAGCTACTAAATCCAACACAAAGTGACATGCTGCTGTCCTTTGTGGGACAGAGCAGGAATGGCAGGGGGTGGCCATGCCATTGGCATTGTCCTCTTCTGTCTGAGACAGGTAACTGTGGGTACAGGAAGGGCTGGTCTGTTTATCTGTGCCTGGTTTCTCATGGCTTTCTCAGCCAGCTGCAATTAAGGACCACTTCTGTATGAATCACAGATGATGGGCCTCTCTGATATCAGCCTTACCTTGACTTTGACTTTAGGGTTGAAGTGAAGACATAAGTAGAATACATATCAGAACTAGACCCAGCTGCTGTTATATTGGAACAGTATGTTCTGGAGAGCCTGGAAGGAGAGGGCAGGATGAAGCATTTTAGGACAGGACTCCAGAGACATGGTGGTGGCGGAAGCCTGGGGAGCTAGGGGGATTTAGTGGGCCTGGAGAGGCCAAACCGCTGCTCCAGCTGCTAGGCCTAGGGTTTAGCGGGGTCTGTCAGAGTCTGATGGCCTTACAAGGTTGAGCCAGCATCCTGTCCTTAACCCACATTCCCTCAGGCTGGAGGGTGGGGGAGTGGGTGGCAGAAGGGCATTGCTCATGGAATTAAGACATCCTCAAAGCCAGTGACGCCACCCTGGTATAGCAAGGACCAGGCTGCCCTGGGGGCTACACAGGTGGCAGCTGCTGTGGAGTGACAGGCATGTGTTTTCTTCTCAGAAACAGACTGAATTTGATCTGATTAATGTGAAGGACTGGCCAGTCTGGGAGACCGCCTGCCACGTGGAAGAGCCAAGCCCGACTCTCTGCTGGCACATGCTGTTCCCATGCCTGGTTGCTGAGCACCTGGGAGAGCTTCCGGAGTCCTCGCAGACAGCCCAGAGCCTGCCGCTACCCTCGGCCTGTCCACCACCAAGCAAGCAGCAAGCAAGATGGGGTTCTCATCAGTTCTTCCTCCCACAATGTAGGACCTTTCCTTTACCTTCCAATGGATAAAATAGTTCAGATTTCATAGTCATATTCATAGACACAGAATCAAGCTTTTAACATATACATCCACCTCTATATGTTAAATAAAACATCAGATTATCAACACTGTCATTACGTAGAAACTTTGGTTAGCCAAGCAGTGCATTGTCATTTATGTCATCTCTAAAAATGACCTGTGTCTGTTCTCTGGGGATTGCTGGGTCACAGATGCCCCTCACCTTCCACAGTCAGGCAGGGAAGTTACAGACACAAAGCTACATCTGGAATCCCTTTGTGCCCCCTTTGTGTTCCTCAAGGAAGCAGTACCTTTGAAGAGATCTCTGCTGCATTAAATGGTGACTGGCTACCTTTCATGCCAGGCTTGCTTTGCCTGTGGGCTACTCAGAACCTGCTGTAACCCTCAGCTCAAAAAATGGACTGGTAATGTGAGTAGTGTTGGATGCTTTACTGCTCTCTTTAGTTGTTACCGTAATCCTGCTTTTTCATGGGAGTTTGAATCGTGGACCATAACTTTTCAGTTATCAGATCAACTAAAGAAACATTTGTTGTTAAGCCTAATGTGCTGACCTATGTGCCTGCATTTTTTTTTAATCTAGACATGTTTGGAGTGAGAGAAATATGGAAAAAAGAAATGGGGTAGGGATGTAAGTGGAAGTCTGTAGCCACAGCCTGTAGATTTGACCACTGCAGTTTTCAGAGCCCTTTCTCCACACTCGTTTCAGAGCCTCCTGTGGTTTGGGAAGGAATAACACACTGGCCCATTAGTAAGGGTGAAGGCTGGAGGGATTTGTTGACTTCTTGGAATTATCAGAGGTAGGGTGGTCTTTAGCACAAAGACTTGCATGAGGGATCCCTGGCAGAACACCCAGAATGCCCCTGGCTTCCACGCCGGTCTGGCTGGTGTGCTGGATGCACGCCCGAGGGTGCTGGGCATCACTGGTCCTTGTGAGGATGCTTTTAAAGTTCTATATTTATATTCCCAAACTTGGAAACAAGAACTCTACTTTAGCCTAACCCTCATGTCCTTTTTTGAATTGAGAAAATTACAGGAAAGGGTGCCTTTGAAAATTAGAAAACTTGCTTACAGAGCTGTACTAAATGGTAAATCCTCCATTTCCCCAAGACCGGTTGCTCTGAGAGTAGCTGGTAAAGAGGGGCAAGCTAAAGATCTGTCCACCTGTAGCTCCACTCACGTCTTAGAAACCACCTGCTTCCCAGAGTGCCAAGCCACCAGGCTTCATGGGCACAGACGCCTCCTGGGCTGGACTGGGTGACAGTGCTAGAAGATCCCAGAGAGAGGGCAAGAAGCACTGGTGGTGGTTCAGGGACCGTCCTTCTCCCTCACCCAGGGAACTGGACCTGGCAGGGCACCGTGCTCTTGTGGCTCCAAGGACAAGCGTGGCGGTGGCCCCTCTGCCTTCCAGGAGAGGGCTGGCTGTGGAAACGAAAATCGTGTTCTTCTAAAGTGTCATCTTTTGCCCTCCCTGTCCCAATAGGGACCACATCTTATTTGTCTCAAACAGGGACTTGTGAATACTTGGCAAGTTTCGCAGCCTACTTTTGTATTCTTAATTTGGGGAGTGAAGATGTTTGGTCTCAAAAACCTTTGAGGAATTGCCAAGAATGGCGAGTGATTGCTTTCCTTCAGAGAACAGACACTTGGAATTTCTCCTTTTAGTGTTTATATACATGCAGATTAATTTATATACACACACACACACACACACACACACACACACAGTATAAATACTCATTTGATTCTTGTAAAACGTGCATCTGGCATGTGCAGTTGAGAAACTTGGTGGCACATGGGTATTGGGGAAGTAGCCTGTGTTGGAGGGACACCAGTGCACTAGGCGTCTGGGGTGGCCCAGGCCGAAGTCATCTCCAGGTGTCTGAGAAACCACCCAGTGCCTCACCTCCAGAGCCTGCTGCTGTCACCTCCAGAGCCCTGCATGCACTGGCTGAAGTTGGTCTATGGAGGGGATTTTCTTGGTTACTTGTATTCACAGTTAACTTACAACCCAAACAGCAAAACACAGTTGGTGGACAAGTTCATGCAGGACCTAGAGTGACCCAGCCATGGGCACTAGCTCATCTTTCAGGTGGAAAAGTACAGTGCTGCCTGCCCTGGTATGTTTTTCTTACAGATGTTAGCCCTGCCCAACAGCCAGGGCTACACCACAAAAGGCAAGAATGCCCATGTTAAGGAGCCCAGCAGTCTGGACAGATCCTTCTTCCTCTGCTCTTGGATGAGAGTGAGTGAGTATGGTCTGGACCTTATCCTTGAAAGGTGATCAAAAGCGATGATGAGGGAGGCAGTCACCACGCAGGTGCTTAAAGGGATGTTGTAGGAGGTACTCAAAGGTTTGGGGGCAAAACCCTGAATGCAGCCAATCGTGCACAGAGACACACCCACGCTAGCCCAGTGGCAGTGGGGGATGTGGGATGGCAGCAGCCAGGTATGTAGCCCTGTCACAGGACAGCTCATTGTGGTTTTGCACACTGCCAAAGGGTTAACTTTTGTTGTTGCCTTCAGTAGAAGGCATTTGTGGGCTGCAGAGTTGAGAGGTGGGTGAGGTTAGTCTCTCCTGAAGAAAAAGCCTATAAAAAGTGGCTAATCTTATCCGTTTTCTCTGTATGCAGTTGGAGTCGTCAGAGATAGTAAAATCATCTTTGTTTTTTTGTAGTTGTTGCTGATGTCCTGTACCTGTTTTTTACATGGGGTTGTAGATCCAGTTCTCATAGGTGAACCAGATCATCATTCTGATAAAGGAAATTTAAATTTGATACATGTGCTTTGTATATTTTGATTACTTGTTTTCGTTTTTGACTATAAAGGAGCTTTTTTTATTTTGGGAGGGGAGGAGTATCATTTCTGAGAATCTTGGGTTCCTGAAAATGCCCTAGTTGGATGGCTTGCCAGGGCCTTGAGGTCTGGCAGTGATTGTACAACTTAAAGCTCCTTTCTCTTGGCTGAGTGGCAGGCGGCTGTTCAGGTGGACCAAAGCACCTTGACCCAAGGATTCCACACTCTGCTCTCTAGTAGCACAAGGAGGAAGTTGGACAGAACACTGGGTAGTGCCTTGTGGGCTCCCACATGTACTAGTGGTCTCATCTCCAGCTGGCCTTGGGAGGCTGTCCCACCAGGAAATTTGTGTATTCTCCAGCCTGAGATGTGGCCCTTGTGGGTTTTATCCTGCTCAGTCAGTGGCCTAGTGGCAGGTGCTGTGTTCTCTCTCTCTCCCTCCTGGCTCTGGGACATCTGTCCCTGGCTGCCTTTATAGAGGAAGGACACTGGCCTTTCTGGTTGGACGCTGTGTGGATGCTCTCTGCTTGCGCCTCATAGTCTCTGGTCTTGTCTCTTCTTGGACCAGTATCCTCAGATTGGTGCAGCTTTTTCAGTTCAGATATCACACCCCAAGTGGATAAAGGCAACTTGCAGGAGAGGAGAGCCAGCCAAGAAGAACATTTTAAAACCAAACCTAGTTTGGGATTTTCCTAAAGTCATGTCCTCTTTTTTCTTGCTTAGAGTTTACCTGGGAGATTTCACCAGTTTGACTCACCATTTGCAGAAGACGTGCTTTTGTATTAAGCTTAAATTTTCACATATCACATCCATTCTCAAGGTAGTTACATGCTGGAGAAGAAAAATCCTCTAGACACATGAAGGCCCACATAGTCAACTCTTCCAGGGCAAAGCCAGCAGCCCACCCAGGTCAAGTAGCCAGCAGGGCTCAGTTCCCCGCACTCCAGACATGGACCCTCCCCTTCAGGGTCTCTTGACCCAGCTTCCTTCTCTCCTTTTCCCTGAGAGCACAGACCTCTCTCACTCAGCCAGCCTGCCCAGACCACAGAGGGCCGTTCCCATGTAGCCTGGGGAGTACTTCATCTCAGAAAAGCTCCAATGTCTGAGCAAGCAGGGAGTTGTGGAGCTCAAGCCTTTCTCCTGTGCTCAAGTCCCTTCCCCAAGCAAGGCTTCAACCTAATCTACTCGCCATGTAGTTTTCTCTGGCCATTTAAATGGGGCAGGGACATGGTTGGGCCATGCCACATCAGGGCTGGTGAGGCAACCAGTTTTGATTTTGACAGAGTGGCTGGATGAAACGTGGCAATCAAGGTGCTGCTTGGTTTGCTCTGAGTGCAAATGGAACCAACAGGTTTCTGCTGCAATCTGTGTGTTCCCAGTGCCAGGTGACACCAGGAAGGGTGGGGCAGGGCTAAGTTGTCTCTGAATTCACTGAGCATCTACACTTAGTTGTGAAGTTAATGGGAGTACATAGAGTATCTGGCCTTGGAGAGGGGTTGAGAGCCTCCTTTTTGGTTCTTCATTCCTGAGCTCTTGCCTACCCACAAATCTGATCTCTTTGAATGGGGGCTCAGTCCTTCATCAGACTGAAGATATGACAGAGAAGTTTCTATTTAGCCCTAGATCCAGCAGGAGTCATCCATTCTAACTGCCCTGAAGTCTAGAGCAGGGGAGGGAACCCAGAGGCTGGGGATGAGACTAGGCAGACCCTGGTTATCACAGGGACAAGGACAGGGAAAAGCACCCCCTTCCTCAGTTTTGCAAGTCCTGTCTTTGGGTTCACAGGACTTTGAGGATGGTGAAGAACGTAGTTACTAGCCTGTCGTTCCTGGTCCCAAGCTTCCACAGCCCTCAGAACCTGGCTTCTGTGGCTGCTCTGGCAGGTGCCGAGCAAAGGGAGAAGGGAGGAAGGCAGCTGCTCTGGTGGGGACTCTAGGCACCTTCCCTGCTGTCCACTTGGATAGGTGGTGAGCCCCAGGGTACTGAGAGGAGCCTGAGCATTCGCCTGCCATTAGTGCCTCTTCCTTCAGGAGACTGGCTTGAAATGTGTGTGTGTGTGTGTGTGTGTGTGTGTGCGCGCGCGCGTGCACGCACACACACAGATGAGCACCTGTGTTAATGAATAGTTTTTCTTGGTTAATACTTTTTAACTTCTGTTCCTTTCCATAAGTGGATGATTCAAAATTAATGTGACTTGGCCAGGTGCAGTGGGATTACAGGATCACACCTGTAATCCCAGCACTTTGGGAGGCCGAGGCGGGCAGAACACCTGAGGTCAGGAGTTCAAGACCAGCCTGTCCAGCATGGTGAAACCCCGTTTCTATTAAATATACAAAAATTAGCCTGCCGTGGTGGCGGGTGCCTGTAATCCCAGCTACTCAGGATGCTGAGGCAGGAGAATCGCTTGAACCCGGGAGGCAGAGGTTGCAGTGAGCTGAGATCGCGCCACTGCACTCCAGCCTGGGTGACAAAGCGAGACTCCATCTCAAAAAAAAAAAAAAAAAAAAAAAAAAAAGAAAAAAGATTAATGTGACTGGAGTTAAAGGTGAAATGTCAGGTTGTTTAGTCACTGAATTCAGAGAGCTACAAGTGCTTGGTCTTTCCCAAGAGTCAAACCTGAGTAGAAATACATTTAAAAGAAAAATCTACCACATGGTACCTATGAATCCTGTAATTTGTTTAGGGAGATCTTGTCGCTTATCCCTGGTTCCTGTCCATACAGTTTTGTCTCATTCTTGCAGTTTGCTTGAAACAGGGCCAGAGCCCCACATGAGACTGTCAGCAGGAGTGAGGAGCAGGCGCTGGCCCCAGCAGGGACCCAGCACAGCAACCGGGTTGTTCCCTGTTAGACTGGGTCAGGGCCAGGGGAGAAGCAGTCACCCTGTGTAGAGGGTTCCCGCTGCGCTTCTGAGCAGTTGCTTTGTTCAGAAGTGTTAGGAGGGTCAGATTGTGCCATAATTGTTATTAAAGAGAAAACACGCCCACCTTCTTCTCTCCCCTGCTGGCCATTGTTCATTGAGTTTTACTGAGCGCAGCCTTTGTGGAAGTCAGGGAGGTTGCCAAAGGCCTGTAGATGCCTCCTGACAAGGTCTTGATTCCTGGTTTTCTAGCACCCATTTGCATTTTAGTCTTCAGCACAAAGCCTTGTTCCCTGTGTAAGACTGGGGAGTGACTGTTGAGCAGTCTGCTGTCAGGAGAGATGGCTGAAAAGGTGATCATCTTGGTGCTAAACAAGAGGCAACTGCCCTGTTTTTGTTTGTTCTGAGGCACAATGAAACTTTAGCCAAACTCTGCAAGAGGGTCCCCTCTCCTGTCATGGCCAGGTGAGCGACCAAACCAAGAAAACGGCATACTCTTATCACTGAAGCCTCAGTAGAATGGGAATTCTTTACCCTGGGTAAATGTTTTAACAAAAAAATGAACCCACCTTTGGTTTGGACTGTGGTCGTGCCAAGGCAGGAGTGGGGTTTCCCTCTTGGGGCTGAATCTCATGAGGTCCCCTGTGGGGATGCTGCTATTTCTAAGATGCAAATTGCACATTTCCTAGATTTTGTATCTGGATTTGGATAAGGGAGGGGAACAGGGACAAATTGCTTGTACAATTTGAAATGGGCCTCAATGGTACTTCAAACCTTTTGATTATTCCTAAATAAAAACATAAATATATTTCACATCTGCTGACTTATTTTGTGGGGGAGTCAGGAAAAAAGCCAAAAACATTTCACTTCTTCTTGCCCACTTCTGTGGATCTTAAACTCCAGTGGATGGGTGGGGCAGTTTCCCTCAGCTCACTAGAGAAGTTCCAACTCACTGTCTTCTGCACTGCCGAGTTCACTGCACTGGCTTCTACATGAGAAAACGGGTATGTTAGAAATCATGCTAAATAGACAAAGGCAAACAGTCAAACCTGGTGTCATCTGGTGAGAGGACACTAGCGAGTTTTTTCTGTTCCTGTGAGTGCTGAAAAGCAGAGCCTGTCATTTGCTGGAGCAGGCTTGGGTGTTAGTGAATATGCATAAGGACCCAGGGCCTTCTGGAGGAACAAAACTGAAGCCCATACTTTTAAGACCCAAAGTCATTGAATTTTGTTGGGGTGGCCCTGAAGGCCTGGGGCAGAAGGAAAAAGGGTCCTTTGAAATGAAATCACCTACAGTGGAGCCAGGCGGTGATTCTGGACACCAGAATAGGAGTCCAGCTTATGTCATGGGGAAGCAGTGTGTGTTGAATCCCAAAAGCCAGGTCCTTGGAAACTAGACCAAACTGGCATGCAACTGGCAGAGCCAATCAGCTGAATGCCATAGTGGGTAGACTCAGGCAGTGACTCACTTGGGACATTGTGGGTGGAATTCACAGAACGGCCAGCCAGGGGGTTGTTGTGGGGTTCCTCCAGGCAGAGAACAGAATGCCTAGGTTGACCCCTAAGCACAGGTCCCCTGGGAATTTAGTACTGAAGTACCCAGAGAAGACAGGAGTCGCAGGCTGAGACCGTGCTTGATCCATTTAATTAAAATGTGAAGAAGGCACGATCTTTTCATTCACTGAGTTAGTCTGGTGGGATAACCTAAACCTACTTGCTTTCTACCCGCCCTCAACAGAACTCATATGGTGAGTGATGGGCTCAAGTTGAAAGACAAGTTTCTAGGTCCAGGCCCAGCTCTCAGGTGATGTTCAAGATGTGCTTGGTCAGGAGGGAGACCCCTGCCTTTTCTGCTCATGGCCATAGATACTCAACTGAGGTCAGAAACTGCTCCTGCCATCTTCCCGCAGGGCAGCCTTTTTCCTGTGGCAGGGGGCAGAATGCCCCTGACCTTGTAGGCTCTGCCCTGTATGTGTACATGTCTGCTGGGCCAAAGCTGTTGAAAGTGAAGGTCTGTCACTCTGAACCCAGTCTACTTGTCTCTGGTCTGTCAGCCAGAAAGTTCTACCGGTGATGACAGGAGAGCAAGGAGCCTGCAAGGGAGCCCATCTGCCTTTTGGTACCACCAACTTCCCTCTCTCAGCCCTGCCTGCTCTTTTAGTTTGCCCTGCCAAAATCAGTGTTTTTCAACCCTCTTACTCATTTAAATCACCTTGGGAGGTTTGGAACAATACCTATGCTAAGGCCCTGGGTACCAGCATTTTTCAGACGCTCCCCAGGTGGTGCTAATGTGCTGTTAGGGTTGAGACTCCACAGGTCATAAACCTGAGCTATCGCACTGTAGGGACACGGCCTACAAGCAAGCATGGGACGGGGCAAACAACTCCTGATGCCAAAGCATTTGGCCCCAAGTAAGGGTCTTCCCCACCAACACTCCGCCTTCTAGGTCAATCAACGTTTGTCAGGTCTGGAGGAATCTTGAAGTGAAAATGATCTTTAAATTTGCTTGAGAGTTGGCACGTTTTCCACTAGGAAGAACAATCAAAACATTTGCAGTGAGAGGCAAAAAGGCAATGTCTTACAGAGCCCAACAGAGGTGAGTCTCAGGTCTACAAAGCTGCCTTAAGAAAGGCAGAGCTGTCCGTTCCCCAGGTTGTGTTCCAGAAAGACACTTGTTTAGCAAATAGAGATATGTATTGATGAAAATTAAAAGGGTCAACACCAACAGGCCAAGGATGTCCTAACCAACGCAGATAGGCCCTAACAGAAGGGCCTACACAGTCCTCTTCCTTCTCTGATAGGAAACCTTCCTCTCCAGGCCATAAACAACTAGAGAGGAAACATGGATCGTGAGGGCCCAGGTGAATTCCCACCCACCACCTTCTTGTGTATGGGAAAAAGCCACCCTCCTCTCTTATGAGCTGGGACTGTGAAGCTGAAGAAAGTCACACAAGAACCTGAGCACTATCGCTGTTTGATAGTAGCATGTTCATGTCATCCATGGAACCGGATCTATCTAAAATTTTTTGTGTGGCATCATTTTTGTTCCATCCCAGCACAGCCCACTATGAAAACAGAACCTCAGGAAGAGAAGGGCCTTTCAGCTGTGTTCTGGGCACAGAGATTTCAGCTGCCAAGTCCTGGAGACAACCAAAATGGCACCTGGCAGTGTTAACTGAATGCAGTATTTTTGGAAGGCAAGGTTTCTGTGGCACTGGAAAGAGGCTCTGGTTGTTTCCGGCTCACCACCAAAGCTGGCTGGCCACAAAGAACCCAGGCAGGATGTACTCTGCTCAGACACACCCTCAGAGGATGGGCAGGAGAGAGTGGACCCACAACAACTCCTGTTAGCCCAAAGGAGGGAAGGGCTGCTTAACCTGAGAAGGTTCCAGAAACTTCCCACCTGCTTCTATTGCAGAACCATCCAGCGATTGTTTCTACTGAGCATGTCCCCGTGCAACAGGCTTTCCTGAGCCCCCCAAAGAGCATACAAGTCAAAGGAAAAAGGACATGAGGATGATTTATTTGGCAGTCAGATCTTAAGAGGGCAGCAGAACTAGCAAATGGCCAACCCTGAGCCCAAATGTGGGCAGTAGGTTTGTGTGTGCTGAATGCTGGCTATGCTATGAGGCACCTTTGCGCCCACGGGCCTGGACCCCGGCCTCTGTCCTGAGGTGCGGGCTGCCTTTTTAACCTTCCCATCTCCATCCCTGGATCTTTTTTACCGGTTAGAAGCTGCAATAAGGATGGCAGCTTCATTCAGCACCCAACTGCCTGTACTCCACCCACCCAGGAGGCAGGCAACTCCTCAATCGCTTTTTCATTCCTCAGGGAAAGCATATTGAGTCTTCGACTTAAAAACAACCTCACCAAAATAGGCTCTGCTATTTCTTCTCTTCCCCCCACCCCCCGCCCCCCATTCCTGACAGTGCTTTAACATCACAAACTAAGCCCTCTTAACACAGCAGGCAGCCCACCTGCCACTCTCCTCTCCAAGGCTCTACTCCAAGGTTTCCCTACAAGGGTGAGGAGCAGGAGGAGTAAATAACTTAGTTACAATACCATTGAGAAGAAAAATAATACTGCTATTTTTAACATGATCCCCTGTATCTTTCAGGCTGGGTCATGTTCCCAGCCATGGGCAATGTGCCCTTGTGCTGTGTCCTCCTCCTCAGGCAGGGCAGAACCCTTCTCCATGCAGGCCCTACATTCCTCTACCCTGGCTCCAGGGCCAAACTGCAGGGGCATCTAGCCTCTCACCCTGCCCAGCTGTGGTTTTAAAGCTACAGGACAATGTAAACTTTGTTTCCCTGGCCCAGCAAGGCTCCTCCTCCTCCTCCACTCTTAGGAATGTCAGTAGCTCCTTGGAGTCTCCTGTGCCACTGGCTGAGGCAGCCTCTCTCTCCAAGGGGCTTCGGCCATGGTCCTGGCCCCACAAGATGGAAGGATCCATCTCCAGAAGTCAGGGCCAGATGTGTGTGCTTAATGCGAAACACAGTACAGTTTTTGCCTTCATCCAGAGCTGGGACATGGAGGCCCAAAACAGTAATACATCTCATTAATGGCTTGGTTTCTGTCTAGCATTCACTGCTGGAATCCAGGCTCCAGGCTGCGAAACCCAGAAGGCCGCCACAGGGGGCTGCTTCCAAAGAACCCAGTTCGCGGCATTCTACAAGGCGCACAGCACCTGCTGCTCTCCAACGAGGCTAGGGTACAACTAGAGGCGGTTGTCTCCATTGACCCGAGTCCTTCTTGGGGCCCTGGACAGAAGAGAAGAGTGTCCTTACTGGCAGGCAGGGCCTTGTAGCCCAATCGGGCAGCCCAAAGCCAGACAATATTACAACTTTTCTACCCAGGAGAAAGAAACACTGAAGAAGTAGGACCTAGCCACTGCCTTCCTGGCTCTGGCACCCCTCCATCTCCCTCACCTTCGTTCTCGACTGTCAAAATGGTCTGCAAGATGCTCCTGGGAGACGCGGAAGTCCTCAAATGGCTGCTGGTAGCGGGATTCAAAGGAGCCTTCCCGGGCTCGGCCGTGAAACAGCTGGCCTGAGGCATCTGAGCCCCGCTCCCGCAGGGACGTACCACTGAAGGGACTGAGGTCACCATTCTCCTGCTTCAACGAAGGCAGGTGCACAAGAGGGTCAATGACTCCTCTGCACTTCACGAGGCTGCTGTCTGGCTCTCCTCCCACCCACCCCATGCCAGCCCACCCCTGCTGCAGATACCTTGGCAGGGAAAATGTCAATCTTGATCAGCAGGGAGGCCAACTCCAGGTCCTCACTGTAGTTGTTCTTCAAAGGCACTGCTCTGTATCCTAGGAGGAGGAAAAGCCTGGCCCTCAGCCCACGAGGGACAGCAAGCGGCCCACCCCACCCTGCCAGCAAGACTACAGGGGCACTGCCTCCAGGAATGGTCCTCACCTGTCTTCAGGCCTTTTACCGGGAAAGTAGCCTGAGCCAGGAAATTCTGGTCACTAAACATGTCTTCCTCATACACCACAAAGCGCAGAAAGGCAAATTCAGGGTTACTGATCTGGAAGTGGAAGGGCTTGGCCGGCCATACAGGGTTGAGTCCATTGTCCACTACGAAGGCAACGACAAAAGGCTTCAGGTCATCCTGGGAGAGGATGGGATGACTGGTGGGGAGGGGCTTGCAGTGCCCCAGGAGAATGGGAAGACAGACTGACCCACAAACTCTGTCTTCTGCTTGGTGCTGTCATACTCAGCTCCAGCCACCTCAATCTCCACAAAAGGGCACACAATGCCTCGGCCATTCTTTGGCAAATGTCGGGCACCCAGCACCTGTAGGCAGACAGAAGGGCCTGGGATTGTCCTTCCTGCTCCCTCCAATCCCTGACTGCGGAGGCTCAGGCAGGATTTGTGAAGTGGAGGCAGTGCGCCCTCTGCTGGGCCCCCAGGACACTGCCCATGGAGTCTCTCACGACACTGGGGACCCTAAGCTGTCCAGAGCAGCTGCTGCCCATAGTTTATTTGAAGTCTGAGCTTTAGGCAAAATTTCCATGTGAGTTTTGCAATCCACTTCATGTTAAATCCGTGTCTATTTTAACACAGAAATCTTTTAAATGACCTCCCCTTAGGGGAAAAAAAGATCTCATCAGAACAAGTCACCCCATGGCTCTGCACGTCCTAGATGGATAGAGTGAGTGCACACTATCTTCACCCCTTCAAAGACTCTGCTCAGGCCCCATCCACCCTGACCACCTTGATGCCTGAAAATGCCCACTTTTGGGGAACTCAACATAAACAGACTCCAATGGCAAGCAGCCCCTTTCCCACCCTGAAGCCCAGATGAGCAGCACCCACCTCAACAGAGATGGCACATGGCTCCAGCCCGCGGAGGCTGCTCTTGTCAAAGGGGTCGAAGGCTTCATCCCGCATGGTGCTTGGCTGCAGCACGTAGCCACAGTGCCTGCCCGTCATGAAGAGAGCCTGGTTCATCTGCATAGGCTTGTCTGGAAGAGGCAGGTTATGGTGTATTCCAGTCCAGCTGCCCCACAGTACCCCTCCCCACCCTCCTCACAGGGGACCTCCTCACCAGGGGTCTGGAAGTTGAGGGCCACCAGCTGACTGCCACAGATCCACATGGGCAAAGGATCGTAGTTGGAGGAATCCAGTCGCTGGCCCTTGGGGTAGATGCGGGAGAGCTGCAGTCGATTGTACTGAAGGAACTTCTTGCCTTTGGCCTTGTTCACGTATTTCTCAGCCTTGGTTTCCGGGAAGGATGACATGTCCCGGTAGCAAGCACGTTCTGTGCCAATCTCTGGGCCAAACAGGGAGAACACTTACAGAGCCCGCCCACCCAGGAAGTGTTGGGGGGATAACTAAATACTCCTTTTGCACCCACCAGGCCCTCCAGGCACACGCACACCCCGCCTGGGCCCTGGCCCTTACTCTCTTCATCGAAGGGAACAGGCCGGCAGTAGACAACAAGTTCAGAGAGCTCCAGGGCGATCTTCTTCCTCCGTTCCATTATCTTCCCTTCAGTGAGCTGGTGATACACACAAGGCCCTGTAGCCCCAGGCTACAGCCCTGCCCAGGAGAAGGAAGCCCCTGCCAACTTTGGGTATGCCCACACTGCAGGTGCTCTGGGCCCATCTCCCACCCTCCCCTGTACCTTCCAGACACCACACCCAACAGTAAATGAGGGAGCTCTGTCCTCAGCCTCATCCTGGAATCATCTTTCCTCTTTTCTGTCCCAGAGGATACATTTGCCCTCCAACCTTCTTAGAGGGGTGGGGGATACAGACTCCTCATCACCACCCATGTTCCCAGTGACCTTCCAGGGATCCTGGAATTGGCCACACTCCCAAGTGACACTTTCTGACCATTCATTACCCAGCCTCATCCCAGGGTAAAAATGATTCTTCTGTGTCACCTGTGACTGCACTGGGGATGCAGGCCCCTGGCTTGGTCTCCATCTGTGTCCTAAGGATGATCCTCACTGCCTCAGCTCCCCCAACTCCAATATAACCACCCACTCTTCATGGCATATCTCCATGCCAAATCTCTACAGAAGCCCACTTATAAGCACCCCATCCTATCCTCTCACCCCCGGAGGACTTTCTTCTTTCAGTGGCTTTTTTTTTTTTTTTTTTTTTTGAGACGGAGTCTTGCTCTGTTGCCCAGGCTGGAGTTCAGTGGCATGATCTTGGCTCACTGCCACCTACACCTCCTGGGTTCCAGCGATTCTCCTGCCTCAGCCTGCCGAGTAGCTGGGATTACAGGTGCCCGCCACCATGCCCGGCTAATTTTTGTATCTTCAGTAGAGACAGGGTTTCACCATATTGGTCAGGCTGGTCCCAAACTCATGACCTTGTGATCTGCCTACCTCGGCCTCCCAAAGTGCTGGGATCACACCATACCCGGCCTCAGTGGCTTATATTCAGACTCTTCCTTTTTCAGCCTAGACCCCCGGATCCAGTCCTTCAACCACCTGGTATGCCAGTACCTTTTCCTCTAGGGGACAGCCTGGCAAGCCCCCTATCCCTTCTCTGTTTGGCTTGCAGTTGCCCTCTCCAAAGCAGCTACAGACCCATCTACCAAATGCACTTGGTGAAAGGGCCACCAAGTAGGAATTCCCTAACCCTTGAGAATACTTCTCTGTTCCCCCAGGCTCAGTGGAAGAGGCCACCCTTCCCCAGAAGGCTGGTCCTACCAGCTAAGCTTGGGCTCCATCTCCTCCTACACCCTGCTTGCTCCTTTCAGCTATCTGCTTAAAGCCTGCTCAAACCCCAGCCACCTGTCCTCTCCCTCAAGGACAGGCCCTACAAAGGCTCTGCCTTTGCCATTCCAGACTCCTCACTGCCCACTGCCATCCAACCCCAGCCATGCTGCTGATGCAGCCCAAAAGTCTCACCAGGGCTATTTGCTGCTGCTGAATCCAAAGGGCACTTACAAGTTCTTATCGTGCCTGTCTTTACCTCTGTAGCCCTCGACACAGCAGACCCCCTCCCTCACCAGTGGCCTGCAGTCTGTCTGACCTGCCTTTCCTGGGCTCCCTTCCTTGCCTATGCCTTCTCATATGCAGCTTCTCAATCCATCCCAAGTTCTCTTCCTATTCGACACCACCTCATCCCTTCTATGCCTCAGCCCCCACTCTACTCCTGCTTCCAGCCCAGGACTTCACCTCTTAGCTCTGGTCTTGTGTATCCAACTGCCCATTAAGCAGACCCACTTGAACAACCCATCAGTATCTCAAACTCAACATGACCTAAACACTCCACATTGCATCTCATGTGTCTGTTTCTTCTCCATCCCTAGCTAAGGCAGGGGCTGTGGCCTATCTAGCATAGGCCATTGGCTGCCCCACTGCTCTGAGGGGGCTTGTGCTGGGAGCTGGAGGCCTCAGCTGCCTGACAGGCCCACACACTGCCTCCCACCAGGCTCCAGCAGGATCTCACCCTGGCATCTGCGGTCTGGGCCACTTCACGGATCTTTTTCACCCAGTCCTGCAGCTCCTCCTGTGAGTCGGCAGCAACATCCAGGGACCAGTGGGCCACCGACGCCATGCTGATGGAGAAGACGAAGAGCCGGTTGTTCTTGCCCTCAGGACGGATGGCTGGGAGGGCGAGAGCAGATAAAAGCTGGGAATAGACATCTCACCCCCTCCACCCCACTTCACACCGCAGGCACTGGCTCAAATGAGTTCTATCTCATCCCATTTCCTCCTTCCCATACCCCATGAGGGGAAGGACTGCTCTGCAGGCCCATTTTACAGATGACGATGCTGCAACTCAAACGAGTCACTGCTGGTTGTGGTGGAGCCAGTGTTCCAACTTAGCTCTGACTCATGCTTCTTCCCTCAAGCCATGTCTCCCTCTCCACCCCATCTCCAAGCCTTGTCACATCCCTGTGGTGCAACCCATTAGGCCTGGGGATGTCAGCCAACCAGGAGCATCATCCTTGCTGATTCTGACGGGTTCCCCAGTGCCTGGCATGGGGTAAACATGCAGGGGTCAAAGCTGAGGGTGACAGAGGGAGCTCAGGGTGTCAAGGGGATGTCCAGAGTATGGGGAGAGGTTGGAGTGAGGGCAGCCTTTGGGGTTCAGCCATCAGCTTCCTCCCTAGGAGCAGGAGAGAGATACAAAGAACCTCACCCTAGGGAACAGTGGGCAAGAGAAACGGATGGGAGCTCACCAATCTGACAAGCCGGCACATCCAAGACCCCCCGCAGCAAGTCCCCTAGGGGGCTGTTCTCGTCCAAGTGCTGTGGGAAGCAAAGCCCACCAATGGTCAGCATGGCTACTGCACGTGTGTGAGGGGATATCCGTGTGCATGGAACAAATACATCTTGTGGGTGCACCTGTGACTGTCAAACGTAGCACACGTATATGGGAGACTACAAGCATGGCCACATGGGCTGTGACCAGTCCATGTGACAGGTGTCTGTGCATGCACGTGCGTGCTTGGGACTGTGTGATGGGGGCATGCCAAGGAAAATCTGGGGATAGGGAATGCTGTTCCTCAGGTGGTTCTGGTCTTACCTCCCTCTCTGGCTCCAGGGCCACGGGGTTGACCATCTCTTCCACGTAGTTTGATGGGAACCACAGCTGCTTCTTCCCTCCGTAGTCCCCTCGCCACCTGTAGGAGCCATAAGGTGCTAACCTCCAGCAACCGCCCCAAACTCTCATGAGGAGGGTATCCTTAGTAGGGGCTCCCATGCCTAAGCCAGGCTGAGGCAGGCACTGCTGGTGCACACAGGAGACAAGCACATCACAAATGCATGTCTTTGGGGCCCCAGCTCCAATGGGGCCCTTGGACTCTGGGCCTACCACACCACTGGCTCACCAGCCTCCCTCTTGCTTCTCCACATTCTGGATGATGGCGCTCTTGGTGAAGGTCAGCTCATCCTCCCTCTGGGCCTTGTAGTCAAAGAGGGCTTTGACTGCACACTGCAGAGGTGAGAAGCACCAGTCAGAGCAGAAAGGCTCTCCCTGACACTGCTGACCTGGGGCTTCACGTGCACACACACGTGTGCCTGGGCTTCCCAGCCTGGGGTCAGGCCAGTGGGAGATGACACTGCCATCAACAGGCCCCAGTTATAGTTCTTGTTACTGCCCTGCAGGGAGGCTCCAGGACAGATATGATCAGAGAGGCAGGGCCTCTGCCAGTGAAGTACCTCAGGACCCAGGTGGAACCTTAAGCCCCACCCTGGGCCACAGGGAGAACCCTGAATCCGCTCCCAGGAGTCAGGGCTGGCAGGCCAAGAAGGCAGGGTGTGCAGTTGCCCTGAGTGCCTCCCCGGGACCTGGAAGCATATGGGGCCTGGATGGGACCCCACCACTCATCTGTGAAGCGGAAAGAAAAACCTCCTTCCAGATCCCCTGGCTGTGGAGGGGAGGGGGTGAAAAACAGGGCCCAGGCCTTTTTAGAGAAAAAGGCAAAACGAAAAAGAACCTGTGTGACAGAGCTCCATGAGACTGGGGAATGAGTGGCCAGTGTGCCTCCCAGCTCCTACCCCGCTGCTGCCCAGGGAGGAAATGGGGGTCACCCACAGGAGTTTTAAAGGGTCACTGCTGACCTAAAGGGTAGGGGCTAGGGAGTGGGTTGGCCCTGGAAGACCTGCGGTCGCTCACCAACCACACATCTCTCACAACCTCTTGGGCCTCGGAAAACCACAACCACCACTTCTCCATAAAGACCACAGATGGCCCAGAACACAGAAATGAAGCCCCAAGCAGCTGAGCAGCTGGGGACCCTCCCCAGCTTCCTGTGCCCAGAGGCCTGAGCTGTACCTTGAAAGTTGGCATAGGGTTTGCCTCTACATAGAAGCCAGGGTTGCGTCCCTCATACAGGGCCCCGTAGTCAGGCTCCTGGAAACAGGACACAATGGGATATGTTAATGCCCCAGAGCCTAGAGTTAGAAAGCAGCTACTGGCTTCCGCAGCAGCTTCCCTTTCCCCCAGTGCAGCAAACTTCCACCTGGCCTTCCTCATCAGGCCACCAAGGCGGCCACCACCACTAGCACCTGGTCCACAGGGATCCTTCAACCTCAGTGGAGATGGCTTCAGAGGCCTCAGGCCGGGTCTCACCCTTTCTTTTCTTCACATTCTCATACGTGAGGCCCAGTCCAGGATTCCAAAATCTCTCAGGTCCGAAATGCCCAAACTCCCAAGTATTTCTGAGCTATGTGCAGGTGGGCCCTTCACAGACTACTCATATTCAGTGCTTTAGTTCAGTGGCTCATCGGTTCGCTGCTGAGCCCAAAGTCAGGAAGAGCCTTTCCACTCCCCCACACTCCTCCGGCCACTCCTCTCCATCACCTGAGCCCCTGGTGCCAGTGGACAACAGGCCTCTCCCCAGCCAGCCCTGTCTGCTGAGGACAGAAGTCTCTCAACTGATCTCCTGGTCCTAGACCCCTTTCTTCTGTCCAGGGCCCTTATCACCAGCTGTGCTGCCATGAGTCCCAACTTTTTCCCTCAGTGGTCTCACCTCCTGTGGCTCTGCCCTCCATACCATCCACCAGGAGGCTCCACAGCTACTCTTGGGTAGCCTCTTCCTACCTGCCCTAGGACAGAGTCCAGGCCAAGCCCAGGTTGATGAGCTTCCACTGTGTGCACCTCTCCCAGCGTTAAGCCCCAGAACCTCCTCACTCCTCACCTTGACTCATGGGGAACCCGCTGCTTATGTGCCTGTCCCCATCCTTGTGGACACTGCTCAGGTGTCCCCTCCTCCAGACACCCTCCTGGTACCCACACTGGCTCCCAGCTGGACTCAGGGGCTTTTCTATGAACTCCTACAACACCCCAGGCCTTGCTGTTACACATATCCAGATTATCCAGTGACTGCTAAGATTCTGGGTCTCTCTTGCCTCCCCTGCCATGCCCCGTCTACCACAGCCCCTCACAGCTGTGCCAATCTTCTCCAGCGCCTCCTCATTGATTGGATAGCGCAGCTTCATCTTGCGGTATAGCGGGTGCTTCTCATAGTAGCTGATGAGGTCAACAAGGCTGTCGAACTCCGAGTTCCCTAGCATCACAGTCTGGCCCTCTTGCTGGACACGGCAATGCTTGATCTTGCCTTCAGCCCTTCACAAGGACAAAACAGTCACACAGGGTCAGGGCAGCTCAGACCCAAGCAAGGCCCCACAACCCAGGGCCATACCCCTCACCGGAAAGAGATGGCATATGAGTTGGGCTCATTCCGCTTCCGCACCAGGAAGGCCCCATCACGAGGGACACGCATCAGCATGTGCTCAGCCTGTGCTCTGGTCAGGCTCGCGTGGTACCACCTGAGGACAGGCAGAGTCAGGCCCAGCCAGCACCACCCATTGCCCTGCCCTGCCCACCCCCAGGTCCCTCCCTCACTCTTTGCTCTCATGGGCATTGGTCTGTGGGACAGGCTCTGAAAGTCGCATCTCAAACTCATTGCAGCGCAGGGGCACCTGCTGGTAGTGTGTGATGAGGTCATAGAGGGAGTCAAAGACGAGGTTGTCTGTCAAGAAGAACTTGGGGGTCCCAGCATCTTGCCGTGAGTGGATACGGCAGTGCTGGACTTTCCCGTTCCGCCTGTGGAAGACACAACATGAGGGAGGCTGGGAGAAATAGGCCAGGGCCCCAAAGACCAAGTTCCACCTCAAATGAGGCACCGAGCCTCAAGGAGGGAGGCCAATCTCCTGAGGAGCTCAGGTGTGGGCAGTTGCACTGAAAGGCTTCAAATGAACCGAAAAGGGAGGGGTATGGCAGGGGGGGTGAGAGAGAGAGAGAGAAATTTATGTTCCATGTAAAGCATAATTATTGTTCTGGATCAAAGGCTCAAATGTTAACTGATTATCTCTGGGTGGTGTCATGTCTGTGTACACACGCTGACTGAATATGTGCATCTGCACGGGAAGTGTTACCAGAAAGAGAGCGTGTAGTCGCCCACGAAGGTCTCACTCTCTCGCACGAGGAAGGAGCCGTCAGGGGCCCCGGTCTCGATGCAGTACTCAGTGAGCAGGCGCTCAGCGATGTGCCGCCCGTCACGCCCTGCCCCTAGCTTCCCATGGAACCACTTCTCATTGGAGTGCAGCTCTGTGCTGCTGCTGACCTGTCAGGGGAAGGCAACAGCAAAGACACTGGGACCCTGGCCCAGGCCCGACCTGGCCCAGCCCCAGACCTGAGCTGGTTCCTCACCTCCTTGGGCTCCTCCTCATCCTCGTTGCCCTGGTCACTGCTGGTCTCCTCAGAGTAGTAGATCTTGCTGCTGGTCAGAACGAAGTAGTGGGGATACCATTCCTGGAACGGACCAAAGAGGGACTTGTGAGCCAGGGTCCTCACACCCACTGGCCCACCACCCCCAGCCCGGCCCAGTCCTCACATGGTTCACAGGGTCCTCCAGGTAGAGGATGCCATTCTTGATGGAGTTGCTGATGTCGTTCTCAGAGTACATCATGGATGTAGGCACCTCCTCGTAGGCACTGCCCTCAGCCAGCTTCTTGTGCTGGAGGGGCAACCAGAGCAAGGCAATGCAGACTCCAGTCATCACCCCACCTCCTCACCCAGGCGTAGGCCCAATAGCTGAAGCCATGGCCTGGGCGAGGCACTGAGAAGTGTGGGGCTTCCCCAATAAACCCACCACCCCCACCTTGATGAGGATCTTCCTCTTAAGCTGGTTGGGTGAGGGGAGCCCATCGGCGGAGATCTCCACGGGCTTGGTGAGGAGTGTGTCCCCTAGCACCTTCTTGAAGTGCTGGGCCATGTTCCTCTGCTGGGCAATGCTGCAGTGGTCCTCAATGGACAGGATGACTGGGTACCTGCAGGGTGGGGGACAAGCACAGTGAAACAGATTCTGCAATTCTCTGGGGTCTAAGTAGCCCCTCACAGTGAGGTGTTGGGAGCCAAGGGCCTGGGGATTTCTTGTCTATAAAAACTATCCCAGGCCATAGCCACTGGCGGGGCAGCGGGGGTTCTACAGCTGTGGCAGCAGTGGAAATCAAAGGGTGGCCACTGATGCAGCCCGAGCTGGCCCAATTATGGAGGCTGCTCAGCAGTGCAAGAAAAATGAGGCCACCAAAGAGGCCAGGAGAGAGGAGAAGCCTCCAAAGTTAGCTGTTAGAGCCCTGGTGAGCTAAGGGAGACCAGTGACCACAGTTTAAGCAGTAAACAGAATTGAAGGAATGGGACATAGGGAAGACAGACAATCTCCTGGGCTGTGAGGGCAAAGGAGTTGGCAGGACACTGGCCTAAAGAAAGCAGGGCATGTTTCCTGAAGATGAGAAGAGCATGTGTTGTACAGTCTAAAGGACCCATGAAAAAGAAAGTGGGCTCAACATGTAGGAAACAGAAAGTGTAACTTGGGAAGCAACAGCTCAAACAGGAAGCAGGTGACGAGGAGAGGCCAAGAGGAAGGACAAAGATGAAAGGCTGAGGGAGAGGGGACAGGGTATTCGAGGAGTCTTGCTGCCCTCTGTCCCTCTAGAATGAGAGAGCTGGAGCCAAGTTAACCCCTGGGTCCTCCAGCCTCTGACTCACTCTGAGGCCACAAAGGCATGCTCCTTGATGGTTTGCAGGACATCTGAGAACTTGATCTTGGTGGTAAGGGTGTGCCCATGGTAAATAACTGGCATCCCATCTGGGCCGTCCCAGCAGTCCACTGGGGAGCAACATCATCATGGTCAAGCAGGCAGGCCTCCCATCTTCCCTCCACCAGCCCCGGACCCCACGCACACTCAATGCAGCGACAGCCCATCCGCAGGCAGCGAGCATAGGCTTCCAAGGAGGACTCACTGGAGAACTGGTCCCCGGTCAGGTACCTGGATAGGCAAGGAGAGGCATGTATGGTCAGATAGGCCCTCCTGGGAAGAAGCTGGGTGGGCCCGAAGGAGCCACACTCACGTGTTGTGTGAGGAGGAGATCCAATAGTGGGAAAGGGGGTTGTTCATGGTGTCCGGGCATACTGCATCCAGCTGTGAGTTCCACACACTATTCTCTTTGGAGAACAGGAAGGTGACAAACTGTCCAGGAACATGTGGAAGGGAAGAGAAAGTGAGTCCCTGCTCGGTCCAACCCAAGATGGTAGGCTGGGGGTAGGAGAGAGAGTGCTCTGTCCCAACTGGGGGTGGGCAAGATGCATAGCAGGTAGGAACAAGGTGGCATCCCTAAGAAGCGTCTAGCTCCTGAAGCCCAGGTGGGGTTCTGGTCACCCCTACCCATTCTCTTGACAAAAAATGGGTGAAACGTTGGACTCACCTCATCCAGGAAGAAGTATGGCTCCTCGATCTCTCGCAAGGGGTCTCGGAGGAAGCTGAGCATGAACTCCTGCACCTGGAGGCGATCAACAGCCCACAGCTCCTGATGGGGTGGGGAGGGCAGGGAATGAGAGAAGCCTCCAGTCATTGATGAGCCCAGCCCCCCAACAACCTGACAGCCTGGGCCAATGTCAGCCCAGCCATACCCCCTGGTAGTCAAGAAGGAACTGCTGGAACTCAGGAAGGGACACTCGGCAAAGCTCCGGCCGCTCCCCAGCCCTGCAGGGAGAGAAGGTAAGCTAGCTAGCATGGTCAACAGACAACAAGGTGCCCCATGGAAGGCAGAACCCAACTCCCAGCCAGCACAGCTTCCCAGAATGGTCCAGCATGGTTCCCTACTCCCACTGCCTCCCACCTGGATCAGGAATCGCCCAGTGGTGAGATGAAGGGGGCCCAGGGAAAACCCCACCTCCCCACTCCAAACCAAACCTCAGAGTACTGGCTTCCAAGAAGGGGAGGTCCATCTGCAGGAAACAGAACCTGGTCAGGGCAAGAGCCCCTGGGAGGCCATGTGGGAAAGGGGCTAGTAAGAAGACAGGCTAGAGCAGCAGATGGGGGTAGGCCTCAAGAGGAGAAGAACTGGAGAAATGGCACCCAAAAGCCCCTAAGCAGGGCAGCAGGGCTGAGGCAGGCAGAGCTGGGGGGTGGGGTGGAGGAGCAGGGGCAGGGGTTGAGGGAGGGCAGGTGGCTCATGCACCGTCTTCTGGGCGCTGTACATGAGGCTGCGGTACAGCTGAGCAAACTGCCCGTAGGTGATGTCCCCGCTGCGCTGCTCCAGGTCCTGCATGGTATAGAGCGGGAGTGCCAGTCAGGCAGTCAGGGCCCCAGCTGCAGGGCTCTTGGCTTTCCCTGCCCCCAACTACAGACAGCCCTGGGGGGCACTTACCGTCAGCCGCTCTCGGAGGAAGCGCATGTTGGGGACCCGGTAGTTGACCTGGGACAGCATGTTCTTTAGGTCCTTGGCTGATATACTGAGAAAACAGGGACATCCCCAGTGGTCTCATCCAGCTTCTTATGACCTCTGACCTGTGGGTCGAGCCCACCTGGGGCTGGACAGGTAAACAACACTATTCTGGGAACCTGGAGTCCTGAGGGCGAGACTGGATCAGAACCCATGGGGTGACCAAGGTTAGTCCCTTCCTTTCTTTGGACCTCAGTTCCTCATCTGAGCAAAAAAAAAAAAAAAAAAAGCCTGTAATTCTGGCAAGGAAGATGTGAACAGATTCAGTAAAGTGGGTCAGGCATGGGAGGAAGAAAAACCACTCTCCAGGCCTCCCCTCCCACCGGCACTGCTCAGGCCTGTGCCAAGGTGGCAGTCAGCCCATCCAAGACAGAAGGCAGGGCTCACTCACAACTTCCCTGCTGGGGGCAGCACGGCCGCGGGTCCCTACCTGCTGCCCACTGGGATGCTGGGAGTTTGGTCCTCAGAACCCACTAACCCATGAAGGGGAGGGAGGAGGAGGTGCATGCTCCACCAGATACAATGACTGGCAACTGGGCACCTCCTGGGGCTAGACAGGGCCTGGCTCCAGGAAAGAAGCTCAGAGAACAAGGCCCCTGCTCTCCAGGGGTGTCCTGCCCATGATGTGAGGCTGGGGACACTGCTGGACCTGGCAACAGGATGGACGAGAAGGGGGAAGGGGGGCTTTCTCTCCTAGAAGGTGGTGTCAAGGAGGGGAGGGGAGGGTGGGGTCACCTCCTCTGAGCCCCAAGGGCCTGGGAGGAGGCACCAAAATTCCCCAAGGGGGCTGAGCGCCACACTGAGTGGATCAAGCGCTGCAGAGGGAGGGCTGGCTCTGTACAGGTGCCACCTCCTCTGATCCTCAGTCACCCAGGAGGTAGGTGCTATCAGGGTCCTCGTTTTCCAGTGAGGAAACAGAGGCCTTCTGGTTGCAACTGCCTGCATCACCAACCTTGCCCTCTGTGGTCTCTTTCCCATCAGCATACGAACAGCCTGTTACTTCTTCCACCAAAAACACGTGTCTTGCCCCTGCTTAGCTCTCCAAGTACTTGCCCTCTTCTTTGCTCCCCGCCACCGCAAAACTCCTTGCAAGAGTCATATTGCTCCCTCTCATTCCCGTGAGCCCCTCACCACTTGGCTGACACCGCTCTTCTCACCATGTTAAATCCAAGGGTCAATGGTCAGATTTCACCACTGTCTTCTTCCTTGGGCTGCCAGAACTCAGCACTCTGGGGGTTCTCCTCTTACCGCACTGTTTGTCCCCAACCCCTCCAATCTCTAATATGGGGGTGGTCTGAGGTCAGCCACTGGACCCTGCCCTTTTCTTGGTCTGCTTGCCCCCTAGGTGATCTCACCCAGCCCTGTCGCTTTCAGTGTTATCTACATACTCCCAAGTTAAAATCTGCAGCCCCCACTGTGTATGTACCTAAACTCAGTCTAACCACCTGCCTACTCAACAGCTCTCCCTGAACAGCTAACAGGCATCAGAAAACTTAACACGCCTCAAAGTGAACCCCTGAGCTTCCCTCCAAATGGGCTCGTCCCATGATCTTCTCATCTCAGTCAATGGCGACTCTGTTTTCCAGTTGCTCGAGCCAAAGAGCATACTATTATCCTCAATGCCTCTCAAACCCCAAAATCAATCTGTTAAGGACATTCTTTCTGGCTCTATCTTCAAAATACAACATGGCCAAAATCCAGCCACTTCCTACCATTACCATCATGATCCAAGCATTCTCATTTTTCACCTGGAGTGTGGAAACAGCTAACTGAGCTCTCCACACAGCAGCCAGAGTGATCCTGAGTAACCCATCAGGTCACATCACTCCTCTCTTCAGAACCCTTCCATGGCTTCCCATTTCTTTTAGGTCAAAGGATCTCACCACAGTGCAGCACCCACACCATCTGGTCTTTGCTCCCCCTTCTCTCCTTGGCCCCTCTGGCTGCCACACCAGGCCTCAGAGCCATAAGCCTCAGGGCACCCTTCACACACTACTGGCCACCCTCACCTCCAGGACACCCAAAGGCAGTTCTACATACCCAGTCTCTGCCCATAGCGGCAGGGCACACAGCATGTGGCTGGCTCCTCTCACTAGCTCACACCAAGGCCACCAGAGGACTTTGTGCAGAAAGCTACACGTGGCAGAACCTGCTGCCCACCGCCCTGGCCCCGCTTAAGGTCCCCTGGGTCCTGTGGCTCTCCAGGCAGCTACTTAGAGGCCTGGCTAAGGTTCTGGATGCCCATCCCCACCCTGCTGGGCTAGAGTCACAGCTCAGTACTTACCGATCCTCACGATTCCGATCCACTGAGTAAAACTGCTTCCGGAGCCACCTGGAGAAAGAAGCCTGAGGTGAGGGCCACTTCTCCATCTACGGCCAGGCCCGGGAGATGCCTGGGCACACAAAGGGACTGCTGTTTCTGTCCCCCTGGTCCCTAATGCTCCCAGCCCTAACCCCTTCAGGAGTGGTTCTTACCTCTCAATCTGCAGGGGTGTGGGTGCCTGCAATGTATCCTCCATCAGCCAAGTTAAGCCCTTGATCCACATGTTCACTTCATCCTCAGATGTGGCTGTGAGCAAGGTATCATCAGCTGCACCGAGGGCACATACCTCCCACTGGGCAGGAATGAGCGGGCAATCCCCTAACTATCCCCTACCTTCTCCACCCCCTTGACTCCCACCTTGCAGGCTCAGCGTCTTCAGACGGAATTCCATTCCATAGAGAATGACAAAGCAGTGTGACTGGTCCGGCCGGAAAGCGGGGTCCTCTTGATAGCGATCAAAGTCTCGTGAGGTCTTCCCTGGGCGAATCTCCTTGATTTCTCGAATATCAACTAGGAAGGTAGCAAAGAGGCCAAGATCAAGCTGGGCTCTCCCAGAGTCAATACCGAAAGGAGGGCAGCCTAGTTTCCTCATTTTTTTTTTTTTTTTTTTCCTGAGATGGAGTCTCGCTCTGTCGCCCAGGCTGGAGTGCAGTGGCTGGATCTCAGCTCACTGCAAGCTCCGCCTCCCGGGTTTATGCCCTTCTCCTGCCTCAGCCTCCTGAGTAGCTGGGACTGCAGACGCCCGCCACCTCGCCCAGCTAGTTTTTTGTACTTTTTAGTAGAGACGGGGTTTCACCGTGTTAGCCAGGATGGTCTCGATCTCCTGACCTCATGATCTGCCTATCTCGGCCTCCCAAAGTGCTGGGATTACAGGCTTGAGCCACCGCGCCCCGCCGGTTTCCTCATTCTTACACTGTCTTTCAGGGAAGAACCCCAGAGGCAGAGCCAAGACCACTCAGTCACTCTGGGTAATAAGAGGGCTGGGTTGAGTCTAGGGATAGGCCTTTGCTAAGTAAGGGCTGAGACGTCAGAGAGGGCCATATGGGGCAAAGGCGGTTCTGTGGGGTGTCCCTTTCCTATCTTTGTTCCCTCACTGAGACATTTTGACCTGCGAAACAGCTGGACTCCAGAAGGAGAAATAGGGACCCAAGGCTGTTCATGAGGACCACTTCCTGAGACGAGGTACACACCAATCAAATCATAAAGTCCCAGAGGCAGGGCTGGGTAGGTCAAGATGGGCCTCAGGATCCCTGGGAATTAGGCTCAGGCCCAGAGGACTGGTGCATCCCTGAAATGCCTAATTGCTTAAGACATCCCCACACCAGTCTCAGCAAAGGGCCTAATCCCCACTCCATCCCATGACCAAGGCATCGGCTGTCCAAGAGCAACAGTCATCCTGGACCCAGACCACCGTTTTGCCTGGGACCATTTCCTTATCATAGCTATCCAAGGCCCTTGCATGCTCCCTTGGACTTCACAGGGCGTAATCAGAGAGGTACAGGGGCTTGAATAGCAGATGACCTGCCTCAGCCACTGAAACTTGAGACAATGACGAGTTCACTCATTTAACTTCTCAGTCTCAGTTTTACCATCTGTAAAGCAAAGGGTTTGACTGAGTTTCTCTAGAAGGCAGGGTGGTAGAAAAAACATGCACAAGCTCTGGGCGAGACTGGCTGAACTAAAATCCTAGCTCCACCTCACATCTATGTGATCTCAATAAAGTGACAGCCGCTCTGACCTCACTGCTACACTTGTGAAGTGAGTAACATAAAAGAGTAGCATACAATAGCATCAGAAAGATGTTGGTAAGATCAAAAGTTGTAACAGCTAGAAACACTCAGCACTGTATGTGGGTCATGGAGGGAGCCCATCCAATGGACTCCTCTGCTCCCTCAGCAAAGGTGCACAGGCTCTGACACACTCTCCAGCACAGGGAGGGGCTGCCCGCTGGCCGGAGGGCAGACATTCCAGCCCAGAAGTCACCAATTTAAGGTAGATTAGGTCAAAGGAAAAAAGCTTGGCTTAGCCAACAGCGATGACTTTCTTTGAGTATTCCCTAAGCTCTGAAGCCTCTTGAAATGCTCTAAACCCAGACTGGCCTGGTAACTTTGGAGCCAGATGCAGTGCCAGCATTTGCCTGGCCAGCCCCCACCCCAGGAGCCCTTCCAGCCCAAACTGCACACCAACCTAGCTGGAATGTCCTAACAGCCCAACTCCCCCAGATGCTCTCTTCTTGTCCTGTCCCTCTAGCAACTGCCACAGAACTCCACATCTATCCCACCGGGAACAGTGGGCATTGCTCCTGGCCCTAACCCTAGATCCCTGACACACTCCTGGTTCTACCTGGAACCACCTAACCCCTCAGCAAACCCCTCCAGCCTGTCCTCCAGCTGAGAATCCTGCCTTTCCTGCTGTTTTCCCTGCCCCCGGTTCTCACCAATCAGCCATCCTTCCCCAGTCTTCTGGCTCTTCATAAAACATTATTCTGACCCCCTTAGACCTCATTTAAGCCCCTCCCGAGGCTGCCCATTGCCAGTCTAAGGAAAACAAACATCTTCTATGGCCTTGAGGGCTCTTTGTGACAGGGCTCAGGAATTTACCTCCCCAGCTTTTGCCCTCTCACCCTCTCTGCTCCATCCCCACTAAGCCATACCTAGGGCAAGAATAGCTGTTGCTTCCTATCCCTATTTCATCTTGATTCCTAGTCTGGAAATGTCCACCTCCCAGGCTCCCTTCTCTTTCACCAAGGGCCCAACTGAGAAGTTCCTTCCTGTGGTACTCATACACTTGATGCCTCTTGTATACAAACATGTACATACATTGCTTATACACCTAAGGCCAGGCAGGACCCCTCCAGGGCTTGCTTAATGACTGAAAGAAGAAATGAAAAAAGCAGGTACACAGGCAGAGGGAGGGAAAATCAAATAGGGATGGTAAAAAAAAAAAAAAAAAGAATAGTTATACTCAGGTAGAAACAGAGGGAGGGAGAACTGGGCCATAAAAGACCTAACCGAGAACACAGGGCTTCCAAGGACAGAAGGAGGAGCTTCCATCAGGGGAAATGGCTAGATCAGAAACTGCAGAACAACCACAAACTCTGCCTTTTGAAACAGAAACCAGTCTGCTCTTCCGGTGTGGAGCTGCTGTCATCCCCCTCCCACACCTTCTTGCAAAGGTGAGTGTGACTGTACACACACACACACACACACACACACACACACACACACACACACTCAACAGGCCTGTACTCCTGCGCATATTTCCATCAGTTGAAGGCAGAACAGCTGCCTGAGATAGGGACCAGGTGGGCACAGTGCAGCTCCAGGTCAGGCATCCAACGCTCCCAAGTTCCTGTTGGCCACACCTGGTCCCTTGTACTGTCTTCCATAAGGAGGCACCAGCCTGGTCCTGGCAGCACAGTGAGATGCTCTACTAGGTTCTTGAAAGCCACATCCTGTGCTACCTCCCAACCTCACCCCTCATCCTCCTGCCTCCCAGAACAAATATGGCAGCATCTTCTTTCCTGAGAGAGCCAGGGCTGGTCCCCAGGAATTCACGAGACTCCCCAGAGAGGAATGGCCTCTGCCCTGGTTGCAGGTGAGACAGACTGATCCAGTCTGGCACAGTCTGGGTTAGACCTCCCTGCCATTAGTCAGGAGGGCAAGAAACGAGATCGTCCCAGAACTTGGGAGCTTGAGAAGGGGAGAACTACTTAGGGGAGTAAGAAAGTCACACCTTATATCCAGAAATCCATGACCTAGCACTCCTCCCCACTCAGAACCATGAGAGAACAACATTCAGGGGAACTCTGGGGGAAAAGAAAAGCCAGGGGTAATAAGAGGCCCTCACTGTGAAGAAGATGGGGAAGTGAGAAGGAGGAACTCTTTGAGAACAAGGGCAGGATCCCCCAAGTAGCAGCCCAGAGGCTTGATATGTAGCATGACGACAAAGGCCTGACGCCCAGGCTCGCCTTGACCCAAGAGGGCACAGCCCAGCCAGCACAGCCCATCAGGGCTGCAGCATATTCACTTTGCCCAGCACCAGGTCCCCAGGCCCATAGCGACAGCTGCCCAGGCTTCAGGAATGGCACCATGTCCCCAAGCCCACAGTGAATGCTGCCTGGGCTTCAGGAATGGCCTGGGCATTACCATTTCAAAAGCAGCTATGGTAGACAGTGACAAGATAAGCTGCTCGGGGCAGTGAGGGGGATTTAGTCTCTTAACTGCCCACAAACTCTCATGAAGAAACAGACTGTCTTTCTTGAGGGGCTCTGAAGTAGTGAGGGACCACACAAACCTGTGCCTGGCCTGTATATCACATGTCAGCTCAGAGGACTGAGAACCTTCTCATAAGCCAGGCTTCCCAGTGCCCCAGGCAGAATCCTGGGGGCCTTGCTCTGCTCCCTGCCCTAGTAAAGATCTGCCTTCTCCTGCTCTTTCAAGAAGCCTTCCCTGACCATCCCCTTCCCGCTTAGTGAGGAGAACCACATAGCTCTTAAACTCTAGCTATGAGGCCCTGGCAGTCCCTCACTCTTTCGGCCTCAGTTTCCCCATCAGGAAACTGGAAATTCCTCTTACCTCACATGGTTGCTGTGAGGGCCATGCTGGGAAGTGCTGGTAATAGGGAAGTCTGGAGACAGCCCACATGTATGTGTGCCTAGTGCCACTGACATGGAGCCTACAAAAGCTGACAATAGTGGAGATAAATAAGGCCACTTGCCAGGGCCCCACCAGGTGCAAACCCAAACTTAGGTGAAATAAAGCTGGTCCATGAAGAGAAGAATACAAGCAGCTATTTCCCCAGCTCAAAAAGAAGTCTGGCAGGGATGGGGGCATTGTATGGGGAGAAGGGGGACTCTTATGGACTTGTGTACAGATAAGCATATGCAGACATGCTGCTTCCTGAGCCTGCAGTGCCCCACCTGCACACTCACCAATAGTCTGAGTCATGTGCACCCCTAAAGATCAAGTTTCAAATCCTGGCTTCAAGCATATAGCGAGGCCTTGGCAAGTCTGCAGTCCTCTCTATTTCATCATAAGATGAAGGATTTTGTGGGAGTAGACACACAACAGACCCTTACTTGTAGGCATACTACCTCACAGATACCCACATAGGAAGGTCAGCCTTGGCCTGCCCTACCACGCCCAACCTCGAATTCATTTGTGTTTTGTTTTCTGGGCAGAAGGAAATGTGCCTGCTGCCTGGCACCTGGGGCCAGCTCTAAGCATTGAGGCAAAATGCCACAAGACTGAATTTGTAAAATAAAAGCTTATATGATGAGGCCAGGGAGACTGGGAAGGGCAATGTTCCTTTTCCATCTCTTCCCTCTTCTCCCCTCCCTTCTCAGCCCAGGGACAGACTCCTGGCCTAAGACCACAGACATTAGAGACCAGCAGTTACTCAGAGCGGAGCTTCTGGACCATGCAGTCCTGGAGAGCATCCGCCTTTTGGACATGCCAGTAATGGCAGTTGCTTTCCCTTTAAAAGGAGCCTGTTTCCTCATCTGAGCCACCCTATGCCCAAGCACTCGGGGAGCTGTGAAGCTATACAACCCTCAGGGCCAGCTGAGAACCTGCCTCTGCAGAAGAGTAAACCCCCATCCTGGGACAGCACCCAGTCCACTGACTGGGGAGACAGGGTGCTGTCAAAGGGACAAGCTATATGGTGGGCAGCCAGTCTGGAACCTGGGAAAGGGGGAAGACAATAACCACAGAGGACCCATCTGTGTGCCTGGCTCTTCTGAAGGTAGGGCTGCTTCCTGTCTTTGACTCCCACCCCAACTCCCCCGAGACATCAGGCCAAGTTGCAGGCCTGTCACCAGCTCCCCTCCTGTCCAGTAAAGTGGGATAACCACTCTGTCTGGCCACCACAGGGATGTGCATAAGGGCAGTATTCCTGTTGCCCAGGCAGAGTTCAAGGACAGTGGAAACCCTAGGGAAGAGAAAGAGAAGAGCAAAGGCAGGGCTCCTCAGAGCACAGCCAGTGAGAGCCAGCCAATCCTGCCCTAGGGGGAAGACACATGGCAGACCCGAGAAGGGGGAGAGGGAGCCCAACCATCAAATGCAAGACCCTAAATTAGACCTAATCTTCTTGTTGGAACCTGCGTCCTAGTGTCCCCTGTGCTCAAAAAATCCACTTTCAAATAGCCCGACAGAGGTCCCCCAAATTTATAAGCTTGTTAACCACTCATAAGGCAAAAAGGATGTAGAGAGGTATTATGAGCAAAAGCACTGGCAAGGTGGGCAGGAGGCCTGGACCCATCTCTCTGAGCCTCATTTTCTTCATTTGCAAAATAGAATCACCACTCCTGGCACCTCCTTCATTGGACTACACTGAGATGCCAACGAGGTTAGAGATACAAAAGTGATTTAATCAGAAAGGGACAGGAGGACATATTGAAAACTAAACCCACTAAATGATGGAGATACGGCCAAGAAAACCATAACAAAAAGTATCCCAAATTTCTGAACATGAAACAAGCTTTCACTGAAATATTTCTCTGGGTCTGGGTGTCTCGCCCTGTTGCCCAGGCTGGAGTGCAGTGGTGCAATCTCGGCTCACTGCAACCTCCGCCTCCGGGGTTCAAGTGATTCTCGTACCTCAGCCTCCCAAGTAGCTTGGATTACAGGAGCACGCCACCTTGCCCAGCTGATTTTTGTATTTTTAATAGAGACAAGGTTTCACCATGTTGGCCAGCTGCTCTCAAACTCCTGACCTTCAGTGATTCGCCTGCCTCAGCCTCCCGAAGTGCTGGGATTAGAAGCATGAGCCACCATGCCCTGTCTGAAATTAAGAGAGCGTTTTCCCTTTATAAAGTGCATACGCTCAGTTTAGAAGGCTGACGCAAGAGGACTGCTTGAGGCCAGGAGTTCAAGACCAGTCTAGATAACAGAGGAAGACCCCACCTCTGCAAAAAATAAAAATTAAAAAAACTTAGCTAGACATGGTAGCACATGCCTGTACTCCCAGCTACTTGGGAGGCAGTGGGAAAGATCACTTGAGCCCAAGAGTTTGAGGCTGCAGAAGAGTAGGAAGCTCTATGAGCTATGATCACAGTACTATACTCCAGCCTGGCCAATGAAGCAAGACCCTTTCTCTAAAAACACAAAACAAAAACACAAAACGCGAAGTGTGTAAGCTAATTGATGTAAATGGTAGCAAAAACTATCCATTTAAACATGCGTGGAGTAAAAAAATTTTATAACTTAAAAAAATTGCAACTCATAGTAAGTATGAAAGGTCTCTTTAAAATCTAAGGAGCTTCAAAGAGGTAAGCGAAGATTTCCTGGACAGGTTCCTTCCCTTCTGGGGGTTTTTACTGCCCCTACCTGTGGGCTGTGGACCCCAGAACCCCTCAAGGCCTGTGTGCCCCACTCTGCAGAGAGCACTGGAAGAAGGCAGCAAAAGCCCAGCCCTCCTCAAAAGGGTCCAAGTTCAATTAACACAACACAGACTCCAGCCCATGTCTCCCCATACTCCCTCCTGCCTCACAAGCCACTCCTACCTCCTCACTTAAGCCCCCACCAGGCCCAGGCCAGGGGCACACTAGGTGCCCCCTCCTCTCTTGTGTGTCACCACTTGTCACACCTACTGGTGCTTCCCTGGTGTCTTAGGCCACTGGCCTATGAGATTCTCCAAGGAACAAACCACATTTGACTCTTCTCTCCATTCCCTACCAGTCCAACACAAACCCAGGGCCTGGAGAGGCCTCAAAATGTTTAGAGTACTTAAGAGCAGGAGTAAACACATGGGAGTTAGATTCCAGAGCTAATTATCTAACAGGCAGCAAAGGCCACAGATGCTCAAACATGGTACCAGAAAGATGGTATCAAGGATGGCTTCCTGGAAGAGGTGGCACAGTGGGCCACAGAGGCTGTGGGGCTACAACAAATACTGAAAATGCAGTGGTCAGTGAGGTAACAATGGGAACAGAAAAAGAAGGAGCAGGCACAGTTGAGGGCAATGTGACCCCTGGGTGCCAGTACAGTCTGGAAACACTGGGAGGTCCCAACACAAAGATTCCTATAGCCAGTGGGAACCATGGGAAGCCAACAGAGCTTTGGGAAAAACAGAACAGTAAAAGCAGCAGGATGCTGAGCACTCACGCCCTGCTGGGCCCTAAGCCAAGACCACCAGGAGATTCAGGAGAGTGGTCCCGGGGGTCAGAAGAGGTGTGTAGATCTTCTCCAAAATGACCTCTCACCAATCACCCTCTCCACATGTAGCATGTGGCAAACAGATGAGCCCCTCCCAGTTCCCCACTCCCGTACCAAAGAAAATACACAGCCCGGACCTAGGAGAGCATTAATGGAGCTAAGCCTTCTCCACCAGAGGATGCTGAAAGATGGACAAAGAAAAGTTCCAGCAGAAGTGACTATCATCTGGGCCACTTCTGGCCCCCTACCTCAGTCACCCCTCCTCAAGTTCCTATACAACTCCCTGTGGGGTAGGGCAGACACTGCACTACAGATCCCCCTTCACAGGAGCCAGAGGCACAGGGGCTCTGCACCATCAGGACTATACGGCTTTGGCAAGGTTTTTGCAGCTCTGAAGGAAAAGGATGGAGGTAGCCAAAGAAGAGACAAAGACAGAACCTGGACAAAGGTGGGAAGAAAGCCTGATGCAGTAGTAGCCAGGCCACAGGATGGTCAGCAATTCCCAAGCTGGCTGTGTATGCCCAAAGCCTGTGGAAAGAGTGAGAGTTCTTCTCTCCCTCTCATTCCTCTCTCTTCCTGAGACTATAATATTCCTCCTTCTGCCTCCCAGTAGAAACCTACTCACAAATCTGAGGTTTCCCTGAGCACATCTGGCTGCCACCAAAGGAAGGCCAAAGTGGGAGGGTGGGTAGCTATCCATTTCCATTTTACAAACAAGGATCTGGGTTCAGGGACTTGCGGGGTCACAGGGTTATATGGCAAAGGGAAGGAAGGCGATGGTGGGTGGGGCTTACTGTCCTTCCCATTCCTGTGCAGCAGTTGCCTTCAAACCAGACCCGTGGGCAGCGAGTTGGACAAGCTTCGTCTAGATTCTAGACAAATCTCTTTGAAACAATGAGGAAACAGAGGGTCCAAAGGGTCTTGTCATGGTCATATGGTGAGTCATGGCAGAACTGGGACACTCTGCAGTGTCCCCACAGCAGCTGCTATCCCCGACACTGGGTATACAGAGACACACAGAGCAGCCATAGCCAGCCTTTGTACCATCCAGGCAGGCAGCCCTCTTCCCTAGGATTCTAAATTAATCTTACCTATTTCAGAGGTATTAACAGAATCTAAAGGAAGGAAGGGAAAGGAGGTCCCACCCAGATAAATCAAAGCTGGAAGAGCACTCAACAGTGATCTATTTGGCTTATTCAGTCATTCCATCATCTGATCAAATATTTATCAGGCATCTATCTACTCCATGTCAGGCCCTGGGCTGGGTCCTAGGGAAACAGAGATCAATAAGGCATTTGAGTTCCTGCCTTTGAGAAAACCCCTGCCTGATGGAGGAAACAGATGGGGAAGCAGATAACTATGAGGTAATGCAAAAAGCAGAACAGGGACATGTCTGTGGAGCCGAGTGTGTGTGTAGCAAAGTCTTGGAGTGCTCTGTAAAAGGTAGGTCTGGAGGGCTGACAAGCACACATTGGGCAGAGGGGTTCATGGAAAACAAGACAGAGGTGCAGGAGTCCACTACGTTTCACAAACAGGGCATTCAGAGAATCATGGATGAGAAGGGAGGGAAGATGGTCCATACCAACCTTGACTGCCACAGTAGGGAAAAGTGGCTTTCCCCAACTTTTCTGCACAAGCCCAGAAGATTCTCCAGGCAGTCATGGGTCAGCCTTCTGGGTCAGTAGTTTAGTGTGCTCCAAACTCTGCCTCCCTTGCAGACTGATGCTGCCTAAGTTCTTTCTAGACAGCCTGTGTATGCCAGGCTCCTGGCTACAGGAGAGAGACTGGGGACCCACCAGGGCCATGTCTCAGGAATGCCCAGGACAAAAACAGTCCCTCACAAATTGCTCCCCCACATAGTATACTCAGGCTACTTGGAGAACCAGAGCACTGGGTATAAGTTACTTTTAAATTTTTTCTTTATATTTTATAGACGTGAGGTCTCGCTATGTTGCCCAAGCTTGCCTCGAACTCCTGGCCTCAAGTGATCCTCTCACCTCAGCCTCCCAAAGTGCTGGGATTACAGGTGTAAGCCACCATGCCTGGCCCACAAGTCACTCTGTTGTCCAGGCTGGAGTGCAGTGGTACCACCAGGGCTCACTGTAGCCTCTACCTCCCCAGATGCAGATGATCCTCCCACCTGGGCCTCTCGCATAGCTGGGACTACAGGCAAACCAGGACACGAGGCTAATTATATTTTTTGCAGATATGGTGTTTTGCCATGTTGCCCAGGCTGTTCTTGAACTCCTGGGCTCAAATGACTCGCCGGTCTTGGCCTCCCAAAGAGCTGGGATTACAGGCATGAAGAACCGTGCCTGACCCATCAGTCACTTATCTATCCTCCTTCCTGATCCCTCAGAGCAATCAACACGGGTGATCACACCCTGTCTCCTTGAAGCTCTGCCCTTGATTTCTCCTGCACAACCTGGTTGTCATGATTCTTTGTGAGCTACAGGCTTACCTGCATTTAGCAATGGCCTTGGTCAAGGCTCAGGCCAAGGTACTCTCTTCCAGTGCTCTGCCTTCTTCCTCATCAGTGTCAGCCATGCCCACACCCTTAATTACCTCCTATATACAGATAATTCACAAACAGGTCTCTAGCCTAGTCCTCTCCTCTTAAGCTTCAGATCCTTCAATTCAGCTGCCTACTTGCTATCTCCACTCTTTTATCTTGAAACACCTCAAAGGCAACCCCTCAAAACCAAACACTGTCTTCTCTCACCAGAACTCAGGCCTCCTGCCATACCCCCTGGGTCAGCTAAAAGCATCACCATTCAAACAGGTACCCAAACTCCAAACTTCAGACTGATCCTTCGCATCTCCTTCTCTCTCACCAACCCTCATTCCAGCCCTCTGACAAGTCCTACTGGCTTTATTATTCAAAATTAACCATATATTCTGAGCACCTACATGAGAGACATTAAACTAGGTACTTGGAATACAACTACCTCAAGGAGCTTGAATGTGGAAAGAAAAATTAGATATGAGTATTATGCTAGATACCCTACGTTAGAGTCCACAGACAAATACTATGAGAAGCTGAGAAGTAGAGGATGAAGTAGTTACTACCTCTTCTGGCTGGGAAGAGACGATGAGCAACAGCAGCATCTGGCATCCTAACACTCATTTCTTGCATATTTACTTTGCATAGACACTGTGTAAAGCTCTCGATAAGATTGCCTTACAAGGATTAAAAACTGCCTTATATTTTATCCTTGCAAATAACACTATGAAGTAGGTATGAGGATCCCCGATTCCCGGGTGAGGAAACTGAGCACAAAGAGGTTAATTCACTTACCTAAGGTGGCAGTTGGTGAGTGGCAAAGCCAACAATACTTCAAAGCCAAGACTGCCTGTACCCTAGACGTGTGCTCTGTAATGCCTCAGAATCCTTGTTGGAAGTGGCCAAGCAGGGCCAGCACAGACAGAAGGGGAGGATGGAGAGGACTCCAGGTTGCGTAGCGCACTCCTGCTTCACAGTATTCATTACAGTAGTAGCCATACATGTATTTTAAGGCTGTCTGATTGTCTTCTCTACTAGAGTGCAAACTTCTTGAGAGACTGCACCATGTCTGTCATCTTCAATGCCCCATGCCTACCAGAAACTTAATAAGGTTTTGGGGACCTTATTCAAGAAAAATGTAATGAAAGCATCACTGCTATACAACCTGTTCCTGCTCACTAGATAAATGAGGCCCTACTGACCACAGCCCAGCACATCTCCAAGTTTCTCTCTGCTGCCCTGTCTGTGCAGAGCCCTCTCACAAGGGAGAGGAAATGGAATGGGTTGGGAGAAGAAATAAAAATCTGGGGTCTCCCTCCTAGAAGGAAACAATAGGGGCCTAGGACTCATAGTGGTGGAGGAAGTGTCAGAGCAATAGGGGCTGCGGTAGGGAGATGAGTGGGAGAGGGAGAAGAGAGGCCTTCCCCTCTGCCACTCCCTGAACCTCATGATGTCTCACCACCCCAACCTTGGCTTCTGCCTCTTTGATTTCTGTGTTACTGCCACCTCTTGGACGGTAAATGTGGGTTTAGTCCTTAAGCCTCCAACAGAGTAAATCTGTGGGGTTGGAGACATTCTAAATAATGACTGGAAGTCATCAGGTCAGAGGCCTGCTTGCTGAGACATCCTGCTTCATTCAGCAGAACCCACTAGGCTCTCCTGTTTTAGAGCTGCTTGACCCAGCTGCCACAGCATCTGGCTGTACTCCCTTTGGGCCATGCCAGCCCAAGCCAAGCCACTCTCCTGTCCCCTTTTTGCTTCCTGGGAAACAGGGCCCCAGTGAGTGATCTAGTCTCTGACCTCACTCCAAGGTGCCAGGGATCTCTCATTCACTCACTGCCTGCCCAGAAAGCCCAGCTTAAATTCTTTTTTTTTTTTTTTTTTTTTTTTTAAGAGACAGAGTCTCGCTCTGTCGCCCAGGCTAGAGTGCAGTGGTGCGATCTTGGCTCATTACAACCTCTTCCTCCTGGTTTCAAGCAATTATCCTGCCTCAGCTTCCCGAGTAGCTGGGTTACAGGCACCCGCCACCACGCCTGGCTAATTTTTGTATTTTTAGTAGAGATGGGGTTTCACCACCTTGGCCAGGCTGGTCTTGAGCTCCTGACCTCGTGATCCACCTGCCTCAGCCTCCCAAAGTGCTGGGATTACAGGTGTGGGCTACCGTGCCCAGCCCAGCTTAAATTCTTTGAACTCATCTCCCCTATTGAGAGAGACGGCTGCCTTGGATTTCTTTCTCCCAAGTTGAAGTTGAATACCCTATGGTTTTACCTGCTTAGGACAGCTGCTTTCCCAACCTTTACTAGCACACATGATTGTATGGAGCTTCATGCTTCCAGTGTAGACCAGTTCTCAGGCCAGAACCAGGCCATCCTCTTGGAATCAGTCTGGCAACAGACATTCTGTTCTCACTAGAGGGAATGCTGTGTTTCACTGCTGGCCTCAAAAGGCCCTCAGCAAAATTCTTAACAAAGTGACATGTTACCTTTTCTAACCTCCTTGGTGGATATGCTAAGAACTCCCAAGAAAAGCCCACAGTCCTAGTTAGGATGAACAAGCTAACACAAGCACATTATACTCAATTACTGTTGAAGGGGGAGGAAGTGACTAGGGCAGAAAGAGGGAAGCTGCCTCCAAACAGCTGGTGGACTATCAGGCAGGACGGAGTGACCATAAAGTGGGTCTTCAGCGCCTCAGAGAAGGACCATCACCCCTGCCCCCATTGCTGCCCAACCTCCCAACTGAGGGAATGGAGTTGTATTCCTTAGCTCACCTCCTGATAAGTTGAGAAACCTGTGGAACCTATGGCCAACTAGAGCTCTCCTTCACTCCTTCCTAGGGTTAGTCACCCTGTGAACTCAGGCCCACACTCTCTGGGTCTTAGGCTGAAGTCAAGGTGGGGTTGGAATTCTCCCAGCACACACCCATACCTACACAGCCAGAACCCAGTGTGGTCAATACCCGACTCCTACCACGGGCAAGGCCAAGCCAAGGACACTATGACCCAGGCCCATGCCCTCAACAATCATTTCCCTCAGGACATTTTAACTCAACCATATCCCCAGGTGTCCAAGAAAACAGGAAGCCAACCCCAAAGTGAACTCCCCACCTGTGCCGAGGAAGAACTAAACACACACAAACAAGTGGCCAAACTCGCCATGGCCCAACCCCTCACCAGTCTGGCCAGCTGTTCACTGTCAGGGCTCAGAACATCAGTGAGACCGCCCACTCTCCACCATACCCAAGCCTTGCTGCCTTGCACCCAGGCCCCTCACAGCCTTTGTACAGATCCTTTACCCAACACCTGTCTGCCAGCTGGCAGGTGGAGGGACCCCAGTGGGTAGGATGGGCTGCTACAGGGAGAAAGGCGATGCCGTCTTGGCCCTCAGGCTCAGCCTACAGCACTTTAGGCACAGCTGTCTCCTGCCAGCCCTGGGCATTAGTGGTTTTCTGCATGGTCCAGATCACAAGCTTCTCAGGATCAAGGACTGGGTCACCTCCTTTTCTTGCTTCCCAACTCCAGCCTCCTCTGTGCCAGGCCTGGGCTCAGTAAAAAGGGATGCCAGTCTTCTGCAGGAGCACGCCCCGCCCCGTTTACTCTGCATCCTGAGTCTTGCTGAAGCCAGGGCCACCGGCCAACACCAGGAAGGGCCAGGGCCGGAAGGAAGCAGCAGGGCCTATACACAAAGCCTACATGTGGACTATAAAAAGGAGCTCCTCCCTGCCTCCCCCAGGATGGGCCCGGTTCCTAGGAGGTAAAGAGTGGGGAGAAAGCTAGGACTTAAGCCTGGGCACACAGCCACTGCAGCCTCTCAAAAGCTAGCCAAGCACTACCTCAAAAGGAACTAGTCTTGCAAGGAGGGGTGGGAGAATATTAAGGGCTTAGCCAGGAATGCAAGTAGAGACTCTCCAAGTCCCATCTCTTGGGACCATAGCCTCTCTTAAGGCAACCAACTCCACTGTCCCCACTGCTTCTTCCCCGAAAATACAGAATATTCGGGGACGAACCCCTTCTCACACTTCTTTCTCTACTCTCTAGGGGCTGAAAACACCCACCAGAGGTCTCTAGGCACCCATATTCCCCACTTTCTCTGGAGACTCCAGCACACCCAGCAAAGCTCTGGGAAGCAGCTGTGATGAGTGGCAGAAGTAGCGAGAAACTCAAACTCTGGGTGGCAGCAGGATACTGTGGCCACAACAGAGTAGGCTCAGCAGGCAGCTCAAGTAGGGGCATGGGTCAGTGGGGAAGGGGGGGCGGCTATGGCAGAGAGATAACAATTAGGCGAGGGCCACACAAAGATACCTATTTCAAAGATGTCAGCCAAGGCAGTCTCTTGACCCACACAGGCAGCACTCTACTCTGTAACAGCAAAGCCACACCCACCACATGCATCCTAAGTCATAGAAATTAATTCCTTCTAAACCTCCATACTCCAAATCCCTCTCCAGCCTAGTTTACCCAGGGTGTTCAGGCTCTGTGCTAGAGGCCTCACCCAGAATCACTGAGGCCACTCTCCAGGGATGGTGGTGTAGGTCAGCACACATAGCAAATAGGGGAAATTAACATTCCTTGTTGCCAGCCATTGATATGTGGGCACCATTTGTTAGCACAGCACACCCTCGCCTACCCTGACAGAGCAGCCTCTTGCTTATTTCCTTCATAGAACTCACCGAATCTTATAAGTATTTTATCTGTCTGGCTATTTATCTCCTTTCTGGCTGTATCTACCCTAACCTTATGTCTACTTCTGGTCTCCACAGTGCTTGGCACAGTTAGCAAATGCCAGAGTCTAAAGCCAGGGAAGCACAAGTAGTGTCTCACTTATTCAATGAGCCACTGAGGCCCAAGAAAGCTAGTTTTTTTGTTTTTTTAAGGAGAGTAGCTATGGTGAGATGAAACACAAACCAGGCTAGAGATCTACTGCCACCATGAACAAGTCAGAGGCTGGAGTAATCACATCCAACTCAACATGCCCAAAACACAGTAGCAAGGCCCACAATAAATGTATGACAAATTAAGGAGCATATGAATGAATGCACGCTCTTGAGTTGTCATAGAGAATCCTGGCAAAGCCCTTCTCAGGACATCTGGGGCACGGAGCCCCAGGTTCCCATGTTCGAAGTGTCACCACGAACCAGCAAGTCAAGAGGGTGAGGCTCTTCTGTACCCCGTTCCCAAACAGCGGCTACATTCACCTCCATGTACGAGTGTGGGAAAGGTCTGGGTGGGCCAAGCATCTCGACACCAGGGTTGTGGCAAGGATGAGTGCAGGACGGGTTTTGAAATTGAGGCAATAAGTCCAGCTTGTCCACAGATGGAAGCCTAGGCTGGTCAAACACATGTGGCCAGAGGGAAGAAAAACAAAACAAAAAAAATAACCCTCTGTTCCTATAGAACAGTCCATCTTATTGTCACTTGCACCAGAATGGGAGAATAAACTGAATACTATAGCAGGAATCAGAAATCCTAGGATCTACCACGAACTTGCTATGTGACCTTACCCTCAGGACGTTGGTTTTTTCCTCTGTAAGAGAGAGATAGTAACTCCTGTCCTCCATGGATTCATGGAGCTACTGGGAAGTTCAAACAATACAACAGGTGAGAAAATGTTCCATGAACTCCCAATATGCTGTTCAAATTCCCGAGTTTTTTGATGCCCCAGTCCTCTGTGTGCAGACTCAGGGAAGGAACACAGAAAGCGAGCAGGAAACAGACTCCTAGCCCAGGTTGTTGGAGCAGCCACTTGTGGCCGAGCTCAGTGGTGGAGAATTGGAGCTCTGTAGTTAATGAAGGTGAGAGTAAAGGAAATGAATACTGTTAAGTGGTCACTAAGTGACAAATGTTGTGCTGGGTACTTTTCACATAAAATCTCTTACTCTGACATACAATCTCCCTTATTATTAATATACAGCTCTGTGAGAAGAAATTACTTTTACAGCTAAAGATCAGTTTCAGACAGGGAAAAGTAATCTGCCCAAGGTCACAGTAAGAGCTGAGACCTGAACCCAAATCTGACCAGCTCTAGCCACAAATCTCCAGGCACTTAAGCTCAATTACCAGCAAGGTGGGACGATATGGTCAACGGCAGCCCGAAGCCAATCCTCACCCATGGCTCCACCTTGAGTCTTGCCACCTGTAAACATGCTGCTCTGCGAGATTCCCTCCAAGGAGGCACTGTTCCCATGCTCCTCTAAACAAGGCGCTCTACAAGGGGCACCAGAACATTCCCATCCTCCTGTCCCACACCCATCTCTCCTACGACTCTCCTCAAAGTCTGCAGCGAATTCTCTAGTTCTAACAAAGCAAGTGGAAAGGGGAAAAAAATCAGTCTTCTAATATCAGGCCTTTGCAATCTCAGGCCTCACTCCCTCCCTCCAACTTATCATCTGTGGTCTCCTTGAAGCAACGTCCCACAGGAAAAGGCACAGAGTGAGAAGAGATGCTGTGAGTTAACGGAGACTGACACAGAACAGTGACAGCAGAGGCAGGCCCTACCACATCAAGGCTGTGGCATTAGAGCACTTCCTGGAAGACAAGGTCTCTCCAGATAGCGTCCTGGGCTAGGCACTTAGAAATAGGACAATATCATACCTTCACTCCACAGAAAGGGTTACCACCCAAAGCAGCTGCTTCCAGCCAACTGCCGTGTCTCCCCGCAAAACCAGCAGTGGGAAAGAGCCCTGACAATAGAGGGATTGCTGAGAGCTGCAAGAGAGGATGGGCAGGCCTCCTTGCCTCTGAATCAAAGGGCTTGGTGGCCAGGCACCAGTCCCTTAGGACAACAGGTGCATTCGCTCTTCTCCCCACTAGGTCCTCCTGGGAACTTAATCCTCATCTCTGTCCTGTCAGGGTTCCTACGCAGTAAGCACTTACACTGTGCCACACATCATGCTAGGCACTTTATACAGGTTCTCATCAAATGCTCACAAAAACCTTATAAAATAAATGCCATTTGATACTATCCCTTTTACAGATAAGCAGCCCAGAGAGGTAAAGCCACATGCTTTAAGGTCACAGAGCAAGTAAGCTGCACAACAGGATTTTAATTCAAGCAAAGTCTAGGGCCCAAATGCTTAACTACTAAGCTCTGTCTCACCCCTCAAGACCCAGCCCTTCTCCCATCCACCACCATGGCATCCCCACCCTGCCTCAGCAAGAAGGTCTTATCTGGGCCCTCATCAGTTCTCTCCTGCAAACTGGAGGAGCTCACTGGCCTCCCTCCCCAACACCTGCCTGACAAACCACTGCCACTGTGGTCTCCCAGACAGAGGCAAGTCAGTCCCACTACAGCCTCTGCTGACTCCCGCTGCCTCCAGAACTGAGTGTAATCTGCTGGGCACGGCACGCCAGGGCTACAGCTGTCTCCAACCAGTCCCAGCCTCCTCTCTACCACACCAACTCTGTTCCCTACCCCTGCACGGAGTGATTCCCAGTTCCTCAGCCTCGGCACAGGCAGGTGCCTCAGTAATTCAAGGCCCACCTCAAAGGTCACCTCTCCTTTAATGCCTTCCTGGCAGAGCTCCTCACAGTTCTTGGCAGAGGCTTTTATATTATGGCATGTAACACACAGGGTTATAATCACATGCCTCTACATCTGTCTATTCCAAGAGTTCCTCAATGGCACAAACCATGTCTCAATAAACTTTTGAATCCTTGCTGCCTAGCACTGGGTGAATTGGAGGTATAATAATACTTATTGCAAATATTAATAAATGTGCCTCATTCCAAGAAGCTACCCAGAGCAAAGCTGGTAGTCAAGATCTCTAAACTCCAACTGAATCCTGTGCATCTATGTACACATACATGCAGAGTCCGGAGAGAAGCTGGAGGTGTTGTGGGTCCCAGGACTGGGTGTGCTCAGCTCCTCCAGTTATCTGTGAAGCAGGCCCTTTTCCTAGGTTCACAGGAAACAGAGGATCCCAGCTGGGCGGGGGGCCTGGAAACCCACACATCAGGGCAAGCCTGGGGTGCTGAGGAAACACTAAAAGGTCTGACTTCCCTTGGAAAAAACTACATTCAGACAGGAAACACACAGGCAGGGATGGCTAGCTCTGGAGATCCGGACATGTGCTCTTGCCCCTCTCCCACTGGGAGTAACAGCTAGTACAAAGAAAACCCTTGATGACACCGGCCTGGGCCTTGCCCTCTCCCGTGCTGTGGGCCTAGCCCTCGGAGCAGACCTCCTGGTGTGGTCTGCTCCCCAGCCACAGGGGTCAAGCCCCAGCCAGCTGGTTCCACTACTACCTCCCTTCTGAGCCCACCTGCCTCATCAAGGCGGTTAGCTGTTTTCTTCCGCCACCCTCACCCTCTTCATCAAAGGTACTGCTCACAATTGTCATTGCCTGTTTTCGTTTCCCTAAAAGCAAGCACCCATATTCATTTACCTGAGAGGGCCTGGCATCTAGAAAAGTATCTAGTGAAGAATCAGCCAAAGACAGAAGATTAGGCCCCAGAAGTCCCCAAGGACATGCTCAGTCAGTATTCACAGAGTACCTCCAGTGTCTACACCAGTGTTTACTGGGCCCACAAAGACCCTCAAATGGACAACCTCATTAAACACGAGTCTGAACCATCTCAACTCAGAAGACACCAGAAGAAAAAGTGTGGAGCCAGAGCCTAGAGAGGCTGAGGCTGTCTTGGGATACCAAAGCCAAAGCTGTCTTTGCCCTGTAATGCACGGCCTGAGCACAAAGGTGTCTCACAGAGGAGCCACGTAGATCACAGGGAACATGGTCTTGGGGTTGCTAGTCAGCCACTGACTAGTGAGCTGGCCCCAGCTGAGGCCCTGGCACACACTGACACTTACAACACCTTGGGCACAAACGATTCTCCATTTCCATTTCCTCATATGTAAAATGGGACGAAAGGTCTCGATAGCACTCAGCTGGAACTCTACGTAACTGAATTTTATTCATTTATGTCAGTATCTGCAACATAAAAGGCCAAACACCAACCTGGTTCCTGTCATACCACCAGGACAACCAAACTTGTCAACACCTAAGCACTTCCCCACCCCGCCTTTGAGCCAAATGACCACCCTAGAAATCAGCAGGTGTCAGCTCCATTTCACAAGTGCTGACGCGAGAGGGCACAGAGTCAGGGCAGAAATAGGTCTTACATATGAGTGCTCCTTAAACCACACTGTCTCTCCCTCAGGTCCACCGACACCCTGAAGGTAGCGCAGTGTCTCTCTCTTTGGCCGGGCTTCAGGCACTGCTGGTACCCTGGTAGGGTCAGCAGGAAAGGCCAGATACTTGAGGCACTTGGGCAAGAGTCCAGGTGGCAGAAAACCCGGCTGGCAGTCCAACCTCCTCAGAGGCCGCAGGAATCAGAACCTACCAACAAGGAGAGCCCATGAATGGACAGAAACAGGGCAGGCTTCAGTGGAAGCCTCCATTAGTAAAGTCTGAACACACAGGCATCAACCAGACTTTTCATCCAGGCTCCTTTCAATTTGAGTCCCCAAAATCCAAGACCCAGGGTCCTCCTACATCCTTTGCCTACCCTCCAGGCCTGTCAAATCCTAGCTAACTGATGAGATCACTGAATGTGTACACCTCTGGCTGACCCACCTGCTCACTGCTGGGTAGGGGGTTATCAGGTCCTCTGTGTGCCTGCCTCCATCCCCCAAAGACCTGAGGCATGATAGATCATGCCCTCTCTGCACCCCTTTTCTGTTCAGGCCCCAACTTACAAACAAGAAAGGTCACACCCAGGAGTCAAATGTGCACAACTCCAAACACTTTCTCTAAAGAAACACTGTTTTACATGGTGGGTGGGTGAGTGGGCACATGGGTTGAGGCAAAACAAAACCGTTTCCTGCCTTTTTCTGAGTAGCAATCTAAGTGAAATGTGAATTTGGTCACCATCCTCCTCCCTTCCTGCACCTTCACCCTTACCTCCAGCCACACCTCACCCCCTCACCATTCCCAGTTGAGGGTCTTGAAGGGCAGCCATGGTCTATTGTTAATGTTATTACTAATAACAGCTCACATTTATTAAACATTTATGTGTCAGACAATGCTAGATATTTTTACATGAATTGTCTCATTTGATCCTGGAGCAACCATATATAGTGGATATATTACTACCCCCATTTTACAGATGAGGAAATCAAGGCTCAGAGAAGGTAAGTAACTGGCTGGGAAACATACAACAAATATATGGGCTTCAAATCCAGACTTGCCATCAACCACTGTGGTACATTTATTGCCTGCTAATATGCATGGTTTAAAATGCAGTCTGTTACCCAGGAGATCTCTTGAGAACTTTCAGCCAGTGCCACCAACTCAACACAGCATAGGGAGCAAGGAAGGGGACCATGCCTGGAGTCTGATGCCTGAGTGACGTTCCCAGGATTATCTCAGCTCTTTGCAGTGCCCATCCTTCCTCTACTTTGGAATCCACAGGCTCTCAAGTCACTAAAATATTCTCCCAGTGGCTGACAGGGTCAGTGGGGGCACTGAGGAAGGCGGCTGCCATTTCTAAGTTGAGCAGCTGCGTTAGATCTGTGTCAGATCTGGAGTTTGTAGCTGAGGATGGCTGGCTGCCTCACCACAAGACCTTCCTTCCTCCCAATCTCCTCAACCATCTACACACATGCACACCATACCCAAGAAGGTCTGTGGGACCCCCCTTTGGGGTGTCACTTCCTGATCCCCCTCCTTCACACAGACCTGGTTCTGAGCCCGGGTCTCTCTAACCCCAGTCTCCGGGGGTCCCTGCAAGAAGCAACCTAGTCTGGAGTTGCAGACACACCATCTCTTCACACTGAGAGGCGGGGGAATGGAGTGGCAAAGCAGAGTGCCCATGCGACCACAGCACAGGCACGCGCTAAGTGGAACAACTCTCAAAGATCTGGGGTTTTTCAAAATCCCCCAACTCCCTCCTCCCACTACAGACCAGCACAAAAGCAGCCAAGCTCAGGCCTGGGAAGGCGAAAAGGCAGGAAACCAAGAGAAGCCGCTCCCGCTCCCTGAAGCCACCGGACAGAGGACAAAGGGCTAGACTCCAAACTAGCTGCACTCCTGAGAAGAGTACCTGACTCCAAGGCGCTGGGACAGGCCTTTATGGGGCCCATCTTCTGGGAACGTGCTTCCCAGGGCAAGGGGAGTCCCTGTTCTGGCACTGAGTGTCTGCCCACCCACATAGGCTTCCAAAACTCAGCTTTGGGACAAAAGTAGCATTAAAAACAAAACAAAACAAAACAAAAACAAAAAAAACAGCCACTGCCTTCTCTCAGGCTTCTCCAAACCAAACAAGACCACCTTCCTCCCTCTCCCCCAGAGGGAGATGAGTAGGCCCGGCTCTGCTCCAAGACCAGCCCTACCCAACATCTGCCTAAGTTCTACTTAGGGAACCCAAAGGTTCCTTTGCAACCAAGAGCCCAGCCTGGGGGCCCGGAGAGTTTCACAGACTGCTCTTTCTGGAAAAAGAGTGGTGGGCAGGGACCGTCTGGTCAGGCCCCAGGTTCCCGTGCTGGGTTGGGGCCGCTGCCTTAGCTCCCCTCAACGATGCCACCACCACTCCCAGGGTCTGGGGGGGCCCGATGCCCGCACCGCAGATCTCCAGCCCGCGAGGATTTTTAGGCCTCAGGGCAAAGCTCCAGGAACAGTAACTCCCCCCAGCTGGGGGAGGGGGTGTCCTGTCAGGTGACCGAGGACCCGGATGCCCCCCGCCCCCAGTGACCACCCGAGACGAAGCGGGGGCGGGGCCCCGAGGGGGTGGGGGAAGGCCCGAAAGTTTGCCCAAGTCGCTGGGGCGGCCGGCCGGGGCGCAGGCAGTTGGGCCGGGCTCCCACGACCCCAGCGCGCGGCGGGCCCAAGCAGGAAGGGGGCGCACTTACTGGCCCCCTCTATCTTGTCGGCGCCCCGGCTCCACGTGATCTGGCGCGTCTCCAGCTTGACCTGGAAGGTCTTCCGCTCGGGTCGCTGCGACTTCTTGGAGTAGAACAAAGTCATGACGGTGCCCACCTCGAGGCTGCGGCAGAGGTGCAGCACCTCGGCGTCCGAGGGCGCGCCGGGCCCGCAGCCGTTGGCGCAGGGGGATGCGGCGCCCGCCATGGCTCCGACGCTGGGGGCGGCGACGGCACAGGCCGGGACGGCCCGGGAGCAGGCGCAACGACGCCGGCTGAGGTTGGGGCTGAGGCTGAGGCGGCCGACGAGCGGGACCCGGCGGCTGCTCCTGCAGGCGGACACGGGGCGGGGCCTGAGCGCGGCAGGGCGGGGCGGGGCGGCCCTGAGGCCCCGCCCCGCTCGCGCGCCGGGAACAAAGGCGCCCGCGCACCCGTGGGGAGGACCCCCGCCCGCCGGCCCGCTGCGCCTGCGCCCCACGACCCCCAGACAGGCCGCAGGCGGGGACGGAGGCTCGATGGCGGCGGGAGCGCGCGCCGTTCCCGGTCGACCCACCCAGCCCTCAGTCCCGCAGAGCTTTCTCACGCGGCCCCGGACACAGCCCGGCGGCCACGAGCGGCCCTGTCACGCACGGCAGCCCCGCCCACAGGCCGCAGGCCCCGCAGCCGGCGCGTCAGTCAGGCGTACTCGCACGGGCGTCTGCCAGCCCGCGGTCCCGCACAGACGCAGCCCCCGCGTCCCGAACACCGCCCATGCAGCGACCAGGACGGGACGCGAAGAGGTGGCGCGTCCTCCGGGCATGCCTGGCCAAACCCAGTTACCTGGGCGGGCTTCCCGGCGAAGGGAGCCAGGACGGGCCGCCTCACACCGGCGGTGGCAGCGGGTTCTCCGCGCGCCCTCTCCTGAGAGGGGCGGGGGCGGGGCCGCCTGCGGATTGGCCGCAGGCACTGATGGACAGCCGACACGTCCCGCCCCCCCGGCAGCGCGGGGCTGGCCCCTGGCCGCTCTTGGGACGGCCGGACCCACGTCTGTCTGTTCCGCCTCTGCTGCCAGGGTGGCCTTCAGTGGTCCTTTCGTTCGGAGAGTTCCCCTCAGCCCCTTGCAGGGGCGTTAAGTCCGCGGCCGCGCTGCCCAGCGGCCTGACCTGCAGCTCCCAGGGCCTTTGTGTCTGTCCTTCGCATGGGCCTCTGTACGCTCCGTCTCCACGCGGCGGGACTGGAGTCTGATCCCGGGCGCCCCTCCTGCAAATGCTCTCCTGAACTTTGATTTTCCCCGCCTTACTTTCCTCCTCCTCCTGTGGCCGCTGCTTCTCGATCTCAGAAGCTTCTCTTCCTCTGCACTCAGTGCTAGGCCAGATCCCAAGGCGACCTGACCTTTCCCCTGGCTTTACCCGCCACACAGGCACCGATGACTCCAAACCTGCATCTCCCCTACGTTCCAGGCCCCAGCATCCCACTGCATGTGCCACATCCCCCCACCTTAGCAGCTCACCTTCCCTCCCCAAACGGTTCTTTCCAGTCTTCACTTTCTCAGAACGTGGCGCTAAACTCCTCTAAGTTGGAAGGCCAAAAACCTTGCAGATAACTTTGCTCCCTCTGCCTCACCTCCAATCCATCAAGATCTGTTCACTGAACCCACAAGCTGAAGGCCCCATCTCCTGTCACCCAGACTATTCACTTTTGTTTTGCCTGGATCTATTCTCCATGCTTTAAGTCTTTACAATGAAATTAAATAATGATCCCCTACATCCAGCCTAAAACCCTCCATGAATTCCTATTGCACCTAAAATCCACACTCGCAGCTTGGCCTAGCAGGTTCTATATGACCTGCCCATCTCACCAGTTTCATCTCTCACAAGTGATCCTTCACTCTCCATTCTCCAGCCACAAGGCCTTTTTCTGGTTATGGAATAATTCATACTCTTCGTCTTTCTGAAGCCATTCTTGAAACTCACCCCTGCAATCTATCTGCCGCTGTCAGCACCGCCAAAATCGAGGACACCAACGGTCTCAGTGGAGTCTGATATGTTGAGCCAGGCAGTGGGTCGGCTGCCAGACACAGCAGGACAACTTACTGCATTTCAGAGGTGAGAAGCCCAACAGAGCTTCCAGCTGATGCCAGAGAAAGAGCCAGGCTTCCTGGGATTTGTGGGATAGTAGGACTAGAGTTTGTAAGTATGTAAGAGTGTGTGCTCAGGCAACCTACTCAGCTGGATAGTGACCTGGGGCTGCTGCTTCTGACTTTGTCTTGCTGTAGTGGAAACTTGTGTGTTACGTTGATATCCTCAAGTGCATCCCCTAAGAAGCTCAGAATTCAGCATGACTTTGAGACACTTTGTCCTAGCCAGCTTCTGTGGCCTAGGGAGCGGTGGGGTAGCTGAGATGGACTGCCACCTAGTGGCAGGCCTTTACGTGGGCGGGAGGGAGCTGGCATAGACCCTGTGCTGAAGGCATGCACCTGTGGTCACACCTGATCTCATAATTATCCTCTAATGAGGAATGATGGTCTGCAGTTTACTGATGAGAAACAGATTCGGAGAAGTTCTACAATTTGCCCCAAAGCCCCATAACTAACATAACTAGGTGGGAATTAGAACCAAGTCGACCTGACTCCATGAGTTTTCTGCCTCACAGGAGATCCACTGGCTTAGGTAAGTCCTGGTGGTCAGTAGTCAGTGGGCATGGAGGCTCTCTGGTTAATCAGCATGGGTGAGGGGAGGCATGCTCACTGCTGGCCTAGGGCACAGGGAAATCCAGCAGAACGTGAATGCTCACAGAGTGTGGCTTGAACTGGCTTAGGCTTAAAGTTCTGTGGACCCTGCTCTTCCCTGTGTTGGGCCTTGACAACATGAGTTAGGAGCACAAGAGAGACCCAGCGCCAGCTCTCCGGGAGTTCAGACATTAAACACTCTGTTACATAAAGACAATTGTGATGAGGGCTAGGAGGAAAAACATTGGGTCGAGATCTCTTCAGACCGCAGCAGAGGTCTAAAGGAAGTGAGTCAATGGCGAGGTGAATTATTAAAGGTGGGTTGGAGAAACATACGTTCCAAGTAGAGGTAACAGCATGTACAAAGGCCCTGAGGCCAGGAAGAGGTTGTTGAATTTAGGGTTACAAAGCTAGAGTTTCCTGACTGAGGAGGGGATAGGGAGTGATGAGGCCAGGAAGGCGGGCAGGGGCTGAATGGGGCCCCTCTCTGGCTGTCTGATCCTGTTTTTTACAGGAGGCACCCTCCTAAGTGCTGCAGCCCTCGTTGAGCTTCCCATGCTGACAAAGGCAGCCTGTGGGCTCGATACACTTTTTAAATCTGTTTCTCCATTTTTTGGGGGGAGCTTCCTAATGTGCAGGGTAAGTCTTCCTTGCTTTTACTTTTGCCTCTGGGGCTGGACCTCCAGGGGCTCAAGAAATCCCTGCCAACAAGAGCTTGAGTTTTCAGCCCATTGCCAGGCCTGTAATCAGAGAACAGGGCCCATTTCCTCCTGGGACTTCTGGGCCAGCATCCCAGGCCTCAGTTGCCTCCTTCCACCAAAGGAGGTGCAGGAAAAACAGGGCATGCAGAGGGTGTGGTCTGTGTGGGCTTCCCCCAGCTCAGCATATATATGGGTGTGTGGGTGTGAATGGCAATACGTGCAGCTGCGCTGTCTGGGAGGAGCAGCCCAGCACCCACACAAGGCACACGCCTGTGACGTCACCCAGGCTAGCCCTGCTCAGGCCTATTTCTGTGAGCATGCATGCTTCAGCATGCCTTGGCCTACACTGTACCTGTGCCTGTGCCCAGAGTCTGGGGAGAGTCCCAGCCCAGCTGCCCCTCAGGACCTGTGGGTTTGGCCTCACAGCTGTTTATTAAATGACCACTTAGAACAGTGGTTGGTGTATAGTAAACACTATGGAACTGCTTTATCCACATTGTCTCATTTCTTCCTCATTACAGCCCTATAAGTGCTCTTATTACCCCCATTTTCCAGATGAAAAAACTGAGGCACAGAGCTAAAAGGCAGGATTGAAACCCAGGTAGTCTGGCCCCAGAGTCAGTGCTGTTTTGCTTCCCATGTATGTATGAACACTTTATTGTATATCCTCTCTCCTTTGTAAAATACCCCTACCTGATGTATTTTCTTTCTTTTTTTTTTTTTTGAGACAGAGTTTCTCTCTCGTCGCCCAGGCTGGCGTGCAATGGCGCAATCTCGGCTCACTGCAAACTCGTCTCCAAAGTTCAAGCAGTTCTCCTGCCTCAGCCTCCTGAGTCTCTTTTGATTCAGTGCTGTCACAGGTTGGGTTCTTTGGATGCGGACTCTGTGACAGGTTAGTGTGCAGCATGTTTATTAGGGAGTGCTCCTGGGATCAACACTCAGGGAGGTACTGGAAAGAAACAGGAGTGGGCACAGGGCAAACTAAACGGAGACGCAGGCCTGATGACAGTCTCAGCCAACCCCCAGGATCTCTTGTCTGGCACTAGCCTGGAAAGGAGTTGTAATGTCCTGGGAAGAGCCTAGCCTGGGCCAGACGGCACTCTGCAGCCAAGGTGATCTTCGAGGGGCTGGCAGCTAAAGATTTTCTGCTGACAGCTCTCCCAATAGTTGGGTCAACAAGTCCTTCCTTGAAGGGGATCTGGGTGGCACATTGCTATGCCTACCACAAATGTATTCTTTTTCAGCCCTTTAAAAAAAAGCTTTGAGTACTTAAAAATAGAGAACAAAATATAGAAATAGGAGATGAGATTATAAGGAGGAGGATGATAATATGGTTTATGGGTTAACGTAGCTGATGTGATTGAGAATTAAACATGGCTGAGCTTCCTGATAGCCAAAACAATAACACTTTCTATTCTGTTAACTGGTTCTTTGGAGTAAAAAAAAAATTCTGGGGTTAAATTATAAAAGAAGTTTCTCACCTGGATACTTATTTAATTGAAATAGTGGAGAATGTTCTCAACTGATTAATAGCAAATACTGACGCCGTTTTCATTTGTTCCTTGTAATGGCTTTGAGTGAATATCGAAGGCATAATATACAAGTATACCGTATAGCTCAGTGAAGCCCTTTTCACATTAGGAGGGAACAGATTTATAGTCTTGCAGTGTCTAATTTGATCCATGTGTAGAACATTGTCCTTTTCCTTTAAACCATTCTTTTTTTTTTTTTTTTTTAACTCTTATTGCCCAGGCCAGAGTGCAGTGGCACGATCTTGGTTCACTGCAACTCCCGCCTCCTGGGTTCAAGCAAGTCTCCTGCCCCAGCCTCCTGAGTAGCTGGGATTACAGGCACGTGCCACCATGCCCAGCTAATTTTTTGTATTTTTAGTAGAGACAGGGTTTCATCATGTTGGCCAGGTTGGTCTCGACTTCTGACCTCAGGTGATCCACCCACCGCAGCCTCCCAAAGTGAAGGGATTACAGGTGTGAGCCACTGCACCCAACCTAAACCATTCTTTAATTTTTAGTCAGTTTCTCATGTTAGACATCTGAACAGCCCCTCCTCTGGGTTTGTGAGCCAGCCTGCACCTCAGCATACAGCCAGTATTCCTAAGAACTAACAGTGCACCTTGAACTCCACCCACAACCTGCTGTTTAGGCTCCTGACCCCTGGCCCCCAAATCTGTCTGTGGCTCCAACTTAGTTGTCAGGCCTCACACTTCTTAGGTCATGTCCACCTGCTTTGCTCCTCACCTGGGATGTATTATCTGTCCCTCAAGAGCCTCGTGTTTTCTCTCAAGGCAAAATCACACCTGGCTCAGCTGCTCCCAGGGACTGCTCTCTCCATCGACCTTGGTGTATCTCTGCTGATTGGCCCCTGTAGTGGGACCCAGATGTTGAGGTTCTCCAGCTGGGCTGCAGATGTACCTTCTTCTGAAAGGTGGCAGGGACACTGTGATTGCATCACTGAGGCGACATATGGCAATAAAGGAAGAGAAGGGGAAAGCCCTTGCCAGCTACTGGCCCAGGCCAGGGCAGACCTGCATTTTTCTGTTTTTCTCTCTCCTCCTTGCAACACACTTCACCGATGCATCCTCTAGAGCACTAGGACAGCAAGCTGAGTCAGAACAAGTTCCCACTCCAGCAGTGGGTACAGAAATGCCAACAGACCATGACAATTCAGTGTGATGGGGTCCCCTGGAGCACTGAGAAGGGACACTTGGCTTTATTGAGACCTGTTGGTGTTGTGGAGATAGAGCAGAGTGAGAAACTGTATGCCTGAAAGAGATGTGGCCACTCCAGATACAAGGCAAACACTCATTTTCATGATAGGGTCACTCCAAGTTGTTTTGTGGGTTATTATTAATTTTTTGCAACTAAAATATAAACATTTTTAGAGATGCAAATGTCCACATATAATAGTTTATTTAGTTAACATGTACATACTTTAAGTCACATATTTAAAACAATGTATTGATTCATGAATATTGATTTTTCGCACACTCACATTTTCAGTAAATTATATTCAACTCTTTATATAAATCTTGGATTTCTGTATTTTCACTATAAGTCAGTTTTTAAGTCATCTAATAGAATCTCTCAAAGCACATCATCACTTTCCCTCCCTTCTAAGTTTGAGAGAGAGCAAACAACCTTTTTTTTTTTTTTTTTTGAGACAGTTTCACTCTTGTTGCCCAGGCTGGAGTGCAATGGCACGATCTTGGCTCACTGCAACCTCTGCCTCCCAGGTTCAAGTGATTCTCCTGCCTCAGCCTCCCGAGTAGCTGGGATTACAGGTGCACACCACCACACCCGGCTAATTTTTTGTATTTTTGTTTTTTTTTTTTTTTTTTTTTGAGACGGAGTCTTGCTCTGTCTCCCAGGCTGGAGTGCAGTGGCCGGATCTCAGCTCACTGCAAGCTCCGCCTCCCGGGTTTACGCCATTCTCCTGCCTCAGCCTCCCGAGTAGTTGGGACTACAGGCGCCCGCCACCTCGCCCGGCTAGTTTTTTTGTATTTTTCAGTAGAGATGGGGTTTCACCATGTTAGCCAGGATGGTCTCCATCTCCTGACCTCATGATCCACCCGTCTCGGCCTCCCAAAGTGCTGGGATTACAGGGTTGAGCCACCGTGCCCGGCCAATTTTTTGTATTTTTAGTAGAGACAGCGTTTCACCATGGCCAGGGTGGTCTTGAACTCCTGACCTCAGGTGATCCACCAGCTTTGGCCTCCCAGAGTGTTGGGATTACAGGCGTGAGCCACTGTGCCCGGCCAACATTTTTTACTTAAAATTTTTTTACTTAAAAAATAATTTTTGTTGAGGAATAATTTACATATAAATACATCCATTTTTAAGTGTAAAATTTGTGCTTTGACAAATGTATACCCTCATGTAACCTCCACCCAATCAAGAAAGAGAATATTTCCATCATCCCAACATGTTTCCTGGTGCCCCTTTGCAGTCAGTCTCCTGCGTCCCCACCCAGCAACCACTGACTGTCACTACAGATTAGTTTTGCCTATTCTGGAATTTCACATAAATGGAATCATACAGTATGTACTATTGTGTCTACGTTCAGCATAATGTTATTGAGATTCATCCATGTTACAGCAAAGAGAATACTTTCTGAATTAGTATGTGATGTTATCACTGAAAATTGTAACCTAAGCATAATTACCTTTTAGTATAACATTAAGATATTGCTTTTTTTCCCCTCAGTTCCTCTATGGATATATACTAATAATCTTCAAAATAACCAGTTACTGTATTGCTTTAAACATGTTATGAAATATCTCTGCTGGGCATAGTAGCTCACACCTATAATATCAGCATCTGGGGAGGCTGAGACAGGAAGATTGCTTGACCCCGAGAGTTGGAGACCAGCCTGGGCAACATAGTGAGGCCTTGTCTCTAAAAATATAAAAATAAAAAAATTAGCCGGGCATGGTAGCATGCACCTGTAGTCTCAGCTCTTCAGGAAGTTGAAGTGTGAGGATTGTTTGAGCCCAGGAGTTCAAGGCTGTAGTGAGCTATGATCACACCAGTGTACTCTAGCCTGGGCAACAGAGGTGAGACCCTGTGTCTAAATAAAAGACATTTTTAAAGAAAAATCTCGGCCAGGTACGGTGGCTGGGCCGGGTGCAGTGGCTCACACCTGTAATCCCAGCACTTTGGGAGGCTGAAGTGGGCAGATCACCTGAGGTCAGGAGTTCGAGACCAGCCTGGCCAACGTGGTGAAACCGTCTCTACTAAAAATACAAAAAAATTAGCATTATAAGTGGCACATGCCTGTAATCCCAGCTACTCAGGAGGCTAAGGTAGGAGAATCGTTTGAACCTGGGAGGCAGAGGTTGCAGTGAGCCGAGATTGCGCCGCTGCACTCCAGCCTGAGCAACAGAGCAAGACTCCGTCTCAAAAAAAGAAAAAGAAAAATCTCAAATGTGTCTAAGTGCGTAGTATAGTGAATGCCCACATACCCATCATCTAGCTTCAATAATGAATTAGTGGCCACTCTTGTTTCATGCCAAATTCTACCCACTAACCCCTCCCATATTATTTTGACCCAAACCTCAACTCTGTCATGTTATCCATTACTATCTCAGTTCTTCTAAAAGACTGTGGTGTATGTGTGTAGATAGAATCTCACTCTCACCTAAGCTGGAGTGCAGTGTTACAGTCTTCGCTCATTGCAGCCTTGGGCTCCCGGGCTCAAGTGATCTTTCTGCCTTGACCTCCGAAACTGCTGGGATTACAGGCATGAGCTATTGCTCCTGGCCTAAAAGACTCCTTTAAAAACATTTGTGTGGGCCAGCCAGGCACGGTGGCTCATGGCTGTAATCCCAGCACTCTAGGAGGCTGAGGCGGGAAGATCACAAGGTCAGGAATTCGAGACCAGCCTGGCCAACATGGTGAAACCCCATCTCTACGAAAAATACAAAAATTAGCTGGGGGTGGTGGCAGGAGGCTGAGGCAGGAGAATGGTTTGAACCCAGGAGGCAGAGGTTGCAATGAGCCAAGATCACACCACTGCACTCCAGCCTGGGTGACAGAGCTATACTCCGTCTCAAAAAAAAAAACCAAAAAACAAAAACACACACAGTACAATTATAAAATCTAAAAAACGCTTTGCTATTTAGTGATCTCTAAGAGGCTTGTTTAAATGGAATTCTTGGGATTGTGAAAAATAACTACTAAGTCTGTGTTAAATTTGTCTCCTTGTTTACTGATTTTTGTCAGGGGACTACTTATAAGCATCCAAAACTGGCCTGACTGAGGTCATTTCAGGGTAATGTGTTTTCTCTAAAAAGTGCTTTTTGGTTCAAAACAAGTTGACAGTGTCTCATTATTTGAGGAGTTTCTAAGGAGTAAAATTTTTTCAGAAAAAAATTAAATTTTATGGTATTGAGGAGATGATTTTGGAGTAATTTACTAGGTGTGGAAATGAGAGGAGTGAAGGATGGTGGCCACCTTAGTTTCTGGGTTGGGGGACAGAGGATCTGGTGCCCTTCCCTGAGCTGTGAAGCCCAGGCCCAACAGGCTTGGGGTGGTAGGTACTGAGCTCAGTTCTAGAGACGCTGAGATTGAGGTGCCCGTGGACATGCCCTGCAGAGGTGTAGTTGACAATGTGAGTCTGGAGCTTAGAAAAGGGCTCTAGGCTAGAGAGAAAGAGGTGTCATCACCTTTAGGGGCAAATGAAATCAGCTACGCTGAGATAAGAATCATGGCACTTAGGGCCTGATAGAAGAGGTGACTCAGAAAAAGCCTGATAGGGACCAGGAGGAAAATCAGGAGAGGTTGGCATTATGAAAACCAGAGAGAAGGGAGTGGCCATATATTGAATGATTCCATTTACATGAAATGTTCAGAATGCACATTTAGAAAGGTTAGTGGAGGCTGGGAGTGGTAATGTGGATTAACTCTAAGTGAGCATGAAGGATCTTATAGGGAGATGAAAATGTTCTAAAATTGACTTATGGTTAATAGTTGCACCACTCAGCAAAGTTACTAAAAATCATTGTACCCTCAAAATGATGGAAGGAGTGGTCAACAGTGTCCAGTGCCACAGAGACCCTAAGTAAGACACAGAATGGAGAGCCCATGTATTGGTTTGGTCATTTAGTCATTGGTGATAAGTGGTCAGAGTGAAGAGAAGGAATTGTGGGCTCATGGGACAGAAGCTAGTTGCAATGGGTGGGGGAATGGCTGGATGGTGTAGATGACTCATTGCAGGTGCTTGTTTGGGAAAAAAGGGAAAGTAGTGCCTGGAAAGGGCTGAGGATTGTGAAGGTTTTTTTTTTTCATGTTTTAATGTAGCAGAGGTCTGAAATTTGACAGCTTTTGGCAGGGAGAATGGACAGACAGGACTTGCTGGCCAGATTTGGGGGATAGGAGGTGAAGGTGAGGTAAGAGAAGAGAGGAGCCAAGTCAGCACACAGATATCTGGCTTGGGTAGCATGTGGAAGCCCTTTGCCCACACCGAACTCGGGCATCATAGAAAGGCCTGATGGGAGGGTTTCTCAGACCCTGCCCATCTGGCCTGTTCTTGGATGTGGCTGGAAGTAAAACCTACTGGACTAGGCAAGGGGATAAGTTTACTCTTGACTCCTGGGGTCAGGCATCCTTCAAGGCCCTTTACATCTAGCCCCCACCTACCTGTTCAGCTTATTTTCTCATCCCCAGTGGCCAGGTCGGCTTCCCATTCTCTGGCTTTGGTCTCCCAAGCCTGCTGCCACCGTCTGGGATGCCCCTCTCAGTTGTGTTGAGCAGCATCTTGTTGCCCAGCATCTGCCCTCAGACTTGCAAGGGCCGTCCTTGCCAGAGAGGTAAGCATTACTTCCTGTTCATCAGCAAGGTCTTCTGCCTGCAAGGCCCTCTTACCTGACCTTCTAGTTCTGGACCAGTTTGTCCCCTAGCTGTGGCATCTGAGGTCCACTTATCACCTACCTACCAGCCACAGTGTATCAAATGGGTACCAAAAGAGCCTCTCTGTTGTATTCCCTACATTCAGTGGCCAGCTACCTCAACACAGAATTCAAAAACACCTGGCTGGAGTCTCTCTGCTCCAAAGCAGTGATGGCTACATAACCTCCCTTATTCCCTGGGGTGAATGCTGCCTTTTTCACTGGTTAATGAAAATACAGGCTGCCAAGGACCTCTAGGATTCTGTTGTAGGCCTAGTACCAGCCCTGCCTCCAGCCTCAGGGAGAACAGAGACTATGGGTTCGCCTCCCCGAAGACACCTACCTGCTCGTGCTAACAAGCTAGAGGGCCCAGAGCCCTTCCATTAATTTACCAATTCTGACTCTTCTGGCCTTCCTGCTCCCTGTAGTCCATTTGACCTAGAGACCTCACCTTTCATTCTGAATTCCAGACTTACCTATAATTTAGGATGAGCAAAGGAACAATTTTTGTGGAGACCATAGCCAGCTAAGGTATCTGGAGCATCAGAAAGTGGTCAGAGACCACACTGCCTCTTTCAATTAAGCAGTCAATGCAGGGAGAAGTTTGCATCCCACCTGGGAAGGGGCTTCTGGGATCTGGAACCTTAATTCTCCCCATCCTGATTGTAAGCTTAGCCACATGAGCAAACTCACTCAAAGCAGCTCCCTTCTGCTTTTGGCCAGTACACATGGAAAGCTCTCCAAAACTTTTGACTCTCAAATACAGCTGCAACATCCTGCTCAATATACTTTATCTACGCTAGGCCTCTGATGCTGTCTTTGCACCACACCTCTTACTGTGGATATTTTGCACCCTCCCTTCCTTTCCTGTCTTCATCTAAGGATATGGACTTTGGATCCCCTTTAACCCACACCCACAGCAGCAGGACAGGCCCTACCTCATCTGCTCCTGGGAGGAATCTACTCTTGCTGACCTGAGTGGTGAGACCTCATCCCACACTAAGTCCCAGCCCCAACTCTGGCCTGAGGCCCTTTGTAACAAAGAGGCAGACACTTAAGTTTCCGTTAAGTTGTAGGAATTTATTTTAAATAACCTACAGTTGATTAAAAGGGAATTCATGATAAAAATAGAAGATACTTGAGGAAAGATGTGGGAAATGGACTCTGCACACACACTAAACTAACAATGCCTCTAAAACTAATGATTATAGCAAAAAATGTCTTCACATTAAAATTCTGCTTTTTATGTTTTTTTTCCATTTTTTACACAATTACAAAAGAAAAAATAAAAGCCCTAAAATCTTGATTATTTTTCTTTTTTGGACCAAATACTCATTTTCCTCTAAATTTATTGACCTGTGGAACTTTTTATACAATAAAATCTTTCAAGTGAAAGATTAGGGTTAAAAACAAAAAGATGGATATCTTAAAGGGTACAGCGAATGCTCAGAACAAAGGATGATGGGAAAATGGTTTCAGTCACTGATTATTTCATTATCCTTAGACTCACTCGCCCTTCATCCCTCCCCAACCCCAATCTACACGATCTTTAAGATCAAGAAAAAGGTTTAAATATTTTAAAATAATTAAAAATAAAAATTCACATTTAAAAAGGAACACTCAAGTCAGGAAATATTTTCCCATCATGCTTTTCTGTGAACAGGTGTCTGAACCAAAACACTGCCAAAGCCACAACTGCTTCAAGTTTAATGAAAATTGATCCCCATGACAATAGAGAGTGACATCTCTAACAGGTGCGCTGGGTTTTTTGTTCTACTTAATTTTAAATTCCTGAAATGGGGGAGAGGGGAGGGAGTTTAGGAATTTATTTCTATTAAAATATAGAAGTTATTGCAAAACCCTAACTGTAAAAACGCACCAATATAATCGGACTTTGCATACAGTAGCTAAGAGAATCCAAACATTTCAGTGAAACTGAATTTGCCTGGTAGAACGCTGACAAATTCCCATTCACTTGCCCTCTTGAAAATAAAAACAAAATTCAAAACAAATCATACAGCTAGAATTTTGATATCTGAAATATTTTTAAATAAGTTGTCCATAGGACAACTGGCTCAGCTCTCCCTTATAATATCTCCAGGTTTATCTTTTCGCAAAGATGTTGGTTTGTTAAGACTTGCTGCCTCTCTCCCCCAGGCACGAGGGCAAGCGAGGCTCAGTTTATCCATCTTTCCCAAACCACACTGTTCCTTTTCACAGAACCCTGCCTCTTGAGACTGGCTAAAACTCGTAGTCTTCATCAGCCATGTCAATGGCCCAGGCAAACTTTTCCCGCTGGGTTTTGTTGTAAATCTTCTCAATTGGGACGCCCCACTTCTTGCACCTGCAAACAAAGGAGAAATAAGGGGGATTAGGGTGACTCAGCAATGGCCCATATCTGAAGCCCAGGGTCAGATGTTCCATCTTCTCTTTCACATCTGTCTAGTGAGGATGCAAATTAATAGTGCACCAAGCATGTTCTAAAGGTTTTATGTGATCAACTCATTTAATCTTGGCAGTGATCTCTAAAGTAGGTGCTTCTGCAGATGTACAAGTAAAAAAGGTACAGATGAAGAAACTGAGGCAGAGACGTTAGGTAATTTACTGATTTTCTCAAACAGCTAGCTGGTAAGTGACCTGAAATTTGAACCCAAGCAGTTTTTCTCCATGTTCTTAACCCTATACTATATTGCCTTTTAAGAGCTAACCAAACCTCTAGCACCAAACAAGGCAAAACGAGCAGAAAGAGGTACAAAAGAGTTAGGTGGAACCTTTAGCCCGGACTAGCAAGTGCCATAGGGGAGGATATCTCCACCTATGCTCAGAACTTAACAGCTCAAACTAAACATCTTCCAAAACAAAGCCACTTGTTTCAGATGTTATGTGACAGTGTGTGTGACACACAGAGAGAAACTAATATTTATCTGCCTTTGTTAAAGACCCCTCTGCCTCTCTGTGTAAGTTGCTCAGATCTCTATTCTCATCTTTATCTCTTGTTCCTACCTTCGACTGCAAAAAATTTCAACGAAAAGTTTTGTTGAAGGGTAGAGTTGAATGGGCTCTTTCCTATTTTGCCAGAAGCTAAGAGTTTCCATTCCTGTCCTAAAGTTCCATAAGGAATAGGGATGGAACCTGCCTCTTAAAAACATAACATACACTACAAGGCAGTATGACAGCACTGACCATTTAGGAGCAACCAGAATGTTGCAATGCATCTACAGACAAGGTTCAGCAACCAAAGTAACTTGTACACAGCTGAAGCCAGAAGTTTCCCCAGAGGACTAGAAGTGTGCAGCTTAGGAATGGCATGTGAAGGCCACCAGTGCCCTCCACCTTTCTCAAGCTAGCAGCAGGAGCTCAAGGAAGGTTCAACACTTACCAAGCCACTGTGATCCTAGGGTCCAGATAATTGAGTTTGGAGGTTCCCAAGGCAATTTGTTTATTTTCCTCTCGGTCTGTGGCTTGAACTTCCAACTTCATCAACTGTTCCTCCAGTCTCTGCACAGCCTTCTTCTTTGACTCTACTACCCTAGAAGAATAGCACAGTCCTCAAGAACCAGGCCTGGGCTCTAAACAAGAGCACACTGTACCCATGCTGCCACTTTGAGTCAATAAAAGCCCTAGTACAGAGATTTCCAAAAGACATCCCTCAGAAACCATAGAAAAGCCAGGGCCCCAGGACCTCTGACAGATGCTGCACACACTTTTCCCCACCCGCCCCAACTTTTACAATACCAGGTACGTACTTCTTGGTCTTTGCATCCTTCATGACCTTGGCATCAGCCTTAGCACTTTTCAGGTCTCTCCGGGCATCTGCTAGCTGTTCCTTCTTGGCATCAATCTAGGGGAAATAATAGTGGTAAGGTTATGAGCTGTAGAGGAAAAATAGCTCCCTCAAGACAAGGTGAAACCTAGATGTTATCTGGACCAAGCTGTCTCTGTCAGTGGTTTGTCAGATAAAAACACCAAGGGTGGCTTCATGAAGGCAGGGAGAAGATGCACAGGGACTACTGAATTCAACTATTTGTTCTTCAGTGATCCTGCAAGAAACAAGGGTTCTACAGCATAGTAACCTAGGGGCTCAGGGAAAGGAACCCGCTGGGGCTGGGAATCTGGGTGCTGATCTTTCCATCAGAGAACACTCTGCTGTCAGACATCTGGGAGAACGGCTACAAATGACAGCTGTTTATCAAATAGATCCTGTGCCAGTTTTTAGCTTTCATTCCAAGAACACTGTAGGAGCTACTCTTTAGGAAGCTGAGCCAGGATACTTGCATCTACTGGGCAACCCCAGCTCGTTCCTCAGATCCCACCAGTACTCTGGGAAGGCGGTGACAGCTTCTCAAGGAAAATGGATGCACTGAAGAGAGTACTCAAGGGGCTACAAACTGGCAATTAAAAGATACCCAGGAAGCCAAACAGCTCAGCCAGTCTGTCCCAAACCAGGACATGGCAGGGCCTAGCTTTGGCATTCTGTTTTTAAAAGGAGAGAGGTTGCCGGGCGCGGTGGCTTATGCCTGTAATCCCAGCACTTTGGGAGGCTGAGGCGGGTGGACCACAAGGTCAGGAGATTTAGACCATCCTGGCTAACATGGTGAAACCCCATCTCTACTAAAAATACCAAAAATTAGCCAGGTGTGGTGGTGGGCGCCTGTAGTCCCAGCTACTCGGGAGGCTGAGGCAGGAGAATGGCAGGAACCTGGGAGGTGGAGCTTACAGTGAGCCAAGATCACGCCACTACACTCCAGCCTGGGTGACAGAGAGAGACTCCGTCTCAATAAATAAATAAATAAAATAAAAAGGAGAGAGGTCTGAGGTGGGAAGGACCTTAGTTGTCACTCAATGGATGTGAAAACACTTTCAGCTGTGGAGCTTTTTTTCCCAAGTGAAATCTCGTGGAATCCATATCTATAAGGGAAGAGACAAGGGCAGTTTCAGCCTTTCTTGCTTGTTAGAATCCTTGAAGCACCACTGGTGAGAAAGTTCTTAGATTCCTGCTTAGAGACAGCAGTGGGTAACAACATGGAGCTAGAGCCCCTGTCAGTGAGCTCACGCTGCTCTGAGGACAGAAGAACCCCATATCTATGACCATCTAGCTGATCTGTGAGGTTAACACAACCTCCACAGAGTAAATAACATGTCTGACACACACTGGGTTGCTCACTGAGCCCAGAATTGTTTGTTAAATACACACAGCCCAAGACTGGAAACAGAGGCCACCATTGTGAGAGAATCACTAAATATGTTTTACTATGAATGGCTTACTTCCAATATCTATGTTGTCCAAAGCCAAACTGAGGGGACTGATTCTATATACAAAAGCGTCACAGACACCACTAGCCAGATTCTTTTTAGGATAGAAATGTAGCAAACCACAATCTTTTAACCATTTCTGTGAATGCTAAATTGGCAGGCTATGTCAAATTCTCTCAAAGCATCAAAGACTCCATTGATTCACTTGGCAAAAAGGGGCGTGTGTTTGCTTTGTGGGCACACAGGAGAGGAATCCTGGGCTTGGAGGGCTCGTCTGGCAGGCAGCCTGGGCTGCCCAAACAGTGGTTCCAGAGTGAGAGCAACAAAAGACCTCCTCATACTCCTGGGAGGGGTCTTCCTGAATTAGGTAAACAGCACCTGAATATTCATGCTTTTATTTCTGGCTTGGAATGATAACATGAGGAGAATAAACAATTCCAGATGACCAGCATTTAACAGAGTGGCAGCAAATGTGAGCTGCTAGGATGGGCCATCTATAGAGTTCTTTGCCTGCCAATCATATGATCCAAGGACTCAAGAGGTCTATGGATGTATATTCATTCACTGTGGACGTGTACATCTCTTCAAGAAAGCCAGATGGTATCTGTAGCATAAATTATAGGTTGTGTGTACCTTTTGAACCAGCTGTATTACTCATGGGTACTTATCTTAAGGAAATCTCAACAAATGGAAAACATTCTGAGCCTTAAAATGCAGTCTCATTCCATAGTAGTAGTTCTTAAACTCCAGTTGTACAAGTATAGGATTCCATGAACTTGGATGAGAAAAAAATTACATCTATAATTTCAATAACCTCTTTTTGAAATTTATTTATATTTACTTTTAAATTTTTAATAGAGACAGGGTCTCACTCTGTTGCCCGGGTTGGTCTTGAATTACTCAGCTCAAGTGATCCTCCCACCTCAACCTCCCAAAATGCTGAGATTACAGGTGTGAGCCACTGCACCCAGCCTCTAGCTGAAATTTAGCATTTCTTCTTCAGTTATGAATATGGGGAACAAACCATAGTAATATAATAGCAGCAGCACATATGACTTTATCATCAATAGATGTTAGACATTTTCATTTCATATTTGAATTGCTGCAGAAATCTTAAAGTATCATTGATATTAATTAATTACTACCTTGAAATTTACTACAGCCACCTCAAGACCTTAATAAGGAAGCACATCTATTACTGTATCGGACTTTAAAATGTATTTTGATAACTGTATTTCAATATAATTTGTTTCCTTTTTAACCCTTTATATCTGTTCTATAATGAAATATCTGCAAATTCTCACTGTGGACCACCACGTTAGGATGAATTAGTTATGAAGTCATTCCTAACACAAAAATGTTCATCATCAAATGTTAAGTGCCTTATGGTTTAAAAGCTCAGTACCAGGTGGAGTCAGAAGGAGGAAAGAGGCTCAGGGACAAGGAATAGCACCTATTTGCACACCAGTCTTTCCGTCTAGGGCAGCAACTTGTCTGGCACATGGCCAGTATTCAACAGATGTTTGATGATGAACTATATAAAAATATGATTCATGTGGAATGCGTAAAAATAAAAATAGCTATGCTAGGATTGGAAAGACTTTAAATATATAATTGTTTCATCATCTTTTCAATTTGAAACAATCTAATTTGGAAATGGCTGTATTTCTGAGCTGTGGCAAGGAATTATGAAGACTCTTTAAATCCACTTTCCTCATGTACAATAAGGACAGTAATTAGCAATTAGAATGTACATCAAAGTTAGTTTTTCAAAATAGAGAGTGGCCAGTATAGAACTTCTATCTGTAGAAGAAAGATTTCTTGAACAATGGGTACTCTGATATTCAGTATCTTGATTAGAGATTAACTACTATCATATTTCCATTTGTTTATTTTTAGCATAGACCTTCTACAACAGACCCAGAACTGGCCTGCTGATATCCCAGCCCCAAATCCTCTCATTTGCAGATGATCTGCCCACAGCAGACACAGTTCCCTTCATTTTATCCAAGATACCTTAGATTGTAAGTTCATCATAGACTTCTCAAAAGTTTTTGGTGGTGCCCTCTGATGGTTACAAAGAATTGCAACAGCTCGATTAGCACGGTTATAAGAAAGGATCTTCGCTGGGATGTTCTCATCCGCTGTAAAGAAAGGAACATGGTAGCAGGAGGGTCAGTTTGCACACCAAAAGTGAACACACAGTATGTCTTCCCCCAGTGCCTTGTCCCCATGATTCTGCTGGCCCTTATCTTACTCAGATGATTAATTCAAGTTGCCCCCAAGGACTAAGGTCAAAATTTGAGTCAATAGTCTTAAGAAAATGATAGTAGTAAGTTTATATGTAAGCTTGGGCTGGGTAAATTCCCATCATAAGAGGAACTCTGAGTCTAGGTAATATAATAAAATCTACATCTTTCTTTTTACTCAGGGAACTTGACTAGGGACCCTTCATCTCCTTGCTTCCTCCCCACCCATATGCTCATCATAGGTGCTGCTGATATTACTATGGTTTGTTGCCCATATTCCTAAGTTCTATGCTGGCCACTCCCTACCTCCCCACCTCTCCACCCAATATAGCCAGAACAGAATGAGGAATTGAAGGGACATTAAAAGTTTAAAAGTTTTAAGCCACAGGTGGTAGTAGTATTTTATGATTATTATTATTTTAGAGATAGGGTCTCACTGTCACCCAGGCTGGAGTACGGTGGTATGGTCATAGCTCATTACAGCCCTAAACTCCTGGGCTCAGCCTCCCAGGCAGCTGGGACTACAGGTGCACACTGCCATGCCTGCCTAATTTTCAGAAATTTTTGTAGAGACAAGGTCTCACTATGTTGCCCAGGCTGGTCTGGAACTCCTGGGTTCAAGTGATTCTCCTGCCTTGGCTACCCAAGTGCTGGGATTACAGGTGTGAGCCACTGCACCTGGCCTGGTAGTATCTTATTTAAAAAGAAAAATTATAAATGCCATCCAAAAAAATTGTTTTTATTTGTATAGTGTGGCATTCTTTCTACCACCTTAAAATAATGACCCTCAACATACCTACCTCTGGCTTTTCTGGTTCATATTTTAAGGCCACTTGACATATTTACAGAGGGCAGTGGAAATTCAATAGTGACTGGGCTCCAGGAAAAAAAAGCCCATGGATCTTGGTGATGATATTCTAAAAATCAGCTATAGAAAGTATCTACTCTCTTATGGGGAAAAAAAATGACAGAAACTTCAGGGGAAGGACTTGTTCCTGTATTTTTCTGGTAACCATGACAACTTTACTCTCTCCAATTTAACAGAACATCACAGCACTGTCTTCACTCTGTGGGCTTTTAAGTAATATACGTATAAAACACAAATGCAGGCATTTTCATAGCAGGTGAAAAGCTGTCAGCATTCCATGAAATTAATCTTGAAGTTAGGGGTGGGAAGGGGGAAACAGTACTGATCCTATGTTTATACAACTAAGCATAGCATTAGCTGGCTACTAGAGGTCTAAAGCGAAAAAGTGACCACAATGGTAGGGAAAAAAAGTAGAACTGACTCTAAGACTTAGCTAAGCAAGGACACCGGATACCATTAGTAGGGGTGTGGGCCCTGTCTGGCCAAGCAATACTTACGGGCTGTGAGTTCTTTTAGCTGCTGCTGTAGCGTGATGGAGGCGTTGTATGTACGGAATACCTTGGCTGTCAAGCCCTCCATGAGATCCTGAAGATGCTTATTCAGAATACCAGTCTGGAGGAGACAAAGCAACAGAGATTTAGGTCAAAGCTTTACTACCTGCTCCTTCTGGCAGTCCTAGGAGTAATTTATGCCAGTGCAGTCACAATCTTGTCGGTTTATTGCCCTACAAGTGAGAAGTTAGGGAAAGAGGAAAAGAATTCCAGAATACAGGGTTACATGATGCCTCTCTATGAAGTATTTCAGTCTTTTTGTGTGTGTATGACAGGGTCTCACTCTGACACCCAGCCTGGAGTGCAGTGGTGCAATCTTGGTTCACTGCAGCCTCCATCTCCTGGGCTCATGCAATCCCCCTGAGGCTCTTAAGTAGCTGGGACTACAGGTGTGGACTACCATGCCTGGATAATGGTTTTGCCATGTTGCCCAGGCTGGTCTCAAACTCCTGACCTCAAGGGATCTGCCCTACTTGACCTCCCAAAGTGCTCCGGTAACAGGCATAAGCCACCAAGCCTGGCCCAGGTCGGTGGGCTTAACAGACCAATAAAGCAAATTTGTCCTTCCCTATTAGGATATCAGGGACAGGTTTTGGGTCTCCAGCAGGGGTGGCTGGGCATCCAGTGAAGTGAAAGTGCTGCAGGAGCAGGGAAGGATAAAAGGTAGGGCTTGTCTACCCCCCACCCTGAGTGCTTTAGCAGCTGTTCTGCAGCAGATGTGTCTTCTCGTGACTGCAGATTCACTGTGGGCTCAGAGGGAGGAAGACAGTGTGTATGGGATGCCACAGAGCAGGCCAGGCTAAAGGGAGAGCCCAAGTCGTCTGCCAGCAACTCTCCCCCGCTTTAGGTACTGTAAGGCTCTGGCTGGGACTCCCTTCAACATAGTGTGCTTTGTCTACTCACATTGAGTCTATCAAAAAGATCATCCTCAGGCTGCTTGTTCTCCATAAATAGTTGTAGGTTCTTAAAAACCTAGAAGACAAAGTGAATCCTAATTATTATTCTTTGAAAAAATCCTAACTTTAGAAATAATTCCAAACTTAAAGAAACTTGCAAAGAAAAAGGCACAAGGAAGATGCATACATCCGTCACTGAGATTCACTGTTAACGTTTCACCCCATTCACCATTTGCACAGTGCGCATGTATGCTCACTCTCTCCATGTGTATATTTACAGATATATATACATAATTATTTGTTCTGAGCCATTTATAAGCACTTACTTATCATATGGTCCTAAAGTACATTTATAAGTACTTATAATATGGTCCCAAACATTTCAGTGTGTATGTTCTAAAAATAGATATTCCCTTACATTTACACAGTATTTATCAGCTTCAAAAATTTACATTGATACATACTGTTATCTAATCTACTGTCCACGGTCCAATTTTGTCAGTTTACCTGATGATGCCCTTTATCTCACCAGTACAGAATCCAATCTGAGGTCAGGTATTACATTTAATTGTCAAATCTCTTTAGTCTCTCATACAGAGTACTTCCACAGCTAGCAAAGCCTAATTACTGATTATAGTGTCCTTATAAGAAGAGGACTGCTGATGGGCTGGATTATTAGGATCCTGCACACTATACGTCTCTGGTTCAAGCCCAATACTATGGAAAAGATTAGATTGGGACTATAGATCTGTAGCACCCTCTTCAGTGATGGGCTCAGAGATCTGGGGACTAACAGATTAACCTTTCACTCAGGAGCTGGAGAGAGGCTGAGCAAAGATGCAAAGTGACAAATGTGCCACATGACCAGGGGATACTAAGATACAGTTAAATCATATGCTGAATTTGCTGTAAGGGCCTATTCTACAGCATGCTCCAATGAATACTGCTACAGAAGGCCACTCAATTGAATACTGCTACCAGAAGATAGCACAGGGCGGGACAGTGACTAAAAGGGGGTACACAAGATATCAAATAATACCTCTCCTCTTTCAAGTCATTTATTTTTATTTTAATTTGAGAGGCAGAGTCTCACTATTTTGCCCAGGCTGGAGTGCAGTGGTTATTCACAGGTGTGATCACAGCACACTACAGCCTCAAACTTTTGGTCTCTGGTGATTCTCCTGTCTCAGCCTTCTGAGTAGCTGGGTCTACAGGCATGTGCCACAATGCCTGTCTCAAGTCACTTTTGCTGGTGCCCAGCAAAGTGCAGAACACACAAAAAAGCAGTCAACCCATGCTTGTTGAATAATGAAAAACAAGCCAGACAGTACAGGCTACGTGAACTTACTCGTTTCTCAACAGGGACCTTGTTATAGTATCTGATGGAGTCCTTCCCAAGGAAGTCAAACTCTACCACATATTCCTGACCATCCAGCTCTGGGTGTAGATTGATGTGCTCCACACGAAGTGAGCAGCAACCCACAGTATCCGCTGTTTCTCCTTCCTCCTTTTCATTGCCTGCTCTCAAAGCAAGCTGCCCAGGAAAGAAAGAAAAGGTGAGCATGAGACAGACTCTTGCTGTGTCACCAGGCTGGAGTGCAGTGGCGCAATCTTGGCTCACTGCAACCTTCGCCTCTCTGGTTCAAGTGATTCTCCTGCCTCAGCCTCCCAAGTAGCTGGGACTACAGGTGTCCACCACCACGCCTGGCCAATTTTTTTTGTATGTTTAGTAGAGATGGGGTTTCACCACGTTGGCCAGGATGGTCTCGATCTCTTGACCTCGTGATCCACCTGCCTCGGACTCCCAAAGTGCTGAGATTACAGGCATGAGCCACCACGCCCGGCCTTTTGACCCTTATACAATTTCTGGGAATCCAAAACAGAAGCCTCCCAATTCTGTTTGAAGCTACAGCATCAGTCAGCATGGCCTGGAAACTCTGGATTCTGCAGTGTTACTTCCTCCCCCACCCACTATGAAATCTAGAGGGATGTTAAATATTCAAGCTCCTCTTCTGTCTGTTCTGTCCTCTGAAATGGGGATGGAGAAAACAAAAAAAAATAAATAAGGCAGCAAATGAGGGAGTGCTGCTACTCTGGGCAATCAAACTTAAAAAGCTAGTGTGAATTTTGAGACAAGTCAGAACTTATGTTAAAACACAAGACTGGGGGAAAAACATGAACTTCTTTTTCTTCTCGTGAGTACCAAGAAATCGATCTCCTCTAGAGCATGGTCTTTAAAACTATATAATGGTGATACCTGCATGGTTTATTTAACCAATTTTATAAGTTATAACCAACTTTCTAAAGGAATGAAATAAAAAAAAAAAAAAAATCAGAATCTACTGCTCACAGTAAGGCTAAGCATTGTTCTGTGCAACTTCTGATTCAGTTATACACACAAATATATTTCTATGTGTGTTGAGTTGTGATATATAGTATGTGGCACAGGGCCTGGGGCAGAGCAGAAACTCCCTTTGTTAAGCTCAACACTAGACAATGCCGATGGGAAGATGCTCTCACCTTGTCGATGAAGTACAGGGCTACAGCTCTCTGCCGGACTTTCATTTCTTTGGACTTCCAGTCTTCTCGATACTGGTTCCGGATCTTGTCCACACATTTTTTCAGCCGCCGAGCAGTCTCGTATTTCTGCCAGTCCTTCTCACCCTATAAAGACCCAAACCCAAAGGCAGATTACTTCGGGACAGTGTAGTAAAGGCAGACTTTGAATATAGCCAGGCAAGGTGATGCAAGTCTGTAATCCCGGCTAGCTAATCGGGAGGTTAAGGCACAAGAATTGCTTGAACACAGGGGGCAGAGGTTGCAGTGAGCCGAGATCATGCCACTGCACTCCAGCATGGGTGACAAAGCGACACGTTGAATAAAAGAGCAGGAACTTGACCTTAAGCAAAGGTAAAAAAGAATAGTACTGAAGAGAGAGTTTGGCACATTTAACCTGATAAGAATGCACACTGTCCCATCTCACTGCCAAGCACAACTGACTTCTGAGGCTTTCCCAGAAGAAAGTTTCTAGTTTTAATTCTGTAAAATGTTTATGTTCCTGGGAAAAACCCACATGGGATGTCCCAAAAACTAAATTCTGTCAACACAAAGCATATAATCACCCTCATTCCCACATCAGTTTCACAGCCTTGCTGCCAACTCTGCGACCCAATAGCAGTTTTCTACTAGGACTGAATTCCATTAAATCTAAGTGAATTCCATTAAATTACAGTGTGGTGAAGCTGTCAGAGACACAGAACCAAAGACTACAACATGTAATTACTAAGGACACAATGACTTCCAGGAACAACCATACTTATTCACCATTTTCTAACTTCTGCATTTCAAAGCATTTCTTGATGAGACTGAGAGGAACTATGTTTCTGGAAAGCCTTGAAAAAAAATAAGAGCTTTTGGTGGAAGGGTTAAAAGTTGATTCTAAAGCCAATGAAGGGTTATTAAAACCGTGTGAAAACTGAATCTAAACAATAGTGAAGAAGAATTTCTGCTACCAAGCTGAATGAAAATAGACTCACAAGCAAGAGCCAATTATGACAAGTGAGAAGGGAAAAATTTCAAGAAATCCCAGAAGCAGGGGGTTACATAAAACAGCATAAAACAGACTACATGACATAAACATAGAGAAGGAATTTAAGAATCCAAGAATCTCTGCTCTTAATTTCCCCACCCACAACAAAGGAAAGTGGTAGTGATTTCTGCCCACACATGCCTGGTTCCTGACTATGACGTGGGCCCATGGTCCTAGAGACATAAGACCTGTGGTGAAGATAGCCAGCCTTTCAGCCTGGGTAACAGAGGATGACCCTATCAAAGAAAAGGGGTGGGCGGTGGGGTGGGGGCAGAACCAGCCTTCTGGGTGTGCATAAGCATGAGGTACCTAGAGCAACAATGTCTTCCACTTCTCGATCCTGAAAGTACTCAGAAATTAAAAGCTTACAACAGTAAAGCTAAGGAGTCAGCACTCTCACAATCATGTGTGCCACTGGTATGTACTTGTCTGGCTATAAAACAGGAGTTTCAGTAACTACCTGCTATTATGGGTGGGTGATTTAGTAGTTGGTGACGCAGAAAAAATACCTAAGTCTTAGTACATTTTGACATTTAACAGGGTGAATTAGAAAAGGTGAGATACAAGCTGTCCTCATGCACAAGTCAGTAGAAAATCTCCATGACAACTGTTCTTACACATGCACGGAAAAATTGGACACAAAAGGCTCACCTTCAACAGTAGAGTACCCAGCTCAGAAGTGGCCTCTTTCCCCTCACTCTAATGCACACAGGCTACCAAAGCCTGTTTCAAAGTCCCCTAGGGTTACGTTTGCTCAGTTCCTTAGTCACACCACTGGAATGTAAGGTAGGAGTCAGGCAAATGAGATTTAGAAAAACCCAAGCCTTAAGTCATTCACAGGATACTACGAGACCAACTTTTCTTCACAGGCTGGCTGGGCTCCTGCACAAAGGATCCAGGATTCTCTCAAGCTGAGATGGAGGTGGGGGCAGAAGCCACCCCGCTTAGATCTAGCAGGAGATGGCTGGCCTCCAAGAAGTATGCTTGTCCCTGCAGTGTTCAATGCCCTAAACAAACTTTCTTAGACTACTTTTAGAAAATAAACTAACCACCTAGGTCTTCCAGGCAAGGTATCACAAAACCATCTCAAGAAGACAAGGAATCCATTGGAGAAGGCTGCCTTTGACCACCTCTCCTCTTTCCCTAATTCAATCACACTTCAGTAATGGGTAAAAATCTAATTTAACTGATTGTAGATGACATTCTTTGGGTGACTTCTTTAAACTAGCAGGCCCACTATATTGTCTCTCTAATATAGCTGCTATCCATTCAGCAGAGTGGTTGGGTGGAATCAGGATCTGGATTCAAGATTACAAAGTTGGGGGTGAGAAGGCAAACTGGACCCTGTTTTCTAGTAACTTTCTCAGACGTTTGTATTGGGGAAGATGACATTTACCAGTATTCTTACATGGCTCTTTATTTCCCTTCTCGGGCAATCTCCATCAAGCAACCACTGATCCTTCAATCTGATTACTATCATCATAGATTAGTTTTGCTTAGTCTAGATTATATAAATAGAATCACAGTATAGACTCCTCTGTCTGCCTTTTTAACGCTTTCTTTTTCTTTTTTCTCTGAGACAGCATCCCGCTCTGTCACCAGGCTGAAGTACAGTGGTGCAATCTTGGCTCAGTGCAACCTCCGCCCCTCGGGTTCAAGCAATTCCCATGTCTCGGCCTCCTGAGTAGCTGAGATTACAGGTGTGCGCCACCCTTGGCTAATTTTTGTATTTTTTTGTAGAGACATAGTTTCGCCATGTTGGCCAGGCTGGTCTCGAAATCCTGACCTGAAGTGATCCACCAGCCTCGGCCTCCCAAAGTGCTTGGATTACAGGCATGCACCAACCACACCTGGCCTTTAACGTGTTTTTAAGATTCATCCATGTTGTTGAATATATAAGTAGTTCCCTTCTTTAACTGCTGATAAATATAGTATATTCTATGACTGTACCATAATGTGTTATCTATTCTGGTATGTTTCCACTCTTATGAATATAGCACTGCTATGAACATTCTTGTACAAGTCTTTTCATGGACAAATATGTTTTTATTTCACTTGAGGTAAAAATACCTAGAACTGGAATTCGTATCTCCCTGTGGCTAAATCTTCACTCCACTGAAAATTAGTGATGTCGAGTACTCTTTCATTTGCTTATTTATTGACCATTCCTGTATCTTCTTTTGTATAGTATATGTTTAAGTCTTTTGCTTTTTTTATTATGGGGATGTCTGTCTTTTTATTATGGAGCTATAGGAATTCTTTGTATAGTATGGATATAAGCCCTTTGCCAGATAAACATGTTGCAAATATTTTCTTTTAGTCTGTAAATTCTGTATTTATTTTAGCAGTGTCTTTTGTTGAACATACATTTTTAATTTTAATGAAGTCCATTTAGTCAACTGTTTCTCTTGTTGGTGTTTCTCTGTCCTAAGGAATCTACTCTAAGGTCATATTCTACCATGATATCACCTACAAGCTTTAATATTTTAGTCTTCACACTTAGGTCTATGTTAGTCTTATTAATACACAGATTTAAAACGTTTTGAATTTTATACCAAGATGCCAGGCTCAGAATATATATGTATATATTTTTAATGAGCTTGTGTCTTATTTTCTCTAATAGAACTCACCAAAATGAGAGCTTTCCAAGATGAATAGTGTAAATATATTTTCCTTCACATTAAGCCCTTTAATCCCTAGGTTACATAAAAAAGGTTGTAGGCACATACATCTTTGGAACCCCACAGAATTCTAGACTCTAAAGAGAAAAAAGGCAGAAGTGTGTATTTGGCACTGAGAGTATTTTAACAGGATTGAACGCAACATGATGTCAACATTGATCCTAAAGTTTGCTGTATTTCATTTGAAAGAAAAATTGTGATGATAAATTCTGTATGTAAGGTTAAGGCTGGTTTGAAAAACCTGAATTTTACTAAGGGCTACTTTCCCTGGGTTGTGAGAGCAGGTAATGCTTCCAAACTTAGCAGTGGATTGTACTTAGCAGTGAGTACCCATAAACATCCTTTTTGTAAACTCCTAGATTATGCAGGACAAGAAACTCCTGGGTTATCTGGAATCAGAGTTTCCTTGGTTGAAACTGCAGGTTCCAGAAGGCTAGCTGTCATTCCAATGCTATTTCAGATCCTATGGGCACCAGGCACAGAGTGGGAGAGAAAGAGAATGGAAATACACTTGCAAGATGTCTGTGTAATGGAAATCCTGGGAGGAAAAGCAAAAACAAACTGGGATGAACATAAAATGAATGAGCTCAGGACAACTTTTTTTTTTTTTTTTTTTTTTTTTGAGGCGGAGTCTTCACTCTGTCGCCCAGGCTGGAGTGCAGTGGCACCATCTCGGCTCACTGCAAGCTCTGCCTCCCGGGTTCGCGCCATTCTCCTGCCTCAGCCTCCCGAGTAGCTGGGACTACAGGCGCCCACAACCGCGCCCGGCTAATTTTTTGTATTTTAGTAGAGCCGGGGTTTCACCGTGTTAGCCAGAATGGTCTCGATCTCCTGACCTCGTGATCCGCCCGCCTCGGCCTCCCAAAGTGCAGGGATTACAAGCGTGAGCCACCGCGCCCGGCCAGGACAACTTTTTAGTACCTAGAGCAAGTGTTATTGTAGTTCTCAAAAATCCCAATCCTTTCAATGACCTTTGAGGCTAGAAGTAGTGGCAATGACTGTGGTAATGACTGCAAGTAGGCCAATCCAAGTTTCCAGTAAAGGGGCAAAGACAGGATACATAAAAAGATCACACTTCAGCTGTTCTACAACTTTGTGCTTTTTACCCTTCAATGCTCTAATTTTTTAAATTGTTGAAAATTCATAGTTCACATCATGCTTGTGCTACATTTCTTGATAGAGCACAGATAGGATAGAATGATACACTATTATGTGAGGGAAGTAAGTAAGTAAAATATAGACACAAGAGTAAGTACAGACGGCTCTTAGAATAGGAGACATCTCTGGAGGCTGAGCAGAGATGTGTAGAACAAAAGCGTCGTGATGGCAGTCTCCCATACAGCCGACCTAAAGCCCTCCATGAAGTAAAACCACAAGTTACCACCCTTCAGCACTCTACTATAAAAACGTTATCTGTTATTGACTGCTGGGTCACAATAAGACATACTTTAATTACGTTTGCTCCAAATATGTAGCAATGTAAGTGCTCTAGGCTGGATGTGGTGGCTCACACCTACCCAGCACTTTGGGAGGCCGAGACAGGAGGATCACTTCTTGCTCCATGCAAGAAGTGGGGACCTGAAGTCAGGGGCCTTATTAGCTTGGGCTGAGCTGGCCTAGGAGACTCCCTGCAAGACAGAAAGTAATGAACACAGAAGGAGAAGAAGGGGAAGAAAAGAGAATAATACATAAGCAAAAAACACCTCCCAGTTAAAAGGGCTTACAAACAGAAATTTCAAAAGACACAAGGAAAATGGCTCAGAAAAACTGCCAACAGTAATTAGCACATGAATTCATGGTAGGTAACATTTTATAGAACCATCTTACAAAGACTTTCAAGTAAGTATGTTTAGTATGCATAAAAAGATACAAAATCTAAAAACATGAAATTATAAAACAAAAATGAAACAAAATCAGATATAAAATTAGAAATTTTGAAAACAAAAAGTAGTAATTGAAATAAATTATAGATGGAATAAATTTTAGATTAAATATAATTAGAAACAGAATTAGTGAATTGGAAGTGAGTGCTACAACTCACCCAAAATGAAGTATTCCCCTGAACTTAAAAGTTAAAAAATCAGACCTAAAGAGACAAAGGGTATGAAAATATAGTTTAAAAAAGATGTCTAGATTGAAAAGTGCCAACACTCATCTAATAGGACTCTAAAAAAGAACTACAGAAGGAATGGTCTAGACGCTATGGAAGAAATAATGACTGGTAATACTGTAGGATAAAGTACATTAGTCCTCAGATTGAAAGTCTCACTATAAATACATATATATCCCTGGATACAGCATAGTGAAACCAGAATCTATCAATGATAAGACACTTTCTTGATTGGAGAAAAGACAGACTATGAGTTAAGATGAAAATAAAGAAATTTTCAGGTAAACAAAGGTGAGTGAGTGCCACTGTTGGGTCTTCACTAAAGAAGCATTAAAGGGTGTATTTCAACAAGACAAGAAACCCCAGAAGGTAAGAGATAAAGGAAGCACTGAGTATAGAAATTAATAAAACATTTGGCTGTGACTGCTATTGACTAGGGAAAGGGTTAGGATTTTATAGATAATTGTGTTTAGAAATAAAAATTAAAACTTAAAGAAATATGAAATATATGAACTGAAAATGAACTGTTTTTATAGATAATTATCTACATAGAAACCCCAAATGACAGACACTTTTAGAACTAAGAGTTCAGCAACCCTGAACAACTCTGAGCACCTCTTGTATCTGCTGCCAGATACAAGATCAACACTTCAAAATTATAAGCATAACCACTTCAGGAATAACCAACAGAAATGTAATGGAAAAAAATCTCATTCACATTGGCAATAAAAACTATAAGGTCACTTAAAAATAAAAATTTTTTAAATGTAAAACCTTTATGAAGAAAATTAAAAAACCATATTGGTGGATACATTCAAAAGACATGAATAGAGAGGCACATGTTCCTGAATTGGAAACTCAATTATATTGTCAGTATCTTTCCCCATTAATCTATAAATATATTGCAATTCCTATAACAATCTCAACAGTTTTCATTAGAATTTGTTAACTAACAAGTTTATCAACAGTTTTCATTAGAATTTGTTAATTAACAAGTTTATCAACAGTTTTCATTAGAATTTGAAAAAGTTTATCTTAAAGTTAATATGAAACAGCAGAGGGCCAAGAATAGCCAAAGCAATTTTGAAGAAGGAAACAAACTTGTCCTACTCAATAGACTTTATAAAGCTACAGAAGTTAGGACAGTATGCTACTGATGCAGAAACAGACACACTAATTAAAGAGGACAGAGAGCCCAGAAACAGTCTGACACATATGTAGATATATCTTATATACAAGAGAGGAGGTAATACAACTAAATAGTTCTGTGACAACAGTTTACTCATTTGGAAAATATATTAGATTTCAACTTCTTCCCATATGCAAAAATACATTCTAGTCGATCTAAGACCCAAATGTAAAAAGCAAAACTTTAGAAACATTAGCAAGGATATGGAAAAAGAGGAATACTGTTGTGGGTGGAGACGGGAGGAGAGGAGGAGAGTAATGATGTAAATTGAAGTACGTAAGAGAACAATTTGGAAATATCTAATGTGTAAAACAAATTTTCATCCATATACACAAGAAACGTGTTTCTTCCAGCACTGTTTAAAGGGCAAGAGACTGTATAACAACTCTAAATACCTCTTAAGAAGAGAATAGAGGCAGGGTATGGTGGCTCACACCTATAATCCCAGCACTTTGTGAGGCTGAGGTGAGCAGATCACTTGAGGTCAGTTCAAAACCAGCCTGGCCAACATGGTGAAATCCCGTCTCTACTAAAAATACAAAAATTAGCTGGGCGTGGTGGCACACGCCTATAATCCCAGCTACTCAGGAAGCTGAGGCACCAAAACCACTTGAATCCAGGAGGCAGAGGTTACAGTGAGCCAAGATCACGCCACTGCACTACAGGGTGGGCGACAGAGCGAGACACTGTCTCAAAAGACCAACAACAAAAACCAACAGAATAGATAAGTTTTTATGATATAATAGAATACCATGTCACAAGTAAAACGGATTAATTAAAAGTGTAGGTTAAGATAATAAAACCTCAAAATCAAAGCTGGAGAGAAATAAACAAGTTGCAGAATGATCCCAGTAACATACCTAATTTAAAACTAAAACTTGTTTTTAGTTTACAATATGTTGTACAATATATGTCTTTAGCTTACAAGTTTACAACATATTGTAAACTAAAAACAAGTTTTAGTTTTAAATTAGTATGTTACTAGTATGTTACATATTGTAAAATTACATATTGTTTATGCACACATAAATATACTGTAAAAATACAAAAAATATATATGAGAATAAAAAACACCGAGTTCATAGTAATCTACAAGGAAGGAGGTGAATGGTATACAGGTGGCTTCAGCTATGTTTATCAGAGTATTTTTTATGAAATGAAATAATTGAGCACATAGAACATAATTTTAAGATGTGACAAAGCCAGATGGTGGACATACAAGTGTTCATTACATAATTATCTATTCCTGTATGTTTGCAATATTTCACCAAAAATAAAACCCATAATGTTTGTATCTTTCTATTTTTTAAAAAATCTAAAAAGAGAATGCTTCTTCCGCTGGCAATATAAAGTTAAAAATGATTCAAGGCACTATCAAACCCCAACCTTTGAAGATCTCACTATACTGCTGAGTACGAGATAGCCTAAAAGAGAACTGAGAGCAAGCTCAAGAAATCATTTCTTTTTCCCCTAATGGCACCACTTTTCCAGGCCTTTAATGACTCCTATTGGGATCCCATTGCAGTTCAAGTCAGGCACTCTGTCCTGAGTATAAGGTTCAGAGTCTAGGCCGGGCGCGGTGGCTCAAGCCTGTAATCCCAGCACTTTGGGAGGCCGAGACGGGCAGATCACGAGGTCAGGAGATCGAGACCATCCTGGCTAACACGGTGAAACCCCGTCTCTACTAAAAAATACAAAAAACTAGCCGGGCGAGGTGGCGGGCGTCTGTAGTCCCAGCTACTTGGGAGGCTAAGGCAGGAGAATGGCGTAAACCCGGGAGGCGGAGCTTGCAGTGAGCTGAGATCCGGCCACTGCACTCCAGCCTGGGTGACAGAGCGAGACTCCGTCTCAAAAAAAAGAATTAAAAAAAAAAAAAAAAAAAAAAAGGTTCAGAGTCTAACTCTGGGTGACTTTTAGGTTCACTACCATAATCATCATCCAGAAACTTGCAAAAATGTCTATTGTGTATAGCAGTTAGCTGGATATTGTCTGGAATAAAACTGGCTGGCTCTCTGCTCTTGAGGTGTTCCACTGGCCTATCTAACAAGGATCTCAGCCCTCAGAGAGGCTCCTACAATTAACTCTAATCCTTACCTGTACAAGTACTCAGCATACATTATGTATCTGTCACCTCTCTCCATCCCCATTGCCATCATTTGTCTTAAGTCATCACCGTTTCTTGCCTGGAGTACTGCAACGGCCTCCCATTGATTTCTCTACCTCTTGTTTGTGTCCAATCCAGTCTCCACAGAGCAGCAGTCAGAATGATCAATTATGTAATGAGTTTCCAAAATACAAATCTGGTGTCATTTCCCTCTTTAAATCCCAGGTTGGTAGCTTCCTTTTAAACTTAAAGGCCCCAAAACTTGCCCAAGATCCAATACCTAGGAACTCTTAGATCTTCTTAGAGTGTAACTTAGATCTTCAGTCTCTTCATGCTCTCCTGTGACATCCACTGCTAAATGCAGCCAGCTTTAAATGCCATGTTAAAGAGACTGAGCCCTTAAAGGACTTTGAACAGTGGAGTTGTGTTGAACATAGCTTCACTTCAGCAAGACTTACAGGCATTATATGTAAATCACACCAGTAGATTTAAACTGCTGTAAATGCTGCAAAGGAAAAGTACAGGGTGCCATCTGAGAGTATACCAGGGTACCTGATCCAGCCTCTAGGATTCAGGGATGGCCTTTCTGAAGAGGTAACATTTAAGATGATATTTACAGGATGAATAGGATTGTATCCCTGGAAAGAATAGGAGAATGGGTGTTTCTAATAGAGAAAATAAAGTAGCCTTTTGAAATCCCAGAGGTAAGCAAGAGCTTGATAGTTCTGAGAGAAGAAGAGGCAGGAGAGGAAGCCATATAGTGAGGCCAGCCAGATCTTCAGGTACTACTTTAAAAAAAAATTTTTTTTATATTATCCTTTAAATGTTACCTCTTCAGAAAGGTCCCAGGTCTCCTGCACATAAAACAGTAACAGTCTACATAGAACTAATTCCTTGACTGTGCTTTTGTCTCTATTAGGTTTATATTTCATAGTATGTTGGAGGGAAGAAGTTCATGGAACTCTCTAAAGCTGGATATACGTAGCTATCTGGCAAACGGGAACTTATTCCCCCCAAGGCAGTTATCTCCTTGCAATAACACTATCAATAAATAACAATGCACAGGTATGTAACATAGTTTATGATGTGCTTTCACACACGTAATTTCATTTGGCCCTGGTGAACCTACCCAGATGAGACTGCAGGAAGCCAGAAGTATGTAAAACACTAGATTTTACAACTTGTTTCAGGCTATACAGAAATTACATTCCCTTCTCACAGCCAAGAGAGGTGAGGAAGTAGAAGAGATCTGCAGAGGCCAATATACAACCACCGTACTTCAACACATTCTGACCACTGGACGTTAAGCAACGTGAAGGCAGGACCTACATCTGTCGTTTGCCAACATAATTCCTAGCACCAAATGTATACTCTGTGTGGCACATTTGGGATTTCAGTAAATATTTGTGAATTAATAAATAAATAAGATTACAATGTGACCAAAAAAAAATGGAGGCATTGTAGGAAGATCACCATAATGCTAACTACTTGCCTTCTTTCAACGGGAAGGGTTTTTAATTTGTCAAAGTGATTCTGGAGGACGAGAACATTACATTTCAACAGAAAAAGATTATCAGCACCATGAACCAGTGCAGCTCTCAACTATCCCGTAACTTACCTTGATTCGTGAACTAGGGTTAAGCATGATGTATTTAATGGAACCTTGGATGTTCTCTGTCCAGGAAACCAGCCAAGTAACCTTGTTATCATGTCGAACCTCTTTCCACTTATGTCCTGGAGGAGGAGAAGGAACCTTGGCATCTCTGGAAATAACAGAGCAAGACGATAGTGAAATGAGATGTGAGGAATAATTTCACCTTTCATGACCTCAAGTGGACATATATGCTGAGCATATTTTTCCAAGTTTCCTTCTTAACAGTCAATATAGTAGTCCCATCTTATACATGGTTTTACTTACCCTCAGTCAACTGTCATCCAAAAATATTTAATACAAAATTTCAGAAATAAACATTTTGTAAGTTTTAAACTGCACATTATTCTGAGGAGCATGATGAAATCTCTTGTAGTCCCACCTGGGACACGTGAACCATATATACAACATATCCATGCTGTATACGTCACTTGCCCCGGGTAACTAAGGCGCTGCCTTAGTTATCAGGTTGACTATAATGGTTTTACATTGCTTGTGTTCAAATAACCCTTCTTTTACTTAATAAAGGCCCCAAAGTGCGAAAGTATTGATGTTGGCAATTTGGATATGCCAAAGAGAAGGTGTAGAGTGCTTTAAATGAAAAGATGAAAATTATCGACTTAATAAAAAAAACTGTATGCTGAAGTTGCTGAGATCTAAGGTAAAAACGAATCTTCCATCTGTGAAACTGTGAAGAAGGAAAAAGAAAGTCATGCTAGTTTTGCTGTTGCACCTCAGACTGCAAAAGTTATAGCCACTGTATGTGGTAAGTACTTAATAAAGATGGAAAAGGCTTTAAATTTGGGGGTGGAAGACATCAACAGAAATGTGTTCCAAGTGATAGCAGTTGGGTCGAAGTTTCAGGTATCCACTGGGGGTCTTGGAACATATCCCCTGTGGATGAGGGGAGACTATTGTACCTCAAAAACATCTGGAGACCTATGCATGAAATACTGTCCTGCTCTTAAGTATCTCCCTTCCCAAACAGTCCTGTGTAACCTGGGAAATATTCCCAAGTACAATAAAGGACACCCTCCACCCCCTTTTCGGCCCACAGGATGAAGTGCGAGCTCACTTGCTACAGTTGATGATTATATCCTCAGGCATGATTCGTCTCTTCAGCATGCCCATCTTAGGGTGGTTGCCCCGGCCACGGAAAAGCCCGGGAGGCTCTATCTTGAAGTTAGCAATCCTCTCTTTGTGGTTATCCATAATACAGAAGCCATATTCTTTCAGTAATTTTTCATTCTCCTCTTTGATTTTCTGGAAGACAGCCAAGAAAGTACTCAAAATAGATTCCGATGCTGTTCTCTACTAATACATTTTTATCTCTTGTGGGAGACTAGGTCAAGATAGAGAAAAGTCTGAAAATGACTAAAAAATGAATTCAAATAAAGGAAAACCTCTAGTGGTTTTCTCAAACTTAAATATCATAAAATTCCCCAAAAAGATCTGCCTATAGGGATTGATTTCAACTAGATTCAAAACTGATTCCTGTGTCTTAAAGGATATATGTTTATAAATGTTGTTTGGGTGTTTTTAAATGTACTTTAAAAATTCGTACTATTTTATTGAGTACTATCAAAACAGGAAATGGAGAGGGGTCTCTGATAGAGCCTCATAAAAGAATAGCTCGAGCCATTTAATTAAAACAGCAGTTAAACAGCTTAAAAACATGGGTTTTAAAGTCCAGACAGATCTGTCACTAATTTTTTTGTAGGTATACAGGTTAAATGCTCTATACTATGATCCTTGCTCCAAAAAGGTGGGGTATGGTGGGCAAGATTTTGAGCCTCCTTACCCTCTATTGACTCTTTTTATATACTTATTGATTCAATTTAACTAAGCCCTGCTGCCTTGTGGGTGGGAACAGACCTTGCTGGCAGCAGGTGTCCTTGCAGGGACTCTGACAAGGGGATGTTTATAAAATCTATCTTTGGATCAGTATTCTAAGAACAAAGCTCCAAAGTGATCTTTTAAGTTTCAAAATGCCCCGATGTAAATAATATACTAAATTTCACTAACTTGGAATATTGAGGATAAGATTTACCTGAGACAGAAAGTCTGATGCAATTAACATTCTTATAGTAACACATTAATTTTTAAACTAGTGGCCAAATAAGTACCATGAAACAATGAGTTATATAAATACAATGGCCTGAATTATATAAACATGCAAGTCCTTCAAAATACTGAAACTACAGGAATTTGAAGTGCAAAAAATTCCTTAAAATCCTTAACTTCTAGACTTCCGATTGGAAAAAATGAAATTCTAGCCTGGATTCCTTTAGTTAGGGGCTGACAACTTTTTCTAGATAGAAAATATTTTAGGCTTGAGTGCCACACAGTCTCTTTTGCAACTACTCTCTTTTGCAACTACTCATCTCTGTCATTGTTGCATAAACACAGCCATAGATAATATGTAGAAAAGTAGGGGCAGCTGGTTTCAATAAACTTTTTTTTTCTTTTTTTTTTTCTTTTTTTACAAAAACAGGCAGCCTGTAGAAGAAAAATGACATCCCAGCTGGATACCAGAAAGATTCTTCAGTAATGAGGATGGCCAAGGCTGGAAGATGGAGATGGATGAGCACTGCAAGATTCCACAGTAAAACAGATAAAAGAACAGGAAGGTATATGGCCAATATGATTTCATCTGTCTTAAATCCTTAATATCCAGTAGCCACTGTGGGACAATTCTGTCCATCCTTAATTACTATATTATTGGCTGGAGTTACTGACTGGTTTTTAGGTCACTGAAGCACCAGGGTTCCTATAGAGAGCTACTGAGCAAAGTACTTATTCACAATTTTCAGTCTAACTAAAACCTTTAAGAAAATTTAGACTTTGAGAATTCTAAGTCTTTAGCACAGAATGATGTGAAATTACTGATGTTAAGTGTTGTGTCGTAAGAACCAAGAAGAAAATTAAATGAACCAATCACGATTCCAAAATTCTCCAGAGGTTTAATAAATTCTGTTGTACCAGTTTCTCTTCCTTGCTCATCTGTTTCCGAGCTTCCGACTGGGCTTTGAAATACTGGCTCATCTGGGTAAAATCACATTTGCTTAGGTTGGTGATAATATTCTTCTCTTCATTAGTCATTTCCTAGTCAAAAGAAAACAGGGAGATGAAAGAAAAACAACTAAACTACACTAGTAAGTCCTTGGGTTTCTTTGCGAATATACCCAAGCACCATTTTTTCAGTCAAAGGTTTCTCGAAGTAGCCAATCTCAATTAATGAATTTTGAAAAAACAAAAAAACACAGAATAAAAAATATTTCTTTATTATAAAATATGTATTTAATAATATCAAAATGTTTTAAAATGACTTATCATGGAAAAAAATGAACTCTTATGTGGTTTCTTAGACTCCGTGGCACACTGTCCCCAGGCGTATGAATACAAGTTTGGAATTCCATACTGATTCTCTCTTAGAAACATTACCCCTATTCTATTCATTTATTACATTTGCTTTTCAGAGCTAGTTCAGGAAGTAAACTTTACTGCTGCCTCTGTCCACATTATCCAAATTGAGAATAATGAGATTTTAAAAAATCACCTAGGCAAATATAGTATATGTTGTTTCAAGAGTAGAAAGTACCTAGAACAAATGAGCAAGAATTAACAGGGAGTGAACAGGGAGTGGGACATCAGATTAACATTTCTCTTTGCAACAGCAGACACGGGGCAGTCCTGCAGAGACAAACTTTCCTATGCGCAACTAGAGTTGAGGTTTTCTGTTTGGCCTAATCTCATAACCCCCTACCTGCCATCACATGACAGCCGATAGCAAAGATATACGAGTATTCTTTTTTTTTTGAGACGGAGTCTGGCTCTGTCACCCAGGTTGGAGTGCAGTGGCACAATCTCGGCTCACTGCAAGCTCCGCCTCCCGGGTTCACACCATTCTCCTGACTCAGCCTCCCGAGTAGCTGGGACTACAAGCACCCGCCATCACACCCGGCTAATTTTTCTATTTTATAGTAGAGACAGGGTTTCACCATGTTAGCCAGGATGGTCTCAATCTCCTGACCCTGTGATCCACCTGCCTTGGCTTCCCTAAGTGCTGGGATTACAGGCGTGAGCCACTGCGCCTGGCCGATATTCAAGTATTCTTATTGGACCGAAACCCTACATAATATAGTAAATGAAGACAAAAAGTGCACAACTTTAAATACAGCAAAATCCATAAAACTCAAAATTTTACATCAGGAAATGTTTTGCAAAATAATTTATTACTTCATACTTGATTGTTTTGCAAGCTACTAAGATATTAACACACGGGCTACAGTACCTTTCTCCAGTCTTTAAAGAAATTTTTCCTAAATATTTCCTTAGTAGTATATTCATGGTCGAGCATTTTTGCAAAGAATGTAGCTACTTCTTCTGCTTTGGGGCTCAGCTTCATGACTTTACCTAGAGAAAAAAGTGGTTCCAAAAAGTGAGGTATAGTATTCATGTTCTAAGTATAAATACCCAGGGCTAGTGAATTCTCTTTAATAATGGTTTGCCTTCTCATGGTATATAAAGGTCTGGTGACACATAGTAACAACAACAACAAAGACAACATACTGATTTATATCTACTTGTACAAATTCTCCTTCCTTTAGCATATATTTACCTGGGTCATTCTCTGGAGACTATGCCAGTTAATTGTTCCCAGGTGCCTGCTCAGGACAGGGATGACCTGGGGGAGGCCCAGTCACTCTTCCTTTTCCTTTCAGCAAGCAGGGTCCTTTACACCTCTTCAATGGTTTTTAAAAATCAAATCCTCAGAGGGACTCCTGCCACTGCTAAGCTAAGCAGCCTCTGTTCAAGAAGGGGAGGAAGGGATAGGGCAGGGAGTGGAAGAAAGGAATTGTGGGGAAAAGAAATAGGCATCTTTCTTCTTCAAAGTTAGGTGGGTGGAATATGAATAAAAAATATATATCCATACTAGGCAAGCCCAGATTTCCCATATGAAAAGCCTAAATAAGACCTTCTTCTAGAAGCTTGCTATTCAACAGTGGCTCACAGACCAGCAGCACTGGCATCACACTGGAGTTTGTTAGAAATGCAGAATCCCAGTCCCCCTCCTAGACCTCCTGAATCCTATACAGAAACTGCATTTTAACGAGACTTGGATGCACACTAGAGTTTGCAATACACTGCTATGGAACAAGGGTACCATGATGCTGCCTCTTTCAGGGAACCAGGATGCATCCACAGCACAAGGGATGACTGGAGTTCCTGGTGTATCCAATTGTTTATGTAAAAGCTGTCTGAAGGGGCTGGGCGCGGTGGCTCATGCCTATAATCCCAGCACTTTGGGAGGCTGAGGCAGGCAGATCACTTGAGGTCAGGAGTTCCAGATCAGCCTGGCCAACACGGCAAAACCCCATCTCTACTAAAAATATAAAAAATTAGCCGGACGTGGTGGTGGGAGCCTGTAACTCCAGCTACTCAGGAGGCTGAAGCTTGAGAATCACTTGAACCCAGAAGGCAGGGGTTGCAGTGAGCCAAGATGGCACCACTGCACTTCAGCCTGGGCGACAAACCGAGACTCTGTCTCAAACAAACAAACAAAAAGCTGTCTAAAGGGACTCAGATGTTTCACAATGAAAGGTGCTAACTGGTAAAGAAAATCTGAATAGGGCCTAGGGGTTTTATGTACCTGATTTAGTTAATAAAGCAATGAAAGAAAAGTACTTGGGAATTTAATCCACTTTTCAAACAGAATGCTTTTGTCAGTACTCTTAGCACCAATTTCCATTTTTTCTTAAAAATCCAACTTTACAACATCCCTGGAACCAATCAATGCTATACTAAGAGCATCTGGCTATACTTAAAATGAGGTTAACTATAAATCCACCACCTTACTATTACACAGGTATTAATAATTCACCAAGGGTGCCCACATTCTTTATAGAAAACTAAAATTTAACCAGAAATCCATTAATTTTGAAACTCAGAAAACATCTTATCTCATAATGATTTGCAATCTGACTGCAGGGGTGTAGAGAACTATAGCACAACATTGAAACAGTTATAATAAAAAGAGCCCACTTTGGACACCATTAACTTAAAAGGCCAACAGGTGGCGCAGTTGCCCCCATCAACCCCCAAGCTTCTGCTTTGGAAGGAAGACACTTTGGGGAAGATTGGCTGTGTATTAAAAGATTCCCTGAACTTCTTTAGAAAACTGTAACATGTTTCCAATATAACGGAAAACATTAAGTCATTAGAAATAAAATAAATGAAATAAAATAGCAAGAAAAAAATGTAAACTGTTTTCAGGTCTGTTTGGTATAAAATAAATGTTAACACCATTAAAACAAAAATGTGGCTGAGCATGGTGGTTCACGCCTGTAATCCCAGCACTTTAGGAGGCGGTGAGAGGATCACTTCAGGTCAGGAGTTCGAGACCAGCTTGACCAACACGGTGAAACCTCGTCTCTATTAAAAATATAAAAATTAGGTGTAGTGGCGTGTGCCTGTAATTTCAGCTACTTGGGAGGCTGAGGCATGAGAATCGTTTGAACCGCGGAGGTGGAGGTTGCAGTGAGCCAAGATTGTGCCACTGCACTCTAGCCTGGGTGACAGTGTGACTCTGTATCAAATAAATAAATATAAAAATAAATTTAAAAAATTTTAAAAATGAGACTTTGGGCTGTTTTACTGAATTCTGTCCCAATAGAGGAAGAAGCAACTGTGACTCCTCCTATTTTAGACGAGCTGTCAAAAGATGAAATGATGGCTCCCTGCAGTAGAGTAGTGGGAGGATGACTGGAAGGTTCCTGGCAATGTTAACACTTTGTGGAAAAGGCTGAGCTCCAGGAAAAGGAAACTGCTGAGTCAAAGCTGTAAACTGAAGGTCCTTAGAGGAGGCAGTAATTCACTGCTTCAGCTAGCCCATGCCCCACCTCCCTGGCAGGTTCTAAAGGAGTCTAAGAATTCTCCTCCCCAGAGAGTAGGCAGCACTTACTGTATCAGTTTGAAGTCAAGTCAAATATGACTTCTTGACTTACTACAGAGTAAGAGTTCACACAAAGAGAAGAAATCCCAGCGGAGGACCAACTGAGAAAATGCTGGAGACTGGGCAAGAATGGGAGGAAAGGACTATGGCAACCTGTGAACTAGACCAGGCCTCTGCTTCCCATCTTGAAAAGGAAGAGAAACCCCAAGACTAGGGAATTTAGCTTTCCCTCCCATCACTCTGAACCTCAAAGTGAGGCTTTACCGGCTGAGCATCCTAAAGCTCCTGGTGAGTCCAGACCAGGGCTATGGACTACACTTCGAGATGGTGCTCTTCAAGGTCCTAGGCCCTTTCTCTTAATTAGGAGTTTTGGCTTTGAATTATACTTAAGAGTCTCCAGGAATGACCACTGTGAGGGCTGAAAGAACTATCTTAGGCTCTCTGGTCAACAGTTCAAAACCTTTACGTAATATAAGCATTTGCCAGAGACTATGGAGTCCTGTTAGGCTGCAAACTCCCCAAGATCAGGGTCTAAGTCAGTAGTACTATCCACTGCTGGGTGTTGATGTCTGAACACAAATACATTCAATAAATACGTTGTTTTATTTATTTATTATTTTATTTTTTGAGGCAGGGTCTCACTCTGTCACACAGGCTGGAGGGGAGTGGCGCGATCTGGGCTCACTGTAACCTTCGCCTCCTGGGCTTAAGCGATCCTCCCACCTTAGCCTCCCGAGTAGCTGGGACTACACGCGTGTACCACCACACTTGGGTAATAAATATGTCATTTAAAAAAACAAATTTCAGCTTGCCAAGTCTGGCATTTTCCTCAGCTGCAGACCCAGCCCTTTAGTGTAAACTACTACCTAGGCCTACAAGCACTGGTGGACCTACGGCCACTACTGGTGGAAAGAGAGATGCACCAGAACGCTTGAGTGTTCACCACGGACGCTTTTCAGCAGTTATCCTGCCCAGTGATTCTCAAAGTTTGGTCAGCAGACCACTTGGTTCAGAAGTACTCAATCCCACCCCACAACTTTTTCTTTTTGGTGGGGGCAGTGGGATGGGTGAGAAGAAAACAGTGGGGGGTTGAGGGTGGGAAAAATGGTGGAGAAATGGGGAGGTGAAATAACAGTGGCCAAAAGATGGTGGCAAGACAAGTGGAGGTGGAAGAGGAATGGTGGGGAAAGGAGAAGGGGGACTGTGGGGAAAGGGGACAGAAGAAGAGGGAAGGATGGTTGGGAAAGGGGAAAGAAGAAGAGGGTCGGTGGGGAAGGGAAAAGAAGCCCACCCCACAACTATTAAATGGGCTCAGATCCACTCTGTTGAGTCGTAAGCACATAAGGGTATGAGGAACAATGCTCTAACCATTCCCAGATAAAACTCATGGAATGAAGAAAATCAGTTATTACCATCTACATACTGCTACACTGCCAACAGGAGGCATGTCAAAGGCTACCCTCAAATCCTTCAACCCAAGGATAGAAATACCAACGACAGATAAAGGACAATTCTGAAGGTTCTAAGCGACCCAGGCAGGGCATTTCTTTAAAGCAGCTCATCAGACTTGACTGTACATATATCAAAGGCATAGTGTTATGCTACACAGAATAAGTGACAGATGCCTACCAGCCTTATCTAGAGATTGATAGCAGACTATTAATCCTCAACCATATACTAGTACTGTTTCTAGTGATGAGCAGCTTGTCCGATTGCATTATTATATTGCTAACATAAAATACTACCATTCAAGTGAGGATTTTCTAATAACTCTTGCAAAGAGTCACTCCCTAGAAATGAAGTTCAGATCAAAACCTTCAGCTTGTGGACCACACACTGTGAGCCATGTTGACAAACCTTTTTTGGACTATGTAGGGAAGACATGAACAGCCCCTTTTTCATGGCACTTTTTCAGCAGCAAATGGGCCTTTAAGAGTTAACACCTGATGCCCCTTCCTCAAAATCGCATGGCAATAAAACAAAATGAAATAAAAAGGATTATCTATTATATAGGATCCTTCTTTGTTTTCTATTCCTAAATAGAAGCAGATTTCTTTTCTTGGCCAAGAATCAAGAACCTTGAAACAACTCACCATCATAGTAAAACTTGACACTCTCTGGAAGAGGCTCATATGGTGGGGCAAATACTGGACCTTTATGTTCTAGGAATTTCCACTTGATGCCTTCAGGATAGCGCTCTTCTTCCCACCTTTAAAAGACAAAGCACAACCTCATTTAGTGATCACCTTGCCTAACATGGGGGTCATCACTGATTAAATGCCAAATAATTATCCGCGCAACTGATTTGTGCTCTGGAATGACTTCTGGGCCTCACATTCAAGGCCTGGATCAAAAGAACCAGTGTCTCTCATTTTGAAAACGCCAACACTCGCAAGAAAGATGAAATACTGTGGTGAATAAAGGAAAATACATTTCAACAGCTCAGTTCAAGGATACTGGACAGAAGAGATCAACAATGAAGGAGCTCAGCAACAAGTGAGGGACATGAAAATGTCAACAGCTGTTTTACCACAATGGCATACATGACAGAGGGATTGTTCACATTGTTCATAAGTAGGCTAAGGCCTCCTCAGAGTGGTGATGTCAGATGGAAGGTACAGGGGAAAACAACCCTATGAGAAAGGACATAAAGCAAGAAGACTAGGAAATGACAGCTTAACTGGGGCATGTTGAGTTTAAGGTACTTATGGATTACCTGGAACTATCTAGCAAACACTGATAAGTGAATCTAAAGCTCAGTGGAAACAACTTTTTGAAAATGTATTTTTAAAATGGTTGAACATAAGAGAAAAAATGAGTAATACAATAAACACCATATACGCCTGTAACCCCAGCACTTTGGGAGGCTGAGGCGGGCGGACCACGAGGTCAGGAGGTCGATACCAGCCTGGGCAATGTGATGAAACCCCGTTTCTACTAAAAATACGAAAATTAGCCGGGCATGGTGGCGCGCACCTGTAGTCCCAGCTGCTCGGGAGGCTGAGGCACGAGAATTGCTTGAACCCAGGAGGCAGAGGTTGCAGTGAGCCAAGATCGTGCCACTGCACTCCAGCCTGAGCAACAGAGTGAGACTCCATCTCAAAAAAAAAAAAAAAGTTAATAATTTGCGAAATTTCCTATTTTAGCTGAACCATTTTCAAAGTTAGTTGCAGATTTGATACTTCACCACTAAATATTTTTCAGCAAGTATCTCCATAAAAATAATATTCTTCCACATAACCACAAAACTATTATCACATCTAACAAAATTAATAACTTCCTAGTGTAATTCTAATATCCAGTCCATATTAAAAACTTCCCTATTTGATCGAAATTTATTTTATAGACCAGGATCCAACTCAGGCTCACATACTGCAACTGGTTGATATGTCAAGTTTCTTTTACTCTAATAGATAACTAACTTACTACCCTCATATTTACTTTCCAAGTCCAATATTTTATTTATTTTATTTTATTTTATCAATCATTCAGCCATGGAACAAGTTCAATTTTAAACAAAGTTCAGAAACGTCAAATAAAAATTACATGTATCAAACCATATTGTAACAATGGTATTACTATAAAACCACAGTCGACATATATGGTCAAATGATTTACAACAAGGATGCTTAAGACCATTCAATGGAGAAAGAACAGTCTTTTCAACAATAGTGCTGGCAAAATAATCAAACTGGGTCTTTACATTATACACAAATATTAATTCAAAACGGATCAAAGACCTAAATATAAGAGCAAAAGTATAAAACTCTTGGAAGACAACATAGGGGAAAAGCTTCACAATATTGGATTTGACAGTGATTTATTGGATATGACACGTAAAACACAGGTAACAGAAAGAATAAATGAATTGCGGCTGGACACAGTACCTCACACCTGTAAACCCCGCACTTTGGGAGGCTGGGGTGGGCGGATCACTTGAGGACAGGAGTGCGAGACCAGCCTGGCCAACATGGCGAGACCCCCGTCTCTACTAAAAATACAAACATTATCCAGGGATGGGGGCACACGCCTGTAATCCCAGCTACTCCAGAGACTGAGACACAAGAATCACTTGAACCTGGGAGGCAAAGGTTGTAGTGAGCCGAGATCACGCGACTGCACTCCAGCCTGGGCAACAGAGAGACACTCTGTCTCAATAAATAAATAAATTGAACTTCACTGAACTTAAAAACTTCTGTGCATCAAAGGACACTTCAAGAGAGTGAAAGACAACTCACAGAATGGGAGAAAATATCTGTAAATCATGTATCTGATAAATGGTTAACATACAAAATATATAAAGAGCTCCTCCATCTCAACAACCCACCCAATTTAAAAAATGGGCAAAGTCTCAGTCTTAAGGTGGAGGAAAAAAAAATAAAAAATAGGGGCTCGGCACGGTGGCTCACGCCTGTAATCCCAATACTTTGGGAGGCCGAGGCGGGCAGAGGGATCACTTCAGGTCAGGAGTTCGAGACCAGCCTGGCCAACATGGCAAAATTCTGTATCTATTAAAAATTCAAAAAATTAGCCGAGTGTGGTGGTGCATGCCTATAATCTCAGCTACTCAGGAGGCTGAGGCATGAGAATCACGTGAACCCGGGAGGCAGAGGTTGCAGTGAGCCAAGACTGCGCCACTGCACTCCAGCCTGGGCAACAGAGCAAGACTCTGTCTCCAAAAAAAAAAAAAAAAAAAAAGTGTGGGGGTAGGGAGTTGGGGCAAAGAACTTGAATGGACATTTTTCTAAAGAAGATATACAAGTGGCCAATAAGTACCTGAAAAAATACTCAACATCACTAATCATTAGGAAAATACCAATCAAAACCACAATGAGATACCACTCATACTCATAAGGATGGCAATAAAACAAAAAATAACAAGCATTGGTGAAGATGTAGGGAAGCTAGCACCCTTGTGTGGTCCTGGTAGGAACGTAAAAAGGTGCAGCCAATGTGGAAAAGATAGTACAGCAGTTCCTCAAAAAGTTAAGCATAGAAATGCCACATGACCCAGCAATTCCATTCCCAGGAACATGCCCATAAATACTTGTACATGAATGATCACAGCAGCACTATCTGCAACAGCCAAAGGCAGAAATAACCTGTGTCCATCAAAAGATGAATGAATAAACAAAATGCAGTATAAACAGTGGAATATTTAGCCTTTAAAAGTCAGAAAATTCTGAAACACACTACAACATGGATGAGCGCGACATTCTGTTAAGTGAAATAAGTCAGTCACAAAGGACAAATACTGTATGACTATTAATACGAGTTACCAAGAGTAGTCAAATTCATAGAGACAGAAAGTAGAATGGTGCTTACCAAGAACTGGGGGGAATAGGCTGGGCACGGTGGCTCACGCCTGTAATACCAGCACTTTGGGAGGCCGAGGTGGGCAGATGACCTGAGGTCGGGAGTTTCAGACCAGCCTGGCCAACATGGCAAAACCCCATCTCTACTAAAAATGTAAAAAATTAGCTGGGCATGGTGGTGGGAGCCTGTAATCCCAGCGACTCAGGAGGCTGAGGCAGGAGAATTGCTCCAACCCAGGAGGCGAAGCTTGCAGTGAACCGAGATCGCACCATTGCATTCCAACCTGGGCAACAGAGCGAGACTCCGTCTAAAAAAAAAAAAAAAAGAAATGGGGCAACAGAGAAGTGGGAAATTGTTAATAACTACGGAGTTTCGGTTTTGCAAGATGAAGAGTTCTAGAGATGGTGATGGTGCACAACAATATGAATGTACTTAATGCCACTGAATTGTACACTTAAAAATGGTTAAGATAAATGTTATGTCATATGTATTTTACACAAATAATTTAAACAAAAATAAAGATTTAGTAGAATCTTAGACCTCAGAAGAACATTAAAGATCTTCTATAATTAATCTACCACTTTTTCAGATATTGATATATTAATAAAATATACATATATGTAGGTGTATGAGAGCATTTGCAAGGAGCCTCTCACAGAATGGGAGAAAATATCTGTAAATCATGTATCTGATAAAGGGTTAACATACAAAATATATACAGAGCTCCTACATCTCAACAAACAGACATGTAGCAGTCATGGAGTAACCGTGAGGAGATTCAGAACGCCACACTTTCCCTCATCCTGGGACTTTGGCACCATTCTTCTCTTCAACTACAGTGGTGTTTGTTTGTTTGTTTGTTTTTTGAGACAGAGTCTCGCTCTGTTGCCCAGGCTGGAGTGCAGTGGTGCGATCTCCGCTAACTGCAAGCTCCGCCTCCAGGGTTCACACCATTCTTGCGCCTCAGTCTCCTGAGTACCTGGGATTACAGGCGCCCGCCACCATGCCCAGCTAATTTTGTTTTTTTTTTTTTAGCAGAGATGGGGTTTCACTGTGATAGCCAGAATGGTCTCGATCTACTGACCTCATGATCTGCCCACTTCAGCCTTCCAAAGTGCTGGGATTACAGGCATAAGCCACCGTGCCCGGTCCTACAGTGTTTTTAAATGAAGACTCCAAACTGTTTTTACAATTCCTATTTCAACATGTGTATCTTCAAGACCCACAGCAACTTCTTTACCATTTAAGTAAATTAAGAGATTCAACAAATCACAACGCTAAACCTCAGTTTAAACAGAAAGAGCATGTCTTTCAGGCCGGGCGCGGTGGCTCAAGCCTGTAATCCCAGCACTTTGGGAGGCCGAGACGGGCGGATCATGAGGTCAGGAGATCGAGACCATCCTGGCTAATACGGTGAAACCCCGTCTCTACTAAAAAATACAAAAAACTAGCCGGGCGAAGTGGCGGGTGCCTGTAGTCCCAGCTACTCGGGAGGCTGAGGCCGGAGAATGGCGTGAACCCGGGAGGCGGAGCTTGCAGTGAGCTGAGATCCGGCCACTGCACTCCAGCCTGGGTGACAGAGCAAGACTCCGTCTCAAAAAAAAAAAAGAAAGAAAGAGCATGTCTTTCAATAAGCTCATGTGACTGGGTTGACAGCTATTATTGTACAAATAAAAGCAAACAGTTTTGTCCTTTAAGCCTCCCCATGCGTGCATATATTCCCCCCAAATTTAAAAACAAACAAACAAAAACATGTACTTAGACATCAAAATGGCTTCCCTTTGGCAGCTTGACTGGAATAATCAAGTACCAATTTAATAATAACATTTGCTTGGAAGGGGAAAGGTGGAAAAGTGCTAGAAATATAAAGACAGGAAAGTAAACTCCATGTGCTTTTTAAAATCAAGTTCCCTTGCAGTTAGCAAGCACTTCACAGTATGCTATAAAACTCTTATTTAATTTTTTTAAATTTAGAAATAAAGGTCACATGCTATAGATTCTGAATGCTAATCCTTGAAATTAAGGGCAGTTTTTCTGGTTTGAGCAAAATGTCAATAATCCGTATTCCATAAATTTCTTATCACTATCATTGACCATATATTTATGAGTCTTGGTCTTGCAACACTAATTCCTTACAACATTATAGTCCTGACTCCTCACAGCATTTTACCTTTGCTAAGAGACTCAAAACCCCATTTAAAGTCACACCTAACACCTGCAATAAACTCCCCAGGTTCTAATTCTTTATGAAGAATCATCTGTTGAGAATTAACTTGCAACTTATATTCCCACAGGTCAGCTCTGATACAAAAGCGTACTTAATTAACCCAACAATGCTAAAACCCTGTTCAGCTACAATGGCCAACAGTTAAAAATCAGGACATCTGGGATAAACAGGATTTCATGTATGAACCCAAGCACACTGCCACCACTTATAACAATGTTTCTATGGAGATAATGTGATATAGCAAAGAAACCCTGAAGGACCTGGACCTTTTCCAATGGAACAATTACCAAAGGAGGGAGATAAAGATCAGAGTAAGTGTTTTTTTTTCTGGTAAGGATAAATAGTTCTGCGGACTTAGAAGGAAAGCAAAAGATATGCAAATTTGTCAAGCTTGTAAAGTGTGTACTTATTTTAGTGGGACAGCATAAGGAATAGTTAACATAAGAGTTTCTGCCATTTAAGTTCCCGACGAGGTCATCAGTGGCAGTCACTGAGGACTGGATAACTGACTTCAGAGTACAATACGCAGCCTCTAGCTATCAGTTAAGAGGCTCTTCATTCCTATTTTAAACTCCAAAAACTCGACGTGCCATTCAACCATTGTGCTTGAAAAGAATGTGCAAGGTTTAACCATCACACCTGAGAAATGATAGAAGCTGTAGCAAAGTCTGCTCATCCCTCAAAAAACAACTTTTAGTTAAAGACCAGCCAGTTCCCCTTTAACCCAAAATAAGAATAAAAACCAAAAGTCATGGTCTCTCAGAGAGAATGTGTGGCAACACTGATAAGGATTTCAACCACAAAAGCAAAATTAGGCTCCTAAACCCCTCAAGGGCACCTAATTCTACACATAGAAGGCCGGACCCAGTGCACTTGCCTGGATTCCAAGAAGAGCCAAAGCTCTGAAGTAAAGGGGAGACAGCAGGAAGCTCCTGATAAGGAAATTTATTTGTTCATTTAACAAGCATTTATTGAGTACCTACCACAGAACCCTGACTGATGAATTTACTAACGTACCATTCTCTTAACTCCAAGTAATAACCCCTAATTTACACAATCACTTTATTTCTAAAAATCATTTTCTTAAAGGTCAAGATCACTGAAAATGTTGTATTAGTTCTAAAGAAAAGTGACATAAAAACAAGGAAAATAAACTCATGTTTTTTTTCGAGACAGAGACTTGCTTTGTTGCCCAGGCTGGAGTGCAGTGATGCAATCTCGGCTCACTGCAACCTCCACGTCCCGGGTTCAAGCAATTCTCCCACCTCATCCTCCCGAGTAGCTGGGATTAAGGTGCATGACATCATGCCCAGATAATTTTTATATTTTTTTAGTAGAGAGAGTTTCACCATGTTAGCCAGGTTGGTCTCGAACTCCTGACCTTGTGAGCCGCCCACCTTGGCCTCCCAAAGTCCTGGGATTATAGGCATGAGCCACTGTGCCCTTTTTTTTTTTTTTTTTTTTTTTTTGAGAGATGGAGTCTCGCTCTGTCACCCAGGCTGGAGTGTGGTGGCATGATCTCACCTCACTGCAACCTCCTCCTCCCAGGTGCCAGTGATTCTCCTGCCTCAGCCTCCCAAGTAGCTGGGACTACAGGTGCACACCACCACACCTGGCTAATTTTTGTATTTTTAGCAGAGATGAGGTTTCGCCATGTTGGCCAGGTTGGTATCAAACTCCTAACCTCAGGTGATTCACCAGCCTCAGCCTCCCAAAGTGCTGGGATTACAGGTATGAGCCACCGCACCTGGCCTTCTTTTACTTTCTGACTCTGACCTCTAGAAAGAGCCAGGGTTCCTCTGCTCTGTGATACTCCTTTTCTATACTTCCCATTTAATCCCATGATGCCATAGCAACATGCCAATCACACAGCTGTCACTGTGTGGCCACACTTCTGCCACTTTGGCTCTCCTCTCTGCCACCTTCCTGGTCAGTGCTCTTTCTCCTCCCTTTCCTCAGAGGTGCTGTGGACATCAAAGTTCTAAATTACAAAAGCCATAAAGGCACATAAACAGGTTTGGAAGGCTATATACCGAGTTATGAACAGTGATTACCTCAAAGCTGGAAAGCTGGAAAGGAAAATGAGAATGGGAGAAGAGAGGTACAGGTGACTTTGATTTTTACTCTAACTATTAAATCAATCATTTGAGTTTTTTCATCATAAACACAAAATCATGTACTGTTGGTATAGTAAATAGTAGAATATGTTAACAGAAATAAGTATTTTTTAAAAACATGTTTATTTCAAGATTCTAAACACCAAAAGTAGAAAAGTTCTCCACCTAAACACACTTCTCAAGAGCGACCAGCTATGACTAAACTGTCCTTCATAAAGATTGAATTTTCACTCCTACAGGGAGGGAGAATGCTTGTTTTCTCATACTCACAACTCTAGATATTTTCATTTATTAATCTTCCCCAATCTAAGAGGCATTAAAAAAAGATTTATCATTTTTTTGCATCTTTGATTACTTATGAAAGTTGATATTTTTAGATGTTTATTAACCATTTATTTTACTAAACTGCCTGTTCCTCACATTCTGATTAGACCATTCCTTTCACACCTGTTTTAAAAGACCTTTTTTTCATATTAGGAATATCAGCCCTTTGTATTGCAAATACTTTGCTTTTTTTCTTTTTTTAATGGCATGAAGTTGTCCATCTGCCATAAATTGAACTTTGATGTATCAAATGTAAAACACCTGTCCTTATGGCTCTGGTTATGTCCTGCTTCAAAGGATCGTCATGATTGCACAATTATAAAACTATTCACCCACATTTTCTTGTTGAGGTTTCTTCTGTTGTTGAACAAACAGGCAGTTTTCCCAACACGACTTACATAATAATCTATCCTTTCCCTATGATTTTAAATGTATCTGTACTCTCTTCGTATGCTAAATTCCCACCTATACATAGGTCTGCTTCTACAGTCCATTCTGTTCACAGTGATGGAAACCAGTTTGAGATCCAATAGATTTAGAGCCAGTTAATGATTTCACTAGAAGTTGGAAAACTTATTTCGAATGTTATTCTAGAGAAACTGTTTTAAGTATTTTACCCCAAATATCAGGATATTAATATTAATAACTCAATATTCTTGCTTCGTAAGGATATGCAATAAAAGAGGTGGCATTTTAACCCAGTGCTGAAATGTTACCATTTCCACTTCTGCTCCTCTTCTTTCTTCGGCTTCTTTTTCTTGTTATCTGGCTCAGGAACTTTTTTATCTTTATCTTTATTCTTGGGTTTTCTCAATTTACCATCCTACAAAGAAACATGGTGAGAAAGCACTTAAATAAGGACTGATCACACTTCTGGAGGCAGTTTTTGGGAGCCACGAGGAAGAAAAATTGTAATCACAGTGTATTAGAACTAAAGAGGATCTCAGGTCTACTCCTCTCATTTGACAGATGAATAACAATGTACTGGTGCTCTGTTCTAGAGCAGTATTTCCTAAAATTTCCTGACAAACGACTACCTGAGAAAGTAGTTAAAAAAAACACTCTGCAGGGGAAGAGACTTGGAAACTATATATATATATATTTTTAAACCTCAAAGGAGTTTGGAAAAGTACTGCTCTAGAGAGTAATCCGAGTGTATTTTCCTCACTTACGTTTTTCCTCACTTATGTTTAATCCTACTCATCTTTAAACCTCTTCTAGTACAATCAAATAACGGCTATACAAGGCTTTGCATTAGATATTTAGCATTCAGTATGAAAGAAAATTCCCAGTTGATTTAGTTGAGTATAGTTCTATCGCTGCTGCTTGTATACACAAAGTCATGATGCAGTAAGCAAGTATTTCAGAGGTTCTAAAATGATACCAATTCCTATAGTGGTATTTCTTTATGGCTCTTCTTTGAATTCTGAATGTAAATGAGCTGATCATAGTGGCACAAAAAAAGGGTATCAAACCTAAACAGGCAGAATTCACCAATACAGAGATATATCTCAAAACATACACACAAAACCCAAACAAAAATGTAATATTCAACAAGTGAAGATCCCACTCAGAATCTGAACTCTTTCAAAGAATATTTTCCTGTGTCCTACCTATTCAACATAATTTAACTATTTATTCAGTCTTTATTCAACAAGTTTAAAGGTGGTTTTGAACAATCTTAAAATCAATTAAAGAGTGGCACAGCTGGAAAGTGTATGGACGGGTCCATTTAACCACTTCCAGTTACAAGCAAGGACTCTGAAATAGGTTTTTTCACTTGATAAAGGTCATACAGCTGTTATTAACTATGATAAGAGCCTAACTTTACGAGAAAAATAACAGAATGTGACTTACGGCAATAAATGGAATAAACATTTTAGACCCTCATAATAGGAGAGCAATCAAGATAGGAATAGAAAAAAGAGGAAAAGCTTACAGTACCACCCATATTTTAAAACAGGCATGGAGAATATAAATATGTGGGTATGTTTGCGAGAAGGTACTACAGGATCACATTAATTCAGATAATGTTTACTATTTAGGGTGAAACACACCACAGGAAAGGGAAATGTTTTTTGGTGAAGATACTCTAAACAGCTTCTGAGTAGGCATGCAGATGGTCCCATTAGGAAACTACTGGCTACACTGTATGTTTTCAAACCTCAAATTGGGGTATCAGTCAGGGAGAGACCTCAGAACAATTCTCAAAAACAAGAGGGGGGAAAAGAAAACATAGTTGGCGAGTGAGGATTAATGACAGATTCTGCCATCTGGGGTCCCTGCCACAGTAAGACTGTATTAATTCAGTCTTTCAGCCAGCATTTTTCCCCTATGTGGTAGGGTTGCTAAATAGAATAAAAACTGAAGTCAACTGTTCTTTTTTCCCCAATGGTTTAACAAATTCAGAGTATTATTTTTGCATAAATGCAATATAAACATAAAAGAAAAACAACACTTGGAGAATTCAAGTTTTGTATTCCTTTACTGACTAGTTTGCACTGATTAGGTACATGGAAGTGGAGTGGTTGACTACCATAATCACTACTTAACATTTCACTCTCAATTCCTTGAATTAGTGCTTATTAATTTGAACTTCGGCCAAGAATAGACTAGTTGTCATAAAAACTACGATCTTCTAAATATAGGACCTGATCTTCTCTCTATGGCTCAACTCACTCACTAATAGTCTTCATATGATTTCATTAAAGACCTTTCTTCTCCCTCCTTGCAGAATCAGAGGATCAACAAAGTCCCAGGGGAGGTAGGATAATATAGTAGCTGGTGTGCTGGCGCTGAAGTCAGACTGCATGGGATCAAATGCTGCCTTTACCACTTTAGTAGCTATGTGACCTCAGGCAAGTGATTCAATACTTCTATACTCTATTTCTGCGTCTGCAAAATGGAGATGATAATAGGGATATAACAACCTTTTCAGGTTGTAAGGATTAAATGAAATGATACATATATAAAAAATGTAGACGAATGCCTGGCACATGGTAAGCACCTATTACATTTAATTGTGATTATTAACATCATTCTACTATTATGATAGATTATCCTCTTAAGACTCCCTGCCCCTTCACTATCACTCTCTTTACTGCTGGTACTTCAAACTATCCACTTTACATTTGTGAACCCATTTTGCCCATGACAGTGGCTAACCTCAAATGTAGCATAAGAGCTAAGAACTCACACAACCCCTTCTTCTCTTAGGGGAAGGCATCATTAAGACCTCTGTGAATTTCTGACATCTTTTCTTGAATTACCTGCTAACAATTTTTTAGTATAAGAACTCAAAAGTGTCAAAAGGAGAAAGCATATGATTCTATTTTCAATCTACCACACGCATCAACAAGAACATTTAGGAAAGCATTTAAACGGAACCGAGTTTTTTGAGGAAGGTTATAGGCCAAGAGGATAAAGAAGGGAGCATGTGTGCTCCAGAGAGAGGAACAGCAGGTGCTCCATAAATCTCGGAAGTATGAAAGAATTTGGTGTGGAAAAGAAACAAAGGAGGTTAGTGTGACTGGTATAAGCAAGCTAGAGAAGAGACACAAGATAAAGAGAGGCACAAGATGCAGGGGCCAGATCGGGAGGAGCTGCGGTAAAGAGTTTGGGTGTCAATTTTATGTCAAAGGGGCACCCATTAAAGAACTTTAGATAGGAATGGTTACCCAAAGTGAATGACGAGCAAAAAATTCTTAGGGAAATTTCTTCAGGGTTATAAGCCAAAATGTGGTTTCTTGTTAACATTGCCTCTGTATACATGAAGATGACATACTTTTTGGAAGAACATCTGTTGGCAGCATAGCTGTGGGTAGACAGACACCCAGGAAGGCTGAGAGCAGAATCGCTGCTGGTTGTGGTTAACTTAAGACACTGTGGGGATTCATAGAGATCTTAAAACTACCAGTGCCACAGCCATCACTTACTGAATTTTTTTCCCTAATGTTATTACTACAACAAACAAGCCAATAAATACCTAAAACTCATTTGTCTTAAGAAGTTGCTTACTGGAAAACTCTCACTTCCAAACTCACCCCAAAGGGCCTAAGTCTCTTTACTAACCTCTTCTTCCTCTAGTTTTCTTTTCTTCTCCTTCTTGATATCTTCTGTTTTAATTTTCTTAGGTTTATAATCAGCACTAGAAAGGGGAACATGAATACACAGTTAGCATAATTATGATTCAGGAGTCCTCACTCATAGGAGACCTACAAACTCTGGGAAGCCTCCATGGCAGGAGTAATTGCTGTTATTCTTGGCTGGGCATTCTATGGTCAAGAGTAACAGAAGTGGAGAAAATAATGAAGGTCAGACCAAAGAAATAGTTACAGCCCTATATAGAACAAAACTAACCACTTACACTGGCCTGGAAGCAAAATAGGGTGGGGGGATATATGCAGAAATAAACACCATTATCAGATGAAAGTTTGGGAAATAAAATAAAATAAAAAATAAAAGATGAAAGTTTGGGAACCAAACGCACAGCACACTAGCTACCACATAGCAGTAACTCACTGGAATGTGGAGGAAAGAAATTCTATATTGAATGAATACAAAGCAGTTCACTAAGTATTTCCCTTCTCCCTTTCCATCCATTTTCTACTATAATAATAGCGTAATAAGCTATGTAAGAGTGAAAATAATGAATATAATTTAATCTCACTGAATCTGGGGAAAGAGGTACATGTTTTATGAGCAGTTTTATTATTTTTACACACTGAAACTTCACTTAGAATGTACTGACAGGGATAGGTCTAAGAGAAACTGCTTTAAGTTATCTATGGTAGGCAATGAGAAATTTTAAGTGACTTAATTTATTCTTCATGAATTCTGTATTATTTGAAATTTCTACAATAAATATCTATTGCCTTTACAATAAGAAAAATTTATATAATCTTCATGTAAGCCTTGGGAATACTACTTACTTGTTTAGCAAACCCTACTTCTCATAATTCAGAGAAATCAGTCCATTAATCACAAATCCCAAATGAGTAAAAGCCAATTAATGCAGCTTCTATATGTATTATAAAGAAACACATCACATGTATTCTTTAAACTCCTCCTTTTTGTTTTCCAAAGTCAAAGTTTTAAGAAAATACTCACTCATCCTCATCTCGAGGTCTCTTTAATGGCTTTATATCCTCTTTAGGAGGAACAAAATAGCCATCATCTTCAGGTTCATCTTTAATTTGTGGTGGACTAAAGAGAAAAAAAATTGCTGGTCACAGAGTGCTAGAACATCTGTACTGTATTAATACAAAGAAGGAATATGTCATCTCGTTGAAAAGAAGCTAATATAAATAAGGATAACCACATACATATTATAAAGATTTTCTGTGAGCACTTTTTCTCACTTCAATCCTGTGAAGTAGAGAGTATCTGTCCTCATTGTACATGTGAATGGGCAATATCAGGATTTGGAATCAAGACTCCTTACTCTAAGTCAGAATTCTTTCTCACTATTTCTTAGCTGTCTTTGCCAGCATGGCATGAACCACTCCAGAAATAAACCTAAGGTGTTTTCTTGCCTTACACGAGAAACCTACCATATATTTGACCCCACAAGCTGAACTGATTGTTCCAGTACTCCAAAAGCTAAAGTACAGCTTTTACAAGGAAAGGAATAAACAAATAAAGAAATATACTAAGTTGATTTCCCCAACTTAGTATGTTAAAGTTCTAAAAATCTGGCAATAATGTACATGTATATTCAGTTACGTGGAAAGATAACCAAGCTGACAACATTACAACAAAAGAAGGGCATGTGTTAAACCAGAATAAACAGAAGGTATCCTATGCCAAATCTATTCATTGTTCAATGTCCTAACTTAGGTTTACTTTATATACAGAAGAGTGTCTCACTACTATTTGTTAAGATCTTACCTTTAAAATATAAATATAAAAAGACAATCCTTTGAGACAACCATCTTGAACCAAAACAGAGAAGGAACAAGTAAAAAATACCATAGAGCCCAACAATCACTGGCCCCCAAGGGATCCTCCGTGGCCTGGCACATCTCTTCAGAACCTCATTGCCTTAACTCAGCACAAGGAATGGCCTCCTTATATGTAGCTGCCCCCTGTGGAGGGATCCAAGGATTAAGAATCCAGACTCCACTACAAAGTATATTCACAGGGTTTCAAGAGTACCTCCAACCAAAAAAAAGCATACTGGGTTCCCCTGCTTGTGATAGAATTTGAATGTTTAAAGAACTTATTTTAGCACACTAACCAAATGCCAGCTTCTACAGCTGTTCCCCCTCCTGCCTGAATACTGACATAGACCCTAGGGTCCAGAAGGAAAGAAAGCCTATCATTTACCCAACTAGTTAAGTAAATGCTAGATCCTAAGTTTGTCACACTGAAGACAAAAACATGTGGGAAGGGTTACTAGGTCTGAAGGAAGAAGTCCTAAAACAATTTACCAGAAAACTGTATTCCAGTGAAGCATCTGGATTCTTTACAAAGACATACACAGAAGCCAGCAAGGAGTCCAACAAAGTGAACACAGAGACCACTGCCTCAAAGAAGGCTGTGTTCCTAATCTTCTAACCCAAAAAGTCTGAAAATGAACTCACAACTACACACCAAGTCCAAAAAGTTTATTCATATCAGTTTAATAAAAATCCAAGGCAGTCTCTTGGCAGAGATTAGCCCAGCAGTGCCTCAGTCACTTTATCTCAGAAATCAAAATTCCTAGGGCAGCTTGCAGCTCTAATGCTTCTTGAATTTTATTATTCTGCATTCCTAGAACAATTATGAAACATGCCTGAAGAGGGCACCTGCTTCTCCTTGTCTAAAGGACCCAGAGAACCAGGCACAATTGTCAAAAACTTTAACAAATGAAACTGGAAGTTCAAAGATTCAAGGAAGCAAAACTCTCAAAGTGTTTTGTCCTAGTCAATAATGCAAATATTTCCAACCATTTCTAATAAATCCATTCTGTCATTCCGTGAAGTGAGAATATGTAACAATAAACATCCAGTTGTTTCGAAACTAGAGGGGACCCTTTGGGCTTATTTTAGGAAATTGAGGATGAGGAAAAAAATATTATAAAGGTAAAAGCAGTATAGGAAGTAACCTCTAGATTGTGTGCATTTTCCTCTCCTTCTAGAAAAGAGATAACATAATTCTTCCCAAATCTACACTCATCCCTAACATGTAGGTCAAATCATCTTTTATATATAAGTCTCCCAATATTATTAAGGACGAATTCAGACTAAGCAATTTTTCAGAAAACTCCATAATCACTACTGAATATGAAGTTCCTTGTTAGAGAAATGAAAATGTTCTGGAATTAGTGAAGAGGCTGTAATACCTTGTGAATATACTAAAAGAAAAACAGTACACTGTATACCATTAAAAGACAAATTTTGTGATATGTAAATCTCAATTTTTAAAAATCTCTCCTGTCAACCTTCTCTACTCGAAATAACCTTCTGGAAAATGTGCTGGTCAGTCTCACTATATGGCACTGTAGAAAGGCTCAGGTTGGCTTAGACGAAATCTTCTCACTGCTGACTTTCTGGGAACCATCAAGATGGCCAGGTCAGTGTGTTTTGGGTAAACTCAGACAACACTACAACACAGGCAGCTGGCCTGCTGCCCACCCGGAGAAAGGGAAGCCCACGCAGCAGCAAAGTCTTACCTAGAGAAGCCATTTTCCTTCTCCTTCTTTATTTTTGCATCCCCAGAGGCTCGAACCTGAAAAGTCAAACAACAGTAACTAGTACCTTGAAAGGACTAAATCTGAAGAAACCTCTTTTTGAGAATATGTAGCATCAAGTCTTGGGACGTCATGATCACAGGCTGGCTCTTATGTTAGCAAAACTGAATAGATGAACTAAAGGTGCTGACATTTGTCCAAAACTCGTTTTTAACAATTCTTCTGGGTGAAACTGTCCAACTCACTGAGAAAGGTTTCCCTTCAAAATGGCAGCTTTTTACCTTTAAGTGATGGCAGGTCTCTTTTCCCCAATAAGTACGTTCCACTACTCAAGAAGTTGCCATTGGCAGTGCAGAGAGGAAACAAAAGCAAAAACCAACCAAACAAAACATATGGGCCAGATGTGATGGCTCATGCCTGTAATCCAAACACTTTGGGAGGATGAGGTGGGAGGACTGCTTGAGGCCAGGAGTTCGAGACTAGCCTTGCCAACATAGTGAGACCCCTGTCTTTATTTAAAAAACAAACAAACAAACAAAAAACTATATGCCCTGCCTTCTCTGACTCCGGCAAAGTATACTTATGACCCCCTTCCCTTCAACTTCCTGCTTTGTAGATTCGTCAGAAACTTTATCTTTCAAAACAATCTTCATATATATACACACGAAGGGATACACACACACACACACACACACACACGCACAGATATACACAGAGTATCTCTAGAAGGATACAAAACATAATCAGCATAGCGGTTGCCTCTGAGAAGGACGGGAGACAATGAGTCAGTGGTGAAGAGATGTCTTCTTCGCCATATTCCTTATTTCATAGTATCGGAATTTACCAAGTACAAAAATTACTTTTTCAAAGCTAAAATAAAAACAATCTCTTTTTAAAACTATACAGAGTACTATTCATTCTCAACCGGGTGAGCCTAGTCATTTTTAGAAGGCTTGTACTGGTTATGCTGGAACCAAAAGCCACAAAGGGCACCAGCATCACTAAATTTTCACTCGGGAAGAATCTTTAACGAACAGAAGACCAACAAGGCATTAGGCCTTCTCCCAAAAACAATTAATTTTCCCTAATGCATTCTCAATGTATCCACTGGCAAAAAAAAAAAAAAAAAAAAAAAAAGGTAATGATATGGACAGATCTGCTACTGTGAGACATATGGTGATAAAAGGCTTAGTTTTTATAGTTTAAGACTAAAGTTTCCTCTGAATTCTCCTGACAAGAGACCTTTCACTCCAAGGCCAAGGGATCTTACTATGCAGTGAAGATAGCTGCTTTTAAAGGTAAACAAAAGTGCACCCATGTCCCTTCCTCCCCCACTAGAAAACTCTGTACCTTTTCCTCTTTTCGTTTTTCCTTGTCTCTGTCTTTGTGTTTGTCTTTATGCTTTTCTGAGCTTCCATCTTTGTGTTTGGTCTTCTCCTTCTCTTTGTGTTTCTTTTCAGAATCTTTATGTTCACTGTAAAAAGTTAAGTCACAAAGTGTTACCCAGAGTAGGGACCACAAGGATTCGTTTCACAAGATATCCTAAGATAACATGAACCATGGAAACTTACAGTACTTAAACAGTACTGACAGAAGGTTCAAGTAGGGGGTCTTGGTTACATCGGACTTTATCTTGTTTGATGTTTTTATTTTTGCAAAGAACAGAAACCATCATTCTAGACACACCAGGACATTTTTTTAAAAGTGACTAAGAATACACAGCCAGCCTTGTGTATTTCTGCAACGTTCTACCAGCACAAAAACAATGAAAGCTCCCACTTCAGCATTCATATCTGATGTGAGGAGGTTTCACCAAGAAAGTGTTTGGTGGCTTTGTGCCAGACTTGAAACATATCACACATGTAGCCAAGCCAGGGTTTATGGAGTGAACAGCCCAATACAGTGGATACTTCCTTCTAGTTTTAACTAGTCAAGTTAGTCACTTCTAGATGGGACTTATGTTAGTCCTTTCCTTACAATAAGAAAAGACCCATCTGAAAGCAAGGGCATAGGAACGTTCTTTATTAAAGGTTAAAAAAGCAAAATATGACATTATAAGGCAAGAACCACGAAAATGTGCATAGCTTCTTACCCTGGGATCAAGCTCCTGGAAATTTTTCTTAGGGAAATAACATTACATATAAAGATGTTTATTTTGGTGCTTCCCTTAAACAAACAAAAAAAAACAAAAACGAACAAACAAACCCCAAAATTGGATACAACCTAACAAGAGGGGAAACTGTAATATATCAAATTATTTAACTGTTAAGCTATAATTTGAGTACCACAAATACATTTCGAAAGTGTTTATGACAGAAAAAGGAATATAATAAAATAACTGCAACTATGTAAAAACATGCATGTGGTCAAAGACTAAAGAAGCAATAAGCGAAAACCACAAGTTGTAGTTTAAGGGGACAGAACACTATTATTTTTCAGTACACTGGGACAGGCAGTTAAGGAGCCTTGCTTACTGCACTAACCAATGCACAGGAAAAAAAGACTTCATCAGCAATGAGCTCATTAGGCTATGTCCATCCCATGAAGTTTATTCTGAAGGGATACTTGACTACAGCAGAAGATCACAAAGGGAGAAACAAATGATGGCATGCAGTTAGGCAGAGCAACAAAATCTAGATCGGGAGAACATCTGCTATTACACACTGCACACAGAAGTAGCTACAACTTGAGAAAGGTATTTGAGTGATGAATAAGCAGAAACTTTAAGAAATCTAGCCAGGGAGAAACAGGATACACTATAGGTTAGGAAAGACTCAAGAACTGAAATAGATGGAAAAACACAACGCCCGCTTTCCCTTGCTTACATATTTCTCCTTCTATATTGCGCTCATTAGACTGTTATTTACATGTGACACACATTTAAATAACAAGTCTCTATAGGAGGAAAATTCTTTTTAACTCATGAGAACAGAGCATGTGCATGGTTACAAAATTTCTTCACCATGCTTTCTGTTCTTGGAATTAATATGATGTTCCTCTAACTCAAATGTGTTCTCATAATCTGTGTTTTTTACCAAAATGCAATGTTTTATTTAAAAATGTATCCCTTACTTTGTTTAAAAAAAAAAAAAAAAGTCTTCCAATTGCATTAGCACTCTTATTATCTGTTCTCATTAACTTCTCCAAGCTTTAGAATGAATGGTCAAAGAGCAAGGTTGCTGAGATTATAATTGATTCTTCAGGAGTTACTGTATATATAATCACAGCCACTTAGTTTTTATACTACCAGCAAAATGTTTGAGCTTACCATTCCACTATAAAAGCATGGTAGTTTTGTTTTATTAAGCATCACTGTAAGAGGGTATGTAAGTCATCTATACAAAGTTTTGCCTAAAAGCAAAAAATCTGGGAACAACTGCATCTACAATATTGATGGACGAATATACTGCCTCCCCTTGCCCTGCCAACTATAGCGGGGGAGGGGACAGCAAAACAAAATTCTACTTTCTAAGCAAGCATTGTACTTGGTATTTTCACATACATTACTTCATTCAATTCTCACAACACTCCTGTGAGGCCAGTTTTATTATCTAACCCCTTGTGCTCATACAAACAGGAGACAGTGGTTAAAAGACTTACTCAAAGTTGCAATGTTAAAAGCAAAGTTGGAATTTAAATTTAATATTTCCACCTCCAAGTGCAGAGCAGCCTCCACTACATATCAATACCTTTATATTTCCACTAAATTGATACCTGCTGCTTAAGGTAGACTGGTGTTAAGAAACAGCCATGGTGAGTCTGAGACTTGCTCTAAGGTCCTAGCTTTATTTTACTATCAAGCAGAAACTTTCTAGAATAAAGATGTTTGGATACTTGAAAGGATAAACACCTTTGGGGTTGCTTGTTTTGTTTTGTTTTTGTTTTTGTTTTTGTCTTCCCATGAAACTATAAATGGCTAATTCAGGAATCTGAATTCAAGAACACTCCATCTTCCTTTAAGTTCCACCTTCCCCTGACCCCATTCTCTTTCTCAATGAAAGCATTTCTTATAATGTTAGCCAATTTCACTAGAAAACTGGCTTTCTGAGCCTTTTGGTAATCACAGCATAGGTACCTACAAGTGTACATGTGGCCCTGCAGTTTTCAGCTTTGGTGTACACTATCACACCAAACAGAGATCAGGGAAAGGAATCAACAAATGACAAGGCAAATGAGACATCTGCCAGGAAGCCAAAAGTCAATGATATTTCCTCTGTCTGCTAACCAGAGAGAAATGGATATAGGAAATTCAAAGTTCCTGCTAGAGTAGTAAACCCCTTTGCAGGTCACAATTAATCACAAAAACCAGAATGGGATGAAGCTATCATCCTGACTTTCCAAAGGAAGCCAAGTCTCCTCTACTCCTAACTGTTTAGGTATAAGAGCAGATTTGGATTTTTATACTAGCTGAACTCAGATGATTCAGGGTTAAGGACAGTTTCTGTTACAGGGCATCATGTAGAAGACTGCTAGAAATTTGGGTTTATAGAGCTCCACCAGGCTTCTGAATACAATGTGATCATCCCTACTTGTTAGGTGCTGTTGCTGTCCTTGCCTCCACAAAGAGAGAGCCGAGTGTCTGGGAGCCCAACCTGGCTTCCATAACCCCAAACCCGCAGGAGTGCTGGCAAACAGCAAACCCCACTGCAAGTCTTTCCTAGGAATGCACCTGAAGGAAGTAGCAAAGGTACTGGGGAACAAGTCCTATGATACAGAAGCATGTCCAGGGCTGTGCCAGGAAAGTCAGAAACAAGATTTGGCCAGCAAATAAAATGGAGTCAATGTGGGGTCAGTTAGGCTGACGCATCCTTCTGAGATTTTCTAATATGTATGTCTTTTTCCAAAAGACTTAGGACATGTTTAACTTTCAAGGTAGCTAAAGAACTGCACTTTTCTCATTAACAGTGAAATGATGGAAATTCTGACCAGTGCAGAAAGTTCATTTGCTGGCTGCCTGTTTTAAGAGATAAAATACTATGTTATCTTCATACTGAACCTGCTACTTTTCCATACACAACAGACACAATATGTCAAAATAACAAAAGGGCTTTAAAAGTACAATTGAAGGCTATAATATTAGCCAGTTTAGAGGTTGAAAAACAGCCAATTAATTACTGAAGAAACTTCAGTAGGGCTAAATTAGAAAAATGCTGGATACCTGAAAGGGTGGCCTTTTTGGTCTCTTTCCCCCCTACCCCCCATTTTCTCTTTTAAGAGTAGAAGAAAGGCTTAATATCAACCATAGGAAGGAACCCGAAGGTCAGACAAACATATTTTAAGAGTAAGTTTAGTCTGGGATATGCTGAAGGACAAAAATACAGACAGGAGCAGTCCTAGATACTTCTGTAATGGTCACACTTATGGATGAAATATGAATTTACCCCATGGGCATGAGGAACTCTGAAAGAGAAAACAACCAATTATTGGCTAAGCATAGAGATCTTGACTTCTTGGTTCATAGTTTTGCATCTGTATGGGGTAAGATTCCAACACACTAGCAGGGACTAGAAAAGCAAAAGTCAATGCTAAAGAGAACAAATGGAAAGATCCAAACCCACCTTTCCAGAGTGTTCATGCCATGTGTTAGCTTCAATTGGCTGAATTCCACTAAAGAAAAAAATAACCGGGCTGGGTGTGGTGGCTCATGCCTGTAATCCTAGCACTTTAGGAGGCTGAGGTAGGCATATCACCTGAGGTCAGGAATTTGAGACCACCCTGAGCAACATGGTGAAATTCCATTTCTACTAAAAATACAAAAATTAGCTGGGCATGGTGGCGCATGCCTGTAATTCCAGCTACTCGGGAGGCTGAGGCAGGAGAATCGCTTGAACCAGGGAGCTGGAGACTGCAGTGAGCCAAGATCACACGACTGCACTCCAGCCTGGCGACAGAGTGAGACTCTGTCTCAAAAAAATTAAAAAAAAATTAAAAAGAAAGAAAGAAAAAATAACCTACACTGTTTTTAAAGTGATGACAGCAAAACCTTTGGTCTATGATTCTTGCTGGAGCTAAGAAAAGGGTGACCAGGGTCTCTCTAAGGCACTTATATAGAAGAGTGGGAGAAAGGGTGGAAGTAGGGAGCTAGTAGGGAAAAATGTTTCCCTTCTGGCAAAGCATTGCTTCTCTAGGAAAAAAGACCACCACTACCACAACAAAATATTGATATTCTGGAAAGCTAGAATGTTGGCTATGGGAAACTATTTAAAATCTGTCCTCCATCCCCCATAAAAGTATTTAACAGATACTTGAGTAGCACCCAGTGCCAGGCACATTTAATATCAGTAACAAAACTCAGGTAAGTACTGGTACAATTCACAGATGTGGAAACTGAAGCACAGAGAAGTTAAGTAACTCACCCAAGGAACTAGCTCTAATGAGAAAAATAGGATTTAAACTCAGGCAGTCCGGCTCCAGAGTCATGCACTTGACTACTGTCACTTTCCAAACAAAGCAAAAAAAAAAAAGCACTGTTAAAGGTAGAAGGAGCCTCCATATATTCTGAGAAAAGGACTTAGCCACTCACAGCCCAGCTACCTGTCTACTTCTCAAGGCAGCAGACCTCTGCAGGTCACATGAAGTTGGATCATGGGGATTCCTGTGAGACAGCACAGAGAGCTTCAAAGTCTTGGTTTAGGAGGGAAACTCATGACCCTTTCAAGGATAGTAAGACAGTTAAAGCTTAAATGATGTTTGTAAAATTAAATATTTAAGTAACTTCAAAAGTTCCCTCTGGGAAAAGAGCGCAGTTTCTGAAATTAGCCAGTTTCCAAAAGGCACTAAGAAACAAGGGTTCCTTAATGTCCATCATCATTATACACTACAATGCCGATTCTACATCACTAAACAAAATCACAAGGACTCTGGTGTTTTATATTATAGAAGTATCAAAACTTCAAGATAAATTTAATTTCCTAGAAATTATTTAATCCTTTGTTTTCAGGCCAGAGACGATAAAAGAATGTGTGCAAAGATGGCAAAACCGATATCCATTCTAACTCCCATTCCTCCCTTAAGTTCTTTGTCTCTACTAATAGTGTAAACAGCCTCCCAGTTATCCAAGACAGGAACCCTTTTTCTCAGACCCTTCATGTCATTTGTGGCTAAGTCCTATTTGCTCAACTATTTCCAATGGCTTCTTGCTCAACTCAGAATCGAGTCCCAACATTTCCCCCGCACCTTTTTAGTTAGCGTAAGTAACAGTCCCAACTTTTTGAAATGGCATTTAATGGTTTTGCCTCAAGTCACTTTTTTGGGTCTTATTTTCTACTATTCCACCCTGTGTAACCCACCTAACTAGATTCCTCCCAGAACAAAGCATATACTACAGTGCCTGTACGTTTTGCTTATGTTTTTCTTTCTAACCATTACTTACCCTTAGCAAAATTTTAACCATCTTTGAATGGCTAGCTCAAATGCTGTCTCCACCATGAAATCTTAAAAACAATGATGATGGCTCACTATAATAGGGATAAATATAATACTGAAAATATCAGGGCTCCAAATTGAATGCTATCAATAACTATAGAATTAGATTCAACTACCAGACTCAACAGCTCTAATTTATCTGCATGATATTATACTAGGCTTTGTGGTAATTATCATCATCACCATCATTATCTCAATTATTTAGTATGTTACAGTTCCCAAAGAGCTATCATGTGCATAAACACACTTGAAAGCTTGACAAAGCAGGTACTGTTATCAACTCCTGATCAAAATGGAAAACGAGACCCAGAGAAGTTAAGCAGCTTGGATCACAACACATAGCTTATAAACGACAGAACCTGGCCTCTTAACTTTTATCTTAGTATGCTATTCAATATATCATACTGACTCCCATGTGAATGGTAGTGGTACTGAGTTTCCTCATTTCTAAACTGTTCAATCTTCTCTGCCTACCTATGTAAGCTATCCATTTCCCCTAGACAGGCTGATATAGTGATGTGTAGACAAAGGGAGGGCTCTGGCAAACCACTCACACGGAAAGCAGCACACGTCTCTTTTAAATTTTATTAATTTCAGAAAAATCTCCCCTAATCTGAGAACTGGATGCTTAAATCAAGTGCATATTCCTAAAATTCTACACTTTCTCAATTACAGTTCAGGTAGGATTTGGAACTGAAAGGAAAGCAGAAGCCAAAAGCATCCTTATTCTCAGATGTTTCTCACACTGACAGTACAGAATAGCACTGCCAATATGGCTGGAAAAGTACTTCCCTTGCTATTTCACAGCAGTTTTCTGTCTTCCCTTGCTTTCCACAAATTTGTCACTCCAGTGTGAATGCCAGGTTTAAAATTGGCAAGAGATGCACAGAGTCAAAAACTAAGAGGAGGAATTTCATTTCACACGATTCTCTTATTTTCTAAAATCCGGCCCCCTCTCCCAAATTGCTTTTAATAATATTCTGTTTATATAAGAGATCTAGTATTAAAGATAAACAATGGATAAGAATGCAACCCTTTAAGAAAGGTAGCTTGTGAGATCCTACAAGCCAAGTAATTCCTTGGCATCTAGAAGAGTATTCCTTTTGAGATTATTTATGTATTTTTTAAAAGAGAGATGGCCATGATGGCTCATGCCTGTAACCCCAACACTATGGGATGCCAATGTGGGAGACCAGAAGTTCCAGACCAGCCTGGATAACATAGCAAGACTGCCATCTCTACTAAAAACAAAAAAGTTAATTAACCAAGCATGGTGGTGCATGCCTATTGTCCCAGCTATTCAAGAGGCTGAGGCAGGAGGACCCCTTGGGCCTAGGAAGGCTGCAGTGAGCTATAATCACACCACCGCACACCGGCCTAGGAGTCAATGAGACCCTGACTCCAAAAACAAAAGAAAAAGGACCTGAAGAGCAGAAAGAAGCAGTGTCAAGAGATAAGTGATGATTGATGAAATTATTTTTTAACTTTGGTGTGAGCTGTTCTTGTGATGTTACAGGCCAGACAAGAGAAAGACAGAGATGAAGTTTTCATAGGTTCAGAATTTGATGAGATTAATACTTTCAGTGCCAAAGATTTTAGGGATTTGGGGACAAAGAGAGATAATGGCAGTGCCTGAGATGATCTGACATTTTTAAACCTGAGCTGCCTACCATACGCATACAAGTAAGGGGTGCTTATATTTAAACAGACAGTTTGGCTACAAAACTAAACTAACTCTTTTTACAGAGGGAGGTATTTTTCACTGGAAGGAATAATGTAGTGGGGACTCAGGATCCTTGGTCTCACATCCTCTTCTTTCTGCTACCACGTCAGTATGGTTGAGCATGTGACCTCAGACTCCTGTCCACACACACAAAGAGGAGACAAGATGAAATGACTCTTAATACCTGCTCCCCTGTTTTGCACCCTGCATGAGGACAATAAAGAGGAAACCAAATGGCATCCCCTGGGATGTGGATCCATAGCCCCATTCTGTTTCTGCAGAAAGGCTACTCTCCCACTCCAAGTCTTCAGTATTGCTACTGCACAGGAGAGTAAGATGCCTCCTGGGCTTGGGTCCTAAGTGTAGCCTGATGACAAATGATTGGTGCTAATATCTAGCAGAGAAGGGAGGGACACAGAAACACATTAGAAACACTTGTTTTCTCATAACAAATGGCCACAAAATTAGCTACAATTGATAAGCAAGGATTGGAATAAATGAAAGCATTTTGGAACAGAACATGCTACATCCTAATTATTCTGGGGTTCAGACGTGATTAAATAATCCCGAAGATTTCTTTAATCTGCTACAGAAGAAATCGAAGAAACCCTAAACTATTAAAAATATCAGAGATACTTTAAAAGGATCACAGTGTATATAAAATTTTACTGGAGGCTGGGTGTGCTGGCTCAAGCCTGTCATCCCAGCACTTTGGGAGGCCAAGGCAGGAGGATCATAAGGTCAGGAGTTCGAGACCAGCCTGACCAATATGGTGAAACCCCATCTCTAGTAAAAATACAAAAATTAGCTCAGTGTGGTGGTAGGCACCTGTAATCCCAGCTACTCGTGAGGCTGAGGCAGGAGAATTGCTTGAACCCAGGAGGTGGAGATTGCAGTGAGCCGAGATCACACCACTGCACTCCAGCCTGGGCAACACAGTGAGACTCCGTCTCAAAAAAAATTAAAAAATTAAATAAAATAATTTTACTGAAATATAACCAATATCCTTGCTTTGCTGCAAAGAGGTACTGTGCCAGTAGACATCAAAACAGGGAAGTACTTAAAAGTCTGCTTACAACAGATCATCTGATTAAACTTTAAAATTTACTCATGTGAATAAAGAGACCAAGGGCTAGATTTAGTCATGTCATATGTAAACAGAAACTCGGGCCAGGTTTTTCCAATAGCTCTTGGCAAAAAGGCTAGCATTTTTATAGGAATGAAGAAAATATTAAAAGGCACAAAAGTGGCTGGACGCAGTGGCTCACGCCTGTAATCCCAGCACTTTGCGAGGCTGAGGCAGGCAGATCATGAGGTTAGGAGATCCAGACCATCCTGGCTAAACGGTGAAATCCCATCTCTACTAAAAATATAAAAAATTAGGGAGGCGTGGTGGTGGGCACCTGTAGTCCCAGCTACTTGGGAGGCTGAGGCAGGAGAATGGTATGAACCCAGGAGGTGGAGGTTGCATTGAGCCGAGATCATGTCACTGCACTCCAGCCTGGGCAACAGAGCGAGACTCTGTCTCAAAAAAAAAAAAAAAGGGCACAAAAGTACATATAACAAATTATTGAATTTGCCTACAATATGATCTTGGAAAAGTATGCTTTTAAATAGATGTCAAAGTGTCATCTCTGCACATCTGTAGAGCAGTTCACAACTGAAGAGCTTCTGTATTTATTGACTCCCATGGTTCCCCTGTGAAGCATGTATCAAGATGAAGATGAAGAAACTGAGTTGAAGAAGGTTAGGTAACCTAGTCAAGATCACATGAGACCTAAATGGATGCACAAGGATGAGGATTTCTTCTACAAAAATCACATCCTTTTTTTTTTTTTTTTTTTTTTTTTTTTTTTAAGATTTTTGTAAAACAGGACAAGGCCAAACTTACATGTCTCAAAGCCCTTTATGTCACTTTTACTGTATCTTTCCTCCCAAAATAAAGTAGAATGTGTTAGAGAAGATAACTTTTCAAAAGCTTATGTTTTAAACATTAACCTCTTTCTTCTTAAAGTCTTTTGGAATTTCTTCTTACAGTCTAGTAAAATAAAAATCAACATTCTTCATCTGATCTGTAAGCAGGTCTCTCACATCCTCAGATGATACTGTTCATGGTCAAAGGTTATCTAATTTTTTTTTCACACTTCACATCAATTAGCACAGTATAAACATAGCAGGCAGCCACTGCTGGACATGATCTAGCAATTCTACTCCTAGGTATATACCCCCGAGAATGAAAGCAGAACTCAAATACGTATTTGAGGCCAAAGGGTATTTGTAGCCAAAGGGACACCCAAGTGTCCATCAACAGGTAGATTTTTAAAAATGTGGTAACAGGCATACAATGGAATACTATTCAGTCATAAAAAAGAATGAATTTCTGATATGCTACAATATGGATAAACCTTGAAAACATATTAAGGGAATACAAAACAGATGAAAAAAAGATAAATATTGTATTATTCTGCTTATATGAGGTACTCAGAATAGGCAAATTCATAAAGATAAAAAGTAGAAGGGAAAGAGAAAAAAAGACAAAGTAGAAAGATAATGAGATGGGGGAACAGAATGAAAAGTTATTATTTAGTGAATTCAGAGATTGTCTGGGATGATGAAAAGTTCTGGATATGAACAGTGGTGATACTTGTGTACTACTGTCAATATACTAAATGCTACTTTAAAATGGTAAATTTTGTTATGTTTACTTTACCACACACAATTGTGTGAAAAATGAGATAAGCCAAAGTGACTTCATAACTATCCTATAGAAGATTAAGAGTATGTGAGAAGAAAGAGAGAAGATGGAAACTAATGTACCCATAGATCATCCACTCATTAATTCAATAAATATAGACTAATAAGTGCCACCTATCTGCCAGGTATCATACTAAGCCTGAAGGATGCAAAATGAATACAAAAGGCTGGGTGTGGTGGCTCACACCTGTAATCTTAGCACTCTGGGAGGCCAAGGTGGGCAGATCACTTGAGGTCAGGAGTTTTGAGACCAGCCTGGCTAACATGGTGAAACCCCGTCGCTACTAAAAATACAAAACAGTTAGCTTCGCTACTAAAAATACAAAAAAGTTAGCTGGATGTGGTAGCATGCACCTTAATCCCAGCTACTTGGGAGGCTGGGGTAGGAGAATCACTTGAACCTGGGAGCTGGAGATAGCAGTGAGCTGAGATGGCACTACTGCACTCCAGCCTGGGCAACAGAGAAAGACTCCATCTCAAAAACAAACAAACAAACAAACAAACAAAAACACCCCCCTCCAAAAATCAAAAAAAGATCCCAATTCTGCTTTCAGGGACTTTAGAGTACAGGAGTCCATACAGAAGAGTAAAGAGACAATTAAATATCATAATTATTATTATGATAGGAATATATTCAAGGCACCAGAGAGCACACAAAAGTGGCATTTAATATGAGAAGATGGGTAGAAAGGATACCTGGAACAAGTCAAGTCTGAGCTGCAACTAAAAGAATGACAGCAAAAGGGCAACAGGGTTATTAAAGAACCATCAACAGCATGTTTTAAGGCTTAGTGGCATCAGAAAACATGTTATGTTTAAGGAACTGAAAATAAGTTCACAAGACTGAATATGGAATGCGAAATAAGGATAAAGAGCAAAACAGGTAGCAGAGAAAGACAGCCAAAAACTGTTAAGGAATGACTGTGCATTAGAAAGAGGTGAAAAGGGTGGCCAGAAAGATGGAGAGGCATGGAGGCATTAAAGCCAAGGGAAGATGGTTTAAGGAGGGTGGGGTACAAAGTATGATCTACTTTGGCACATTTCATGTGCACTTAAAAAAATGTATTCTAACAGCATGGTAATGGTACAAAAACACTAACACCATGGTAATGGTACAAAAACAGACACATAGATCAGATGGAACAGAACAGAGAACCCAGAAATAAAACCACACACTGATAGCAATCTAATCTTCAAGAAAGTCAACCAAAATAAGCAATGGGGAAAAGACTTCCTATTCAACAAATGATGCTGGGATAACTAGCTAGCCATATGCAGAAAACTGAAACTGCACCCCTTCCTTACACCACATACAAAAATAAATTCAAGATGGATTAAATACTTAAATATAAAACCTAAAACTACAAAAACCCTAGATGACAACCTAGGCAATACCATTCTGGACATAGGAATGAGCAAAGATTTCATAGCAAAGATGCCAAAAGCAATTGCAGCAAAAGCAAAAATTGACAAATGGGATCTAATTAAATCTATAAGGAACCTAAATGATTCAACAAGCAAAAAACAAGTAACCCTATTAAAAAAACAGGCAAAAGACATGAATAGACATTTCTCAAAAGATGACATACAAATGGCCAACAAATTTATGAAAAAATGCTCCATGTCACTAATCATCAGAGAAATGCAAATCAAAACCACAATGAGATATCTCACACCAGCCATAATGGCTATTAAATATCAAAAAACAGCAGATGCTGGCAGGCTGCAGGAAAAAGGGAACACTTATACACTGTTGATGAGAATGTAAATTAGTCCAGCCACTAGGGAAAGCAGTTTGGAGATTTCCCAAAGAACTTAAAAACACAACTACCTTCCGATCCAGCAATCCCATTACTCGGTATGTATCCAAAAGAAAACAAATCATTTTACTAAAAAGACACATGCACTCACATGTTCACTGCAGCACTATTCTCAATAGCAAAGACATGGAATCAACCTAGGTGCCCAGCAATGATGGATTGGATAAAGAAAATGTTGTACGTATATACCACGGGATGCTATATGGTCACAAAAAAAGAACTGAATCATGTCCTTTGTAGCAACATGAATGCAACTGGAGGCTGTTATCCTGAGCAAATTAAGGCAAGAACAGAATACAAAATACCACATGGTCTCACTTACAAGCAGGAGCTAAACATCAGGTGCTCATGGACATAAAGATGGCAATAATAGACACTGGGGACTACCAGAGCAGGGAGGGCGGTTAAGGGTTGAAAAACTAACTGTTGGGTTCTATGCTCAGTACCTGGGTGACAGAATCATTTGTACCCAAACCTCAGCATCACAGCAATATACCCAGGTAACAAAGTTGCCTGTATGTACCCACTGAATCTAAAATAAACCCTGAAAAAAATTAAAATCTGAAAAGTAGACAGAAAAGAAAAAGAAAAGAAAAGAAAGAAAAGAGAATATTCTAATATTGTTGGATGGGAAAAACCTATAAATGTCGATTAGATCAAGTTGGTTGATATTGTTCAAGTCTTCTATATCCTTAATTGTTTTCTATTTGGACTAAAAATTATTGAGAAAGAGGTGGTAAAACCGTAATTATGAATGTTTGTTTCTCTTTGCAGCTCTATCAGATTTGCTTCATGTATTTTGAGGCTGTGATGTTAGTGGATAAACATTTATAACTGTCATGTTCTCCTAATGGGTCCCTTTTTTATCATTATGCAATGAACTTCTTTATCCTTGGCAATATTCTTTGCTGTATGGTAGATATTAACATGAGCTAGACAACTGTAAACTAGAAAAGATGCAGAGTAGATTCAACTACTGAGATTAAATTTACCAGAATAATGAAAATGGAAACTAGATGATCAAGTGATAAGAAATGAGTGAGGGACAGGGAAAAAAGGCCACAGGCATGACACATGATTCCCAAAGAAATGTCCCCAATCGAGAAAATTAAATCTGGTTATTTTAATAATTCGCAAAAAAGAACAGACTTGGAAAGCAATTCTCACTTTATCTTGTCTACAGACAATAACACAAGTTAATAAAGAAGTTCTAAGGAACTCTAGGATGAAGACACTTGTTCTAATGTGTAACAGATCTTTATATTCCCTAACCAAGCTCAGGCCACTATGGGAATGGGAATACCATACGGCTTTCTCACCAACAACTGTCTTCAAATCAGAATGGAAGTGCAAGTCCTCATTTTCAATAACTAGATTTAACCACTTGCCTCCTACACCAAAAAAAATGGGAGCAAAATGAACGAGAGAAAAATCTCCTTGAGGCTTGCATCCCAGAAGACAGCACTATTGAGTTTCATTCATATTGGTGATTGTAGGCTTTTGTGGGAGCCAAACTCCTCTGATAACACGATGAAAGCTAGGAATAGCCTCTCCAAGAAATCTCATATACTCAACCATTTGCATATAATTTCAGGGGCTAACAGACCATGGAAGCCCAAGTTAAGAATTTTTAATGTAAACTCTTTAAAATATAGAAAGAAGAAGAAAAAAATCAGGTCTCCAATCCAGTTACCTTTTATCAAGGCAAGCTTGCTACAGACTTGATTAAATGCCATCATGTGTCACAACGAATCCTTACCTATCTTAGTGAACAACTGTATTTTTAACAAGGTATATATTAAAAGAAAATCAAACATACTTGCTTTCTACATCTTGATCTGAACAATGGCATCCCATTTAAGGCCTTGAAATCAGGGCCATCCTCTTAGCAACTCTAGGATCAAATGCAGTTTCTACTTACTTTGCTATCTTTACCGGTAGCTCAAGTTAAGACCTATTCTAGGTAAGCCAAGCAATGGCCAACCTACTGCTGAATGATGAGGGACTTGCTTGATTCCACCCTTACCTGTTGCTATGCTTGGACTTTTCCCGGTCCTTTTCCTTGTCCTTCTTGTGTTCTTTGTGCCGGTGTTCTCGATCTTTGTGTTTATCTTTGTGTTTATGAGAATCTGCAACCATAAGAGATGAGTCAGTTAACAGGAGTCATGAACTATCTTCTGTATGCCTACCCTGACAAGATGGTCAAGAAGTACAATGACAGGATTCAAATGGCATGGTAGGTGTAATAGCACATGCCACCGAAAAAAAAAAGCTTTCACAAAGAAGCCTAGACAAAGCGTCCCATTAGCCTACTTCTACAATCAAGACATGTTACTAATATGGGGAGGATGAGGAAATGAGAGCCAATTATTCTGTGAAAAGAAGCCACAGTTTGGCGTTTTTCTCCCTAGACATAATACTATTAAGCCTGACCTATAAATGATAACAAAGGGATAGATATTGAACACTGATTCTAAAGATCAGATGTTACAACTTCTGAAAAATCGAAACTTCAAGAGATATGTTTTTAAATAAATGTTAATAAGGTATAATTTCGAAACAATAAAATACAGTCAGCCCTCCATATGCACAGGTTGAGCACCGTAGATTCAACCATTTGCAGACTGAAAATATTCAGGGAAAAATAAAAAGAGTAATAACAATACAACCAAAAAATACAAATCCCCCCACAATATAACAACTATTTATATAGTTACACTGTATTAGGTAATCTAAGTAATATGGTGATGAGTTAAAGCATATAGGATTGTGTAAGTTATATGTAAATACTGTGCCATTTTATATACAAAAAACTTGAACATCTGCAAATTTTGATATACTAGGGGTAGGGGGTGGGGTGGTTCTGGAACCAATCCCCTACAAATATTAAGAAACAACTGTAATAATAAACATTTCAAAGACACCCACAGGTGCAATCCCCACTACAATAAAGATTTAGAACAAGTCCATCACCTCAGAAAGTTTTCCTTGTGCTCCTACCCAGTTATTTCCCATCTTCCACCCCTTGCCCAAAGGAAGCACTGATCTGATCATGCTATAGATCAGATTTGTCTAGATTTCTAGATTTCATATAAGTAACATCATATAGGATTTATTCTTTTAGTGTCTGATTTCTTTCTCTCAGCATAACATTTGTGACATTCATCCATGTTGTTGGATATATCAGTTGTTGGTTCCATTTTATTGCTGAGTGGTGTTACATTGTACAGATATACTGTAACCTACCCATTCACCTGCTGGACAATTTAGTTGTTTCCAGGCATTGGTTATTATTTATCTGCTACAAACATTCATATACAAGTATTTTTGTAGACATGTTTTCATTTCTCTTGGGTACATACTTAGGAGAAAAGTTACTGGGTAATATAAAAAAAAGTATGTTTAACTTTATAGGAAATTGCCAAATTGTACCATTGTATTTCTCCATCAAAAATTCATTAGTGTTCCAATTACTACAAATTTTCACCAATATCTGACATCAGTCTTTAATTTTAGCCATTCTAGCAGGTGTGGAGTGGTATCTCACTGTGGTTTCAATTCACATATTTCTGATGATTATATGATGTTTAATGACAAGCACCTTTTCATGTGCTTATTGGCCACTCATATACCTTCTTTGGTGAAGTATCTGCTCAAACCTTTCTTGGTCTTCTTATTACCGAGTTGTAAGAGCTCTTTATACATTCTGGATTATCAATTTTTTGCTAGCTATATGAACTGTGAATATTTTCTCCCCATGATTTTCTTGTCTTTATTTCTTAATGGTATCTTTCAAAGAACAAAAGTTTTATATTTTAATCAAGTCCACTTCATCAATTTTCCCTTTTAGGGTCTGTATGTTTTGTACCCCAAGATATCTTTGCCTACTCAAGGGCCACACAGATTTTCTCCCTCTCTTTTGGGGTGAAAGGCAGGGAAAGAGTCTCATTTTCTTATATCACAATGTTACACAGGCTCCTCTCAAACTCTTGGACTCAAGCAATCCTCCTGCCACAGCCTTTGGAATGGCTGGGATTACAAGGGCATACCACCACTTACTTTCTCTCTCTCTCTCTCTCTCTCTCAAGGGCATACCACCACTTCCTTTCTCTCTCTCTCTTTCTCTCTCTCTCTCTCTCTTTCTTTCTTTATTTTCTAGCAGTTTTACAGGGGTAAGGGCCAGTGTTCATTTTTTCCTAAATCAATAAAGATGTCAAGTTGTCCTAACACTGTTTTTTTTTTTTAACTTTTAAGTTCAGGGGTACATGTGCAGGTTTGTTATACAGGTAAACTTGTGTCATGGGGGTTTGTTGTACAGATGATTTCATCACCCAGGAATTAAGCCTAGTACCCACAAATTATGTTTCCTGATTCTCTCCCTCCTCCCTCCCTCCACCCTCCAAAAGGCCCCTATATCTGCTGTTCCCCTATATGTGTCCATGTCTTCTCACAATTTAGCTCCCACTTATAAGTGAGAACATGCAATATTTGGTTTTCTGTTCCTCTGTTACGTTTGCTAAGGGTAATGGCCTCTAGTTCCATCCATGTTCCTGCAAAGGACACAATCTCGTTCTTCTTATGGCTGCAGAGTATTCTGTGGTGTACATGTGCCACATTCTTTTTTTATCCGGTCTACCATTATTAATGAACATTTAGGTTGATTCCATGTCGTTGTTACCGTGAATAGTCTAGCATCATTTTTTAAAAGATGGCCCTTTCCCCATTAAATTGTCTTGGACTTTTTGAGCTGTCATAATTATAGGTCTATTTCCAGACCCTCTATTCTAACCTTACACAAACACACACTATCTTGACTATAAGACAAGTTTGGTACTCCGCTTTTCAAGAGGTATAGCCTAATTCCCCTCCCCTGAGTGTGGGCTGGACACTGTGACTCACTCCTAACAAATAGGATGAAGTGGAAATGTGAGGGGGCAACTTCTGACTCTAGGCCATAAAAGGCATTATTATTAGATCTTCCTTCCTGCTCTCTCCTTGCTCTTGGGGAGGCCACTGACACACTGTCATGTACTCACTCAGAAGCTCTCTGGAAAGGCCCATGTAGTAAGAAACTGAAGCTTCCTGCCAATTAGCCATGTGAATGAGCCATCTTGGAAGTGGACCTTCTAGCCCAAATTAAGTTTTCAAATGACTGCAGCCCTGGCTGACATACTGACTGCAATCTACAGATGGTAAGCCAAAGCCACCCAGATAAACTACTTCTGGATTCCTGATTCACAGGAACTACATGAGAAAATAAGTGTCTGCTGTTTTAAGCTATTGTATTTTGAGGCAACATGCTTTATAGCAATCAATTAATAATGTATAGGCAATGTGTCTTCATCCCTTGAGTGGCTCACAGCGAAAGAAGCCACATGTGTCATAATCTGCTGAGCATCTATTTTGTGCCAGGCCCTGGGGAAAAGAAATCTGCATGACTGTAGTACTAACTGTAAGAAATTCCCATCCTACAGATGGGAACAACAAAATCATATGGTGTCAGAAGCAGGATTTGAACTCAATCTTCATGCAGCATACAGAACCCTTCAGCTTCTTCTAAAAACCTCGAGTCTATAATTTTAAAATGCTAACTTGATTCACACAAGGTTAGTGGCCCCTGTTTACTTGACAGCAATATCCCATTACTTCTGCCTCCAACCAAACACTTATGGCTAAAATCATAATAATGACAATACATGTAATAGCACTACAATCTGGAATAAAGCACGTGTCATTTAATTTTGTTTGCAGCCCAGATTCAATAAACAAGCCTCAGAACATCAAGATCTGCTAATACAGCCCTAGGGTATGGCAAGGACATCACATTAAAAAAAACAACAACAACTACTCTGTGTATAATTCAACAAATGCATAAATATATATGAAGAAGACTGGAATATAGACATCAAAATATTAAAAGCAGTAATCTTAGGGTAGTCAATTTATGAGTAACTTGAGTTTTTGTGCACATACTTCATCTTGTTTTCTAGTTTTTCCCCACAATAAATTACTTCTATAGTAAAAAATGGACGAAGCTTTAAACATTTATTTTGACGAATACTAGTGTACATAGGAAAATTTGCTTAAATCACTAAAAAGCTCTAAACTTAAAAAAGAAATTAAGAAAACGATAAATTGAAATTAATTCCAGGCAGGTTTCAGATAACAGTCTGCCAATAACATTTTTTTTGGAGACAGAGTCTCACTCTGTCACCCAGGCCAGAGTCCAGTGGTGCGATCTCAGTTCACTGCAACCTCAGCCTCCTGGGTTCAAGCAATTCTCCTGCCTCAGCCCCCCCAAGTAGCTGAGACTACAGGTGCACGCCGCCACACCCCGCTAATTATTTGTATTTTAGTAGAGATGGGGTTTCACTGTGTTGCCCAGGTTGGTCTCGAACTCCTGAGCTCAGGCAATCCATCCGCTTCAGCCTCCCAAAGTCCGGTGCTGGGATCACAGGCGTGAGCCACCGCGCCCAGCTACATTCTTTTTTTTAATGCACAAAATTTCAAAATTGATTTTAAGCCAAGTCCCCAAGTTTTTTAAAGCAACTGCTGTCTAAAAATGCAAATCAAAAATGTCTTGTGAGAAACTCGGGGCTGTGGCTCATTAATCTCACTGACACAAATAAGACCTACGTCACAGCTCTGAACCCCAAGTATTCCTATCTTAAAGGAATGGCTGACCACGGTGGCTCATGTTTGCAATCTCAACACTTTGGGAGGCCAAGGTGGGAGGCTTACTTGAGGTCAGGAGTTTGAGACCAGCCTGAGCAACATAGCAAGACCTCGTCTCTACAAAAACTGTTATAAAAATTAGTTGGGCATCTTGGTGCACCTGTAACACTGGCTGCTCCAAGGGTGAGGTGGGAAGACTGCTTGGGCACAGGAGTTAAAGGATGGAGCTATATGATTACACCACTGCACTCCACTTGGGCTACAGAGCAAGACCCTCTCTCTAACATACAAATAAAAGTTATTACATGTGCTATGTGTGCTGTGAAAGGCGTGTCAAAAAAGTATATTACATGACAACTTCTTCAAATATTATATTGAATTATATAAATTTACTCTGTAAATTTGTAATTTCTGAGTAAATATAAATTTTTATCACTGCTGAGAAATGATAGGGAGGCAAACTGAGGTCAGTACAAAAGAACTAACCACTAAAAGAATGGGATGCCTTCTGAATGCCAAAAGCATTTAAACAAACTAAATAACCAACTGACAGCAAAACTGTAGAGATAATCTGCAGTAGGTAAATTGACAGATTAGAGACTCTCTAATGATAAATACTGAAGTACTTCCATGTAAATGATGCCTGGAATTTGCTTATAATACTCTCTGGGGTGGGGTGGGGGGATGTGACCAAGAGATATGGGGATAGACAAAATTCGACTAGCAAAAGGTTGATAATTATTGAAGCTGAGTGACAGATAAATGGGAGTTCATTATATTTCTCTATATGTATGCTTGAAACATTTCATAAGGAAAAGTTAAACATTATCTTTAAGCTTCTTCCTTTCCAACCCTTCATTTTTGTGTTATTATATGAGGGTATGGCAAGAAGACTGGCCTAGTTCCAAGAGAGGGTTTGTGTTAAAGAACAGTAAGAGATAAAAGTAAAAGCAAAATAACTAGCTAGAGGTTTCTGAAGCAATCTACAAAAAAAATGATAGCAAAGGAACTGAGAGGGAAGGAAAAAATGTAAAAGCACATTTGGGAAAATGGAAGTAGACCCCAGTTCCAGGAACTCACTACTATGTGTAATAAATGCAGTGTAATAAAGAGTCAGAGAAAGTCTTTATGTCCAGGTGACTGGGGGAACAAGAGGCCTTGGCAAAAACAAGAAACTTGTGCATAATAAAGATGGTGAAAAAGAAAAGACTGGAGAAATGATGGACCAATCTGAGCCATATTGTATCTAAGGTAACAGTGGGACATCTGACTAAAGATGTTGTTCAGAAGAGATGCCAATAATTGAAAAAGTAATGCCAATAAGGGCACACAGAGATCTACATCCCTTGTGGTGAAAAATATGTGTTTGGAGAGAACATACTGTGGCCTTGAAGATTACTTTCAGCACATACCTTTTCCCCTTAACTGGAATTCATCTACTAGTGTTATTTAAAATGTTTTAGAGGAAGGACCCTGCCACTTCAAGCACCTGTTAAGTGCAAAAAGAAATGTGTTGAACTTAACTGACAGATATGAAAGATAAAAACCAGTGCATATTAAATCATCAGAAAACCTAATTCACTGTGAATTCAGGCCAACTAATGCTTTCTAATAACAAATATTTTAATTCCTAGTGAAAATTCTAGATGAAGACATGGAAGCCCCCTGAAATAAAGCAGTCTAGAGAAAACAGAAGACTTAAGGCAACTAACTCCTTTCACTGCAATTTAACTGGAGTTACTCCCTAAGAACAGATAAGTTAAACAGATAGGACAGGAATCAACATCTTTTGCTATTGTTACCTAACATATTCCCTGGGGTTTAAAAAGTTTTCAAGTAAAGAAGCTTCCAATTAACAAAAGGAAAGTGTCTCTGTCTTTTCCCACGGTAGGAATAGGTGTTGGGTACCATTACCCAGGAGTTGAGGGTTAATATGTAAAAAAAAGAAAAAAAAAATCCTTTTGCTACCATTTCAGAAATATATTCTGAAGGCTAATTCAATTTAAAACCAAATATATTCAAGTCCAAAGCATCCTGCTAAAGACTCACCAGACAAGGACTCGGCCCTCAAGCAGTTTACAATCCATTAAGGTAATTAAGATATAATCTTAAGTAGCTGGCTGCCCAAGGCACACAAGAGAAAAAGGCATTAATATGGGTGCTAGCACCATGCTAGGGTGCTTACAAACACTATCTCAACTAAAGTTTCTTTCCACTCTTATGATAGAGTAATAGTACCAGTTCACAAAAGATAATAATACGTATCTAGGTATGTGTATTAGTCCATTCTCGCGCTGCCAATAAAGACATACCCAAGACTGGTTAATTTATAAAGAGGTTTAATTGACTTACAGTTCCGCAGGGCTGGGAAGGCCTCAGGAAACTTACAATCATGGTGGAAGGGAAAGCAAACCTGTCCTTCTTCAAATGGTGGCAGCAAGGAGAAGTGTGGAGCAAAGTGGGGTGGGCGGAGGGTGGGGAAGCCCCTTATAAAACCATCAGACCTCATGAGAACTCACTATCACAAGAACAGCATGGAGGTAACCGTCCGGGTGACTCAATTACCTCCCACCGGGTCCCTCCCACAACACATGAAGATTACGGGAGCTACAATTCAACATGAGATTTGGGTGGGGACACAGCCAAACCATATCAGTATCCTTTACAGAATGTATATTCTGTGCAAGGCAGTATTACATATATCACCTAACTTTCACAACTCTGGTGGTTAACGATTTCCTCCAATCTAAGATACTGTTGCCTCATTTTAACATCTCTGATGAATAAGGTGCATCTAGTTGGTATAACCCCCATGAAGGAAGAATTTGGCAAAATCAAACAAACTCACACACTCTCCCTCTTTAAACCCAGCAATCCCATGCCTAACAATTTAGCCTGAAAAAAACACTCCAAGGTGTATCTAGAGAAATAAGTGCATGATGACAAAGTTAAGAGGCAGTACTTTTAATAAATGACAGGGAAACAAAGGAGGCAGAATGTAGAATGGTAGATCAAGGGAATACCAAAAGGGTTCAGAAAAAATGTTTTAGGAAACATTTGAAACCCAAAATTTCGAATGTCAATTAACATTAAAGTAACAGTTTCTATTGCATCATGATGCTCCTGTATTTAGAAACTATACAAACTTTTTATAAAGGTAATAGACATTTTCCAAATGAAGCATGTGGGTACCATTACTTCCACATCTCTTACATGATAGCAAGATTTTCTATTTTTCTGCCCTGCTGCTATTTTTCAGTAAGCGCAGTAAGGCAGTAAGATTACTTAATTTATGGGCATTTTGGGGGAAAAAAGTCGTAAGAGTAAAAATACTGAATCTAGGTTAACTGCCTCCTTGTTTCAAAGTGAAGAGTAACATAATCAGATAAAACAGCCTGGTTCCACCAGAGAACAAGATGAAATAAAGACCCTGGATCCAAGAGTGGCAGTTAGGAGTTAACATAGGCTTTCTGGAGGATGCAGTTTGAGCCAAATCTTACTGAAAGCTAAGAGGGAGTTAGCAAGACAAAGGAAGGTGAAAGGGCATTCTTGGCGGATGTGCTACACTGCAGCAAGAAATGAGCCGCGACAGCCAGCTATTACTATCATTGCTGAAAAATTCATCCTCTCCTGAATGAGCAAAATTAAGTGAGACATACTTCTCCCAGCTAGGAAATGGGAGAGTTGACTGTTTTCAGGAGCATATTAAAAAATAAAATCCCAGAGTTATGTTTATCTCCCTAAAGTCATGTGTCCAAAGCAGAATTTTGTTGTTGCTGTTGTTGTTTGTTTAGACAGAGCCTCACTCTGTTGTCCAGGCTGGAGTGCAGTGGTGCAATCTCAGCTCACTGCAACCTCCGCCTCCCAGGTTCAAGCGATTCTCCTGTCTCAGACTCCCAAGTAGCTGGGATTATGGGTGCGTATCCCCATGTCGAGCTAATTTTTGTATTTTTGTAGAGATGGAGTTTCACCATGTTTACCAGGCTGGTCTCGAACTTCTGACCTCAAGTGATCCACCCGCCTTGGCCTCCCAAAGTGCTGGGATTACAGGCGTCAGCCACAGTACCTGGTCCTTTTTTCTTTTAAAAAAGTTATAGATATACTCCTACTTTTTGTAACTCTAGAGTCCTAGTTCTCTGCTTAGATAGAAAGGAAACAAAATATACAGGAATAAGAAACTCAGTATCAAATGAATCCAACAAAATTTGATCCAACTGTTAAAAAATTTCTGAAAGCTGGCCTAAACCCAAAATGACAATGAAGCTGCAGATATGGAAACCAAGTAGAAGGTCAACCCCAAGTGGCCAAATCAATGTCACATCAGGCATATATAAGATAAAAAGTTCATTCTCCATAGGGAAACCAGACAAATACACAAATTACATGAGGGGAAGAAATAACCAAGTCTGTAAAATACTTTGTTAAACATGTTCAAACATGATGAGCACAAAAGACCATGACCAAACCCTAATGTGATAGAGGCATTGCGGAGCAGCCTCTGCTGGAGAAAGCAGACTAGTTCAACAGTGAAAAATATCTTATTCAAAATCCTTGTTCTATCACTCAGTATATGACCTTGGGTAAAAGTCACTTAATTACTAGATCTATGACACAGTAGCATAAATCAGTGGTAAAGAGCTTCAAATCTCTGTTCCTCAGGTACTACATACCCATGACCTTAGTAAATTTGCTTATCTTACAGATGAAGAAACTTAGGCTCAGAAAATTTCAGTGATTTTAAAGAATTTTATTTTGAAAGTCAATCAATATTTGTGTATAGTTGTAACAGAATTCCTGGCTAATCTCCAAGAAATTATAAACATGTTAACAACTGTCAAGGCAGTACAACCATTCCTAAACCTTCTCCTTAATTTACATAGAACTGAAGTCAGCCTACTCAATCATTTGATACAACTTAGCTCAGGTTGTATATGTGCATTTGAGGCAGCAATCATACCCATTCACAATGCCCACCCGGCCAGTAACTGGGTCAGACAGCAGACAGATATGCTGTCTGATTTTCTTTCCTATACTAAGATCCAGGAAAGAAAAGCACATATGAAAAAGGAAGTAAACTTTGGTCTACTCTAACAACCCTGTACCCGGAAGCCTAAAGAACTTACAGGTTTTAAGGAAGGCACTGTTAACGCCATAGCATTCCCCATGCAGAAGCACATTTGCCTGTTTAGCTGTGGTCAGTAGGTGGCTAACAGTGTTGCCTATCTTATTCTACCTGGAGTCTCTAAACTCAATCCAAGCAAAAACATTTACCTCTTCTTAAGGGAGAAAAGGATAAGTCATCAGCACAGAATACTGATTGTTTTATCAACTATTCCATGATCTTAAAGCTTTTAGGGTAATCAGATCAGGGCAGGAAAGAAGAGTCCTCTGCTGCCTTATAAGCAAAGGCAGAAAGCTTTCTGATATAAAGGAGACTCTTTGCCATGTTTTGAGCCAGTCCCCTTTACACCGTCTTTTGATGATAGATTTGAGACTCAGGGCAGCTGTATAATATGATGGGCTCCTCCTTCAAAGATAATCATCAAATCAAGTGTGTGGGGGATGGAGGTGGGGCACAGTTACACAATCAATATCTTCTGCAAAAAGACACTCACAATACAACTTCTGTCAAAGATAATCTCTGCTCTTCTCTGACATACATATATACAGCTAGCACACAAGGAAAGTGAACACTAGAACCATTTGAGTGAACATAATGGGTGAATAAATTATTTAAAGAAAATATCACCTCATCATTAAAACTTATATACTGGGATAAACCCTTACATCTTCTACTTCTTGACTTTCAAACCCATATCACATCCCCAAAAGCAGGAGTTTTAACAAAATCAACATTCTCTTTAACACTCTATACCTAGTATGTTCTAATACTTTTAAAAGAAGACTGCTTCTGTCTAGGATAGATAACAAGCTGGTCTTGAGTGATAAAAGACTGGCATCCGGGAGTGCGGTAAATATCAAGGGTGTGTCAATCTCCCAGGAACTTAATGCAAAACTAAAGGCAGTGAAAAAGCCTGAAAACTTGTCATCATCAAAAGGGGAATGGTTAAGGAGTAAAAACAAGTATCCCCCAACTGTTAGGGGAGAGGGAAGGGCACATTTCTTTACTCCTCAAATTCAGACTATACCAATGTCGGTCCAGTTTCAATCCAGGACACCCTGTCTGTGATCCATCTTAATGGTGGCTGGTTTCAATATGTAGCCTACAGAAGAGTCCTTATCACTACTTTACAGCAATTCTCAAGGAGAACATTTCCAAAATTCCAGGGCATAGTTAATAGCCTTTCAAAGTAAGCAGGACAGAGACTGTTTCTGGCTAAAGGCCCAAAGAGCTCTGGAATTTAAAAGGAAAGAAAACTGCTGGGAGGATTCAGTTCTAAAGAAACCCTTAAAAAACTGAAGAATGGGGGTTTTGAGCAATGGCTCATGCGTGTAACCCCAGCACTTTGGGAGGCCGAGGCAGGTGGATCACCTGGGGTCAGGAGTTCAAGACCAGCCTGACCAACATGGTGAAACCCCATCTCTACTAAAAATACAAAAATTAGCTGGGCATGGTGATGTACACCTGTAATCCCAGCTACTTGGGAGGCTGAGGCAGGAGAATCACTTGAACCCGGAGGCGGAGGTTGCAGTGAGCCAAGATCCCACCATTGCACTCCAGCCTAAGCAACAAGAGTGAAACTCCGCCTCAACACAAAACAACAGCAACAAAAAAAAAAACCTAAAGAATGAGAGAAGAGACTAGTAACATTTCCAATTTTTAAAGTCCAAATGATCATTTATTCTCTCTAAATGTGTACTGCATATAAACAAGAATTTTTGTCATGGACTTGTTCATCTTGCAACTATGGGGTTCCCCCGTTAGGGACCTGGTATTGAAAGCTAACGAAACAAACAGAAACAAACAAACAAAAAATCTCCAGCTGAGAAGATGGCAGACAGAAGCATAAATAGTTCTTCTGTCCTTAAGGAAGTTGGGGTTCACAATATTCATTTGTTCAAGTATATACTGAGTGCCAGTTTAGTGTTGAAATACAACTCAGCCACAAAACCGAGTCCCTGCCCTCATCAAGTTTCATAATAAGCATAATACCCACCTGACCCCATCCCAACAGTAGTAGCTGTTGACTAACTTTGAAAAGGGAGGGGGAAAAGGGTCCCCCTAACTGCCCAAGTTTCACTGGACTTGCCTCCATGAAGTTCCAGAATCAGCCTCTAGTGTTATAGTTGGAAAAGACCCTCAAAAGAAGTTACGAAGACCAAGTTCAAGATAGGGTCAAACTGAATTAAATGAAAGTTGTCAATTATTTTGCAAAGTGTGGTCTTTCTCTTCAATATTCAAAACTTGGGGAAATACCATCGGAAACTTAGAAGTGCATTGTATTAAAAGACTGAGTTGCTCAAAGACCCAATTTTGTTATCAACTCTGCAACACAACTTCAAATTTCTAAAACCTGTCACTACAATTTCCAAAGTGCCCATGTGTTCAGAAGAAATGCCACAAACTGACTTAAAAACACTTCAAGAATTAGGTTCTTAAACATCAGCAGCTGTGTGAGATTAGTGGTCAGCTATTATACTTAAAGGCTTTGCCATGGAAAAGACACACAAGAAGGAGCCTATTGGTCTACTTTAGGCCTCAAACTGACACACACAAAAAAGGGTTAAATGGTCAGAGAATGTTTTCTCTTCCAGTCCACTTCCGCATTTAAATTTCTTTTATGGCTTTACAACACCACAATTACCTTAATCTGTCTCTCCACAACCCCTTCCTGTCTTATTTTACAACCTTCCCTCCCATCCCACTCCTTCCATTATGCTCCTTAAACTCAAGTTCATCTTCTTGTCTTCCTCTGGTTCTCATTTCCGGGACCAATTAATTATATTTAAAAATCAAAAAAGATAATTCAGACTTCAATGATAGGACGGCCAAACTGTCTTTCAGAGAAGTATGTTACTTGATCTACAAGAAGGTCTTCTGATCTGGAGATTCTGGGTGCAATCAGAGCCAGAACCGACTGTTCATTGTTTTATTATTATGCCGAAAACTAAATGACAGATTTACAAGTCAATTTCACTTTCTAAGAGCAAGAAGACATGCTTAGAGCAACTCCTTTAATGCAATGTCCTGGTGGGGTTTTAGATAACTTATTTCTCAGCTTTGGGTCTGTTTTCTGATCTGTAAAATGACCTCTATTGACCCCCTTACATGTCTGGTCACAAGAATTCTATGAATTTTTAAAATTGTCTTGGCCCATGTGGGTTTAGGTAAAAGGAAAATTTTAAATGCTTGAGGGCAGTGGTTCTCAAATATTCCTGTGTATGAGCCCTGGTACTTGGACTCATCCTCAGATATTTTAACACAAGCTCTCCAGGTAACTACAATCCACTGTCCAGAACCATATTTTGAAGAAACCCTGCATTGTTATTTCTTATTCCTGAAGCTTCTGAGCAACATTAATACCAAATATGAGCCACCTACAAAAATTGATGTGCTACTGATTTTATTTTCAGTTTCTATTTCAATTAGGTCTCTCTGTTCCTTTAAAAGGCAGGCATGTGCTGAGTCAGCCTCTGGGGAATTTCTTTTTTTTTTTTTTTTTTTTTTTTAATTTACAGCCTAGACTATTGAGTCTCTACAACTGAGGAAGAAAGAGGTTGTTTTCACCTGCTATTCTTCCAACCCCTATTTGAGAGGAAGGAGGAAAAGCTACTTAAGGGATGGCACAGCTACTCTAACTTAGATAATAAGGAGGGGGTTAGTCAAGCTCTTTAAAATAGAAGTTCTCTTTGTTGTCTTGACACTAGTGAGTGCAGTCATGCTTAGAGAGAGACAGGTAACTGAGTCCTGCCAGTGGGGCTCAGATGCCTTTGGGAGCTAGAGGTTATGTACCAAGAGTCCTGGCGAGCTTCCTGTGATACACACAAGCACACTCAATCAGGTCAGCAAACTTTTTCTGTGAAGGGCCAGGTACTAAACAGTTTAGACCTCGTAGCCCATTCAAGTTCCACTGCAAGTATTCAATTCTGCCACAGTAGCACAAAAACAGCCACAGATTACATGTAAATGAATAAGCATGGCCACATTCTAGTAAACTTTATTTATGGACACTGGAATTTGTATTTCACGTGATTTTCCTATGTCGTGAAGTAATACTCTCCTCCTTTCAATTTTTTTCCTCCAACTACATTTTGAGAAATGTGTCATTAGGCAATTTTGTCATCATAGTGTGCTTACACAAACCTAGATGGTATAGCCTACTACCACTTAGGCTGTATGGTATAGCCTGTTGCTCCTAGGCTACAAACCTGTACAGCACGTTACAGTACTGTAGGAAACTGTAACACAGTGTTAAGTATTTGTGTATCTGAACGTATCTACAACACAGAAAAGGGGCAGTAAATATATCATCTTCTATCTTATGGGACCATCATTATATAAGTGGTCTATTGTTGACAGAAATCTTGTTATGTGGCACATGCCTAAATTTAAAAATACAAAAACCATTCTTAGTTCGTGGGCCACACAAAAGCAGGTGTAGTCTGCAGAACACTGAGTTAGTATTAACTAGAAAGTATCTGCAATGTCTCCTGTAGAAAGGTGTCTTACTCAAGCTCAGGGTCTAAATGAAGAATATCCTCCCTGATTTACCTACTCCTGTCTAACACACCTCAGCTTTCTGCTAACTTGTTCTCATCTCTCTTCTCGCCCTGCACACAGTCCATGAATGGCCAACCAACTTGACTTGAAAGTGGTTAAAATCTACCACTCTGCAAAACTAAGTAAGTCACATGATAACTCTGAAGCGAGGCCAATGACTGGCCCACTGCTAATTCTGCTTCTTAAGCAACAAGCTGGTTAAATTTGTTATTTATCCCCCTTGAAGTGGGAACAACATCATACTTGTTCACAAAATGCTAACCACCTCTGATGAAATTCCTTAGTAAATAAGCAGACTTCAGGGATCCTTATAAAATAAGGTTTCTAGTTAATCCTTATTTAACAAAAAGATCCTTTTTCTTGAATACTCAAATAGATTTTACTGATTTCTGGAATAACTGGGTCCAAGCACAAGCTGAACTGCTAAAAAATAAACTATCCAGGGGGCTTTGCTGCAAAGGCAAGCAAGCTTCCTTTAATAGGGAAAGAATTACATTAAAGCGCAGCAAAGCCTGCATTTAGTCTGTTAAGGACACATCATAAGTGAAGAGATGAGAGCCCCCAGTCTAATGGGTAATTCCACCACAGCCCAGAATTCTCAGGAGGCAACTAAGTTACCCCAGGCCCTCCTTTACCTTGTTTTGTGTCACAATTAGGAACTCAGGCTTTGGCATGAGGTAGGCCTAGATTAGCCCCCCTGCTCTGTGGTTTAGTTGTAACTATAAAGCCTTGAGCTAGTTACTTTACTTAAACCGTAAGCTTTAATTTCTTCAAAAGTAAACTGGCCCAGTTAACATTACTGGAAATAGTAATGGTAACTACCTCAGGATTGATAAATGAAAGCTTAGAATTCTTAAGGTACTGCCTAGGGCATTAAAAATGTTCAGTCCCAGCACTTTGGGAGGCCGAGGCGGGCGGATTTACAAGGTCAGGAGATAGAGACCATCCTGGCTAACTCGTTGAAACCCCATCTCTACTAAAAATACAAAAAATTAGCCGGGCATGGTGGCGGGCGCCTGTAGTCCCAGCTACTTGGAGGCTGAGGCAGGAGAATAGGGTGAACCCGGGAGGCAGAGCTTGCAGTGAGCAGAGATTGCGCCACTGCACTTCAGCCTGGGTGACAGAGCGAGACTCCGTCTCAAAAAAAAAAAAAAAAAAATTAAATAAATAAAAATGTTCAAATATCAGCTATTTATTTCATTCCTATTCATTTTCTCCTTGCATTCCCCCAAAACTGATCACAACTGGAAGCTAAACCTGGAGGAATCTGGATCTATTCCCAGTCTTTAAGCAATTTATCAAGTTGGTATCTAAGACTTTATATGACAGTGGTCATCATAGTGGTCAAAGCTACAATCCCATTTTGTTCCATCAGACTAATAATATATGTCTAGCTAACTGTGAGCCAGATTACTTATAAGATGCAGCCTACACTGATCATGAACATGCAAGTGAGAAGATAATCCCAGATAGAATACAGAGGCTGAGTTCTGATCTGCTTTTACTATAAGCAACACCTTGCATGAGTTAGCCTCTTGGGTGCTATTTGGTAGTCTACAATCTTTGCTTCTCTACTGCTTATAGTAGGCTATTGACTTATTACTGGTAACAATTTAACAAATAGAAATAAATTACCTTGTTATAGGCAACATGCTAGAAAATTACAATTTCAAATGAAGTTGTGGGATAAAACCAACCATTTTAAATCCATAAAGGTGTATATAAACGTAAGTTCATCTGTTTTGTCAACTACACAATAGACATAACCTACCTCATAGGGTTGCTGAGACAAAATGAGAACTTACTTCATCCAAAGGACCTGAAATTTTCACCTGTTTAGCTCTAAGGGGTCAAATAAAACGGACAAATAAAACTGCCTGAGCTTCCAACTGCTTTGGTAAACACAACATTACTTACCCTCTTAGCATGTAAGCCCTCTTAGCATGTCAGTCAGGATAAAACAATGTAGACATACTGAAGGAAGGCTATTATTCAAACTAATAACACATCAAATTCACATGTGTCTTTGGATTTTTAAATTCCAAGAGCCCCAATCACTCATATTCCAAGTAGAATCTAAACCACAATCTCTTGGGTCTTATCTAAATTTTATCTACAGCTGTGCTGTCCAATATGGTAGCCACTAGCCACATGTGGCTAGTTTATATTTAAATTAAGTAAAATAAGTTATCCAGTCTCACTTGCCACATATCAAGGGGGCTCAAAAGCCTCATATGGGCCAGATGCAGTGGCTCACGCTTGTAATCCCAGCACTTTGGGAGGCTGAGGCAGGTGGATCACTAGAGGCCAGGAATTGACACAAACTTGGTCAACATGGCAAAATTCCGTCTCTGCTAAACACAAAAAAATTGGCTGAGTGTGGTGGCCCACGCCTGTAATTCCAGCTATCGGGAGGTGAGGGTCGAATCACTTGAGCCTGGGAGGCAGAAGTTGCAGTAAGCTGAAATCGCGTCACTGCACTCCTGCCTGAGTGACAGAGCAAGACTCTTGTCTCTCATGCACACATGTACACATACACATACACACACACACACACACACACACACACACACACACACACACACAAACAAAAAAAAAAAACCTCATATGGCTAACAGCTACCATACTGGACAGCACAAATATAGGACATTTCCATCATGACAAAAAGTTCTATTGGATGAAATGATCCAGGACAATACTTTGCTTCCTAGCACTCTCTACTGTACCTGTTGGAGCCCAGTCAAGGACCTTTTCCCTACATGGCACTGTACTATTCTGTGTGGTTCCCAGGCCTGGCTAAGCTGGCTGTCTCAAAGTAGTCTGCTACTGCACAGAACCTCTGGAGAAGCAGGCCCTCAATGAGCACCTGCCCAGAAAACATTTCAACTGAAGTTATTAGTCTGCCGAAGTGTAAGACAAAACTGAGATAGAGCAATTATTTTAAGCTTCAGGAGCAGGGCAAACAAATTCCATTTTTACCAACTACCTTTGTTCTCTTAATAGAAGACAACGCTGGAATTTTTTTTACTTATCTCCGAAAGTAATTAACTAGTACAAGACCCTTAAGATGGGCAATTGTGTTTCTTTTTTTCTTCTTCTTTTTTTTTGAGATGGAGTTTTGCTCTTGTTGCCCTGCTGGAGTGCAAAGGCATGATCTCGGCTCACTGCAACCTCCACCTCCTGGGTTCAAGCGATTCTCCTGCCTCAGCCTCCTGAGTAGCTGGGATTACACGGATGCACCACCACACCCGGTTAATTTTGTATTTTTAGTAGAGATGGGGTTTCTCCATGTTGGTCAGGCTGGTCTTGAACTCCTGACCTCAGGTGATACGCCTGTCTTGGCCTCCCAAAGTGCTGGGATTACAAGTGTGAGCCACCGCACCCGGCTGGGCACTTGTATTTCATATGCTGCTCTATAGCAAGTCACATTTTCACAAGGACATCCCTGCACTACAAATGCATCTCCTTTCCCAAGAGGCAGAACTTAAAAGGGAAAAAGGACTTGTCTAACCTGAAAATGTATCTTCTCAGGCCAGCTCAATTAGGGCAGGCCCATTCCTGTAGGCTTGTCCTCCTTTGCTTCCATTAAGGAATCCTTGATGCCTGGGAAGAGTGAGAGCGACTACAAACCTCTGGCCTACATGGGGATCCACAGCTCAGCCTAAACTGCGTTTGTTTCCAACGTTCAGGGGCCTCCAAACACACTAAGTCCACACCTTGTCTGGCCATAAAGATTTTAAGTATGCTGATACATTGTTTCATGTATCCTGTTACTAATTCAACCAAGGTACCTTCTTTGTCTAGACAATTCTCACTGACGGGGCTTGAAATGCGCAGGCCATTCTCTGGGCGACTAGCTGTAGAAAGAGTAAGACTGAACACACCTCTCCTACTGAGGTGGTATATATTCTTCAGAAATACAAGAAGCTTTTCTGGTGTTAATCATATAACTGCTCCTTAAATTTTTTTATACTCCAGAAGATCCTCCCCCGATTATGAATTACTCCAACTTCACAACTATAAGCACGCACAAGTAATAACCCCATCCATGATTCCTTGTGAAAGAAGAAGGAATACTGCTTAAGAGGTTAAATTACTACAAAACTAGTATCTTGCTCTATTCTATTGGTTCTGAAACTTCAGTCCACGTCTGATCACCTGGTAGACACTCAGTAAAACCTGAATGGCTAAGCCTCTACTCCCAGAGTTTAAGAGTCAGTAGGTGTGGGCGAGGCCTAAGAATCTGCATGTCCAACAAGTTTTCAAACAATGCAGTGCTGCTGACCAGGAAACCACACATTGAGAACCACAGCTGACACCTGAACAATACGTGTTTGAAATGCTTGAGTCCACTTACATGAGGGTTTTCTTTCTCCTCTGCTATCCCTGAGACAGCAAAGCCAAACTCTCCTCTTCCCCCTCAGCCTACTCAACAAGACAATGAGGATGAAGGCTTTTATGATGATCCACTTTCACTTAATAAAGAGTAAACATATTTTCCTTATGATTTTCTTAATATTTCCTTTTCTCTAGCTTACTTTATTGTGAGATTATAGTATATAAAACTATACAAAATATGTGTTAATTGACTGTTTCTGTTATCAGTAAGGCTTCTGGTCAACAGTAGGCTATTAAGTTTTTGAGGAGTCAAAAGTTGTAACTTGAATTTCTGACTGCACAGGAGTCAGCGCCCCTAACCCTCGTGTTGTTCAAGGGTCAACTATACTGCTCTATTCAAATGCTTCCATTTCAATCAGTACCATCAGGAGCTGAAGTCCCCAACTAATTTAATCTAAAGGTAGTGAGCTCCTCAGATTGGATTTTCAGTATTCCACTAAACTATGCTGTACCCCACTTACTTTCTAAAGTCCTGATTTAACAATCCTAGTATTAGTATGAAACAAACCCTGCTCTTTGTGCTCTGCTTGTCACCCAATCCGAAAAAGTAACATCAGAATTAAATGGTTTGTTAAATACTGAAGTAGTAGAAAGGATTAGGATTCTGACACACAGTAAAACAGCTGCAAAGGCAGTTAACTGTATCTGCTATTTGGTAAGTGCTCACTGAAAGGTAGAAACTATTTAACTTAGAGCGAAGTATCAAGCTTTTATAAACATATATTAAAAAACACTGTTCGGGTCCTTTAAAAATATCCTGTAAGCTTGGCTGGGTGCGGTGGCTCACTCCTGTAATCCAAGCACTTTGAGAGGCCGAGGCGGTTGGATCACTTGAGGCCAGAAGTCTGGGACCAGCCTGGCCAACATGGCAAAACTCCGTCTCCACTAAAAATACAAAAATTAGCCGGGTGTGGTGGTGTGTGCCTGTAATCCCAGGTACTCAGGAGGATGAGGCAGGAGAATCACTTGAACCCAGAAGGCAGAGGTTGTAGCAAGTCCAGACTGTGCCACTGCACCCCAGCCTGGGCGACAACGCGAGACTCTGTCTCCAACTAATAATAAACATCATCATCATCCTATAAGCATTATACCTTAACCAATGGAGTACTGTAATTGAATGAAGCAAATACACATCCTTAGCCAAATAAGATAGTAAAGTTCAGATAGACAGATCAACTTCTCCAAAGGAGGTCATGGGTCACCTGCATTAGTCAGAATCATTTGGGATTGTTGAAGATATATTAAAAATGCAGATTTTCAGTACCCTCCACTACAAGGTGTACGAGTAGGAATACGTATTTTCATCAACCATCCCCAGGTGACTTTTAGGCACATTAGCTTGAGAACTACAATGAGCCAGGCACAGTGGCTCACGCCTGTAATCCCAGCACTTTGGGAGACCGAGGCGGGCGGATCACGAGGTCAGGAGATCGAGACCATCCTGGCTAACATGGTGAAACCCCATCTCTACTAAAAATACAAAAAATTAGCCGGGCGTGGTGGTGCGCACCTGTAGTCCCAGCTACTCGGAGGCTGAGGCAGGAAAATGACATGAACCCGGGAGGCGGAGCTTGCAGTGAGCTGAGATCGCGCCACTGCACTCCAGCCTGGGCGACAAAGCGAGACTGTCTCAAAAAAAAAAAAAAAAAAAAAAAAAGAAAAGAAAAAAAAAAGAGAATAACAATGAAAACTTACTGTTAAGCTCTCAAAGTTTCTCACTTGATCTTCAACCAGCTGGCAAGCTAGGGGAGAAAGGAGTTTGCACTTCACAACTGAAACGTTTGTTGAAAGCATCTATATTGACCATACAGAATGAAACGGTGCTCTTACTTTTTTTTTTGAGACAGGGTCTTGTTATGGGGCACAGTGGGGCAAACACAGTTCACTGCAGCCTCGACCTCCTGGGCTCAACTGATTCTCCTTCCTCATCCTCCCAAGTAGCTGGGACTGTAGGCGCACACCACCGTGCTTGGCTAATTTTTGTATTTTTTTGTAGAGACAGGGTCCCACCATGTTGTCCAGGCTGCTTTAGAACTCCCAGGCTAAAGCAATCCACACACTTTGGCCTCCCAAAGTGCTGGCCACTTCTTAATAAGGAAAACACATAAATACAGACTACTACAGAATGAAATATTAAAAGAGGATAACAAAAGCTCAATGAAAGCCAGAGAAAAGTGGTTACACTTCTGGCTTGGGGTTAGGTGGTAATTGCAGGCAGACTTCCCTAGAAAGGAAATGGAGTATCTGTGACTATGCCATCAATACTGAAACAGGCTCTGAGATGTTTAGAACTCTCAAGGAGTTCACAATACTTACTGCCTTCCTAAAAATATGTAGTAAAATGGAGAAGTATTGGGTATACCTAGCTAAACCTTATCAAATTCTAAAGACTAAGAGGCATTCATTCATTCCAGGGTATAAGAAATACTACTTAAACAGAACCTAACATGGTTTTTGTTTTTTTGTTTTTTTTTTTTTGAGACGATGCCTCGCTCTGTCTCCCAGGCTGGAGTGCAGTGGCGCCATCTCCGCTCACTGCAACCTCTGCCTCCCAGGTTCAGGTGACTCTCCTGCTTCAGCCTCCTGAGTAGCTAGGACTACAGGCATGCACCACCACACCCAGCTAATTTTTTGTATTTTTAGTAGAGATGAGTTTTTTTTTTAAAAATCGATTTTCTAATAAACGTACTTCTTAGGGACTTCTCAGTGTTGTGTGCCTGGCCTGGAAATCAAGTGTAACAAGCCAGTAGTTATAAAGATTAGCCAATTTGTGTCCTTCTCCTCCCTTTCCTTTCCTCTCCTGGTTAAATGGAAACACTAAAAATTAAGAAATAGATCCTGAGCCACAATCAATTCCTAAGAAGCTCTTGTTTCTTCACTTCTGGTATTAAACAGTAAGAACTACTAACACTGCATCCATTCCTCAAAAAATGCACTGACAGTACGATTAAGGCACAGTAAGTCTAACATTTTGTCCCGATCACTTTTCTAGTATTCAAACCACTGTTAGTAACACCACTATGTACTCTGCACCTTTCTCTGAAGAGCTTTAACAGCTTTTATGTATTACCCATATCAAGACACTTCATGGATTAGGAAGGGTCAATAATATTTAAATAGTTTCATAAAATTAGTTTCCCAGGATTAGAATTTATTCTCTAAGATTTTAGTTCTTCAAATATGTGAAGATGGTGATTTTAAATTCAAGGATTTAAATTATTTCAAATACTTGAATTAGCTATTGTCACATGATTTCTCACATAGAATGTGAACATCTCTAGCCATTCTGACAACCTACCTGCTCAGGAAACGTGAAAACTATTTTTTTTTTTGAGACGAGTCTCGCTCTGTTGCACAGGCTGGAATGCAGTGGCACAATCTCAGCTGACTGCAAGCTCCGCCTCCCAGGTTCAAGCCATTCTCCTGCCTCAACCTTCCAAGTTGCTGGGACTACAGGTGCCCACCACCACGCCCGGCTAATTTTTTGTATTTTTAGTAGAGACGGGGTTTCACCATGTTAGCCAGGATGGTCTCAATCTCACGACCTTGAGATCCGCCCACCTCGGCCTCCCAAAATGCTGGGATCACGGGCGTGAGCCACCACCGCGCCCAGCCAAAAACTATTTTTCTAAAATTCATGCAACATGGGTGTCTGATACAAAAAGATAATAGGAAATAAATACACAGAACTTAAATCTTTCTGCCTATTTCAGGCAAAAAGGTTTAATGGGTATATAAGTATACTAAAAAAAAAAAAAATTTTTTTTTTTGTAACATTTTTAAGGAATAAGAGTTTGGAAATCTTTGGAAATCCAAGGTCCTAGGTCTCCAATTTCTTTAAGAGGGGAAAAAACTCACGATTAGGACTAAATGGAGATGTCACTCTCTTGCACTGATAGTGAAATATTAACTGCCAGAAAGTACCTCCAGTCCCCATTCATGTTGTATGACAGGAGCCTTTGTACTGAGGCCTAATGAAAAATCTCAACAGAGGAAGTGACTGTATATACCTAACAACTTACTAATTTCAAAGTTCATCCTGATAGGCATGTAGGTTTGTCTTGTTCATCTGTGTCTAGTTACAGATATTCACTTTCTGAATGTTTGTACGAATGAATATGGCAACTTAAACTTTTCCATTTACAATTAAACGTGAAAATTTTAGTGTCCTAAGTAGACTGCCAAATATTGCACCATCCCAAGTGTGAAAGGCGAAAGTTAATCACTGCCAAAGATGATGATTAGTATTGTTTTTTGAGACAGGGTCTCACTCTGTTGCCCAAGATGGGGTAGGTACAGTGGCATGCTCACGGTTCACTGCAACCTCTACCTCCCAGGGCTCAAGCAATCCTTCCACCTCAGCCTTCTAAGTAGCCGGGACTACAGGCGTGCATCAATACACCTGGCTAATTTTTGTATTATTTTTTTGTTGAGACGGGTTTTTCCCATGTTGCCCAGGCTGATCTCGAACTCCTGGACTCAAGTGATCTGCCCACCTCGGCCTCCCAAAGTGCTGGGATTACAGGCATGAGCCGCCAGCCCTGCCCCAAAGATTTTTAATCCACAATTTAAGGTATGAGAAACAAACGAAGTGGTGTGTACACAGCAAGTGCTTGTCACTGGGCAACCGAAGTTGCCACAAAGTCAAAGCAAGTCAGCACCCTCCTGAGCCGGCCTTTCTATGATTTACAGCAATAGTATCATACTCAATGCTCCCTAGTGACCCCTCCAGCTTGGCTAAAATTTCACAATAGATGTATGTCCAAATTTAAAGAAATTAAAGATGTTCCCTTTGTACAAAGAGACTAATAAAGCAAATTCTGAAAAAGGTGTTGGGTTTTTTTTTTTTTTTTTGGCATTGGCAAGGAACTAAAAATTCTGTTCTAAGCTTCACCTTTCATAAAGTAATCCTCACATGCTCTTTAATCCTCAATGTTGTAAAGTAAGTATTAAACCTACTTTACAGGTGAAGAACTAAGGCTCTGATATTAACTTGTTCAAAGACCTAGCCATTGAGCAGAAGCTCAAGAACTCGAATTTAAATTCCCTTTAAGTCTCTATTATGGGGTGGTGGGGATGTAGGTGGGGTTGAGGGGCGGGAGACTATTCGCACTCTGTATCAGAAGAACACGAAAGAAAAAGAGACCAAAGCTTTGAAGACTTAAATCCAACCCTATTGCGGACACATTCCTTGTATACTGAGGGCAATAGAGCTACAGAGCATTAACAAATACCCATCTTCCCAGATTTTTTTCCCATATTTTATGAACCATATTTTTCCTGAGATGTTTATCTTTTAAGATTCTTTAAAATTAGGCCCTATTCCATAAATTCTACACTACAAAATTATGTCCTCCTGCCTACTTTTAATTGAATTTAAGTCTGCGCCTGTTGTGATGCTTCTGTGATAATCATTTTGCTGAATGGCGTAAGATCTCTACTAAGATCCATTTGGCTTAAAGCTAATGAACACTAGTGAACACATCCTTAAATGACTTTCGTTTATTTCCTTTAAGTAGCACTTCCAAAATAACAAATTCAAGGCAATTCAATATTCAGCATTAGCTAGACTTATGAGCCATTACTGAAATTTCTGCTGAATTTATCAAGTTTTTTCATGGAATCTCCCAAATGCCTATACTCACGTGTAACTGTTAACATGGCATTTGGTACTAAATTCTCCCAGATAAGCTTTATTATATTATTTAAGGTATTCTTATTCCCAAGAATTACTATTTCAAAGAAAACCGAGTTGGTCACTTTAAGCAACTATTTGAATAAATGAAAAACTGAATTCTCAGGTGCTTTGAGACTTCTCTGTTCAATTTAAAATGCTTTGGGGGAGAAGTAAAATAGTGGCCTTTGAAAAAATATGCTGACACAAGACATATTGAATTTTGTAGTTAAAAAAAAATTAACAAATAATGAACGTGGCATTTTATTAAATGCATCGAAAAGGGTCAGGTTATTTTTAATAGAAAATCCGTAATTCTATTAAATGGTTGAGAAATTAGTCACATCAATAGACTTCTTTCATTTCTGAGCCCATCTTCAGTACTGCTAGAAGTTCTTTCGGCAATGACCACTTTGCTGTAAACTCGTTCTTAGAAAAGTAGGAACCAGACATACATTGGCTCCTACTTAGCCCAAACCTAGATATGAAGACACCTTTTACTTTACAGTGACTACTTTGTAATTGGAAGAGATCAGTGTAGGCTATGCTGATTCAATTAGGTAAAGACTCAACAACACTAGTTACATGGTACAATTCACTGTGTAAATGTCAAGAAGATTTAAAACTAACACGGAATACCAGTGAAAGACTCCCCAACATCAATCACTATTTCAAACCTAACATTCAAAATAAAGATCCAGTTGAGAATAGAAGCTGTCTGATCGAAGTTTACATTTTACAATGAGGACAGAGAGGCACCTTCATATACTTATCCAGTTCTCAATAGTTTGTGAAACATAAATATTATCCTTGCTTATGGATGAGAAAACAAGGTTCAGTGGCCAGCCCACATTTCATAGGAAAAATAGGGACTTATCTAGATTTTTCTGAATCCTATACCAATTTTCTCTTTTAACACAGCTGTCTCCTCACACCCCCACTCTTCACCGCTACACCCTAGACCTAACGTTCCACACACAAAGGGTCCAAGCTATCTCTACCAGCAGATAATCAAGGGCAGGTTGTGACACCTGTACTAGAAGCTTACCAATTACAGCCTGAGTGGGGTTTCCAGAATCTGGACCAAAGCAGCACGTTATCAAAAAGGGGACATGAAAAGGAATAAAGGGTAAAAAGAAAAAAACATTTCCTTTCCTGGTCTCTGGTTCTCTCCATAAGCCTGTGCAATCTATACTATCTTCATTCAATTCAGATTTAATGCACATAAAAATGTGGTGCCTAATACGTTTTCAAAATTAGTTCCCTTCATCCCACTTCTCCTTCTGCTGCTTGGCAAGAGCTCAGACAACGAGAAGGAAACAAAGGGGCTACCTTACTGGAGTCAGGTTAGGTAAAGGGTCTTAGCCAATAAGATCCACAAATGACAATGATTCTGAAACCTACTAGTCTCCTGCACAATCAGTAATATACCTACAAAGCTTTATAAATTTGGGTATTCATACATATATGATAGCAAGATTAACATTTGGACTTCTATTAAGGGGCAAAAGGGTGTATTATTCTGGTGGAGGACTAACCTTCAACAAAGAACTTTTTTTCTGTAAACTCCAACAGCCAAGAAAAGTCCTAGGCATCTATCTTTGCTAGGGTGTGCTAAGAAAAACAATATAAAGAATAATGGGACCATGTGCTGACTGGGTCAGTTTCGTTCTTAAAATATAGGAAAACGTCAGAATACCCAGGGACCTGTGAAATTTTTTTCCCAACATCATCATTTACAACAACAAATACTGGAGATCTAAAGTCCCTAAAAATGCTGATTGCTTTAACATCTTTTGTTGGAGCTTACCTAGGTGTTTCTTAGGTATGCTAATGAACTGTGTTCTTTAGGCTCCTTGAATCCACAGAAACAAAAATGTGAATTTCAAAGGCTCAGAGGGGAATTAATGGCCTGGTAGAGCTGCCTCCCCACCCCAAATCTGATGGGAAGGGTAGAAGGAAAGATGGTAAATTAAAACATTTATTACACATTTCAGAAAAATTTAGCAGAGAGATAAGTGGGTGAAACTAGAAGCTTAAGACAACAAATGAAAAACGAATACCTACCAAAAGGAAATTAAGGGTCGGGCACAGTGGCTGAAGCCTGTGATCCCAGCATTTTGAGAGGCTGAGGCAGGCACGCTGCTTGGGCCCAGGGGTTCAAGACCAGCCTGGGCAAAATGGCGAGAAAACTCATCTCTACAAAAAGTGCAAAATTTAGCCCAGCATGGTAGCGTGCACCTGTAGTTCCAGCTACTTGGGAGGGTGAGGTGGGAGGATCGCTTGAGCCCAGGAGGCAGAAGTTGCAGGAAGCCGAGATCACACTACTGCACTCCAGCCTGGGCAACAAACAGAAACCCTGTCTGCCCTCTACCCGGCTCAAAAAAAAGGAAAGAAGTTAAAATTAAAAGTTGCCTACCTCCCTTGGAATTTCTTTCTTCACTAAACGTTGAGACATAAATGACACAAAAACAGTTAATACAAACTTTGATACAGATAGCCAAAGTTGATATTACGATCTATATACTCCAGAGATATGCATGAGATACCAGTAATGTCACTTCTCTCCCAGTTTGAAAAATATCTAGGATCTTTCTTATACACACAGAAAATGTTCAACAATATCTATTTACTACAAAATCATTTCAGCAAACTATCAGCCATTTCTTATAATACCACCAAAATACCATTAATATCTAATAGACATTCATCTACAAGCTTCCCCACAACCCTCAAACTTTGTCCACCCTTCCCAGGCCCTATGCTATCAACACAGCACATACTGCCCACATCTAGACACGCAGGTGGCAGGGAGGGTGGGGATTGGCAAAATGCGAATTATTTCAACCCTGGCCTCTATTTTAGATTTTCTACTGCAGCTATTGGTCTGTAGCCATGGGGATAGAAAGCTGCTGCTCAAACTTGAGATGTTTGAGACATGGAAATAGGGAGAAAAGACCTGTTCCAAATATTACTACTCAAAGTTTAAACACAATCTGAAAGCTTCCTTTAAACACGATACCCATTCACCTCTTAAGGGCTAGTTTGGAAGTCTCTAAACTCTTTACCTTAAGAAATCCATGTGTCAACTGTTTGCCTAAATGCCCTTATTATCCAAAGTTAATGGTTTCAAAATAATTAAGGGACAGTCAGATAATCTAAACCACACAACACAGAAAATTCAACTGACTCTCACCTCCACATCCAATATATTTTACTATTCTTTCAAGAGTTCTGTTTTTTTTTTTTAAACCTCCAGGTCCAACGTCAAAATACTCATTTCAAACATTTCCACAGCTTCATTCAAACTAATTACATTTGAATTCATTTTCCCAAGTGAACCCAGTTTACTGGAGTTGGACGCAGTTTCCACGTGGGAAAGATGCAATCCCTCACAAAACACACTTCTGAGGAAACAACTTTGGATTTGAAGAGTATCAGTTTTACTTTGCACTAAAAAGATGGCAAAAGGCAAAAGTTGATAATGATGTGTCATGTAAATATGCATTCATGTCCAACTAACATGAAATAACATGGTTTTAGTATAATCTGAAATCTTCTAAAATGATATGCATTCAGAAAGCACAACAGAATCATTTTCCATACCACTAGCAGCAGGGGACAACTGTTATTATATAATTAATATACAACACAGTTGTATATTAAAAGGCATACTTTTTTTTGCACCTCCCCACCCCACACACGCACTGAAAACAAGCAAAACAAAAAAACTTCACAGCCCAATTTTGGAATATAGACTTTAAGATATGTTATTTAATAATCTGAACAAACTAATGAATGTCTTTCCAACTCTCTCAATTCCTCATCTTTATGCTGACAGCAAGGGGAAAAAGACTCAATTCCTTTTTTTCTTTTTTTTTTTTTTTTTGCTGCTATTGGTTAAAACGAGATTTGAGGACTGACCTTGGTTTCCTATTTTCCATTTTACTCTATCTACTGAACCAAAGAAAAGCAGGAGTTGGTGACTGTTACTGCTAGCTATATTATTTAGTTTGCACCTTTCAAGCCACAACATATTTATGATTCTTTTAGTGATGCCTGGATTTTCTTGTTTTTACCAGAAACATCCAATCCTAGCCTAAAATTTGTTTGTGAGATCTGATATGCTGGTAAACTAAAAAACACATGTTGACAAGCAACTTTGTTTTATGTCAAAGTGTAGTATAAAAATCCTAGCGGCTCACTAATTCTAAAAAGGTGCCTCAAGGAGTCCAGTTGCGACGTAAGGAAAGACAACCACCTTGGAGCATAATGCTTAAGTATTTCCTGATTGAGGATGCTGCAGATTTCATTTGGTGGTACCATCACTTTTCAGCTTTAAAAATGTAATGGCAATTTTCAGAAAGCCACATCATCAGCTACCTGAAATACCCCCCACCACAATCAGCTATGCTACCGCCCATCCCAATCCATACCCAATAGCACAGAAGTACAACCGTCTATTAGCATCAGAAACAATTCATATTTAATTACCTTCATCCAATTTGATTCCATTAAGCCAACGAGAATCAGCGCAAGATGTCAAACCATGATCCCATATATCATTTCTTAGACTAAAGACTGATGGAGTCAAGTATTGAGATTCGCTAAGGGGGTCAATTGGGGGAGGACTCCCTATCTCCATTGCAGACAGGTAAAAACTTGAAGACATCTGAAACACCAGAAGAATCGCTAACACTTTAACCTGGTATTACCATTATCAATTCTACAGAGTGCTACGCAGCCTGTACAGTACTGTAATAATGACTCAGCCCCACTACAGTTTGTTCTACCAATACTTAGGAAGTCTTTTCACTTAGACCTAGATACGGTTTCTGCTCCAAATTCCTAACTCACTGTCAACGTTTTAAATATAAATAACAGAGTTTCCCAGCAGTTGAGTATGGGCCAGAATGTTCTAAATTACATACAAACAGCTACAATTTTAAATATTGTGAAGAATGAACTCCAAAAGGTGTGGGGGGTGGGGCGGGGGGAATCTTTTATATCTTAGGGGATGAGGGCAGGCAAAATGAGAGACGTTTGATTTTAATATATGAACTTGTACAGTTAATCTGTAAGATGGGTTAGGCCCTCTTAAAATCATGCTTAAGCAATATCCTCTTAATACAAAGTTCAATAATGACATATCTGGGCGTAAGTAAACGTTGATTTCTACTTTTTTAAAAGTGTCTTTCATAGTTACATAAATCAATCACTGGTTAACAATGTATTACTTGAGACAGCAAGCATAGTTACTAACACCATATCTTCCAGACAATATTCACAAAGAATATTACACCAGTGTCAGACCTTTATGGTGGCAGGGAGACAGTCAAAGCGCTTTTTCTTTTGAAGAAGCATGTTTAGATAAAAAGCAAATGACAAATTATCAAATCCTTCCTTCCCTCTCTCCTTTTTCAGCTCTGTAAGAAAACAGAGATTTGCGGCTTTTTATTTTTTCATGCTAGTATCATACAGTATCACTTTAGCATAGTGGCTCAGCTCATGGGATTTAGAGTGGTCAACTCACGGCCCTTGGGCAAGCTAGTAAATACACTGAAGCCTGAGTTCCCTCATCTACAAAACAGAAATAACAGGACCTAACTCACGATGGTCCTTCCAAGGATTACATCTAATTAGATGACCCATGGAAAGAGCTGAGATTCATGCCTGGCAGTAAGTATTCAATAAATAATAGCTATTATTGCTATTAAATGTGAGCCAACACTTCTAAAAGTCAACATAGGCAGATTACTTCAGCCTCTATAAATATGTCAGTAAAGATCAATAACCTAACCAGCTCACAATCATTCACGTGACTTAGGTGAGAACCATGTAAGTTAACTTTCTCACAAGAAGAAAGGGCTAAACTTTGTTTCATTACTTACATTACCTACTCAGCCCAGCCTGACAGCCAAAAGAATACATTCTATATTAAGATCCCACCTTCCTCTAGCGAAGTCAAAAGGACTTCTTACAGCCTCACCTGCACATCCTTTCTTTGCCCCTGTATCCCAAAGAAACATGTCTATACTGTGGTTTTCTAAACTGCAGGCCTCACCTCCTCCCTCTTTTAAAATCGTGATAGGTTGGTTAAATGTACTTAAGAAACACTCCAACCCGACAATTCTCTGCGTCCAGTCTTCCACAACCCTCAGCTCAGAAGTCACCTCTGAGAAATTTCCCCATCTTCAGATAAAATTAAGTCCCCTATACTTCAAAGCATTTTGGGTACACATATGCCCCAGTAATTACCTTATAATTAACTAATAATGTCTCCCCCAATAGACTGAATTGAGAGCAAAGGAGTGTTGTGGTTACAGGATCAGCTCTACACTAAGCACAGTGGTTGGCACATAACTGGTGCTCAAGAAATGCCATACTTTAAACCAGATTCTCTCCTGCTGGATGCCCCACTTCAAACTCTGAACATAAGGTTGCTCTCAGTAGAGCAGGCTAACATGATGGACTGCTGATTACAACACTAGAAAACCTACTCATCAGCTTCTCCCATTGGAGAGGTTCCCGGAACCCAGACTCAATTGAGCAGGATTATGCACCATCAAAATCAGTGGGAATTCCCAGCACACTACAGAAGGTACCTTCTCCTTCAACAGGGTTGTTCGAAAGCCTGCAAGGATGAGTTTTTTATTGGAGGAATCTTCCCTGGGTAACTGAAGTGGAAATACACAAAGAATAAATGCCTTGATTTGACTGAAAAGGGTTCAAAAACATAAAGAATTGGAAAAAACAAGCTAGTTCTTGATTCCTGAAAAACAGTGGCTCGTGAAAAAGAATGAACAGGAAGCAGGGGTGGGTGCTGGACACTCTTTGTTTCAATAAATAAAATCCTTTTTTCCTCCCTACAGCCCAAACGAAAAGGCCAACACACCAGGTCCACAAGAGATGCTCAACAATCTTTCCTTCCAACAAGTACAAACTAAACTGCGTTTCCAAAAAAACACTACATTGGGAACCTCAGCCACAATGAAAAGTTCCAGTCACTAACAGTTTAATTTTTTAAAAATCCAACATTTACATTGGGTGACCCACAGAGAACTTGCAAACTTTCTTTAGTGAGGTACTGCTACCTTTGCAAAGAACGTAACTTGGGAAAAACAACCTGGAAACGTAAAGAACTCCACAAACGGTGACTTTAGTTTTAGAGCCATAATTCCTATCATAAACATCCTATTGAAAAAAAAAAAATTAACAGTTGCCTAAGGAAATCTTTCATTCTGGAAGCAAAAAAGGAAACAAACATGAAGCAGAAAGGGAATAACCCCCAAAATAAAGTTTAAAAAATAATAATTCAGTCCCCCATCCTTCCCTCTCTGGTGAAGTATGTGATTTATATAGCTTTGCTCTGCAGCAATCTCGTTCTGGGCAGCTCAAGGAAGGAGCCGAGGGAGGGAGAGAAAGAGACACAGGCACAGAAAGGAGAGGAGAGAGAAAAAGAAAATGGCGCAGAGACTAAGTCCCGACCGTCGACAAGGCGACTTTCCCGGGAGGAATCCCGGCCCGGAAAGACCGCCCGAGGCCGGGTGGCGGACGACACCGGGTCTCCGTTGCCCCCTCTTGGGAGGGCCGGGATCTGGGGGAGCTGGGGTCCCCGGAAAGGGGGTCAAGAGGCGGCCCGATGGGAACAATGGGGCCGGTGAGCGAGGAGCCGGGACTTAGTCTCTGGGACGCCATGTCTGTCCTCTGCCCGGCACCGGCAGGGCGCGGGGGAGGCGGCCGGCGGCTGGGGGGCCCCGGGGTCGGGGCAGGGGGCACACTCACCATTCAATCGGAAATCCGCTTCGATCTGGAAAAAGAAAAGGAGAGAATATCAAACAACAGCCACTTTAACCCCTCTGGCGGCGAGCGCGCGCGGCTGGGGGTCTGGCCCACCCTGCGCCCCCAGGGAGGACGGGGTCCCGGGGGTAGCCACGGAAGGCAACCATCCCCCCTCGAACTGTAACTTCGCGGCCCTTGTTCGCGGCCTAGCGAGCCGATCTACTCCGGCGGGCGGCACCTCGCCGGGGGCCCCGGCCTGTCAAAGCGGCCGGGCCGGGGCTGGGGTAGGGGCCTGCGCCGGGGGTCGCGGGACGGCCAGGCTGGGGTCCAGGGCTGCCGGGGTCAGGCCGGGCCGTACCTGGGAATCGTTGTGGAGGTGGTCCCCACTCATGTCGGCCCGGAGCGACGAGCGCGGCGGCAGGCTAGGCGGCGTGGGGGAGACGCAGACGGCGAACCGGCCTGTGCGGGCGGACGGGGACCCCGGAGCCTCGAGGAGGCGCAGGTAAGCGGCGGTGACTGTGGGCCCGAGACTCCAGAAACGGCTGAGGCTGCTACCACGGCGGCGACGCTGCCTGACTGCCGGGCGGGCGGCGAGAACAGACCCCACCAGTTGTGTAACAGCCTAAGTTCGCATTTGGGCTCACTGCGCCTGCGCGGTCGCTTTTAAACAACACGTCGACGACGTCAGCGATCGCGGAAAGAGGCCGAGGGTTGCGGCCCGCCCCCTCGCGGTTCGCCTGACGGACCCGGCTTCGCATCGCAAGCCCCGCCTCCGGACCGTGCGCGCGCCGCTGTGATTTGCATAAGGAGCCGACTCCTCCCACGGCGTCCCACCCCAAGCAGCCTCCCCTTCCTCTCCCGACGCCTTTTCTCGGAACCCCGACCCCTCTGCTAGGCAGTGCGCAGGCGCCACCCGGGCACCGCCTCCGGGCCAGGGCTGGCCGCGCAGCCACGTGGTGGGCCTTTAAAGGCCGCGGCGGGACCCAGGCGATCTTGGGCGAGCTGGTGTCCCGCGTTCCCATCTATTTGGAGCAGCGAGTACCTTGGCAGCCGGGACCCCAGAGGTCTCCCCGGCGCCTCCTTTCTTGCTAAGCCGGCCCTGAGGCTGCCTGGTGGGAGGAGTCCCCTCCCCAGCCTTTGTCCAAGCCCTCCAACTTCTGGAGTATTTCACGTCCACTTGTTAAAAATTATTTTAATTTTTCAACCAACCAAGGGTCCGGTTTAGCCCCAGTTTTCCGCCGAGTACATGTAGCCCTGGGTCACCAAGGGTATGATTTCTTTGGTTCATTCTACAAATACTTACTAAGCATCCGCTATGAGCCCAGGAATTGTGCTGAGGGGAGGAGGAATGCAAGAGACCAAAGGGAACTGAACCTGTCTCTATCCGCGGCTGTATCCCTAGCATGCTGGGAGGACGGAGCAAATGGGAATAGAACTACCTTTTATAGAGGATCTATTCTGTGACCAGCTCTGAATTCTGAACAATAGCTCTGTGAGGTCGCCTGTTTTACAAAAGGCAAACTGTCTTAAAGACAAGGCACCAACAACCACCTACCTTGCATCTATAGTTGGATGCCTCTCAAGCTTCTCGGGATGAACTCAACTCTACTTAGCTAGAAAAAGCCCCATCCTGACACCTTCCTTTCCCTCATTTCCCACCAGTCCCGCTGATTACTTCTCTTCACTCCATCTACTTCTCTCTGCCGCCCATAAGCCTTTGAAGTCCGCGTTCTCTTGCTTGGATTAATACAATACGCTGGCCGGGGGTGGTGTCTCACACTTGTAATCTTAGCACTTTGGGAGGCTGAGGCTGGCAGATCACTTGAACCCAAGAGTTCAAGACCAGCCTGGACAACATGGCAAAACCCCGACTCTACAAAATAAAAACACAAAAACTGGCAGGGCGTGGTGGCATGTGCCTGTAGTCCTGGCTACTCGGGAGGCTAAGGTGGGAGGATCACCTGAGCCAGAGGAGGTCGAGGCTGCACTGCACTCCAGCCTGGGCAACAGAGTAAGACGCAGTCTAAAAACAAAAACAAAACAAAACACAAAAAAGCACTGCACTCCAAAACACTACACTCTAACGGATTGCTGCTTCCATTCTTGGCCCTCTCCTAAACTGCATTCCAACAATTACCAAAGTGATCTTTTCAACATGCTAATCGAACCATTACTCCTTTGTGGATATTGCCGCATCTATTACCACTTTCACTATTATTTTTAATATTTTAATTGATCTCCTTTTTATTTACCTTCATCCTGTTATCTGTGAAATAGTATCTATGAAATCATTTGGAAGTAAATACGAAAAATGTTCATCCAGTGGACCATCAGTATCTTTATCACATCTAATGGTAAACATTAGATGTGTTTACCACACCTTGTGAATGCTTCAAGATCAACCTAAATATCACTTTTTCAAAGTGACTTCCAGGCACACTACTGACCCTGCTTCCACTGGCTGACCAAGGGTGCCTTATAGGCCAGGCATGGTGGCTAACGCCTGTAACCACAGCACTTTGGGAGGTCAATGTAGGTGGATCACTGGAGGTCAGGAGTTCAACAACAGCTTGGCCAACATGGTGAAATCCTGTCTCTACTAAAAATACAAATATTAGCAGAATGTAGTGGTGCACACCAGCTATTTGGGAGGCTGAGGCAGGAGAATTGCTTGAACCCGGGAGGCAGAGGTTGCAGTGAGCCGAGACCGCACCACTGTACTCCAGCCTGGGCTACAGAGGGAGTGAATCTCAAAAAATAAATAACAAAAATAAAACAAAGGGTGCCTTGTAGTATCTATCTCCTTTGTAACACTTATGACACTTGTTATTAAGTTACAAATGGAGTAATTGGTTTCCTGTCTATTTCCCCTATAGAAAGCAAGGTCTGTGAGGGGGTGGGGGGGAATCTTGTCCATCTTGCCTACCACTGAATTCCCAGCACCTAGCAACAGACCCTCCTACAGAAGAGGTGCTCAAGAAATGGGCAAATCAAAGCAGGTTACCCTGCTTTGGTTAGGAGCACACATTTGGAAGTCAAATCAACTTAGGTTTGAATTCTGCTCTGCTGTTTGTTACCTGTGTGATCTCAGGCAAGTTGTCTAACTTCTCTGAGTCCCAGTTTCCTCGTCCATTCTGTGGTGATCATTGTGGGTCTTTAATAGACTATCAAAAAATAATTGTTTGAGGGCAGGCACCTAGTAAGTGCTGAGTCTTGGATTCATCCTCAGGTTGGCCTGACTCCAAAGCTATACTCTTTCTCTGAAGCAAGCTGCCAGAGCCAGTTTTGCCTTGCTCTTGGTGTCTCTTCTCATACTCTTCCCATCTCAGGATCAATCCCTGGCCAGAAGATGAGGCATCTGCTTGCTGCAGTGAGTCCAAGATAATTTGAGGACTGCCTTCAGGAAAAATGGTACATCCACACTACTCCACTCTCCCAACCCCCATTTCTCAGGGAGAATCTGCATTTGCTTTTTTTTTTTTTTTTTTTTTTTTTTTGAGACAGAGTCTCACTCTGTCACCCAGGCTGGAGCGCAGTGGCGCCATCTCGGCTCACTGCAACCTCCGCTTCTTGGGTTCAAGCGATTATCCTGTCTTAGCCTCCCAGGTAGCTGGGATTACAGCCATGTGCCACCACACCCAGCTAATTTTTGCAATTTTAGTAGAGACCGGGTTTCACTATGTTGGTCAGGCCGATCTCCAACTCCTGACCTCATAATCTGCCCACCTTGGCCTCTCAAAGTGCTGGGATTACAGGCATGAGCCACCGTACCCAGCCTGCATTTGCTTTCCAGGTCCCTCCAAAAAAGACTAGGTAGGCATGAAAACAGCATAGACTTCACAATGGCAGACCGAGGACGTCCCTGTGCACAGACATGGAAATATCCAGGCGGTCTTGTCACAGGCTGAACTCTGCCAGCATGTGTGCCTGGCAGTGCTCAGAGGTTGACTGACTTACTCTGTCTTACAGAGGCCACTCCTGACTCCTAACACTTCAAACCCATGTCCCCACCATATGGTAATTGAGGAGATTATTGATAGTGCATGGACAAGCATTTTAATTCTAATAGATATGTATTCCAATATGTATAAGAAAAAATGACCATTGTTTTACGGATATAACTGGGATGAGGCTTTTTAAAAAAATGATTGATTTACATAAAAACATATAGGAATAGTGCACAGAGGAGACATATAAGACAAATTCCAGGAAGGTTATAGGCAAATAAATGAGGTTTGGGAAACACTGCTTTAAATCAAGACTGTTCACTCATGGACCATCCCAACCCTTATAAAAATAACTAGCAGGTGAAAACTGGTAGTGTAGGTCTGTCTCCAAAGTATGCATTGGGAACAGTGGACGGTTTATAGATAATCCACTAAAAGAAGAGGTCCACATACAAATACATACATTATTATATTTACAGTTAAACAGGTTTTTTTTCCCAGGCGCCTTCTCAGGGTCTTCCATATGCAAATACTTATGTGACTCTTGAAAAGAGGGACCTGGAGTGCAGCATCTCCAAAATGTAGGTAAACCCAGCCAGGAGCGGTGGCTCACACCTGTAGTGCCAGCACTTTGGGAGGCCGGGGGGGGGGGGGGGGGGGGGGTGGGTCACCTGAGGTCAGGAGTTCGAGACCAACCTGGCCAACATGGTGAAAACCCATCTCTACTAAAATTACAAAAATTAGACCAGGTGCAGTGGCTCACGCCTGTAATCTTAGCACTTTGGGAGGCCAAGGCAGGTAGATCATCTGAGGTCATGAGTTCGAGACCAGCCTGGCCAACATGGTGAAGCCCTGTCTCTACTAAAAATACAAAAATTAGCTGGGCATGGTGGCACACACCTATAATCCCAGCTACTTGGGAGGCTGAGGAAGGAGAATTGCTTGAATCCCAGACGCAGAGGTTACAGTGAGCCGAGATGGTGCCACTACACTCCGGCCTGGGTGACAGAAGGAGACTCCATCTCAGAAAAAAAAAAAAGTAGATAAATCCAAAAACACTTTTTTCCGGACTACTTCTTGAGACTTGGACTTTTTGGGGGTGGTAGAGAGGGTGCACCATTCCTGGAGGTACTGCAATCCAGGTCAATGTGTAGAGTGGACAGACCAAGCTCCTATTCCATCTCCTTGCTCCAAAAATCTATTTATTATATTATCCTCAGATAGAAAATGTATCAGATATTAAACTGGTAAGAACAGATGCTGCACATGATCTTAGCCAGAAGGCCAAGAAGCAATGAGACTTGAACTTTTTGAAATGACTGAACCTCGAGACTCTTGATCTAGGTGGTCACCCAAGATTTAATTCTTATTCATTTGATTCTGACTCTCTTAGGTTAGTTATCAACCTGGCCCAACTCTTGTCTCCCAGAACGGAACACCTCTAGGGTTGTCTAAGCAACTCCTGCTTTTCAGGAACCCATCCATCTGCACAGTTTCCCTGGACTGCAAGATTATGGAGGAACAAGATACACAAATACACAGATGTGCTGCTACAGTTACTTGGACCAGGATGGGCACTCGATCCAAGCTGAGCCACTCAGGTTAACTTCCTTAAGGCTCTAGAATTCAGAAGAGGAGAATGGTTCCATCTATCTTCTTGTGGATAGATCTGTAGTATGTAGATTAGGGAGCTGCTCCTGGCCCTACTTGCTGTCAGAAGGGCCAGAGAAACCTGGAGATGGGGGAGGAAATAGGAGGAAGTGGGTGGAGGAAGAGATAAGAGATAGAAGTCCCTGCCGGGGCTTTGGCTCACACCTGTAATCCTAACACTTTGGGAGCCTGAAGCGGCTGGATCATTTGAGCCTAGGAGTTTGAGGCCAGCCTGCGTAACATAACAAAATCCTGTCTCTACGAACAGAAATTAGCTGGGCATAGTGGTGTGTGCCTGTAATCTCAGCTACTAGGGAGGCTGAGGTGAGGATCACCTGAGAGGCTGAGGCAGCAGTGAGCCAAGATGGCGCCACTGCACTCCAGCCTGGGTGACAGAGTGTCACCTTGTCTCAAAAAAGAGAGAGAGAGAACCCTGATGAATGAAGTTCAGTACCCTGGTTCCTACTTTCTCCTGAAGCCTGGTTGCATGGTTCCTGTTCTAGCACCTTTAAATTGATTCCCCCTTTTGCTTAATTGCACTCTGATGGGTTGGTCCTAATCTCCACCTGATTCCTGGGCACTCACAAGGCCTCTGTTATCCTTTTGGCATCCCCTCTGGGGCTGGCATGCTGTGGAACAGGATGCCCCTCCTGACATTTTGACCCTTGGATGCTGGCACATTCTTGACTTTGCCAATTCTTTGACAACCATGTCTTCTAGCACCTCTCCCCGCCAATGCCTAAGAATCTGTTGCCCTTTCAAGATTCCGATTCCCTTGGAAAAGAACCTGCTGGGTGCTCAAGAAAGGAGATTCAGGCTGGCAATCTCAGGAACAACCAGAAGAGCCCTTTGCCTCCTAGAATGAAACAGCTCAGCAACAGTTGAGATGTGTGGAATAAAAAGGTCAGAATCAGGCCGGGCGCGGTGGCTCATGCCTGTAATCCCAGCACTTTGGGAGGCCAAGGCAGGCAGATCACCTGAGGTTGGGAGTTCGAGACCAGCCTGGTCAACATGGAGAAACCCCCTCTCTACTAAAAACACAAAATTAGCCAGGCGTGGTGCTGCATGCCTGTAATCCAAGCTTCTAGGGAGGCTGAGGCAGGAGAATTGCTTGAACCTGGGAGGTGGAGGTTGCGGTGAGCCAAGATTGCACCATTGTACTCCAGCCTGGGCAACGAAAGGGAAACTCCCTCTCAAAAAAAAAAAAAAAAAAAAAAAAAAAAAAAAAAAAAAAAAAAAAAAAAAACGGTTAGAATCAATAAGAAAGCTGGCAACTCTTGAATTGTGAAATGAGAGGCAGTCAAGCAACAAAGATGTAGGATCCTGGCCATGTGGCTTGGGGCAAGAAAAGTAGTCCACTTGTATCTCCATTGTTTTCCTGCCAGAAGACATCCTTTCTGTGATGAGGACATTTATTCATTCAACCAGCATTCCCTGAGGAATGAAGGCAAATAGGTACTATTTACCTATTTGAGGCTGGTAGGTCCTATACTAAGCCCTAGAGATATAGCTATTTATAAGATCTAATCGTCATGTTGGAGGAGTACCTAGTCTGATAATGAGACAGACGTATTCCCCAACTGTAATGCTAAGGTATAAGGAATGATAGGGAAGAGGGGGCCAGCTACCAGTTGCTATGGGAACTCTTGAGTAAAGGAGCACATCCAACTCACCAGTGGTGGTGGGGGCAATATTAGGAAAGGTTTCTAGTTGGACGCTATTCTTGAAAGATGAGGGGGTGCTAGCCCGTGGAAGAGAAGAAAAGATATTGCAAGAAGAGAGGCAATATATGCACAGTCATAGCTTTGGTCAGGATGGAGCAGAGGGTAAAAGTGAAGATACACCGAATGTAGACTGGGCAGGTGGGAGAGGCCCTCCTAGTGCCGGTGGAGATACTGCAAGGTGAACTATGACAGGGTTTTAAACAGGTACGAGAACAATCACAGGCAGCAGAAGGGGAAAAGTTTGGTGGAATTGACACTGGAAATAAGCAGATTAGCTAGGAGGTCCAGGGAGAGCATTGTGTTTCAGAAGCAACCTTAACCATGGAAGATCATTTGCAATACCTGAAGATGCAAACTGTGACGGGGACAGAAAGATTTGGCCTGTGTCAAGGGTATAGCCCAAATAGAAGTTGTGAAGCAGCTCTCTCTGAATCCCCCTATCTCAGTGTGTGCTCCTGGGATGACCTGTGGCTGCCTGAGTCCAGCTGCTTCCAACTAGAGAACCAGCAGGCAGTGGGAGGCATAGAGGCAGGCTCCAGGAAATACTGGAAGATTCTAAGAGTGAGAGAAGCTCCTAGATGCCTCAGCATTACTTCCAAGAAAATGGAACAGAAGTAGCTGCCTCACTCAGTAACCAGTAGGTGATCCTTTAGCCAAAGTTGGGTTTTGAAAAGGCCTACTTCCCCGTCCTCCCTCCCCACAAGCCCTCCAAGTCCTCAATCCCCTCCCCTCCACCTCCCTAGAGCCTAGTTCACTCGAGCATCTTCTCTCCCTCCCGCATGGCAACTTCTCCTTCTCCCAGTTTTCCTCCTTGACCCTGTCAAAATTCATGTCTCACATTAATTGGTTGCTTACCACATCTCTGCCCTGTGCTGAGTGCTTCACATACATTTTTATTTAATCATTGCAATAACCATATGAAACAGGGGCTACTTGTTCCTTCATTTTACAGACAAGGAAACTGAGGCTTAGGAAAGTTAAGTAAGTTAACTTGCCCAAAGTTACACAGCTATTGAATGGTGGGGCTATGATTTGAACTCAAGCAGTGTGTATATGGAGCCCAGTCTTAGAACCCCTAACCTGCTTCCCAAGTTGTCCTTAGGTCACTGTTGCCCTCACCTGTGTTTGAAACATTCGGAAAGGACAATCTACACGTGCTGCCTTTTCTGCTTTACTTTTCATTCCTTAAACACTGTCAGTCTGGCTTCCATTCTAATCAGGGACTCCCTAGTTTCCAAATAGAGTAGCCTATTCTTCTCCACTTTCCTGCAGCCCTCAATGACAAGGATGAGCACATTCTTTGAGGTCCTTTGCATTTGGATCCAATGACCATTAATTCTCCTGGCTTTTTTCCTACCTCTCCAAATACCATTTATTTCTCCCTCTCTTCTTTCAGCACAATTTAAGGGATCCCCAAGATTATATCATCAACCTTGTCTTCTCTCTATATGCCCCCCTCTTGGTAGCCTTATTATTATTTTTTTTTTTTGAGATGGAGTCTCGCTCTGTCACCCAGGCTGGAGTGCAGTGGTATGATCTCAGCTCATTGCAACCTCACCTCCCAGGTTCAAGCAATTCTCCTGCCTCAGCCTCCCAAGTAGCTGGGATTACAGGTGCCCACCACCACACTTGGATAATTTTTGTATTTTTAGTAGAGACAAGATTTTACCATGTTAGCCATTCTGGTCTTGAACTCGTGACCTCAAATGATCCTCCCACCTTGGCTTCCCAAAGGGCTGGGATTACAGGCATGAGCCACCACACCCAGCCAGGTAGCTTCTTAAATGAATGTCTCTAGCCTTGACTTCTTTTTAGAGCCATAGAAATATTTACCCATAAGCCTATTGCATGTGTCCCCTTGATGACCCCCACAGCCCTTTGGTCCTGGATTCAGCTCTTCTCCTGAAACTGCCCTTCCCTTCTATGGTCCCCGCTTAGCAAATAGCTCTATTCCTCCCGGTCACTCTGGCTCAAAACCTTGAAGCCTCTTGAGTTAACCCTTGATCCTGTCCTCCACATGCCATTGGTGGCTACTACCTGTATGGAATCTGCCCAAGACCTTCTTTTGTAATTGTCCCTCCTTCGCCAGGTTCTCATTGCATCCTGACCCTTCTTTGGCTTCCCTGCATCACTGTCACACACATACACAGACACACACACACACACACACACACACACACACACACATCAACTATGAGCTATGAGCCAGGTACTATGCTAGTACTAGGAATTCAGTCGTGAACTAGAAAGACAAAAGGCCCCTGCTCTCAAGGAGCTCAGGTCTGGTGGGTGAGACAGAGGAGGGAACAAGTAATTGTCACTTACTGTGATGAGTGCCTTGAGGATAAAGTACAGTGTGTTTGCAGTAGGAACCCTTTAGAAGAACTGCCATCCAGAATTAGAGTTAGGCACGGATTTCCAGTGGAAATGGCATTTAAATTTAGGTCTCGAAATGGAAACAGAAGTCAGCCAGGTAAAGGTTGGGGAGAATAAAGAAGGCGTGTGAGGGAGACAAGCACTCAAGGCCAAGAGAACAGACGGGCAAAAATTTGGAAACTGGAAAGCGCAGGGCTTATGTGGTGAATGCCTGGTAATTCAGTATGGCCAAGGGGTAGAGGGTAAAGAGGAATGTTGAAATATGAGGCTGGAGGGGTAAGCAAGACCCAATTCATGGAGGGTCTCTAAGGCATTTGCAGTTTATCTTCGTAGCACTGGGGAGTCACTGTGAGCTGCTATGAGTGATGGGGGAACATAATCAATATGTGTTTTAGAAAATATTACCTACAGGCTGGGTGTGGTGGCTCATGCCTGTAATCCTAGCACCTTGGGAGGCCAAGGTGGGCAGACTGCCTGAGCTCAGGAGTTTGAGACCAGCCTGGGCAACATGGCGAAATCCCGTCTCTACTAAAAAAATACACACACACACACACACACACACACACTAGCTGGATGTGGTGGCACACACCTATAATCCCAGCTACTGGGGAGGAAGGCACAGGAATTGCTTAAACCTGGGAGGCAGAGGTTGCAGTGAGCTGATATTGCGCCATTGCACTCCAGCTTGGGTGACAGAGCAAGACTCTGCTAAAAAAAAAAAAAAAAAAAGAAAGCAAATGGATTTAAAGTATTCAAGACTTGAGGCTTGGCTAGGCATGGTGGCTCACACCTGTAATCTCAATGCTTTGGGAGACCAAGGCAGAAGGATTGCTTGAGCCCAGGAGTTCAAGACCAGCCTAGGCAAGATAGCAAGACCTCATCTCTCCCCCTAAAAATGTTTTTCAAATTAGTCAGGCATGGTGGTATGCACCTGTAGTCCTAGCTAGGCAGGAGACTGAAGTGCAGGGATTACTTGAGCCCAGGAGTTTGAGGCTATAGTGAGCTGTAATCATGCCACTTGGCACTCTACAGAGTGACAGAGTGAGACGGTGTCTGTAAAACAGAACAAAACACCACACAGAGCTTGTTAGAATACAGTTAAAAGGTTATTTCATCATTGAGGCAAAAATGATGATAATGGCCCTGATCAGCAAAAAAGCCATGAGGATGCAGAGAAGTGTATGTGTTTGGGTGGATATTCATGGCATAGGGTTGATGTATTAGTGATTGATTATATATATACCAGGGAAAGGGAGGAGGGGAGTTAAGGATGAGGATGGCAGTGCATTCACAAAGACAGGGAACACTTGGGATCTGTTTTAAGGAAAGATGATGAGTTCACTCTGTACATGTTGAGTTTGAAGTGTCTGTGGGTTAGCTAAGTCCAGATGTCTAGTAGGCAGCTGAATACATGGGTTTGGAGCTCAGGAGAGGGACTGCAGGTTGTTAGTATCAAGGTAGTACCTGGAGTTAATGACACCAGATGACATCATTTGGGAGGGCCTGGAAGGACAGCTTTATTTTAGGAATGGGCCTGAGTTAGGAATGAAATAGAAGGTGAGGAAGTGGAGATAGCAAGTTTGAACAAGTCATTCAAGAGATTTAGCTACAAACAGTAGGAAGAACATAATGCAGCAACTAAAGTAGCCTGGCATTAAGAGAGGGGTTTTGTTTCTTTGTTTATGATGGACATGACACACTCATGTCTAATAGGAGGGTCTGCTGATTTCCAGTTCTGGGCCTTTTGGCTCATCCCAGCAACCTTGACAAAGTACTAGCAGAGTTGATATGCCAGGAACTCTGGGTCAGATAAAGAGGGAGGTCCATTCAGAGGAGACACCCCTCTTTGCCCCTAAGAGGTGACAAGCTGCTTCCAACCTCACCTCCAAGATTCTGGGACCTTTCCCACAGGAACTCACTTGAGGATTGACTCACAGAACTAGTTTTTCAGGATGGCTCATGCAGGCCCCTGAGGATATTCTCCGCCCAAAGGGCAGAGTCCAGGCCTACAGGGTCTGTCCCTACCTTTCCAGGATCAGCTATGGGTGCCTCGAAAGGGGCCTGGCAGAACAGACACCAGCTCTGGTGGTGGAACTAGAGAAGGACACTCAGAGCCCAGGAAGATGGAAGTTCCTCGTCAGATTCTGCAATGCAGTCAAGTTCCACTGCCATTCCCTGATGCCTATTTGGTGCCAGGCCTGGCTAGTAGTTCTGTGATGAACTCAATAGGGCTTCCACTTGGAGGTAGAGAAAATAGATAATTACAATACAGAGTTCTGGGACCTTGTGAGAGAGCCCTCAAGGCTGGAAAGACAGGAAGACTCAAAGGGTTTGATGGGAGAAAGATAATGCTAAAAACTCTAAATTCTCCCACTGACCCAGAACTTAGCTTTCCTTCTGTTTTTGGAAAACATAACCTAATGATTTTAACAAGCTATTTAAAACTATTTTTTTTGTTGTTGTTGTTGTTCTGTGGACTTTTCCCTTCGTGTGAGCATTTGGGTTCAAAGGGGGAGACAGAACTTAGGGAACATATTTGCACAAGCCCTTACAGAATGTTCAAACCTAGCCTTGGAACCCTCAAATTAAAAGCAAGTGAGGCCCCCATTGCTGGATGTTGGAGAGCCCCTGGGCTCAATCCTCAGACCTCTTTTCTTTGTCCTCTTGATTCACTATCTTATTCACTCCTGTGGCTTTAAATACCAACTATATACTGAGAAGTTCTAAGTTCATACCCATAATCAGGGCCTTGCCCCCAGGTGTCAAACTTACGTATCCAGCTGCCTACCCAGTATTCCTATTTGGACTTCCAACAGGCTTCTTAAACACAATGTGTGCCAAATCAACCCTCCATCTTTCCTCTCAAACCTGTTCCTCCTTTGGTCTTCCCCAATCATAGTTAATGAGTTAATGGCTCAGGTCATCCTTGACTCTTTTTTTTTTTTTTTTTTTTTTAGACAGAGTCTAGCTCTGTTGCCCAGACTGGAGTGCAGTGGCAACATCTCGGCTCACTGCAACCTCCGCCTCCCAGGTTCAAGCAATTCTTCTGTCTCAGCCTCCTGAGTAGCTGAGACTACAGTTGCACACCACCATGCCTGGCTAATTTTTGTATTTTTAGTAGAGACAGGGTTTCACCATATTGGTCAGGCTGGTCTGGAACTCCTGACCTCTTGATCTGCCCGCCTCGGCCTCCCAAAGTGCTGGGATTACAGGTGTGAGCCACCACACCCCACCTCCTTGACTCCGTTTTGCCTGCCTATTCCCCTTTATCCAATTTGTCAACAAATCCTGTTGACTTCACCTTCAAATATCCTGATGTTAACCATTTCTCACCATGCCCTTTGCTTTCACTTTAGCCCAAATTGCCATCATCTCCACCTGGTTTAATGCAGGTGTCTCCTAACTGGTGTCCCCCGCTCTATGTTTGTCATCCCATGGTATATAGTCAGAACAAGTGATCCTTTAAAACAGAGTGGTCCTATTTAAGACTTGAGGTCCTGGCCAGGCATGGTGGCTCATGACTGTAATCTCAGCATGTTCAGAGGCCAAGGTAGGAGGATGACTTAGAGCCAGGAGTTCAAGATCATCCTGGCCAACAGTGAGATACTATTTCAACAAACATTTTTTAAAATTTAGCTGGGCATGGTGGCACATGCTTCTAGTTCCAGCTATTCAGGAGGCTGAGGCAGAAGGGTCTCAAGCCCAGTAGTTTGAGGCTGCAGTGAGCTATGATCATATCACTGCACTCCAGCCTGGGCGACAGAGGAGACCTTGTCTGTTAAAAAAAAAAAGAAAGAAAGAGAGAAAGAAAAAAAAAAAAAAGAAAAAGGGCTGGTGCAGTGACTCACACCTGTAATCCCAGCACTTTGGGAGGCTGAGGTGGGCGGGTCACCTGAGGTCAGGACTTCGAGACCAGCCTGGCCAACATGGTGAAATCCCATCTCTACTAAATACACAAAAAATTTAGCCAGGTGTGGTGGCAGGCGCCTGTAGTCCCAGCTATTTGGGAGGCTGAGGCAGGGTGAATTGCTTAAACCTAGGAGGCCGAGGCTGCAGTAAGCCGAGACTGTGCCACTGCACTGCAGCCTGGGCCACAGAGTGAGACTCCATCTCAAGAAAAGGGAAGGAAGGAAGGGAGGGAGGGAGGGAGGGAGGGAGGGAGGGAGGGAAGGGTCAGATGTGGTGGCTTATGACTGTAATCCCAGCACTTTGGGAGGCTGAGACAGGTGGATTACCTGAGGCCAGGAGTTCGAGACCAGCCTGACCAACATGGTGAAACCCCGTCTCAACTGAAAATACAAAATTAGTCAGGCGTGGTGGCACACGTCTATAATCTCAGCTACTTGGGAGGCTGAGGGAGGGGAATTGCTTAAACTCAGGAAGCAGAGGTTGCAGTGAGTCAAGATCACACCATTGCACTCCAGCCTGGGCAATAGAGTAAGACTCCATCTCAAAACAAAACAAAACGTAAGATCCTGTCACTCTTCTGTGCAAAACTCTCCAGTGGCTCCCATCTCATTCAGGGTAAAGTTAAAGACTTACAGTGGCTCCAAGACCCTGCCACACCTGCTCCCCTCCAAGGCCTCCCTTGACCTCATCTGCTGGTGCTGTCCACCTTGGTCACCTCTTTCCAGCCACCCTGGGCTCTGTAAGAGCCTATTACACAACACTCATTCTCCAACATTAGCCCTTCGCATTTGTGGATCTTTCTACCTTGAACTTCCTCCCCCAGATAGCTCCATGGCCTAGTGCCTCTCTTCTTTCAGATACTTGCTAAAATCTCTCACTAAGACAGGCCCTGACTACTCTATTTAAAATTACAACCCTCGGCTGGGCGCGGTGGCTCAAGCCTGTAATCCCAGCACTTTGGGAGGCCGAGACGGGCGGATCACGAGGTCAGGAGATCGAGACCATCCTGGCTAACACGGTGAAACCCCGTCTCTACTAAAAAATACAAAAAACTAGCCGGGCGCGGTGGCGGGCGCCTGTAGTCCCAACTACTCGGGAGGCTGAGGCAGGAGAATGGCGTGAACCCGGGAGGCGGAGCTTGCAGTGAGCTGAGATCCGGCCACTGCACTCCAGCCTGGGCGGCAGAGCGAGACTCCGTCTCAAAAAAAAAAAAAAAAAAAAAAAAAAAAAAAAAAAAAAAAAAAATTACAACCCTCTCCCCTCAGCTCTTCCCTCTTTTCATCCCTACTTTGTCTCCAACACACTTGTCACCATTTGGCCTACGTAATATTTTACTTATTGTTTTCCCCCTGTAGGATGCAATCTTGATGAAAGCAGCAATTCTTATCAGTTTATTTATTTATTTATTTATTTATGTATTATTTTTGAGACAACAAGAATATTATTTTGTCACCCAGGCTCTAGTACAGCAGTACAACCATGACCCACTGCAGCCTTGACCTCCCAGACTCTAACAATCTTCCCACTTCAGCCTGCTGAGCAGCTGGGGCTACAGGTGTGCGCCAACATGCTCAGCTAATTGTTTATATTTTGCAGACACAGTGTCTTGCTATGTCGCCCAGATTGGCCTCAAACTCCTGAGCTTAAAGGTGTTCTTCTGCTTTGGTATCCCAAAGTGCTAGGATTACAGGCATGAGCCACGGTGTCCGGCTTTCTCAGTTTATTTAGTGCCACATTTCTACCATCCACAGAAGTGCCTGACACACATAAGGTACTCAATTAACATTTGTTGAAGAAATGAATTAATTATGGGCTGCAACGGGCTCCTAATATGTGTCAAGCAGGGGCCTGGAATGTGCCAGAAAACTCCTTACAGTGAATAACATAATTCCTTTTTTTTTTTTTTTTTTTTGAGACGGAGTTTCACTCTTGTTGCCCAGGCTGGAGTGCAGTAGCACAATCTTGGCTCACTGCAACCTCTGCTTCCTGGGTTCAAGCGATTCTCCTGCCCCAGCCTCCCGAGTAGCTGAGATCACAGGCGCAAGCCAACATGCCCAGCTAATTTTGTTTGTATTTTTAGTAAAGATGGGATTCCTCCATGTTGGCCAGGCTGGTCTGGAACTCCTGACCTCAGGTGATCCACCCTCCTTGGCCTCCCAAAGTGCTGGGATTACAGGTGTAAGCCACCGCACCCAGCCATGATTCCCACTTTGCTGATAAGAAGATAGAGGCTTAAGGCCGGGTATAGTAGCTCACACCTGTAATCCTAGCCCTTTAGGAGGCCAAGGTGGGTGGATCACCTGAGGTCAGGAGTTTGAGACCAGCCTGGCCAACATGGCGACACCTTGTCTCTATTAAAAATACAAAAATTAGCTGGGTGTGGTGGTTCACGCCTGTAATCTCAGCTGCTTGGGAGGCTGAGGCAGGAGAATGACTTGAACCTGGGAGGCGGAGGTTGCTGTGAGCCCAGATCACGCCACTTCACTCCAGCCTAGGCTGAAGAGCAAAACTCTGTCTCAAATAATAATAATAATAATAAATAAATAAAAAGAAGACAGGCTTGGGGAAGCATGAGTGCCCTTTTCCTCTGTTCCTATAGCAACCTGTGCATGGCCCCAGTCTCAGCACCTATCATACTGCACTGTCATTATCCATTTCCTCAACTAGATGTAAGATTTTGAAGTTCAGGGACTATCCTATCTCTTATTTATTGTTGCATCTCCAACACCTGGCAGAAAGGTGGGCACATAGTAGGTGCTTAAGAAATATTTCTTGCATGAATACATGAATGAAATGGGCAAGTCAGGGTACAAACTCACAACTTTCAAAAAGAAAAGTCTCTGCCCACCCCACCCCCATCTGCCCTAGAGTGTTCCTGAGACAGCCACAGAGCCAACAGTTAAGTCCCTCCCCCTGGCAGAGTGCCTTCTTGCAAATCCTCACCCACAGAGTCAGAAGTATTTTAGATGGGGAGAAGTATACACTGGCTGACAGTTTTTTCCCATCACACCAGGCAAACGGAAATCATTTCTCCAGTCAATCCCTGCCAGTCCTCTAGAGTCAAGGTCTCTCTTATTCCTTGCCTCCTGATCTGCAGTCTGCCTCCCTAGTTTCCCCAATCCTCAGCTGCTGAGTCAGGCTCCCTGCCCATCCATCCACTCACCCAGCCTTCAGCCAACAGCCTCTGTGAGCCTGCTCTGGGCCGTGTGAAAGCTGAACTAACCCCCATTCCGTTCCCACTGTGAGCTGGCTGGGTTCTTTACGTCTTCATTCCAACAAACTCTCTTTTGCCTCTTCCCTTTATACTCTCTGCGACCCCTGATCCCAAGTCTTAGGTCCGTGGAGATGGCTCATTCCAACCATGGACGACTGTGGGCCTCTTGTCTCATCTGCTTCTTTTTCTTGGCTCTTAATTTCTCTAGATCAGTAATTTTTAAACTAGTGTGTGTGTGTGTGTGTGTGTGTGTGTGTGTGTGTGTGAGATGGACTCCTTTGGGAAGTTGATGTGGGCTATCATATCTCTTCCTCTAATATATTAATATCTTTGCACTTAAACACAGCATTTTGCACAGAAGTTCCAGTGCACCTAGATCAAGATCTCTCCTCGCCTTCTCCCCTCCCCTCTAGATTTCTGGTTGTTTTTGGTTCCCAAATCAGTCCACCTGGTCTCCTTTCAGAAGCGGAAGCTTCTTCCTATGATATTATCAATACTGTTATTATTAACAGCAACAGCAAGATTTGTACATTTTTCATGCATCGACTGATTTCAACCTCTCAATGGTTGGTGCGCGATGGATGGTGTGTTGCCTATTATTAACCGCTGTGTTTTTTTTTAACCTTTCCCATCTCCACCACCCGAAACCTACCCTCCCCACCCCTACCCTCACCCTATGGTGTATTGCCTATTATTCTTAACTTCTGTTTTCTTTGACCTCCCCCATTTCTACCATCTAAAAACTCTCTTCCTCAACACCACCCCCAATTCTCTGAAGCTCCCTCTTTCTCCCCCATCCACTCTTCAACTGACCACAGGTGGCTTCTTTGTAGTTGCTTGAGCATATGTGAGCCATGAAAGGGTTTCGTTTCCCCTTCTGTTCTCAGCCCAGCTGTGCCAGCCTCTGTGATCCTTGTGAGCTTTAAATGAGACACTCCAGACCCTTCTTACACAGGCCACGGCATTTCTGGAACTGCCACACCTAAAATCCAGGTATGAGGAAGGAAGGAGACACCTACTTGAACACCTACATTGTACCAGGCCCCGTGGTTGGCATAGAGACACTGAGCCCAACCTTTAAAGGCCTCAGCTTCCAGGTCCTTCCAGTCATCTTACTGAGGGGCACCTGGAGGCTCTGAGATGATTGGTCTGATTCCATCTGCTGTCTGTCTGTCTGAGGGTGGTTAAGGGCCTCTCGATAGCATGGCTACCCTTTTTTTTTTTTTTTTTTTTTTTTTTTTTTTTTTTTTTTTTTTTTTTTTTTTTTTTGAGACGGAGTCTAGCTTTGTTGCCAGGCTGGAGTGTAGTGGCGCGATCTCGTCTCACTGCAACCTCTGCCCCTCTGGTTCAAGTGATTCTCCTGCCTCAGCCTCCCTAGTAGCTGGGACTACAGGCATGCGCCACCATGCCCAGCTAATTTTTGTATTTTTAGTAGAGACAGGGTTTCACCGTGTTGGCCAAGATGGTCTCAATCTCTTGACTTTGTGATCTGCCCGACTCAGCCTCCCAAAGTGCTGGGATTACAGGCGTGAGCCACTGCACCCGGCCCTAAAACTTTTTATCAAAGGGTAATATAGGCCAGATGCAGTGGCTTATGCCTGTAATCCAACACTTTGGGAGGCTGAGGCAGGCAGATATGGGAGTTTGGGACCAGCCTAACCAACATAGTGAGACCCTATCTCTAATAAAAATACAAAAGAGTTAGCCAGGTGTGGTAGCACATGCCTGTAATCCTAGCTACTAGAGTGGGTGAGGCAGGAGAATCACTGAAGCTGGGAGGCGGAGGTTGCAATGAGCTGAGATAGTGGCCACTGCACTCCAACCTGGGCAACAGAGTGAGACTGTCTCAAAAAAAAGAAAAAAAAAGAAAAAATCATCTGAACTGAACCAAGAGTCTGTAGCCTCAAAGGGTATTTGACTGTAAACCAATCCTCCACTGAAGCCTTCAGAATCCCAAAGTGTGCTCTTAATAAATGGTCCAGAGCATGTCTGATCAGTTCCTCTGATGCTCAAGTTCTCTGCCCATTGTTGCCTTTTTTCCTTCTTTTTTTAAGTTCTGGAAAAAAAAATTAGAGACTCTGGGTCAGAGCCCCCTACCCGACAGAGAACTCTAACCTTGATCACTCCTTGATTATGAGTGACAGAGAAATCATCATCTCACAAGGCCACATATTGCATTTTTTAGACAGATCTGGCAACTTAGATTTAAACTTTTTAAAACACACGTGTGTGTGCACACACACAATTAAAAAATCCTTGTTTGGGCTGAAATATACTGCAATTTTTGTTCACTAATTCTAGTCCTGCCCTATGTGGCCTCCCATAATTAGTTTAGTCAATTCAGTAATCAAGTCTCAGGTGCTGAGGCACTTAAGGCAGACTTCCTGAATGCCACATTCTTCCTGTGGGGATCCTGGGATCTACTGAATCAGGGATGTGACATTTGCCAAAGAGCATTCCACTGGACACTAATCCCCTGAAAGGCCTTATGAAAACAGAACCCTGAGCTCAGATAAGTTGGGGAAATGCTATATTGCTCTTCTGGTCTTTATCACATCTCATTCTCCAGAAATCTTTATGAAAACAGAGCTCTGAGCTCAAGTAAGCTGGGGAGATGTTACATGTTCTCTGGCCTGTATCACATCTCACACTAGCACAGAGAAGACTCTTGAGGTCCTAAAGCATTGAAAACCCTGTTTCACTCTGTCAGTGTTTTTAAGGCCAGTCTGACTTAGAATCCTTTTTTCCAAAGAGGAGAATTTCTATGAATTTTTCTCAGAATGAATGTCCTCCAGTACAGGACGTAGGCCATTAGCCGTAAGCATCCTCTAAAACTGCACTGTCTAATCTAATAGCCGCTAGCACCCAGGACTACTGAGCACTTGAAATGTGGCTGGTTCAAACTCAGATGTGCTGTGAGTGTGAAAAATACACTGGATTTCAGATTCTTAGGACAAAAGTAAAATGAAATATGAATACTTTTTATTTTGATATATGTTGAAATATTGGGTTAAAATTTGTTATTAAAATTAATTTCATCTGTTTACTGTTACTTTTAAAAATGTGGCTACTAGAGGGCAGGCACAGTGGCTCACACCTGTAATCTCAGCATTTTGGGAGGCTGAGGCCGGTGGATCACCTGAGCTCAGGCATTTGAAACCAGCCTGGGCAACATGATGAAATGCTATTTATACCAAAAATACAAAAAATTAGTCGGGTGTGGTGATGTGCACCTGTGGTCCCGGCTACTCGGAAGCTGAGGTGGGAGAATCACTTGAGCCTGGGAGACAGAGGCTACTAGAAAATTTATTTAATTAATTAATTAATTGATTTTTTTTTTTTTTTTTTTTAAGACACAGGGTCTCAGCCTGTCACCCAGGCTGGAGTGCAATGGCATGGTCATGGCTCATGGCAGTCTCGACCTCCTAGGCTTGAGCAATCTTCCCACCTCAGCCTCCTGAGTAGCTGGGACTACAAATGCAAGCCACCATGCCTGGCTAATATTTGCATTTTTGCAAAGACAGGATTTTACCATGATCACTTGAGCCAGGGGTTCGAGTGAGCTCAAGTGATCCACCCATCTCGGACTCCCAAAGTGCTGGGATTACAGGCATGAGCCACCGCACCCAACCCAAAAATTTATAATTACGCATGTGGCATGCATTGTATTTTCATTGGAGAGTGCTGCCCCAGTGTTCTGTGCTGCTGGGGAAGGCTGTTTTGGGCTGTATAGGGGAATGTGAGAGGGAGGGTTTGGGTAACCCAGTGTAGGAAGTATAAGGGAACTGTGGGATTCACTGGAAGGGCAGCTCAGGAAGCCTAAGAGCAGGGTGGTCAGGAAGTGGTGACTAAGCCGAGACCTGAAAGATGAGAAGGAGTTAGCTGGGGGAAGGCAGAGAGAACAGCATGGGTCAAATCCTTGAAGTGAAAGAGGAACTGTATGTATTCCAGGACGTCCAAGGCTTCAGGGGCAGAGTGTAGACAGTGACCCAACCTGACCCCAGAGAGGGCAGCAAAGGCCAAGACTTTTAGGGCCAGGCAAGCCTCTGTAACGGGTTTATCCTGAGGGCACTCTGAAGCCACGGAAGAGTTTTCAGCTGGTTGAGACTAGACAGATTTGCATTTTAGAAAGATTGCCCCTGACACTTTAAGCGGGGTATGGATGGATAGAGGGATAAACTGGAGGCAAAGGAGCTTTTACAGAAACTGTTGAAGTCATCTAAGAGGGAGATGATGAAAGTCTGGACTATGCTACATGCCTTTGAAGTGAAGAAAGCCTATGTCTAGGAAATAGACTCGGAGTGGGGACCACTGATCCCAGGCTATTTGGAAATGAAAATACGGGAGAGGGTGGAGTCAACATTAATATCTGGGGTTCTGAGTAGTAAGGCTATGATGGGAGACCAGAAATCTATGGGAGGGGAAGAGGATGAGTTCAAGGTGACTTTGAGAAGCATGTGGGGTTACAAGTGGTGACATCTGAGACAAAGTAGATAGCCAGGTTTAGAGGTTGGAAGACAGTTATGGGCTGGAGATAGAGTTGGGCAGGAAATGTCTCACCTATGAGCCTTAGGTTCCTTATCTGCAAGATGGGGATGTAATGTACTTCCCAGAGTTAGTGTGATGATTAGACTATGTAACATTGATGGCAGCAGTGGCCTGTCTAGAGTGGTCACTGCCATGATGCAGTCTGCAGTGGGGGAGGCACTCCACAGAGCCAGCAGGAGTCGGGAACAGGCAGGAGCCCTGCCATCTTCTGAGTTGACAGGGAGGGAGCTTCATGCTCCATGGGTGCAGCTGCAGCTGCCCAAACCAGGGGTGCAGACCCAGGCATCTCTGCACTCTTGGGGGCCCAGGAAGGCCCCCCTGCCCCTGCAGGCTCAGAAATGCCTGCTTCCACTGCCTGGCTTCTCCCTGCTCCCAGCGCCTGCTTCAATCTCAGAGCAAAGTTGAGGCTGATCCCAGGTGCTGTTGCAACCCAGCTGGGTGTGTGCATGCTTGGGGCAGCACTGACACACCAGCCCCCTGACACCTTGGCCCACTTCAGACTTTGGGCACCAACTAACATGGGAGGGAGGCCAAGGAAGGGCTGAGGGCAGCTCAGCACTGGCCTGCAGGTGCCCCTCTGCCTGAACAACCTGGGTGCCATGAACAGTGGCAGGAGGCAGATAGGCTCTGGGCAAAAAGGGGTGGGTCCCTGGTGAAGCCCCATCTTCAATCCTGGGAAGGCCTGAAGCCTGGAGGCCAGGCTGCCAGTCCTGCAGATTGGAGTAGGAACTTATGGTGCCTTTTCTGGGCCTGCCTATGGCCACCCATGGACCAATCAGCAGGCACTTCCTCCCCTCTGAAGCCCATAAGAACCCTGGACTCATCCAGACTCAGAGAGATGTCAGGACAACCAGCTGCAGAAAGGAACTATCCCTCCAGAGTCTCCTTTCTGCTGGGAGCTGAGCAGACATCAAGATGACCAGCTGTGGAGAGGAGCTACCCACTCCAGGGTCTTGTAGCTCCTCTCTGCTGAGAGCTTAACATTAAAGCTGAACATTAGTGGGACACCCTGGCAGCAGAGAGGAGCTACCCACTGTGAGTCTCCTCTGAGCTGCTCTATTGCTCAATACGGCTCTTCAGCTTGCTCACCCTCCACTTGTCTGCATACCTCATTCTTCCCCGGAATGGGACAAGAACTCAGGACCTCCTGAATGGTGGGGCTGAAAGAGCTGTAATGCAAACAGGGCTGAAACACACCTCTCACTCACCACATTGTGGGTAACAAGAAGGGGAGAAGACTGAGGCCCTTTGGGGACCCCAGACCTAGGCGCTCCCTGAGCCAGGGCTATGACACCCTCTTTGGGGGTCTGTGGTTCCTGACATCTCCAAGCCCCCAGGAACCACTGCATTCCCCAGAGGCAGCAGTGGAAACTGCTTGCAGGATGCCTGGTCCAACTGCAGCCTCGTAGGGAGCCAGCACTCATGCTGGCACCTGGAGCTGCCCACTCCACCAGTCATTGTTCCTGGCTGTGCACAGTGGCTGGACCCCACGCTTGCTTGCTCACACACGCCTTCGCTGCTCCACTCGCCCTTGGCAGGCATGGGATCCAGGCCATTAGCACGAGCTGAGCACAGCCTGCCAGGCCAAGTGGGCGCAGTGGGCCTGAGCAAAACTCTGGCAAAGGCACCACTGGCCACAGAGGTTTCCGGCTGGTGAAATGACAGCCCGAGGATCCCGTAACAACATGTTGGATGTGCCTGGCATTGCACAGACGCACAGTAGGTGTGTGGGAAGCATTGGTTCTTTATTTCAGAGGGTCTATCATCCTCATTTCCTGCATGGCCAAACCCACCAAGATTTTTGCAGCTACTGCTTCCTTCTCTAGTACTCATGGGACCCACATCTGTGCTTACAAAGTCCCCATTGTAGAGATGGGGAGATGTTTCTGGAAGCAATAGTGGGAAAGGGTGAGTGAAGGCAGCTCCCCCTGCCTGGGTAGTCCTAGAATAGGAAGGGGGTGAGCAGTCAATACATGCAGTGGAGAAGACTCTGACCTGGGAGGAAGGAAGACAAGCTACTTGCCCCAACCCTGCCACCAGCACAATCAATAAACCTTGCTCTGTGCTAAGCCTCAGTTTCTCCACTTCTTCAAGGAAGGGTCTTCCAGCTGAGCCCTTCCCTGTTTCTGTCCCTATCTCCTTCTCTCTTCCAGAAAGTCTCTTGCTTTCTCTTGACTCACAGAAGACATCACTTCCTTGAAGACTTGGCTCACTATAAGCCTCCTGGCAGCTCCTTCCTGGGGCACTGGGCCAAACTCCTGACAAGATTAAGAAGAGGTTTTGGATCTGGGCCAGACTAGGAAAACAGGAAAGATGATGAACAAAACTTCCCTCCTTCTGAGGGTTGTTTATTCCAGTGTTCCTTCAGTCGAGTTTTCTGGGTACACAGCAGCCTCTGGCCCAGCACTTAGTGCACCCTTGGTCTATCACACAGACTTGCTCCAGTGTCCACTTGTCCAACTGCCCCAAACTCCTGGAAACCAGAAAGAATGCAGATGTGTCTCAACTGAGTGCCTACCGTATTTCCATAGGAGGAACTGTCTTCGCATGAAAGCCCCTCTGCAGCTCCTTAAGGTAAGCAGTGTTCTTTCCATTTTGCAGCCATGAAAACTGAGGCTCAGGGAGGCTCCCCAAGGTCACCCAGCATGTTGGTGTTGGATCCAGAAATCGAGGGGGTTGGAAGGGAGGACATCTTATCAGTTAAAACAATATTCTTTGGAGGCTGATGAACTTTTCTGAGTTTGAATTTTGACTCTGCCACTTACTGCCTATGGAATCTGGACAAGTTCCTAGTGGGAAGCAGTTTTGGGTCACAGTGGGGATCACAGACTCTGGAATCAAATGTCAGTTCCACCATCTGCTAGTTATGTGACCTTGGGCAAGTTCCTTTGCCTCTCTGCACTTCAGTTTCCACAGCTGTCAAACAGGATAATAATAGTGCCTGCCTCATCAACTTGTCGTGTGGATTAAACGTGATAATCCTTGTGGGGCATTTAGCACAGTGTCTGGTCCATGGTCCGGTGCCATCCATGTCAGCTATGGTCTGAATGCAGGCCGCGCTGACTCGGGCTACCACCTGTTTCCCTGCTTATCACCTGTCACCCTGGTGGCTCACTCAGCACTTGGCGTGTTGTAGGTGCTCCTGGGCTTACCAACTGAAGGAGTGATTGGGAATTGACTCAGTGTTTCTGAAAGCAGGCTTCTGACAATGTGTGGGAGAAGGATTCTGGAGGAAGAGGATTTTCAGGAGTTTCCAAACCAATCAGCAAGTAATTGCTTTTTGCACGCTAGTATGAACTTAGACCAGTTTCAGATTGGTTCTCTGAATGTTACCTATGCAAACAGAAGCATACCTATACTCACACCTGTAGAAGCAATCTATACTGATTGTGGACTGTTCCAATGCTACATAAAGACCTAAAGCAGAGAGTTAAAGTTCTAAGTAAACTTGCTTCAAAAGAGTTGCCCACTGTTTATCTGAGGCATGTCCTTCCAGAATTTTCCTAAGCCTTGTACCTTTTTTTTTTTTTTTCTTTTTGAGACGTTGCTCAGGCTGGAGTGTAGTGGCGCAATCTCGGCTCACTGCAAGCTCTGCCTCCTGGGTTCACGCCATTCTCCTGCCTCAGTCTCCTGAGTAGCTAGGACTACAGGCGCCTACCACCACGCCCGGCTAATTTTTTGTATTTTTAGTAGAGACGGGGTTTCACCGTATTAGCCAGGATGGTCTCGATCTCCTGACCTCGTGATCCACCCGCCCCGGCCTCCCAAAGTGCTGGGATTACAGGCATGAGCCACCGTGCCCAGCCTACTTTTTTTTCTTTTTTTGAGACAGGGTCTCACTCTGTTACCCAGGCTGGAGTGCAGTGGCATGTGATCTTGGCCCACTGCAACCTCTGCTTTCTGGGCTCAAGCAATCCTAGCACCTCAGCCTCCTGAGTAGCTGGGACCACAGGTGCACGCCACTATACCTGGCCTTTTTTTTTTTTTTTGGTAGAGGCAGAGTTTTGCCATGTTGCCCAGGGTGATGTTGAACTGCTGGGCCTAAGTGATCTGCCCGCCTCGACCTCCCAAAGTGCTGGGATTACAGGCGTGAGCCACCATACCCGGCCTCTATGCCTATGCCTCATTTTTAAGTGTCACTGTGTACCCTAGTTGGTGTTAGATACTGCAGGTCCCCGAAGAAGTAGAGATTACTGTCTGTACCTTAGGGACAGGCACAGTTGGGGCGGGACCCAGAATTCACGGAACACTTAATCAGCAATTAAAACGTCCACAGTACCAGTGACTCACTCGCTCAATACGTACTTAACATCTGTGGTTCAGAGACCCGGAAATGACAAATCAAGGTCCTACTTGGCTTCAGAGTGAGCCCCAAGATTGAATCAGCAAGGAAACCCTTTGGTATATTTGCCCCCTGTTTATGGGCCTGTCAACCAAGCCTCAGTGGGAGGGCAGGACGGGTGATGTGTCCTCGCTGCCCAGAAAATTGCACTTTCCTGCCTCATTTATTGTATGTAGAGAAGTGAACTGAGGAGCCCGACAGGCTGGGCTTGCCACAGGTGGCTTCTGGGACCTTGGGTGACTCACTCCCTTCTCTGAGCATCAGGTTTCTCATTTGAAGCATGGGGAGGATCCTCCTGCCTTGAAAGGCACATTTTTCATCCATTCATTCATTTGTAAAAGATGGTATTTCATGAGTGTGGAGGGATGACTCAATAAACATAGCCATCTAGGGGGAAAAAAGAATTGGGTCATTTGGTAGATTGTATTACTGTTCAGCAAATATTTACTTTCCCCAGCCCCCACCACTATGGGAGGAATATACTTCCTCACCCTGTTGATATTGCACTTGGCCATGTGACTTGCTTTGGCCATGAGAATATGTGTGGAAGTCACAGAGGCCAGGCCCAAGGCACAAAGTGTTTCCATTCACTCCTTTGAGCAACCGTCCTCGGTCATGAGAACCACAAGTCCCAGACAGTGGAAGCTCCTTCAGCCTGGACTCCAAATGAGAAGATGTACGAGACAGTCACCTACTCACCCCACAGCCTGGAGCCCAGCCCAGCCAGCCCCAGAAAGCCCAGCAGAGCCCCAGCTTGACCCACAGATCCCTGGGCGAGAAGTGAATGTTTACTATTGTAAGCACCAGGCTTCTGGAAGTTGTCTTTTATGCATCATTATCACAGCAAAATCTGACCAATGTGGATCCCTGGCTCACTCCTTATATTGAGTTTAGCTTGGGTCTTGAGCGAGGATTTTCTTTTTTTATTATTATTATTATCTTTGATACAGAGTCTCACTCTGTCGCCCAAGCTGAAATGCAATGGTGTGATCTCAGCTCAGTGCAACCTCTGCCTCCCTGGTTCAAGCAATTCTCCTGCCTCAGCCTCCCGAGTAGCTGGGATCACAGGCGCCCGCCACCACACCTGGCTAATTTTTGTATTTTTAGTAGAGATGGGGTTTCACCATGTTTGCCAAGCTGGTCTAGAACTCCTGGCCTCAGGTGATCCACCCACCTCAGCCTCCCAAAGTGCTGGGATTACAGGTGTGAGCCACCGCGCCCGGCCAAGCAAGGATTTTCTCATTAGATGATATTTGACCTGAGATCTGCATGTTTAGGGGGAGCTAGTCACGTGGCCATCTAGGGGAGAAATGTGCCAGGCAACAGGAATAGCAATGCCGTGGTCCTGAGGCTGGAGGAAACTTGGCCTGTTCAGGAAAAGAAAGAAGGCCAGTGTGAAAGAAGTAAGGGTTGTTTGGTAACTGAGAGGGAGACAGTCTGAGCTCTAGACTCATATATTCAATACGGCACTTCAGGCTGGGCATGGTGGCTCACACCTGTAATTATTTTATTTTTAATTGACACATAATGATGTATTTATGGGGTACAATGTGATGTTTCAATACATATATACACTATGATGATCAAATCAAGGTAATTAGAAAATCCATCACCTCAAACATTTATCGCTTCTTTGTGGCGAGAACATTTCAAATCCTCTTTTCTGCTATTTTGAGATGTACGTTATTCTTAACTATAGTCACCCTATTGTGCAATAGAACACCAGAACTGATTTCTTCTACCTAACTGTAACGTGGTACCTATTGGCCAACCTCTCCTCCTCCTCCCTCTGCCAACCCCTCCCTAGCCTCTAGTAACCACTATTTTACCCTCTAGTAACCACTATTTTACCCTCTGCTTCTATGAGACTTAAAACAAAAAAATTTTTTTTTTGGTTTTAAGACTGGAGTGCAGTGGTGCGATTACAGCTCACTGCAGCCTTGAACTCCTGGGTTCAAATGATCCTCCTGCCTCAGCCTCCTGAGTAGCTGAGAACCTCAGGAATGTACCATCCCACCTAGAATTTTTTTTTTTTTTTGAGTCAGAGTCTTGCTCTGTTGCCCAGGCTGGAGTGCAATGGTGCAATCTCAGCTTACTGCAACCTCCACCTCCCGGGTTCAAGCAACTCTCCTGCCTTAGCCTCCTAAGTAGCTGGGATTACAGGTGCCTGCCACCACGCCTGGCTAATTTTTTTTTTGTATTTATAGTAGAGATGGGGTTTCACCATATTGGTCAGGCTGGTCCCGAACTCCTGACCTCGTGATCCCCACACCTCAGCCTCCCAGAGTGCTGGAATTACAGGTGTGAGCCACTGCGCCTGGTCCACCCAGAAAAAATTTTAACTTTTTTTGTAGAGATGGAGTCTTGGTATGTTGCTCAGGCTGGTCTTGAACTCCTGGACTCAAGCAATCCTCCTTTCTTGGCCTCCCAAAGTGTTGGGATTATAGGCTTGAGCCACTGTGCCAAGTGGAGATCAATTTTTTTAGGTTCCACAGATAAGTAAGAACATACAGTTTGTTTTTCTGTGTCTGGCTTATTTCATGTAACATAAAGTCACCAGATTCATCCAGGTAGTCGCAAATGAACAGGATTTAGTTCTTTTTTATGGCTGAATAGTATTCCATCGTTTGCATGGACTGCATTGTCTTCATCCATTCGTTCATTGATGGACACTTAGATTGATTCCATACGCTGGCTATTGTGAATAACGCTGCAATAAATATGGGAGCACAGATACCTCTTTGACATGCTGATTTCCTTTCCTTTCCTTTCCTTTATTTTATTTTATTTTATTTTCAAGACAGAGTCTCACTTTGTTGTCCAGGCTGGAGTGCAGCGGTGCCATCTCGGCTCACTGCAACCTCCGCCTCCCAGGTTCAAACAATTCTTCTGCCTCAGCCTTCCAAGCAGCTGGGACTACAGGCACGTGCCACCACACCCAGATAATTTTTTTTATTTTTAGTAGAGACAAGGTTTTACCATGTTGGCCAGGCTGGTCTCAAACTCCTGGCCTCAAGATCCGACTGTCACAGCCTCCCAAAGTGCTGGGATTACAGGCATGAGCCACTGGGCCCAGCCTATTTCTTTTAGATGTATACCTAGTAGTTGGATTCCTGGATCATATGGTAGTTTCATTTTTAATTTTGGGGGGAACTTCCATACCGTTTTCTATGATGGCTGTACTAATTTACAGTCCCACAAAAAGTGTGTAAGGGTTCCCTTTTGTCTGCATCCTCGCCAACACTCGTCTTTTGTCTTTTTGATAATAGTGGTTCTAACTGGAGTGAGATGATATGTTTATGCTTTTGATTTGCATTTCCCTGATGACTAGTGATATTGAGCATTCTTTCAAATATCTGTTGGCCATTTGTAAGTCTTATTTTGAGAAATGTCTATTCGGGTCTTTTTTCCATTTTAAAATTGGATTATTTAGTTTGTTTTTTGTTTTTGTTTTTGATTTGTTTTTTGCTATTGAGTTGTCTGTTACTTATATATTCTGGATATTAACCAGATGTATAGTTGGCAAATATTTTCTCCCATTCTGTGTGTAATCTCTTCATGCGTTGATTGTTTCTTTTGTGCAGAAGCTTTTCAGTTTGATGTAATTCCATTTGTCTATGTTCGTTTTTGATGCCTGTGCTTTATTTTTATTTTTGAGACAGAGTGTTGCTCTGTCATCCAGGCTAGAGTGCAGTGGCGCACTCTCAGCTCACTGCAACTGCCACCTTCTGGGTTCAAGCAATTTTCCTGCCTCAGTCTCCCAAGAGTAGTTGGGACTACAGGCATGTGTCACCGTGGCCAGCTAATTTTTGTGTTTTTAGCAAAGACAGGGGTTTGCCATGCTGGCCAGGCTGGTCTCGAACTCCTGACCTCATGTGATCCGCCCACCTCGGCCTCCCAAAGTTCTGGGATTATAGGCATGAGTCACTGCACCCGGCCTATGCCTGTGCTTTTGAGGTCTTATCTAAAAAACCCTTGTCCAAACCAATGTCAAAAAATGTGTCCTCATGTTTTCTTCTAGTACGGTTTCATAGTTTTGGGTCTTAGATCTAAATGTTTAATTCATTTTGAGTTGATTTTTGTACATGGTGAAAGGTAGGGGTCTAGTTTCATATTTTTGCATACAGATACCTAATTTTCCTGGCACCATATATTGATGAGACTGTCCTTTCCCCCATGTGTGTTTTTTGCACCTTTGTTGAAAAATGAGTTGGCTGTAGTTGCAGGGATTAATTTCTGATCTCTCTATTATGTTCCATTGGTCTATACATCTGTTTCTAGGTAGTTTGAAGTACTAGCCAATGTATTTCTTTTTTGGTATAATGCCTTTTATCTTATCACATTTCTCTGGTTCCTTTGGCGTTGGAGGTTGTTTTTTTTTTTTTTTTTTTTTTTTTTTTTTTTTTTTTTTTTTTGAGACGGAGTCTCGCTCTGCTGCCCAGGCTGGAGTACAGTGGCCGGATCTCAGCTCACTGCAAGCTCCGCCTCCCGGGTTCACGCCATTCTCCTGCCTCAGCCTCCCAAGTAGCTGGGACTACAGGCGCCCGCCACCTCGCCCGGCTAGTTTTTTGATTTTTTAGTAGAGGCGGGGTTTCACCGTGTTAGCCAGGATGGTCTCGATCTCCTGACCTCGTGATCCACCCGTCTCGGCCTCCCAAAGTGCTGGGATTACAGGCTTGAGCCACCGCGCCCGGCCGGAGGTTGTTTTTATAGCAGAAGTGCAGAAAGAAAAGAATGAAAATAAACGAATATTAGCTTTTTTTCTTTTTCAGTATGTGAAATTTTAAGCATTTACAAAAGTAAAGAGAATAATGTAATGAACCTTTACATACTCATCACCCGGCTTAAAGTGATCAACTTATGGATAAACTTCTTTAATTATATGCCCATCTACCCTCTCCTTTATGAGATAGTTTCTGTGCAGATCTCAAACATCGTATCATTTCATCTGCAAACATTTCTTCATGTCTCTCTAAAAAGGAACTTTAACCATGTAGCCACAATTATTATTATTACACCTAAAAAACCAACAACAAATTCTTAATATCATCCAATATCCAGTCCATGTTTAAATATACTGAATTGGCTGGGCACGGTGGCTCAAGACTGTAATCCCAGCACTTTGGGAAGCTGAGGCGGGTGGATCACTCAAGGTCAGAAGTTTGAGACCAACCTGGCCAATATGGTGAAACCCTGCCTCTACTAAAAATACAGAAATTAACTGGGCATGGTGGGATGCGCCCGTGATCCCAGCTACACGGGAGGCAGAGGTTGCAGTGAGCCGAGATGGCACCACTGCACTCCAGTCTGGGCAACAGAGGGAGACTCCGTCTCAAACCAAAACAAAACACTAAACAACACATTCTTAATAGCATCCAACATCCAGTCCATGTTTAACTATACTCAATTGGCCAGGCACAGTGGCTCATGCCTGTAATCCCAGCACTTTGGGAGGCTGAGGTGGGCAGATCACTTGAGGTCAGGAGTTTGAGACCAGCCTGGCCAATATGGCAAAACCACATCACCACTAAAAATACAAAAATTAGCCAGGCATGGTGGTGCACACCTGTAATCCCAGCTAATCACTTGAACCCAGGAGCAGAGATTGCAGTGAGCTGAGATGGTGCCACTGCACTCCAGCCTGGACAACAGAACTAGACTGTGTCTCAAAAAAAAAAAAAATGTATATATATGTGTGTGTGTGTGTGTGTGTATATATGTGTGTGTGTGTGTATATATATATATACCCAATTGTTGCATAATTTAAAAAACATATTGTATTCATTTGAATCAAGATCCAAACAAGGTCCACACAATCCACCGATTGGTAATAATTAAGTCTCTTTTACCCTTTAGGCTCTCCCTTTCTCTCTTTTTTAAGTGTGGAAGGTGGAATAAGCAGGATTGGAGAGATTTTCCCTTGCTCTGTCTTCAGTTTGTTTATTGAAGAAATAAGGGGCTGGGTGGGGTGGCTCATGTTTGTAATCCCAGCATTTTAGGCGGCTGAGGCTGGTGGATCACTTGAGGTCAGGAGTTCAAGACCAGATTGGCCAACACGGTGAAAACCCATTACTTCCAAAACAACAACAACAACAACAACAACAACAAAAAACCCACCACCACCACCAACAATAAACCCCCCCAAAACAACAAACAACAACAACAACAACAAAATTAGCCAGGTGTGGTGGCACATGCCTGTAGTCCTTGAGAGGCTGAGGCAGGAGAATCACTTGAACCTGGGAGGTGGAGGTTGTAATATATATATATAGTATTTGTCTTTAGAGTCTTCTACCTTCCGGTTTGTGGATTGCATCCCGGTGGTGTCATCTAACACATGAACCCCCAATCCCTTGTACTGGTCCTCGGCCTGATTCCTAACAGGCCGTACAGTGGGAGGTGAGTGGTGGGCCACTGAACGAAGCTTCATCCATATTTACAGCTGCTCCCCATCGCTCGCATTACCACCTGAGCTCTGCCTCCTGTCAGATCAGCAGCAGCATTCAATTCTCGCAGGAGTGCGAACTCTTGTGAACTGCGCATGGGAGTGATCCAGGTTGCGAGCTTCTTCTGTAGCCCAGGCTAGAGTGCAGTGGCCGGATCTCAGCTCACTGCAAGCTCCGCCTCCCGGGTTCACGCCATTCTCCTGCCTCAGCCTCCCGAGTAGCTGGGACTACAGGCGCCCCCACCTCGCCCGGCTAGTTTTTTGTATTTTTTAGTAGAGACGGGGTTTCACCGGGTTAGCCAGGATGGTCTCGATCTCCTGACCTTGTGATCCGCCCGTCTCAGCCTCCCAAAGTGCTGGGATTACAGGCATGAGCCACCTCCCTCCCTCCCTCCTTTCTTTCTTTCCTTCCTTCCTTCCTTCCTTCCTTCCTTCCTTCCTTCCTTCCTTCCTTCCTTCCTTCCTTCCTTCCTTCCTTCTTTTCCTTCCTTCCTTCTCTCTTTTTCTTTCTTTCTTTCCCTCTCCTTCTCTTTCTCCTTCTCCTTCCTTCCTCCCTCCCTCCCTCTCTCCTTCCTTCCTTCTCTCCCTCTTTTTCTTTCTTTCTTTCCCTCTCCTTCTCTTTCTCCTTCTCCTCCCTCCCTCCCTCCCTCCCTCCCTCCCTCCCTCCTTCCTTCCTTCCTTCCTTCCTTCCTTCCTTCCTTCCTTCCTTCCTTCCTTCCTTCCTTCCCTCCCTCCCTCCCTTTTCTTTCTTGCTTTCTTAGGTGCTTTATTGAAATATAAATTATATAACATAAACTGTGCATTCTTAAAGTATACAATTTGACAATAAGTATCATAAAAAGATTGCTACTGCTGTTACTGTCTTGACTCAAGGATGGCTCCATACCTACTTATTTAAAAAATTGGCTGGGCGCAGTGGCTCATGCCTGTAATGCCAGCACTTTGGGAGGCTGAGGTGGGTGGATCACTTGAGGTCAGGAGTTCGAGACCAGCCTGACCAACACGGTGAAACTCCGTCTGTACTAAATATAAAAATTTAGCTGGGCATGGTGGCGCATGCCTGTAATCCCAGCTACTTAGGAGGCTGAGGCAGGAGAATCGCTTGAACCCGGGAGGCAGAGGTTGCAGTGAGCTGAGATTGTACCATTACACTCCAGGCTGGGCAACAAGAGTGAAACTCCATCTCAAAAAAAAAAAAAAAAAAACAGAAAAACAAGGAAAATATAGCAAATAAGTTGCCTGTAATTGACGCTTGATAGTTGTACATATTTATGGGGTACAGTATATGATATTTCAATACATGTGTACAGTGTGTAATGATCAAATCAGGATAATTAGCCAAGGTACCATTTCTTTTTTTTTTTTTCAGTATCCTCATAAACTTATGGATTTTGAATCTGTTTTATTTTAAACCCTACTGATTCTTCAATTGCCTCATCTTTGGTCAACAAGAGCCTCTTCACGTTGGCTTCTGAGTCTTTTTGACATGACACTATAGCTTTATTGCTTTCTGGAATGAAAAAATCTTCCTGGTTCATCTTGTACATTTTTTGCTCCAGACCTTGAATCAGCTGTTTCTCCTAGGAGCCCTGGTTCTTTTGTGGGAAATGGTTTTGATATTGCAACCTTTTCTCTAGGGGTGTTCATAGTTACTGCATTGGTAATTGTTTCTAGGCCTTTTTAGTGCGTAGAGCTAGAGAAAAATGTTTTAGGAGATCTTGAGTTCATACTGATATTTTAAATTTCAATTTAAGGTATAGCATTTTTACTTCTTTTATATTTATATTTTTTCTTAAGCTGAAAATGTTGGTTTTAGTGGCAATAACATTAGATTTATTTGCTTTATCTTATAATGTATAAAATAACAACTTCTATTAATAATATGATTATGGAAAACGTTCTAAGATTAAAAACTGGTCAGGTGCGGTGGCTCACACCTGTAATCCCAGCACTTTGGGAGGCCGAGGGGGGCCAGATCACCTGAGGTCGGGAGTTTGAGACCAGCCTGACAAACATGGAAAAACCCCATCTCTACTAAAAATACAAAAAGAATTAGCCAGGCATGGTGGCACGTGCCTGTAATCCTAGCTACTCGGGAGGCTGAGGCAGGAGAATTCCTTGAACCTGGGAGGCGGAGGTTGCAGTGAGCCAAGATCACACCATTGCACTCTAGCCTGGGCAACAAGAGTGAAACTCTATCTCCAAAAAAAAAAAAAAAAAAAAAAAGAAAGAAAAAAGAAAAAAAGTTAAAAACTTTTCTTTTTTTGGCAGTTCTTCTTGTCCTTTGGGTATATCCTGATGGGAATGTACAAATTACTATGTTTAAAGTCATTTGAAGTAATTCTTCTCTGAGCACTTATACCATCAATTTAATACATAGTTTTATACATTCATTTCATTTTGCTTTCATTTTAGAGGTTACTTTATTTAAAATTCCATTTTGTTTTAATGATTATGTGGAACATTTACATCGTTCCATAGCCTAATTTTCAAAATAAGTATATTCAGGTAAGTCTAGCTTCTATACTTGTTCTTTGTACTCTGATGTCTTCCTTTCTCATAGCCATTTTTTAAAAAGTTCTTTTCTTTTATTAAAAAATATAAGCAAATGTATATATTGATTTCCCCTCTTTTGTACGTGTTAGCATACCATACACTTTTCTTCTTTTACTTAACTATATATATAATATATGTATATACATTTTATATTTTATTTATTTATTATTTATTTATTTATTGAGACAGGGTCTTGCCCTGTTGCCCAGACCAGTGTGCAGTGTTGTGAACATGGCTCACTGCAGCCTCAACCCCCTGGGCTCAAGCAATCTGCTTACCTCAACCGTTTGAACAGCTGGGGTCACAGGCGTGCACTACCACGCCTGGCTAATTTTCCTTCTATTTTTTTTGTAGAGACAAGGTTTCACTAGGTTGGCCAGGCTGGTTTTGAACTCCTGGGTTCAAGTGATCCTCCTGTCTCAGGCTTCTGAAGGGCTGGGATTATAGGCATGAGCCACCATGCCCAGCCTAACAATATATTCTGAAGATCACTCTACTACAGTATACAAAGATAGCTGTCATTCCATTTTATGGCTTCATAGTACTCCACTGTGTAAATATGCCATAATTTATTCACATAATCCCCTGTTGATGGATGTTTTGGTAGTTTCTAGCCCCTTGTTATTACAACGAGTGCTGCAACAAAGAACCTTGTGTCAGACATTTGCCAGAGTATTTTTGGGATCGACTCATGGAAGTTGTATTGCTAAGTAAACGCATATGTAATATTGGCTTTTGAGATCCTAGCCCAAGAATGCTTTCTTTATTATCAGTTATTTTTTAAATAGCAAAATCTATCAAAACTCTTTTCACTGTAAATTGACAATTTGTAACTGTAAATTTGTGAGGTACAAAGTGATGTTATAATGTATGACTACAACGTGGAAGAATTAAGTCAAACTAGTTAAGACATCCACCACCTCAACAAGAATACTATCTGTGTGAGCTTTTTTCACACTACCTCTCTGTGCATCAGTTTCTCATCTGCAAAATGAGAATAATAACAGTATTTACCTCAGGGAGTTGTTGGGAAGACTAAATGGGCTAGTTGTTTTAAAATGTTTAGAATAGGCTGGGCACGGTGGCTCATGCCTGTAATCCCAGCACTTTGGGAGGCTGAGGTGGGCGGATTGCCTGAGCTTAGGAGTTCAAGACCACCCTGGGCAACAGGGTGAAACCTTGTCTCTACTAAAAAAAATACAAAAACTTAACTGGACATGGTGGCGGGCACCTGTAGTCCCAGCTACTTGGGAGGCTGAGGCAGCAGAATCGCTTGAACCCAGAAGGCGGAGGTTACAGTGAGCCGAGATCGTGCCACTGCACTCCAGCCTGGGCGACAGAGGGAGACACTGTCTCAAAAGGAAAACAAAACAAAGAAAAACAAAACAAAACAAAACAAAAGAAAAAAAAAAAAAGAAAAATTAGCTGGGCATGGTGGTGGGTGTCTATAATCCCAGCTACTTGGAAGGCTGAGGCAGGAGAATCACTTGAACCCAGAAGGTGAAGGTTGCAGTGAGCTGAGAAGGCACCACTGCTCTCCAGCCTGGGCAACAGAGTGAGACTCCATCTCGGTAAATAAATAAATAAATAAATAAATAAATAAATAAATAAAGTGTTTAGAATTTTCCTGGTACATGAAAAATGTTCAATAAATGTTAGTTGCTTTTATTATCAGCAAAGGGATAGAAAGTATGGGAATATGTGGACAGGTGGAACAGTAGAGTTAGATGCTGCTATAAGTTTTTAAGAAGGGATTCTGGAGCTGTTCCTTCTGCCCCTGCAGGAAAGGGAAGAATCGAATAACCCAGTAATGAAGTTTGGAGATTCAATGAATAGGACAAGGACTAATAGCTTAATGTTAGCATAGACAGTGGCCCCTAAGGCTCCAGATGCCCCTCTTCCGAATGCTGGAGTGCTGGCTACACACTCTGACCTGTCTGGAGACTTAGATGCACTCTGGAGGAAGAGAGGAAGGAAGCAGTCACTTGACCACATTTAACCTGAGTTTATTCACAGTAAATCTCTGCCACTAGGCTGCATGGGCACTTGGGATAGAAATGAAATTCAGTTATACAAAAACAAGGTATTTTACATATTCTTTTTTTTTTTTTTGAGACAGAGTCTCGCACTCTCACCTAGGCTGGAGTGCAGTGGTGCCATCTCGGCTCACTGCAAGCTCCGCCTCCTGAGTTCACACCATTCTCCTGCCTCAGCCTCCTGAGTAGCTGGGACTACAGGCGCCTGCCACCACGCCTGGCTAATTTTTGTATTTTTAGTAGAGACGGGGTTTCACCATGTTAGCCAGGATGGTCTCGATCTCCTGACCTTGTGATCCACCCACCTCGGCCTCCCAAAGTACTGGGATTATAGGCGTGAGCCACTGCGCCCGGCCTTTATATATTCATTTTACATGAGCTTATGGCCTATGAAATTCAACTCATTACAACATAATTATTGACTGAGAGCCGGAGGCACAAGAGGAGGGTGTGAAAGAATGGAAGGAGTGGGAGGGAATAAAAGAAATATTGGAAGGCAGCTCTTTGTTCACCTTACACATGGGGCTAGAGCTCTGATGTCCAATATAGTAGCCATTAACTACCTGAGTCCAATGGCTACCAAATTGGAAAACCTAGCTATAGAAATTTTCAGCATTGCACTGTTCTATTGCACAGTGCTGGGAATGTTGATTGGACGTGCATAGTAGGTGGCAGAGTGTAAACCCTGGTGCTGGAGGTCCATCCTGATATTCTTATTTTTGGTTCTCAATAAATGGGCTCAAAATGGTCCTCTGAAGGTCCTGGACAGCTGCTTGCATCCACACGGCCATCCGAGTCTGTGTCTCAGACTTCTGCTCCTTCCTCCTTCCTCTAGGGAGTAACTGCCTGCAGCTCTAGCTCTTCATCCCCTTTCTTACAACCTGTTCCTCCAAAGTCATGCTCAGACTCTTGTCCTGGGTCTCCTTCCAGGCTCTCAGGAGACTTCAGTCAAGCTGGTCTATTTGTCCTCTGTCATCTGCCTAGACTAAGTTAAGGTGGCTGGCAGGCTCCCTGGAGTTGGAGGCAGACAGGGCACCCCCAGCTAGTTCCTCCTTAGTCTCTGCTGGCTCACTTCCTGTTTTTAATAGCTAGGTCCCTGGGCCTATCAAGGGGTGATGTAAGGCCTGTCTCTTCCCCAACACACCATGCTTACTTTGAAAAGGGGGAAGTGGAACTGCTCAGTGTTCATGAGCTGAACTAATAGCGCCTTCTGTCCTGCAGTCCTCCCAGCCCTGAAACCTCCAGCTCTCAGTCCTACTCAGGTTCCCACACACACCCCACAAAAAGCCTTGTCTGAGGCTTCCTCCAGAATTGCAGGGTCTGGGGAGCTGGGTGCCACAGACCCAGAGGAAGTTTCCCTGCTCTGTTCTGCTTGGTTCTGCAGAGATGATGTGACCACCTCACTGCTATCCGATTTCCATTCAATGAGTATTTGTTGGTCATCTGGGCCTGACCCTGAGGTCACCAGGGTCTACAAGGCGGATGAAACCCCTGCTCCTTAGACATCTGTCCTAGTGGGGGAGACAGACAACAAAGAAGAAAAATGGGATACTGGTGGAGGAGTTGGTTGGGGGCAGAATCTAATATTGGAGGTTCTTTTGGGTTGGAGAGAGCTGGGTGTGCTAGGCAGGGACAAGATGGAAAGGAGAGAGGAGGTGTATGCCTGACTGTGAGCTCCATGAAGCCAGGGACTGTGCCCTATTTGCCTTCCATCGATTCCTCAGTGATTCCTTCCATTGATTACATTGATTCCTCCTCAGAGCAGCAGCTCATGAAACACTGAATGAATGACCGACCAGTGCTGCTGAGACAGGCACAAAGCTGGGGGCTTTTGAGCTGGACTTGCCTCTGTGGTCCCCACGGCTGCCCTTGTTGCATGGGGCCTGGACCCCAGCCCCAGCCCAGCCAGCTTTGCTGCCACTTGGATTCATTCTCTGCAGTTTCCAGGTCTTTGCCTGAGCTACGGCCTCCAACCTATCCCAGCTCAGGGCCGGTATGGGTCTAGGCAGCTCTATCCAGCCCTTTCCTCACTTGGCAATTTGTGAAGTGGAGACATCAAGTGGTCAGATCCTGGAACGGCAGCAGTCGAGCTGTGCACGCAGAGCAAAGGCTCCCGAGCCCTCCTGCCAGGCTGAGCCCTGATGCAGGCACGATTAGTGCTGAATCCACACAGAACCTTATCCTGGCTGAGCCCAGATTCCAGCCATAGGAGAAACTCTAATCCTGGTCACAGACTGAGACCTCCATCTCCTAATTAGGGGTCTAAGAGGGGTACTCCTAAACAATTCCCCTAATTTTACATTTGTAGTGTAATGACCTGATACCACTTTAAAAACTTTTTTTTTTGGAAGGGTCACATATATTCAGAATTTTCCAAACTAAACATACCCATGCAACCAATGCTCATGGCTGGCATCCCAGACGCCTTCATCTTCATACTTCCTTCTACTCGCTACCTCCCCAAGGGTAACAACTTCTACATATTTGAAATCATACTGTGTATACTTTTCTTTTTTTTTTTGAGACAGGGTCTCACTTTGTCACCCAGGCTGGAGTGCAGTGGTGCGATCTTGGCTCACTGCACCTTCTGCCTCCCAGGTTCAAGTGATTCTCATGCCTGAGTAGCTGGGACTACATGTGCGTGCCACTACACCCAGCTAATCTTTTGTATTTTTAGTGGAGACAGGGTTTCCATCATGTTGGCCAGGCTGTGTATACTCTTTCTGGTGTCTGGCTTCTTCTGCTCAACATCATGTTGGTGAAATTCATCCACACTGATGTGTGTCCTTGTTGATTGGTTATACTTGGTGTGCACCGTCAGCCGCCCGCATCCATGGATTCTGCATCCATGGATTCAACCAACCACAGATTAAAAACATTTGAAAAAAAGTTGTGTTTGTTCTGAACATGTGCAGACTTTTTTCTTGTCATTCTTTTTTTTTTTTTTTCCATCCAGGTTAGAGGGCAGTAGTGCGACCTTGGGTCACTGCAACATCCATCCACCTCCCAGGTTCAAGTGATTCTCCTGCCTCAGCCTCCCAAGTAGCTGGGATTATAGGCATCCGCCACCATGCCTGGCTAATTTTTGTATTTTTAGTATAGACAGGGTTTCACCATGTTGGCCAGGCTGGTCTTGAACTCCTGACCTCAGGTGACCTGCCCGCCTTGGCCTCCCAAAGTTGCTGGGATTACAGGCGTGATCCACTGCCCCCAGCCCTTGTCATTCTTTTCTTTTTTTTTCGTTTCTTTTCTTTTTTTTTTGAGACGGAGTCTCGCTCTGTCACCCAGACTGGAGTGCAGTGGCGCATCCGGCTCATTGCAAGCTCCGCCTCCTGAGTTCACGCCGTTCTCCTGCCTCAGCCTCCTGAGTAGCTGGGACTACAGGAACCCACCACCACACCCAGCTAATTTTTTCTATTTTTAGTAGAGACAGGGTTTCACCGTGTTATCCAGGATGGTCTCCATCTCCTGACCTCGTGATCTGCCTGCCTCGGCCTCCCAAAGAGCTAGGATTACAGGCGTGAGCCACCGCGCCTGGCCCATTATTTTCTTAAAATACAGTATAACAACTATTTATATAGCATGTACATTGTATTAGGTATTATAAGCAATCTAGAGATGATTTAAAGTTTATGGGAAGATGTGCATAGGTTATATTTAAATACAACACCATTTTATGTAAAAAACTTGAGCATCCCTGAATTTTTGTATCTGTGGGAGTCCTGGAATCAATCCCCCAGGATACTGAGGAATAGCTGTATTTCATTGTGTGAATTTATACTGCAACTTAGTTATCTATTCTACTGTCAATGAGCATTTGGGTACTTCCATTTGGAGGTTATCATAAGTAGTGCTACCATGGATTTTGTAGTATATGTCATTTGGTGAACAGAGCTAGGCATCTCTGTACCTAAACGTGAAATTGCTGGGTTGCGGGGTTTGATTTAGCTTCAGTAGATGTTAACAGATAGTTTTCTGAAGTAGTTATACCGATTACATGCCCCACTCAGGGTATGCCAATTCCAGTTGTTCTACACCCTTACATTGTTCATTCTAGACTTTTTGTCTTTTCTACTGTAGACTTTCTGGGTGATGTGTACTGATGATATCACTCTTGGATGGACCCGCAATGCAGATGAGCTTATGTACAGATGTATCAATTTTATTATTACTAAATGGAAGGGATTTTAATGGAACTGGCCCTGCTATCTTATAATTGACATTGAAAAGGGATCCCGCTCAACACTTCTAAAACCCAAATAAGGCCGGGCGCGGTGGCTCACGCCTGTAATCCCAGCACTTTGGGGGGCTGAGGCGGGCGGATCACAAGGTCAAGAGATTGAGACCATCCTGGCCAACATGGTGAAACCCCCTCTCTACTAAAAAAAATACAAAAAATTAGCCGGGCGAGGTGGCGGGTGCCTGTAATCCCAGCTACTCGGGAGACTGAGGCAGGAGAATGGCGTGAACCCGGGAGGCGGAGCTTGCAGTGAGCCGAGATCGCGCCACTGCACTCCAGCCTGGGCGGCAGAGCAAGACTCTTGTTTCAAAAAAACAAAAAACAAAACAAAACAAAACAAAACACGCAAATAAAAAATTTTAGTCATTTTGGCAAACATTTTTAAATCTCTGAAATTCATAAACTCATAAAGGACTGCTTCTATCACCTAACTGCTTATTTTTAGTAACTTTTTTATTTTTTGGAGACAGGGTCTCACTCTGTCGCCTAGGCTGGAGTGCAATGGCAGTCTCAGCTCACTGCAGCCTCCACCTCACGGGCTCAAGTGATTCTCCATCCTCAGCCTCCCAAGTAGCTGGGATTACAAGTGTATACCACCACACCTGGTCAATTTCTGTATTTTTAGTAGAGATGGGGTTTCACCACGTTGGCCAGGCTGGTCTTGAACTCCTGGCCTCAAGCGATCCACCCACCTTAGCCTCCCAAAGTGCTGAGATTACAGGCATGAGCCACCGAGCCACCGCGCCCAGCCAAAAACTCTTATCTGATCAGACATTTTGTTGCACTTAAGCTTGGAAGATTCAATAGGGAGTAACTTTTTGCTAAATTGGGATTTAGCATTATTTGTTTTATATATGTGCATGCGTGTATATATACATGAGTAATATACAGGAGTATACTAGTGTACTACTCTTGTAGCATATGTCCATTGATGAACATAGGTAGGCATTTCTGTACTTAGAAGTGTGTATATACATACGCGTACATTTATATTATATTCTCTCACACACACACGGTATTAATTGAAGAGAGTTATAAGACACAGCTTTAGGAAACTAGTTGCCAAATTTTGTCTTGATCTTACTGAGCACAGTGTTTGTTTATTTGGCCCAAAGAAGCAATGGCCCAGGGACCATTTTGGGGAGCTGACTTCTAGCTATAAAATGGTTCCAAGCAAAGAAACACTGGAGTTCCCAGGGTTCCATATCCACCTTCCACATCACCCCAATTCCCACTTTACCTCACTTGCTGGCACCGTGTCTGGGCTCTGAGGCATGGAGACTATGCAGGATGGATGAGGCAGAAATGACCAGGAGACTCTCCAGCTGCCAGTGTGCAGAAGCCACCACAACTGGTAACCAATCAAGTATCATACTTGTAAAACAATTGTTTTTTTTTTGTTGTTGTTGCCCAGGCTGGAGTGCGGTGGTGTGATCTCGGCTCACTGCAAGCTCCACCTTCCGGTTTCGAGCAATTCTCCTGTCTCAGCCTCCCAAGTAGCTGGGATTAGAGGTGCCTGCCATCGTGCCTACTAATTTTTGTATTTTTAGTAGAGACGGGGTTTCACCATGTTGGCCAGGCTGGGCTCGAACTCCTGACCTTGTAATCCACCTGCCTCGGCCTCCTAAAGTGCTGGAATTACAGGCATGAGTCACCATGACTGGCCAAAACAATTCTTTTAGCTAAAAGTCATACATTTCCTCTTATTTAAATGACAGGCTGATTTTTGTCTCTGCTTACAGGAAACACATACCTAGGAAGTGGTCAACCTTCATAGTCTGAAGGAGGAAGTGGTCAAATACCAAGATCAAAATCTGGTTTATTAATCACTGGGCAGGAGTGTGTAGAGGAAGCCAGGCTGGGAAATGGAGACCCTGTTAGGGACTACATCAAATCCAGGTTACAATCAAGCGTTGGTACCTGAAAGCTGTTTCTCTTCACCTGGAGACTTTTCACTTCTTTGCTCTGGACAGGCTTGGCTGGTCCCAGCATTTAACAACATTTAACTGCATTTAACTCTCAAAGGCAATCTTGTCACCCTCATTTCTATTTCATCTCAAGAACTAACAATTTCAAGAGCGAAAAAAGCAGGGGGATGAAGAAATAGGGACAAAGGGGAAATGAGAGAAGAAAAGTTAAGAACAGTTAGGGGAGAGGTTAGTGCAAGCAATGCAGTTTATAGACTCCTAGGTACTTGGAAACCATGGGCCACAAATCTGACTCTGAGCTTTCTAGCAGCCATTGTGAAAAGGGAAATGTGATCCATCATGATTCATAAAGCTTGTCAGGTAAAAGCAAAACAGTTTTCCCCCAGAGAAAATGCCTATTCCTATCATTAAGATTTGGAAGAAATTTCTTCTGGGGCACACAGAGAGACACGGTGCCAGAAAGTCAGGTTAAGTGGGAATTGGGGCGATGTGGAAGGTGGATCTGGAACCCGGAAACTCCAGTGTTTCTTTGCTTGGAACCATTTTATACTTTCTGCAGATCTAGAAGACAGCTCCTCGAAATGGTCCCTGGGCTACTGCTTCTTTGGGCCATCTCAGGAGGTAAAGAAATGGCCTTTCGAATCACAAGTGACCAAGGAGGTAAGAAGTACTTCGTGACCTGGGTTACTCCCAGCAGGTGAAGCTTGATATTGGCTGCTGTCCTTTACCCTGGACCCCGGACGGGTAACATAGGTGAATGTTGGGACTACAGAGAGGTGAGCGTAATATCTTGCTCACTCTGGAAAGACCCAAAGAGATAATTCACCCCTTTTCTTTATCTTCTGATGGGACTTTTGGCCAAAATTCTTTTTGGACTGAGAAATGATTTTTTTGGTTCCAGAGTCCGTCTCTTAGGAGAGCACGGCGGGGAGATTCACAGCATCTTAAGAGTTTATCACATTAGGCTCCTGGGGCAGGCAGAAGCATGGCCCCCAAAGATATTTTGCATCCAAACTGCCAGAACCTGCAAATAATTTACCTTAACATGGCCCAAGGGACTCTGCAGATGTGATTAAGCTAAGGATCTTGAGACGGGGAGATGATCCTGGATTATCTGGCTGGGCCCAGTGTAATCGCAAGGTCTTTATAAGAGGAAGGCAGGATGAAAGTCAGAGAAAGAGTCGTGCTGATAGTGTCAGAGGTCAAGGCTCGGCGTGGTGGCTCATGCCAGTAATCCCAGCACTTTGGAGGCTGAGGAGGGTGGGTTGCTTGAGCCCAGGAGTTCGAGACCAGCCTGGGCAACACAGAGAGCTCCTGTCTCTACAAAAAATACAAAAAGTTAGCTGGATGTGGTGGCGCATGCCTGAAGTCCCAGCTACTTGGGAGGCTGAGGTGGGAGGATCACATGGGCCCAAGAAGCCAAGACTTCAATGAGCAGTGATTGCGCCACTGCACTCCAGTCTGGGGACAGAGTGAGATCCTGTTTCAACAACAGCAACAACAACAAAAAGTAGAATCAAAGGTCAGAGTGATTCAATGGCTGGCTTGAAGATAGATAAGGGCCACAAGCCATGGAATGTAGGTGGCCTTTAGAAGCTGGAAGAGGCAAGGAACACATTTTATCCTAGAGCCTCCAGGAAGAATGCGGCTCTGCAGAAACCTTGATTTTTAGCCCTGTTCTGACTTGCAGGACTGTAAAATACTATGTATTGTTTAAGTGGTTGTTACAGCAGCAACAGGAACTGAACACAACCCCCCAACACACACACGCATGCACACACACTCAGCATTTGAAATATGCCTTGTGGACTTTTCCTCATCTAGCTAAATATATCCAGCTGTATAGAGAAAAGTGGTGTCTGGGGGCTGGGGTTTGGTCATTCAGAGCCCAGAGCTGCCAGAGCCTGTCCAGGCACATTCCGAGGAGAGAGGGTTGGAGCCAACAGATTTCCAGTATCTCTAAAGCTGCTGGTCAGGGTGGCCCCCATGGAATGTATTTGGCTCCTCCAATCTGATGCCCAAAACATCCACTTTTTCTGGCTCTGAATCCAGGGCTGCTCATGGGGAGAGAATGCTCTGCTCTGGCCAGTGATAAAATGCTGGTCTCTGCTGCACATTCACCTCGGCCTGTGTACTGACAGTAATAGCAACATGTGTTGAGAACTTACTCTGTGCCAACACTTTGCATGGGGGATCTCATGGAATTCTTACCAGGACTTCGTGCAGCTGGCTCTGCTTGACCGTAGGCTGTCAGTGTGACCTTCAGAGTGACCAGCAAAGCCTGGGATTTGGTTGCCCAATTGCAGCTCTGTGCTGAGAAGGCCTTAGGCTGCCAGCATGAATACCCTTGGGGAGTAACACATCCATTTCTGTCTTAGTTCAGGCTGCTATAACAGAATATCATAGACTGGGTGGCTGAAATAATAGAATTTTATTTATCATGGTTTTGGAGGCTGAGATGTCCAAGTTCAAGGTGCTGGAAGATTCAGTATCTGGTGGGGACACTCTTCTTGCTTTGCAGAGGGCTGTGTTCTTGTTGTATCCTCACATGGTAGAGACGGGGAGAGCTAGCTATTGACTGATTGAAAGAGAAAGAGAGGCCTCTCTTATGTTTCTTCTCTTTTTTTTTTTTTTTTTTTTTTTTGAGACGGAGTCTCTCGCTCTGTCGCCCAGGCTGGAGTGCAGAAAGGCAGTCTCGGCTCACTGCAAGCTCTGCCTCCCGGGTTCATGCCATTCTCCTGCCTCAGCCTCCGGAGTAGCTGGGACTACAGGCGCCCGCCACCACGCCCGGCTAATTTTTTTGTATTTTTAGTAGAGACGGGGTTTCACTGTGTTAGCCAGGATGGTCTTGATCTCCTGACCTCGTGATCCGCCCACCTCAGCCTCCCAAAGTGCTGGGATTACAGGCGTGAGCCATCGTGCCCGGCCTGTTTCTTCTCTTTTCATTATTTTTTCTTTCTTTCTTTTTTTTTTTTTGCTTTTTTTCCCTCTCTTTTCTTGTTTTCTTCTTGTGTTTCTTCTTAAAAGGGAACTAATCCCATTCATGAGAGCCCCACCTTCATGACCTAATCACCTCTCAAAGGTCTCATCTCTTAATACCATCCCATTAGGGATTAGGTTTCAACATATTAATTTTGGGGCGGACACAAACATTCAGTTCATAGTAACTTTGATCTTTCTCTTTCTTGATTTCTGTAGTTGGAATTCCTGAAAGCTGCCTTGACTCCTCCTAGAACAATGTGGGACATAAATAAACAAGTAGATGGTAATTAAAACATCTGACTGTTGGGTGGACACAAACTGGTCCTCTAATCCTAACCTCATACTAAATTTTAGCGTGATTCTCCCCTTGATCTCTGACCCTGGTCCTATACTGACTGCTAATCCCACATGGAGTGGGACAACCTACTCTCAGTTGACATGAATAGCTTATTGAGGGATTGGTTGTGCCAGATGCTAGTCTAAGTGTTTTACATTTATTCATGGATTTAATCTTCCCAGTGGCCCTAGGGATAGGCATTATTATAACTTCTGTTTAGAATGAATGATTATAGTCTTTTTATTTTTATTTATTTTTGAGACAGGGCCACACCTTGTCACCCAGGCTGGAGGGCAGTGCCGTGATCTCGGCTCCCTGCAGTCTAAACCTCTCAGGCTCAAGTGATTCCCCCACCTCAGTCTCCTGAGTAGCTGGGACTACAGGCACATGCCACCATACCTAGCTAATTATTTTTTTTTAAATTTTTGGTAGAGATGGAGTTTCACCATGTTGCCTAAGCTAGTCTTAAACTCTTGGACGATGCTTCTGCCTCATCCTTGCAACCAAAGTGCTGGGATTACAGGTGTGAGCCACCATGCCCAACTGTATTTTTTTTTTTTTTTTTTTGAGATGGAGTCTTGCTCTGTCGCCCAGGCTGGAGTGCAGTGGTGCGATCTTGGCTCACTGCAAGCTCCGCCTCCCGAGTTCATGCCATTCTCCTGCCTCATCCTCCCGAGTAGTTGGGACCACAGTCACCCGCCACCATGCCCGGATAATTTTTTGTATTTTTAGGAGAGACGGGGTTTCACCGAGGATGGTCTCGTTCTCCTGACCTCATGATCTGCCCGCCTCGGCCTCGCAAAGTGCTGGGATTACAGGCATGAGCCACAGCGCCTGGCCACCCAGCTGTATTTTTAAAGTATTAATTGAGCTTCAGACTCTGTTTGAAATAGATACAAATAATATATTAAATTAATTAATTCGTTCACTCATTCATTCACCAAACATGTATCGCGTTCCTGCTTTCTACAAGGCCAAGGGTCAAGTCCTGGGGATACCAGAAGACAAGGCAGATGCAGGAGGGGGCTCCAACCTGCAAAGCTCATGGCCCAGTTTCATCTCCTCCCCATCTGCTTCAGCTCAGTGGCAGCTCCCTTCCCAGGTGGGATATCGAGGGGTACCATGTTGACTTCTTAGTTTCAGGCAAAGGCCTTCTCCCAGACCCTCCTTCCCCTCTAGGGAACAGAAGAGTCAGGGAGGTGCTAAGAAACAGAAGTGAAACTTCATTAGATGATCTGGTGAATTTGAATGCATTGTCATCTTCAGAGCTGGGGGTGAAAGGGCGTGGGCTTGGCTACCACTTCTGAGAGCAGCACATGGGCTTTGCACAGGGGACAGGTGCTGGGGCTATGCCCAAGCGGGTACCAAGACCAGCAAGTGTCCCTTGCATGTCCATCTTCCCCTTTCTCACAGGAAGGGCAGGTGGATGGGAAGTCAGGCTGTTTTAACTTAGCTGTTTCCCTAGCAGCAAACTCAGCAGGTGTCAGCAACTATTTGTTGAATGAACAGATGAACCTCACTTGGGTTGCAAGCCCAGCTGGGCAGTTTAGCAGCTGTGTGGCCCTGAGAAAACTACTTCTCTGAGTTTTCCTTTTGTCATCCATCAAGAGAGGACGGTGAAATCTACTAGTGTTTATTCAGTATTTCAATCTTGTAAAAAAAAAAAAAAAAAAAAAGGCACTTTTTAAAATGTAAAATAAACATAGATAAAGAAAATCACCAAGACAAATGTATGGTTTAAAGAATTATAAAGCAAATATCTTTGTAACCACTGCCCAATTTAAGATATAAAACTTTGTAAGCACCCTCCCCAAGTTTCTCTTCCCAATCTTAGCCCCCTTACTCCCTCCACCATGAACTAGTAACATGACTTTTACAGTAATCACTTTCTGGCAATACTTTGTTTTATCACCTAAGTGTGTATTTCTAGATACTATTGCTTAGACTTGCCCACAAAGAAAAAGATACATCCTTGTAGTCCCAGCTACTCAGGAGGCTGAGATAGGAGAATCACCTGAGCCTAGAGAGGCTGAGGCTGCAGTGAGCCGTGATTGTGCCACTGCACTCTAGCAGAGGCAACAGGGTGAGATCCTGTCTCAAAAAAGAGATTATTTTTTTTTTCTTTTGAGATGGAGTCTCGCTCTGTTGCCCAGGCTGCATTGCAGAGGTGCGATCTCGGCTCACTGCAAGGCCCGCCTCCCGGGTTCATGCCATTCTCCTGCCTCAGTCTCCCAAGTAGCTGGGGACTACAGGCACCCACCACCACACCCAGCTAATTTTTTGTAGTTTTACTAGAGATGGGGTGTCACCGTGTTAGCCAGGATGGTCTCAATCTCCTGACCTCGTGATCCGCCCACCTCAGCCTCCCAAAGTGCTGGGATTACAGGCAGGAGCCACCGCGCCCGGCCAAGAGATATATCTTTAAAGCCTCTTTTATTTATTTATTATTTATTTCACTTTTTTTTCTTTTTAAAGAAATGGAGTCTCACTTTGTCACCCAGGCTGGAGTGCAGGGGTGCCATCACAGATCATTGTAGCCTTGGACTCCTGAACTCAGGTGATCCTCATGCCCCAGCCTCCTCGGTAGCTGGGACTACAGGTGCATGCCATCATTCATGCCTTGCTTAAGGTCTCTTTTAATCTATAAGTTTCCCCCTACCCTTTCTTTTCCTTATCAGTTATCTGTTTAGCCAGTAGAGTTTCCCACAATCTGCATTTTGCTGACTGCATCGTCACCATGCAGGTCTATGCGTTCCTCTGTCCTCTGTGCTTCCTGCAACTTGGCACCTGGACTCAGAGGCTTGATCAGACTTGGGGCCAGTCCCTTTGGCCACATTCTCAGTAGGCTTGTGTTTCATCTGGAAGCACATTATGTTGGATCATCCTCCTTTTATGTTGGCAACTGTCGATGCTCGTCATGGGTAAGTCTGTTAATTCATCGGGGATTGCAAAGTGATAGCATTCCAGTCCTATCTTTTCTTTTTCATGTATGAGGAGGAGTACTTTTAGAAAGTGACACTCCCCCTCACTTACTCTGTTACTCGGTGGTACAATTCATATAGGAAAGGCAGAATAAATGCTTGATTCTATTTACCAATGTTCAAGAGAATTAATTAGTTCTTTGTCATTATTTGAAAGAGACCAATAAGGTTTCTTTTCAATATCATTATAAGCTCCAGGATTTAACCATATTTGATGGATTACAATCAGTTATAAGAATTACTCTTTTTTGGCTGGGCGCAGTGGCTCATGCCTGTACTTCTAGCACTTAGGGAGGCTGAAGCAGGAGGCTCACTTGAACCCAGGAGTTCAAGATCAGCCTGGACAACACAGTGAAACCTCGTCTCTGCAAAAAATACAAAAATTAGCTGGGCACAGTGGTGCGTGCCTATAGTCTCAGCTACTCAGGAGGCTGAGGTGGGAGGATTGTTTGAGCCCAGGAGGTCGAGATTGCAATGAGCTGTGATGGTGCCATTGAGCCTGGGTGAGAGAGCGAGACCCTGTCTCAAAACAACAACATGAGGCTGGGGCATGAGGATCACTTGAGTTCAGGAGTTCAAGGCTACAGTGATCTGTGATGGCACCCCTGCACTCCAGCCTGGGTGACAAAGCGAGACTACATTTCTTTAAAAAAAAAAAAAAAAAGTGAAATAAATAAGAGAGAGCGAGACCCTGTCTCAAAACAACAACAACAAAGAGAACAAAGAGTTCTTTTTTTATTGACTTTTTTTTTTTTTTTTTTTTTTTTAGATAGAGTCTGGCTCTGTTACCCAGGCTGGCTGGAGTGCAGTGGCACCGTCTTGACTCACTGCAGCCTCCACCTCCCGGGTTCAAGCGATCCTCATGCCCCAGTCCCCCGAGTAGCTGGGATTACAGGCACACGCCACAATGCCCAGCCAACTTTGGTATTTTTAATATAGACGGGTTTCACCATGTTGGCCAGGCTAGTCTCAAACTCCTGGTCTCAAGTTATCTGCCTGCCTTGGCCTCCCAAAGTGCTGGGATTACAGCCATGAGCCACCGCACCCCGCCAAGAATTCTTTTTTTAAAAAAGTTTTTAAAAATTAATTTAAGCCACAGCTTCTATAAGAATTACTCTTTTTGAAACCCAAATGGTCCCATTCTTGCCAGTGAGAGCCTCTTTAGGTTGGCTCTTGAGTCCTTTCGCTATAACCCTAGTCGTCTCTGAGACAGTCATCTCTGATGCCATGCTTTCTGTATGACAGGATGTACCAAATTCATCTGCATTCATAATGTTCTGCTCCAGACCTGGAATCAGCTTTTTCTCCAGGAAGTCCTTTTATGTTTATATATTTTTTGAGATGGGGTCTCACTCTGTCACTCAAGCTGGAGTGCAGTGGTGCCATTATGGTTCACTGCAGCCTTGACCTCCTGGGCTCAATTGATCTTCCCACCTCAGCCTCCTGAGTAGCTGGGACTACAGGCATGCACCAATATCCCCAGCTAATTTTTGTATTTTCTATAGAGAGGGGGTTTCTCCATGTTGCCCAGGCTGGTCTTGAACTCCTGGGATCAAGCAATCCACCTGCCTTGGCCTCCTAAAGTGCTGGGATTACAGGGGTGAGCAACTGTGCCTGGTCCCTTTTTATTTTTAAATGGAAAATAGGGTTTCATGACCACTGTCTGGATGCTAGGGATGCAAATGGCTACTGATGTGGTTATTAGGAAATGTATTTTATCACACACACACCTTTCAGCCAGAAACCAGGAGGATAGCACCCTGAGTTCATACTAATAGTTCCAATTCACACTTAGGTTTTTCACTTAATCTTTTCTATATTACCTCTCTGCTTTCTTCCATATTGAGAATCAGACCCTCAATAATACAGGAGATGATAGAATTAAAACAATCTGTAATTACTTATTTTCTTTATCCCACATTACACACACAATGGTCTCAAGATGACAGCAGTAATAGCATCAACAAGATAATTACTGGAAACAGTTTAAAACATTTTTTTTTGAATGTGCTCTTCCCATTATTCCTATTTCAAAAGTGGTCTTGTAGGGCAGTGGTCCCCAACCTTTTTGGCATCAAGGATCAGTTTTGTGGAAGACGGTTTTTCCACGGATCGGGGTAGGGGATGGTTTTGGGATGATTCAAGCGCATTGCATTTATTATGCTCTTTACTTCTATTATTATTACATTGTAATAGATAATGAAATAATTATACAACTCTCCATAATGTAGAATCAGTGGGAGCCCTCGCTTGTTTTCTTGTAACTAGATGGTTCCATCTAGGGATGATGGGAGACAGTGATAGATCATCAGGCATTAGATTCTCACAAGGAGCCTGCAACCTAGATCCCTTGCATGCATGGTTCACAATAGGGTTCTGTGAGAATCTAATTTGCTGCCACTCATTTGACGAGATGTGCAGCTCAGGGGGTAATGAGAAATGGCGAGCAGCTGTAAATACAGATGAAGCTTTGCTTGCTTGCCTGCTGCTCACCTCCTGCTGTGCAGCGTGGTTCCTAACAGGCCACAGACCAGTACCAGTCCATGGCCAGGGGGTTGGGGACCGCTGTTGTAGGAGGTGGAGCAAGATGGCTGAATAGAAGGCTCCATCTCCCCATCCCCCACAGGAACATAAAATTTAACAACTATCTATACACAAAAAAGCACCTTCATCATAGGAACCAAAAAGTGGGCGAGCACTCACAGTACCTGGTTTTAACTTCATACCGGTGAAAGAGGCAAAGAAGAGGGTAGGGAAGACAGTCTTGAGTTGCTGATGCCACCTGTCCCCATGCCATGGCAGCGGCTGTGTGGCGTGGAGAGAGAATCTCTGTGCTTGGAAGAGGGAGAGCGCAGCTATTGTGAGACATTGCATTGAATTTGATGCTGCTTTGTCACAATGAAAGTAAAACCGAACTGAATTCAGCTGACGGCTGATGATGGAGAGAATATTTAGACCAGCCCTAGCCAGAGGAGAATTGCCCAAGGGAGTTGCCCAACTCAGTGTATGGAACTTGAGTTTCAGCAAACCTCACCACCATGGGGGTAAAGTGCTCTGGGTTGTAAATAAACTTGAATGGCAGTCAAGGTCACAAGGACTGCAGTTCCTAGGCAAGTCCTAGTGCTGAGCTGGGCTCAGAATCAGTGGACATGGAGGGGACATGACCTACTGAGACACCAGCTGGGGCAGCTAAGGGAGTACTTGCACCACCCCTCCCCCAGCTCCAGGCAGCACAGCTTGCAACTCCAAAAGATACTTCTTCCTTCCACTTGAGTTGCGGAGATGGAAGGGTAAAGAGGACTTTGTCTTGCTTCTTGGATGCCGGCTCAGCCACAGTAGGATAGGGTACCAGTTAGGGTAATGAGGTCCCCATTCCAGGGCCTATGTCTCAGATGATATTTCTAGACACACCCTAGGCTAGAAGGGAGCCTACTGCTTTGAAGGGAAGGACTCAGTCTTGGCAGGATTCATTACCTGCTGATTAAAGAGTCCTGGAACCTTGAAAACCCAGCAGCGATACCTTGGTACTTATCATGGGCCTTGGGTGAGACTCTGAGACATGCTGGCTTCAGGTGAGACCCAGCACATTTCCAGCTATGGTGGCTATGGTGAGAACCACAGCGAGAACTCCTGCTTGAGTAAAGCAGAGGAAAAAGTAAAGGGGACTTTGTCTTATACCTTAGATGCCAGCTCAGCCACAGTGGACTAGAGCATAAAGAGGGTTCTTGGGGTCCCTGGTTTCAGGCCTTGCCTTTTAGATGCCATTTCTGGACCTGCTTTGGGTGGGAGGGAAACCCACTGCCCTGAAGGATGAGTCCCAGGCCTGGCAACATTCACTACAATGTAGTGAATGTTGGGGAGGGAAGTGTGGGAAGGATTACATCTTGTGGTTTAAGTGCCAGTTCAGCTGCAGTAGAATAGAACACCAGGTAGATTTCTAAGCTTTTTGACTCCAGCCTCTTGTTCCCAAACAGCATCTCTGCACCTGCTTGGGGCCTGGGGGAACTTGAAGGGAAGAACATAAGCCCGGCTGGCTTTGCCACCTCCTGATTATAGAACCCTAGGGCCTTGAGCAAACATAGGCAGTAGCCAGGTAGTGGTTACAGCAGGCCTTGGGCAAGACCTAATGCTGTACTGGCTTCAGATCTGACCCAGCACAGTCCCAGCGATGGCAACAATAGGTGTGCTTGTGTCACTCCTCCCCCAGCTCTAGGCAGCTCAGCACACAGAGAGAAAGTCTCCATTTGTTTGGGAGAAAGTGAGGGAAGAGAACAAGAATCTCTGCCTAGTAACCCAGGGAATTCTTCTGGATCTTATCCAAGGCTACCAAAGTAGTACCTCTACAACTCTGCAAGAACCACAGCATTACTGGGCTTGGGGTGTCCCTTAATGCAGATACATTTGCAGTGACCAAACACTTAGATCACAACACCCAAGTCCCTTTGAATACGTGGAAAGCCTTGTCCTTCCGCAATACTGTCCTTCACAGTCTGGGCTTGCTTGTACCTGTCTACAAGAAAGGCAAGTACAAACAAACCCAGACTGTGAAGAGTACAACAGATACCTAACTCTTAAATGCACAGTCACTGACAAACATCCATAAGCATCAAGACCATCCAGGAAAACATGGCATCACCAAACAAACTAAATAAGGCAGTGGGGACCAATCCTGGAGAGACAGAGATATGTGACCTTTCAGACAGAATTCAAAATAGCTGTTTTGAGGAAACTCAAAGAAATGCAAGAAAAACCAGGGAAGGAATTCAGAATTCTATCAGATAAATTTAATAAACAGATTGAAATAATTAAAAAGAATCAGGCAGAAAGTCTAGAGTTGAAAAATGCAATTGACATGCTGAAGAATGCACCAGAGTCCCTTAATACCTGAATTGATCAAGCAGAAGAAAGAATTAGTGAGCTTGAAGACAGGCTATTTGAAAATGCACAGTCAGAGGAGACAAAAGAAAAAAGAATAAAAAAAGAATAAGGCATATCTACAAGATCTAGAAAATAGCCTCAAAAGGGCAAATCTAAGAGTTACTCAGCTTAAAGAGGAGGTAGATAAAGAGATAGGGGTAGAAAGTTTATTCAAGAGGATAATAACAGATAACTTCCCAAACCTAGAAAAAGATACCAATATCTAAGTATGATAAGGTTATAGAATACCAAGAAGATTTAACCCAAAGACTACCTCAAGGCACTTAATAATCAAACTCCCAAAGGTCAAGGATAAAGGACCCTAAAAGCAGCAAGAGAAAAGAAACAAATAACAAAAAATTGAGTTCCAATATGTCTGACCACAGACTTTTCAGTGGAAACCTTACAGGACTGGAGAGCATAGCATGACATATTTAAAGTGCTGAAGAAAAATGAGCTTTTTACCCTAGAATACTATATCAGATGAAAATATCCTTCAAACATGAAAGAGAAATATTTTCCCAGACAAACAAAAGCTGAGGAATTTCATCAACACCAGGCCTGTTCTACAAGAAATGCTAAAGGAAATACTTCAATCAGAAAGTAAAGGACATTAATGAGCAATAAGAACTCATTTGAAGGTACAAGACTCACTGGTAATAGTAAATACACAGAAAACCAGAATGTTATAACACTATAACTGTAGTGTGTTATACTGCTGTTAAGTAGAAAGACTGAGAGATGAACCAGTAAAAATAATGACTACAAAAGCTTTTCAAGACATAGGCAGTACAGTAAGACATAAATTGAAACAAAAAGTTGAAAGCAGGGGAATGAAGTGTAGAGTCTTTATTAGTTTTCTTTTTGCTTATTAGTTTATGCAAGCACTATGAAATTGCTATCAGCTTAAAATGATGGGTTATAAGATAGTATTTGCAAGCCTCTTGGTAACCTCGAATCAAAAGCATACAATGGATACACAAAAAATAAAAAGCAAGAAATTAAATCATACCACCAGAAAAAAACACTTTCACTAAAAGGAAGACAGAAAAAAAAAGGAAAGAAGGAAGAGAAGACCACAGAACAAAAATAACAAAATAGCAGAAGTAAGTCCTTACTTATCACTAACATTAAATATAAATGGATTAAATTCTCTAATCAAAAGACATAGAGTGGCTGAATGAATTAAAAAAATAAGACCCAATGATCTGTTGTCTACAAGAAACATACATCACACACAGACTGAAAATAAAGGGATGGAAAATAATGTTCCATGCCTCTTAAACCAAAAAAAGAGCAGGAGTCACTATACTTATATTAGACAAAATAGATTTCAAGACAAAAACTATAAGAAGAGACAAATAAGGTCACCATATAATGATAAATGAGTTAATGCAGTAAGAAGATATAACAATTGTAAATATATATGTACCCAACATTGGAGCACCCAGATATATAAACCAAATACTATTTGAGCTAAAGAGAGAGATAGACTCCAATACAATAATAGCTAGAGACTTCAACATCCCACTTTTAGCATTGGACAGGTCTTCCAGACAGAAAAATCAACAAAGAAACATTCAACTTAATCTGTACTGTAGACCAAATGGACTTAATAGATATTTACAGAACATTTCATCCAGTGGCTGCAGAATATATATTCTTTTCCTCAGCACATGGATCATTCTTGATGATATACCATATGTTAGATTACAAAACAAATCTTAAAACCTTCAAAAAAGTTGAAAAATATATCAAGCATCTTTTTGACCACAATGAACTAAAACTAGAAATCAATAACAAGATGAATTTTGGAAACTATACAAACACATGGAAATTAAACAATATGCTCCTGAATGACCAGTGGGTCAATGATGAAATTAAGGAGGAAATAAAAAAATTTCTTGAAATGAATGATGATGGAAACACAACATACCAAAACCTATGGGATACAGTGAAAGCAGTACTAAGAGAGAAATTTATAGTTATAAGCACCTACATCAAAAAAGAAGAAAAACTTCAAATAAACAATTTAAGGATACATCTTAAAGAACTAGCAAAGCAAAAGTAAACCAAACCTAAAATTAGTAGAAGACAAGAAATAATAACGATCAGAACAGAAATAAAGGAAATTGAAACAAACAAAAAACAATTCAAAAGATAAACAAGGTTCTTTTGAAAGATAAAATTGACAAATCTTTAGACAGACAATTGAAGAATAAAAGGGAGAAGACAAAAAAATAAAATCAGAGATGAGAAAGGAGATGTTACAACTGATACTGCAGAAATTCAAAGGATAGTTAATGGTTAGTATGAGCAAATATATGCTAATAAATTGGAAAATCTAGAAGAAATGGATAAATTTCTAGATACATACAACCTACCAAGATTCAATCATGAGGATCCAAAATGTGGCCGGTTGCGGTGGCTCACGCCTGTAATCCCAGCACTTTGGGAAGCCGAGGTGGGCGGATCATGAGGTCAGGAGACTGAGAACATCCTGGCTAACACAGTGAAACCCTGTCTCTACTAAAAATGCAAAAAATTAGCCGGGCGTGGTGGCAGGGCATCTGTAGTCCCAGCTACTTGGGAGGCTGAGGCAGGAGAATGGTGTGAAGCCAGGAGGCGGAGCTTGCAGTGAGCCGAGATGGGGCCACTGCACTCCAGCCTGGGCAACAGAGCGAGACTCCGTCTCAAAACAAACAAACAAACAAACAAAACCTGACTGGACCAGTAACAAGTAATGAAATAGAAACTGTAGTAAAAAGTCTCCCAGCACAGAAAATCTTGAGACCAGATGGCTTCACTGCTGCATTCTACAAAACATTTAAAGAACTAATACCAATCCTACTTAAACTGTTCCAAAAAATAGAGAAGGGAGGAATACTTCCAAACTTATTCTATGTGGCCGGAATTGCCCTGATAGCAAAACCAGACAAAGACACATCAAAACAAACAAACAACAACAACAACAACAAAAAACCAAAAACTACAGGCCAATATCCCTGATGAATTTTAATGCAAAAATCCTCAACAAAATATTAGCAACCAAAATCGAGCAACACATTAAAAAGATCATTCCTAGCCGGGCGCGGTGGCTCAAGCCTGTAATCCCAGCACTTTGGGAGGCCGAGACGGGCGGATCACGAGGTCAGGAGATCGAGACCATCCTGGCTAACACAGTGAAACCCCGTCTCTACTAAGAAATACAAAAAACTAGCCGGGCGAGGTGGCAGGCGCCTGTAGTCCCAGCTACTCGGGAGGCTGAGGCAGGAGAATGGCGTGAACCCGGGAGGCGGAGCTTACAGTGAGCTGAGATCCGGCCACTGCACTCCAGCCTGGGCTACAGAGCGAGACTCCGTCTCAAAAAAAAAAAAAAAAAAAAAAAAAAAAAGATCATTCCTTATGACTAAGTGGGATTTATCCCAGTGATGCAGAGATGGTTCAACATATGCAAGTAAATCAATGTGGTACATTGTATCACAGAATGAAGGACAAAAATCATAAGATCATTTCAATTGATGCTGAAAAAGCATTTGATAAAATTCAACAGCCCTTCATGATAAAAACCCTAAAAAAAACCTGGGTATAGAAGGACATACCTCAACATAATAAAATCTGTATACAACAGACCCATAGCTAGTACCATACTGAATGGGGAAAAACTGAAAGCCTTTCCTCTAGGATTTGAAGCACAACAAGGATGGCTACTTTCATCACTGTTATTCAACATAGTACTGGAAATCCTATCTAGAACAATCAGACAGGAGAAAGAAAGAAAGGGCATCCAAATTGGAAAGAAATAATTCAAATTATCTTTGTTTTCAGATTATATAATCTTTGTATTTGAAAAAATCTAATGACTCCACCAAAAAAACTATTAGAACTGATAAACAAATTCAATAAAGCTGCAGGATGCAAAAACACACACAAAAGTCTGTAGCATTTCTATTTGCAAACAGCGAACAACCTGAAAAAGAATTCAAGAAATGAATCTCATTTACAATAGCTGCAAATAAAACAAAATACCTGGGAATTAACTTAACCAAAGAAGTGAAAGATCTCTGCAATTAAAATGATAAAATACTGATGCAAGAAACTGAAGAGGACACAAGGAAATGGAAAGATATTTCATATTCATGGATTGGGAGAATCGATATTGTTAAAATGTCCATACTACCCAAAGGAATCTACAGATTCAATGCAATCCCTATCAAAATACCAAGGACATTCTTCACAGAAATAGAATAAACAATCCTAAAATTTATATGGAACCACAAAAGACCCAGAATAGCCAAAATGATCCTGAGCAAAAAGCACAAAACTGGAAGAATCACATTACCTGACTTCAAATTATATTACATAGCTATAGGAACCAAAACAACATAGTACTGGCATAAAAACAGACACATATACTAGTGGAGCAGAATAGAGAACCCCTGAATGAATCCATATATCTAGAGAAAACTCATTTTTGGCAAATGTACCAATAACATACATTGGGGAAAGGACAGTCTCTTCAATAAACGGTGCCGGGAAAAGTGGATATCCACATGCAGGAGAATGAAACTAGACTCCTGTCTTTCACCATATAGCAAAATCAAATCCAAATCGATTAAAGACTTAAATTTAAGACCTCAAACAATGAAACCACAAAAAGACAACATTGAGGAAACTCTCCAGGACACCGGAGTGGTAAAAGATTTCTCAAGTAATAATAACCCACAAGCACAGGCAACTAAAGCAAAAATGGACAAATGGGATCACATCAAGTTAAAAAAACTTCTACACAGCAAAGGAAACAACAAAGTGAAGACACAACCCATAGAATGGGAGAAAATATTTGCAAACTACCCATCTCACAAGGGATTAATAACTAGATATATAAGGAGCTCAAATAATTCTATAGGAAAAAATCTAATAATTCTATTAAAAATGGGCAAAATATCTGAATAGACATTTCCCAATGAAGACATATAAATAGCAAACAGGTATATGAAAAGGTGCTCAAAGTCATTGATCATCAGAGAAATGCCAATCAAAACTACAATGAGATATTATCTCACCCCAGTTAAAATGACTTTTATCCAAAAGACAGGCAATAACAAATGCTGGTGAGGATGTGGAGAAAAGGGAACCCTTGTACACTGCTGGTGGGAATGGAAATTAGTACAACCACTATGGAGAACAAGTTGGAGGTTCCTCAAAAAACTAAAAATAGAGCTACCATACAATCTAGCAATCCCACTGCTGGGTATATACCCAAAATAAACGAAATCAGTATATGGAAAAGATATTTGCATTCTCATGTTTACTGCAGCACTATTCACAATAGTCAAGATTTGGAAGCAACTTATGTATCCATCAACAGATGAGTGGATAAAGAAAATGTGGTGCATGTACACAATGGAATACTATTCAGCCATAAAAAGAATGGTATCCTGTCATTTGCAACAACATGGATGGAACTGGAGGTCATTATGTTAAGTGAAATAAGCTAGGCACAGAAAGACAAACTTTCGGCCGGGCACTGTGGCTCATGCCTGTAATCCCAGCACTTTGGAAGGCTGTGGCGGGTGAATCATTTGAGGTCAGGAGTTTAAGACCAGCCGGGGCAATATGGTGAAAACCCGTCTCTACTAAAAATAAAAAAAAATTAGTTGGATGCAGTGGCACGTGCCTGTAATCCCAGCATCTCTGGAGGCTAAGGCAGGAGAATTGCTTGAGCCCGGGAGGCGGAGGTTGCAGTGAGCCAAGATTGTGCCATTGTACTCTAGCCTGGCAACAGAGTGAGAGACTCCGCCTCAAAGAAGAAGAAGAAGAAGAAGAAGGAGAAGGAGAAGGAGAAGGAGAAGGAGAAGGAGAAGGAGAAGGAGGAGAAGGAGAAGGAGAAGGAGAAGGAGAAGAAGAAGAAGGACAGACCGCATGTTTTCACTTATCTGTGGGAGCTAAACAATAAAATGATTGAACTCATGGAGACAGAGAGTAGGATGGTTAATCGGTACAAAAAATTAGGAAGAATGAATAAGACCTAGTATTTGCTAGCACAACAGGGTGACTATCATAAAAAATAGTTGTACATTTTAAAATAACTAAGAGTAATTGAATTGTTTGTAACACAAAGGATAAATGCTTGAGGTGATGGATACTCCATTTACCCTGATCTGACGATTACACATTGCATGCTTCTATCAAAATATCTCATGTAACCCACAAATATTAATATATGCACTTTTGGCCGGGTGCAGTGGCTCTCGCCTCTAATACCAGCACTTTGACAGGCCGAGGCAGAAGCATCACTTGAGCTCAGGAGTTGGAGACCAGCCTGCAATATAGTGAGACCTTGTCTCTACAAAAAAAAAAAAAAAAAAAAAAAAAAAAAAAACCTTAAAAAATAAGCTGGGCACGGTGGTGTGCACCTGTGGTCCCAGCTACTTGGGAAGCTTCGGCAGGAAGATCCCTTAAGCCCAGGAGGTGGAGGTTGCAGTGAGCTGAGATTGTGCCACTGCACAACCACCTGGGCAACAGAATGAAACTCTCTCTCTCTCCAAAAAAAATTAAAAATAAAAAAAGTGGTCTTGTAGCTACGTTGTCAGAGTGTATAGCCATTACCTGCTATGTTTTCTCCTTTACAATTCTTATTTAGTCTTAGCTGCATAAATAACTACATTTGATGTTCACTACCAGTTTTTTAAATTTGATTTTTTGTCTTTCTAGTCATTTTGCTTGTCTGAAGCTTTTTATGTAAGAGGTTTTCAGGAAGAACTCATGAGAACAATATCTCCTGGGTTATTTCATACTTATAACAATTTGCCCGTGCCCATTATACTTCCAAGTCAGTTTTGCTGGACATAAAATTATTAACGTATTCTTTGTTTTTGAACATCTTAAGTATGTAACTTCTTTCTTTTGGTGTAAAGCATTGCTCTTGAGAAGTCTGATAATAGTTGATTTTTCCTTATAAGTCAATTATTTGCCTAGATGCCTGAAGGATTCTCCCCTCACCACCCCACTTTTCTTGAAGTTTGTAATTTTATTTGAATATGTCTGATTATTCTTCTGGGTTGATATTTTCAGGTATGCAGTATGTGCTTTCAATATGTAACTTCAATTTTTAAAAATTTCAGTAAGTTCTCTTGATTTTGTTTTTATTACTTGTCCTCTTGCTTTGGTTTTCTTCTTCAATAACTCTTATTATTGACACATTGGAAGTTCTTTGCCTAATTTCAATATTTGTCACTTTCTCTAGACTATTTTAGAAAATAGCCTTTATTTCCTACTGATTTAAAATATTTCTTCCTTTTCACCTTTTTCTTTTAAGGCATTATCTTAAAGTTGCATCAGTTTGCTCTTATGTTCCTTCTAGTCTTCATTCCTGAAATTTTTTTTCTTATGTTTTTAGTTCTTTCCTGATTTGTGTCACCTTATTTATATGACTTTCTAATTCTCAGTTACGTTGTTCTTTCACATTGTGCATAATTGAAATTTTAGGTCATTTTAAAATAGAAGGTTATAGTTTTGATCTCTTCCAAGATATGTCCTGCTGGCATGCCTTTTCTATTGATAGGAATGTCATTTTGCTCCCTATTCTCCTTTTGCTTAAATGAACTTTGCATGGGATTTGGCCTCAAGACTTTTCCATTGTTAGTTTTTAGGTGGAATTAGTGTTCCTAAAATTGAAGAATGAGATGATCGGGATGGCTTTTCCAACTTCAAGAGTGCCCTCTCCTGTGGTTTTCACATGCTATGCAAAAATATGATGGCTTGCTTCCTGAGGTTCCTTGGCTATCTGAATCTTCTTTTTTTTTTTTCTTCTTTTTGAGATGGAGTCTCGTTCTGTCACCCAGGCTGGAGTACAATGGCAAAATCTCGGCCCACTGCAACCTCCGCCTCCCTGGTTCAAGTGATTCTCTTGCCTCAGCCTCCCAAGTAGCTGGGATTACAGGCACCTGCCACCACACCTGGATAATTTTTGTATTTTTTAATACAGACAGGGTTTCACCACATTGGCTATGCTGGTCTTGAACTCCTGACCTCAAGTGATCTGCCTGCCTCAGCCTCTCAAAGTGTTGAGATTACAGGCATGAGCCACCACGCCCGGCCTTCTTCCTCCCTTTTGATTGTCCAGATCCTGCTCCATTTTGATCCCATGCCCAGCACTATGTGATTCTGTCATGGAAGGGAAGCCAAGTGGGTCAGTGTTGAGGGTTCTCAAGGCTCCACTGCTCCAGTCCCTTGCTACTTTCTGACTCTCACCTGCTCCTGGACTGGGTGAGACCCTCCCAGCTTCTGCTGCTGTCTCCAGTTGTCCCTTCTTGCTTCCTCGTGAATACCTGCTGGCTCTTTTGGGATTCTCCTGTTCTTAGGTCCATCAGAGGGCTCCTTGTTTCCCTCTGGATGGGGCACCGAGGGCCAGAACCTAAACCAAGGAAGCCTCCCTGGGGGAACGTACGGGGATCTGATGACATGCAGGCGGCTACGGGAGGGCTGTGCTTCCCCGCTTGTGTTTTGGTGTTCACGGGGATACCTTATCATCTAATTTTAAGCGAACATTGTCTGTAGGTTTTACTTTTGCTAATCTGACCTGCTTATTTTTATTTTTTATTTTTGAGACAGAATCTCACTCGGTTGCCCAGGATGGAGTGCAGTGGCATGATCTCGGCTCACTGCAACCTCCACCTCCTGGGTTCAAGGGATTCTCCTGCCTCAGTCTCCCGAATAGCTGGGACTACAGGTGTGCATCACTATGCCCAGTTAATTTTTGTATTTTTAGTATAGATGGGGTTTCGCCATGTCGGTGAGGCTGGTCTCGAACTCCTAACCTCAGGTGATCTGTCTGCCTCGGCCTCCCAAAGTGCTGGGATTACAGGTGTGAGCCATTGTGCCTGGCCTGACCTGCTTATTTTTATGTAGAAATTTGGAGGGGTTCAAAAACTGTACTGGCATTGCTACCAACCATCTTCCCAGCCAGTTCAGTATTTTTGATGCCAGGTTCCATACTGGGCCACAGGGAAGAGGAGATGTAATGACAAATGTGTGTAAAAGCGTGTAAGGTGTCCTGTCATCCTAAGTGTCCGGTAACCCAGCTGATCCTGCCTTCTGCTGCCCTGCAGCCACGCCTGACCCTCTTCCTCAACTCCTGCCGGCTTGACCTCCGGTCTTTGTTCCTGGCTCAGGGGATGGGGCATGCAGTAGGGCACGTCCCCAAACTGGCTGTCCTCAGGCTGGGGGACCCCCTGGCCTTTATGCCCTTGTCTTGCCTGCTGGGATGTTTCTGGGGATTTCCTCGTAGAGCGGGTTTTGGAGAAAAGGAAAGACCTTTGCCTCGAGGCCCATAAAAGAGATGGTCCGGAGAGCAAGGCCCTGCTGTGAGCGTGCCCCGCCATCTGCTGGCCATTTGCTTAATTGCAGAGAGGAGGGCCGTGGGGGCTCCACGCCTTCACCCTCAACCAATGACCTGGGTTAATCTTTTTTCCCTCTAGTTGAAAACGTTGTATTTATTAAATACACCGGTAAAGTAATGATAATAAAGGCAAGCAAATAAAAAGTTTTCCCGCACGATCTCACTGTCTAGACAAGCGCATATATATATATATATTTCTTTCTCTTTAATCATAAATAAAAGTGAGGGCTGGCACAGTGGCTCACACCTGTAATCCCAGCACTTTGAGAGGTTGAGGCAGGAGGAGCGCTTGAGCCCAGGAGTTCGAGACCAGCCTGGGCAACAAAATTTTGTAAAGTGTCTTTACAAAAATTAAAAAAAATTAGCCGGGTGTGGTGGTGTGTTCCTGTAGTCTCAGCTACTCAGGAGGCTGAGGTGAGAGGGTTGTTTGAGCCACAGAGGTTGAGGGTGCAGTGAGCTGTGATTGCACCACTGCCCTCTAGCCTGGGGGTCAGAGTGAGACCCTGTCCTGAAAAATGAAATGAAATGAAATGAAATAAAATAAAATGTGTATTTACTCTATGGAGACTGGGCCCCTGTGTCCTTCCCTTCTGGCTCTGGAAAAGGGTAGAAAGAGCTCAGATTCTGTTGCCCCAAAATGTTGGCTTTAAATCTCACTTCAGTCACAAGCTGTGCGAGGTGGGCTGGTTAATTCACCTCTCTGCTTATGAATCTCTGTGAATCTCTGTGTGTCAGGCAGGATATCTCTCCCCACCTACCACACACACACAAACACATACCCACACACACACACACAAGATGTGTGTATCCTAATGTCTGGAATGTATGATTATCCCAGATTATGCAGGTAGGTCTAACCTAATCACAGGCGTCCTTAAATACAGAGAACGTCTTCTGGCTTCAGTCAGAGAGATGCGACATCGCTGGCTTTGAAGCTAGAGGAAGTGACTATGAGCCAAGAAACATGGGTAGCCTCTGGAAACTGGAGAAAGGAAGGAGACAGATTTTCCTGAGAGCTCCCAGAAGGAACACAGCCCTGCTGACACCTTGATTTTAGCCCATAGGGCCTGAGTTGAACGTCTGACCTCCAGTACTGTAAAATAATAAACTTGTGTTGTTTTAGCCAGTGCATGTGTTAATTCGTTGTTGCAGAGATAGAAAACGAATACACTGCATTATGCGGGCAATAATAGATAGCGCTTATTTCTCTCTCTCTCTCTTTTTTTTTTTTTTTTTTGAGACAGAGTCTCGCTCTTTTTGTCCAGGCTAGAGTGAAGTGGCACGATCTTGGCTCACTGCAACCTCCACCTCCTGGGTTCAAGCAATTCTCCAGCCTCAGCCTCCAGAGTAGCTGGGATTACAGGCGTCCACCACCACGTCTGGCTAATTTTTGTATTTTTAGTAGAGATGGGGTTTCACCATGTTGGCCAGGCTGGTCTCAAACTCCTGACCTCAGGTGATCCGCCTGCCTCGGCCTCCCAAAGTGCTGGGATTACAGGTGTGAGCCACCACACTCAGCCTGATAGTACCTATTTCACAGGGTGATGGGGAGAATGAAAGGGGAAAACTGTGGGAGGTGCTTTGTAAATTGTAAAACATTGTATAAACGTCTTAAGGTCTCCTTTAGGAGGATGTCCGTTTATTATTTTACTTATTCCAGTTATTTTCTGAGCACCTACTGTGTGCCAGGCATTGCACTCATTGCAAAGGGTTATAGGAGTGAACTTAGTCCCTTCTTTCATGGGGCTTACAGGTCACGAGGGCAGCAGAACATTAAAAGGCCATGTAAGCATAAGCATCATGGAATTATAACTGTGATGTGTGCAATGAAGGGATTGTCACAGGGAGCTGAGAGAGTGTGGAGCCAGGAACCTGCCAGACCTCGGGTTTCAGGCCCCAGGCTTTGGGCAGCCTCTCCAACCTCTCCAGGTCTCATTTTCCCGCATAGGCTGGTCTGCCGTGATTGTGGATAGGGTGCCAAGAACCAGAACTCAGGCCACAAACAGCCTCCTAGGGGCCATCAGATGGGTCTGTGCTCATCCAGAAATCTGGGGCCTTACAGGGAGACTCCTGAGCTGGTACATCGGGTGTTGGGGTGTGGAGTCCTTGTTTGAGTTCAGTAAGGTCAGGGCTGTTTGGAATGATGGGCAGGGGAGAAGGCAGGGCTTGGCACATGGCCCCAGACCGCGAGCCCTCAGGCCTTCATCTTTTTCTTTAACAATTCCAGAATACGGCTTACCAGGCTGGGTTGGGCTCAGGCCTGTGGCTGTAGGGAGTGAAGCTGAGTCTGGGTTCAAGGCCTTGTGGCCACGGATGAGGGGACAGCAGCGGGGAGACTTTGTTGGGCTCTAGAATCCTCTCTCTGGTGGACACTGGCCTGAGCTGCTCTGTGTTGTCTCCTGGGTTTTCCAGAGCTGCATGGTAGCCCCGCCCTAGGCCTCCAGTGAAATGAACAGGCTCCTTTGGAAACAGACTCTCAGGGGGGGACAAGACAGTCCCTGTGTCCCAACAGACCACAGAATCTTACCCTGCTAGAGGCACTTTTTGATGGGGACTGGAGGGCTCACAATGAATCGCAGAGTTGAGACAAACTGAGGAACCTCAAGGCCAAGCCTGGGGGGCGGGCAGATCAGAGTCCCAGGGGATTCCATGCCAGGGAGAGACCTGAGACAGAGCAGGAGCTCTGCTGTCACCTGGTGGCAGATTTTGGAACTGCTGTTGGATCAGATGCCTCCTCTCTTGGGGTCTCGACTTTCTGTTCCACTCTGTTTAGCTCAGCTCATCTCAGCTCCTGACGAAGTGGACAATAGGGAGGGCCTAGAGAATAAATTTGGTAGGGATGGTGGCAAGTTCTGGCCATAGAGTCCCTTTTGCCTTTCACTGTCCTAGCACTGGCCAGGTTCACCATAGTTCTGAGAATCAAGGGCAATTCCAGAAAAAGGGCTGTTATTGGGAACTGGGCAGCCACCCTGCCCTAGCCCTCATCCTCCTCCAAAGAGACCACCATGGGCTTCACAGGCCTCAAGTGTTGACGATGTCTCCTTTAGACCTGACACCCTAGGAACCTTGAGTTTACTTGGCACCTGCAGCCTGGGTCAGGGGCCATAACACGTGATGGGCATCGATGGGAAATACGGTGCTGGCTAGCTCAGATTTTCACAGGAGACTCCTCACAGGCTGGGAAACATGGGAACTGGTCCACCCTTGGATATCAATGTAAGTCATTCTGGCTATTATTAAAAAGTAAAAAAACTACAGATGCTGACGAGGTTGCAGAGAAAAAGGAACGCTTTTGCATGGTTAGTGGGAATGTAAATTAGTTCAACCATTGTGGAAGATAGTGTGGCAATTCCTCAAAGACCTAGAGGCAGAAATACCATTTAGCCCAGCAATCCTATTACTGGGTATATACCCAAAGGAATAGAAATCATTCTATTATGAAGACACATGCACATGTATGTTCATTGTGGAACTCTTCACAATAACAAAGACGTGTGGTACATATATACCCTGGAATACTATGCAACCATAAAAAGAAACAAGATCATGTCCTTTGCAGGGACATGGATGTCCTAACTAACACAAGAACAGAAAACCAAACACCACATGTTCTCACTTATAAGTGGAAGCTGAATGATGACAACATATGGACATCTGGGGATGGGGAACAACACACAGTAGGGCCTATGGGATGGGGCCAGGGGAGGGAGAGCATCAGGAGGAATAGCCAATGGATACTGGGCTTAATCCTAGGTGATGGGATGATCTGTGCAACAAACCACCATGGCAACAAACCTGCACATCTTGCATATGTACCCCCGAACTTAAAATAAAAGTTGAAAAAAAAATGTAAGCCATTCCTCCCAGGCCTCACTTATCTGTAAGGAGTATGTGTCTACAAGTTACATGGTGTAACTACGGAGGTGCCACCAACCCTGAGACGAGCCAGCCTGTAGGCCATGGAGTAGTCAGCTGAAATCCTGAAATCAGGAATGCAAAATGTTTATGAAACAGGTGATTTTTTAAAGAAATGCAATTTAGAATCCTTTACATGTATCTCTTAAGAAGTTGTATCTTAGAAAAATTATAAAAGAAAACCGAAGAAAGAATAAGGCCTACAGAAAAGTGGGAAGCATTTTGGCAAATGTGTTTTAGATCCTTAACTTGGCTTCAGCTGGAGTAAATGAACTAGTGAATGAATTTGTTTTTGTATAAACTTATTAGTAATAGAAAATTATTTTTGGCCGGGTGTGGTGGCTCATGTCTGTAATCCTAGCACTTTGGGAGGCTGAGGTGGGCGGATCACCTGAAGTCAGGAGTTTGAGACCAGCCTGGCCAACAGGGTGAAATCCCGTCTCTACCAAAAATACAAAAATTAGCTAGGTGTGGTGGCACGTGCCTGTAATCCCAGCTACTCAGGAGGCTGAGGCAGGAGAATCACTGGAATCCGGGAGGTGGAGGCTGCAGTGAACCAAGATCACGCCCCTGCGCTCCAGCCTCAGCGACAGAGCAAGACTCCATCTCAAAAAAAAAAAAAAAAAAATTTTTTTTTTCTTCTCTTCTCCAGCAAAACGATGTTGACAAGTATTAGAGGGAACATGGGAACACAGGGGAACTCATATGCATACACTTTGAGAGACTGTGGACTTGGAGGATGTGGCTGTAGCAGTTTGTAGGAGTTAAAATTTGGAAACAATTCAAGTGTCATCAGCAGGGGCACAGATAAATACATCGTGGTGCATAAGGCAGATGTCAGTTGTGTGACAGCCTCCTTAGTTAAAACAAATGATCTCTGTGTATTGCCATGGAAAGAACCAAAAAACTATGTAGGATTAGAAAGCAAGTTGCAACAGCATATATACAGTCTATTATTTATGGATTTATATATTGTAACAAAAGAGGAAAACACTATGGGGAACACACAGTGCTTTCATTTGTCAAAGAATGAATAAGTGCGTCTTTGCCTGGGTAAGGCCTGGTCACCTTTCAGCTCTCAGCTCAGTATGTCACTGCTTCAGGGCAGTAGGTGCCCGGACAGTGGGTCTCAGAACCCAAACCTTTCCTTTACGTCTCTGTTATAGTAGCATATTTGTGTGATTATTTCTTCCTCATAGCATTCATTCGAGCAGGGAGCCTGATCACCCTCTTCACCACAGTATTGCTAGAACTTAGCTCAGTGCCTGACACATGGTACCTACTCAATGAATTTCTGATTTCTTTCTGTTCCCCTGACTAGGTATAAGCTCCATGAAACGAAGGGGCGAGACAAGGGAGGAGTGCTGGTTTTCTTTCTCATGGAATCCCCCAAGGCTTAGCAATTAGGAGGGCAGGCTGTGGACTCAGAATTCGGGAGCTCAAATCCTGGCTCTGCCACTGCTAGCTGTGTGACCTGGGTCAAATAAACGTTGCATCTCTGAGCTCAATGTCTTTATTTGTAAAAAGGGTAAGGATGCCTTCCTTAGAGTGTTGTTAGAATTAAATGGTATAGCGTGTGAAAACAACCCACCAAAGTGCTTGGTACTGGGGCCTCATTTATTTGTTGAATGTACAAGTGCCCCCGTTGTCAGAAGCACCGGGGCTGGGGCCTGTCCTATGCAGCCAGGATGCTGCTTGTGTTTCACCCTCTGGGGCCTGTTAGGTCGTTTCTTATATTTACACCAGGTGGCGCTGTGGCCATTCTCACCGGTGATGCTCAGCCCATCGCTGGCACAAAGCTTCAAAGTGGCTTCCAGTCTGCTACCCAGCCAGAAGCCCGTCTGCAGGTCCCCAAGTGGCCGTCCCACTCTGCTTTAACTTCTCAGAGATGGGGCGCTCACTGTTCACAGGCTGGAGACGCCTTCAGGGCTGGTCTGAGCGTCACTATCCTCTGGGTTGGGGCAACTGGACCCTGGCGGTCTAGGGAAGCCCAGATGGAAAGTCATGGGCTGACCAGGGTTGGAAAGGGTTTCGGTGAGGCAAGCAAGCTGCTCAGCAGGCGCTCACTCTCAGTGTGCAAGGGTGGGACTGACCTCACTGGAGGCTTCATGAGGAAACCTTGGGGCTGGGCTGCGGCCAGTCCATGGCTTTAGACCTGCCTGTCCTCCACTCATCCATAATAGTATAGAGCACCCACCATGTCCCAGGCTCCATATGAACTCACTTGTTTCTCTTAAGAACCCTAGCTAGTAAGAACAATTATTATCTGTATTTTTCAGATAAGAGAATTGACGTAGAGACAAATTAAGAAACTTGCAGGTTAAAAGTGGCAAAGCTGAGGTTTGAACCCTGGCAGTTTGGCTCTAAGTGTCACCTCTTAGCCATCTTCTTCCACTGCTGTGCTGACCCGTCCATCCTTCCTTCCCTCCCTCTACCTGTCTCCCCATCCAGCACACATTTGCTAAGCTGTCGCTCCGTGGGGCTCAGTGGGGAGCAAAGCTGGGCACTGCCCCGGCCCTTGTGGGGTTTTCAGCCCATCAGGTGGAGACCTGGCTCTGCCATAACTTTATCCTGTGACCTTGGACAGGTCCTTTGACGTCGCTGTGCCTCAGCGTCTTCACTGTGAAATGGGAATGAGAATCCTGGCCTCGCTGAGTTTTGGGGAGGATGGAATGACTTCAACCTTCGGAGCTGCAGCCTGGCATCCGGGGGAGCATGGGAAGTGGTGGCCATGATTGTGATTGGCATCAGCATGGATAGGCTCCCTCCAGCCCACACCAGAACTGGACCCAGAGTCGGTGCCCGGTGACCATGTGGAAGCGTGGAGGAAGAAGCCAGTCAGGATAGGATGTTCCTGGGCTTGAATCTTGGCTTTGGCACTGTGAAAGTCTGAGACTCATGATTTTGGGCAAAGCGTCTTCATCTTTCTGAGTTTTCCCTTAAAAACAGGAATGACTAATACCAACCTTGTGGTGTCCTTGTGGTTGTTCTATGAAGTAACAGGCACTTGGCATATAATGGGCACCTTTGTAAAATTTCATTTCCTGTCCTCAAGAGGAATCAGATGGCTGTGTAAACCCAGGGATCAGCACATCTGGAGTTCTTGGCACCTCCCCTTCTCCCAAGGAAGGCCTGGACCTTGTGGGATGGGCTGCAGTATTCCATTGTTTTCCTTTTGCTTTCTTCCTTTGTTCTTGTTTGCATTTTATTTCTTGAGAAAGGCAGGGCGGGGGCGGGGGTGCATTTCTCAGCCACCAGTGCATAGGACTCCATGTTAGCTGTCTGTGTGCCCAAAAGAGGGCTGCATGTTGCCCTCTTAACACCCAGGGCAGTAGGAGGGTCAGTTGGTGGGTGTGGGACACTGGGGTCGCCTCTTTGCACCTGAGGCCTCCTGAGACGCCATGCTCCAGATGGCAGGGGGAAGGCTGAGGGCCGAGAGGCTGCTGAGGGCTGGGGATCCCTGTCTGGTCCCGCTTCTTCCAAGGTCTAGGGCTGTCCTGGGTGTCCTGATGCTTCTGTTGCTCCTGCTCAGAGATTAGAGCAGGGCCGAACTGTGGCCCTGCCCTCAGGTGTTGAACCCAGTTGAGATGGCAATGGCTGGTTACTCAGGGGCTGGAGTTACGACAGCTGGGCAGTGAGGAGTAGCTGCCCTGGGATCTGGCCTAGCAGGCTGGCATTATCCCTGCTCAGCATCCGTCACCCTCCCCATGCATCCCAATGCTGGAAGCCTCATAGCAGGGTCCCTTCCCACTTCTTCCTGCTGGGTGTTTCCATACACAGTGTCACTGACACTGTAGCCACACCTGCCCTTCTGTTTCAGAGAAGAGGAAACCAGGACGAGCCGTGACCCATCCAAGGTCCTGCAACAAGGAAGTATCTACATCCGGTGGAGATTCACATTCAGCTCTACCTGGCCCCTCCCCTCCCCCTCTTCTTCCGCCTCCCCTTTCCCTGCCCCCTACTCCTCCATCACTTAATTTTAATGGCCTTTTGATTGCGAGCCTCTTCTTGAAGAGAGACAAATCATTATTAATGAATTTGGATTGCTCCAGTGTAAACGAGCCAATAGGGCCCGGTGTGGGTAGCCGGCCAAGCCATGCAGGCAGTGGGCATCTCAGGACCAGGCCCTGTGGGCCACAGAGAGCCCTGGTGTAGCCTCTTCTTAGCCGTTTATTTTTCTTCCCAATTAAAGCAGGTGCTTGGCTGGAAGGGTTGTCCTTATCCTGGAGCTGGGGGGGGCGGGAGGCTCACAGAAGATCCCAGCCCCCAGGCCTGAGAGCAGAGCTCCAGGATGGCCTGGGCTCCCGCTCTCCACCCGGCAGTCCCCCTTGGCCTGGGTAAATCGGAAATGAGGGCCACTGCAGTGGGTACCAGCCCTTACCCTCCATCCTTGACTGTTTTCTTGGCAGCAAGACCTAGGGAGGCTCCCATGGCCGATTTTAGATTTGTTTTCAAAAACTGAAAGGAGAGAAATAATTCTAGCGAGAAAACAAAAACAAGACAATAAAAAACAAATAAAACCTCTTCTAAAATCTTTCAGTCCTGAGCCTTATCCCCACTCTGTGTGCACTTTCCGGTATTTGACCGCCTTTGCCACCAGTCCCTGGTGCTGGGAACTTGAACTAGCCCCAAAGCTTGTGAGTCCCTGTCTTCTACCGTGGAATGGGGATTACATTATACACATCTCTGGGTTTGGGAGGTGATCGAAGGAGATAGGGGAAAGGGATGCATTTTGTAAATGAGGACTTCTGATGATAATTTTATCATAGGCAGGAGACAGACACACTCACACGCCCCCAAATCATTAATGGGGCCTCCCTCTGAAGGTGCTCCTTGCTTCTTGAGACGGGCATGATTACTCAGTAGGTTCTGTGTAATTATTTAATCAAGCCCCAGCGAGTCCTCAAGTCCTCGGTGTGGAGCTGGGCGGCTGACCAGGCCCCAACCTCCCCTCCTCCCACAAGGAGGCGTAATCAGAGACACTGAGAGGGAGGAGAAACCCCAAGCACTTCTTTTCTTTGTGCAACAACTGGGCTGTGTGGGAGGGACAGCCGGGAGGGAGGGGGCCAGGTCACCTTGGGGCTCTCCTCAACAGAGGACAGGGCAGGAGGGGTCTTTAGAGACCTGTTTTTGCGTGCCTTTCTCTTTGAGGACACTGAGGACCAGAGAGGAAAAGCCAGCAGGTCCCATGGTTCCCCAACTGCAGACCTGGCTTCTACCACTCATTCCCTCCCTCCCTCCCTCCCTCCCTCCCTCCCTCCCTCCCTTCCTTCCTTCCTTCCTTCCTTCCTTCCTTCCTTCCTTCCTTCCTTCCTTCCTCCCTTCCTCCCTCCCTTCCTCCCTCCCTTCCTTCTTTCTCTCCTTCTCCTTCTTGACCCTCCTTTCCCATTGATTCCCTTCCCTTCCCTTCCCTTCCCTTCCCTTCCCTTCCCTTCCCTTCCCTTCCCTTCCCTTCCCTCCCTTTCCCTTCCCTCTCCTCCTTTCTCTCTTACTGTGAAAGTACCGAACAGATGGCTGGGTGCAGTGGCACAGGCCTGTCATCCCAGCACTTTGGGAGGCTGAGGCCGGTGGGTCACCTGAGATCAGGAGTTTGAGACCAGCCTGGCCAACATGGTGAAACCTCATCTCTACTAGAAATACAAAAATTAGTTGGGCATGGTGGTGGGCACCTGTAGTCTCAGCTACTTGGGAGGCTGAGGCAGGAGAATTGCATGAGCCCGGGAGGTGACGGTTGTAGTGAACCGAGATGGCATCACTGCACTCCAGACTGAGTGACAGAACGAGATTCCTTCTCAAAGCAAACAAACAAACAAACAACAAAACAGTACTGAACAGATGCATGCATTCTCATAGTCAAACATGCAGATCATACGACAAAAGCAAAGGTCTCCCCTGATCCCTCTCTTCCCCCCGGCCACATTCCCACTCCCCTCCTCAGAGACAACCCCAGCTCCCAGTCCAGACTTTCTTCTATGCATTCATACATTTATCTAAGTTCCTACGGAAGTTCTAGTTAGGTGTTTACTTTGGTTCATGTAAACCTTCCTGACAGTGCTGTCTAGACCAGTTCTCACTGTGAGGGGTGGGAAAGCGGGGTGGGGAGGGAATTTTACTCCGCAGGAGACATTTGACACCATCTGAAGACATTTTTGATCATCACGACTGGGGAGGGAGGTGCTCCTGGCATCTAGTGTGTAGAGGCCAGGAGCGCTGCTAAACAGACTACCTTGCCCCAGACAGCGCCCACCATGAAGAATAATCCAGCCCAAAATGTCAGTAGTGCCAAGGTTGAGGAATCTTGGTCTGGAATGTTCTCAGCTTGCTTTTTTTCTAATAATAATAATGATTAATAATAATAACATATCTTGGAAATCCTCACAGGTTAGGCAGTATCTTTCTCTCATTCTGATGACTTCTATGTCTTCTTTTGACTACATCACAGTTCATCCATGTCATCCCCTTTTGATTGATTTCAGGTTGCTTCTGATTTGGGGGGATTAATGGAAATATCCTTGTTCTTCCCTGGTTTAGATGCCTGGGCATGGGATTGCTACGTCAAAGAGGTAGTTATGGGTTGATTGATTAACTAAGTCTTCATATAGTGCTTCTATTTTAAATACAACAGGCACTTATTTATTATTATTATTTTGAGATGGAGTCCTGCTCTGTTGCCCAGGCTGGAGTGCAGTGGCAGGATCTCAGCTCACTGCAACCTCTGCCTCCCAGGTTCAAGCGATTCTCCTGCCTTAGCCTCCTAAGTAGCTGGGATTATAGGCATTTACCACCATGCCGAGCTATTTTTTTTTGTGTTTTTGGTAGAGATGGGTTTTCGCCATGTTGGTCAGGCTGGTCTCAAACTCCTGACCTCAGATGATCTGCCCGCCTCGGCTTCCCAAAGTGCTGGGATTACAGGCCACAACATACACTTATTTTAACTTTGATAGATATTCTGTGCTCTTCTGCCAAGGCCGTGCCAGCTGACCCTCCTTTCCTACCCCAAAGCCAAGGTTTCAAGGAAAATGAGACAAACAAAAGTTTTGAGTTATAGTTACTATGTCTTTAAGAGGACTAAAGGAAACTCAACCTTCCTAGGGTGGATGGGGGCCCAGTCTTGCCAGCCCCAATGCCAGCCCTTGCCATAGGCCCCCCAGCATGTAGCTGGCAAGGGGCAGACTTGTCCACCCCCTGCAGCATGCCGGGGAAGAACTGGGACAGGCTGGGAGTCTCCGTTTTGCAGATAAGGCTCAGTGAGGCTGTGTGATTTGCCCACCAGCTCCGATAACTCACATGCTCCTAGAGCCCCTAGTGGGACGCCCATGGGTTGAGCAGAGGGACAGCAGGTGTGCAGAGTGAGACTGGGCTATGGTTATGGACACTGGAACTTCTCATAGTTACATCACCTGAATACCCTACCAGGTCCCTCATAGCCCTGGGGCCAGGGTTGCCAGGTTTTATAGGCCATCCATGCAATATTTGGGACATTCTTACCCTAAAAAATTGTTCAATGTTTATCTGAGATTTGAAAGTAACTGAGCAACTGTGTTTACCTGGCGACCCTGCCTGCTGTTCTCTGCACCGTGTCTTCTCCATGGATAAAGGGGGAGGAAGGGGCAAATGGCTGGGATCAGACAACCTCTCTGTTTCTCACCTACCCCTTTCTCCCTTCTCTCCCACTTCCCTCAGAGGCCGAACATCCATATTCGACAGCTTGTTCTTGCCTATATGTGAATGGCAAGGCTGGAACAGAAGGCGGCAGACGTGTCCAGGGCAGCACTGATGGCCGGACTGACCCCACCTCCCCGCATCGTCCATACTTAGAGCCAGCGGCCACTGCAAGTGTAATTAGTTAATAAATCATCCCAAGTGATAAATAGAATGATAGATGCAGGTTTCACTTGATCACTTTTTTATTAAGGAGAAATAAATCAGCGCCACATTGTTGCTATAAACCTTTCAAACTGGTCAGATCCTGGCTGGTAGAAGCTGATTAACATGGCCACGTGTAGAGACCATTTGTAGCTGATCATCGAGATCAATCAATCCCTGTCAAGTTCCCTTCTTAGAAGAGGTGGCAGAAGCCAGGTGCTGTTCCTCCATCCACTGCTCCTGTGGTTTCCTGCTGCAGGGGCACTGGGGGGAGTGTGAGCGTGCTTTGGTGCCAGACAGCCCAGATTTGAATCCCAGTTGAGCCACCAACCAGCTGTGTGACCCCAGCTAGCTGTCATCCCCTCTCTTGGCCTCAGCTTCCTCTTCCTGAACAAGAGCCTGACACCAGGAACTTCCTTAGAGAGTTGTTCTGAGCACTGTGGTGTCAAACTTCTTGGTTTCAGGACCCTATTATGCACCTAAAAATTGTTAAAGACCCCCCAACCCCATGAACTTTTGTTTATGTGAGCTCTATCAATATTTACTATATTAGAAATTAAAAGACAAATTAAAAAAATTACTTGCTGACTTAAGCAGTCATAAGCCCAATACATATCAACATAAATAACATTTTTATTGAAGACATAACTGTATTTTCTAAAGTAAAAAGAATGTGAGAAGACTGTCATTGTACTCTATTTTTTTGTAAATTTTTAGAATCTCATACCTACTTCTTCTTTTTTTTTTTTTTTAGACAGTCTCACTCTGTTGCTCAGGCTGGAGTACAGTGGCTCGATCTTGGCTCACTGCAACCTCTGCCTCCTGGGTTCAAGTGATTCTCATGCCTCAGCCTCCCAAGTAGCTGGGACTACAGGCACGCACCACCAAGCCTGGCTATTTTTTTTGTATTTTTAGTAGAGACAGAGTTTCACCATGTTGCCCAGGCTGGTCTCCAACTCCTGAACTCAAGCAATCCGCCGGGCTCGGCCTCCCTAAATGCTGAGATTACCGGCAAGAGCCACTGCACCTGGCCTCATATCTGCTTTTGCATTCAATCCATTCTAAGTTGTTTTGGTTCAAGGTTATGAAGAAAATCCGGTCTCATTTCAATATGCGGTTAGGAAAGGAAGGAAGGATTTTAATAGTCTTTTCAGGTAATTGTGGCTATATCAAGCAGCCTCTGGAAAACTCCTCCATATATCCATGGAAGAATGAGAGTAAAAAGGCAAATAGTATCTTAGCATTATTATGAAAACAGTTTTGACCTTGTGGACCCGCTGAAAGGGTTCCAGTGGCCCCCGGGGTCCCCAGACCCCAGTTGGAGAACCACTGAAATGAAGACAGCCTGGAGAAGGGCCTGGACACAGAGGTGGTCCTCTGGAGACGCTGAATCCTGTCCGTGGCCTATGTCTTGCTAGGTCTTAAAGAGCCTACTTTCCTCTCCTCCCACACAGCCTCTATGGAGGTAGTGCTGATGTCTTCCTGTGCTCACCCAGGTCCTCTGCCCACCCCCTCCCCCTGCTCTGGCCCTGGGCGCTGACCTGTGAGTGCATTACAAGCTTCCAACTTCTGGAATGGGTTCAAGCAATGGGAGATTCTAGCTGGACAGTGGAGGGTGGGAGGACAGTGAGGTTTGGGGCATTTATTTCTCCAGCTCCCTCCCTACCAGGTTGCTGGCTGAAGCCACAGCTACTGTTAGCAGTCCCTTCTCTCCCCAGGCTCCACTAACTGCTCTCTTCCTTGTCCCTGCAGACCTCGGTGTGGTAAGGGCTCCCCACTGTTGCTGTCCCTGGAGTGTGGCACCATCCTGGGGTTTTGTTCACTTAAAAAAAAAATTAAACTCTCCTTAATTGCTACCTGTTTCCTGTGAGATTCTGACTGATGCATGGTTTTCTGGGAAAACGTCTGTTTTTGGATAAAACTGGAGGAAATACACTGAATGAGGAATGTGAGTAACTCCACCCCATCCAATTGCATGGGCTTCACGGTTTGGTTTACAAAGTGCCTTCCCAGCCTTCGTTTATGAGTTTCTCAGTAGAACCTCTAAGAGACCAGGCTCAGAGAGGACAGACTTGCCTAAGGCCACACAGTGGTGAAATGGTCTTGGCTTGTGGGGTCCTGGATGCCCTTGTGACCTACACTACTTCCAGGAGCTATGTGGGTCTTTGAGGATCCCTTCCTCCTGGTCCCCCCTTGCCGTGGTTGTATCTATCCTGGAACCCTCTGTCCAAATCCTTCACCCCATCTTCTGCAACCACAGCAAGCATTTGTATCAGGTCCTTCCAGCCTCCTCCTAGCTGAGTGCTCCTTAGCTGGTGCTACACCTTTAGCTCTGCCCCTAGCATGGCCTACAGAAGGCTGATGCTCATGTGCCCAGGGCCCATATCTGCCTCAACCATTTTCCCTGCTCTTGACCAAGCCTCCTCTCTTTTCATGACTCCATGCCTTTGCCCATGTTCTTTCTTCTCTCACCTGTCTTCTCTGGACAGACATGTGCTCATTTTTTGTCTTCTGGAAAGCCTCTCCTGACTTTGGCTCTTCGTTCTTCCCTGCAGAACTAAGTTCTTCCTCCTAGGTGCTCCCAGAGCTCTGTGCACATCTTGGATGTGTCAGCATTACCCCTTGCTATAGCACCTTTCTCCCTGCTTCTCTTTTTCCTCCTAATTCTTCTTCCTTTTTTGTTCCCGCCCCACCCCCCATTTCTTACCATGCTCCTGACCCCTCAATGTGTGTATCAGTTAGCTACTGCTGTGTAACAAACCATTCCAAAATTTTGTGGTTATAAACAATGGCTGTTTATGTAATTCATAATTCTGTGGGTCAGCTGGGTGGTTCTGCTGATCATTGCTGGGCTTGGCTGAACAGTTTTACTAACTCTCAGCTGGGGATCCCTCATGTGTTATTGATTGTTGGCTGACCTAGCACAGCCTGGGCTAGGATGACTCATTTCTGCTCTATGTGGTCTCTCACCCTCCAGCAGGCTTGGCCAAACTTGTCCTAATGGTGGATGAGCAGGGTTCCAGGAGAAGAAGCAGAATCATGCCCGGCTGCTTGAGGCCCAGGCTCAGAACTGGCATAGTGTCACTTCCAGCACATTCTATCAGGCAAAGCAAGTCACCAGGCCAGCCCAGATTCAAGGGATGGGAAAATAGACTTCACCTCTTGATGGGAGGAGCAGTAAAGTCACATTGGAAGGGATGTGGGTACAAGGAAGGAAAAAAATTGGGCCACCTTTGCAATAAATCTATCACAACTAAAGCTAGCTGAGAGAAGATTCTAATGCTCATGAGTAATTTTTATAGTCCAAACTCTTGGCCATGGCCTACAAGTCCCTGTATGAACTAGCCCTGCCAACTTCCTCATCCTTAGCTTGCACCACGTTTCAGCCACATTGGACTTTTTTTTTTTTTCCAGTGCCTTGTCCTTAAAATGCTTCCTCCTCCCACAGTGCTTTTACATATGCTGATTTCTCTGCTAAGACTACTCTACTTTAGTGTTTCCCTTAATTAATGTACCCCCTCCTTTGCATTTCAGCTCAAGCCCTTCCTGATTTCCCTGGCTAGGTTGAATCCTTTTATTATAGACTCTCAGAATACGACATACTTTGCTTTTTACAGTTGCAGTTTTAAGTTTGTTTTCATTTAACAAACACTTACATGGAGCTTACCATGTACCAGGCACTATTCCAAGTGTATTATAAATATTAAATCATCTAATCTTCAATACGTTTTTGGGGCAACTAATTATTATTATTATTATTATTATTATTATTATTATTTATGTTTTTAGAGACAAGGTCTTGTTCTGTCACCCAGGCTGGAGTGCAGTGGCACCATCACAGCTCACTGCAGCCTTGAACTCGTGGGCTCAAGTGATCTTCCCGCCTCAGCCTCCCGAGTAGCTGGGACCACAAGCACACATTACCACACCCAGCTAATTTTTAAATTTTTTGTAGAGACAGAGTCTCACTACATTGTTTAGGCTGGTCTCAAACTCCTGGCCTCAAGCAATCCTCCTGCCTCGGCCTCCCAAAGTACTGGAATTACATTACATAGGCACATGGCCTATTATTTTCCCCATGTCACAGATGAGGAAGCTGAGGCACCAAGAGGCTGAGTGACCAAGCCAAGGTCACACAGCTGTTAAAGGATGGAGCAGGAATTTATGTTATTTATATTTTTTCCATTTTCAGAGTGTAAGCTGATGGATGGATGGAGCAGGAGTTCAAATTCCAGGAAGTCTGGGCTCCACTACCCCTCCTGTCTCTCTCACTATACTGTGATTATTCGTTTCAAATCTGTTTGCCCAACCAGAGTGTGAACCTGGTGAAGGCAGAGACCACATTTGTTTGCTGACAATTTTGCCTCCCCAGGGTCTGGCACAGCATCTGGCACACACTAGGTGCTCAACAAATATTTGTGGAATGAATGAACTGGAGACATCAGCCACTGACGAAGGGACTTTCTGTAGCTCCTTTGAATTGCGGGGTCCTGAGACTCTCTGCAGCCTGATTTCTTCCTTGAGGGATGCTTCTCATGCCGTGGGGCCCCTCCTGCAGGCCTACAGCCTCCACTCTGCTGAAATCCTGAATCCCAGAAACATCCCTTTGCATAGACATCTCTGGCAGCTGCTTCCCCTGCAATGGCCCCGAGGAAGTTTCGACAATGCCAATTCCCACCCGCGTTGCAGCCACCCCTGAATGAATGACCCTGCTAAGAGTGCAGTTTTCTCTCCCTCTTGCCCTAACTTTGATTTGATCAGGCCAAATCTGAAATGATGTGTGAAAGTAATGATATTTTGTAATTAAATCTCTGGTGACGGCCACTGCAATTTGTGCTACATGCATTGTTCATAAGGAAAAAACGCATCAATTCATTTTCTGACTGGCTACTCCAGGGACTGGCAATTAGGAGCAGCTCATCTCTCGTTGCCTCGCATATTAAAGAGCTACTGAAACGCAAAGAGAATTTGGGAGGGTTTTCTTTTTCTTTTTTTCCCAACCTTCTAATAATGTTAGCTTAATTAGGGAGGCTCAGTGATAAAGGGAAAGTTTTGGATGATTTGAGCATAGTGTGGTGGAAGGAAGAGAAAGAACAAATAAAGAGAAATGAAAGTGTCAGGCACAGGGGCTGTGATGGCTGGAATATTAGGAAGATTCTACCTAGTAAGGCTTGACTTCGTGGGGTCAGGCTGGGCTGTGGCTAAGAACAGGAGGGCACCAGGGCATCCTGGGTGCCACAGATCTAAGCTAAGTGCTGCTTCCTTCCACTCTGGCAAGATCTTTTCTTTTGCATTCTTAAAAAAAATGTATTTATTATTGAGCCTTGGAGTGTGTCACTTGCCCTGCAAATGATGGCCCATCCATCCTCTAACTGGTTACTGCTGTTGGCATCTTCGCTGGACCAAGGTACTGAAAGTCAGTTCCATCATTTTTTTAAAGAAGTCTTTATTTTTTGTTTTTAGAGCATTTTTAGGTTCATAGCAAAATTAAGTGGGAAGTACAGGGTTCCCACATTCCCCTACCCCCACCCTTACACAGAGCCTCTCTCATGATCAGCATCCTACTTGGGAGTGGTACATTTGTCACAATCAGCAAACCTACCTTGACACATCAGTGTCACCCAGGGTCCATAGTTTCCATGAGGGTTCACTCTTGGTGTTGGCTATTCTATGGGTTTTGACAAATGTCTGATGACTTGTATCAGCATTATAGCACCATATGCAATAGTTTCACTGCCCTAAAAATCTTCCGTGCTCTGGTATTCATCCCTCTCTGGCAACCTCTGGTCTTTTTATTATCTCCACAGTTTTGTCTTTTCCAGAATGTTACATAGTTGGAACCATACAGTGTGTACCCATTTTGGATTGGCTTCTTCCACTTAGTAACATGCCTTTAGGGACATCCCTTTTCCAAGCTCATCCCTTAGAGCCCAGGAAAGCCTTTTCCCTGATCTCCACTCTTCATGTGTCCAAGCCTTTGGTTCTGTCTGTGCAGACCCCAGTAAGGACTTAGTCTGTGTGCTGATTGCCTGAAGGTGTGGGCAGAGTTGGAGATGAGAGGGATAGGGATCACGGAGGATGGATTGAGGAATGGGGATGGAAGTGGGGTGCGGTGAGGGCCCAGCTAGAAAAACAGGGAGGTTTGGGACCCCTGGATCTAAGATGAAGAAGGGCAAGACCAAATGCTGAAGTAGATTTAGTCAACATTATTTTTGCTTCTAGAGTCTTCCAGACAAGGTGCTGGTCTAGTGGTTTCACGAAAACTTTTAATTTGGCGCCTGCAATAACCGTGCTGCTCAGAGTGAGATGATTAGTGCAGCCCATTTCACAGGAAAAGAAACTGAGGCTCAGGGAGGTAAGGAGCTATGCCCAAATCTGACAGCCAGCAAGACAGTGCCAGGTTTGAATTCCAGGTCTGTCAGATACTAGGCCAGGGCAGAACTTTCTATGATGGTGGAAATGTTCTAGATCCGCACTGCCCAGTATGGTACCCACGAGCCACATGTGGCTACTGAGCACTTGAAATGTGGCTAGTGAGACTGAGGAACTGAATTTTACATTGTATTTAATTTTTTTTTTTTTTTTTTTTTTTTTGAGACGGAGTCTCAGGCTGTTGCCCAGGCTGGAGTGCAGTGGCGCGATCTCGGCTCACTGCAAGCTCCGCCTCCCGGGTTCCCGCCATTCTCCTGCCTCAGCCTCCTGAGTGGCTGGGACTACAGGCGCCCGCCACCGCGCCCGGCTAATTTTTTGTATTTTTAGTAGAGACGGGGTTTCACTGTGGTCTCGATCTCCTGACCTTGTGATCCGCCCGCCTCGGCCTCCCAAAGTGCTGGGATTACAGGCTTGAGCCACCGCGCCCGGCCTGTATTTAATTTTAATTAATGTAAATTTAAATAGCCACATGTGGTTGGTGGCTTCTTATTGGACCACACAGCTAGACCCTTGGAGATCTTGGTGCAGCTCCCTAGCTGCCCCCAGCCCATGAGTTTCCCAGCACAAATGGCAACATCATGACTAATCTCCTTACAGCTGATCTCCATGGGAGCTCCAGGAAGGAGGATCTGGACTCATCCTTTGCACACCCCACTGTGCCACACTCAGAGCCTGTTAGGAAACAAATCTTCTACTAATACTTTTTGAATAAACACCTGCTTGTGCCATGGGCGTAGTCTGCAGAATTTCAATGCATCTTTTCAACAACTCATTGCAGTGGCTTCCATTACTATTCCCATCTGATACTAGAGGACAGAGAGGCTCAGTGAGGCTCACTGACTTCTCCTAAGTCACACAGCTGGTAAATATCTGGACCAGATTTGGAGCTTAGGCATCTCTGCTCCAAAAGCCCATTCTCTTTTCATGCAGCAGGCACAGGGACCAGTTTGGGGTGGATCTCCACCACAGCTGCTAACCCAATGGTCCCAAAGGTATTGTTCTTACCCCTGTCTTAGCAGATATTGACTCAAATGCAAGCAGTTTATCTGGGAGATAAAGGCAATGCAGGTAAGGGAGGGAGGAAGTGAGACAGGGAGGAGAAGATAGACAATAATGAGGCCATCATCCTGTTAGCACTCCTGGGGTGGTTGAGGCTTAATCGTGCTGGGGAACTGTGGGGGTCTGTATGGACTACACCATAGAGTTATTCCACCCATAGGGTGAGGGAGTTAGGGTATTTGTCTACCAACTTTCACCATGCATTGGTTGAGAACTGCTTTGGGTGTGTGCATGGCACTTCTGGCCTGCCACAGAGGTGGGCAAAGTGGCTTCTGTGGACAGAGAAAGTCCTCAGGCAAAGAAATTACAAAAAAACCTCAGAACGTTGGGAAAATCCCTCAGCCTCGGCCAATCCCCTGGTCACTATAAGCACCATTTCACCAGAAGGTAAGATGATGCTTTTCTTATGAGTGGTTCATCCCAAGTCCTCCATCACCCTTAGAGACCCTGGGTTCCCTTTTAAGGAGTTTAGCCGTAATGAAGCAGATGGTGCTTTGCTGATGATCTTTGGAAACTGGGATGTATTTGCAATTCAGAAAAGGGGCACTGGGATCTTTGCATATGTATAAAGAAGGTGTTTTCTGAAAATCATAAGGGTGTAAATAAGGTTTAGGTGAATGTTTAAATCTACTTGGGGGACAAACTTTTAGGGAACATTCTCACGGTCTTTAGGAGTACCTGTCAGCATAATAAACAACTCATGGATTACAAATTGTTCTTCTAGTTCATTAAAGTATGCTCCCTAATCACTGATCGAAGGCAACTCCTAGTCTAGTTCAAGTAACTGTAAACACAACTGTAAGATTTGGTGCTAAAACTAGCGTGATCTCCCCACATTCTGAATTCACGTTGGAACATAACCCTTCTGGCCAGATCATCTTCACTGTTAAACTTTTCAGATTTAGTTTTCCACCCTGGTCCCACGTTTTAAAGGAGTTAGAAGCTATAGTCAACCCTTGGTAGACATTTTGTCAGAGGCATTTGAACCAGAGCAACTCCATCTTGAATAGCAGCTGAGTAAAATAAGGCTGAGACCTTACCAGTCTGCATTCCCAGGAGGTTAGGCATTCTTAGTCACAGGATGAGACAGAAGGTTGGCACAAGATACAGGTCATAAGGACCTTGAAGATAAAATAGTTTGTGGTAAAGAAGCAGGCCAAAACTCACCCAAATCAAGATGGTCATGAAAGTGACCTCTGGTCGTCCTTACTACTCCTTATACGCTAATTATAATTCATTAGCATGCTAAAAGACATGCCCACCAGCACCATGACAGTTTACAAATGCCATGAGAACCTCAGAAAGTTACCCTATATGGTCTAAAAAGGGGAGGAACCTTCAGTTCCAGGAATTGCCTGTCCCTTTCCCAGAAAACTCATGAATAATCCACCCCTTGGTAACATATAGCCAAAAACTAACTATAAGTATACTTAGTCAAGCATTCCATTCCACTGCTCTGCCTATAGAGTAGCCATTCTTTATTTCTTCACTTTCCTAATAAACTTGCTTTTAATTTACCTTATGGACTCACCTCAAATTCTTTCTTGCTCAAGGTCCAAGAACCCTCTCTTGGGGTCTGCATCAGGACTCCTTTCCGATAACACTTTCATCTCGGGTTCTTACTTCTTGATGCCCCCCATTTCAAAACTAACATTTATTTAGCATGTACTAAGTGCTGGTTCTCAATTAGTGTCTTTTAGTTCATTTCAACCTGACTGCAAACTTGTAAGGGAAGTGTTCACCCTTCCATTTTTCACAAGATGAAACTCCCTGGGGGAAGTGAGCAGGAAAATTTCAGGGAATGTTCATGGGATGAAAGCTGCCTGATAACTGGGATTTAGACTAATGGTTCTAGACCTGAGCTGCACAGTTAAGTCACCTGGGAAACTTAAAACAAAACAAAACAAAAACTGATGTCCACAGACTGAGCAGCATGGTGAGACACCATCTCTAAAAAAAAAAAAAAAAAAAAAAAAAAAAAAAAATTATCCAGGCATGGTGGTGTGTAGTCCCAGTTACTTCGGAGGCTGAGGTAGGAGGATCGCTTGAGCCCAGGAGATCAAGGCTACAGAGACTTGTGATCATGCCAGGTGTCAGGTGAGTCGAACACAGGCAGAACTGAGAATGACAGCGTTAGAAAACACACAGCCTTTTTCCTGATGCTGAATCCTAACACCCAGTGTAGTGAAATTGATGTGGACTTCAGAGCCAGGCAGACCTGAGTTCGAATCCTGGCTCTGCTATTAATACATATTGGCTGTGATTTTAGACGAGGTAGCTAGTCACAAGGAATCTCCTTTTTGAACTGACAATGGCAATGGTGATAATGATGATGATGATAATACTAATGATACTTGCAGGGTTGTTCTGAAGAGTCAGTGGGGTGCTCAGATATCCAGGAAGTGGGGTTTCCTTCATTAAATACCATATTCCAAACCTTTTCCAGCCTTGTCTGAGGTGACCTGGGCCTCACCCCGCCTGGAAGTCTGTGGCTGACCTCAAGTCCGAGTGCTGGCCATCTCTTTGGAAGCCATCCTCTTTGCTGATGCCCGGGATGTGCTCAGCCGTGCCCATCTTCTCCTGACGAGGATGGTATCGACATTTCAAAACAGTTTAATTATTCTGCGGCTGCCTGGCTATTAGCTGCGACAAGAGAGCTCAGGGCTATTTTTCAGCATTAATTTTCCATTTGAAATGAATTCCTTTTGGTTACACTTTTTAAATGTTTCTTTTAATTAGACGCAATTACTTCAGAAGAATTGCTTTTATTCCTCAGCCTGAGATCCCAGTGATAAAGTCGCTATCTGGCCCCACCGAACGGCCGGGACGCCTCATTTAGTCGCTGCACTAAAGTATATTGAACTAGGAAATTATACAGCGAATCAACTATTAATTCCTTTTATGATCGCTCACTCTAACATCTTGAATGAGATCTTCAGGGGGAAATTTAGTCACAATAGGGATCATTGTTCTCCACCTCCAGCCGCCGGCCCAGTGTGAGGGGGGCTGACAGCTGGGGGCTACCCTGCTGATGGGCCTGGCACAGGGGCAGGATGGCGTGGGGGCGCCTGGCTTTCTTGGGGCTCGGAGCAGAGGACAGCGGGTGTGAGCAGTGCAGCTAAAGCTCTCTGTCCAGGCTGGAGGGGTGCCCCTCAGCCCCATGAAAGGGGAGTTTGCTGCGGCTCTGCAAAGGGAGAATACAGACAACTGCTCACTTTGAGCTTTGCACATTCCGCTGACTCCTTTGGTGGCTCAGTGTAGTGGAGGGAGGCTGGGAGTCAGTAGGTGGCACTCTTCCCTCTGTGTTGGTAACTGGGTCTGGGCTGACGGGAGGCCCTGGAAGAGGCTGTGCAGCCAGAGTTGGAAGAACCCTTTCTTTCGAAGCTTTAGACCAATTCACTCTTATGAGATGGAGAAAGTGAGGCACAGAGAGGCACACTGTCATACACAGACAAGGGCTGAACAGGGCTCAGTTCTGGCCAAGTCTCTGAACATAACCTTTGGGTTTTTTCTTGGGGACTTGAAGCTTCCTCTCCAATCCTGGCAAGTTGATAGCTTTTATTTGAGGTGGGTGTTGTTGGTGAAAGGTGGACCCATTCAGGGCTACTCCGCTGTCTGTGTGTCCCAGAGGGGCTGCACCCCCAGCCTACCAGACAAGGAAAAGGTGAACAGGACCACAGAGCTTCCCTTGGCATTTGGAAATCACAGGACTGCAGCGGTGCCGGGGCAGCGAGCGGTGGGTTAGAGGAGCACCCAGATGCTGACCATGACCTCAGGGGAACAGTAAACACCGCCAGACAGTCGCTGTAAGCTCGGCACCGGGGAGGTGGCTGGGGGGATGAAAATGAAGAAAACATAGTCCGTGACCTTGAGGTGACATTCACTCAAAATCACAATATGACAAATGAGTGCAATTTCTCTGAGAGGAGCTGGGCTTTGAAGGATGGCTAGGAGTTTGCAGGGGGAAAGGGTGTTCTGGGTAGACGGCGCTGCAAGTGCAAAGGCGTGGAGGCGTGAAAGCAGGAAGGCTGAGTGTGTGGAGGAGAGTGCAGCTGACTGCCCTCTGGGGACTTGTGTGCCTTGCAGGGGAGTTTGGACTTTTGTCTTGAGGGCAATCCGGAGGCACAGCAGGTTTTCAGGAGGTCGGAGACAAGGTCAGATTTGTGATTTCGACAGATCGTGCTGGCTGCTCTGTGGAGGACAGATACAAGGATTTCAGAGACAGGCTGGGAGACCTGCTGGGAGGCTCTGGTCATTGTCTATGTGAGAGGTGGACTTGGGTTGAGTTAGGACGAGTGCAGTGGGGATGGAAAAAAGAGAGGCAAAGGAATTTTTTTTTTTTGAGACTGAGTCTCGCTGTATTGCCCAGACTGGAATACAGTGATGTGATCTCGGCTCACTGCAACCTCTGCCTCCTGGGTTCAAGTGATTCTCGTGCCTCAACCTCCTGAGTAGCTGGGAGGACAGGCACCCACCACCACGCCCGGCTAATTTTAGTATTTTTAGTAGAGACGGGGTTTCACCATGTTGTCCAGGCTATTCTCAAACTCCTGACCTCAAGTAATCTGCCTGCCTTGGCCTCCCAAAGTGCTGAGATTACAGGCATGAGCCACCGCCGCTGGCCCAGGCACAGGTTTTTATTTCTGTCTTTTGAGCAGGGCTGCATTGTGACTTTTGTGACCCTAGACGCGTCTGCCTTCATGGGCCCCTCCTACAAGAATAGATTTTCATGGGTCGTAAATATTCTATTTGTCTCTCATGAAAGAAGAAAATTAAGCATATTTGTCTAACCTAAAAGTTTCTGTTTTCCCTGATTTTGAAGGACATGAGAATATTCTGTGGGTATGGAAAATGTTGTGGACCCTGCGTTGCTACAGTGCCTAATGGAGAAGTCGGCACTGGTATTGTGGAAAGAACAAATAGGATACGGAGCTCAGGCCTCCTGCTTCGAGGCTGAGGAAGGATGTGGGACACTCCCCTCCTCTTCCTCCCTCAGTGCCTCCCCAACCCCCGGGTGCCCTTGGAGATAAGAAGAATGACAATGATGATCTCACTGAGCCTTTACTACGTCCAAAGTGGGCTACTACACACCCTGTTTCATTTACTCCCCACGGAGACTCTGTGAGGTTGGGACTATTATTCTTTCTACTTTGTAGGTGAGAAAACTGATCCTCAGGGTAACTCTCGGCCACACAGCAGTGGAGGAGGTGGGGTTGCAATGGGGACAGGAGAGGTGGATGGGAGGGAGGATGAGCCCATTCTGCAGTATGTTCTGGGCCCCAGAGGGCAATAGCTGCTTAAAAACAGCTCAGATTCACTGAGCACTTACACATTGTCTAGATGTGCATTAAGCACCCACCTGTCATGGGTGGCCTTATCAGCCATCGTCTTGGCTGCCAAGCCCCTGCTCTTGTGGACCCATTGTGGGCTGCAGGGTGGCCCAGCCAGCTCAGGAGGCCCAGGGTTTTAGGGCTAGATGGACATTTTCTCTCGCCTTCCCTACCTTCCGTGGCACAGGAGAGCCGAGAGGAAGCCAGGAATGGAGTCTTCAGCTGTCTCTGTCCTCTGTGGATGTCCCCCTGCTCCCATCCGTGAGGACTGGCCTGCGCTTTGTTTCTATTGGAGGAAGAGGTAGGTACCTGGGGGTGGAGCTCCTGCCCCAGAATCATCTGGAGTTTTACCTTGGGGAGGGGAGGGCAGTTGGGAGGAGATGTGGTCACTGCTCAGACTAGTTTCCCTTCTGTCCCCAAGTACCCTGCTATGGACTGAATGGGTCCCCCCAAATTTCTATGTTGAAGACTAAATCTTCAATGTGATGGTATTAAGAGGCAGGGCTTTAGGGCAGTAGTTAGGACATGAGAAAAATATCCTACTGGGATTCATTCCGCCTTATGAAGGGATGAAGACACCAGAGCTCTCTCTTTGAGGGTGCAAGAGAGATACGGGATTTCTAGCCTCCAGCAATGTGAGAAATAAATGCTTATTGTTTAAACCCACTCAGACTACGGTATTTTGTTAGAGCAGCTGGAACTAAGACATATTCCTTCTGCTAGGCAGTTCTTTGACACTGATCCTGGCCAGATTGTCCTGCCCCACGGGAGCCCTAGAGCCAGGCCCCGGCTGGTCAAAGGGAAACAGAAACTCCCTCTCATGCACCTTGATGTGAGCCAAGCATGGTGCTGTTAGGGCGGCCAACTGTTTTCTGGGACTCGGAACTTTCAGTGTCAAAACTGGGACAGTCACGGGCAAACTGGGGCCTGTTGGTCACCGTAGGCTGTCTGTGACTGTAACACATAGTAGTTGCACGTTCCTACTGCTGAAGACACCAGGTAGTTATTGCCATGTCTTGGAATAATCTCTATCCCTTGGCACATTTCCAGGTGAGTCATGTTGACCACTTCATCCACATGGTAGATACGGGTTGACTGGCTGATTAAAACGCCTTTAGATGTAATAGGCTTCCAATGTATTGGAGAATGACTGTTTGGACTCGAGGTCACATACTTTTCACTTTGAGTTCCATTCTTTTTTTTGTCACCCAGGCTGGGGTGCAGTGGTATGATCATGGTTCACTGAGGCTTTGAGCTGGTCTCAAGCAATCCTCCTGTCTCAGCCTCCCCAGTAGCTGGGACTTCGAGTGCAAGTCATGGCTTCTGGCTCTTGAGTTCCACTCTTTCAAGCAATATGGACTTTAAGGTAGTTGTACCTGTGAAGTTCCACTTTCCATTTAAATTTCATTCCAGTAAGGAAACTTGTGTGTCTGCTCTTTGCATTTTAAACATTTAACTGAGTTTCACCATTTTCATAAAAGAAAAATGCATGATGTTAGTTAGGGCAGCAAACAGATGATTTTAAAGCATTTCAACAATTAGTCTTTTTAAGAAAATGAACACTAGTTTTAAAAAGCAGGTATTTGGGTAGAAAAAAGTAGTGAGGTATTAAAAAAATCTTATGATTGAGGGAAAGCACTACAATGGAGGTATAAACCACAGTTATATGGGTGTGATAAGTGCCTGATATGGTTTGGCTCTGTGTCCCCACCCAACTCTCATGTCGAATTGTAATTCCCAAAGTTGGCGGAGGTACCTGGTGGGAAGAGATTGGATCATGCGGGTGGATTTCCCCCTTGCTGTTCTTGTGATAGTGAGTGAGTTCTCATAAGATCTGGTTGTTTAAACGTGTGTAGCACCTCCCCCTGCACTCTCTTTCTCTTGCTCCGTTGTGGTAAGACGTGTTTGCTTCCCTTCACCTTCGGCCATGATTGTGTTTCCTGAGGTCTCCCAGCCACACTTCCTGTACAACCTACAGAACTGGGTCAATTAAACCTCTTTTCTTCATAAATTACCCCGTCTCATGTAGTTCTTTATAGTAGTGTGAGAACAGACTTCATACAATGCTCAATGTTTGGAAAAGATGAACTAGGGTGGGGCAGAGAGCAGTGTTTTCCTGGGTTTGCCACTTAACAGGTGGGCTGAACTCTCAACCTCTCCAAGCTCTAGTTTCCTTATCTATAGAATAGTATAATGAATATTGGGTTGTTCCAAGGTTTAAATAAGATCTTTAATGTAAAGTACTTAGCACAGTCCCTGGCACATAGGAAGACCTGACAAATAGAAGTGAATTATTATTTTTATGAAATAAATGATACAAATAATCAGAGTGAATAGGATCCTGAAGAATTCGAAGGGTCAATTAACACATTTTCTCTAGGCCAGTGGTTCTCATAGTTGAGGGTTCATCAGAATCACCTGTGTGATTTCCTAGTTCACAGACTGCTGGGCTTCACTTTCAGAGTTTCTGATTAAGTGGGCCTGGAGTAGGCCAGGAATCTGCATGTCTAACAAGTGCCCAGGTGATGCTGATGCTGACAGCCACTGCTGTGATGTGAAATTGGCAGTTAAGGAAGAGAAGTTGCCTGCTCTGAAGCACCGTGGTTGTGAAACATCCTACAGTGAAAACAGGCGCATGTATGATGGAGAGGTAAGATTTTTCACAGCTTCTTCCTGTAACAAAGGGGATCCGAAGGCTTTCTACATCAGCCTGCGAGAGAGCAGCAGAGTTAGGTTAAACAGAGTATGTGAACAGCAGATGTTTAGTGAGGGAGGAAGGTGCTCAACCACTTGAATTTCTTTAAACCTTGCTCCAATTCAGTGTTTCTCAAAGTGGAGTTCCCAGACCAGCAGCATCAGTGTCACCTGGGAATTTGTAAGAAATGCAAATTCCTGGGCTCAAAGTGGGGCCCAGTGATCTGGTTCAACAAGCCCTCCAGGTGATTCTGATGTTTGCTACAGTTCGAGAAGCACTGATCTAAGTGATTTGTGACTTCCTTATACATGGAAGACAGGGTGGCTAATGTAAGTTTATCTTATTTAAATAAATAATTACAAAAAACACAATTGACTGATCATACTTTTCAAAACCTCTGGGGAAAGCAAGCCCGGGGTGGCAGCATTGCAGATTACCCTCCTTACAATTACCCTCCTTTATTCCCTCATACTGCACACTAGTATTACCTGGGCAATTAAAAAAATTAGTGATGCCTGGCTTGCACCCTCAGAGATTCTGCTTTCTCTGGGATGAAGCTTGAGTATCATACTTGTGTGTGCGCGCGTGTGTGTGTGTGTGTGTGTGTGTGTGTGTGTGTGTTTTGAGAAAGAGCCTTGCTCTGTCACCCAGGCTGGAGTGCAGTGGTGTGATCTCGGCTCACTGCAACCTCTGCCTCCTGGGTTCAAGCCTCCGAGTAGCTGGGACTACAGGCTTGCACCATCATGCCTGGCTAATTTTTGTATTTTTAGTAGAGATGGGATTTTTCCACGTCGGCCAGGCTGGTTTAGAACTCTTGGCCTCAAGTGATCCACCCGCCCTGGCCTCCCAAATTGCTGGGATTACAGGTGTGAGCCACTGTGCCCGCATGAGCAGCATATTTTTAAAAGCTCCCCTGGTGATTCTAGTGGACTGAGAACCAGCAGTCTATGTAATTATTTGTCTGTTTAGTGTCTGTCTGTCCCGAAGGTTTAGAAGTTACACAAGAGGAGGGACTGTAAATGTTTGTAAAATGAAAAATGAATGAATGGAAGTGTGGATATTTCTTTGCAATACTGATTTTGTTTCCTTTGGATATACACCCAGAAGTGGGATTACTGGATCATATGGTAGCTCTATTTTTAATGTTTTGAGGACCCTCGATACTGTCTTCCATTATGGCTGTACCAATATTCACAGTAGTTAAGATATGAAAACAATCTAAATGTCTGTCAATAGATAAATGGATAAAGAAAATGGGAGTAATAATGTGAGTTATTATTCAGCCTTATAAAAGAAGAAAATCTTGTCATTTCCAACAACATGAATGAACCCGGAAGACACTATGCTAAGTGAAATGTCAGACACAGAAAGGCAAACACTGTAGGATTTCGCTAATATGTGGAATCTAAAATAGCCGAACACACAGAAGCAGAGTAGAATGGTGGCTCCCAGGGGCTGGGGGTAGATGTTGGTTAAGGGGTTCCAAGTCTCAGTTATGCCAGATGAACAAGTTCTGGAGAGTTAATGTACAGCCAGGAGACTATAGTGACCAATGCTATATATTGCATATTTGAAACTTGCTGGCAGGGTAGATCTTGAGTGTTCTCACCACACACGCATATGTAAAAGAGAAAAAAAAGAAAAGAAAATGGTAACCAAGTGAGGTGACGGGTATGGTAATTAGCTTGATTATGGTAATCATTTCATAATGCATATGTATATCAAACATCCAGTTATATACCTTAAAAGTATGCAATTTTAATTTGTCAATTATACCTAAGTAAAGCCGAAAAAATTAACAAGTGAAGGAGATTATTGCAGGGTGGGCCTTCTATAGGGTTCTCATGAGGAGGTGACAAACCCATTGGGCGGACCTGGACCCTGACTGATGGGAGGTGGTCTTCCTGGTAGGGGAAATGGCATGAATGCATTGGAGGCTGGAGGATGCAAGGGCAGCTTAGAGAAAATTAGTCTGCCCAGGCTGATAAACCTGGGTCAAAGGAACAATGAACAATGTTGGAGAAGGGCCTTGAATGCTGAGTCAAGGAGTTTAGGCCTCTTCCACTGGTTACCACTTCCGGGGATCATTGCTTCTGTTTTCTTACCTCTCTCATCCTGAAGATCAGCTTCAGGGCGGAGAAGACCTGGGGGACAATTTCTCCTGTTGATTCCACTCAGTTCCCTATTCAAGCCAGGGACAGAGAAGAAGCCCAACTCCAGCTGGACTCCCGAGAACATATGGGCCTTGGAAATCATAATAAGAGGAAGCCATCTTCTTCATTAATTGATTAATGTAATTAAAGAAAGATAAGTATGTCGATGCCGACCACATTAGAGTTAATTTGTACGGGCAATTAGCTGCGCTCCCTCCTTCATGCTAACTGCCTCAGATGTGCTTGTGCACAGTAACCTTGGAGGTCATCAGTGGGTGCTTGGTGGCCCCTGTGAACCTTATTCTGGTCACCCTAGTGCCTAAAAAGAGCCCATGAGCCCCCAGATGTGGATGAGATACAAGCTTTGTGGCCTTGGGAGAAGTCTCCTAACATCTCTGATTTTCAGTTTTCTTGTCTGTGCAATGCGGATGATTACACTGATCTCACAAAGGAGTAGTGAGCACTCAGTGAGGAGATGTATATGCCAGAGACTTGTAGGGACCAGCACATCTCCTTCCTTCCAAGGGTGTCTCCCTTTTCAGGCCTGGTGACCAGTCCTTGGCACACAATGCTCTGGGTCCTTGCCCTGAGATGTTCCTGTAAGAACTCTGGGGATTTCGTGGGCCTGGCTGTCACCCTACTTTGCCCCTACCTTGATGCTGTCTCCATTCTCACATGCTCTCCTGGGGCTGTCTCTGAGAGATCCTGCGTCTCTCTTTTTCTCTACCACCAACCCCACCCCTACCCCTATTGGGCCAACATACTCTTCCCAGGGAAGCCCTAGATCCTGCTCTGCAGCCACATCTCTCCTTTGTCATCCAGATCCCAGGATCCAGCTCCCTGTGGAATGTCCCACCGGGATGTGGCAGCTCTACAGCTGATGGCTTCATTTCTCTGTCCCAACACCGCAAATCAAATCCCTTTCCAGGACTCCCAGAGCTTGTCATCTTCCCTGCCCTGTGAATACAGCAGTTCCCAGCACAGCCACCTGGGGGCTCCCTCTCCGCTCACGGCTTCCTGCCCTGACCCCGCCCCGACCCCGCCCTGGTGAAGGACTCCCGTTCTGTTCCTCCCCCTTGTTCCCATCCTCCATGTCTTGGCTCACAGCTCTCCCTGCATGAGTTCCCTCTCCCCCTCTTTTTTTTTTTTTTTTTTTGAGATGAAGTTTCGTTCCGTTGCCCAGGCTGGAGTGCAGTGGCGCCATCTTGGCTCACGGCAACCTCTGCCTCTCGGGTTCAAGTAATTCTCCCACCTCAGCCTATGAGGAGCTGGGACTACAGGCCTGCGCCACTGTGTCTGGAATTAGTGGATTCCTGGTCTGGCTGACTTCAAGAATGACCCGCGGACCCTTGCGGTGAGTGTTACAGTTCTTAAAGACGGTGTGTCCGGAGTTAGTTCCCTCAGAAGTTCAGATGTGCCTGGAGCTTCTTCCTCCTGGTAGGTTCGTGGTCTTGCTGACAGGAGTGAAGCTGCAGACCTTCGCCGTGAGTGTCACAGCTCTTACAGGCGGCATGTCTGGAGTTTTTCGTTCTTCCTGGTGGGTTCGTGGTTTCGCTGGCTTCAGGAGTGAAGCTGCAGACCTTTACAGGGACTGTTACAGCTCATAAAGGCAGCGTGGTCCCGAAGAGTGAGCAGCAGGAAGATTTATTGCAAAGAGCAAAAGAACAAAGCTTTCCACAGTGTGGAAGGGGACCCAGCGGGTTGCCGCTGGCTGGCTGGGGCAGCCTACTTTTATTCCCGTATCTGGCCCCACCACATCTTACTGATTGGTTCGTTTTGACAGAGCGCTGATTGGTACATTTACAATCCTCCAGTTAGACATAAAAGTTCTCCAAGTCCCCTCTAGGTTAGCTAGAAACAGAGTACCAATTGGTGTATTTACAAACCCTGAGCTAGACACAGAGTGCTGATTGGTGCGTTTACAATCCCTTAGCTGGACGTAAAAGTTCCCCAAGTCCTCACCAGACTCAGGAGCCCAGCTGGCTTCACCTAGTGGATCCTGCACTGGGGCTGCAGGCAGAGCTGCCCACCAGTCCCCAGTGGCACCTGCACTCCTCAGCCCTTGGGCGGTCGATAGGACAGGGCGTCACGGAGCATCCATCCCTTCCCAACGTTTCCTTATGATCCTTTGATATTGTCCCTCCTGCCCCTCCCACCTCTCCCATGCATTTCATCCTTAGTGAACCACCGCTCTGCTTTCTGTCACTACAGATTAGTTTGCTTTTTCTAGAATTTTAAATAAATAAAATTAAGCAGTATGCATTTTTGGCCTGACTTTTAAACTCATTATAATTACTTTGAGACTCATCCACATTGTTGCATGTATCAGTAGTTCATTCCTTTTAATTGCTGGGTAGTATTTCGCTGTATGGGTATACCGCTTCTTGTTGATTCTTTTACCTGTTGATGGCATTTGTATTTTTTCCAGCTTTTGGCTATTACAACTAATGTTGCTGTGGAAATATCTGTACAAGTCTTTGTGGGGGACAGAATACCTCATTTTATCTCATTGTGATTTTAATTTGCATTTCCCTAAGGAGTAACGATGTCGAACCTTGTTTTCATGTGGTTATTTGCCATCCCTATGTCTTCTTTGGGGAAGTGTCTATTCACAATTTTTGCCTATTTTAAAAAATATTGGGCTGTTTTGCTTATTACTGAGTTTTGATCGTTTTATATATTTGGAATATAAATTATTTACCATATATGTCATTTACAAATACTTTTCCCCATTCTGTAGTTTTTCTTTTCATTCTCATAACGGTGTCTTCTTTGAAAGAATAATAGTTCTTAATTTTAATGAGGTCCAATTTATCACTTGTTTTTCTTTTTTTTTTTGAGACAGAGGCTCGCTTAGTCGCCCAGGCTGGAGTGCAATGGCGCGATCTCGGCTCACTGCAAGCTCCGCCTCCCGGGTTCACGCCATTCTCCTGCCTCAGCCTCCCGAGTAGCTGGGACTGCAGGCGCCCGCCGCCTCGCCCGGCTAATTTTTTTGCATTTTTAGTAGAGACGGGGTTTCACCGGGTTAGCCAGGATGGTCTCGATCTCCTGACCTCGTGATCCGCCCGCCTTGGCCTCCCAAAGTGCTGGGATTACAGGCGTGAGCCACCGCGCCCGGCCTATCACTTGTTTTTCTTATTGGATGTCATATACAAGAAATCTTTGCCTCATTCAAACTTACGAGGATTTTCTCCTATATTTCTTCTGAAGATTTGTAGTTTTAGGCTTTACATTAGGTCTATGCTCTTTTATTTTGGTTAACAGCTTCACTGAGATAAAATTTATGTACCATACAGTTCACCCATTTAAAGCATACAATTTAGTGGTTTTTGGTATATTCATGCAGTTGTACAATCATCACTCTCTAATTTCAGAACATTTTAATTTCCCCTGATGAAATGCCATCACAAGCAATGGACACTGGGGACTACTCGAGTAGAGAGTGAGGTGTGGCCTGAGAAACTACCTATTGGGTTCTATACCTCTCACTATCTGGGTAATGGGATCATCTATATCCCAAACCTCAGCATCATGCAATATACCCATATAACAAACCTGAACACGTACCATTTGAATCTAAAATAAAAGCTGGAAAAACCTGTATATACAGATGTATTTTATTAAATTAATTTGGCTAGAACTGGGAGGATGGAAACTGATGTTTATTAAAGCTTTACTATGAGGTGATAAAAAAATACAAAGAAACTCCCTTCCCATTAGCAAGCACTTCCCATTCCCCTCTTCTGCCAACCCCTGGAAGACATTAATCTACTTTATATCTCTATGCATTTACCCATTCTTGACATTTCATAGAAATGGAGTCATACAACATGTCATCCTTTGTGACTGGCTTCTTTCACTTAGCGTGATGTGTTAAAGTTTCACCCATGTGGTAGCATGTGTCAGTACTTCATTATTTTTTATTGCTGAATATTAAATTCAGGAATATTGTATGGATAAACCACATTTTGTTTATCCATTCATCAGTTGGTTGGCATTTTGATTGTTTCAGTTTTTTTGGCTATTATGAATAATTGCCGCTACCAACGTTTGCATATAAATTTTGTGAGAACTTTTTTTTCCTTTTGCATATATACCAAGGAATAGAATTGCTGGGTCACATGGTAATTCAATGTTTAACTTTTTGAGGAACTGCCAAACTGCTTCCCAAAGCAGCTTCACCAGTAATGTATGAGGGTTCCAATTTCTGCACATACTGACCAACACTTGTTATTGTTCATCTTTTCGATGATAGCTATCCTAATGAGTGTGAAATGGTATCTTGTTGTAGTTTTGATTTACATTTCCTTAATGACTAATGATGTTGAGCATCCTTTCATGGGCTTATTGGGTATTTGTATATCTTCTTTGAAGAATGTCTATTCAAATCCTTTGCCTATTTTTAAATTGGGTGGTTTGTCTTTCTATTATTGAGCTGTAAGAACTATTGATATATTCTGGATGCTAGAACCTTATGAGATGCATGATTTGCAAATATTTTCTTTCATTGTATAGAGAAGTCTTTTTGCTTTCACTCTAATTCTTCTTTTTCTTGATATTGTTCTTTAAAATAGAAATTTAAACGATATCAGTGAAGTCCACTTTATGCTGAACTTTGAGTTATTTATTTATTTATTTATTTTGGGGATGGAATCTTGCTCTGTCACCCAGGCTGGAGTGCAGTGGCGTGATCTTGGCTTACTGCAACCTCCACCTCCAGAGTTCAAGCGATTCTCGTGTCTCAGCCTCCGGAGTAGTTGGGATTATAGGCATGTGCTACCATGCCTGGCTAATTTTTGTATTTTTTTTTTTTTTTTTTTAGTAGAGATGGGATTTTATCACGTTGGTCAAGCTGGTGTTGAATTCCTGACCTCTGGTGATCCACCCACCTTGGCTTCCCAAAGTGCTTGGATGACAGTTGTGGGCCACCACGCCTGGCCTTGAATTAATTTTTAATTATGGTACAAACTATGGATTGAGGTTTTTCTCTCTTTTCTGCCTTCTTTCTCCATTGAACTGACTTGGCACGTTTTTCAAAAATCCACTGACATGTGTATGTAGGCCTATTTTTGGAACAAGTCCTGCTACCTTTACACTCAAAGTACCTTTCAGATTTGTCCCCTTTTCTCTCTCTCTCTTTTATAGAGATAGGGTCTTGCTATGTTGGCCAGGTTGGTCTTGAAATCCTGGCCTCAGTAAATCCTTCCATCTTGGCCTCCCAAAGTGTTGGGATTACAAGTGTGAGCCACTACACCCTGTCTTTTCTCTATCTCTACAGTACTCTGCCAATCCTGGGCCAGCACTGCCACTTTGGTGGCTGCAGCAGCCTCCTCCCTGGATCCCTTTCCCCACTCTTGTCCTCCCCCCAATCCATTATTCACTCAACAGCAGAAGGAATTTTTATCAGGTGCTGCTATGCTTAACACCCTTCATTAGCTTCCCACTACCCTTAGATAAAATGCCAACTTTATGTTATGCCATATATCTGCATGGTCCTTTACTCAACTTCCTTTCTGATCTCATCATCCGCTACCACATTCTCCCTTGCTCCCTGGCCTTTTTTGAATTTTTGGAATGCATCTTGCTCCTCCTAACCTCAGGGCCTTTGCACATGCTGTTCCCTCTGCCTGTGAAGCTCTCCTCCCCACTTTTGCATTCTTGTTTATCTATGAGTTACTCATATTTCTGTTTCAATATTTCTTTTTCAGAGAAACTGACTCATCTCTTCTCCTCCATCTAAATTCAGTCTTTCTCTATTGTCTACCTTCCTGTCTCATTGTCTCTAATCATGCTCCACATTGTTAAGCTATTGCTGTGTAACAACAGCAAAAATAGCACAGAATCTCAGTGATATTCAATAGTAAGTATTTATTTCATTCATGGGTTGGTGGCTCAGCTCTCCTCCACTTCTCATTCATCTCCTGGGATCAGCAGGCTAGGCAGGGTATGTTCTCATGGCTATGGCTAAAGTATAAGAGGGCAAGCCTCCTCGTACAAGCTCGTTTAAAATTCTTGCTTATGTCATGACTGCTCACATCTCATTGGCCAAAACAGTGCCCAAATTTGCCAAAGTCCATGGGTGAGAGGGATTGCAATGTTGTAATGAAAAACTTGATACACAGAGGGGTGGAGAATTGGAGCCAGTCATTCAACCTACCCCATATCCTTTGCACAGTCACATTAAATAATTAATAACATATTTCTTATTTGATTATTTAATGGTTTATCTCCCTGCTCCATGAGAGCAGGGCGTTGCCTACCCTGTTTACTTCTTTATGCCTCAGTGCCTAGCACTGTACCTGGAATCAATTAGATTATAATATTGAAGTAATTGGTTGGATACATAGAGGAATGAATGAGGCCAGGCATGGTGGTGCATGCCTGTAATCCCAGCACTTTGGGAGGCCAAGGTGGGGGAATTGTTTGAGCTCAGGGGTTCGAGATCAGCTGGGCCATGTGGTGAAACCCCATCTCTGCAAAAAACACAATATTAGCCAGACCTGGTGGTGCATGCCTGTAGTCCTAACTACTCAGGAGGCTGAGGTGGGAGGGTCATTTGAACCCAGGAGGTTGAGGCTGAAGTGACTCTTGAGCATGCCATTGATTGCACTCCAGCCTGGATAATAGAGTGAGACCCTATCTCAAAAAAAAAAAAAAAAAAAAAAGAATGTTTCTTCTTTCTCTCACCCTTCCTCTTTTCTATCTCTGTAAAATGAGAATCATAATATTCCAATCATTGGGATGTGGAAAGATTCTGTTTAAATGAGACTTTACCATCTGGAAGACCCATAGGATTTGGTAGTTCAAAGTCCAGCACAAGCTGAGGGTCATATCCTGACCCAAGGGACACCTAAGGGGCCGGCATACCCTTAAGCCCATTCACCAGGGAGCGGCACATCCTGTGGTCCTTCTGTAGGTCAGTGGATTGCATCCACGTTCTTGGAAGCCAGTGCCCCCAGTCTGAGGGTTCCCAAGTCCCCCTGTAAAACTGACAGCTTGATCCCCATGAAAAGAATCTGCTTATGAGGCCAACTATCATGCCTCAGTGGACCCCCCACCCCCACTCCCTCTGTACAGGCTACAGATATGCTGTGTGGCATCATGAAGGATGTCCTTCTCAGTATCATCTGGCTCTGAGTAGAGGGCATATTTATGGGATAGGAAATGTCATGCCTATGTTTCCAGCATTTCCTCTACTAAAAGGTACAAACTGCCAGGCTGCACAAGAAGATTTCTCTGCAGTAGGAATAAGAATTGAGGTGGGGGCCAAACTAGGCATGAGGTTTAGAGGCCAAAGTCCTTCTTCAGAGCCCTGGCTCAACTGGGAATAGCCCCTCCTTCCTGCTGGGTAAGGTCAAGGACCTCCCTGACTCAGTCTGTCCACCCATGACTTCTTCATCTGGGCTTGAGGCTCTCCTCATCTCTGGTCTTTGCATTATTGCTTATTTTTCCTATCCTGTGGCTTAGGATAATTGCCAAATAATTATCAAACAAAATAATTATCAAATCCAGTCTGTATTGAGAAAACAGTGGGAGCCAGGTGCTGTGCTAGGCCCTTTCATAAGCATAATTCAGTTTTCCCTACAATCTCAGGGACAGCATTAGCATGCTCAGATGAGGAAACTGAGGCTCAGAGAGGTTAAGTACTTGTTTGAGGTTATGCTGCTCTTGGTTCCTTCCTATGATGACTCACACATATTTGGAGCCCAGAACTCCCACCCACTCTAGGGGCCTTGTCTCCTGTATCCTTGCTTTCCTGGGATTACTGCCCATTATCTTTGGGGCTTGGGACAAGGTGGTCTTGGGGCATGGTTCTCCAGAATCCTAGGGCTCCTCCAGCTACTGGGAAGAGGAGGCAGCCCCCCTCCTGGGACTGTTTGCAGCAGCGAGCTTGAACTTACTTTATTCATATGTCACAAAGGCAAAGATCCCAGCAGGCTGACAGACTGAGTGTGGGATCTAGATCTCTCAGATACATACAGCCACCTCTGTTACTATAAAAACAATGTTTTTAGAGGATTTCAGAAAAAAAAATTCATAATGTGAAAGAAAAAAAGCTGTGTGACAAAAAACCATCTGAGAGGCAGCCGTTACCATCTGCTGCCTGTGCAGCTGCTTCTAGGTTGCAGACCACTCCCCCACTTCCTCTGATCTGCCTGGGAAGGGTTTCAAGCCCAAGACTGGTGTATTGGTGTGGACTCAACACATCTGAGTAGGAAGCTCAAGGCACTCATGCAAGGTGCTTTGAGAGCCCCTATCTTGAGCCAAACCCACCTTTGACTTTAACATAGTCAGTCCTTAGTTTCTCCATCTGTAAAATGCGGTAATTTTTTTTTTTTTTTTTTTTTTGAGACGGGGTCTCGCTCTGTCACCCAGGCTGGAGTGCAGTGGCTGGATCTCAGCTCACTGCAAGCTCCGCCTCCCGGGTTCACGCCATTCTCCTGCCTCAGCCTCCCGAGTAGCTGGGACTACAGGCGCCAAAATGCGGTAATATTTGTGTGTATCATTGGTCCAACAAGTGCAGACACAGGGAATCAGCTCTTGCTTTTGAGTATAAAGGCCAACCCCCACCTGCCTTCAGGTCTTTGGATGACGTGGGTCCTCATTCATTCTACTAATGATAAGCTGTAGAAAGAGGGGAGATGGATTTTTATGGTCACCATTTGGGGACTTCCTGATATAGGAAGAGGAGGCCACAGAGAGTGAAGATGGTAACAACTTTTCTGGCTGGATCTCCCCTGTCTGGAGGGGGCTCTTGATGGTGAGCCCAGTTGCAGAGGTGCACACAGTAGGTGAGCTCAAGCAGGCTGAGGATACGCTTCCGCAACTGGGAATTTCCAAGAGACTCAGAGCCCAGGTCTAGCTGGTCAACCTGCTGGGGTTTTAGCCTCTGTGACATATAATTCAAATGAGCAGAAACTCCCTTTTGATGGCCTCTGTGCTCCTTTCTCAGGGTCTGAGGGGCAGGTAGTGTGACTGCCTCTATGGCATAGATATGAGAGTTGACCATGGCATGAGTATGTCTGCTGAGCGCAGAGCGGAACAGGATCGGACCTCATTCTTATAGAATCTGAAGCAGAAGTCTTCTAACCTCACAGGGAGGATGGAAGAGTGGGTGGTGTGATGCCTGGAAAACTCGCAGCACAAAGATTGGGTCAGAGGATGTGCTTAATACAGGAGAGTAGTTATTATTATTGCCATTAGCATTGGTTATTATTACTTCTATGTCATCATTAGGAATGACATAATGAGGAAGAGGCGGCTAGCTGACCTCCAAAAGTTCATGCTTCCCCTTTAATAGAATAGAGTTTGTGCTGGCAGCTACCCAGACAGGACCTATACCTCCCAGACTCCCTTGCATACAGTGGGGACCACATAACTCGTTTTCATTGGTGAACTATGAGCAGGAAGACTTTGGGTCAATTTTAGGCCAAGGAGATTAAGAAGTGAGTCCACCTTCTCCACCCTCTCTTCTTCCACCTCCTGTCTAGAGGCGGAGTACTCTGAAGCCGTGAGAGTCTGCACTGAGGAGCAGCATGCCTGGATGGCTGGGCCAGGTGGGGCATTTCCCCAGAGTTATCAAAAAGGGGGCTTAGCGAGGAAGCTGAAAAGAAAGGTCAAAGGTTAACTCTAAAAAGCTTAACAAGACCATAACCAGGATGATGAGTCCAGAGCAGACTTGGTTGCAGTGAGAAGTGGAGTGCATGTGGTTAGGGTGAATGGTTCAGAATGGAGGCTGAGGTTGAAGATGCATGGAAAGTGAGTGATACCCTCAATGCACTTAAGGTTCACCCCCTCTGCCCAATGGGGAAGCCTCTTCAAGTTGGATTCTGTTTGGAAGTTAATCTTCCAACCAAAATACTGGGGCACCAAGTCCCTTCCCATGACACTCAGCAGGGAGACACGTGGAACAGATCAAAAGGAAGAAGAGAGACCCCATTTTTGAGTGACTAAAACTGGAGGTAGATCCTGTTCAGTGTCTGATGGAAGAGATTGTTTTTGACCCTTTTGACATTGAGAGTAGATAGATGTACCTGGAGCCACAGAGATAAAACTCTGCCAAGAGTGAGTGTGATGAGTAGCTGATCTGAGAAGTTTCTGCAATTGGAGTTACTGGAGTTAAAAGCCCTGATGCAAGGCAGAGACTACTCCCATGCAACAGGTGGGATGGGATATCTACTAAACAGCACCAGATCCTGAACATCCTTAATGGCAAACAAGAGTCAGAGAAGTCCTGAACCAGTGGAGACATTCCCTATCCTCTATTTTTTGGGAAGTCACCAATTCCTCAGAAAGGAGCAACTGGGCGATTAAATTGGAAACACTTTGCGTTTATTAAAACTGTAGGATTTATAGTTTAACTGGTTAGCAGACTGCATGGAGATCTCATTCAAAATGAGTCTCAACATTCCAGATCCCATTATTGTCCATGTAAAGTTCTAATTTATTTTTTTTTTTTTTGAGACAGAGTCTTGCTCTATTACCAAGTCTGGATGAAGTACAGTGGTGCAATCTTGGCTCACTGCAACGTCTGCCTCCCAGGCTCAAGCGATTCTCGTGCCTCACCCTCCTGAGTAGCTGGGACTACAGGCGTGTGCCGCCATGCCTGGTTAATTTTTGTATTTTTAGTAGAGTCAGGGTTTCGCCATGTTGGCCAGGCTGGTCTCAAACTCCTGACCGCAAGTGATCCACCTGCCTTGGCCTCCCAAAGTGCTGGGGTTACAGGTGTGAGCCACCACACCTGGCCAATTAGAGACTAATTCTCTAATCTCTGAATTAGAGAAGTCCTCTAGGCATTTCTATAGATCAACACTTCACAAAAGTTTTCTTGCCCATAGAACAACAGCTCCATGGGATGTTAATAGGCATTCCAAGGGAATAAATTCTTGGTTAGAAAGTGAGAGATAGACTGGCTAAATTTCACAGTTTTTGGTTCTTTGCAGAACTACTGTTATGGACAGAATGTTTATGTCTCCCCAAAATTCCTATGTTGAGATCCTAATCCTCAATGCAATGGTATTAGGAAGTTGGGCCTCTGGGAGGTGATTAGGTCATGAGTGTGGAGCCTACATGAATGGAATTAGTGTTGAATGAATGAGACCTCAGAGGGCTCTTTTGCCCTTTCCACCATGTGAGGATACAACCAGAAGTCAACAGTCTTCACCCTAGAAGAGAGTCTTCACCAGAACCATGCTGGCACCATGGAAGATCCTGGAATTCCAGCCTGCAGAATTGTAAGAAAAAATTTCATGCTGTACATGAAACTTTGTTATGGCAGCCCAAACTAAGATAGTTGCTCAGAGCCTTCAATAAGTTGATGTGCATTGAGATCTCCACTTATGGGTCTGGGGGACCTTTTTTTCCTGAACCATGCTGTGAGACTCTGTTCTGTTTCTCATTCTTTGGGGAGGTGGGCACATCGTATACATACATTGTGTAGACATTTGCTGGCAGATGCTGGTGGCCAGTGGGGACAGACCAAATCAGCAGCCCTCTTTTGCAAATAGGTCAGAGGTAGGTTCATTCTTGTCCATGTGCCACCCCAGTTATGAAGGCCTGTCCAGGGTGCTGTGGGAGTGCGGAGTAGAGGGCTTAACTCTCTTTGGTGAGGTCAGGGAAGGCCACACTCTGGGGGTCATGATTGTTCTGGGTCTTTAAGGATGAGTAAGATTGTATAAAGCCAGCGGGAGGCCAGGCGTGGTGGGTCACACCTGTAATTCCAGCACTTTAGGAGGCTGAGGCAGGTGGATCATGAGGTCAGGAGTTTGAGACCAGCATGGCCAATATGGTGAAACCCTGTCTCTACTAAAAATACAAAAATTAGCCGGGCATGGTGGCAGGCGCCTGTAGTCCCAGCTACTCGGGAGGCTGAGGCAGAAGAATCGCTTGAACCTGGGAGGCGGAGGTTGCAGTGAGCCGAGATCATGCCACTGCACTCCAGCCTGGGCAACAGAGCGAGACTCCATCTCAAAAAAAAAAAAAAAAAAAAGGAAGTGGGGGTGTGGAGGGACACTTCAGACATGGACAACAGCAGGTGTAAAGGTCCTGGAGGTGTGAAAAAGCAAGGTGCATTTGGAGGAAGTGAGAAATTCAGTGTGCTTAGAGAGGAGTGTGCTAGGGGTGGCATATCAGGAAACGAAGGGGAAGAGGCTCAGGTCAAACTGTGAAGGGCCTTGGGTGTTAGGTCAAGATTTGATTCTTGGGCAGGAGGAACCAAGAGAGGATTAAAAATATAACTCTTAGTAATCAATTAGAATTGGTGACATGTGCTTATTCACTATAGACCAAATTAGTAAACAGGGTAAACGATGAAAAACAAGCCTCCCTCCCTATTTGTTCTTAGCCTTGAGAACTCTTTTCCTTCTACAGAATCAAATATTGTAAATATTGTCATCCTTCCAGAGGGATTCTCTGCATATATAAGCATAGATGTATATGTGTATGTATTCTTAAAAAACTCTCACAAATAGCAGCATTCTAATCACACTGTTCAGCACTTTGCTTTTTTCACTTAACAATATATCTTGGAGATTGTTTCATATCCGTACATAAAAAGCTGCCTCATTCTTTTTTAACAGCCATAAAGATTTCCATTGTATGACTCTATTCCAATTTATTTAAGCAGTCCCCTCTTGATGGACATTCAAGCTGTCTCCAATCTTCTGTTATTATAAGCCGTGCTGCACTGAATAGCCTTGCACATCCAACTTTGCATACATATATGCAAGTATGTCTGGTGGAATACATTTTAGAGCAGTAGAATTTATGGGTCAATGGGTATGTGCATCAAAAGTTGTGAAAGAGAGTGCCAAATTGCCATCCATGAAAACTGTGCCAATTTACACTCCCACCAACCTTTGAGACTGCTGGTTTTTCTACACTCTGGCCAGCACAGTGTGTTATCAAACATTTTGATCTTTGTCAATCCGATAGGTAAAAAAAGGTATTTCATTGCAGTTTTAATTGACATTTACATTTTGTTAAGATGAAGGTTGAACATCTTTTTGTATATTTAGACCTTATTTAAGTTTCCTAAGCTGGGATCTGCCTGTTCATATCCTTTGCCCATTTTTTATTGGCTTGTTGGCCATTTTTCATGTTGAGTTATTAGAACACTAGTATGGTGGCTGTAACTCCTGCTGTTGGTAAATTTCCTCCTGCCCATGAACCATCCTATAAGTTTCCCTCCCAGCAGATGCAGCGTGATGTACAAATATCCCTGCTCTGAGGTGAGGAGGCAGCAGTGGCAGTGGCCAGGAAATGGCAGGGGTTAGGAGAACTGGGACTCTGGTTAGCTCTTCCATGCAGACGTGATGAATGGGACGGAGCACTTCTACTCCTTGGCAGAGGAGCAGATCCTCCTTGGAGTCTCTCAGTGGGGTAGGGACCCCTCCTCCTGCTCCCCACTAGTGCTCTTCCTTTTTCCCTGGTTTGATACCACCCTCACTCTCCATGCCCCAGGAGTCCTCTCTGCTCAGCTTCCCCTTTCCTAATATTAGCACAGGCGCAGCCCTGCCCCCCGTCACAGGCAGTGATTATATAGCAAATTAACCACAAGCTGTTCGGTCCCCGTCCGGTGGCAGTTGGGAAGATGCTACTCTGAGTAATGACTTGTGTAGTCGATGCTCTCATCTGTAATTTGCGTGTGCAATAAATACAGAAATAAAAACCCAATCCATATGAAAAAGGGACCAAGTAGACAGAGCTGGGGTGGGGGAAGAAATCATGAATTTTGTGGACTGCATCTTACAGTCTGGCTTCAATTTCCTGGTGAGTAATGCAGTCTTTGCCTACATTTGATTGATGGCTGTGTTTGGCTAAAGCATGACAGCAGACTGACAGAGAGCAGGGCTTGAATCCTGACTTCTCAAAGGATGTCTTTGAGAATAAGACAGTTATTCTCTGAGCCTCAGTTTCATCATCTATAAAATGGGGTGCAATGGTGCGATCTTGGCTCATTGTAACCTCTGCCTTCTGGGTTCAAGTGATTCTCCTGCCTTAGCCTCCTGAGTAGCTGGGATTACAGGCACCCACCACCATGCCTGGCTAAATTTTGTATTTTTAGTAGAGATGGGGCTTCACCATGTTGGTCAGGCTGGTCTTGAACTCCTGACCTCATGATCCGCCTGCCTTGGCCCCCCAAAGTGCGGGGATTATAGGTGTGAGCTACCACACTCAGCCAGGTAGAGGTTTTTAAAATTAAACTTTATTTTGAGACAACTGTTAAATCATATATAGTTGTAAAAAGTAATAGAGACCCTGTATACCCTTTAGCCATATTCCCCCAGTGGTAATGTCTTTTTAAACTTAATACAACATCACAATTAGGACATTGACATTGATAGAATACAAAGCACTTGTTAATATTTCCCCAGCTTTACTTGTGTTTGTGTGTGTGGGTACTTGGTTATATACCATTTTATTACACGTATGGCCTCGTGTATCCACTACTGCAGTCAAGATATTATACATAACAGTTGTATTTCCACGAGGATCTCTCATGTTGCCCTCTAATACTCACACCCACCTCCCTCCTTCTCCCCAGCCCCCACTAATCTGCTCTTCATTTCTAAAATTTTGTCTTTTCAAAAATTCTGTATAAATAGAATTGTACAGTTATTACCTTTTGGGACTGGCTTTGTTTACTTAGCATAATTCTCTGGAGATTAATCGACGTTGTGTTTATCAGTAATTAATTCCTTTTTTATTGCTAAGTACTATTGCATGGTATAGATATACCAGAGCTTGTTTAACCATGCATCTATTGATGTACATCCAGGTGGTTTCCAGTTTTTGACTATTACTAATAAAGTTACTCTGAACATTCAAGTACAGGTTTTTATACAGTTTTACTTATGTGTGAACATAAAGTTTCATTTATCTGGGATAAATACCTAAGAGTGTAATTGCTGGTCGTAAGGTCATTGTATTTTTTTTTTTTTTGAGGTGGAGTCTCACTCTGTCGCCCAGACTGGAGTGAAGTGGCATAAGTAGCTGGGACTACAGGTTGGAGTGCAATAGTGTGATCTTGGCTCACTGCAACCTCTGCCTCCTGGGTTCAAGTGATTCTCCTGCCTCAGCCTCCTGAGTAGCTGCGATTGGGATTACAGGCGCCCGCCACCAAGCCCAGCTAACTTAAAAAAAAATATTTTTAGTAGAGATGGGGTTTCACCATGTTGGCCAGGCTGGTTTTTGGTGTTATATTTAAGAAACCATTGCCTAATCCAAGGACACAATTTATTCCTTATGTCTTCTATAAGACTTTAATGAATTTAGCTTTTACATTTAGGTCTCTAATTGATTTTGAATTAATTTTCATGTGGTGTGAGGTAGGGGCCCAATTTCATTCTTTTGCATGTGGATATCCAGTTATCCCAGCACCATTTTTGGAAAAGGCTATTCTTTTCCCATTGAATTGTCATGGTACCCTTCAGGAAAATCAGTTGACCATAATGTGAGAGTTTATTTCTTAATTTCAAAATCCATTTCATTGATCTATATTTCTATCCTTATGTTAGATCCATAATGTCCTGATTATTGTAACTGTATAGTGAGTTTTGAAATTGAGATGTGAGTCCAGTTTTGTTCTTCTTTTTCAAGATTGTTTTGCCTATTTTCGCATTTCCATATTTATTTTTTTAGAATCATCTTGTCAAGTTCTGCAAAAAGACAACTGAGACTTTGATAGAAATTACATTGATTCCAGAGATCAATATGAGGAGTATTGTAATCTTAACAATATTACTTCTTATAATACATGAATGTCAGACATCTTACCATTTATTCTTTTTTTTTTACATATTTCCATTTATTTACACCTTTTTTCAATGATGTTTTGTGATTTTCAGTGTAACTTCTCTCATCAAATTTATTCTTAAGTATTTTATTCTTTTTGATGCTATTATAAATGGAATTGTTTTCTTAATTTCATTTTTGGATCATACATTTCAAGTGTGTAGAAATACAGTTGATTTTTGTATCCTGATCTTGTGACCTGCAAGATTGCTGAACTCCTTAATTAGTTCTAACAGTTTCTATCTTTCTTTTCTTTTTTTTTTTTTTTTTGAGACAAGATCTCACTCTGTCACACAGGCTGGAGTGCAAAGTTGTAGTTTTGGCTTTTTGCCACTTTGGCTCCCAGGCTCAATTGATCCTCCCACCTCAGCCTCCCAATTAGCTGACGCTAGAGGCATGCACCACCACACCAGGCCAATTTTGTTTATTTATTGTAGAGAGGGGGGGTCTCACTATGTTGCCCAGGCTGGTCGTGAACTCCTGGACTCAGGTGATCCTCCCACCTTGGCCTCCCAAAGTGCTGGGATTATAGGCATGAGTCACTGTGGCCAACCTCTAACAATTTCTTTAGTCGACTCCTTAGAATTTTCTCTCTACATAGATCATGTCATTTGTGAATAGAGAGAGTTTTACTTCTTCCTTCCCAGTCTGGATGTCTTTTTTTTTCCTTGTCTAATTCCTCTAGCTAGAACCTGTAGCACAATGTTGACTAGAAGTGGCAAGAGTGGACATTCTTATTTTATTCCTGATCTTAGGAGAAAGGCATCCGATCTTCCACCATTAAGTACCATTAAATATATTGTTAGCTGTGGATTATTAAAAAAAATAGATGGGCTTTATCAGGTTGAGAAAGTTCTCTTGTATTTCTAATTTGTGAAGTGTTTTTTTAAAAATCATAATAAGGTACTGGATTTGTCAAATGCCTTTTCTGTATCTATTAAGACCATCATGTGATTTTTGTCCTTTATTCTACTAATATGGTGTATTGCATTGATTGATTTTTGTATGTTAAGGCAATCTTGCATTTCTGAGATACATGTCACTTGGTCACATGTTGCTGAATTTGGTTTGCTAGTCTTTTGTTGAAAATTTTTGTTTGTTATGGTTGAATTTTGAGAGTACTGTATATATTTTAGACACTAGTCCTTTTAGGTAGGGTTTTTATTCCAAGCTAAACTGAGCAAATGCTGGTTAATCTAAGCAAAACTAGGAATTTTTTGTAGCATGTGAGGTCAATAGGTTTAGTCCTAGGGATAGAGTCCAGTTAATCATGGGTTAATGACCAATTGGATCAAGAGTCCACTGACCTTTCTGTTCTTGCATCACCTGTTTGAGGCTCAAAGTCCTGATAATAAGCCTGATTGGCTCAGGTGGGGTCATGTGACCAGGACAGGTGGGACATCTTGAATGACAGTCTCAGAAATATTGCATGCAAAGAGGACTATTTCTCAAGGCAAGTTTGGTTGCTGCTGTCAGAGAAATGGATACTTGGCAGGGTCTGTCCAGTAGAAAAAGTCTCTGATTCTGAGATGCACATCATGAAAGAGTCAGCATCTCATAGTAGTTGAGGTTATGGTCTTTGAAATCACTGAACTGAGTCTGCATCCTGGTAGTGCCATTACTGTTTGAGATACCCTAAGTGAGGAACTAGGTCCCATTGTGCCTCATTTTGCTCAACTGTACACTTTATAGAGGCTTCATCGTAGGATTGTTATAAAGGTTGAATAACCTAATAAATGTAAAGAGTTTTGCATAGCATATGGTGCAAAATGAGGTGCTGAGTAAATGATAGCTGCGATTAATACTTTTATTTTATTGTATTATTATTATTTTTTGAGATGGAATTTTGCTCTTGTCATCCAGGCTGGAATGCAATGGCACAATCTTGGCTCACTGCAACCTCTGCCGCCTGGGTTTAAGCAATTCTCCTGTCTCAGCCTCCTGAGTAGCTGGGATTGCAGGCACCTGCCACAATGCCTGGATAATTTTTGTATTTTTAGTAGAGATGGGGTTTCACGATGTTGCCCAGGTTGGTCTTGAACTCCTGACCTCAGGTGATCTGGCCGCCTTGGCCTCCCAGAGTGCTGGGATTACAAGTGTGAGTCACACCCAGTCACAGCTGTGATTAATAATTTTAAAATATTTTTACAGTATAGTAAATAACTAGGGGCTGGGGAGAGATGTCCACACTATGTCCTATGTCAGCAGAGGGGATGGTATCAGACAGGGCTTCCTGGATGTGGTGGGCTTTGAAAGTTTGATGGATTTGGAGGAGCTGATAGAGGTTTTTGCTGGAAATAAAGAGTGGTTTTAACCAAAAATATGTAGAAAGAATTCCAGGTAGTATCAAGAGTTCAGGACCTCTGCCCTCCATTTCCTTTATCATGTGGATCCCATGGGACTGAAATATGGCCCTCCAATTGGGATCACTGACTCTTACAGCCAGAAATAGACTATGTCCCAAATAGTCCCCCTACTGGAATCTAGTTCTTTTTTTTAAAAAAAATAAAGCTGACCCTAAGCCTCATGGAGGGACTAGGGAACTTGGCATTCATGTCAGCGTAGGGCCAGTGGTAATTTATTTCCGTTTCATATAATATTGAATGCTTTGTTTGTTTGTTTGAGATGGAGTCTCGCTTTGTCACCCAGCCTGGAGTGCAGTGGCGCAATCTCGGCTCACTTCAAGCTCCGCCTCCTGGGTTCATGCCATTCTCCTGCCTCAGCCTCCCAAGTAGCTGGGACTACAGGCGCCAGCCACCGTGCCCAGATAATTTTTTGTAGAGATGGGGTTTCACTGTGTTAGCCAGGATGGTCTTGATTTCCTGACCTCGTGATCCACTCACCTTGGCCTCCCAAAGTGCTGGGATTACAGGCATGAGCCACCACTCCCGGCCTAAATGCTTTTTTAATTATAAATTAATATTTATTCTCCAAAATTATGGAATATATAGAAAAGTATGAAGAAGAGAATACATATTACCTACAAATCTGCCATCCAGAGAACATGGCTACTAACATTTGGAAAACATTTCTCCTATCCCATAAACATCTCTATGTGTGTTTGAAAACAATCATGATCATACTGTACATATGATTTTATGCTTGGTTTTTTTCACTTAATAATATATCATTATTATTTTCTCATATCCAAAGTCATTCCCTTTTTTTTTTTTTTTTTTTTGAGACAGAATCTTTCTCTGTTGCCCAGACTGGAGTGCAGTGGTACAATCATGGCTTGCTGTAGCCTCAACCTTCTAGGGTCAAGCAATCCTCCCATCCCAACCTCCCAAGTAGCTGGGACTACAGGCATGCAACACCATGCTCGGCTAATTTTTTAATTTTGTGTAGAGTTGTAATCTCATTATGTTGCTCAGGCTGGGCTAGAAATCCTGGGCTCGAGCGATCCTCCCACCTTGGCCTCCCAAAGTGCTGGGATTATAGGTGTGAGACACCATGCTTGGCCCCTAAATCATTCTTTATGAACGTGATTCTTAATGGTTGCGAAGTGATTTTACTGGATGTATATACTATATATCATTTAAACCAATTGTCTATTATCGGACACTGAAGTCATCTCCAATTTTTTATTATTATAAATGATATTGCAATAAATATTTTGGAGTACAAATGTTAGCAACTGCCTCTGGTTATTTTCATAAGATAAATTATTTTAAGTTAAGCTGGGCATTTTTAAATTTAAAAATTGTTTTTTTTACATTCCCATCTATAGTGTGCAAGGGCCCAATTTCTCCATAATTTTGTCAACACTTGCTAGTTTTTCAATTTTTTGGATAACAGCCATTGTAACAGGTGTCAAATGATATCTCATTGTGGTTTTAGTTTGTATTTTCCTGATGCTTAGTTATGTTGAGCACCTTTTCATATACCTGTTGGCCATTTGTATTTCTTCTTGAGAGAAATGTCTGTTCAAGTCCTTTGCCTTTTTTTTTTTTTTTTTTTTTTTTTCTTTTTTTTTTTTTTTTTTTTTTTTGAGACGGAGTCTCGCTCTGTCGCCCAGGCTGGAGTGCAGTGGCCGGATCTCAGCTCACTGCAAGCTCCGCCTCCCGGGTTCACACCATTCTCCTGCCTCAGCCTCCCGAGTATCTGGGACTACAGGCGCCCGCCACCGCGCCCGGCTAGTTTTTTTTTGTATTTTTTAGTAGAGACGGGGTTTCACCGTGTTAGCCAGGCTGGTCTCAAACTCCTGACCTGGTGATCCGCCCGTCTCGGCCTCCCCAAGTGCTGGGATTACAGGCTTGAGCCACCGCGCCCGGCCTTTTTTTTTTTTTTTTTTTTTTTTGATGGAGTCTCACTCTGTCGCCAGGCTGGAGTGCAGTGGTGCGATCTTTACTTACTGAAACCTCTGCCTCTCAAGTTCAGGCAATTCTCCTGCCTCAGCCTCCTGAGTAGTGGGGACCACAGGTGTGCACCACCATGCCTGGCTAATTTTTTTTTTTTCGTATTTTAGTAGAGACAGGGTTTCACCATGTTGGCCAGGATGGTCTTGATCTGTCAACCTCGTGATCCACCCGTCTCAGCCTCCCAAATTACTGGGATTACAGGTGTGAGCCACCACGCCAGGCCGCTGCCCATTTTTCAATTGTACTATTTTTTTTTTTTTCTGTTGAGTTGTAAGAGTTCTTTATATATTTTGGAAATAAATCCCTTCTCAGATATACGACTTGAAAATATAGTCTCCTATTTCAGAGGTTGCTTTTTCACTCCATTGGTTGTTTCCTTTACTCTGCAGAAGGTTTTAAGTGTGATGTAGTCTCACTTTTCTATTTGTGCTTTTGTTGCCTGTGCTTTTGTTGCCTGTGTCATGGCCATGAAGTCATTGCCAACACCAATGTCATGAAGCTTTCCTGTTACGTTTTCTTCTAGGAGTTTTACAGTTTCAAGTCTTTATGTTTAAATCTTTAATTCATTTTGAGTTTATTTTTTGTGGCGTAAAATAGGGGTCCAGTTTCATCCTTTGACACATGGATATCCTGTCTTCCCAACACCATTTATTGAAAAGATATCTTTTCCTCAATGTGTATTCTTGGTGCTCTTGTCAAAGATCAGTTGATGTCATTTTGAAAGGTTAATACATACACATGGTTAAAACAATCCAAACGATTAAAAAAAGTATTCATCAAAAGTAACTCTTGTTTTCATTTTTCATACCAGTTTCCTATGTTCACTTCCCAGAGGCAATCAATACAACCAGTTTCTTGTGTATTACTTCATAAACACACATATATGAACAAGAAAAGCACATTTATATATCTATCTACTTTGTCTTACTATCCTCTACACATCTTCAGCGCCTTCTTTTTCTTCACAATATATCTTGGAGATCATTCCTTATTACTTCTTGTTCTATAGCCATTCTATATTGTAAAATTGCTACATAGCATTTCTTTGCATGAGTGTACCATATTTTATTTCAGAAAATTTGTAGTGGTGGATCTATTCAGTTTATTTACAAATTTTGCCAACAAATACTTTAATGGCTAACTTTATATATACATCTTTGCACTCACACATATCTGTGGAGTAAATATCAGAAGTGAAAGTGCACAGCTAAAATTGAATACGCAATGCCAAAATGCCTTCCAAGAGTGAGCATGCATTTCCAACAACTCTGTTAGTGTCTGTTTCCCCCTATTCTTACTGATGGCATGTTATTAAACGTTTTGATCTTTGCCCATATGATTGATAAAAATAGGTTTTTAATTGTGGTTTTAATTTGTAGCTGAATAAGGTTGACCACTCTTTTGTGTGTTTAAAAGCCATTTGCATTTCTTTTTCTGGGAACTCTCTCTGTAATGGAGACATTAGTACTCCTTTATATGGCCTGTATTTTTTCCCAAGTTTCTTAGTCTTCTTTTTTCTGTCTGCCACGCAGAGACTTACATTTAAAAAATGTGGTAAAATCTCTCAATCTTTTTTTATTCAGTGGTTTCTGGATCTTGTGTCCAGAAGGTGACACAAAAGGTCCTTTCCTATCCTGGCAATTCCAAAAAGTTATCCCACATTTTCTTCTGGTACTAATCTGATTTCATTGTTTTATGCTTACAAATTTTGATACATCTGGTATTTATTTTGGTACAAAGAATGAGGAAGGGATCCAACTGCTATTTTCCAAATGCCTAGTCAGTTTTTACAACTGAGTAACCCTAGAATGGGTAATTTCTAGAGATTGCTTGAGTCTACTTTGTAATCCCCGTGGCCAAAGGGAACTCGCAGCACCAGCATGGGATCATTCAGGACCAGCAGGTGAGACTCACCTCACTGCCTTTTGCAAAGGGAATCTGGGCAGTTAGACTAGGGGGAGGTTGCAGCAAAGTGTTTCTAGGTTTTAACATTGGATCAAGTGGGATCGTCAAAAAATATTGTGGAAGGATAATATTGTTTAGAACTGTGCAGAATTGTTCTTTTAAAGTTATACTGTAGAGTTATGCCCTTGATTTCTTCTGTGGATGCTACAAGATCCAGTCTTATGGAATTCTCTGGATACATTATCATTATTACCCCAAAGGGCTGTTTTGAGGGCACTGTTTAACATAGTGGTGCTCAATTAGAGGTGTTTTTTTTTTTTTTTAAGAGATGGGGTCTTACTCTGTCACCCAGGCTGGTCTTGAACTCCTGGGCTCAAACCATCCTCTCGTGCCTTGGCCTCCCAAAGTGCTGGGATTACAGGTGTGAGCCACTGCAAAATGCCTGGAGTTTTACATTTTTATTTATTTATTTTTTCAAAAGTATATCATTTATTTGCAAGATAGATCACAATTAAATTTTATAGTTAAAAAAGATACAAAACAGAAGACAAACTATTGTTATCTATAAATAAAAAAAGAAGCACTGAAGAAAAACATGTTGTGGAGAGTGAGCTCCTTGCAGTGCATCATGTTTGAAAGGTTCCTGGGAGATCTTCCCACTGAGGGTGTGGCCCATCAGGTGGGGTTACTTGACATAATGCAGGATGGTGAGTTACATCTGAATTTCAGACAAAAAAGGATAGAATTTTAGTATAAGTATATCCAAATATTGCCTGGGGCATAATATTATAATATTAAAATATTATTCATTTTTAAAAATGTGAAATTCAAATTTAACTGAGCATTCTGAATTCTTGTGAAATCTAGCAATAGCAAACCCCAGGATACATCTGACAGTATCTAGAGGCATTTTTGGTTATTACAACTTGAGGGGGCTTTGCTATTGGTATCTGGTGAGTATAGAACAAGGATGCTGCTAAACATCTTACAGTTCTTAGGGCAGTCCCCAAACAAGGAATTTTCTAGCCCAAAATGTCAGTACTGGTTTAACATATTTATTGTAGTCTCCTATTTAGAACTTTCTAGTACAAAATTTCCTTTAAAATAAAATTGGAAGAAACCCAAAGATTTCCCCAAAGAATTGGCGTTTCTGAAAATTCTTTTATTAATAACAGCTAGAAAAGAACTAAGTAACCAATTAACCAATTTTATTTCCCTTTTTGCGTTGACTATCAGGAAACTCAGACCAACTTAAAGGCCCAAGCATAAAGACTGTGGCATCTTACATGTTGCATATATATTTAGTTTTTCCTTTTGGTCTTGATATTCTAGTATTCTAGCCTGATTTGCATTTCCCTGGTCCTAATTCTTATTCTTTACTAATATTCCACATTTCTTGTACATCATTCGAATCCTTTGTGGGGTAAATGGGACACACACACACAAACATACACACAGACACACAAATAAATGCATTGTACACATATTTAAACATATATTTTGCCACACATTTGACGTGGTCTTACTGTGTCATTGGGAACCAGGTAGAAAAATGAGGGCTGCCCAGTCTCTTCCCCAACAGCCTGCCGATCTCAGGAAATGCCTTCATTCTGATTTCCTCTTTTACCTTCAGGCCCAGGCCTGAGAACACCTGAAATAGTTGGTTGGGCTTTGAAAACCCAAACTATCATGAGACTGAACTGTGGGCACTGGGAGAGTGGACATTAGCTTCTTCCACCTTGATCGTGGGAGGCAACCCAAGTCCTTCCTCCTGCCCAGAAAGTGAGGTCACTCTGCAGAGGCCAAGCCGGCAGGGCTGTGTGAGGTGCTGTGGCGGCCCACGCAGACACACACTGGGAACGAACGAGATTGCATCTTCCCCCGGACCAGCGAGATTCTATAAACATAATCAAAATGTAATAGAAACTTTTTGGAAATGCTGTTATGAGGAGAAAGCATCAATCTTGATGGAACTCCGCTCAACAGGCTTTGCGGAGCTAATCAATCATGGTCAGGACTCGGCCTCCCCATCTGTCTGCGCCGGGGACCGAGCAGAGCTTGCTCACTCCCCGGCTGGGGCTGCGTCCCCTCACCAGGCAATCCATCATGCTGCAGGGGCATGGCGGGAGGGGAATAATAGCACGCTAATAAACTAGGGGCTTTTTTCATTCCCAACTAATTTTTAGTAAATGAGCCCAATCCAGACAGAGGAGGAAAAGAGCCCGAGGAGATGGTGCTTCTGAGATGCGCCTCGCTGGTTGGGGACAATGGCTCATGGGCCCGAGGGGAAGCAAAGAGCCAGCTTCCCTTGCACAGGGACGACTTTCTCAGCGTTCAGCGGAAGAAAGAACTGGACCGGGAGCCATAGGAAAGAATCCGGAACGACGTCCGGACTGGTGTCATGGACTTCCGGGTCACTCTTAGGGCTGATGCTAAGGCCACGGCTACTGTACCTGGCCCCAGTTTGGAACTTGGGAGTGAACAGGAATGTGGTCTGCTAGAAAAGCCCCAAGCCAGAGTATTAGGTCCAAGCAATGGGTAACATGAAATGAGCCAAGTCAGAAGTCAAGAAGGAGAGCAAGAGTAGTGAGCAGAGTGGGCTAGGGACAGGGGTTCTGAATTATTAGAGGTGCCCAGAGCCCATTTTCTTTTCTTTTCTTTTTTTTGACGGAGTTTCGCTGTTGTCGCCCAGGCTGCAGTGCGGTGGCGTGATCTCGGCTAACTGCAACCTCTGCCTCCCGGTTCCAAGTGATTCTCCTGCCTCAGCCTCCCCAATAGCTGGGATTACAGGCGCCTGCCACCATGCCCGGCTAATTTTTTATATTTTTAGTAAAGACAGGGTTTTGCCATGTTGGGCAGGCTGGTCTCGAACTCCTGAGCTTAGGTGATCTGTCTGCCTCAGCCTCACAAAGTGCTGGGATTACGGGCATGGGTCACTGCACCTGGCCCAGAGCCCATTTTCATCTGGCAGTGGCTGCCCTGGGAGTGAAACTTCCAGGTTATAGAAAGGGCCCAGACTGGGGTATTCTTAGAGAGACCCGTGATTTGAGGGACCATGTTTGTTTCTGCTTACCCTTCTACCTCCAGCACTTTGCTTAACACGCAGCACAGAGTAGGAACTCAGAGATATTTGTTATTACATGAGTATATGAATGAGAATTGGCTCTGAGATAGTAGATTTTGAAGATCTGGTCTCATAACTTTCTTAAATTCTTGAACTTTAGGTTCTTACCCTGAAATCCATCACACATCCTGTCCCTGGATGTTTCCCTTCCAGGATACTGTCTTGAATATGGATGGAAGGACAGCTTTGGAGAGGGTGAATGTATTTGGCATCTATGGCTATGTAATAAATTATCCTCAGGGAGGTGCCGTGGCTCAGGCCTGTAATCCCAGCACTTTGGGAGGCCAAGGCGGCCTCACTTGAACCTGGGTGGTGGAGGTTGCAGTGAACCGAGACCGCGCCACTGTGCTCCAGCCTGGGTGGCAGAGCAGGACTCCATTAAAAAAAAAAAAAATTAACCCCAAACGAAGTGGGTTTACCTAACAGAGATAATAATAAACATAGATTATCTCTCACAGTTGCTGTGGTCAGGGGTTCAGTAGCTGTTTTGTCTGGACTGTTCCCAGGGCTGGTGAATCTTTCTGGAGGTGTGGTCTTCAGTTCCACATTAGGAATTTACAGATGGCTGCAGATTTTTTGACAGTCCTGTCATTAAGAGGTGGGGTCTGTCTCCCCTCTCCTTGAATCTGGGCTGGCCTGTAAATGTTTTGACCAATAGACTGTTGAAGAAGGGATGCCATGCCAGTTCTGGGCCTGGCCTTTTTTTTTTTTTTTTTTTTTTTTTTTGAGACAGAGTCTCACTCTGTCACCCAGGCTGGAGTGCAGTGGTACGATCTCGGCTCACTGCAACCTCCGCCTCTCGGGTTCAAGCTATTCTTCAGCCTCAGCCTCCCGAGTAGCTGGGACAACAGGTGCATGTCACCATGCCCAGCTGATTTTTGTATTTTTAGTAGAGATGGGGTTTCATCATGTTGGCCAGGATGGTCTCAATCTCCTGACCTTGTGATCTGCCCGCCTTGGCCTCCCAAAGTGCTGGGATTACAGGAATGAGCCATAGTGCCCAGCCGTTTTTAAAAAGACTGGCCACTTCTACTTTGGTCTCCTGGAGCCTGAGATGCTGCATGTGATGTCTGACTGTGCTGCTGGACATGTTGGACAGACCAGAGTCTACATGGAGCCTAGGCTGAGCCTAGGCTCCTGGCTCCTGCCAAAATGCACATGAGTGAATGATGCCATCTTAAACTCTTCAGCCCAGCCCAGCTGCTGGCTAAATACTACTGAGTGAGCATAGTCAGTGCCACAGAGGAGAAAAATGGCCTAAAAATCATGAGACATGATAAATGGTTGTTGTTTTAAGCCACTAAGTATTGGGGCCATTTGCTTTGCCCCAGAAGATAACTGGAACACCCAGACTCCAAGGAAAAATTGTAGATTGTTTCTGGTGCAAGTGCATATTCTGTATTTGAACAATTTCTGCAATTATTTTTCCTAGATGTCATTCAGTCTTGCTTAAATACTTTGAGGGGCAGGGTAATTATTACCTCTGGATTTATTCCATTTAATAGTGGAATGGTTATGGCTTTCCTCCATTCTTCCTTCTCTCCCTTCATCCTTTCTTCTCCTGGCCTCTCTCCTCCCTGAATATTTGCTGGGGAGAGAATCAGAGAATGGCTCCCAGAGGAGGTGACGCCTGAGCTGGGTCTTGACTGGAGTGTAGGAGTTGAGCAGGCACATTGGAAAGAGCTCATTCTAGGCAGAACATGTGCAGAGGCAGGGCTGGTTCTGAGAGTGCATGGTGTGGGAGATGGGAAATAGTGGGACTTGAAGTGAGAGGAGAGGGTGTTGTGACTGTATCATCATAGGCTTTAATGTCATTCAGGAGTTGAGGTTTTATGGCCAGGCTGGACAGAAAGAGATTTTCCTTTTAGAAGCCACCCTCTGGATACTGTGGGGATGATCAGTGTAGTAGCAAGAGACCAATTAAGAGGTTGCAGTGGAAAGAAAGTGGCAGCTTGGACTGTGGTGGAGGTGGAGTTGCAAGAAAGTGGATGGTTTGGGAAGTGTAACATGTGTTTGCTGCATTACATGATAGTATGTAGTTCTTTTATAAAGGACAAAAAGCAAATAGGATAGATGAACCTCTTAAGAAGTGTTCAGTGTATATGGTTCATAAGCTAGGAGCTTATGAAATAGAGACAAAATTTAGAGGAAGAGTTAAGCATACACAACTCAGGCAGAATTCATAAGGTGTGTTAAATGTGTTGATAGATAGTAAGAATGTTAGTAACTTGCTAATCATAGATGGATTAAATGACTTCTATGGCAAAGCAAATAAGAATGTTGTAAATAGAAATGGGTGAAAAGACCAAGTTGTGATGGTGTCACTGCTGGTTTGAGAGCTAGGTCATCCCTAAATTGGCCACCCACTGAAGTCACCAATCCTAGTCTCATTCTGGCCCTACATATGTTCCATCCAAGAAATGCAGATAAAGCCCTTGGCTGTATGGCAGGCTAGTGGTCAAACTACAACAGTGGCCAAGAGTATATATTTTTCTAAGTCTCTCCCGTCCAGTAGAGTTGTGTGTGATTGGCCCCAGGCATCTTTATCTGTTGGATGCTCCCTTGCTCAAACCTCAACTCTGCTCCTCCAAATCTATGCTTCAGCAGGGAAGGCTGGTGTGTGTGTGTGTGTGTGTGTGTGTGTGTGTGTGTGTGTGTATGGGGTGGGGGACAAAGAAAGAGAGGGAGAGAGAGAAACAGGACACATGAACATTGCATACCCCAGGGATCCAGAGTCATTTGTTCCTTCTACTCACTTGTGTGTACCCATTCTAAATGAGCCAACCAACCTCATCATTTTTTCTTGATTTTTTTTTGAAACAGGGTCTTGTTCTTTCACTCAGTCTGGAGTGTAGTGGTGTGATCATAGCCTACTGCAGCCTCAATTTCCTAGGCTCAAGTAATCCTCCCAACTCAGTCTTCTGAGTAGCTGGGACTACAGGTATGTGCCACCATACCTGTTTAATTTTTCTATTTTTTTTTTTTTGTAGAGAAAGGGTCTCCACTATGTTGCCTAGGCTGGCCTTGAACTCCTGGACTCAAGTGATCTTTCTGCCTCAGCCTCCCAAAGTGTTGACATTACAGGTTTGAGTCACCATGCCCTGCCTCCTAGATTTTTTTGACTTTGGGTTTTAATTGGTTTGATGAATGGTGTGAGTTGAGCATCTCAATTTAGTCTGTGAGGTTTTCAGTTTCATGGCCTCTGATTTAGTTGCCTGATGGTGTTCTTAGGGGCCACCATTGCATCAAGGTAATTTTCCATGAGACAGGGAGACATTTAGAAGGAAGACTTGCCAAGACCTGCCGATGGATTGGATGTGGAGGGGGAATGCTGAGAGGAGGAGAAAGAGCCCCAGGTGATACCCAGGTTTTTGTCATTTGAGTGAGTAGAATGGCAATCATCTGAAGGAGTCGACTTGGGGAGACAGGAACAATGATAGGTTCCAAATTAGTTATCTGTTGCTCTGCTATAATATTACTACAGACTTAGTAGTTTAAAATAACACATTTATTATCTCAGAGTTTCTCTGGGTCAGGAGTCAGGGCATGGCTTATCTGGGCCCTTTATACTGGGGTCTCACAAAGCTGCAATCAAGGGGTTGGTTAGGGCTGTGGTCTCATCTGAAGCTTGACTGGGGATGGATGCACTTCTGGGCTCGTGTGTTTGTTGGCAACATTCAGTTCCTTGCAGGCTGCTTACTGAAGGCCCAGTTTCTTGCTGGCCTCTTTGCTGGTGGTCATCCACAGGTTACTTCAATTCCTTGCCATGTGGCCCTCTCCGTAGGCAGCACATAACATGACAGACTTGTGCTTCAAATCCCACAGGGGAGAGAGTCTCTTAGCAAGATAGGCATTACAATCTGATGCAACACCGTCATGCACATGCAGTCACACATATATCATTACTGTTGCTGTATCCTGTTGGGTAGAGGCAAGACAGAGTCCTGCCCACACTCAAGAGGATAAGATCACACAAAGGCCTGAACATTAAGAGGGGGGATCATGGGGCCACCCGAGAGTCTGTGTACCACACATTCAGTTGTGAGGAAGGAGCCCGGGTCTCACTGCTCTGAGGCTAGGTCTTTGGGGGAACATGGGCCATTCTCTCTCTCCTGTGGTGTGGGTGGCTATTGGCAGCTAGAGAGCTTAATCTATATTATGGGCATTGACGAACATAGCCTGAAAAATGACCCATTTCCCCAAAAAGATATCCATGTAAAATCCCTGGAACCTGTGAATGTGACCTTATTTGAAAAAAGATCTTTGCAGATATTATTAAGGATCTTGAGATGAGATCATCCTGGATTATCTGGGTGGGTCCCAAATCCAACGACAAGTGTCCATATAAGGTATACCCCAAGGGGAGACACAGGGAGAAGAAGAGAATATGAAAACAGAAATTAGAGTGATTTAGCCACAAGCTTAGAAACTCCTGTAGCCACCAAGAACTGGAAGAGGTGAGGAACAGATCCTTCTCTATGGCCTCTGCAGGGAGTGGGACCCTAACCAACACCTTGGTTTCAGACTTCTGGCCTCTAAAACTGTGAGGGAAGAAATTTGTGTTTTAAGCCACCAGGTTGTGATATTTTCTTATGGTAGCCACAGGAAATGAATACAGCAAACTGCAGGAGGACAGAGCTCTAGTCTGGGCATCAGCAGGCCCCAACTCTGGCCCTTACCTGGCTGAAGGAACTTGGGAGAGTGACTTGCACCTCTTGGGAATCAGTTACTTCACGTGTACAATACAGGGTTGGACCAGATGACTGTTAGGGGCTCACAGAGACCCCAGAACCTTGACTTCTTGGACACAGACCTGTATGGAAGCCTTCTGCATTCAAGGTGAGACAATAAACCACACCTCATGGCCCCTCCTCAGCCGTGATGGTGACTATGGTGGCTTTTCCTGGATTATACCCCTTAGGCAGTGTGGTATTGAGACCTCTAGAAGTTCAATGCACTGAGAGATGGAAGAGCCCCTGTTCACATGCAGTTCAGAGTAAAAACAATAATGAACTCAAAACCTCAAAGCTCACATGCATGTGGAAACTAAAAAAGCTTTTTAGTAGCCCTTTTTAATGTGCAATTAGAGATAAATTTGTTCAGGCTATTTTCCACTTTATCTGGGCACAGTAAGTATGTGCTCATTTTGCCTCGGGTAAGCCACAGTTCGCTGGGGGTGGAGGCTTCCACCCTAACCTCTGACCCTCCAGTCCATCAGAAAATCCTGTTGGCTCTATCCATGCCATTCCTGACCCGATGACAGTCACCACCATGGTCCCAAACACCCTTGTCTCTTGCCTGGACTATTTCAATAGCTCCTCCTCGTCTCCCTGCCTCAGTTTTGACCCCTTCAGTGTACTCTCTGCATAGCAGGATCCTCCAGAGGATCCTGTTAGAGCAAAGTCCATTGTCAGTCTGCTTCCTGGCCTCAAATGCCTTCCCATCTCACTCACAGAAAATCCAGTCCTTTAAATAAATTAATAGATTTCATGACTTGGAGTAGTTTTAAATTTATGGAAAGATTGAGTGGAAAATAGAGTTCCCGTATACCCATTTCCACTTTCCCTCCCCGCATCTTCTATTATGTACATCTTGCATTAGTGTGGTACATTTGTTACAATTGATAAGCCAATATTGACACATTATTATTAACTAGAGTTCATAGTTTACATTAGGGTTCACTCTTTGTGTTGTGCATTGTATGGGCTTTGTCAAATGCATAATGTCATGTATCCACCGTGACAGTATCATACAGAAGAGTTTCCTAAAAATCCCCTGAGCTCCACCTATTCCTCCCTCCCTCTCTCGGCCTGAACCCATGGCAACCACTGATCATTTTACTGTCTCTATAGTTTTACCTTTTCCAGAATGTCATATCATTGGAATCAACAGTATAGCCTGTTCAGATTAGCTTCTTTCACTTAGTAATATACATTTAGGGCTTCGCCATGTACCAAAGTCATTTTCTTTGGCCCTAAAACTTCATAAATTGTCCCCCACTATTTTTGACCTCATTTCTTTTCATTATTTTCTCGATCACTTTATTCCAGCCATGCAGGCTTCCTTGTTATTCCCTGAACACACTAGGCATATTCCTGCCTCTGGGTCTTTGCCTTTGTTTGTTCCCTCCTTCTGGAATGCTGTTCTCTCAGGACCTGCATGAATGATTCCCTCACCTCCTTCAAGTCTCTTTAAAAGCCACCTCCACAGAGAAGCCCTCCTGGAACATCGTAAGTAGCAACCTGACCATCCTAAAAGAGAAGCCCTGGCTGGGCGCAGTGGCTCACGCCTGTAATCCCAGCACTTTGGGAGGCCGAGGCAGGTGGATCACTTGAGGTCGGGAGTTCGAGACCAGTCTGGCCAACATGGTGAAACCTCATCTCTACTAAAAATACAAAAATTAGCCAGGCATGGTGGTGCACGCCTGTAGTCCTAGTTACTCAGGAGGCTGAGGCAGAATCACTTGAACCCAGGAGGCCGAGCTTGCAGTGAGCTGAGATTGTGCCACTGCACTCCAGCCTAGGCAACAGGGTGAGATTCCATCTCGGGGAAAAAAAAAAAAAAAAAAAAAAAAAAAAAAGCAGCCCCTGGGCCTGTGACTTTCCTTTATTATTCTCCACAGAACGTCCCCTTGCAATATTACAGTATACCACATAATTTCATCTTTGAATTTTCTTAATGTCTGCCCTCGCACACTTGACTGGAAGATCATGAAGGGCAGAGATTTTTGCCTGTTTCCTTCACTGACACAGATCTCTAGGGCTTGGTGCAGAATAGGCACTCCACAAACATTAGTTTGAGTAAATGAATAAGTGCAAGGCAGAGTGGGTAATGGTTTGGCAGGGGAGTGCCAGAGTCAGACTTCTGGGGCTCAAATCCCAGCTTTGCTGGTCCCCAGTTGTGTGACTGGCAAATTGCTTAATCTTTTTTTTTTTTTCCTCCTGTTTCTTTTAATTCTGTCAAAAGGGGATGATAATAATACTAACTACTTCTTAGGATTGTGGTGAGTATTAAACCAAATAATTCACTTAAAGCACTTCAAATAATGCCTGGTACCTAGTGAGGACTCAATATGACTAGCTCTTCTTCTTGTTATTTTCATAGTACTTACCTTCTAACTTGCTGTATATTATGTATCTGTTTGTTTTATTGCCCATCTCCTTGACAAGAAAGCAAGTGACAGGTGGGTAGGGATGGTGTCTATGTTATCCACTGCTATATCCCTGAGGCCTACAAGGTGTGTGACAAATGTACATTGAATGAAACAATGAATGAATTTTCATCAGCAAACCCTGGAAGGAATAAGGGGCTGTTTAATGGGTATAGAGGTTCAGTTTTGTAAGATAAAGCGCTCTAGAGATTTGTTGCACAACAGTGTGAATATACTTAACGCTACTGAACTGTACACTTAAAAGTTGTGACTGGGCGTGGTGGCTTAGGCCTGAGGCAGAGGCAGGTGGATTATTTGAGGTCAGGAGTTGGAGACCAGCCTGACCAACATGGTGGAATCCTATCTCTACTAAAAATACAAAAAATTTAGCCGGGTGTGGTGGCACATGCCTGTAATCTCAGCTACTCAGGAGGCTGAGGCAGGAGAATCACTTGAACAGAGGTTGCAGTGAGCTGAGATTGCACTGGTACACTCCAGCCTGGGCGAAAGAGCAAGATTCCATCTCAAAAAAAAAAAAATTTTTTTTTTTAAACAACTTTAATTCAAATAAAACCAAAGTTCCATTTAAACATGAAATTGTATAAAATAAATGCAAAGACAGAAGTAATATATGTCCATAGTCCCACCACACAGGGACTAAACACTGTTCATCCTTTGGATCCTGCTAGACGCTGAATATCCACATGGAAGCATGTGTTAACTTTCTTTAACAAAAAGAATGCTGCTATAGGCTGGATGCCAGTGGGTCACGTCTGTAATCCCAGCACTTTGGGAGGCCAAGGTGGGTGGATCACTTGAGGTTAGGCTGGCCAACATGGTGAAACCCCGTCTCTACTAAAAACACAAAAAATTAGCTTGGTGTGGTGGTGCAATGCGTGTAATCACAGCTACTCAGGAGGCTGAGGCACAAGAATCACTTTTAACTGGAGGCAGAGGTTGCAGTGAGCCGAGATTGTGCCACTGTATTCTAGCCTGGGTGAAGAGAGTGAGACTCCATCTCAAAAAAAAAAAATGGTGCTATAAAACTTTTCTGTGATCATTTTTTTTTTTTTTTTTGTTCAGCAAAACTGCCTGCTGACACATTTTGTAGTCATTTCATAGGGCTCCCATGATTTTTAATGGCTGGATCGTATTTCATATTTCATGTGTTCTAATTGTGTCAGTTTATAATGCTTTGTAGCAAAACACTTCAACATTCAGTGACTTACAACAACAACCATTGGCTGGGTGTGGTGCCTCGTGCCTATAATCCCAGCACTTTGAGAGGCTGAGGTGAGTGGATCGCTTGAGTCCAGGAGTTTGAGAGCAGCCTAGGGAACATAGTGAGAACCTGTCTCTACAAAAAATATAAAAATTATCCGGGCATGGTGGCACATGCCTGTAGTCCCAGTTACTAGGGAGGCTGAGGTGAGAGGATCGATTGAGCCCAGAAGGTCAAGACTGCTGTGAGCTGTGATCACACCACTGCATTCCAGCCTGGGCAACCCTGTCTCAAAAAACCCCAAACAAAACAGAAACAAAAACAAAGAAGACAACAACTATTTATTACTGCTCATGAGGATTATTGTGGAATTGTTTTACTGGGCTCTGCTCTCAAGAGAAGGGTAGTTAAGAAAGCATGATCAAGCAGATGAAAGTTAAGTAAAGATGAGACGTTAGCCTGATATAAGCTTCAGCCTGGTTCCATGGAGAGCTCTGGAGGAAAGATTGCACCCCAACATTGGTCTCACCTTAAAGTCCTTTGATACACCCCTCCCTTGCTAATCCATTACTGGCTCCAAGCTGACAGATCCTGTTTAGCCAGTGGCAATTCCCCAGAAAAGGTGAACACTGTTAGCAGCCAATATTACAGCAGCCTTGTGAAGAAGAAGATGGTAAATTTTATGTTATGTGTGTTTTACCACAATAAAAAAAAAATCAATGGGAAATACTCCCATTTCCCACAATGGGATGCCCTGCAAAGTTAAAAGGCAAAAGGTGTGGATATATAACCTTGGTATAGTGGAGTAAGATTTGGGAGGGTTCAGCCACTCAATGACATCGGTCTACCATGAATCCCGTTTTACAAATGTGGAAACTGAGGTAGTAAGAAGGGAAGTGTCTTGCTTAAGTTTACACAGCTGGTGAGAATCAGAGCTGGCTTTCAAAGCCCCCTCTGCCTGCAAGGCCTGTCTTTAACCCCTGTGCCCACCACCTTGTGGAGGGAGACAGGCAGGAATCTGATTTGACCTCTAGGTTTGGGGACAGGTAGATGGTGGCCCCATCAACTAAAGCTGAGCACCACAATTTTGAGATCAACTGGGGAGTTTTGACCTCCCACTGGAGTGATGTGGGAAAGAAAAGTAGTAGGAGACTGATTTTGAAAGGCAAAGGAAAACTCTTGACTCCAAAGTGGCAGCATTTTCTTCTGGCCTTGCTATTCTCTACTTGTTTACCTGTAACTTCTTCCAGCTTCTGCGGGGACAGAGAGAAGGGGAGGATGGGAATCCTCCAGGGGCTCAGGCTGCTGTTCGGCTCAAAATGTAGCCTGACAAATCAAGTGGGTAAAACCCATTAATTAGCAGTTTTGGAAACAGTTGCAAAGTTAATTATTCCGTTTTCTGATGAAAGAAAGCTAATTTTTGGCATTTACCCTGACAGTGACATGAACTAACATTTTTCGAGTTGACATCCCTCAAGATAAATGATGCTGTGAGGCATTTGTGCAAACATCCTGACCCATAGCTTGCTGCCACTGACTGTCTGCAATGGGTACCTTTGCCACAGGGTTTTGCCCAGCAAGTTTGGGGGGTGGGCGAGCCAAGGAAAGGCTTATATGAGTCAGGCGGGTGGGAGGCAGGAGTGAAGAACAGAGAGCTGGTGGCTTGTGATATACAGAGAAGACTCAAAGCTCCGGGGGACATTTGAATATTCAGGAGGTTTTTGCTGTAACTGAGAGAGCAGGGGACTGCATTAACATTGCTGTCCATCTGTCTGTCTGTCTGTTGTGAAATGCGTAAACAGAGGAGAAACCTAGTTTTTCCAAGTGGTTGCTTCCAAATTTAGATCTTCTCCTGAGACTTTGCTTTTGAATACTAGGCCCCTGCATCCAACTGTCTGCTTTACATCTCCACTTGGCATCTTTTTTTTTGAGATGGAGTCTTGCTCTGTTGCCCAGGTTAAAGTGTAGTGGCAAGATACCAGCTCACAGTAACCTCCACCTCCAGGATTCAAGTGATTCTCCTGTCTCAGCCTCCTGAGTACCTGGGACTACAGGTGCGCGCCACCATGCCCAGCTAATTTTTATATTTTTAGTAGAGACGGGGTGAACATGTTGGCCAGGCTGGTTTTGAACTCCTGACCTCAGGTGATCTGCCCGCCTCAGCCTCCCAAAGTCCTGAGATTACAGGCATGAGCCATCGTGCCCAGCCCTCCACTTGGCATCTTACAGACATCTGAAACTCACTATGTCCCGTGGGAACTTTTGGTCCCCACTCCTATCCCCAGATTTTCCTCCCCAAGTCTTCCTCATTCAAGGAAATGACACCATCATCCAATTAAATGTTGGAGCCAGAAACTTAGCCATCATCTCTGATACTTCCTCTTCCTTCACTCATTCCCAATATCCAATTTATCAGCAAGATCTGCCAATGTGACCTACAAAACATATCTCGGATCTATCACTGCTGTAGTCTAAATCACCATCTTTCCTCCTAACTTAGTGCTGTCCTATGGAAACACAACAAGTGCCACACATGACAGCTTACATTTCTTGTGACAAAATTTTAAATAAGTAAAAAGAAACAAGTGAATTTAATTTTAATAATCTATTTTATTTAACACAATATATTCAAACTATTGTCATCTTAACATGGCCAATATACACTATGATTGAAATACTTAAGATCTTTTGCTTTATTTTGTCTTAACTCTTCAAAATCCATTGTGCATTTTATACTTACAGCGTATTTCAATGTGGATGACAAATTTCCATTGGAAATACTTGATTCGTATTTAGATTTCATAACATTTCCAGTTGGAGAAAGTAGAATTATGTACCTATGTTGTTCCAAACATACTTCAAAGTTTTAAAATAGCTGAATTAAGTATTTTACTTTAACTTTAATTAATTTAAATAAAATATAATATTCAGTTCCACCATTCAGTCATTCAAAAGAATAAAATAATGTCTTTTGCAGCAACATGGATGGAACTAGAGGTCATTTTCTTAAGTGAAACAACTCAGACCCAGAAAATCAAATACCACATGTTTTTACTTATAAGTGGGAGCTAAATGTGTACACGTGGATGTAGAGAGTGGAATGATGGACAATGGCGACTCAAAGGGGTTGGGAGGTGGGAGGGGGTGGATGATGAGAAATTACTTAATTGGTATAATATACATTATTCAGGTGACAGACACCATAAAAGCCTTGACTTCACCATGATGCAGTCTATCACGTAACAAAATTACACTTGCACCTCATACCTTTACACACATGCAAAAATAATATAAATAAAAAATGAAGCTTGTAGCAAAAAATTTCATTTCCTCAATTGCACTGGCCACCTTTCAAGTGCTCACCTGTGGCTGGTGCCTGCTGTGTTTTATAGTACAGTTGGAAGCCATCTCCTCTCCCAATCTTTCCTCTGTCCAACTCATTCTCCATGGAGCACCTGGAGACATATTTTAAATATGTAAATTAACCCTGTCACTTTTAGTAAGACCCAGGATAAAAACAGAAACTCCTTCCTATGCTCTGTAAGGCTTTGTGTGACCTGGCCTCTGCCTCCCTCACTAAGCCACTGTCCTCTCTTGTCAGTGTCTCCAGTGACCTCAGTTTGACTTGCTTTTAGTCCTTCAAACATGTCCTGGTTGGTATCGCTGAAGTGTAAATGGTGAAGGGGGAGTGAAGTAGCCCCTCAGGTGCCTGCAGGCCAGGTGGTCTTGGGGGTTCAGGGAGCCCGTGGGGGTGTGGGCTGGGTGCAGTGGGTGGCTAGGGTCTGCATTCACTCTCTGTGACTGCCTCTCTCTGCCCCTCCAGAACTGAGGTTGAATCGCGTGCTCCGGGCAGCATCTCTCTTAACACAGGCAGATTAATTGAAAACAGATGTCAAGCAGTGGGAGTTAAATACAGACATCTCACCAAATGTCAGCCTTTCCCCTGGGCCACGATGGAGTTCTTGTTTCTCCTCCTCACCAGGGAATTGGGAAAAAACCTCTCAGACACGCTAGTGGCATAGTTGACCCTGAGAGTCATTTTGCTCTTCTGAAAAGTGCTGGACAAATTATGACTCTGAAATTGGAACCTATGTGACGAATTTATTTGTATCAGATGCAGACAAACAAAAGGCTGTCTCAGAAAAGCTGACTCCTACGTGGGTGCCCAGGTGGTTGGGGAAGGACCACAGAACCCTCAGATCATAAGAACTGGAAAGGATAGTTTCATCTTCCTACTTCAAAGTGGGTAAAACTGAGGCCCAGAAGATGGAAGGGATGTGTCTAGCATCACTCAGCAGGGTAGTGTTAGAGCTGGGGATGGGATTCAAAGCTAGAAACTATTTTTTTTCTTTTATTTTTCTCTCTGTCACTGAGACAGGGCCTCACTAGCTCACCTAGGCTGGACTTGAACACCTGGGCTCAAGTGATCCCACCACCTTAGCATCCCAAGTAGCTGGGATTACAGGCACACACCATAGTGTACAGGGTTTTAGAAACTATTTTCCAAAGTGTAAATCTGATGTCTCCCTCCATGCCACCCTGTTGCCTGGAGAATAAACCCGAACTTCTTGGCAGGGCTGGGAGGTTTTTTACCTCCTCCCAGTTATCTCAGCCTCATCTCCCCTAGGCTAAGGGAGTTCCTTGGATTCCTAAATATATCTCTCTGATGCTTTTGCCCATATTTCCTCTATCTCATCACCTTACTAGTAAACTCCTATTCACCCTTCACAGCCCAACTCAGATGTCTGACTTTTCAGAAATCCTCTCGACTCCTTGGTACAGTAACCTCGCCCCACTTCTGGGATCCTACAGAACAGAACATGTGTCATTGGAATTATTTGTAGATTTTCTGTCCTACCCTCCCTGCCCCCAAACTGCTGTTTTATTTGATCTCCACTTCCCTGGAGCTTGGACCCTGGAGCACACAGTAAGCACTTAAATATTTGTGACATTGGTATTGCCAAAGCCAAGGGACCTCTGTGCTTTTTAAATTAGGTTTTCTGTAGCATCTGATGCTGCCAAACTCTCTCTCCTTGAAATGCTCCCCTCTTTTTAGCATGGAACTATCTTTTAGCATGATTCCTGGGTTTCTGGGCTTCCCTCCCACCTCTCTGACTTCTGCTGAGATCTCCCTTTTGGACATCTGTTATAGGCTGTGGTTCTTCAGGGATGTGTCCTGGTCCTCTGGAGTCCTCTGCTGGAAAGCCTTCTCTGTCTGGGTTAGGTGTCACGGGACTCAGGACCTTAGCCTTTGCTGTTCTGTCTCTGGAACACTTTTCATTTCTTTTTCTTTTTGAGACAAGGTCTTTTCTCTGTTGCCCAGTCTGGAGTGCAGGCTTACTGCAGCCTCAACTTCCTGGACTCAAGTGATCCTCCCATCTCAGCCTCCCAAGTAGCTGGGATACACCAACCGCGCCCAGCTAATTTTAAAGTATTTTTTTATAGAGATGGGGGTCCCACTATGTTGCCCTGCTTAGTCTCAAACTTCTGGCTTCAGGTGATCCTTCTGCCGTAGTCTCCCAAAGTGCTGGGATTACAGGCATGAGCCACTGTGCCTGGCCTTTCCCCCATCATTTCTAGCATGACCATCTTCTTTTCAACCTTCAGGTTTCAGCCCAAAGGTTACCCTCTCAGAGATGTCCTTCCCCAACCACCTATGCCACCAGCCTGGGGCTAACATTGAGCAGCAGGAAGGACCTGGGCAGGGCAGAGCACCGGTGTCTGGAGGTGCTGGCATCTTTAGCACAAGTGCTAACATCTCCAAAATCCGCGGCTGGGGATTCCACTTCTGAATCCAGAGACAGGCAGGCCCCAGAGTTTTTGGGTTATTAACTCCCCTCAGTAAACTTCCAGTGAGTGTGATAAAACACTCAGCGGAATGCAGCAAGAGCTCATAAAAGCAGGATTTAGTGCCATTTTATAGATGTCAGGCCTGACTTCTACACTCAAGCTGGTATATATTTAAAATTCATACCTGACTTACTGCCTTTGGAGAAAAAGCCTGAGGCCTGCAGGGAGAAGATGACAGGCTCCATGCTCGCCTGCAAGCTCTAGCACACCTGGAGTGGACACCAGGGTTGGGGGCCTCCTGAGCCAAGCTGGGCCTCACTGCACCTCCTTTCAGAAAGCAGCCTTCCTCACGAGCTGTGAGTATGAGCTTTGGAGCCAGACAGGCCTGTGTTTGAGTCCTGGCTGGGTAACTAGCTAGGCAACCTTGTTTGCCCAGGATGTGGGCTTTCAGTGCTAAAACCAGGCAAATGCTGGCATACCGGGATGAGATGGTCATCCTAAGCCCTGGCTCTACTTTTTTCTTTGCTTTGTAAACTTGGATGGATCCTTTCCCTCTCTGAACCTCATTTCCCACAGCTGTCAAAAAGGAACAGTTAAACTTATTTTGTTAGTCAGGTTAATCAATGAAGTTGCTATGATGAACAGTCCCCAAATCCCTGTGGTTTAACACAATACATTATTTCTTGCTTCTGTGGCAGTGTAATATGGGTTAGGCAACTTTATAGCAGTGACTCGGGGAACCAGGCCCTTCCATTCTGTGGCTCTGTCTTTCCACAGGGCCCCCTCAGGTTTCCCCACTGTATCCTGTGAAATAAGCCAGCCAGGTTTTAGGGTAGGGGTCAGCAAACTACACTCATGAGCCAAATTCAATCTCCAGTGTATTTTTGTAAATAAAGGTTTATTGGTACACAGTCACACCCATCTCTTTACATATTATCTATGACTGCTTTCATATGACAGTGGTAGAGTTGAGTAGTTGTGACAGAGGTCATATGGACTGCAAAGACTGAAATATTGCCCAACTGGTCCTTTACAGAAAATGTTTCCTGACCTCTAAGTCTGTGGTTAGGCCTGAGAGTGGTCAGGGAAGTGCACATCACTTCCATTGCAGTTCACAGGCTACAACTCAGTCTAATGATCCCACACTAGTTGCGAGGGAAGGTGGGAAATGTAGAGGAGCACATGGATTTTGCACTACAATCCCTACCCTACCTACCTCTCAGGGTCACTATGTGACTATAATAAAATAATGTCTGGAAGCTGTTTTTTAGTGGATCTGGTATATGGTAACTCTTTCATAATAAAACCCATGGTCCTCCAAGCCTCAGGGATATGCTGAGTGGCTTGGATTTGAGATTGTGTGAGAGGATCCATCCCCACTCTTGGAGGAAGGCCCTGGAGAAGAAAGGGAGCTGGATTGGTTAAGTCTCTTGGTAACCAGGACATGAGCTGAGTGCCTGGTTCCATTCCATCTGGATTTGGGGCTCTGGCTATCTCTCTGTGGCAGCTGGGTCAGGGAACAGGAAGAACTCAGGGATGCTTATTTGGGCCCTAAACCAACACATCCCAAAATGATTTTTTTTTCTATTGAACAGAGTAGATGCCATGTGTTTACCAGACTCGGCGCTTGGGTTATTGCCCAGGATCTAAGTGACCTGGCTGGACCTTTGTAATCTGATGCTTGCTCACCCTACCCCACCCCTGAACCTATCCCTGATTAGCATTTAAAAACAGCAAGTTTGAAAAATTAAAAAAATACTTTTAATCATGGTATGTGTAAAATGTATAACATTGAATATATATATTATTAATTATATTTTTACTTTTGAAAGTAACTGTAATACAATTTAAAGTATCAGTTGAGGGTTAGTCAGTACTTAAGCCTGATATTTTAAAGTTAATTCACTAATGTGAGAGTGATTATTCACTAATAATAAGGAGATTTTCATTTTAGGTTCAAGTTTGCTAAGTTTTCCCTCTTTTTGCATTTGATTTTCCTAAAAGTTGATGTCCGAATGTATAAAAACATGGCATTGAAAACACACAGCAGAACTGTCAAGGCTTTTTTTTTTTTTTTTTTTTCTCAATGATGAAGATAGGTTTTTGTAATAGAAATCTAGAACTACTTGGCAAGAGAGGCTGAAGGTTTCATTTTTGAGGCTGTGCTCTGGAAATAGAAATTAATTCGTAAAATAAAATAAAAATCAACAATAACAGCACTGCAATCATGACTTCAGTTGCAGGGGGTCTTGCAATGTCTATTAAATTACACACGATGATCAGTCTAGGCGTTGGGTCACTCTTCAGCACGAGGTCACTGTCTGAGGAGACCCATTTGCTGTCCTGATCCAGAAGGAGGAAAAGTTCTAGCCTGTCCCAGCAAGTACCCACTCTTTCTGGTGTTTGAGAGCTGAGCCCGTGCTCCAACTTATGCTCTCAACTCAGCTCAAGGATTGCAGTCATGAAAGCAGATGGACTTCAACACAGCAGTGTGCATCCACAAGCTGTCTGATTGTAGCAATGATGATGCTCTGTACAGGTCATCGGTTTACTGTTTCAGTGCACATCCCCACCTGCTGTCCTGACTTGGGTGTGTTCTCCGTGGCTAGCCTTTGTGTCTTTTCTTTTCTTTGGAAAATTGCCTTGGTCTACTAGAGTCACTTCGTTCACATAAACAGAGAGCCAGAATGTTCCTGGGAGTTTACAGTTTCCATCCTCACCCTCATCTCCTGTTGGAGCTCTCTTGCCTTGGATCAGGGCCATGCTGCTGTGTAGCCTACTCTGTAGAACTCCCCTGTAGAATAAGCTGAAGCTACTCTCAGTGGGATTTTTGTCTGGAACCACACCTTGCTTGGCTTGTTCCTCTTTCCTATCATGTTTTTCTCTCAATCCCTTACCAGTATTTCTGGGGAGCACTTCTCTAATACATCACTTGCATCCAAATGTTTGTTTCAGATCTCAGAGTCTGCTTGTGCAGAATGTGACCTAAGACATGAACATCTACAGAAATGGGTGCTGCCTCTGAAGAGTTTGTGTGACTTGAGAACCAGATATACAGCTATGGGGTAAAGAATGGGGAGACATTGAAGGACTGGACTTCCAATTATGGAGAAATTTACACAACAGTGCCTCACTGTTACGAGTAGGGACTTTAGTGCCAGACAGACCTGTCACTGACATGCTTTCTGTGGCCGTGAGCAGTTTGCTTTACATCTCTGGGCCTGAATTTTTACTTCTGCAAAATAGTTATAATGGTAATAGCTACTCCATGAGATGGTTATGGGCGTGAAGAAAGAATGTATGTAATGTATACATACATTTACATTCTCATGCATGTAAAGTACATGAACACAGTGCATGCTAGCTACTATTATTATTTGCCTCAAGGTATTATTATTTTTTGGCTTGAGCTCCATCCCAGATTTATAATCACGACGCTAGCCTCATCAGCAGCCCTGAGGTGGCCAGTTTTCATTTCTAGGTGGAGAATGTGTAGTTAGGAGAGAGAAATAATTCCCTTTTTCCTTAGGAAAAGGGGAAATATCTAAGCAGTATTTATCGTAGCCTTGTACCAATGGCGTACAGTATGATTGATTAATGCCTCAGGGATATTGGTTGTTAAATGTTTTTAACATTACTCTTGCCCGGGGATATCCTGATGAGCCAAACTGGGCAGATTATTTGCTTTGATTTGACATATTCTTCAGAAGGCGGTCAGAAAAGACTGTAGACTGAAGACGAAAGTTAATATGTATCTAGAAACTTCTATGGGCCAGTCATGATCTCATTTAATTCTCCAAGTCCTACATGATTGGGAGTATTATCCCCATTTCCCAGCTGAGGAAATCAAAAGCTGGTAAAATAATTTGTGCAGCATCAAGTGACCAACTCACTGGGCCTAAGGGAGGTTACTCAATGTCAAGAGGTTACCCAGGCTATCAAGTGGTGGAGCAGAACTTCAAAATAGATCTGTTTTCCCCAAAGCTCCTGTTTATTCTAGCACAAACAGCTACATGAGAACACTGAAATTCCACAGTAAAATCCTACAGGAGAGTGGGCATTGAGAATGGAGGAAAAAAATCACAGAAGTTTTTAAGGTAATAGTTGGAGTTGAGGATCTCAAAGTCCCTAGAAGCCCAAGGAATTTGTGCTTGTAGAAGACACCTTCTAGGCTCAACTGCGGAACTTCCAAAAGGTTCTAAGGACCTTTCCTCTTTCAGTCACAGTTCCTGATGCTATCGGAGTGAGAGCTCCTTACTAAATGACTCATTCACAGAAGTAGTGAATGTTCATTTTGTTGTTGGTTGGCAGTATTGAGACAGCATGTAGGACCAGGGACTTCAAAATCAAACAGACTGAAATTCTGGCTCAGCCAGTTAATGGTGATGACCCCTTGGGAGGGTACATACCCTCTGTTTTCTCAGTGGCAGAATGTACTTGAAGGTCTTATATAGTAGGTGCTCAATAACATCCCCTTCTTAGTTCCTGCCTCTTTGCCTTGTTGCCTGTGAACAAACCTTCTTTGGTGATTCTGTTCAGGGATCACCTCTCTTGGTCCTCCCCAAACCAAGTGAGCCGAATTTCTCTTTTTCTGCTGTCTCAGCAGAAAACTGTGTGAATACTTCGATTATGGCACTTGCCACATTGTGTCATAACAATCTGTTTAAAAATCTGTGTCTGTCAGAAAGCCTTTGGCTGCAAGTAATAAATGATCAAATTCAAAGTGGCCTATTCAGTGGGGGAAATTAATGATGTCAAGGACCAAAGAGCCTAAAGCAGCTAGACTCTGTCTCTGAGATTGAGTGGTGTCATCAAAAGGGAGAGAGGAGGTGGTGGCTTTAAAGTAAGGATAGATTGCCACGTATTGATTGGTGCAGGCTACCTGGCATCTCTTTCTGGAGCTGCATTAGGTGGAAACCTTGAAAGCTGATTCTTGTAGTGTCTCTGAGTTTTGGCCCAACCCAACCCTCCTGTCCCCTGATGGTTGACTCTAGCTCTGTCTTATTCTGACTTCCTCATGTCTCCTCTGCTGCTGGGTGACCGAAGCTGGTCTATGTTTGGAGGTCCTCAGATTTCATCAGGAAGTTGAATAAACCAATACATGAAATATATCACAAGTTAGGCAAATCCCTAGGCTGCAGCAACCTGGGAATATGCTCAGAAGAGGAAACTGTTGGTAGGGACACTTGCATTCAGAAATCCTTGGGGGAGATTATGGTAGTATTCAGGACCCAGCAGTGGAGGTTTCCTCCTCTTCCACCTCCTCTCCCTTTCTGACACTGAGCACATCCTATGTCTGTTTTACACCACAGAGACCACCAAGTTGAGAAAATGCTACTTCCTTTCATTGCTTCTAATTTAGGATGGTGTCTACTTTTTGTAAGTTCATCCTCACATGCCTCAAGAATCAAATGGTCAGGTGATTGGCTTAGCAATCAGAAAAATCCCAGCTCTGCTAGTTACTGGCTGTGGAACCTTATATAGTTTACTTAATCTTCCAGAGCCTCACTACCTTCATCTGTCTCATGGGGTAATAATTATGTCCACTTCCTAGAGGTGTTATCAGTACAAAGTGAGGTCATGTGGGTGATGTGCCTTGGAGAAGACAATATTTCTGGGAATATCAATGGATATTCTGCACAAAGAGAGTCAAGTAAGTCAGGGAAACTCTGGGTCATCCAGGTTTATTTACTGCAGGATCCCTCAGAACTCTGAATAAGCTCTGAACAGTAATGTTCATTGTGACCCTCTAAGAAAGGTATATTAGCAAGTGGTATTTCCTTAGTATATTTGACCTTAGAATCTTATTTGGAGGGCATCTGATATGGTTTGGCTGTGTCCCCACCCAAATCTTGAATTGTAGCTCTTGCATGTCACAGGAGGGACCCAGTGGGAGGTAGTCGAATCATGAGGGCAAGTCTTTCCTGTGCTGTCCTTGTGACAGTGAATAAGTCTTACAAGATCTGATGTTTTTTTTTTTTTTTTTTTTTTTTTTTTTGAGGCGGAGTCTTCACTCTGTCGCCCAGGCTGGAGTGCAGTGGCACCATCTCGGCTCACTGCAAGCTCCGCCTCCCGGGTTCGCGCCATTCTCCTGCCTCAGCCTCTGGAGTAGCTGGGACTACAGGCACCCGCCACCGCGCCCGGCTAATTTTTTGTATTTTAGTAGAGACAGGGTTTCACCGTGTTAGCCAGGATGGTCTCGATCTACTGACCTCGTGATCCGCCCGCCTCAATCTGATGGTTTTATAAAGGGGAGCTCCCCTGCACATGCTCTCTTTCTTGCCTGCCAATGTGCAAGGCGTGACTTTGCTCTTCCTTTGCCTTCTGACATGATTGTGAGACCTCCCTAGCCATGTGGAACCGTGAATCAACTCTTTCCTTTACAAATTACCCAGTCTCAGGTATGTCTTTATTAGCAGCTTGAGAACAGACTAATACAGCATCTCATGGAACTAAATCTATTGCCTCAGCTCTGCATTTGGGAAGGCAAGTGTGGCTACCCATGTCCTGTGTAGGCCCATATCTGGTACTTCCTTAACCTGAGGGTGGCTCTTATCTTTGAGGTAGAGGGGAGACCCTGTGCAGAATGAGTGGAGCTCTGCCTTTTCTCCCACACTCAGTGAATTCTGGGAAACAAGACTTAGCAATGGCCTTCTGTATGCTCGCATGCATTTCCCACAATGCACAGGGGTTCCTAACATGCATATGTCTCAAGACAGCCCTGGGCATTGGGCCCCCAGCATAGGTGTGGAATTGGAAAAGGACTTGGAAGGTAGTCCTGAGGAACCCTGGCATGTAGGAGGCTACCATGCTCGTCTGATACCCAGTGCCTTACTGTTCCATTTGTTACCACAATGAAAAACACTTGAAAGTCATCTCTATGATGAAATGAGCAGCAATTTACTGAATGAAATACACTATTTATTTATTTATTTATTTATTTATTTATTTATTTTAATTTTTTGAGGCAGAGTCTCACTCTGTCACCCAGGCTGGAGTGTAGTGGCGCAATTTCGGCTCCCTGCAACCTCCACCTCTAAGGTTTAAGTGATTCTCATGCCTCAGCCTCCTGAGTAGCTCGGATTACAGGCATGTGTCACCATGCCCAGGTATTTTTTTTTTTTTTTTTTTTTTTTTTAGCAGAGACAGCGTTTCACCATGTTGCCCAGGCTGGGTTCCAACTCCCGACCTCAAGTGATCCGCCTGCCTCAGCCTCCCAAAATGCTGGGATTACAGGCGAGAGCTACTGTGCCTGGCCAAAATACACCTTTATATTTAACACGCCAAATGAGGTAGCTTACTGGGCAGACTCTGCCAGGCAGAACCAGCTTCCTTAGCTGCCAGACTGATGGATGCTGGAGCTTTTCAGGACACTGACCCAGACGAGACTGCACTCATCCATTTCCCACCCCCAAATTTCAGTTTCTCACCGCCCCCGCCCCCAAAAAAAACCCAGCAGTTTTTCCTGGCTTCAACAAAGCCACACGATGTTTTCTTCTGTAGTGGGTTTTGTCCCCAGCCGTCTTGGGCTGTACTGATGTGGCTCTTCTTATGGCAGCTAAACCCGTTGGTGAAGAAAAGAAGCCCCCTGGGCTGAGGCATCAGACTTGTGGTGTCCGCTGTCCCAGCAGCATGGCTTTGATCCTCACGATGTGGAGTTAGTTTGGTGTTTTCAATGCCAATAGACGTTCATCAAGCCTTTACAGGATGAGCAGAGCCTCTGAGAAGTGATTCTTGGTCCATTTTGGGGGATCTGATGGAATCTTTGTTTCCTATTCCCGGAAAAACACAATATGGACTCACAGAGTCACAATAGCCCAGTGTCTCCACACTGTATTAGGGCACTGTGAATCTGCTCTCTTACTTTTAGGGGTCCCAATGGGTGTCACTTTCCTTCCCTGTAGGATGGCATCAGTGGTGCCAGTGCCAAGGCAACTCCAGCATGGAGAGTGATGGTGAGACATAGTGGTGGAGAGCTTGTGCATGGGGATCGGCTGTGGGGGCAGTGATGGCATGTGTGATGGGGACAAGAGCGTGAGCTTCCCCTGTCCAGAGATGGGGATGGGCAAATCAGGGCTGAAAGAGGAGGAAATGGTGGGGTGGGGGCTCTGCAGGATGGGGAGGAGGAACGAGAGAATGGAGGCGGGGAAGCAGGAGACCAGAGAGGAAGGGGCAGGGGTGGGGCAGGTGGGAATCGAGGGGCAGAGGGAGCAGGGGTGCTGGATTGGGAGGCATTCAGGACAGGGTCAGGGTGACACGTGAGTGACGCCCGGCGACTTAAGAGAGGAGAAGTTGGCGGCCTGAAAGGGAGGAAGACAGAAAGCAGGGCTTTTCAATATGAGCATTCATGTCGTGGTGACAGCAGTCATTTATCATGCCCTGAATGGGAACACAGGGCCCAGCAATGCTGCCAAAGGCTGCTGGTTAAAGTTTTACCTGAGTGTGAAAGGGGCTGGGGCCTGGCCAAACAGCAGCCCTTCCGAGGATGTGGAGGCGTCCCTGTGGGGGCCCATCTGTTTGGAGCAGAAAGACTCTGGTACCAGGGGAGGGGAGCCATGGGACAGGATGTTTCTGGGTGTGGGGATCCCTCCAGGCATCCTGGGCCAGTGGGAAGGGGTCTGACTCACACAGGAACCTGCAAAAGTCTGCTTCAGGCACTGGGTTAGTCCCCAAATCAATCTTGTGAGCCTGCTGGGATGTGGGGCAAGGGAGGGGCACATTTTGGTAAGTGGTATATTGACATTTAGCTCAAACTAAAAAAAAAAAAAAAAAATTTAGTATTTACCGTGTGTCAGGCACTGTATCTTCTCTCTCTCTCTCTCTCTTTCTCTCTCTCCCTCCCTCCCTCCCTCTCTCAGATCTATCTATCTCAGGTGGCTGTCCTGGGAACTGAGGGGTTTCCTGAGATTCAGGACTTTTTGTGCTAAACCTGGGACAGTGCTGGGCAAAACAGAACAGTTGGTGAACCTAATGTGAATTCATTTACTCTCACAATAACTCTGGGAAACAGGCACTGCCATGTACCTCCACTTACCAATAAGGAAACAGTCACAAAGAGTAAAGTTATGTACCGGAGGACACAAAGTTAGTAAGTGGGACAGCCTGCATCCGAAGTCTGGTTTTGAAGTCTGAGCTCCCAGCCTCTCCACTTTGCTGCCTGGAAACCTGGAGAGAACACCAGTGTGGTGAGATTTTCTGAACCAAGAATCAGGACAGTGAGGTCTGATGTGCTCATTGGTTTTTAGGACCCAACATTTGAGACAGGGCCTGTCTCTAAGTCCTTGGTCTTTCTGGTGCACAGAGGGGCCAGCAATGGAGTAGTTAGCCTGTCCTCAAGGTGTGCAATGTTTTCAGTGTGAGCTGGGCTCTGATGCTTGTCCAGGAATGTGGTTACTGAACCCCGAGGTCCTTGCCAGAACTCCTAGGCCAATGAGGACCAGAGGGGAAGGTCAGGGAGGACAATCGTGTTGGGACTCCAAACCTCAGCAGGGTTCAGAGAGCTGGGGAGGAGGGTGAGCAGTGTGGGATGCTTTGCAAAGAGGTGCTACACCCTAGCCATGGGCAGGCACTTGGACGATGGCAGATGAGGCAGGACAGGGCTACGGTAGTGTTCCTGGGCAGGAACCACTTGCCTGGTTTACCATCCTGGGCTGTGGTGTGGTCCAGTTGTCCCTGAGCCAGGCTCTGTCCAGGGAGGGGAAGCCAATTCAGATCCTATGAGTTAAGTCCCCTCTTCAGAGGTCATTTGGGAGAAAATCTAAACTTGAACTCTCTTTCCTGGGGACTGTGCTGATGGAGAACTTCAGGGCAAAGAATTTTCTGGATATCAAGTTCATACCCAGCACTTGGGCTGTGGTGCCAACGTGGGAAAACAAGAGGAGGATGTATATGTATGTATGTGTGTGTCTATATAGGAGAGGGGGCTGGAAGGTGACAGCACATGCAAAGGCCCTAGAGCTTTCAGTCTTTGAAGAACTAAAAGACAACTTGTGAGGTGAGAGTGAGTGAGTGGCATGTGGCCTGAGATGGAAGTGCAGATGGAGACCAGATCCTTCACGGCTCCAGCACCATGATGAGCAGAGGGGTTGAGTGGATGCATTATTTTAGTAAGACAAGGCTTCTGGGTTTGTTACAAGATCTCAGAGTTAGCATAAAACAGTAGGTGTGTTGGAGAATGAGTAGAGGCATTATGGGAAGAGCTGTGTCAGAACTGCAGAGTGGTGGGTTGTCAAGATGGCTGGTCCTGCTGGGGGATCGGGGGAGAACAGAGGCAGACCCTGGACTAGCTCGGGCTCTCAGAGCTGCCCCTGCCATTTCTCTTCTACCTGGTCCCTCTAGCCTGTCATGATTGCCTTGGAGGTGCTGAACAGGGAGCCTGCTAGGGGGGCCTGCATTTGTGTCCCACACAGGGGACATTAAGTGAACTGAGTCCCTCTTGGTTTTTCATGTCATTAATTGGTGATCTTCAGACTCTGAAATAGCATTTTTCCTCTTCCATCCCTTATTTCATTATCCTCAGTTCAATACACATCAGTGCTGCACGAAGCAGCCGGCTTGGATATATTAGGAATTATTTAAATGAGATGGGAATGTATGGGTAGTTAAAAACATGGTCTTCTATTCTGCTCTAATTACCTATCAAATTACGTTACAATTATTCCCAAATATAAACTTGCTGAGAACCTCAAAAGGGGAGGTTCTAGGAGCATCAGGAGAAAAGTGAAATAGGATACAGTGGGGATGATGGTCCTAGTCCCTAAAGGTGTTCTGAAACCCAGGTGTGCGTGCGTGTGTGTTATCGACTCCATTGCCATGTTGTGTCCATTATAGGTGTTACTGGCTCAGGCCTTGGCAGGCATGGGTGAGCAGAAAGAAGTCCAGCCTCTGTGCCAAGTCATATCCTAAGACTCTACCATTCCCCATCTGCGTGATCTAAGAGAAGTCTTGTAACCTCTCTGAGCCTCAATTTCCTCCTCTAAAGTGAGGGTGATAACAGCAGTTGCCTCCTGTGGTGCCAGGCACATAGGGAGCTCTTGGAGAGTGGGATGAGCCATCATTGTTACTGCTGTTGCTGACCATTTGGGTCTGTCACTGCCATCAGATTCTCTAAGGGACGGAGACCTCTGAGGCTGCCCTCTTCATCTGGGGCTCACTTCCTCTGCTTAGCTGTTCAGGCTGAGCTGGGCCTGGGGTGGCCATGGCTCAGGGATCGGCTGTAGTAAGGCTCCAGCCTCAGGCCTTCCCTCCAAGACTTGACCAATGCTTACAGAGCACTCATGTGGTGCAAACGCCTCTTATACGACGTTCCCCCAACCCTGGGGGAGGAGATGGGTGACCCAAGATGTTTCAGCCAAAAAGTGGCAAAGCAGGATTTATATGTCAGTCTGCTTTGGGGCTCACATGCTCTAGGAGGTGAGAAGGAGCCACTTGGTTCTCAGGCTGGTGAAAACTCAGGCTTTCTCCCAGTTATTTTCATTCATTTGTTTTGTGCTATTAGCCAGCCTCCTCTGTAGCTCTTGGGGAAAGGTCCTGATTAATCTTTATTAATAACTTCTTAATACTTATTAATAATCATGAGGCTAATGATGTTACAGGGCTCTGAGTGGCTACTGCATTCCTCTTCTCACGTGACTGCTGTCCATACCACTCACATTCCAAGCCTGGGGATGGGAGATTGGGGGGTGTTTCTGTCCGAGGAGCACTTTTTCCTCCTGTCTGGTTATTAGGTAGGTAAGGTTGCCCAGGACTGTCAAGGCATCTTCAGACAAGACCCTAATACATGCTGGGGCCTTGTTGTGGGTTGAATTGTACCCTTTGAAAGATACTGAAGTCCTGCCCCAGAGTATCTGTGAATGTGACCTTATTAGGAAATAGAGATTTTGCAGATAATCAAGTTAAAATTATTGTCGTTAGCCATTACGGTGGACCCTAATCCAGTATGGCTGGTGTCTTTATAAAAGGGAAAATTTGGACGCAGAGACAAAGACACAGGGAGAACGCCACATGACGTTGAAGTCAGAGATCAGAGTGATGCATCTACAAGCCAAAGAACGCCAAAAATTGCTAGCAAACCACCAGAAGCTAGGGGAGAGGCACGGAACAGATTCCCCCTCACCACACTCCAGGTGTCAACCCTGCCAGCACCTGGTTCATGAACTTCTAGTCTCCAGAACTGTGAGGCAGTAAGTTTCTGTTTCTTGGCCACTCAATAGGTGGTACTTTTTACAGTAGCCCTAGTAAACAGGTACAGAACTCAGTGGTGGGATGGAAGCAGGGCAGAGGGATGGAGAGGTACTGGATGAGGACCACGAACCTGGCCCCGCCAAATGCCCAAGGGTAGTTGGTGGCAGGCCTGATCCGGGCCAACTCAGAAGCCATCTTTGCCCATAGGTGAATGAGGTCTTGTCACAGAGATGACATGCCTCCCCAGGGATGGGTTATCTTTGGCTCTGGGCCAGGAATCCAGCCAGGAACTGAAGGGAGAGGAACCAGGCTCCAGTCTGGGGGGAAGGGGCTAGTAAGACCTGATTATTATGGTGGGCTTCAGAGCAGAGATGTCTGGGGCTCACCTGTGTCCGTCTCATATATTCCGTTAGCAAACACTGATCATATGGACCTACTCAGACTCAGAGGCCTCTGGGAATGTTGTCTAGCTTTGTTCCAAGTGCCCCTTCCATCTGACTAGGTCTTGCTGATGGATAAGGAGAAGGGATTGGTGCTGCCTCTGAGCAGAGGTAGTTAAGAGAAAGTGTGCCCTTTCCACATTTCCTCTCCTTTCCTAATTGGCTGAGTAGATGGGACTCAGAGGACACAGCCTTGACATAAAGAGGACTTGGGGGCTGGGCGTGGTGGCTTACGCCTGTAATCCCAGCATTGTGGGAGGCTGAGGCAGGAGGATCTCTTAAGCCCAGGAGTTCGAGACCAGCCTGGGCAACATGGTGAAACCCCATCTCTACAAAAATACAAAAATTAGAGGGCGTGGTGGCATGTGCCTGTAGTCCCAGCTTCTTGGGAGGCTGAGGTGGGAGGACTACTTGAGCCCAGGAGGCAGAGGTTGCAGTAAGCTGAGATCACGCCACTGCACTCCAGCCTGGGTGACAGAGCCAGACTCTCTCTCTCTCTCTCTCTCACACACACACACACACACACACACAAAAAAAAAAAAAAAGAAAAAGGAAAAAAAAAAAGGGGAACCTGGGGCCTGGATCCTGGAGTCCTTGCTTGGGGATAACTTCCCTGGAGAGCTGCTCAGTCAGCTATGCCTTTGGGAGTCTTTTGTTGAGGGAGAAATAAATGTCATTGTGCTAAGCCGCTGATATTCTGTGGTTATCACGGCAGTTTAGAGAGGAAGGAGGGGGGAAAGCTGGGTTGCACTCTAGGCCTTGACACTTCCTGCCTTTGTAGTGTTAGGCAAACATGGCAACCTCAGAAAGCTCAGCTGCCTCACTGTTAAGGCATGCGGGTCTTTGTGAGGACCACGTAAGCCACCTGGAGGGGTCTAGACCGAGCATAGTTTTTGGCAGAAAGGGCGTGTGTGCTAATGATTTGTGTCTCTTTTCTTTCTGAGAGTCTTGCTGCCCAACACCAGCTCCCCAACACTCCAGAGACCACCTGGAGTGACCCTCTCTTGCCTAAATAAAAAACCTCTTTCCAAGAATATCTATCCTCTAAGAACCTCCTGGATTCCCCAAGAGATGCTGGGGTCCCCAAACCTGACCTTGGAGCCTCTTTGATTTGCAAGATTGCTTTTTTCCATTTTAAAGGAAGCATTTCTAATTAAGGTAAACCAAAACCCACACGCTATTTTTGGATGCAACTTCCTTTTAGTTTTTGTAAGACAATTTGCGCTAATTAGATGTAAAAATCATTCCTGGGAAAATTATATAATTGATGCAATTTACAAAACAGACTTTTGCTATTATTTACACTGCTGCTTTGCTGTGAAATTAGTGAGGTGCATGAATGCTGGACCTGGGTCAGTGAATTCCAAGAGAAAGAGGCCTAGTGGTTCCAGATTTAGGGGGTGGCTCTCCAGGTGATGCACCAGGTTCTCACTGTGGAGACCCATCCTCTCCAGAGGGAGCCTAGGCCATGACAGCTGACACCAGCCAGGCCCCACTCATTGTCATCGCAGTGTCAGGATGATTCACACACACAAGGCTTTCTAGAGCTCTCAGCTCTGATGTGATTCACTAGCACCCAGGTATTAGGAAAGCCTCTTGGGGGATGCTTTGGGGGAAAGTGAGGGAGTTCTTCAGTTTACAGAGGCCTCTGTCCTGGGTATTATTTTATTTTTTTATTATTTTTTTGAGATAGTCTTGCTCTGTTGCCCAGGCTGGAGTGCAGTGGCTCAATCTTGGCTCACTGCAACTCCACCTCCCGGGTTCAAGTGATTCTTCTGCCTCAACCTCCGGAATAGCTGGGATTACAGGCACCCACCGCCATGCCTGGCTAATTTTTGTGAGATGGGGTTTCACTATATTGGCCAGGTTGGTCTCGAACTCCTGACCTCAGGTCATCCACTCGCCTCGGTCTCCCAAAGTGCTGGGATTATAGGCATGAGCCACTGCGTCCAACCCTAGGTGGTGTTTTAATTAGTGATGCGGATCAGGGCTCTAGCATAGGTTAATCACGCTGGTAGATGACATGATATTGGAAGGAAGAGTAAAGACGCTGGAAGATAGGATTAGGATCTGACCATCTCTTGACAGGCTGAAGCTATGTTAAAACCTACCAGGAGGAAATCTAACAGTTGCATCTAGAAAACCACCCACTAGGTATACAGTGGGGGAAGATGAGACTCAGCAGCAGTGTATCAGTCAGGGTCCAATCAGGAGACAGAAACCACGTCAGGTATCTTAACAGGAAGAATTTTGTGTAAAGACCAGTTTATCATCAGAAAACTGAAAAGGCAAAATGTTTGCACTTTGAGATATTATGAGAGAGCAACTGCAGGAAGCAGCCATTGAGGGCCGAGGGAACAAAGGGAAGAGGTTGGTATTATTAAAAGTTAGAAGCTGGGAGGAAGAGCCTCAAGGAGCTGGGACTCAGACCTCTGAGGAGGAAGTGCCAGCTGGCAAGTGCCGGTGTCTTTTGGGGGAAGTAATGAGACTGGTTCTGCAAGGGTTGAAAAACTGAAAACTGAAGCCAGTTGCAGTTGCTAGAACTAAATGCTGCTGCCAGGGTGAAGTAGCATGTTGAGACAAAGCTACCTGGAACAAGAGCTAAACCATGAACAGAGAGGAAACATGAAGGAGCATGTCTCTTCCTCTTCCAGCCTTCTAGTCTTCCTCTAGGGCCCCTGTTGGCCAAGCCTAACACGGAACCTTCTGGCCAAGAAAAAATGTCGTTTACAGAGTCTCAGTTCTAGCATCAGAAAGCAGAGCTTGGAAGGGTAGGTTTGAAGCTCGTAGACAGTAGCTTAATAATTAGCATAATATGAGTCAATAAAAATGTAACATAGCTATAGGCTGTATCATTGGAAGTATAGAGCCTAGTTTGAGGGAGGTGATAGTTACTTTTTACCTTGAACTGGTCAGATCTCTTGTATTCAGGTGTATGTACTAGAATTTAAACAGGATCCAGATTTCCTAGAGCTCACATAGAGAAGATAACTTAACCTTAGGAGGAGATTCAGAACCACGGCAGTATTAGCAACACATGATCAGAGGAACTAGAGTAGACAGAAGAAGCGAGTGTTGTCTTCAAACTACTGAGGCTGCAGGTGAGAGACAGAGCTGACTTGGTCTGGATAGTTCCAGGAAGTAACAATAGGGAGTGGCTCCAGAAAGGCAGGTTCCAGCTTGGGATAAAGAAAACTTAGTTTTCCTTGAAAAAGAAAAATAAAACACTGCTTTCTTCTGATTGTAGAAGCAATGCCTGCTTATTGTAGAGACTTGGAACATCCAGGTTACTGAGATGTCAGCTAAGGTGTAGGAAGAGAGACATTACCTTTCAGAGTTCCAGGTGAAATGAGCTAGACTGCTCCATTCTGTAAGGGGAGGGTATTCAGTGTACTTGCCAGGAATTCTGTGCATTTCCTGGTGGTTTATGTTCTCCAAGCTTTCCTCTCTTCCTAGACCCCTGCTCACATTACCTTGAGACAGAACTTGGCCTGGCATCAGTTTTCCCCATGGTCCAGGCCTCAGGGATTCAGCTTCTAGCCCATGTGCTCATCAAAATGTTTCTCCAACTTAGTTTTTTTCTTAAGAGGAATGTTGGCACCAGCTCTTAAGATAATTACATTTTTCCACCTTATTGCATAGTGAAAAGTTTAAAGAAGCAAATAAAAATCATTTGTAATTATACCTCCCAAAGATGACCACAGTTAACATTTTGGCCTTTTAAAAAGTGCACAACTATATTCATTTTAAAGATAATTGGGATCATAGTAGATATACAATTTTGTATCTTGCTTTTTTCCTCCCCACTTAACACATGAGCATTTTCTGATATTTTAAAAATATCTTTTTTATCACAGTGGCTTAATATTCAGCTCTTTGTCTGTACCATAACTTGTTATGGGATATTTTGCTTATAACTGATTCTTTTTGTTTTTTTTTTTCTTTCATGACCAGTTTTCTCATTTGTGTCTATGTACATAAATCTTCGTGCACTTTTTAAAAATTTTCTGCATATTTTTCACATTTTATTGTGAAATTAACATTTTATTTATTTTTTAAAATTTCAGTAGGTTTGGGGGAACTCGTGGTGTTTGGTTACATGTATAAGTTCTTTAGTGGTGATTTCTGAGATTTTGGTGTACCCGTCACCTGAGCAGTGTACACTGTACCCAATGTGTAGTCTTTTATTGCTCACCCCCACCCCGGCCCTTTCCCCCCTAATCCCCAAAATTTCATTCTTATGCCTTTTCATCCTCATAGCTTAGCTCCCACTTATGAGTGAGAACATATGATGTTTGGTTTTCCATTCCTGAGTTACTTCACTTAGAATAATAGTCTTCAGTTCCATCCAGGTTGCTACAAATGCCATTATTTCATTACTTTTTATGGCTGTATTCCATGGTGTGTGTGTGTGTGTATATATATGCACAAACATATATACCACATTTCTTTATCCACTCATGAATTGATGGGCATTTAGGCTGGTTCCATATTTTTGCAATTGCAAATTATGTGTAGATCTTTGATAATTTCTTGAGGGTAGAATCTCAAAGAAGGATGGCTGGCTCAACTGACATATTCAAAATATATTTTATTATAGGAAAGCTCTGGCTATACATAGGAGAGAATAGTATAATGGGCCCTCCCACCCCATCCTGGATCACCCAGCTTCAACAATTACTAACATTCTGACAATCATGTTTTATCCATCTCTTCCCCAGTTTGTTGGAATATTTTAAAACAAGTCCCAGATGTTGTATCATTTCCCCTGCAAAAGTTGTTTTACTTCTCCATAGGTAAAATAACTTATTAAAAACATAGCCAGAATGTCATTAACATACCTACAAAAATGAACAATAATTCCTGAATATTATCTAATATCAGGCCATGTTCAATTTTCTCCAATTATCTCAAGAAATGTCTTCTTAGAGCCAGCTTGTTTGGATCAGCATCCAAATGAAAGCCCACATTTTGCATTTGGTTGATGCAACTTGCAAATCTCTCTTAATCTATACCGCTTCTCCCTCCTTTTGAAAACATGCTCTTTGTACGTTAAAGAATCTAGTAGAAAGGATTTTGCAGTCCTTGGTACATATTAGAAAGCTGATTTCCAGGAGAGTTATAACAATTTGCGCCTCTGCCAGCAATGTGAGAGAGTGTACACCTTGTCATCCCCAGCATTGAATATCATTGCAATTAAAAAAAATCAATTTGATAGGTGAATGATGGCATCTTATTGCTGTTTTAACTTGCATTTCTGTGATTATATGCATGATTGAACATTTTTTCCATATGTATATTGGCTGTTTGTATTTCTTCTTTTGTGAATTATCTGCTTTGACCTTTGCCCCTTTTAAGAAGTGGTATTGATTATTATGCTCAAGTTTATAAGAGAGAAATTTAAAATTTTTATGTAGTCACATTCATTATCTTTCATGAGTTCTTCGAGTGTTTTAATGCTTAGAGAATTGTTTTTCTACTCTCAAATGTCATTCATATACACTTTCTTTTTCTAGTTTTTGCTACATTTTTACCGAGTTTCTAAATTTCTATGGGATCCCGTATGGTTAAACCATTGGTTCTAGTATCACAGATGGAATAATTCTTCATTTATTCACTAGTTTGTGATATAGCTTTATTATGTGCTAATTACATATGTGTATATTTACATATAAGATATATACATACACACACATTGGTCTGTTCAAGAAGAACTTGTGCGGTCACTCATTTCCAGGGGGGCCTCCTTGAGCAGTAATGAGTGCACCATTGTGGGAGGTGTGAAAGCAGGGTCTGGTCAGACACTAGATCAGGCTGAGATCTTCCGCCCTTGGCATTCTGGGGTTTCTGGTTTCTCTGTCCTGGCAGGCCTCTGCACCTACTGTCATCTTCTCCTGCCTCCAGGATGGACGTGCAGATTTCTGTTTCTGTCAGTGCTGATGGTAGGGATATGGAGCCTGGACTTCACCAGAAAGGTCTGGCTTGAGGGACCCAAGAGGTCTTTTGGCCGGGCTGCCTGCTCACACTGTGGACCCACGTGGTGACTGAGATCCAGGCTCAGCTCTAAGGAGAAGTGGAGTTTTCCCACTTTCTCAGATATCCTTTGCCCTCATAGCATTTCCCCCATTTTTTTAAGAGTCATGCTGTGTCTCCCAGGCTGCTGGAGTGCAGTAGCTTGATAGCTCAGTGCTGCCTCTATCTCCTGGGCTCAAGAAATCCTCTCACCTTGGCCTCCCAAGTAACTGGCACTATACTACTCTACTCCTGGCTAATTAAATTTTTTTGTTTTTTGTAGAGATTGGGTCTTGCTTTATTGCTCAGGTTGGTCTCAAACTCCTGGCCTCAAGTGATTCTCCTGCCTCAGCTTCCCAAAGCCCCTGGGATTACAGTCATGGGCCACTGTGCCCAGCCATCCCTCAATTTATAACTTTAATTTTTTTATTTGTTCCTCCCTCCCCACAACCCACTAGACAATAAGCCCCAGGGCCTTGTGTTCCCCCTTCCAGCACCTGGCCACACCTAAGAGTTAAAGAATATATGAACAGCCCTTTGGCACTGTGGGTGAGGGCTCTAGTGACCTCACAATCTGAGTAAAAACCAGAGAATGTTCTCTGACCAGAGCAAATGCTCTTTGGTGAACAAAGGGACAGAATATTTGAAATTAAGGACCATCGCAGAAAATCCAGAAGAGCTGGTGGCCACAGGAAGGACTGAACCTCCTGAGTCTCGGGTCTGTGTGGAGCCATGAAAGTCACCCGTTTTGACTCTGAGCTGACATCTGACCTCTAGAGCCAATTATTCCTCCTCTCCATGAACATATTCCCGACAAAATGGGGTCGGGAGACATTTGCATCCAAACCACCAAGCTCTTTAAATGTTGGGGCCTGGAGGCCTGATGGGTTTATTAGATTATCATTGAGGAAGTTAATAAAGAATTAATTTCTCTTCATGTGACATCCAAAGGCAGTTATTTCAGGAGCCTGTCCATTTACACAAAGCCAAGTATTTGTCAAGTGTCAGAGGCAATTCCCAGGTCCCAGCCCCCCCTCAATAATTCTGGATTAGGGACAGCCTGAAATGACATTACACAAATTTTCTTTCAAGATGCATGGAGCTCTGGGGACCACTCAGGAATTTCAGGTTCCTGAAGGTTATACTGTCAGCAAAAGGGCTGGGGGGCGGGGGTGGCTGGAGCAACTGCAGCTTCCCAGCTGGGCCAGCTCTGGATGGGGGGAAGCTCAGGGAGGGAGGAGGAGGGAGCCACTGACAGCCATTAGTCTGTGGGGGCCCATTTGCCTCCTGAAAACAACTCACTGCCATTTGTATTGCAAACCTCGCGCCCAGCTTGATGGTTTTTTCTTGTTCTTTGCTCAGGCCCAGAGGGGGGCCATGGGATGACCAAAACTGCAGGACTGGCCCACGTTACCTTGTAGCAATATATTAGGGAAGGTCAAGGCACCATCAATACCTGTCTTAGAGTTAAGTGCTAGGAAGTGGAGCCACTACAGGGACAGTCACTACCAGACCCTAAAAGCAAATCATTGAACAGCCAGGCATCCCTGAGAGCCAGGGAGCAGTCCCTGGGGCTGGGCTGGTGGGATGCGAGCCTTAATCTTGTCCAAGCTGGGCTCCTTGGAATGGTGTCAGGAGAGTGGTGTGGAGCAGCTCAGCCCTGTTGCCAGAGCTCCAGGCATGGGCATTTTGCCACCTCCTAGACATCTCTCCATGAATGTTCGGCAGTCCCCTCAGACTCTGCACATCGCAGACTGAACTCTGCATCTCCCAATCATCTCCCAGTCATCTCCCCCATGTACCTGATGTTTCAGCCAGGCGGAGCTCCTTCCTCTTCCTACAAGTGAATCAGGCCCCTACAGACTTTTGTGCTATTCTCTTTCGTAGAATGGCTCTGCTTTCTTTCCACGTCTGTTCTTTCTTTTTGAGATAGTCTCACTCTGTCACCCAGCTTTGTCACCCAGGCTGAAGTGCAGTGGCATGATCTTGGCTCACTGCAACCTCTGCCTCCCAGGTTCAACTGATTCTCCTGCCTCAGCCTCCCGAGTAGCTGGGATTGCTGGTGCCTGCCACCACCCCTGGCTAATTTTTGTATTTTTAGTAGAGACAGGATTTCACCACATTGCCCAGTCTGGTCTTGAACTCCTGACCTCAAGTGATCTGCCTGCCTCGGGCTCCCAAAGTGCTGGGGTTACAGGCTCCATGTTTGTTCTTTAAGATCTAGCTCGGATGTCACTTCCTCTGTGAAGACCTCTCTGACCACCCCAGGAAGAGTCAAAGTCCTTTGCCAGGGCCATAGTTACCTGGGTAGCTCTCTTTGTGCAAATTAAGAAAGACCTCCTCCCCATAATGCCTGTGTGTACATCAGAAAAAGATGCTCCTTGTCTCAGAAACACAGTCCTCATAAGGGCTCATGGCTTGTCAAGTGGAGTGTGGGCTAAATTTCAGCTCCGTTCATTTCCTCAGCTGGCAAATTTTTGGCAGTGTGCTACCTGGATAATCATATGTGGCAGCCCTGTTCCTTTCCCTGAGATCCTACAGTTCCCTGTGCTTAACTGTGTGACTGTGAATATTAGTTTCCTATTGTTGCTGTAATAAATGACCACAGACTACAGTTCTGGAGTCGGACGTTTGAAGTGTGTCTCACTAGGCTAAAATCAAGGTGTTGGCAAGGATGCCTTCCTTCTGGAGGATCGAGGGGAAAATTTGTTTCCTTGCCTTTTCCAGCTTGTAGAGCCCTTGCATTCCTTGGGTCATGGCCCCTTCCTCCATCTTCAAAGCCAGCAGTGTAGCACTTTCATCTCTCTGACTTGGACGACTGCTGATTCCATCACCACATCTCCTTCTCTGACTCTGATTCTCCTGTCTCCCTCTTTCACTTATAAGGACCCTTGCAATTACATCGGGCCAACTCAGATAATCCAGGATAATTCCCCATCTCAAGGTCCTTAATTTTATCACGCCTGTAGAGTGCCTTTTGCTATAGGAAGTAATATAGTCACAGGCTCTGAGGATGAGGACATGGACATCTTTGGGGCCATTATCCTGCCTACCCTGATGAGAGATCTCATTGTATCAAAATTGTTTCCTCCAGTAACTGTAAAATCCCTGCAAGCAGGATCACTGTTCTATTGGGTGCCGTCTTCAGGGCTCAGCACATAGGCCTAAGTCTGGCATAGAATAAGTGTTCTGAGAATGTTTGTTGATTGAATGCACGAGGGCATGGGCACATAGGACCTCCTCTGGGAGACAGAGGCAGTAGGAGACACTTGCCTACAGCTTTTTTTTTTTTTTTTTTTTTTTTTTTTGAGACGGAGTCTTGCTCTGCCGCCCAGGCTGGAGTGCAGTGGCCGGATCTCAGCTCACTGCGAGCTCCGCCTCCTGGGTTTACGCCATTCTCCTGCCTCAGCCTCCCGAGTATCTGGGACTACAGGCGCCCGCCACCTCGCCCGGGTAGTTTTTTGTATTTTTTAGTAGAGACGGGGTTTCACCATGTTAGCCAGGATGGTCTCGATCTCCCGACCTCGTGATCCGCCCGTCTCGGCCTCCCAAAGTGCTGGGATTACAGGCTTGAGCCACCGCGCCCGGCCTTGCCTACAGCTTTTGTGGTTTACACCAGTGGTTCTTAATTGGAGGCAATTTTGCTTCCTCGGGGTCAGACACTTGGCAATGACTGGAGACATTTTTGATTCCAAGGGGGACTGCTAACACCCTACAATGCATGTGGGCATTAAAGACTCATGCAGCACAAAATGTCTACAATGCAAAGGTTGGGAAATGCTGCTGATTTGCACCAGGACCGTGTGGCTGGAAAACCCAGGAGGCAGCTGTGTGTGGGGACTGGCAATAATATTACAATGTGTCACATTCCTTATACCCCAGCAGGTTGAGTTTGTCCAGCTCCAGTCTTCACATGGGAAAACAGACTTCTGGAGGCACATATACTTGCCCAGGTGTTACAGCTGGTTCTTGATGGGGTCAGATTTTGAAATTGGTTCTCCCTGCCCTGTAGAGTGGGCAGACAGAAGAAGGACATGAGGAAAGGTGGGCCTCCCTTCAAGCATGCTGGGCAGGCCTGGCTTTCCTCCCTCCTCTCTTGTCATTCCTCTGCTTTCCTGATCATGTTGCCCTTCCTGAACCCATCTTCTTTGCACTACAGTTGTCCCCAGATTCTGTACAATGTTTCCCCTCTTTCTGCTCTCCCTCAGTGACCTCAGTTGCCTTCTTTGTGGGACAGCTCTTAAACCTTTGCTTTAGCCCAAACTTCTCTCCTGATCTCTGGCCCCACATTTTGTACTTTCTTGTGGAGCTACCTGCTCTCCCCATCAGCACAGCCCAACTCTGATCATGCCACCACCTCTCAGAAACCTTCATGGCACCCTGTGACCACCACCCAAGTCCAGCATTCAAGGCCATGCACAGTTGAGTCTTGCTCTGGCCAAACCAAATACTCACTGTTCCCCAAACCCACTTAGCATTTCCTCCCTCTCTTGTCTTTGCTCAAGCTGTTCCCTCCATCCTGAACACAATCTCTCTCATTCCATGTCTTTGTTTTCCTGGTACTGTCAGGAGTTCCGTGGACTTGCATCAAGCCTGTGGCTCAATTTGTGGTTTTGGTAGAAAGAAGTAGGAGGTTGACTAAATAATTAATTATTTTGTTTATTTACCCAGCTCACGTTTACAAAACACCACTATGTGACAGGCACAGTGTGGATTTGGGGCATATGGAGGTAGATGAGAAAGTTGTCTCAGTTCTTGTAAAGCTTACAGTCTCCAGGGGAGACAGATACAGAACAGCTAATTCTGCAATCCGTTGTTTAGTTTCATTTGAGGAGGGGATGTTGAGGAGTTGTTTGGGCTTGGAGGAGTCAGGTCAGCAAAGCTTCCATGAGGAGGTGACATTTGGGTCCAAGACCTACTGGTCATTATCTGAATGTGTATTCCTTCCTGGAGTCCCAGGGCTGAACTGAGATGCCGCTGGAGCTGCTGCTGAAAGGACGGCTCATCCAGGATGAGTGTGAATCAGGGAGACCTCTGCCAGTCCCCTGGGCTCTTCAGAAAGATTACCTCCAGCGGTGGTTCCTGGGCAGGTTGCTCAGATGCCATTAATCTGGCTTCCAGGAAAGGCATCAGGCTGGGTAGGGGTTGGGGTACCAAGGGGCCAGATAGCCAGGAGAGGAGGAGCTGTGGGTGGGGGTCAGCTGCACTGCAGAACAGCCCAGGGAAGCTGAGGATGCTTACACTATTGTGATGCCAGCCCCAGCTCGACTTCTTACCTGGAGTGCGACCTGGTTCTGAGCTTTTGTAGCTGCTCACACCTCTGTTTCAGAGCTCCTAGCACAATTTGTAATTGTACAGTTGCTTGTGTAATTGATTGTGCCTGTCTTCCCTGCCACCTGTGAACCTATAGAGCAGACACCAGCTCACCACTGTACCCCTAGCACCTTGCACTGGGCCTGATGGGTGTTCAATACACATTTGCCAAATGAATGAGGATCCCCAAGGCTTGCCTCTCACATGGCCCAAAGGGGGAAGAGTTAATGGGGCTCTTTGGGGCTGTATGTACTCCCAAATTCATATGTTGAAGCCCTAACCACGGTACCCCAGAATGAGACCATATTTGGAAATAAGGTTGTTACAGATGTACTTAGTTAAGATGAGGTTATACAGAAGTAGGTTGGGCCCCTAATCCAGTATTACTGGTGTGTTTATGAAAAAGGAGAAATCTGGACTGGGTGCAGTGGCTCACATCTATAATCCTAGTACTTCTGGAGGCTGAGGTGGGCAGATCACTTGAGCCCAAGAGTTGGAGACCAGTCTGGGAAACATGACAAAATCCCGTTTCTACAAAAAACAAAAAACAAAAACAAACCAAAAAACAAAAACAACCAAAATCAGCCAGGCATGGTGGCATGCACCTGTAGTCCCAGCTACCCAGGAGACTGAGGCAGGAGGATTGCTTGAGCCTGGGAGGCAGAGGTTGCAATGAACTGAGATTGTGCCACTGCACTCTATGCTGGGCGACAGAGCAAGACCTTGTTGCACACACATACATACATGCACACACCACACCACACAGGGAGAAATCTGAACACAGGTGCATACACACACATGCAGAATGCCAGGTGAAGATTGGAGTTATGCTGCTACAGGCCAGGGAACTCTCAGGAGCTGGGAGAGAGGCCTGGAGCAGAACCTTCCCTAGCTCCTTCAGAGGACCATGGTTCTGCTGGCACCTTGACCTGGGACTTCTAGCCTCCAGAGCCGCGAGAGAATAAATATCTGTTAAGCCCCTTAGTTTGTGGTACATCAATACAGCATCCCTAGCAAACTACTACTATGCCACTCTGAGAATCCCATGTCCCAGAGCTGCAGCTCTGCCTTGCTCAGGGTGGCTTGGGCTATGTGTGTGGGCTCACAGGTTGATGGAGGCTGAGCTTTAGTCCTGGGGAAGCTGAGAGGTCTCATTCTTTTGGTCAAGCTTCTACCAGGCCCAGTGGCCCAGGCAGGGCAGGATAGAGTGGGGCTCTCTTAGGCTCCCATTTCGAGTGTCTGGATTTGCAAATCAAAGGGCCTATTTCAGGCAGGTCTCTGCACCACAGGAGAGTGACAGTATCATTCTCCAGGCCCCTGTAGGCCTTGCTTAGATGGATTTCAGGGATTGGCTTGGGGAGGTGGCCGGAAGGGAAACTCTGTTAGCAGGCAGGAGCCAGGTGCATCTGAAAGGACCCTGCCCTGGGCCCTTCCTTCCTTGCAAGCTGGCTGTGAGTCCTTACAGACAGACATCCTAGACCAGGTTAATCTTTAACCAGGCAGCTCCGGTTCTCAGCTCTTGGGCCTAGGGCTCCTGCGGGCCTGTGAGCAGGCCTGCTTTTCTGCTCCTGTCTCCGGCGAACCAGAGTCCCTGATGAATTGCCCACACACCCCCACCCTAAGCCCTGCCACCATGTTGAGTGCTGGTGTCCCAGCAAAGATGAATGGGCCCCACTAATGAGCCGGAGGTGGTGGCGCTGTGACCCCTGACCCCACACACTCGTAGCCAGAGGCTTGGGGAATGGCTGCCCCAAGCCTGCTTAATGTGTCGGGCTGGCCTCTGAAAGAAAAACACATTTATTGCTACTTAGAGAAAATTGATCTAATTGGGATGGAAGCATTCTGCTGATGGAACATGGAATTTTTATTAGGAGGGTGACTCGAGTTCAGCCAATGTATCCCAGCTGGAAGGAGGCAAGAGAATGTTTCTAGGGATTTTACCCAGAAAAACCTCTTTCCAGCCGATACCAAATGTCTGGGGAGGTCTGGGTTTGAATTCTGGCTGCGCCGCCTACAGAGCTTACATTCTGGAAACATTTGGCAGCTTCTCTCAGCCCTGATAAATGAAAAGAAATTATGGCATTCACGCTGATTTGTTGTGAGAGGAAAGTGAGATTATGCATGCATCAGGGCTATGGCACTGCCCCTAGCAAGAGACTGGGTCCAGTGGGAACTTCTCGAGCCAAGGCTGCACATGGTTTCAGTCCGTTTGGCCAAAAATCCTGCAATTCAATAACAAACCAGCCAATTCCTTGCTGGCTGCAATTGAGGTGACTCATTTGAGAGCTATTTTTAGACAGAGCTCTGGGCCCTGAAATGTGGGGGCCATACCCCCTTGATAGCCTCAGAATCACCCCTGGCCGCTACTTCTCTGTCTCTTACTGAGCCAAGTTTGTTTAATATCTCCTAAATTTTCCTAAACTTACTGTGACCCCATCTTCCACTGCTCTAGCCTTCATACTGGTGGTCATGGTCACTGACCACTCTCGCTGAGGGACTGTGTTTATCTCCTTCCTGGCTTCTTATCTTGTTTTCCCCTGGTCAAGCCTCCGCACCCATTCTCCAAACCAGTCCACCCTCCATACCAGTTCCTCCTGCACACTGGTGCATTTTCTGCAAATGAATCTTTCTAAAACACAATTGGAATTAGATCACTCCCCAGCTTAAAACCCTTCCGTGGCTCCCCACGGCCTCCAGGGTAAAGTCCAAATGTCTTAGCCTGCCTGTTGGGTTCTTCAACAGGATGATTATATAACTTACAATTGGTTAAACTAGGATAGTTTTATCCAGGACAAATGGTAAATTGCATGGAATGCACAGTCAATAGGATAAACCAGGACTGTTCTAGGCAAGCTGGTATGTATGGTCACTCTATCTGAAGGCCAGATGGGCTGGAGGGACCAATTTCAAGATGGTGCACTCATATGGGTGTCAAGATGGTACTGCTATTGGCAAGAGGCCTCAGTTTCTCTCCATGCAGGCTCCTTCATGGGACTGCTTGAGTGTCCTCATAGCAGGGCAGCTATCTGGCTTCCCCCAAAATGAGTGGCCTAAGAGAGGGCAATGAGGAAGCCACAGTGTCTCTTATGCTCTGCATGGTACATCCTGGTGCTTCTCATATCTCACCTGGCTCAAGGGCTGGTCCTTTTTCTGCCGTTTCCTCTTGGAAGACACATATCACATACTATTTAATATTATCTCTTCTGTATTCTGTTTGTTAGAAGCAAGTTGCTAAGTTCAGCTGATTCTTAAGGGGAGGGTTCATTTTTTAGAAGGAGTGTCACAGCATTTGTAGACACAATTTAAAACTACCACACCTTATTTAATAAGAGAGTTTCTTAGAGGATAGTCCTCAGGACACCTGTGTCTGAATCACCCGGGACATGTAAAAAAAAAATGTATGTTCCTATGTCTCATCTCAGCTGATTGAACCAAAACTTAAGGGTGGAGGGGGCATGTAGGGGGGTGGAGGGGGCATGTGGGGAGGTGAATGGGGCCAAGAATCTGTGTTCTGCACAAATTCCACTGTGAAATGGGAACTGGTTAGAAACTTGAAGTCCAGTTCTCTGGGTTAGAGCCCTAGCTCAGTCACTGATGAGATGTTGTGACTTTACCTAAGTTACTTAAGCTCCATGTGTCTTAGTTACATCATTTGGAGAATGGGGATAGTAATAATACCTTCATCACTGTTCTAAGGTCTGAGGTCTAAACTGGTTAAATTTGTAAATTTATAGAGTGCCTAGAACATTGCCTAGCAACTGGACAGTGACATAAATGTTTGTTAAATTAAAAAATTAACAAAAACAAATGCTTGAAATGAGCTAATTTGAATCATCTGTTTACCTTTATATTTTCCATATTAGGTAGAAGCTTTTTCTTGGAGGGCATCTCTGTTCACCCAGTGCCTAGTCTTCAACCAATGTTCCAGATGTGTTTGTGGATCAGCTGTTGGTGGTTCTCAACTATGACTGTTTTTTAGAATCACCTGGGGTACTTAGAAAATATAAAAGCCCATTCCCACAACAGGCCAACAGATTAGTGACCTCTGGGCATGGTGTCTCCAGAAGATTCTCAGGTGTAATTAAGGTTAGGAATGATGAGAATGAGTGAGTGAAACAGGGGCTCCACTGCTGAACTCAAAATACAGCTTTCGCTCAGACAAGACTCTTCTAGAACAGTGTGATTGAGTGTGGGACCACTGGGCAGAATGATGGACACTACGGATTTTCCCAAACCCAAACTAGGACCTGGTAACTGACAAAGCATTTTTGCCCATGTTCCCTGAGTTAACTGGAAGCTGCCACTTGAGTGTCAGAATAGTGGAATTTCTGGGATGTTTTATAATGGTAATGGAAGTGTTTATTTCGAGAAGACCCCATTGGTGGGTTGGCGGGGGTGATTCTGGAACCTGTAGTTTTAACTGTATTTGGAAGACCTGGGATGGAATCCCTGTTCTGACACTGTGGGGACCCCCACTGTGACTGGGGGTATCACACTGATCCCAGGGGGTTGCTGAAAGAGTCATGATAGTAATGCCCCGGCATTACTTTGTAAATTGCAAAGGGAGCCCAAAAGGCAAAGAGTTATATTATTGTCAGTGAACATGAAACTATAGGTTGAGTATCATTTATCTGACATACTTGGGAGCAGCAGTGTTTCAGATCTGGATTTTTTTTTTTTGATTTTGGAATATTAGCAGTATACTTACCCGTTCAGCACCCCTAACCTCAACATCTGAAATCTGAAATGCTCCAAAGAGCATTTTCTTTGAGTGTCGTGCTGGTGCTCAAAAAGTTTCTGATTTTGGAGCATTTTGGATTTCAGATGTTTGGATTAGGGATATTCAACCTGTCACTGGTATCAGCAGTTAGGATATGCTGGGCTCTGGGCAACACCAGCTCCTGCCTCTTAGCATAGAGAGAGCGTGGAGGTGGCAGGCTGTTTGCTGGACTGCTGCTTGGGTCTCTTCCTGAAGAGCCTGCATCTGGCCTTTCCCCAAAGGGTCCCTGGGGCTCTGTGCATGTGCACAGTTGCTGTTGTTTCTTCAGCAGCAGCAGAGCCCACATTTTTAGATGAGCTCTCTGACTGTGGGTAGAGAGTGAATTGGAGGCAGCTGGAGTGGAAGCAAGAAGGAGGCCTGGCTTAGAGTGGAAGCCGTGGAATAGAAGCAGCCAGATTCAAGGTGAGTGGTAGAACAAGAGCAGAGAAGACCTGCAGATGTGAGGGCTAAGGGAAAAGGAGAGATAGGAATTGAGGAAGATTTCTTGGTGTTTGGTTTGAGCAACTGGGTGGATAGGGTGGTGCCATTTACTGAGATAGGAAACAAAGAGAAGATCAAGAGTTTTGTTTTGGCCATGTTAAGTTTGAAATGCTTTTTGGAAGTCCACATAAAGTTGGAATTCTGGTGTTCAGGGGAGAGGCTGGAGCCAGAGATGGAAAAAAAAAAAAAGTTGTCAGTATACTGATGATATTTCAACTTTGAGAATGATGAGATAATTTATGGAGGGAGAGTGAGAGCAAGCTGAAGGTGAAGCCCTGGGTGCTCCAACACTTAAAAGTTGCATGGTAGAAGAGAAAGCACTTGCAAAGGTGGAGAAGGAGCAGCCAGAGAAACAGGAGGAGAACGAGGCCCATGTGATGTTACACAAAGCAGGAAAAGAAGAGGCGGCAAGGCTAAGTGGCCAGCTGGGCTGAGTGCTGCTGAGAGGGCAGGGGACAGAGCCAGAGTGTCTCATGGGGGAGACAGATGAGACAGGTGGGAAAAGAGCAACCATGAACCTTAAAGTCTTGTACACACTCAATGTGTCCTGTCTGGAGGGCTGGGAAGGTTTCCTAGAACAGGCAGGATGGGGATGGCTCAGGACTTCTCTGATTCCGGGCCTGTGGGTCACATCCTCTCCCAGGGATTTCTTAGCAATGCGCCTGCTCTGCAGGCCCCTTGGGGAGCTGACCCAATCCAGCTGGAGCTATGGCTAGAGGACGAAGAGGAAATTCCTAATTTTTAGAAACCAACTTGATTCCATTTCATATCTCAGTGGTTTGTCATGGATTTTATGGGCACCCTCCAGGGCCTCTGTATCAAAAAGTGCTTCATTAGTGATTCATTTGGAATAAATCCACTTTTAGCTGTCAGGAGTCCCAGCCAGCTCAGCCTCATGGTTTGTGGCTCTAAGGGAGCGCCTGAGGCCTTGTATGTGGGGGCTCCAGCCATCTGGGTGGGTGAGATCCCAGGCTCTGAAGGAGCCCTCGTTTGGGATCCTGGGTCCCCAAGAAACTAAAGTCAACTTTCTTAGGCATCCTCATCTCTGTTCTGTAGTGCTGTGTTATTGCTATAAAGGGAGTGGAGAACTGACTTCTTTTTGGTCTGCAATTGGCCACTTTTCTTGGGTAGGGTCCCCATTATTTTCAGTTATTGACTTAACATATGGCCAGAGGACAGAGTCCCTGCTTTTGATTCCCAGATATGAAGCATTCCTCCCTTTTCTATTCTTCCTTCTATCTGTCCATATCCATCCATCCATCCACCCATCCACCCATCCTTCTACCCATCCCTCCCGCCTTCCCTCCCTCCATCCCTTCCTTCAGCCAACAAATATTTGACCTCCTCCCTTGCTATTCTCCCCTTTTCTCATTGTGTTCCACCTGCCTTGACCTCTTTTCTGTTCTTTGAAGTGCCATGCAGATTCCCATAGCTGGAGAGCTTTTGCAGTGGCTGTGCCTTTTGCCTGAATGTTCTTCCTCAAGAATCTCACATGGCCAACTCCCTCATCTCCTTCAAAATCTACTTAAGTGTCACTTGTCAACAAGGCCTTCTAGACCACCTTGTTTAATTTTGCAGGTTGTTCTCTTCCACCCCAATGTCCCATCTCCCTTACCCCACCCTACTTTTCCTCTCCCTGTCCATGGAACTTCATCATCTACTAACAGCCTATGAGTTTAACTTACTTATTATGTTCCTTGTTGAATGTGGTATGTAAGCGCCACTCTTTATTTTGTTCACTTAGAGCAGTGCTAGCACATGATAGACTTTCATTAAGTCTCTGTAAGCGAACACTTATTTAGTACCTACCATATGCCACACACCACAGTTGCAGGGCTAGGCACTAGGAATATAGCAGAGAACAAGACAGGCAAGGCCTCTCCCCTTTTAGGGCTCCCAGTCTAGTGAGTAGGATGGACAATAAATATAACATATCTATAATGATCATTGTAGATTGTTATTACTGGGGTGAAGGAGGAAGAGAGGAAGATATGTGATAGGAAAGATGAGAGAGACTGGCCTTAGTGAGCAGCTGTATTAGTTTCTAGGGCTGTTCTAACCAAGTAACACAAACTGCGTGAATTAAAACAACAGAAATTGATTCCCTCACAGTTCTGGAGGCGAAAAGTCTGAAATCAAGGAGTCAGCATGCTCCCTCCAAAGGCTCTAGGGGAGACTCCTTGCCTCCTCCAGCTCTTGGTGGCCCCAGGCCTGCCTTGGCTTGTGGCAGGATCACTTGGATCTCCATCTCCATCTTCACATGGTGTTCTCACTGTGTCTCTGCACCCAGATTTCCCTCCCCTAGTAGGGACACCAGTCATTGGATGAGAGTTCACTCTAACCCCAAATGACCTCATTTTAACTTGATCACATGTTCAAAGACTATTTCCAAATAAGGTCGCATTCATGGGTTCAGGAGGTGGGGGGAATGAGGACTTGAACAAACCTTCTCAGGGGACATAATTCAACCCACACTCTTTGAGGTGACAGTTAAGCTGATAATGAAACTTGATAGTGAGCCAGCCATAGGAAAAGAGGTTAAAAGGGAGGAAGACTGCTCCAGGCAGGAGTCCCTGCAAGAGCAAAGCCCTGCAAAAGGAAGAGTGAGGTTATGCTGTCCATCCTAGTGGTGCCCCTCTAGGCCTCAGCTTCTCAACCCAGAGCCTGTCTTGACCAGGGCAGGGGTGAGGGGTGGATGGGTCTATATAGACCCCTAGCCTGGCAGCCGGGATGGGCTAAATAGATCATGATGGCTCCAAAATACAACTCTGACCTTGTCCTCTCATGGCTACCCATTGACCTCAGGACAAAATCCAAGACGGGCTTCTTTTCTTCCTCCCCCAGCTGCAGAGGTGGGAAGAAGGTATGTAATGAACTCCGAGGCATACCTAGCTGAGTAGCCTTGAATAAGTCATAATCTCTTTGGAACTCAGATTTCTCATCTGTAAAATGCTCATAGCCCTGCACACGGCTGCTGTGAGGATTACAGATCATAGAGGAAAAATGCCGAGCTTCCTACCCTCCCGTGATCACTAGGTCTTCCATCCCTTTCCTGTCAGACGCTGGACCTCCTCAGCCACCCTGTCCCTAATATACAGTGAAGTCCAAAGCACAGGGCCTGACGCCTGGGAGCATGCCTTTGGTCAACATTCTGGGAATGGAAAATTCACCTCCCTGCCCTACCCTTAGGCCTTGATGCTTGTAAAACACCCTTTCCTCTCCCCCTCACACTGTTCCAACTACCAGCACCCACGTACAACACAGATGGCTGGAGGTCACCCAGAAAAGAAAGAGAGGAAGAAGAAAAGCTGGAAAATTCACATGAATATGATTGACAGGATCCCTTTCAGCGTTTGGCCCACGATGGTCAATGCACTCATTTGTAGGGGAGCTTGATGTTTCCACTAAGGGATGAGCTGAGATGAAAACGTGACTTTATCTTCATGTGGCATCACTTGGGCTGGTTTGCAGGGCCAGGGGTGATGGTAGAAAGTGCTGATCACACTGCACTGTGGATAGTGCCTCGTAACAGTGCCCCAGTCATCTTGGGAGCACTTGGGGTCCAGGAGCCAGATTCGAGTTCTTGCTGTGTCCCCAGCCCCAGCACAGCGCCTGACCCTGAGCAGGTAGATGCTCAATGAAAGAATAAATACATGCCTGAGATGTACCCTCCTACATTCTCTAGTGAGTCCCCAACCCGACCAAGCCATTGTCTTCATTTAGGTTCCTGCAGAAGCAGCCCCGGAGACAAGGATTTGAGTGCAGAAGTTTATCTGGGAGGTGACCCCAGGATGCACGTAGAGGAGAGAGGGGAAATGAGAGCAGAGAGGAAAAGGAACGAAGATAGGGTGTGTTAATGGGCAGTGGTCACTGTGGGGCTCTGCCAGAGACCTCAGGAATCAGCAGAGAACACACCCCTGTGTTACCCCACATGAAAGGCACGGACGCTGGGGTTTTCATACACTATGTCGTTGCTCTGCTGGCTGAGCAGGCTTCTGTAGCCAGAAGAAACCTCTGGCAGAGGTACATGTGGTGAATGAGAACTGGTAGGTGGGTGGGGGAGTCAGATATGTGTGCAGAGGAGAGGAGGAGATGCAGGCAGGGTGCTCTGAGGCTCCTAAGCTCTGGTGACAAACAAATCGCAACTCTTTAGATGAGAAGCACTGCTTCCCCTGACACTCCGCAGGCCCCCAGCCCAGGGTGACTGATGGAGGAGCCCTTCCCAGGGTTCACGTGGGACTCAGCTGCATGTCCCTGGGGTGGGGGCCTCATTACATTCCCATCTCAGGCTGTGTCTGGCCTTGTGCCCTAGAGAGAGGGGCAGCGGGCAGGAAGAGGGAAGGCACGAGGGGGCCAGGCTGGTGGACTTTGGCTCGCCCCCAGACTGGAGCCGACTTGAGTGCTGAAGTGGGGATGAAAAACGAGCAGCCTCGCGTGCATTAAATATTTAATATTCTCTCCCTGGGGGGTGTCAGGGAAAGGACCCTATAATAAATACCACAGGGGACAATTCCATCACAGAGCTCGTCAGTTAATAGCCTTGTTTGCTCTGACAGAAGCATTACAGGTGCTGGGTCTGGGGCGCCTTTTGGCTGTGTGCCTCTGCTGGACCTTGGCCCCAAGAGGACAGGGGACAGCCTGGAGAGGAAGGACGTCCAGTTTGCCAGTTTTAATCCTGCTATGTACAGAATGAGTGAAATCATGGTTGTACAGAAGAAAGATTCATCTAACAAACTCACAACTTGGTACCTAGCAGGCCCTGTTGGAAGTGTTCTGTGAATATCAATTACAGATCCTGACTGTTGCTATATTACAATGATTATTTCCATTAGGTAGGGCAACTGAGAATCTGTTGAAGAACTCATCCAAGGTCACATCTCTGGGAAATGGATAAAGGCAGGACTTGAACACAGGCAGGCTGGCTCCAAAGTCTGGGCTCTTAACCACTATGCCTGGCTGCTGGGGCTCTGCAGCCATGGGCTGTGATTCCAGCTCCAGCTGTGTGACGGGGCAATGTGGTTCGACCTCTCTGAGCTTCAATTGCTGTGTGTACAAAACTGGACAATACTGGTCCTGCCTCATGGAAGTTGTGAGGATGGTAGGAGGAGTCTCATGGAAAGCTTTAGTCGCCATATTGTGAGGTTAGCTCTTGTCATTACTTGAAAGCTGTTTACTGGCTCTGTGTCCTCGTGGCAAGCTACTTGACCTCTCCAAGTATCAACTTCCTTACCTATAAATAGGGTTAAAAGTCCTATCTCCCAAGGATTCTGGGGATGCTCTTTGGCCTCCGAGCCTTGAGCTAAGCAGTCACTGTTCTGCTTGGTCTTGGGGAAGTCCCAGCGAGCTGCAGTGGGCCAGCCCTGAGTGAGAGGGTCCCCATGTGACTTGGGGGCCCAGGCCTGAGTTAGGAAGTTTTAGCACACCCCAGTGTGACAATCCTGATTCAGGGAGCTCAGTGTGTCTCTGGGGGGTCAGTCCTGAGCCACAGGGACCCATATGGCTAAGTGGGCCATCCTGAGACAGGAAACCCATGCCCCCCCACCCCACAGATTCTCAGCCTGTGTGTTCAAACAAACATGGCAGAGTCCTGGACAGCCCATGAACTCAAGCAACACTCTGGTAGCTCTGGGCTGCCCAGGGCTGCTATACTCAAATACCATGTTATCAGGCATTATTCTGGTTTGTGAGCTTGACTCGGGCACCAACGTGCATGTTTGCTACCTCTCTGGCTCAGGACAAGAAGGTGGGATGGGAGATATGGGAGTCTGGCCTGTGGCTGAGCTCAGGATGCCCTCCTCCTCCTGATAATGGTGACCCTCTGGATGACAATGCTCCAAAGAGCACAGGCTCTGGGGAGCCGCCCCTCATCCCAGTGGTCCCATCACCATCCTGTTTGACACCTTGCAGCCTGGAGCTGCTGGCAGTGGTGGGGAGTGGGGAATGATCGGCGGGAGGGAAGAGTGCACGGTCAGCAGTGGCTTTATGGGTGGCCACTGGACTGTGAGGCAAAAGGAACCTCCAGGCTCCTCCCCAGCAGCCCCATGCTCTGCCTGGCTGGAAGCAGCCAAGATGGGCTCAACTAATTTATATTAATTCAAGACCATTAATGATGAACTATCGTCTCCCTTTTTTCTCTTCTCTTTTGCGGCAGGAGGACAATGATCAGATTCAAGTGCTGAGTTTTGCTGGCCCCCATTTCCTTGGGTAAAATAAGCTCAGATGGGAGTCCAAATCAGGCAGCCCCAGATCCTAACTCCCACCCCATCCCTCATCTCCACCCAAACAAACAAGTCCCCAGGCTTCTTTTCATCTTCAAATTCTATCAACCATTTTCCTAATTAAGAAGAGAGCCCTGAAACTGTGGTGAAATTCCAGGGCCGATGTGAGAAGGCAAGGCTTCTTAGCAACTCAGGTGCACATGCTACAATCACACAGAACAGCCTTTAAAACAACCTACTCCATTTTTCCTGCTGTGTCTGAACCTACTGGAGGGTGGAAGAGGCTCCTGTTGCCCTGCTCTGGGGACTCCCTGCTCACAGCATTTATTCCTGACCTAAGTGGAATTTCTCAGTGGTCGTACAAAGCAGAGACAGGACTGATGGAGTTGTCCTCATTTGGAAGAGGAAGGAAGTGAAAACCAGAGAGAGACCAAACTGAGCCCAGGACTCAGGGCTCCTGAATCCAGGGTCTCTTGAAACCACAGGGGGAAATTCTAACTCATTATCTGGTAGTAATTACTCTGTTTTTATGGGGTCTTGAACAAGGCAGGCCACAGGGATGCCTGTCCTCAGGGCTGGGTGTGACAGGCACTTCATTTCCAGAGTACCATGTGTACAAGTATAATCTGTCATCCAGGTGCAGTCCTCAGAGAGCAGATCAAATGCTTGTTGAGCAAGAGGTATGGGGAGAAGTCGTGTGGGTCAGAGACTCGAGTCCAGAGGCCCGACCTGCAAAGCCTCTGTGACAATGCCCTTCCCCTCCCAGGCTCTGATCTTTGCATCTGGACACTGGAAATGACCTGGGAGATCTCTCTGAACATTGGCCTTGAGACTCTGAGAAGGATCTTAAGGAAAGGGAAGCCCTTTGAGCACTGTGCCTTGGGCTGGGTCTCCCCATCGGTTTGAGTCTCAGACCCTAGTCCCAGCTGGGTGAGGTATGCAGGGGCAAGGCCAGGGAAGTTGCCAAGCCCACCCAGCCCTCCAGCTCCTTATGCCTCCCCTGAACAGTGGCGACTTAATTCCATGGCTCTTGCTTTTTGCTTCTGGTTGGCGATGTTAAACTTGGGGGTGTCTGAAACACTCACACACAAACCCACACAAATGATTTCTCCCAACATTTACATATTTCCTTTTGAAACCCCGTGAAGCTTTTCTCCAAAGTAATGGATTTCCCCCCCAACCCCCTTGTCTGGGCCAAATGTATTCAAATCTGGCCTCAGTTAAGTCAAAAGATTCCTATCGGCCCAGCAGGGCTTCCCTCCTGTTTCCTCACAAATCAGCATCCTTTTTATTCTGCCCTCAGATCTCTGTGTAAAAGGGAGGCTTTCTTTGCGAAAGTTTCACTGGGACAGACAGACAGACGCGATGTTGCTGGGGTCTTTGATAGCCAAGAACACAAGATCCGACTTCAGGGGGCTCAGAAACTTCATCAGCTGAGGAGGGGGACGAAGAGAACAGGATCCTGCTGAAACAGCCCTTTGAAATCCCCCAAATGATGTTTGATGTGCTGGTGCCTTTCAGCCTAAGCCATACCTTTGGCATCAAAAGCACCTTTTGAAAAAAAAATTAGCTATTTTTTAAGGCACAGAAGGAGTAAATTTAATATTAAGTCCTAATGGCAGAAGCCTTTGAAAAGGCATTTCTGGGCTTGGGATCATTTAATACTCCCCGTGATCTAGCAGTGCAAGTTCCCCTCCCTCTCCCCGCTTTAATTCTTAATCCTCCTCTTTCCAAATCTGGAGCCTCTGTGATGGCAGGTCAGGGCCTGGCATCCCGTAGAGGAGCAGTGACTTCTGGTGAGTGGAGCAGGAGTTTCATTCCTTCGGCCACCCAGATCCCCAGCTTTTAAAGCACCAGCCAGCCCCTGATATTTTCTTCTGGTTTTTAAAGGGATAGTTCAGGTACGGTGAGGAGATGCTGAAAGAATTGCTGGTGTTGGAGGCTGGAGCTGTATCCTGGTTCTCCACATCAGTTCACAAACCCCACAAGGTAGCCCCAACCTAGAGGGCTGGCATGAGAGAGGAGAAGCAGGCTCTGAGGAATTGTGGACCACTCCAGGGCCCAGGGACTTGCCCAGTATATTAGTCCATTTTCACATTGCTATAAAGAAATACCCAAGACTGGCTAATTTATAAAGGAAAGAGGTTTAATTGTCTTATAGTTCTGTGGCTGGGGAGGCCTCAGGAAGCTTACAGTCATGACGGAGGGTGAAGGGGAAGCAAGCGTCTTCTTCACAAGGTGGCAGGAGAGAAAGGAGAGAGAGCGAGAGAGGACGAGCCCCTTATAAAACCGTCAGCTCTTGTGAGAACTCACTTGCTATTGTGAGAACACCATGGGGGAAACTGCCCCCATGATCCAATCACCTCCCCTCCTCGACATGTGGGGACTACAGGTCCCTCCCTCTTCATGTGGGGATTATAATTTGAGATGAGATTGGGGTGGTTACACAGAGCCAAATTATATCACCCAGTTCAGCCCATCTTGGCCATCCCAGCTCAGACTGGCCCAGCTTCCCTAGAAGTGACTGATTTTGGAGGTGAACGCCCCGAACTCCACATGAAGGTTTCTGACCTATCTTGAGAAGCACCTTTCCCTTCCTCTTCTGGAACCAACACAACCAGTACCACGGACAGCTCTGGGCATGCCCCTGTCTGGTTGCAAGGAACTTTGTACCCTGACCTTCCTCTGAAAGGGTGAAGGGGGCCTCGTAGGGGACTAAAGTGAGCTTAACTTTTTGGGATGAGAAACCATGTTTGTCCAAACAGGATCTAGCATTCAGGCAGAAGGTTTCTGAGGAAATCCTAGAAATTGCAGGGAATGGAAAAGGAAGGTGTGTAGAGGGACTCCTGGGCTTCCTATCTGGCGGCATGTGGACAATGGTTGGGCACAGGGAATTTGGGGTGGGTGTGTTCGATGTAGGGAGAGAGTGGTTGGGGGAATTCCTAGGGGAGTGGGGTTGTGTGGTTCCACCAACCTGGCTACATCATGTCTCACCTAAACCATTCTGACTGTCTCATCCCCACCAGCCCATCCCTCTCAAGGTTGCCTGATTGAACTTTTCCAAGTGCTGTTCTCCTCATATCAATCCCTTGATTAACACCTTCCATGGCTCCCTATTTCTCTTAGGATAAAGGACAAGCTCCTCAGCCTAGCCGATGAGACTTTCGAAGCTCTGGCTTAGCCTGCTCCATCCACTCTGTTCCCTGACTCTGACTTGGGCCTTCTGTGTACCTTGAGGAAGCCTTGTCATGCCTCTGGGCCTCTGCACTTGTAGTCCCCTCAGCCTACACACCTTTCCTTTCTCTTCTCCACCTGCCAAATACCTGCTCTTTGGTTAAGAGCTGTTCAAACTGCAATGCCGTGGTGAAGCCCTCTCTTGGGCACTGTTTCTAGTACTGGGTTCAGACATCTTTAACAGTGCTAGCTTCTTGCATTGTAGTTGTTTGCACCTGCTTTTCCCCTGGTGCCTCTCAAGTCTTTACAGATAAAGCCTGGGTCTTGTTAATCTTTGCATCTTTGTCACCGAGAAATCCAACCCAACCTCCCTCCTCTGAGCTTCAACAAAATGCTATCGTCACCATTTTACAGATGAAGAAACAAAAGCTCAGAGACCTTAAGTAACATGCTCAAGGTCATACAGCTAGTAAGTTGAATACCCCAAGAAAAAGGGTAGGAGAAAAGAAAGTTTTGCAGTTCAAATACCATTTTTGAAGCCAGAGCTTTCAGAGATGGTAAATGGCCAAGAAGCAGACTTTCTTCCATGCAAAGCTTCCTCTCTTTGGATATTTTTCTCAATAGAGTGGGGTGCCCAAAATGCCCTGAGGGTGGTCTGAGCATCTCAGCACCTGGCTGGCTGGTGGAGTCTGGGTCCTGAGACTGTGGAAGGGAGAGGAACCTGCAGACAGAGCAGAAACAAGGAAGTACATTCAGCGTTTTCTGGGTCCTGCTAATACTGCTCATACCTAGTTCTGAGAAGGTGTGGAAGGATGATGCCCCAGCCCACAGCTCCCACTGATTCATGTCGGCATCCCCCCTCCACCCCAAGGCATTAGCCCTTTATGACTTCATATTAATCTGCAGGCACTTATTGCTCTGCAAGGCTGTTTTGACAAAAGTTCATTATCAAGACTGCTAAATGCTTTTAAAGCATTGATTGGGCAAATTATTACATCACTGGGGTAGACACTGTGTTTGAAGATGGATGGTGTTGCTCAGACCATCTGAAATTTTCCTTCTTTTAATTGGATCGATCCCCAGAATAAACGAAGTTTAATTGAATTTTGAGGAAAATTGAGCAGTTGTTTGTGAGTTTCTGTCGATAGGCATTATTTCAATTACATGGTGATAAGTGAGTGGGGGTGGGGTGGTGGTGGTGGGATGGGGTAGGCGGGGGTTGAGCTCCACTGCACACAGGCTGGATTCAAGTTTCCCTGAAGTGAATCCCACTGCTGTCTCTGCTCATTCAGTAAATATTTATTGAAAGTCAACTTCGTGCCCCAGCCCAGCATTGAGCCAATTCACTCCTGGTTGCCAAGTTCATTGGGCTCACCCTATGGGTGGCCAGGAGCACAGACTCTGGAATTTCATGCACCTGGATCCAAATTTCAGCTCACGAGTGATACAGTTCTGGGAAAATTACACACATTCTGAATGAGAGTACAGACTGAGACCTCAGTTTCTCCACTTGTAAAATGGGAATATGATGGCCCCTATCACTTGGGGCTGATACAGGCATGAAATAAGATTATGCAGATGCCATCCCCCTTTCGCATCTGGAAGGCTGTACAGGTCTAGTTCCATACCAGAAGGAAAGCAGTCACGAACATACACAGATGCCAGACAATGAGGAAAAACCTTCCTGTTGCCGTTGATCTGTCTTTTAATCTGTATGGTTTTAAAATTTAAAGTGGAGTGATTTCCCTTAATCTTTCTTGGGCAGATTCTCTTAGGCTTACTTCTTTTTCTCTTTCCCCCAAATTCCCTTAACCTCCCCCCCCCCACAATAGCTATTTAATCGTGAATAGTACGGGTGCAGTGCATACCATGGGTACCAAATTGTCCAGGGATTCAGGGAAAGCTTCTGTGAGGAGGTAACATTTAATCTGAGACCTGAAGAATGAGTAGAGTGAGTGAGCTAGGGTGTGTGTGTTTGTGTGTGTGTGTGTCTAGTGCAGGGAATAGGGGAGAGGGGAGTATTCTAGATAGAGGTAACAGCATGTGCAAAGGCCCTGAGGTTGCACGTGAGATGTATGAGAAGCCTACAGCCATACCACCCTGAACACACCTGATCTTGTCTGATTTTGCAAGCTAAGCATGGTCAGGCCTGATTTAGTAATTCGGATGGGAGATGTATGAGGAGTTTTCAGCAGACCAGTGTGGCTGGAGCATGGAGAGAAAGGGAGTGTCCAGGTCAGCAAAGGACAGACCACACATGACAAAGTGAGGAGCTTGGGCTCAAACCCAGGCCTATAGAACTGTAAGTCCAGGTTCATTCCATGGCCCCATGGCATCTCAAAAGTTTTTCTTTAGTTTTTCTTGAAGTCCTGGGCAGATCAAAGCTAAGGGACTCTGTGCTCCCCTGCTCCCCAGGTCCATTTTGGGAGGGCAATAGTGGGTTTTGTTGAGGTAAGCTGAGAATTTTCAGATTCCTCAGAATGAAGCATTTCTAAGCTGGACAAAACTTTCTCTTGAAAATCCTGGACTCTTCTTCCAACTCAACCAAGATTCAGAACTGGTAATTGAAGTCAAGCCAGTGTCTCTCAATGGGAGGTGATTTGTTCCTCTGGGAACATTTGCAGTGTCTGGAGACATTTTTGATTGTTAAAACTGGAGAGGAGTGCTACTAGCATCTAGTGGGTAGAGGCCAAAATGTCCTTTGATAAATATCCTTCAATGCACAGTATAGCACCCCTCACACAGAATTATCCAACCCTAAATGCCAATAGCGTTGAGGCTGAGAAACTCTGCCTTAGGCAATACTGGACAGTGGCCACTGGGCTTTTTACCAGCTGGTGACTGGAGCAGTCAGAGGTCTCTCTTTTGCAAACCACAGGAAATTTCTCCCCAAAGCTGCTCCTGTGTCGCAACTGATCTGGGTTTCCTGGACTCCTGGCGGCTTGTCCTGTCTTTGGGGGAAATTTCCTTCACTGGTTTTCTCTGCATCCCAACAGTCAGCTGTACTTCCTGTCTTTCAGTAATGCCTCTGCACTGGTTAAGAGCTTGAAGACTCCATGTACTTAATTCAGTTTCCTCTCTGGGGGTTCAAGTTCTTCATGGCTGCATCTCCCCAGCCCCCATCCTCTCATCAGAGCTAAGTACTTGGATAACGCACACCCTGTGCGATGTGGAGTGATTTAGATATTTCCTCACTTGTCACTAATTGCAAACAATAAAATAAAACATCATATTGCCACCAAGGCTGCATTGCTATTGAAATCAAGTCCATTTCCATTTAAACAAGTTTGTGGAACACTCTCCTTGGAAACAAATGTGTTTCCCACACATGAATTCAGATGATGACAAATGGCTTCGTTATTTTCCTCAGTGCGTCTTTCTCTTCACTGGGAACTGTGAACTTCTTGCCAGTGCCTTTGTAACCTCTGGAGTCAGCTCCACACTTGATTCCATTTCTCCTGGTGACTCCTGGGGATGGGATTCAGAAGAGGGCAGCCTGCTTCAGGGGTCCAGTGTCTCTGGCAAGTGTGTTAAATGAATGTAAAACCTCTAACACGTCACGTCCACACTCAAAACCATGACTCCCTGTGGGCTACAGAATAAAGGCCATCTGCTAATGGCATTTGAGCCCTTTCACCATACAGCTCCTGTCTACCCACAGAGCTTTCTGGTTTCTTCTTCACCCCACTAGACTTTTCACTTTCTCCTGAATACCCTGTTTCTTTGCAGATATTATTTCTTCCACCAGAAACGCCCTTGCAATTCATGCCAATAAGGTGAACATATTCTTTTGCATTCAACTCAAACATGACTTCCTCTGGGAAACCTTCTTTTCTCTTCTGGGACTCCCTTATTCTCATATTCTCAAAGCACTATGTCCACACCTTTATCGGAGCGTGTTTCACAGAGTAGCTTAAATTCATATTTACTTATGTAACCCAAATAAAACCAAGGCCCCACGTGGTCCAGTGCCAGCATGGTGTCATATTCAAAGAATCACATACAGCAATCAAAGGAATTTAGAACAATTTAAATCTTTTATTGGTATCTCTCAAAGAATGTCAAAGAGGATCCAAATCATAATTCACAGCAACATTTCTTAAGGTTTTCTTTCCTCATTTCTCTGGATTTTAACTTCTCCTTCCCTCCATAGCTGCCTAGAGGCTTCTCTTTTTTCTCTTATAATTAACTCCCAACTAAAATTCTCTCAAGGCCAAACCACTCATGGCTCTTGGCTTTCTAGTTACTCCCCTTTCTCTCTCAAGTCCTTCTTTTCTCTTAAGTGGTGTTTCCTTCCTTCTCAAATGTAAGTTAAAAAAAAAATCCCAGGGAAATTATAGGCAGACTCAGAACCTCCCTCTGATGGCAAGAGAGACAGAGAATCAGAATGGCCAAAGATAAGCTTAATTTTAGCAGTCTGGGAGGTGGAGATGTTGTAAAAATGCTTTTAATTTAATATCTCTTTTCCCCATGGTGCTTGTCTGTATCTACTGGTAGAAGGTTGGATCTGTGTGCCTCATCTAGGTCTACAGCTCCGTGCAGAGGACTTTTTACCTGATATTCACTTACTATTCATTCCCACAACTCCTCTCACATAGAGAAACTAAAGCATCAATTATGCAAATTGAAAAGGATACAGGTTCAGCTCAGATCCCTTGGTTTCTGTAGTGGGGGTGATGGGGCATATGTATACTGAGACTTGTTTCAGCCACCATTCATTGGGGCCTGCATCCTGTTAGAATTTTCTTTCTTTTCTTTCTTTCTTTCTTTCTTTTTTTTTTCATGACTCACACTTATTTGTTTTTGTTTTTAATCTGTGAATGGATAAACTATTTTTACATGTTCTTTGCATTTTGAAACAGATTTTTAATTATACATTTTCAACGGTTTTAATGTGAACATATGAGCAGCTATTGCAAGTGCAGAGAAATGTACCATGTTTCCAATTGTTTGTCACAATATTTGCTTTTTGCAAAACATTCTGGGGATATGGTCTCCCACATCCACATTTTGTAGGCTGTTTTGGAATTTCTGCCAACGCCATGGCCACTGTTGTGAAAGCTGAGAAAGAAAGGGTCTGGAGCTTGCATAGTCATTGTCTGGAGTGGGTGGGTTTTACAGTATGCTACAATATCTCTGCCCAAGCTCCGTGTACAGCAGAAATGGAGGTCTGATAGATAGAAGGCATCAAATAAACCAATGAATGATGTCCAAGGGGTGGGCTGGGCATTTGTTCATTCATTCATGCATTCATTCATTTACTCAACAAATGATTCTTGCATAGCTAGTATGTGTCTGGCAGTCCAGCTTAGGCCTAGACTTTTAGGTGGTGAACATCCACACCTAAATGTAAGTAAAAAAAAAAATCCCAGGGAAATTACAGGCAGACTCAGAACCTCCCTCGGATGGCAAGAGAGAAAGAGATTCAGAATGGCCAAAGATAAGCTTAATTTTAGCAGTCTGGGAGGTGGAGATGTTGTAAGAGTGCTTTTAATTTAATATCTCTTTTCCCCATGGTGCTTGTCTGTATCTACTGGTAGAAGGTTGGATCTGTGTGCCTCATCTAGGTCTTGAGCTCTGTGCAGAGGATTTTTTACCCGATATTCACTTACTTGTTTCCAGGTGTGGATATTCACCATCTAAAACCAGGGGCTTTGGGATCTGGCCAATTCTGAGTCATTATATAAATGATGTGGTATGCAGAAAGGCTGATAGATACACAGAGCGGAGGTCTGAGGCCTGGAATCTCGTGCATGAATGAGGAGTGAGCCCTAGACCTTCCCCTTTATCCCAAGGAGGAAGGAGCACTCCACTATGCCCAGGCAGAATTTTAAGGCATGTGATAGATTACACAGTGATCAGGAAAATATTTCCTTCTTCCCTCCCTCCTTTCCATGTCCATGGGAGAGGTATACTTACCTGCTCCATTGAACTAGACTGTGCCATGTGTCTTGCTTTGGACTCACAAAGGGCAGAATATACCCCTGCATTCACAGTCAGGGCCCACATACGAGGTACGAGGTGGTATTTCCAGCCTCGTATTTGGAATCACATAGGGATTCAGCACCTAAGGGATAGACTCACCTTACATAGCTCAAGGCCCCACTTGGTCATGTTACCTCCATTTGGACTGCCTGTTATGGGGGTTTTTCTGCCTTCTCAAGACTCACCGTGGTGGGCATCTGCAGGCGTTCTATTTGGTCTAAGCTCCTTCCAGATACCCCAGAAGCTGAAGCATGACTCCAGACATGCAGGCAGAGTCTTTCCTCCCACAGTTTAGAAGTGTCCATGCCCTTGTCTTCTCAAAGCACCAATTCCACTCAAACCTTTGAGGTCAGCTTCCTCCAGGAAGCTTTCCATGAATTCCCTGATGAGACACATCTCTCCATATGTATTTATTTAGCATCTCTCAATCTTAGCACTTGTTTGGGAGATTATTCAATATAAATATATATGATTATATTTTATTCATAATATAATTATATAATAAGATCCCTTCATCTCCCTTAACATATTATAAACTCCATGAGGGCAGGGGCGAGATCCCTTTTCGTTCACTATTTTATTCCTAATACCTGATATAATAGTTTGTATATAGAAGATGATCAATAAATACTTGATGAATAAATAAACTTTTAGTCTGGTAATGTGTATTTTCTTACTAATTTTGTCCTCACTGCCAGGTATCAGGAAGAGCAGCAAGGGGCAATAATGACAATGACAGCCACGACAGTAAGTGCTACTTACTAGGCACTTGCTAAGTGCTGGGCAATGAGCTCAGCACTTTCCAGGCATTGGCTCATTTAATATTCACAATGGCCCCACACATTAGGTTCTTCTATAATCCCCATTTTACAGATGTGGAAACTGAGGCTGAGAGAAGTTCAGTCACTTACCCAAAGTCACACAGCCAGGATGTGGTGAGGCCAGGCTGAGAACACTGGGATTCCATGTTAGTTTCCTATTGCTGCTGTGACAAATTGCTGAGTGGCTTAAAACAAGGCAAATGTTACATTCTGGAGGTCAGCAGTCAGAAATAGGTCTTCCTGGACTTGTTTCATGGTGTTGGTAGGGCTGTACCCATTCTGTTTTCTTGCTTTTTCCAGCTTCTGGAGCCCACCTGCACCTTCAATGCCATCTTCAATGTCAGCTGCCTAATAGCATTTTCATCTCTCTCCCTGACCCTCTTCTAAGGATGTTGCAATGACATTGCAATCACTTTACTCACTCTCCCCATCTCAGTATCTTTAATCATATCTACGGAGTCCCTTTTGTCATGTATGTTTTTGGGGATTAGGATGAGGATATCTTTCAGGGGGCATTATCCTGCCTGCCATGGCTTCCTCTGCTGTGCTGCCTTCCTTTTAGATTCTTCTTTGATCGCCTCAAACAAACTCCAAAGGCCCACTCCCCTCTTTCTGTCTAGGTCCATTAGACTTAACTCTCAGAGAAGAAACCCTCAAACCTACTGATAGGATGCACCAGAGGTCTCAGGGCATTCTCTACCCCTTCCTTGGGAGCAGGGAGGCAGGCGGTGAAACCAAAAGGCAGTGGCTCTCTCTTCTGTATCAGCAAAGTGGTGAGGCCCCAGTCCTAGGACTGCAGATTCCTCTCAGGCCAAGATGATCCTCAAGGTAATGTTTGATGTTTGCTGGCTGCCCTCCTGGGCTGTGCATCTTCACGTGTAATTTAGGACAATTAAAATAAAGCATTAGCAAGCCGTGTTTCCCCTGCAATGACAAGTCTCCAGCATTGTGTCTCAGCAGCTGGGTCCCTTGATCCATCAGAGGCAGCCGATGCCAGCCTCTGAGAGCACGGCTGATCTCCCACGTGGAATGAATTAACATGGCAGATATAATTTACCCGGGTCAACGTGCTTCACCCAGCAGATCCATCTCGGTTCAGGCTCGGGGAAGGCTGACTGGAGCCACCTGCTTGCCTGGCCTTAGAGACCTCGTCTGGGCCTGTCTGCCCACCCCCACCCAGCCTCTGATTCTAGCTAAGATCCCCCTCTCCTGCCTAATCACCAGGGGGAGGGGAACACAATCAACTTGGGTGTAAAATTCTAAAGTCCTCTGGAAAACGCAATTGGAACATAATCCTGCCTGTTAACATTTCCTAGTTAATTATCTTCGGCTGTATTTTTGGCATCAGGGCTGAGCTGGCTGTGGCGGGGGGGGGGGGGTAGGGTGGGATCTTCGTCACAATACCAGTTTTAGGAGTCGTTTATCTTGTCTTTTAGACTAATTATCCCAAACTCACCACTAGGCTGTCACACTTACATGCTCCAATAAATGTAGTTTTAAATCAGCCGCTGACTTTGCGGCAGGGGTAGCAGCATCCCTGGTTTGTGTCTAACTAGGGCCATCCATCTGTAATCATGTCACTGAGGGGAGGTGCCACTGCTCGGGCCTCCATGAATGATCATGCTTATTTATATGCAAATACGTTTGACAAATCAATAATGTATGATTTAGCTGTTCAGTGTGTGTTAGTACTTGGGGTGGCTATCCCAGGTGGGGGTTCCATGGAGGGTCTCTTGTGGCCCCTGCCTCACCCCACCAGGCCTTTGCTTGTAGCTGCCCTTCCCAGCTGCCTCTAGCTTCCAAGCTTTCCAAGTTCTTCTCTGTTCAGATCAAGGAACTTGCCCTTGGGAGGGTCATTGTCCCTATCTGAGGCTCTGCCGCAGTTAGGACTTTGTCCCGTTCTTGGACTTAGCATATTAATTTGGCAACTATTTCTTGAACACCTACTATTTTATCTCTAGCTACATCTACCTATATCTATGTATAAAACAAACCCTTATATAGCACTTCCTGTGTTCCAGCACTGTCATTGAGTGCTTTACCCATAGTATGATTTAATCCTCCTAATGAGATTTTTTTTTTTTTTAGACAGAGTTTCACTCTTGTTGCCCAGGCTGGAGTGCAATGGCGCGATCTTGGTGCAATCTTGGCTCACTGCAACCTCCACCTCGGGGGTTCTAGCGCTTCTCCTGCCTCAGCCTCCTGAGTAGCTGGGATTACAGGCACCTGCCACCACTCCCAGCTAATTTTTGTATTTTTAGTAGAGATGGGGTTTCACCATGTTGGCCAGACTGGTCTGGAATTCCCGACCTCAAGTGATCCACTTGCCTTGGCCTCCCAAAGTGCTGGGATTACAGGTGTGAGCCACTGCGCTCAGCCATGAGATTGCTACTATTATTGGCCCCATTTACAGAGGGGAAAACTGAGATACTGTTGTCCAAATTGTCTCTCTACAGCTAGATAGCACCAGCTCTGGGATTCAGACCCAGGAAGCCTGGCCCAGAGACTCTCCGCTTTTATCTGCTGAGTTTTATTGTCAAGTGCTGTGCTGGTGCTGGAGCTACAGAAGTAAAGAAGGCAGGCAGTTCCTGACCTCACAGAGTGTTCATTCTGGGGGACAAAGAGAAAGAAGAAAATATAAAGCAATACAAAACAAAACAACAAAACCTATAAAGTACACAGCTAGCTAAATAAAATATACAAGTTGTAATAATTTCTAGGAATGAAAATGACTGCATGATGGGAATGAGAATGGTGGAGTCAGAAAACTCACCGGGTTTAGCACTGGGCTGTCAGAGGGATGGTCCATCCACAAGCGGGGAATTAGTCTGGCTTTGCCCACTCCTTGGGGCTTCCAATGTGGCGGAGGACGGGCAGTAAGACTCTCAGGAGCAGAATCTCAGGTAGTGTTGAAAAGTGGGGGAGAAGGTTTTTAGTAAGAAGGGGGTGAAGGGATCCCAGGTCCCGGAGAGAAGATCTTTGACACAGATGGAGGCCTCATTCACTGCACTAGACTTTACTGAGTGGATACATGTGTCAGATGTCTTTTCTCAGTCAACACCCCTAACAACCTTATGAGGCTGGTGCTACTATTATTCTCACTTTACAGTTGAGAAAATGGAGGCCCACTGATTGTTACCCATGGAGGGTAAGTGACTTGCCCAAGATCATATAGCCAGCAAGTGAGTGGGGGGCTGACCTTTGAGACAGATCTGCTGCCTCTGGTGACCTCTCTCCGGTTCTCTAGCTCTGACTCTAACATTAACTTAACTCTAACCCTAAACTGAATCCTCTCTAGAGTATGGTATATCCCAGGGCTCACTTGGGGTTCTGTCTCCATCTCTCCAGAGCATTATCTCAAACCTACCCAGACTCGCCCACTATTGAAGGGATGTCACAGACCTGAGGCCCACCAAACCCACAAGACTGTCTTCTCCTTTCAGCCTCCAAAGGCTCCCCAGTGCCCTCAGGATGAAGCCTGGTTTTCAAAGCCCCTTCTAGAGCTTAGAAGCTCTAGAAGTCCTTTCTAGAGCTTAGAAGCTCTAGCCAAATGGAACCCTTTGTCTTACTTGCCTGGTTTCCTATGCACCAAGTTGTGGGCCATTGCACAGGTTGTTCCCTCTGCTGAACACTCTTCCCTCTTTCTCTTTGCTGAGATAGTTTTATTTTTTCAGCCTCTAATCATATATCATTTCCTCAAGGATGCCTTACTAGATTCCCTTATACCAGACTAGCTGCCCATCCTTACACCTCTACTTGCTGCATGTGTACCCATCCTCCGAGATGGTCCCCAATGATTCCTGCTCCTATAGTCATGCTTTGTAGTGCCCTCCTATATTTATCAGGGTTTATCCATGTGACAAACAAAATGTGAATGGAGTGATGGATTGTGACTTCTGTGGGTAGGTCATAAAAGACATTGCTGCTTCCACTTCATTCTCTTGGATCATTTGCTTGGGAAAAGCCAGCTGCCATATTGTGAGGGAACTCAAGCAGCTCTACGGAGAGGTCAGTATGGTGAGGGACTCAGGCCTTCCGCCAACAACCCACAGCATCTTTTCATACATGTGAGTAAGCTGCTTTGGAATGGGATCCACCAGCTCAGTCTAGCCTTTGGCAGGCCTGGCCGATATACTGACTGCAACCTTATGAGAAGTCCCAAGCAAAAACCAAGCAGTTATATAGCTTCTAAATTCCTGACTCGCAGGAACTGTGTTTGAGACCGTGTCTATTGTTTTAAGCCACTAAGTTTTGGGGTAGTTTGTTAAGCAATCGTAAACACCTAGTACACCCAATCATTATGGTTCCCCATTTTCTTTTCTGTTTTTTTTTTTCCCCACTCAACTGGAAGGTCTGTGAAGATGGGGGCTGTGTCTTTTTCATAATTGTATCCTTATTAACTTAGTTAGAAGCCTAGCACATGGCAGAGGATCAGAAGATAACTTTTTCGAGACAGGGTCTCACTGTGTCACCCAGGCTGGAGTGCAGTGGCACAATCCTAGTGCACTGCACCCTCGAACTCCTGGGCTTAAGCTATCCTCTCTCCTGTGCCTCCCAAGTAGCTGAAACTACAGGCATGCGCCACTGTGCCAGGTCATTTAAAAATTTTTATTGTATAGATGGCCAGGTCTTGCTGTGTTGCCTAGAATGGGCTTGAACTCCTGGCTTCAAGCTTTCCAAAATACTAGGATCCTCTGGCCTCAGCCTTCCAAAATGCTGGGATTACACGCATGAGCCACCTCATCCAGCCAGAAAATAATTATTAAGTGAATGACTCCTGTCAGTACCTTTGAAGGGAGAAGGGGCTGGGCTGGGATTCCTGATTCATCTTCCAGCAAATTCTCAGAAAGCATGGGGCCCCTTCTCGATGGACTATGCTATTTTCCACCCCATGCTAACTTCTGTTCCATCCACATGACTTGGGAAGTCAGTGTGTGATGGCTTGAATGAACTCCCTTCTCTGCAGAAGTTTCTGGGAACCAGAAGGTAGAGGCAGGAAGCAGATATTTTGCTGACTTGAAAAAGCACCAGCAGGCTGTGTCCAGATGATAGGGGGCTCATCAATTCCAGTTAGTGGCTCCCCTCCTGGCTTGGGAGATTATTCTTGCCTCGTCTCCTGGACTATTAATGCCAGTTCTCTCTTGCACACATGGCCAGACCTAGCTCTGGGCTGGGGACATTCGCTTCCTGCAGGGCTCACGGCCATGAAATATTCAGTGCCAGCCACTTCCCCTCTCATATTTCTTCATATTCAGAGTGGCCACTCAATTGATATGTAAATAAAATGCACCAGCACTGAGCCTGTCCCACGCTGCATTATTTAAGCTGCAAAACGATGCATCATCCGTCATGGGGCCCATTGGCGGGACCCTGCTGGGCGCCGGGCAATAAAGCCCGCAAGAGCCTCATCAGAAGCAGCGGGTGGCCTAGTGGAAGTTCATTTATGCATGAAATATTCAGCCAGCAACAGTGCCAGCCTTAAACATCAGTAATTGGGGGGTTTCTATTGCTCCTAACTAGTGCCTCTAAATTATTGCAAAAGACTGGCCAATTTACAAATTACATATATTTGTCATGCTCTTGTACCTTTCCTGAACTAACTGAAATGGCCCCTGTGCTGTGGTTGTTTGCATACTCACCACGGTGAGCTGTGCCCAGCAGAGCCGGGCTCCTCTGCAGAGCAGAACAGGGTAGAAGCTGCACCAGCCCAGGAAGCCCTGTGTTGCTTATCCATCTCACTGCCCTGATTGCTGGCAGTGCCCCCTTTCTGGCCTTCTTAGTGGGGCCTCCTTGGTTCAGAGGCCAAGTATCTAAAGCCCAGGGGTCAGATATTCCCCAGGGCTATCCTGAGAAGGGTTGGGTCCGATGTCTGCCCTTGTGGGGACTTGCCTAGTTCTGTGAGGTCAATTTCTCATTCAACAAACATTTATGGAACATCTTCTCTGTTCCAGGCTCGGTGTGAGAAGTGGGGTACAACAATGAACTAAAAGAGTCTTTAAGAAACTCACAAGTTTAGTAGCTTACAATTCCACTTAGATTACTAAATAGTCATCAAGCACTATCCTAAGTTGGATTCCCCCTAGGCAAACTTTGAGACAGGATTCTGGATTGGGATGTGATCTCATGAAACAGTAGTGGAGACCAGAGAGGTGGGATGGTGAAGGGAAAAAAATTAATATGGAAAGTGTTAGCCAGCAGGGCAACTGAGACTCAGTCCCACAAGGGCCTTCTGAGAGAATGGAGAACACATCTCAAAGTTATTCCATCTGGGGGGTGAGGGAGCTGGGGTATTTATCCCACAACTCCTGTCAGTCCCTTTGAAGGACATTTCAGAGAGGCTTCCTTGGCTGTGGGGTGAGAGGGGCACCAATGGAAGCAGTTTTCTTGGCACCTTGCCCAGTGTCACCACTGGAAACTAACAGTATCTTGCAACCATCTGGAAAGGGAGTTTTCATTTTTCTCTCTGAATTCTGGCACAGCCCCTGTGTGTGCAGGGCCTTGAGGTGTGCTGGGACAGAAGGCAAGGACGCCCCTGGGGAGGGCCAGCCCAACCTGCCCAGGGGGCTGTGGACTTTTCAGGCAAAATGGCTCTTGCCTCAGTTGAGTAGCTGCCCACATTGGGTGAAGGTGAGAAGGAAGGAGGAAGAAGAGGGAAGGCACTAATCATCTCATGACCATTTACAAAGCATCTCTAATGATCTCAAGAATGCCTTTCCTCTTTACCAAGACTTCAGTCTTGGTAAAGTTTCACCTTCTCAGAGAGGTCTTTCCTGACCACCCATCCAAGTACGATCACCACCCCTTATTATTCTTTGTCATCTTCTGCCATTGTTTCATCTACAGCACTTACCACTTACCACAGTCTGTAATGCTTTCAGTTACTTATCTGCTGGCTTTTGTTGTCTTCTCCCACTAGGTGGTAAGTTCCAGGAGGGAGGGACCATATCTGTTTCATTCACTGCTCTCCCCACAGGGACTCACCCAGGGTGTGGCTCACAGAGGGTCCTCGGTAAATGCTGTTGGGTGAGTGAGTGAGTAAAGGAAGGTTTTAAAATAGGTACTGTCACAGATGGGGACAATGAGGCCAAGAGACTCAGAAGAAGGAATTGTCCAAGTGGTGGAACCTGGGCTGGAACCCACATCTTGACCCCTGATGCCCTCCAGCAATAACTTCCTCCAGCCCCTTTTCCAAACCCCTGGCATTTCACCACTCAATTTTCAGCATTAGCCTCTTCCGAATCAAGTCTAGGGAACCTTGAAGCCAAAATCAGCCTTGAGATACACAGGAGGTGAGATTCCAAATGTTGCATTGCCCATGTATGAGACAGCAGGAAGGGGTGGGCTGAAGGCTCCATTCTCCTGGTGGTTGTGCCTGGCAGGTCCAGGGAGAGGCTGCCATGTCTGGAAGCTCTGTTTCCTGCCACTCCAGGGACAGATGTCAGGTATTACTTCCCAAGTCTCAGCTACCAAGAGAATTCAAGCTCTTGAGGAGGAGAATACCTAGAAAACCCTTCAGGGCCAAGACCCTTTCCTGCTAAGTACCTCAGAGGCATTTCCTGTGCTAGTAGTGACTGTTTCTTTGTTGCTGTTTGCAATGCACTGGAAGTTTTTATTCCTCTTTTGGAAAATGAGACAGGTAAGTCCCAGAAAGATTAGGTAATTTTTTAAAAACTTAAAAACTTGGCAATGTCAGATTTATAGGAAAGTTCTAAAAATAATTAACATAATTGCTATTTACCCTTTACCCAGATTTCCTCAAAGTTAAGATAGTACCACATTTATTTTATCTATGTGTATGTGCATACATATATATATTTTTTCTGAGCTGTTTGACAGTAAGTGTGGACATAATGCCACTTTACCTCTAAATATGTCAGTGTGCATTCCATAAAAACAAGGATATTGTTTTATTTTATAATAACCATAATCACAGTATAATTTTCAAAATCAAGAAATTCACATTTATATAGTACTATAATCTACAGACCTATACCAATTATGCCAATTGTCCCACCAATGTAGATTAAGTGCCCCTTAAGGAGCAGCACTAGGCTGGGGTTGAGGTTAAGGAGAACTCGTTCTAATCCTGCCTTCTTTCCTGTTTAATCTGGAGACTTCGAATAAATAATGTATTTCATCCTACCTTTGTTTTTTTCCTCTATAGCATGGAAGTGATAATAGAACCTTCCTTACAAGATTGTTTCAGAATTAAATGAGATAATCCATGTAAATGCCTGCCTCTGCACCTGGCAGCCAATAAACATACAATAAATTATAACTTTTGCTATTAGTGGTACAGGAATGCCTAGTTGTATAATGCTACATGTTATGACAATGGGATTTGACACTGGCTCTGCCTTCTCCAGGGTTGTGACGATGAATAAGATTGACAATGAATAGACTTGTCTCTACTTCTGGGTCCACTCCTGATTTATCTGCTCCCTCTACCAGGGGACAGCTTCGGAAGGTGCCATTGGTGTCCCATGACACATAACTTTGTCCCATCCCTGACTTCTGCTTCAGTTGTATCTATGGTGGGGTAGGGGAGCTCCCATGTACATTGATAAGGTCCCATTTTAAATGCTTGCTGCATTTCTGAGCTCTCCTTTTTCAGGTCTTGCTCTAAAGCCTGGGGGAAGCTTCCCGATCCCCTGCCCAGGTGCAACCTGGAAGTGTAGGAGAGAAAACATTCATTTCTAGTGGGCAACCTTCAGGAGTCCTGAGTAGATGCCCAGGCTCCCGTCCTTTGGAGGGACAAGTCTGAGCGCATTCTGACAATTCTCCAGAGAGTCCTCTGTGGAAATGAGCTCCAGTTGCCCACAGTGGTAACCAGCTCAATCAAACTCACCTTGCCTTGGCTCTCTATCCTTCTCTGACTGTCTCCATTCCTCACTGCAAGGATTGCCTCCCAAATAAACTACTTGCATATAAGTTCTTGTCTTAGATTCTGCTTTTGGGGAAACTCAACCTAAGACAACAGCCCTTTGGAGCTTTGAAAGTATCTACTATTTCCCTTGTTCCTTCAACCGTTCTTCTTAGGACCCAGCTTCCAGGCCCAAGCTCATTGATCCTGTTCCTCAGACCCTCCTTCCTTCTGTTTTTCCTTGTCCTCTGGATGCCTCATGGTGACAGAGGAGTGCTGCACCCAGGTGGGGCCCTGCGCTTGTATCTCCCTCCAGAATAACACTGGACTTCACACCTGCTCTCTAACTTTGAGACCACCACCCTAGCTCAGGCCTCATCACCTCCCAGGAGGACTGTTGAAACAGTGTCCTAACTGCCTCCCCTCCTTCCCTGAATCTCTCCACTTCCATCTACTTCGTACAAGGCTTCTCAACATGCAAATCTATTTTTGTGTTTCTAATCTGCTTAAAATACTTTTTGACCTGCAGGATGAAGCCTCATTCGGCAGCCTGGCACACAATGTTCTGGCCATCTTCTTTAGTCTCTCCTACTTCTTTGCTGGTTCTGTGTCCTCCAGGACTTCCAAGTTCTTTCAGGCTATCTCATGCTCCATGCCTTTCCAGGTGCTGTTCCCTCTGCCAGGAAAATGCATCTACCCAGTGGGCTTGGGAAATTCCTATTTATCTTCAAGTTTCACCTCAACCATTCCTGCCTCTTGAAAGCCCCAGACCATGTCTCTCTCTCCTGTTTATTTATAACACAACATTTGCTGTCCTGGGCTGAAATTGCTGTTTATTTTTCTAGACTAGAACTCCTTGAGGGCAGGCCTGGGTCTCATTCACACTGCATTCATCAAACTTAACACAGCACTTGGCTCAGATGTACACCTGGGAAATGTTTGTAGAGTGAATTAGAATGGCAGTCTTTTTGACTCAGTTCAAAGATCTAGGATCCTTTTATTCAAGCTCTCATGCCTAAGTTTTGTACTAATTGGTTTACTAAGAGGTCTGGGGGCTGGGAAGCCCTGTAACATGAAGGGGAATCTCAGTAACATTGGTCTGATTTGAACAGAACCATTAGTTGTCATTTTCCTCCTCTCATATTTCCCCAATCTCCAAGTTTGTTCCATTTAGACTGCCCTGGCCAACAACCAAGGTGCCTGCTTCTCCTCAGTTCCTAAGCTTTCCAAACAAACTTCCCATTAATGCTTGTCTGATGCAAATGTCAAGTGGCCTTATGTGGATGCTATTAAAATAATGAATGCAGAAGGGGATAGATGAACATGGCTGGGAATCGATCTTGGACCCCTGATGAGATCATTAAGAACTGGGGGAATGGAGGGAGGCATCACTCTCACAGGTTGAAATTTCACTAGTGGCTCTTTCTCCCCTCCATCAACTCCTTTCCCCCTTCCCATCTCCCTGTTGATTTATGAGCTGGACGCCTCCCCCTCCCCCATCCATTACCCTCAATGCAGGGCTAACTCACCATGGAAAATCTATTTGTGTCAAATGGAATTTTTATCTTTGTCTAGGAATTAATGCATTTTATAAAAAGATGTTTTAATCATGCTTTCCTTATGGCAAACATTATTGCATGAAAAAAATACCTGCCCCAAAGACTCACGGTGGTGTCACGTAGAAAATGTGCCTTGGGGCTGGGCACAGTGGCTTGTGCCTGTAATCCTAGCACTTTGGGAGGCCAAGGCGGGTGGATCACTTGAGCTCAAGAGTTCAAGACCAGCCTGGGCAACATGGTGAAATCCCGTCTCTACAAAAAAACCCAAAACTAAAACCAAACAAACAAAACAAAACAAAACAAAACCAAAAATTATCCAGGCTTGGTGGTGCTTGCCTGTAGTCCCAGCTACTTGGGGGGCTGAGGTGGGAGGATCGCTTGAGCCTGGGAGGCAGAGGTTACAGTGAGCTGCGATGATGCCACTGTACTCTGGCCTGGGCGACAGAGCGAGACCCTGTCTTGAAAAAACAAAAAACAAAAAACAAAAAAACAAAACACAAAAATGTGCCTTGGCTCCTTGATAGGGGCCACTTGGCAAGGCATCTAGACTTGGCCATACCTGAGGACTATATATTGTAGGGGAAGGAAGCTGCATGGAGGAGGTTTTGGCTGGGTGTTGGAGAGGGGCATGGAGGGTTCCTTGTACTCAAGAGCAATTGCCTCTATTATTATTATCAATCATTCATCTTAGAATTAAGTTCTCATATCCCAGTAAAATAAAAAATAATTTGGATGATTTGATTCAGTTTGTAAAAGGTTGAGGAAGGAGCGTGATATGGGGATAAGAGCCACACCTGCACAGGTCCCAGTTCCAGCTGCATTACTTCCTGGATGTGTGGTGATGACTCCCTGGGCTGCAGTAAAAATGGGAATTACTCTAGTTACTGGCTCCCTGCAGTACTATGAGGATTGAGTGAACAAACATGCATGGAATTGTGCAGCTCATATCTGGCACATAGCAAGCCTTCAAAAATGCTAATTTTCCTATATTCCCTTTCCTCCTTCTTCACTTGAAGCCAGTAGACATTAGGTTAAGTTTTAACATTGCCACTTTAGAGCAGTCAGGCACACAGTAGGTGCTCTCTAAATAGATGTTGAATGAAAAATCAGCTATCCCTTTGGCTTATGGAGATAAAAATTCTGCCAAATAGACCTTCTAAAGTGAGTTGTAGATTTGCTATTCTCTCTGCAGCCTACCTGGATTTTTTTTTCCTACTCAATCACTGCTTTTTTTTTCTTTTTAAAAATCTTGCTTAAATTTATTTCTTTTGTTATCTGATATTTTTGTTTATATTTCCTTGTTTGCTCATTGCCTGCCTTTTCCACTATGTTATAAGCTTCATGGTGTCCCATTTCTTTCCCACATACCATTGTAACCCAGGAACTTGGCAGCTAGTAGATACTCAATAAAATATTTGTTGAGCATATTTATACATACATGAATAAGTGGAATAAATGGAATTGCTTTCTTCTTTGTTGATCCCTGCCTGATTTTATAGGTGCCAGAAAAGCAATACTGGGTTATTCCATTTCCAGAATGGTTTGTACCAAGGACTTCAAACTGTAGCCAAAGGAGTGGGTGTGGTTGTGGGGGACACTAGTGAGAAGAGGTACATTTTGATCCAATGTAAGATCTCTGAACACTGCAAAAAAAAAAAAAAATGCTCCCCTCCACTCTCCTTTGATCTGGGTGAAGGGGTGATTTGGATTACAAAGATCAGCTTGCAATAGGGAAATAGACTCTATCTCTTTAGTGAGAGGAACTGCAAAGTCATAAGGCAAAGGGATGGGAGGGCATGGGGAAGCCCAGGGACATCGATGTGATTCATCTATTACAACATATCCTGATCCTGTATAAGAGGGCAGGTGATTTAAAAAGGGTGGTCGTGGCAGGCATTTCTGAGGATGTGACATTTCAGTTGAGCTATGCAGGGTAAGTAGGAATCAGCCAAGTAAAGAGAGAGGAAGAACATTCCAGGCTGAGAGCATGCGACCTCTGAGCTCTGAGGTGGGAATGAACTGGATAGAATCAAGAAACTAAACAGGCCAGCATGGCTGGAACATGGAGGGAAAGGCTTTATGTTGAGATAATGCGGAGGGGAGGGTAGAGGCCAGCCCGAGCTTGCTCCAGAGCAAATCCTGCTGCAGCAGAAGCTTTATTTGAAACAATAATTATAGCTCTAATTCATAAGGACTCTAGTTAATTGAGCATCTACTATGAGATAAGTCTGGGTGGGTGGGACTCACAGAAAAATGGGAAAGTGGTGGGTCACATGGGTAAGTGACCTCACACACTGAGGAGTGTGATGAACCTAAGTGCAGAGTGACCTGTGGGTCTTACATAGGGAGAAGGGGTGGGGGCCAGGAACCAGTGGGGACAAGGGTGAGCAGAGGAGCCAGATGATGAGGAAAGAGGGTCTTCCCCATGGAGGGAAGGCTCTGAGTGTCCCAGGTTTGTGCAATGAACCACGCAAGGGTCTGCATGGCTGGAATGAAGGGGGTTGTCAGGGCAGGAGCTGGGGCACACCTGAGGGGTCTGGGCTTTATGTTGAGGGCTGGGAGAGCCCCTGTAGCATCTGAGGTGTGGGCAGAGTGGAGTTTGGATTTTACAGAAGGACTATTCCCATCGTGTGTGGAGTTTAGGGTGGGGACTTGGAGCTGCTGCAGGAGTCCAGACAAGTGTGAAAAAGACCCAGGCAACAGCAATGGTGAGAGTGGTACAGGCTGGGGAGGGGAGGTGTGAGTTCTCTCAGGCCCTGAGGGAGCCCACAGGAGATTTTGTCTAGGGCGATGGAGGGATGGAAGGAGTTGTGGAGGCTGGAGGGGCTCTCTGGGAACTTTGGAGAAGTGGGAGTGGGCAGAACCTTCCTCTCTTGTTCTTGGTCTCAGCCTCAGATAACTGATGGAAGAGCTTCCTAGTTCAGTCCATGACAGTACAGAAGTGGAAAGGGGGTGATGGGAGGACCAGAGTGTAGAGGAGGATAAGGGAGCCATGGAAGCCACCCTAGGCAGGGTCCTTTCTGCATGGCATCTAGGATAGGGAAGGGGCTTGAGGAGTTGAGGGGACCCTCAACTCCTGCTCTGTTAGGTTGGGGCCAGTCAATCCACCTCTCTGAGCCTGTTTCCTCCTCTACAAAATGGGTATTCATGATTTTATTTAGCTTTTTCCAAGATTTTGGGGAGAGGATGATGGAATAGTGCATGTGGAATACATAGCACAGCACAGAGTTTGGCTGGTGGATGTCATCTAGAAATATCAGTAGGGCTGCTGCACTCTGCAGCCCCAGGGAACAGCTTTCATATGGAATACAAGGTGAATGCTGCCTTCTGAACTACACAATCCAGACAGTGAGGATGGGAGGCATGATCTTTTGGGCTAGGTGGCTTGGTGGTAGTCAGTCTTATGGGGTAGGGTCTGGAAGGAGGCATGGCATTTGGAGGGCTACTGTCCCATCCCCACACTGCCCTCCCATTCTCATAGGAGCTGCCCATCTGTCAAGGACTCAGACTGTCAGGCAGGCTGGTGAGGGGGCCTGCAGGCAAGGAATGCTTCCTCTGACAGGGGAGTCCTTCACTGTCAGCGGCTTCGCCTCGGTGGGTTAATAAAGCCATCCATCACCCTTCTCCATGCCAGGTATCTAAATGCCTGCTTAATACCACCCTGGGGGGTGGGAGTCTGCATTAGGGATGCTCAGCACCTGGGGGCCAGGGTACATCAGGAACAGCCTCATGGTTTGGGGCCTTGGTGCAATCCAGTTGCAAACTCAGCTCAGGGTCTCCCTCTGCCTGGCTGGCTTGGGTATGGGATCACGCAGCTTGGGAGGCTGTGGTCTGACAAACAGCACCGAAGTACACTTGGAGTAGACACACTGAAGTTCCTGTTTGCCATTTTACTGCTTGCAGAAGACAGATGTCGGAGTAGAAACAGCTATTTGCTACCCAGAGCTTCCACGCTGCTGTCCCATGCATCTGCCTCTGACACAGGGTCAGGAATGTGCAGGCTTGGTGAGAGCACCACTAAGCACACATGTCTGGCTGTTCAGAGAAAGGCGTTTGAAAACCACTGGTAGCTGCTTTGGTGCCTGTGGGAGTTTAATGAGTTTGGGCTCCTGGAGAGGAAGTGAATATCAATCAAACTACAGGCTCTTGTTTACTGAGCACTCACTATGTGCACTTTGCCTTTACTATGCTAGGAACTGGGTGCAGTTATTATTGCCACTGCACAGATGGCAAGACTGAGGTCCAAAGAAGTGAGTTGTGTGTGATAACACAGCCAGAAAACACAGAGCTGGAATTTGAACCCCAGTTCATCAGACTCTGGAGTCTCACTCTTATTTGGGCACACTTTGCTGGCTTCACAGGCTAAGTAAGCACCTTCGCAGTGCACCTAAAATCCTCCCAACAACTCCATCAGTGTTATTGCCTCTATTTTATCTATGAAGAGAAGGAAGTTCAGAGAGGTGATGGGAGCAGTGCAAGGTCACAGGGCCAGGAAGCTCAGACCTGGATTTCAACACAGTTCTATGTGACTCCCAACCTGTATTATTATTTTTTTCCCTACCAGAATAGTGTGTTTTCAAACCTTTTAAGCCACAAACCCCTCCTTCCTCCAGAAAAAGAAATCTGATGTGGGATTCTGATATAAAGGGCAGATGAAAGACGGCACCACTCTGCTTAAGTGGGGACCCTGTTCTGGTTATATATTGCTACATAACAAATCATCCCAAAGTGTAGGGTCCTAAAACACAATACTCATTTATAATCTGTCAAAGTTTTGTGAATCAGAAACTTGGGTGGGGCACAGAGGGGATAGGTTACCTCTGCTCCATGATGTCTGTTGGAAGACTGGAATATGGGCTGGAATCACTCACAGGTCTGGCAGAGGGTGCTGGCTATCAGTTCTCCTTCATGGGGTCTTGCTGTGTGAGCTAGTTGGGCTTCCTCACAGCATGGTGGTCAGGTTCTAATGGCACAGGTAGAAGCATTGCCTTTCACAACCTGGCCCTGGAAATCATGTGATATTACTTCCCATCTAGGTTTAAGGCTAGTGGAAAAAGACTGGATGAGTGCATGGGGCTGAAAATATTGCTGGGCTAGGAATGAACATACCTGGCGGAGCATGGGGAGGTGCTCAGGAGTGCTGAGGAGCTTCTCCTTCAGTTAGTCCTCACATTCTGGCCCTCCTGGTTTACCTCTCTGCAACTCCTAGTACCTTTCAGCTGTTTCCTGTTTTGTGGTGGGGGTTGAAGCTTCTGCTTGGTTGGGCCCCTTTCTCCTCCTGGTGGCACCCCCTTCTGGCCAACTCAAAATTAGCCCCCATCTCCAGCTCCTTCAGGGACCTCCCAGGCCCAATTCATCCACCTCCCTCTTACTCAATTTTTGACCAGCAGCTGTATTAGTTGAGATAATTCTGTCAGTGCATGCCTTTTGTACCCAGAACGTGCCTAGTAAATTTGTTAAAGAATACCCCAGGCTAACACATCATTACTCTTCCAAACTCATCTATCTTTAACTTCGGATTAATTCTTTTTTTCCCTCTCTCTTCACCTCCTCCATAAATCCTGGTGCACTTAATTAATTTCAGTTCCACTGTAAGGTCCATAATACAGAATTGTTCAAGCAAACACAAAATTAATTATTCTATTTACAGCCTTCTCATTGAGAGGAGCATTTCATCTTTCATAATTACATTTTGGAACGTCCAATTATGAATTCAGGCGCCTGCTGTTTTGCATACGGGGACAGTCCCCGAGTGTCCTCGAGGTAGAGGAGTCAGACTGGTAGCCTCTTGTGCCTTCTGCCACTGACTCAGGCACTGCTGGTTCAGCCCCTGAAAGGCCTCTTAAGGAGACATTGAGGGAGGGGCAGGATGGAAAGGTCTGGAAAGGAGTGGAGCCCAGAGATGGGGTGAAGAGGAGGAGGAGGTAAGAAGGGAAGAGGAAGGGTGGGGGATGTGCCAATTTAATTGAGACCCTATCACATGATTAAGAGCTTTCAAAGGGGAGGAAACAGACTTCTTCGTTTTGCCAGGTTGCAGGGAAGATTCCTACTTTTCTGCAAATCAGTGGTCCAGGCACATGGGGCCCATCTTATGCCTGGACTTTGCTCTGGTCTCAGATGTAAGCCCTGGAAGTCTGGGTTCTCTTCTTTCACTCTGACTTTGGGCCATAAAGGACCACTTTGGTGGCATGAGTCTCACCAAGCCATTGAGATTTCAGCCAGAACACTTTCAACTTAGTGGGAAAGCCACTCTGTCTGCTCCCTAAGGGATGGTCTCCACCGCTCAAAGCTTATGTGCCAGGAACACCTTTTAGATGGGAATGGAACAGACACCAGCTCTCTGTTCAGGGCCCTGCTCCAGATGCCCTGGGGCAGCCTCCAGAAGGCAACTACTTGGCTGCACCATGGTGCTTGACCCACTGGAGTTCTAAGATAGTACAAGAGCCCCTGTTTAAAGTTTTTTTTTTTTTATATTAGTTTTCATCTGACCCACTTTTAGATAAAATTAACATATTTGTTTAAAAATAAGTCAAATAATTTCTTTTAAAATTTTATTAAAGTCTATTTTGTAAAATTCTGCTGTGTTCTGCTGATCCCCAGAGGGGAATGGCTCCCTTCTTCTTTACCATCCCCTGCACACCTCACTTCAGAGCCAATGGACTTTCACTTTAACATAAATAGAAGTGTTTATTTTCTTAAAAAAAAATCTATTGAGTTCCTGCTAAGTGCTAGACATCACACTGGGCACTGCATGCTGGGGACTTTGTATATGTTGCTTATTTAGCTCTATGACAGCCACCTGGTGACCTTCAGAGGGGACTTCCTGACACTTGGGAACCTCATCTCAAACAGGTGTGTGCAAGTGACCATAGGAGAGTTGAGTTCCAGGCCTGAGTGGGCTGTGAAATCTCAGGGAAAAAACTTACAATGTGGAGGCTGTAAGGTGTAGTGGCAAGAGCTTGACTCTGGATTCAGACTGCCTATGTGTGAATCCCCACTCTGGTACTTGCCAATTGTGGGATCTTAGGCAAATCACTTAACTTCCCTGTTCTTCAGTTGCCGCATGTGTTAAATTGGGATACTACTACCCCCTCAGTGGATTGTTGTGAGGCTTCTACAAGATTATGTGTGTAAAACCCTGGCTCATACTGGATGGGTACTCACTTAGTGGTCATGTCTTAGTTTCTCCATCTGTTGAATCTGTAAAGTTTGAGTCACTAAGTGAGAGTGATGCATTTTGGAAATAAGTGCTCTGCCATCATTCACAAAGGCTGGTACCTGAGGCATGCAAGGACTTCCAGGGTGGGGCAGGGGTTCACATGGAGGGATGCAAAGGGCCCCGAGCACCCGCTGCCCCTCCACTTAAATTCGTATCCTGTAACTCTTGATTAACCCCCTCCAACAGTTTCCCAGTTCACTTAGAATAAAAACAATATTTATGGTGGCCTATAAGGCCGACCAGATCCCATTTCTGTCTGCTCCCCAAGTTTCCTACTTCATACTTTCCTCTTCATTGTCTATGCTCCAGTCACACTGGTCTCTCTGTTCCTTGGATTGTTGGCATCTTTCCCACCTTAGGGTCTTTACACCAGCCATTTCCCCTGCCATGCACATTCTTTCCCCAGTTCTTAGCTTGACTGGCTCAACTTAAATGTCATCTCTTCAGAGAACCTTCCTGGATTATCCTACCTGTAAAGCAGCCTTTAGTCCAATCCTCCTTCTCACATCACCCTGTTTGTTGTCTTCATAGCCCTAATCATGATCTGAAATATCTTGTTTGTTTTCTTGTGTATTGTCTATCTTCAAACCCCTAGAATATAAAGAGCCAAGAAAGCAGGAGTCATGACTGTCTTGCCCAATTCTCTATCCCTTGATTTGTGTTGGGTGCACAATAAATATTTTTTAAGTGAACAATTTACCTCCATCTCCAATGCGACCACAGCAAGCCTAGAAAAATGAAGACTTAGGAATGTCTTCGTTTGTGATTAGCTGTAGGGGAAATGGACCAGGCTTAATTTTTCCTTTAAATCAATTTTCTGATCTTGAGGAGCCTTCCTTCATCCTAACAAACCCTCAAGATGGGGGAGAGCCAGTGATTTATCTCATAAGTGATTTTTTTCCGGACCTGCCCACACCAAATAATTACTTGCTTTTGTGGGCCGAGAATGTCTTTCTGCTGTTCCACCTGGTAGGTTTGTTTTGTTTGTTAATTAGCTATTAATTGCAAGGGCTCCTGGGATCTGGAGGTGAAGGGGAGGCCCCAGAGGTGGGTCAGGGGGTCTTGGGCAAGTTAGGACCCCAGACTGGAATGAGGGTGACCTCACTGGGCACCGGGCTAATTTATTTCAAATGGTGTCATGTCTGGGTAGTCAGTGAGCTCCCGGGATGATGAGTGATTTTGTTAATTAAGTCCTGTAAACACTACAGCTTAATTTTCAGCAGTGGGGCTGCAGCTGGTGGATGGGAGCCGCCAGCAGCTGCGACAGAGGCTGTCCTTGAAGGAATAGGCCACGGACGGATGGTGGGAAGGCTGAGAGGGAAGAAGGGGTGTTCAAAGGCAGGGACCTCACCCTGGGTACATTTTTCTCATCCTTTTGTCCCTTTGCTGTCTCTCTAGGCCAGGCCCTGCCCGTGGGAATATCCCAGGCTGGTGAAAAGATAATGCCTATAAGTGAATTGAAGGGAGTTTCTGGAACATAATCCCCAAGCTCCCATAGGCCCAATCTGGAAACTTCCATCATTGTTTTTCATCTTCCTCGACTTCACCTCCTCTAGACCTCACTTCCATCATCTCTTCTATCTCTAAAGCCTAGATAATTTGTCTCCCAAGCCTTCTACCTCTTGACTTTGTCCACATTGCTCCATTTCCTCCAGCAGCCCTGCTCCACCCCCACCTACTCTCCCCTGGAAGAATCCAAAAACCATCCAGCAGGTCTCCTTACTGCATTCTTGGCCCTACAATTCTTCCTCCACACAGCACCTCACATGACCTTTCTATAGTGTACATCTGACCACGTCACTGCTCTGCTTAAAATTCTCTGGGGGCTTTTACTTTCCTTTAGATATAGGCAAACATCCTTTCCAAAGTCTGTAAGACCCTACTGACTCCTGTGGCCCCATCTCTTACCACTCTCAGTTGCACACTTTGGGACCTATTTTTTTCTTCTTCATTTAAATTTTTTAGAACCAACCACATTCTGTTTTTAAACCTTCAGTTCTTTGAACAAGATGTCCCTTCTACTAGGATCACGTTCTGTGCTCCCCATCATCTGTCTTCCAATGCCTTTACTTGGCTGACTCCCCATGTGTCGATTGCAGAAGTCCCTTTGTCAGGTGGCAGAGGACCCCCAGGCCCTTGCAGATCTGTGTTGGGCTGCATTAGGTTGCGTTAGGCTGACTGCATGGAGGACCTACCTGTGTCTGAGTGCCCACATTACTGTGTGTAATAATGTGTTTATTGTCAGACTCCCTACAGGGACAGGGATCATGACTGTCTGACTCATTTCTATGTTCCCAGTGCCCAGCACTGTGCCTGCCATGTAGTTGATGCTTAATATATGTTTGTTGAATTGCATTAACAAGGTGCTATGATGGACAGAGTACAGTGAAGTGCAAAATGCAAAGTGGTTGTTTCCCAGGGCAATGGTGAGAAGGGCTGTCAGGAAGGACTTCAGAGAAGAGGAGATTTGGAGAGGTGTCTTGAGAGAAATGGGCATGGGGATGACTGGGTGCAAATGATAAGGACACCTCTAGAACACCAATTCCTCAGCAGAGTGAGGGGAGTCAGGGGGAAGCATGAGGCACCACAATCAGCACTGATGAGTCAGGGACAGGCTAGGATGGGGGGCAGAAGTGGGGAGGAACCATGTGAGGGTTATCCTAGACCTAGGAACCAGGGATGGCATGCCGTGGTGAGCCGCTGTGCTTCCCCACCTTCTCCCCATAGCTTGTTTTTGGAATGCCTGCTGCCCTCAGCTGGGCCACCCCTTGAGAGATGCTCTAGGGTTGTCTACATCAAAGGGAGCCTGAATTCACTTCTTTGAGCCAGTTTCCAGAAGAGTACTGGCTTCTCTTGAGGCAGCTTGCTTCCCTCTGTTGAGGACAGAAGTACGGCCCAGGATGCCACAGCCTGTCACATTTCTGTGGCCGTGATGTTGCAGTTTATAAAACGATTTCAAATAGCAGACTGATGAGATCCCTATAGCTAGGTAGATCTGGAAGAATCTGGCACACTTTCTCTTGGTCTGGGCTGACCCCTTTTCCTGGGATGCTGTTCCAGCTGCTATTGCTGTGTCCTACCCGAATACTTATTGGTGTAAAACAACAACTATTCTATTCTGCACACAGATTTTGTGGGTTAGAAATCAGGAAAAGGCATAGCAAGGATGACTTTGCTCTGCTCTGTGCTGTCTGGGGCCTTAGCTGGGATGACTAGAATGGCAGGAGCTGTTAATACTCCCAAGATGGCTTCTGCACTCCGCGGTCCAGTTCCTGGGCTGGGATGGCTGATGGCTGGGCTCTCATGGAACTGTCATTGAGAGCACCTACATATGGCCTGTAGTGTTGAGGTCTTAATTTCTTACTTTGGCACCCTTATATTGTGATTTTAATTAATTCCTTCCTTTCCACTAACTCATTATATGGCCCTAGTCAAGTTACTTAATCTCTTCTGGGGCCTCAGTTCCTCATCTATGAAATGGGGATAATGATAGTGGCTATCTCATACGGTCTTGGTGAGCATTAAGTGAGAAATTGTATGTGAAGTGCACAGAAGGCACTCTCAGTGCATGTTAACATTACTGCTGCTTCCTCGTATTTGACATGTGGAAGTAGATGACTCCAGGTTTCTTTAATCTCTAGGATTTCCTTTTTCATAGAGGTAATGATGGTCCAGACATACCAGGAGATCTTTATCAGACCACACGACTTGTAAGTCTCAAAACCAATATTGGAACCTGAATATCTCTCCATGGGGTTTGTTATTCTTTCCATTGTACCACACTGCCCCTTTGGTGACTATTTGCTTTCAATCAGCTCAGTAAGACTGTGTATTAGTCAGCTTGGGCTGCCATAACAAAATACCATAGGCTGGGTGGTTTAAACAACAAAAATTTATTTTCTCACAGTCCTGGAGTCTGGAAGTCTGAGATTGGAGTCATCGGGTTCTGGTGAGGGATCTCTTCCTGGCTTGCAGACTTCTTGCCATGTGCTCACCTGGCCTTTTCTTGGTGTGCACACTCAGAGAGAGACAGAACCAGCTCTCTGGTATTTCTTCTTATAAGGACAATAATCCTGTCAGGTCAGGGCTCTATTCTTATGACCTCATTTAACCTTAATTACCTTCCAAAGGCCCTATCTCCAATATAGCTACTTTGGAGGTTAAGGATTCGACATACGAATTCTGGGGGGAAGAGGGGTGCACAATTTAGTCCACAGAGGGTTGGTTGCTGGGATGCACCAGAACTAGAGTGGAACACTGTCTCTACTGATCTGTTTACTTGTTTCACCAGTGTATTGTCCATCCAGTCATTTAATTACTACCCTGGTGGCCATTTGTCTTCTGGAGCTGCCAACATCAGCAGCAAAATATACCTAAGATATTGTACTACAGCAAAGCTGGCAGTATTTAAAAGTGATTATATCCTTGAGTCTGAAGTTTGTTTGGGTTCAATCTCAGTTCTATGATGGACTTTGTGTCCTTGGATGGCTCACTTAACTTCCTTATGCCTCTGTGTCTTCATCTATAAAATGGGTATAATACTAGCATCTGCTTCACAGGGTTTCTGTAGGATTAAATGCCATAATATGGCACAAATTTTAGCTTAGTATCATTATCATCCTGACCCCATCTCCAACCCCATCATCATTACCATCATCATCCTCATCATCATCATTTCTCTCAACTACATTAAAAAAGAAAGAATGGAAGCTAGTATTTACTGAGAACATGTTGTATGCTAGGCACTTTCATAAATGTTACCTCATTTGATTCTTTCTAGATAGACATTTGCAGTCTCTCTCTCCTTATATTATTATATAAAGTAACTAAAGCTAAGGAAGTAGAATTGTCCAAACCCATGAATACACAGCTAGTCAGCAGCTAAGACATACTGTGAATCTCAGTCTATCTTACTCCAAAGCCTGGTTGATGGAGGAGAAAATGAAGAAGTACTGGGGAGGATGTTATAAGGAGAGAACATGCCTATAAACAAATTTTATTTTTGTCAATTTTTTGTAATATAGTTTATTGTCATTTTCTGAAGGAAATTTCAGTTTTCTCTTCAATTTTGCTTTTTCTTTTGTTCAAGTTTCATATGCACTTAAAGGGTCAGAAGTTCTACAGGATTTGTTACAAACCCCTCTAGCAATTTCTCCCACATTTCACCTTCCCTAGAGGCAACCACCTTCCCCACCTTGGGCAGATTTTGATGTTTACCTCTGTGTTTCGACAAAACATGTTTGCAATAGTACTTGTTGTTTTTTCAAGTCTAGGTATTACATCTTGATTTCCCACCATGGAAGATGAGGATTAAGCTTTCTTTCCTTTACCTGTCCTACCACACTTCTACATCCTTCTTACTTACCCCATCCTCCCAGCATAGTTATATGATAATTTTATATTGTAATTTGCTAAGACCAATTCTTAACACTTATATTGTTATTGCTGGGTAAACACTCTTCACAGCTAAGCAAGGTAGTAAACTGTTATTACTTTTCTTTTCCCATACAACTTTTAATTTCCCTGAAGCTAGTATTTGTCCGGTTTTTGAAGCTTGGTTTGCTATTGTTAATCATTAGTTTAACCCCAAACTCCTTGCTAGTTACCTAATTCACCTATCCAGGCACTCAAACACATCAGATATTCTGTCAATCTCTTCTTCTGGATAAGTCCCTCCCAGTGGCTGTGGCTTGCTCCAATCTGGCCTGGTTACCTTCTAAGCCTAATGCACAGCTGTTGACCTGGGGCCTCCTTCCCCTATCCTACCGGAAATTCTCTTTACTTTACTCCCGAGTTATATTTCTTATTTTCTGAATCTCATCTTCCTCTTTCTTGTTTTACAAACTCATTTTGGTGGAGCACCTTCTGTAATTGTGTCTTAAGAGGAGGTACCTGAGAGGTAAAATATTTAAAGACTTCTCATGTCTGAAATATCCCTATCTTATACTCACACTTGATGAATATTTGGCTGGCAGTAGATTTTTTTTGTTAGAATTCATTTTTCTTCATAATTTCAAAGCCATTATTTGGTAACCAGCTTCCAAAATAGCCCCCAATACTGCTCTTCTCTGATATTCATGCCCTATAGAGTCCATTCCTGCATTTAATAGTCATGACCTGTGTTATCAATGGAATAGTATAGAAATAATGGCCACAAAAGACATTGTGGCTTCTGACACTGTGGCTTGTTCTCCTAGGATTACTGTTTCTGGGAGAAGCCTGCTGCCATGTCATGAGGACACTGGGCAGCCTTTTGGAGAGGTTCACATGGTGAGAAACTGAGGCATCCAGCCACAGCCAATATCAACTTGCTGGCTGTGTGAGTGAGGCAACTTGGAAATGGATTCTTCAGCCCCAGTCAAGCCTTGGATGGCTGCAACTCTGGCTGACATTTCAATTATAACCTCAAGGAAGACTCTGAGCCAGAACCAAATAAACTGTATGAGATACATTTAAAAAAATTACTTTAAGCTGCTAAGTTTTGGGTTAATTTGTTATGTGGCAATAGATAACCAATACCTACTGTGCCGTTGTCTTCTAGTTGAGAAGTCTGAAGCATTTCTGGTTCTCAATTCTTTATTTGATTTCTTTTGTTTTGCTTTGTATTTTTTTTTTTTTTCTCTAGAAGCTCGTAGGATCTTCCGTTTGTATCCAGGATTTGTACATTTTCCTGACATTTCATTTTAATATGCCTAGTATGAGACCATGTTCATCCTCTCTATCAAACCCTTTCATTGGAAATTTATATTCTTCAGTTTTGGGAAGTTGTCTTGAGTAATTTTGGTGACTTTCTCTTTCCGTTGTCTCTGCTTTCTCTTTCTAGAATTCCCGTCATTTGGATGCTGGTCATCTTTGACTGATTCTCTAATTTTCTCATCTTTCCTATTTCCACATCTTTGTCTTTTTTCTTAGTCTTCTGGAGAATATATTCATATTTGGATCCGTCTTTTGAGTTTTTATTTAAACTCTGCTGCATTCAGAATTTCTAAGACATCTTTTCATGTGTGCTGAATGTTCTTTTTTATATTATTTTACATTTATTTCATGAAATCGCTTTTGTTATCTCTCTGAAGATATATGTGTATGCATATATATAATATGTGTGTGCATGTGTGTGTGTGTGTGTGTGTATATATATATATAAAACAGCTTTGTTGAGATATGCTTCATACAACATGGAATTTATCCATGTAAGTATGCAGTTCAATGGTTTTTAGTATAATCACAGAGTTGTGCAATCATCACCACAATCAATTTGGAACATTTTTGTCACCCCAAAAAGGAACTCTGTACCCTTTAGCTGTCACTCTTCAATTCCTTCCTCTCTACTTCTGCCTAAGTAACCACCAATCTACTTCCTATCTCTATATCTTTGCCTGTGCTAGACATTTCACATGCATGGAATGGCATTTCTTCATTTCTTAAATAGCATAGTTCTGTTTTTTCCTAGTTGCTCCCTGCCCTGCGGTCATTTGCTTTGATTTCTGTTTTCCAGCTCAGGGGCCTTCCTCAGATGTCTGTTAATCCTTGGAAGTTTGTTCTGATTGAAAAAGGAGGGATAAACCAGCTGACCGGCATGGGTGGGGCTTGCTGACTCTGAGCTTCCCCATAGGGTGACCTGTTGCTTATTTGGTAGAGCATTGTCCGAGGTCATCATTTTTCAATCTCTTTAGGATGGTTGGATTCCTAGATAAAATTATTTTAGCCTCCTGCTTGGAGGCAAAGTTCTGGCTGTCAATGCTTTGAGAACTGAGTGAGAGAAAATCACGGGGAGATGTCAACATCTAATGTGTGAATGTTCACTTGATACATGTTCCATAAGGAACCCTGCTTTCAACAGTGCCTGGTCCTTTGCCTTAAACTCCCTAGAGAAAAATTCTCCACTCATCTGCTGAGAGGAGGGAGGGGCAATTGCTTCCCTGTGAAAGAGTAGGGGAGAAGATCTAGTGATCTGACTGCTTTTAAACATATTTTACACCAATTTTGTTTATATTTTTGCATCAAACACTTATATAACCACTACTGTGTGCCAGGTACTTTTCTAAACTGTTGATAGATTCTCCTTCTTTGATATTGTTCCCACTCTCCACTTGCAGTGCTCCCCGATGCCTTTAATTCCTAAGCCTTTCAGAAATTCCAGTGAATCAGGTTTTTCTCAGCTCTCCCACTGCTGGGTTAAGATCTGGTTATTTCATATGTGTCTGTTTGGGCCCTTCAAGAAGTAGACACCAACATGGGATTAAATACACAAAAGCTTTATTGGGAAAAACACTTGTGAAGAAAAAATGGGGAGAAAGCTGGAGGAGGCTGGGAGAGCTGTCAGACTATGATGCATGCCTAACATTTTGGAGGAGAGAGGGAAGGGAGGAAGATTGGGTAGAAAAAACTATTAGAATGCTGCGCAGTTCCAAGAAAGTTTCAGCAAAGCTGATGAGGCATTCTCCAGCTGAAATAATCTGTCAAAGGATTCTCATGTCTCCCGACAATGGACCTGCCTTACTATCTCAGCTGTGCTCGGCCAGAGGCTGGGAGTCAATGTGGTGGTGGGGTCAGAGCATAGCACCTGGGGCAGTTGATCAATTACATTGAAGTTGGCGATCTGAAAGGCACATTCTTGTGGTTTCCACATAGCCATGTCAGGTGTGCTAATTCCTCCCCAAACTTCCAGTGAAACAACAGCAAAGGGATTTTCTTAAAGGGCATAAGCCACAAAGATGAGGAGAATAGGAAAGGCAATAGCAACAAAATTTTAGAAGCTGGATATATATTTTCAATCCATCATGCTTACCCAGAAATCCTTTGAGATATTTATTTTTAGTCCTTCTTGTTCTTTAATGGATGCTTTCAAGAATACAAATTTTCCTCTGAGTACTGCTTTGGTTTCACCATCACAATAAGCATGGCTAATATGTAATCCTTTCATTTCATGACATGTATAGCTACTTAGTGACAGTGGTATGGAATAAACTACATAATGCGAAGCTTTTTTATCTGGTTATGGTGTTGTATATAAATGTAATATTCATGACAAGGGCTATAGTACATCTGCTCAGAATGGCTGACCAGAACAAATGGTCATTTCATTTCAGTTCAACAAATATTCACCAGGCCTTACCAAGTGCCTGTCTCATCTTAGGAGCTGGAAAAATAGAATGAATCAGAGAGATGTACCTTGACTTTAATCACATAATACACTAAGTGCTATGATGGAGGTAGTACAGGGTACTGTAGCAGAATACATGGTGGGCCCCTGGGGTTCATGGAAGACTTAGAGGAGATAGTGGAGTCTTAATGGACAACTAGGAATAGGCTAGATAGGCTAGGAGATGTGGGAAAAAGTGTTTCAAATAGAGGAAAGAGTGAATGAAGAGGCATGATGTGAAACGTCAGATTGGATTCTGGAAGCTCTGAGTTGTTCAGTATTATTGGGGCATAGAGTCAAGAAATAGAGTGGTGAGAAATGTGGCAGGGTTGACTGTAAGGCCTATAGATGAATTAAGGAGCTGGGACTTGTTCTGAAGACAATGACTTAGACATCCATTTCTGGTAGTTTGGGTAGTTCCCCAAGGCTGCCATTAGTCTTCTTCCCAGTACCCCAGGTCCTTCTGGAGATTTTGCAGGTGTTGGGGGTGCAGGGCTTGGGTGACCATGGACACTTTCCTACGAGGGTACTCTCTTAACCTTTCACCCTGCTAGATGAAGCTTGTGCCATCTTGCCCTGATTCCCCTTCCCAATTGTATAGCCCAGCAATACCATCCTCTGACTGGTATCACTGCTTTCTGTAGTCCCACATCTGCGGCTGCTTAATTTCGCTCCACACTCTACTTTGCAGGAAGCAGGAAGCTGGGGACCCCCTGCAGACCCCAGACTCTGCCGTCTGGTTTTGAAGGGAAAACGTTTGCTCACATTTTCCCAACTACCCCAGGAATCACCTGCTTAGGAGAAGGGTGTTGGGGAGGGAGGTGTGATGAGAGTCAGATGGATCTGGTGCTAATGCTGGTTGAGTTGCTTACCTGCTGGGTGACCTTAGGCAAATGCTTTATTTAACAGGCAAGCATTGGATGATGCCTTCTCTGTGCACAGCCATATGCTGCGCTCTGAAGGGACAAGACACTCTAGGGGAGAAAGACAGAAAAAAGGAGGACTTAGGAGCTGTGTAAACCCAGGGAGACTTAAGCCCTCATGACACATTATTAATAAGTGTACCTTATTATGGCTCTTCAGTTGAAGAAGTTGGGGCTTAAAGAGATTACATGACTTGCCCAAAGTCCCTGTAGCCCTATTCCCCTGTACTATAACCACTGTTCCCAAAGTCTGCCCAATAATGTGATAGCAGCCACAGCACACAGACCCACTCTCTGTGGTCATTGCCAGATTCCTCCTGCCTATAGAAGGACCAGAAGTACTGGTGAGTCTGTGGAGATGAAGAATGCCCCAGGCTTTCAGATGGATCCACCTGGAGTGGGCAGGGAGGCTGGCTTGGTAGCCTGAGAGCATTCCAACCCCTTTTCTTTCTTCACCTGCAGGACAGGAGCTCCCATGTAGGTTCCTGGCCTCTAGGCAGGGTGGTACCCACAGTCAAGATCTTTGGGAGGGCCATTGGAGCTTCTCTTCTCAGCATATCTGAACAGTGGGGCTGGGCATGTGTGCTAGGCTGTCAGGAAGAGTTATCTCCAGACAGCCCCTCGTCCTGCCTGCTTTCTCCTCCGCAGTCCCCTCCTAATTCATTTTCCGCCTTTAATGTACTGTTGTGGAGCTTCCTCTCCCATTAGGGCCTGTAATGTGCACCGATTCCCTTCAGCTTGACTGCTCTTAATAGGCAGCGTAAATAGAATTTAGTGTGGCGTGCACTAACATCTCTATCCATTGTCCAGAGATTAAATACTTGCCACCGATGGTTCATGCATCATCAGCCTCGAGCCCAGCTTCATAGCTCCCAACCAAAGGAGGATATTAAATTAATTTGCAGGTTGCTTTAGCAAAACCTAACAAAAAAAACTCCACGGGAGGAGAGGGGAGGGGGCAGGATGCATCTGCTCACCATCAATCATGGGGTGAGAGTGGGAGTTGTTAGGAACCAGGAATGGGGCTCTTGTCCATCTCAGGCTGGGTCCCTCTTGGGGGCCACACTGCTTGGCCATCTACTTCCACCTTAGTCCCCAGGCTTTGGCCCATGGGCAGCTCTTCTTTCAGCTTTGGAGTCAGCTTTCTCTTCTGACAAGTAGAGTGAGTGATGGAGAAGGGGGTGTGGGGACTGTGGAGCTTGAGTCCAGACCACAGGGGTGACTTCTTCCTTTTTAGCCAAAGGACAACAGGTAAAATGCCCCTGTGGTCCCAGTTAGGGAGACCTCTGAAACCTCCCTTTGAACCATTAGGGTCCCTTTGGTGTCCCTTCTTGTTGGGCCCCCACCTGGGTGGGTGTGGGAGACAGGGGGTGAGGGTCAGTGTAGGCCTTGCCTCTGGGATCCAGTGGGGGAATTTACTGCCCTTTTTGTATCAGACGGTGTGGTCTGTCGTTCACCACAGTCATGTGGGGAAGATCTGCAAATGGACAATGAGGATCCAGGTACAAGGGGTTTTGGAAGCCCAGATAGCAGCTTGTGCCAACTTAGGGGATCACAGTGGTCACAGGGGAGCTGGTTATCTCTTGAGTTTGACCTTCAAGGATAAGCAGGAGTTAGCTCTCAGGGTGGAGGGGACAGGGATGTTCCAAGCGAAGGGCTTGGAGGTGTCTCCACACATGGCTTTCTCAGAGAATGCAGGGAGTGCAGAGTGACTGGAAGGCATGGTGAGCATGGGGAGAGACTAGAGGTGAGGCTGGGAGGGGACTTTATGTGGAGACACTGGGGATCCATGGGAGGTCTTCAGCAGGAGCAGGAGAGGCTCAGGGCCAGGGCTGTGCTCTGTGGAGATCATTCTGAGACAGGGAAACATGGAGAGTCCTTGCCTGAGTCAGGGAAGACAGGGCTGAGACTGTGATACCAGTGGAGACCAGAGAAGGTTAGTACCAATCCTGGCCTGAAAGTCTCTGGGACAAAGGATAAAAAGATCCCATCCCTTATCTTAGTTCTGGCATAGCTGGGAATAATAAAACTGAGTCTTTGTGCTCAGGTGTGCGCTGAGAAGAAATGCTGAGTCCAAGTCCCTGTCCCGCAAGCCCTGTCTGCCCAGAAGCAAGGCTCTAGACAAAAGGAGGCAGGTAGGAAGAGTTTGGCTCACTTGAGCATAGTTGGAATCTGGCCTCTCCTTTCCATTGAGTGGGCAGTTTGGGGGCTGGCCTTTGGACAGCAAATGGACCAAAGGGAGTCCATTTGTCCATTTGTTGGGAGTTCCTCTCCCAACAGGGTTAGGCAGGCATGGTGGATACAGGACAAGCATGCCACCACCTTCTAAGTCATTGCCCTGGCAGACATCAGTAATCATTCCAGCCACATTTCCCCATGAGGGACAAAACCCCTAGGATCCTTTTCAGCACAGACCATGTAGGACCACCAAGGATGACCTGAGCCTGATAAAACTGATAGAATCAGTCAATTATTTAACCTCCAACTAGGGTCTTGTGTCTTTTCTGGCCTGAGCAGACATGGTTCTTAGATCTTAGCAGATTTTTCAAGTCTGTGGTTCTGCCCTTCCTACATCGTGGGAATGTAGTGGGTCTCATGGCAGAGGCTTTGGAGGCAAAGTGGGCGAGGAGAGGGAGGAGAGACCTCAGCAGTGCATAAGACTCCATCGTGGGCTGCCAATTCCTCCCTGATGAACTCCTCCACCAGTGACCTCCACTTGTGGTGGTTTATTAATAGCTTTTAACATGATCATTTGGACTAATTGAAAATGGGAGCAGCGCTAATATGCCCCTTACATTTCATTTCTTTTTTATTTAAAAAAGATGCTAAAAGCATTTATCGAGTAGTTTCTGGGGAAACGAAATAAAAAGGTCTTCCCTTTGGCCATTCCAATGGCATGGTCTCCTGCCAGCACCCCATGCGGGGGGTTCTCATGGTTCATTAGTGTGATTTAAGGTGTCCAAGTGACCCTGTTATAAAGCCATCACTGGGAGCTGCTCCAAGACATCTCTCACTCATGGCAAGCTCTACCTGATAGTGAAGGCAGAGAATGGATAGGACAGGAGGAGAGTTTTTGGCTGGCATCCTTTCACCATACCCACTCTGTGGATTATGGGCACTGCTGTGGGAATAAATGGATTCTCTCCTACCTCCCACCCCACTGTTCTTCTGTCTTGCTGGTTGGGATTAAAAATCATGGAGGAGCAAGGCCTCATTAGCCTCATTTAGGATTAGTGCCCATCTCTCAGTCAAAGAGGACAGATGTGCTGCTTATTCTTCATTTTCCTCCCCTTCTTCCCAGTTTGTTTCTTTGCCATTCTCTGTACCCCAGCAGACTAGCCCCTGAACTTGCCCTCTGGCTTCCCATTGGGTTTGGCCAATGGGAGGTATTGGCAGGAGATCAGAGGGTGGAAGAAGAGAGAGGATGGGGTCTTTCATCCCTACTCCCTTCCTGCTTGGTGTTGCACTAGTTCTAGAATCATATTCCCCATCTGACTCTGTATTCCACTGGACAGGCTGTCTCCATAGTTGCATTTCTTCCTTCAGTCCTAAGGGTGATGCTATGATTTGGCTGTGTCCTCTTCAAATCTCATCTTGAATTGTAGCTTCTGTAATTTCCATGTGTCATGGGAGGTACCTGGTGGGAGATAATTGAATCATGGGTATGGGTTTTTCCCTTGCTGTTCTCTTGCTAGTGAATAAGTCTCATGAGATCTGATGGTTTTATAAAAGGGTGGTTCCCCTGTACATGCTCTCTTACCTGCCACCATGTAAGATGTGCCTTTGCTCCTCTTTTGCCTTCTGCCATGATTGTCTTGGATATTTCTTCATAGCAGTATGAAAATGGACTAATACAGATGGTAACTGCTTGCCACTAGGGCTAGTTTTGGGCCAGTGTTTGCTTCCTTAACACTGTCTGCACCTCTGCAAGTCATCCCTTCATTAAAGACTTCTTGGCCTTTGACTCCACTTCTTACACACTTCCCTGAAAGGCAATCCTTTGATGTCATTATTCAAAGAAAGGAGAATGGATGCTGGATGGCCCCCAAAGGTTCAACTGTCCTTTAGATTCTGGACTCACTCTTGCCCACAGGCTGAGCCATGGACATCTGGCTTCTGCTTTCCATTGAGTGGGTGGTTTTGGGGGTGGTCTTTGGCACACTCTGCTTCTGGCCAATGAGAAATGGCTCGCTTATCTGAGTCCCCCATTCCACTCTTGGTTCTCTGGCCCTATCCCTAGCATGGGATCTTGTGCCTGTGGTCCCAGCCAGGGGTGACCCTAGGTCCCTATCAGCAACTCGAGAACCATTTCACAAAACTTTCTCCTCCATATATGACTCCTTCTTAGAACTTTCCTGAGAAGGACCGATCTAGTCTATACTCCATTGAGCTCACCATACTAGACACCAGAAGCTGTTTCCAAAGGCACGTCACCTCTCAAAGGAACAATGTTTGCCCTTGACAAGGCCTCCTGCAAAACTCCAAAGGCCACCGGCAGCACTGTCAGAATAAATTCAGGGCTTTGCAAGGGGATCCCTTTGAGGCCAATACTGGGCTATGGATGAGCTTGTGGCTATTAACCAAGTAGCCACAGCTAAGGCTGTGCCTGAAAGTGTGTGTACTCTTGATAAGAGCTCTTGAAGGGAGGGGAGAGGTTACTGAAGGAAAGCTCTCTGGATTCATTCAGATCTTCCAGGGGAAGAAAGTCCCTAGGACCCACCATCCAGATCTCACCTTGTCCTGGTTTGGGGAGGCAGCTGATGACAAGTTGAGGACCTTCTAGAAGCAGCCAGATGCTGGGTCAAGCCAAGCACCTGCTCTGTGCTGTACCGGACTCTGGAGGTAAATATGGACTTGGACTTGGATCCTGGCTATTTCTATCCTGGCAGTGACTTTGAGGCCTTCTTGAGTCCTCAGTATCTTCATCTGTAATAGATGTAATAGAACAAATGTTCTCTATGAGTCCTGAGATTCTGTAACCTAAGTTTCTCAACCTTGGCACTATTGGCATTTCAGGCAGGGTAATTCCTTGTGGAGGACCATCCTGTGCATGGTAGGATGTTTAGCAGCATCCCTGGCTTCTATCCATTAGATGCCAGTAGCATCTTCTCTCCCCAGTTTTGATAATAAAAAATGTCTCTAGACCTTGCCAAATGTCTTCCCAGGAGCAAAACCGCCCTAGTTGAGAACTACTGATTTCAAATAATGGTTAAGAATCACTATGTGGCTGACCAGGCCTTTCACAGGACTCTCTTAAGACTCCAACTTGGTTATAGGCACTATGATCCTCATTCTGAGGCTGGAGGCCTGGGCCTGCACTATCCTAGCTCCATAAAGTAGTGGCATCTTATCTTCCAAGCCTTTCCTGCTCCAGGGATTGGGCTGTCATTTATTCAATGATCTGATAAGGTCTGAACCTGACAGCTGGAAGCCCAGCCCTTTGGAGTGAGAGAGGGATCCTAGGAGTCTAAGGACAAAGTCTGTGTGTGGAGGGTTCCAAGGCAGTGTGGGGAGAAGAAACCGGGCTTTAGGTGACCAGGAGTCGTCACCTCTTGGTGTGCCTTTGGGCGAGTTACTGAACTCTGTGTCTGAGTTTCTCATCTTCTCAATGGGGGTGATAATGGTAACCTCTCTCATAGGATTCTTAGATCAGTCAGGATTTTGGCAGGAAACAAATGGCACATTCAAAAGGATTTCTCTAAAAAGGACATTATGAAGGGATTATTTTCAAATTAAGGCAAATTAAGGAAATAGGGATAGTGAGGCATACCTTGGTTAGCAAGAGCAGAAACGATGACCCCCGCCTCCTGCCAGACTGAAGGGGCAAGGGAAGGGACAGTTGTTTCAGGCGGCCTGTGAGAGTGGAGTCTTGGAGCCCCTCCTCCGTGCCCCATCCAGATAGCAGCCACAGAGAAATGCAGTCATGGCTAGAGTCACAACTGGTGGGCTCCCAGAACCCAACCTACAGCTGGGGGTGAGGGCGTGGGGGGTGATGCAGCAGGTAGAGGTCAGCTTTCCCTGCACAGAACATGGAACATGTCAGAGAAGGTCAGAGACTAGAGCTGGGTGCAGGGTGGGAGTGGGGCAAGCGGAGAGCCACCAGCAGTTGTTAGGGAAACGAATGAATGGATATTTGTCAAATCCTTAAAACAGTGCTCAGCATGTAATAAGTTCTTGCCAAATGAAACCCTGTGCTAGACTCTATGGGATACAAGACATGGTAAATAAACTTCAGCAGCCTCTCCTGGGCCCAGGACAGGGCTCTCCTCTGGGGAAGTCCCGGGCTTTTCAGTTTGTGTCTGTGGAGGACTAGTTTGGGCTGACTATGGTGTGGCCCCCCTTGGGGGACTTTTGCCGAGGCAGCCCCTGCCCACCACCCCATAGACACATCCAGGAGAAGCCCACCCTGAGCCTCCCTGCCCTGGGCCTCCCTACTCTGGCCTGACATCACCATCTGGCTTCAGCCATGGCACTCCCTTGCCTCCCCTGGCTTCATGTCTCATGCCCTTTGGTTATGACTCTAATCTGGAGCCAGAGGCTGGGAGGCCTGGAAAGCCCTCCCTTGGGGGAAGTAAGGGGCAGCATTTGTCTTCCCGAGGCCCCTCAGGACTGAAGTTTTCATAGTTCGTGGAAGGGATCTTCCTTCGCTTTCGTGGGTCCCTTCTGTGTAGGCCTGCAGATACATAGGATGGTGAGTCCCAAAGCGGCTCTGTGTGGCCTGTGCTCCTAGCTGCCTTTAGGGATGCCCCATTAAGGGACTCAAGGCCAGAAGGGTTTGCCATAGAGGTGGGGAGAGAGGCAGAGAGGGACAAGGAGGCAACATTTCATGAACTTCCATGCTTCCTCTGTCATGGCTGTGATTGCCACGCTGGCCTGCAGGTGGAAGCTGGGATCCTCCCAGTCCCAGGACCCAACCAGCCAAAGGGATCCGGGGGTGCAGTGAGCTGGGCCAGAGTCCTTTTCCACTTGGCTCTGATGGAGGATTTGGGGGGTAGGGAGTGGGCCTGGGCTGAACTCCTAGAGCCGGCATGAAGAGGGAGAGATTACTAGTCCTCTCCCCAACCCATCTGTGGCTGGTTGCCCATGTCCAGGGGGCTCAAGAGAGCCCTGGTTACTCTCCCAGCTCCAGCGTGTCCTGACACTCCACTTAGGTTTGCCAGATAAAATATACAATGTCCAGTTAATTTGCATTTCAGATGAATCATTGTTTAGCATAAGTATGTCTCAAAGGTTGCATGGAACATACACTAAACAGTAATTTGTTATTTTTCTGAAATACAAATTTAACTGGACACCCTGTGTTTTTTTTCCTTTATCTGGCAACCCTGTCCAGTGCCATCTCCAGCCTCCACCTCCTGCCACCATGGGCCCCCAGAAGTAGGGGTTTCACTGCATCTTGTTGTTCCTTCGTGGTTCCCCCATAAGTGAAATCCAGGATCCAAGCTTGAAGAGCTCTGAGATGGGGCCGTTTCAGACCCACGCAGCCCCCAGGGGATGAGGGGCTGAGCCATGGCTCCTATTGGCTTTTGTTAGGGTTAGGGTGGTGAGGTTCATGAGTGGGGGCTGGGCAATGACTGTGATAGCACGGCTGGCCCCCCACCCTGCAGCTAGCCTCAGGGACCCATGACTTGAATTGGGCATGCGCAAACCCTGTGCTCAGCAAGAATTGGGCATGCGCGAGAACTCTGTGCTCAGCACGTGACTTGCTTTGTTCCATTTCATCCTCCCACACTGCAGCTGCATGAGGCTGGGGACCCTAGTATCATTTTGTAAATGAGAGCACCAAGGCACAGAGAGGTTAAGGGCTGGGCCAAGTCACACAGCTAATCTATGCTAGAGTCAGCGTTTGACCCCAGGGCTGAGCTCTCAGCCGCTGTCCCACACACTTTCTCTCCTGGGTCCTGGCCTTTTCTAAGGGTGTCATCAGGCCTGGGTCGCTGGGTGGAGGGGCTACAGCTTGGGAATGCTGCTGGCTTGGGAACGTTTTCCACACAACACCCCCACCCTGTCGCCCCCACCCCTGCCCCGTGCAGCTGTGTAATGAGCCCACATCTGTTACACCACATGTTGCTCAGCGCTACGCAGATGTAAAGTCTCAATTTTTCTAATTAGCAGCAACACGAAGTCTATCTTAATTTTCTCCTCCCCTCCCTCTAATAAACGTGATATTAACAAGGTTACACGTCTGCATTTTTGCTGGGTGTAATTGAATCAGGTCGCAGATTTGATTAGTGGGTGTGGGGCGCCTGGGTCTGGTCAGGCTGAAGGGCTGGGGGAAGGAAGAGGCTGTGTCCCAGCCCTGGACCAGCCTTGGGATGGAGAGAAAGAAAGATAAAGAGGAAAGTGGGAGGAGAGAAAAGGGAGGGAGACAGCGAAAGAGACAGAGGTAAAGAGACAAGTAGGGAATATGAGGGAGACAAAGAAAGGCAAAGATAGGTAACAGAGAGACAGAGAATGAGAGAGAGATACATTGATAGAGGAAAGGGAAAGAGAGAGACAGAAAAAAGAGTGAGAAAGAGACAGACAGAAAGTAGGAGAGAGACGAAGACACAGTAAGATGGGAGAAGTGGAGACAGACAGAGAAAGAGAGAAAGTCAACCCCCCCCCCCCACACACACAAAGAGAGAGAGAGAGAGAGCAAGTAAATGAGCAAGGGACAAAGAGACAGGAAAAGACAGAGAAGAAGAGGGGCAAAGGGACAGACAGAGTGGGAGTGGGCAACACCTTACCCTGATCAGACCTTTCTACAGAGGTACCTACGCAGGGCCTCCATCTGAGGGCTCAGGGAGGGCCTGGATTGAGGTGGGGCTGGCAGCCACAGACCCTCCCAGCCTGCATTGTACTGCTAAGCCTGGGGGCTGCAGGCCTGAGTCCTGGTCCTGGCTCTGGGTGACCCAGGGTCAGCCCATTCCTCTCTCTGGACCTCAGTTTCTGCATCTGTAAAATGTGATCAGTAAGTCTCACTCCTTGGTTGGGGCAACGCCAGCCCACCTTCCCCCTGGACTGGGAAACCTTGGAGGGAAAAATGGCGAAGCCCCTGCCACTTACAAAAGCCTCATGGTTCATGAGCCTGCTGAGATGGTCCCTGGCCTCTTGCCAAGGGGCGCCCTGGACAGAGCCAGGTGAGGAGGTTGTAAACCAGTGTCTGGAATGGGACCTCCTTTCCCCCAGTGGGCTCCCAGGCCCGCCAAGCCCATTTCAGCCATGGTGTCCCATAGGGGCATTCCCACATTCTCACTGGCTCCCCACTGGGTAAGCCCAAGGCTCTGAGTCATCCAGTCTCTGCTCACTGCCACATCCCTCTCTGCCACCCTCTCCCATCCCAGTGCCCTCGGAGGCGTCATGCTTTCACACCTCCGCACCTTCGCTCCTGCAGTTCCCTGTGCTTGGACTGCCCTTCCCCACTTTCTTTGTCTTTTCCTCTGACAAGTTGTAACTCAAATGTCATTTTTACTGGGGACTTCCTTGATGGACTGAGGGACTGGCTCTTCCTCTGTGCAATCCCACACTTCTTCCCTTTTATGTATCTGAGTGCTCAGTGTGTGTGTGTGAAAGTGTGAGCGGGTGTGTGCATGCACAAGTGACGGCGTGTGCAGGAGGAGGCCCGTGGTGGTTGCAGCAGCCACGCCAGTGCCGCATTCCTGCTGTGACAATTTCTCCTGCTGATGACTCCATCCCCAGGGCCTTGGGAGGCGCTGAGAAGCTTCTTTCAAGGGGCAGTGGCTTTTCCCCCCTTGCTTAAATGAGATATGAATAATTGATTCAGCTCCTGAATAATTAATCAGATATTCAATAAGGAAAGTAATTGTTTGGCACATCCCCCAAGGATGTCCTGGCTCAGCCGCTGCCCCACTCAGGAGGGGAGGCTGGTGGGGGTTCTGGGCCCATAAGGAGACCAGTGCCAGGTGGGGGAGGTCACCTTGTCTGACACTTCCGGCACTCCCCTGCAGCTTACTTTCCCCTGGGAGGCACTCCTCGGCTTCATATGTCGGCCAAACTTTGGGTTCTACCGTCCTCCAACCCAAGTTATCCGCAGGTCTGCCTTCTTCCCTACCCCTCCCAGCTTTACAATGGGCACCCTTCATCTGTGTGGGGCAGCACCCCCTAGACACTCTCCCCTCCCAGGGATGCTCTGGCCTGGGTGCTGGCAGGGAGTGGGGGCTGCAGTGGGCCTCACTTCTCTGCCGCCAGCTCCCCTCACCTTCCCCACTAGAGTAGGCCTGCGTGGCGTTGCCCACTTTCTATGCTGTAGGGCAGGGCTTCTTAGAGGAATTATGAGAGGAGGGTTACATAGGTGGTTCACCAAGTGCCACTCTGTCCCACTCCCAGAGAGAAGCTCTGGAGAAGTACCTTTGAATTGGGTCCCTTGTGAGCCTCTGTGGGCTTGCCCTCTCCTCCAGAGAGCCATCTTCTTGTATGTTCCCTGCGTGACTTTCCACCCACCTTTCAGAGACCCCCACCCACTCTGTCTGTAGGCCCCATCCCCTTTCCCTGGAGTTCATTCCCCCAGACTGAGTCTGAGGGAGTAGCTCCCCTGGCAGCTTCAGTCAGCAGCGACGGCCTCGAATGCTCCAGCTCTCACTGAACAATTTGGGGGTGCTTTGGGGGCCCAGTTCTGTCCTCATCTGGGTGGGCTGTCCCAGTGGGGTCTCCTTTGTTATTTTCATTATGAGTGGGAGGTACTTCTGTGTGTTAGACCAAGCACATATACACATGCCACACACACCACGCACAAACCACACAAACACACACATTGAATGCACACAAGCACAGAGACACACATGGACACATATGACAACCATACATAGTACACAAACACACACCCCTACCCACATAGATATGCATACCATACACACAAACATACCACAGATGTAAACAGACATATCACATACATATCACCTAAACACACCCACCATCTACACAAACACACATATCCCAGCCACAGCTATATGACCCCCTGCCAGAGTATCTCTGTTAATCTTCAGAGTCAGAACAGTGAATCTACAAAGAGAAAGAGGTTTTCCTACCTGCCTCCAAGAGCTCCCAGGAAGTCACAGGTCTGTGCAGAGGGGTTAGATCTTCTCCTTCGTCTTCTTCACGTGCAACCCATGGTATATGTGCACATGTGTATGTGTTTAATGGCACACATGTGTGCACACACTTGTGTGAGTGTGCATGCATGTGTGCAATATGTGTGCACACACGTGCATGTATGCAGGTACACACGTGCATGTATGCAGGTGCACACATGTAGCTATGTGCATACGTATAAGTATGCATGCATGTGTGTAGGTGTGCACACATGAGTGTGGGCCTGTGCATGTGTGCATACACCTGTAGGTATGTGTATGTGTGTGTGCACATGCATGCGTGTAGGTGTCTTAGTCCATTTCCACTGATTAAACAAAATACTTTGAACTGGATAATTTATAAACAACAGAAACTTATTTCTCACAGTTCTGGAGGCTGGGAAATCCAGGATCAAGATGCCAGCAGATTTGGTGTCTGGTGAGGACCCATTCCTCAAAGACAGCGCCCTGATGTCTTCACAATGGAGAAGAGACAGAAGGGCCAGGCAGCTCCCTGAAGCTTCTTTCCTAAGGGCACTGATCCCATTCATGAGGGCAGAACCCTCACGATTTCATCACTTCCCCAAAGGCCTCATCTCTGAATACCATTGCCTTGGGATTTAAGTTCCAACATATACATTTTGGAGGGACACACACATCTAAACCATAGCACTAGGTTTGTGTGCACGTGTGAGAATGTGCATACACGTGCACACACCAAGCCCCTCAGGGCTGGAGCAGCCCACCAGTTTGACTCGCCTTTCACAGGCCTCCTCTGTCCTGCTTCTCTCTGGCTTTCTGTGCTTCCTCCAGGGCAGGGTGGTAAAGGTCACTGGTATCCCTGATGAGTCTCCCTGACTGCACTCCCACATGGATTGAGTGTTTCAGGAGACTATAGGTTGGTGACCGGCGTTGGGCATGGAGTACCAGAGCATGGAGACAGAGGGGCAGCTGGGCTGGGCAGTGAGTCAGCAATGGGAACCTGCATGAGGCACCCAGGTTCAAAATGGAGTGTCCGGTATGTTGTGCATTTAATTATCTGACAAACATTTTTTGAACATCTTCTGTGTGCTGGGGGAATGTTTAAGGCTCTAGGGATATAGCAGTGAACAAAACAGAAGAAAATCCTGGTCTTGCCTTTTTTGAGGCAGGGCCTCACTATGTTCCCTGAGCTTGTCTTAGATTCCTGGGCTTAAGTGGTCCTCCCACCTCAGTTTCCCAAGTAGCTGGGACTACTGCTACTACTACTGCCACTGTATCGAGTTCCTGGTCTTGTTTTAGTGAGGGAGACAGAAAATAAATGAGAGAAATCAGTAGAATATATAGAATGTTGGACAGTGATCACGCTAAGCAGGGAAGGGCATATAATATTTTGGGGCAGGAGCCATAGTTTAGACAGGGCTGAGAATCATCCAGGAGCCACACAGGAGAGCAGAAATCACTCTAGGGATTTCAAACACTCTGGTTCAAAAGCGCTCACGGAATTTAAAACAGGGAATTGGTTTCACTGAGGGAAGAGCTGTGACTCCCAATAGGGAATTCGAGACCATTGGAGATTAGCAACAGAGGGAAGTGGCCCCCATTCCTAGGCCTGCAGGGATACCCCTTGGGCTGTTAGCAACAGAGGGAAGTGGCCCCCACTCCTAGGCCTGCAGGAATGTAACTTGGGCTATAGCCATCCCCAGGTGGCTTTCAAGGGTCTAGTGCTACAGGTAACTTTCACCCTGGACGCAGCTTTAGGGTGCCGTTGGGTTTTGACTGAAGGCCCCTAGGTATGCCCTGCCACACAGGAGTTCATCTCTTTGGACCTCGATATCTATATTAGGAAAGTGTAGATCACAACACCGGCCTCACAAGTGGACCATGAACATAAATGGTTCTGCATACATAGCTAGGGATTTGCACCCCCCACTGCCCAGCCTCAAAGAAATATCTCCGAGCCTACCACTATGGGCCAGTCCTGGACAAAGGATCTTTCTTGGCATCAGATTGGCTGGAAAGTCCTCAAGGCATACTTGGCTCTAATTTCAGATTCACCTGACTCTTTCCATGGGAGATGGCAGCCGGCGAACCCAAATAGAGCCATGGTTTTCTGAGGCACTTGGTGTTTCTGCAGCAGAAGAACAGGGCGGGTAGTCAGGCAGGCCTGGTGGATGCCGAGGTTGGGTCCTATAGAAGATGTGATTGACGTCTTCCCCTCAGATACCCGTGGTCCCCTCCATCCCCGCATCCACTTGCTGCTGCAGACTGTTCCCTTTATCTGTTAACCCTCTGTGTCTCTTTTTTCCCATGCCTAGGGGCTCTCCCTGGTTCCAGAGAAACTTGCTCAGCCTCCAACAGGCTCCACTTTGAAGGGTGTGTCAGAAAATAATGCTCTGGGCATGACCATCGACCTGCCCTTAGCTGGCTTTTCTCTCTCACTTTTGCTTTCTGGGCTCACCTGCCAGACAAGAGACCTCCTTCCAAGGCCTCGTCTTAGGGACTCCATTTGGGAGGAACTCAAGCTAAGACCAGCCTTGTCTGCTCCAAGTCTGAGTTGAGGAGAGAGAGGGTCTCTTTGTTGGGACTGTTGCAGGTGCCTGTGAAGTTGTCATGCTGCACAGCTCCAGAGAGTACCATTCCTATAGGTTATGTTGTGAATGACATCCCCTAGACTTGTGCAATGTACAGCCTGAACAACTGTACACAGTGGCCCTGCTTTTGAAAATGGTAGGCTACCTTACTGTGCTTTCTGTCTGCTGTCTCTACCTGCTTCTGGATTCTTGTTCTGCCATGACTCCTGGCATGAGGGTAGGATAGCAACCTGAATTCTGATGAATGAACTTGTTAAAAGCCCTCCCACCAGCATTTGTTGTTAGTAAGCATAGCAGGTGAGAGGCTCAGAGGAAGAGGCTCCAGAGGCTCACCGGAGAGGTCAGGAGGAACCTCAAGAAGGCATCCCCAGTCCCTAGATGCTGAGCTCAGGGAACACCTCCTTTAGGACTGACCTTTCAGTGGCATCTCACCTGCTGCAGCGAAGCCTCAGACTCCTGGCTGGCTGCCTTTCTTGGGTCTGGGCTCTTTCCTGGCTCGCTGATCTCTCTGGATCCCAGAGGCTCCTGGTGCAGACTTGCTGCTTGACCTTTCTCAGATTTGCCGAGGGCCAGAAGATGAGGCCCCTGGAAAGATTTAGGGAAAACCTGGCTGTTTGAACCTTCCGGAAGTGAAGAATACAGAGAAAGGCGAGTAGCAGCATTTAAATCAGAGGGAGGAAATGCCACCCAGGACCTAAGCTCTAGGTTATTTATGCATGTTCAGAAATGGCTTCACGCATCCAGGTGCAATCCAATGATTTGTCAGTGAAGGCCTCCTCAAACCCCCTGCCCCCGCCCTTGCCTTTGATAACATTTACAGTAAATCTATTGCACTGACCATTAAATCCGAGGCCGCCTCAAGCGATTGCTTCAATGGGGTGCTGACAGACTGAGAGTTAATAATGACGCAGACGCTAACCTGTTTATTGATTTGCTTTTTGTACCCTTCATCCTTGCTCACTCCTTTTCCCTCTTGGAGGAGAAATCTTGGAATTAGTAATCAGGTGACAGCCTCACCCCCCTTCTGTTCCCAGCCATGTCATCCTGCTTAAACTCTTGGAGATAAATTACCGCTACCTCCCCAGCCCCTGCCAGCCATTCACTCTCCAGTTACTCAGCACAAGATGCCGCATCTGTCACTGGAGCCAGCAGACAGAAAAAAAACATTAACACAGACATGAAAAGCTTTTAACTTTGACAAGAGGAGCACAGGAAAGTTTTATACTTAGCCCCTCCAGCAGAGGCCACGGTCAATCCATTAGGGTGGCTTGTCAGACTCAGGGCGAGGTGGGAGAGGGCTGGAACCAGGGGCTGGGAGGGTGTGGGTGTCGCTGGCTCTGGCTTGAGGAGAAGAGACATGCGCCCAGGACGCCCACTACCCTTCCTCTCCCTCAGCTCAGGAAGGAGGGAGGCAGGACAATTGGATGGTGAAGTCATTAGGAACTTGGGGAAGATCAGGCCTCTGTTTCTGGTGAAAATAGAGATTTTAACCTCCATTTAAAGATTTCAAGATGTGGGGTCGCATAAAGCTGACCCGTTTTGTGACCGTGGCATTGCCAGCGTCCACAAATAAAGAGGATCTTTTTATGGAAGCCTCAAAAAGTAACAAAGAGAGGCTGGCTTCACAGGAGGCAAAACTTAAAAAAAAAATTTATTTTCTCCCCAAGAGTCAGTCATTTCAGGCTGAGAATGATCCCTGACTCCTCTTCCTCCACCTCATCTCCCATTCACCCACACACCACCTCCCAAGCCCTTACTGGCTCTGGCCCCTTCTTTCCCTCTCCTAAATCTATCCTTTTCTCTTCCTCTAGAAAAGGTTTTAGAAGGAAGGAAATCACATGTTTCTTAGCATTTTCACCACCACCCCCCACTCCCCCGAACCCCACAGCAAGGGTTAGTGTTCTCAGCATGCTGGGATGAGAGAGAGATGATAGGTGCACACCTGCAGATATACACACATATACATGTGCATTACGGCTCCAGGACAGGAGTGGCTGGAATGGCTCTGTGGAAGCAACAGAACTTGAACTTGCCTTAGAGGAAATACAGGAAGGTTTTTTTTTTTTTTTTTTTTTTTAGATGGAGTCTCACTCTGTCACCCAGGCTGGAGTGCAGTGGTGTGGCGATCTTGGTTTACTGCAACCTCTGCCTCCCGGGTTCAAGTAATTTTTTTGCCTCAGCTTCCTGAGTAGCTGGGATTGCAGGCATCACCACCATGCCGGCTAATTTTTTATTTATTTTTATTATTATTATTTTTTGAGACAGAGTCTCGCTCTGTCGCCCAGGCTGGAGTGCGGTGGTGACATCTCGACTCATTGCAAGCTCTGCCTCCCGGGTTCACGCTATTCTTCTGCCTTGGCCTTCCGAGTAGCTGGGACTACAGGCGTTCACCACCACTCCTGGCTAATATTTTGTAATTCTGTTAGAGACAGGGTTTCACTGTGTTAGCCAGGATGGTCTCGATCTCCTGACCTCATGATCCACCCTCCTCGGCCTCCCAAAGTGCTGGGATTACTGGCTAATTTTTTATTTTTTAGTAGAGACGAGGTTTCACCATGTTGGGCAGTCTGGTCTCGAACTCCTGACCTCAAGTGGTCCACCCACCTTGGCCTCCCAAAGTGCTGGGATTACTGGTGTGAGCCACCGCTCCCAGCCTACAGGATTCTTTGAGTAGTGTTTGCAAGTGGTGTACGGAGCGGGTGGGGTGGAGGCTCCAGGTTGGATCCACAGCTGAGTCCAAGTGCAGGCAATGCCCTTGGTGTCCTGAAGTAGGAGAATGTAGCCAGCTGGGGCAAAGGACCATATGAGTGGAGACCAGGATGTGGAGACGTCTTCAGAATCTGCCTTAGGCTGGGCTCCTGCCACAGCAGCCCTTGACAGGATTCAGGTGCAAGGGAGTTATTTGGAAGGTGATCCCAGGAAGTATGGATTGGGAGTTGTGAGTAAGACAGGGAAGGAATAGAAGCCGATATAAGGTGAATTAATGACCAGGTTGTTGCTTTGGGCAACTGGGACATGATCTTGCTGGGTACTGCAAGGTGGAACACACCGCAGAGTTGCCCCAGCCATCTGCCACTGGGAGGGATTAAGCTGGAACACTTCATTGCTAACTTCCTCCCATCACTGGTTGAGGGCTGGTTTGGGGTGGGAGGGACATAAATTCTCTGGTACTTCTGGTCTACCTTACCTAGGACCAGGGAAGATGCGCAGGAGAGCATCTCAAGTACTTGCAGTAAGAGACCTTTGATGTTTACAGACACAAGTGAGGCAACAATAGCACTGCTAGAAAACTCCCAACCATCAGAAAATGTGTCTTCCATCCTTCAGACAACCCCCTGGAAGGTTTTGGAGCAAGGGTGGGTCTTTACTCTCCATAGTTTCTTGGGATGAACTTGCAGCAGAGTGAGACAGATTGATGTTTCTTCTCCACAGACTGAGTCATATTCATCTTTATATTGTGGTGCATATTTTACAGGTTATGGCTCATAGTAGGTGCTCAAAAAATATTGAACACGACTTCATTATTGTCACTCTTTTTGCATTTATCTCCTTTCTTTGAGTTTAAGAGCTTGTGAAGGGCAGAGAGTGGGTGGGTACTGTAGGTTTTTACCTTCAGAACTGAGCATGGGGCTGTGTACAAATTAGGGGTTCAGGTAGGGTTTGTCAAAGGAGTGAAGAAAGAAAAAACATTTAGGACTTTCCAGGGGAATCAGTAAGTGGGTTTGAACAGACAGGCCCTATGGATCTTGGCCTGAAGCTATAAGAAGGAGGATGTCTCAGACCAGGTAAGCTGAGGGTCCTTTCCCAGGCTGTAGGGAAAGAACAGGGTGGTGGGGGAGAGGCTGGATTTGGATTATGGGAGTGAGGAGGGGCTGGGGCAAAGGTGAGCTGCACACAATATATGGACTGTTCAGGGAGCCCTGACAGTAGGAACCAGAAGCTCAGCCCCAGATTGAGATGGAGTCCTGGAGGCAGGAGATCAGCTGTGTGCAGGTGGTGCTGGAAGTACCATCCTTCCTCCCTGTCTCCCTGATTCCCCTCACCTTCCTTCACCCAGCCTCAGGGTCCCAACCAAGGCTGGCAGGATCTGGTAGGCTCTGACTAGAGTCTTGCATTTTTAATACGGACGCAGGATCGCCAAATATGGAGACTAAAATCCCCCTCTGGAAGGCAGTCGTTCCTTCTCAGCAGCAGCTCAAACTATCCCAGGAGCTCCTGGAGAGGCTTTTCCCCCCAACTTCTCAGGGCTCAGGCAAGTGTGGGGATGGGGGCTTCAGTCTCTAGAACACGTTAGCCCTGCTACAGTCTTCTCTATGGGCCCCAAACCTGGCTCAGTTTCTGGAAGAGACTTGGTTCTCCAAGAGCCCCAGATGGCAAGAATGGTGTCTATCCTGCATGGGAACAGCTTCCCCTGGGCAGGTGAGTGTTCCAGCCACAATCGTTTTGGAGGAAGAAGCTGTCTGGGCCCCTGCAGGCTGAGATATCATTTCCCCAAAGCCAGACGAGGTGAGTCCTTGGCCGCCGGACAGGGCATAATAGCTCTTGCTTTGTGTATGGTGATAAAGGCTGAGAGAAATTAAGCTGGTGCAGATCTGTGTCTCCTGTAGCAGCCACAGTTGCTGAATCTGCTGTTTCTGAGAAAGTGAAATTTCAGTCCCTCCACTCCCTCTTATCAGCGGGGCTGTCAGGGCATGTGGGGAAGGTGTCAGTCAACCTCCCATGCCTCTTGGTAGAAAGTGGACATTCTTGTGTAAAACATATCTACGCTGATGTGGTCAGTCTGGCTGGTGATGTGGTCTATAGACACGTCTAGACTTTGGTGTGAGGGAAGCTGCAAAGAACTCTTCTGTGTGTCCACCTGACACTTGGCTGCTGCTATGGCCTGAATGTTTGTGTCCCTCCACTTCTTACATTCATGTTTAGAAATCCTAACACCCAAGGCGATGGCATTAGGAGGTGGGGCCTTTGGGAAGTGATTAGGTCACAAGGGTGGAGACTTCATGAATGGGATTATCACCCTTATAGGAGGGGTCCCAGAGAGCTGCCTTACCCCTTCCACCATGTCAGGACACAGGGAGAAGGCACTGTCAGTGTGGAAGTAGGCCCTCACCAGACACCCAATCTGCTGGCACCTTGTCTTTGCACTTCCCAGCCTCTAGAACGGTGAGAAATAAATTTCTGTTGTTTATAAGCCACCGAGTTGATGGTATTTTGTTAACAGCAGCTTGAGTGGACTAAGACAGCTGTGTTGGGAGTGGGCAGGGGGAGGGTGTGGAGGGGGATAGTTCATGCCTTGCCCTCCAAGGAAATGATGTTGCTGCTCTCCCCCTTACCTCCCACCTCTTATGACACAGATAAGAACAGTTTTGCATTGGGAAAGGTCAAGATGCAGAGAAAATGGACTAGAGGGCTATGGACATGGGGCCAGGGGAGAGAAGAAGAGTCCACTCTGGTGAAGTGCTGAGGAGGCTTTTGTGGAGTTTGGAGAGTTAGGTGAGGATAGAAAACTCTGAGACCTTGCCAGAGCCTGCCATGTGTCTACCCAGTCCCAATTCCTCTATCTCCTAGGCTTGCAGCTTTCCTTGTAGCTAGATGGGGCCATGGTCTGATTCTGGCTGATGGACCATGGGTGGCAGTGATGTTTCTGGACCCTACAACTCCACATGCAAAGCTCCATACTCTCTTTCTTCATGTGCTGGCTGGGTGGAGAGGACTTTAAGGATCTCAGGAAGGCCAGAGATACAGGTGGAAGGGCTCTCAGCCCTGAGCCATGACCTGGAGGAGAACGATTAAGCCAGAAATACCCACATTGCTCTCTTGCAGTTCATGTGTTTTTCCCCTTCATTCACTTGTTTTCCAGTTCCTGCTGAGTGCCTTCTCTCTTCTAGGAACTGGCAGGGGAGGGCATGGTCCCTGCCCTCAGATATAACTGGAGTGTGTGTTCATTAAAAGAGATGCAGAGAGAGATAAGGCAGGGGCTGGGCCTAGGTCAAATAGAAAGGGGCCTTGGTGAGCATGGTGAAAAATTTGCATTTTATTCTGAATGACAGTACAATGCTACTGAAAAATTCAGGCAGAAGAATGAGCTGCTCAGAGCTACCTTTTTGAAAGACCCTTTGGCTGCTCTGGGAAGAAACACCAGAGTGAGCAAGAGAAGGGGACCATTTATGGGGGCTGTTGTCACATTTTTGTTTTCTCCTGCAGCATTTTTCTCTCTTCCATTCAAAGAATGACTCCAATCTTTGAGATTCCTTATCTCAGGGGAGACTAGGAACTGGGTTGGGTTGAGATAGAGAAGCTGCTGGAAAACAGAGAATATCTCAGTGAATTTTCTGAAAATTGCAGTTGCCAAACTTTCATGTCTACAGTTTTCAGAATCTATACTTATACTGAGGGCAGTGATTTTCATGCTCCAGACTTCTGGAATCTCTCTCATTCACCTACATTTCTTGAAGATTAGGGATAGCAATTCTTCAAGGAAAGTGGAGTCAATAAATAACATGTACTTTGAAGGTAGATAGACTTGAATTTGAATCCTGCTCCATCAACTTTCCAGCCTTGTGACACAGTGTAAATTGCTTGGCCTCTCTGATTCTGTCTTTATAAATGGGGTTATATAAATGATCACACAAGGTAAGGCATGGGAAAGCCACCAGCTCACAGTAAAGTGCTAACACAGAGTGGTCTACTCTCTCCTTCCTTTCCTTCAGCTTGGGTTGGAGGCATGAGATTTGGCCATGAGGCCACTGTACACAGAGCCTGGACTTTGATACTTTATACTCTAGTCTAAAAGCTCTAGAGGGTTCCTTTGTTGCATCAATTGGGCAAGGAAGGTAGGGAGAGTGAAAACAGACAGTGAGATGCAAGGTAGAAGACCACATCACTGACCAGAAAGACCAACCATTCCTGAAAACTGGCAGCAGCAGGTCTGTGCAGAGTGTACCTTTGTTATGGGCTGAAATGTGTCCTCAACCTAGCCAAATTCATATGCTAGAGTCCTAACCCCCAACCCAGTGCCTACAGATAGGACCATGCTTGGAGTTGTTGCATGTTTCCCCACAGATGCAGACTCTTCTCTACGAAGGAAAGGGAGGAGAGCTTGTGCACAGAAAGCCACAGCCAGCCAGAGGAGAAAAAAATCAGAGCACTGTGGGGTTCCCACCTGATGGGAATAGCAAAGGAGCCTTCAGTCCTCGAATCCCAAAATAGTCCTGTTTCTTGACCTCAAAGATTTTAGAGAAAACCTCTCCTTCCATGGGCTCTGGGTAGAGCACTTGTCTGGGAAAGAGAGGATATAAAAGGCATATCATCAGATTCCTTGTTAATACTAATCTCTTAATTCCCACCATCTTATCTTAACAAGGAATGGAATTTAAAAAACGATCTTTGGGCCCGGGCACAGTGGCTCATGCCTGTAATCCCAGCACTTTGGGAGGCCGAGGCGGGAGGATCATGAGGTTGAGAGATCGAGACTATCCTGGTCAACATGGTGAAACCCCGTCTCTACTAAAAATATAAAAAAATTAGCTGGGCATGGTGGCATGTGCCTGTAGTCCTAGCTACTCAGGAGGCTGAGGCAGTAGAATCACTTGAACCCAGGAAGTGGAGGTTGCAGTGAGCTGAGATCACGCCACTGCACTCCAGCCTGGGAGACAGAGTGAGGCTCTGTCTCAAAAAAAAAAAAAAAAAAAAAAAAAAAAAAAATCTTTGGAGGATAAGCTTTTTTTCAACCTCAGGGGTTCACAGCAAGCTGCTGGTGCATATAAAGGCTTTTGCCAATTCATTCCTGGTTTGGGCCCTGGAATGGCAGGCGTGAAGTGGCCCTTACTAAAACAGCAAGAATCCCATGTGTCTCTGCTACCCCCATGTGCAGTCACAATGATGGGCTGGATTATCCTGCTCTTTTTCAAATGTCAAGGTTTCAGCAAGAGGTCCTACAGTAGTTTCCAACATTTTGGACTTCATGGACCAGGGAATATTAAAAGAATATTTTGAGGACCAACACAAGGCTGCCAACGTTTTTTTCTTTTTTCTTTTACTTTTTCTTTTTTTAAATTTTGAGCTGGAGTCTTGCTCTGTCACCAGGCTGGAGTGCAGTGGCACCATCTCGGCTCACTGCAACCTCTGACTCCCTGGTTCAAGTGATTCTCCTATCTCAGCCTCCTGAGTAGCTGGGACTATAGGCGAGTGCCACCACTCCCAGCTAATTTTTATATTTTTAGTAGAGACAGGGTTTCACCATGTTAGCCAGGATGGCCTTGATCTCTTGACTTTGTGATCTGCCTGCCTCAGCCTCCCAAAGTGCTGGGATTACAGGCGTGAGCCACCGTGCTCAGTCGGCTGCCAGCTTTTTATTTTGCCAAGTAAGGACATGAAGCAAAAAGAAATCAAACAACCGTATTGCAGCAGAATCGTTTTAATGCTTCCTGCCCATAGGAAGTGCATGATTTCAAAGAAAAGTCCATCTCAAGAAAAGGTGGTTAACAGTCATGCAAGAGTATGAGACATTTGGCTCATTTTATTGTAGACTAGCAGTACTTTGTGGCAGACATTTGGGAGTCATGATGTCATGGCTAAGGCCTTGGGATGAGGTCCATCTGGCTTCAAAATGTACCTGAGCAACCCATTTGCTTTGTGGCCTTGAGGAAGCCAAGAGACCTCTTTGAGCCTTAAACTTCTGATCTACAAAATGGGGAAAATAAGACTGCATGACTGTTGTAAGGACTGCTTGAGTTAACTCACGGAAAGTGCACATGCACAGGGTGGTCCCTTGCATAGATAATTGCTAAATCCATGTTCATTCCCCTTGACTTATTTTTTTTCTAACTAAAAATTTATTAGAAACGTGTGAAGATGCAAGGAAATGAAGGTACCACAGTTATGGCCTCTAGAATTCTGGAGGAATTTCTTCAAAGTTTTAAGTAAGACTTTGGGGCTTAAGTGACTGTACTCCATTCTCCGTTGGGCATCTGGAAGGATAAGAAAAATGTGGTGATGGGAGAAGGTTCTTGGGGTTTTGATTGTTATTTCATGATGGGGCACTTTAAAGTGGGACATGAGAGTGCACCACTCAAATGTTCCCAAGAATCTTATTCTAGGTAGGTGATTTCAGTTCTACCCTATCTCCTGAGCTCTTACTCTATATCCAACTGCCTATTAGATATCTCCATTTGGATATCTCACAGACACCTCAAACCAGTGCCACGTTTCTCTCTAAGCTTGCTTCTCCTCTGTTCATCTCACATAAAATAACACTACCATTCACTTATTCTCTTAGGCTAGGAGTTCTCTTATTCTCCATATCCTGCCTTTCCACCTTTCCTACTACCTTTCCACCTATCCCCCAAGGCCAATCAGGCACAAGGCCCAGCCTTACTAAATCTCTCTTGAATCTGTTAACTCTCATTAATCCCACTGGCCCTTCCTTAGCTAATTGTTTCAGCTTTCAGATCCCCCACCCCAAATCCATCACTGCCACAGTGACTTTTCTAAAGCCAGTCACATGGCTCTCCTGCATAAAAACCTTCCGTGGCTCCCCATCACTTCTGGGGTTAGAAGAAAGCACCCTAGCAAGAAAGCACTCAAGATCTGACTTCTGGCCGGGCGCGGTGGCTCACGCCTGTAATCCCAGCACTTTGGGAGGCCGAGACGGGCGGATCACGAGGTCAGGAGATCGAGACCATCCTGGCTAACACGGGGAAACCCTGTCTCTACTAAAAAATACAAAAAACTAGCCGGGCGAGGTGGCAGGCGCCTGTAGTCCCAGCTACTCGGGAGGCTGAGGCAGGAGAATGGCGTGAATGAACCCGGGAGGCGGAGCTTGCAGTGAGCTGAGATCCGGCCACTGCACTCCAGCCTGGGCGACAGAGGGAGACTCCGTCTCAGGAAAAAAAAAAAAAAAAAAAAAAATTCTGACTTCTGTCTCTCACCCCTGGCCCTTTGACACAGCTCTCCCCATATGCATCCGTAGCTAAAATCATTGTGCTAGAAAATCACTTTTCCTCTGAATGTTAGGAGCTCTCTCGTGAGCCAATGCCCTTTGTCTCCCCCTCTTGTCCACCTGGTGAACTTCCTATCCTTAAAGATACAACTCAAAAGTCACTTCTGTGGCACCTTCCTGAATGCTCTTCCACCAGGTAGAGAGCATTCTCCCTCTGTTGAGTCTTCACAACATTTTGTTTTGATTACATCCTGGTAGAACACAGTGGTTAACAGAATGAGTTTTGTGGTTAGCTGAGGTTCGACTCAAGCTCCAGCGCTTGCTAGCACTGTGAGCAAATGATTTAACTGGCCTAAGCCTTAGCTTTCTCAGGTAGAAAATGAGGAACAATAATATTAGTCCACCTATCTCCTAGGGCTACTGTGAGGATTAAAAGAGATAATGCATTTAAAGCACATAGCACGGTGTCTGCTATAACAGTATGCTCTCAATAAATATTAGCTATTATAATATTTTATTATAATTGCTTATATGCCATCCATCTTCCTTCCCTCCCTCATGCTTCTAGCCCTAAACTCCTTAAGGGTTGGTCCATGTTTTATTTATCTTTGTGCCCTGTATCTAAGCAGCCAGCTCAGGAACTGTTACAAAACAAGCACTCTGTTTTAAAATTTTTATTCATTTATTTTTCTCTTTTGCTTTGTTAAAAAGTGTGTGGAGGAGGAGGTGAATAGAATCATGAGAGGAAAGGCTGGTAGAAACAAGAACTTGGCTGATTTTTGGAGGCTGAAAAGAGCTGTATTCATTGGTTGATGGGGGAAAGCACTCTAGACTTGGGAGGAGCAGGAGAGCTTCCATGGCTCAAAACATACCCGAGGGAGGGCAGGGAGGGAGGGCAGGAGCAGCAGCAGAATGAGGGTGTGGTGTGAAGTCCCTTCTGGGATCCTGTAGGAAAGAAGGGCATCTGGGGGCCTAGGTTTGGACAGTGATAAAAACCAACGCCCTCCGGGATCCTAATTTTTCCAGGACTTGTATCCTGGGGAGGTGAGAACTGTTGGATTTGTTCCCTCCCTACATCTAGGGTGACCAACTTGTCCTAGTTTGCCTAGAACTTTCCCCGTTTCTGTACTAAAAGTCTCACATCCCACGGCTCCTTATCACAGCCAGCCCAGGATAGTTGATCATCCTATGTATAGCCATGGAGGGGATTAGACATGGAGAAGATATAAAATTTTATCAGAAATTTAGAAAGCTCAATCACAGATTTCCTGAATCTTAGCAGATGACAAATGACAGAGGTTTCACGGAGTTGTCTTCTAAAATACAGAACCTTGTACTTTTCAGGGCATTCTTCCACCTCTTATCTCATTTGATCCTAATAGGTTTTTAATTATAAAAATATTACATATAAAATATTTATGCAAACATATATAAATGTTGTGTATATTTATTAAGTGCTAAATAATATACATGTTTATGCTTGATAACTTAGAAATTAATATTTTCATTTTTTCCCTATTACTAAGTGAAAAAGACTATCACAAAAATGTCATAAAAGTGACTAAAACAGGTAAGAAAAATTGATTTTCACTTAGAAGCCAACCATGACCAATTGGTAGAAGCTGCCTATGGTGACATGTAGAAATGTTCAAAGGCAGCCTCTGGGCTTGGTGATGCAAGAGCCATAGTTGTTTAGTGATGTTTTTCATGAATAAGAGAGAGAGAAATGGCAGTAGGAATATTACATATTTGGTATCCATGGTCTAATGACTGAACACACTTAAATTTTCAATGCTTTCTTCCACTTCAGCCAGCTTCTTTCCACAGTGAACTGTACCTTCTGGTCAGATCTCATGATTCTTGATCTCATTCAGAAGTTGTGGACATTTCTATTTTCCCTGGAAAACTTTATCCTAAGTCACAATTCTCTTCTTTCTCACTTTCCTCTTTCCTATAAATGAGCACCTACATCTCTATCTTCTTTTTGATAGTTATAGCTTATTGGCTCATCTTTTCACTAGAATCTTGGCTGATTGGCTTCAACAGACCTTCTTTTGCTGTGATATGTTCAGAAACTTAGAGGTATCGCTAGCATGACTATACTTCCTTTTCATCCTGTTCTAGGCAGGGTCTATCTCTCCCAATAAAATATTTAAATTGTCTTCAGTCAATTACTAGTTAACTTTAACTCAACAATGTTTATTAATGATTTATGTTGTTCTATTTGCATTTCATCTTACTTTGTCCATCTTTTCTTGTGTTCTGTTGTTTTAAAATATCCTCCTGGGGAGGTTTTTGATTTGGTCATGATGGGACTGGATTTCCCTTCTTGCTTTAAATAATTAAACATCCAAATAAATTAAAGCTTTCAGATTTTGGATGTCAGATAGTGCAGGGCAGTATTCCTTACAGAAAGGAAGCAAATGAGGTGAGGCCTATGATTGTTTCAGATCGTTTCCTGAAGAGGCCTTTGAATTAGTGCAGGGAAGCAAAACCAAGTCAGAGACCAGAGATTTCACTGAGCTGAGAAGATGGAGTTTAGATTTCAGGGAGACCAATTTTGCTAGAATTTTCAGGGAGAAAATACTAGAGAGAGTGAGAGAGAGTACACATGTAGGGGTGTGTGTGTGTGTGTGTGTGTGTGTGTGTGAGAGAGAGAGAGAGAGAGAGAGAGAGAGATTGAGATCTTGTTTACAGAAGGATCTTTTGAATCTTTACTTGATTAATGATCTGCAAGTATGTACAAGGAAACTACCCATGGCTGGGGAATAACCACTGGAAAGGAATAAGCTTTATAACTCACATAGGGCTGGAAACAGTTTGTGCTTCCATCAGCCATAGTGGAAAGAATTCCTAATATACATGGATGAGGAAAACATGAACTATTCCAAGCCCTGTATGAGCTATAAAGATTGCTACACTGATTTCTTTCCAGAGGAAAAAAAAGAATAGCATAAGAATTACACCATACTTCTTGTCAGAAATCATGCAAGCTAAAAGATAGTAGAACAATATCTTTAAAGTGCTGAAAGGAAAAACAAGAAAACTGTCAACCTAAAATTTTATACTCAGCAAAAGTATCTAGTGAAAATAAAAATGAAATAATGATTTTTTCCAGGCAAACAAAAGCTAAAAGATTTTATCACCATCAGGTCATCACTAAAAGAAAGGAAGTTTTTTAGGAAGAAGTAAAATAATAGCAAATGTAAATTTAGATCTACACAGAGAAATAAAGAATACCCAAAATGACAAATATGGCTTTCTTTCTAATTTAAAAAATTTATCTAAAAGATAATTGACCTCTCAAAAACAACAATGTGTTGTGGGGTTTATAATATAGAAGTAAAATTAAGACAAAAAACACAAATAAGAAAATGGAAGCCTACTGTTGTAAGGTTCTAAAAATATACATGAAGTGATATAATATTATTTGAAAGTAGACCATGATAATTTAAGATGTATATTTTAAACCTTAGGGCAGCCATTAAAAAAAAAAAAAAAACAACACAACAAAGAGGCTAAGCCTAGAAACAAAAAATAAAGGTAAAATGGAATGATAAAAAATACTCAGTTACTGCAAAAGAAGGCAGAAAAAGAGGAAAAAGTAGCAAAAAACAGATGGGACAGATAGAAAACAAATAGCAATATGGTAGAGTTAAACACACCTATATTAATAATATCATTAAATGTCCATGCTCTGAACACTCCAATTAAAAGGCAGAGATGATGGGCATGGTGGCTCGTGCCTGTAATCCCAGCACTTTGAGAGGCCAAGGCAGGAGGATCGCTTAAGGCCAGCAGTTCAAGACTAGCCTGGGTAACATAGTGAGAACCTGTCTCTAAAAAAAAAAAGCTGCAGATGGTGGCATGCGCCTGGAATTCTGGCTATTTGGGAGACTGAGGTGGGAGGATTGCTTGACCCCAGGAATTCAAGGCTGCAGCAAGCCATGATCGTGTCACTGCATTCCAGCCTGGATGACAGGGAGAGACCCTGTCACAAACAGACAAACAAACAAACAATGAAAGACAGAGGTATCAGACTGACTGAAAAAGCAAGATGGCCCAGCAATATGCTCTCTACAAGAAACCCATTTTAAGTATAAAGAAACAGATAAATTAAAAGTAAAAAGATGGAAGAAGATACTTCATACAAAATTAGCCGGGCGAAAGTAGTCCCAGCTACTCGGGAAAGGAGAATGGCGTGAACCCGGGAAGCGGAGCTTGCAGTGACTGAGATCCGGCCACTGCACTCCAGCCTACAGAGTGAACTCCGTCTCAAAAAAAAAAAAAAAAAAAAAAAAAAAAAAAAAAAAAAAAAAATATTTCATGCAAATCAGAAAAAAAGTGAGTAGTTACAACAACATTCACAAAGTAGATTTCAGAGCTAGGAATATGTTTTAGTCAACTGCTGCTGCTGTAACAAAATACCATAAACTGGGAGCTTATAAAGAACAGATATTTATTTGTCATGGTTTTGGAGGCTGGAGAGTCTAAGATCAAGGCTGTAACAAAATACCATAAACTGGGAGCTTATAAAGAACAGATATTTATTTGTCACAGTTTTGGAGGCTAGAAAGTCTAAGATCAAGGCACTGGCAGATTCAGTGTCTAGTAAGAGCTCATTTTCTGGTTCATAGTTAGCACATTCTCACTGTTTCCTCACTTAGTGAAAGGAGTGAACAAGCTACCTTGGGCCTCTTTTAAAATAAGGCACTAATTCCATTCGTGAGGGCTCTGGCCTCATTACCTGATCAGGTCCCAAAAGGCTCCTCCTCCTTATACTATCACCTTGGGGGTTAGGATTTCAACATAAAAATTTTGGGGGGACATAAACCTTCAGACCAAAGAAGAATATTAGGAGAGAAAAGAGCCATTTAATAGCAATAAAGGAATCTATTCTTTAAGAGCACATAACAATCCGAAATATGTATGAACTTAATAACAGATCTTCAAAATATTTGAAGCAAACATGATTAGAACTGAAATGAAAATAGACATATCCACAGTTATATTTGGATATTTCAATACTATTTTCTCAAAAATTCATAGAACAAATAGACAGCAAATCAGTAAGATATATAAGATCTTAACAACATAATCAACCAACTTGGACTAATTTTATTAAGCACACCACATAAAACCAGAAGAATATCAGATTCCTTGTAAGCTTACCAAGAATATTCATCAAGATAAGTCATATTCTGGGTCCTAAAACACATTTTAATAAATGTAATAGAATTGAAATTATCCAGAATAGTTCTTTGCCCACAAAAGAACTAAACTTCAAATCAATAACAAAAAGATGTCTGGAAATTCCCCAAATATTTGGAAATTAAACAACACATTAAGAATAGTCCATAAATTAAAGAAGAAATTTAAAAAGTAAAAATCTTAAACTGACTGCAAAGGGAAACATCAAATTTGTGGGATGCAGCTAAAGCAGTGCTTAGATAGAAATTTATTGCAATATTGGGAAAAAATCTTTGAATCAATGATGTCAGTTTCCATTACAAGAAAATACAAAAAAGTAAGTTGAACTTAAAGTAAGCAGGAGAAAGAAAATAGCAAATATGAGAGCAAAAACCAATGAGTCAATACAGAAATAGAGAAAAATCAATGAAGCCAAATGCTGGTTCTTTGCATACACTAAGAAGGTTAATAGACTTTTAGCCAGACTGACCAGGAACTTAAAAAGAGGGCATCCTATGGACATTAAAATGGCAACAGATGAATATTATGAACAGTTACATGCCAATAAATTCTATAACTTAGATGAAAGAGACAACTTTCTTTAAATATACATACTCCCAAAACTCACACAGAAAGAAATAATCTGAATAGCTATATATGTATTAGAGAAATTGGCTTCACAGTTAAACTTTTCACATGGAAAACTCCAGATCCGAATGGCTACTACAAAACATTTAAATAGTTTTCTACAAACAATTCTACAAAACATTTATGAAAAAAAAAATAGTGACAACTTTACACAAACTCTTTCAGAAAAGATAAGAGGAAGAAAACCTGTCACAAACATTTTATGAAGCCAGTGTTACCCTGAAAATGAAATCAGAAAAAGAGATCTTACAGGAAAATAAGTCCACAGGCCAATATCCCTCATAAACATGTATCAATAAATATTTAACGAAAATTTAGCCGGTCAAGTGCAGCAATACATAAAGAGAACAATATATTATGGCCAAATGGGGTTTAACCTGGAAATGCAAGTGTGGTTTAATATTCAAATATCAATCAATGTAATTTACCATATAAATAAACCAAAAAAGGAAAATAATATGGTCATCTCAATAGAAGCAAGGAAAGCATTTGAAAATTCCATACTCATTTATGATAAAAATTCCTAACAAACTAGGAATAGAAGAGAACTTCCTCAAACTGATGAAGAACATCTGTGAAAGACATGTAGATAATATTATACATAATGGGGAAAGATTAAATGATTTTCTCCTAAGGATAGGGAAAAGATAAAGCATAAAAAAGAAACAAAAGAAGATAAAATCTTTATTCACAGCTATCAATCTATGTAGCAATCCTTAAGGCCTCGACAAAAAAGTTACTATAACTAGTAAGTGAATTCAGCAAGGTGGTAGGATATAGGTCAATATACCAAAATCAATTCTATTTGAATATTCTAGTAAAAAAGAAACAGAAAAAATGTGAATACAAATGTAGAAAACAATACCACTTACAAAGGCATCACAAATATGAAATATTTAGGGATAAATTTAACAAAAATGTGTAAGAACTGTGCACTGAAAACTTCTAACCAGTGATAAAACAGTTGAAGAAGACTGAAATAAATGGAAATATATACCATGTTCATAGAATAGAAGGCTCACTATTGGTAAAATGTCAGTACTCTCAAAAATTGATCAATAGATTTAATTCAATCCCAATCAAAATCCCAGCAGAACTTTATGTAGAAATTGACAAAATGATTATAAAATTTAATGTGAAAATGCTACAGTCCTAGAATGATCAAAACAATTATTAAAAAGAAGAAAAAGTTGGAGTACTCATATTACTTGCTCTTGAAACATACCATAAATCTGCAGTAATCAAGACAGTGTGGTATTGATAAAATGGTAGACCATATAGATCAATGGAATAGAATAAAAAATCTGGAAATAAAAAAATCAATATACTGTTGATTTTTCACAAAAATGCCAGAACAATTCAATGGAAAAAAGTTTTTTAAACAAAAAATGCTGAAACATCTGAATATCCATAATAGTAATAGTAAAAATCCCTTTAATCCTTACCTCACACCAGATACAAAAATTAATAAAAATATATAATAGATCTGAATGTCAGAGCTAAAACTATAAAACTTTCAGAAGAAAATAGGAGAAAATGCAAGTGATCTTGGGTTAGGAAAATATTTCTTAAATAGTATGCAAAAGTATGAACTACAAAATAATGATAAACTAGGCTATCAAAATTAAAGATCTTTGTTTTTTAAAAGACATTTTTAAGAGCAAAAGCTTCGAATAAACAATTTATCAAAGAAGATCTGTGAATGACAAATAAGTATATGAAAAGATGTTCAACTCATTAGGGGAATGCAAATTAAAAACAAGATAAGTTACCACTACATACCCGCTGGAATGACTAAAGTTAATAACTGACAATACCAAACACTGAAGAGGATGTGAAGCAACTGGAACTCTCATACATTGCTGCTGGCAATTTAAAAAATGTTAGATTCACTTTGAAAACAGTTTAGTATTTGATTCTAAAGTTAAATGTACCTTTATCCAAGAAAATTTACCTAATTCAATTGTAGGTGTTTACCCAAGAGAAATGAATACAGGTGTCCATAGATTTGTATTTAAACATGCATAGCAGCTTTTTTTTTTTTTTTTTTTTTTTTTTTTTTTGAGACAGAGTCTCGCTTTGTCACCCAGGCTGGAGTGCAGTGGCGTGATCTCAGCTCACTTTGCAAGCTCCGCCTCCTGGATTCACGCCATTCTCCTGCCTCAGCCTCCTGAGTAGCTGGGACTACAGGTGCCCGCCACCACACCAGGCTATTTTTTTTTTTTTTTGTATTTTCAGTAGAGACGGGGTTTCACCGTGTTAGCCAGGATGGTCTTGATCTCCTGACCTTGTGATCCACCTGCCTCAGCCTCCCAAAGTGCTGGGATTACAGGCGTGAGCCACCGCGCCCGGCATTTTTTTTTTTTTTTTTTTTTTTTAAAGAACACCTCCCAAACTGGAAACAACCCAAATATCCACCAGGCGGTAAATAAACAAATTATGGTACATCCACACAATGGAATACTACTCAGCAATGAAATTGAATGACAAATGCAGCAACATGAATGAATCCTAAAAGCTTTATGATGAGTGAAAGATGGCATGTACAGTAGAGAATGTGCTGTATAATTCCGTCTATATAAAATTCTAGAAAAGTCAAAGCGGTAGAGGTAGAAAGAAGATCAGTAGTTTCCAGGGGCCTCTTGGTGGGGACTGATAACCTTTTGGTTTGATTGAAATGTTTTATATCTTGATTTTGGTGATTTTTACATGACTGTATTTATTTGTTAAAATTCATCTAATTGTACCAGTGAAATTGATAGATGTCCTTTTATGTAAAATTATACTTTGACATAGATAATTTTTTTTCCTTTTCAAATTCAATTTCGATTTCTTTTGATTTGAGCTCTTCACTTTTACCCATCTGAAAATATGAACTACCACTATTGCAATTTACTAAAGAGTTACTATTTGCCAGCAACTGTGCTGAGAAAGTTACATATATTTATCTCATTTAATTCCATCTTCTGCTCTTTCACATGGGCGTTTCAATTTTGGGATTTTTAAAATTTAAATTTTGAGGTTTTTGTAAACCATTTCTCTTCAGAGGACTGGCCTTTTCCAGTCTGCATTTAGGACAGATGGGATTAGAAGATTTTCCCTTAATTGTTGCCAATGTTTGTCTTCTTATCCTTGAAATACTTAATAAAAAATCATAGACTAATATTCATGTTGAGCCCTTACTATGTGTAAGGCACTGTGCTAAGTGTTTTGTAGATAATATCTTGTTGAATCTTCATTACTGATGAAGAAACTGAGGCTGAAAGAGATGAAATGATTTGCTAAGATAATCCACTGGAAAATGGCAAATCTAGGATCCAAGTTCAGGTCTTTTGGATTTGCCTTTCTGTTACCCAAAAGATCTTTTTTTGTCCCAGGAATGTACTCCCATGGCCTTTGACTTAATCCTCACCTTCCTCAGTGCTCCATATTATGCACGTCAAAAATCTTCCTGGGACTCTTAATGCTTACCCCCACTGGTGTGCTGTAACAAACGAACAAACAAGCAAAGAAGCCCAACCCAGTTTGTAGCGTTTTCCAATTTCCAACGTGTAAATGCTCCCACCACGGTCAATTTCAAGCTTCCAACTTGTTGTCCCTAAACAGGAGTTGGAGAAGTACACGTCATTGGGTTCTCTCAAGCAGATATGAGCTGCCACCAGCTTACCACTGCATTGTTCACTTGAAATGCTTCTGCGCATTCTGTAGGATCAGTGCCTTTGTCATATGCTCTGGGAATGCTTCCCCAATCCCTCCTGGCTGGTTTAGGATAGGCTTTAATGAGCATTTACCGCCATGTTCTCTAGTGATGGCTTTCTCCTGTGCCTACTCCTCTGACCTGAGAGTTCTTCAAAGGCAGCTTTGAGCCCAGCATCTGGACACAGCATACATCAGCCAATGTTTACTGAATGAGTAAATGAACCAGGGATTCAAATCCCTTCCATGGCTCCCGATTTCCCTCAGCATAAAATCCAAACTTCTTACTTTTATAAGGTCTTGCATGATGGGGCCTATGCCTCTCTCTCCAGCTTTATTTCAAGCTCCTCTTCCCTTCCTTCACTATACTCCAGCCTCCATGGCATCCTTTCAGCGTCAGTCGCATCAAGTTCTTACTGCCTTGAAAACTTGGCACATCTTTTCTGTGTGCCTAGAATCCCTTTCCCCCAGTTTCCAAAGCTGGCTCCTTTCCATCCTGCAAATCTGTTCTTATTATCTTCTCCAACATTCCAGCTAAATGATCTACATCACAGTGCTGTGTTCATCCTCATTACATCTTCCTCATTTTGTAATTACATATCTATTTGTCTATTTCCCATATATTACCTATCTTTCCCACTAGACTACAAGCACCATGAGGACAAGAATCGTGTCTGTTTCTATCACTCCTTGTACCTAGCAATACCTCCATTAATGTTTGTCAAAGAATTATGTGTATAGTTGAAAGGTCAGTGTGGTTCCAAAGGTTGATGAACAAGCATATGCATTGTGGAGGGAAAATTATTTCTTTATCCATTCATTCATTCACACATATATTTATTGTGCTAGGTTCTGCCCTGCATGATCAGGGCACAGAGGAGAATTAGATGCTGTGTTCCGTAAGAGGCTCACAGTCTAGCAGTGAAACAAAGGCTGTATTTGGGAATGTACAATGGGCAGTGGGGCATTGGAGAAGGAGAACCTAAGTCCACTGGGGGAGTAAAGGAAGGCTTCACAGAGTTGACTCTTGAGTTACGTTTTGAGGGCTGAGTAGGAGTTTGCCACTTGGGCAGGTTGAGAAAAGCTGTTCTATGTAGAGCGGTCTGAAAAAGTGTGGTGCTGTAAGAAAACACAAAGTGTTTGGGGTAAATTAAAGCAGTTCAGTGCTGCTGGGGTATAACATATGAAGGGATTGATAGAAGGTGAAGCTCGAGACAGAGGCAGGAGCAGCCATGAAGGGCTGTGTATTTTGTCCTACAGGTAAATTGAAATGTATTGAACTGGGGGATAATAGGACCATATCTCTCTAAGGTGGCAGGAGGAAAGGAGAGAGTGGAAGATAGTCATAAGCCTTTCTGCCAAGTTGCTCTCCTGCCTAAAGCAGACCTTACTGATAGAATGCTACACTTTTCCCCATGGAGCCTAGATTCCGCCTCAGAATCTTTTTCAACACAGCCTTCCAGGCCAGGACAACCAATCAATCAGTAGGACTTGGCTCACTGGACGTACCTTGTATGTTCTTCTTGCACTGCATATTTCTGGGGACTCTTAACAGATCTGATATGATGACTTTAAGAAAATATTAGCTCAACCAATAATCTTTTCACTTTGATATGAGATAATGCCTTAACTCGAGTGTATAGCTCTAATGGTGAAATTTCTGGCGCTGGAAGGTGTAGGAGGAAGTACTTTGAAGGAAGCTGCCAGGTCCTTGTAAAAGTGTCCATTCTTTTGTTGACTTTTTTTGTAAATATAGAATATTGCTCCTTTGTCCCATGTGTACATAGGAGATATAATTATACCACTTTCTGAAGGTGATTGGTTTCAGAGAGACTGATAAAAAGGCAAGTTCTGCAGGGAAAGAATATGAGTCTTAAAGTCACCCAAACTTATCTTCAAAACCCTGCTTTGCACTTTTTTGATTTTAGGAAGCCGGCAAACATTTCCTGAGTACCTACTCTGTGCCAGTTGTGGGCTAAGCACTTCCAGCTTTATTCTATGGATGGGGAAACTGAGGCTCAGAGAAAGTAATTAGTAACTTACAAGCTGTGAGGCTTCGAATAAATTCTTAACCTCTCTAATTTTGCATTTGCTGATTTGTAAAATGTGGCCGATAAAGCCTACCTGCTGGGGTTAAATAAGACAATACTTGTGAAAGCACCTAGTAGCTGGTAGAGGCTCTTCAGTGTTATCTCTTTCTTCCCTTTTCTTGGCAGAAAGGCTGGCTGAGCAAAGAAAGCCCCAGTTTAAGGTCCTCAGGGAGAAACACGTCTTTGCTCTGGGCTCTGAAATCCCTGAAGCCCACAACTTAATAGACTTACAGTTGGTTAATTTTCTCTTGACATTGATCAGCAATGGGTCACATCTGGCACCCGCTGGCCTGGCCCTGAGGGGGAGCCGCAAGATGCCTGGCCTGGCCTCTCTAACCAGAAATTCAATAACTTTTTCATATAAATTGTTCGTAAGAGAAAACTTCTTGTTTTCAGCAGTTGTCGCTGTTTCAGCATTTTTCTGTACGAGATGAAAAACTTTTGCATTGAGCAAAATACAGATTTATGGTCAATAAAGTGAAGTTTAACAGTTTATAGAGGCTATACTTTCTTTCTTAAAAACTGATATTAAAAGCCATTTTTCCCAGTCTGTGTAAAAATGGTTCCTCTATCAATCAGGATCCCAGTTTGTTTAAATGATAGAAGAATTAGGAAAAACTCTCTCATCAGAGGGCCTTCAAACACATGCCCATCATCGACTTCTGTCTTCGGGCTTTGGATAGATGAGGGATATTTCTTGAAACTGGAGACAGTCAAGCTGGAAACCAGAAGTTTCTTGGAGCCAGAGCAAGCTGAATCTCAGATGGGGCGTGAAGAAGGGGATGCTCCTCTTTTATCCAACATCTGTCTGGTATCATTTATTTACTCAGCAAATGTTTGCTGAGGACCTACTGTGTGTTAGAGCCTGAGCTGGGCACTGGAATGACAAAGATCTGCTTCCTGCCCTCAAGGTGCTCACTGTTGAGGAAGCAAGTCAAGCAGGCAGGCGGTGACAGCGGAGTCAGGAGTGGTTATTGAAAAATGTTGAGGAAGAGCACCTCACCCAACTGAGTCCTGAAGACAAGTGAGAGAGGTGGCAGCAAGGGAAGGAAGGGCAGTACAGGCAGAAGAGGCAGCAGGATGGGGTAAGAGCTGGTCTCCCTTCCCGGATCGGTTTTCTCTAGGATAGACTAGGAAGCCGAGGTTTGCCTGGCAGCTGCTCCCAAGTGTCCCATTCATTTGCAGCTCCCTGCTCAGGGCTCCTCCTGGCTGCTCCTGGCTGTGCCATGGACCCCTGCTCCTCCCCGGAGTCTGAGGGCTGTTTCTGTATCAATGTGGGGCTGTTCTCACACGCGCCAGGGTGAGGAGACCATTCTTCCCTTTCCTGCTCTCTGCACCTGTGTTCCTTTTCACCTGCCCACCCTACAAGGCTATCAGAGCATGGTAGGCTTTACCGAAGTGTTGGTGGAACCAGACAGAAATAGCAACATAGGATAAAATATTTAAAATTATGTAAAGTGTGACTGTCCAGAGAGTTCCAGAAAGAATAGTGCATCAATTATAAGAAGGGTGCTCTGAAGGGGCTTTTGAGGCTTGCTCCCTTTCCTAAGGTCTACTCCTTCCTTCTTGCCATTTATATTTTATTTTATTTTATTTTCGAGATCGAGTTTCGCTCTGTTGCCTAGGCTGGAGTGCAGTGGTGCGCTCTCGGCTCACTGGAACCTCCATCTCCTGGGTTCAAGTGATTCCCCTGCCTCAGCCACCGTACCCAGATAATATTTGTAATTTTAGTAGAGTTGGCGTTTCGCCATGTTGGCCACACTGGTCTTGAACTCCTGACCTCAGCCTCCCAAAGTGCTGGATTACAGGCATGAGCCACCATGCCAGGCTTATTCCTTACTTCTTGTAAGAGAAAAAAGTCATTCTCTTTAAGTCTCTCTGGAGTCCAGTACCAGCTACTCTCCATGTTCAGGCAACCCCATATCCCTGATCTGAGGACATTGAATTCCCCACTCCCACCCCCATGAACACCACACCCACTCCCACATAACACTCATCTACCAACAACTAGTAGTTCTCAGAGACAGACCTGCCTCGCTCTTTCCTCATTCCGGCACATGTGCACAGCTTTCCTGCTCACAGACGGGACAGCCCTTCACATTTTTACACAGAGCTCTGTAGTCTCTCTTTGGTTCCTTCTGCTTTCAGTCTGCCCGGGGCTTACCAGTGCCTGAAAAGGGAAGGCCCCATTGCTGGCTACCTCTTAACTATACAAAGACAGAGGCTAAAGCTCTGAAATACAATTTACTTTAGGTGAATTTAAATTCTTAGGTGAATTTCTTGCTCCCTGAGCTGAGAAAACTCCTAGGTATTGATGGGATGGCAGGATGCTCTTCCCACACCATCCAATAGAAATGGAATGTGGGTCACATGTGTCATTAAAAAATTTCTGGTGTTCCAGTAGCCAAGATTTGGAAGCAACCTGAGTGTCCATCAACAGATGAATTAGATAAAGAAAATGTGGTACTTTCCATACAATGGAGTACTATTCAGCCATAAAAAAGAATGAGATTCAGTCATTTGCAACAGCAGGATGGAACTGGAGGTCATTAGATTAAGTGAAATAGGCCAGGCAGACAGAAAGACAAACATTGCAAGTTCTCATTTACTTGTGGGATCTAAAAATCAAAACAATTGAATCCATGGAGACAGAGAATAGATGCATGGTTACCAGAGGTGGAGGAGGGTAGTGGCGAGGTTGAAGCGGGAGGTGGAAATCATTAATGGTACAAAAAATAGAATGAATGAATGAGACCTACTATTTGACAGTACGACAGAGTGACTGTAGTCAACAATAATCTAATTGTACATTTTAAAATAATGAAGAGTATAATTAGATTGTTTGTAACACAAGGACAAATGCTTGAGGGGATGGATACCCCATTTTCCACGACATAATTATTATGCATTGCATACCTGTATCAAAACATCTCATGTACCCCATAAATATATACACCTACTATGTACCCACAAAAATAAAAAATAAAAATAAAAAACCCAGGGATAATAAGTCCCTGCATGTTAAAAACAAAATTTCTAGTGTCCACACATTTAAAAAAGTAAGAAGCAGCAAGTGAAATTGATTAATCAAATGTGAATATAAATTAGTCTAAATATCATCATTTAGACATGCAATCAGTAAAAAATTACCAGTGGAGATATTTTGCATTCTTTGTTTTCATACTGAGTGTTCAAAATTCAGGGACCATTTTACACTTACAGTACAGTTTGATTTAGACTAGGCACATTTCAACGTGCCCAGTTGCTCTGTGTGTCTCATGGCCTCCGGATTGGACAGCAACGAGATAGAGTCTAAGTACCTGTGTGCGCACAGGCCATGGGAAAGAGGGAGGGATGGGGGGCGAGGAGAGAGGATATCTAGAAATGAGGTCTCAAAGAGATACTTTTGCTGTGGGAAAGCATTTGGACTTTATCCTGAAGACAATGGAGCAGATGTAGAAGGGTTTTACATAGAGGAGAGTTGTGATCTGGCTCACGTTTTAGAAAGATCTTCTGGCTGCCCAAAGAGAGGATGTTGGAGGAGGCAAACAAGTTTGAAGGCAGGAAGATTTCACTGGGACAATTGCTTCCTGGAGAGAAGGGAGGCTTACTGGGTGTGGAGAGAGGTGATTGGATTCTAGACTTGTGAGGGAGGTAGAACCCACAGGACATGTTGGATGTGGGGGTGTGAGAGGGAGCTGGAGTCACGGATGACATGTTCTGCCCTGTGCAGTGAGGTGGATGGTAGTGCCATTTACTGAAACACAGAACAGGAGGGACGCCCAGGTTTGAGGGTGGAAGGTGAGTGGGGCAGTTTAGGACATGGGAGTTTGAGAGTCCTTCACACATCTAAGCAGAGGTGTCCCTCAGGAAAATGCACCTGGAGCTCGGGAGAGAAGTGTGAGTTGGAGACAAGGTTGGGCACCCACTGGTTGTGAGGGATCCCAACAATGTCTCTGACTCCAGTGGGCCTTTTGAAGGTTTATACCTCCTAAGCCTGTTCTGAAAGTTGGTAGTGACAGCAGTGACCTTATGGTGCTTAGCACAGAGTCCTGGACATGCTGAGTGCACTGCAAATGTGAGCTGTCAGATGGTGATGATGATCATATGGGGTCCCTCCTGTTCAGGCCCTGCCTCCTAGATGTTTGCTTTCACTCAGCTTGGCCATTTGGCAAAGGTCTGAGACAGGTGGTTGGTTGCGGGGAACTGGGGCCTGGAATGAAAGGACCCAAGCTGAGGCTGCCGCTGGCTTGGAACCCAGCAGTGCGTTGGCTCCCCCAGCCTGAACATCAGCCTCCTGACCCACACTTGATTCTTTCACACCTTAGGTCACTCACTGGCTTCCACTCAATTTTAGTTCTCCTTACCCTCAAATCCTTTACTTGTTATTGGGGATGCTCTGCTACACTGCCCGGACCCCTCATTCAGGAATGAAGGACTGATTCTACCAGCTGCTGGGGAAGTTGTCAGCTGATAGCTTTCAGCTGTCAGCCCTCTCTAGAAATTGCCCTGGCTGAAGACAGTCCTAGCATCCAAGGTCACACTCCTTCCCAGGTCAGCCCACATCCAATGACTGGTCAAGGCAGGGCTATAACAGCCTGACCCACTTACCCTAACTTGGGATGGCTTTAAAAGATCATCCAGCTTTAGACCTCCACTTGGGATCAGCTGAGACTGCCCTGTTGTGACCGCATTGCTGTCTCTCTCTCCCTCTGCCCATTACTGCTGCCTTTCCCTGTACGTGTGGACCCAAGAGCACTCCCCAATGAACCTGGATTCAAATCTCTATCTCAGTGTCTGTCTCCTCGAGTACAGCCTTCGATACTTGGCTTTGTCATTAGTTGCAGCCATGAAATTACAGTCTTGGTCAGATGTATTGGAAATCTCTCTCTCTCTCTCTCTCTCTCTCTCTCTCTGTGTCTCTCTCTGTCTCTCCCACACATACACACACCCCCAATCTTAGGCATTCACTCATTTGGTCACCAGGTTTCATCTCTGGACATCCCATCACACTGCGCTATTCTTAAATCTATCTCCTTGCTCCCTTCTTCCCACCCCATCTCCATCTCTTTCCTCCTCTCTCCTTTCACAAGATTAAGCTCCGACCTATAACAAAACAACTTTTAACCTCCAGGTTTTTTTTTCCCTTTCTCAGAATTCTGTGCCCCCTGCAAATTGGGCCAGAGTCAGAAGAGAAATCTTGACATTCTCAGCATTGGTCCCCTCATCCGTCTCATCCCTTCCGACATACCCTGAGCCTGTGAGGTGGAGAGGGCATTTGAGGGCTGTGTCCCTGTAGTCCCTCAAGCCGGGCCTTGGGGGGCGGGCTAAGATTTCTGCAAGGATCTCGAATCTGAAGAGCCTAAGTCGTAGCTCACGTCCCCACTGAACAATGAGGCTTGATGAACGGGGTGTGATGTGCAATTGCTGATGAATATCAAGCTGATTCCCTATGACTCTCAACGTGGTGCATGTGCGAGTGCAAAGCTGTGTTGTCCCAGGAGGGCTCAATATGAGCTCCAAGTTTCCCAACTTCCTGGCCTCAAAATTGATGTGTACAAAGGAAAAAAGGAGAAGATGCAAAACCCGCAAAGCAATATTTCCCAAGGCGAAGCCTGACATTATGACCGCCTCTTTAAGCACTTTTATTGCATATATATATATATATTTTTTTTTCCCTCAACTGCATCTTCTGACTGACAAAGCTCTTTCTCGCCAAAAGCGACCGTTATAAAATTATGACTTGCGCATATATAATGTTTGTGTTCAACAAGAAAACAGAAATGCCACCTTATTTTGTGGTTACAGCTGCACAATTCACATCCGGCAAGATTGATCATATTAAGGTTATGCAATCATCTAATTGCAGAGACAAGCCTTGAGTAATAACTCCAAATGCTCGCACTTCAATCTGCACAGCAGAGTCGTTGCCGAGTCCTGATTAGCGCCTGACAGCGTTCGGGCACCATTATCCGCTCTGGCATTGTCTAATTCTCCATTTCCAGCCGAAGCAATCTACCCACTAACTGATCTATGACAAACAGGCTCGGAACAGCAAAGCTGTTTGGGTTGCAGATACATATCTAACAAAACATGACTCTTTGGGCTGTTTCCAGCTTTTCGTAGCAAAGTTTTCCCCTTTCCCAGGAGAAGGCAGCCTCTTCCTCCCCCATTCCGTTCTCTCCCCTCCTCTCATTGTCAGGAGGCTGCAGATGACTAGACAGGGAATCTGTAAAATCTTTACCAAATTAACTCCTACTTGGATCTCAGATTTGGCCCCAAGCTGGCTTTTTGAAAGGCAGCCTCTACTCACTGCTGATACACAGTATCCCTGTGCTTTTTCTCTGTAGCACTTCACACTGTTTGCAACCATGCCTGCAAGTCCTATGGGCTTCACTTTCAAACTGTATCTGGAATCCAATCACTTTTAACCACCTTCATCACCAGGGCCCATGCCACCCACGCCTCTCCCCTGGATTATCACATCACTGTCCTCTCTGGCCTCCTAGCTTCCTCCTTTGTCCTCCGTCTACTCTACAATCTATTCTCAATTGAGCCACAAAGTACTTTGTAAAAATGTCAATCAGATAATAGCATTCTTCTACTCAAAACTCTGTAATTATTCCCTATCTAACTCAGAGTAAAAGCTAAAGTCTTTTCAATGGCTTTATAAGCCTCACATGATCTCACAGTGTCCTCTCTCTGGCTGCATTGCTTATCTCTGCATTGCCTTTGTCTTTCTAACCTTCTCACGCTACTCTAGCCGTGTTAGTCTCCTTGCTCTTCCTTGAACACACCAGACACATTCTGACCTCAGGGCCTTTGGACTTGCTGTTCCATTTTCCTGGAGCTGCCTTCCTTCAGATAATCTACATGGTTTGCTTCCTTTCTTCCTGTGGGTCACTGTTAAAATGTCACTTTAGCAGACACCTTCCCTGGCTACCTTATCCAAATGGTAAACCCTCCCCACCCCAGTACTGCCTGGCTCCCTTACTGTGATCTGTTTCTATAGCAGACACCTTCCTCTAACATACTGTGCTTATTTATTTTGTGGATTGCCTTTTTGTCCTCTCTTGAGTGTAGAGCAGCTCTCTCCAACAGAGCTTTCTATGCTGGTGGAAATGTTTTATATCTGCTCTGTCTAGTGTAGTTGTCACTAGCACATGTGGCTATCGAACACTTGAAATTCAACTAGGGAGACTGAGGAACTGAGTTTTTAATTGGATTTAATTTAGATTTAAGTCATCACATGTGGCTAGTGGCTGCCATATTGAATAGCACAGGGCTAGACTATCTGTTCTACAAGGACGGAGATCTTCTGAAAAGGAGTTTAGAAGCATATATCATAAGCCTAAAAAATATTCATAGCCTTTGCCTTAGTAATCTCGCTTTCAGAAATTTATCCCAAGGAAAAGTTGTGTGTAGAAGAATGTTCACTCCACTGACATGGATAGTAGTAAAAAACTGGAAATAATCTAAAAGTCCAGCAATAGGGGATTGAGCAAAGCAAATATAGTGCTTTGGAAATCTGATGGAAATTGAGCAACTTCTTAAATTAACATAGATTAGTAATTAGTGACACGGACAAAATGTCTGTGACATCTTACTGAATGAAGAAGCTAACAAAACTGTGTTTATGTCACAATCCCAATTTTAGAGAAAGTGTATATGATATATATAGTGATTCAAAAGGAAGAAATTCTACAGGTGGAATTTCCTGTGTTTTTTATTTTGGTATGTTTTTCTGTGTATTTCACATCTTCTGCAATGAATGTGTATCACCCAATTATCAGAAAAATGAAGTAAACCTAACCTTTTGTTAATAAATAGTTTTCACCCTGCATTTCTGATTTGACATTGCCATTTGTAGGTATAGAGTATGGGAACGAAGCTGATGTGAGCCCTTTGCTCTTCTTTTCAGTGATTTAAGTCCTGCCCAGGCTGCTGCTGAGTGTCAACTTCTCTTTTTAAGAGATTCTGTTTCATTGGTTCTTAATTCCTTTTCTGAGCTTTGAGCAACCACGAGAAGGTTCTAATTCTTCCCCTTCCCTCCTAGAATGTGATGCATGGGGAGGTTTGTCCACCATAGAGATGCACAGTGATCAGTGATCACAGAAACTTCCAGCTTTGCGCTGGAAGACTCTTGAGCAGATGACAATCCCACTGAGCTCAGTGACTAGCTACAGTTTCTTTATGCAAAGGTAAGCTCACACAAATATATTCTCACCTCCTTTCCTTTTTACACAAAGAGGTACATACTGCATACTGTTTTGAACCTGGCTTTTTCTACCTAATGAGCTCAGTGGGGTTGTCATCTGCTCAAGAGTCTAGCACGGCATCTCTCCCTCTGAGCTTGGAGGACTTTGTTCTGGGCAGAAGCATCCTCTCTCACTCACAGTCCTGATGACTCATCGGACCTACTGAAGCTTTTGGAAAAGTCCTTCCCTGTGTGCACTGTGGCAATGCCATTCCTCGGCCTGGAGACCTTCATGGTTTGGTTCCCACTCAACTCTCCAGCATCATCTCTCACTGCTGCCCACTTGCACATACACGGTTCCTTGGGGGTTCCCTCAAAACCTATGTCTGTGCCTTTGCATAACCAGTTCTCCTGCCTGGAATTCCATTTCTGCATTGGCTATTGCCTCTGTCCTCTTGAGAACAATTTCTAGAGTTACTTCGTGGTTCAATGCAACTTGATAATGCACTTACCTGTCTCATGGACTGTGCTTGCAGGGAGCATGAAGGAGAGGAAACAAGCATTTGCTAATTCCTTGCAATGTGTTAGGCACTTGAGAAAAGGCTCACAGTTGATCAGAGGAGACAGACAGGTGAGAGGGTCATTACAATGCAGCATGACAAACATCTTAACTCAAGTATAGACAAGATGATATGGGAACAGTAATTTCTGCTGGGATGGGATGAGCAGTGAGTAGTTTCAGGTAAAAGGTCAAGTTGGACCTTAGAAGGGAGATAATTTTCATTTTAAAGTAGCTACCTAGCGATATGATAGTGGACCAAGCTCCTTGCCTCTCTGAGCCTCAGTGGCCTTATTTCTAAAATGGGCATCATGACTCATGCTCTGGCCACCTCCCCGGGCCGTTTTTATAAGTCCATAGTATAGAAGGTGCTGTTGATGTCTCTTCCTTGGTATTCTCTGTTCCAGTACATGTGACTCTCTGTCTGAGTGTTGGTGGGTCAGGAGTGCTATAGAGTTAATGAGGATCTTCAGCCAAGATCCTTATTATGGGAGTGGGTAAATAAATACCCCAGTTCCTTCTCCCCGTAGATGGAATAACTTGGAGGAGCACATCTATACTGGCTCCTAGAGGTATCCAGGAGGTTGGAGTTTCACTTACCCAAGGTGGTAACTTTCTTGACCATGCATCCTTGACTGACTACCTTCCCCTTCCAGTCTCACTTGCCCAGTCCCCTACTGGTGCTTGCTGGGACCACCTCCTAAATATATTACTTACCCTGGAATCCTGTTCTCAGGTTCTGCTTCTAGGGCACCCAGCTGGTTTCCTATGGAAATGTGAGACATTGTTCCCAACCTCTCTCTCTGACAAGTCCTGCCTCTCTCACCCTGTCCCCTCTCTTTCCCTGACTATATCATGTTTTCATGTGGGCTTGGGTTCATGATTATGACAAAAAAAAAAAGAGCTTTTGGAGCACAAAACCCATAGACAATAGGAACCCAGAGAACACCTAGGCTCAGCAAAATGCAAAGAAAGGGTGGATTTTATTTTACAGTGTGTGTGGGAGTGATTCTCAGCGGCTGCCACCTAACACCAGTCCATCACCTCATTAGTTCTCCAGCCCTGGGGCGTTTGAAGTTGGCTGCAGTGGGGGTGGGGTGAGAGGGTGGGGGTATGATGGGAGCCAGATCCATGTGTCCTTTGTCGTATCCCCAGTTACTTCAGGCTGGGATGAAAAGAAGGTCTATGCATCTGGCCCTGCCCTCCCTGCCCCTCCTCCCTCCCAGGCCAGGATTCCCCTCCTGGGTGGGGCCTTTGGACAAGGGGCCCAATCTGTGGCTCTCACTCTCTGGCATGGGAAAACTGCTGGCTCAGCCACCCACATCAGCTTCTGCCACTTAGCCAGCTCAGCTCTCCCAGCCAACCTCTCCCAGCCTACTCCCAGGGGCCTAGATCTTTGGAATCAATAAGAAGCAGCAAACAGCCACTAAGCATCTCCATGGACAGTCGTCGGCCTGCCTTATCTCACAGGGTGAAAAGGGTATGATCCGCTTTCTTCCGATGAGGAAACTGAGGTTGGAAAATAGGCGTACAAAAATCTTGGCTGGCAGAACTAGCCACCCAGAAACAGTGTCCCCTTGCCAGTGAGGGAGCTGGCAGGACCCAGCTCCGCATCACCTTCCAGCACCCGCTTAAACCTCATTTTCGAGGTGGCAGCAGAACGTGTGGTATTCCCAACAGCGCCAACATCTGGGGCAGAGGTGGAGGTGGGGTCTTCATTAAAATGCAGTGACTCCATTGGCACCAAAATAAACGTGACATTTATCAGAACCTGCTAAATCTATTCAGCGCTTGCTTCCTTCGGAAGTGCAGGGTTCATGCCGTGGGCCTGGAGAAAAAAGGTCTTTGCTGGTGAGAAAAATGAGCTGGCAAGATGGGAAGTAGAAAGAGAAGAGGGAACATTGGAAAGGGCAGGCTGAGAGGGGGCAAGCCTCAGCCTTGAGTCATTCTCTTCAATGCCGGTGAGTCCTCTGCAAAGGGAAGATAATGATTTTAAGGTAAAAGTCAATCATGTTGGAGAGGATTTCTGTTGCCTGATAAGGAAATCAAACAAAAGTAATCCACTCAAACCTAAACCAGATTAAACTAACCTTTATGGAGCTCCTAGAATGTTGCTGGCATTTTTACATATTTCTCGTAATAACCTAGCAAATTACTTTTTATCCCTATTCTACATATAGGGAAACTGAGGTACAGAGATGCTAGATGAGGCACTCAAGATTACTCAGCTAGTGTGTGGCATTCATGAACTGTGCTCTGCCACACCTGGGTGGGGCAACAATGATCTCATAAGTGTGATTTGGAGGCAAGCACTTGATTGGAAGAAAAGAGACTGGCGTCTGAGTCCAGACTTACTATTTGGGTTTGGAAAGTCTTTGCTCGGTAAAACATGGTCCTTAAGTTCCCTTGGTTCTGATCACCTTATGCATGAGCATTTGTATGTTCTTGGTTATTGACCATGGAAAAATCCCAAGCCACCATTCCCAGATCTCTTGCCTGGGCCCAGGTCTCTGGAGTGTAATGGGAAGCTGAATATCTGTTTCTACCTAACAAATGGAAGCAGCATAGGAAAGCACTCTGGTTGCCTGGGTTCCAATCCCAGCTCCGCTGCTTACCAGCTGTGTGACCTTAGGCAAGTTACTTAACCTCTCTGAGACCTTATTTGCATATATTTTTTTTTTTTGTCATTGTGAGCATTATGAATAATAATCACAGCAAATGTTTAACATTTGCTGTGAGTGATTATTAAGGGTCAGACACTATGTTAAGGGCTTTACATGCATGAGTTCATCTAATCCTCATAATTACCCTATGAAAAAGTTACTGTCATTTTTCTCATTTTAGAGATGAGGAAACTGAAGCTTAGAAACTGTGTTCTTAGATGTGATATATCATGATTCCCAGAAAGCAGTAGAAAGTTCTAGTTCTTGCTTCTTTCTGGTCTCTGTGTTGCTAATTCCTATGGACCCCCCAAACAGCAGACCCAGGAGAGGAGCCAGGAAATGGGAATAGAAAAAATAAAACAACTTCATCTCAGGGAGGAAGTTATTTTATTTTTCTTTTTAAAGACCTGATACCCTGCCAGACCAGAGCTAGCTAAAGCTGTTATTTCAGAGGGGCTCTTTCTCAGGACACCTCAGACTACTCTGGCACATTTTGGGAATCTTTTCTCCTGGGGCCCCTGGGGGCTTCAGGTGGGTGGATGAGCATACAGTTTGCCTAAAGAATAGTTGCTGGGTCCTGTGAGATTTGCTGCGAATCTGTCTCTTAACCAGGCATCTGAGAGACAGTTTATAGAGAAGAGTTCATGATTACGATTAGAACCTGAATTACCAACCCTCATGGGCTACTCCATGCTTGGCACTGCACTAGAAGTCTTTGCTTAGTGATATAATTATTTTCCCCATTTTTCAGAAGTGGAGACTGAGGCTTGATTACCCCATCTGCAATGGGCTGAGAGCAAGAGTATAATCAATGACCTTGTCCTCTCTTTCCTCCTTGCCAGCATCTTTTCTTACCCTAAATGGTTAACAGTGAGTAGATTAAGAGCAAGTGTTAAGTGCAATTATCACAGAACAGTTAATACATAATTGCATATTTTTGTAAACAAGCTTAGAAGCTTTTTCATTGACCTCTCTGTGGCTCTGTGGTTTTGCAGATAAATTATCTTTCCTTTTACACTCTAATTTTCACTGGGAGCAATGGCTATGCCACTATCGCTCTTGCAGCCCCTACTCTCTCAGGGCTGTTCCTGGTGACTGTGTGTCCTGGCACAAGCTCACCCAGCCATGCGATGTGTGTATGTGCCCATGGGCCTCTCTGTGGCCATGGCAGAGTTAACAACACTGCAAACCCAGACAGATTCTGCTGAGAACTTCTGGGTGAGGGTAGGGATCCCCTTGGATGTAGGGAATAGCTCATGCTGGAAGGAGTAAAGAATTGGGAGTTTCCCTTCATGGGGGCTGGTATGGTTTGGCTTTGTGTCCCCACCCAAATCTCATCTCAAATTGTAATCTCCGTATGTCGAGGGAGGGACTTGGTGGTAGGTGATTGGATTGTGGGGTTGGTTTCCCCCAAGACATTCTCATGATAGTGAGTGAGTTCTCAGGAGATCTAGTTGTTTGATAAGTGTCTGATGGTTCCTCCTTTGTTCTCTCCCCTGTCACCTAGTGAAGAAGGTGTCTGCTTCCCCTTCTGCCATGATCGTAAGTTTCCTGAGGCCTCCCCGGCCATGATGGACTATGAGTCCGTTAAACCTCTTTCCTTTATAAATTACCCAGTGTCAGGTATTTTTTATAGCAGTGTGAAAACGTACTATAAATGATACAGGGATCATTCATTCATTCTACAGATATTTGTTCATTGAGAACCTTCATGTGCTAGGTTCCCTGGGGAAATAGCCCTGAGCAAGGCAAATCTGGTTACAGACTGGCCAGGAATTGTTCTCAAACTATATTTAGTATTTCAGCAAGTCGCCATCAGGCCACCCAAGTTACCTGAAGCATGGAGCTTTGAGGCCGGGCGTGGTGGCTCACGCCTGTAATCCCAACACTTTGGGAGGCTGAGGCTGGAGAATCGTGAAGTCAGGAGATTGAGACCATCCTGGCTAACACAGTGAAAACCCATCTCTACTAAAAATACAAAAAAATTAGCCAGATGTGGTGGCAGGCGCCTATAGTCCCAGCTACTTGGGAGGCTGAGGCAGGAGAATGGTGTAAACCCAGGAGGTGGAGCTTGCAGTGAGCAGAGATCGCACCACTGCACTCCAGCCTGGGCAATAGAGCGAGAATCTGTCCCAAGAAAAAAAAAAAAGCATGGAGCTTTGCTTGGAGGGAAAATTATACCATTTTGGTGGGGTTACCTTACTGGCCAGAAAACTCTGGATGGTTATGAATATTTGAAACTGGAAATGAATGAATGATTACTTAAAATATTTAGGGTGTTATTAGATAAACTCTTTTGAAATATGGGTAGCTTGGAGAAACTCTGTAATGGGTTCAGTTGTCACCATAGGAGATCCTGGGGTCCACCTTCCTCCTGTCCTTTTCCCTAGACTATATGCTTCCTGGCAGACCTGTGGTGGGGCTAGGCCTCCTCAAATGTTCCTGCTGCTGCTGCTGCTGTTAGCAGTAGGCAGTGAGAGGTAGAGGGGACTTGGGCCAAAGCTGTCCCCCATTCAGAAGCCTGTTCCACTGTCTCATTCCACTGCAGGCTCTGACTCCCCTTACTGCATCCACCAGTCCCACTGCCCTATTTTCCTGTCTTCTTCCATGTTGTTGGACCCTGGATCTAGGCCACACGGAAGTCGCTGCACCGCCTCCCTCAGTTATATTTGGGGCCTTTGCTATGTCACAAAAGAGGTCCTCAGTTGGGAGCTCAGTGGGGTTGACTTCATGTCTGCAGCCCCCTCCCACCAGCACTGCAAACTCCTCGGACACTGTGGACAGGGAGAGGAAGCCTAAGGAGCAACATTCTCCCAGCCCTGTCTCTAATCTGCTGCATGCTGAACCAAGTAGAAACCCACCCCAGGAGACCAAGGATGCAGTGTGCTGGGTGCCAGCCAGGCAGGTGGAATAATTGCAGGCCTGGTTGGGTGGTGGCTTGGCCCAGGTGTCTTAAGTTAAGAGATCAGGGCAGGACTGGGTTCCCTGGCTGCCAACTGCATCCTAAAAGACTGAGGATCTTCCTGGACTCAACAAAAGGCCGTATCTCTTCCCAGGATATGTGGCAGCAGGGTTAAGGCATGAGCTCTCTCTTTGGGATCTACAGGTAGTCATTAAGAGTCCCAGTTCTAGTGCCCATTGGTTCCTGCAAGTCAATTTGTTCTTCTGTGAAGAGAAATACACCCCCTCTCTACCTCACAGAGTCATGGATGAGGAATTTGGGGGGAAACTGTGGAGGGCTGTGTGCACGTGAGAAGTGGTGTGTGATTACGGTCATGTGGTAGAATAGGTGAGCTCTGGAGTCAGACTGTTTAGGTTCAAACCTGGTTCCACTACTACTGTATGACTGTAGATGAGTGGCTTAACTTCTCTGTGCCTCAATTTCTCATCTATGCAATAGGGATAATGATAGTCTCTAATTTATAGGGTAGTTGTGAGGATGAAAAGACTTGGGTTAATTCATGTAAAATGCTGAACACGGTGCCTGGTGCACAGTGTTTAGGAAATGATGATGCTGGTGGTGGTGATAGTGGGCTGGTGGTCATGTCAGTGATGAAACAAAGAGAGTATATAGATACAGACCCTGATGTCTTTGTGAATGGTGAAGGGCACTTAACCATTCCAAATCTCCTCCCTTCATCTTTGGCCTTCACCTGACTCTGGCCAGGTGGGCAGCTCATTGGGAAGTGAATGACAAGTCTTATCCCATAGTGGATGACTTTGGGGAGGCAGTGCCAGGCAGGTCCCAGCCAAAGGAGATGTGAGGAGGACCATGCTCCTTGGGGCCTGTTTTCCCTGGATTCTCTGCTGGGTCAGTGACTGGTACTGAGCCTGTGACCTGTGCTAGGACCCTCAGAGGGGCCACTCTGCCTTTCAGAACCAGCACAAAGCCCCCTGTGCAGGTACCAAGCTGGGATAATTGGGGAATCATGGAGCCAAATTAGAAGAGCTTAGGCATAATTGAGAATTCTTCTGCCTATTTGATACTAAAGAGCTGATCTGGGCCGACATCTGGGGAAGGGTTCAGAGTGCTTTTGATTATGAAGTGTTTTTTTTTTTTTTTTTGAGACGGAATCTTGCTCTGTTGCCAGGCTAGAGTGCAGTGGTGCGATCTCGGCTCACTGCAACCTCTGCCTCCCAGGTTCAAGCAATTCTCCTTTGTGTTTTAAGTGGCAGAGGAGGAGCCTCTGGACTCTTCAAAGCAAACCCTCTGTGGCGTGCACTCTTTTCCATGAGGCCTCATTTCCTGAGGAAATGCCTCCCAGTTCTATCTCTGGCCAGACAGTGACTGCCAGATTCCCGGGCTTGAGTGACAAGAATAAGACAGCGGTCTTGGAGAAAGAAGGGACTGGGTGGGGGTCCTGGAGGGAGGAGAGAAGGACCCCTTTTAAGTTCCAGGGACCACTGGACTATCCCATTCCTTTTAGAGGGGCTCCCTTTGGCCTGCTCCAGTCTGGGCAGGGTTTCCTGGCATCTCATCATTCCCTGGGTGATAGGCACCTGCCGCTCCCTAAAAACAAAACAATGAACCATCGTGACAGCCACAGCTCACCTGCTTTGAGGGCTTTGTACGGGCTGGGGACTGTGTCCCAGGTTCTACCAACATTATCGCTTCATTGACATACTGTTCATCTGCCAGTCTTTTGCCAGTTTGGCTTGAGTGATAAGAAGGTATTAATTACCCTGGGGTGTGGAAGCCAGAATTTCTGCACAAGCCAGAGGGGGTAGTGTTGTCCAGGATTGGAATGCCCATCCTGATAAGTTCCTCTGCCCCCATCTTCCCTTCCTCTTATGCCTGTAACTGTCCATCCAGACCTCTCCTTTTCATGGAGTCTTGCTTGGCCCCAGTGTCTCTGCCCTTCTGTGTCTCTCCCTGTCTATGGGCTCTCTGCCCCATTCTGTCCTGACTTTGGTCATCCGACTTCTCCCCCTGCTGTCAGTTCCTCCCCTCGGGTTCTCTGCAGGGACAGGAGGCACTTGGTCTGCTGAGATCAGCAAACGCCTCATACTCTGTCCACAAAACACCAACTGTGGTTCCTCTCCCCCCTCTCGGAGGCCTCCAGTTGCCTCTCACGCCAGTTCCTGAGTCCTCAGCCCCATCCAGGTTTCCTGAGAAAGTTGGCGTTGTGGTGGTCCCGGCGGGTGGGTTGGGCAGTGGCTAGGCTGGATTCTTATGGGAAAGCAAGTGTGTGTGTTCTCAGCCTGTGGTGACACGGCCCCCACCTCTCATGGGCCCTGCTGCCTACTCAGCCTCCCTGGCCACAGACCACCTGGGTTGCCCCACGTGGAGAGAAGTCAGGACCTGAAAGTGAGGGAAGGGGAGGGCTGTGGTCCATGGAGGGGCACTGGAGTGAAAACCACGCATTTCCTCCTGGAAAGTCCTTTCCTGGGCTCCCAGCTTGGCCCAGGATGCAGGGAGGGGTGAGAATCAGTGCCTGGGCTTCCTCCATGGGGCAGGGAGAGCAAGACTTGGCACCAGTCACTGCCCTGGCTGTGTGTCCCCTGGCCACTTCCCTCGCCTCTTTGAGGCTCCTGCCCTGAGCTGCAATAGTGGTGGGAAAAATACTGGAAATGTGAGTCTTTTTCTTTCGTGTGCTCTCTGAGCACAAGCTGTGGCGTTAGGTGGGTGTGCAAGAAGGGGCAGCCTCCAATTTCTTATCTTGCTTTGCTCCTTCTTTCCTTCCCATCAAATTATCATCAAGTAGCTCCTGAGTCCCAGGCCTGCCTTCTAACACATGCAACACGGGGGAATTGTGCCATACGAGTGAGACACGTCCTGGCCTTCCGGGAGGTCTCGGTTAATATAAACACAACAACAACAACAACAACAACAACAACAACAACACAAATTAGAAAAAAATGCCTTACAAGCTTGGGAGCTTGTCAGAAATGTAGAATCTCAGGCCTTGTGGCAGACTTACTAAATGAGAATCTGCATTTAAATAAGATCCCTGGGTAATTCAAATGACATTGAACTACAGGTCTTGGTGTCTAGTTCTGGTCCTAGTTTCAACCTGGCTTCACTATTTACCAGCTGGATGGTCCGGGGAAAACTTCTCTGGGTCTCAATTTCCTAGTCTGTAAAATGAGCAGGATAATAAAAATTTATGCCCTGCAGTCATTGTGAGAATTACATAAGACACTGTCCTGAAAGCAGAAGCTGGGAACCCCAGGAAGCAGCTAGTCAATGTGAATGTGACCAGGTTGTAGCTGAGTGTGGTTTCTGCAGCCCTCTGGCCTTGTGGATTTCTACTGATCTTTAAGAAGGACTGAGTCTCTCTCTCACATATGGCAGTAGTCCCAGAAGGGGTGAGGTTCACAGGTCCTAGAGCCAGTGTTCCTGTTTCAAATCCAGTGTTTGCTTTTTACTACTGGGTGACCTTAGGCAGGTCACTCTCCTGAGCCTTTGTTTGCCTACCTGTAAAATGGGGCTGTTGTGAGGTTTGCCTGAGGTAGTACAGGCACTGAGAACTCAGTGAGTACTGGCAACAGGTTTCTTACAATCCTTGCTTCTCTTAGTCACCTCTGGCTCCTGTTTCCTGATTTTTCTGGTATCTAACCTTTATTCCTCTTCCCTTTGTCCTGGCCAGTCCCTGATGTCCCCAAAGCAGAGGGTGATCAAATGTCCAGATATGCCAGGGATGGTCATAGCTTATGCGTTTTGTCCCATTGTGTTACCTCCCCTCTCACTTTCTGAAATGTCCCAGTTAGGTGACCCTATCAAAGCCCCCCTCATGAAGGGCAGTTGTGTTTGCAACACTATTTTTTTAAAAAGGTTTATTGAGATGTAATGAACATAGAACAGATTGCACAAATTTAAAGTGTATACTTTGAAAAGTTTTGACAGATATTTGCTTGTGAAACTATCACCACAATCAAGATAATGAACATGTCTATCACCTCCCAAGTTTGGGAGGACTTTTAAGAGAGACCCAGGTGCAATGTGGCAGGTCACACAATGGGACCAGTCCAGCCCAGCTGGTAGCATCATGCTCTCAGGAGGTCTAAGGCCTTTCCAGCCCAGGGAATTCTCAGTTGTATGCTCTCCTCATCCTTCCTTCTCTTCTCCCTCTTGGCCATCTCATTCTCCTTCTCCCAACATCTAAAAATTCTCATGCGGCTCTTCCTTTCTTTCCCAGCCAGTGGTTCTCAAACTTCTGTGTCCATGACAGTCATCAGCACTGTTTGTCAAATGTGCAGATTACTGGACCCCACCTTGCGGAATCAGACTCTCTGGGGGTGAGTCTGTGACACTTCATTTCTCACAAACATCTCAGGTGACTGATGTGAATGTCAAGCACATCCTAGCTATGTCCCCCCTCCCATTTATTTATTTATTTATTTATTTATTTATTTATTTATTTGAGATGGAGTCTTGCTCTGTCGCCCAGGCTGGAGTGCAGCGGCACGATCTTGGCTCACTGCAACCTCTGCCTCCCAGGTTCAAATGATTCTCCTGCCTCAGCCTCCCAAGTAGCTGAGACTACAGGTGTGTGCCACCACGTCCGGCTAATTTTTGTATTTTTAGTGGAGATAGGGTTTCATCATATTGGCCAGGCTGGTCTCGAACTCTTGACTTCAGGTGATCCACCCACCTCGGCCTCCCAAAGTGCTGGGATTACAGGCTTGAGCCACGGCGCCTGTCCTCTTTTATTTAAAATAACCTACATAGTGATGGATTGATAGTTCAGCAAACGACCATGGCACATGTTTACCTATGTAACAAATCTGCACATACTGCACATGTACTCCAGAACTTAAAATTAAAAAAAAAAACCCAAATAATTCATCAGAGTGTTATGCTAAACAAAGAAAAGGTTTCTCGTTAGTGGAATGTATTAGTTAACTTGTGCTGCAAAACAAAGCACCTAAATGGGAATGGAATGTCAGAGATGGCCCCTTATTCTCCATGCCCTCTCTCCACGAGGTCTGCCATTATCCAGGCATCCAGCCTAAGTTCTTTGCAATACAGCATCTAGCTTACCAGGGAGCAAAAGCCAAAGCTGCTGGGCTTCTGAAAGGCTAACCTGGAGTGGGAACATTGCAACTTTCACCTCATTATGTTGATTAAAACAAGTCCCAGGACCAACCCAGAGTCAAAGGGAGGGAAAATAGACATGCTTTCTTGATGCGAGGTGCAGCAGGTGTGTGCAGGGATGGAATTGTTGGCAGACACACTGCCACAGAGGAATTCTGCTGCCAGTTTTTGAACTACAGTTCTCCCCCTTCAGTAGAGTAACTGTCATCAGTACTATTCGTAGTAGTATTTGGGCTATACAGAAGGGACTATAGTAGAAGGGAGGCATTGCTACCTCTGTCTGGGAAAGGAGAGGATGGCTCCACTGCATAGGTTAAATGAGAGGTGATTGTGGGTGGAAAGTGAGGGGAAGAGGGACTGGCAAGAGCAAAGGCCTGGGAGCCTGAGATTATCCACATGTAAGACAGCAGGGAATGAAAAGGCCACTCAAGGAGGCCTTCCAGGCTTCCTGGTGTCTACAGGCAGGCCTGAGGTTCCAGGGATGACCAGGGTGGAGGGGGTCTGCAGGGGTGTGCCAGCAGTGTCCCCCACCACTGTACCTCAGCACAGACAGAGAGAGAGAAGCCTGAGGTTCCCACCAGGAACACAAGAGTTCAAAGGGCAGGGGTCTCAGGCATGAGAGGGTGGGACCAACTGGTTTCTGGGGAGCATGTCTAAGCCATCACTCTTGAACTATTCGGGGCAGGCAGCTTCATTTTCAATAGCATTCTCCTCACTTTCATTTGTGAGACCAATTACAGAGCATTTTGCACCACAATTACTGCCGTTAAAACCTCTCAGTTCCATTTGGTGAATTTTAGTGGTAATTGAACAGAGGAAGCCATCACACAGGAGATTGTCCAATTGAATCTGCACAAGCACTGAACTGTGAATTCCAGTCCTCCCAAAGCAGTCACATGGTGCCCAGGTGGAAGCCGCTTGCTTCCTTCCCATGGGGATCTTGCCCTGGCCCACGTGAGAGACCAGCTCTACATGGAAGGGTGATGGGAGGTGCCTCCAGCCAGGGACAGCTGTGCAGTACCAGATTTTAGGGCATAGGTTAGGGATGGGGCTGGAGTGGCAATTTCAAGACTTGGGAACCTGAAGGTTTTGATGTTTCAGAGTTGGGAGTGTGACTGGATTCATGCCTTCATTTATTATTTATAGAACAAATACTTCTGTAGCACTTACCGTGCACTGGCCACTCTTCTAAGTGCATTGCAAATATTAGCTTCTTTAATCCTCATAGCAATGCCATGGTTAGTCATCTTGTGATTGTTCCCATCTGATGGATGAGGAAACTGGGGCTCAGAGAGGTTAGTTAAATTGCTCGAGGTCACACAGCCATAAATAGCAGGACAATTTGACTCCAGAGTTTCTCTTCTTGTTTTCTTTTTCTCTTGTGGTTTCCTTCCTTGATGTTTAGGGAAGGCTTATAAGAATTCCTAAGTATGTCGGAGGAGCTGAGTGAAGGGATCTGGCCATCCCTAGGCTGTGGTAACAAAGGAGAGGGGTAACAGAGCCTGGAAACCTGCTTGATGGTGGGAACAGGAATCCAACTGAAATCCTTAAGGAGGAGGAGAGACTTAGGGGACAGAGTTAGGATTGGGTGGTATAGGAGCCACACCTCACCCAGAGGCTCTTTGCTCAGATCCCAACTACAAAGTTCGGGTTTTGCTTTCGCAGAAAAGGCCATATTCCCTGATCTGTGTGATAACTGTTCCAAGCCTCCAGCAGACATGCTGGACCCCAGAGTGAGAATGAAGGATGGTAAGCCATCTCTGTCTCCATTGCTTCTGATTCCTTTGTAGATGTAAAGCCAGATGAATCAGGACACCAACTCTGTGCCTTGAACATCTACTGATGAGAAAACAGGCTCAGCAAGGAAATGTCATTTACCCAAAGTCATGTGGCCAATGTATGGGAGGGCCAGGCTTCAAACTCAGTTCTGTCTGATTCTCAAATCCTTGCTCTATTCGTTGTACCCAACTTTCTGCTTCATCAGGACAGAAACAAGTCACTCACACAACTGCTGGGGATGGACCCAAAGATACCATCTGTGAGGGCCTCACTAACCTGCTATGGGAACTGTCTGTCTACTCTGCTAGGAGCTCTGTTTGAGCCTGGACTTGGTCTGAATTATCTTTAAATCCACCCCAGGGCTTGGTAGGTCAGTTAAAAACAGACAGGGCCATACTGGAATCTCAAAACCATGGCTGGAGAAAAGTCCTTTCCTTGAACTTGGGAGTTTCTGCTTAAATCCTTCCTGGGTGACTCAGCCCCTTCTTGAGTAGCCTGGGCTGGCTTCACCTACCATACCGCACTCTGGGGAGCACTGTTGAGGTCACATTTGGCTAAAAAGGATCAGGGGACTCTTTTCAGGAAGCGGCAGGAAAGCAATTGGGTTTGGTCTTTCCTACTATGTAAAGATGGTAATCTCACCTGTTTCCTGTAACTAGCAGGCCAGTCTCAAGTTGGGAGCTCTGCTTGGAGTTTACCTCTGTGATAGTTGGCAGGGACTGGGCTAGGGTCAATGGCTTAGGGCAAGCCTGCCTCTCGGGGCAGGTCAAGTGCCAAACCTCTGGAGTCTAGCCTGGGAAGGTTAAGGGACAAAAAAGGTCCCCTATGTCTTCAGATCAGTAGTTCTCAAAACTTTAATGGCATCAGAGTCACCTGGAAAGCTTAATAAAACAGAGACTGTGCCTGGGCGCAGTGGCTCACGCCTGTAGTCCCAGCACTTTGGGAGGCCGAGGTGGGTGGATCACCTGAGGTCAGGAGTTTGAGACCAACCTGGCCAACATGGTGAAACTTTATCTCTACTAAAAATACAAAAATTAGCCTGGTGTGGCGGTGGGCGCCTGTAATCCCAGCTACTCAGGAGGCTGTGGCAGGAGAATCACTTTAACCCAGGTGGCAGAGGTTGCAGTGAGCCGAGATCATGCCACTACACTCCAGCCTGAGTGACAGAGTGAGACTCTGTCTCAAACAAAACAAAATAAACAAAAGCAAACAAGAAAACAGAGATTGCAAGGCCTCAGCTTCAGAGATGCTCATTCAGTAAGTCTGGATGGGGCCTGAGAACTTGCATTCTAATAGGCTCCTAGGTGATGCTGATGTGGCTGGTCCGGGCACCAGACTTTGAGAATGATTACGTTGGACATTTTTCTCTTGACTCCTCCCTTGTGGGGTGTGCCCCAGCAGGCACTGGGCTGTATTCCTACCCCCCACCCCCCACATGCTCCAGCTTGCTGCTGGTGGCGTGTAGGGTGACAGCCAGGGCCAGGGAGGATCAGGTAGGAGCACCAAGCTGATGAGGAATTTGTAGAAAGAAGCTGGGGACAAGCTACAGATGATTATTGGAGGCAACCATGATGCTCACCACCAAGCAGTGACCAAATCGGAGACAAAGACTCCACTGAGGGCTCTAGAAAACTCTTCAGATGCAAAGCTGAAAGGCTGTGGGGAGCAGTGGAATGAGTACATACTTTGAAGGCTCTGCCACTTTCTGGCTGTGTGCATGTGTGATTTTGAGTAAATTACTTCTCTCTCTGCCTCAGTTTCTTCATCATTCAAGTGGGGTGAATACCACTTTCTATGATTGTTGTCAGGAGGTAATTGAGATTACAAATGAGAGCGCTCTTGGTACAATGCCTGTCATTAAATGCAGGGTCTTTCCAATTTCCTTCTCTATCCTAGAAAGGTCATCATACTGGCTTAGTATGACTCCCGTCTCTCTATCCGCTTCCACCTGTCCTCTCTGGCCACTGGACCATCAGCCTACATTATCATAAAAAAGAGCGAGATTTTAATTTGTAGAATGTTTCTTTCCTTCTTTTTCCTTTTTTTTTTTTTTTTTTTTTTTTTTTTAAGAAAAGCCTAATTAGGAAGCCCGTTAAATGCCTGCAATTCCAATATAATTCTATTAAATTCTCCCTGTAAAGTTAATGTTACAGACTTTTTAACAGATGTTTTAATTAGGCATTGTTATTAAAAAGAATACTGTAGAAATTAAAACCAGACCCTAAATGGGGGAAGAAAGGCAGTTTTCTTGTGCTGGGTAAATGGTGGCAGCCGCCCAGCAAAGAGCTGTTGGCAGCAGGTCATGAAAAACATGCACAAAAGGAGAGGGAATACTTGGCGCAATCCGCATTGCTCAGCAAGAGGGAAAAATGCCCGCGCCTAGTCCACTCAGCCAGCACAACTTCGAGCCCAGCCAGCTTGGGAAACGGGGAGAGAAGCCAGGAAGGTTAGAGACCCCCTGGCTCAGCTTGACAGGTTTTGGGGTCCGTTCCTATTGTGGTCATTCCATTTAGGTCCATGTCCTCTGACCCTCCTTGGCAGCCCACGAGGCTGGGATTACTCTTACCCATTTTACAGATGAGAAAACAGGCTCGGAGATATCTGATCATCTTCCCAGGTAGACACAGGAATGGACAGCTAGAAGTTGAATATGGGTTTTCTGCTATGTGGTGCTGGCTTGTTTCTCCAACAGTGATACAATCTAGTGCATATATATATATATATATATAGCCTGAGCTTTGGGGACAGAAAGATCTAGTTTAAGTCTCAGCTTTTCTTTTCACTGGCGGTGTGTCCTTAGACTATTTGCTTAATCTCTCTGAGCCTCAGTTTTCTCATCTGTAAAATGGGAAAAATAATAGACCCTATTAATTCATGGGATTCAAATGAAATATTGCGTCTAAGGGCACCAAGCACAGGGCCTGGCAGATGGCAAGTGCTCACGGAGTGCTCATAGATATGATGAAAGCTTCAGCCAGCAAGTGCAGAGCTAGAGCTCCAATCCAGATGTCTGGTCCAGAGTCTGCCCTTTCTGTGGCACCATACTGGGTGGTCCAGCCAGCCCTCACTGTGGGCTAAAAGACCTGATTATTGTTTGAGACTCAGCTGATGTTCACCATCTAGAATTCTTAAAACCAACAGTGGTTTCTGCATTCGTTGCTACTGTCTGTGCCCTGCTATCTGGAAGGCAACCTCACCTTTGATGCCAGCCAAGTGAGGGGTCGCCCAATGTGTGGCTGGCTCAGGTAAGCCATCCTGCCACTGGGGATGGGAGTCATTGGTTGTCATGAAGACCCCAAGTGAGACATCCAGCTCCTTCTGAGATGGGCCACCCAACTCCAGATGGCTCCTCTAAGGAGGCAGGAGGAAGGGGTGAGGTTGGAGAGACCTGGGTTGGAATCCTGTCTTCTTTGATAGCAACAATGAAGCCACTGGCTGCTGTCATGGGCCTCCACTCCTGAGTTTGCGTTTTGCTGTCTCCTTCTCTTGGGCATTGAGCCAAGGGCCTGGGTGAGGGTGAGCGCTCCCAGGAGGCACTGAGGCTACTGAGACTCCCTCTGGTGCCTCTGGTGACTCTGGTGACATGCTCAGATTTGCCTTTTCTAGGGGCTAATTTTCCTATCCGCTCTCCAAGTCTGTCAGCCTGGGATTATTCAAATGATGTTTATTTCTGTCCTGTGACCCAGATAGATCTGCCACGAGTACTTTTGTGAGAGCTTGGAAGGAAGAAATGACTGAAAGCGAGGCCACTGTGTGGGTCTCATCCATGGGCCCACTCCCAGGAAGCTCTGCAGACTCCTGCTTGTGTCCACTGGAGCTGCCACCCATTTCCCTCCCCTCTTGCTGCCTCTGTTATCACCATGCAAGTCATCCTTCTGGGCCATGGGGAGGTCGGGGTGCCTCTTGCTCAGGATGGCCTTTCTTGGGGTTGTTATTATGAGATCCCCGAGGTGCCAGGCAATGTACTGCCTGACACTCAGTAGGTGCCCCATAGTTGCTAGATGTTGAGGGACAACTTCATCCCCCAGTCCAGGCCTCCTGAGCCTTTTGTTTCAAGGATGTGGAACAGGTTTTCTCAGCCACCCCTCTTTATAGGCAGGAAGGTACTATGAAAAGCATGCCCCTGAATTCCAGTCTCACCTCTTACTAGCTGGGTGAGCTTGAGCAAGTGGCTCAGCCTCTCTGAACCTGAATTTTCTCATCAGTAAAGTGGGGAAGGTAATAGTGTCCAGGCCCGGGGATACTGATGAAGATGAAATGGGACAATGTTCCTGAAAGCATCAAGTGCATAGAGTTTGGTTATAATAGGGGGTGTGCAGAGCAGTTATTGCATGTGTGCACATGTGTCACGTAAGTTACCTCTAGAGAATGGGTCTGAGGGTTGCTTCTTTTCTCTCCAGTTTAAATGTTTTTTAAACCATAGCCCTGTATTATTTTTTAATTAAAAGAAAAAAACAGCAAAATAACCACTGCAGAAACTGCTGGTGGTTTTGAGAACTCTGGTAAATGGCAATCAGCTAATTCTCAGACAACAGTCAGGTCATTTATCCCAGGGGGTGGGCTGGCTGGGCCATCTCTCCGGTTGGGGACATTGACCCTGGTTTGGGCCCTGAGCAACTGAGTTTGAACCCTGGCTTTGTGATTTATCAGCCATGTGACTTCAGGTGAGGTTTCTCCTCCTCAATTTCCTTGTATATAAAATGGGAAGAACAGAAGCTACCGGTAGGGCTGTTTTTGGGGAACTGAGAATGGATGTGAGGCATCAGGGCAAGGATAGATATGCCAGATAGGTAGCAATTCTGATGACCTTTGGGTTTTCCCTTTGCTGCCTTTCCCCCAGGAGGCTGGAGTTCCATGCCTCACCCTGAGGTCAGGTGAGGGCGTGGAGGAATAACTCTGGGCCACTAAATTTGATGGGTGTTGTTCAGTCTTCCTTTTACTTGACATGAGCAGCATCCGCACTGCCAACGTCTCAGTTCCTGCGACCCCCTCTTCTTCCCTTAACATTTCCTAAGTCTCCATGTGAGAAGGGAAGGAAGTTGGGGCTAGGCTGGCCTATGTGAGTCCCAAGTAGCTGGGTTGGAAGTGTGGGAACTTTCCTCACCGTGAGAACCTGCAAGTGTAAGTCATCTGGAACAGTCTGTACATCCATCAGAAAGGATCTGGTTGAATAAGTCACACAGCCATCTCCAGAACCCCACAAACATGTTACAAGTTGGACCATGTCTTTGAGACAGGCGACATATTCCACATCAGATTAAATGGAAAATAAACAATTAGAAAATAGCATTTATAGTATAATCTCATTTTTAAAAAAATATGAGATAAAGCAATCCTTGGAGTAGCAGAGATTAAGAACTTTTCTTCTTCTTTAATCTGAATTGTAAACTTGTATTAATGATATCGAGAACTACAATAACAACAATAATAAAGTTTTTTAAAAATATGAAAAGCAGATTTTTTCATAATTAGCAAAACTTGGAAGCAACCTTCAGTAGGTGAATGGATGAATAAACTATGGTACACCCAGACAATGGAATATCATACAACCATAAAAAGAAATGAGCTATGGAGCCATTAAGACATGGAAGAATCTTAAATGCGTATTACTAAGTGAAATAAATCAATTGGAAAAGGCAACAAACAATGTGATTCCAACTCTGTGACATTCTGGAAAGAGAAAAACAATGGAGACAGTAAAAAGATGAGTGGTTGCCAGGGGTTAGGAGAGGAAGGGATGAATAGGCAGAGCACAGAGGAGTTTTAGGGCAGTGAAAGTACTCTGTGTGATACTATAATTGTGGATACACATCATTTTTCCAAATCCACAGAATAGGCAACACCAAGAGAGAACCCTCATGTAAGCTGCGGACTCTGGGTGATAATGACATATCAATGCAGGTTCATGAATTGTAGCAAATGTACCACTGTGCTGCAGGATGTCAGTAGTGGAGGTTGGGCTTGTTAAGGGGGTGGGAGATACATGGAAACCCTCTGTACTTCCTGTTCAGGTTATTAAAATACGAAAGGACCTTGCTCAGTCAAGTGCTGAGAGGGATGAATCAGGGTGCCTGGGAGGCTGGCCCAGTCAGGGGACTCCAGAGAGGATCAGGAGCCAAGATCTGAACCTGAATGGTGAGCCTTAGGGGCACAGGGCCAAACCTTCTTCCCCTCCTTGCCAGGTCCGTTGCTTGTAGCCCTCTGTGTAGGGCAGATGCCATTTAAGACTGAACTTGAATCCCAGCTCCATCATCTCTGCTGTGTGACTCTGAACAAGTGACCTCATCTCCCTAAGCCTTAAAGTCTCAACCTGTCAGTTGGGCATAGTGATGTTCCACAGAGTTGATGTGAGTTACAGGAGGTCTTATATGTGAAATGCCCTGGATAGTTCTTGGTTCAGAGTGAGAGCTGAGGTCTGGGCGGGGCTGTATGAACCACCAGTATGGGGAAGGTGGGCAGCCCCTTCCTGGTCTGCCAGCCTTGGAGCCCCTGAAAGCTTCCCCAAGTGCTCTTCCAGGTCCAACCAGAGGCCCTTCTGTTTGATGGGTATGTGTCACACTCAGCTCTGCCTGTCATCCTGTTGACAGAAGCTTCAAAGAAGTCTCTCTCAAGTTCTACAGTACCTTGAGAGAGGTTCCAAAATACTTTATGTGGCATGGAGGCCCACTCTTTCACAGGGGGGCACAATGAGACATTTCTGAGCAGCAAGCTGGCCCTGTGCTGAGAATTAGGTGGGGTTTTCTCTTTTTGATTCATCCTCTTCTCCCAGCTGAGGCTTGTTTTCCTTGAGACCTGAGACCCACTTTTCTGCCCTCAGTGATGCCCTGATCCAAAGGAACACAGCTTTACTCGCCTTTCAGGCTATGCATGAGTCCAGGGTCATAATGGCCTTAGCTGGACCCCAGAAAGCTGCAGAGAATGCTGCCCATGCCTTGCATTTAAACTAACAGAGGGGCCAAAGCACAAATCCCTGGCTTGTGTCGGGTCCAAGAGAGGCAAACTGGCCTCGTGCACATTGGGCCACAAGGGGAGCTGGAGAAAGATGCAGATCCCTGGGCCTTACCCTCCAGGGGTTCAAGTTCTGGACGTCTGGGATTCTGCTTCTTAAACCAGCTCCTCAGGTGATTCTAATGCAAATATCTCCATGCCATTCTTCGAGTGACACTAATATAGTGGATATTGCAAGGGCTTAGACCTAGGCAGACCTGGACCTAAATTTTATCACATCAGCTGTGTGACCTCATTCATATTTATTCACCTTTCTGAGCTCCACTTTTTGCATCTGTAACATGCCCTTGTTTGAAAATAACACGACGGAGTATTCTTTAAGTTCCAGGCATAATGCTAAACCCTTTGCATCCTCTCATTTGATCCCAATGGTAGTCCTCAAGTAGGAACTATTATTTTTGAACTCTGGAAGCCTCACTCAAGACCACCTACCTCCCCTTGTTTTTAACTGTGATGCTGAGTCTCAGTGGAGTTAAGTATCTGTAGAGTACATATCACAGTGCTGGGCTTATTGCAGGTGCTTGATAAGTACTCACTGCCCTCACCCCCAGCCAATTGCCTCAGCACTGAATGGGTTAGGAGCTGTCAGGGATCTGACATGGAATGGGGCTTGCAGGGCCTGGAGGGGCTCAGAGCCCAGGGTACAACATCAATCCATCAGTGAGAATTCACCAAGGCTGTTAAGCCCTGGTGGAGGTGACCCCAGCAAAGGAAGCAAGACATACATCCTGTGATTGCGTTGTTGGGATAATTTTCCCAGCGAATAAAGAGAGAGAGGAGGAGCCTTCCAGATGGGAAGCCTTACGAGGGAAGGCTCCGCAGGGAACTGAGGACAACTCCACTAGATCGGGGAAATCTCAGGGTCTATGATTCTTTTGGATTTTTCAGAAGTCATCCTCTCTCCTTATTCTTCCCTGCTTAGTCCAGTTAAGCCTCTTCTAGGGAAATACTGCATTCTTGTTATTGGTAAATGAAGATGGATTTATTGACACAATATAAAGCCAACTCACTTTATCAGCAATAAAACAAATCATACTGAAAAGAGCAAAGAGAGAAAAATGAAAATTAATAAATGAAGTTTATTGTTTTACAACAAGTTAGGTTTACATTTTCTCACCCAAACCTTTCCCCATTGAGTTTTAAATACTCTACCTAAATCCCTTGGGTCATCCTATGTTAAATATCCTCTGCGTTTCTGTTAAGAACTTCAAAGTCAAAAGGCAAGTGTTGGCTTTTCTTTGAGCTGGTAATATAGTCTTTCATTCATCCAACAAATATTTATTGAATGTTTACTGTGAGTGAGGCAATGTTTTGGGCACTGAGGATACATCAGCCAATAGGCAAAAGTCTCTGCTTTCATTGTGCTTATATTCTAACAGGGGAAGACAGAAAACAGCAACAAAAGAACAATAACAACAACAACAACAACAACAACAACAACACCCAACCAGAACAAACATTAGGAGAAACTGGGTGAAACATATACAGGAAGTCTCTGTACTATCTTTGTTCCTTTTCTGTAAATCTAAAACTCAAAAACACAACAAAATTGTGTGTGTGTGTGTGTGTTTGTGTGTGTGTGTATTTGATGATAAATGCAGTGAAGAAAAGTAAATTGGGAAACGAAATTTGGGAATGCGCTGGGGCAAGAGGAGGAGCTGTAGTTTTTAAAAGGCTGGTCTTTTTGAAAAAGTGACATTTGAACAAAGATTTAAAGGAGGAAAAAGAGAAACCATGGGGATATCTGGGGAAAGGATGGTAAAGGAAATGTTAAGTGTAAAGTCTCAGTGGTCTCCAGCCTCAAAGAGGGCCTCCAATGACCCCAGTATTCATGTTCTTGTGTAGTCCCCCCCTGACTGCATAGGGCTGACATGTGTACCCAATAGGGTATTGTGGAAATGTGGGTTCCATGACTGGGTCATAAAAGAGATGACAGCTTCAGCCTTTCTCTTTCTTGGATCACCCATCCTGTGGAAAGCCAGCTGTTGCCTTGTGAGGGCACTCAAGCAGTCCTATGGAGAAGTCCACATGGGAAGGAACTGAAGCCTCCTGCCAGCAGCCAGCAATAACTTCTGAGGTTTGTGAGTGGACCACCTTGGAAGCAGAGCCCCCAGCCTTCTAATGGCTATAGTTGCATTGACATTTTGGGCATAATCTTAGGAGAGACCTGGGACCAGAATCACCTAGCTATGCCACTCCCAGGTTCCTGACCCACAGGAACTCTGAGGCTTTTTTAAAAAAGAGTTTATTGTTTTAAGCAGCTACTATTTCGGGTTGTATGTTACATAGCAATAAATAACCAATGCAGATGTTGAGGTGAGAACATGCCTGGTTGCTTGAGGAACAGCAAGGAGGCACTGTAGTTGGAGTGGAGGTGTAAGGGTGAGAACAGGAAGATCTGAGGGCAGAAAGTGTGAGTCAATTTCCTCCTGAAGAAAAGGCTTCTTCTCTTTGGGTATTACTATTATTATTTTTTCAGCAATTGGCTCTCCTGAGTGTTTCTCAGGCCCAGGCCTTGGGAACCAGTTTGTGATGCTCATTTTCTTCTCTGCTGTCATCTTCTGAGGTGGGTTTACATCTCCTCTTCCCAGGAAGTCTGTGGTGGTGTTATCCTTCCTGAAGTGGTTTCAGTGATACCTCATGCTGAAACTTGGCCAATATCTCTTTGGGCATTTTTTTAAAGGTCAGATCTGTTTTGGTAGAGAATCAACAAGATTTGAACAAAAAAGAGAGAAAAAGAATTTGATTAATTGGAAACAAGTTGTTGTTCAGAGATGAATTCACAGAGGAGGTAAGGTTTGAGGGAGGTTGAGAAGTAGTTATGGGTAGTTGAGCAAAGGTGGTGGGTAGGGAAACAAATAGCAGAGACAGGGGGTAGGAGAAGGATAACTACTTTCTGGGAATTCAACATCGTTTGTGTGGAGATTGGGAAGAGGATATGGGGGACAGACGAGTGGAGGGAGGGGAGAGGATGCAGGGTCTGGTAAGGAAGTTGTGGGTGCAGGACTCAGCCTAAATTGTACCATGTAGGCCAGAGGCTGTCCTGTTGGGGAACTTCCGATCCTTCAGGGATGGGCTGTCAAATGCTGGCCCACCTGAGTTCTACTTAAGATTGTTTTGATTGTAAGGGTCAGAAAATCCATTTCAAGTTGGAGTTAGGAAAAAAGAGAATGTATTGATTTATGTAAGTGAAAAGACCATGGTTTGATGTAATTGGGGCTTGATTTCTCTCTCTCTTTAGGTTTTGTCTGCTGCCATTTTGGCACCATTCTCACTTAGGCTCTCCCCTTGTGTTTGCAACGTGGTTGTTAGCATTTTTTCTAGGGTTGAATATAGCAGAAAAGAGTAGTTGTGTTTCCCCCAGCATACCTGGTCAAAGTCTTGCTATTTACCATGATTGATGACTCAACTGGTTGTAGTGCATGTGCCCATTCCTAGGCCAGCCACTGCTACCATGGGTAGAACTTTGATCGGCCAGGCTTACACCATGTGCCAGACCTGTTGGAACCTAGAGACTAAGAATAGTGGTAGGGTGGCTGCCCCGATGGAAATCAGACTGATGCTACCAGTAGGTGGGTGGGTTGTGTGACAAGATGCAGAGAGGCATGCTTAATAGAACAGTCAAGGGAGTCATTTTATGAGCATATAGGGAGCAAGACAAGGGCACTAAGTCTACTCAAACTGATATGTGGTATCCATAGGTCTCTGTTAAATAGTCAGCACAGATATGTGCCTTTATGGATTCTGTGAGGTACTGTTATACTATAGTCACATTGCACCATCATTATTATTGATTTGTTTTATGCTATCTTGAATCTTTTAACTCCTTTGAGTTAGGGTAATGCTAGCTGCTATCACAGATAAAATGTAAAATATTATTGGCCTCAGACAATTTTCCTTCAAGTCCAGAAAGTGAGTAATTGATTGACAGTGCTGGCTCTCTGTTCCACAGAGCCATTCATGGATTGAGGCACCTTTCGTTTTATGGCTCCACCAAGTCCTTGCATCTTAGAATCCTTTCTTCCAGCTAGCAGACAAGGAAAGAGAAGGTGGGGTGAAGGCACCTCTGCTTGGAAGGGACAGGCATATCCCTTTCATTCATGTTTCAGTGATAAGAAGTAGTCATGTGGTTCCGTCTAGTGCAAGAGGGGCTAGAAAGTGTTGTTCTGATTGGGCAACCATGATCTGCCAACCTCGTACCATGGAGTGGTAGCATGCATTTTTGGAGGGCAGCTAGCCCACTTTGCCACAGCCTCCAAGTATGTGGTCCCAAACTGTAGTTTTTAAAGTTACAGAAAAGAAGATACGGAGAATTACTGCGTAAGGTGACATCAGGACCACTGAGTGATTTTTAGGCAGAGGAGGGACACAACAGATCAGTCTGTACTCTGGGAACATTATGGACATGGTGGTAATGGAATGAAAAAAAAAGGACTCAGGTCCCTATTGTCCCCACTTCTGGCCCAGTTTTGAGTAGGGCAATACTCAAGGGTTCCTTGCATTTACACTCCTACCACGTTCTAGGGACTCACCATGTGCCTTTTTGAAACACTGTCTATTGACTCCTTAGCACAGCTGAGAGGCAGATACTATTATCTGCGATTTACATATAAAAAAATAGAAAGTTCAGGGAAAGGAAGTGACTTGTCCTAGGTGTGCTGGGCCTCGAGCGGGTTGTCACTGAAGCTGCTGATCTGTATTGGGAAATGTGTTTGGGGACTGGGTGGTGCCAAGCATGCATTTGCCCTGTGGCATGGTGTCTTAGGGAGCAATGGGGTCTGAATACTCAGTGGTGATAGGGCCTGACTGGCAGATGGATTTGATAACCCTTTGAACCTGCACCTCCACTACGGGCAAAGCTTTAAGCACTGTGCATCTCATGTAGTCACCTCCAAGTCCCTAACAAAGATGCTCTGTGAGTCCCCTCATCAGCTCCCAGGAATCTGCTCCGTGGCTCCTGGCCCTGCTGGAAAGGGGGATCACAAACCTGCTCCCCAGTCTAGAGAAGCCAGTTCTGCTGACTGGGCAGATGGGGCCCACGCACTGGGACCTGGGGAGATTGAGAGGAGAAAGTGGCTGAGCACAGCTCTGCGAGGCCTGGTGATTTATGAGGAGCAGCTTCCGTGGGCCATCTGGACCACGAACTTCAGGAAGCACATCCTGTGTGGAGGCGCAGGCAGCGTGGGAGCCCTGCCAGGGAGGAGGAGGGCTGCAAGGGAGCGGGAGGAGGGAGGGGATGGGAGGCAGGAGTAGGACAGAGGCAACGTCGTAAGAGCCCAGGCAGTGAAATCAGACAGATCCAGATGCTTCCACTTGCAGAAACTTTGGGCAGGACCTTAATCCCTCAGGGCCTCAGTGTGATTAACTTTGAAATGGAATGACAACATACCCTCTGCACTGTGGAGAGGTTTAAATGGAGCATTGCTTTTATAAGTACCCAGCCCAATGCCTTGAAGGAAGGAAGTTGATGTTATTGAGCATCTTCCATGTGTCAAGCATTCAGTTAGGTGCTGGGAATATGAAGAGTCTCAGAGTTTGTGGTCTAGTAGGGGAGGCAGGCTATTTGGAACATGTGAGCTGTTTACAGTAAACTCTGGGAACACAGAGGTGAAAACCACAAACTCTGCCTGGAGGTGATGTTTGAACTGGGTCTTAAAGCAGAAATAGGAGCTAAGTGGCCGGGGAAGATGTGGTAAAGGGAATAGCCTGAGCAAAGCCATGCTACACCACCGTCAAATGTTGGTTCATTCATTTATAACTCCAGCCCTGATTGCTCCACTGAGCTCTGGATACATATATCCAAATGCCTATTGACATCTCCATTTAGATGCAATGGGCATTTCAAACTTAGCATGGCTAAAACAGAGATATTGGTCCTCCTGGTCCCCCTGCAACCCACACTCATCAATTTTCTTCCTCCCAGGTCTTCCTCTCTTGGTAAATGACCCCACCATCTACCCAGTCGCATACATCAAAAATCTAGAAGACATTCATCCATCTTCAATTTCTCCATTTCCCTCCTCAGTGTATCCAGTGGTGCCAAATTGCACCTTCCTATGTGTGCCTCCTTCTGAAATTGCACAATAGTGTGGTCATATCCCCAAACTCAGCCTATCAGCAAGTCCTGTCAGCTCTTATCTCCCACATACATCTAGGATCCATTAGCTTCTCTTCATCTCCACCACTACCACCACAGTCGAACCCACTGTGGGATCTAACCCAGACAACTGCAATGGGCTTCAAGCTCGTTTTCTCATTTCCATGTGTCTTTCACAATCCAGTCTCCTTGCTACTGCCAGAGTGGTCTTTACGAAATAGCTGTCAAATCACTCCTCTGCTGAAATCTTTTATCGCACAGTTATTTTCACAGTAATTCTGTATAACCTGTCACCCCAAAACCCAGTGATGTATAGCAGCAAGAATTTATTTCCTGTTCATGTGTCTGAGGGTTGGCTGAGGCTCAGCTGATCTAGGTAGGGTTTAGCTCTGCCCTGCAGGTTGGGTCCAGCTTAACGCTACATGTTTCCATTCCTCGTTGGATCAATGGCTACCTAAGGCATGCTCTACTCCTGGTGAAGAAAGAGGAACGCTAGAGGGAAAGCCCATCTGTGCAAAAACATTCTGAGCCTCAGCTCCCAACACATCCACCACCATCCCATTCCTCAAAGCAAGTCATGTGGCCAAGATCAAAGTCATAGGGAAAGGAAGTACACTTCATCACCATGAGGCCATAGCAAATGTGTGGATAGATAATTTATAATAGTGGGATAAAGAATTGGGACCAGGCTGCCCGGTGTGGTGGCTCACGCCTGTAATCCCAGCACTTTGGGAGGTGAGGCAGGTGGATCATGAGGTCAGGAGATCGAGATCATCCTGGCTAACATCCTGGTGAAATCCCGTCTCTACTTAAAATACAAAAAGTTAGCCTGGCCTGGTGGCACGTGCCTGTAGTCCCAGCTACTCAGGAGGCTGAGGCAGGAGAATCACTTGAACCTGGGAGGCAGAGGTTGCAGTGAGCCGAGACAGTGCCACTGTACTCCAGCCTGGGCAACAGAGCAAGACTCCATCTCAAAAAAAAAGAAAAGAAAGAAAAAAGAATTGGGACCTGGTTGGGCATGATGGCTCATCCCTGTAACCCCAGCACTTTGGGAGGCTAAGGAGGGAGAATCCTTGCAGCCAGGAGTTTGAGACCAGCCTGGGCAACATAGCAAGATTCTTATTTCTACAAAATAACTAAAATAAATAAAGATTAGCCAGGTGTGGTGGTGCACATCTGTAGTCATAGCTACAAGGGGAGGAAGGTTGAGGTGGGAGGATCACTTGAACCTAGGAGTTTGAGGTCCAAGTGAGCTGTGATCGCCTTACTGCATTTCAGTGATACCCCTTTTCTAAAAAAAGAATCGCAACCAATAATTCAGTCTTCAACAGACGCCTTTTGTGGCTTTCTGTTAAACTTAGAATAAGGTCTAAACTCTTCCCCCGAGAATCTGGCTCCTGATATATCAACAAGCTCAACTCCTCCCACTTTTCCCCCTCACAAATGTCTCTCCAGCCATACTGTCATTTTGGCTGTCCCTTAGACTTTCCAAATGCTTTTTCACCTCAGGACCTTTGCACTTGCCATTCTCTGCTCCCAGATCTTCACAGGACGGGCTCCTTCTTGCCCCCAGATCTCAACAAAATATCACCTACACCCATGGAGCTTGTTGGAGATGCAGATGCCTGGGCTCCACCCCTAGAGATTCTGAAATGGCAGGTCTAGGAGTGGGTTTCAGGAGCCTGTTTCTAACAAGATGCACACAGTCAATACCAATGCTGACGTTCTGTGGACACATTCTGAAAAACACTGCTGTATAATGGAACCATGTCCCAGGAGTACCGGGGAAGAAGTGGAGGGCCATAGTCTATTGGGGAGTCAGGGAAGGTTCCAGAAGAGGCAGTGGCTGAGTCAAGGCCTGAAGGATGTGGCAAAGGTCATAAGGCAGACAGGACTGTATGTCTTGGTGTCGCCTTATGACCCTGAGAGCCTCCTCAGTGGGTGAAGCTACTCTCCCTGGATCTCAGGCCCCAGTCAGCCCAGACCCTTCTGGTCCTCCCTCCATTGACATTATATATGACCGCCATGCAAGCTTCTTCAGACAACCAATTCCACAGGAAGTCTTAGAAAGCTTTTTCTCTCTAAATGATCTTTTTTAGTGTCTGTCACCCAGAGTTGTAGAGATTTTATATCATCTATGAAATCCTATTAAGATTTTATTTCCTTATTTTCCTTTTATGATGACTGGGATTTCCTTCCTGAGAGAAGGCCTCAGGAAGTGGGCATGCCTTGGTGGGAGCCAGGCTTGGGAGCAGGTGGGTCACTGGGGCAGCCTCAGCCTCTGAGGCAGCACAGGCATTCAGAGATGGAAGCAATATTCAAAGTCCTGTGGTTCATTTTCTACCCAAGATACCCACTCGAGAGCATCCTATGACTCAGGAAAGACAGCCATGAGACTGCAGAGTCAGGAGGCCCAGCCTGAGAGTCAGAGGATCTGGTTAAAACCTTGCACTTCTTGGAGGGATGGCAGGAGTTAGAAGCTGCAGTAAGCCAGGATCGTGCCAATGCACTTCAGCCTGAGTGACAGAGGGAGACCCTGTCTCTATTTAAAAAACAAAGTTCTCCAGGTGATTCTAATTTTGCACCAAGGTGAGACTCTCCTTTTAGGTACATTCAGCCAGTCATGGACCCACCTTGAAGCTTACATTTTTCCACCTGTCTACAAGGATATCTTGAAAGCATTTCTGCTGAATGGATGCATGCTTCATTCCAGATCCAAAATGTGGAACCCCAGATTGGGGTTAAACTCAGGATAACATTAACAAAAGTCATCCAAATTGTACTGGTTATAGCCCCATTTATGGACCTCTGAAAAGTTCTCCCAATTTTGTTGTGGAGCCCCTTATATGTTTAGGAATAAATCTCATTCCCCACACAACAGCACTTACTAAATTCTCTCTCTCCTGCTCCTCCTTTCTTGCCGACACCTGCGGCCCATGGATCATGGTAGGGAACCTCACTACTTCCACCTCTGCTGGTGCTCCCTGCAAGAATGCAAATGTCCATTGTGTGGTGTGCAATATCCCAGACTTTGGTACCATTCTTGGCATCCCCATTGATTAAAGCTGCTTTGGGTCTGGTGCAGAAGTGAGAAGTCCAGGCTTCCTTTCTTGGGGTCACACTTTGTCACATGGGCTGCTGATGCACTGGGTCTCAGCAAGTCTGTTGAGAGCTCAGCCTCACTAGTCTCTTCCTGAAGCCTCTCCCTAGAGGACCTGGGCATGAGTTCCTGGCCCAGGCCTGGGATGTGAATAGTCCATCGTGGCTTCTCAAGTGTATGTTTTTGCTCTTTTCACTCCAAATAAAAAGAAACTTAACTGATTCCAACCCAAACTGACTTGTGCAAAATCGCCTCCTGGCTAATATACTCCCAAAATTTCCCTATGAGTGCAGTCCACTCAGCGATCAGTCTTAGAAGCCCAGGCCTACCTCAGTCCCACACATGGATTCAATGCAGATCAAAACTGAGAGTGCAAATTCCAAGTCTGTTTCATTTCCCTGGCCTCTCAATTTAGCCCCATCACCTGAGGAAATAATGATGTTAATAGCTGCTCTTTATTGAGTGTTTAGTCTGGGCTAATGTGATGCTAAGTACTTTCCATGGCTTATCTCATTTAATTCGTAATAAAAGTCTTAGATAGTGGTATTATTATGATCCATTTTACAGAGGAGGAATCAAAAGATAGAAAGGTTAAGTAAATTTCCCATTGCCACTTAGCATATAGGTGGAGGAGCTGGGACTTGGATCTAGGTCTGTATGACTCAGATGCCCCAACTCATGGCTGGCTGGGTTGTTCCTACAGAACCCAAGTAGATTCCTGATGTTCCTTTCCCAAGGGCTTGTGAATCATCTAGAAAGTAAGCAGATCTTGGGACTTCAGGAGTCTGGGTCAAGATGATGGTTCCATGTTTTCTCTTGAAAAATCAGATGGCATTGTTCTGTCTCTCGTCTTTCAGTTTCTTAAATTATCCACACTCCCTCAAGAGTCTATTTAGACCAAGAACTCAGAGTTGAATGTCAGAATTTCACAGCCAACAGTGTCCGGAGAGATCACCAAGTCCACCTGTACACCAGAGAAAAGGAAAAGTGGGCTTGTCTAAGGTCATATAACAAGTCCAGGGGAAGTTGGGTCCAGGATGCAGGATCCTTCTCCCACAGCCTTGCCCTCACTGTGTGGCCTTGCATAAATCTCCCCTCTCTGAAGACTCAAATGGACAGATAGCTCAGTTAAACAGACAGAAGCAATCTCAGTTAAACTAAGCTTTTAGAGCAGCAGAGCACTTTGACAAAAGGGAACCTGTAGTGAGACCTACTCTAACAGCTCAAAGCCAAGATGGGCTATTAAATCAGGAGTGTGTATAAGGCTCATTCTTCACCTTGTTCCCTTTCCCCATTTATCCTTGGGCACTTCTGGGAATGCAAGGTACTTGCTATTGGCAGTTAGAAAACCTTGGGCTTAAGCAATTTGAAAGCATTGAAAGAGAACTTGATGGAGCTAAATCTAAATCTAATTATCATGCTGACCAATCTCAGGAGAGCCTTCTAATCAATGATGTTAGAAAATGGTTAACAACCAGCTCTCTGAAAAAAGAAAAGTCCTGATAGCATTTGCCTATTTCTTTGGTGTAAATACTCTTATAATGGCCAGTTTTGTGAGTTACCAACATGATGTTAACCAGCTTGCAAATTTCCTGAAAACATAACAGTTAGCTCTTGGGAGCTGATACGAACTGACTCCAGCATACTACAGCTTCCAAATCTTCAAATACTTTGCAAGATTTGGATTTTCAAACTTTGGTAGCAGGCTTCCTAGGTGTCAGATGAAAGAAATGGGTAACAGTGTACAGATAACTTGAATATCCCATTGGTAGGTCTTTTTCTGTGCTATTATTGTCTCTGTTTCATATCTTGATGGAAATGTTGCAATTTTTACCCTGTTATAGAACAAACAGAAGTGTGACTTGTGGCTCACAATCTATGAAGCTGATTTTGTATAATTTTGACAGTTCTATCACATTTCTCACAGTTATGATTCTTTTCCCCTCTAGGGATGGTATGACATTATGTTGGGATAGTGTGTTGGGTACTGTTCCCTTCTGCTCCTTTCTGGTAGGCTACCTTCTTCTTTCTGGGTTTACACTTGCCTAAGTTCAAAGCTCTGACATACACACCTTATAAATTTTCCCTGCCCCCATCCCGATATGCCTGGAGGAGGGGTGGTGGGGACTCTGTGGTTCTAAATCTCTCCTTGGCACATGTTCTCAGGCATGAGTGAAGAATCAGTGATTCAGTTTGAACAGAGAAACTGCAGACAGATGTACTATTCTCACATCTGGCTACCTGGAGGTACAGCTGCACTTGGCCACCCACTCTTTTTTGCACCTGTGGGGGAGGAATCATTTCCTTATTGTGCTGGTGTTTTTATCTACATGGCAGAAGATGCTGAGGTCACATGCTCTGAGATGCCAGGCAGGCTCCAGGGGGCAGGGGAGATATTGTGGGCTGGCACAGAGGTAGAAGGGTGGCGGGTAGAAGGTATCCCTGAGTCACCTGGTCAGCGCCTCACATCAGCTGACTTGGTTCATGAGACAAAGCACAAACTCATTTTTATTTCCATGACTCCAATTGCACCTCTGCTGGGGTTAGGAAACCCATTCCCCAGATGGCACTGAGCCAGAAAATTAGCAATGATCAATGAAAGGGGAAGGATGATGAAATAAAAGTGGAGTCTCAATTATGCTCTAAATGAGCAAGGCGATGTTAAGTCTTCAACAGAGGAGGGGCCAGGGACTGGAGGAAGGAAAAAATGATTACGTGGAAGAATTCAGTGCCCCAGTCTGGACTTAGCCATTGATTTCCAATTCCAGTTCCACAGATGGACCATAAAGGCCTTGCAGAGTGCGTGGACCCGCCTGCCATATTTCTCCACAATATGCCTAAAGTGAATTCCTCCACTCTGCTTATCTGTCTGGCAATATCAGATCCCGGGTGGATCTAAGGGAACAAATGTCTGTGGGTATTATGTTAGGGATTTAAACTTACCAGCTGCTGGGAAGTCGAATTTGTGGTTTCAGGGCACAAGATGATTCTGTGTGAACCATGGTTAAAGCTACTCTTGTAAAATTACACAAGTAATTGGTTGTGTTCATATGAAATGGTGGGCTGAAATGTTTCTATGAGATTTCAGTGATTTTTTTTTTTAACAACAACAAAAAACCCAAACTTTTTTCCCTTAAACTGCTAAAAGACAAAGTAATTGATGTTGAATTTGGTGACTTGCCCTGAAAAATGCAATCATGGGGACAGCCTGTATCAGACATTTAGAACGGAAACCAAATGTTTTCTTGCATGGATATCCATAACATAAGACTTATCTCCCATCTGGCAAAACCTCTTTCTGTAGAAATGTTCAGAGTGGAATTGCATTAATAAGTAGACATCAAGTGAAATATACTATTTATGCACTTTCAATAGTCTCTGTAAACTGAGTTGCATGTCAGCCTTGTATCAATAAACATCGCTACCTGCGGGTTTTCAAGACAGATTAGCCGAGAAGAGCCATTATGGGATGAAAGAGGAGGGCACGCTGGGAGAAGAATGAAATGAAACATTCACCCATGCAAACGTTTCCTTCCTGGATACTATTTGGATTTTAATTTCTTTTTTTTTTTCAAATATAAGATAAAATACAAGATGTTGGTGCTGTTTGGAGATAGCCCACATCTGTACAGCAAGGAGACAATTCTCCAAAGTGCAGCTCTCAGTGGGGTATTTATTTAATTCGTATTGGTTTTGGACCGCAGCCTGTAATGAGGAAAGATACGGATAGAGGCAGGAGATGGTAGTTGGAAATCTGTACCTTTTTGAACATGAAAGTACAAAAGGGTCGTGCATGTATTGAGGTTTTAGTGAAAATTCAATAACTTTAGCTGCAGACACTCTGCTCCGGAACACTAATAAAGATGGGAGAGCTAATAAAGGACCCAAATTCAAGCTTCTTAGAGATGAAAGCTGGAGTGGTGCCAGGCTCAGCTGCCCTGATGTGGAAGAATGCCCTGGTATGTTTTTGCACATGGGCCAATTGAGGACTAGGTTGATTTTAAGGCATCTTTCAACAGCACATGAGCCCCAGGGACCTGTGAATGCCAAACAAGGCCTACTGAAATGGGGTTCATTGAAGGGGGATCAGGGATGCTTAAATTTCCTGCCAGCAAATGCCCTGATAGACAGGCCAGAGTTAAAGACAAGAGGGTCCTCCCCGAAGTGAGACATCCCCACATGGGGTCTTTTGGTCTTCCTGAAGCACAGTGGCCTGAGTATCTCATCAATGAGCGAGTGAAATGGCCAAAAGCCTCTAAATGGTGAGTGAAAGGGCCAAAAGCCTCTAAGAAAGAGCCAGCAGCTAGCAAAGAGCTGTAGCATGGGAGGAAAGGGCTTGGCCTTGGCAGCATGAAAGACTGTCCCTGAATTATCTAACTCCATCCTCCTCTCCACACAGTACTGTCACTTTCTCTCGTCTTCAGATGCTCACTTATCTAAAACCAAACCCTTCCAAGTGCAGATCCAGGGCTTGAACTCAGATGGATGAACAGCATGGTCTGAGCCCAGCCAAACCATCTGGGGTTCATATCATCTAGCTCCCGGAGGAAATCAGAGTTCTGGAAAGAGAAATCTGGGATAGGGCTCAACTCACTGACTCGTTTTATTATTAGGGTTGAACATGTTTGCAGAGGGCTGTTCGAGAACCATATTGAAATCAGCCCTCAGCCTTCTCAGCTGCAGGCTGATGCCCTCAGTTTACACCAGGTTTGACGCTTTGCTGACAAGTTTGGCCACATTTGCAGAAGGCTGCCTGAGAAACATCTGTTTGAGAAGCTCAGTTTTTTCCTCTTTGGGCTAGAGATTCTCAACCTGCACTAGCTTTGCCTGAGGTCTGAATCCTCATTAGTGGGCTATAATTAGCATTGATTATTGCTGCAGTGCCAGGCATGGTACATGGCACATTACATCTTGTGTTGCAAGTTGTCATAACAACTCCAGGAGATTGGTGCATTATTATCTCCATTTTACAGATGAAGAAAGTGGGGCTACCGGCTGTATGATTTAGTCCCAGGTCTGTGTAAATTCTAACCTCATGCGGTTTAATGCTGACTAGGGAGGCTGTACATTGGGTCCCTTCTGGAGGGATGTGGAGGATGCACTTGACATTTTTGCCAGACTCATTGCTGTGGGCTGAGGTACACATGTGCAAGGTTGGACAGCCGGACCCCAGGAGATGTCACTGCACCCAGCTCTTCCTCCCAGCCCACTCTTGGAATCTGCAGGCTCTACTCTGGACCCTTTTTGTCTGCCCTAGTTGCCTTCCTCTTCTCTGTGAAGTCCTGGAGCCTCTCACCCAGCAGAGCTGACCTGCCTGTGATAAATACCATTTAATTACAGAACAAGCTTTTCTGCCATTTCTCTCAGCACGGCTTCTATTGCTGAAGATTAAACTTCATTCCCACACCACTGAATTACCTTTTTAAACCTATTATTTCAATGTGATTAACTTCACTTCTTTCATTTAGCTGTAAGCAAAATCTTGTTTACAAGGCAAAAAAAGTCTTTGCCTTAATATCGGCAATAATAATACAAACGAACATTGCAAGAAAATAATTTATGTGAAAAACAGGAAAAAATGGCAGTGATACACGAGGCTCCTCTTCGATTAATAAAAAGGAGGAAATATTTAAAAACAATTTATCAGAGAAATATATGCAGTTCATACATCATGCATTTGCAAAGAATATACTAATATTCATTCCACAAATAGCTGTGTGACCCTGAATTCTAATTCTTTTGTGTGTGACAAAATTTGGGTTGTGGTTAAAATCCAGAGCTGGGTTTGGTTAACAGAGTGCCAAGACTGGCCAGGCTACTGATGGAGAAAGAGGCCTGTGTTCACCAGACACCTGCCATGTTCTCTCTTTTGAATGTGGCCAAAGTGCATCGGAGGTTTTTAGAAAAGGTTATTACTGCAAGCTTGGGTGAGCAACCTGAAACCTAGGTTGGTTTTAAAGGCAGAGCTTCATCCTATCAGTTGTGCCTCTTCTTTTCAGGATTGAAATGCAAACCTCTAGAAACCATAATTTTGTTAAAAATTGCAAAAGGGAGAAACGCTTGGTGATTTTAAAAATTGTTTTTATTGGAAGCAAACCCTGGCAGAATGTTTCCCAAAAGTTGTCAAGGCCGGGTGGCTGCTGGGAAGCGGTGGCATCTGTCACTGCAGTTATGCAAATCCTCTCCTGTTAGGGCCAGAGCTTGGAGGGGAGACACACGGCTGCGTGTTGGCAAAACAGACACCGTATGCTACCACCCGCGTTTCTCCCTAATTTATTTTTACCATTTTCTTTTATGGTCTTCCACTAGACGCACTTCCCAGGGAGTTCCTTTACAGGGCAATGCAGAGAAATTAGCATTTACATCATATTTAACAGTTTACAATGAGTTCCTCCACCCACACATAAAACAACGTGCTTTTATAAGGAAAACATCAATGTGAGAATGAATATTTCCACATATGGGGTCCTCATTTAGCTGACGTTTAGACTCTTTGATGGTTTAAGAGGAAAAATGGAGTTGGCAAAAGGCTTTCCAGCTCAAGCCAGGGTGCCCAGCCCTCTGCACCCAGCCACTGGGATGCCTTTGGGAGAGGTGGGCTGAGCTGGATTTGAAGACGCAGGGCCGGGACAGCGGGAGGCTCCGACCCTGGATCACCTCTTCCACCTCTTCCTTCTGCTGTGTCTTTGTTGCTCACCCCTTACACCCCTCACCAAATTTCTTGAGTTCTCTCTTCCCTCCCTGCTTTTTGCACTCCTGTCTTCCTCTTGTCTGATCAACCGTATCTACTGAACACCTACATTGATCCAGGCTCTGACCTGGGAGCCAGCATGACAGAGGAGAGTCAGACACTCTAAACTTTTTTTAACCCATGACTTTTTTAGGCATATAAAATACATGCACAACCAGATGGACTGACTTTTCCCTCTTAAACTACATAATGTTGAAGTCATTCAGGAACCCCAGGTGGTGGTGACCTGTAATGGCCCAGACGAGGGACAACAGACTCTGACCTGGAGTCTAGCCCTGCCATCACTATGGTTAAGGCATCCTCTCTTTTCCCTGTTAGCTCTCGGTCTTGTTCTACTCAGAGGTTGTTGAGTACTGATTGTCAGGAACTTTGTTTACATACTCTCATCTCATCCTCAAAACAACTCATATTATCGGGGGGAGAGGCAGAGCGGGAGCAGGTTTTGTCACTTGCCGTGCAGGCACTGGCCTGCTCCATGCTGGGATTTGCTTCACTGCAGCCCATGCAGACCTTCCCAGAGCTGCTCATTGTGTCTGTGGGGACTGTTGGGTTTACACCCTACTTCCTGTCTCAGAGAGGGGCTGTGTTAGAGGGGTGGGAGGCAGCAAAGCAGACAGAGCTATCAGTCCCTGAGAATGGGGGACCCATTTTTGGGGGCAGCCACATCCAGGGATGCCCCAGTTTGCCCTCCGGTGGGTACTAGGAACTGAAAACCCAGAGAGTGCCAGCTTCTTCCAGGGTGGGGGCACAGGCTCAGAGAGGCTGGGGGAAGTGCCAGAAACCATCAGGGCAGGTTGACAGATGTGTTTCTAGCATCTGCCTCATTCCTGGTGCTTGGCAGATGGGGCGCAGGGACCAGGCAGCTGAAAACCTGGATCTGTTTCAAACAGCTCCATTTCCCAGGCTCAAAGCAGAGCATTTCTGCAGGGCAGCCATAAAACCAGTGCCACAGGGTCTCTCCAACCAAAGTTTCACTAGAATGCGGTGTAAGCCTGGTTTTGTTGAGAGGGAATCGTGTGGCCCAGTGAGCACTCTCTGGCTTATGAAACCCCTTGCTTCTGCACCTGTCCTTGTAGCTCTGCATGTCACATTTGGAGCCTTCAGACACCTGACAACCTTGAGATATGCCCATTTACCAGATGAGACTGTCAAGGTGAAGGCTGACTTGACCTTCCAGAGCCATGCTGTCCAATTCACTAGCCACTATCCACAAGCTATTCAGAATTGACTTATATTGTCAGTGTATTTAAAATACTCTCTGCATTTTGAAAAAAAAAAGAAATAAAGTATCTCAATAATATTTTTATATTGATTACATGTTGAAATAATAATATTTTGGATATATTGGGCTAAATAAAATTTATTATTAACATTATTTTCACCAATTTTTACTTTAAGAAAATGTGGCCACCAGAAAATGTGAAATGACACACAGAGCTTGCTTTCTATTTCTTTTGTACTGTGCCGTCCTAGAGGGCAGGCCTTGTAGCATCATCCTCAAAGACATTGTGCCTGTGTCACCAGCAAAATTTGCCCAGGAGCCCTTATTGCTGGATATTGCTAGGTCCTGGAGGCATGGGCCATCCCGTCCTCTGTTGCCCAGAAAGTGAGAACTGTGTCCTCAGGGACCCTGGTCAGCTGTTTCCGAAGAGCAGTGACTGCAGATGCAACTTTGGTTACTCCTGGCAGTTTCTGCTGATCTGCTACCCCTGGCACCTAGATACAGTCCCTGTGCTGGGTCCCAAGGCTCATGGCTACTCCCTCTAGACCCAAAGACAGGCTCCAGAGGGGTCTCTTGAGGGGCATCCAGGGGCTTCTCTTCCTGTTCCTTATGGTGGCTGGGCTTGTTCCCGGCTGACCCACAGGAACTGGGCTGCCCTACATCTCCTGCCTTGTACCTCCTCTGCCTTGATGGGCTGCCAGGTTCTAGGCAGGTGCCCCTGGAAGCCGAAGCAACCTTGGGAAGCACGGAGGAGGGGACGTCTTGCTGTAGCCACCTCAATCCTGAGTAAACCTACCCCCCTCCACCACCACAAGGGGCACTTTTTCAGCTGTGGGCAGCATAAAACATCCTCAGCGCTAAGGGAGCAGTGGGGACAGGGTGCTCTCACTTTGTTCAGTGTCTCAGCCCAAACTCTCCCCTTAAAGATGGACTCATCCCTTTACTTAAAGGTGCATCCTCTTTGGACCCTCCAAGGGCCCCCAGAATTCCCCGTTTTCCAGGAAAAGCTCACCCTTTTGGGGGTGGGTGAAGACGAGCTTCATCTGCATCCCCCCTCCTTGAGTAGATATTTATGGAGCACCCACCTCCTGGCAGGCACCCTACAAGCACTGGCCACACAGTAGCAAACAAAAGCAGCTGCACCCTGGCCCCTCAGAGCTCCCTCTAGTGGGGGAGACACGTGCTGATCTAGAAATCACACCCAAGTCTCCTTACAAACTCTAAGAGCTACTTGCAAAGGATGCGAGAAACGGATCCAGTTTTGAGTGGAGGTGGTTGGGGTCAGGGAAGGCTTCCCTGAAGATGCGATACTTCAGCTGACATTGTATTTTGGAAACTTTGGTTTTTCTCCCACACCGCTCCTAGGAAAGGGTCTTGAGGATCGGATGAGGCTGGAGAACATTTACCAGCTTGGCCTGAGGCAGAATTTTCTGGAAGGAAAACTTCAATAAGAACAGAGAAAGAGATCTAGAAAAATCAGCACATTTTAGCGTTAAGCCTTAAGAGTAAGATCAGGCTGCAACTGGGAGAGGAAGGGAGGGTTGAAATCCACAGTGGATAGAGGCAAAAGGTTCAAGGCCAAGGGGGTGAATGGTGATGGGGTGTGGGCCTCCCTCCCGGGTAGAGCTCCTGGCTGCTGCAGTGATGGCTTAACAGATCTGTGCAGGGCTGCACTTTGCGTATTTGGTGTTTTGATGGAGCCTCTGTTTTACTGGGTCTCATAAAAGCTTCCAATGATAGAGTATGCCTGATGGGGAGCCCAATGTTGGAAAGAGCCCTGAACCACGAGACCTGGTTCCAACCCTGATTTTGCCCCTGACCCACTGTGTGACCTTGGGTGAACCCTCTCCCCTCTCTGGAATACAACCTCCTCATCTGTAAAATAACGGGGCTGGACTGGGTGACCTACAAGCCCACATGCACATCTCGGGTTCCAGGACTGTGGGAGTCAATGACATGCTTGACTGAGCCGTTCCCAGTTGTAGCCGAGAGGTCGAGGTTCAAGCCTGTTATGAAGCTACCGCTCAGATGCTGCCACTTCTGATATTAATTTCTTTTCTCCCCATGAGACATGGAGGGCTTTATGAATGACTCCAAGAATTGCCTATGGCCTTGGGGACGGAAGCTGGCTCTGAAAGCCAATGGAGCTGAAACCCTAGAGCACCTGTACCCCAGGCTTTGGTGAATTGACCCAAATCATTTCTCCTACGAGCAAGCTGTGGCTGAACTCTCGAGAACGGGGAGCTGGTGACAAACTTTCATTCTGATTGTCCCCAGAGCCATGCTCTGCTTCATTTGAATCCAGAGTAGAGAAAGCCCTGATTTTATTGGAAGTACAAAGTCATGGATGTGGGGTTGTTCTATTGTGAGTTAGAATCCTGTAACCAGTGGACTAACTCTGGGTCACCTCCATGAGCCTTAGTTTCTTTATCCATAAAATAGGAGACAGTGAAGTCACCTACCTTCACCAAATTATTAGGAGATGAAAATGAGCTTGTTATCTTATATCATATGCAAGCACCTGGTAAAATTTAAAGCTATATGAAGTTTATCATTATTATAAAATAAAAAACAACAATAAAAATATCCCTGTTAGATGAAAAAATGTATCTCTAGAGCTTAGAGATGCTAATGCTAATAAAGGTATCCTTCCTTTGCACAGTACTTTATCTAATAAAGCACTACTCTATGTTCATTATCTCATTTTTTTCTCACCAGGACTATGAGGCAGGTGTCATCACTGCTATGTTTCAGATGGGCAATGGCTCATGAAGGAGAAGTAGAATGCCTGAAGTCACAGCTACCTGGAGGGACATCAACCCCAATCTGATTGCCTCTAAGTCGGGTGTTTTCTCACCGTCTATGTTCTTTGGACTGGACATCCAGCATTGCCTCTCCCTTGCAGTTCTTGGGATGGCCACTGTCCTTTACTGGTAGGTGTTGGTCACTCACACCTGTAACCCTTTGGCTAGAGGGGCTTTGAGAGTGGACACACACCCCTTTTTTTACATGGTCAGGAGGAGCTGGCTTAGAATAGCTTTGTGGGACACTGTTGTCCAGGAAGCTACATGTCAGCTTCATGCTCAGGTGAGTGATGGCTAGAGCCAGGGTAGACTCTTCTGTGCCCTACCTGGCCTGAAAGGCAGGTGTGGAGAGGGGCGGACAGGCTGCGAAGGTGAGAAACTCTATGGAAGGATATCAATCACTGGCTGATGTTTCAACAAGAGGAAGATCCTCAAACAAGCCCCAATGCCACCCGACAGATACTCCCTTATGTCTTCCTGCCATTCCCCAGGCCAAGGGCCATGCACTAATTCATGCTAAAACTTCAGCCCTGCTCTTTAGAAGCTCACAGTCAGTATGGAAAAGCTGTCTGGGTGGCTACTGGAGATCTGCTAGCATAAAAGTTTCTGATTCCTTTCCAGCTAAAAATGAAAATGTCTTTTTAGGGGGAAAAAATAAATAAATCCCCAGAAACAACACCTTATCAGAATAATAAAATTAAATTATAACAGGGCTGTCAGCGACACAATATCTGAGGGTGACAAGATGTAATCTCAGTAAAAACATTGGATCTGTCCGTTTATAGATCTAATAAATTATGTTAGAATTGTGCTCTTATAAATCCAGGCTGTCGAGGAAACCCAACAACTAATTCATCAGTTGCTCATCGAGAGGTCTGCTTCTCCGTTTCAATTGCTCACCATGTAGATAACAAGGAGCCTTACAGACTGGCTGGTTAAATGTCATTTGTTTCAGAGCTGTAACACGGCACGGATCATTGCTCACACATCGTCACCCAATTATATTAACCTGTGCAGCAATACGGTGTAATGACATGACATTAACGCAGCCACTTCAGAGGGGCGACAACTTCCCTTCTCACAGAGGCTGGAGCTGCCGCCTTCTCCCCAACCTCTCCCTTGTCATTTAAATGCAAAATAAAAGCTCTTGAATGGAAGGAGCAGAGAGTCAGTTCTCTCTGGCTGAAATTTAAAATATTCTATGCTTTATCCTCTGTGAGCTATGAGGGGCTTGCCTGCTGAGTTTTTTGTTCAGCAACTCAATTTTCCCAAAGGACGAGATTTCCACCCTCCTCCTGAAATTCACAATTTTTTTTGTCTTCAAGGGCAGTTCTGAGATTGCCCCCAAAATAAGGAATAAGGAGATGATTGAATTGGGGGATGAGAGGTACAGAGACAGCCCTATTTACAGAGGTAAATTACAAGGCACAGAACCCTTCTTGGGGTTTATGGCATTTTGGGGTATCTAGTTTCTTTTTTCTTTTTCTTTCTTTCTTTCTTTTATTTATTTATTTATTTATTTATTTATTTATTTATTTATTATTATTATACTTTAAGTTGTAGGGTACATGTGCATAACGTGCAGGTTTGTTACATATGTATACTTGTGCCATGTTGGTGTGCTGCACCCATCAACTCGTCATTTACATCAGGTATAACTCCCAATGCAATCCCTCCCCCCTCCCCCCTCAACATGATAGGCCCCGGTGTGTGATGTTCCCCTTCCTGAGTCCAAGTGATCTCATTGTTCAGTTCCCACCTATGAGTGAGAACATGCAGTGTTTGGTTTTCTGTTCTTGCGATAGTTTGCTAAGAATGATGGTTTCCAGCTGCATCCATGTCCCTACAAAGGACACAAACTCATCCTTTTTGATGGCTGCATAGTATTCCATGGTGTATATGTGCCACATTTTCTTAATCCAGTCTGTCACTGATGGACATTTGGGTTGATTCCAAGTCTTTGCTATTGTGAATATCTTTCTTTCTTTCTTTTTTTTTTTTTTTTTTTTTTTTTGAGACAGAGTCTGGCTCTGTCGTCCAGGCTGGAGTGCGGCGGCGTGATCTTGGCTCACTGCAACCTCTGCCTCCTGGGTTCAAGCAATTCTCCTGCCTCAGCCTCCTGGGGCATATGCCACCACCCCCGGCTAATTTTTGTATTTTTAGTAGAGACGGGATTTCACCATGTTGGCTAGGATGGACTCGATCTCTTGACCTCATGATCTGCCTGTGTCAGCCTCCCAAAGTGCTGGGATTACAGGCGTGAGCCACCACGCCCAGTGGGAGTATCTAGTTTCTTTTGTCTTGTCAGAGATACAAGGAAAAGATGAACATGCCGGTTGATTTCAGAGCCTGTGTTTCTTATTCTTGGCACTGCTGACACTTGGATTACCGTTTGTCATGGGGGTCTGTCCTGTGTTGTGGAATGCTTAGCAGCATCCCTGGTGTCTACCCACTAGATGCCAGTAACATTTCCCCACCGGTTGTGACAACCAAAAATGTCTCTAGACATTGCCGATTGTCTGCTCAGGGGCAGAATCGCACCCTGTTAAGAATCATTGATCTAGGGCAAAATGTTTTACTCTATAAATTTCCAGTAAATATTTACAGACCACCAGATCTGTGCTGGGTTTGGGGCCCTTTAAGTTGCTTAGGAATTTCTTCACAAAAGAGAGGCCTGTCTCAGAACTCCCAAAGTCTCTGTCCTTGGCAGACAGAGAGGTGGTTATGTCCTTCAGGTTTTTCATGTTGAATCCCATCTCTGTTTAATAGCCCTGAAACTTTAGGACTCTTGCTTCATCTGTACAATGGGGATAATAATAGCACTGATGTCACTGAGCTGTTGTAAGAATTAAATGATTTATACAGGCAAAGTACTGAAGGCCTGGCACACAGGAAGCCTTTGGTACTTGGTTTAATTTTCATTAAAGCTCACTCATCAAGGATCCTTTGGATCCTGGGGACAAGGAGTTAGCCCAAACCTCAAGGACAGAACCTGGCCGGGGGTTAGGGACAAGAAAAACAGGTCTCCCTAAGCAGAGCTTCTATCCTAGTAAAGGAAATCAAGGAAGTAGCACATGAGGACAGACTGTGCATGCCTAGGAGAGCCTCATAGGTACCAGTGCTGACCACTTTAAATAAATCAACCATTTAATCAACCAATAGCATTTTTACGTGCCATGTGCCGTCATTAGTACTTCTCAAATATTATATCACTTACACCTCACAATAACTATGAGAGAGATCATTTTACAGATGGGGAGACTGAGGCACAGAAAGATTTAGTAACTTGCTCAGTGTGGACCTTAGATTTGTACCCAGGCAGCCTGCTTCCAGAGTCCACACTTTCAGCATCCATCTTTTTTATTTTTTTGGAGATGGGGTCTCACTCTTGCCGAGGTGCAAATGTAGTGGTTACGATCATGGCTCACTGCAGCCTTGACCTCCCCAAGCTCAGGTGATCCTCTTACCTCAGTCTTCCAAGTAGGTGGGACTATGGGAGCATGCCACCATGCCCAGCTAGTTTTCGTATTTTTTGTAGAGATGGGGTTTCACTGTGTTACCCAGGTTGGTCTCAAACTCCTAGACTCGGGTGATCTGTCCACCTTGACCTCTCAAAGTGCTGAAATTACAGGTGTGAGCCACTGTGCCTGGCCCAGCACACATCTGTGATGGAGATAAGAGAGTCCCTGCTCTGCTCAGGATTAACTTAGGGGTAAGGCAAATGATATGGTTTGGCTGTGTTCCCACCCAAATCTCATCTTGAATTGTAGTTTCCATAATTCCCATGTGTTGTGGGAGGGACCTGGTGGGAAGTAATTGAATCATGGGAGTGGTTTCCTCCATGCTATTCTTGTGATAGTGAGTAGGTTCTCATGAGATCTGATGGTTTTATTAGGGGCTTCCCCCTTTGCTTGGCTCTTATTCTTCTCTCTCCTGCTGCCATGTGAAGATGTGTTTGCTTCCCCTTCTGCCATGATTGTAAGTTTCCTGAGGCCTCCCAAGCCCTGCCGAATTGTGAGTCAATGAAATCTCTTTTCTTTATAAATTACCCACTCTTGGGTATGTCTTTGTTAGTAGCATGAGAATGGATTAATACAGCAAGGTCAGAGGTCTGGGAAGACTGAGGCAGAGAGCTGCCCATCTCCTATTGTAAGCTTGCCTCCCTGTTTCTTTTTAAGTTGGTCACCTTTGTTTTGTCTTTCCTACCTTTCCACTGAAATGTTTATGGAAACACACAAATACTGACATATTTAATAGCACCAGGATCCTGGAATATTAATCTGTGATATGCATCTAATTTCCTTCAACCAAAACAGATGAAGTATTGAGGCAGAGGGTGGGGCCAAACGGGGAAAAGGCTAAAGGCACTCTCAGTCTACCCATCCCCAACCTGTATCTATATCTCTAAATGAGTCCTTCAGAGAGAAGGAAGCCTTCCTCACCCCTACTCTGTAGGAATTATGTTCTGAGGAGGCCAGGGTTCTAGATTCCCTCATTCCACCCTAGCAGTGCTCTTCTAGCAGTTCAGTGACGAGCACTCTAATGCCACTTGGGTGGAAGTGCATACGATAGGTAATGGCCATGTTGGGATGTGGATCTGGCTTTGGGAAGGAGCTAATCTTGAGACAGACATGGGCATTCAGAGGTTGGAGTTTGAATTTACTGTTCACACAGATTATTCAGGAGTATGTGACCTTCTCGTAGTAACATGATCAGTTGGCTGGTTTCTGAGACAGCCTATAACTCCCTGTGAACCATCGGAATTATAGTAAATATGAGACTAAAAACACTGGAAGTTGAAGAGAGAATTAGAGGCTGTCACATGCTCCAGCTCTCTGGCATAAGTTCTGGGCTTAAGGATTCAAACAGCACCCAGATGGCCAGCAAAGAAGAACCAAAGAAAGTCTTATTTTTAATTTTAATTTTTTTTTTTAGCAAAAAAGTCCTATGTCTAGGCAGACTTGGCTTTATTTTCTTTCTTTTGTTGGATCAGAAATGAGTAAATAGAGGAAGAAAAGAAGCACATGAGGCTTCAGAGAAAATCTGCCTCACAAAACAGAGAACATGTTACTCACAACGTAGAGAAAGAACTTACTTTTGAAAAAGATTGATGATAGTAAACTGAAGAACATTTTAGAACACATCTGACTTGTCTTTTCAGCAAAATTCATGGAAATATGTAGTTTATGATACAAGAAATAAAAATAAGATGATGATATGCCAATGTATGACATGAAGGGAGCAAGCTGAGAGGAGTTAGAAATAAAATAAGGTAAATGAAATTCATAAAGATGAAATATAAAGAAGCAAAATTAAAATTAATGTTAGATGCAGCACAGAGCAGAATTGGCAAGGTAGAAAATAGTCAATAATCACTTAATCTGTATGCCTCTATGCCTCAATGTCATCATCTGTTCAGTGGTGATAACCGTGGTGCCTGCTCATGGAGCCGTTTGAATAGTAAATGACATAAAGCATGTAAAGCTCTTAGCAGAGTATCTGGGATGAGGTATGCTTTTAATAAATATTAGCTATTATTTTTCTAATTAAAAACTTAATGTAAGAAATTAATGTGATCACAAAAAGTGAGTTTTTAGAGATTTTAATTGTGCATTTGAACTAATAATAGTGAGGTAGACACTGAACTTGGAATCATAAATCCTGGATAAACTTAAAAAACTCCAGCAGATTATAGGAGAAACAAAAGCAAAGAGATTAGGTACATAGAGAACAGAGAATGGCACTTAATAGAGTGCCAGCATAGAGATCACTGCTGTTCCTAAAAAGGAGACCAGTGTGTTTATTCTTTTGCATATAAGAAATACTTTAAAATATTTCCCTCCAAAATTTCAAAATAAAAAACAAAATTTTAAAAGAGACCAGAACAACAAAAGAAGTAACAGCGGAAGGTGAACTAGGAGAGAACTTTCTCAAGCTTAAGAAAAATTTTAATATTTTTTGAAGGGTCAGTAATACATTAGGAAAAATGAAAAAAAAAAAAAGAGATAAATGTTTAGCAAAACGAGTGTTCTACAAGTATTTTATCCTGCTTCATTTTTCCTTCATAGCATTTATCTCACATACGTAGGAGTTTGTTGTTTGTTATCTACACATTGATGAAAATTCCATGTGGGCAGGGACTTTGTTTTGTTCATCATCGTATCCTCCATGCCCAGATCAGTGCCTGCCATATAGTAGGCGCTCAATAAATATTTGTTGAGTGCATGGGTGAATGCATACTGACAGGTCTTCTATAATGAGATTCCATAGACAATTTAATTTGGGAAGCTTTGCTTATCATAGCTCCCTCTTGGAAAGTAGCAATGCTCAATGTATGTTTTCCTTGGAACCCCAGCTTGGGAAAAGCTGACCTGTATACACACTGGTTAACAAGATTCTCCATGATCTGGCCCTCCATTATAAGTCTCATCTCATCTCATCAGTTTCTTCTTTCTTTCTTGCTCATTTCTACTACAGCCACAGTGGCCTCCCTGTTATTCCTTGAACATATCAGGCAAGCTCTCAGTTCAGGGTCTCTGCATATGCTCTTCCCTCTGCCTGGAATGCTCTTCACCAGAGAGCCACATGGCTCACTCCTCACTTCCTTCAGGTTTTTATTGGAATGTTAACTTATTAAAGTGTTCCCTTAGGACCCTATTTAAATGGTCATGTTTCCAACTCCCTATACCCTTCTTCAGCTTTAACCTCCTTCCTAGTGTGTGTTATCATCAGAAATCCCCTATAATAGAGAGTCCATGACATACTTATTCATTTTGTTTATCGCCTCTCTCCCCCACTAGCCTGAGAGGTCCCTGAAGGCAGATCTTTTTCTCTGCTTTAATTCTCTGTTCTTTCTCTCTGCCTTAATTCTCTGTTCTTCATTCTCTCTGTTCCATTCATTGCTATGTCTAGATCAGTGCTTTGCACACAGTAGGTACTTGACAAATATTTGTTGAATACCTGTATTAATAAATGAATGACCTCTAGAGGCATGAAGGAAGGAAACAATTTTCTCATAAAGGACAAAGATCAGATTGCTTTCAGACTTTGCCACAATTCTGAAAACTGCAAGATGATGGGACAATGTCTACGGAATTCGGAGAGGAAAAGGTTATGACTCAAGAGCATACAGTTCCCAGGCAAGTTATTCAATTGTGAAGATAACAGAAAGATATATATGCAAAGTCTATCATTTATGAACCCATCCTAAAATACAAAAAGCAAAGCAAATAAAATTCTTGAGGCTGTATTACACATGAATGAAATAAATCAAAGTCGGGGACACAGAAAAGGATAAATCAAGATAAAAGTCAGAACAGTGAACATTAAAATCAGTTAAACATATCTATTATTTTAATAATAATAAATAAGGTTACCTAGCAATGCAATTATCTGAGAAACAATTCCTGGAATAGAGGAACATAATATAAACAAACATAAAATTAAATATTAATAATCTGGGTCTAAAAATTCTAGATTATATTAATGAAAACATGTAAGTGGGTTAGGAATGGATTGGGGGTAAATTTCAAAATGATTTTTTACTCCTGTTACAGAAGAGTCATCAACAAAAATGATTTAATTCATTACATTAATGAACAGAAAAATACAGGTATACAGTATAGTTTTTACCAGGAAAAGACAATCATTTATGGGAATATAAGAAGGTTTTATACACTTCAATCAGCCAGAGAAGAAAAAAATCAAAGAGAACAGAGTTTATGGGAATATTTTTATATATTATTTCTAGTGCTTTTTATATTTTAAACTTTTTCAAAATTTAGAAAAACAGTAATAGTCTTGATGAAAAACAAAACTAATAGCAAAAAAGCACAAAGAACAGTATAAAATAACAATGCAGTAAGATCTAGAACTCTGGGTCTTTGTTTATTTTTATTTTTTATTTCATTTTTTTTCTGTAGACCTCCTCTGTGGACATGGGTCTTTAAATAGAATAAAATTTAATGCAAAATATAAAGACTTTCAAATTGGATTAAAGCAAGAGAGTGAGCAAGCAAGCAAACAGAAACCACCTACAAACTTTGTATATGATTTAGATCTAAGTCAAAATGACATACAAGGACAAGATACACTCCAAAGTAAAAGACATTAAAATAAGGCAATTTGGCCAGTCACAGTGGCTCACACCTGTAATCCCAGCACTTTGAGAGGCCAAGGCAGGCTAATTGCTTGAGCCCAGGAGTTCAAGAGCAGCTTGGGCAACATGGCAAAAATCCATCTCTATAAAAAATAAAAAAATTTAGCTGTGTGTGGGGCATGTGCCTGTAATCCAGCCACTTGGGTGGCTGAGATGGGAGGATTACTTGAGCCTTGGAGGTTGAGGAAGCAATAAGCCATGATTGCACCACTGCACTACAGCCTGGGCAACAGAGTGAGATCTTGTCCAAAAAAAAAAAAAAAAAAAAAAAAAAAGGAAAAAGAAAAAAAAGAAGGTAATTTTATTTTGATAAGGAGATAAGGAAGCAATAATAGTCATGAATCTTGATGTGCCAAATAATGTAACATCATATCAGGAAAAAAGTGATGAAACACAATAATAGAAGAGGAATTTAACACAGACCAAAAATATAAATAAGGATACTTATGAGTTCAGTAATATATACCTTGACCCTTGGAAATTTAGATAAAATTTTTCCACTTTACTCCCACTTCCATACCTCAGGGCTGTCAAATGCTCTGTAAAATCTCCTGACCTCACCTTCTCCTGCTTCTCTTGACTTCCTTTTTGTTTCTGTGATGTTTAAATAGGAGGTAGAGTCTGGTCCCATTGTTTTGGAAGATTATTTTCAGCCTAGCATTCCCTATGAATCCACATTAGTTTCCCTGCTTTCCTCAGAATTCTGATAAACAAAGGCTTTCTATCTCTTTAGAAAATTATTGTTGATAATGCAATTGTTTCCAAACTTTTTGAATGTGAATCCCAATATGTAGAACATTTTGAGCATACAGTTTAAATATAAATGTTTGTTAATTATGTAGACATACCACTGAATTAAAATATTGACTTCTGTGCTTTTTAGACTGGTGTTCTCTGTCATGTTCACTATGCACTTCTCTGTTTAAAACCTTTTCAAGTATATGCTCCCAATAGTGCATATATTAATAATATTAATCTTCTACAATACTAATATAAGACATATGAAACATATACAAAATAGAGAAAAGATATAATGAAAATAAATACTGAATGTAAGTTTTAATGTTTTACCTACACTTGATTGGATAATCCTGTGCTCCCCTCTGTGATGCACACCCCAAAGTGGAGACTATGTTCTAGAGACGAAGCTTCTTTTCAAGAACTCGACATATCAATACAAATTGTTTACATGTTAGCTAAAAAGAAAAAAAATCAATAATTTCCCCAAATAAAAGTTATATGTTAAATTCTTTAACCACAATATAATAAAGATAGGAAACAATAAGAAAAGGTTAGAGGAAAAATAATTAATGGAAAGGTAAACAAAACCTTTGGGTTAGAAACAACTTAAACCAACAGACATGGGATAGTTAGATGAAAAGAGTGAGAACATCATTTAGCAAACTTTTAGGATATGGTTAAAGCTGGACTCAAAGGTAAATACATTTCCTTAAGTGACTTCACTGTTAAAATGAGAAAGAATTAAAAAATCAAAGAACAACTTACATAAGAAATTACGAGAAAATGTATATTTTCAATAGGTAAAAAGCAATAGGTAAAAAGGTAGACAATAGGTAAAAAGCAATATTCAAGGACAGACACAGAAAGTGATAATTTAGAAATGAGAGAAAAAGGCGGGGTGTGGTGGCTTCCGCCTGTAATCCCAGCAATTTGGGAGGCTGAGGAGGGTGGATCACCTGAGGTCAGAAGTTCCAGACCAGCCTGGCCAACATGGTGAAACCCCTTCTCTACCAAAAAACAAAACAAAACAAAAATTAGCAGGGCATGGTGGCACATGCCTATAGTCCTAGCTACTTGGGAGGCTGAGGGAGGAGAATCACTTGAACCTGGGAGGCAGAGGTTGCAATGAGCCGAGATGGTGTCACTGCATTCCAGCCTGGGCAACAGGGTGAGACTCCATCTCAAAAAGAAAATAATAATAATAATAAGAATAAGAAATGGGAAACAATAAAATTTACAATTAAACCCAAGAGAAGTTCCACGGATGTTAATAAAGTCTCTTACACAACTAGCAAGATGGTCAAAATATTACTACAAAACATTAGAAGTGAAAAGAGGTATTTAACTTTACAGAGTGAGTTTTAGGAATGATAAACAAGTAGCCAGATGTTTTATAGGTACATCTTTTCTAATTTATAATCTAAATATTTAAATCTCATGATAAATTGCTTTAGAACATAAAAGGGATAGCAAAATTTTTGCAATTTCATACCAAAATTATATAAAGACAGGAGACTTGAGAACATTCTTACTTTTGAATGTAATAAGAATGTTGTATATTTACAAAAAATTTAGGACAGTAAGTCCAATCTTAAGAGAATAATTCACCATGAGCTACCAATTATTTCAGGACTGAAAGATAGCTTAATATTAGGAAATCTATATTAAAAATTAAGTTTCTGTTTGTTACTGTGTCAGGCAAACATGCCTGAGTGAATTTCCCCCAAAATGTGAGGGTATGTTTGAAATTGTTTGCCCTGATATTGTCTGTTTCTGCAGTATATTAAAAAAAATCACTTTTTGGGAGTGAGAATCTAGAGACCTCAAAGAGGTTAGCAGTCATTCTTCAGAGCAGCTGAGGGCAACAAGAGGCTCATGGTATCCATATTTAGCCATTACAACTCAGAAGAAACAAATGATGGCTTCATATATGAGGCCCCATTGAAAGCCACAAGGGCAGACACTCCAAATTACTGGCATTGATTTGTAATCAAGCTGCTTTTCACATGGGCAATTCCTTATAGTGTGTTACAGGGAGAGAAACAGCAGAGATATGCTTATTTAACAATGGTCAATGATTTTCTAAAGTAATGCCAGTGGAGCCAAGAAGTCAACTATTATAATGTAAGAATAGGACAAATGTAAAAAGCGATATTATCATCTTGATGAAAATTATAAAAGAATTTGATAAGACTCCATATCTACTTCTGATTTTAAAAATCTTAATTAATATGGGCTTAAAGACTCTACTCAACAAAATTTCTGCCTTACACTAACAGTCAAAGCCATAGATACTGGTTAAATACAAAAGGCATTTTTATTGACATTAAGGATGCCCTTTATCCACGAGAGCCCTCTTTTCCCCAGTTGTGATAATCAAAAATACCTCTAGACATTACTGAATGCCCCCTAGGGAGCAAAATTATCCCTGCTTGAGAATAACTAATCTATGTTGAGAATCACTGTTTTAGAAATTCTAGTAAATGCAATGAGACAAGAAAAAAATTACAACTTGTAACTACTGAAAGAGAGGATTGTAATTACTTTCAGAAGGTGTGTTTATTATCTTCAGAAACTTAAGAGAATTAACTAGAATTGGAAGTAATAAAAAGAGTTCATTAAGGAGGCTGAATATGGAATAAATATACAAAAAAAATCAAAAATTCAAACAACAACCAGTTAGAAAATATAATAGACAAAGATTTTATTTCAATAACAAAAAATAGAAAATCTTAGGTAATAAACTTACCAGGCTGTGTTCTGGAATACATATGAAGGAAACATACAATTTATTGACAAAGGTGTTTTGTTTTTTTTTTTTTTTTTGAGACGGAATCTCACTCTGTCGCTCAGGCTGGGGTGCAGTGGTCGGATCTCAGCGCACTGCAAGCTCCGCCTCCCAGGTTTACGCCATTCTCCTGCCTCAGCCTCCCGAGTAGCTGGGACTACAGGCGCCTGCCACCTCGCCCGGCTAGTTTTTTGTATTTTTTAGTAGAGACGGTGTTTCACCGTGTTAGCCAGGATGGTCTCGATCTCCTGACCTCGTGATCCGCCCGTCTTGGCCTCCCAAAGTGCTGGGATTACAGGCTTGAGCCACCGCATCCAGCCGACAAAGGTGTTCTTGAATCCATCTCCAAGAATGATCTTTTCAAAATGAAAACATGTTACTGATTGCTTAACACTGTCAATGGCTTCCCATTGTCTTCAAGACAAAGACCTAAGTTTAAAACATGTCTTTTCTGGATCCTGCTGACTCATGCAGAGCTTTCCTTCTGCTCACTCCCTGGGCTTCAGAAGGACTCAGAATAATTGAACACAGCATCACATGCCATCCAATTCTGCTGTTTTTCAGGTGTATGCCCCAGAACTTTCATCTTACACAACACAGTTTTCAGCTCCATGCCTGCCCCATCACTCTTCTCTATATACATTCCATTAACCCATCAAAGTTTCTCTTTAAAGTAGTGATCTGGATCTGAATGCAGTACACTGAGTATAGTTTGACCAGAGCAAAATTGTGTTCCCTCCTTAATCTTAATATTTTACCTATTTATTAACATACAAATACATATGGACCTATATTTAATTCCTGGCTGTACCAATTATTAGCAAGACATGTAACCTCTTTGATCCTCAGTTTCCCCTTCAATAGGATGACGATAACAGTACCTTCTAACAGGGCTGTGATATTAACTATTACCTAGCATATGTTCTTGTCACTTTTCTGTGTCCCAGTTAGTCACATTCTGAGTCTCCCACCTTCTTTTTTGCTTCATCCCATGGCTATTGTTCATGACAATATGACATCCTGGCTGGTTTGTCATTGAAACTGATTGGCTGGGTTCCTTGCCTCCATCTGCTCCCCTCAAATCCTCTTTGCAGAGTGATCTTTGTAAAATGCAGGTTATATAAAATAAATTCCCTATGCCTTTGATGGCTCTTCAATGCGTCCCACAAGTTATCTGCAGTTGGGCTGCATCTAGTTTTCTGGCATCCTCTCCCACTCTCTCTCTCTCTCTCTGGTTATCCCATACCCTAGTCTGGCTTATCAGTTCCTTCTCTTGCAAAGCCATGGCCTGAGAAAGGAAAATATTTCCATATGGACATTTCTGCTCCAACTGATTTCTCAACCAAGACAGAAAAGAGTACAGCAGAATGTCTCCCATTGGAGCTACACCAGAGAGAGGGACCAAGGAAAGGCTGTGGGCTGGCCAGGACAACAAGCTGGATTTAGATGGGCTTCTCTCCCAGAGCCCGGGAACTGGCCCTGGGGCTCCTGAGGCCCCATTTATGAGCAAAACAACCCCCCCTCACCCAGCACCTCATTGGTCATGGATACTTCCATTTCACGGTCAATTGACCATAATTTCAATTACGTAGGAAGCTTTTATTTTGCATGCAAATTCCAAAATGACTCAGAAATCTGTGGAGAGGCCTATGTATAAAAGACTAGGAGTTTAAGTCTGAAAGGTGGGAAATACTGCATTTTTTACATAACCATCCTTACCAGCCTCAGCATACTCAGAGGGTGTAGTGAGTAGCAATTATTGAGAGAATATCGCAGGTAAAATATCTGGCACATAGCACATACTCAATATTAGTGGGTCTAATGGTTTTTATTTATTTTAGCAAGGTCATTTAGCTAAATATATATCTAAGACATGTTTATATCTTAAAACACTTTGCATATTAATGCATTTACAAATTAGAAAAAAATTGTTAGACTAAGAGTCTTGAGGGTTTAAAAAATTTTTATTTTACTGTGATAAGATCACATGAGATCTAACTTCTTAACAAAATTTTAAGTATATAATACAGTATCATTAACTGTAGGGGCAAGGTTGTACAGCAGATCTCTAGCACTTATTTATCTTGTGGATCTCCAGTTTTGATTTGGAAATTCAGACTCTGATTTAAATAAGAGGATTTTAGCCTTAGATGGTGTGAGTTTCTCCCTCCTCCTCCTCTCTGCCTTGGCTTAAGCTGACAAAGCAAACTCCAGGCAGAATGGCTGCAAAGCAGGCTGTCCAAGGTCTGATCCCATGAGCGGCTCAATAAATGGTAGAGAGGCCCTATGGACAAGAGGTTCTCAACCTTGATTGCTCATTAGGATTACCTAGGCAGCTTTTAAAAGCCTTGATTCCCAGGCCACCTTTCAGGCAAATTGAATCAGAACCTCTTGGGGAGGTAGGGGAGAGAAGACAAAGGACTTTTTGAAGCTCCCCAGGAACTCCAATGTGCAGCTGAGGTTGAGAATCGTCATTCTACTGGTGCAGACACTATAGTTTTCCTTTTGCTTATAAGGCCCTTATAAAAAAAAAAAAAGGCTTCCCTCAGTGTCCAGTCTTTTGCCTTCAGCCATGTAAGGACACAGTGTTCCTCCCCACAGGAACACCCCCCTCAGAAGGACACAGCAACAAAGCACCATCTTAGAAGCAGAGAACAGCCCTCATTAGGCAACAAGCCCGCTGGTGCCTTGATCCTGTACTACCCAGACCCCAGAAATGAGAGGACAAAAATGTCTGTTCTATTCAATTCTGTTCTATATAATTTCTGTTCATATATAATTCTGGTCTATATAATTTGTGTTGAGATATTTTCTTACAGCAGCACAAACGTACTAAGATGACCACTATGACACTGTCTTTAAGGACAAAGAAGGGACCTAAGGTATGCTAAGAGCCTGCTGTGCATCAGACCCTCTGTGCTGGGAAATTTCCCTACACTAAATCCTCATAATCACACTGTAGGTATTATCATGTCCATTTTCGGGTGAGGAATCAGCAGCTCAGAGGGGTGAAGTGACTTGCCCGGGGTGACTTAAACTCCAGTAAGTGGTGGAGCCAGGAGATGAAGCAGGTTTGTCTGACTCCAAAGCTGTGGTCTTTTAGTTCCATCAAGTTGCCAATCATGCCATGCCTTGAGTGGGTTTTTGGCTATTATTTCCCTATCCTAAAGCTGAATGGAATGGTGTTTATGCTCTTCTCTGTTTCCAGAGGGGAAAGTGTGAGATAAACAAGAGCCGAGATACAAGGACTATCATGCATCCTTGTTCCTGATCTTAATGAATCTTCTCTAATAACTTCAGGACTCAGGACATCCACATTTCATGCAATCCTGCATGTACACTCATGCACAAACACCTTCACTCATACACAAACAGAGATGTGTACTTACACGCACAGATACCTTCACTCGCACACAAACACAGATATACATGTATTTACATGTGGTCGTTCAACAAATTCCCATGGAGAACCTATGATGTACCAGGCACTGAACAAGTATATTTACCTGATTATACAGGAGATGGCTTGTTGAAGAAAAGGTTAAATGTATAAACTGAAAACATATGACTTGGATTTTGAGTACAGTTTCTCAGCTGTGTAAACTCAGTCAAGTCACTTAACTTGAAACTTTCTCTTTTCCTGCCGTTATTATTACATATAAGACTTTATACATGCACCTCTCTGAGTGTGGCGTGAGGGGGAACGGTTTTCGGGCCAGTGGCCTCAGAGTCTCTCCCTGAAGTCGGTTGAGGCTCCAGTGGCGGCAGCAGTGTCTGCCCTGATCCCTCTCATGCTGAGGTGTCAGCTTCCACAGGGATCAGGTATCAAGCCAGGACCGGCCAAGGCCAGCCAGAGGAGACCTGGAGGCTGGGGGTGTTGGTGTGGGTGTGTAGCACGGTGCAGGCATGAGCTTGAGCTGCCCCCACCTCGACTCTTCCTTATTCCTTGAGCAGCAGGGGCAGGCGTGGGCATCCTTTCTCCTTCTTGGAATTTGCCTTGCTGCTCCCAGGGCTAAGGCTTGCCTGCAGCCTCCTAGACAGCCAGCCAGACAGACAGATGGACAGCCAGACAGACAGACATCTCCAGGGAGGTAGCCCAGTGCTATGGTTAAGAGCATGGGCTCTGGCCTTGGACCCACCTAGGTGACTCTCAGCCTCCCTCTATGTTTAGCTCATAGCCTGGTGCACAGTTACAGATCTCTGATGTCCAGTGATGGGCATATATTCACTCGCCTTGTTTTAATACTGAGGCTTATTCAGTTTTCTTGGCTTTAGTTCTTAAAAATAAATCAAAACTGATTTAGAGAATGTTTGGGCCTATCAGAAAGTCATTTTCCCCTGGCTGTCCTTAGTAAGACCCTGCAGAGTCACAGTGGAAACAAAGTGTGCTAAATTGAACAAACAGATGGACACGGGCCCTATGCCCAGAATCACTGGAGACCCTTAAGGAACCACTTTGGCAGAAGAGCTGCACCAGTGTTGGGCTGAGGAGTGAGCAGACCTGGATTTGAGACTGGACTCCAATACTGTGCAACCCTGGGTAAGTTACTTGACCTCTCTGAGTCTCAGCTTCCTCGTCTCCACTTTTGAGTAATGGTCTCAAACAGTGTGTTTTGAACCACTGACTTTAACCTGTCTACTGCAGTCTCACGTCTGAAACAAGGTCAAATTCCCTTGTTGGGAATGTTCATCGTAATTATTCTTTCCTCTATAGGCCTCATCCCCCTTGTTGCCATATATTTGCTTGGAGGATCATTTGATTACAGTTTATTTCACTTGAATACAAGCTCCATGAACAAGAACCTCGTCTGACTTGCTCATTGCTGTAAATCCAGGTTAGCCCAGGGCCTGGCACATAGTAGGTGGTCAGCAAATATTTGTCAAATGATGAATTCAGGAGTGGCCAAGCTCATCCAGTCAGACAAAAAGTAGCTTGTGTCAAGAGTCACTGGGGACATCATGTCACTAGACAGCCCAGTATAACTGCCTCTGTGCCTCCAGGCTGAACTGCTTCAGACAGAGCAAGAGAATGCTAGGGAAGTCAAGCTTCCTTCTATCCTGTAGGGTCATTCCCATGGTGCTTAGTGGGAAGTCTGGGCTTGGTGACATTATTTGTGGGCTCTTGTCTTCCCATCTGAGCCCTGCAGGGAAGGCAGTGTTTCCAGGAGAGAGCCTGGGTCTGGGAGTTGGGAATCAGAGCCTTGCTGACATAGCTTCAGGACCTAAGGTGGAAACGCAAACATCCCTGATAATAGTGCCATACCACCCAATTGTCATGAGGATTCAACGAGATCATGCAATTGAAGCATCAAACAATGGTAGCAATGATAGTGGATTATAGCATATTGAATGAAAGAAGAATCTCTGAGCCCATAGCGTTAGCAATAAATAAACGAATACATAAATAGATGGGGAGAAGGGAACGCTCTCCTTTACAGTATAATGTCACTCAGAAATGTAGATCACCATTTTGCAACCATCCCAGTATAATTGATTTAGGCAACAATTATTGATAGAGACTAAAACAAGTGCAAGGATACTTACATCATCTCACAGTATCTTCTCACAAATTACTGATAAATCACAAAGGGAAAATAATCTCTTTACGGTGGAGAAACTGGGGGTGACCACCTTAATCGTGTGATTGAAGTCAACATCACCAATGGGACGGGTAGAACACATTGAGAAGGATACAATATCACTTTTGTGGTATGTAAGCCAAACATGCGTGACTGGAATCTAATCATGAGGTATCATCAGACAAACACAAACTGAGTTACCTTCTACAAAATAACTGGCTTGAACTTTTCAAAAATGTCAAGGTCATGGAGGGCAGAGAGAGGCTAGGGGACAGTTCCAGAATGGAGGACTCAAAAGAGTGATCCTGCATTGGACCCTAAACTGAGAAAACAAATGGCTATGAGGAGCATTCTTGGGAGAACTGGCAAAATTGGAATATAAGCCGTGAACTAGATAACAGCACTGCATCTATGTTAATTGCCCTATCTCCCTCATTGTACTGTGATATGTAAGAAAATGTCCTTGTTCTTAGGAAATTCACCCTGAAGTCTTCTGGGGCTGAGGGGGAAAGGAGATAAGCCGAAGCCTTGGCTCCTGGCTTAACTAGAGACTGATACAAACAAGGCTACCTTCTAGGTGTTCCTAGGAAATATGCCCCTTCCGGAGGAACTCAACCATTTGAGGAGAGATGAGGTATTGCTATGCTCTGCAGACAGAGGTGAACTGACTACAATTAACCCTCGGAGCTACGCCAGCAACTTTGCACAATTGGGGAATGGGGATTCTTGGCCGTGATAATCCCCCAAAACTTCCCTCCCCCACGCCATCAGCTCCCTGTCACTCAGAGAACCGGCCAAAGACATAATGTTCTTCTGTTTATGTACCATCCGTGCTCCCAGTCAGAACCCGCTAGAAAATACATCCAAACAAAATTAACTTGACAGGGAAATGGATATTTGAATGAAGCCTCTGCTTAAAACAATAATTTATCATGTTGCATCGTACATCTCTACAAAACCAGGATCACGGGTGGCTTAGCTGAAATGAGGGAATTCATTACTCCCAAAACATCTCTGGGACTCATTTCACAGGAGTCTGGGGTTGTGGGGAATGAATGAGGGAACAGACATCGACCAAGCCCCCCAAATGTGCCAGACAGACACTGTTGAACTGTTTTCATGTATAGCCTCATTGAATCTGCACAGTTACCCTGAAGACAATTATCCATGCCCAACCTCATGAATAAGGAAATGGGGACTCTTTAGAGTCTGAGGGCCTAGCTTGAGGTCACCCAGCTAGGACATTATGGGCCAGTGTTTTGAGGTGGTAAGAGTCACCATTACCCTTATCAAGGCCAGAATGGGATACCTCACTCCCTGCATAGCTTTCTGACCTCCTGAGCAAGCCATACTTTTATTTGTGGGTATGAGAAACCACAAACCCTGTCCTGGCCCCAGGACACATACACCTCCTGGATGCTCTTACAGATGTCCAGCAGATGTTGGATAACCACAAGTGAAGTGGAGTGGAGTGAGGAGTCCCAGTTAGAGAGCTCAAGAAGGTCGTTCATGTCATTTACTCAATCATTTACTCATTCATTCATTCATTCATTCATTCATTCATTCATCCATTCATTCTGCAAACACAAATTGCGTTCTTATTATGTACTTAACACTGGAGATATAACATGGAGCTTAGAGTCTTGAGTCTCAAAGTCTGGTCTCTGGACCAGCAGCGTCATGTGGGAACTTTTAGAAATGCAAATTCTGAGGCCCCACAGCAGACCTACTGAGTCAGAAGCTCTGGGAGGTCAGGCCCGGCAAGCTGTGTCTTAGCAAGGCCTCCACGTGATTCTGATGCTAAAGTTTGAGAACTACTACACTCAAGGGCATGTAAGATGACAGGTTGTGATAACAACAAGGACAGAGGTACACGACAGCTCAGGGCTCTGACTGTTGTAAACAGAGCCCAGAATTGCATAGAGATGCCCTTGTCACTTCCATCATGTCTGGGCATCTGGTCTTTTCTTGTCCCCAGACTATGCAACAAGTGACTCACAGCCTAACTTAGCCTTGGTACCCTGGTCTTGCTAGGAGCCCAAGGACACCCTGTGGGACTATGGTGGGGACAGCTGACGGGAAGAGAGTCAACCGGGCCTCAAAATAGCAAATTCCTTCTTAGGTCATATCTCCCCGTCATTAAGTGAGGGATATTTGTAAGTCAGCCCGAATCTGCAATAATCAATGATTCAATTTGTTGGCATAAAAAACTGGGCATGGGGTTTGAGAAATACTTGGGACAACAGTTCATAAATTTCAGTGTGCAAAAAATCTTACAGGGAGTTTGTCAAACATTCAGACTGCCAGGCCACACAATCAGGTAAGTCTGTGGCAGATCTCGGGGAGACCCAGAATCATATAAGCCCCATGTGGATCTCAGGGCAGGTGGTTTGAGGAAGACCCTTGGTGAAATGTAGTCTTGTGAGATATGCTCACAGGGGCCAATTCTCAATTTGAGCTACATGCCTAGGCTTCTAACCCGACCACCCCTGGATTCTGGACACCTGGAGACAGGTTTGTGGTTCCGTACAGTTTTCTCGGAAGCTGATGAGTAACTATTCTCATGTTATGGGTGATATCAGGGATTAGAAAGGACTTTAGCTTGGCTGGGGAGCGGTTAATGGCTCTTTATGCAGCAGAAAAACAATGAAGGCATTCTCATTTTATGAAAGTCGCTTCGAAATCTAATTAGAATATGAAAGTTGAGATCTTAGTCTATTTTTAAACAGAGCATGAGTTCAGTAGGAATAGTCAATGCTGGAGCTGTGAGTTGCCCGTCAGCCTCTCACTGGGGCAGGCAACGAGCTTTTTTCTGGAAGAGTCCTTGGTAATGGGACAACTAGTTAAAGAAGCAAGGGACAAGAGTCAGAGACAGATGAGGGCTCTGCCTATGCAGGAAGAGCTAGGGGCAGAGATGGGGAAGGCCATGAAATCTCCAGACCCTCTCAAATGTCCCCTCTGACACACCTGCAGGGAAAGAGTGGGTAGCTAATGTGTGGTTGGTGTGTGGCCTCCTCTGTTGGATTAGAGGAAGCAAATACATCTTATTTTGACTGTCAAGGATAGCTGTGGGGGTGGTTTAGAAAAAAAAATGAATTGTTGGAGGCAGATCCTAAACTGAAATCCAGCCCTGCTCACTGACTGTGTGATTTGGAAAATCTTGAAATCTTTCTAAGCCTCAGTTTTCCCATCTGTAAAATGATGGTACTAATACTGACCTTAGGAATGCTTAAATGAAATTATAATAGCAATCATAGCTAATATGTATTGAGCATTTACTACGTGCTTTATGTGCACACATTATCTCCGTTGGTCTTTACAACAATCCTATGAGGTTTAGGGAGGTAGAGGGACTTGCCTTATTAATGCAAGGAAAGCATTCAGATAGTGTCTGGTACAGAATAGATACTCAATTAATATTCATTTCCTTTCCCCCTCCCAGGGGATGTTAAGGAGGCTCCTTTTTGGAGAACTGAGAACTCTCTGCTGCATTTCCCCAGCAGGCAGTGACAGCCAATTGCTTAAGTCTCCTGAGCCATAGCAAGGGTTGCAAAATCACTGGTGGCGTACTTCTGATCCTGGGACTGTCAAAGGCAGAGCAGGCAGATTTGTTGGCACCTGCACAAGCCAGATTGCATAGAACCCAGAGACACTCATGTGACAACCGTGGGGACATGTCCCAGGAATATCCCACCCAGATTTGCCTTCCTTGAAGAAAAGTAATGCAAAAGGCCATTTTTCACTTTTAAATAGCTTTCATTCTACGTCTTAATAAATGCACGTTTGTTGATTTGTGTAAGCATGATGTGGGAAGTCTGCAAATGGATGTAATCTGCACCGAGGGCACATGTAAGCACCAGCGAGCACTTTTGAATAATGAATCCCTCCCGTAAAAGACGGACGCTATTCATAATAATTCCTTGCTTTTCTCATTTTGCTGCGTACAGTAGCGATTAATCAATTTGCAATGTTATGTCACCCGCAACAAATTGCTAGCACCAAGACAAATTTATTGCTTTATGATAAAAGAACTTGTTTAGGTAGAAATAAATTAAATTTGGGGGCTTGTGATTTGGGTTTGATGTTCACATAGGTGACCCATAGAGAGTGGGCTGGGGAGGTGAGAGGTCCAGATGATTCCTGCCTTGACCTGGCACCCAAGAGAGGGATGCAAATGCAAGAGGGTGTTTGCTCAGTTACTGACCCAGAGACAGTGCAGCTCTGATGGGAGAGAGTAACGCTGAGAGCTTGTGGTGGTTCTCGGGAACGTCTGCCGGGCTCTCCGCGTCAGTCAGTAATTTAGAGCTTTTAACAGAGAGGTATGGACAATCAGCAGTGCTCAAGGGAAGTAACTCTCTTCTCCTTCTAGGCTTCTCCTGAATCCTAATATCCCAATTTACCTCAAATTGACAGTGAAAGGAACCTACATGATAGGAACTGGGAATGAGGTTCAGAGGCTGGAGGATCAGAGAGGTCCTGATTCCTTTATTTATTGATGCTTCTTTAGTATTAAATATTGCAGAAAAATAGGCTGAATGGCATTACCAAAATTGTGGTGTAATAAATATTACATTTAGCCAATGAATCCTTTTAATGCAGAGACACAATTTAATTCTGTATAATTGTGCTATTATCGCCGACACTGTCAAATCTTCAATTTGAGGCCTTTCCTGGTTAAAAAAAAAAGCTGTGCTGAATGGGTAATGTGGTCCCGGCCATGGCAAGGGGGACCTGGGGACATGCATTCCCATTCCTCTATATCAGATTAGTAGCAAAGCAGCTCAGGAAAGCACTTTGCCTGAGGACCCAGAGTCAGGGGGTATCGCAGGAGCATTGGGCTTCCAGGACGCCACACACGTTTGTCATTAATTTATACTCCATTAATTTGGGATCTGCAGTGGAATCAAGGGTGGATGCATTAATGCTGCCCTCTCCCAGTACACACACACACACACACACACACACACACACACACACACACACACACACTCTGGACCAGGGCTTTTTCTTAAGCCATCTGATAGTCTAAATGATTTGTGAAAAGCAGGTTTCAATTAGGAACATCAGTTCCATTGCCCATGGAAATGGATTTCTCTGCCCCAGCTCATCGAAATCCATTCCTTTCTGCTCTTAAAGCAGGAGCTGGGATCACCTCCTGAATGCCTTGATACACCCTGTCCAACTGCCAGGGAGAGAGCCCCAGTGAAATTTTAGGGCCATGGTCTCTGTCATGTTTGTCTGGTTTCAGCCTCGAGGGAGTGGGGTGTGAAGGCCTGCTGCCTGCAGAGGCTTCTGCAGCCTTTCTGCAGGATCTGGGAAGTCTCTTGGTCACTCTAAAACCCAGTGTCCACATCCAGAGCCCGTGAACAATGCGAGGCAGAGCACTGAAGCCCTCTGGCAGCACCCTTTCCACTGCCTTGTGGCCAGGGGGTCCCACGGCAGCCTCAGAGGGTGCTGGACTCACCTGATGACGGCTTCTTTTACTGTCTTCCCTTCTGCCTCCTCGCTGGGCTCCAGCCGGCCCAAGTTCCCTCATACACCTGTCCAGGCCTGCCCACTCCCTGGCCAGCTCCTCAGCTGGTCCTGCAGAGGCTCCAACCCTGGTGGGGCTGCGTTTCCCCTGTTCGTGCTGCCCTCCCCCTGGCTAATTCTGATTATTTCTCCTTCTCCTTGTTCTCTTGGGCGCCTTTATTCCTGACCATGCATTTTCTCTGGACTCAGGATTAAAAAAACCCACGCTGCTAATATCCTTGTCAGCCTTTTCCTGAATCATTGCTGGGCAGCTCCAGGGAGCCACGGGCCAGTGCCTTCTGACCGGCAGACTCTGTCCCTGGGCCTTCCTGTCCTTGGGGTCCTGGAGCTCTCTGTCTGAGCCTCCTTGGCCGCTGAAGCAACACCCAGAGGCCTGCATCCTCTGAGAAATGCCCAGCCAGGGTTGCAGATGGAGCCAAGAATTGAAACTCTGGATGAGTCTTTCCATCTCATAGGTGATTTCTCTCAAACGCCAGATAATGTTTAAATTTTGAAGTGCTTTTCTCTACGTGATCTCATTTGCTGTTATTGTCCCTGTTTTACAGATGAGCAAGCTGAACCTCAGAGGGCTTAGTGATTGGCTTGAGGCACAGCTACCAAGGATCAGTGACTGAGGTATGGGGAAATAATCGTCTCTATCTGACAGATGAGGAAACTGAGGCTCATGTTGCTGAAAGGGCTTGTCCCAAATCATACAGCAGTAAGAGGTGGTGATAGAAGTGGGTTTCAGGCACTGTATCCTCCAGGCCAGAGGTACAGAGTCAAGCTCTGTTGCCCGCACCAGCCCTGGTCACAGGGGCAGTGCTCAACTCTGCAAAGGGGTTTGTTCTGCATTGTGCATAAAAAATCAGGTCAGTCCAGCAGGGAAACACCCACCAGGCAGTACTCAGGAGCCCCAAGTCCAGGAGTCAGAGGTGGCCAGGGGCTGTCCTGGTTACTCCCATCTCCTCCTGTGAACACAGGGCTTGGTGGGGAGCTTGTGTTTATATTTCAGGGGAAGAGGCTGGTTAACTCCTCAGCCCATCATGCTGCTTGGCTTATCTCAAACTGCTCTGGGGACGACAGACCAAATATGACTGGGTGGCAATAGGGGTTTCCACACATTCTGGTTCAAGTCTAGCACATGAGAGACTCAGGAGGAAGGTTCCATGTAGCAAATGCCCCTTCCTCCAGGCAGCCCTTCCTGACTCTTCAAGACAGAGCAGACCCTTCCTTCCCAGTCCCCCAGAACCTACTTCTGTGAATCATGACATTCCCACTGATGGGATCAACTGTTCCCCCATCATCCTTCACCTCAGCTGAGTCATGGGCATAAAGACCTCCATGGGGCCATAGATGCCGGTCCTGGGACCAGCCATGGTCACTCATACACATGCCCACCCACCCTCATCCTCACAGAGAGACACAAGCACAGAGAGACACTGTCCCACACATCACTCTCAGGTGCTGTGTGGGCACATACGTGCACATGTACACACACACATGCACATGCCCCTGCAGACAAGCACAGACCCACTTAGAGACCAAGTCTGTCCATGTCTATGCATATACAGGCATCTGCTTCCCTACACCTGGTATTCCGTGTGTCCTCCTTAGAACAGAGGCCACGGCTGATGGCATGGCCTATGGGGATTTGGGATTTGGCCTGCTCAGGTCTGAAACTTCTTGGGTGGCAAGCTCTAATGCTGGGAACTTCTTTCTGGACTAGTAGCCTATTCCAGCTGGGGCCTCTCTTTGCCCTCTCCTCCCAGACAGCCCAGCCGCAGCTATCTCTAGCTAGAATCTGCCCGCATGCACTCCTAATCAGATAAGCGCCCTTCCTTTAGGCCCCTGGGGTCCTGTCGCCACCAGCCTTGCCACCTCGGCACTTTCTCAATAACTCACAGAGGTCAGCTGTTGCTCACCTGGGGATTATTTTCCCCCTTCTCCTCTGATGCTCTGTTTTCCCTGAGAACAGATACCTGTCCCTGGGGCTCAATGGGTCAACTGGCTAAAAGAGGAAGGAGAGGTCAGGGTCCCTGCTGACATCTGGCTTGTGCCTTGTCACAAAGGTACCATGAGTCCTCGGAGTAGGGCACAGTGATGGAGCACTGATCCTGGAGTCTGACCAGCTTGAGCTTAAACCCCAGCTCTGTCCCCTCTCAGCTGTGTCGCTTTGGACTGTCACTTGACCTATGCAAGCTTCGATTTCTGCTTCTGTAAAATGGGCATGGTCATTTGAGTCTTATAGGATTGCTGAGAGGCTTAGATGAGGTTAATCACAAGTAAAAAAGACTTAAATGACAGAGTGCTCAAAAAATGTAAGTGAATAAGAATGACTATTATGGCAATTGAAGTGTAATTGAATTGTTACAGCAATTGCCCTACCCCTATCTTCATGGCCTCTTAGGCCCTGTGAGACTCAGACAAGGTCTGAGCAGTGATTCAAAGAAGGCACAGCCTCCAGCCTTTGGCAGAGGAGGCAAGTGAAAGGCTAGCAAGGGCCTGGGCCTCTCTTGCAAAGCAAGAGAGAGCTGGGACTGGAAACAGCTCCCTTTACTGACGTGGGCTGTCTCTAGGCTACCTGTCACCAGTCAGTTACTGCCTGTAAAGCCAAGGGGATCACTCTTTTTCTATGAAACCAGGAGGGAGAAAACTCATGGATAAGGAGCCTTACCTGGATAAAAGCTTCATCTGCAATAATGGTCATTTTCACATATATTATCCCATTTATCTCAAAACAATTCAGCAAGGAGGAATTATTACAATGAAGAAGGCTGAGGCTCAGAACAATAACATTGCCTGTAGGTGACAGGGCTGGGGCTTGAACCCTCAGTATCTGACTTCACATGATGGGTTGTTCCCCAGCGTCCTGGCCACCTTTAGAAAGTGAACAGCAGAAAAAGGGAACAGAATGGAGATGATGAAAGCAGCTTCCTTGTCCTCAGAGGCAAGATGCTGAACAAATCCATCCTGTAAGCAATACTTACAGCGAATGTTCTCCACAGAACAATTTAGACAAAGACCTAGTTTATGCAGCTGAATATGAAATATGGCTTGTGTCTTAAGACATTTGTATAAAAAGATGATTTCTTTACTGCTGCAGCCTCAAAACCACCTCTTCTGAGAGTACTGCTTTCTTACCCGAGGATGGCCCATCAGGGTGATCTGGAAGGCAGAAGACGGGAGTTTTTCCATGAACTCACTGTGGTGGGGGTGGTCCTTGGGTAAGTTTCATTCTCTCTGCACCCTAGTTTCCTGTTCTGTGAAAGGACATGATTTTCTGGGGTGATTTCTCTGGGTAACTTCTAATTTCCCCTAAACCGTGGCTATATTCTCCAATGCAGAACTCATATGAGATCAACAAAGTATGTTTTTCCAACATACTTATGAATTTCTTTACTAGAAAATCCTAATGAAGGCAGACCACTTAAATAGCATTTGTTAATGCATTTGGAAAATCCAAGAATAAATTCACATCAGGTGTAGAGGCCTAAGTATAAATGGCTGCCCCCTGTCTGACTCTATGACCATCAGAAAAGAAGAACTTTTGGTTTATGAAGCCTATGTCCTTGTCACTGATTTAAGTCTTGGCTCTCCTCCATTTAGAGAAGGCAGCAAGGTTCCTGGCCCAAGGTGAACTATCCACCTTTGTCCCTGTCTGAGGTGACTGAAAACTTTTGCAGGATTCTTTCTTCTTCCAGAAGCAGAAGCACTGGGGGTGGGGAGGACATGGGCAGCAGATTTGGTCCCCTGGCTGTCCCATGGGGGCTGCTGCTAAGGAAGACACAGGCCTGGAAGTGAATTCTTATGGCACCTTCTTTGGTGGGGGGGCCAGGGGAAGGAAGGGCGTCAGCATCTGGCTACTGCTGCCAGCAAATCTGTGTGTTGACAGAGTTGCTCCCCATATGTGTCCTTTTAAACGCTGATCGCTGCTCGGGATTCGAGTTGACCGACTCCGTTTGCCAAATGCAAATGCATTAACCTTACAATTGGGTAATCTAATAAAAAGGATCAATGGTCTGATTTGGTGCTTATGGAGTCATTTACTGCAAGTGAGAGCAATTGAGCCAGGATGAGCAGCGTCGGGGAGCCCAGAGGATGGCTTCGGTCGGCGGTCCCCGCTGACTTCCCCAGGCGAGGCCCTCTCTGCCTGGAGGGGCTGGGCTGAGTGGTCAAGGGAATGAGGAGGGTGTTATTCATTCATTACTGCCACTTTAATCACTTAGAAGTTCAATTAAGTATAAATCATTAGTGGTATTTCAAGTTACTTTATCCAGGCCTGTGCGTAACACACTTGACTGGCGGTGGGGAGCTTTCTGTGACTAGATTTAGCGTGCGACTGAACAAGGCAGTCATATGGGTTTTTCTGCTATGAAATTGATAAATGAAGCGGGCATTCGAGGTACAGCAGTAATTTCTGTGGTGCAGTCAAGTGCTCGCTCCCTTGTCTCCTCTAGCAATGAGGGCATGGGCCCCTTTAATATGGCAGCTTTCCCCTGGGGGTCCAAAGGCCAGGCTGGGCTGCAGTCTTAGGGTTTATTTCCTTGCAGAAGTTCCCAGAGTGAGCCCTGGTTCATTAGTAGGAATATACCTGGGAAGAAAAAAAAAAAAAAAAGGAGAAGGGGAAGAAGAAGGTTCCCTTACCGTCGTTCACCAGCACTGATGCTGTCACGATTTTTTTCCGAGTAGCAAGCGGATAGTGCTGGAAGGACAGAATCGGGCTATCTCGGCAGCTCGTTCCAACTTCCCAAGGATGCAGTTGTCCCCAGTGGCCGGCATCCCTGTCTGGAAAGCATATTTTCTCCTAATCGGTTTTACAGCTCTTTTAAAGTAATATGTCAGATCATTTTCCCCATATACATAGTTAATGAAAGTAACCCTACAAATTCATTTTAAATAGATGGAAGTTGTTATAACCCTGATCCAGAATTTATTACGTTCATTACAATCTTGCTGAAGTAGGTAATGTAATGGACTATTACTTTTATTATCTTTTTAATCCCTCAGAATTATTAGGAACTGACTAATATTTGGCATCACCCTGTTAATGTTTAAACAGAAATTGATACTTTAATTCGTCTAATAAATGATGGGGGCACTTTGAGTGGAAACAAAAGCCTGATGGGATTTATCTCGATCAGTCCCAAAGACTTTTAAGTGGGACTCAGGGGTCTGAATGCAATTATTTCCAGGCAGGGTATCTTCACCAAGTACTCAGAAAGGACAGAGGAACAGTGATGGCGATAGTGACAGAGAGACCCAGACGGACTCTCTTGTCAGACAGCAACAACAACAAGGCAGAAAAGAGAGAGGGAGAGAAATTCCACTCATTCATTCACGTGTGAATTCTGATTCACAAAAAAATTAGAGTTCAAGCTCTGATTTGGCCTGATAACTCCAGCAATGAGCTGTATGTACCTTTTCCTTCTTGCCCTTCATCTTCCCTTCCCCTCCTCCCCAGATTAAGACGAAGTTTTTTCTTTATAACCATCCCTGTGTTAGTAATCAGCTTTATGGCTAAGAATTCTCAAGTGCTCTAGAATTCGTGTGTTGCCGAGACAAATGATTGGGCCACATTCTCCTAGTGAGGAGTGGAGACCCTGTTTGCTCCTTAAAAAATAATGATGGCTGCTCAATTTGCAAATTACCAAATCTCACTGTGCAATGGGAGGGGGTGGGAGGAGGCATACTGTTGTGTCTATTCCGAAGAGGCTGTGTTTACCCTCTAGAACTCCGTTTCCTGCCGGGCGGGTGACAGGTAGGATTTAGGAGAAATTGATCTCTTGCACTTTCTAGATTTTACAAGGCAAAATGCAATGCTGGTTACTAAAAGAAAATTATTTTTTAAATAATAAAAATGTATTAGTTCTAACAGGATGAGAGGAATAAAGTACATCCCTTTCTGGTTTGATAATAAAAGACATTCGGGAAAGGAAAAGCTGTCATCTTGAAAGGCAAGAGTGTGTTTTCTAACAAAGAAAGCTTCCAGTTAGCAAAGTCATTAATTAGCACAGAGAAGCTCATTAGAATTTAAAGCTGCTTTACTGTGTAGTGTGGCTTTGCTCTCTCTAAATGCTCTGGGTTTCCAAAGCAAGAAAAGTATTGATTAAATTGACTCAGCATGAAATGTGCCCCGTTTGTGCCGACCCATAAAGAGGTGGGCTTCTCGGCTTTCTTAGCAGAAGAACCTGCCAGGTGTCCTGTGAGCTGGGCCCAGGTGGGTGGGCTGGGGACAGCATCCTGTCTGCCTGTAGCCTACTTACTTCGAGGGACCGACTGACTGCCCATCATTCGGCAAAAACCCGTTTTGATCAATGGAGGGGAAACCTGCCCTTAGCTAAGTTTATTCCCGATGCCTTACAAATCTGATTTTGTAAATGCTGATTGCGTTCGTCAACGCTGAGTTGACAAGGGCTACACGTCATTTGGGGCTTGATAAAGAGACTAAGAGGCAGCTTCTCAGCATGTTTATTTTTAATAGACATAAAAAATGAAAACAAAAACAGGCTTTCTCACTCCTTGGAACCCTCGTTGACAGAAAAGTACTGAGTACACAGAAGTGGCGACAGGCAAATGGAGATCCTGGAAAAGGAGGTTTTCTACCAAAATATCCTTGTGAACATGAGGACAGCTTCCAAACTGAGAAAGAGTGGGCTCGAGAAAGCTCTAACACTTCCGTCCCTGACACGAAGTGCTTCGGGCTGTTTGGCATCAATATGTCGGAGCCGTGGCAACGTTCTTCGTGCATCCCCGCTTGGGCGTCATTTTGTGAGTAGGACAAACCCCATCAATTCTTACCTCATCTATTAGAAATGCAGCATTGTGAATGGAAGCAATGTTTTCTGGGGCGCATCACTGGAAATGAAAACTCCTTCATTTTTCTATATCTTTACTGAATAGACCTAACTCTTCCCTTCAGCTTCACTAGATGTGGATGGCCCTAAAATACTCTCAGGGAGACTATCAAGAGAGAAAGAATGTAGCTTTAAAAGCCAATTAGAAAATATTCACAACATATGTAGCAAAGGGCTAATGTTCTTCCTATAGAAAGAACTCTTTCGGTTGGATAAGAAAGATACTAAGATCTCAAAAGATAAATGAGAAAAGTATATGAAAAAGAATTTGCAAAAGAAATTCAAGTAGCTAATATTTAGTGAACACTTACTATATGCCAGGTATAATTTACATGAGATTTCTTGTTCATTCTTTACAAAGACCCTATGATTTAGGTGTTATTATTCTCATCCCTATTAAAAGATGAGAAAAAAAATAAAGCTTTGAGAAGTTAAATAATCATCCCAAGATCACGCATATTGTAAGTGAGGGGCCAGGATTCAAAATCACGCAGCTTAATCTAGCAGGCAGGGGCTCCTAACTGCTTTGCTGTAACCTCACAAATTCACAGACACAATTGTAAAATAAAGTTTTTTTTTTTTAAAGTTCACATTTACTAGTAAACAAAAATATGTTAATTGAAAATAATCAGAAAAATTTCATTATCAAAATAACAATAAAATGTTAATATTCGGCTGGGCGCGGTGGCTCATGCCTGTAATCCCAGTGCTTTAGGAGGCCAAGGCAGGCGGATCACTTGAGGCCAGGAGTTCAAGACCAGCCTGGCCAACATGATGAAACCCCATCTTTACTGAAAATACAAAAGTTAGCTGGGTGTGGTGGCCTGCACATGTAATCCCAGCTACTAGGGTGGCTGAGGCATGAGAATCGCTTGAACCCAGGAAGCGGAGGTTGCAGTGAGGTGAGATTATACCACTACATTGCAGCTTGGGCGATGAAATGAGACTCTGTCTCAAAAAAAAAAAAAAAAATTGGTTGAAATAGATATTCTTAAATATGAATTACAATTTGACAATATCTATCAAGTCGTAAATCATTTGACACAGTAATGTTATTATAAATAATTTATCTCAAGGAAATAGAAATGTAAGCAAAGGTTTAGGCACACAAGTTTGTGCCTGCAGACATTAAATGCTCCCACATTAAGGGAGTGGTTAAGGACCTTATGGTCCACCCATTCAACAATACTGGTAACAATAAAAATGATGTTTAAGAGTTTCCAATAACATGGGAAATGCTTATGCCGGGAGATAAAAGCAAGATATAAAATTCCACGTATAACATAAACTGTGTAAAATATGGTTAGAAATAAGAATGGGAGAAAAGGAGCAAAAAAGTGTAAACCAGGAGGTGTTCTCTGTGCAATGGGATTATATGTGACCATATCTTTTTGTTATAAATATTTTCCAAATTTTCCACGGTAAACAGTTTTATTTATCACTGGTGTGGGGCAGGGGGAGAAGAAATCCTTTATGACATTTAGAAGTTGACTTCTTAACTTGAATCTCAGACCTAATGGGAATGAACCATGGGATCCCAAAGTACCAAATTAACCTAAGACACTGGGCGTATTTGTTCTCTGAATCAGCCCAGGACCCCCAAAGACAGCCCTATGTATTCTTCAACTCTCTAAGCCTTCCCCTCATCTGTAATGTGCCTACTCCTGGGGTTACTGTGAGATTAGAATGTGGGTAAAGGCCTTAGAACAGTCCCAAAGTGTAGGCATTCAAAAGATATAAATGGTAATAATAAAGTAATACACTAATTACGGTCACTGCAGCTGTTGTTTTGTTAGTAGGAAGGAAGAGTTGAGCATCTTGCAGGCACCAGGAAGTGTATACAGACTGGCTTGTCCCGAGAGTGCTAAAAGCATCTTTTACTGACACAGTTCCAGTCCTAGATCTGAGCTCTTGGTGCCACCCAAGTCTTCTGTCTGCTGCTGCAGAGGCAAAGGGGTGCTCTTCAGATTCGGATGTGCGCGGACTTTTAGGTAGACCCTCCTTCAGCCTGCCACATCCTGGGCGCTTTCTTGGGGCCAGGAACTGTGTTGAACCTTTTCACATATGGATTTTCCCACCTATAACTTTGAGAAGCAGGTTTCATTAGCATTTCTGCTTTATGGCTCAGAGACTACTAGACATCAGTCTCATGGGTCACAAAGCCAGAAAGTGGCGACGCTGGAATCAGAACCTATGTTGATCTGAATTCAGACATGTCAGAGATGAAGAGCAATAATGGCTGAGAACACAGGTTCTAGAATCAGAAAGACCTGGGGTTGAGAAACTCTGTGTGACTTTGAGCAAGTAATAAAAGTGCCTCAGTTTGCTCATCTATAAGATGGGACTTAGAGAGCTCGTATGTTGCACCATTATTTTATGAAACACTAAAAAAAGTCAAATCATTGCTAATGAAACTATGACATAGTACTTTCTTATCACTTAAAATTTTATTTTTATATTTATGAAAAGAACTTTCAGGTTGATTTAAACACAGTTGTTTGTCACAAGACCTTTGTATGCATACATGAAAAGGAAAATATAATTGGAATAATTTGTTTAAGACATTCCTAAAACTTCCTCATATTCAGAGGAACTCAGCATTTTAGGAACTCAGCATTGTCAGTGTTCGTGTTTTTCAACAGACTATCATCTGCTGTCACATTGCAGGTGTTTGTGAGAACATTTCTTTAAAAACCACTCCTCTATTGTCCTCAGGATTTTAAGCTGCAAATACTTGTTCCGCAAGTTTTGATGTGTGTTCCCAGATATGACAGTGACATCAAGACTGCTGCCAGGCGGATAGTGATTTTAAAAAGCATCTCAATTTCAGAGGTGTTAAAATGGGAAAAAGAAATTGTATGTCTTAGAATTGATGAAATATAGTAGCTACCATATAGCGTTCTTAGGAGAATTAAATGAGGTCATGCTGGTAAAGAACTTAGACATTAGACTGGACACAGAGTAAATGTTCAACATCATCATCATCATCATCATGATCTTTATTATACTGCTATTATATTCTGTTCTCTGAGATGTACTGGATATATATGCAGCTCTGTAGGCTCTGTCTCAGAATTCTGAGCCAACATGCAGTGCCAAGACATTGGACCCTGAACCACTGGGGTCCTTGCAATGGCTGGTGATGGATGAGACACTGGACCCTGGGGTAGAGCCTGCTCTCTCTCCTTTTCTGTCTCCCTCTTTGCCTGCTTTGTGAACCTTCTCTCTCTCCCCCTGCCCCTCTCTCCTTTACTTATCTCTCTCCTCCTTCTTCTTATCTCTGCCTCCCTTTCCACCCCCTCCCCAGCTCTTCTGCAAATAAATGGCCCTGTCACTCTGGCTTTCTTGTAGGTTTAGAGTGAATGGAAGTGTCTTTTTGAAAAGCTTGTTCCGTCTGACATTCCTTACCAGCTCAGGAGCAGGGTCCTTTGCACTCCCCTCTCTTCTGCTCAAAGATCTACTCATTTAGTTAACAATTTACAGGGCTGCCACTAGGCCTTGAGAACTCCACCCCACGGCAGAGGGAGCTGGGCTGTGCCCTCTGGAGGAGGCCTATTGGCAGGCTTGGAGGGATGCTTCCGTCCTGCCTCTAGTGGTTGTAGGCGAACTGGCGTAGGACCTGCCTAAAAAGAAACCATTTATTCCCATTTATGATTCTTTAAAAAAGAAGTTCACAGCTTTTATGATGAGCCTTATATATGCATTTAATGACATTAAAGTATTTGATTATGTGCATTAAGAAGAGGTCTGAGAGCTCTCTGGTGTCCTTAGTTTTAAGTGTATTTTAACTGCCTACAATGAAAGGAACAAGACAAAAAACGAGCTGTGGCAGCATCCTCATAAATTCTGAGCCATAATCGACATACCTTTGCTGGCACCAGGAATGGTCCAGGAAGGTAGACAGCGAAGAGGAACCACAGAATTTCCACTTTCTCATTGGCCTGAGTACCAGAGGGAGAGCAAGATCAGTCATCCCTGCAATACTTTCTCTTCAACCAGCATCTTAGCCAGGGATGAGCATGGGCTGGGACTGACATGAACTGAAGATCCTACTTTGTGCCCAGGCTGTGCCAGGTCCTTTACGACTATTTCTGTGTTGTTTCATCTCCAGAGGCAGGTATCATTAGCCCCATTTTCCAGATAAGGAAGCTGAGCCTCTGCAAAGTAAAATGACTTGCTCCAAGTTGGCAAATGTCAGAGCTATTATCTAAAAACAAGTCTTTCTGATCCTGGGGCTTCAGCCCTTTGCACAGGCACTGGGTATGAAGCTCCAAGTGACACCCATTTGGGGAATAGTTAATAGAGAAGGAGAAGGGAATAGGTGCTGAGGCCAGGGAAGCATAGGCCTTTACAGAAAAGCTTCTTCCTCCAGTTCTCTAGGCCCCAGCCCCTTGGAGGTGTGCATTGCAGTGGAAACGGAATCAGGACAGAAACAGCCACTTGAAATGAACTGCGCCCAGACAGGCCGCCATGGTGGCGTGATTGATACTGGAGCATGTAGGTGTAATGAAACTGATGCCGGCTTCTCTGCACCTGTGATTTATTGAGGACAAATTTAAGATGAGAAAGGGCCCCATACCAGGAGCTGCGTCTTCCCCTCCAAGGGAGGGTGGTCATCCATCACCAGCCATTGCAAGGGCCCCTTGCAAGCGGCTCATCAGATGAGCCAATAGTCTCTTTGTTGGGGTTCCTAACAAGTGTTGGATCAGCAAAAGTCTATTTATGCTGGTGGACCTTTCAGGACCAATTTGTAGTGGGTCACTGATTCTGCTGGGGTATTATCTTCTTTACTACTCGGGCCAGTTGGGGAACGCAGCAAAGATTAATGGTTTTGGCTGCCGACTTGCCGCCGCAATCTACTGCTTCTGGACCAAAGATTAAGTTTTTTTGTGTTTTACCAGAAAGGGCCCACCTTGTGTATGAGATGCACTTTGATTTACTGACTTGCTTATGGAGAAACGAGTCGTAGAAATGTACCTGGCTGTGGTAAGATTTTGGCAGATGGCTGTGAGGTCTGGCATCCATGTTGTTCCTTATCCTAAGGACCCGGACGGGGAATGGGCAGCTCCTGAGGTCAGTGTGGGTCCTGTGGCCCTGGGGTCTGTGGATCGAGGAAGCTGACTTTGAGCTCACACAATATCTTTGCCTTTCCTGGCACCCAGCAGCTGCCTCTGGATTCAGAGAGGCAGGCAGCACCCTCAACTTTATTATGTAAAAATTATGTTATGGAAAAAATAGTTACAGCTTTTCCTTTTTATTGTTAAAACAGCACATGCTCTTATAACACATTTTGGAAAAAAATTCAAGAAGCAAATAAAACTACACATAAGCCAACTGCACAGTGATAGAACTGTTAATATTTTGGCTGACATTTTAATCTAGAATTTTCACAGTGCACAAATATATACATGTTACTTTACACTATTAAATGTACACTGGGTTTTTGTGGGACTTTTTTGCTATGTGATTGTATCATCCACTTTTGACAATGAACATTGTACCATAAGCTTATTTTAATAAGCCATCCTTTTTTTTTTTTTCTTCTAAAGTTGGGTTTGCTGCAATATCTCCAATGCCAAAGGTCTGTTCCTTTATTCAGCAAACATTTGCTGTGTGCTTCTCTGGATCAGACGCTGTACTGGGATCACAGAGCTGAGTCAGACACAGCACTCCTGAAGTGCAGCTGCTGGAAGCAGCTCACGGGGCTGTGCATGTGCCCTGAGGGGTACTTCTGACATGCAGCTCTTAGAAGGGCCCAGAACACTGTACATAGTTTGAAGGCAGGGGCCTGATACCACTGACCCCTTCCAGGTCTCTGTGGAATCACAGTTCCAGAGGAGGAATTACGCATTTTGTTCTGCAGGAGAGGGACCTGCTGTTGGCTTTGGATACACCAGCTTAGCTTTTTAGAGTGAATCGAGATCTGAGGGCCAAACCTTTTTGCAGGGGCAACAGCAGCCCCATCTTGGAAAACTGAAGAAAGAGCCCAGTAGCTCCCAAGGGACCAGCCACCCAGGGCAGCTGCAGAAACTTCCAGGGAGATAGTAAGAAATGCCAAAAAGAGTGTGGCCTTGGGACTCCAACAGATCTGAGTTTGAATCTCCTAGCTGATGACCTTGAGCAAGTTGTCTTTCTGAGAGCTTCAGTTTCCTTATCTGAAAAATGGGGCTTTCCCCCCACCAGCTGCTGGGCTCTTGTGTGTGTTCACCACGCGGGAAGTCCCACGTGAAGAGCTGGTGCTCAGCCCGGGCCAGGCCCATTTTCCGGATGCTGTGCTGACTCAAATAGATGGATGGGCTCTAATTGTTCCAACAACACGTCTGAGTTTCGCAGGGCCTTTCCTTGGGAACCTTTGTCTCAGGGCCATAAATCACTGGGCAACTGTCCCCACAGTTGGCTACGACTTCCTTTCCCTGACTGAGGCTGGCCAAGGGAGGGAGGGCTGAGCTGAGCACAAGACTGCTTTTCACCATTGGTTTTTAAATCTCTAATTGGGAGTATTACTTACTCAGCGATTCTGATGGTTCCCTTTGTAGTAGCCTCTTCTCTGCCCCAGGGCCGCCTTCTTCCCTTCCTCTCCACCCTAGTCCCAAATTAAAATTCTTTAAGGAAGTGGAACATTTTCTCTAGTGCTCTAACATAGACATGCACTTTCCCCATACCTGTCTTGATAACTGGTGGAGCATCTGTCATCTGGCCTGAGGCCTCCGTGTCTGTATGACATGTTCTGTGGATGGGAGAGACATTTCTCTTCGTTCAAGAGCAGCAGTTAACAGCCCCAGATGTTCCCCCCAGCCTGTGAGTCTCGCTCCCCGCTCTGCTGTAACCATTGTATACTGAACACTCCTGAAAATCCCTGGCTTCTTCCTGCCTCAGGACATTTTCTCTTGCCTTTCTTTTTGCCTGAATGCCCTTCCCTTTACATGGCTATCTCCTTTTGGTCATTCAAGTCTCAGCTTAAATGTTATAGAGAAACCTTCCCCGACCATCTCTCACTCCAGAACAAGTCCTGTTTGCCCATGTTAAACTTCTTGACGGCATGCAATCCACTTCCTACCTCAGACTTTTCAGGCTTTGTGAAGCTGTATCTGCGTGATGGCAGATTTAACAAGCGTTTGACTCTCCTGCCTTCACCGTAAGTACCAGAAGGACGGGATGATCACCTTTGTATCCTCAGTTTCTGGTACATTGTAGGCTGTCAACAAACAGGTGTGTTGACTGCACAATGAACCGATGGATGGATGATGGATGAATGAATTGGAGAGTGAGTGAGAGAATAAACAAATGAACTTCGTGTGCAAAGGCTTATTTTCCCTCAGGTGACCTGAGAATGCATGAGGGGCTGAGTGCTTTCCCCGTCCCATCTCCATGCAGCCAAATGTCACTCACTACCAATGTTTCTGAAACCCATACCTACAACTCTTCATACTTAGTGATCTGCCTTCATCCTCTGCCCTCATTTTTCATTTAAACTTTTTATTATGACATCTTCCAAACATACAAAAGAAGAGAAAATCACTGTAAACCTGCACGCACTCTTGATCCCCACCTCTTTGCTGGAGTATTTAAAACAAATCGCAGACACCATCTCATTTAATGTATAAACATTTTAGGGGGTATTGTTAATAGATAAGGACTGACAATTTCTTTTAACATAGCCACAATATCATTGTCACATCTAACCAGTGAAAAACCCGATTCATTTAATATTCGGTAGAGATTCAGATATTCCCAATTGTCTCAAAACCTCCTTTTTACATTTAGTTTGAGTCAGGCTGTAAACATTGCATTAGACTGATATGTCTCTTAAGCTTCTTTATAACAGTGCTCCCTTTTTCTCACATTTAAAAATGTGATTTATTTCTCTTTTCTAAATGCTGTTTGTTTCTTGATGAATTTTGGTCATTCTCCCATAGATTGTTTCACATTCCAGATTCAGCTGAGCGCCTCCTTGTGGTGTTGTTTAACGTGTTCCTCCATCCCTGTGTTTCCTGGAAATTGGTAGTTTGATCCAGAGGCCTGATCAGAGTCGTATTTCATTTTTGGCTAGAAGCCTTTGTAGATGGTGTTGTGATGGTTCTTGTTGTATCACATGCTAATGTCTAGTCATCTCTCCTTTAACAATGTTAAAATTGATCTGTGGCTCACCCTGCCCTAATTAACTCCCAACTCCCTTCTCTATTTCCATTGCTATATGAACTTGTTTTGCAAAACAAGTCAGTGGACAGCATTGATCATATTGAGCAGAAGTGGGAGCAGCAAGGTCTGATGGCAAATGCACTAGCAGAGAGCACAGGGACCAGGTAAGAGGGTTAATTTCTTTGCATTTAAGTTCTCTTGAGTGTAAGATGGGGCTAATAGTAGCTTTGAGAACTAATATGTGGGAGAAATGTTTGCTATATAATCATCAACCCTCAACACTAAGTGCCTAATGTGTATTTACTCACTTAATCCTCCCAACAATCCAATGGGGTATATGCTACTATTAGTCCCATTGTACATGTGAGGAAGAGCAGACAGAAGGGTTAGGTAACTTGCCCAAGGCCATACAGGTAGTAAATGACAGAGCTGGGATTTGAACCCAGGGAGTCAGGCTCCAGAGCCTGTGCTCTTAAACACAGTGCTGTGTAACATCTACCAAGTCAATGAGGAGGTCCTGGTTTTTCTCCATGCAAGATGCTTGTCAAGTCCTTACCAGGAATGGGTACCTGTTAATTCTCACCTTAAGGTATGCGCAAGGGTGGAATAAGGCAGTCCCCAGTGGCTGGAGGGTTTACTGTGCTTTATTCTGAGTTTTTTACAAAGTCATGTTGTCCCCCACCCCCAATTACTGTTGGATGGGCCAGAACCAGCTTCATAAACTCACATGCTGGAGAAGGGTTTGGGGAAGATAAGGTCTCACCCCCATTTGGGAAGGATTCATGTCTCCAGAGAAACTCTTTGAAGCCCAGTGAGCTTGAGTGACTTGCCCAAGATCACACAGTAATGTTGCCACTGAGCTAGGGTTAGAACTCCAGACTCTCTCAAGCCTTGGGTGATTGTGTCTGGATACCTGGGTCCTTCCATGCTTGGTTGGAGAGAGTTGTACGTCTACTCCCCGGTCCCAGATCCTCTGAGTCATTCTGGCTAGAACTCCTCTGGCGGTACAAATGGACAAACATGCCTGCTGAGGTTATGCAGCCATTCAGGGCTTGCCTGGCATATCACAAGACGTACCCTTCTTGGTCACTATTGTAAATGTCTGTGCCTGCTGATCTCACTCTTCCAAAGGCATTCTGGAAACAGCCCTTTCCTCTCCCTTGGCTTCAATCTTGAAGCAAAATCAAATAAAGATGCAGAGGAAGAATTCAAACTCAGTTTTTCTGACTCCACGTTTCGAAGGCCAGAAGTAAAGTAAGCCCATGATCACTGATGCCAGTGCAACTGCCATGAATACAGCTCTACCTTCCAGATGGGAAAGTGAGGCTCAGAGAGGGGTGGTAATTTAATGTACTCACATAGCCTTACCTGCAGCGTGGGCTGCTGCAAAGGGGTCATGTGGTTCCTTTTGTGACCCAAGTGGTTCAGAGAGATAGGTCTCCTGTTGGGTTGCATGTATATCTTGGCCTGGAGAGTGCCTGGTGAGCTCAGAGTGCCAGAACTGGGGCTGGTGGGGTTTCTGAGCCTAGGAAACAGCCTATGGTCTGTGGGTCCAGCTTGTCTGATTATAAAGGCCAAGACAATAATTGAAGGTGGCTTTGGGTTCCCTGAGTAGGATCTGGCGCCGACGCCTGGTGGCTCTGTTGGCGCCTTGAGCCCTGGGCATTCGCTAATGGATTGTGGCTGATCCCAAGACTGATTGGCAGCCGGCCCCAAGGTCCTCAAGGGAAACCTGGAAACTGTGGTCTCCAGCTTGGAGACACTGTCCCTTCTGGGAGCCACAAGGGGGGGCTTGCAGAAGGCCTAAGGCAGAAGTGCTTCTGAGCCCGTGGGATGATCCCTCTGTTCCCAAACACCTGGGTAGAATATGAGGTGAGGCTCCCACACAGTGAAATACGGAAAGCTGTCAAAATACCGACTCCTCATTTCATCTCCTTGTTGCTTTCCTGACCCACTCTCCTGGACTGGCCAGCACTATAGCCCCCCACCCCTGCCCAAGCAATAGTGGAGACAGTAAGAGTGCGCAAAGGTTTTCTAAAGTAGCACATAGGGATGGGAGTGGTCCCAAGACAAGGGGGAAAATCTTTCTCAGACAAGCCAGGCTACCGTCATTCCCGGAACAGAGGAGAGAGGAATTCACCCTTCTGGAGATCTCAGAAGGCTGAGGGCTTTCCTGCTGTCTGGGAAGGGCTTTCCAGATCAGGGCACAGCACAAGCAAAAGCAGAGAGGCATAAGCATGCAAGAAACAGCACAGGAGAACTGGAAGGTAGAGTGTCAGTGAAGGGAGGATAGAGGGGCAGGCCTTGAAAAGAACTGCAAAAATCTCAGACTTTACCTGGTTGGCAGTAGGGATCCATGGAAGGTTTTAAAGGGAGGGCAGAGGAGAGGAACCTGGAGTCTATTCACAGTCATGGCTCTTTCTTACGCCTGATTAGTCAGGGCAAAAGGCAAATACAAAACGGATGCATCTGACCTTTTTCTAGGACACCCAATATTTATGCGCTTTGCGCATCACCCAAATTTTATTCATTTACCAAAAGAGTGTGAAAAAGGCACTTTAGGAAACTGCTATAAATCCAGTGCAAGTCACCATGGTAACCTGATTAGCAGCTAAATTAAGTTCATGATTAAGAAGAAATAAATAAAAATAACTCTCCTCCTTGGCTGGGGCTACCCACTGTGCCACTGGCAGCCAGCAGATGCTGAAGCTTTGGGAAGCAAGGGTATAAGCCCGGGCCTGGCCCCCAAGAGAAGTTGAGGTGAGGGTGGGAGGTGTTATATGCTGCAGAGAAATGAGAAGCTCAATTGTTAACCCTGCCTGGGGGTTGGTGAGGCCCCTGGCAGCCAGGCCAGGGAGTGCAGGCTGCACATCTGAAGGCTAAAGCAATGGCTTTCATGACAACGACCCATGCTCTTTAAGGGTGTCTTCTTGATGCCCCTGGGACACGTTCCTTTGTCCAAGCACCAGGTGCCTATATTGCTGTCTCTCCAGTTCTATGCCCTCCTGTGCTGGGTGCTGACATGACTCAGACCTGGTTTGGGTCCTAGAGAGGCTGAGTTTGGTGGTGGACACAGATGTAACATAGGCTCTGGGCAAAGTGTCTATATAAGTTATGGAAACATGGGCCAGCTAGCAGGAAGGCTTCCTGGAGGAGGTAATGCCTAAGAAAAAAGCACATGTGTGACTGCTGAAGAGTGACTATTTCAGGTGAGCATTCTGGGCCATCTGCTTGGGCCTGACTGGCAGACCAGCCTGGAATGAGCTGGCATCAGCCCTGATGAGACCAGAAAAGCCTTCTTGGGGGTTGTGCTGAAACACATCCCAAGGCCCATAAGCAGGAGAGATGGGTGCAAAGAGAGAAATAAGCCTCCCACTTACCCTTTCCAAGCCTCCTTCTGGCCACAGTAGTCCAGAGCAATAGTTAGAGTCAAGTAGCCTTTGAATCTTTCCTCTGTCACTTGTAACCTGTGGCCTCTGGCAAGGGACTTCATTTATTTAAGCCTCAGCCTACAAAATGGGGTAATAATGAAAATAGTACCTGTCTGTTAAGGTTATTGTGAAGGACTAAGTGAGATGACGCAAGCTAAATATAATACAGTCCCTCACATGTGGAAAACACACAATAAGATGTTTGCTGGGCTAATTTCATTACCTGGGGAAGTCTGCCATGACTGGGTGGCATGATCCTGGTTGCAACTTTCCTAGAGCAGTGCTGCAGTCTAAGACTCTTCCTTCCACATCCTCCTTCCTTCCTCCTCTCCTTTCACAGGGGTGAGACCAACATCGTGGTCAGTCTGAAGGCTCTCCCTGTCTCCTCTTGCCCTCTCTTCGTTTATACTTCACAGGTGTGTCCCCCAATCAACCTCTTACATATAGAATCCTGTTTTGGCTTCTCCTTCTCAGAAGACCCCAAATGACACAGGAGGTCTTGGAGAAGAGTCCAACAGGTGGGTGGTAGGGTAGAAGAGGTAGAATGGAGCCCCAGCAGCAGGTCACAGAGGTGTCTATAGGTGGGGTTGGGGGGAGTGCAGGCCTTCAAGGACTCTGGTGAAGAAGTGCCCAGTCTCTTTTTGTGTCTTGTCCTCAAATGTGGGTGTGTGTTCCTGTGTGTGCACAGTCCCCGAGCATGCTCTTATTGTTGCATTAGCCATAATGTAGTGAAAAAGATCTGTTTCCATCAGAAGAGGATGAGCACTCAGCCCTGAAGAAGTCCTTGGGCATAGTAGATGCTCGGTCAAAAACAAACAAAAACAACCCCAAACCCTGAAAAACTGAGCACGACTGGGACCTGTACCAACCTTAAGTTTTGCTTTGGACCAATTTTGTTTTCATTTCCTGGTGCTTTGAATTGCATCATGTTAGGTTATTTAACCTTTTTAGCACTTTGTTTTTGTGACAGAGACATACATTCACAGACACGGGTACATCTTTATGCCCACACAGAAGGGTAACAGCAGCCTTGCTTCAGAGGCCACACCTTCCAGGAAACCCTTCAGCCTGCCCTGTCTTTGCTGATCCCTCTGCCATCCCCTTGCAGAAGCAGCTTGGAGTCTCTCAGCTCAGCTGGACTAGATGAATCTTCTCAGGGTCCTCTTCTCCCACCTCCAGCTCCCAGTTCCTTCCCCCAATCTCTCCCTCCCTGCTCTGTGAGATCAGGGAAGCTGCAAACCCAACCCTTACATCAAAAGGGAACTTGAAAAATACTTGGAGCAAAAACTGCTAACTGTGCATCCTTGCTGTATGCTGGCGCTGATATTAAATCAGGAAATGGCACTGAACAGCCGCTCCAAACACAGAAACAGGGGTTGTCAACACAGCAACCAAAAGCAATCTCTAACGGGCAGAGGTGAAAGGGACCTGGCACAGGGCCGGGAGGGGGGCTGCAACCCAGGAAAGAATTCCTGAGCTGAGTGTGTCTGTGCCACCTCTCCAGTGTCCAGAATGAAGCCTGGATCTCAGTCCCTGGCATGGAACGCACCTTGTCTCCATGAGGGATTAAAGATAATTAAGCATGTTGCTTAAATACCTTTGAGATTCTCCTTTTTATTTCCATACGTGTTTACTGAGCACCTACTATGTGCCTGACAGTCCACCAAAAAAGATGCCTTCCCATGTGGAGATGACCTTCTAGCCCTCAGGACAGAATACTGACCCTTTGACATGGCATTCCAGGTCCTTCGAGTGTTGGCTCCTGCAGAAGCCTTCATCTCTGTCTCCAGCCTCCCTGACATAGCTCCCCAAGTGCACGAGGCAGAGCCTTTGCTCCATGCCTTTGCTTGGACTAGTCCTACCACCAGCTATTCCTGCATTTCTGTGTTTGGCAAATTTCTGCTCAGCCTTCAAAGCCTTAACCAAGTGTCACCTTTTCTCTGCAGCATTTTCTGCCACCCTCCCCATTTCTTCCAATAGAACCAGGGATCATTTACTTGGGATCCAGCAGCACTGTGGACATACTGCTATCACGACACCTTTCATGTCACAATGGCAAGGTTTGCAATGTCCTGGAGGGGAGGAAAGAAGCCATGTTTATCCTTGAACCCTCATCTCCCAGCACTGGTTGTAAAATTGAAATTCATTGTAAAAGATGAAATTCATTGTTGGTGCGGCTATGGGGAAACAGGTTTTCCATTCTGATTGTAAATGAAATAGGTACCATCTTGTTAGAGGCTAATTTGACATTATTAACACTGAAAATGCACACATCTTTCAACCCAGCAATTTTATTTCTTGCTTTCTAGAGGAATGTTTGCCCATGTGCAGAAAGGCACATGTAAAAAGCTGAGCTGCAGCATTGTTTGCAATAGTGAAAGATTAGAAATAGCTTAAGTGTCCATCAATATGGCCTAGATAAAAAAACTATAGGGCATCCATTGGACAGAATGCTATGCATTAGTTAAAAAGAAGTAGATCTCCATGTATTGACAGAGCATTTGCTGAGTAAAAATCAAAGGCAAGCTGTAGCTCTAGACATAGATGTTAAAATTACTTTGCTGCATTTTTTCACAATGAGAATGTGATCTTCTGTGATTTGTTTTAAAAAGAGATTGAATGACCACAGCAGCTCCTGGCTGAATGGAGTCTGGGCTTTGACACAGACAATCAGCATTATTTCCTCCACCACTCCCAGGCAGCAGGTCCCAGGGCAGTGGGAGGGTGCCATCTACTTCCCCTGTACCTGAGAAGTTTGCTCTCCATGCGGTGATGACCATGTAGTAGAAGCTGGAATTCGGGGCCCTTGAAGAGCATCCAGACAAAGGAGGAAGAAAGTGAAAGCAGGGAGGCCCGTGGGGTAGGATAACTCAAATCATGCAAATTTCCTGAGTTGGTCCTTGGCCTCAGGAGGAAGAAAGAAGGATTGGTTCAGGAATGACTGTTAACTAAGGGAGAGGAGGGGGCTGGAGGGTGTGCAGAAAAGGCCTGACAATTCAGAGACCTCACACTGTAAGGAAGATCAGCCTTTGCCTAGTTGTTAATTTCATTTATTCTTTCATTTATTCCATACTTGTAATTGAGTTCCTCCTGGTATGGGCATTGCACTGGCTACTGAGGACAAAGAGACAACGCTGCCTCCTGAAGACTTCCTCTGGGAGCTCATGATCAAATTCCATCTAGTTTCTCAGAGTGTGTTTCTTGGACTCTGGGCTTCAGAGTCACCCAGGGAACTTATTAAAATGCAAATTCTTGGGCTCCACTCAGACCTATAAAATCAGACTGTGGCTCACAAATTTGTATTTGTAACCCATTTTCTCAAGTGTAAAACATTTGGACTAGCTGACCATATCATTTCCTTGAACATCCACGTGTTATTTCCTAAAGCCTCTCCCAAACCTGAGGTCTACCCTGATCCCGGTTGAAGAAAGATGGAATGGAGGTACAAGCTTTGCCCTACGACTCCAGTGTGTGGGATTTCCCTAGAATGACCAGGACCTTGTCCTTGCTAATAGGCTTTTCACCCTACTCGCATGCCTAGGTACACCCAAGTCCCTGCAAGGCCTGGGAAGATCCATAGAACACGTCTTCTAAGTTCTTCAGAAACAAGTGATTGACTCATTGTACGCAGGGGAATGGAATGTGCAAAGGTCCTGTGGCAGAACACAGCTTGGGCTGTGGAAGAACTTAAATAAATCAGTGTGCCTGGAGCACTGTGATGGGGGATGCAGCAAGATGAGGTGGGAGAGGGTAACAAGGGTAGACCGTCCATGGCCTGAAGGCTATGCCAAGGAATTTGGTTCTTTTTCCAAGTGTTAAAGTGATTTGTATTTAAGCCAGGGGATGCGAGAGGGAGAATGATCAGATTCATTTAAAAACGATCTCTACTGCCCTGTGGAGAAGCAGAAAGTCTACAGCCAAAGCCTGTGCAATCCTCTAAGGAAAAGATAAGGGTGGCTTGGATGAAGGTTAAGGTACTAGATGAAGAACCAGAGAGATCTGGTGGATCTCTCTTGTGAAAGTATAGAGGAGAGGCAATAGTTGGACTATGGGAGGTGAGGGCCTCAGCCCTGGGGAGCAATAATGAGGTTTCAAAATTCCTGACACTGGCTCTGGGGTCATGGGTGGGGGAGGTGTAGTGGGAAGGGAATTGTCCTGGTTATCATTCACTGGACAGTGGCTTTGAGTAGCAGTGAGATTCTCATCAGCACTGAACCATCTCTCCCCTCTCTTTCTCTCTGTCTCTTTCCTTTGATATTTAGGGATGTATGAATAGGGACTGAAGGTCAAACTCAGACCAGAGGCAGGACCAAGGATCAGAGGCCAGGCTGAGGCCAAAGGTAAAGGACAGGATGAGAGGACTCTGCAAAATTGTTCTTCTTTGGCCAGTAACCCTGCTTTGGTTTCTCTCCAGCCCCACACAGTCAGGGAAGAGAAAAGGGAAAGAGAAGTTTGACTGCCACTGACAAGAAGGCACATTAAACACTGCCCTCATAATCGAATTATTGGCAGGGACTTGGCACTTGGTAAAGGTTCAGCCATGATGTGAACAGAGTCACTAATCCTGTGGGCAGCTGAAAATCTTTACCCAGAGAACAGGTAGAGAAGCACTGTACTGACACCAGAATCCCCAGGATGCTACTCAGTTGACACAGAGACCACACACTTCATAGTATTCAGAGCACTGGACTTGGGACCAGAAGTTCCAGCTCATCACTGCTGTATAACTGTAAATAAATCATTTAACCTCTCCAGGCTTATTCTTTGAGATGGAGATAATCCTACTCATCTCATAGGGCAATTGTGAGGACTGAATGAGTTGACATGCAAAATGCTCTTAAGACACTGTGATATATCTGCATCCACCCACTTATCTCCCTGCCTACCTATCTCTCTAATATAGGGATAATAATAGTTGCTACTTCACAGAGTTGTGAGAGTTGAGTGAAAAGGTGAATGATGGAGGCTGACGTGGGCGGATCATCTGAGGTCAGGAGTTGGAGACCAGCCTGGCCAACATGGTGAAACCCTGTCTCTACTAAAAATACAAAAATTAGCTGAATGTGGTGGTGGGAGCCTGTAATCTCAGCTACTTGGGAGGCTGGGGCAGGAGAATCGATTGAACCCAGGAGGTGGAGGTTGCAGTGAGCTGAGATTACGCCACTGTACTCCAGGCTCCAGCCTGGGCAACAGAGCGAGACTCTGTCTCAAAAAATAAAACAAAGCAAACAAACAAACAACAACAGCGACGAAACAAAAAGGTGAATGAGAAAAGGCTTTGCAACTCCCTATACAAATGAGAGTGACTATTATCAAATATCCCATCTGTGTTGGAGGCAATACTGCCCAGTGGTTATCTAATGCAGCCTTGTCCAACAGAAATAGAATGTGAGCCACATATGTAATTTAAAATTATTTATTGGTCACATTAAAACACAGTAAAAAAAAAACCAAAACAGTGAAATAGTTTTAATAACACTTTCCTACCCCTAAGTGTGTGTGTGTGTGTGTGTGCTCGCGTGCACAAATGTGCATGTATTGGGGAGTAGTCCCTGGTCCCCAGGGGAGACAGCCAGGATTTTCACAGTCAGTGTAACTCTGGCTCCCTACTGGGACCCTCTGAATCTTTTGGTTGCCTAAAGACTACCAGGACCTAGAAACCCAAGAATACCTTTTTAGAAGCACTGCGTTGGAATCTGACAGCAGTTGTATGGGGCAAGGGAAAGTGGAAGAGGAAAAGGAAGACAAAAACAAAAATCCCCCAGAAAACTCTCCTGTCTCTTTTTGGGTCCCATAGACTTTGGGCGGATCCCATGGAATGGGAGCAACAGAATACTTTTCCACTGAGCCTCACAAAAGGTAGCACAGACCTGAGGGCTCCTTGGAAAAGACAGGTGACACTACATCTGGGTGATGCAAAGGCAGAAGTCAGGCTCCTGAGGCGGGCGGGAGGTGGGGGTCTCCTGATTCGGGACCCTCCCTGGCAGAACTTGCCTCTGAGGCCCTTGAGACCACTGGCCTCTGCTTAGCGACTCCGCGATCCAGAGCCCCCCCGAGCTTTGAAGCTGGAAGTTTCCCGCTCCCTCATCCCGCGTGCTGCTGCGCCTCTCCACCAACACACACGCGCGCGCAAACAACACACGCACGAACACACCCCTCCCGCACGTCTCCAACAGCACCCATGCATCCACAGAGACGCCGTCTCGCTCACCAACCCCCTGCAACCCTCAGGGAAATAACGCCGAAGGTGAACGGCACACCTTCGGGCTGAATGCGGATGCCAGGAGTGCCGCTCTGGTTTGCAGGCGCACGGGAGGGCACGCCGCCGGGCCTCTCTGGAGTTATTTCCTTGGCTGAGTGGGGACCAGCGAGGGCAGAGCGGCAAACCTCACACCTGGCGACTGACTGGGCTCCACGCTCCCTTAGGGATTAACCTCTTCCCCTACTCCTACCCCGAATGCTCCAAGGCTCTGCCGCGGCTCGGACCCTGCAGAGCTTCCTCCATTACCATTTGTAACTAAAGAATCCCGAGGCGGTGCGTCCCAGAGGCATAGCCTCTGGCCCAACCTGGGGTGGGTAGATAGGAGGTCGCTCTTGGGTAAGCACCTTAAATGGGAGTTTTGGCAGCTAGAGACAACAAGCTGTTCACTAGAGGGGCTGTGGCTGCCGCAAAATCCCCGACTTTCCTTCAGTGTGCCTTGGGACTCCGCGGACCGCTCGCGTGGCTCCTGGCCTCCCTTTACTTCTCCTCCTCGACTCTTCACTTCTTCCACCATCCCTTTTCTTTTTTTCTTTCAGCATGTCAGACTCCCAGTCAATGGGGATACAGTAGTAACCCCCCACCCTCCTCACCTCGACCCTGCCTACGTTTTAGGGATAGGGTGAAGACTCCGGGTACTGCTGTGTACCCACGACCAGGGAGCCCGGCACGCTGATCCAGATACCCCAGAGATGAGAAGCGGCATCCCGCGACGGCAGTCGGGATTTGGAGGCCATAGGGCCTGGGGCTCCAAGACCCTACTGATCAGTGCAGCAGTAACCGCGGTGGGGGAGGCCGGGCCACGAAGTGGGGTCAGCTGCGCAGCAGCGGCCTTAACTCCTTGGCCACCTGCGTGTCTCCGTCATTCACCCACAGCCTGGCAGGGGTAGGGCTGTTTCCAACATTTTTTTGGTGGGGTAGGTTGGCGGGCGTGCAGAGGAGGGAGTGGCTAAGCTGGGAGAGGGGCAGAGAAACGGATTTGGGTGGGGAAGTGAGCCTGGGGATGGGCAGAGATACCTCAGTCAAAGCCCAGGCGAAGGGAGTGACCACAACAGAGACAGAGACACAGGGACAAAGAGGAGCGCGCTTGCCCAGACAAAGCCCGAGTCCAAGAGACCCTGAGACGGAGGCAGGCCGCGCGCGGGAGAACAGGAACTTCGGAACCGCAGACCTGGGGCCTCAGGAATCCCCAGGGCCTCAATGGGCCACGTCAGTCCTCGACAGCGAGTGTCAGGCAGAGTCGACGGACGTACGGGCGGGGGTGGAGTGGGTCACAGCTTGGCCTGTTCGCCTTGGTGCCCGCACAGAAGTCCACAGTGGCAGAAACACTCTGGGAGCCACAGGTCTCTTAGGACCCTGAGGGAGGGTGCTACCAGCTCTAGTCCAGTCCGGACCAAGAGAGTCCGGCGTGCTTGTCCCGCCCTGGCCACCTGAGTCCGGAGCCATACATAGTCTGCACAGATCCGAGACACCCGATCCCGAGTGGTTTGGAAACGTTCTCCACTGAGCCATGGTCCGAGTGTGCTCACACCGCGTTCAAACAGGACGAGGACATTTACAAGGTGCGAGTCCCCAACCCCCAGCTTCTGGCAGGGGCTGCGGAGCGGCACCGCCCAGGCTCTCTCTCAAGGCGGCCGCCTCATTTCTGCGGAGAGCACGCTTCTCGAAGAGGGTTGTAGACGCGCCCTTCCAGCATTTAAGTTGCCACCCCACAAGACTGAGTTCAAGTTTTAGTTAAAATACACTCATTTTACTAAAAATAGGCGACCCAATACCACGCCGTACCCCAGCCTCTCCGAGGGCGCAAGAGAATAGAGAGTTTTCAGATTAATGGGAGGCAAATATTTTACCTTCTAACATTTAAAAATCATTTAGGTGCGTCTGCACTGGTGTGGCTCACGCGACCCCTACGCGCGGGGTCAGTCGGGCTGGTCCAGCGCAGACAGTGGCCGGGACTCACTCACCCAGTGCGCGCCTCTCCTGCCTCTCGCTGCGCGCGCCCAAAGCTGGAAAGCAGAAGGCGACGCGGGAGGCGGGTCGGGTCTCCGGGTCCAGCGAATTCGCGATCTATCCGGTTTTGGCGCCTGAGCCGAGGTCTCAGGAAGAACCCGTTAATTCTAGCCATCCTGGATCTGGATAGGGAGGGTTCGCGGCTCCCAAGCCTGGTTTGGATGCCTAGTGCGGTGCGCTTCGGTCTCCCCGTCTGCCCTCCGGGGAGGTTTCTCACCCGGTAGCCCTGGGCTGCTTCACTGTGGCGTTTCCACTTTTGGCTACGGGCCCTCCTCCGCCCGGGACCTTCCGGCGCGGGGAGCAGCCGACGGGCACCCCCGAACGCTGGGGCACGGAATTTCAACAGGGGCGACCAGCGCGGAGCTCGCTGCTCGAGGCTCGCGGCTGAGTACGAAGACGGGACCCGAGGACCTGTACGTGGCTCGAAAGGAACCTGTCCTGGGCGCCGCTGCACACACAGTATGCGTTCCGGGCTGGCTTGGGTTGGGCCAGGTAGGGGAGACCTGGCTGGGTCCCAGGCGCCGTCCAAGCCTTCCGGCAGTGGGCCGGGCGGTCGCGACGCCTTTGCGCACAGTGGCCACTTGGGGTCGCACTTTATGCCTGTTTGAGCCTCTCCGCGGCGGGCTGACGCCTGGATCTGCTTAATCGTTACAGAACGTTCAAACAAAAACAGGGCCGGCTCCCCAGCAGTGGAGAGCCATTCAGAGCACCGTCCCGGGCCGGCCTCGGCCCCGAGGCTCCGGGCGCTCAGGATTCCGTGCGTGTGGCGGGGGAAAGGAATTCAGAGCCTTTGGGCTGCTGCTTTTCCCGTCGCCTTCACTGTGAACATTGTGGGGTGGGGTGAGCGCGGGGAGCGGCGGTGCCAATGGAGTAGAATCTCAGGGCTCTGCCACTGCACCCGCCAGGAGGGGCACGGCCCTCGCTTGGCCTGAGAAAGGTCCCCTGAGGTTAAGAGTTGGGTCTGAACACAACTCTCGGAGCCTCGAGCCCGCCCTGGCCAACACACAAATACGCGCAGATCTCCAGAAACAGGAACGCACGGCACACACGTCCTGAAGCCGCGAGGACACACAGAGCGTCGCCCACTGGGCGGGGGCCGCTTGGGAACAAAGGGCCCAGGAGGCGTTGTCCCGGCACTCATTCTGAGCCTCCTTGGGGGTGACATGGGTTGGGGGTGGGGTGCAAAGGGAACTGAGGGAGGAGAGCGCGCGAGGAGGGGAAAGCGGCGGCTTGCCCTAGAGGTGGGGCGCGCACTCCAGGCGAGCGTGCGGGGGCCGGGACCTGCAGGGTAGAGGGGTGGGCCCAGGGTGGCCGTCCCACTCCTTTCCAGCGCTCCGCCAGGCCTCCGCGCCTCCAGGGCCGCTCGGGCCGCCAGTCAGCTGACGCGGGGGGCGGGGGAGCTGTCAGGCGCGCCCCGCCCTGCGCCGCTGGGCCGCGGAGGCCGTGCAGCCATTGGCCCGCGCACCGGGCCGCCCGGGCCCCCGCACCCCAGTGACATCAGGAGGCGATAAAAGGCTGCGGCGCCGCCGGATTCAGCACAGCTGCACCGCCGAGCTGCGAGCGGCTGCGAGCGAGAGAGCGTAAGAGCAAGAGAGCTAGAGAGCGAGCAACGGGCACTAGCCCCACGCCTCCCCTCAGCCCCACTGCGCGCTCCGCTTGCCTCTCCACTCCGCCCGACTCTCCCCGGCCCGTTCCCGGCGCGGGCACAGCCCAGAGCTCTGGGGCGGTGCAGGCAGCCTTGGGACTCTCTGGCGCGCCGCCGCGTCCCCAGACAAAGGCTTGGCCGGCGGCCCCGGCCCGCTGCGCCCTCGCTCCCCGCCTCCCCGGCTCGCCGCTCTTCGCCCCCGCGCTTGGCTGGGCGCGCTCCAGCCGGCCGCAAAGTTTCCCGGGCTGCAGCGGCAGCTGCGCCTCGCGTCAGCGATGGCCGCGGAGCTGAGCATGGGGCCAGAGCTGCCCACCAGCCCGCTGGCCATGGAGTATGTCAACGACTTCGACCTGCTCAAGTTCGACGTGAAGAAGGAGCCCCTGGGGCGCGCGGAGCGTCCGGGCAGGCCCTGCACGCGCCTGCAGCCAGCCGGCTCGGTGTCCTCCACACCGCTCAGCACTCCGTGTAGCTCCGTGCCCTCGTCGCCCAGCTTCAGCCCGACCGAACAGAAGACACACCTCGAGGATCTGTACTGGATGGCGAGCAACTACCAGCAGATGAACCCCGAGGCGCTCAACCTGACGCCCGAGGACGCGGTGGAAGCGCTCATCGGCTCGCACCCGGTGCCACAGCCGCTGCAAAGCTTCGACAGCTTTCGCGGCGCTCACCACCACCACCATCACCACCACCCTCACCCGCACCACGCGTACCCGGGCGCTGGCGTGGCCCACGACGAGCTGGGTCCGCACGCTCACCCGCACCATCACCATCATCACCAAGCGTCACCGCCGCCGTCCAGCGCCGCTAGCCCGGCGCAACAGCTGCCCACTAGCCACCCTGGGCCCGGGCCGCACGCGACGGCCTCGGCGACGGCGGCGGGCGGTAACGGCAGCGTGGAGGACCGCTTCTCCGACGATCAGCTCGTGTCCATGTCCGTGCGCGAGCTGAACCGCCACCTGCGGGGCTTCACCAAGGACGAGGTGATCCGCCTGAAGCAGAAGCGGCGGACCCTGAAGAACCGGGGCTACGCCCAGTCTTGCAGGTATAAACGCGTCCAGCAGAAGCACCACCTGGAGAATGAGAAGACGCAGCTCATTCAGCAGGTGGAGCAGCTTAAGCAGGAGGTGTCCCGGCTGGCCCGCGAGAGAGACGCCTACAAGGTCAAGTGCGAGAAACTCGCCAACTCCGGCTTCAGGGAGGCGGGCTCCACCAGCGACAGCCCCTCCTCTCCCGAGTTCTTTCTGTGAGTCGTGGCCGGTCCCGGCCCCCGCCCTTGCCCCGGCCCGGACTCCCTGTCCTATGTCCCCAGTCCCACACTACCCCGGACCCTGTCCCTGCCGCGGCCCCAACCTTGACCTGTTTGACTTGAGCGAGAGGGAGGAAGGGCGCGCGGGCCGCGGGCGACGGGCGGGCGCGCGGGCGGGCAGGGGACCTTGGCTAAGGCGAGAGTAGCGCACGCCAGCGCCGCCTCCTAGACTCGAGCAGAGCCTGAGAGAGAGAGACGAGAGGGTGGGAGGTCCCGGAGTAACTTCTCTTCAGGCTGGAGGGCGGCGAGGCGTAGTCCCGAGAAGTCACCAAGGCCATCTGGAGACTCCTGGCTTTCTGAACTTTGCGCGTTAAGCCGGGACCGCTGCTTTGCGGCCCGGAGCGTAGTCCGCGCCAGGAAGAGAGCAACGAGGAGAGGAGAGGGACTCTGGCGTCCCGGCAGGCGAGAGGCGAGGCTGAGCGAAAGAAGGAAGGACAGACGGACCTGTCTGTCAGAGTTCGGAGAACACTGGCTCTCAGCCCTGAGACACGGGCCTCAGTTAGGACGTTCGGCGCCCAAATCTCATCAGTTTTATTGCCTGCTCGATTATATAGAAAAATACAAAAATCTGCATTAAAAATATTAATCCTGCATGCTGGACATGTATGGTAATAATTTCTATTTTGTACCATTTTCTTGTTTAACTTTAGCATGTTGTTGATCATGGATCATACTCCCCTTGTTTCTTTGGGTGAGAAGGGATCGCAGTTTGGAAACTCCGGCGCTGCGTGCGGGGTTTCAGTCCCAGCTGTAGGCTTGTAAATACCCGCCCCGCCAAACCGCATAGAGAACATGGCAGCAAGCTGAGGGTCTTTGTTTGGGTTTATGATTATGGTATTTTTGTTTGTAAGTTAAAAAGAAAAAAAAAAGAAAAAGTTCCAGGCATTTTACATCAGAAAACAACTTTGTCTTGGGGCACACTTGGAAGTTGCGTGTTTTCTTTCCTTCCCTTATCCCCATTCGGTCCTCTTTTTTCTCTCCTGCTTTAGTTTTCGACCTTGCTGGTGCTGAGAGAGAGAACCGAGAGGTCCCAGCTCCCGAGTACAAGGGCAGGGCAGGGCAGGGCAGGGAAGCTGCCAAGCTCCGCACCCCAGAAGAGTGTACTGGACTCCAGCCTTGTCTTTATGGTCAAAATGACACCCTTAATAAGAAAGGAAAGGAAAGGAAAGGAAAACAGATCCTCCCCTCTGCTTTTTATTGTAACCAGAATCACCCTGAGGTCCCTTCTGAACCCTCTGGGCCTGCGCTAATTGTAGGAACCACAGCGCTCTTAGGGTGAGAGGCTTAGCCATCCCTGACCCTGGCAGTGCACTGGTAAGCAGACATTGCACTGAACCAACTGCCACGCTCAGAATGTACCAGAAACCCAAACATTGGCAAGTAATTTTGCAACTTTCAAGTGTGTTCTTTAGACCAGTGCATTGTGTTTCTTTCCCTGCTTTTGAAATAGTAGGAAGAGTTCTTGGTGGTGTCTCCCCCTCCCCCTTCAATTCTTCAGTTGTATAGTAGTTATAGGGAAGACATGGGTGTTTTTCTTTATTATTACTTTTTTTTTTTCTGCAGGTCAGTAAAAGGATTTAAGTTGCACTGACAAAAATACCAAAATAAAAGTGTATTTTTAAGTTCCCATTTGAAATTGCTGGCGCTGCTGGCCAGATGCATTTTTGAGTTTGTATTAGTTGATAAATTAACAGTAATAACAAGATTGTATGAACCGCATGGTGCTTGCAGTTTTAAATATTGTGGATATTTGTCCTGCATCAGAAACGAGCTTTGGTTTTTACAGATTCAACTGTGTTGAAATCAAACCTGCCGCAACAGAAATTGTTTTTATTTCATGTAAAATAAGGGATCAATTTCAAACCCTGCTTATGATATGAAAATATTAAAACCTAGTCTATTGTAGTTTTATTCAGACTGGTTTCTGTTTTTTGATTATTAAAATGGTTTCCTATTTTGCTTATTAAAACCATGGAAATGGTGTTTATTTAGAGGACTCTGTGTTCGCATGATTTTGACTTTCTTCTCTTGCTTCCTCAAGAGTCACACCAACTTTGGGTTACTCTTACCCCGTGGCCAATGGAGTAGCAAACCAAGCCCTAGTAAAGCCCTTCCTTGAGTGTGTGAGTGTGTGTATACATGAGCCTCAAATGTGTTTTCTGCTTCCCACCCTAGGTACAGACCCCAGTCAAGAGAGCTGGTTTGTGAGCTGAGAGGGCGCAGGTCCAAACAGCCTTGAGTCCCTGGATATGGGGCACACGCCACTTTTTCAGTGCTTTCAGGCTTGGCCACCAGAACTGACTTGCTAGTCTGTCTGTTCTGATATAGTGATTGATGGAGACTAGGAAGCCAGGAGCTGCCACCTTGATGAGGAAGCTGGGTCTTTTTGGCGCTCTGGCCCAGCTGACCAGGGCCCTTGCCCTCCTGCCTGGGGTGTAAGTCTCCTTTCTCCTACCCAGCGCATCTCTCTGGGAGCAACTGGAGCTGCCCAGAGCCAGATGCCTTCTCTGAATGGGGCCTGTCTCTCACCCCAAAGCTAATGGAAGCAGGTACAACCCAGCACTAGATCTTGGGGTGCAATATCCCCCAGGCAGGAAGCCCTTCTGTGTGGACTTGTGTTTTTGAGGGTAGTATGCCTTGGGGTGCACTGGCACTCAGGCATGGATTCCTCAGCTCCGCAGATGGGCACTGTGTGGCCGAGTCTGAATTTTAGTGGCTCCTCGAATTGGTGTTGGAGGAGTTTGGGTCATCACTCTAGTGCAGCAGCTTCAGCTGCATCCTGGAGATCCCCGACTGGGAGGTGGCCCGAGAACCTTTCCTTTTCTGTATTCTTGGAAGAGTGGAGCCCACCTAGGTCACCCCCAACCCCTCCCAGCCTCCTTGGAGTCCTGTCTATAACTCAGGGTTGGCCTCTGGGACACGGAGTAGGATCTCCAACCCCTGTAGAGTTTTTGTGATCCTTTGGCAATGGCAAGCTCCGAGGGGCTCCGGCATCCTCAGACTCATTATCTGCAGTCCAGGAGGCTTAACCTTTAGTCCCTGGAGTTCTCTGGCTCATGGAGTTTCAGAACCCTAATGGGGAAATATAGGAGACCCAAGAAGTGGAGCCCCAGCTGGGAATCTGAGTTGGGAGAAGGAAGGGGAGAGTGAAACTAACAGGAAATTTTGGCCTGGATCTCTGGAAGCCTGGAAGTAGTGAAGGCTGAGGTCTAGAGAAGAGGAAGGGGACCTAAAAATTAAGGATACAGATAACATTAACATTTATGTACATTTATATAGTGTGTTGGTGGTGTTCAATAGGAGAGAAGCTTGAGATTCTAGCTCGAATTTAATTCAAAGGTCCAGTTGATTTTCATGGCGGGAAGATGGAAGATGTGTCTGCTGGGGAAGGCTTTGGCTGTGATCTGGGAGGAGGAGGCAGCTGAGCCTGACTCTGTGGTACCTTTGCCCCCACGTGCATGAATGAAGGAGCAAGGGGCTTTGATTAGTTGGGTAACTTCCTACGCACATGCTCCTGCACAGAACGTCTTCACGTGTACACATGTATCCTCTTTGCGGTGAAAGAGGCTTCGCTCAGGTGGGGTGCCAGAGGAAACCCCACGGCATGGTTCCAGAGACCAAAAATATCACGAACGCCTGGCTGGTGGAGACCCTAAATCCGGTGGCCTGACTCCCTTTGGAATCGTACCAAGCGGACTGGCATTCTCCATCCTTAGTCTCTGAGCTAGGGAGGGTTGCAAACTCCAAAGTGTTGGCTTTTCTTCCCCAGAGCACAGAAGCACAGACTTTGACCCAGTGACCAATACCATCAGCATTGCATCCAGAAGACAAAGTGGTTCAAGCCGGTTTGGAGTGACCAGCTGCCTCTCGGAGAATCTGACAATCCCAGAACACAGTCTTAGTGACACACTGACACACAGATACACAGACACATACATCCTGCACACATTAATGTCCACATTGATACCCATATTGATGGTGCGGGGACTGACACTGAGTCACTGTCAGTCCCCGCATCAACCCACCAAGTGAGCATTAACAGGCCGGGGGCACAAGCGGGCGAGAGTCAGGCGGAGCCGGCAGCTGCTTGGAGGAGGCCTGGGCTTCCGGAGCCTTCAGGGCGGACTCTCACATCAGGCAAGCCCCAGCTATGTCTCCGCCTGTAGCCTGCCGGCCCGACCCGCCGTGATGCCCCAGAGCCCACAAGCCCAGGAAAAGCGAACTGAGTCCCAAGGCCCTCTGGCACGTCCCACCCTAGCGGCACCCCGCCACCGTCATCCTCCTTTTACGTTCCCACCGCTCCCCGCGGCTCTCGGGCTCCTCGCAATCCTTGACATCCCCGGGGGAAAATCCTCCCAGCGCCGGGAGTCTTCCAAGCCGGCACCAGTCCCACGTAGACAGGCTGGCGCCTGCACCCGGAGACGCACTCAGAGACAGGCACGCTCAGACACCCCGACGCACGCACGGGGCACACGCAGGGCCCGGACTAGGGCTTCCCTCCGGACCGCGCCCCTGGTTGGAGCGGCTGCAGTCCAGTCCGGCGCGAATCCCGCCTCTTGCGACCCCGGATCGCTGGGGGTGTGCGGGAGGCTGTGCCGGCTGGATCCGCCGTCGCCACTTTCGGCGAGGCGGGTGGAGGAAGGCGCTCAGCTGGGCTTGCCGGGAGCCTCGGGTCCTCGCGCGCGGGGACGGGTGGGAGCCTGGGCACCATTCCCTTGCCTCCTGGCATTCTTTTTATTTCTTTGACATTTCCCATTCTTTTAGCCCTTCCTTCGTAACCTCTTTCATTTCAGAAAACTTTCTCCTTTTGTTTTGATTTCTCTTCTGCTTTTTATTTCCGCACTGCCTGGCGGGGAAGGGCTGCCGAGCGGGGTCCCGAGGAGGCTGGAATAGTATGCGGCGCGGGGGAATGAGAGTCTGGAGTCCCCCGAGCCACCGCGCAGCACTAGGACCAGGGCCCGCTGCTCCAGGCTCTCGTCTTGATTGCTCCAACTATCCCGCTGTTCCCTTCCAGGTTCCCCCGGTGGCGAGGTTCGCTGGGGATCGGAGCCCCACTGGCGGGGAAACCGGCACCAGTCGGCTCTCGGGAAGGGATCTCCGGGGAAGCTGAGCTTGGGCCCTGGACCCAGATCCCTCTTTCGGTGAACCAGGCAGGCTTCCCTCAGTCCCGGGTCTCTGGGCATTTCTGTGGCAGGACAACGCTCCTGCCTGTCAGAGGGCACTCGACTCCTACCTACTGCTTCAGCCAGTGCCCGCCCAGAGGCCTCTTGGACCCACACTGCAATGGGAGCTGCCAGGAACCACGCCAGATCCACCAGGCTGGTCACTTGGCTTTCTCTGTGACCTGGAGTTGCAGCTTCTGCCACACCAGGAAAACCCCCTACTCTCCTGCTCTCCCATCCCCACTCCCCAAGCTCTTCCTCTCCGGGCTTCTGGAGACAGTGGGTTTAGAGTTTCTGGTCATTCCCTTGCAGGCTTTCAGGTGCAAAATCTGCACTCCAGGCCCTTCTGTTTTCAGAAAGGAAAAACTCTGAACTGGCTTCTTGCGTAACCCTTCCCTCTGCAGCCTGCAGTCTGCTGGCCTGGCCTCTCATCCCAGAGATAGTTGTGTTTGGATTTGTTATGTAAGGAAGGGAAGATTAGAGGTTTGCTCTGCTCCTCCTCCCCCCAACAAAATAAAAGTCCTCAAATGGCACATCCAGTAGGCAGCATGGTTTCCAGCAGCCCTCCTAAAAGAAGTCGATCTGGTTGGTAGAGCTGTTCTGTGCTGTTGCCTAGCCCAGTACACTCAGAAGACAATCCAGCTGCAGTAAAGCGACAGTTCTGTGTCCAGGGTGTACCTGGTCCATGGAAGTAGCCCTCAGTGGGCTTCCCAGGCTGGGCTTTCTTGGCCTAGAAGCCTAGCCTTATTTTGGTGAAGACGGCAGCTACTACTGCTGAAATTTTATTCTTTCTATAGTTTCTGCCGCTTGAAGCATGTATCCAGACCATGGAGAGCACCTCTTCCAACTGAGGAGCACATTATCCCATCTCCTCCGCATCCTGTATGCCTCTTTCATTTCTGAACACCTTTACCACGTTCTGTCAATTTCCTATGCCTCATTTCTGAACACCTTTACCATGTTCTGTCAATTTCCTATGCCTCACACTTATTCTTCTTAATGTCTTTCTCCATTGTCTTACACATATTATCCTAAAAGATGCATACGAAAAGATGCATCTTATATTATCCTATCTTTTAGGATAATAAAAGATACATTATATATATTATCCCAGAATGCCTCCTAAAAGATGCATTTAGACAAGAAAATCAGAGCTTAGTGTTCTCACTTGGAAGAAACAAAATACATGAAATAAGTTACTACTTCACTGTGGAAAATCACCTATATTAATGATTTGTTGTGAAGCCAAACTCAGTTTTAACTGCCTCTCTGCATTCTTTGCATGTGAAGCTACTTTCATGAAAAATACCAGCCACTCATTATACATTCTTTCGTATTTGTATCAAAAAGGGATGTTGTCTTTGGGCTGGAGGGACAGCTTTGGAGGCAGTGGGAGGAGCCCTGGTACTTGCTGGAAGAAGCCAGTTTCAACATAAAAAGGGAGATGAAATCCACAAGTCCAACATTTATATTGTTGTGTTTTCTTTTTTGGAGATCTGTATATCTTACCTAGGATTGGACTCCTTCTAGTAAATGGACAGCAGGGTGGGAGACTACAAGGTGCCCATTTCAGAGCTTTGGAGCATGAGGCAGGCATTGATCATAGCCCAGGACTCCATCGGATTCAGGAGCCACAGCTGCCCTTAGCTCACTCTTCATGTCCCTTTGTTTCTTCTCTGGATCTGCCACATTCACTTCCCTGCTTCTACTGGTGTTACAGGCACCTGAGCCTTACTCTACAGAGACCATGGGCCTGGACTGGCCTGGGGGCTCACTTCTGCCTGTCCTGAGTGGTCAGAGAAGTGATGTGCTTCCCATTGCAGGGCTTGACACCAATCCTTCTTTGTGTTCTGGGAGCCAGAGCATGGCACAAATGTCCCTTTCCGTGGACAATGGGCAGGAAGGTCACAAAACAGAAGTGTAGTCAAACTGCGAGATTAGTTCCATTATTACATTTCTCTTAACTCTATGAAGCATGGGTTGCTATTACCTGCAGGTCAGAGATGAATAAAGCTCAGAGTGGTTACTATTTGCTCAGTGTCACCCTGTGGATGAACTAGAACTTCAGTCCCCACGTATCTGATGCTGAAATTTGTATTTTTGTCACCAAACTTCATAAGTCCACTATGTCTTATCTGAAACACTCAGGTGGAGGGAAGTATGGAGGAGTGGGACATAGTCTTCTTTGGTGACAGTTTCCTCTCTAAATCCCTCTGCAGAGGGTAATTACATTTATAAGGGTGTGCTTCATGCTCTCCAGCCATAAGACACTCTCTTTGCATCCCCAGGCAAAGAGATGGGTGATGGGAAGTTGGAGATGCACAAGTACAAACATGATGACAAGGGTGTCAGAGAGAAACTGCAGCTCTGTTGCTCATTTCAGTTGCTGGCAGAGGAGTATGGTGGTGAGAAGTGTGTGTGTGTTTGTGTGTGTGTGTGTCTGTGGCTGTGTGTGGTGGAGGAGGACACTTTGGACATCATTGCCGTGGGACATTGGTACTGTTTTCAATTAATGAACAGTTCTTTCACCTTTCATCTGTTCTCAATTGAACTTACCAGTAAATATATCATAATTACCAGAGCAAGTGTTCATAGAAGCAGCAGCCTCTAGGTGAGGCAATTTTTATGGAATCACCCATAGTTTAATGAAAGCTGTTTCTAGGGTAAGGCTGAAACTCTAGATCTGCACATAGATATGCATATGCTCTTAGAGCAGGTGTGTGAATAAACATGCATGTGTATACACTCATGCTTACACACATGGAGGCAGGCCTGCACACACATTGGAGCACAGAATCCACATGTACTCATTTGCTAGATACAAACTCTCATATTCATGTGCCCACATACATGCACACAAACATATACACATGCATTATACATGTATGCATATGTATGTATCCACACCTATATGCATGCATGTCCAAATACTCATGTACATGCATTTACAGTGTGGATATAATGTTCACAATTATGTGCACATAACTATATGTATTTATACTCACATTGAGATGCAATTGATTACACATGCTCTCCTCAAATGCATATAAGTCCATGTACATCCTCACATGCACATACCTACATGCATGTGTAATTGAACATTGGTCTTCACATTCATTCGTAGACAAGCACCATGTAACAAGTGAAATGTGGCACTGGTAGGGTTAATGGAGGCCCCAGACTCCCATAAATATTTATATGAAGCACTCAAGCTCTCAAAGTGGGAGACAAAACCTCTCCCCACAAGGCCTTGTAAATCATGCAGCTGCTGCGTGTTACCTGTCAGATCCAGGGCTGTGCAGTCCAGCATTTGCTCCATGAGGGCGGCCACATACGTGCTGGAGCACACGGCACTCTCCGTGCCTAGCCAGGCATCCCAGCAAATGTGCCAAAGTTGGTCCCCAGTCCTCGGATTCACGAGCAGCAAAAGGAAGCATTTCAATGCTGCTGCTGCTGCTGAAAGCACCGGACTGAAGGAATGAAGAGGCATTTTGTGAATATCTGAGACTTGGCTTCTCTAGTAAAGACAGATGCTCTCCTGTTGTTCTCCTGGAGGGACAGCATGTGGGGGCCTTGGTGAGAAGGTGGGTACAAAAATGATTAAGAGTCCTGAGCCGAATCCAGGTTTGGTGCAGCAGGGACTCCAGCCTCTGGAGCTGCTCTCACCCAGCAAAATTTTGGGCTCCAGGAGCCTACTGAATCACAGTTCTCCGCGGTGCTATAACCCTTTGTTTAGTGAATACTCTGCTTCTAGTCCTGCCACCTAAAACCATTCATTGGATCATTGAACAAATTATTTGTCTTTCATACCTCAGGCACTGTGCTAGGTGCTGGCAATATAACAATGAACCGAAACAGAAACAATGGAGTTTACAATCTATTAGGAGAGAGAGACATCAGTAAGATATTGTACTAATGAGCATACAATTTCTTCCTCCTTCTCCTCCTCCTCCTCTTTCTCCTCCTTCAGTGGAGTCTCACTCTGTCATCCAGGCTGGAGTGCAGTGACCATAGTTCACTGTAGCCTCCAGCTCCTGAACTCAAGTGATCCTCCCACTTCAGCCTCCTGAGTAGCTGGGACTTCAGGTACAAGCCACCAAGCACTGCCAATTAGTGTACAATGTCACAAAGAGATAAATGATATGAAGGTAAGCCACCTGGCTCTCTGAGAGCATGCATAGGACAGTGGAACTGATGTACAGGAAGAGTGGTCAGAAAAGGCTTCCTGGAGGAAGTGATGTTTGAGCTGTTAAAGTCTGAATAAAAGTTAACCAAGTCAAATAAGGAGGGGAAGAACACTCAAGGTCAGTGTCATGTGATAGAACTTTCTGTGATGAGAGAAAATTTCTTATCTGTGCCATCCAATAAGGTAGCCACTAGCCACAAATGGCTATCAAAGCCTTGAAATGTGGCTCATGCAGCTGAGAATCTGAATTTTAAATGCCATTTAGTTTTAATAACATTTAAAATAAGTGATCAGAATCAGCATCTCTGTCTCCTCTGATTTTCTCTCCCTGTACTTTCTTGCCTTGCTCACTCTGTTCCAGCCACACTGGCCACCTTACTGTTTCTGGAAGAGGCTGCTTATGGCCCTTACTTAGGGAATTTGCTGAAGCTGTTCCCTCTGCCTGAACCACTCTTCCCCCAGATACACCTGCAGTAAACTTACTTACCTCCTTCAAGTTCTTGCTGAAATCTCACCTTCTTCATGAGTCTTATTTTGATGACCCTATCAAATTTTGGAACCTGCCCCCTTCCCTCTCCCTGGGCAGTGCTGACCTGCCTTATTTTTCTTTAATATTTCTTTTCTTGTTTTTTCTTTATTTCTTTTCTTATGGCACTAATCACTTTATAATTTATCAGATTATTATTCACTTCTTGCTTATTTTCTGCTTTTGCCTGCCAGCATATAAGCTCTGTAAGGTCAGTGTCTGGCGACTGTTTTGTTTATTGATGTTCCTAAGAACGAAGAATGGTGCCTGGCACTTAGTAGGACCATAACAACCCAATAATTGGTTGAATGATCATGTGTTGTGTAAAATGTACTTAAAAAGGAAAGGGGTAATGTCTGTGAAAGCATGGGTTTGAGGTCCTGGCTCGCCCTATCAATCAATCATTAATCTGTCAGTCATATCTATCAATCATCCATCTGTCAATCATTATCTACCTATTATCTATCTGTCATTCATATTTATCATCTATCAATCATCTCTCTGTCAATCATATCTATCAATCATCTGTCAATTATCTACCTATATCTGTCATTCATATCTATCATCTATCTGTCAATCATATCTGTCTATCTATCTGTTATAATCTATCTATCTCTGTGTTTTTTGGTACTCTAAAAAATACATCCTGCTAAATTTTTTTTTAAAGTTTATTTGTATGTTATCCTCCAAAATCTTGTATACCATCAGTGGTGCACTTGGGGACACACTGTGGTGTCTGTGGGGAGAAAGAAGAAGTTGACATCTGATATGAGAGGTAGGTGGGAGAGCGCTGAGGTGAGATTGCAGGGAAGGGGGAAAGGGAAAGGGAGGGGGCAAAGTAGAACTCATTCTTGTTTTCTCCTAGATCCTGGTGGATTTTTGGGAGAAAAAGGTGGGGGAAGGAGCAATCAGAGAAGGAGTTTGGGATTCCGAAGGCAAAGAGCTAACCAACACCCCACCTGCTTTCCAACCACCCCTCTTACTTCTCCTACTCCTAGCTCTAACCTCATGCAAAATAAAAAATCCCCCAAAATCAAAAAAACAAAAAAATCCAAAACAAACCACCCCTCCTCCCTATTGCTTTCTGAGCTGAGAAGAATGCCTCTTAAATACTTTTGTCCCCTTGACAAGTTATTTTTATATGGAAATAATGTCTCTAAATCCAACATTTATGGTGATATTTTTTAAAAGGAAACACTCCACAAATCAGCAGCTCTCTTGTTTTAAGCAGTTGCTAGGGTTTGGAGAGTGGCTGCTTGGTAAACACACTTCATAAACACCAGAAAAGATTGTATTCAGTGTCCTCAAATCAAAATCCACCTTCCCAAATTCCTACTTTCTGTTTCATTGACACAGGAAGAGGCTCTCTAAAAGCAGAACCCAGATGAAGGGTGGCTGTCAGGCTTCCAGGAGGACATTTCTCCTGGATAACCAGGGCTGGGAACCCAAACATATCTGGGAGCAGCCATTGCCCCTTTATCCCCTTGTATTCCTCCAAAGACCTTTGGCTCTTTACCTTGCACTGGAAGGGATCAGGTATAAATGTTATAGGTCCATTTCACAGCTAGGTAAAGCGAGTCAGGGGAATCTGTCTCCAAGCAGAGCTGGGAGAGAATGTGTCTCCAGGTGCCTGCTAATAATACCAGGCCAAATAACCTCCTTCAGTCATTGTTTCGGCTCTTGAGAAACAAGCTGATTTCTTGGGGACAAATCTGTTTTTGTATCCCCTCTCAGAAGCACCTTCCTGTCTGTTTCCATCACCACATCTTAGTTTGGAGTATCCCCCCGCTTCCTTCTTGGTCAATTCCCAGAGTCTTGTAACTTACCTCCAGTCCCCACCCTATTCCTCTAAGACTACCAGTATCCTCTTTCAAACATGGATCATGTCACTGTCTTGTTTGCAAAATCAACAAGTCATTGATCTTTGACCCAGAAAAGAGCAATGCTTCAAAATTCAGTTCTGTTTATTGCCTGAGAGTCAGATTCCACTGCCTGTCTTTACCTAGCTGTGAAATGGACCTAGTGACATTTATACCTGATCCCTTCCAGTGTGAGGTAAAGAGCCAAAGGTCTTTAGAGGAATACAAGGGGATAAGGGGGACGTGGCTGCTCCCAGGTATGTTTGGTTTCCCAGCCCTGGTTGCCCAGGAGAAATGTCCTCCTGCAAGCCTGACAGCCACCCTTCATCTGGGTTCTGCTTTTAGAGAGCCTCTTCCTGCGTCAATGAAACAGAAACAGAACTATAGCTTTGTCAGTCCAAGATGCTGAGCTCGGACTCTCAGGTGATTTGGGGAAGATTGAAGGGCGAAGCTGAGTGCAAGAGTTTGCCCTGGCCCTCACATAATCTTCTGAAGGGGATCCGTACTTGCCTGGCTGTTAGCCTGTCCAGGCTCTGTCTTCTTCAAGGTCAACAGAGTGAACTTGGGTTTTTACATTTTTTGTATAATAGGAAAGTTACATATCATTTAGATTGTAGATATCATATGTCTCAAAGATCTTTCTTTTTCTCAAGGTTTCTGAAAAGGTTGGCTCTCTTGTGTTCTTTTGAGGACTCACCTTCCTTTCTCTGTTGCCGTGAGCAAAGAGAAAATAAAAAGGAAAGAATGCTAAAATGGGTCAAAAACTCCAGCTCTCAAAAAAGTGGAAGCATTAGGCTGAACCCTCTGAAATTGTTGATACGTAATAGATTTATTCTGCATATTATAGACCTGTGAGCCCAAATGTTTTGAGGCATATTATCCAAGGAATTGTTTTTGGGTAGCAGAGGAATTGGTGATCAGAAGGACCTAGAAATGGATCATTAAGAACACACTGTGTCATACTCAATCTATTTTCATTTGATAGATAGATCAGGGTCTGTGAACACAAAGATCCTTATTTGACAGACACTTGCCATATGCCTGGCACTATTAAACGTTTTACCACTAACTCACATAACCTTCATAATAACCCAGTGAGATAGGGGGATATTACTATCCCTATTTTCTGCAAGAGGAAATGGAATCACAGAAAGGTTAAGCAACTTGCCCAAGGATGCACAGCTAGTATAGGCCAGTGCTAGAATTCAAACCCGGGAAGTCTGAATCTGGAGGCTATGTTTTTAATCTTTCTCCTTTTCTGAGGCTGGGGTTTGGATGATAGCTGAGGTTGGTGAATTTGTAACAGGCTGGAAAATGCTTCTGGGATTTTATTCAGTGGAGATTTAACCTTGAGAGGAGTGTCCACCTCAGCCAACTGTGCTTCCACTTCTTAAGCCATCTGTGCTTTGTTAGGGATATTGCCTTTAAATTAATTTTCTTGGCCTGGCACAGTGGCTCATGCCTGTAATCCCAGCACTTTGGGAGGCTGAAGCAGGCAGATCCCCTGAGGCCAGGAGTTTGAGACCAGCCTGGCCAACATGACAAAATCCCGTCTTTACTAAAGATGCAAAAATTAGCCCAGTGTGGTGGCTCATGCCTGTAATCCCAGGTACTCAGGAGGATGAGGCAGGAGAATCCCTTGAATGCAGGAGGCAGAGGTTATAGTGAGCCAAAATCATGCCACTACACTCCAGCCTGGGCAACAGAGTGAGACTCTGTCTCAAAAAAAAAGTAATTTTCTTTGGAGATATTGGCACCTAGTCCTCCTCAGAAACCACTGATGGCTGCCCATGGTAACCAGGGCACACTTCCAATCTTTTAGCTTGACCTTCAGGGCTCTGCAGCTTCAGCCCTTGCCCCTCCATTTGCTCTGGCCAAACCAGTCTTCAGAAGCTGCCTAGGGTGCAATGGCCTCCACACATTTGTCTGAGCTGATTCCCCATGAAGCTCTCTGTCACTTGTAATCCTTCCCTCTTTAGGTCACCTTCTCTTGCATCGCTCCTAAAGGAAGACATTTTCTTTCCTCTGAAATGCTCACTGGAGCCAGAATGGGGGCCTGGAAGAAATTCAGGGTTGCAGAACCAGGTGATTTAGGTATGGTAGACGTAGTTTTAAACCCAACTTCTTCTGGCCGTGGAGACTTGAGCTAGTCACTTCATCTCTCTGAGCCTCCTTCGTTGCCTCTTGGTAAGATGGGGAACATCTTGTCCATTTCTGGTTTCAGGAGGGACCCTTGGAGACAGAACTTGTCCATGATGTTAGGTGTGTGGTGGCTGCTGTGATTGTGGTGGGCATGGCTGGGCTTATCAGTGGTGTCTCCCCAGGAGGTGTAAGGGGGCTGGATCTGAGTGTATCAAAGTATCTATGGCCAGGACTTACAGGAAGGAGCAGGAGCTTAGGAAATACTCCTAGAAGCAACCTGGAAGGAAGAAAGCCCAGACTCTGCATGGCAGCTGGGGAGATCGTCAAGCAGGTATAACCGGTTTTATCCTCTGGCCAAGATCTCTGGTTCAACTTGCACTGAAATTAATTGGCAGGGAAGACCTTGGAAGGTGGTGTGCAAACCCCAGCAGGAGCTCCTGGGAAGTGGGATTTACAGCTGTGAATGTACGTTGAAAGGAATCTGGAGTTTCAGCCCTGAGTGCAAATATTCTTACCCCCACACCCCCACAGTTTTTTTCCAGCTGCTCAGAGCCCTGACTGGGGAACGAAGATTTGCATAGTTGCAGTGCAGACTTGCCTCCTGCCTTGGGAACTACTTTATGGAACCCTGAGACCGAGGGCTTGGATCCCTAACTTAGTGACAGCACAGCCAGCTTTTGGTGTCCGTGTTTCTGTGAATCTGTGTGGGTTAAGTTCATCCTGGCATGCATATGTGTGTGTGCAAATGGGCTCATGGAAGAGTGTGTGTGAACATGCATATGCAGCCACAGAAAAGCAGTGTGCCTCAGTGGTTAAGATGGGGGGACTGAAGTCATGCTGCCTGGGTTTGACCATCACCTCTGCACTTACTGGCCCCAAGACCTCACACGTATTATATTACCTCTCATGGTTTCAAATTTTACATCCTGTGAATGCAACTATACTACTGTCAGGTGTTAAAGCTCTTGTGAGAATTAAATGAGATAATGCAAATAAAGTGCTTAGCACAGTTTCTGATGCATAGTAAATGCTCAAATAGTGATTGCCATGTTCATTGTGTTGTAAATATAACATAGGCATTGTGAAGAAAAGTGCAGACTCTGAAACTTGAGTGTTATCTCTAATACACTCTATTTGTGTGAACTCGGACAAATTACTTAACCATCCATGTCTCAGTCTCTTCATCTGTAAAATGGGGATAATACTTGTGCCTACTCCATAGGATTATTATGTCATAAAGTGCTTAGAACAGTGTCTGGTGGATACATGGGGCTCTGCTATTATTGCCGTCATGATCACCATCATTGCCACCACCTACCTTCTCCTTCCTCTTCCTCTTCCTCTTCTTCCTCTTCTCCTTCTCCTTCTTCTTTCTTCTTTCTTCTTTCTTCTCTGCCATAATCATGACCTTGCCAGCCATGATTGGTGCCCACTTACTCCTCTAGAGGACAATCTGCTGGTGAGGAGATCTCTAAGGCACTTGGTCCATGCTTAGATCTTAGAGAAGGGCCCAGTGAAGTTCCCAAGTGTCATCTAGGATAGCATGTAGCCTTGAGTTCAAGTCCTGCCCTGCTGCTTTAGGCCCTCTTTGCACAAAGTGCAGTCAGCAACAGCTGTTCTTCTCAAGGCACTCTGAATGGTGAGTGAGGAGACAGCTCCTGACCCACATTCTGCCTTCTGGTAATGATACTTGGCTCCATCCCCTGCCAGGAGAGGTGCAAGAGCTCAGCTGGTCCAGCCGCCTGGGCCCTCAGCGCTCACTGCTCACTGTTGTCCACTCTTGCCTCCTTGTAAAGGGTATTCATCCAGCCCTTAGGAGAGCAGAGGCTAACCTTCCTTGGACCCAGGCAGGAGGTTCTTACTGGCGGCGGGGTGGGGTCCTCACTTTGGCATATTAGCAAGACTCTGGCTTCTGCAGATTGACAGTCCTGGCCTGAAATTCTGGCTCCATCCCCTGAATGGCCAGGGGAGTCCAGGTAATCTCTCTAAGCCTCACTTCCTGCATATGTAACATGCATAGAATCATGGTAATCTGGTAAAGTGGTAAATGAGAAATGAAGGGTGAATGAGAAAATGCACATAAAGCATAAACACAGTGCCTGGCACGGAGGGGGTGCTCATCAGCAAATACGGCCCTCTCTCTACCTTCCTCTCCTACATCCTCCCCATCCTAGGGGAGTTCCACGGGACAGGAGATGGCGAGAAGCTTGAAGGGGACAAAGAGGCTCAGACATGCTTTCCAAAAAGCAGGGACAAGTGTGGGTTCCTCTGAGGGTGAGGTTGAGGATGGGCCAGGCCTGAGCCCAAGGTCTGTTGAGGCCTGTCCCTCTCTCCAGGGTGTGTGCTCACCAGGCCCTTCCTGGTGTCCCTGGGATCCAAGAGGGTCATGGACAGGTATATGGGCCACTACCAAAGAGTTTGAAAGTGAAGCGTATATGTAAGTTACTAAGAACATGCTCAGCTTCAGGCACAAATCCACTCATTCACTCACCAAGCACTCGGCACCCAGTCCATGCTCAGCCCTTCTGCACTCCTGACTGCTGATTTCTCGTTCAACCCAACCGTAACTCCATGTGACTGTGAGTGGGGGCTTCCAGAGCCTGGGAGGTTGGCCAAGTCCTCCTGCTAAGTGGCTGAGCTAGGATTTGAACTGAGATCTGTCTCACCACAAGGCATATGGTGCTGGCTCCAGAGTCTCTGTCTCCCTGGAGTCTGGCATCTGTTTGAACCTTTATGGAAACTCAGGGTGTAGGGTCAGGAAGGTGGATAAAGGACTTGGAGTGGGAGCCAAGAGGAGGATAAGAGCTGGTGGGGTGGATGGAGCAGGCTTAGGAGAGGAGGCAGCCTTTGTGTTTGTCATCAACTAAGACAGATGGAGCTGGAGGACAGGGCTCTCACTGGAGGAATCAGCCTGGGTGGAAAGCTTACAGGTGGCAATGGAGGGAGTTTCCAGAACAGGAAGTGGGCCCCGTGTGGCTGGGGAGTGAGGTGCTGGATAGCTGGAACTGAGAAGCAGAGGCTGTACACAAGTCCTAAGGGACCTTGAGTGCCAGGGAAAGGAGCTTGGGTATCCCCCTGCAGGAATGGAATGTTGCTGCCATATTTCTGCTGTATGACCCAGCCCATGGCCACAGTTGTTTGGAGCAAATTGGGCCAAAAGCCTCATAATTCCTGGGAAATTGGTGTTTGGATTCTGGGTACTGGTCAGAGCGTGGTGGGAGCTTGAATGGGAAAGGGAGAGAACAGGAAGCCAGGAAGCCTCACCCAGGCCTTGTGCATAAGGAGCCACAGAAAGGCTCTCTGCAGAGAGGGAGGGGCAAAGCAGACATGTAGAGAATGCAGAAGAGGTTGGAGATGGCTTAATGAAGCTCTGTAATAGAGTGGGCCAAAGCACATTTAAAATTAGTTTAAAAAGACCCCCCAAACAGAAAATAAAAACAAAAGGCAGAAAATAAAAGCGAGGTAGATGAGTCAGATTGAACTAGAGGTGACATGATGACAAAAAAATCTGTGTTGAAATGGGCCAAGAGTTGATGCTGAGCCTCCTAGTGGCCAATGGGAAGAGGGGAAAAAGATCAACCGTTAAGACCCATGGTTTTCTCAAGGAAAAGCAAACTCACTGCTCAGCAGAGATGTAAGCATTGCTGGTTCTGGGCTGGAAAGAAATTTCTGGGGTGGCTTGTCAAATACCTGGGCAGATTTTTGGTCAGAGGGCACACGGGTAGAAGTGGCAGAATTTACTCTGGGAATCAGAAGACTAGATTCTGGTTCCAACATCATACATGAACTTGGGAGATTGCTTAGCCTGTCTGAGACTTAGTTTCCTCTATTGTAACCTAGAGGCACATGCTGTAGAGGGCCATGAAGGTGATCTGACAGATGCGATGAAGTAGCAGGGACACAGCAGCTAGACAGTAAGGCTAGCCCGCTTTACTCCCTCCCTCCAAAAGCTGCCTCTCTTTAATTAAACATTTATTTCTCTTTTGCCCTCTCCTGCCTTGGGCCAGCTCCTCCTAAGGTCTACCCACTGATCCTGGAACCAGGACACAGCCAGGTGGCTGCTGGCATGGTGCCTCCGCAAATCAGCAGGGCCCATAGCTCCCTGCTGGGCCTGTGTCCACAGCTGACTGCTCTGCAGAACCAGGCTCTGCCAGCCTGCAATCTCCCAGAGCCTCCTCTGTGCCCAGTCCTGGGCAGGGCTGAGAACTCTGCCCCCTAACCCAGCCCAGCCCCCATCATGTGCTCCCTTAGCACCATGTACATCTCTTTCCTGCACAAATCCCAGGAATAGATGAATAGATAATAATTGTCTGTGCTAGAACACACGTTTCACAGGGCAGGGATGTATGGGGTGCCTGGTCAGCACTTGCAGCAGAATAGGTGCTGTATGTTGTTGGAATGAATGAATGGATGAATGGAATGAATTGAATCAAGTTTTGTTATGGCTGGTCCTGTGGGTCAGGAGATCACTGTTTCCATTTTGTAGTTAAGAAACTTCATTTCCACCTCTTTACCAATTTCTACTTGCCCTTCAGGCTACTACCAAAATGTTATTCCCTTAGGAAGGCGAGGACTAAAGCTTCACATTGGGTCAGCTACTCCCCACCTCCACCATTGTTAAACCCCCACGTTTCCAAGGCTTGCTCTGATTCCCTTGTTGATATATTCATCTCCTGGGCACTGCTAATTTGGATTTACAACCTCTTAACTTCTAACACCACCACTTACATATGTGCAGGGCCCAGTGCAAAATGGAAACAAAATAAAATTTTTGTTTAAAAATTATTAAGACATTCAAGGTGGCAAAAGCAGAGCATTAAACCGGGCATTGCCCTTTCTAACTGGAGAGTTCTGTGTGACTATGCAGGTCGCATGCCCGTGAAGCTGGTCCTGTCTCTGTGGCAGCATGGACATTGTAGGTCTGGTTTACTGCCGCCTCCTCCTGGCCCAAGCCTCATGCGGTGCCTACTTCTCATGCACATCTCATTTAAACATCAAATGAATCAATGAAGGAAAGAAGATGCAAAAATAGAAGTTAAATAACCTCTGCAAAAAGGAATTATCTTTCTTCCCTCATAGGTAGGCAGTGATGACTCTGAGCCTTGGGTCCACTGGATCATGTTACACATGTACTGAATCATCTGGGACCACATATCCAGGTGGCTAGAGGACAGAAGTCAGCCCTGCGTGGGGCAGAGTGAGGCCGACCTGATAAGGTCAGTGGACTCTGTTCTCTCCAGGCAGCCAGCAGGCCTCCTATGACGTACTTCTATCTGGCTGGAGCCCAGGGAGTGGGGATAGGCTGTGGCCTTCCTCTTCTTCATAAACCCTATTTAGTGAGCACCTACCATGTATCAGGTCCCGCAACAGGCACTTTGCATGCATTATCTTTTATCTGACTTCATTTTGCAGAGGGGAAAGTCAAGGGTCAGAAAGTAACAATGCCATGTCCAGGGTCAGTCAGCTGGTCAGGGGCAGTCAGCTGTGGAAGCCGGATCTGCCATGGCCTAGACTGGGGCTTGCGGAGAACAAATAATGTGCACTGAAAGGGGGATTTGTGCACAGAGCTCTGTGTGTGTTGCTTGTGCATGTGTGCAGGACTCCAGAAAACATCCCGTGCTTTGGCTTTAGATGCTGCTGACTTTCTCTGGGGCCCGAGCAGCAACTCTCCAGGCAGACCTGCTGTGTCCCTGGGGCTAGCGGGAGCACAGATTTCCCACCAGCCTTGACTCCAGTCAGTATCAGGAATACCCAGTGGTATTGAAACTGTAAGACAAACATTGCTGATTTTCCTGGTGTAACGTTTTTACACAAACTTTTGTCATATATTTCCTTTTTTGTCTTTGTTTTTTTCTGATTAAGGAAGTAATAGTTTTTTAAGCTTAAATTTGCACTAAGACTTTTGGGATACTTGTATAACCTTGTTTTAAAAAATTAAGAAAATGTACAATGTAAACAGAAAAAAAAAGACTCAGAGTCCTGAAACTCTTTGCTTCCACTACAAAGCCATCATGAACTTGTATGTGCACATACACCATGTGCACACACACCACACACACACTATTACACACACCACACACATGCACATATATACCCCCCACATGCACACACACAGCACAGAAACAGACACCATGGATACAATCCACATACACCACACACACTCTCACATACACCATCCCCCTCACACACACATATATGCACACACACACCACACACACACTATTATACACCACACACATGCACATATACACCCCCACATGCACACACACACCACAGAAACAGACACTGTGTATACAATCCACATACACCACACACACTCTCACATACATCATCCCCCTCACATACACATATATGCACACACACACCATGTGCACACACTACACACAATTACACATACCACACACATGCACATATACACCCCCCCATGCACACACACACCACAGAAACAGACATCATGTATATAATCCACATACACCACACACACTCTCACATACACCATCCCCCTCACACACACATATATGCACACACACCATGTGTACACCACACACACCACACACATGCACACATACACCCCCCACATGCACACACACAGCATGGAAACAGATACCATGGATACAATCCACGTATACCACATACACTCTCACATACACCATCCCCCTCAAGCACACGTATTTGCACACACACCATATGCACACACTATTACACACACCACACACATGCAAATGTACCGCATACACACACTAAACACATGCACACACACAATGACACACCACACATGCACACACACACCACACACACCACATGCACATACACACTATACACATGCACCACATACATATGCCACACACACCACACATATACACACATATATGCACACATATACACCACAGATGCACATACATACCGGATATGCACACACACACCCCACATGCACACACACACCCCACATGCATACACACAAACACGCGGCACCTGCATACCCACACATACCACATTTTTTTCACTCTCTTTTCAAAGACAATGGAGGTTAAAAGCCAATTGCCTGCTTTGAAAACCGGAATTTGAATGTTTTTACACGGAGCTGAGGCTGTGCAGTTTGACACAGGCCTCACTTCTCCCTGGAGCCTCACATCTGTCCACTTGCTACCTCGTGACTTGAAAACATTCGCATTTTAAAACTTGGCAAGATGGATACTTTAAAAAAAATGGGTCCACCCAGACTTGGTGCTATGACACTCACTTTTTTCTTTTGCTTAACAATGTGTTTGGGACATCTTGTCTGTACAAAGTCTGACCTAATGCTTTTTCATAGCTGCTCGGTGTTCTGAGAATTTGCAATGTGAAACGTTGCCCTTTATAATACGACAGCAGTGGGCATCTCTGGATTAGGAAGTGTAAAACAGGAGACTTCAAAGACATGCCTTGCTTAGGCAGTGCACCGTGGTCAGGCTCGCAGAACTGAGGGGAGCTGTGTGCGCTGGCTTTAACTTTCAGGTGAACCTGGGTTGGAGGCTCTGGGCCCTCAGGAAGGGGCACGGGGCTGGGTTCTGCATGCTGGGACGCCCTCTCTTACACACTGATTTCCACTCTTCTGCTCCCACATCCACTCTCTTTCCTACCCACAATACAGTCCCCCACCAGAACCTAGTCACAGTCCCCGATACCAGTACGGGCTTCCCTGCCACACACCTGACTGCTGTGGCAATTGTGCATCTGACCTCCAGGTTGTGGAGAGGGCAGACTGAAACACTTACTGAGCCCCTGCTATGTGCCCCGCTGTCCTAGGAGCCTCGCGTGTTGTTGCCTGATGGTCCTCAGAAGGTTTACAGACAAGGAATCTTGGAGGCTTAGACAGGGAGCCGCTTCTGCACAGACACACGGCGGGTCAGTGGCAGAGCCTGGTCCACACCTTGCTGCCCTTTTGGATCTGGGAGAAGTTGCCCAAACCTGGCCAGGTGGGGGGCCTGGGACCCTTAGTGGGGCTGTAGCTTGTCCATCATGGGTCCAGCTGTCTCCAGCCTCTTTCAGCGCCCAGAGCCCCAGAAGAGACGCTCACTGATGCGATTCCACCACAACAAATTGAGAGCCACGAGGGCCTGTTTCCATCATCCCCCTGGGCTACAGGCAGAATAATGGCCTTCCAAAGACATCCACATCCTAATCCCTGGAACCTGTGAATGTGTTGCCTTATCGTGGCAAACAAGGACTTTGCGGATATGAAGAAAGTCAATGACTTTGAGATGCGAAAGATTGCATGGATTATTTGGGTGGAACAAATGTCATCAACCTGGTTCTCAAAAGTGGAGAACTGTCCCAGGTGTGGTCAAAGGGAGATGTGGCCAGGGAAGCCAGGTTAGAGAAATGCAACAGTGCTGGCTTTGAAGATGGAGGAAGGGAGGCACGAACCAAGGAACACAGGCGGTCTCTATAAGCTGGAAACGGCAAGGAAATGAATTCTCCCCTACAGCCTCCAGAACTGAATGTTGCACCAATGACACCGTGAATTTAACCCAGTAAGACCTGTGCCAAATATCCAACCTATAGAATTGTAATGAAAGCTATAGTAGAGAGCTACCATTTATCCAGAAAGATCCATTTGTTCATCCACGGGGTCCTTCTCCAATCATACCACACACATGTACATGAATACAATTAGTGCTGCTAGTGAACTTGGAATGAGTGTTTATGGGGTCAGGCATGTTTCTAAGTAATAATCATGGTCATGATAATATTATTAATATGAATTCTATTAATACAGATACTAATGATAGTAATGATGTTGAACACTTCAGTCATGTCTACCACCTGCCTTCTGCTAAGCGCTATGCATTCATTAAATCATTCAATCCTTATAGCCATGCTAGGAGCCAGGTTACTCTTCCTTTACCCATTTTACGTCTACTCATTTTACAGGTGGGGAAATCAAGACACAGAGAGGTTAAGTAACTTGCCCAGGGTCACACAGCTAAGAAGAAGTGGAGCTGGGATTTGAACAAAAGGCATCTGGGTTACATTTACTTACTCATACAGTTTCAGACATGCATCCCTTTACATTCACACTCACAATCGCATACACACATTTCATGCTGTTCCAACCAGCCTCCCTTCCCAGACTCTGCTCCCCTCCCCCGCCTTCCCCCCAACAACCCCTATCACTGGCTAAGGGGCACGAAGCACCAGGTAGATAAAACAGTCTGGAATCCCTGGCTCTGAAAGGGGTTTTCTAAGACAGGTCATGTCAAAGCTTCAAACAATGTATCTGTCAGGAAAAAAAGTTGCTATTTTTTTTCCTGGATTTTACATTTCCTTTTATGAAACTTCACTCATTTCAACCAGATGATTGGTTCTATGTGTAATTAAACGTGAGTCAATGTGTCAGGCTTGGCAGAATTCTTTAGACCTGTCAGCTTACCGAAGAGGGAGGAACACTTTGGGATGTCCTGTCCCTGGACTGTGGTAGGGTCTGAAGTGCAGTCCCCTTGTCCAGAACAGCCTGCCCTGCCCCCCACCCCCACCCCCACCCCCAGGGCCCCATGCTGGGCTGGCTGGGCAGGCCAGCAGACTGCAGAGGTAATTGGTGCTTTCAGACACCCCAGGAGTCGCTGCCCCACCTCCTTACCTGCCTCTAGGGCAGGGCCAGGCCAGGCCATTGGGTCCTCTGGGACCGGTTGGGCCGGTTTGGAGGCGGTTATTACCAGGGCTCTCTGGGAAGAGATGGAGACCCAGAGGAGGAGGAGGGAGGGAATGGAGGAAGGGGTGATGGGGATGCGGAGGATGGAGGTGGGGGGAGTGTGGGGTGGGATAGGAATTGGGTAGGAATGGAGAGGACAGAAAACCATTTTGGGAAGCTCCCCCTAAATCACCAGCAGCCCACAAGATGGGAGTTGAGCCCCGCCCTGCTTCTGAGGCTTTCCATTCAGTCCAGTCTGGGGTGTGGGGGACCCTAATTGAGTCTGAGATGCCTTGGGAGGAGGAGGTAAGTGGGGCATGGAGTTCACTCCATGGGGATCCTGAGAAGTGATGAGCCTGCCTACACAGCCAGTTACCTGGGCAATCTGGCTGAACACAGTCACCCGCCTTCCTGTTTCCAGCCACTTTGGACCTAATTACCAAATAATTAAGGCCCAAGTCATTTTCCACTATTATTCTCCATTGTCCAATTTCATTTATCAACCCCCAGCTGCCTTCTTCTGACCCACTTAATTCTTTCCTCTCCCTCCCTTTTCTTTCCTTTCAATACACATCACACAGCTGGCCCTGTGCTGGGGCTCACAGCCCAGGGGCCAGCGCTCAGCCTGCCTGGTCAAGGCACTCACAGAAGGCATCTCAGGGGAGGGGATGTTTGAGCTGAAAGATGAATGAATGTGGAGAGATGGTGACCACATGGGGTCAGCACAGGGAATATCCACTGAGTTCTCACTCCACGCCTGTCACGCCTCATATCTCTTCTCAGGGAATTTCCGTGAAAACAGTATGAAGTAGGCCTGGTGGCTCCAGTTTTACGGTTGAGGAAATCAGTGTTCAGAGAGAGGGGATGACGTGCCCAAGGTGACAAAAAGGACCCAGGGACAGTGGTGGGATTCAGATCCCCGTAGGGCTGACTCAAGACCCCATTGCCCAATCCACTGGAGATTCCTCCACTGGGAAGGGTGTTCCGGGCTGGGGGAACTGAATGCACAAAGGCACAGGAGGGTGAAACGTGCGGGAGTTTCGGGAAGCTCTAGCGGTTCTGGACAGTTGGAGTATGCCTGCTCCCCTGTGGGAGAGCAGTGTGTGTGGGAGCCATTGCAGGGTAGAGGCCAGACTAAGACAGGCCTTGACAGCCAGACTAGAGAGTTTGGGCTTTGTCCAAGAGGCACCAGGGAGTTTAACCTGGGAGCACTGCAGGCTTGAGAGGCAGGATGCCTGGTGCTTGGAGGCAGACAGGCAGAGTTTGAATCCTGACGTAGCCTGTCTTACACACTTACGGCTGCTTGACCATCGGCAAGTCTCTTGATCTCATATTGCTCCCCCTAGGGCGATAATAGCACCTACTTCCTGGAGTTGTCCTGACCATGGAAGAAGTTGGTGTTCAGCACAGAGCCTGGCATACAGTAAGGCCTGACAGCTATTCTTGTTTTCTTTCAGAAAGCTGACAACAGGGGCTGGTATGGGGAGTTGTCAGGAAGCCCCAGGAAGGGTGGTTTTGATTTCCAGAAGAGAGATACCAAGGCCTCTGGAGGCTGAGATGGGGAGACTTCTACAGCTCAGGGTGACAGTGGGCCTACAGGTTCCGAGAGGCTGGGCTGGGGACAGTTGTCCTCCAATCCCTGTGCCCAATCTTCTTGCCAGGAGTGACGGGGGGAAAGACAGAGATACCAAAGGTCATCCGTGGGGACCCCTCTCTTCCCAGGGAGCAGATGTCAGTTGCTGGAGCCTGACAGTTCCAGGAGGAGGGCAGAGAGCAGCTGGAGCCTCTGTTCACCTCCAGTGCTGGGGGAGCGGCAGAGCTGGTGCTTCAGGCAGGCTGGATATTCCTGCCCTTGCTCTGTGTGCACTAATTTAGCCTGGTCTGAGTCTCGTGGCTGCTGGGCCGTTCCTGTCTCTGCCTGTTCAGTTGAAGAGGTGGAGATGTCTCAAAAAGTGCCATGGTGACCGGGCGTGGTGGCTCACACTCGTAATCTCAGCACTTCGGGAGTTCAAGGCGGGTGGATCACGTGAGGCCAGCAGTTCAAGACCAGCCTGGCCAACGTGGTGAAACCCTGTCTCTACAAAAATGCAGAAAAATTAGCCGGGCATAGTGGTACGTGCCTGGAATCCCAGCTACTCAGGAGGCTGAGGCAGGAGAATTGCTTGAACCCGGGAGGCAGAGGTTGCAGTAAGCCGAGATCACTCCACTGTACTCCAACCTAGGCAACAGAGCAAGATTCTGTCCTTCCTCCATAAAAACCAAAGAAGTGCCATGATCAGGAGGCTGGCCTCCTGCAGGGGTCCCTGGCATGTGCCACAGGAGCACCCCCGACCCACTGGGTAGCTCCGGAGGGCTGCATCCTCACAGAATGGCTCTGGTTAGTTTGACAGGGGACTGACTGCTTTCTTAATACAGAGATCACACCCATGAAGCACCTTTGACCACGGCCAACTTCACCAGCAGGCACAGTAGGCACTGTTCCTACAGCCTGCAATATTTCAGGGGTCCATGGCATTGTTTTTATTTCTTTAAAATCAGCATAAAAAAATGTTAATATAATGCATCCTGGATTATGTTCCTCTTTATTTTAATAGCCATAAATTAGAATTTTTAACATATTTCTATGGAGAAAGGGGTACATAAAAACAAAAGTTGCAGGGGCCCATAAAATTCATATGCAGCCTGGTCTTTGCACGTCCTTCTCCTGCAGGACAAGATCCCAAGAGACAAATAACTCAGGTGTTAGACTCACATGGAACTGGGTTCAAGCCCTGATTCTACTACTTACAAGCTTTGTGACCCTGGCTAAGCCACTTAACCTCTCTGAGCCTCTGTTTCCTCATCTGCAAAATGAGATAAACAATGAATGAAAGGCCTTTAGCAAGGGTGCCCCTGAGCACATAAAAAGGATCCAAAGCACCAAAGCTGTCAAAAGGCTATCAAAGCCATCAAGAAAGTCCATCAGCCTGGTGGTCAAGACCATTCGCTTTATAGATATTTCCTGAGCACCTGCTACGGGTCAAGCTGTATGCTGGGTACTCTTGTCATTTGCTCCCTGCCTGTTCCTCTCTCTGCAGACCCTGGTCCCCACCCCACCTATGTCTGTATCTTCATCACCCCACTCACCATTTCTGTCTTACAAAGACCCTAAGATTCTCTGTCTAATTTCGCTTTCCCTTCTTTATCTTCACTTCCTTGCTTGCCACTGGATCCTTGGAATCTTCTCCCTGACCTGGGCAGGCAGCCCTACCTAATCTAATGGAGATCAGCTATCATCTTCTTACCTTTTTCTCACTGCAGAGGGATCTGCCCAAACTCTGTTCACCCGCACCGCCACATCCCAGTGAGTCCCAATTGGACACAAGACCGACCTCTTCCTTCTCCTCTGCAGAACCACATCCAAATTCAGCCCTGAAGTTGTCTTCTTTAACTTTTCCCCAACAATCTGCAGAAACATGGGTCAGGTAACCTCCCATTTGAAATGTTGACAACCTCAGCTTCCTAATACAATAAAAGCCTGCTTTCTATCTTTTTCCTGCCAAAGGCATCATGAATGATTGATTGATTGATTTAAAGAAATTAAAACATGTCACATAATTTTATAAGCAACTTAACCACCCGTATTGGAGCCTGGATACCTGACGTAAAGATTCCAGCTTTATTTTATTTTATTTATTTATTTGAGATGGAGTTTTACTCTTGTTGCTCAGGCTGGAGTACAATGGCACTATCTTGGCTCACTGCAACCTCCAGCTCCTGGGTTCAAGAGATTCTCCTGCCTCAGCCTCCAGAGTAGCTAAGATTACAGGCACGTGCTTCCATGCCCTAATTTTGCATTTTTAGTAGAGATGGGGTTTCCCCATGTTGGTCAGGCTGGTCTCAAACTCCTGATCTCAGGTGATCCACCTGCCTCCGCCTCCCAAAGTGCTGGGATTACAGGAGTGAGCCACTGCACCTGGCAGATTCCAGCTTTAAATATGGAAATATATATTTTTCAATACCAAAATCAATATAAGATATGAAAAAGATGAATAAAGAGCAGAAACAACTTTTTTCCCTTTTAAATGGGAGAACTTGTTTAAGAACTTGTTTCTGGAGCTGAAGATTTTTCATGGTTTTATCTATGACTTAAAATAGGAGAAAAAACACAAAAAGTAGGTATACAAAAGTAACCATGAATGCAGTCAAGGGCACTAGGTCAACGGGTTGGAAGTTGACTCTTCCCCTTGACATGTGTACAGCCAAATCTAGAACCCTCCCCTCATTCTTATCTGCTCTCAGGCACTCAGAGCCCTCTAGACCCTGGTCCAATTCATCAGCAGCTTCTTCTCAACTTGCACTTCACACCTGCTCCACTTGATGAACCCCATATTCTTCCTTCCCAAGACAAAGCTCTTTTCCCTCCCTGCTCTACCTGCTCCTCCTGGAACAGCCTCACTCCCTGGTCCTCTTGAATATAAGTCCCCTGAGGACAAAAATCTTACATCCTCACTGATGGATCCCAAACTCCTAGAACAGTGCCAGGCATACGATAGATGGTTATTAAATATTTGGAGACTGAATGGCCAACCCAGAAAACTCCTATGTAAGCTTCAAAACCTCAATCAAATGGAGTCTGCTTTTTGTGCTACCCTCGGCCCCCTGGCAATGTCCGGCACTGTGGTTTCTGTTTCCACACTGCTTTGTGTTGACTCCTCTTAGTGCACATTTTACATGTCTGCAAATCAAGAGGCATCTCGGCCTCTGGAGCAGACAGACCCCGCTGCCAGTCCTGCTTCTGACACTTCATTTATTTATTCAACTCACTCGTTCCACAAAGATTTACTGGGCATCTACCTCTATTGTACCAACCATTGAGAATTAAATGGTGAGCAAAGGCAGATTAGCACCTGCTCCTCATGTACCTTCCCCCAGGCATGCCCATTAGCCTTGCAGTGCCTCTGTTTCCTCAGCTGTGACACAGGTAATGGCCTCTTCCTGAGAGGATTGTTGAGCAGATTAAATTGGGAGGTGCAATAAGGCACTCAGTGCATGGTAGGTGCTCAGTAGATTTTGCCCTGTGGAGACTGAGCTCCTCCTCAGGGCCAAGGAAGGATTCCCATTTCTTTCCTCTTTCCTTGGGCACAGAGGAGGTAGCGGTAGATGCTAGCTGGTAATGAGGATGGTGGAGATGCACTTGGTGCCTGTCTCTCTGTGGCTGTCTCTGGATACACACGCCTAACACAGACACACAGACCCACACATGCATACAGAGAGAGAGACACACACAGAGAGAGAAAGAGTCAGATCCAGCCTGTCCTTACCACACTAGCTCTTCCAAGACCCAGAACCATCCTTCACCTCTGAGTGGGCCGGTGCTAGGGCCAAACAAGAGTCTCTAGCACATTGGGACAAAAACCCAGGATTGCTAGGCCTGGGAAGGTGCAGGATTGACCTGGGGGCACAGTATGCCCCATCCCTGACCCAGGTGGCTAAGGCTCCAGAGATGGTACACTTTCACCCAATTTCTCAGTATCTCTGGGGACAGTGACGCAGAGCAGTTTAAAAAATTACCCCCCACCCTGCGATCCACCCCCGCACCTATGCCTCTGTCTGGCCATTCACACTCCAATGCATGACATGTGACCAGATGGCCACAGGCCCGCTCCCTTGAGCAAACAGCAGTGCACGTGAGCAGTGTCTGGCCTCAGGCTTGGACATGGCCAGCTGGCCCCTCAGGACTCTTGCCCCACTCTGCAGGAGTGGAGGGGTAGATGGAGCACTGGGACATCTGGTTTCTAGCCCTAAGCTCAACCTCAAGGCAAGGTCTGGCGTGTATCCTTTTTTGTCTCTAGGTCTCCTCAGTTTCCCTATATGTATCAGGCAGGGTCTGGCTGGCTGGTTGGAGAAGTAAGCCTGAGAGCCTTTTTAGCCCCTGTGTTTTTCTATCATATTCTTGGGTTCAGGGCAGAAATAAATGTATGGGCCTTTCAGATTTAGATTCTGGGCACCTTGGGCACCTGCCATAGGCCATTCTCAGCAATTGCTGAGATCATCTCCAAACTTATTTCATTCTGAGTTTCAACCTCTCCAACCTGCTGTTTTCCTCAATTCCCTCTAAGACTTTTAATGTTCTTAGGAACCTTCCAGTTGCTGTGGAAGAGTTTGAAGAGATGAGGGTGGTGAGAACCCTCTGGACCAAAATGGAGCAGTGTCTCACATCTAGGAGTTGGGGTCGAGGCCTCGGGCGATGTGGTTAGAGGGGCATGGTCGAATTCAAAGGGTGCAGATTACATAATTTTATTTGAAATTATTATATAATTTCATATTTGGAAAGATTTGAAAATGACAAACCTCAGAAAATAATGAGTGTCAAGGCTTTCTTTGCTGATTGGGACATTGCAGAAGATAGCTTGAAAGGGGCAACAGCTTAAAATTAACCTGAACCATTGAAATTGCTGGGTGATTTTTTTTTCTTAGGTCACACATGGTCAAATATTGCCGTTTCCTGTGTTTCACCTTAATATTTTGGGGTTATCAGAAGAGCACATGAGCAACTGAGAACTACGAGTGTTTTGTGAGGCGGGAACGCTCACATGTGGCAATGATTGGAGAAAGAGAAGGCAGCCAAGGAAACGGAGAAGAAACAGAGATGAGAAGGAAGCCAGGGGGCTCCAAGAAGCAGAGGTGGTCAGCTGGCCAGCAGTTTGGGACTGGGGCTGGATGGGGACCTAGGCTGGGATACCCCATCCATTTCTACCCGGCAGCCCTGTCCAGTGTCTCCTCTTACCACTCTGCCTCAGTGTCTTCGTTCCAGCCACACCAGATATCTGTTGTGTCCTTGAATGCCTCATGCATTCTCTCAACCCAGCCTCCCCTCTGGCTGTTCTCTCTTCCTGCAGTTCTTGTCTCTGTCCCTTCCACATCAGATGGGTACTGCCTCTGTTGTTCAGCCCTCTGATGGTCACCTTCTTAGGCCTGTCCTGCTCCCTTTACCAGACATGGTTAGATGACCCTAAGGCTGTGCGTCTCCATTTTTAACTTAAAATTTCTTATGTGATGTCTGTCTTCCCCACTGGACTGTGAGCTCCTGTGGGCAAGGCTGGTGTCCATTTTGTTTATTGCCATATCTCCATGCCTAGCACAGTGCCTGGCATAAGGTAGCAATGCAATAACTACTAATAAACCAACAGATGGGACACCAAAATTATCAGGACGCTGAAGTCCAAGTCTCTAGCAAGCCTGGGCTCTTACTCAGCCAAAATATCTGGGTCAGATATGACTTTCTGAATGGTCCATGCGGAGCTTCTGACTTTGAAAATCAATGTGCATTTCCATCAACAAGTTGAGAGCATTGAGAAATGAGGAGCTGTAGGGTCAGATGGTGTTCTGATTATCTCTCTTTTGCTGCAGAGCAAACCACCCCACAACTTGCTGGCATAAAACAACACCCCTTTCAGTACACTCACAAGTTCAGTGGGTCAGAAATTAGGAAAGGTCACAGAAGAGACAGCTCATCTCTGCTTCATGACATCTGGGCACCTCACCTGGGATGACTTGAATGGCTGGGACTGGGGAATCCACTTTCGAGATGGCTTCTTCATTCTTCTTTCTGGTGCCTGGGTTGGGCTGGTTGAAGACGGGGCTCACATGCATCTGTCAGCTGGAACACCTACATATAGCTTCCAGCATTGTGGTCTCAGGTTAGTAGAGCATGAGAGTTTCTTAATAGCCATCTCCTGACTCTCAGTACAATTGCTCCATTAAATAAGGTAGATGCCTCATGGCATGTCATGATGTAGCCTAGGAAATCATATAGTGTCACTTCTGTACTCTATTGGTCAAAGCAGTCATAAGTCCCTCTGGTTTGAGGGGACAGATCATAGGCCCACATCCTACTAGGAATAGTGTCACAGGATTTATGGCTATGTTTTAAAATTGCCGTAGAAGGTTTATGCTGCTGTAGATCTCTGGGATCAGGCCTGTGAGCAGATGCTGAACTGCATGACCAAATACATTTTCCCCTCAACTCTTAGCATTAGAAAAGCACTTTAAAATCTTCCAAGTCACCAGGTGTGGTGGCTCACACCTGTAATCCCAGGATTTTGGGAGGCCGAGGTGGGTGGATCACCTGGGGTCAGGAGTTTGAGACTACCCTGGCTAATATGGTGAAACCCCGTCTCTCTAAAAATACAAAAAAATTAGCTAGACGTGGTAGCGCATGCCTGTTGTCCCAGCTACTCTGGAGGCTGAGGCAGGAGAATCGCTTGAACCTGGGAGGAGGAGGTTGCAGTGAGTGGAGATAGCACCATTGTATTTTGGCCTGGGCAACAAGAGCAAAACTCTCTCAAATAATAATAATAACAATAATAAATAAAAAAATTATTCCAGGTAGAGGAGGAAGGAGACTTGTAGCTTTGTAGGCCTGGGTTCAAATCTTGCTTCTATCACTTCGTGTCCATGGGGTCTTGGGCAAGTCATTTAACTCATCTGAGTCTCAGTTTCCTTACCTGAATAGTGGAGGCAGCAGTGATGCCATAGTGAGGATTTGATGAGCCAGTAAAGGAAGATCTGATGCCTGCTGAATGCTTATAACAGTTACCTTTGTGATCATCAATGCTCTTTCATGTAAAATGAGAATAAAAATAGAGACCTCACAAAAACTGTCCTCCTGGCTCTAGGCCATCTGTGAATAGGGGAAATTCAATTCTTGTTCTTGGGCCAGTCACTCGGCAAGAATCTGCAGACACAGAGATGAATGCAACAGCGCGGTCAGCCCTTGGATCTCCACATCTAGTGGACAGGGGAGGCATAGCGAGGCTGAGGGAGGTGGTAGGGGGCAGAGCATTAATTCCCGTGGAATGGTCATCAGTGCACTCATGGCATTCTTGATGGGGGTCTCTGGACCATGCCAAGGGGTCTTCTTTGGTCCATTCTTAGCCAACATATTTATCATGGACTCAGTTAAAGTCTGACAAAGTCTTGCTGACTTTGTTGGAAAAGACCAAAGATGGGAAAAACCCAGTTTCATAAGACCTCATGTGAAAGAGACACGGCTATGACTTTTAGCCGGCTCCCAATATTACCTACATTTTTTCAGTATTATGTTAAGAGCTTTTCATATATCGTTCCATTTAATCATTCCAGTAGCTTTATGAGGTAGGTGCCTGTATTGTCTTCACTTTATGGGTAGACACTGAGACTCAGAGAAACCAAATGGTTTGCCCAGGGCCACATGCTGTGTTCCAGCTGCCAAAATGCTAATGCAACCCCCGACTGCATGAATAGAAGAAAGTGTCCTGAGCAGGGGATGAGACACGTTGTGTTCTGCACTGCCCAGATCACCCTCAGGGGTGGCTCTCATTTAATTCAGAGGTACTGGAGACCTTCCAGTGGAGGGAAAGAGTGAGACCTTGGAGACATAGGACCTCACAGTCATGTTCTGTGAGGGAACACGCGCCTGATGTGGGAGAGAGAAAGCTGACATCAGGACCACTCCTTCATATTTCCAAGAGGCTGCTGTGGGGCAAAGAGAGCTCCATGTTTCCTGTGAGCATGGTCCTGTGTTAGCCATTTAGAGCTGTTTGAAAATCTATCTGGTTCCCTTGTGATGTAGTGAGCCTCCTGTCACTAGAGGTGTTCAAACAGGTTAGAAGTGCCATTGAAGGCAGGCCTGTAGTGGATGGGCTGCTGGACATGTGTAACGCCTCTAGCACAATGCCTGGCATAGGGTAGGTGTGTGCATCAGGGAACCCTTAAGGTTTAGGAGTAAACCTGGCTTCTCTTAAAGATCATTTTTTTTTTTTTTTTTTTACATCCAGGCAGCCCCTTATATACTTAGGAGGTAAGAATCATTTTAATGATGACCAAACATATTACATACACAATTTCATTAGAATTTTGTAACAATGCTATTAATTGTGCCTACCTTATGGGGTTATTATAGTTGAGGAAACTATAGCACAGAGAGATTGAGCAACTTGCCCAAGGCCACACAGTAATTGGCAGATCTGGGATTTGAATCCAGGCCTCTGGCTTTCCCTACAGTTGTCCTTGCCCATGGATCTTCCAGGGGCAAGTTTGACCCTCGAAGTCTCTGGCCAACGTTTATGATAATGGAAGGTGTTCCAAGTTTCTTCTCATGGCTCTGCCTCTGGGATCTTTGGATTTACTAGCTGGAAAAGTGAGGACACGTGATAGAATCCCTCAACCAGTGGTTGGCTGGTGGACCCACCCCAAGCAGGACATAATTTTGATTCACCCAATGTGCCTATGTAGGGAATGCAGCCATAAACAAAATGGAAGAGATGCCTGTCTGCCTGAAGCTTATTTTCTTGTTGAAGAGGCAGCAGGGAAGAGGCAACTGCAGTGTGGGCTGGTGGGGCTGTGAGTAGAGCAGATATCAGGGCCCCACTTATCTCCCTTTGGACCTCACTGTTGTAGTCCTGACTTACCCTTGACCACTTAGTCCCTGCCCAGGGCCTTTCTCTCCCTGCCCAAGTCCACTGTGCCTACACTTAAGGCAAGCTGGAAAATTGACGTCCATCGGGAATAGCTCCAACCAATGATTGATGGGACTGGTGGATTAATACCATGGCTCCTTCCCTCTAGGCTGAGGTAACTCGGAGCTGTGTGTTCTACACTGAACTCTTAGCTGAAGTTGCCCATGGTGGGAACTTGCCTGATAATATCCTTTATTGGCTGCCTTCCTGTCCCTGCCTCATTTCTCATTTCCCTGCCAGCAGATGCTGCGATCGCCTTCTACATACACTACCTTCAATCTTCATTGTAGACTTGGCTTCTGGAGGGACCCAAATGACCGTGGCATAGGACAAAACTCAGGGGCTCTGTGAGCCTAGAAGAGGAGGCGCTGAGCCCGGCCAGGACAGAGGTCCACAGATGATCCCCGAAGGAAAAGAAGTCTAAATGGAGACCTCAAGGGTGAGTGGGAGTTAGTCGGCTAAAACATGGTGAGCAGAGAGGGAAGAGGGACAAGTGTTCCAGCAGGGGGACTGGCATTTGAGGAAGCTCAGAGGCAAGGAAGGGTGGTGTGTCTGTGAATGGTGGATGGACCGTTACAGCTGGTCTGTGACAGTGGAGGGTGGGGGATTGTGAGAGATGAGGCAGACCCCAGACTTGGAGGCCACAGGGAATGATTTGTATTTTATTCTAAGAGTCCCCAGGGACAACTGAAAGATTGTTGGCAAAGAAGTGCCAGCCAGTGGGCCAGGTAAGAGGACCTGGGAGCTGGGAGGGTATCTGAGGAGGCCAGGCCCCACAGTGCCTCCTAGGTCTGCTTTCAAAGCCCCTCAGAGAGCAAGGAGAAAGAGGCCCTTCTGGGAAGATTCCTGGGTGCCTTTCAAGGAACTTCCTCTTGCTGCTAAGTCCCCCTCGCTGGAGCCCATAAAGCAGGGCACTGAAAGTAATTACAGGCTGGGAGAGGCCAGGGCAAGGACGCTGGGGACGTGCAGGGGGCAGGGAGGCAGACAGGAGCCGTCATGCTGGCCTGGCTGCCAGGGAGGGAGCGTGCAGACACCAAAGCCCCCATAAAGTCACCCAGAGTAGGCCCTTTTACAGGCATTCTGGGCTGGGGCATGACATCACCGGGAGCCAATCAGAGGCTCCCCCAAGCCCCTTTTTCTTCTCTGGGGCCTGTTTCTGTGGTTATTGAGGTACATTCTTGGTGAAGGGGGTGTTTTCTTTTGGAATGCTTGAACCCAATAGGTTTTGCAGCCGCTGGCTCGGCCAGTCCTCCTTCAGGCAAAGTCAGCTAACCGTATGTTCCCTTTCAAGACAGAAGGGCCTCCCAGGCAGCCTGAATGGGCTGCTGGGAGTTCCCTTCAAGCCACAGCTTCAAACTTCTTTTAGTGAATCAACTTCTTTTAAACTACATCCATTTGAGAAAAATAGTCAACATGAATTGAGAAACACAACAACAAACAGGCTATGGAGTAGAGTCGTGGATTTGAATCCTGGCTCCTCTCCTTACCACCTGTGTTATTCCTGGACAAGCCTCAGTTTTCCCATCTGTAAAATGGGGATGATACAATCCACTTTGCAGGGTTGTTGAGCACTGATTTTTTTTTTGATGGAGTTTTGTTCTTGTTGCCCAGGCTGGAGTGCAATGGCACAATCTCGGCTCACCGCAACCTCCACCTCCCAGGTTCAAGCGATTCTCCTGCTTCAGTCTCCCGAGTAGCTGAGATTACAGGCATGCACCACCACGCCTGGCTAATTCTTGTATTTTTAGTAGAGATGGGGTTTCACCATGTTGGCCAGGCTGGTCTCGAACTCCTGACCTCAGGTGATCTGCCTGCCTCGGCCTCCCAAAGTGCTGGGATTACACGCGTGAGCCACCGTGCCTGGCCCATGAGGACCAAATTTAATAGATGGGTATGAAGTGGTCAACTACCATCAGCCATTGTTTTGACAAATCCATTCTTCCTCACAGCACTGGACTTAAAGACTTAAAAAGGCTTGCCAGGCCTGTCTATTTCCCACACTATATTTATGGGTGAAGGATCTTAAGGAACATGGAAACGAGGCCCAGACAGGCTGAGGGTCTTGTGAAAGCTGCTGTGTCTAATTAGGCACTGTTTGTAGTTCTTTTGTGAAGCATGATCATTTGTTAGCTCCAGTTAAAAGAAATTATAAAACCATATAGAACCCAACTGAAAGTTTAGAAAACAAGGGCAAAAACCTTCTCCATAAGGCTACCAGCCTGCCATTGCAAGTACAGTGACTTATATGTTAATATGTAGTTTGTACATGCTGGTCTTGATAATAAACTTGAAAGGTGAATACAGTATACACATGCCTTTGCTTACTCCACCAATAGTACAGATTATCATGTTAATGACTCCCTATTATTTCATCAAATTGATGCTGAGTATTGTTGAATTTTACTTTCAATTTCCCCCTATTTGAAATAATGCTTCAATGAACTCTTCTCTTTTTCCACAGAGCGCTTCTCTTTATTTGTCTAATTTCCTTAGGATAAATTCCCAGAAGCAGAATCAGTGGGTCTCAGGGTAAGAACATTTTTGTGGTTTGTGATACATATTTTCCAATTTACTTTCCATAAAGGATGTTCTGATTTACATTGCCTCCAGCAAAGTTTGTCCGTTTAGCCACTTCAAGGAAACCTCACCGGCATTAGGTATTATTGTTTATTATTTTGTTTGCTGCTAGATAGACAGTTATTCCTTATTCTTCTAAAATAAAATAAAATGATTGATTTGTGGATTCAAAGATGTATATATATAGTATATGTATCACTAGATTCATATTCTCTCTTTAACGTTATTTGATATTTGGGGAGGTATTGAGTCAGGTGAGTCTTTTGCTACAAAATGCAAGAATGCCATTCTTGTGTGCTTGTGAAAGGCAAGTATATTCTCTTCCATGCCAGACAGTGATAATTGTAATAAATTGGGGCTGCCGCCAAAGTCGAAATAAACAAACTGTCACAGCAGACAATGGAAGCTCAATCCTGACCCTGATGAATGAAGTTGCTAATGTGACTTCCTGGAGTGGCTGTCAGCCAACGGCCTCCCCTGTGACTTACATTAGGTCCTAGTGACAGTGGTAAGTGATGTGAGGAGGTAAAAAAGGTGCTTATGGGGCTGAGGAGGGGGTGCTATTTGGGGTGAGTGCGCAGTCTGGTTTCTACAGCCAGCAGAAAAGGACTGATTTGGAAGAACTTCACAGAGAAAGTTTGCAGGGTGTTCATGAAAAGATAGAAACTGAGAGTATTTGAGGTAGGGGCATGTGGTGGTGAGGTTAGCCATTTCAAACAGAGGCTCATAACCCAGCCCAGAACTGAGCACCTCTGTTGGGTCTGGCAGAGTGTCATGAACAGCCAGATGCAGGTTCCGATCTTGGGGCTGCCACTGAGACTTGTGGAAGATGTCACTGTGGATTGAGGGACAACTGAGAACTCGGTAACACATCCTGCCCCATTTGCTCCTCCTGGTTCCAAGGCTGAGCCTGAGTCCAGCTGGCTCCAGGCTTCTCAGATTTCTGTCCTCAGAACTCCAACACTTGTCTGTACACTGGATGGGTAGCGAGTAAAATCTGCCTGTGTCCACCCCTCTTGTGTCACTGAAGACATGCTGATTCTCTTATTAGAGTGGAAGCTTGCTCAGACTTAAAAGGTGAAGCCTCAATGCTCATTCATCCTTGCAGCACCAATGCTAACTCCCTTTTCTTCCAGGAAGCTTTCCTTGATCTCACCAGTTAGCTAATGACCACCTCCTTTGCCCTCCTCTGTGGAAGCTTTTATGGCTGTTCTTATTGCATCAGGATCGTAATTGATCTTCATTCCCAGACGCCGGACTCTGCAGCCACATCTGTGTTTCCCTTACTTCTTGCTCCTGTAAGATAACCTCATTCCTAGCTGTAGCCTTGGCCCTTTGCAGGCTGTCAAGGAATGGTAAGCTAATGAATGAGTGATAACATAAGCCCTCCACCATTTATAGAGCACACTTACCACACGTGATCTTATTTGGTAAACCTCATTATAAAGGTGGAGAGGCTGGATATTGTTATACCCATTTTACAGAAGGGATCAATGATACCAGCTGGCCCTCACTGAGAGTCTCAATGCAGCAGGCTTGGGGCTCAGCACTTTACAAGCATTGTCCCATGTCATCTCCCCAACAACCAAGGAGGTAGGTACCATCATCATCCTCATTCCGCTAAGAGGGGACTGAGACTTGCTGAAGATAAGTCACTTGCTGGGGCTGAATTTCTAGGAAGGGACAGATCTGGAATCTGACCCCGGTTCTGTGTGTTGCCAAAGTTTCCACTCTGCTGCGCTGCCCCTCGTGACGATATCACCTCCACTGTCTCCACCTCTGGCCCTTGAGTTCTTAGAAACAGTGTCTTATTTGTCCGTTCACTTCCAGTGCCAGGTACGAGGCTGGGCATAGGTAGGCATCCATAAATGCTGATGAAATGGAAGGATAGATGAATGGATGAATGGATAGTTGGTGTCTGCTTCAGCTCTGTTGCAAGTGGAGGGAGTTTCTGCTTTCATGCAGTGCAGTCAGGGGATGGGAACTGGGATTAACTTGGGGCTGATCTTGTACCTGAGTTGTTCTGGTCATAAAACATGAGGGTGTGTCTTCCTGGGGACATGGTGAGCCATGTACCTGCTTTCCAATGCATCAGATATGTCTTGCCAATCTCTGAGGGCAAAATGAAATGTCCTGGGAGAACAAACAGCTGCCTCCCTCCTGTGCCAGGAGAGCAGGATCATTTTGCTCTGTCTACACACGCATTCCTGTCTTCTCCCTGCTGATGGCCTTGGGAGATAATGTGTTCCATGTGTGTCCCTGAGCGTTGTGACAGCTGTCGTGAATTTAGTGGGAGCTGCAATGGCCCGTGTGTCTGGGTGAAGTGGGTTCCATGTCTTTCCAGGTTGCAGACTCTTGAGGGAAGCAGGATTCCATATCCCAGGGCTGTAATGTCAGACAGGGCCTGCCAGGGTCAGTCTTTGCCTCTCTACCTAGCTCTGGGCAGAGCCTGAATGGCTGGTCAGCAGACTCCAGCCATGGAAGGTAGAGCTGGAATTAGTCCTTCTGCTCTAAGAACGGAGTGTGGGGCCTACCTGGCTGGACATGGAGCTTACTTTTTGATGTGCACCCAAGGTCCCAGTGCAAAACACAGGGCGCCGGTTTTCACATGTATCTTATCTGGTTTCCCCATCAGAGCACTCAGCTTTGTTGATGAGACCGTGGATTCCAAGATAGGCAATGATAGAAATGAGCAGAACTGACATTTATTGTGCATTTGCTCCCTGTCAAGCATTTTACACGGAATTTCTCTTCTAAGCTGTTGATATCTCAAAGTGCTTAACAGCATGGATATCAGAGTTAGCAGGACTTGGGTTTAGATTATGACTTTTCTGCTCAGAGCTGTGTGACCCTGGGCAAGTCACCTATCTGAGTGCCTGTCTCCTCACCCTGAAGCATGTTCTGACTAGTGACAGCCCTCGTACCTCGCAGGTTGACAGAGAGCCTGCATGTGTGTGTTTCTTTCAGGACAGTACAGTGTTGGTGGGCAGGCATCATCATTCCACGAGGCCTGCCGCTCTGCTGTTCCCTGAGATCTCTGCTCTCCTAACCGTGAGCCCAGGCTCCTTCCTGGCCAGGGTTCTGACCTTCCTTGCCCTGTCCCCGTCAGCTCCCTCTTGCTGCAGCCTCTGGCCTGGGAGTCCTGTCTGCATTCTCTCCTCACTTGTGTCTTGGATGAGGGCTTCCTTCTTTGGTGCTGATGAGGACTCTGCCTGGGAGGGCTTCCCTCTGCCGCCTGCTCCATTCCCTGCCTGCTCCGTTCCCCGCCTGCTCCCTTCCTGTGTGCTGTCTCCTTCATGAGACTCTGGGTGTGTGAAGGGGTGAGAAATTCATGTGAGTGTCTGTGATTGTGAGGGTTGTACCCACGGCTGATATCTGGCTGTTTGTGCATGTGTATGTATGAGTCTGTGCCGGCATGGGGAGGAGCACGGATATCCACGGTGGTGAATGTGCAGGTGTGACATGCTGTGTGCCCATGAGTGAGACCAGGGATACAGGACTGTCACTTGTGGCATTAAGCCCATGTGTGTACAGCCTGCAGGTGTGTGATGTCGGAATGTGCCAGTGAGGGGCTGTGTGTGAGATACACACATGTGCATATACACACAAGCACTGTGTGAGGAAGTGTGTAGGGCGGTGAGCAAGGACATCAGCCTGTCAGGGCCCCACTCTGCGCTGCTGGGGGCTCATTCTCAGCTCTTTACGAAGTGCAGGGCAGGGGCAAGACCCTCCCTGGTGGGCCAAACCTGCCTGCTCTCTCTCTGTCCCACGTAGGCTGGACTAGAGACAGTTCTGGGATTCGCTGAGGGTGAGGCAGGCCCAGGGCCTGGGAGAGGTGGTAAGAGGAGGAGGCCTGGCCTAGGGCAGGTGGATGAAGTAAAGTAGAGACCCCTTCAACATAGCCTCTGGAGCCCTAGAGGGGACCGGAGCCTGCCTGGTCACACTTAGGTCTGAATTCAGCTCTCACATTCCCAGCCAGGCTCTCTCCAATTCTCTGTGCTGCTTCCCCAAACTGGGGTAGGAATCACAAAGGAGGTGACAAAGACTTTCTTCCCCAGCTGTATTCAGAAGACCCGGGACGTCTCTCATCCTTATCACCAGTATCCTAATGAAGCTTCAAGAAAAATGTTTGTTGAATGAATTAATGAAATGAGAGAGAATGCTTATGGTTGCTGGGGGAAGGAGAGACTATTTGAAACAAGCTCATCCTACAACATGTGGGACAGGGCATGTGGTCGTGCAGGGCGGAGTGTGCGTGCATGTGTGTGTGTGTGTAGATATGGGAGTGTGGAGGAAAGAATCAGGTAACCACTCCCTGGCTGCTCCTAGAGCTGAAGTTTCCCAGGCGGGATTACGATCTCAATGTTTCACCTTCCGGCTACTAGGAGGATGGGATGGGGGCTTTGGGGGGCTGAATGTCAGTCTGGGGTTCTGATCTTCCTGGGAGGGGGCACAAGTCCTCAGCGGAGGATTTGTACCAGCCGCTAAGCAGATAATTGCTTGTCAGATTGATTGAAGGCTTTTCAAAATGTCTTTTCCTTGGAACACCCTCCCATCCCCCCCGAGGAGTGGATTATTTGAGTTGGAACTCTTCCCCCTCAGTTTTTTTCCCCTCCTTTCTCAAAGTAGTAATTACTGCCGAGTAGCCCTCCGTGGCGTTTCCTGTCATTTGGAGGCTGAAGCCAGCGGCTGTTTCCTCTGCTGGGTGAAGGACAAGCAGGCCAGTTAGGGAAATACCCCACCCCCTAGCCTGGCCCTGAGCCCCTGGGGCCCCTAGTGGCCTCGATGGGGCTAATGGGGCCTGGCAGGTGGAAAGGAACTGGCCGACTAATCAACTGAGGTAGTCCTGGCTCTCTTCCAAATCCTGAGACTTTCTTCACCCTTTGTGTCCTTGCTCCCTTGTGTGTGTGCGCGCACACACACACGTGCATCTAACTGTGTGTGTACATGTAAACTGTGCACAGGCTCTTGGGCCCCAGTAAAAATCTCCACCTGCGTCACCCACAGTGATTTTCCCAAGGGAGCTTAGCCTTGACCATTTCTTCAGGTTTGAAAAAGTCTGCAAAGTATCTGCATTGTAAGTGGACCGATGGCTGGCGAGATGCGTAGACGGGAGATAAAGCAAGGAATCGTGAGAGGCTCATTGCCAAATCAAGGTAGTGGGTTTAGGGGCGCCCATGGCACAGTGCTCTCCACTTTTCCATGCTTTCAGAATATTCACAATAAAATGTGGGTAAAAAGTTTGCAAGGTCGCTCTGCAATCCTCCTGTCCACCCCACCCACACTTAGGATTCGAAATCTCCGCTAGCCTTGAGTTTTGTTTTAATGCTGCTCCTCTTCCTCCTCCTCCTCCTTCCTTCCATCTTCTCCTCTTCCTCCCTCTGGGAGTTTGTTCTCAGTCACAGAGGCCAAAGCTGAGCAGGACGCAGACTAAGATGAGATGAAGAGTTGAGGCTCATGAGTCAAGACGGTTTGAGTCCATTCCAAGTTCTCCCTCTTTGTGACCTTGGGGGAGTAACTTAACCACTTTGTGCCTCAGTTTACTCATCTGTGTGAGGCTAATAACAACAGAACCTTCATAAGGTTGCAGTGAGGGTTGAATGAGAGAATGCATGTAAAATGCTGGGCACAAAGCCTCAGTCCATAATCTGTGCTTAACAAATGTTTGGTAAACAAATAATGAAACGGATCTCATAAGGAGATATGGACCTCGGAAAGAGATGGGAGGGAATATGCCAGAGAGATGAGCATGGCAGCGAATTGTGTGTTTGGGGGACCGCACAAGTTTCAGCGTGGCTGGACTACAAGATGGGTGGTGAAGTGTGGAGGGCGGGGAGTGAGAGGGAGGCTGAGAAGGAGGCTGGGACCACGTTGCTGTGGTGATTATGAGCATGGTCTCTGGGATCAGGTGGCTCAGGTTGAATCCCAGCCCTGCCACTTCTTAACTGTATGACTTTGGACAACTGACCCATCTCCATGGCTTGGTTTTCTTATCTGTGGAAATGGGAATCCCAATCGCTCCTACCTTAGAGGACTGAATTAACTGAGTTAATAAATGCAGAGAACTGCCACCTAGCTTGTGGGAAAGTTGAATAAAAGTGTTTGCTATGATTGTCGTTCTTAGACATGTGGACATGGGCCGCATGTGGTTGCACATGTGTGGTTGGCTCACGTGTGTGTGAGTGTGCGTGTGCACGTGGGCATCTGCAGCCAGCGCTTGTTTGTGGGTGTGTTTGTGTCTATATGTAAGTGTGTGGTGGGGACTGGGGTTGGGGAATCCAGGGAGCAATTAAACCTCTGGGAGAAGACCCATCCATCCTGGGCAAAGAAAGCCTTCAGTGAGAAGTAGATGGCATCACTTATAAATAATAATCTATATTACTTCCCTGCTGAAAAGCCTCCAGAAGTTCCTCTTCATTCATTCAGTCGACAAACACTTGCAGAGCTCCTACTATGCACTAGCCCCAGCCTCGTTGGCCCTTTCCACTTGCTGTTGGTTACATATAGCTTGTTCCTCTATGCACATTTCTCTTTGGCCTGCTAGACCCAAATCAGATGCTGCTTTCTCTGAGAAGCTTTCCTGACTACAGAAGCCCATGCTGATGGGTTCCCTTGGCACCCAGGTTTTTATGCCCACAGCAAGGTCAGTGACTCTTGTCTAGTCACCACTGAATCCCCAGCACCAGGGGAGAGCCTTAGCACAAGTGTTTTGAACAAATGTGAATTGTTCAACATGAGGACACCCACAAGGGGTCCCGACTCTGCAGACCAGTTCAACCAAGAGCCTGGGAGCTGGGGTTCACCAGTTTCTTAATTCCTGCCACTATCACTTCCATCTGTGCCACTGGCTCCCCACCAGGAAGGCAGCAGAGCCTGGATGCAGATGGCTCAGTAAGAGTTAAAAGAGCAGTAGGCGTTGGCTCCTGGGGACAGTGAGCTCCCCAAGGCTGCTAGAAGTGTTGGAAGCAGAGGGAAGCAGGGCAGGAAAGTGGTCAGCGTCCTTCAGATAAAGGGGGCATTTGACCTTGGGTGCAGTCCAAGGCCCTTCCCTGGAGGCCCCCAGCATGCCAGGCCCTGACCTGCAGGGGAGGCCAAGGAAGCTGCCTTGACTGCGGGAGCCACAGACGGGGCTGGACATCAAGCCTCGCGTTATCTCCTCAGGCCACACGTCGGCTAGGAGTGTTGGGCACACAGCAGGACCGGCTCACAGGAAGCTGGAGGAGTTTCTGTCTTTCTAAGGGTCAGAGGTGGCTGGGATTTGGCAGCCAGGGAAATGGGAACTTCCTGTGTCCCTCCCTGGAGCTGAGACTGGCAGCAGGAACCCAGATGGAACTGGTAGGCCAGAAATGCAAAGATGTGATTTTCATGGCCTGTTCCTCAGGCAAGACGTGGTGGGATTGGATTTCACTATATATACATGCATAGTATGTGTGCAGGTGTGTGTGTGCTTACATGTGCATAGTGTGGGCATGTGCACATACATGTGCATAGTGTGTGTGTGCATACACACATGTATAGTAGCTGTGGGGCAAAAATTCAGGGTTTGTGTGTCTCTAGATGAATCTGTTTTTGTGCCCAAATTTGTCTGCCTTGTTGTGAATACTCTTGGTATATGTGTGAAGCAGGAATTTGTGTGTGTCCATATGTGCTTATATATGTAAACATACATCTGCCTGAGGTATGTGTAAACCTGTGTGCTGAACACATGTGTATGAATGCATAGGGGGCCTGATTTTAATGTATGTATGTGTGTGTTGGGGGGGTGCACATCCTGACAAACAGTTTTGGAGCCCAGCAAGATGGAGCCACTGAAGGAGGGGATACAAAACCATGATGCTGGAAACATCTGTCCCTTCGTTTAGCCCTGGGGTCTCTGGAGAGGGTTTTATGTTTCCTTCTTGCCAAGAAGGAAAATGTGATGCTTCTCACTCAAATATACGAGCACAGTCACTCTCTATTAAATAAGATGCCCAGTCCAGCTCACCCTGGGTTATAATCAGAGACAAGTGATTGGAAGAAGTGGCAGGAGGATCATCTTTAAGGATAAGGGGTGAGCAGAACTTCCCTTCTGCTAGGGAAGGGTCCTAAACAAGATCCACCCTAGCCCAGCTCCATCTGGTCCCAGCATGGGCACCTCAGGCAGGAGTAGGTGCAGCAACAGCAGTGGGTCTTAAGGCATCTGGTTGGAAAGGTTGTCCCTGCCTTGAATGACCACAGATGAGCCCCCTAAACTCAGGAGCACTGAAAGCACAGAGGAAGAGGCCACTGCTATAAGGTCTCACAGAGTGGGGAGAATTTGAGTAGAATCTTTGCTTTCACAGGATTGAAGAAAGTTTGTTAAATCTGGCGTTTGTGTGATATTTGCTCAATGTCCATTTCGAACAGATCAGGAGTTGGTGAACTACAACCAATAGGCCAAATGTGGCCTAGTGCCTTTTTTTTGTAAATAAAGTTTTATGGGAACACAGCCATACCCAGCTAATACTGTCTATGGTTGCTCCCATGCTACAACGGCAGAGTGGAGTAGTTGTGACACAGACCCTATGGCCTGCAAAACCTAACTATTTACTAACTGTCTCTTTACAGAAAAAAGTTTGTGGACCCCTGCACTAGACTGTTGATTTCATAAGGGCAGGAAGGATAAGCTCAACACACAGCAAGTGCTTAATAAGTATCAGTTGAATGAATGAATACATGACTTAATTTGGAGGATGATTCCAGGAAGAGGAAATAGTGTGTGCCAAGGCATGGGGCCAAGAAACAGCCCTAGGTGTACTGGTCATGGAAGGGTGGAGCACAGAGAAAACACACACACACACACAAACACACGCACGCACACACACACACAGAGTGTACACACACACACACACACACACACACACACACATGCATGCAAGCATGCTGGGGAATGTGGTAGCGCAGAGGTTAACACAGCAGAACGAGTATTTGGCCAGGGAAGGCATCTCTGAGGAGGTGACGCTGAGCAGTATCCTGCAGACCTGTAGGCATTTTGCAGGAGAAGGTGGAGGAACAGCATTCCAGGTGGTGGGATTGGCAGAGGCAAAGGCCTGGAGGCCTGATGGAAGGAAGTGTGGGTGCTGGACACCTCTAATTACACTGAATCTGCATATGCCTGATGGGACCCTTGGGCCGACAAGAAGCTAGAGAGGACTTTAGGGGCAGATTTGCAGGGCCTGGAAGGGCTGCCCTCAGGGAGTGTGGAATTTGTTCTCTGGGCACTGGGGAATCAGTCACTGGGAGTGTCAGTGGAGACTCCAGGGACACCCAGGCAGACGAGGAATTCAGGACTCTGGGCAGGCCACTTTTCTTCTCTAGACTAGCTTTCGTGGCAAAATGGGAATGATAATGGCTGCCTCCCAGAGTAGGGGAAGGATTACCTGAGGTCAGAGATGTGAGAAATTCAGCCTGTGCCTGGCACAGAGTGGCTAACAAGCAGTTGTTGGACAAAACACAGGACACCCAGTTAAAGTTGAATTTCAGGTAAATAACAAACCATGTTTCAGTATAAGCATGTTCCAAATATTGCATGGGACATGCTTACACTGAAAAATTCTTCATTGTTTTTCTGAAATTCAAAAGTTCTAACTTGGTGTCTTGTATTTTTATTTGCTAAATCTGGCAACCTAACTGCCCAGGGATACTGGCTGAATCTGGGTCTTTGTTGGTGCCTTCAAGGTCCTGAAAACCTGACAGTGATGCCAGAAACAGGATGACAAGCTTGTGGGGCTGAACACTGGGGAGGTGAGGTGTCAGGGAACCCAGTCCTCTTGGCTAATGGGGAAGGAAGTAAAGGCTCAGAGAGGGGAAGGAACTAGCTGAAGGTCACCCAGCCAGATGTGGTCCTAGTGTTCTACTTTTCTCTCTGGCTGGTCAAGAGAGAGCTTTGACTCATGGGGGTGCTCCCTGGGACAGCTTAGAGGGATTCTACCAGTTGTGAGAATTCTGAGTACGGCTTCTAAAATCTTCAAGGCCATCCCAGTCTTGGCAGCAGATGCAGCGTGTGATCTTCACCACATCCCTCACCCCATCCATGCCTCAATTCATCCAGCCATAAAATGGGTCTAATTACACCCACCTCACAGGTGAGTTGTGAGGATTAATTAATGTTTGTAAAGGCTTTGTAATCCTTGGATGAAAGACGCTCCTTACATATAAAGGGTCATTATTTTTATTATTATTATACAAGTGCCAAGTATTATTACCTTAATTAGCTTTTCTAGATATCAAAAGCAATTAGACAGATCACTTGTTGAATGCCATTTCGGAAACCCAAGTCACAGAAACTCACACATTCACCTGTCATCTCTCACATTTTTGGCAAGGGGCCAACCTGGGCCAAAAGGAAGGGCTGAGATTTGCAAAAAGAAAAATTGCTTCTGTCTCTGGCCAAGTTTCACCCCATTGCAAAATTTTCCAGGCATTTACAATTCCCTAAAAAACAAAGGTTTTTGTTTTCATTTTTGTGGAAATTCCTATACAGGGGGCTTTTCGGGGAGAAGGCTTAGTTTTGTAGCCCAGGCAACCTGGTCTAGGAATGGCAATTTGTCCTGTTTTCCCTGATGTAGAGAGAAGACCAGGACTTAGCCACCAGAGCCAGTCCAAGGGAGGTGAAAGCATCTCTTGATGGGGAACTACTGTGTTTCAAGCTTTATCCCAGTTGTGTGTATATTTTAAAATCATAATCCCATGCAGTAGGTAGGAGCTTTCTGACCTTAATTTTACAAACAAGAACACTGTGGCTCAGAGGGGTTAAGTGAAACAGCCAGGAAGTACAAGAAGAATGCAAAGGCAGGTCTTGCTGATTCCATAACCTATATCTAGGTTTGATGCAGTTTCTACCTCTCTGTGTTACCTGGAATCTACCTGGCCTGGGTCTAAACTGGCTCATAAGTAGTCAAGAGGGTTTCTGGTATTTAACAGATGGGACCATATAGGCTGAGTAGGTCACTGCAGTGCTGGGGGCCACCTGCAATCCCAGCCTGGTAAATCTGCTCAGGCCTTGGTTCAACATGGCTTTGGCTAGTCAGGGTCTTTGGAGTTGGCTCAAAACCCCAGAGTTTAGGCAGAGGAGGGGACTGTGGCCTGGTTGTGTCCATTAGGGCAGGCAGAACAGGTCAGGGCAGAAATCAGCGGGGTGAGGCTCCCTCTGTACTGTCCAGTTAGCTGGGGCGGGTGGAGAGGGGTGAGGAGCTGGCTGTAATTAACTTTACCAGCGTCCTTAACAGAGGTGAGAGAACCTTTCCCCTACTTTCCTTTCTACTCTGTCCAGCTTCCTCAATGGCCTTGAGGACCCTCCCAAAGCTGTGACTAGGTCAGGGAGCACTGAACTGAGCCACGCTGCCAGTGTGTTCCAAACCAAGATTATATCCCAGCTCTGCAGTTCTACAAATCTATTTTCTTTTTACAGAACTTCCCTGAGGGCTGGGTTGGGGCCTTTGTGAAGTCAGTGAGTGCATTAAGGATCGTTGGAGTGTTGGGGGATTGAAGGATGGAATGCGGGAGGAGTTGACAGTGTGGGAAGAGGTTGACATATTAATGGAAGGGTTGCTGAATGGAAAGATGAATGAGATGGTAGATGGAGTTAGGTATTGGTGGATCAGACATGGAATTGTATGTATAAATGCAAGGAAGCATGGCTTACTGAATGGATGGGTTAGCATGTGAATGTAGGAATTTATGAGGGTGGAAGTAAATGTAGAGAGGGGTTGGAAATTTTGGTGGTTGGATGGAGGATTTGGAAAAAGATAGAGGGGCTGCTAGGTGAGGAGTTGGAGGAAGGGGGAGGGGTTGACAAATGTATGGACAAGTTGGCAGATGGGTGGAGGGTTTGGTGGATGGATGAAGGAGTTTGGAAGATAAATGGAGAATGGTGCATGGAGAGAGAGAAGGTCAGATGGAGAGGAGTTGGGAAATACAGGAGCTGAATCATGGATTGGAGGATTGGCATGAGGATAGTGGAAATGGTGGTGACTGAAGGTTCTGTGGAGGTTGAAGGAGTTGGAGGAAGGGTGGAAAAGTTGGCCTATAAGGGAGCATGAATCGATGGAAGAGCGTTTGGCAGGTGGGTAGGGAGTTGGTGGAAGGATGAGGAGTGGGATTTTGGAGCTTCTGGTGGTGAAAGTTTAGATGGATGGGTGGAGGTAGGTAAATGGAGGATGGTAGATACATGGAGGAGATGTCAGATAGGAGAAAGGATTGACAGATGGGGAGAGGAGGTGACAAAGGGGCAGGAAAAAAAAAGGCAGACTGGCAAAACCCTCTGGGGAAAGTTATAGGGATAGGTAGAAGAGTAGGAAGGCAGTCTAAATCAATATTGAAAGAATTGGCTTTGTGGCCTAGGCCTTAGCCTGGACAGACCTTCCCTTATTTCCCTGGGTCTCAGACACCTTTTGCCTGTGGGTGCTTGGGGGCCATTCCAGGTAGTATAAACCTTCAGTGCCCAGCTCAGTAGGTGGCTCTGACCATCCTCTCCCTCACGTCTTCCCTCCCCCTCTAGAGCCAGGCTCTCCTGAGGCTCATAAATCCCCAGTCTGGCAGGCTTTCTGTAATTAACTCTGCAACATTAGCCCAAAAGGTGGGGCAGGTGGGGCTGTGAAGAAAGGAGCTGACTCAGAGGCAGATGTCTATCTCCTGCTGCTGTGTCAAGTGTGGTCACTGTCCAGCACAACGGGGGCAGTGGCCAGGGGGCCTCCCTTCCCCACCAGCTGTCTTGGGTTCCACTCTGGTCTCCCACACAAGTTTTTGGGAACAGGGGAGAAAGTTAATTAGGTAGGAACCTGACAGTCACTTCTCTCTCTCTCTCTCTGTCTCTCTTTCCCTTTCTCTTTCTCTCACTCTCACTCTCTCTTCTATTCTCACCTCTTTCATTCATCTTTTTCTCTTCTTCTATACCCATTTCTCCCATTTATTTTCTGTTTCTATTTTTCTTTGTCTCTGATTATTTCTCATTTTATGTCTTGTTCCCTTTCTCTCCCTCCTCTATCTATAGGTTACTTCCTGCTTGCTGTTTTTGGTGGTTCCCCCTCTCCCTTTTCTCTGTCATTTTCTCCATTTTCATCTGTTTTCTTTTCTGCCTTTCTTTGCCTCTCTTATGGGCAGGTCTCCACACCTCGCAATGGAAGCCTGTCCCTTTCTTCTGCACCATCTCTCTTATCAATATGTGTCTTTACACAAGAGCAGAGTAGTTTTGAGGGATGTTCTCTCCTGGGTTTGTTTTGTTTTGTTTTTGTTTTTGTTTGTTTGTTTGTTTTGAGATAGAGTCTCGCTCTATCGCCCAGGCTGGAGTACAGTGGTGCAATCTCGGCTTATTGCAACCTCCTGGGTTCAAGCAATTCTCCTGCTTCAGCCTCCCTAGAAGCTGGGATTATACACATTTGCCACCATGCCTGGCTAATTTTTGTGTTTTTAGTAGAGGCAGGATTTCACCATCTTGGCCATGCTGATCTTGAACTCCTGACATCAGGTGATCTGCCTGCCTTGGCCTCCCAAAGTGCTGGGATTACAGGCATGAGCCATCATGTCCAGCCTTCTTCTGGGTTTTTAATTAGGCTTAGAATCTTCTCAGAAAGCATTTCTCCTTTTCCTATTGATTTGTAATAAAAACTGTGGAATCAACCCACCAGGAACCTCTGGCCAGAGGTGGAGGGGAAACAGGGGAGAGAAAATAGCGGCCTGGCCACTCTGCAGACAGCAGGCCCTGGTCAAGGAAGGCTCTTCCTGTGTCGCAGTGGATGAGCCTTTGTTGGGGGCACAGAGGAGTAGGATCCTGGATGTTGCGTTGACCATCTCATGGGGCCCAGTTTTCTTCTCAAGGAGCCCACAAAATACCATAGTGGTCAAAGTACTGGTGTTTGAGAGGCCTGGGTTCAAGTGCCAGCCCCAACACCACTCACTAGCTGTGGAATCTGAGACAGGTGACTTAGCCTCTCTGATTCTCACTTTGCTCATCTCTAAAATAAGACTAACAAGAATGTTCTTGTGGGGTTGTTCAGAAAATTAAATGAGAATGTTGGAAGAAAAGCACCCGTATCAGTCATGATTCAGCCAGACAAGCAAAACCACTAAGAATGGCATAAAATGAGGGCTTTCTTACAAGGGTTTGGTTCTGTGCAGTTGTGGAAGCTGGTTCAACTGTCTACAGGAGGCTGTTGCTTCTGTGTCTGGGCCTGCAGTCAACAGAACAAGCAGGTGGGGAAGAAAGGATTGACAGGAACTGGAGGGCAAGGGCAAAGCAGAATGTGAGCTGGATGATACAAGGATGCATTGAATCCGCATAGGTCTCTCATCTCCTCGAAGTTCCCAACTTTGAAGATGTGAGTAACTTGCTGGAGAAATGATGGCTATTGTCACATTGCTGCACACACTCATGGCCCAGGAGTTGAGGAGGCTGGAGGAGGAGGCCTGGCAGGAAGTGGAGGAGCCACAGTCTGGGTGCCGCCCCACGTCAACCAGCAATACCCACTGGGGCAGAGAGGCCCAAAGTTACACAACTGGTGAGTGATGGCTCTTCCATCCGACCGCAAGTGCATGGTTCCACTGTCCACACTGTGCCCTCAGCAGGAGTGGAGACATTCATGGACTTGTGTCATTGAAAAGCAGTCTAAGGAGGACGAGGCCCACGTATCCATGTCTCCATAGATTCTGCTCCCCCTTCTCCCACGACTTCCAGAGCATGTTCTGTTCACAGTATATTTTTAGCTCTAGGAATCTGGCTTGGGGTTGTGGCTGGGCTAATATACTTCTCAGTGGCAAGGCCCGAGATTTGGAGATGAGGAGAGGACTTGTCACGTGTGGCAGTGGCAGTGGTTCAACACTAAGTGATCTGTGACCCCTTTGCATGCCTGGGAAGAAAGTGGCTTACTAAGAAGAAGCCCATCCAAGGACTAAATTTCCCAGGTCCTCTTGCAAAGGTGGGGCCTATGACATGTGAGTGGAAGTAATGTGCATCACTTTCTGGCCAGGGAGCTTAAGAAGAACATGGAGCTTCTTCGTTTGTTTGCTCTCCCGCCAGTGGGATGTCAACCATCAATGTAATCTTGGAAACCACGTGTTGATTATGGCAGAACCTTCGTCAGCATGGGTCATTGACCTAACCCAGTGGTTCTCAAAGTGTGGTCCCTGGACCACCAGCATCAGCATTGTCTGGGAACGGGTTAGAGATGAAAAATCTCAGACACCACCCTAGATCTACTTAATCTGAAAACTCTGGGGTGGGGCTCAGTCATCTGTGGTTTAAAAAACTTCCAGGGGAATCTAACACATGCTCAAGCTTGAAACCCCCTGCTTCTCTTAGTTACCATTCCATTCATAGCTCCTGAGTCGACAGCCAGGCTCAGGACTGCTCAGGAGGTTTCATGCTTACCCCCATGGCCATCCTCACCCTCCACCCTACCCTTGCCTCTCAGGGGGTTTCATGAAGAAGACAGCAGTGGCACATGCTCTATATAATTCTTAACATGGAGGAAGCAGAGGAAAATGGCATTCTTATGAAATAATTCATTAATTCCTTCCTCATTTTTTCATTCTCTGAAGAGTCATAGAGAAGCGTTAGGTTGACTGGAAAACTTCCCTGGAGGAGTTACAAAATACAGTTTGGATCAACAGCCCTATAGGTAGGTTTTGTTATCACCACAGTTTTATAGATGCAAAACTTGAGGTTCAGGGAGTGTGGGTGAGAGGTGGGGCCAGGATTCAAGCCTGGTTCTCTCTGCCTCCATCTTCCACATTTTTTTGGCACTCTCATGGCTTCCACGTCTGCATTTCCAGGTGGTTGGTCTTTTGCAAACAGAACTCACCAATTGCAACCTCTTTGCACCTAAGGAAGAATCACATCGGGCATCCAGATCATTTGAGAAAAATCTGCTTGTCACCTTTCCCCAGATACGTTACACAGGGGCATATATTTGCATTATGCCTGTGACTATGAGTTCAATACATCCTGAAAGAGTGAATTAATGAGTTAATTAGCAACTGGGTAGCTAGCTTGAACACCTCATCTAACTTTCCTTATCTAGAAACTTCTCGTATTTTTCCAGGTTGAGAAAAAGTTTTCTGCAAAGAAGCTGGCACCCAGCTGTAATTGCTGCAATTGCTTGTGGAGGGCAAACAAATAGACATAGTCCTCGTGGAACATGAATGACATGGTACAGGTTAGGGCAGTGGTTCTCAAACTTGAACATGTGTTCAAGAATTACCTGTAGAACTCCAGAACACAGATTTCTGTGACCCACCCCAGAGTTTAAGATTTGGTAGTTCTGGGACAGACCCCAAAATTTGCATTTCTAACAATTTCTTAGATGAAGCTGATGCTGCTTGTCTGGGAATCACACTTTGAGAACCATTGGATTAGGGTAATACCAGATCCTGCAACAAAACAGCAATGGCTTGACGCTGTGAACATGTATTTCCCACTTCCTTATAGGGGAATGACTGAATACGGTGTGATATGACATAGGATATAGCTGTGAAATGAATCAAATATAAGTGGATTGATCTGAAGTGATAGCTGTGGTCTGATGACTGAGATAAGCAACTTGCTAAGAAATTTATATAGCATAATCTCATTTTTGTAAAACAAAACAAAAAATTAAACCAAAGCCAAAATAAAACAACCTACTTCTCCAAACTGCAAGCCGTATCTATGTTTTATAAATATAGGACAAAATATATAAGACTATACCTGATTATTAACTTAAGGGTACCTCTGAAAGTTAAGAGACATTACTAGCTTTCTAATAACATTCCCTTATTATTGATTCGTTCCTCAAAACTGCCATGGTTCTGGCATCATGTGCATCCTAAGAGGATGTAATGTTTAGAATAATTTTAAAATGCAAGAAATAATGAAAATCACTCAGCTCATAAAAGGGTGGATCCAAGGCTGCTTTGTTTCTTTGTATGTGTAGCCCCCGACAGGGATGGGGCAGGGTTTCTTCTGTCTGTAGAGCACATGATGCTGGAACCATGGCAGTTTTGTTGAACGAATGAATGACCACGTCAGGGACCACATGCATTCACTGAGAATCTTACTTTTGGGGGCCAGGGCATGCCCATGAGAGCAAACCATCTAGGAGCCCCCAAATGGGGATGTATTGAGAAGGTAGCCACTCCAGGATGTACTCCATGATGCCCTGGCTTTAGATGGGTGAATATTGCACCAGCTCAGCCCTCCTTTCTTGCGTCTGAGTCTCTGTTGGATCCCAGAGGTTCATCCTCGAGACTGATAGTAAGCGGTAGAGGCTTTAGCATTGATAAGCAAGGATGTATTTCTCCCAAAGGAGGGAAGTAGAGATGTGACTCAATAGACACCAACCTCAGAGTCTTTGGGCCCAAAGTGCCCCAGATAAAGCCAGGGTAGGAGTCCAGGCTCTACACTCATAGGCTGCAGTCTCTTCCTCCTTGGTGAATGGCTAGGATGACTTTCACAGGGATATTAGAGACCTGGTTCCTTGGGGTTTGGGAGCCCACACTGGCAGGGCTGCTTTCAAAGCTCACTTAATTACACCTCTGAGCAGGTTCAGGGGGCTCTTGGGCACAGGGGCCTTGGGCTGTGTGTTGGGGTCTCTGACAGCCCTACTAGGTGCTGGCTTTCAGGGAGGCTGAGGCTGAGTTATACTCTGCAGCTATGCCTGGGGATCTGGTTCCTTATGGGAACTTGGGAGGACAAACCAGTTTGAGAGCCACTTGCAATTATTCAGTGGGGGAAGAGAAGAGATCATTTCATGTGGCAGAGACGGTGGGAAGAGGAGGGAAGGGAGTTCTTAGGGGGAAAATCTCTGAGGAAAGGATCCAGTCCACCAGGTTAAGAGAGGAAGTCCCTTCATGAGAACCCAAATCATGAGCAGCTTGATTCAGGCTGCTTGGCACAGGGGAATAAGCACCGAATAGGAAGTTTGGATCCCAGTTCAGCCAGTGTTCAGCTGTGTGGCCATACGTCAGGCTTTTTGCTTAGTTAAATGTCAGAAGTAGTGGCTGCATTCATCTTCACAACAGTCCTATGCAGTAGGTGCCGTCATCATCCATATCTGCACGTGGGAAAGCCGAGGCTCAGAAGATCTCACAGCTAGAAAGTATCAGAGTTAGACCTGAGCTCAGGCTCTGTGCTGGTGTTTTCATTACTGGTATTTTTTTTTTTCTTTCTTTTTTCTTAATTACTCATATTTCTACATCTTCTTTCTTAAATTCTCTGAACCTCACTTTAGGGTTCACCTATAAAAAGGGTTTGTATTCATCCATTGCCAGCCAAGAAATGGGAATTGCTCAAGGTTTTTCAAACAAAGAAAATGTAATACAGAGAGTTAGTCACACAAATGACTGAAGACACTGAGAGGCAATTCAGATTTTAGTAAGAGCCGGAAGCTGCGCCTGCCCCCTTAGGGCTGCAGGAACAATGGGAGGAGGTATTGTTATCAGATTCTAGGAGTCTGGCCATTGGCAGAAGCTAAGACCATGTTGGTTTTTGCCCCGTGGGTGGGGCACCTTGGCAGTAATTACTGCCAGAGATGCCACTAGGAGCAGAGGGGAAGGGAGAAACATATCCTGGCTTCTCCCTTCTAGTCTTGCTCACACGCTTCGCATTGGTGAAAAGTACCCTGAAGTCGTGGACAAAGGACCCTGGGGAGCATAGGTCCCACAGCAGGTCAGCGGAAGGGTGTCAAATGGATCTGAGACCAGACAGGCTGTTGACGAGTTCAGAGCTAAGGGTTCTTGGGAGCACTAAAAAAGACCATGTGGGACACAATGTGACATAGGGTGACAAAACTTGTAGGGCACCACGTGTGTGACCAACCCGATTGATTACTGGCTACCACTGTCACAGAATGGAAGTTGCAGAGAGTGTGCTTGGATGCATGGCTGTTGAGGCTCCTTAAGGTAGGAGCCAGCAGTTTAAAAGAGATGCAGAAGGAAGGCAGTGCCCTTTCCAGCCAATGGGGAACTGCCCATATACCTGACCTGCTGGCATCTTCCCAGGCTCAGCTCCAATCATCCAGGTTACTCCTTTATTCTCTGTCCTGCTGCCTCAGATTGAGCACCCAGGGGACTGTGGGGGAGATTCTGCCACCTGTCTTCTTCATCTGGGGCTGGACACCTGGCTGGCAAGTGTGGCAACAGGGAGAGCCACAGAGGGAAGGACATTTGGGTATAAAATTTAGATATTCCTGAACTTCCTCTGAGACTTTCAGGATTGGGACTGGGGCCATGTGCTACTCTCCTCTGCTTACCTCTGACCATCCTAACGTTTGTCCTGGCAGCAGAACTGTTCCTCTTAAACTTTTGGTTAAAGCAGTCAAGGTCATTTTAGCAATCTCCCTTCCTTCACCCTTCCCTCTTTTTCCCCCCTTCCTCTCTCCCTTTTTGGTTTACAATAATTTTTGATCATTTACTGTGTGTCAAGCATTCTGCTATGTAAACAATAGGAATATGATGGTGAGTAAAATAGCTTAAAAATGTATGTTTTTGAAATTTAAAAACCCACTTCTAAATAACTCATGGTTCAAATTAGACATTATAAAGTATGTAATACAGAAAAAATTTGTGACTGAATAGTAAAGGAAATTCTACGTAACAAAACTTGCAAAATACACCTCAAGCAGTACTTTGACTGATACTTACAACTTTGAATGCTGATAATAAACTTAAGAAGATAGGAACAGAATAATAGACTGAACCCCAGAAAGGTTTAGAACATAGGAAGGAAATAACAAAATAAGAGCAAAAGTTAATAATACAAACATAAGGCCTATTAGGGAGGTTCAACAAACCCAAATTGACTCTACAAAAAAGCTAGAAATGAAAAGGAGAGTCTCTCTACATATACAGCAGACAGACATTACAAGTAACAAAACAATAGGTGAATAATTTTATACCAAAATATTGGACATTTTTTTTTTTTGAGACGGAGCCTCTGTCTGTCATCCAGGCTGGAGTGCAGTGGCGTGATCTTTGCTCACTGCAACCTCTGCCTCCCGGGTTCAAGCAATTCTCCTGCCTCAGTCTCCTGAGTAGCTGGGATTACAGGTGTGCACCAGCACACCCGGCTAATTTTTGTATTTTTAGTAGAGACAGAGTTTTGCAGTATTTGTCAAGCTGGTCTTGAACTCCTGACCTCAGGTGATCTGCCCACTTCGGCCTCCTAAAGTGTTGGGATTACAGGCGTGAGCCACTGTGCCTGGCCACCAAAATATTGGACATCTTTAGAAGGGAACACTTCTAAGAATATAATTTGCCAAAACTGACTTAAGTAAAAATAAACAATTGAAATATATCTATGGCCATTATCTTATTATTCCAGATAAAATAGTATAATTCCTATTTTATGAATCAGGAAATTGAGGCCTAAAGAGGTGAAGAAAATTGCTTAAGAGTCTGCAGGTTGGAAGGGGTGGAGGCAGAGCCAGGTGTGTCTGGATGGCAGGATTCTTTCTCCTGTGCTGGGAGGTGGGGGGAGGTGATAGGGTGGGGACTCTGCTGGGAAATTCCCCAGAGATGCCTGCTATTTGGGTTGGTCAACTACCAGACACTTTTAATGCGCCTCTAGGAGAGGCATTTGGCACCTGAATTTCCCCTGAAGGTTTCACCATCACCATCTCCAATTAAAGTGGCACAGCAGCCCTGCATCGCCTGGAGAACATTCAGTACCGCCCATCTAAGGGGAGCAGGACCGGGCAGCCCGTGCCTTGGCCCGCGGCCCTTTGACTCAGCAATTGCCCGGGCCCAAGAACGCCCAGTGCCTGACTGTGCGCCCACAGCCGCGGCCCAGGCCTCTGAGCGAGTTTGCCTCTTGTGAAGAAGCAGGTGGCGGCTTGCTGCAGAGTCCATGTGGGTGACAGACTCCCACCATTTGAGGCCTCCAAGAAGCCCACACCCTTTGGGTGGAAAATGAGTCTTGAAATGGAAATTGTGGTTGAAGACGCAATGGCTGACCTTGGCCTTGAGAACCCTTGCCAAGTGGCATCTCTCTGTCTGTTTTGCATCCCTTCACCCTTTCTCTTGGAAGTATCACCTCACCCTTCCCTTCTTGGGGTTCTGGTGAGGTTGCCAAGGACAGTATCCTACCATCTGTGGCCACATGAGGCAAGCTGACGAGCTCTTCCTTGGTTGGGCTATATGGATACTCCCTCTTCCTCTGGGTTTGCTAAACAAAAATGATGTCGGCCTGGGGTTTTCTGGTGACATGCCCACTGCCCTCTGCATCACAATAGCTAGAGGAAAAAATGAGGAAATGTACAGAGGGACACAAAGCTGAGAGAAAGTGGAGATGCCTGACAATATTATTTGAGCTCCTAGATCTAGATGAGCAAGCAGCACCATTCCCCCATTTCCCTTCTGTCATAGGGGCCAATATTGTCTTAAAAAATTTTTTTTTTTTTTGAGACAGAGTCTCATTCTGTCACCCAGGCTGGAATGCAGTGGCGTGATCTCAGCTCACTGCAACCTCCACCTCTGGGGTTCAAGCAATTCTCCTGCCTCAGCCTCCCGAGTGGCTGGGACTACAGGCGCCTTCCATCATGCCTGGCTAATTTTTGTAGTTTTAATAGAGACAGGGTTTAGCTATGTTGGGCAGGCTGGTATCGATCTCCTGACCTTAAGGGATCCGCATACCTTGGCCTCCCAAAGTGCTGGGATTGCAGACGTGAGCCTCCACTCTCTGCCAATCTTGCCTCTTTATTCTTAAGTATGTTTGAGTTGGGCTTTTGTCTCTTAAAACCCAAAGAGTTCTGACTGACACAGTTTGTCTTGGCTTCCCTCTTTCTGTGTCCCTTCTCAGTGACTAATTTCTCCGACACCATACGACTCCCCTCAAGTGCTCTCAGGAAACGGGCCACACAACGCATTCAACTAGCTATTTTTAGTTGAAATGTTTCGCTTGGCTCTGAATATTTTAATGGTTGGCATAATGATAAAGAATCATGAAAAAGAGCTTGCAGAGGTGGGGACTCAGTAAAACATATCTGCTTGGGGAAGGAGTAGACAAAAATCTTCATCACTGCTAACATTGATTGAGTCAGAAATGGTGCCCTGTGCTTCCAGTGAATCAGCTCATTTCATCCACACAGTGACTCTACACTTAGCTTCCATTGTTTTTTCTATTTTACAGATGAGGAAACTGAGGTTGCAGAGCTTATTTAATTTGCCTAGGGTCACAGAGTTAGGAAGCAGTGGTGCCAAATTTTGAACTGAAGAATTTTACTTTGCAGTCTATGTTCTGAACCACTTTGTTCACTTAGATAATGAAGTGATTTAAACAAGTTTAGCTTGGTGGAATTGGTTGGCTGTGGTAGCGGGGAGTTCTGGGCTTTTTTCAAAATTATCTTTAATGTATTTAATATAGTTTTCTTAATTTAAAGACGCTTAAATAGAAAAGGTATTTTTTTTGAGGGGGGTTGCATAAGAAAAGCTGTGAGTTACAAGAAGAAACTAAAACAAACAATAAACCCTGAAACAACCCTTTCCATGGCTGCCAGAGTTCCCCCACCAACACACAGTGATTCTGTTCTCTCGGTTAAAGGAAAAGCCCCTCTGCCTGGAGGTTAAAGGCTGTATTTCAGCACCTGACTGAAAGCTCTCCAAATCTGGTCCTGACAACTTTCCCCAAATTACCCATGGCACCCATTGCCCTGAAGCAGCCTCACTGAGCAGCCTCTGAGGTTTTTCATCTTTACAGTCCTTGCTAGCAGTCCTAGCAATGTATTCCCATGGCCATGTGGTTCTGCCAAATTTGCGAAAATAAGATATTTAAACTGACATAGGTTAAGGCCACTCTCTCTTCTCTGATATTTGTACAATTTCTCCATCTCTTCTGTACTGTCAGAGTGGTCCCAAGGACTTTGAGAATCTGGCTAAGAAGAAATTGAGTTGGGGATACACTTAGTTTGGGCTTATAGCTGTGTGATTTGTAGTCGCTTCCTTATACAGGTAAGTAATTGCTAATCATCTCAGTGTAGAAATCTGCTTCCAAGGACACTGGTACCACCTACTGTGCCAACTCACATGTGACGAGTGATGTTGCCAAGTGAAGGTTTGGGGCCAGAGGCTGTTTCACGACGTGAACGTGTTCTGTGGTGCCCAAAGTATGGCGGAGAAACCAAGTTTGAAATGTACAGAACTGGAAGCTAGTCTGTGGGCAATCCTTACAAGTTCCAGAGCTCAATTATGAAAAACATTTCATGGAGGCTTTGCCAAACTTTATGACAATCCTTAAAAACTGTAGAGGATATAAACAAAGAGTTAGGAAGTGGACAGATGTTTTCTAAATTATCAGTAATAAAAGACAAACTAATCAACCATTAATATTATACAACTTGTTATGATATTATTGACATGGGAAGAGACAAGGAGAATGAAGCCAAAACAAATAGGAAAAATAATGTTATCGAAGGATGTTGGCAGTTAATTAATGCACAATATGGCTATTTTCCTGAATGGCTGAGATGGTTCTGGTATTTTTCAGCCTTTTATTGATAAAATTTATAACTAGTTGTAATTTCTTTTCTCATTCTAAATGAATATTCCCTTTTGCTCCTACATTTTTAGTTATTTATTTTAAAAATCGTCTTTATTGAGGTATAAATATACAATGAAATCCACACACCTAAGGGGACTGTTTGTGAGTTTTGACAAATGTATACACCTGGGTAACTATCTCTGTAATCAAAGCATATAACATTTCTGTCACCCAGACCACTCCTTCCTATCCCTTTACACATAGCCTCCCTGCACACTTTGCCCCAGACAAGCGCTAACTTGCTTTTTTTTTTTTTTTAAAATCACTATAGATTGTGATTGCTCTAGAAACATCACTTAAATGGAATCATGCAGTACCCTTTTATGTCTGGCCTTTAATGAGGGAGAGATCGGCATTTTGGTGGGGGACTCAGAACTGTACCTCATTTTGTGTTATTCACAAATTTATCTTATTTTCTTTCAATAAGACTTTCTAATTGGGATACTCTGCATATGGCCCTACTGCTGCTTTCCACTCTGGATATGTTGGGCATCCCTCCTCCTCAATAAACTTCCCATGCATACCCCTGAGTCTATGCCTAGAACACACTGTTCCCTCTGCCTGGAATGCCCTTCCCTCCTGAGCCACTGGATGGATCAGTGATCATCTCTCCTTGTCCAGGTCCAATGTCTCCTCCCTCCTGGCTTTTCTCAGGCAGAATAGTGCACTCCTTTCTTAGATACCCTAGGAAATTTGGCTTATATTTCTCATCAATGCTCAGTTTATATTGAAATAGTTTTATTTTTGTCATTCTTTCCCTCATAGAATCTGAGGTTTTTAATGGAGGTTTTTGATGGGGGCATTGTGTGTTCAACATGTGACACCTGCTCCTCTCTGCCCCCCTGCTCACCTTAAGTCAGTAGACTGTCTTATGCATAGAAACAAATGTTCATTGTAAATGAAAAAAAAGTGAAACTCTTCACATGACATAGAAACAAGATCAACAATTCCTTTATTTAGTTGTAGCCATTACTATTTGGTTTCTCATGTGTCAAGAGAAACCAGATAGTGGGGGCAGTAACACTCACCATTCAGCTAATGGAACGGAAGTGAACTGACTCCATGGGGAACTTCAAAGGAGCCTGGCTTTGGAGTCACAATGAACTGAAAACTGTTCCTTAAGGGATATGTCCAATCCTAGCCCCTGGAACCTGTGAATGTGACCTTATTTGGAAATGAGATTTTTGAAAGTGTAATAAAGGTAAGGAGCTTGAGGTGAGATCATCCTGGATTAGGGTGGGCCATAAATCCAATGATAAGTGTCCTTCTAAGGGACAGAAAAGGAGAAGATGCAAAGAGACCCAAGGAAGAAGGCCATGTAAAGACAGAGGCAGACATTGGGATGATGCTGCCACCAGCCAAGGAATGTTAGGAGCCATCAGAAGCTAGAAGAGCCAAGGCAGGATCCTATACTAGAACTTTTGGAGGAAGCATGACTTTGCTGGCACCTTGAATTTGGACTGCTGGCCTCCAGAATTGTGAGAGAATGAACTTCTGTTGTTTTAAGCCACCAACTTTGGGGTAAGTTGTTGCGGAAGCTGTAGGCAACTAACAGAGGTTGGCAATCTTAAAAAACTACATATATGGAGAACATGACACAAGTCAGTTGAGATGTGATAGAGAAACTCTATGGAATTGCAGGTTTGAATGAAGAGCCAAAACTCCAGAGGGCTCTGTGAACATTTCAAATAACCAGTCAGCAGGGCAGAAGGCGCTCCTTGTTTTAAAATACTTTTCTTTTTGGAAATAATTTAAATAATTGTTGAAATGGTGAAAAAAATAAAAAGTAAAAAGATACCATTTCATCCATCAAATTGACAAACATATTTAAAAAATGATAAGCCCTAGTTCTTGCCATGGTGTGGGGAAAAATGAAATTTTATTCCTAATGTTGGGAGTTTACCTCCTGAATTTCTCAACAGATGTAAACAAAATCTTAAAAGATACATATCCCTTGACCAATTAATTCTGCTTCTCAGAATTTATTGCTAAGGAAATATCAGAGATGTGAATGATATAAATAAAGAGACATTCAAGCTTATTCATTATAGCACTGTTATGGTTTGACTGTCCCCATCCAAATCTCATTTTGAATTGTAGCTCCCACAATTCCCACGTGTTATGGGAGGGACCCAGTGGGAGGCAACTGAATCATGCGGACGTGTCTTTCCAGTGCTGTTCTCGTGATAGTGAATAAGTCTCGTGAGATCTGATGGTTTTATAAAGAGGAGTTCCCCTGCACAAGCTCATTCTCTCTCTTACTTGCCGTTAGGTAAGACATGCCTTTTGTCTTCTGCCATGATTGTGAGGCCTCCTCAACCACATGGAACTGTGAGCCCATTAAATCTCTTTTTCTTTATAAATCACACAGTCTCAGGTATGTCTTCATCAGCAGCATGAGAATAGACTAATACAGTTGAGGTGAGACCATCCTGGATTAGGGTGGGCCCTAAATCTAATGACAAGTGTCCTTCTAAGAGACAGAAAAGGAGAAGATACAGAGAGATCCAAGGAAGAAGGCCATGTGAAGACAGAGGCAGACATTGGAGTGATGCTGCCACCAGCCAAGGAATGTCAGGAGCCACCAGAAGCTGGAAGAGCCTAGGCAGGCAGGATCCTACACTAAACCTTTGGAGGAAGCATGACTTTGCTGGCATGATTCAACTGACTTGTGACTTATTACACTGTTTGTAAGAGTAGAAAGTTAGAAACAATTTGATATGCTCTAAGAGCGGATTGGTTAAATACATGTTGGTATAGTGACAGAAGTGGAAAAATGCAGCCCTCAAACTTTATATTTTTATTATAGTGAGATACCTAATAACTTGAGGAAATGCTCAAGAAAAAATATTATATACATATACCCACATACATATCATGAAATATAATACATTATCTCTGTTTTAGTGGTAAGAAATTTTGGGTAAAGAGAAGGGACATTTCTTGCTGAGGTTCATATAGCTAGTAAATACTGAACACAAGTTCCAAACCCAGGACAATGTCATGCTGTTATGGACTGGTTTGCATTCCCCCAAATTCCTGTTCTCGCAATCTTCACTCTCTAGTACCTCAGAACGTAATCGTTTTTGGAGATAGGATTTTTAAAGAGGTAATTAAGATTAAATGAGGCCTTTCCTATGGGCCTTTTCCAGTATGACTGATGTCCTTATAGGAAGGGGAAATTTGGACGCAGACAGGCGCTGAAGACCACGTGAAGGCACAGGGAGGAGGTGGCCATCTGCAAGCCAAGGAGAGAAGCTTCAGAAGAAACCAACCCTGCCAACACTGTCACCTCAGACTCCAGCCCCCAGGACTGTGAGAAATACATTTCTATTATTTATGTCAATCTGTGGCACTTTACTGTGGCAGCCCTGGTGAACTAATGTACATACCCAAGAACTTTTCTCAGTATGCCGTATTTTAATTATTTAGAGCTGTCTAATAGAAATATGCTGTGAGCCACATATGTAATTTAAAATTTTCTAGGAACCACATTAAAAAAGTAAAAACAGAGGTGAAATTAATTTTAATAACACATTTTATTTAATCCAATAAATCTAAAATATGATTATTTTAGATATTTTATTCTCTTTGAAGCGATTATGAATGGAAGTTCATTCCTGATTTGGCTCTCTGTTTGTCTGTTACTGGTGTATAAGAATGCTTGTGATTTTTGCACATTAATTTTGTATCCTGAGACTTTGCTGAAGTTGCTTATCAGCTTAAGGAGATTTTGGGCTGAGACAATGGGGTTTTCTAAATACACAATCATGTCATCTGCAAAGAGGGATAATTTGACTTCTTCTTTTCCTAACTGAATACCCTTGATTTCTTTCTCTTGCCTGATTGCCCTAGCCAGAACTTCCAACACTATGTTGAATAGGAGTGGTGAGAGAGGGCATCCCTGTCTTGTGCCAGTTTTCAAAGGGAATTTTTCCAGTTTTTGCCTATTCAGTATGATATTGGCTGTGGGTTTGTCATAAATAGCTCTTATTATTTTGAGGTACGTTCCATCAATACCGAATTTATTGAGCGTTTTTAGCATGAAGGGCTGTTGAACTTTGTCAAAAGCCTTTTCTGCATCTATTGAGATAATCATGTGGTTCTTGTCTTTGGTTCTGTTTATATGCTGGATTGTGTTTATTGATTTGCGAATGTTGAACCAGCCTTGCATCCCAGGGATGAAGCCCACTTGATCATGGTGGATAAGCTTTTTGATGTGTTGCTGAATCCGGTTTGCCAGTATTTTATTGAGGATTTTTGCATCGATGTTCATCAGGGATATTGGTCTAAAATTCTCTTTTTTTTGTTGTGTCTCTGCCAGGCTTTGGTATCAGGATGATGTTGGCCTCATAAAATGAGTTAGGGAGGATTCCCTCTTTTTCTATTGATTGGAATAGTTTCAGAAGGAATGGTACCAGCTCCTCCTTGTACCTCTGGTAGAATTCAGCTGTGAATCCATCTGGTCCTGGACTTTTTTTCGTTGGTAGGCTATTAATTATTGCCTCAATTTCAGAGCCTGCTATTGGTCTATTCATGGATTCAACTTCTTCCTGGTTTAGTCTTGGAAGAGTGTAAGTGTCCAGGAAATTATCCATTTCTTCTAGATTTTCTAGCTTATTTGCGTAGAGGTGTTTATAGTATTCTCTGATGGTAGTTTGTATTTCTGTGGGGTTGGTGGTGATATCCCCTTTATCATTTTTTATTGTGTCTATTTGATTCTTCTCTCTTTTCTTCTTTATTAGTCTTGCTAGCGGTCTGTCAATTTTGTTGATCTTTTCAAAAAACCAACTCCTGGATTCATTGATTTTTTGGAGGGTTTTTTGTGTCTCTATCTCCTTCAGTTCTGCTCTGATCTTAGTTATTTCTTGCCTTTAAAGGACCTCTTCAAGGAGAACTACAAACCGCTGCTCAGTGAAATAAAAGAGGACACAAACAAATGGAAGAACATACCATGCTCATGGATAGGAAGAATCAATATCGTGAAAATGGCCATACTGCCCAAGGTAATTTATAGATTCAATGCCATCCCCATCAAGCTACCAATGAGTTTCTTCACAGAATTGGAAAAAACTGCTTTAAAGTTCATATGGAACCAAAAAAGAGCCCGCATCTCCAAGACAATCCTAAGTCAAAAGAACAAAGCTGGAGGCATCACGCTACCTGACTTCAAACTATACTACAAGGCTACAGTAACCAAAACAGCATGGTACTGGTACCAAAACAGAGATATAGACCAATGGAACAGAACAGAGTCCTCAGAAATAATACCACACATCTACAGCCATCTGATCTTTGACAAACCTGAGAGAAACAAGAAATGGGGAAAGGATTCCCTATTTAATAAATGGTGCTGGGAAAATTGGCTAGCCATAAGTAGAAAGCTGAAACTGGATCCTTTCCTTACTCCTTATACGAAAATTAATTCAAGATGGATTAGAGACTTAAATGTTAGACCTAATACCATAAAAATCCTAGAGGAAAACCTAGGTAGTACCATTCAGGACATAGGCATGGGCAAAGACTTCATGTCTAAAACACCGAAAGCAACGGCAGCAAAAGCCAAAATTGACAAATGAGATCTCATTAAACTAAAGAGCTTCTGCACAGCAAAAGAAACTACCATCAGAGTGAACAGGCAACCTACAGAATGGGAGAAAATTTTTGCAATCTACTCATCTGACAAAGGGCTAATATCCAGAACCTGCAAAGAACTCAAACAAATTTACAAGAAAAAAAACAAACAACCCCATCAAAAAGTGGGCAAAGGATATGAACAGACATTTCTCAAAAGAAGACATTCATACAGCCAACAGACACATGAAAAAATGCTCATCATCACTGGCCATCAGAGAAATGCAAATCAAAACCACAATGAGATACCATCTCACACCAGTTAGAATGGCAATCATTAAAAAGTCAGGAAACAACAGGTGCTGGAGAGGATGTGGAGAAATAGGAACACTTTTACACTGTTGGTGGGATTGTAAACTAGTTCAACCATTATGGAAAACAGTATGGCGATTCCTCAAGGGTCTAGAACTAGATGTACCATATGACCCAGCCATCCCATTACTGGGTATATACCCAAAGGATTATAAATCATGCTGCTATAAAGACACATGCACATGTATGTTTATTGCAGCACTATTCACAATAGCAAAGACTTGGAATCAACCCAAATGTCCATCAGTGACAGACTGGATTAAGAAAATGTGGCACATATACACCATGGAATACTATGCAGCCATAAAAAAGGATGAGTTTGTGTCCTTTGTAGGGACATGGATGCAGCTGGAAACCATCATTCTTAGCAAACTATCACAAGAACAGAAAACCAAACACTGCATGTTCTCACTCATAGGTGGGAACTGAACAATGAGATCACTTGGACTCGGGAAGGGGAACATCACACACCGGGGCCTATCATGGGGAGGGGGGAGGGGGGAGAGATTGCATTGGGAGTTATACCTGATGTAAATGGCGAGTTGATGGGTGCTGACGAGTTGATGGGTGCAGCACAGCAACATGGCACAAGTATACATATGTAACAAACCTGCACGTTATGCACATGTACCCTAGAACGTAATAATAATAATAAATAAATAAATTAATTAAAAAATATGATTATTTTAACATGCAACTTCTCAGAGACATTGTTAGTAAAATACTTTACATTCCTTTTTCCATACTATGTCTTTGTCTTTGTACGTGTGTCTGGTGTGTGTTTACACGTATTAATTTGGATTAGCCACATTTCACATGGGCTAATAGCCCCATGTGGCTAGTTGTTACCATGTTAGACATGATAGATATAGATAAGCCATTTTTTTCTGCAGATCAATTAAAAAAAAAAAATCCTTGTTCTATTCTGTCAATACATGATCATTGTTAAAACGCATTGAAAAATTGAGCAAGTTTGGTCTGGAATGTTATTCCTGGAAATTTTGTCTTTGCTTGACATTAGCAACTCAAATAGCTGAGTTAGTTGTTCATCAAAAGACTAAGCTATTTAAATATTTTGGCCATTAGCTTTCTTCCCTGGCATTAGACTGTAAGTATTCACAAGCTGATTCTAATCCTGGAAGATACAATCTTAATGCCATAATTGCAAATGTTGAAATCCCGAAAGATCAAAATCCTGAAAATATGATTCTGGAAAAAATAATAAAAGATTCTTTAAAAAACATTTATTTACATGCTAAAACTGGTTTTCCTGAGAAACATATAAAAACATGACAGAATACTTCATAGGCCAATTTATACAATAAAATAGGGAATAATAACACACATATTTTTATAAGCATAAGCACCCAGGTATACTAAAAGCATTTGCAGGAGTGTAACAGTTATGATCAGACAAATGTATTCATGAAGAAATAGATCAAAAAGCGAAATGTATGAATGCATATCATCGTAGTTGGTAATTGGCTGCACCCGGCTTTATAACTGTGGTCACAGGTTGTGTCAGACAACCTGTATTTTGATGAAACTGATCAAAACCCTCAATGGCTCACCACTGCATATGCAGTCTTGCAAAGAGCTGAGATCTCAAGAAATTTTAGCTTTCAAAAATGAAGATGAGCAAAAATAACATCACTTACTCCACGGAGGAAATGTCAATGTGTTTACGCTTGAGATCCAGAGAAGACTGTGGTCTATCAGTGGAGAACTGAAAGTGTCAGTACCTGGGGGGCTTCGTTGATCCCAAATGTGGGGTCAACGAAGTTAATAAACATCTTCCCTCAAAGAAAATTCTAGGTCTCAACATTTTCACAAGTGAATTCCCTCAATATTTAAGAAGAAATAACATGGATTACAAACTCTTTCAGAAAATACAGGAAGAAGAAACACTCCCTAATTCATTTTATGACACTCATTTATGAAGCTATAATGCCCAAATCTGACAGATACTTCCTCCTGTTCAAAAAAAAAAAAAAAAAAAAAAGAAAGATAGAAAGAGAATTACTGGATGACAGAGCCTCAAAAACCCTTAACAAAATGTTAGCAAATCAAATCCAGTAGGTATAATAACTGAAGTCCAAAGGCCAGCGAGCCTGGAGTACTGATGTACAAAACAGCAGAAGAGTCTGTCCCAGCTCTCAGAGAGAAATCGATTTACCTTCTGTACCCTGGCTGATTGGAGGGTGCATGCCAAGGTTGAGGGCAGATCTTCCCTACAGAGTTCACTCAGACTCACACTCATCTCCTCTGGAAACATCCTCACGGACACTCCCAAAATAATGCTTTATTAGGTTTCTAGGGATTCCTTAATCCAGTCAAGTTGACACCTAAAATTAAATTCACAAGTCCACCTCTTGTCAACTTGGCACCCATATGTGTGTCCTTAAACCATACTTAACTTCCAAGCAAAGACACTAACAGAGTAATCGTTCTCCCTAACCTGATGCAACTATCCTGTGATTGTGATTTTTGGAGTTTTAGACCTTATGAATTTTAGACTTTAGAAATGTGAACATCAGGGATTTCAACATTTGGGGTTATGGCATTTGGCATTGTGTCTTGTGGGATTATAATCCAAAGGAAAGCATCAAATTCAGAATGTTCTTAGGCCTGGAGGGAGATCCTTTTTGCCCCTCATCCCTTTCATCACATACCTCTACTAGCTCACTTGCATATTATTTGTAGCAGTTAAGGGACCATGCTTCTCTTTCTTTCACTGACATCTCACATCCAAGTTTTAATTTGCTGATGGCTGGGGCACATGAGCCAGAGATAACTAAATGGGTCTAGTATTTCCAGGATCTTGTAAAAACTTTGCAGTAACCAGGAATGCAGATGAGTTGAGGAAGACTCAGTCAGAACCCTTCGCCACTGCTCTCAACCCTTACTGATTCACGAAGGGAATCCCTCATTTCTGAGTATAATTGAGGACATGATCAGCTGAAGGAGCAGAAGGAAGAGAAAAATGAACTACTAAATGCTGAATGTGTGCTTATGTACCAGTCATTTCCTTGGTGCCAGCCAGCAGTATGTCTATTGAGCAAAGCATGGTAGGTTTTCAAAGAAATCAGCTGGATAAATTCCAGTTTAAAATGGCATCTGGCTAGCTATTCCTGCCCCTGACACAGCCTCTCTTGATTTCCAATTAACCTATCTAATGAAGACACAGAAACAGTGCAGCCCTGCCATCGTAAAAGTGGAGACGCTCTTTCCCTCTTCCTCTCTTTGCATTGGCTCAGAGACATAGCATCTGCAGCAATTAAAAAGTTGGATGGACATCTCTCAAGTCTGTGAGTACTGCTTTTTAAGGCAGCCAAATCTTGCCATCCTCAATATATTTGTTGAGGATCATACGTTTTGTAAAATGTCAGGGTAGAATGTTGTGACCTTAATACACAGATCCTGGGAGGAATAGATACTATAAGTAAAGTTGTGTGATGAGGACAGAGACAAGGACAGACTGAGCCGCAGGGCCTGCTGGACACTGCAGACTGTAATGTGTTCTGCTGATTTTGAATGTCAGAGAATAAGGCAGGGAAAGTTGGAAGGAATTCCACTACAGTAGAGCAGAGCTCCATTAGATAAAAAGCTGGAAAAAAAAATAATAATCAGTTTTAAAATAAACCCCTTCCCCAACACACAACTAAACACATACCAAATTTTCCAAGTAAATATGGGGTCAACGAAGTTAATAAACATCTTCCCTCAAAGAAAATTCTAGGTCTCAACATTTTCACAAGTGAATTCCCTCAATATTTAAGAAGAAATAACATGGATTACAAACTCAGAAAATACAGGAAGAAGAAACACTCCCTAATTCATTTTATGACACTCATTTATGAAACTATAATACCCAAATCTGACAGATACTTCCTCCTGTTCAAAAAAAAAAAAATTAAAGGAAGATAGGGAATTACTGACAAAAATCCTGGATGACAGAGCCTTAAAAACCCTTAACAAAATATTAGCAAATCAAATCCATTAGTGTATATAAAAAGAATAACACATTATGACATATTTATTATGTCAGAATTATCTCAGAAATATAAAGTTGGTTAAACACTTAATAATCCAACAGTATAATCCACTGCATTAACAGAACTAAGAAGAAACAGGTATCAAGGAGAAAAGAGACTTGACAAAAAATGAACATTCCATGATAAAAACAATCTAGTAGTTAATCTAGTAATAAAACAATCTAGTAATAAAAGAGAAACTTCTCAATCTGATAAAAATTATTTATTAAAAAGGTACATCAAACATCATACTTACTGGTGAAATATTGAACACTTTCTCACTAAGGTTGGAAACAAGGCAAAGATGCCCTCTCTCACCATTCCTATTCAACACTGTACTGAGATTGCAGCCATTGTGAAAGGACAAAAACCAAAAATTAAAAAAATACATACAGATAGGAAGAGGTAAAATTGTATATTATTTGCTGGTGTCATGATTGTTTACATAGAAAACCTTAATAAATCTATGAAACAACTACTAGAACTACTATGTGAATTTAGAAAGCTCATAAGATTCAAGGTAAACATACACAAATCAGTTTTATTATTTATATACTAGAAACAAATGTTTGTAAAGTAAGATTTTAAGAAACCCTTTACAGATTATCAAAAACAAAAAATACTGAGGATTAGATTTCAGTATATGCACAAGACCTCTACACTGAAAACTATGAAACATTGCTGAGAGTAAATAAAGAAGACCCAAATCAATGGGTATTTATGGATACAAGGATACAATGTTGTCAACTCTCCCAACTGACCAATAGACTCAACATAATCACAATAGAAAGACTTTCGCAGAAACTGAAAAAATGACTCTACTATTTATATATAAATGCAAGCACCTAGAATACTTTGATAAAGCAATCTTGATGAAGAACAGTTAGAAGACTTTTACTATCTGATTTCAAGACTTATTTTAAAACTAAAGCAATTAAGACAAGGTGGTACTGGCATAATCATCAACAAGTGATTAGTGGAACAGAACAGAAAGCTCAGAAACATACTCCACTGGCCAACCAATTTTTGATGGAGTCACCAAAGCAATTCAATGCAGAAAGAAAAGTCTTTTAACTAAGGATGCTGCAATAGCCAGTTATTCTTGTGAAAAAAAGGACTTTAACTGCTACTTTATACAATACACAAACCACACAGTCTTCAATAGAAATATAGGATAGTATCTTTATGACTTAGGGATAGACTAAGTTTCTTTGACAAGACTCAGAAAAACTGGTAAATTAGACTTCATCAAAGTTTGAAACTTCTGCTCGTAAATAGACATTGTTAAGAAAACTTCTGCTCATAAATAGACACTGTTAGGTAGGCAATCTACAAACTGGATAAAATTATAAGTAAAACAGATGTTATCTGACAATAGACTGGTATCCAGGATATGTAAAGGACTCCTGCAATTTAATAATAAAAGAGTAAAAACCCAATAAAAATGGACAAATTAATTGGACAGGCATTTCACAAAATATATACACCTGGCCAATGAACAGATATAAAAATACTCAGTATCATTAGTCATCAGGAAAATTCAAACCACAGTGTGATATCCTCATTCACCCTTCAGAAGTTCTAAAATGAAAGATGGAAACAATCCCAATTGTCAAGAATGTGGAGCAACTGGAACTCTCATACATTGTTAGTGGGAGTTTGGCAAAATGTCTGATAATTTTTCACAATTCTGAACACATATCTACCCTGTGACCCAGAAATTTGAATCCCAGGTAATTAACCAAGAAAACTGAAAATAAATGCCTACAGAAAGGTTTGTACAAGAATGTTCCTAGCAAGATATTATTAATATATAATAATAATAAACTGGAAACAGCCCAGGTGTCTACCAGTAGGAGAATGAATAAACACATGATGGTATATTCATGCAATGGAATACTACTTGTGCAAAGGAACAAATTATTGAACATGCAACAGCACAGAGGAATCTCAAAAGGTTTTGTCATGTGAAAGAAGTCATCCACAAGAGTACATATGGGAACTGTATTCCATAATATGTTGTTCTAAAATAGGTGAAACTGATTCATGGTGGAGAAAAACAGAACAGTGATTGATTCTGGGGGAAGGGATGGTCATTGATGAAAAAGGGGCATGAGGGAATTTCCTGGAATGATGCAATGTTTACATCTTGATAGAGGTTTGGGTACATAGATGTATGCATTTGTCAAAACTCAGACAATATATAGTTAAGATTTTTGTCTTTCATTTTGTGTACATTTTACCACAAAAAACTGTAAACAAATACTGAACTGCAGTTAATGATATGTATTCTGAAATATTAAGGAGGATATGGGAGAGAGAGATATATATATATAGACACACATAAATGTATATATACACATACATGTGTATATACACATAATTTAATTAAAGTGTATAAAAAACTCAAGATGGATTGATGTTTGGTTAGATGGATAGGTACATGATAAAGGAATTGAGTTGTCAGTGGGAGAATCTGTGTAAGTGCTCACTATAAAATTCTTTCAACTTTTTTATACACCTGAAACTTTGTTATAACGTATTGGAAAGAAACCAAAATCAGATCTGCAAACTTCAATTTAGAAATATAAAAAAAGAATGAATAGAAAGACAACTATATATCTAGTTGGAAAGATTGTATATTGCAAAGATATTAATTAGTCCCTCATTAATTCATACATTTAACGTGGCTTGGAATTTTGATTTTGAAAGTGATTCTGGATTTCATTAGACAAAACAAGCATTGCCTCCTGCAACAGAAGTAAAAATGTCATTCTTATGTGTTTGACATATATACTACTGTAGTTAAAACAATATGGCATTATACAACAATTAAAATATAATGTCATGAAATAGAAGAGATAGTCTTGAATTGCATGCTAGAATACCTATAAGCTTAATAGAAGATAAAAGAGATGTTAATTATTTGGAAAGGGATGAATTTTTTAATGAACGTTGGAATAAAATAAAATGAGAACCTTACCTCACATTATCTCCTAAATTAAATTATAAATGGATTAAAGAGTTACTTTTTAAAATACAGGCAGTTATTGCTTTGGGCAGTTATGACATACACAAATTTTACTTAACACAGCATAGTGAAAAGTTAAGATTGCCAGTATGTAATACTAGAATAATATATAATAAATATTTAATTGATTTTCAGATGATGAAAGACATTCTAAGCCTAAGAGCAATAGAGGAGATCTTAAGGATAAGAATAATATATTTGGCCACTGAAAAAAAAGAATCTATATCTTTAAAAATATTATAAGCAACAGTAAAAGAAAAATGTCAAAATTGGAAAAATGCTTACAGTGTATATGGCAGAATGGTTACTATCCTTAACACATGCAGAGATTTTTAAAAATGACCATATAAAAAAGAAAACCAAAGAAAAAATGGTCATAAGACTTGCACATATAATTTGCTAAAGCATCAAAAGACAATACATTTGTAAAAATATCTCATTATTATCGAAAACTTTACATTAAAAATGAAAGACACATTTTTTTTTTTTTTTTTTTTTTTTACATTCACAAAGATGAAAAAAAAACCAAAAACCTTCCCTGAGATAGTTTTGTTAAGTTTGTGTTTCCCTTGGAGATGAAGTCTTGCTCTGCCACCCAGGCTGGAGTGCAGTGGCGTGATCTCAGCTCACTGCAACCTCCACCTGCTGGGTTCAAACGATTTTCCCCCCTCAGCCTCCCAAGTAGCTGGGATTACAGGGACCCGCCACCACGCCTGGCTAATTTTTGTATTTTTAGTGGAGATGGGGTTTCACCAGGTTGGTCAGGCTAGTCTCGAACTCCTGACTTCAGGTGATCCACCCCCTTGGCCTCCCGGAGTGCTGGGATTGCAGGTGTGAGCCACTGCACCCAGCCTTGTTTTGCCTTAAGGGTGATGCTGGGGTGAGCATCCTATACATCTTGGATAACCTCTGATTATTTCCTCAGGATAATTATTCATATAGATGGTGTTTTCTTCTACTGATGTTTTATTCCTTAAGTTGGTTGGTAAGCATGTAAGGGTTTGTTATGTAAACATATTTTAAGATGTTCAAAAGGGCATCTAATACATTAAAAGGATTTTGAATGGAAGAAACAGAGAAAATGCATGAAAAATATAAATAATGGCTGTCACTGGAGGATATGATTATAGATTATTTCTCTTTTCTTCCTTATAGTTTTTCTTAATTTTCAAAAATTGAAGAAGAATCATTTAAAAAACAAAGAAGACACTCAGTTTATGTATTTGACATAGCTTTTATATCAGCACCTGTATGGTGCCTGGGATGTATGTGGTACTCAGTACACTTAGTAAAACAGCTTCATTGAGATATAATTTACATATCATACAATTCATCCATTTAAAGGGTACTATTCAGTGGTTTTTAGTATAGTTACAGATATGTTCAGCTATCATTACAGTCAATTTTAGAGTATATTCCTCACCTCACAAAGAAACTCTGCACCCTTTAGTGATCACTCCCCTACCTCGCTATTTTCCCCAGCCCTAGGCAAACACTAATTTACTTCCTGTCTCTATAGATTTGCCTATTCTGGCCATTATATTTAAATATAATTATATAATATGTGATATTTTGTGACTGTCTTCTTTCAAGTACCTGAATTTTTTCAAAGTTCATCTATGTAGTAGCATATATCAACATTTCATTCATTGTTTGTGGCTGAATTTTATTCCAATGTATGGATATACCATATATTGTCTATCATAAGTTGATTTATGTTAATACTTGGGTTATTTCTACTTTTTGGCTACTATAAATAATTCATAGTATAATGCATTATTGTGAATAATTGCATAAACACTTGTGTAAAAGTTTTTTATGTGACATATGTATTCATTTTTCTTGGTTATCTACGATGAGTGAAATTGCTGGGTAATTTGGTAACTCTGTGTTGAACTTTTTGAGGAACTTTCAGGCTGTTTCCCAAAGTGGTTTCACCATTTTACATTCCATCAGCAGTGTATGAGAGTTGCAGTCTCCCCACGGCTCCAGCACTGATGTTTTGTTCTTTCTGATTTTGTTGCTATCTAAGCATCCTAGTTGTTGTGAAGTGGCATCCCATTGTGGTTTTGATTTGCATTTCCCTGCTTAATAGTTGAGCATCTTTTTATGTGTTTACTGGCCATTTGTATATCTTCTTTGGATAAAGGCCAATCCAAATCATTTGCCTATCTTTAAACTGGGTTATTTGTCTTTTTATTACCCAGTTTTAAGAGTGCTTTACATGTTCTAGAACAAGTCTGTTATCAGATACAGCATTTGAATATATCTTCTTTCATTCTTTGGGTTGCCTTTTCATTTTCTTTTCTTTTTTTAAATTTTATTTTTTATTATACTTTAGGTTCTGGGGTACATGTGCAGAACATGCAGTTTTGTTTTAAATTTTACTTTAGGTTCCGGGATACGTGTGCAGAATGTGGAGGTTTGTTACATGGGTATACGTATGCCATGGTGGTTTGTTGCACCTGTTGACCCATCCTCTAAGTTCCCTCCCCTCATTCCCCATCTCCTAATAGGCCTGAGTGTGTGCTGTTCCCCTCCCTGTGTCCATGTGTTCTCATTGTTCAACTCCCACTTATTAGTGAGAACATGTGGTGTTTGGTTTTCTGTTCCTGTGTTAGTTTGCTGAGGATGATGGCTTCCAGCTTCATCCGCATCCCTGCAAAGGACATGATCCCATTCCTTTTTATGGCAGTGTAGTATTCCATGGTGTAGATGTACCACATTTTCTTTATCCAGTCTATAATTGATGGGCATTTGGGTTGGTTCCATAACTTTGCTATTGTAAATAGTGCTGCAGTAAACATATGTGTGCATATGTCTTTATAATAAAATGATTTATATTCCTTTGAGTATATATCCAGTAATGGGATTGGTGGGCCAAATGGTATTTCTGGTTCTAGATCCTTGAGGAATAGCCATATTGTCTTCCACAATGGTTGAACGAATTTACATTCCCGTCAACAGTGTAAAAGCGTACCTGTTTCTCTACAGCCTTGCCAGTATCTATTGTTTCTTGACTTTTTAATAATTGCCATTCTGACTGGCATGAGATGGTATCTCATTGTGGTTTTGATTTTCATTTCTCTAATGATCAGCAATATTGAGCTTTTTTTCACATGTTCGTTGGCCATGTAAATGTCTTCTTCTGAAAAGTGTCTGTTCACATCCTTTGCCCATTTTTTGATGGGGTTGTTTGTTTTTATTCTTGTAAATGTGTTTAAGTTCCTTGTAAGTTCTGGATATTAGACCTTTGTCACATGGATAGATTGCAAAAGTTTTTGCCCATTCTGTAGGTGGCCTGTACACTCTGATGATTGGCTTTTGTTGCAATTGCATTTGGTGTTTTTGTCATGAAGTCTTTGCCCATGCCTATGTCCTGACTGGTATTGCTTAGGTTTTCTTCTAGATTTTTTATGGTTTTGAGTTTTACATAATAGGAGCTATTTATGACAAGCCCACAGCCAATATCATATTGAATGGGCAAAAGCTGGAAGCATTTCCTTTGAAAACTGACAAGGATGCCTTCGCTCACCACTCCTATTCAACATAGTATTGGAAGTTTTGGCCAGGGCAATCAGGCAAGAGAAAGAAATAAAGGGAATTCAAACAGGAAGAGAGGCAATCAAATTGTCTCTGTTTGCAGATAACATGATTTTATATTTAGAAAACTCCATCATCTCAGCCCTAAAACTCCTTAAACTGATAAGCAACTTCAGCAAAGTCTTAGGATACAAAATCAGTGTGCAAAAATCACAAGCATTCCTTTACACCAACAATAGACAAGCAGAGAGCCAATTTGTGAACGAACTTCCATTCACAATTGCTACAAAGAGAGTAAAATACCTAGGAATACAGCTAACAAGGGAGTGGGGACCTCTTCAAGGAGGTCCTCTTCAAGGACCTCTTCAAGGAGAACTCTTGAAGGACCTCTTCAAGGAGAACTACAAACCACTGCTTAAGGAAATAAGAGAAGACACAAACAAATGGAAAAACATTCCGTCCTCATGGATAGGAAGAATCAATATCGTGAAAATAGCCATACTGACAAAAGTAATTTATAGATTCAATGCTCTTCCCATCAAACTACCATTGATATTCTTCACAGAATTAGAAAAAACTACTTTAAATTTCATATGGAATCAAAGAAGACCCTGTATAGCCAAGACAATCCTAAGCAAACAGAACAAAACTGGAGGCATCAGTAACCAAAACAGCACGGTACTGGTACCAAAATAGGCATGTAGAGCAATGGAACAGAAGAGAGACCTCAGAAGTAACGCTGCACATCTACGACCATCTGCTCTTCAACAAACCTGACAAAAACAAGCAATGGGGAAAGGATATCCTATTCAATAAATGGTGCTGGGAAAACTGGCTAGCCATATGCAGAAAACTGAAACTGGACCCCTTCCTTACACCTTATACAAAAATTAACTCAAGCTGGATTAAAACCTTTTCATTTTCTTAACAGTGTCTTTTAAAGCACAAAAATTTCTAATTTCGAAGTCCAATTTATCTATTTTTTCTTTTGTTCCTTGTGATTTTGGTGTTATTTTGAAGACTTCATTGTCAAATACAGGGTAATAAAAATCTACCTATATATTTTTTTATTTTTCTGGTTTTAGCTCTTGTATTTATGCTTTTGATCTATTTTAAATTAGTTTTTGTATGTGGTATTATGTAAGGGTCAACCTTCATTCTTTTGTGAGTGCTGTGCAGTTGTTCTAGCATTGTTTGTTGTAAAGACTGCTCTTTCCTTATTGAATGGTCTTGGCATTCAATACCAGTTGGCCTTGTCAAAAATCAGTTGGCCACAGACATATCAGTTTAGTTCTGGATCCTCAATTCTATTCTATTGGTCTCTATGTCCATTCTTGTGGTAGTAGTACATTGCTTTGATTATTGTTGCTTTGTAGTGAGTTTTGAAATTGAGAAGTGTGAGTCCTTCAACTTTGTTTTCTTCAAGGTGATTTTGACTATTGTGAGACCTTTGAAATGACGCATTAATTTTATAATCAGTTTCAATTTCTACAAAGAAGCAAGCTGGGATTCTGATAGGGATTGTGTTAAATTTATAGATCAATTTGAGGAATATTGCCGTCTTAACAATATTAAGTTTCCCAATCCATGAACCTGGAATGTTTTTAGAGTTTTATAGGTCTTTTTTTATTTCTTTCAACAATATTTTGTAGTTTTCAGAGTTGTTTTATTTTTTGTTGAATTTATTGCTATTTTATTATTTTTAATACCATTGCATATTAAATTATTTTCTTTATTTTTAGATTCCTCATTGTAAGTGTATAGAAATACAGTTGATTTTTGTATATTGATCTTGTATCCTGTAACTTTGTTGAATTCATTTATTAGTTCTATTTTTTAGTGGATTCCTTAGTATTTTATATATATAAGATCATGTCATATAAAAATAAAGATAGTTTTACTTCTTCCTTTCCAATCTGAATGTCTTTATTTCTTTTTACTTTTCAATTGCCTGGGATAGAACCTCCAGAACAATGCTGAGTTGAAGTGGTAAGGGCAGACATCCTTGTCATGTTCCTAATCTTAAGGATAAAGCATTCAGTTTCTCACCATTGAGCATCATGTAGCTATGAGTTTCTCATAGATACTCTTTATCAGGTTGAGGAAGTTCTCTTCTATCCCTAGTTTGTTGAGTGTTTTTATTAAAAAAAAAGGTGTTGGATTTTGTCAAAAGTTTTTTTCTGCATCTATTGGAATGATCATGTGATTTTTTTATTTTTTAATTCCTTTGTTTTTGCTTTCTATTCTATTGATGATTACATTAGTTAATTTTTAGATGCTATCACTACACTCTTGCTGAATGTGTCCTGGGCTAATAGGTACATTTGGAATTGAAATTGAACCCACAATGTGGTCTGAGGGGTACAGGCTGTGTGTAGCTGTTTTGGGAGGGCAAATGCCCTATCTGAATCTCTACTAGCTCTTTCCTTGCTTTCTTTTTGGTGCTGATGCAGTGCCCTGAACTAGTCAAGTCCAAACTCACACCTCCAGCCAGGTAGACGTGTTTCAGGTTAATTAGGGGCCTCAGTCAATTTAGTTCATGGGCTGTAATTACAAGCACCTAAGACCTGCAATTTCTGTTTTAATTAAAATAAACAATGTGGAGGGGCTGACATCACACCAGGGCAACTGGTGTGCAAGGAATAGGTAATTACACCAAAGCAGAGTCTCTTGCTGTGAGGCAGGCTGTTGGGATCCACAGTGGAAGCTGGGCTTGGCCATCCTGGTGAATGCTAATTATTTGCTGCCAACCACAGCTCAAAACAGATGGGTGGGTGGGTCATGGCGATGACATTAGAACACGCTTCCTTCAAGTTGGGACTTAGCTGTGATCTTTGGGGCATGTGTGTGTGTGAGAGTGTGTGGGTATTTACATGTACGATGTCCCTTTAAATGTATTTAACATATAATATGCTTCTATGTATAAGTGCAATAGGATGAAAAAATTCTGATGTCAACTACAGTATTAGGGATCCTCTTGGGGAGGAAGTTACCCTTGCTTAGGAAAATAATCACCTGGAGAGGGTAAGACATATCTTAACTGCTCAGTCTTATAAACTGCAGGAATTTAGGGAAGGGGTAGAGCAGAGAAAAGGAAAATAATAAAAAAGAATGAAAATAAGCAGTCTGGGAACATGGTAGAAGGGGAAAGTCTGGAAAGAAGGTAGCCAGGGTGGGTCAAGGATGCATCAAAATGAGATATTTAATGCTTAATTTAAAATTGTTTGCATTCTATGATGTCAACTCCATCTGGCATTACAAACCTTTAGTAAAGTCATCGACACACAAAAATGTCTTGTGTGAATGAATTTTTTTGGGGGGAGGGGTAAAGATCAAGGAAGAATATTTTAATTCTGCATTTGAGCAGAAGTGCAGGAGATAATAGGTAAGAGAGAAAGTATACATATGTAACAAACCTGCATATTGTGCACCTGTACCCTAGAACTTAAAATATAATAAAAAAAATTTTTAAAAAATTAAAAAAAAAGAAAGGGAGCCAGGAGTGACAAAAGAGTGAAAGCCTTTGGGATTTTTCAGAAACCTCGAGCAGGGAGCGGACTTGCCACAGGCCATGAGAGAGTCCACATTTATTTCAGGAAATAGATCTCATCATGGCACTCTGCCACCAGAGACCTTCCAATGGCTCCTTGGTGCCACCAAGATGTAGTATCAGCTTATTTAGATGGTGTAGTAGGCTGAAAATGCCCCTGAAAGATAATTGTTCCTAATCCCTATAAATAATCCTTATTTTTTCTTTTGGAAAAAGACTGTTGCAGGTGTGATTAAGTTAAGGATTTTAAGATGGGGAGATTATCCTGGCTTATCCAGGTGGGCCCTAAATACCATCACATGTCTCTTTATAAGAGGGAGGCAGAGGGAGGTTCTACCACACACAGACCAAAAAGCAAAGTGATCACGGGGGCAGATATTGGAGCAATGCAACTGAGATCAAGGGAAGCTGGCAGCCCCCGGAAGCTGGAAAAGGCAAGGAACAGATTATCCTCTAGGGCCTCCAGAGGGAGCACAGCCCTGCCGACACCTTGATATTGGCCCACTGAAACTCATTTTAGATGTCTGGCCTCTAAAGCTGAGAGATAGTAAATGTTTGTTGTTTTAGGCTGCCAAGTTCAGGAAACTAATACAGATGGCTTCACTAGACCTTCAGGACCTGGCCTCTGCCTTCTCTCTATCCCCACTGACTGATGTTCAGTAGGTTTTCGTTTCTGGTCCACATACCTATATGTGCTGATCTCCCTACACTCCTCTGGTCTCCACTGATTCTGAGAGGTGTGGCGTGCTAGACCATTTTGCAGATAAGGAAACAGTGTGCAGGCAGGACGATGCCCCTTACAGCACTGCTAAGCTGGTCTCTTGAGCCTGCACCCTTTCCCTGGCACAATTTCAGGCAGAGACAGTGCTTTCTTGCTGAGTCACCCAGGCTAAGGCTACGTGTCAAGGCAGACTGGGAAATCCCAGCTGCCTCAACTATGACATTGCCAGGTGCACCAGATTGGTACCTTCGAGGGCACAGTGGAATAAGCACAAGTTTTGGTACAGGATGGAGCTGCGCCAGGATCCTGTCTTTGCTGCTTATGTGCCCTGTGACCTTGTGTAAATTGCTTAAATATTTTGAACCTCAGTTCTCTTATCTGTAAAATGGGTCTTATAAAAGTGACCATTGAGGGTTGTTGATGTCTTTAATATATGTTTATGGAGCACCCACTCTATGTGGAAAAGCCAAAGTCCCCTCCTTTGTCACGGTGCATTTGCTTAGATATTGAAAGAGGAAAATAAGACCTGGAGCAGGTATCCTCTCCCCTGCCCCTCCACATTGTCTGAGGCTCCTTTTTCCCAGGTGGCTATAACTGGCTCCCTTCCCCAGCCTAAGGGAAATCTCTGAGGGGACAGTTTTGGGCCAAGAGTCAACAAATGGGCAGAGCGAGGGGCTGAGCATGCATTTGGGAGTGGAAGCAGCCTTGATCTTCCACTCATGCCATAGCCCAGACTTTTAACAGCTGGGAGGCAGCCATCACTTTGGTAGAAAATAAAGTTTCTAAGTATGACAGGCAAATGGGCATAAGGAGTGAGCTCTGGACATCCTTTCTGGACACCCTTTCTGGACCCACAGTGCATAATCAGGGGCTCTCAAGAGAGGAAACAGAGATGAGTTCTGCTACGCACGCTCACGTGTGAATGCATGTACACACAAACGCACAGACCTGCCCAGGGAGCTGCCACACACACAGACACACATGGGCCACACAAGTGTCTATGTATACTCACTCATGCTTTGTATTGCTATTGCATTTGTACTTGTTATTTCAGAGCCATAGTTTGTCTTCCACAACTAAAGGTTTGAAAAGAATGATGAGGACACTGAATCTCAGAGATGTAAAGTTCTTTCATCGAGATCACACAGCTTTTATAGAGCAGAATTAAGCTTCACGCCCAAGGTTCCTAAATATCTCCACTAAATATCTCCACCAAATTAGGCTGCCTTTCTACACACACACACACACACACACACACACACACACACTCTCTCTTTCACCTGTTTTAGACAACACAGTATCATGGTGGGACTGTCTGAGCATAGACTGCAGTCAAATACTAGCTCTGCTGCTTTTTCATTATGTGACCTTGAGCCAAGTCACCTCACCTTTCAAAGTCTCAGTTTTCTCATCTGTAAAATGGAGATAATAAGAGAATGTATTTCATAGGGTTGTAGTGAGCATTAAAGGAGATAAAGAATGTAAAGTTCATGGTGCCTTGCCTATCACATAGTGCTTAATAAATATTTGTTATTTCTAGTACATACCAAGCACCTTTCTAGGCACTGGGGATCCCCAGCAAGACAAGTACCTTCGGTTAGAGTGATTACTGAAAAGTTATTTTTAATCTGACTTAAAAGGAAAGGCAATAAACCATCTAGCAGGTCCTAGTTCCGGAAGCCAGATGAAAGGAAGCTTAAGAACAAAGGCTCATGGTGGTGCTAAAATTCCCACCAGGGTCTACTATTTGGGGCCACTTTTCTATCCACCTCCCCAGCCTATAGACCTGTGCATGGTTCAGTTCAAGGTCCTGGGTCTGGGCAGGCCTGGAGAGATGGGCCCTATGGCACACAGGGCAGTTTCCTCATGAGCACTTGGGACGGGGGGCCGGTCCTTGATCGTCTTATCCCAGAGATCTGCACACACAAGCTGCTACAAGTTTGTAGAGGACAGGAGACAGCAGCGCCCCAGACGCTTCTGCGGTTTGTCTGGGCAGAATGTCTCCCTTTCCTGGGTTGGGCTGGGCTGTCTGCTCCCTGGGGCCGCCTTGGGGTCTGAGAAGCCAGGATCCACTGCGGAGCAGCCTGTTTCCAGCCTGTCCTGCACGCCAACGTCCAGTTCCAAGCCCCAGTAGGATTATTATTGTTCACGGTGACAATTTGAGCCCCTTTACTCTCAGGGCTGAAGAGGGGTTTATGATAGCCCTACCTCATTGTGTTGTCATGAGGATTAAGTGAGGCAATGCATGAAGCGCACCAATTTTGGCATATTACAGGTGCCCCATAAATGTAGCAGCAATCACTGTTGTTGTTACTATCACTGTTACTATTCCTGTCACGTTGTCATCAACATTATCATCATTGGATCCTTAAGGCAGGCTGGCCTGGGATTAGGACTCGTCACTAACCATGTGATGTCAGGCGAGTAACATCTCTGTGCCTCAGTTTCCTGTAAGGCAAACTGGTTGTTCTTTTTGAAGCCTCCTCCCTCCAGCCTTGTACAGAATCTCTTGCTGAGTGATTCTAACAGCCAACCCTGTGGGAAGTGGAAAGTGACCTTACTTTTTTGAACCTCAGCGAATAATGGGACAAATATAATAAGTCACTCACAGTGCAATTGGTAGAATTAAGAAGGTCGATCAATGTAAATTGCCTTGCTCAGTGCCTAGCACACAGTAGATGCTCATAAATGTCTACAGCTTGGTCAAGAGGCCTGCCTTCCATGACCATTCACAGCGAGGAGCTGGGAAGGTGAGTGTTTTGGTCCATGCACTGTGGAAACAGAAGCAGAAAGATGTCTTGTTTTCACCTGGTCCTGTCATCACTGGCCTTTGATGACATGTAGGTCCACAAAGCTCGGGGCAGTTCTTGGTTTCCTATGAACTTCTGGCAGTTTTCCTCAGTGTCTTTTGTGAGCAACTCCTCAAGTTATCTTTTCAATGCTGGTATTTTTCAGAATTCCATTTGTTGTCATTTCTTCTTTGCACTAGGGCATTTTTTCCATTTGCAAAACTCACTTACTCCTCTGTCTGGGTCACCCCAAAGTCATCTACTGCCCTGAGTTTCCTGCTGAACTCTAGATTTAAGTATCCAACAAGCTACTGAAATTGGCACTTGGATGTACTGGAGGAAACTTGAATTCAGCGGTGCCAAACCTGACTCATCATTTTCTCAAACCTGCTCTGTCTTCTGCCTTTCTCGTCTCAGTGATAGCACTACCATCCACAAAATTGTCTAATATGTGTTATCATCCTACACTCCTTCCTTTCTCATATTACATACACTCTGTTTATCCTTCCCTTCATCCTTCTTTTCTTCTCTCCTCCCTCTCTCCCTCTCTCCCTCTCTGTCTCCCCTCCCTTCCCTCCCTTCCCTTCCCTTCCCTTCCCTTCCCTTCCCTTCCCTTCCCTTTCCTTTCCTTCCCACCTGCCTTCCTGCCTTCCTGCCTCTCAACAAGTATTTGAAGTATACTGAATGTCTGCTATGTGTCAGTCACTGTTCTAGTAGTTGGGCTACTAGGTCACTCAATCCTCTTAATATTACCCATAAATATCTAAGAATTGTGTCAGCCAGTTTCTCAGTTGCAAATGACAGAATACAAAACTAGGAAGAAAAGTTATTTAGCAAAATATGTCAAGTAGCCCCCATAATTGATGGAGGAGATGGAGAAACTGGCTTGAGGCCAAACTTCTAAGAACATCCAAAACCACATTGCAGATCTGGCTTAATATTGAGATTTTGATTGCTGTTGCTAGATGCCAGAAACCTGACTTTATTGCAAGTGACCACTGTCACCAGCATCAGTGTCACTTCTGGGTTGGCAATTTGGCTTGGCAAACATGCTGCCCTGAAAACTGGTGACTTGGTTGTTTCCTACACCAGCAAAACTGTGCGTGAGCTCCAAATAGACCAGTTCCTCAAATTGACCGCTTCCCAACTGGAGTGTCTAGTTGCTGAAGGTTGATTATGTGCTCATGGCATAGCAGCAAGGGAGTCTGGAAATCACTTGAGTTCTGACTTCCACATCAGAAACTGGAACTCATTATGTCTTATTTCCCCCAAATTGCAAAAAGCTGTTAAAAAGATAATGAAAAAAAAAAGCTGGGATTGGTGGCTGATACCTGTAATCTCAGCCACTTGGGAGGCTGAGGCGGAAAGATCGCTTGAGACCAGTAGTTCAAGAGCAGCCTGGGCAACACAGTGAGGCTCCCAGCTCTACAAAAAACTTAAAAAATTAGCTAGAAGTGGTGGTGCATGCCTGTGGTCCCAGCTACTTGGGGAACTGGCGGAGGGGGATCACTTGAGCCCAGGAGTTTGAGGCTGCAGTGAGATGTGATCATGCTGCTGTACTCAGCCTGGGCAACAGAGCAAGAACTTGTCTCTAAAACAATGAACAAACACAAACATTAATGGGCAGCCACACACGTAAAATAATAAATTTCTGCCATAGAAATCTATCTCCTACCCTCCATCATCACTACTGATGCTCCAGGCCCATCTTGAGATCTCTCACCCTGGTCTGCATCTGATCCAGTCCTCACTCTGACACATTTCTAACACAGGCTGCTCAGCATCCTTTTGCACCTCCCCATTGTCTTAGTACTTCAGTCACCCCATGTGGTCTGTCAGCCTCATCCTCTGCCACTACACTTTCTTCCTCCCCCTACTTCCACTCTTCCAGAAGAAATAAAGAGGGGAAAGCCATGACAGTCATTGGATGACAGTTTCTCAGTGGCATTTTGAGGATGACATGGTGACTCCTCTCATGGATCCAACATAACCTAGAATCTTAAAGGAGGGTGGGGAAGATTTTGACTGAGGGCACATACAGAGCCTGCCTGTGGCTGTCTTGGTAACACTTTTTTTTTTTTTTTTTTTGAGACAGAGTCTCGCTCTGTCGCCCAGGTTGGACTACAGTGGCTGGGTCTCAGCTCACTGCAAACTCCGCCTTCCGGGTTTACGCCATTCTTCTGCCTCAGCCTCCCAAGTAGCCGGGACTACAGGCACCCGCCACCATACCAGGCTAGTTTTTTGTATTTCACCATGTTAGCCAGGATAGTCTTGATCTCCTGACCTCGTAATCCACCCATCTCGGCCTCCCAAAGTGCTGGGATTACAGGCTTGAGGTAACACTTTAAGTAACAACTTTCAAATATTTCCATTGGACCAGAAGTCTCACCACTGGGGCTCCCATGTCTGGGTTCAGCAACTCTGTGTATGTTCCTATAAATAGTAACCTATTGAGAAAGGCCCCTTATGCCTAAGACTTTGAAAAAAGGAGTGTTTCTGTGTCTGTCTCTGTCTTTTTGCTTCCTTCTCTCTCTGGCCTCTCTCCACTTCTTAATTCCCAAGCTGGGGCCCAGCCCTCACCCCTCCTCCCTTGCCTTAACCTGATGCAATTGCACCTGACAAAGCCAACAGGGCAGTGAGCCATGAGAGAACTGGTGGGGAGAGGGATTAGGGGGAGAGCTCATCACCCAGTGAGCACGGGCCGAACAGGATGAATAATTGTTTCAGGACCAAAGTCATGACTACAGGGTGTGATCTCACCCTTCATAACTGCAGACTCAGAGAAGCAGGGGAATTTTCAAAGGAAATCTTTCCTGGTGTTAAAAAGAGGGAGAATCTGAGGTTAGAAGCAGCCATGTGAAAACTTTTCATTCTGCTAGGAGTGACTGGTCTCAGATTGACTAGGGGCCAGGGAGGACAGCCACACTGGTCAACCAGGCTCTTCAGATTGGCCTCCAACCTCGCCCAGCCCTGCCCAATCCTTGACCCACCCTGACAAGTACAGGAAGTGCGTTGGGAACCTCAGCCCCACCCTGGGTGGGGTTCAGAGTTTTCTCTGTTAGTTGGAGCCCCAGGCCTGGTGTGCGTGTGTGTTTCTTGGATGCTCATGTCCTTCATGCTTTAGCCTATGTGCACACCTTCCCTTTGGTTTCCCTACCCAGCTCTCTTTTGGCTGAGGCCTATGATAAAATTTGTCTGATCCAGCTGGGGTGCTGACATTCTCTCCAGTCCCTGACTGGGCTGTCCTTCAGGTTAAATGTACCCCACATGCCTGTGATCTTGACACTCCCAGGGGTGGACTTTCAGTACCACCTCTGCAAATAACAATACAAACACATTATTAGTAACAATCATTTATGTACTGATAATTACTCAAGTGTACACAGAGAAAGTTTCCCATGCTTTGAAGGCCGTATTCTCATTGATTAATACTACCTAAATTCTAATCCTGGATTGCTTATTAGTGGGGAACTTTGGTTACATTATTTCACATTCTTCTGCGAGCCTCTGTTTTCTCCTCTGTGAAATGGGCATGATGTTAGTGTGCATAGATGAAAGGGCAGTTGAGAGGATTAAATGAGATGATACACATAAAGAGCTTACCACAGTTCCTGGGAGATAGTAAATAATAATAATAAAACCAATAGCTTTCATTATTCATTTTTTAAAAAAATCATTTTATTAATAATTAAGGTATAATTATCACATGACAAAATGCACTCATTTTAAATGACCAATCCAGTACATTTTGACAAATGGATATACTCATTAACCCATTAACTACAATCATAATCAATCTATGGAACATTTCCATCACTCCTAAATGTCTCCTTGTGATACTTCCCAGGGACCCCCTCCCTATTCCCCACCCCTGTCTCCCACCAGGCAACCAATGATTTATCTTCTGCTACTTTAGATTAAACTTATTCTTTCTAGAACTTATAAATAAAATCATATAGATTTATTATTTTGTGTTCTGGCCCATTTTGCTCAGTCAGGTGTTTTTCAGACTTATATATGTGATGGCATGTATCAGTTCAGTGTTTTGCTTCTTTTTATTGCTGACTATGATGGTATATGGATGATACAACAACTTGTGTGTCTGTTCACCAGTTGATGGGAATTTGAGTGGTTTCCAGTTTTCAGTTACTGTGAATAAATTTGCACTAAACATTTGCACACAAGTCTTTGTATGGGCATCTGTGTTCATTTCTCATGGGTAAATAGGTACAAGTAAGATTACTAGGTTATATAGTAGACATACGTTTAACATTGTAAGAAACTGCCTGAATATTTTCCAAAGTGGTTGTACTGTTTTACCTTTCCCACCACAGTGTATGAGAGTTCCAGTTGCTATATTTGTCAACACTGTTTGTTGTCAGTCTTTTTAATTTTAGTCATCCTAATTGACATACCATATGATCTCATTTTGCTTTTTACTTCCAGTACCTGATTACTAATGATTTTTTAATGTGAACATTGACAATTTGTGTATCTTGAGAAACATTTTGCCTACTTACAAAATTTAGGCTCTTCCAACTATTGACTTGGAAGAGTTCTTTAAATACTCTGGATATAAGTCTCCATTCAGACATACGTGTTGTGAATATTTTTTCCCATATGTATCCCGTTATCTTAATGGTGCCTTTAAAGAGAAGTCATTTTTAAATTTTGATGAAGTCCAATTTATCATTTTTTTTTACAATAGGTCCTTTTTTCAGGTTCTATATAAGAAATACTTGCCTATCCCAATCTTGTAAAGATCTTCTGTTACTTTTAGAACATTTACAGTCTTGACTTTTAAAGTGAAGTCTGTGATCAATTATTTGAATTAATTATTATGTGTTGTGTGAGGACAAGATTCTTCTTTTTTATATTTACTTATTATTTGTGCACATGTATGTTCAGTTATTCCAACACCATTTGTAGAAACAGTTATCCCTGTGCCATTGGGTGACTTGGCATATTTGTCTAAGACCAAATGACCACATATGTATGAGTTTATTTCTGTACTCTCTATTGTGTTTCATTGATCTGTATGCCTATTCTTTTTTTATTCTTTGTTTTTTTGAGATGGAGTCTCGCTGTATCGCCCAGCCTGGAGTGCAGTGGCGTAATCTTGGCTCACTCCAAGCTCTGCCTCCCAGGTTCATGCCATTCTCCTACCTCAGCCTCCCAAGTAGCTGGGAATACAGGCACCCACTGCCACACCTGGCTAATTGTTTGTATTTTTAGTAGACACACGGTTTCACTGTGTTAGCCAGCATGGTCTCGATCTCCTGACCTCGTGATCCACCACCAGCCTTGGCCTCCCAAAGTTCTTTTTTTTTTGGTCTTAGCAAGATGCGGTCTTGCTATGTTGCCCAGGCTGGTCTCAGACTCCTGGGCTCAAGTGACACTTCCACTTCAGCCTCTTGAGTAGCTGGGATTACAGACCTGTGCTACTGCACCCAGCTTTTCTATTCTAGTGCCAATACCACACTGCCTAGATTCCAGTAGCTTTACTGGAAGTCTTGAAACCAGGTTTGCAAAATTGTTTTGGCTTCTCTAGGGCCTTTGCTTATTTACACACATTTTAGAATCAATTTTTAAATTTACTTTTAAAAGTCTGCTGGAATTTTGACTGGGATAGCCCTAAAATTATAGGTTAGTTAGGAATAAATTTATATTTTAACAATCTTGAGTCTTCCAACCCATGAATATAGTATATACTTTCACTTATTTAGATCTTTTAAAATTTTCTCTCAGCTATGCCTTATAATTTTGATTGTGTAGTCCTTATATATATTTTGTTAAATCTATCCATAAGTATTTCATGGTTTTAAAATGTATTTTAAATATTTTGTAAGTAATATTTTGAATTTCAATTTTTAATGGTCTGTTGCTAATATTTAGAAATGCAACTGATTTCTGTATTTTGACTTTGTATGCTGTGATCTTGCTAAATTTACTTGCAGTTCCACCTGCATTTTTGCAGATTCCATAGAATGTTCTCTGTTTCTTCATCTATGACATGGGGATAATGTGAGTATACCTACATTAGAGGGCTGCAATGAAGACTAAATAAGGTAACACACCTAAAGAATTGTGCATATTCCTGGTACATTTTAAATTATAGTTAACGAAACAAATAGTACCATCTTTTTAAAAAAATCAGCTTTCATTTTAGATACAGGGGATACATGTAGAGATTTGTTACATGAGGATACTGTGTGATGCTGAGGTTTGGAGTACAAATCTCGTCATCCAGGTAGTGAGCAGAGTATCCAATAAGTACTTTTTAAAATTCCCCATCCCCCCTACTCCCTCCACCCGCTAGTAATCCACAATGTCTATTGTTCTCTATGTCTGTATTAGCTTCCACTTATAAGTGAGGATGTGTGGTATTTGGTTTTCTGTTCCTGCATTAATTTGCTTAATATTATAGCCTCCAACTTCATGTTGCTGCAAAAACCATGATTTCATTCCTTTTTATGACTGCCTAGTATTCCATAGAGTATATGTCCCATATTTTCTTTATCCAGTTTATCTTTGATGGGCATCTGCGTTGATCCCATGTCTTTGCTCAAATAGTACCATTTTAATACAGGTGAAATTTATCTATGCTTTAAGAAGTAAGGATAGGGGTTATTCTTGGGAGGAAATAGTAACCAGAAAGCTCTAGTCTGGGGGCTTCTGGGGTGCTGAGAATGCTGTTTCTTGAATTGGGTGCAGGTTCCACAAGTGTGTTCAATTTGTGCAAAAACAGTGAGCTATGCACTTATGCATTTTTCTAGTATGTTCATTATACTTCAATAAAAAGCAAAAATGGAGACAAGTGACTCGTGTTCTGAGCACTTGTCATGTAACTATCCCTGGCAGATTCTCTTTACATGGATGATTTCATTTAACACTGTGTCCTGGGTGCTACTATCATCTTTATCTCACGGAAGACAACACAGGTTCTAAGAGATGGAGCCACTGTCCAAGTTCAGAGTGAGTGAGTAGTGAAGGTGGGTGTCATTACAATTCTTGTGCCCTTCACTGCTATGCTGTATGGCCTTGTGTTAGAGTTGGGTTGGAAAGCATGTAAAATCCTTAGTTCCAGGGTCCAGGGGAAGGGATCCTGCCTCACCCAGGCAGGATGGACAGTGGGGGAAGGTTTCTGAGTGGAAAGGGCAGTGGGAGAGGGGCCCGAGGGGTCCTGGAAAGACCCAGCTGAACCAGCTGGGTTCTCTCTGCCATCATACCTCCCTATCAGCTTGGTCTCTCAGAACCAGTCCTCTTCCCACACAAACACTGTGTAATTGCTTGATATAGCCTAGTGCACAGGGCAGGGGTGGGCAGACGTTTATTTTTCATTAAAATGTTGGAATGAAATTGTGGGAGGTGGTGCTCAGCAGGGGGGAGCTGCCTCAGAAAATGTGCTGATGGGCCCAAATTTATCAGCTGGAAACACCTGCTTCTGGTACCTTCTGCCACCTATCCAAGCCTTGCTTTTTTCATCTGAAACTACTAATATTGCCAACATTACCATGGCTCTCGAGATGGTGATATAAGACAATGCAGGGATGGGAGTGAGAGGAAGCAGGAGGTCAGGATTTAAATTCTCCTTCTGTCACTTAACAAGGTGGACTTTGATCTAGTTTCTTACACCTCCCTGGGCCTTAATTTCCTGATCTGAAAACTGGGATATATTACTTATCCTGTAGGGCTGTCATGAGAAGCCAACTTCATGCTAGATATTAAAATACCCAGCAGAAGCCTGGTGTACAGCAAGTGCTAGGTAAACCTCAAGATGTTTGTAAACCATGAAATATTGTTCAAGAACTTTGCCCTTCTTCCAATCCCAGGTTGAAAGAACACACATTCCTTAGGAGATGCTTCTTGGCTGTTGAGTGGAGTAATCACTTCCAGGAAGCTTCCTGAAGCACCTACCCAAGAGGGATACCTCCATCTATTGTGGAGGCTTGTAGACGTCTACCATGTCTACCTCTACCATGTAGACATGGTAGAGGTCTATAAGCCTGCAGAAAATGTGACTGAAAGTCAGTCATTTGTCTCTTTTTTTGATCATGTGATGACAACCAGCTTCTTTGACTGAATTGGAGAGGTGTTTGGGTCTCCCTCCCCAACACCCAAACCACCCCACCCCAGTGTCCTTTCCCATCCAAGATGGCAGCCTTTTTGCTGAGATGAAGCCACCACAGAGCAGGAAGCCAGGCAGGGCAAAGAAAGGTCTTGGGTCATGGCTGCAACTTTCCTCTTACTCTTCCTTACATGATGAAATCTGGGAGATTCTGAGCTGCTGGGCTTGGGGGTTAAAGGACCATTTGATCTCGCAGCCCTGGTGAAGCTGAATCTTCAAATCCACAATTGAGGTGAGAATGGAGTATCAGGTGGGGGCTGATCCTGAGCTGTGCCCCTAACTTTCTGATCTCTTCCTTGGTAACACATGTATAGATGGGCTGAACTGGGCTGGGCCCATACTTGGACCTGTCCTGCTCTTCTCATGTTTTCTTAACAGGCCATGCTCTCTCTCAACTTCAGGTCTCTGCATATGCAGTTGCCTAGCTTATATGCCTGGAGCATGCCTTGTTTTCCATTTCCCTTCACATCGTCTAATGGGATGTCTCCGCATGGACATCATTTCTCCAGTAAGCCTTTCCTGCCCCTATTGGTCTAAAGCAGAATCCTCTTCTTTGTGTCTTTGTGGCCCCCTCTAATGCCCCATCACAGTATAGGGTATTGTACATAGACTGTATTGCAAGCCCTGGCTGCTTGTCAGTGTCCCTTCTCCCCTTAGACTATCAACTCCCAGAACACAGGGTCTCTTGTTTATTATTATACTCCCAGTATCTGGCACATAGTAGGCACTCAACAAATACTTGTTAAATGAAGGAATGTCCCATGTGGGCATCCAAATCTTGTTTTCATGTGTCAGGTCAGAGGCACCCAGGTCGGGTATCCTTATGTAGTAACTGGAGAGACTGCAATTTAGGACTTTAACCACAAAAATGTTAATAGAAAGTACTGAGCTCATGTTCTAGAATGAGAACCTACGTAGACAACTTGAGGATACTAGTACAGAGAAAACTACACATGATATAGTATGGGGTATACAAGAACCTGATATAAGCTGCAATTTCACTGTCACTATGGGTGAAAACCCAAGGCTAGAAACAGCTCAGAGAATGGACTATGTTCTGGTTCTTCCTGGAAATACTGCTGACTTCCTTCTGAAGATACCTTGCTCTTCTTGTCTACACATGTCTGGCCTCACATTATTGTTTGTTTGCAGAAAATCTCCAGCTTCTGCTATGTCTTGACTAAAGTTTACTTTATGGGACATCAATGGCATTCCCCAATATTCATAAGGAGCTTTGCTTCTAATTTACTCTGGGAAATAGTTTCCCTGTCTTTCTGTTCAAGGGACCACCCCTATCTCCCTGCCCAGCGTGCCCAGAGCTATATTTACAACTCATAACCTGGGCTTCTAAACTCACTGTGGTCCATCCATTATTCAAGTTGTCGGGAGGAATTAATGAAGGGCGTTGTTCTTAGCCTGCCATCTCTCTGGTAGGAAAAGTAACTTCCTGAGGATTGTTTGAGTTAAAAATGGATTACTCCACCAGGTGGAAACGTGGCCACTGTGTCAATTCATGGTAACTCTGTTGATGCTCTCCCTCTTTCACGCTCATAAGGAGGTTCATCCTGTACTATTCCCAGCTACTCCAGCCTTCCTCTTCCTCCTGACTGTGGCAAGTAGTCTGATTGGCTCATAGGCATTCTTTTCAACATGTTGACAAATCCTGAACTACGTGCTGGGGATAACAAGGTGATTATGACACCAGTTACTGTTTTTGAGGAATTCAAGGTCTGGATGCCAAAAATTTAAATAAATAAGAACACATGGGAGTTACTTTCAGTGCATAACAAGGAAAACGGTATTCCAGGAAACATGTGCAAAGGCACTGGGGCCTAAAAATACCTCTCGTGCTCAGGGAACTGGAAGACACCCAAAGTGACAGAACTTGGGGAAACCAGAAAGAATCAATGGCTGGAAAAGCTGTAGGCTCAGGCTGTGGCCAGGATGTCTACTAAGTTGCTTGTAGGTAGAGGAAAGCACTGGGTTCTCCCAGAGAGTGATATTGTCAAAAGGGGGCTTCAGAAAGATCCTTCTGGCAGCTCTAAAGGGGAAGGCCTGAACCAAGGTCTGACCAGAAGCCGATGCCCAGAAGAGAGCTGTGAAAATGCAAACCCATGGACAGCTATTTTCGGGAAGGAGACTTCTGACACAGGCTAGTTTTGAAGACAATTACTTTTTCAAGACAAGTTTGGATTCCCTCACTGGGTCCCCTTAGTATGATAATTAAATGACCCCAAAGCCCCTGCCCAGGACAAATGCAGATCCCAGTGGCCTCAGGGAGGGAGGGATATGTGACAACCACAGTCTATAAAGCCCTATGAAGGGTGATAACTTCCACCTTTTCTTCACTCTCCCATGCCTTACCAGGATTGAGTCTCATCCCAGAAGCTTCTGAATGAGCTGGAGGAATTGCAGACTCATTAGTTTCTGAAGTATGCCCATGGTGCCTGGTTGCATTGGCAGAAACTTTGGAAATGTGCTGCCCATTAAGACATTTTAACCAACATGACATAATTTAGTCGCACTGATCTGGTCAACTGGTTTCACTGCTGACCCTGGACAAAATCCTTTCACTCTCTGGGCATCAGTTTCTCTGCCTGAAAATGGGGAAGACAAAAGTAAATTGAAGGTCTTTCTACCCTTAATTGCTTACAGGTCTAAACTCTAGGTTCCTGGGCTCATCTCCTTCAGGGCTGGTAGCTGTGACTGATTGGCTCTCATGACCAGTCTTTTGGCAATATCCTGCTGTGAGCTTGTGCCATGTTCTTTAAGTCAACTTTCTTTTTTTTTTTTTTGAGATGGAGTCTCGCTCTGTTGCCCAGGCTGGAGTGCAGTGGCGCGATCTCGGCTCACTGCAAGCTCCGCCTCCCGGGTTCACGCCATTCTCCTGCCTCAGCCTCCCGAGTAGCTGGGACTACAGGCGCCCACAACCGCGCCCGGCTAATTTTTTGTATTTTTAGTAGAGACGGGGTTTCACCGTGGTCTCGATCTCCTGACCTTGTGATCCGCCCGCCTCGGCCTCCCAAAGTGCTGGGATTACAGGCGTGAGCCACCGCGCCCCGCCTAAGTCAACTTTCTACAAACTCACTGGCAGTGTTCGTTCTTGTTGACTCAAGAGGGCACCCATGTTAGGCTCTAGAGAAATTTTGTACAAGAACTTTGTACATGTGGTGAGGATGCAGGTTGTGTTTTTACTTGTCATTGGAAAAGAAAAGAGGGAATATGGGTGTGTGTGGATAGTGGATTGTGAAAACTTGGCCAAGGAATTGGGCGTGGTTTCCAGTACTTGGAAGATGGACTTTCATCCTAGGGTCTTCTGTATTTCAATTCTTGAGTTTTATACCATAATGATTTCTTGAATTGTAGTGTTTCTGAGGTTCTCTGCTTAGCTCTCTTCTCATTCCAGAATCCTCTCTGGGTTCCATGACTTTCTCCAGGCCAAACTTCACTCCCAACTTTTGAATCTGTTCCTTGTCTTCTGGGAACCTCCTGTTCTATGTCCTGCAGCTCCTTTAACTCAGCAAGTTCCAGCCTGAATTGATCCCCTTTCCTGCCAAACTTGCTCCTTCTCTGTTCCCTGTTTCAGGAATGACACTACTCTCCACCCAGGCACCACCATGGTTAGAAGCTTGGAGTCATCCTGGACTCCTCCCCAGTCCTCATTCCTACATTTATCAATCACAACATCCTGTCTGTTTGGCCCCTGAAACGTGTTAGAGTCTACCGTGTTCTCTCCAGCCCAACAGCTCCTTTCCCAAGTTCAGTTGGCATCAAGTTCAGAGACAATCCTCATCATCTCCTGGATAATTAAAATAACCTCTTTCCATTTGGTTTCTCCCCAGCGGTCTCTCTCTCTTCCAGTTTGACTTTACCATTGCTGCCACAGTGTTTTTCCTGAAACCCCAATTCCAGCCATGTCTATCTTTTACTTAAGATATTCCATGAAGTCTTCATGCCTTATAGATAGAGTTCAAATTCTCTTGCCTGACATATGAAGCTGATGAACTCTGGCTTTGCCCTTGTGCCCAACTTTCTATCTTGACCTTCCATAAACACATGTTATTTCAGCCACAAGAGACCAACCGATGTTTCCTGGATGCACCTTCTCCTTTCAAAGTTCCATGCCTTTCCACACATAGTTCCTGCTGCTTGGTTTGCACATCCTTCCAGCCCTTTTTTACTTGACCCTGCTGACCTATGACCCCTGTTGACCTCTCAAACCTCACTCCTTACCACTATTCCCCTACCTTTGTGCAGCCTTCACTGCTGACACCCAAGGCCGTCACCTTACACCACTGAATGGGCTTCTTAATACATGACAGGATGGCTGCCAGAGGTGGCCATGACTGTCTACTCCAAGGGCTTTTGAGATGGGCCAATAAATCCTTCTCACCAATGCCCTCTTTTGCATCTGATGGATGTGTACTGTGGTCTTCTGGGTTGATCTTAAGCCATGTGGCAAGGGACAGACATTTCTTGTGTAAATAAAGCCACTCTTCTTACTTCTTCCATAAGCCCCTATCTGTGCTCCCACTGATGCCTGTGAATGAAAGGCAATAATGTGGTCAACAATGAAAGAGATCACATTCTAAAAATGCAGTGATTGTAGACCAGAGAGTTCCAGACATGGTTGGAAGATACATTTTTCTATGTGTACATTATAAAATTCTGAGTGACAAATTTGACATAACTGAAAAATGAATTATCATTCACATTTCCCTACATATTCTGAGTAAGACTTGCATTTGTGGTCTTCATCAATGAAGCATAGTAACAACTTCCTGAGTCACTGGAAGCCAGTATTCATAGGTGGCACGGCAGATGATGCAGCATTGTGAGTAATGATGTAACCGGCATTAAAAAATGCTACTAGGGAACTGCATAGGCATGGAGATATATATTGTTCCCAAGCAAACAGGTTCTGAAGTGCCATGGCATCATGAGTAAATATAGCATTGATACTTTTTTTCTCATAGTGGGATACATAAAACTAGCCAGAATCAGTATACGTGAAAATAAAGTACACAAGGAGACATTATTAGGATTCTCCAGAGAAACACAACAAATATACAAGACATATATATTCACGTAAATGTGTATGTATGTATATATATACACATACCTATATTTTATGTTGGGTTATCTCAAAGAACCCTCCAAATTTGGTAGCTCTCTGTCCATCTGTTTTTAAGGAATGTGAGAACAGGGGTTTCGACAAACAGGCAAAACTCTATGTTTACTAAAGGGAAAAAGCCCAAGAAAGCCTCAATAAAAGCATGCCCACAAGGTACTGCCACAAAAATATCCAGTTGTGAAGCTCTGTAAGAGTGAGCAGGAATTATTACCTTAATTTTAGAGATAAGGCTCACACTACTAGTAAGAGATGTAGGTAGGATTCAAGTACTCTAAATCTGATCGCAACATCCATGTTCCTTCCGTTGTGTAATCCAGAGATGAGTGAACTAGAAAGCAATGTGACTCCATACCATCATCTCTGATGGGTGTGGGTGTTACAAACACAAATATTAAGAAAGTGAACACAGCAAAACACAGGAAGAAATGACCCATGTTTATAAGAATCGTGTAAGAAAGCATAGGCTCAAGAAGAGTGAAGGCTTTAGAAAAACAACTAAAAATAAAAATAAGGATTTTTATCGCACCGTCTGGAGATACATGGTGGGAAAAGAAGGAGAGTCCACAGCATGGGCATGATGGTATAATGTTGAGAGTAATCAGAGAGATCGCCAAGCTGCTCAATTCATCAAGGCAAACGGCCTTTAATCTGGAAAGATTGAAACTCACGATAAGAGATAGGAGACAGGCAAACACCTCACTGCTCTTAATTAATTCAGCTCTTCAATTCCACATGAATTATAGCCCAGGGTTCTGAAAAGACTTGCATAAGTCTTTGTGGAATCCCTGTCAGCCTTATTTGAAAAATGGGGAGGGAGAGGGATGCCAGAAGACTGGGAATGGGCATGTCTTATCTTGATCTTTAAAACCTGGATTCTAGAAATTGTGGGTTCAGGCCAGTTTCTGGCAACAAACTAGAAATGATTACTTAAGTGGTGTATGGGTTACGTGTACTTAGAAATAGAAGTAGGAATCAGTGGGAATAAGAGCCATGATAGATTCACGAAGAACTAGTAATTCCAAAATGTTCTTATTTCTCTTTTAAAAAATAAGCTTCCTAGAGTGGTACTGTAGATATTTGCCATTATCATTATGTCTCCACCATTTGGACTTACGTGGGGGAATTTGCCCCTTATGGATCTTGGTGAGATGTGGAGCCCATCTTTTACCATAAAACAGAAAACGTCACGTGCTCCATTTCCCAGCCTGTCTGGCAGGAGGACTCTGGCAGGTGTTCTAGGTTTCAGAGCACCTGCCAGAGTTCTCTGGCCAGAGAGGCTGGGAAACAGAACATGTAGAATTTTCAGTCCTCTTCTGGTGTCCCTCTCCCTCCAAGTTTTTCATATAAGACTGACAGGGATTCCACAAAAACATAGCATAGAGGCAGCCACCTATGACTTGAGGTTGGGTTTAAGAAATGCCAAAGAGCAGCAACAGTGGGTGAAGAATCAAACCTATCAATTGAATTTCCAGGGGTGATGGTAGTACCAACACTCAAGGCAGAATGCTCTGTCTATGCCAGTGGGTTTTGAGGGACACCAGCAACAATTTCTGCCCAGATGGGTTCTACTGTATAACTTGGAGGGCTGTTCTTGGCTGCCTGATCTCTGACTGGTTCTCCATTCCTCCAGAGGCTTTGCGAGCTTCAAAATAACCTTTTATCAAATGCCTTCTATACCTCAACTAGCCAGTCATTTTCTGTTGCTTGCAACAAATCACCCTGAAAGGATGGTCATATCTGTTAAGTCTGGGTAATGCCAGACAGAGTATCTTGACTGTAGCAAGATTTGTCAGAGATCCTCATGTTGAATCTATAGATCACCTTGGGCAGGATGGCCATTTTCATGATATTGATTCTTCCTATCCATGAGCATGGAATGTTCTTCCATTTGTTTGTGTCCTCTTTCCTTTCACTGAGCAATGGTTTGTAGTTCTCCTTGAAGAGGTCCTTTACATCCCTTGTAAGTTGGATTCCTAGGTATTTTATCTCTTTGAAGCAATTGTGAATGGAAGTTCATTCATGATTTGGCTCTCTGTTTGTTTGTTACTGGTGTATAAGAATGCTTGTGATTTTTGCACATTGATTTTGTATCCTGAGACTTTGCTGAAGTTGCTTATCAGCTTAAGGAGATTTTGGGCTGAGATGTTGGGGTTTTCTAAATATACAACCGTGCCATCTGCAAACACGGACAATTTGATGACTTCTTTTCCTAACTGAATACCCTTTATTTCTTTCTCTTGCCTGATTGCCCTAGCCAGAAATTCCAACACTATGTTGAATAGGAGTGGTGAGAGAGGGCATCCCTGTCTTGTGCCAGTTTTCAAAGGGAATGCTTCCAGTTTTTGCCCATTCAGTAGATTCAATGCCATCCCCATTAAGCTACCAATGACTTTCTTCACAGAATTGGAAAAAACTGCTTTAAAGTTCATATGGAACCAAAAAAGACCCTGCATTGCCAAGACAATCCTAAGTCAAAAGAACAAATCTGGAGGCATCACGCTACCTGACTTCAAACTGTACTACAAGGCTACAGTAACCAAAACAGCATGATACTGGTACCAAAACAGAGATATAGACCAATGGAGCAGAACAGAGCCCTCAGAAATAATACCACACATCTACAGCCATCTGATCTTTGACAATTCTGAGAAAAACAAGAAATGGGGAAAGGATTCCCTATTTAATAAATGGTGCTGGGAAAATTGGCTAGCCATAAGTAGAAAGCTGAAACTGGATCCTTTCCTTACTCCTTATATGAAAATTAATTCAAGATGGATTAGAGACTTAAATGTTAGACCTAAAACCATAAAAACCCTAGAAGAAAACCTAGGTGATACCATTCAGGACATAGGCATGGGCAAGGACTTCATGTCTAAAACACCAAAAGCAACGGCAACAAAAGCCATAATTGACAAATGGGATCTCATTAAACTAAAGAGCTTCTGCACAGCAAAAGAAACTACCATCAGAGTGAACAGGCAACCTACAGAATGGGAGAAAATTTTTGCAATCTACTCATCTGACAAAGGGCTAATATCCAGAACCTACAAAGAACTCAAACAAATTTACGAGAAAAAAACAACCCCATCAAAAAGTGGGCAAAGGATATGAATAGACAGTTCTCAAAAGAAGACATTCATACAGCCAACAGGCACATGAAAAAATGCTCGTCATCACTGGCCATCAGAGAAATGCAAATCAAAACCACAATGAGATACCATCTCACACCAGTTAGAATGGCAATCATTAAAAAGTCAGGAAACAACAGGTGCTGGAGAGGATGTGGAGAAATAGGAACACTTACACTGTTGGTAGGATTGTAAACTGGTTCAACCATTGTGGAAAACAGTATGGCGATTCCTCAAGGATCTAGAACTAGAAATACCATATGACCCAGCCATCCCATTACTGGGTATATGCCCAAAGGATTATAAATCATGCTGCTATAAAGACACATGCACACGTATGTTTATTGCAGCACTATTCACAATAGCAAAGACTTGGAATCAACCCAAATGTCCATCAGTGACAGACTGGATTAAGAAAATGTGGCACATATACACCATGGAATACTATGCAGCCATAAAAAAGGATGAGTTTGTGTCCTTTGTAGGGACATGGATGCAGCTGAAAACCATCATTCTCAGCAAACTATCGCAAGAACAGAAAACCAAACACCGCATGTTCTCACTCATAGGTGGGAATTGAACAATGAGATTACTTGGACTCTGGAAGGGTAATATCACACACCGGGGCCTATTATGGGGAGGGGGGAGGAGGGAGGGATGGCATTGGGAGTTATACCTGATGTAAATGACGAGTTGATGGGTGCTGACGAGTTGATGGGTGCAGCACAGCAACATGGCACAAGTATACATATGTAACAAACCTGCACGTTGTGCACATGTAACCTAGAACTTAAAGTATAATAAAACAAAATTTAAAAAAAGATAAAAGTAAGTTTATGATAAATCTGACAAGGCAAAAAAAAAAGATCCTCATGTTAAAATTAAGAACAAGATGAAGAATAGTGGGCTGCAAACTATTGCAGTGAGGTGAACAGGACGTTTATGTCTCCAAACGTTGAGTAATTTTTCCAGGCTTGTCTCTAAGGACCTCTCCAGTGACTGCTATGGCAGGCAAAAAGATTCCCCAAACATGTCTTTGTCTTAATCCTCAGAAATGTGAATGTGTTATGTAAGGTTACACAGGAAGGGGAATTAGGTTGCAGATGGAATTAATGTTGTTAACCAGCTGTCCTTAAAATAGGGAGCTTATTCTGGATTACCTGGGTGGGACCAATATAATTACATGGGTCCTTATACGTAGGAGAAGGAGGCAGAAGAGAGAGTTGGCGAGGGGGTTCTGAGATGTGCGGTATTACTGGTTTTGAAGATGGAGGAAGGGGGCCATGAGCCAAGGAATATGGGTAGCTTCTAGAACCTGAATAAAACAAGAAAAGAGATTCTCCCCTAGAGCCTCCAGAAGGAACGCAGCCCTGCTGACACCTGGATTTTAGCCTAGTGAGATCCTCATTGAGCATCTGATCTACAAAACTGTAAGATAATAAATTTGTGTATTTTTAAGCCATTAAGTTTGTGACAGCAGCAATAGGAAAGTAATACACATCCCTGTGTTTCTGCAATTGCCTTTTCCTGGTACGGCATTTTATTTATTTGTTTATATCTTATTTATTTTCAAACTATATTGGGAAGAGTCCTAAGGTTCCACTGGAGTGCCTCAGGGGCCATGAAGAAGAGGAAATAGGAACGGGAAAGGCAGAGGCAACAGGACCCTGGGATGCCCGCCCATGCTGCTATCAGAGCCATACTGCATTTATCTAGTTTGAATATTAGGATTCTAGGAAAAAATGTTTGAAAGCCATCACTGACATCAGAGAGAAAAGTTTCACTTTCAATAATAAAATATAACATTTATTGACCATTTATATGTGCCAGATGCTGTGCTTAGCAGCTTATATAAATTATCTTATTTTGTCCCCATAATAGCTAAAGGAGATAGGTATCATCTTTACAGATGGGGAAGCTGAGGCTCAAAGAAATTAGGTAACTCAACCAAGCTTCCATAGCTTGCAAATGGCAGAGATGATATTTTAACTTAGGCTATCTGTAGCTGTCTGTAGAGTCTGCAGTCTTAGGCAAGTGGGTCAAACTTCTGACTAGAAAAGAACCTAGAGGAGTACCACACTGGTATAATCCAGAAACCAAACATATTTTATATGGTGGAAGATATTTATGTGGGAAAGAGGCAAAAGCCTGCATTTGGATTCCGGAACGCAATTGCATCATAGTGTGGATATTTCATGAAAATTGATCAGGTTATTTGCTCATTTATTGCAGAGAAGTGTTTCCACTGAGTGGAAGAATACCACCTTCTGAGTGTGTTACAAATCTGAGATTCTAGGATCCTGTAATAAGAAAGTTCTTTACACAACAGAATGGGCTGTCTTACTACATTGCGAGTGCCTCATCGCTGGTGGCAGTCAGGAAAAGAGCTAGTGTGCATGGGGACAAGTTGATTTAAAGTCACTTTTAGATGTAAGATTCTACAATCTAAAGGTTGCTGAGCATAAGGCCAAATGTCTCAAAGCCTTAGTGTTTGACTTTAAGCAACATCATCTTTCCTAGACTCACCTGGCAGAAGAAATCCTAGACTGATAGATTCAGCCTCAGGGTGGGACACTCAGTGGGGCTTGGGTTTTATCCTAGAAGAAATGGGAATACACAGCAGGTGTTTAAGCAATAGCCTGATATTAACATGTTTGCATTTTTGAGAGGTAAGTATATCAGGGACAAGAAATTTGATTGAGGAGAGCAGCTGCAGCTTAACAGCTGCAAAGGCCCAAGTGAGAGAGACATTTCTAGGCCAGAGCAGACGGAGCCAGAGTCTTGGGCTGAGAGGGGGAAGGGGAGGGTGGAGTCCAGGACAACACCCAGGTGAGGGCTGGGCTGGGCGGAGCTGTCCAGAACAGGCGGTGCTGGTGCCCGCAGGCTGCAGGAACACTAGGGCACAAGACTGTCCACAGGGAAGCTTGTCTGGGGAGGAGCACTGTGGGAAGTGGGTCATAGTCTTGGACGGCTCCACAGATGGATTAGTCAGAAGTGGGTCAGGAGTTGGAGGTCGGGCGTCAAGACAGGTGGAGCCCTGTAATCCCTACCCCACCTGTGATTTAAGAAACAGGTGAGGACAAATGAGAGTCTGGCTATACGGACCTCTGGGTGTACTGGAGGCCTCAGAGAGGGAGATGTCATTGCATGGCTGTGAACCCACTGACCAAGAAGCCCAGCATCACTACCATCCCATTCCCCATCCATTTGGTGATCCCATAGTTACCAGACATGAAGGAAAACAGAATTCTGGGAGACTTCCCCAGCTGCCACTTCCCCCTGGACTTCAGACTAAACTAATTCATTCTCTTTAGAAATTCAACCACATGTACCTATTACTCTAGGAAAACCATGTTTTCCCCCAGTTAGTGTTTTGATATGTTAGTCTCTTTCAATTCTACTTATTAACACTCTGCCTCTCCTTTCCTGTACATGAAACCGGGGCTCAGTTTCATTATCTATAAAATGGAGATAATAATAGTGACCGTTATTACATAGATAAGTAATGCAAATTCAATTCTTAGCGCATAGTACATATCCAGTGCAAGTTAATTGTTGTCAGGAAGGATATGCTAAACCAAATGAAGAGGAATCAGACTATTCTCATGGGATCAGATGATTCTGATAAAGGGTTTTGTGGAGAGGAGAGTAGAAAGAAGAAAGAGGCATAAAAACGGAAGTAAGGCCAGGAACACAGGGTAGCAGAGTCAAGAGGGTTAGGATGACAGTTTGGGGGATGCCAAAGCCAGAAGGCAGGGAGTAGCACAGTACCACATTACTCAGATGCACCTGCTCATGATTTTATTCAGCTGCTGAGTCTGACTCTCAGGTAACTCAAGTGTGCTGGTCTCAGGACAGAGCCATCTACGTGTGTATATCTATGTGCACTGCAGCCATCTGTAGAGTCTGGAAAACCTACTTCTAATTTTAGTTTTTGGCATTTACCTACTGTGTGATTTTTCCCAATCTACTTCTTCTCTCTCCATGTAAATGTCTTCAGCTATAAAATGAAGGAGCTGGGTCAGGTTGTCTCAATGATCCCTCCCACCTCTGACGCAGAATGCTGAGCCAATTCCGTCTGATCCAGTATTCTCCCTGACAAAAAATGTCAACCTGAATGATAGTTTTATATGACCTTTATTGAGGGTCTACAATATGCCAGGTCATGGGCGAGGCACTTTTACATCCATAAACACATTTGGTCTTCAGAACACATCTACCATCATGGGTTCTGAGTCCCACGTTGACAGTACCAATAGTATATTGTTGTCTCTATTTCTTTCACGGCTTATTGTATTGGTTGAATGCTATCATTTTCCTAATGCTCTTTAATAGTTTCAGCACTCATTTTCATTCTCTTTCTGAGCCCCAAATTGCTTCGGGAAACTGTCTTCCTGATTCTCCTGTTCTTCTCCAATTCTTTCCTTTGTATTCCCAGGGAGACAGATCTTGTATGGCATAGATCCATTTCTAGTCAATTGTCAGGCTACTGACTGTGCCATAATTCCAAATACCTTGAATCAAGGTCCTCCTAGTATATAGAAAATTGTGGTTAAGTATAAGCCTTAGGCTATGGAGCTGGCAAGAGCTGGACAGGGCCAGAGACCATCCAAGCAGACTGGGTTCCAGTGGGCAATAATAATAATAGCTAACATTAATTGAACTGTTATTTTTCTGGCATTGGGTTAACCAGTGGTTCTCAGGCAGGGCTGATGTCAGGAAATTTTGAGAAATATCTGAAGACATTGAGTTGTCACAACTGAGCAGGAGGTGGGCTGCTGGCCTCTAGAGGATAGGGGCCAGAGATCCTGCTAAGTGTCCTACAAAGCACAGGATACTCCATACAACCAAAAATTATCTGGACTGAAATGTCAATAATTTTGAAGTTGAGAAACTTTGGGTAAAGCTCTCTTTGTGTGATTATTTCATTTAATCATCAAACTAATCCTGTGAAGCAGGTATTACAATTATTATTACCATCTCTATTTTACAGATGGGGAAACTGAGGATTAGATGCATAAAGCGATTTGTCCAAGTTCACCAAACTAGAAGATGACAGAGTTAGGCTCTGGTCCTGAGTTTGCCTGACTCCATGTGCACGCCATTACTTTGCTGGAGACTAAAAGGTCAGGTCAACTGAGCATGTAGGTCAGGACAAAGAATGTGGTCTGCGGGTTGATTCTTAGAAGTTTCTTCGGAGCCCAGGGCTCCCTTTAGCCCAGTAACTACCCAACCTTGCTGCCTGTGCAAGAGAACAAGCAATGTTCTCTGAGCTCCTACCTGTTGGGGGCAGTTTCCCAAGGGTCCTTGGGTTGATCTGGGAGCTGACCTTGATTGTTCTTAACTGAGCTGAGCTGAGCTGGAGAAGGCAGGGCCACCATCCCAGTGACTTAGGCCTCACGGTCCTATGACTCTGACCTCTGCAGCTTTGGAATCAAGCGCAGGGAGGAGCCTGGCTGACAGCTGGAGACACATGCTCACAGTCAAGTGAGCAATGCGGCAACTAGCCAGGAGTCAGATCTCCTCCTCCAATTTTATCTGCAAACGTACTCAGAATATCAGCACAATGGGGAGTCCACAAATGCATGCATGATAGTAGGATCCTGATAATGAGTGAAAGAATAAATAAAATGGGTGAATACATACATTTTCTATGAGATCAAGTCTTGAAATACAGTGAATGAGCTGGGCATGGGTGGAAGAGGGGAAGGCAGGGCTGGGCCAGTGAAGTGATACATTCCTGAGTGGGGTGATGCCAACTCCTCTGGATGAGCTCGCAGAGAAGCAGCTGGAGCTGCGTCTTATAGAACACAAGCCATGGGGGACTGCAGGGAGGTTGTGTTCTGAGCACCCTGTGGGCTTGACTGATTTCTGGACTTCATTGTTGAGGGCTGTTGGCAACCAGGCTTTTAACTTAGTAACCTCCAGCCCCAGGGGAAGCAGAGCCTAGAGCCATCTGTCCCAGGACCTCCCCTGGGTGAGGGTTGAGGCCCCAGCTGGACTCACCAATTGACTTATTATTATTGAGGTGGAAATAATTCTCAATATTCTGATTTCCCCTTCTGGGTCCTTTCAAAGACTATATTTACACAGAAGGACCAGGGAAATCGGCTTGAGTCACAGCACTCTGGGATCTTTGTTGTTTTGTTTCCTCTATGGAGAAAGGAGAGGAGGGGACAAAGGGAGAAAAGAAACTGAAATTCACTGAAGGTTTATTTTGGTTTGAGAACTTGTCATGATCTCATAAGGGAGGTGGTGAAGTGCTGTGCCTCAAAGCGTGTTGTCAGGTAGAGCCGGGTCACCAGTGACTTGGGTAGGTGTCCTTTTCTTCCTAAACCTTAGTTTACTCATTGGTAACGTGGGGATATTTGTGTCTACTTTCTAGAGTTGTGATGAAGATTTGATGAGCTAATGCACAAGATGTGCTTAGCCCAATGGCTGGTACAAAATAGGTGATCATTAAGTATTAGCCAGCGATTATGATTTTGAATCAGATACTCTTAAGCCCCCTGGGAAGTGGGACTCACTGTCTCCATTTTACATATGAGGAAGTCGAGGATCAGAGGGGTTATTACGATGCAGCTTTGCTCTCAGTTCCTCTGGCATGTCGTGGCTGACCTCCAAGACCAGGTCAGGTGCCCCTTCTCTGTGCTGCCCTGGCCCCTGCACTTCCCTCTCAGTTTTGATTGCACCACAGTGTGAGCCTGTTCAAAGTTACAGCCCCCACCACACTGTAGTCCATGGGCACAGGCTCGGGGCCTAGAGACCCGTTCTCTGTTGCATTCTCAGCACCTAGCAGGGTGCCTGGTATGTGGTGAAAACTGCCACTATATCAGCTGGCTGATAGGTAATTCAGGACCATTTGATTTAGTGGTCTGAATGATTTTGCTTCTTTCTCATAACAATAGCGTGTGTGTGTGTGTGTGTGTGTGTGTGTGTGTGTTCTTAGGAATGATGATTAAACTGAGTGTCTGGGAACATCCCTTAGATCTTACCAGGTCTCCTCTCTTTGGCATATTGACAATGGCAAATCCCGTTTATTTTACCTATCCTTGCTGCCCACCTCTTTCCACCAATTTCAAAGGAATCCAGGACACAACATAAAATTCCCAAAGAGAGACAGTAAATGTGTCATCCATTTAGAAGGGATTGGGAGTCAGTTACGCACTGTGTTCGTGCAGAAATATGTAAATTACAGTGAGTTCTTGCAAGTTACATGGAAACAATGGCAGATTTCAGCATGGGGTTCTTAATCTTTCAACGACTCAGTTTATTTCTTCCACTTTTCACTCCTAGCTTATCTATCCCTCCCATCTCTCATGAGGATTGCTAAATATGGGACTTTGGCCAGCTGCTGGAAGGTGAGCTCAACTCCACAGAATATCTGTCCCTGGTTCCTTGATTCATTCATGCATTCACTCATTCGTTGTTTTCAGCATCTATCCTGTGCCAGGTACTGTGCTAAGCATTGGGCATACAAAGCAGCAAAAAGGGAGACAAGTCTCTGCCCTCTGGAGTTTATAGTCATATAGTTATGCCAAGAATCCATAATTATCAATAGATGTAAGTGTTTTAAAGGAAAAACTATCATTCTTTGGAGACTTGTCCTAGACTGGATGGTCAGGGAAGACTTTCCCATGGAAGTAAAACTGAGCAGGGATCTGAGGAATGGACAGAAGGTGGCTCATGGTTGGTAGTGGGAGACGGTTTCATACAAAGTAACCAGTATGTGCAAAGTCTTTGTAAAGAGAGTTGGAACTAAAAGAGAGAATTAGAACTAAAAGGAGGCCCTTAGGGTGAGGACATGGAAGCTGGAGGACCACGGAGTGTGAGCCAGGCTGAACAGATGGGCAGTGGTAGATCCTATGGGGCTTTACAGGCTAAGATGAGGGTTTACCTTCTATTCTAAGAAAAGTGAAAGGCATAGCAGGCACTTAAGAAGCTGTAGTGCCTGCTATTATTATTATTATTATTTTTTAAATACTGTTCTGGCTGCTGTGGGGAGAATAAAGGATGTCTGAGTAGATGTGGGGAGACCAGGAATGAGACAAATGTGATTGTCTAGGGGGCAGACAATAATGACTGTTTGGACTCGGTGGGAGTATGGAGGTGGGCACCAGAACATGGGCTTAGAGGGGAGGATCAGAAGGATGTGGGGCTTGAGGCAAAGAGAATTGTCCATAGAGACTTCTAGGTTTCTGGTTTGGTAACTGGAAGATGTTGGCTACTCAGAGACATCAGTGACACTGACAAAGGGAGAAGTTGGGCAGGTGTAGAGAGGCAGATAATGAACCTGCCTTGTACCCAATGAGTCTTAGACCCTGTGGGACATGCGAGTGTAGCTGCTCGTGGGCATTTGATATATGTGTGCATCTCTCCCATGCTGGGGTCTTTAGAGAGCCAATTCCAGAACTCATTTAAACTGCTCTATTTCTTTGTTGTCAAGTTTTGATCAGGCCATAGTTAAGGCACCTAAGTTCCATTTCTTTCATAGTAAAGTTTTTGAGTGAGAAAATGTGGTCCTACCAATAAGAGGGGAACCTGGCTCTACTTATCACCATGGTTAAGGAGATATAATGAAAAGCCAGCTTGAAAGGGCTTCACCTGAGCCCTAAGACAACATAATCTCTCTGAGAGACCTCTGAGCCTGGAGCTGGGATATAGTTATGCCAGACCTCTGAGCCTGGAGCTGGGGTTTTTCTCACCTGTGTAGAGGTGGTAGGCGGGTTATATTGAGTTAGAGGTGGCATTTATCTTTATTCTGATTAAGTACTTACCTGTCTTTCTTTCATATTTTTTAGTAGTGTGGTTCATCTGTTTATTGATTCCTTTAGCCAACTTTTATTGCATATACTGTTTTGGATGTTGATATGTACAGAGAGTAAGCTGGGGTCTCAGCTGTCATGGAGATTGCACTCCAGTTGGGGAGACAGGCAATAGTCAAGGGAACAAACTTGCAAACAGTGTTAGTTTTCAATGACATTGGGGAAGGGCTCTCTGAGGGGTCACATTTGAGGGGGATCTGGTGGAGCCAGACAGTTATGCAAAAGGCCAGATGGTGATTGGGGGCAGCTGTAGGATCAGCCACGTGTGGGTCCTGCGAAAGCATTTTTGAGGAATAGAAAGAAGTCTAGGGTGTTGGTTCAGCAAGTGAAGGGGAGAGTGATAGACGAGACTGTGGAGGCCACAGGGGCAGACCATGTAGGACTTTGTAGGCTATGGAAGAGTTTGCTCTCACTGCATTGGGGAAGTACTGCAGGTTTTAAAGCATGAAGGTGATCTGCCCTGATTTGTTACCAAAAAGATCACTCTAGTTCCCATGTGTGGAATGGATTGTTGGAAGGTGAAGAGTAGAAGTGAGTGGTCCAATGAGAAGGATGTTGCAGTTGCCCACTGGAGAGGTACTGAGGGCTGGTTCCAGATGGTAGTGGCGGTCACTGGCTCTCAAGGTTTCATCTATGGGCTTAGATGAATAACAAATGTCTCACGCCCAGAGGGACTCCATAATCTGTCATCAATTGCTTGCCCTAATACCGCTATAACTATTTTCCAAAACTAACAAGGGTGAGTAGGGAGTTGTCCCTTGGTATCCATGGGGGAATGGTTCCGGGATCCCTTTCAGATGCCAAATCTGAGGATGCTCAAGTTTCTTACATAAAATGGTGTAGCTATTTGCATATAAGCTGCCCACATCCTCCTGTATACTATAAATCATCTCTAGATTACTTATAATACTTAATACAATGTTAAGTACAAAATACTTGTTACACTATGTTGTTTTTCCATTTGTATCATTTTTATTGACGTCTTGTTATTTTTAATTAATTAAGTGTCAAATATTTTTGGTCAGAGGTTGGTTGAATCTGTGGAGGTGGGACTCTTGGATACAGAAGGCTGACTATAACTAACTATAACTATAACTATAGTTAGTTATAGTTAGTTATAGTTATAACTAACTATAACTATAACTAACTCTTTCCACTAAGCAATCTGTATGTTTGATTTCTCTTATCTTTTAGCATCATCGTTGTTGTTTTCACCAACAAAGTCATTGAACAATAAATGATTTGTGTTATCTTTGGGGATGTATAATAACAGAGGTAGGAAGATGTACAAGTGGATAATCCTCTAGGCATGCAGGTGAGTTTACAGTCTAGTTTTAACTGATAACAGACATCTAGGTCTTGGTAAACATTCCTGTAAGTTTGAGTTGCATTTTCAAATGCATGAAAAGCCATGATTTGTTTAAGAAAAGCCAAATAGTTCACCTGTGCCCAGAACATAGTTTAGGTGCCAGAGTTTGGTGGTGATGGTGGAGGTGGAATATCTGGAGTAGAAAGTAGAAAGGTTTTGATAGATAGAATTTGGCAGCAGTAAAGAGCTAATCAAGGTTTCAATACAGGCAGTGACATGTTCAAATACATGCTTTAAAAGGATCATCCTGGCTGCAGGGAAGAGAATGGATTAGAGAGGGTGAGGCTGGAGGTGGGGAGCATGAATAGGAATAATCCCAGGGAATTATGTGATGAATGTTTAGATGGTGGAGATGGCAGGGCCTGGTTGGATGTAGAGGGAGCAGGAATGAGGCAGAGACCGGTTGGGAGAATTCCAATGTTTCTGGCTGGAGTGACTAGAGGGATGGCAATGATATGGCAATAGATTGTTATAGATACTGAAGTGCCTTGTTTCTGTGTTTTATAAAATAAAAAGGAAGATACTGTCAATTGCAAACATTGTTGGAGTTCTCCCCCTCACCTCCTGTATCTTCACCCCTCTGAAATATATCTTTGCAGCTCCTGCCATCAAAAGTTGGAGTCTGTTTCCCCACCCCTTGAATCTTGGCTGGCTATAGATCCCCTTTGAACAACAGAATGTGGTGGAAGTGATGCTATGCCAATGCTGAGGTGAGGCCTCAAGAGGCCTTGTGGGCTGTGACTCTTTTGGAACGCTGCCTAGCTGTCACATGAACAAGGCTACTGGATGATGAGAGACCCTATGGAGCCAAAACATGCCTTTTCAGCTGAGACCCTCCTAGTCTAGCCAGGCCCCAGCTGCACAAGCTGGTGACCAAAGATACATGAGTGAGTCCAGCTGAGAACTCCCTAGCTGAGCCCAGCCCAAACTGCTGATCCACTGAGTTGTGAGCTACATAAATGACTGTTGTTTTAAGCTATTATGCTTTTAGGTGCCGTGTTAGCAAAAGTGAAGTGATGCCAGTATTTATGAAATAGATGTAAAGCTTTACTGAACTCTCCAGTGTGGATGGAAGATTAGATTAGAATAAGAAAGCCTCTTGCTTAACCCTCTGATAAAATTTTCAGGATTTTTTTTTTAGTGAATCAGTCAGCGTGCATTTTTCCAGAAAATGCATTATACCCCTTTGATGACCTTAGTTCTTATCCCTGTCATGATGGGGTTGTGCTAGATTAGGGTGACAGAGGGTGATCTCACTCCTGGTTTGTCTGGAAGTCTCCTGAAAGTCCCACAACCTGGGAAACTCTTCAGTCCCAGGTGAGCCTGGACAGTTGGTTACTCTACATCTGCACTTCACTTTGTTGTTTGCAAGTCAGATGTGCCCACATTCACCTATGGGCTTCTGATGACAAGGTAGGCTTTAATCTGGCCAGTTTTACAGATGGTAAACCTGAGATCCAGCAGGTCCAAAGTGCCCACTCTGGATCACTGAGCTAGACAGCAGAGAAGAGAGGAGTTGAACCCAGGTCAGCCTAATGCTGTTCCTCCCCACCTGCTGTTTCTGAGGTGGTTACACCAACCCTTTATTATTGGGCTGTGAAGTGAGGGGCTGCATCTCAGGTCCATTCCCCAGCAGCACAAATGCTTTTCCATTTTGATGATTTACAAACACCAGTGAGGTCTGACACCAGGGGAGAAGAGACCGTGGCTTATTCTGTAGCTCACGCTTTGTAGAGATGACTTGAGCCACTGGCAGCCTTGACCTAACCGTCTGAGGCCAGAAGAGCTGCCACCCCAGATCCGCAGATGGCAATATAAGTGAGACTCAGCTCCAGAGAAAGACCTTGGAGAATCCAGAAAAAGACGAGACGTGGGAGGGGAAAGGGATGGGAATAGAGAACTGGTTTCATCTCTTTCAGGAACCTTGTTGATGCTTTATCGTGAACTCTTTGTTTAAAAAAAATCATTTTTCATACATTCAGAATTCCAAGCTGCTGAAAATTTCCTCCTGTGATGAGACGCATTCAGAACAAAACGTGCAGTCTGATTTGTCTTTCCCCAAAATCAAAGGCAGTATTCTAAAGAGACTGCATTTGCCACACAAAGGTGGCAGATGTTTGCTGAGATTATAGCTGCACAAGCGTTCCGCACGTTCAATCTTGGGAGCATTTCAGTTTTTGAAAGGAGAAACAGTTTTGTGTCATTCCTTGGTGCCCAGGAAGCTTCTGGTACCTACAGTGTGGAGCTCTGGTCGGGTGTGGACAAAGGCAGATTTGCTTACCTGGTTTTCCATGATCTGGATGTCTTGCAGAGCAGTTGCTGAGTAAGACTGGGCTGAAGCACAGTGTGGTAGGAAGTCAGCTCATCAAGTACTCCTTAGCAGCTATGCGTACCCCCATAATGGTGTTAGGTCCTCCAGGCAGGGATGTGTGCCCTTCAAGGTGCTGCAATTCTTATTCTTGCCCTCATGGCCTTTGTAGTCTGAAGGCTTTCTAGGCCCACAAACTTAGAAAGTTGATTTTAAAGTTGAACTAGTTTTTAACTTCCCAAACATATTTACTCTCATTCATTCCCTTCTCTTGATTTCCTATGCTGGAGATCTGACAGTTTCCCAGATTTCTCTCTTTCCCCCATCCCTGGAATATAATCAGTCACAGAACCTTGAATCTTCTATCGCCCAAAATGGAACTTAAAACCCACCCTCTTTTTCCATCTGCAATGCAGATGGAATCCCTTCTCCTCACCCCCATCCATGGGAAACACCTTTGTCACTCCTCCCATACTGTCCCGCAACTACCCTGGAAGCTACTGGAAGTTAGAATCAGCTTTGCTTTCTTAGTAAGCTAGCACAGGGTCAGCATGCATTTGGCATTTATTGACTTTTTTGAATGAGCGAATGAATGAATGAATGAATGAATGAATGAATAGGTAATGATGTCAATGATGGGCTATTCCTCAGCCACGTCCCTTTAGATTTCTCTGTTGGTCTCCGTTGGTGCATGTCTCTCTCTCTCTCTTTTAAACTTAATTTATTTTTTAACATGGCCAACTCCTATTTATCCTTCAAGACCCAGTGCCCATGTTAACTCCCCCAGGAAGCCTTCTCTGACACAGTCTGCCTGTGTGGCTGATTCACTTTTTCTTTTCTTTTTCTTTTTTTTGTGACTGAGTCTTGCTCTGTCGCCCAGGCTGGAGTGCAATGGCGCAATCTTGGCTCACTGCAACCTCTACCTCCTGGGTTCAAGCGATTCTCCTGCCTCAGCCTCCCAAGTAGCTGGGACTGCAGGCACATACCACCATGCCTGGCTAATTTTTGTATTTTTAGTAGGGATGGGGTTTCACTATATTGTCCAGGCTGGTCTCGAACTCCTGACCTCGCGATCTGCCTGCCTTGGCCTCCCAAAGTGCTGGGATTACAGGCTGATTCACTTTTTCATCTGTGCTTCCACAAAGCTTATGCTTGTGCACATAAGAATCAGTATTTCAATGTCTATACGTATGTTTTTTCTTGTTTGTCTCTTCCAGGGACAGCAAGTAGATTTAATTTCACACTTTTGTTTTGCCTGTTGTTGCTGCTTGAAACAGTGTTGAGCTGGATACTGAGGGTAGCTTTTCATCATTATACTGTCTGATTTCTGTCTATCAGAGGGAGTGGGCTTATTTCTCAGCAGCAGTAACTCTTAAGAACATGATGTTAGTTAAGAAATCTGTGTGTGTGGATCAGCCTGCCAGTTGCTGTGGCTCCTGAAACTTTAAGCCTGGTTGGTTCAGAGAGGCTAAAGCCTATTGATCTCAAAGCTTGGGTGGAGAAGGGGCCTGAAGCTGTCCTTCAGCCTCAATTCTGTTCCCTGTGCTAGATGACTGATAGAAGAGGAAGTTCTCTCCATTCGCAGCCTTCTCTATGGCAAACAGATGCGAGGCATGAGACATTGTACTCTGATGGTCATGGACTTTGGGTTGGACTGAGTTGGAATTCCCATACCACCACTTACTAGCTGTATGATTTGGGGCATGTTACTTAGCCTCTTAAAACTCCTGTTTCCTTAATTAGGAAAAGGGATTTGTGTAAAAGGCAGCCTTTATAGAATCTCTATTATATGCCAGGTGCCATGTTTTATTTTTATTTTAAAAATTATTTTTAAAGACAGGCTCTCATTCTGCTGCCCAGGCTGAAGTGCTGTGGTGCGATTGTCACTCACTACAGCCTCAAACTCCTGGCCTCAAGCAATCCTCCAACCTCAGCCTCCCAAAGCTCTGGGATTACAGGCATGAGCCATCATGGCTTGCCTTATTGTTATTTTTGGTTGTGGTTAAAAAACCTATAACATAAAATTTACCATCTTAACCAGTTTTAAGTGTATAGTTCAGTAGTGTTAAACACATTTATATTGTTGTGTAATGGGCCTCCAGAGCTTTTGTATTTTACTAAACTGAAACTCTATACACATTGAGAAACTCTTCATTTTCCCCTCCCCTTAGCCCCTGGCAACCACCATGTCATGGAGTCAATTTTTGTCTCCATGAATTTGACTACTTTAGATACCTCATAAAAATGGAATCATATAGTAGTTGTTTTATTATGACTGGCTTATTTCATTTAGCATAATGTCTCAAGGTTCATCCATAGGGTAGCATGTGTCAGGATTTCCTTTTTTAAGGATGAACAGTATTTCATTGTATGTGTAGACCATATTTTGCTTATGTTGATGGACACTTGGGTTGCTTATACTTCTTGGCTATTGGGAATAATGCTACTTTGAGCTCTTGCTTTCAGTTGTTTGGGATATATACCCAGAAGTAGGATTGCTGCATTATATGATAATTTTAATTTTAATTTTTTTTAGGAATCATCATACTGTTTTCCATAGCAGTTACACTATTTTGTATTCCCACCAATAGTGCACAAGTATTCTAATATCTCCACATCCTTACCAAAATTCATTAATTTCTGCTTTAAAAAAAAATTTAGCCATTCTAGTGGGTGTAAGATGATATCTCATTGCAATTTTGATTTGCATTTCCCTAATAATTAGTGATGTTGAGCATCTTTTTATATTCTTTTCGGCCATTTGTACATCATCTTTAGAGAAACGTTAAATTAAATTTTTTGCCCGTTTTAAATCAGGTTTCTTGTTTTGCTTTGTTTTTGTTAAGTTGTAGGAGTTCTGCATATATTCTAGATATAAACCCCATAACAGATATATGATTTACAAATATTTCCTCCCATTTTGTGGGTTGCCTTTTCACTCTGTTGATTGTGTCTTTTGATGCACAAAAGTTTTAAAATTTGATATAGTCCCATTCATTTATTTTTGCTTTTGTTGCCTGTGCTTTTGGTGTCGTATCCTGGGAATCCTTGCCAATCCCAATGTCATGAACTTTTCTCCCTGTTTTCATCTAAGAGTTTTAGAGTTTAAAGTTTCAAACATACTGAGTTTCAGTTGTATCTTGGGAATCCTTGCCAAACTAAATGTCATGAAGTTTTTCTCCCTGTTTTCTTCTGAGAGTTTTAGAGTTTCAGAGCCTATGTTTAGGTCTTTATTTTGAGTTAATTTTTATATATGGTATAAGGTAATGGTACAACTTCATTCTTTTGCATGTGAATATCCAGATTCCCCAGTACCAGTTACTGAAGAGATTGCCCTTTCCTCACTGAATGCTCTTGGCACCCTTGTTGAAGATCGCTTAACCCACACGAGAGGATTTATTTCTGGCTCTTTATTTTATTCCTTTGGTCTATGTGTCTTGTCTTTATGTCAGTACCACGCTGTTTTGATTACTGTAGCTTTGTAATATAAGTTTTGAAATCAGACCTCCAACTTTGTTCTTCTGTTATAAGGTTGTTTTGACTGTTCAGGGTCCCTTGAGATTCCTCACAAATTTTAGGATGAGTTTTTCCATTTCTGCAAAAAAAAAAAAAAAAAAAAAAAAAAAAAAGTGCCATTAGGATTTTGATAGAGATTTCATTGAATCTGTAGATTGCTTTGAGTAGTATTGACATTTGGACAATATTAAGTCTTCCAATCCACAAGCAAGAGATATCTATCCATTTATTTGTGTCTTCTTTAATTTCTTTCAGCAATGTTTTGGGGTTTTCAGTGTACAAGTCTTTTGCTTCTTTGGTTAAGTTTATTCCTAAGTATTTTATCCATTTCTTTTCTTTTCTTTTCTTTTTTTTTTTTTTGAGACACAGTCTTACTCTGTCACCCAGGCTGGAGTACAGTGGCATGATCTCAGCTCACTGCAACCTCTGCCTCCTGGGTTCAAGTGATTCTTGCGTCTACCAATTAGCTGAGACTAACAGGTGTGAACCACCATGCTCAGCTAATTTTTGTAGTTTTAGTAGAGACAGGGTCTCGCCATGTTGGCCAGGCTGATCTTGAACTGCTGACCTCAAGTGATCCTCCCGCCTTGGCCTCCCAAAGTGCTGGGACTACAGGTGTGAGCCACTCCACTTGATCCATTTTATCATTTTTGATACAAATAAATGGAATTGTTTCTTAATTTTTTTTTGCATATTTCATCATTAGTGTATATTAATGCAACTGATTTTTGTGTGTTGATTTTGTATACTGCACCTTTGGGGAATTTGTTTATTAGGCAATTTAAATGTTTTATTTGTGTAACCTCATTTAGTCTTTAGGGCCACCCAATGAGGTAGGTATCATTACAACCCTCATCTTACAGATTAGAACACTGAGGCTCAGAGTGCTTGGGTAACATCCCCCAGGTGACCTGGTTGGAAAGGCTCCTACCAGACCTTTCCTGGATGGAAACTCAGACATCCATTAGTTTTAGTCATGATACTTATTAATTGCTTTTTGATAAGGAGTTTTATAAGAGTTACATGAGTTAATCTTTAAAAGTGCCTCACATAAGACTGAATACTTAATAAGTGATAGTTTTTTTAATACTTAAATAAAACTTCATTGAACATGCAAAATTAAAGGACTCACAACATTGCAAGTAAAAATAAATTCAAAGGGATTCTCATCTGAAACATTCTGGCAAAAATATTTCAATTATGAAGATAATTTATTTTTTATTAGAACTATCAAGGAGGAAAAAAGACTCCTTACAAAGAATACAAAAAACTGGCTGTCTACAGACTTTTCTTTTGTTTTTCTAGATGGAGGAGCCTCTACAAGGGCTTGAAGGGAGAAATTTGGAATGTAAAATTTTTGAAGACTTCATAGTAAAAGCAATGAAGTACAAGCAATAGATAGACATTCTTAGAGCTCTAGAGACTTGAAATAGAGATGTAAGACAAATCAATGCGAAGAATATGAGAATGGGGGAATTATGGTATGAAAGGGCATGTTTCTTTTACAAAACTTAGACCCCAAGATTCAGCAATCCAGCTGGATGCTATGTTTTCAGGTAATAATAATTCTGCACCCTTGAGTTAGTCCTCACAACTTCCCTCAGCTGCTCTTCTGCAACTTCACTGAGACCAAGAATTAGATTTCCGTATTTGTATGTTTCTTAACACAAGTTACATCACTTAATTCAGAAAAATAGGGATTAGGAGAACCAAAGTCATTTGTGGACTTGCATGGGTCTCACAATAATTGAGTGGCATTGTGGAATTCCTGCTGAGTTTGTCGAAACGCAACCTCGGCCTGACACCAGAGTCCACTACACCAGAGCACAGCTGGGACTGACAGAGGCCTCTGGACCTGTGCTGCCATTTTCCCTGGCTGCTTGGATTGTCTGCGTCTTGAGGGCAACAGGCTGTACCAGGAGGCATCCACAGATGCCTGCCTTTCTCTAATCATTTCTTCTGGGCAATACCAGAGTAAGGCTGAAGAGTCCTGACTTGATCGTCCCTGCGAGGTTGCAGTGCAGAGTAGGGGCCCAGACTTCCCAGGCATGCCCAACCCCAGAACCTTCCTGCCTGGCGCTTTTCTTTAGGGAAGTCTCTCAGATCCTTGGTGAGAAAACCAAGAGTGAGCACGTCTTCCTCTTTCAAGATAGCTCTCTCCATTGGTGAAAAAGCCAAGACAAAAGGAAACGCTGAGGTAGAAAGGGCTCTGATATCTCACACTCATGTTTCTGGCCCTGCTTTTTTTAGAAAAGTAACTCTTTCCCATGGTTAGGGGAGAAGTCAGACCTTCCTGTTCCTCTTGAGCAGGGCATGAAGCAATTTTCAGCTCTGATGTTGACACCAGGTCATACCCCCAGACCTTCTCCCTGGGCCAGGCTCTTTGGACTTCTGAGCTCTGGCCTTTCCAACAGGAAAGTGACCAACTGGCTACAGAAACAAGACATGCACAGCTTTTGCAGAGGAAAAGAAGCAGCAGGGAATAGAAGCAAGGACCCAGACCCTTGGGCTGCCCAGCTTCACTTCTCTCCCAGCTCTGCTTCTCTCCTAGCTCCGCTTCTCTCCTAGCTCCATTGCTTATTGTCTGGGAGGAATCAGACAAGTTACTTAAGCTTTCTGAGTCTTGGTCTTCCCGCTAGGAAAGTATGGAGATAGTGCTACATGCACAAGAGGATTGTTTATAGGAAAAAATGAGATCTACACAGAGAGTTTAGTGTGGGGCTTGGAACATAGTAAATATTCCATAGACATTAGTTACTCTCAAGTTTATTGAAGGTTGCATCTAAATCCTTTGTTTGAGCAGCCATCTGAATACATAGTGTACGGGAGGCAGGATTGTGCACCTAGAGAGGGAGGACTCTGGATTCAATGAGAACTGGGTTTAAATCCCCACTCCAGTAATTACCAGTAAGCAGAATGAACATGGAAAAGTTAATTATCTTCTTTGAGCTTGATTTCTCACCTTGTGCTTTCCTTGTGTGGTTCTTGTTGAGGACTGGTGGCAGGGAGATTATGTGAAATCATGTATGGCGGACACACAGTGGATGTGCAATAATAGTTCCCATTATTACTAAGGAATCAAGTCAAATCCATTCAAAGGCCTGAACCTTTGTTGGTCTGACCACCATTAAACATGTGAAGGTGGATTAGTCCGCTGGCATTTTATGTGTGTGGAGTGAATCAAAAGAAAAAATTAAGGTCAAAATGGCTTTCTTCATTTGATCATTCACTTTTTCATACTCCCGGTGCCTGGCACAGTGTCTGACTTATTTTAGGTCCTCAATACATATTTGTTAATTTAAATAAAGCTTTATTAATGCTGACATAGTTTTGTATGGGCAAGGCTGGCTCCATGGGCAGCCATGTTGGCATGGCTATGCTTGGAAGGGCCCCATGACATCTTCAAAATCTTAATAATTTTTAAATAAGGGCTCTTCACTTCATTTTCATTTTGCACTGGGCCCACAAATTATGCAATGAGTCTTGTGCACAGGCAAATAAAATGCAATGTAAAAAGGCCAATATTTTCCTTCTAAAAACTGTCCATTGGCTGCTCATTGCACCTAGAAGAAATCCAAGCTCCTTATGTGGCTTACCAGGTGTACCTGGTCTCTGTGGTCACACACGCCAGGAATCAAGATTCCTGAACTCCAGCCACCCAGGCCTGCTCATTTAACAGTCTGAGCTCTTTACTTGCTCCCCGTTTGGGTCTCAGCTCCTAAATCACTTCCATAGCAAGGTGCCTCCTCGACCATCCTCCTGGCCACTCTGTCTTTTTAAAAAATTTATTTTATAATGTCAACTTTTATTTTAGATTTGGAGGTATATGTGCAAGTTAGTTACATGGGTGTGTTGCATGATGCTGAGGTTTGAGGTATGGATCTAACCACTCAGGTAGTGAGCATAGTACCCAATAGGTAGTTTTTCAACCCCAAGGCCCCCCTCTCCCTTCCCCTTCTAGTAGTCCTCAGTGTTGAGTGTTCCCATCTTTATGTCCATGTGTACTCAATGTTTAGCACCCATTTATAAGTGAGAACATGCAGTATTTGGTTTTCTGTTTCTGCATTAATTTGCTTAGGATTATGGCCTCCAGCTGCATCCCTGTTGCTGCAAAGGACATGATTTCATTATTTTTTTATGGCTGTGTAGTATTCTATGGTATATACATACCACATCTTCTTTATATAACCCACCTGTGGTGGGCCTGTAGGTTGATTCCATGCCTTTGCTATTGTGAATAGCCCAATCCATTTTATTAGCCTGCTTTACACTCTTCGTAGCTCCTGATGCTTTCTAAAAGGAGTTAGAGTTTACTTTTATGTCGACTTGTTTATTTTCTGTTTCCCCCACTGTACTAAACTTGATGGAGCCAGCCATCTTCCTGTCTCATTCCTTCCCTTGTTCCCAAAGCATTGCCCAGCCCTCAGCACACGGTGGGTGCTCTATGAATACTTACGGACTGAAGAATGAATGGACTTGGCAGTTCTGGGATTTTAATCTTAAAATGCTGACCCCTCAGGACTTTCTCCAATTGGAAAGTGACAGCAGAATTGACACCATATTCCCTAGTTGGGGATGAGTGACCATGTGCCTCCACAGCCTCGCAGTTGAGCAAGATGTCCACCATTTCCATGTTCTCCTGGTAACACAGGCTATGAAGGGCTGGAAGTTGGGGCTTGGCTCCTAAGCCCAGCCTCCAGGGTCAGGTCCCTGCAGTAGGACCCAGTCTGCAGATAGAGATGTAGAAAGGTCTGGATAGCTGGTGTGAACCAAGAGGCAGGAAACAGGAGATTGATAGCAATGAAAACATGGGTCAGAGGCCACTTAACCCAATGTCCCATTTTATGGAAAAGAATATTGAGATTAAATGAGAGGAAGAAACTTATTCTGTAATAATAATAACAGCAAAAATCCAACCCAACTCAAACCAATCCAATAAAATCAATGAAACAAATGAAAAGGAAAAAAAAAAATGAGAGGCAGTATAGTGTAGCATTCAGACCTCAATACAAGTATGATATCAAATGAGTTAATACTAATAAAGGGCTTAAGGCATAAAGTTCCTAGCACAAAAAATTTGCTATATAAGTATTCACAAAATAAAGGCTAAATCTATCGTGCTTTTTTGGTGTTCCGGGAAATTTGCAAGCCTCTTACTTATATCATTTCATTTGCTTCTTCCAGCCACCTGTTGAGGTAGGTGCTATGATGATTTGTCCTCATTTTACAGATGATGAAATGAAGGCCCAAGTGGGAGAGTAGTAGAGCTGGGATGTGGCCTCAGTCTGGCTGACTCTAGGACTGGGTTCTTGGCCACTACCCTGGATTGCAGTCAAGGGCAGAGCTGGCCTGGCACCTCTGTGCTCTTTCCCAGTGCCAGGCCTGGGACTGGCCTAACTGGGAAAGGCTGCTGATTCACATGTGCTCTGCTGGGAAGCTGCCTTACTCATTGGCTCGTTCATGCTGCAAGCATTCCCTGCATCTGCCTTGTTCAGGCTTTGTGCTAGGTGCTGCAAACAGACAGGTGAAGTCAGGTGTCTCCTGTTAGGGCAGCAGGCTTCCAGGCTGGAGGGGATGGCAGAAGGTTGGACACACATTGGAGAGCTGATGAGTACAGGCTTGCTGAGCTTGTTTTCTCCAGGTCCTTGGCACCCCTATGTAGGGAGTGCAGCTGGCCTGGGTGTCAGGAATGGTTGGGATCCCAGATATACCAGAGCAGATTGGGCAAACCTTTGAACCTAGGTGGCCTGCTCAGCCCTCCCATGCAAAGCCTCATGTGGAGGGCTGGGATAGAGAACTCTGCTGGCTCTGGATGTGTCTGAGTTGGCCCCCTGCCAGGGGGCCAACTGTGCTGTGGGTAGGGGATGAAGCCCTAACAGGGACTACCCCTGGGAGCCCAAGAGCCTTCAGCAATGATTCCCGATTCATCTCCCTTACCATTTCCTGGCTTCTCCAGCCTGGAACCTCTGGGCCTGTTCTGCTTCTTTGGATCTTGTCCCCATCCCTGTCATAAGCACCCCAACAAGCCTTGTGGCATTCAACATGGGTCACTCAGGGTGAGTATTCTCTCTTCAGTCCACAGCAGGCATGCCCAACCCTATTGATCTCATTTGCCCATTCATTCATGCATTCATGCATTTATACCTTCGTTCAACAAATAGTTATTGGATTCCTTTTGTGGGTTAGGTATTGTGCTGGTCTCTAAGAACACAGCTGAGAAAAAAAGAGTCATAGCTTCTACCCTCAAGGAACCCACATTCTAGAAGGCTAGCATAAACAGAGTAAAGCAAGGAAGAAAAATAATTACACATTTTAAAAAGTGCACACAGGTGATATAAGTTGGTGATATGAATTGGCGCTGATTTGTATTAGCTGATGAGAGCCAATTGTTAAATTTTCAGGGGTTTTTGTGAGCCAGTTGTTAAACACAGCCATTATAAACATTAAATTATATAAATAATATGTATTTTAATAAATAATATATAATATAATAAATAAATAATATATAATATATAAATTATATACAATCCAAATAAAAAATGAAATGCATCACTCAATTATTTCACTTCTATTGTATCCATACGATGAAAATAATATATAACAGTGAGTGCATTGTTGTACTTCTTTGCCTAAAATCACATCCAGTGACCACATGTTGCTAGCTTGATATTGACCATGATGGGAATATTTACATTATGAAAATTAGGAGACCCAACAAATGAGGGCTTTTGTTTTCCTGTGAGAACCGTTTGTTAACATTTACTAGCATGCTCCTGGGATATGGGAGAGAATACAGGAGGATTTGACCTCAGGTGGATTCATTTATCAGGGGAGCTCTCGCTAAGTGGGGGATAGTTTTCTGACACCTGGGGATGAGAAGGAGTTGACCATTGTAACCATGTGTTGCAGAGTTTCATGCAAAGACTCTGGGGTGTGGTAGTTTCTGGGAATGGAAAGGGGACCAATATGACTGTTCATCAGTACTTATAGCTATGATGTTATGAGCAAGGGTGAGGGAGGAGGGAGATCGGGTTGGAAAAGCAGGCAGGGGCCAGGGCTAAAAGTGACTTGTGAGCCATCGGAAGGAGTCTGGAGTTTATTTGAAGCCATGGGAGGGGTGCACAGCTGTGAGAGGGCAGCACTGCCTGACTCCCACCTCCAGTGCTCTCCACATCTTTCCTCATTCTGCCCCACAGCTTTCTCCAGAGCTACAGGGGAGGCGATGGCAGGAAATGAGCTCTCCTGGGGGCGACCTTCAACCATAAAGCCTTGGAGACTAGTGGATAAAGGCCCCAGCTTCCTGTTTTTCAGATGGAAAATTCTGGGAGGCCTTCTGTACACTTCCTAGAGGTCCTGGTACACCCAAGCCCCCTTTGCCTACATTAATGACCTCAGTAATATTCCCATATACAGGCTGAGGATCCCAAATTTGAAAATCCCAAATCTAAAATGCTCCAAAATCTGAAACTTTTAAAGCAGAAACATGATGCTTAAAGGAAATGTTCATTGGAGTATTTCAGTACTCACTGGAGTACTTCCTGGGATCATCTCCCAAATCAACTACCTGTACCAAAGGCCTTATCGCAGGCTCTGCTCTCCTGGGAACCCAAACTAAGACAGGGTGATGTGAACACTGTGTACACAGAACTGGCAGATGGGGAATGGGTTGGAGGAGCCATTTCTGCCCACTCACCTTCCTCTACCCATGCCTGGGTCCCCTGGGTTCTTTCCGCAGGGACCCCTTTATCCTGCATCCTGGAATCAGTCCTGACTAGGGACAGCCTAGTTTCTGCCCTTAGGCCTGAGTGGGTCAGCCAGGAGGTGATCAAACCCAGCACCACACTGTGGGGGCCACTTCACAGGCCTGGCTGCATCTGTCAAGACCCTCAGTCCCCTCCCTTTTTGGTTGGTCTGGCACCCATTGCAGATAATCCTCGGCTCCTCCTGAAGGTGTCCTCATCCTGTCCTCCCACCTGGTTCTGCCAGACTCTGCTGCCTGGATCTGATGGTTTTTCGAGCCCTCTTGAGCTCTGAGAGCCCCACAAGGTGGCTTAGCTGTTCCCCAGCCCTGGTCATGTGCCTAAATTAGGCTACAGTCGGTATGTCCCACAGATCCCTGCCATGGAGAGCTGATCTCACCTGTCCCACCCTGGGCCACATAGGACACCAGTGTGGCCTCTTCCTCAGTTTCCCCAGGTCAGCATGGGTTAGCAACAACAACGCACTCACTCAGCAGCCTAGGCTTCAAGAAACTCTGCTGCTGCAGCGCGAGAGTCTGAGACTGAACCTTCACGGAGGGCAGGTGATCTGTCTCACAGAGCTGGCCTTATACACTCCCGTCTGAATCCTTCCCTACTTGGCAGCCCAAAAGGCCACTTCCTTCTCCTAATGCTCCTCACTTTGCACTCCCCCGCACAGGCTATCCTTCGGGACCCAAATTGGCGAGGCAGCAGACCCTATTCCTTACAGGACATGTTTCCCTGGCTCCATGACTGGGAAACCTGCCCATTCTCCCTCCCTCTCCCCTAGGGACCTGGCTCCCTTCCTCACCATCAGCCCCTCCTGCTGCTCCCTTCTGAAGCTCTCCAGAATATTCTGACTCACCCTCTGACTCAGGAGGAGTGTATTTCTGTTCCCACGTCCTGCACCTTAAGGCCTGGAGATCACAGCTGTTACCTCTGTGCATTCGTGTGCCTGTGTGTGCCTGTGTGTGCATGTGTGTGCCCCGTGTATGCACGTGTGCATGTGTGTCTGTGTGTTCTTGTATGTGTGTTTAAGTGTATGCATGCATGCATGTGTGTGCCTGTGTGTGTGTATGAGGAGGCACGTTTTCCCCAGAGAGCTGGGGAGGGCGATTCTCCTATCCCTTCTCTACCTTATATATACATCCCCTGACCCCTCAGGAGCAGACAGCTGGCCTCACAGGCCCCTGGAGAGGTGGATGGTGGGGTTGCCACAGAAAGCCTTACACTAATACAAGTACAAGGCAGTATCAGGTTATTGTGCTATCCAAGGTGCTTTTTAGCAAAGAAAATCCAAGTTGATGACCCTATCCACTAAACCAAGTCTGGAATTTCTATATTGTTGAGCTGGAGGGAACCTAGGGGCTGAAGCTAACTCCTCATTTGTTACTTTGGGCCTAATGATATCCAGATTAGTAAGAACCACATCCAAAATTACCCAGCAAGCAAGTGGTCAAGCTGGATAGGTATCATAATTAATTTATGCCCTGAGCCAATATCAGTCTGCCATGCGTCCTCTCCCCTAGCCACCCTCCACTATCCTGCTAGGCCTGTACCATCCAATATGGTGGCCACCAGTCGTACGTGGTTATCAAGCACTTGAAATGTGGCTAATCCTAATTGACATGTGCTGTCAATGTAAAGTATGCATCAAATTTCAGAGGCTTAGTATAAAAAAGAATGGGAAATAGCTCATTAATTTTTTAAAATTGATTACATGTTAAAATAATATTTTGGATATATTGCATCAAATAAAATATATCATTAAAGTTAATTTCACTCATTTACTTTTACTTTTTGAAATGTGGCTACTAGAAAATTTTTAACTGCATATGTAATTTAAATAGAGTGGCTCATGTTTATGGCTTATATTATATTTTAACAGGAATTGACCAGCCCTTGGGCCAAATCTGGCCTACTGCCTGTTTTTATAAATAAAGTTTTATTGAAATGCAGCCAGGCTCATTCATCTCCATAGAGTCTATGGGTGATTTTGCTCTGCAGTGGCAGAGTTGTAACAGAGCCCCTGTGATCCACGAAGCCTGAAGTATTTACTCTATGGTTCTTTATAGAAAAAGTTTGCTGGCCCCTGCACCAGACCATCAATTTCATGAGAGTGGAGATTCTGAGCTTCACACAGGATAAGTGCTTAATTAATACTAATTAAATAAATGAATTACTTGATTAATTTTTGGAAGGTAAGTTTGTTGAAATTCCAAGCAGAGGACATAGTGGGTTGTCAAGGCATGGAACCCAGAAACAGCCCTGGGTGTTCTGATAGATGTCTGAGGTTGGCCTTAGACACTCACCTCAGCCCCCTCCTTGGTCCCTGGCCTCCAGTTTGTTTTTTTTTTTTTCCAGGAAATCTCTATTCTGCGTATGCAAACCCCAACAGATCACCAACCAGCTCTCAAATCTTCAGTAGCCTGGCTGCTGCCTTTAGGATGAAGGCAAAGCTTCTTAGCAGGGCCTTCCGGCTCCTCCTGCCCCGCCTTGCCCAGCCCTTTACCCTGGCGCTCTGTCATCTCCTCTCCCCTCCAGCGCTCCGGCACTGCTCCCGCACGCGCCCCACCCATTCTGGTCTTCGTACCTTTCTTCATACTCTTTCTCTGCAAGTCACATAGCCACCCTTCCAGGCTCGGATCCAATATTTCTTCCTTGAGACACAATGTGGCATTTTGCCAGTTTTGGAGTTTCTTTTAAATGATTGTTCCTGTAAGATAAATGATAGGAGGTAGTTGGTTCCCACAGCACTTTTTATCTTTCTTCACTGTAACACTAAAAATTGAAAGCAGGAAATCTCACTTTTTATTTGGTATTTGCTGTGTGCCAGACACCACCCTCAGCTCTCTCCGTGGATTGCCTTTTAAAATTCTCACCACAGCTTTATGAAATACGTGCTGTTTTGCTCCCATTTAACAGATGAGGAAACAGACTCAGAGATGGTCCCGAAATTCAGATTCAGATTTTTGGATTCTAGAGCCCACAGTCTTAATCTAGGGCTTGTGTTCCTTCCTGAGATTAGGTCCTACTCTCCCATGCCTGGGATCTCTTCCTTCCAGAGAGATCCGAGAATCTGCCCTGAATGGGGACAACCTAGGCCCTGCTCTGAGGCCTGAGTGTATCAGGCCATAGGTAAGGTTCACCCAGCATCACAGTGTGGAGACCACTCCAGAGGCCTCCCTGTGGCTGCTTAGAGAGGCAGTCCCCATCCTTGAAGGTCTAGGGCGCACAGTTAAGTATATGTTAACTCTTCCTCATTTTGGATCTCAACATAAACCTTGCTTCCTCATGGAAGTACTCCATGATTGCCCAGAATATGATAGATCCTTGGATATATGTTCTCACAGTACCCAGCTCTTCTTCTCCCGTAACTCTTATTAATTTTCTTTTTTACTGATTCTTTTATCATTGGTTTTCCCCACTAGACAGTAAGCATCATGAGTGCAGGAACTTTGTTCATTTTTTCTAGCACTTTTCTCAGTGTCTGGCTGTTACTAGGTACAGCGATTATTTGAGTGAATGAATGAAACTCTACTTGATCTCTTTACCTGGATATCAGCCTCACAAATCCACAGGGAAGCAGAAAAGCATGTGAGGCTTTGTCCTATCCCATTCCCTCTGCAAGGGACTTAGTGTTGAAGACACTGGTACGTGTTGAAAGGAGACAATGGGGATTGATGATCACAAGGCTGGTAATATCTGACCTGTGAGCAGAACTTGAGACAGAAAGCACCTTCCTCTGCCTCAGCCAAGGAAACCTACCCTCCTCCCCACACCAACCCCATGTGCCCTCTTGGGCACAGCCTGTGGCTGACAACAGAGCTGAAGGACAGTGGGTAGGTAGATCCCCTGTCTGGGGACAAGCAGACAGGCCTGTGGCCTGGGCAGTGAGTCAGACAGACTCCCCACCCTGACCCCACCCCCAGAGAGTGAGGGAAGCCAGCTGCTCAGTCACACACAGACAGCTCCATGGAGGAGGGACGGAGTGGGAATCCAAATCACTGCTAAAGGGTTTCCCCCATTCTTCCTCCTGCTGCTTCTGTGGGTGTGGCTTGAGAATTTCAGTTTTCACCTGTTTCAGGGACGGCAGTGGCCCAGGTGAGGCCTGCAGCGGTTGGAATTTTTATATTTGCCCTGCACATCCCACAAATATCTCAAGGCTCTGTTGGTGGGTGGGAGAGTTGGTCTGCCCTAGGACCCCTGATAATCAGGTCTCACGTGCATACCTGGGTCTAAGGTGAGCAGCTTATTTTGGCTTGTCTAGGCCTGTCTTGTTTTAAAAACTAAAAATCCGCCGGGTGCAGTGGCTCATGCCTGTAATCCCAGCACTTTGGGAGGCCAAGGTGGGTGGATCACCTGAAGTCAGGAGTTCGAGACTAGCCTGCCCAACATGGAGAAACCCTGTCTCTACTAAATATACAAAATTAGCGGAGCTTGGTGGCGCATGCCTGTAATCCCAGCTACTCAGGAGACCGAGGCAGGAGAATTGCTTGAACCTGGGAGGCGGAGGTTGCGGTGAGCCGAGATTGTGCCATTGAACTCCAGCCTGGGTGACAAGAGTGAAATTTCCTCTCAAAACAAAACAAAACAAAACAAAACAACAACAACAACAAAACAAAACCAAAACCAACCAACCAATCAAACAAAAAAACCCATAAAATTCCCACTTCCCAGAAACTCCCCAGCCCTAGGCAAACGAGGCTGGTTGGTCCCCCTCCCTGAGTCTCTTGCACTTCAGTGATTGGCTTTAGTACCAGATGCTGTGTCACTAGTTGGTGGCTGGCCACTTCATCATATATGCCCATGGCCACGGGCTTCTTTTGAGGTTCATCGTTGGGCTTAGGGATAGGCAGCAGTTTTCTTGACCTGTGAACCTGGCCAGACCACCAGGGGCCGGTATTAGCTGTTTTACACCCAGTGTAAAGACCACAAGACGTTTTGCTGAAGTTCTTGCAGATGGTGGGGTGGGGGGCAGACCCAGGGCATCTAACCTACCAGGTTGTGATGATGGCCACATAGAGCTGGCCTGAGTTTTGGGACATATGTCCATACAGAGCAGAATAAGCTACAGCAAGGGATAGAATATATATATAATGCAAGACACATATGTAATTTTAAATTTTCTAGTAGTTGTATTTAAAAAAGAAGCAGGTGAAATTAATTTTAATAACAGATTTTATCTAACCCAGTTATCCCACATATGATCACTTCAATATCCAATCAATAGAAAAAATTTTTAATGAGATCTTTCGAAATTTGTCTTTCTTCATTCTAAGTTTAACATCTGGTATGTATTTCACGGTTTCAGCACATCTCAATTTGGACCAGTCACATTTCAAGTGCTGCTTGGCCACATGTGGCTCTGGATTGGATAGAGCAGAGCTAGGCACTTTTGCAGCAGGGAAAAGGGATCTTTATCCAGACGGGGCTTCCAAGGTCTAAGCAGGTCCATTCTGAGGAGATATTTAGAGTCTACGCAGATGAAGGTAGATCTGCAGATTTCAAAGTCATCAGTTGTGCTGGTGTGATATTGAAGCTGTCTGGGGATACTGTTTGGAGGCTGTAGGTCATAAGGGGAAAAAGATGGTTTTGTCATTGTTCACCTTTGTGGTACAGCCAGATCAATAAGAGGAATGCCCACAAGTGTTGCTGAGGAGGGCTCTTTCTTACTCTAGGACAAAAGGTATTGTCAGCCTACAGTCTTTGCAAGCCTTAATCTTAATGGGGCAAGCCTCCAATAGGCCCTAAAGAGGCTCTTGCTAGAAAACTTTGGTCATCTTTCCCACCACTCCTTTCTCCCTGGAAGAGCGGTTTGTGGACTGCATTCTGGGTTTGGTTCCATCTTAGAAGGTAAGATAAGCTCCATTGATTCTTAAGAATTGTTTTTTCAAATATAAATGTCTTTTTTAGAGCTGTACTTCATTAGTTTTTGAAAATTGCATTTCCTTCTTTCAGAAAAATGGATGCTTACAAATATATATACACTTTAAACTACAATTCTAGGAGGGACCTGAGGTTCCTCCTAGGCATTCTTTGCACCCTAGATTAAACACTTCCATTTCAAAAAATACAGAGCTCTAGCTGGACACAGTGGTTGATGCCTGTAATCTCAGCACTTTGGAGGGCCCAAGTGGGAGGATCACTTGAAGCCAGGAGTTGTAGGCCAGTCTGGGCAACAGAGCGAGACCTCATATCTACAAAAAATAAGCTAACTAGCTGAGCGCAGTGGCACACACCTGCAATCCCAGCTGCTGGGGAGGCTGAGGTGGGAGGATCCCTGGAGCCCAGGAGTTTGAGGATGCAGTGAGCTGTGATTGTGTGATTGCACTCCTGCCTGGGCAACAGAGAGAGACTCTGTCTCTAAAAGCAGAAATAAATAAGTAAATACAGAGTTCTGAGTTGAGTTTCCAGAATATGTAGAGCAAAAAAGATGGGAAAGACAAGTCTAGATGTTGGTGAGCATGTGGAGCCGCCAGAACATCATGGGTGGACTGCGAATGGTTCATCCACTTTAAAAAACGACGTGACAGTTTCTTAAAGAGTTAAATGTGCATCTAGCCTATGACCTAGTCATTCTATTTCTTGATACTTATCTGAGAGAAATAAAAACATATATCCACAAAAAATTATTTACAAAAATATTCATAGCAGCTTCAATCACAATAACCTAAAACTGGAAACAACTCAAAATATTCATTTACAGGAGAATGGGTAAAAATTTATGGTCTATTTATACAGTGAGATACAACTCAGCAGTTAAACAGATTATTGATCTGTTCGCAACATGAATGAATCTCAAAAATATCCTGCTGAGCACAAAAAGCCAGACACAAGTGTTTATCTGTGTGACTCCACAAATGTGAAGTTCTAGAACAGGCAAAGCTAACTAGTGGTGAGAAATCAGGGCAGTGGTTGCTTCCAGGGAGGAGAAATTGCCGGAAAAGGGCACAAGAGAACTTTTCTGGGTGACAGGGAAGTTCTATGGGTTTCAGTCAAACTGGAAAACCAGTCTCCTTAAAATCTATGCACGTCACAATATGTAAATTGTAATAAAATAGGAAAGAAGCCAGCTAAGGAACTGAATTTTTATCTATGCACATAAAGACCTGGTACTCATCTAGCCGTTCTTGGTGATGGTAGGTAGGTTCCCTGACAGTGGGCCAGCCCCATTCCTTCAAGTAAAAGTGATGTGTGTCTACTCACGTACAAGATTAGGTAAAGACTGGAAGATCCTTGAGGATGGGGACAGGGCCCTATTCATCATGGTGTCCCCAGTGCCCAGTGGGAGTGGGCCCTTTACAGATGCAAAGGAACTGTTTGTTGTATAAATTAATAAACAAATGACTGAATTACTCATGGATGGTCTGAACAATGGTCCTGGCACTGGAAGAGAGAGTGGGTCATTGAGTTTTCACACTAGAGAGCACTAAGTAGTCAAGTTTCTCCCTTCCTTCCTTCCTTCTTCCTTCCTTCCTTCCTTCCTTCCTTCCTTCCTTCCTTCCTTCCTTCCTTCCTTCCTTCCTTCCTTCTTTCCTTCCTCCCTCCATTATTTCTTTCTCTTTTCCTTCTTTTCTTCCTGCTTCCTTCCCTTTATCCTTCCCCTCCATTTCTCCTTTCCCTCCCTCCCTGCCTCCCTCCCTTCCTTCCTTCTTCCCTCCCTCCATTATTTCTTTCTTTCTTCCTTCTTTTTTCCCTCCTTCCTTCCCTTTCTCCTTCCCATCCCTTTCTCCTTCCCTTCCTCCCTCCCTCCCTTCCTTTCCCTTCCCTTTTCTTTTCTCTTTTCTTTTCCCTTCTTTTCTCTTTTCTTTTCCTTTCTTTTCCTTTCCTTTCCTTTCCTTCCCTTCCCTTCCCTTCCCTTCCCTTCCCTTCCCTTCCCTTCCCTTCCCTTCCCTTTCCTTTCTTTTCTCCTTCCCCTTCCCCCTTCTCCTGGAAGAATATCTATTGATTTAGAGTCTTTTTGTTCACTGAGTGTTTACGGCAGTGTCTATGGACCTATGAAGTTTTCTGAAATCTATGAAAATAGCTGGGATATAAAAAAGTAAAGAAAACTGCAAAGTATAAAAATTAATTTTAATTAAATGTACATAAAACTCAACATTTTGTCAACGAATTCAATTCAGCTCTTTAGTTACATAGGAGTTTCATTCAGTATAAGATATGAACATATTTTAACATGGTTTAATGATGATATGGCAAAGTAACCTCCAAAGGCAAGAGGAATTTGGGACACTAAGGGCCTTAAAATTAACTGTGCAATGGATTTACACTTGATGTGAGAAACTCGCTTGCAGTAACAATAAGAAAGTGGGAGAGGGCAGAGGAAGAGAGGAAGAGTAGAAGACTCTATAGTTACAAGGGCCTCATTTATGTTTTATGAAAAGAAATCATTGTAATGACATGCAGTTAAAGATATACATTTGTGGTAGGCAGAAAAATGACCCCTTAAATATGTCCATGCCTTAATCCTGTGAACCTGTTACTTGACTTTGCAAAAGTACTTTGCAGAGTGATTTAAGATTATGGACCTTGAGATGGGGAGATTATCCTGGATTATCCAGGTGGGCCCAATTTAATCACATAAATCCTTGAAACTGGAGAAACTTTCCAACTGTGGTCAGAGGTATATGTGAATAGGGAAGGGGTCAGAGATGCAACCTTGCTGGCTTTGAAGATGGAGGAAGGGGTCAGGGGGCAAGGAATGTGGTGGCCTCTCAAATCTGGAATAGGCAAGAAAATGGATCTCCCCTAGAGCCCCTAAAATAGAAGGCAGCCTGCTGACACCTTGAGGAGCCCCTTGAGACCTGTGTTGGACTTCTAACCCAGAGAACTATAAGTAATAAATATGCACTGTTTTTTGGCAAAAGTATAAATATAAATTTTAATTTTAAACCTGATAAAGCTTTGAAATTAGATGATTTTTAAAAATTTAATTTAATTTAATTTTAAGTTCCGGGGTACATGTGCAGGATGTGCAGTTTTGTTATGTAGGAAAACATGTGCCATGGTGGTTTGCTGCACCTGTCAACCCATCACCTAAGTGTTAAGCCCCGCATGCATTAGTTATTTTTCCTGATGCTATCCCTTCCCATGCTCCCTCTGGCCACTGACAGGCCCCAGTGTGTGCTGCTCCCCTCCCTGTGTCTATGTGTTCTCACTGTTCAGCTCCCACTTACAAGTGAGAACATGCAGTGTTTCGTTTTATGTTCCTGCATTAGTTTGCAGAGGATAATGACTTCCAGCTCCATCCATGTCCCTGCAAAGGACATGATCTCATTCCTGTATAGTGTTCCATAGTGCACATGTTCCACATGTTTCTTTATCCAGTATATCATTGTTGGGCATTGGGGTTGATGCCATGTCTTTACTATTGTGAAAAGTGCTGCAATAAACATACATGTGCATGTATCTTTATAATAGAACTATTTATATTCGTTTGGGTATATACCCAGTAATGGGATTGCTGGGTCAAATGGCATTTCTGGTTTTAGGTCTTTAGAAAATCACCACACTGTCTTCCACAGTGGTTGAACTAATTTATATTCCCATCAACAGTGTAAAAGCGTTCCTATCTTTCTGCAGCCTCACCAGCATCTGTTGTTTTTTGACATTTTAATAATCGCCATTCTTACTGGTGTGAGATGGTATCTCATTGTGGTTTTGATTTGCATTTCTCTGATGATGAGTGATGTTGAGCCTTTTTTTATATGTTTGTTGGCTGCATGAATGTCTCCCTTTGAGAAGTGTATGTTCCTGTGCTGTGCCCACTTTTTAATGGGGTTGCTCATTTTTTTTTCTTGTAAATTTGTTTAAGTTCCTTGTAGACTCCGGATATTAGACCTTTATCAGATGGATAGGTTGCAAAAATTTTCTCCCATTCTGTAGGTTTTCTGTTCACTCTGATGATAGCTTTTTTTTTTTTTAACAGTGCTGAAGTTTTTAAAATTTAATTAGATCCCGTTTGTCAATTTTTGCTTTTGTTGCAATTGCTTTTGCCATTTTTGTCATGAAATCTTTGTCCATGCCTATGTCCTGAATAGTATTGCCTAGATTTTCTTCTAGGGTTTTTATAGTTTGGGTTTTACATTTAAGTCTTTAATCCATCTTGAGTTAATTTTTATGCAAGGTGTAAGGAAGGGGTCCAGTTTCAGCTTTCTGCATATGGCTAGCCAGTTCTCCCAGCACCATTTGTTAAACAGGGAATCCTTTCCCCGTTGCTTGTTTTTGTCAGGTTTGTCAAAGATCAGATGGTTGAAGATGTGCGATCTTATTTCTGAATTCTCTTTTTGGTTCCATTGGTGTACGTGTCTGTTTTTGTACCAGTACCATGCTGTTTTGGTTACTGTAGGCTTGTAGTACAGTTTGAAGTCAGGTAGTGTGATGTCTCCAGCTTTGTTCCTTTTGCATAGGATTTTCTTGGCTATACAGGCTCCTTTTTGGTTCTGTATGAATTTTAAAATGGTTTTTTTTTTTTCTAATTCTGTGAAGAATGTCAATGGTAGTTTAGTGGAAATAGCATTCAATCTGTAAATTGGTTTGGACAGTATGGCCATATTCACAATATTGATTCTTCCTATCAATAAGCATGGAAAGTTTTTCTATTTGTTTCTGGCCCCTCTGATTTCCTTGAGCAGTGTTTTGTAGTTTTCCTTGGAGAGGTCTTTCATGTCCTTTGTTAGCCATATTTGTAGGTATATTATTCTGTTTGGAACAATTGGAACGGGAGTTCATTCATAATTTGGCTCTCTGCTTTTCTGTTTTGGCATGTAGGAATGCTTGTGACTTTTGCACATTGATTTTGTACTCTGAGACTTTGCTGAAGCTGCTTATCAGCTTAAGAAGCTTTTGGGCTGAGATGATGGGGTTTTCTAGATACAGGATCATGTCATCTGCAAACAATGACAATTTGACTTCATCTCTTCCTATTTGAGTAACTTTATTTCTTTCTCTTGCCTGTTTGCCCTGGCCAGAACTTCCATTGCTATGTTGAATAAGAGTAGTGGGAGAGGGCATCCTTGTCTTGTGCCAGTTTTCAAGGAGAATGTTTCCAGCTTTTGCCCATTCAGTATTGTATTGATTGTGAGTTTGTTATACCTTATTATTTTGAGGTATGTTCCTTCAATATCTAGTTTATCGAGAGTTTTTAACATGAAGGGATGTTTAATTTTATCTAAGGCTTTTTCTGCATCTATTGAGATAATCGTGTGATTTTTGTCTTTAGTTCTGTTTATGTGATGAATTATGTGATTTTGTCTGTAGTTCTGTTTATTGATTTGTGTGTGTTGAATCAGCCTTGCATCTCAAGGATGAAACTGAGCTGATTGTGGTAGATAAGCTTTTTGATGTGCTTCTGAATTAGGTTTGCCAGTATTTTATTGAGAATTTTTGCACTGATATTTATCAGGGATACTGGCCTGAAGTTTTCTTTTTCTGTTATATCTCTGCCAGGTTTTGATATCAGGATAATGCTGGCCTCATAAAATGGGTTAGGGAGAAGTCCCTCCTTTTCAATTGTTTGGAAAAGTTTCAGAAGAAATGGTACCAGCTCCTCTTTGTACCTTGGGAGAATTCAGCTGTAAATCCATGTGGTTCTTGGCTTGTTTTGTTTGGTAGGCTATTTATTACTGCCTCTATTTCAGAATTTGTTATTGGTTATTTGAGGATTCAGCTTCTTCCTAGTTCAGTCTTGGGAGGGTGTATGTGTCCGGGAATTTATCCATTTCTTCTAGATTGGCACAGAAGTGTTTCTATTCTATGGGTCAAATGGCATTTCAATTCTCTATTCTCTAATGTTTGCATTTCTGTGGGGTCAGTGGTGGTATCCCCTTTATTTTTTATGATTTTTCATTGTGTCTATTTGATTCTTCTATCTTTTCTTCTTTTAGTCTAGCTGACGGTTTTATTCATCGATTTTTTTCGAAGGTTTTTTTGTGTGTCTCTATCTCCTTCAGTTCCAGTCTGATCTTGGTTATTACTTATCTTCTGCTAGCTTTGGGGTTTGTTTGCTCCAGTTCTTTTAGTTGTGATGTTAGGATGTCGATTTGAGATCTTTCTAGCTTTTTGATGTGGGCACTTAGTGCTATAAATTTCCCTCTTAATACTGTTTTAGCTGCATCCCAGAGATTCTGGTATGTTGTTTGTTCTCATTTGGTTTCAAAAAACTTCTTGATTTCTGCCTTAATTTCATTATTTACCCAGGAGTCACTCAGAGGCAGGTTGTTCAATTTTCATGTAGTTGTGTGGTTTTGAGTGAGTTTCTTAATCTTGAGTTCTAATTTGATTGTGCTGTGGTCTGAGAGACTGTTAGATTTCAGTTCTTTTGCAATTGCTGAGGTGTATTTTACTTCCAATTATATGATCAATTTAGTGCCATGTGGCACTGAGAAGAATGTATATATTCTATTGTTTATGGGTGAAGAGTTCTGTAGATATATATCAGGTCCACTTGATCCAGAGCTGAGTTCAAGTCCTGAACATCTTTGTTAATTTTCTGTCTCGATAATCTATCTAATATTGGTAGTGGGGTGTTAAAGTCTCCTACTAGTATTGTGTGAGAGTCTAAGTCTCTTTGTAGGTCTCTAAGAACTTGTTTTTTGAAACTGGGTGCCCCTGTATTGGGTGCATATATATTTAAGATAGTTATGCTTGTTGAATTGAATCCTTTATCATTATGTAATGCCTTTCTTTGTCTTTTTTGGTCTTTGTTGATTTAAAGTCTGTTTTGTCAGAAAATAGGATGGTAACCCCTGCTTTTTTCTGCTTTCCATTTGGTTGGCAAATTTTCCTCCACCCCATTATTTTGAGCCTATCTGTGTCTTTGCACATGAGAAGGGTCTCTTAAATACAGCATACTGGCGGGTCTTGTCATTTTATCCAGTTTGCCATTCTACGTCTTTCAATTGGGGGCATTTAGCCCATTTACGTTTAAGGTTAATATTGTTATGTGTGAATTTGACCATGTCATCATGATGCTGGCTGGTTATTTTGCAGACTTGTTAATGTAGTAGCTTCATAGTGTCATTGGTCTGTGTACTTCAACATGTTTTCATAGTGGCTGGTAGTTTTTCCTTTCCTTATTTAGTGTTTCCTTCAGAAAGTCTTGCAAGGCAGGCCTGGTGGTGACAAATTCTGTCAGTATTTGCTTGTCTGAAAAGGATTTTATTTCTCCCTCACTTATGAAGCTTAGTTTGGCAGAATGTGAAATTCTGGGTTGGAAATTATTTTAAGAATGTTGAATATTGGCCCCCAATCTCTTCTGGCTTGTAGGGTTTCCACTGAGAGGTCTGCTGTTAGTCTGATGGGCTTCCCTTTGTAGGTGACCAGACCCTTTTCTCTGGCTGACTTTAACATTTTTTCCTTCATTCTGACCTTGGAGAATCTGATTATGTGTCTTGAGGTTGATCTTCTCATGGAGCATCTTACGGAGTTCTCTGGATTTCCTGATTTTGAATGTTGGCCTGTCTTGTTAGGGTGGGGAAGTTCTCCTGGATGATATCATGAAATATGTTTTCTGACTCAGTTCTGTTCTCCCAGTCTCTTTCAGGTACCCCAATCAGTTGTAGCTTCAGTCTTCTTACACAGTCCCACAGTTCTTGGAGGTTTTGTTTATTCCTTTTCATTCTTTTTTCTCTAACCCTGTGTGCCTGTCTTATTTCAGTAAGATAGTCTTCAGGCTCTGAGATCCTTTCCTCCACTTGCTCTATTTGGCTATTGATACTTGTGATTGCATTGTGAAGTTCTCATGTTGTGTTTTCCAGCTCCATCAAGTCATTTATGTTCCTCTCTAAACTGGTTATTTTGGTTAGCAGCTCCAGTAATGTTTTCTTGTGGTTCTTAGCTTCTTTGCCTTGGGTTAAAACATGCTCCTTTAGCTCAACAAAGTTCACTATTACCCACCTTCTGAAGCCTGCTTCTGTCAATTCATCCATGTCAGCCTCAGCCCAGTTCTGTGCCCTTGCTGGAGAGGTGTTGCAATCATTTGAAGAAAAAAAAAGTGCTCTGGCTTTTTGAGTTTTCAGCCTTTTTGCACTGATTCTTTCTCTTCTTTGTGGGTTTATCTACCTTCAGTCTTTGGGACTGCTTATGTTTGGATGGGTTTTTGTGGGGTCTTTTTTGTTGATGTTGTTCTTGTTGTTGTTTTGTTTGTTTGTTTTTCTTTTAACAAATAGCCTCCTCTTCTGTAGGGCTGCTTCAGTTTACAGGGGAACCATTCCAGATCCAATTCTCCTTGGTCCCTCTTGCACCTGGAGGTATCACCAGTGGAGGCTGCAGAACAGCAAAGATGGCTGTCTGCTCCTTCCTCCGGGAGCTCCGTTCCAGAGGGGCACGGAGCTGATGCAGGCCAGAAAGCTCCTGTTTGAGGTGTCCAGCGACCCTTGTTGGGAAGTCTCACCCAGTCAGGAGACATGGAATCAGAGACCTGCTCAAATAAGCTGTCTGGCTGCCCCTTGGCAGAGCAGGTTTGGCTGAACTGGGAAGAATCCCCCTCATCTGGACTGCCAGCAGTCAGGAAAGGCTAACTTTTCCTTGCTCTATGTGGGTCATGTCAACCTCCTAATCAGTCCCAGTGAGAGAACTTGGATACCTCAGTTGATGGAGCGGGATTCACTTACCATTTTCATTCTTCTCAGTGAAAGCCACAGACTGGAGCTGCTTCTGTTGGACCATCTTGGTTTCTCCAATCAATATGCATTGTTTAAGCTCCTAAATTCATAGTAGTTTGTCATGCCAACAGTAGCCAATTAACATAACATGCATGGGTCCACATAACAGTTGGTGTTTATTAAATGCAAATAAATGTTGTGCACTGTGCTGTATACTTTGTGTGTGTGACCTTGCTTAGTTTTCATAACAACTTTACGTAATGGCATTATCTTCATCCCCATTTTAAAGATTGAGCCTTAGAGAGGTTCAGGAAATTGCCCAAGGTCACAGAACTTGTGAGTGACAGAAGTGGGATTTGAACCCAGATCTGTCAGTCTGTTCAGTTCTATGTAGAGTCACTTACATCTAGAGTAAAAGCTCTTCTTAATTCTTTTTGTTTCTGACCCAGGCATGACTAGGATACAGTCTACTTTTGCAGAACCCATGAAAAAAAGATGTCTACAAGACACTGGAATGTGACAGCTCTTTAGGGCAACATACTTTAGTACTTGAAGAAGCTTCTTTTTTTTTTTCTCATAAATTGTCTATGGGACATATGCTTTAGAACTTGAAGATGCATCTCTTTTCACATAACCAATTACAGAACTAATTACAAACTGTTTTTATCTGTTCATTAAGGTAGATATAATTAAAACAACATTTTGTTAAACTAGTTTGAGTGTGTGCTTTAAAGTAATAATTACTACTTTTATTTCTTTGAGATTCTTTCTAATTTGTCTTGGCTCTATCTCAGGCTATCTCATGTTCTCTCTTGCTCTCTGCTCTACATCAGAAAGACTTTGGCCCTTGTGTCCTGCGTTCCTGCCACTTTACCTAGCGAATTTCTACTCACCCTTCAGTTGTTCTCTTAAATATTGCTTCTTCTGGGAGGCCTCCCTTCCCAGGCTGGATGAGTCCTCTGGTGTTCATTCCCACAATGCTCCATCTGTTATTTCTGTCTTATTATACTCAACAGTATATAAATGTATTGGCTGTATTTCCCACTACATCATAAGCTTCATGAAGTCAGGCTTAATGTTTGTGCCATTTTCTCTTGTGTCCCAAGTGTTCAAAATAGTGCTCGGCATGTAATAAAGTTAAATAACTATTGGTGGATTGATTAATGATTTGGACTGGTCTTTTCCCCTTACTGACCACTGTTGGATTCTAGACCTACATTAATTGGGTTACACATTTTGTTCTATCATCTACCCTCTACTTCTTCCTCCTCCCATTTTTTTGAATGTGCACAAACACACAGGTACACCTTGACATGTGCACACACGTGCACGAGCGCGCACACACACACACACACGAGGAGCAATGTCTTTCAAATGTTCTCTTTGCCTTTAAGCTAGAGGCCCTTAGCCCTTGTTAGTGAGCTTTTAAGTTGGGATATAGAGGGAGAAAGGTTTCTATGCCACTTTTGGGGAGAGGTGCATTGCCTCCTGGGAGTATCTACCTTCTGAGGTGCTGGGGGATTATTTGTGCATATCTTCTGCAGATGTCCACCTCTGTCTTTGAGCAGCACCCTGCGGGAAGCCTTCTTTGCCCTGAAGCTCATGGCCTTGTACCCCATTCCTGCTTCTTTATGGGCTGATGCTTGGGCTGTGGAGGCAGAAGCTGAGGCCATACCTCCTTCTCTCCCTTTCTCCTTAGTGTCCTACAGTAGTCTCCAGTAGGAGGTTCCCTCCTTCCAGCACAGCACTGCTGTCCAGACAACACATGGCCATGAGCATGAGGCCAGGGTGCAGTCCTAAAGGGGGCTTGACCCCTGGACCTCAGCCCTCTGGTGCAATGCCAGGGTGGTCATTGCGCAACAGGAAGGGAAATTCATATCATAGAGTGTAAGACCTTTGGCCGTGGAATCTCAGCTCTTGGAAGCAGATGTAGCTGGCCATGGTGTCCTCTTGTGTCCCTGTTCCCATCTGGTTCAGCTCGTCTCTTTTCCCCCATTCATGCCCTGCCTTTGCCCTGAACCCTGCCCCTTCCCAGTGTCCACGGTCTGCTCCACCTACTGTCCAGACCAATGAGACACCAGAAGAGTCTGATGGAGGGGATGGGGATGGAAATGCAAAAGCCTTCACACCTAAAGGTGGAATTGCAGCAACCCCACAGTGCTTCAGGCAGCAGCTGCCTGGACTCCACGTGGAGCTGGGTGAGCACCCTTATTTGTTTCTTTGTCCCCTCAGGGCACTGGGGTGTCTGGAGGGTGTCCAAGTCCTTATGCCAGCTGACCTTTCTGCCTGCCTCCTTGCTGTTTGCTTGCCTCATTTCTGTTCTCCAGTATTTTATCCATACCATTTTTCCTCAATAGCCCTGCTCCTTTATTTGTCCCTCAATGGACACAGAGTGGGTTAAGACCTTTGGAGTCCACAGACCTAGGTTCAATGCCTGATTGTTTGATCTTGAACATGGGACTTCCCTCTTTGAACCTGTTTCCTCATCTGTAAAATGGCCTTAATAATTCCTTTCTCCCAGGGTTGTCATGAGAATGAATTAAGGCAATGTACCAATTTAACAAACATTTTCTGAGCACCCACTATGTGACAGGCATGGAGTGGGGTGCTGGGATTACTGTGGTGATTAAGACAGAATCTGGTTGGAAAGAACCTAAAGTCTAAAGTGGCAAGAGAAAACTCTCACAAATATACAAAGAGATACCCCAATAAATAAAGAGTTATAATTCCCATTACACATTGGGGCTTGCTAAGAAGAAAACAGAAGGGAAGCAGTGAATGAAGGTACCAGGGTGAGGTTAGCCTTAGTGGGTGAGGACAGGGAAGGGATATTTTAGGAGATGGCATCAACTAGAACCCTGGAGAATGAGAAGGTTTTCAGGACTGGGGACCAGTGGGACACATAGAGGGCCCTCCTGAGCACTAAGGTCCTGAAAGCAAGCAACAGTCAGGTGAGTTTATGGATCCCAATGGGAGTCTTTGTGGCTTGGTATATGTGAGTGAGAGTTAGGTTAGGAAAAAGTGAGGCTGAAGAGGCCAACAGGAGTCAAAATATGCTGGGTCCTATGGGCCAGTAGTTCTCAGGAGCATCAGCATCCCCTGAGAACTTGTTAGAAATACACATGCCTGAGCCCCACCCATGATCTGCTGAATAGGATACTCAGCAGGTGAAGCCAAGCAATCTGTATTTTAATAAACCCCACAGGTTATTCTGATGCATGCTAAGTTTGAGCATTTCTGCTAGACTATGGTATGGAGTTTGGATTTTTAGCCCCTGTGTGGCAGAACACTGTTAGAAGGTTTTAAACGAAGAAGTGAACTGTGATATGATTCATTTATCTTAAAAGATCCTTCTGGCTGGAGGGTGGATGGATGGTGGGAACCTGGAGTGGGTGTTTAAGTTCTTAGCTGAGGTAGGCCTACAGTATCGCTTATTGGTTGGAGTTAGCACCATCTTTGTCTTGTTTTTCCACACTCATGCCTTGCTGTCTCCACTTCTACTTTGAATGAATTTTGAGTAGCCACACACTATCCACCTGAGGTCACCTCCCAGGGCTACTACTTACAGGGGTTACACACCATAGGGCTATGAAGCTGGATCATGATCTTGCAGACTTGTGTTTAAGCAGCTTCCTTGTGGGAAGACTAGGAGATGAAACTCACCAGGCCATGGCTTGTGTCTGGAAGGCTGACATTATTTGCAAGGAGAAGGCAGGAGTTGCCCTCTCCAAGGTTCTCATGAGGCCAAGAGGCAGTTCAGGCAGTCAAGCTTGCACTCTCCTGGCTTCATACTGCTTCTGTGGACCGTGTCCCATGGACATGGGTGGCCCAGGAGGACTTACAATCTGCATCCTTCCCACTGCCAGGCCCATGCCTGAAGCCTCAAGTTTTGGGGCTTGCTGTGGAGTGTCCACTCCTGTCCAGCTCCTGAAATTGTGGTCAAGAAGCTATGACCCCCACAACCTCACGACACCCACCACCATAGGACAAATCTCAGCAGAGATTTAGGTACAAATTACTAAGACACCAACAAAGTCAGGAAAAATAGTTGAAATATTCAGGTAATTAAAGCCAAATACCTGAATGACTTTGGAAAAGTTTAGGCAAAATAGTTGAAATATGTAGAGAATTCAGGCAAAGCTGTTTGGTAGTCAGTGTGGCCAGAGGAACAAGTAGGGGTTTGGATCTGCAGCCAGAGCTGTGGATACCAACTTTGCTGTGTGGCCTGAGGTAGGTAACCTATTCTTTCAGAATCATCATTCCCTCTTCTGTAAAGTATGGACAATAACACCCACTTTGCAGGAATTTGGTAAAGACTGATTGAAATACTAAAATATGCAAAGTGACTGACAGAGAGGAGGCATGCAGTGAGTACTCTCCCTTTTGTTACTGCTATTCTGCTACTGCTGTGCTTCCTTACTGACTGTTACAGTTCCTATTGCTGTGTAACAAACTACCCCAAACTTAATGATATAGAAAACAACCATTTTAATATGCCCACAGTTTCTGTAGGTTGGGATTTCAGAGAGGGTACAGTAAGGATTGCTTGACTCTGCATTAAAGCTTGACTGAGGCCTCAGTTGGGAAGACTAAAAAATGTGGAGGTGACTCGAAAGGTAGGAGATTGGAGAATCTGATTTCATGCATCTGGCGCCTTGGCAGGAATGGCTGGAAGCTGGACTCAGCTGGGACTGCATGTTTCTATTCTGGTGTGACTCCTTATGTGGCAGCACAGTGTCCCAGAGAATAAGATGGAAACTTTGTGGTCTTTTATGACAAACCTTGGAAGTCACATAGCATCATGTCTGCCACATCCTACTGAAGCAGTCAAAAGACCACTCAGATTCAAGGAGGGCAGACAGAGATCCTACCTCTCAATGAGAGAAGTGTCAAGAAGTTCGTGGCTGTGTTTAAACCCACCACACTAACAAGCCTTCCGGATGCAAGTTGGTGATGACCAAACCTGATCCCAGTTTCTTTTCTGAGCAATAGGGAGGTGTCTTCCAGCTGCTATAGACACAAAATTGTCAGCTCTTTGCAAGCTTCAGAGTTCAACTAATCTTAGTCTGTGACCTGAGTTGAGGCATAGAGTCCATTTTCCTGCAGCCTGTGGAGGTCTGCCTCGATGGGGAAGGGATGAAAAACATCCACCAGGTTCTCCCTCTCCAAGCACTTAAAAAGCAGTAATAAATAGATGAGAGCCTGGGAGGTGTGATTGATCTGTTTTATGAATCACAGAAGAAGCTGTAACTCATGGGAGATTAAGGCTGAAGTAAGTTGTATGGCTCTTGCATTACATGTAGAGATTAATGACTTATCACATGAGGCCCCACCGTTAACCCAGCTCACCCACAGGGAGTTTAACAGCAGGGCCGTACAGGCTCACTTTTAATACTTGAGCAGATGCTCCTGGCTTGTGTGTGGCCCTGATTCTCAACAAATGAGCACTTCCCTGGTTATAGTTATGAGTGCCCAGGAGCTAGGGAGTAGCTTCCTCTCTTGAGAAGAAGGAGCTGAGTCTTTCCAAGGATACCCATTTCCTTCCTACCCTGTTATTTTCTCAAAGCAATGAGCAGAATGTCTCAGGAAGGCTGAAAGATGATGTAACTTCTCTCAGGCCCTTGTTAGGTCCTGTGCTGAAGGTTTTGTAGTTTCTTACGGAAATTTCACAGTAGCTGTATGAAGTAAGCTCTATTGAACCCATTTTATGGATGAAAAATGTGGGCCGGAGGCTGCATGGTCTTATGGAAGAAGCATGGGCTGGATTCACACGGACCTGGGTCAAAATCCTGGGTGCATGCCTCCTTCCTTAGTATATGTACTGTCTTGCAGCTCCAGTTGTCTCATCTCATGAAATGGATAATGTAGATCCTTGGTAGAGGTGCTCTGAGGACTATATGATCATGGTGTCTGGCACCTAATAGGTGTTTATTAGAAGTCACCCCAGGAGACTGCTGAGGGCAAAAAGGGGCAGGAGTGAAAAAAGGCATCATATGCTTCTGAGACAAACTTGGCATGCCTTGGGTGCCTCTGGGGTCATACCTAGGAGTTCAGAGAGGTTGGCTAGGATGATTGAATAGATCTAGGCGGGGAAAGGGTGAGGTTAGGCTCCAAGTGTGGCCATGATACAAAATCTCAGCCTAGGAGTGCTAGGTGATGCATGTTGAAGAGTGTGATTTGGAGAATTCAGGAGTTGGACTAGCTACATCAGCTGCAAGCTGAGCCCTAATTCCCCAGATATCTGTTTGGATCAGACCAGCAGCTGTCAGGGTCTCAGATGAGCCTGCATTGGGACTAGAGTTACTTGTGTTGCTGGTGGCATATTGCTGGTGGCATATCTATTGCTGTGCATCAGTTTTCTCTCAAACTTAGAATTTTAAAACCAAAACATGCATTATCTAACAGTTTTGTGGGTCAAAAATCAGGGCATGGATAAATTAAGTTCTTGGGCTCAGGGTCTCCCCTAAGGCTGCAATCAGGGTGTTGACTGGTCCTGAGGTTTCATCTGAAGACTAAACTGGGGCAGGATCCCTTTCCAAGTTTATTCATGGGGATGTTGGCATAATTCAATACTAGAGTAAGTGAATGTGACTTTGGCAGGTTGAAAGGTATATGTATTAGTTCTCTATTGCTGTGTATCAGTTTTCTCTCAAACTTAGAATTCTCTCACATGGCAAGGAACTGAGGGAGGCCTTCGGCTAGCAACCAGTGAGTAGCTGGGGCCCTCACTCCAGCAGTTCATAAGAAATTGAATTATGCCAACATCCACATGAATAAACTTGGAAAGGGATCCTGCCCCAGTTTAGTCTTCAGATGAAACCTCAGGACCAGTCAACACCCTGATTGCAGCCTTAGGGGAGACCCTGAGCCCGAGAACTTAATTTATCCATGCCCTGATTTTTGACCCACAAAACTGTTAGATAATGCATGTTTTGGTTTTAAAATTCTAAGTTTGAGAGAAAACTGATACACGGCAATAGATATGCCACCGGCACTGAGTGAGGCCGTGGGAAGATCTTGACCTTCCTCAACATAGCCTGTTTGCGCATCTTTATATCACAGCTTCTGCTTCTGGTCCCTTGATCTGCCTGATGGATTAGAGCCCAAGGTCGGGGCATGCCATCATATATAGTCTTAGCTGCTGGTTTGTGTCCAGCTGATTTATTCAGGTGGTACTGTGAACTTTATATTCACCTGCTCCCTCATCCTTGTACTCACAGAGAAGACCTTGGGTTTTGTGGTTGTCCATATCCCATTGGAGTCTCCCACATTGCTTAGAAATCTGTCTTCCACTGGAACCAACACATGTTAATGTTCATGAGCTTGACTCAGTGAATTCTGGTACTAAAGATAGAGGGATCCCCCTTAAAACTCACTGAACTAGCTTTAGGACAAATTAAGACACCTCCCCACTCTTGTTCTCAGAGTAGGAGTCATAACATTAACATTTATCACATGGATGCTACACATTAGGCCAAGTTCTTTATATTTTCCACATGAGATAATTTTCCTACTGAATGCATCCATGCTTCTCCTCACACCCTGGCTCCCCGTTCTCCTCCTTTTTTGATTTATTTCTGCATAGTACTTAAAAACCTTCTATCTTATAATATCCTTATTCATTTTAATTGTCTTTCTGTCTCTCTATCCCCATGGCAATGTAAAGTCACAAGGACAAAAATTTTTGTCTGACGTGTTTACTGTTATATCCTAGCCCTAGACAGTATCTGACATATAGTACATGCTCAATAAACAGCAGGACTTGCGTCTTAACAGTGGAATTGATTGGATGAATGAATAAATATTTATGAGCTTTCAGAGACCTGGGTCTCCCAGGTGGCTGTCTTCTGCCCTCAAGCCCCAGCTTTGTCCTCACCTGGCTCAAGGACTCTAATCTCTGGGGGCTCACCATGGCTAATTGACCCCTGACTTGGCCACTTAACTTTGCTCCCTGACTTCAGTCTTGGCGTCTGGCTCAGGCTTTCCGGGAAATCCCAACCCAGCTGTTTCAAAGTCAAGACTGGGAATAGTTCCTAAGTTAGAAGCTCACTGGCTCCTAACTTATCTCTGAAACTTTGTGGGGCTTTCACTGCTCTGTGGGGCATATACATAGATGCCCAGTCATATGGGGTCTGTGGTCAATCCTATGGCCACATAGCACATCCTGAGTTGGGTAGTCAGTTAACAAATGCTTACTACACAGAGCTAGAACTTCGGAGCCATGCTGCCTGGGTTAAAGTTCCACTTCTGCCACATATTAGCTTGTGTAATCTTTCTGAGCCTCAATTTTGTCATCAGTAAAATGGGCTTAATGATGCTTAATTGGAAGCTTCAGTGAGATAAAGTTTGAAAAGAAAATATAGCTTGGCATACAATGAGTGCTCAATAAATATTTGGTATTATTATTAGGTGTCAGTCAGGTACTGGGCTTGCTTTGGGGTTATGGAGGTGAATAAGCCACAAGTCCTGGTTCCAAAGGACTCACATTCCAGAGAGAGAGGCTGACAGATTGTTAGGAAATTGTGGTACCATGTTTGGAGCTGTGATGAGGAAATACAGGGCATGATGGCACCACTCAGGAGGGCTGACAAACTCAGCCAAGGTGAAGGGCAGGAAGCCAGAGAAGACTTCCTAGGACAAGTAATACTAGAGTAAGTGAATGTGACTTTGGCAGGTTGAAAGGTATATGTATTAGTTCTCTATTGCTGTGTATCAGTTTTCTCTCAAACAGAATTTTAAAACCAAAACATGCATTATCTAACAGTTTTGTGGGTCAAAAATCAGGACATGGATAAATTAAGTACTCGGGCTCAGGGTCTCCCCTAAGGCTGCAATCAGGGTGTTGACTGGTCCTGAGGTTTCATCTGAAGACTAAACTGGGGCAGGATCCCTTTCCAAGTTTATTCATGTGGATGTTGGCATAATTCAATTTCTTATGAACTGCTGGAGTGAGGGCCCCAGCTACTCACTGGTTGCTAGCCGAAGGCCTCCCTCAGTTCCTTGCCATGTGGGTCCCTTAACAACATGGGAGCTGGCTTCCATCAGAACAAGCAACCAAGAAAGGATGAACAAAACAAACAAGAGTCTTTGTTACCTAATTTCAGAGGTGACATCCCATCGTTTTTCTCTTCCAGTAACTTGGAGGAGTTATTAGGTCCTAAAGAGGGGAATTATGCAATGGCAAGAATATCAGAAGGTAGGATCACTGGAAGCCATCTTAGAATCTGCCCTCCACAGGGATTCTTCTTACAGAAAGAGGAAGCAACATTGTGCAAAGGCATGAAGGAGTGAACCTGTATGGTGTGTTTGGGAAAAGGCAAGTGACTCAGGAGGAACATTTCAGAGGACAATACGTTGGGTGGTGATTGTAGGTGGAGCTGATAGCAGATGGCACTGGATAGGAGGTGAGGACTAGTCCATGAATAGCCTTGAAGACACTTGATAGGATTTGTTCTTTAGCCCAAGGACAATGGGGAACTGCTGGGAGGTTTTGAGTAGGGGAGTGACATGTGGAAGGAGGATCTGCACGTATTTTTGTGTTTTCACATGGCCTTCAGTGACTGGGCAGACTCTTCCTTAAAAGAACAAAGACTGAGCAGGAAGTGGTATCTCAGGTGGAGCCAGCCCACATTTTCACCCATAAGCTCTTAGGGCTTTGTCTTATGGGTTCTATCCTCATGGCTACTTTCTCTCACCCCAATATTGTCTCCAGCAGCCCACAGATGAATATTCACATTGTTCTTATCAACCTCCTCATCCAATACTTCAACCACTGACTGCCAGGCTGGCCTGGGTTGAGCAGAGGAGATTAAAAGCGGGGGAGGGACAAAGGTGAATCAGATGCAGGCAAGGCAGACCCACTACACCCTCTGGGTAGATCAAAGGTACATATATATTTGTTTCTTTGAGACAGAGTCTCACTCTGTTGCCCAGGCTGGAGTGCAGTGGCGCAATCGTGGCTCATTGCAACCTCTGCCTCCAGGTTCAAGCAATTCTCCTGCTTCAGTTTCCTGAGTAGCTGGGACTACAGGTGTGCACCACCACATCCAGCTAAATTTTATATTTTTAGTACAGATGGGGTTTTGCTATGCTGACCAGGCTGGTCTTGAACTCATGGACTCAAGTGATCTGCCCGACTCAGCCTCCCAAAGTGCTGGGACTACAGGCATGAGCCACTGCACCCGGCCTAAATCAAGGGTATTAATAACAGTTAACATTTACAAAGGGCTCACTGTCTTAGCTCATTTGGGTGGCTATAACAAAATAGCCAATAGATTGGGTGGCTCATCAACAACAGAAACTTATTTCTCACAGCTGTAAGGGTTGAGAATTTCAAGATCAAGATGCTAGCAGATTCATTGTCTGGTGAAGGCCTGCTTCCTTGCTCACAGACAGTACCTTCTCACTGTGACCTCATATGGTGGAAGGGGTGATCAAGCTCCCTCAGGCTTCATTTATAAGGGTACTATTCTCATTCATACTCCCTCATGAGTTAATTATTCCCCAAAGGCCTCGCCTGCTAATATCACCATTTAAGCCTTAGGATTTTAACATATGAATTTTGGGGGGACATAAACATTCCGACCGTAGCATGCACCATGCACTGGGTACTGCGTTAACTGAGTTATACACACCTCATCTCATTTAACTCTCCACCAACCTCCTGATTGGTGGTGTTACTAGCCTTTACAGATGCTAAGTGGATATTCTGAGAGACAGGTGACACGTTGGCGACGGCACAGGAATCCAGGGAGACTGGAGCCAGAGCCCAGGCTCTCAGATGCTGTGCTGTCCAGCCACAGTCATGTATCCTGGGGACACGAGTGTTCTGCATTTTGGTCATTTCTCTTATTAATTATGACGCACATGTAAACTCATTGCATGATATTTTATAATAACGGAAAAAGTCAAGAAAATAAAAACCAACCACACTCCAAAATGCAGAGACAATGGGATTCTGCTTAAAAACTTTTTTAAAAAATCACATTTCTATGACAAAATGATGCCTGACACATTGTCTCTCTGGGACACAGGATTATCCAGGCTCCTGGTTGATTTTAGTTCTTTAGGGAGGCAATGGAATGTAGATCAATGACACGGAGCTTGCTGGAATTCCATCTCTGTCACTTGCAAACTATGTGATTCCGAGTAAGTAAAACTCTTTGCTGCATACACTGCCAGTGACCCAGCTTTACTCCCCCAGATCCCTTCACGGTTTGTACTCACCAGCCAATGGACCAGCATGTGTGCCTTCTGGCTGCAGGAGCCCCTTAGGCACTGTGCATGAGAGCTGGAGCTGAAAGCAATTGCTGGGTGCAGGGGTCAAACATTCTCCAGCTCCATTGTCCCTGAATTGGGACAGCTCTGAGGTGTGACCCATACTGTTTGCAGAGCTTCCCTGTGGGTCCGAGCCAGACTCACGTGCTGTGGGACTTTGCTTGATAGTACAACTTTGCTGACCATTTTCCTTCCGTGGTTCTACTTCCTGGGGAGTGCTTTCAAAAAATCTTTGTCTCAGTGAAACCAAAATTGATGGACATTCTACAAAATTCTCAGCCAATACTCTTCAAAAATGTCAAGGTCAAGAAAGGCAAAGAAAGGCTGAGGAAGTATTTTAGCTTAAAGGAAACTAAAGAGACCTGATAATTAAATATAATCCCTGGTTCTGGACTGGATCTTGAACCAGGAAAAAATAAATAGTGTATAAAAGACATTATTGGGACAATTGATGAAATCTGAATGTGGACTGTGCAGATAGTAGTATTGTGATAGTGTTAAATTTCATGATTCAGTAATTGTACCATGGTGGCATTAAAAGTAATGCAGGAACAGAAAACCAAATATCAAATATTCTTACTTATAAGTGGGAGCTAAGTGATGAGAGTACATGGACACAAAGAGGGGAACAACAGACGGTGGGGTCTAACAGAGAGAGAGGGTGCAAGGAGAGAGGGGAGCAGAAAAAAAAACTATTGGGTATTAGGCTTAGCGCGAGATAGTTAACTAGTACCTAATAGTTAACTATTTCATCACCTGATAGTTACTGGGTGACAAAAAACTTGCACATCAAACATGACAACAGTTTACCTATGTAACAAACCTGCACATGTACCCTGAAACTAAAATAAAAGTTAAGAAAAAATGTCCTGATTAGGCATGATAGCTCATACCTGTAATCCCAGCACTTTGGGAGGCCAAGGTGGGGGGACCATTTGAGCTCAGGAGTTTTGAGACCAACCTGGGCAATGTTTTTGTAGAAACTTTGTCTCTACAAAAAATATTAAAAAATTAGCTGGGCATGGTGGCTCATACCTGTAGACCAGCTACTTGGGAGGCTGAGGTGGGAGAATCACTTTAGTCTGGGTGCTGGAGGCTACAGTGAGCCAAGATTGTGCCACTGCACTCCAACCTGGGCAACAGAGCGAGACCCTGTCTCAAAACAACAACAACAACAACAACAACAACAACAATGATGACGACGTCCTTATTCCTAGGACATAAACACTGAAATATTTAGGGGCAAAGGTGCATGAGGTCTCTAAATTACTTTCAAATAATTCATTAAAAAACCATGGGAGGTGGGGAGAAGAAGGAGAATAACAAGGCAAATAGAAGAAAATGTAACAGTTAGCCAATCTGGATAAAGAGTATTTTAGAACTCTTTATGCTGTTATTGCAACTTTTCTTTAGATTTGAAATTACATCAAAGTGGAAGGAACCTTTGCCTCACCATTTGCTTCTGGGGGAGCCGAGCTAAGACACTCCCTGAGCCTGAGTTTCCTCAACTGTTAAATAGAGATCATGGTCTTTACCTCACCAAACTGATGCAAGAATGAGAATAACTAATATTTGAGAGAAGCCTGGCACAGAGCTGGCTCTCCCCTTCTCATTTGTTAGCCACACATTCTGGAACTCAGGGCTTGGGATGACTGCAAAGAGCACCTCACACAAATGTCAGAGGCCTTGGAGAAACGCACTGTGCTTCCTAGTTACCTCTCGCTGAGTCTACACTCTCTCACTGTGCTTGGCTTTTCTCTTTGCACAACCCTTCCCTGGCTGCAGCTGTGGTCAGTGATTTTTGTAGATTAAAAGAAACTCTGGGGGGAGGCAGAATTTTTTTTCTGGGGAGATCAAAGACTCAGTGTAACATAAAAGAAACCTTATAAAACGATGTATATTAGGAACAAAACCAAACAAAAATTAACCTGGGAGCATGATCCATATGTCAGAGTCAATATGTCCAAACTTCTGCAATCTGCTCTATAGAGCTGCCAGCTGAGACAAGAATGTTGCCTTGTCCAGAAAAGGCAGCCACGTAAAAGAGAGATTTTTATAGACTTTGGCGCAAGGATAAGGCAGGAACCAATCGTATGTCCAAGGCTTTGTGAGGAATCTCTAGGAACTGATGTGGCTTCTTTTAGCTCTACATTTTTTTAAAAAAGCTTTATTGAAGTATAATTGATGTTAAAAATACACAGATTTAATGTATCCAATTTGATAGTTTGGACATATGCATATACCCATGATACTATCACCATGGTCAAAATAACAAACCTATCTGTTACCTTCAAAAGTTTCCTTTTGCACCTCCTTTTTTGTGATAAGCACTTAAAATGAGATACACCCTTTATACAAATTTTTAGCTGCACAATATCATACTGTTAACTACAGACACAATGTTGTACTGCAGATCTCTAGAGGGTATTCATTTAGTATAACTGAAACTTTATACCCATTAAGCAAAATCTCCCTTATTATTCTCTTCCCCCCAGCCCCTGGCACCCACCATTCTATTCTCTGCTTCTATGAGTTTGACTATTTTAGATACTTCATACAGGTGAAATCACGCAGTATCTGTCCTGTGACTGGCTCACTTAACATAATGCCCTCCAGGTTTATCCATATTATCACAAATGATAGGCTTCCCTTCTTTTTTAAAAGTCTGGATAATATTCCATTGTATGGACAGATCACATTTCCTTTATCCAATCCGTTATTGTGTAAATCTGGGTTCGGCCAGAGAAACAGAACTAGTAGGAGATATGTATTCAGATTTATTGCAAAGAATTGGCTTAGGTGATGTTGGCGATTGGCCAGGCAAGTCCAAAAGCCATAGAATAGGCTGTTAGGAAAAGCAGGCTGGAGCTTTTGGCTCAAGCTGCTGTCCACAGCTTGAGTTTCTTTTTCTGCAGGGAAGCCTCAGCCCTGCTCTTAAGGTCTTTCAACTGATTGAATCAGACCCACTCAACTTATGTAGGACAATCTCCCATACTTAAAACCAACTGATTAAGGAATTTAATCACAGTCACAAAATACATTCACAGCAAGTCCTAGATTAGTGTTTGATTAAAAACTGGAGACTATACCCTAACCAAGTTGACACGTAAAACCGACCATCACAGTCAGCAAAACCAGTTGAAGCTCCCTGCTAATGTCTTCAGGATCCCTTTCCTTCTCTCTGCCCTCATTTATACCACCCAAAGTCAAGCCCCAAGATCAGTGGCTCCTCTCTGGTGTCCATATATCCAGGCCCACAGTCTCTCCCCCAACTCAGTGTAGCATACTTCAGATCAGAAACCGCTTGGCATTCCCCATTGATTATGGGATAAATACCAAAATCTGAAGTTGAACAGTTAATACTATTCATTTTGTATCAAAGCTCTAAGCCACACTGGTTTTCTCATCTACCTCAAACCTTTCCTTCTGCAAATCATGATAAGAGCTGACATTTCTTGGCCCTTGCCAGTTCCCAAGCACTGTGCCCAGTGCTTTGACATAGATTGTCTAATTTAATAACGAGAACAATTGCGTTTTTTCACATGGGGAAACTGAGTTACAGAGCGATTAGAGTAATCTGTTTCAGTCACCAAGTTAGTCCCTGACCTAACCTATAATCTCACAAGTCTGACTCCGTAGTCCACGACTTTGAGCATTACATTACGCTGCTGCTCTGAAGGGTCTGTCCTCATTTATCCAATGATCTTCTACTTATCCTCAATGTCCATCTCAAATGTCAACTCTTCTCTGAAGCCTTTCATATTTCACAGGTAGAATCTGCAGTCCTCTCTTCTGTGCTCACTGAGTTTTTTGTGTCCTTTCTATAATAATTTGCTAACTTGACTGCATTGTCTCTCACTTGATGTGAACTCCTCAAGGAGAGGCAAGGTGTTGGCCTCACCTGTTTCCCTAAAGCCCAACACAGGGTCTGATGTAACTTCAGTTACCAATAACTGTTGTCAAAAGATTGACTCATCTGGGGATTTGTTATCTCTCCCAAGCCCCACTAATGACCATTCATTGCTGACAGCCATGCATTTCTCTGCTCTTTGGTCTCTACCCATGCATTCCTGCAATAAAATGGAAGCTGATTTCTAAACTTCTTAGTTTCCTTTGCAGCAGGGTGCTGATGACTGATAGCACCCTGCCAATAGAATTATCTGACTAGTTACTGAAGGAATGGTGGTATGTGCTTTCCCCCCTTGAAGGAGCTAGGTAACTGTCTCCACTGCCAACTTAATCTCAGCTATGTTTCCCCAGTGTCTCAATGGCTGAATCCAGTGAATTATTCGCTGGCAAAGCAGTTGTCTGGGAGGGTCCAAGCATCAGGTGGCATGGAGTTACTGGTGTGCCCATCTGGGGCACCCTTACATCTCTGGGGTGGCTGCAAGGAACTTAATTTGCATGAGACCTTAAGATGCCTTCTAGGACCAAAAGGCAAGCAGGGGCCCCCAATGCACCAAAACTAAGATCCCTGAATATGGACATCACATGTGACTGCCAATCTTTTAGATTCAGGTTTCTGTAGATTAAAAAATAAATCAACGGACTTGCCCTGAGGTGGGCAAGCTCCCAGATGCCTGGGCTGTTAATGAGAAGTGACAGTGTTTGGTGCCAGTTGGCTGTCAGCCCATCCAGCCTCCAAATGATCCATGCCCGAGTCCTCCAGATCCTAGCTAGGATGCTGTTATACTTTGCCCTAGGTGAGAAAGCCTCCCTTGTTTGACAGGGCAATGCGTATCCCTTGGGTGGGAAGGGGATTCTGTCCAACCAACGAAGAGCATCAGGGATGAATAAGGTAGCATAAAGTGACCAACTCTGGCATGGAGGAGAGATGTGAGGCTCAAATGGCAGGCACATGAAGTATCATGATTAGCCTCCTGTGCATGAAGACTGCTCGTGCTATGGGCTGAATGTTTGTGTCCTCCCAGATTTCAAGTCCTAACCCCCCAGTGTCATTCTATTAGGAGGTGGGGCCTTTGGGAGGTATGATTAGTGTTGGTAAGAAGACATGAGAGTGCTGTAGCCATATGAAGACACAACTAGAGGACAGCCATCTGCAAACCAGGAGAGTGCCCTTACCAAACACCAGATCTACCAGTGCCTTGATCTTGAACTTCCCAGTTTCCAGAACTGTGAGATATAAATGTTTTTGTTTAAATCATCCATTCAATGGTGATTTATTGTAGCAGCCCTAACCGACTAAGACAGCTAGTCATCACAGAAAGATGTGAATGGTGGCTACTCCAGACCCTGAGGAGGGAAAGGAGAAATCTAAGCTGTTGCAGTCCCTTTTATTCTGCTTGAGGGTCTCAGAGTGAGTTGCTAGCTGCATTCCCATTGCAGTTTGGCTGGTCTGCCCTAAGCTTGCATGATTTCCCAACCTTCATCTGCTTGCTCCAGTGGCCTCTTCCTGGGAGCTGCATTCTACGGCTTTCCTGGACTGCGTGCTTCCCAAGGGTGGGGACCCTGTCAGTCATCTGTGTCATCTCGACTTCCAGCACAGGGCTTGGCACATCACTGGTACCCAATAAATTTTTGATGAATAAAAATGAGGTGCAGATCACAGACAAGACACAATTGCTTCACCCTTATAGACATGTTGATTGGCTAAGAACTGCTACAGTCTTGTTTGGGTGCAGATACACAGCTACATGTCCTTGGTTAATTTTATTTGTTTTGGCAATTATGATAACAATTATGATAATAAGAATTCTCTTTCACTCCCAAATCTTCTGGCTTGAATGTCTAAGATACTTGCCAAATTCTCCTGGGTATTTGCCAATTCTCCTTTTTTGCTCTGTACTCTGTGGATATGGCCTTGATCCTCCAGAGCACTGGTGCAGAAGTGAGTTTGGGGGTTTAAATTAGTCAGTTAATCTGTTCTTTATTTGGACTAGATAGATTAGCTGGCGGATTGTGAGAAGAACATGAAACTTGGGGACCAAAGAGACTTGAGTCCCATTATGATTAAGGCATTTAGTCTCTATGTAATTCTGAGTAAACCTCTAACTTCAGTTTCCACATCTGTAAACTGGAATATATCTGCCCTACAGCATTGTTCAGAATATTAAGGAACTACAGGAAAGATCTGGAGATAGGGAGCTCAGGCTGATGAGGGAGACAGACAATACCAGCACTTTGGGAGGCCAAGACGGGCGGATCACGAGGTCAGGAGATTGAGACCATCCTGGCTAACACGGTGAAACCCCGTCTCTCTACTAAAAATACAAAAATTTAGCCAGGCATATTGGCAGGCGCCAGTAGTCCCAGGTACTCGGGAGGCTGAGGCAGGAGAATGGTGTGAACCCGGGAGGCAGAGCTTGCAGTGAGCTGAGCTCACACCACTGCACTCCAGCCTGGGGGACAGAGCAAGACTCCATCTCAAAAAGAAAAAAAAAAAAATCACTCTACATTATCTGTATCCTGGCAGGGGTGAGTCCGAGGCCCACTGTAGGAGCCTGAATTACTGCATATCCACCCTGTGTCTCAGACTGTGCAGGGGAGAGAGGCCATGGAGGTTTCTGCCCATGCATGCGTAAATGCAATACTCGTGGCTCACCACAGCCTCTGGCATGCATGGGTCCTGGTTTGGGGTTGAGAGCTCTGTCAATGGACGATGATGAAACATGTCTTTGGAAGTAGGGTCCTGCACACACGTGGGAATTTAGCTCCCAGTGCACATTAGTCACAGGAAATAGAAAATGATAGCTTTCAGGAGGCAACAGTTAAATGGATGCAGAGGGCACTGGCTGCGGACACTTGTTAGAAACATGAACTTTCATTGTAGGGATCAAAACCTGTCCTTATACTAAACTGCATGAAAAGAGGGGCACATTTTACTACTTTGTTCAGGATGGAGGATTTAAATGGTAAGAGAGAGGCCGAGGTGGAGGCCAGGAAGGGAGGTGGGTAATTTGTCCTGCTGGATCCCTGCACCTGCCCCAGTGGGAATGAGGGTGATTTCAACAGGGAACATTTAAATAATGGTGTCTAGGATGGGTAAAGGCGGGGGTGGGATTTGGGGCTGGGGAGAAGGCGGCAGTCAGTCAGGCAGAGGCACAGTGCTGAAGGCCCTGGAGAAAGAGTGTGGAGTGGGGACTAAGCCGTGGTGAGGTGTCAGATGATCTATGCCAGTTCACCTGGCCTCTCTCTGTGCCTCACTTTCCTCATTTGAGAACATGGTGCTGAGCTGTGTTCTGGGCACGGCGAAAGAAAAAAAAGTGACAGTTAGAAAGTTCTTTGATTAGCCAAATCACTAAATAATGGCATTTAATTATTCATAATGTGTTTTGAGATCTTGGGATGAAAGCTATGGAGGTTATGCCCTGTTATTAGCTGGTTGTTAGGAACCTCTGTGCGGGTAAAAGACATAATTACAGCTAGAATTTGATATCATGGGGGAGAGGAGTAGAGGTCCATCCTCTGATTCCCACTCCCAGGTCTTCCTAGCTATTCCAGGGTGCGAATGTGCACCCACTTGTTCTGAGCCTTTTTCTTTATCTCATGCAAGGCCTGGGCTCCACCACTGTTATCTCCAGGGAGTGCATTCTGGGTGACGGCTTCCTGGGGTTTTTGGAGTTGATGAGGCTGGTCTCTGCTGTCCCTGTCTATCAATCATCAGCTCTAATTTGATTGAAAACATCCTCTCCCACCCCCAAGTTTGTGACAGGTCACGTGGCTGCTATGTAAATCTCAGCCCCTGGAGCAGTTTAACGACTGCGGTGACCATAGGTAGTAACTCAGCCACCTCTATAAATGGAAAATAAAAACAACAACCCATTACGGATGATGGTAGGTCTGCAACCTGCACGCAGCGCATCGTAAACTTGAGCGATTGCTCCTGTGCTTGGCTGAGGACAGGACTGGGGAGGAGGGACAAAGTGGCAGGAGAGGAGGTTTGTGACCTGCAACTTCCAGGTTGCCTCTCCTCTCTCTGTCCTGGCCCAGCCCAATCACAGGTGCTAAAGAACTTCCACCTGCCCTGTCCTGAGGCAGGCTTTAGCATTGGCTGATTAGTCTTGATGCTCTCGTTCTAAAGCTGCTGCATGTGCTGGACTTTACTGGGGCCACTGCAGTCCTGTTGCCCCTCTTATGTTGTTCCACCAGCTTTAAAGGGGAGGAGGGGGGGCATGACAGAGGGGAAGTGTAAATGCCATAAATATGGGGACTCTTTAATCACTTGTCTTAGTCACTGCTGTATCCCCAGCATCTAGAGCTGTGCCAACCATACAGTGGGTGCTCAATAAAGATTTTTCTGAATGGAGCAGTAAATGAATAAGCAACGTCTCTGGGTTGAGGGGCCTGGTCTGATCCCAGCTCTGCTGCTTACTAGCTGTGGTAAAGGGGGAAAGTTACTCAATCTCTCTGAACCTCCGTTTTCCTCATCAAGTGCTCATGTACCTTGATTGTTGTGAGGGCTAAAACAGATGGAGTTTCTAAACATACCTAGCCGTGGCCGGCACATGAGTTACTTCAGAGTGACAAATGAGGCAATTGAGGCTTAGAGAGGTTAAGAGGTTTGCCAAAGTGGTGAAAAATGTAGTAGGGAAAGCTCAGGTGTCTTGAGTCATCCAGATTTAGTTATTTTAATTGTTGTGAACTATGTGTATGTCCCAGATATCAGAGGGAATTTGGTGGTTCCTCTCTCCAGCCCTGAGGGAGTTGGAGTCCTCAGAACTTATTCAGGTCTGATGTCCATTTCAGCAGGCATGTATTAAGCACCTACTCCATGCCCAGTTGGGCTGGACCTAGAGGTAAGATAAAACCAAGTCCTTACCCTCAAAGAGCTCACAGTCTGGTGGAGAACATAGACACAGTGGAAATGAGAATAGAATATGACAAGCATCACATTGGCATTTTCTTCAGAAACTCACAGGTGGGAGAGTCTAACTCTGTCTAGGGGTATCTGGGAAAGCCTTAGAGAGAATAGGATGCAAACCGAGTCTTGAACGATGAGAAGAAACACTCCTGGAGGAGAAGAAACACTCCTGATGGAGAAAGGTGTGTAGTATTAGAGATAGAAAGAATAGGGCAGAGGGCAAAATCTGAAAGTCCAAATATATGTGTAGTGTGCATGGATTAATGAGTGGGTTGGTGTAGAAGAAGTAGAGGCAAGTGGAGGAGTAGGGGAAGACCAGACTGGGCCAGATTATGAAGGGCTTATGGGCTATTCCAAAGACATATTAATATTTTTTCTTAAGGGCACCAGGGAACCATAGTGGACTAAAAGCAGGAGAATGACAAATATATTTATGACTTGATAAGATTACTGTTGACTGACTGATGAATGATACAGAAGGCTTCAAAACTGGGCATAGTAAGTGTAAATTCAGATGCAACTGAAGGTAACCAACTGTGTACGACACGCCTGACTGTCATCTCATTGTAGCTACAGGCAAGGGAGCTCTGAGGAATGATAGCAACCATCAGAAACTAAAGAAAACATGGAATGACCCTCCCCTAGAACTTTCAGAGACTGGCCCTGTGACACCTTGATTTTGGACTCTTGTTCTCTAGAACTGTTAGAGAATAAATTTCTGCTGTTTAAGCCACTCAGTTTGTGGTGATTTGTTATGGCAGCCCTAAGACACTAATACACCTTACACAACAGCCTGTGAAGGAGATGTTATTTTGTTTTAAGGAAATCTAATTCTGGTAGAAAACTGAGGATCCTGGTTATCCTCCAATTATGGGAAGAGGGGGAACATCATGCAAATAATCATACAAATAATCATGCCATTACGAAGGTGATAAGTGTGATAAAATTAAAGCACAGGACATGGGAAGATTATGGTTATCCTCCCAGTTAGTACAGGATCTGGGGTTCAAAATCAGGTTTATCTGAAATCAAACTTATTCTCTTTTCATTAGACTGGTTTAGGAATTTTGTGAGCAGCTTATTTGGGAGGGAGGTTAGCCGTGTGTGGGAGCTCCAGGTCTGGAAGGTGAACAAAGATGCAGATTATCTTTGGAAAGCCCCACAGAACATTCTACAGACTCACTTGAAGCCAGTAGGAATCACTTAATCAGTTCAAGGGACATTAGGGCCGTTGCTCCTTTATTTTTTCCAATTACTTGAGTCTCACATTATTAGCATAAAGAGAAAATTTCCGAGGACCACTTGGCATCTTGTTTAGTAAGAAGGGGACCCATTATGTTCCAAATGTCAGGCGAGAACTAGAAATCTTCACCCATTCACTAGAGTATCGTTTTGGTCCTGTCCACATGGTGGCGCTGTTGAACACCAGTCTCGTACAGTCCAGTGGACCCTTGTTCACTGAAGCAGTAATGTTCTTGCTGGCCTAAATTTCTTCAGAAGTCACAGTGGTGGGGGCTTCAGATGTGAGGTGTCCCAGAATGGGCCAAACTTTCATTAGAGCAAGATCTTAGACTTTCATTACAGTTATATGTATGTGGGTGCCTGTGTGTACATGTTGTACATATGTGTGTGTGTTTCTGTGTATGTGTCTGTAGGTGTATATGTGTTTACATATGCATGCATGTGTGTATGTGTACATAAAGCACTTGGATTCCCAAGCCTTTTTGTAGAATAAGGTAGATTGTCTCTAAAATGATTATTGAAATAGTCTTCCTGATTTGAGGGTATAGGGGCTCTGTCTTCTCTTCCTTCCTGGTAGTGTGTTGATGGGAATGCATTTGACCAGAGCTGGGGCAAATAGGCTGGGGACATGCTTAAATGTGACTCTTACAGGGAGGGCTTCCTTCACCCCTAAGTTTAAGTTGGGGCTGCTCTGTTATAACCATGCGTGGTGTCCTGTGCTTTAATTTTATCATATTTATCAGCTTTGTAATTGCATGATTATGTGTCTGATTATTTGCATAATATTTCCCCCCACTTCCCATAATTGGGAAATCCATGCATACTGGAAACATTTTCTTATTTCTATATTTCCAGGGCCTAGAATCTGGCACTTAAGAAGAATTTGGTGATTATGAATACACTATCAGAGACAACAGCTCATACCTCAGCTCTGTTGCTAACCATCTGGCCTATGAGATCTGGGGCTAGTTGTAAAATCTCTCCAAGCCTCTGCTTCTCCACTGGAAAAATAAAAATAAAAATATACCCACTTCGAAAGGATGCTGTGAGGACTGAGTAATGTAAAGCATGGAAAACACAGCATAATACCTGGCACAGAGCAAGCACTCCCCATACAGTAATTTAAAAAGATCTTCTTCCATCCTGCACTCCTCTCCCTCCCTTCCTTCCTTTTTCTCTTCCTTTGCCTTCCTCTTTTCATTGCCATCCTCCTGCTCCCTTGCTACTCTCTCAGAGCATTGTGTGTACATGTGTATGTGAGTCCATGTTGTGTGCATGTGTATGTATGTGCATATGTGGTTATGTGTATGTGGATGCCTGTGTGTATATGTTGTATGCATGTGTGTGTGTTTGTGTGTATAAGTGTCTGTAGGTATATATGTGTTTACATATGCATGCATGTGTGTATGCATATCTATGTGTTATCCATGTTAGTTGTATGTGTGTACATATTATATGTGTATGTGCACATGTATTTTTTGCATATGTGTATAAGCACATACATGTATATGTGTGTGCATGTGTATATGTATGTGTGTTTGTGTGTTTGTATGTGTGTGTGTCTTTGAGTGTGTGTGTATGTGTGGGCTTTTTTGTGTGTGTGCGTACCTCCAGCATGGGAGACTCTCACCCTTGAGGAGTAGGGCTGTGAGTAAATCTTGGGTAGAGGAGTCTGTGCTACCAGTTTAGGGGCTCCATTGCCTGGAAGGCCCAGCCCTTCCAGGGCATGTAAGGACAGTGCCGTGCTTAGAGCTGTTCTCACCTGCCTGGCAGCAGCTCCACCCCTACAAGCCATCAGCAGGGGAGGAGGCCTGATTGTGATGAGGGCCAGATATCCATGCATCTGAGTTTGTCTTTTGCCTGCGTCATCCTGGGTCTTCTCTAGCTCCTCCTGGCCTCCAGGCTTGGTAGGTGAGGATCATGGGAGGTAGAGAACAGGGCTGTTGAGGAAGATGCCTTTACTTTCACAGGCATTGCAGAAGGGCAGCTATCAGGAAGACCCTGGGGATGCCACCCACTAGTGACCTTGCAAGTTGTTAAGTTCTTGATGTCTCTGCTTTCTCATCTGCGTAGTGGGAATTTTTGAGATGAGAGTCTTAAAGTCAACTCAGTTTTAAACATACCCAGTAGTCAAACTAGTGAAGAAGGTTAATTTTGGGGAAAAAAAATGATGCAGGGAAAATATTCTGACCCATATATAATTCAACCTCAGCTGATTGCTGCTGTGTGAGAAGTTCATCTGAGAACTTCCAATTTTCCAATCATTCAAGAGAAGGCAGAAATCTGACTTTGTACACTAAATCCTACAATACTTCATGTTGAAAAACATCAAGATTTCTTAAAACATTCTATGTGTTGTAAATAAATCATCTCTATGGTCCAGATATGGTGGTCAGGCCACTAGTTCATGTTCTCAATGTTGTGCATATATTAAACACTCAAATATATTTGTAAATAATCAGATGTTGCTTGCTCCAAGAATGAAAGAAGGAGAGAACTGGGGAGAGGGAGAGAAACAGAAGTGAGTAGTGGAGCAGGGGAAGGTGGCCTAGTCAGGGGGGTGGTTGAGGGCCAGTGAAGGGAGAGTTCAGTTGTGAAAGTGTGTTTGGCTTCTGTCTGATCCCAGAGCAGAGCCCCCAGGACGCACCTGGCTCCCCCGTCTCCTCTGATGCAGATAAAAACCAATCTCGAAGTTGGGATGTTCAAGATGGGGGCTACCAGCCAGATCGGCTTCTGTCCACATGCATATGCTCTTTCCCTACCTTGCTGTCATTGTAGAATATGCTGTTTCAGAATAAGGGGATTCCACTCAGAAATGGAGGGGTTTTTGAGTTGTTCAACCTGGCATTTGATATCACCAGACTAAGTCAGATAATATTGCACCAGCTGGGTTTACAGAAATCACCCTGTGCCTTACAGGGCTGGGGCCAAGGTAGGAAGGTGGGTGCCTGTCAGTGAACTCAGCTACCCGCCTACCCAGATGCATTCCTTCCAGTATATCAATCCATGTGCAGGGAGCTGTAACTGCCCTGGGCAAGTGACTTCAACTTCCTTAGCTTCAGTTTCTTCATCTTTAAAATGGGGATAATGACACTTGGCTCATGTTTGTTGGGAGGACTGGGTAGTATGCCTGCTCCTTTCTTTATTCCCACCTTGCGTTGGCCAGTGTTACACAGATCTCATCACCACACTTGCTTCCCCTCTGTGTGTCCAAGTTTTCTGAGAAGTCCACCTGACTCTAGCCCTGCTCCTTCTCCCAACAGCCACCTAGGGACCTGAAGAGGAAAGGCCCAAGATATCTCTGGCTTCTAAACCCTAACTCACTCAGGTCATCTGTTGACATGTGTGAGTGTAGACTTCAACAAGCACACTCTGAAAGAGTTCAGGCTTCTTCAGATTCAGGATTGGCAGAGAGACAGTGGACCCACTTTTCAACTTCCTTTGGTCAGGAGGGATGGAGTATGTGGTTGGGGCCAATTCCTCTTTTTCTTCTGGGATCCAATTGGCTCATTTATCCTTGGGGACAGTAAAGCATGGAATTAAGAGTGTGGATCAGCGGAGAAAAAAAATGCATATACACTGTTGGTGGGAGTGTAAATTAGTTCAACCATTGTGGAAAGCAGTGTGGCAATTCCTCAAAGAGCTAAGACTCAAACTACCATTCAACCCAACAATCCCATTACTGGGTATGTACCCAAAAGAATATAAATTGTTCTGCCATAAAGACACATGCACATGTATGTTCACTGCAGCACTATTCACAATAGCAAAGACATGGAATCAACCTAAATGCTTATCATTGGAAAACTGGATAAAGAAAATGTGATATATATATACCATGGAATACTACACAGTCATAAAAAGGAATGATATCATGTCCTTTGAGGGAACATGAATGGAGCTGAAGGCCATTATCCTTAGCAAACTAATGCGAGAACAGAAGACCAAATGCCTCACGTTCTCACTTGTAAGTGAGAACTGAATGATGAGAACATATGGGCACAAAGAGGAGAACAACAGGCCCTGGAGCCTGCTTGAGGGTGGAGTGTGGGAGGAGGAAGAGGAGCAGGAAAAATAACTATTGGGTACTGGGCTTAATACCTGGGTGATGAAATAATCTCTGTACATTAGACTCCTGTGATCCGAGTTTACCTACGTAACAAACCTACCCATGCACCCCTGAACCTAAAATAAGTTTTTTTTTTAATAAAGCAACTGTCTCTTTAAAAAAAAGAAAAACAATTAGCCTGCCTAACATGATGAAACCGAACCCTACCTCCACTAAAAATACAAAAGTTAGTCAGTTGTGGTGGTGCATGCCTGTGGTCCCAGCTACTTTGGAGGCTGAGGTATGGGAGCTGGAGGCTGCAGTGAGCTGAGATAGTGCTACTGCACTCCAGCTTGGGCAATAGAGTGAGACTCTGTCTTAAAAAAAAAAAAGGCATGTGGATTCAGAGTCTGTTCCAATCCCAGGTCTGCCATTTACAAACTGGGTATCTTTGGGCAAATGACTTAACCTCTCTGAGTTTCAGCTGTAAAATAGGCAGAACAATAATGTTGACCTCAACACAGAACCAGTGTCAAGAGTAAATAAGACAATTTTTGCCGGGCGCGGTGGCTCAAGCCTGTAATCCGAGCACTTCGGGAGGCCGAGATGGGCGGATCACGAGGTCAGGAGATGGAGACCATCCTGGCTAACACGGTGAAACCCCGTCTCTACTAAAAAATACAAAAAACTAGCCGGCGCCTATAGTACCAGCTCCTCGGGAGGCTGAGGCAGGAGAATGACGTGAACCCGGGAGGCGGAGCTTGCAGTGAGCTGAGATCCGGCCGCTGCACTCCAGCCTGGGCGACAGAGAGAGACTCCATCTCAAAAAAAAAAAAAAAAAAAAAAAAAAGTAAGTAAGACAATGCACAGAGCATGGCAAGTAGAAGCACTCCAGATTATCAAGTTTACACATTTACTATGTTGATGTAAATTTATAATTCCGTCAATAAACTTTAATAACAAATAGCACCTTTATTGTTTGATGGCATCCAAATCAGAAGGCAAAAAGTCCAGAAGTCTTAGAATCCAGTCCAAAAAACAACAACAACAAAAAAAACCTGACAATTAGAAAGACAATGCTTTTCTTCTGAATATGTCAGGGCACAGTGCAGAGTCTATTTTATTTCCCTCTCAGACTCCAAGGACATTGAGCAGAGCTCTGGATTGGACTATGGGTCCAATGTAGGCGAGGTGGTAGAGATGAACAAGATGGAAGGATTATCTGGAGGGTCCGAGAGGGACAGGGGTAGGGAGGTTAAAAAACTTCAGTGAAGAGAAGCTGAGGTGGGAATGGGTAGAATGGGAATGAATCAAGTTGAAAATTCTTTTTGAGCATTTACTGTGATTCTAGACACTCAAGATAGTGGGGAACAAGATGAATGTGGTCTGCGAGCCACTCATGGGGCAACAGATACTGAGCAGGAATTACAGGTGTGGGGAAAGCTACAAAGGAGGATGTTTATGGTGCTATGAAGATTCACATGAGGGCATCTAGCCCTTGTATGAATGGTGTGGTGCAGAATCTCCCTAATTAAGCATGCTTGTGTTTTTAATAGTAATAGTAACAGCAATAACAACAATTAACAATTACCAAGGTCTCACTATCTGCCAGGCATTTTGGATGTATGATCTCATCACATCCCTCCCAGAGCAAGCCACTGAAATAGATATTTTAAAGAAGCTGTGGCTCTGGGAGGTGGAATAATGCCTATAGTCACTAGGCCATCAAGTGCTGAAATCCAATTTGGGGTCAAAACCTCATAGTTGTCCAGTGCATGAACACAGCGAATTCTGGGCTTCAGCTAGTCCTACTTGGGCTAGTTGAGTGCAATCTGAGTGTAACCAAGGAACAGCCTCAAGACTCCCTTCTGTTCTCTTCCTCCAGGGTATACACAAGTTCTCATAAGGTAGGAGGAGAGACCCTGGAAAAGTAGACACACTGAAGGAAAGACTGGCATACAAAAAGGAAGTGAGGGAGGGTCATTTCCATCTCCTCCCTTTGGTGTTGATTTTATGTCTCTTTCCTTCAGGAATGCACAATATCACTGCATTCATTCAAACTTCCTGGGCACCTATTTCTCTAGGAGGCTCATACTGTCTATGGAGTGAGGTCTCCCATGGGTATGTTTCCAACTTTTCTTTTTTATTTGCCATCATTTGAGGTTGAGGAGGGGCCTGAGGTCTATTCCTCTGAGGATTGAGGGATGAAAGAAATTGCCTGATTTCCAGCTCTTTGTGCTGCCACCTCGGGCTTCATGCACTATCCCAGGGACCAGCCCCTCAATTCAGCAAAGGAAGGGGAAGTGTATTTTTCTGGTCTTTCCAATACTTGGACGAAGCCAGAGGTCCATGTGGGAGAAGACAGATTCATAAGGTAAAATCTTCCCAGACTTAGGGATAGCATGAAGTGTGACTGCTAGAAAGGTACTTGGTATTGGAAGTTATTTTCTTTCCAGACCTTGCACAGTTGCTTGCATGCATGAATGTGGCAAAGTCCCTACTGAAATTCCATTTCTCAGGAAAGGTGAAGGTTGAGCAAATTTTTGCTAGGCCTGGTTAAACCTGGGCAATGAGAAGAACAAGAGGCACAAGGCACACTTTTAGAATCAACCTGGACAACTCCTCTGTGTGGTTCTAAATGTTCAGACACTTTAAAACAAACAAACTTCTGTTTTCCATCTCAACTGGAAGTGGTTAGGACCAAAACTGAAAGCAGTGGCATCTAGGAGTGAGGCTGACCTCTCTCTAGTGGAGTCTCCTGTCCTGGTTTGGCCAGGGTGAGACCCAGGTGCTGGGTCAGTTTGGTGAAGACTTCACAAAATAGCTTACTCTTTAGTTGCGTATTCAACAAGAATCAATTGCTACTTTTTCTATGTCAAGACTTGTTCTGGAAACTGGACATTGAGAGATGGTGAAGAGATAGCCATCCCTGATCTCTCAGGATCTCAAGGACTGATGACAGAGAAAATATGTAATCAAATAAAATATCCCAAATGTTAAGACTTAAAACAAAGGTCTGTATGAAGTGTTCTGGTTACAGAGAGGAGTGACTAATTCAGCTAGTTCAGGGGAGGATTAACCTAAATAATTCTTGACATATCCCATGTGGTTCAGTCTGATTTTGGTGTAGCCGAAGAGAGAGTAAAAAGAGGCAAACGTGATTGTTGGAAGTGATTCAAGCTTTGATTCAGTTTCTGAAGGAAGTGTTAAATGGGGACAGGCTACTCTTATAAATACTGTCTTCTTATAGCTCCCTCACTCAATATCCTCTATGTGGGACCCCTGAAGTTCCTTCTATTTTCCAATCTCAACTATCAATGCCACAAGACTCTCAGACGCTCAGCTCTCTTGGATTTTAAAAAATATATCTTCCTAAAACCATAAAAACCCTAAAAGAAAACCTAGGTAATACCGTTCAGGACATAGGCATGGGCAAGGACTTCATGTCTAAAACACCAAAAGCAACAGCAACAAAAGCCAAAATTGACAAATAGGATCTAATTAAACTAAAGAGCTTCTGCACAGCAAAAGAAACTACCATCAGAGTATGGGAGAAAATTTTTGCAATCTACTCATCTGACAAAGGGCTAATATCCAGAACCTATAAAGAACTCAATCGAATTTACAAGAAAAAAACAAACAACCCCATCAAAAAGTGGGCAAAGTATATGAACAGACACTTCTCAAAAGAAGACATTCATACAGCCAACAGACACATGAAAAAATGCTCATCATCACTTGCCATCAGAGAAATGCAAATCAAAACTACAATGAGATACCATCTCACACCAGTTAGAATGGCAATCATTAAAAAATCAGGAAACAACAGGTGCTGGAGAGGATGTGGAGAAATAGGAACACTTTTACACTGTTGGTGGGACTGTAAACTAGTTCAACCATTGTGGAAAACAGTGTGGCGATCCTCAAGGATCTAGAACTAGAAATACCATTTGACCCAGCCATCCCATTACTGGGTATATACCCAAAGGATTATAAGTCATACTGCTATAAAGACACATGCATACGTATGTTTATTGTGGCATTATTCACAATAGCAAAGACTTGGAATCAACCCAAATGTCCATCAGTGACAGACTGGATTAAGAAAATGTGGCACATATACACCATGGAATACTATGCAGCCATAAAAGAGGATGAGTTCGTGTCCTTTGTAGGGACATGGATGAAGCTGGAAACCATCATTCTCAGCAAACTATCGCAAGAACAGAAAACCAAACACCGCATGTTCTTACTCATAGGTGGGAACTGAACAATGAGATCACGTGTACACAGGAAGGGGAACACCACACACCCCCGTGGGGAGGGGTTGGGGGAAGGGATAGCATTAGGAGATATACCTAATGTAAATGACGAGTTAATGGGTGCAGCACACCAACATGGCACATGTATACATATGTAACAAACATTGTGCACATGTACCCTAGAACTTAAAGTATAATCAAAATATATATATCTTCCCCATATTACCTGTGTCTCAGCTCTTTGTTAAATAGAGGACTCAGTCTCTGCATTCTGTGGTATCTTTATGAAGACTGTTGCCCTGATTCTGCCTCCTAAGGAAGTGTAGTGGGGAGGGAAGGAAGATCATGAATACTCACATTTCAGTAATTTTTTTTCCTGTTACTGTTAAATGGGGTTTCTCTAAGACAAGAAGTGGGAGAAGGGCCACCCTGGTAAAGAAGACCTTGTCAAAGGTATGGAGGCAAAAAAGAAGACATGAGAGGGCAATTAGATGTGAACAGAGCTGGGGATGTGCATGAGGAAGAAGGAAGGGAGATAAGTTTGGAGAATTTAAAAGCCACTGGAGTGTGAGTGGCCTTGAGGCCAATGTGTAGGAATCTGGACTTGATCCCGAGAGTCATGGAATCTATGGAGGATTTTTTTTGCTTGTTTTTAATTTGGATAAGACAGGATCAGGTTTGCATTTTAAGAAGATGGCTCTGATGGCTTGTGGGAAAATTGGATGGGATGGAGAGAGAGGCTTGTAGCCAGAAAATCAGTCAGGAAACTGTTGCAAAAGCCTGGGCACATGAGACCTGAACTGATGTGACCAGGGAGACAGGGAGGAAGGGATGAATATCCAAGCTATTTCAGGGTGGAACAGGCAGAGGAAATAGCTTTGCCTGTTGACCAGTGTCCACTCATTTGTCAAGGTGGTCATGAAGGAAGGCATCAGGCACAGAACACATGGATACTCAATGACTTGGCATCCAATCTATGTGCGCAGTAGGTTAATTGCACCTGTAATTAATTACAAGTTCAGGCTTGGAAGCCTTTTTCTGAAGACTTAGACCAATGGCCTCAGAACAAGCATCTGGGTGAGGCTTATCCACGTTCCCAGCTTTCCTGGCCACTTCCCACACAGACTCTGATCGCCAAAGACCAGCCTGGGAGCGCTGCCCTCTTTCTCAATCCATTGTTCCTCCCTGCTTGGCTTGAAATCTAGGTGGAGGCAATAATAACTTCTTTCCCAGGGTGCACTGAAGAGCACAAAGAGGAGGACATATGGCCTTCTGTGGCAGAAAACCAGGACTCAACTCCAAACACCACTGGGCTTAATGAGTCACTGCACCTCTCAGAGCTTTAGATTCTTCATCTGTAAAATGGAAGAGTGCCTTCCTTTCAAAGTTGTGAAAATTATGAAGTAACACATACAAACCCCATGTCATGTGCTTGGCACATAGTAGGTGCTCAATAAATGTTTACTTCCTTCCACTGAATTTTGACTTCCAATATAAGCGTCAAGTCATTGCTTAGGGGGATAAGCAACTGTGTCTGGTACCTGTTATGATTATTTTATAGATAAGAACATTGAGGCGCACACACACTACATATGTCACTATTTGTAAAATATGACTTGTACTACCTTACAGCCAGAAACTTGGCCTGCTTCAAGCTAGGTCCTGAAACTTACTCCACCTCAAGCTGGGTTCTGGCTTCTGGCTCCAAAGGACCTTCAGAACCAAGGTTATGAAACACACAACACTTTAGCTGACCAGGGACCTGGGAAGTTGGATTCTAAGGGATGCCATAGAAAGTTTGAGTCTCTGAGCATCAAGACTATCTTCTGTCCTGTCAGCTGGGTGACTGGCCAAGTGGTCCCCTCACCAGGAGGCTGGTTCATTAAGTGTTTATTATGGACTTTGATGAAGCTGGGACTAAATTTCTCTGGAGCAGTTGTGTTGTAGAAGGAAAACAGCAGGAGAGAAGGAGTGAGGCATGTCGTAGATGCCGAAGGGGAGACATTGGAGGCCTTAGAAGGACAGGTCTCAGGCTGGGGACTTAATGAAGGCAGCCTTAGGGAACTCTTTTCTTTCTACCATGAGGGGCAGCTGAATCCCACAAAGTTGTATTAGTATAGGGCTTTCTGTCTTACAGGCATTCAACTTACACATTTCAGCTTTGAAACAAAAAGAAAGAGAGGAAACAAAAATGTAAAGACAGAGATAATTCTGACCATTATTCTACTCAGTGAGGGTAGGCACAGAGGGAGCACACGGTGTGGGGAAAGTGAACCTTCCAACTGGGCATTCACGTGCCTCTCTATGTATGAGTGCCTTGCAGCACCAGGTGTGATTCTGGGGGTTAAGGATTTTAATATTTCCATGCAACATTGCCCCAAGCATACATCTATTTTATTCTCTAAGTGCTTAAGGGAAGCAATGGTAATTTGTTCCAATACTAGAGAGATAATCTGGCCTTGTGGACAGATTGAGAAATGTGTATGAGTCTCCAATAGGGATCCTAGGATGGTGATTCACAATACTCGCCAGCTCCCTGTCCTTTTCTCCGTCTGTGGACATAGAAGACTGAACAACTTTTAGCTTAAGTGGGGCCATGAGATGGGTTTTAACCAGGTTCTAACCAATAGGTTGTGAGCACAAATGATATGCCCCACTATAGGGTTGAAGTTTGTAATTGCCAGTGCAAGAATCTTCAGAGCTGTCTTTCTTTCTGGCATGGTGACCACTTATGACTGCCTTGTAGGCCCTGGATCCTGAGCGACTGTAGCTAACAGAGTCTCCCTACCTGCCTGCATGAGAAATATGCAGCACTGAATGAGAGAGAAACCTTCATGGTTTCATCTGAGATCTTTGGGCCTGCTTGTCTTAGCAGCGTAACCCAACCCGTCCTGACTGATACAGAGATTTTTAAAGGGGAATTTTGGGTATACATGATTGCCACCTTACACTGTGACTTTTGAATCTATGCCCCTGTGGGCCCATTAGAGTAGTAGCTCAGTACTTCACATGCATGATCTAATTCAATACTTACCAGTACCCTAAGAGGTTGATAGGATGTTCCCCATTTTGTAGGTGAGGAAATGAGCATAGAGTGGTCAGATACCTTGTCCATATTCACCATGGCAGGGATGGATTTTAAAGTCAGGTTTTTCTGATGCTGAAGCCAGTGCTCTCTCCATAGTATCACCTGTCCTTATAGCTTCAGAGCTAGGTTCCCCCAAGAGGGAGGGTGAAGCAGTGAAGGTTAGGCAATGGAGCTGCTCCACCAGGCTTTGGCCATTCCAATGTCAGCCAGTCCCTGCCATGTGCTAGGTGTCCCTGCTCCTTCACTTACCCCATACTCCCTCCTACACTAATGATATTTACCCTAGCCACCCTGGAAGGGTGTTCCACTGCCTAATTACTGTTTAGAAACTTCTGAGGTTAGAAAACACGATGTTAAGTACTTAATGGTTAAAGGATTTATGTCAAGTCTAGAGTAGTGTGGGAGACCTGGGTTGCTGGCCCAGGGCAGAGTGGAGAAACTGGGGATTGAGACCAGAGAAGGTGCATTGAGTCATGGAAAAGCAGGGTGGGAACAGAGGCTCTGGCAATGCCTACTTAGGGTTAAGCCAAGACTCATATTTTCTGGGTCATGTGGCCATGGGGAATGTCACCCACCACTGTCAACTCTTGATTTCTCTCTGGGGTCAAACTCTTGGATTTGCCATTGTACCACATATACAACAAACTATTTATTGAACAGTTGCTAGGTGCCAAAAAGCTGGCTAAGAACCAGACAGTCATAATTTCATGTATTCTTCACCATCATGAGACAGGCTTTTTGTCCCTCTATGGAGTCTGAGGCTGACAGGGTGACATGACTTGTTCAAAGATGCACAGGTGATGAATGGTAGATTCTAATCAAGATCTTTCTGGATCCTGAGCTTGGGCTCTTAAACTCTAAGCAGTCATACGTCTCTTTTGAATAAAGTTTGAAAGAACAAAGTCAGGCATCTTTGGAGTCACAATGATATGACTTTGAGACTTCAAACCCTGTGCCTCAAATCCCTATACCTTTTAGTCTGTCTGAATCATGGTGCCCACTTCATTAATGTGGGAATTTTGATGATAGAAAGTAATAAAAATTAGTGTCCTTCCTGAAGATTCTTAGGTTTTAGCTTAAAAAGACTGTTCAGTGATAATCCTCTCTATCCTAGACTTACAAATTCATTCCTCTCTTGAATATCTCCCAAGATGGGGAACTCACCACTTCTCCAGGCAACCCTTTCCCAAGTTACACAGAGCTCTGTCTCAGAGAGCTCTACCTGAGTAAAGGTACAGGCAGAGGAACAGCCCTTATCCCCAGGGGGTGTGAGAAGAGTAGGAGGAGAGGGTAGGAGTGGACATTTAATGGCTGCATCCTGGTGGGTGTCCAGGGGTGCACGCCTGTGTTAGTGATGACTCCATAGTGATAATGGGCCCATTTCCCTAATTGGCATTAGTGACGCCATTTGGTCTGAGCACCCACTTCTGCTTTTCCTTGAGCCACACCTCACTGAAGCTCTGCTCTGAATGGTCACACCTGACCTGACGATATCCAAGCTTGTCTTGCTAACACTGATTGGTCTTGGAAGCCTAGGCAGGAGGTGTGTGTCTGTCTGTTCTGGGTGCTCCTAGACTCAGGCTTCTGGCTGGTGTTGCCCTGGATACAAGTGAAAGCCTGGTTTCCTTCCAAAATGAGATGATCATTTTCTGAGAGCAAAGGCCTATGATGACCCAGATAATGGCCTGGACCAGACATTGCTCCTCCTTGGGATTCGACATGGCTTCCAGGGGCCAGAGGCTGACTATCAGCCAACTCACAGGAGGGAAGGGGACATGCTGACTGGCAGAGATAGAGAGAGACAGACTTACAGATCCATAGGCAGAGGGAGACACAGAGCATCAGACTGAGAAATAGGGAAGGAGGTATGGAAGGAAGAAAAAAGAATGGAAGGGAGGAAAAGGGAAAAGGAGGAAGGAAAAGGGAAAGGAAGGAAGGAAAGAGGAAAGAAAGAAAAGAAGGAAGGGAGGGGGGGGGAGGAAGAAAGCAATAGTACGTACTTTCATAAATGTTGCTTCTTTTGGGAGGCTCCTCAGTTCCCTGTGCTGCTCTCTCCCTCCCTATGCTATCATATGCTAGTTACACAGAGACTCACAAGTACAAGGGCAGCTGGGAAGAAGAGAAAACAGGTATTCTGGCTCCACCACGCAGCTGAGTCCCTTCAGTCATGTGTCTTAGCATGTCTGAGACGTAGCCTTGGCTATCAAACAGAGACTCCTCCCTTTGGGTGGTCCTGGATCTGCTCTGAGTTGTGGATAGGGAAGTTCCTTGGACTCCGGGGGTTGCCTAGAGGAAAGTGTGGGTCAGACTTCATAGGTCTAGGCCTGGGACACTGTGGGAAGCCATCAATAGGCCGAGGTTGCCTGACACTCAGGAGCTGCATGGTGGCTGGGGGTGGGTGGCCAGGTTCAGCTGCCTCCTGAGGTGAGAGATCCTGAATGCCTCTGTGGATTCCAGCGGGAATCTCCTGGGGGAAGAGGGGTGAGAGAGGATTAACACATGGGGGTGGGATTTGTAGGAGAATGATGTGAGATGAGGGGACCATTTCCTGAGCCCTCTGCCATGTGTTTCTGACTGGTGCTGCTCTCATTAACTCCAAGTGGCTTTTATGATTCCATTTTACAGATAAGAAAATTGAGGCCTTGAGAAGCTCAAGTCATACCTTCTGATTATGAGAGGTGGGGTGGGGTCAGTGTCTGGTGGTGTCTGCCCCTTCTTCAGGCATAAAAACAGGCAAGTGATCATTCCCATGTGAGAAGTCTGATGCTCTGAATCCACCAGTCCATACCAGAGTGTGGCCAGGCTAGGGATTCTGCTAGCAGACTCTGCAGCCCAGTAGAAGAGACTGGTGCTGGTGGAGGATCACTGCGTGCTCTGGACTCTGGCAGGAGCCATCAGGAAGGCTCTCTGGGGCAGCCAGCAAGAAGCCACTCACCTTCCTGTCCTCTCCCTGCCTCTCCCTGTCCTCTGGCCAGGGCTGAACATGACGTGGGTGGTGCAAGGCCCATGGTTCTCTAAATATGACCCTCCCCTTGCTGGATCTCTATCTCTCTAGCTGCAGAGGCGAGAGGTGGCGCTGAGTGGCCTTGCAGGGCTGTCTTCCAGATCTGAAGCTGTTTCTGCTGGGTGGGACCACCTGAGAGTAGGAAGGAGGAGTCCCTGAGGTCCCTGACCTCGGGAAGTTCACAGTTGAGAGAAAACAGACCTGAAATACATAATCTTAAATTACATAAATGCAAATTGTTCTAAGTGCCATGAAGGAAAAGCACAAGATTCTTTGAAATACTATAACAGAGTGACAATGCAAATTGAGCCTTAATTTAGAAGGAATCCCTAAGGAAATGACAGCTCACCTGAGACACAGAGGGTGAGTAGAAGTAGCCAGCATTGAAGGGAGAGTGGTAGAGGGGATAACATGGGACAGACCCAAGGCAGGAAAGAGTTAGGGATATTTGAGAACTCTGCTAAGCTCTTTTCATGCATTATTTCATTTAATTCCAATAACACTCTGAATGAAGGTTATTAATATCCTCATGGAAGAGATGAGAAAACCTGGGGCCGGGGAGGTATACATGACATATTTTTTGATGGTCTGCTTTTATTCTCATCTCCTATGCTCTGCCCTGAATCTCAGAGACCAGAAGCCCAGCAACCACATGCTGCTGAGATTCTCTTGCCTCTAGAGTTCTAGATGTGATCAGTGTTTTGCCAGTGAGATGGACTTGTGCAAGATTTGGAAGAAGAAGGGCCCAGAAGACATTCTTTCTCTTCAAGCAGTGATGCAGACGTGTGAACTGCCATAAGCCCTGCTTGTCACCTGCCCTGACCTGAAAGTATGGCAGCTGTGAGGGTCAGCAGTGGCTTCCTGGAACCTCCTGACTTCTGCATCAGGAGGAAATTGCTGAGTTTCTGAAGCATAGCCAGAAAACCTGAACACTAGGGACAGACTGATTCTTTCTCCTCTAACTGTTCCAAAGGTTTTATAAGCACCCAATTTTCTGAATTAAATTTCCTTCTGCTGGGGATGCCTGGAGTGCTTTCCATATTTTGGACTGACTGCATCCTGGCTGATACAGCAGATAGGAAATTTGTCTAAGATCACAAGCGAACAAGTGGAATCAGGAGTCAAACCTAGGTGTGTCTGATTTCAGAGCCTGCACTAAAGAAAACAAAACCACAAAACTTAAAATAATAAAACATTCAAAAAATTGTGGTAAAATATACATAACATAAAATTTGTCATATTGACCATATTAAATAAATGTTACCATTGTAACCATTTCTAAGTATACAGTTCAGTGGCATTAAGGACACTCACACTGTCGCACAGCCATCACCACCATCCATCTTCAGAACTCTTTCCATCTTGCGAAACTAAAGCATTGTACCTGTTAAACAAAAACTCTTTATTCTCCTTCCCCACTAACTCCTGGCAACTACCCTTATAGTTTCTGTCTCTATGAACTTGACTACTCTAGGAACCTCATGTAAGTGGAATTATATGGTATGGATGCTTTTGTGACTGTCTTATTTCACCTAGTATTTTGACCTTAAGTTTTATCCATGTTGTAGCATGTGTAAGAGTTTTCTCCTTTGTTTAGGCTGAATAATATTCCATTTTGTGTATACACCACATTTTACTTATCCGTTCATCTGCTGATGCGCACCTGGTTTGCTTTCATATTTTGGTTATTGTGACTAGTGCCACTGTGAACATAGGTGTACAAAAGGGCCTATACACTCAACCTATCCACCATGTGCTTTCTAGCTGCCCAGTGATTTCCATTTCACAGCATTCTGAAGACATGTGATTACTCTCCTACCTTTGAGGCTGAAGAATGGGACATCATTTCTCCAAAGTTGAAATGCAAGATTAACAATCATTTCGTAGAAAACCAGGCTGCTTTTCAGCATGGTGCTGGTACCAAAACAGATATATAGACCAGTGGAACAGAACAGAGGCCTCAGAAATAATGTCACACATCTACAACCATCTGATCTTTGACAAACCTGACAAAAACAAGAAATGGGGAAAGGATTTCCTATTTAATAAATGGTGCTGGGAAAACTGGCTAGCCATATGTAGAAAGCTGAAACTAGATCCCTTCCTTATACCTCATACAAAAATTAATTAAAGATGGATTGAAGACTTAAATGTTAGACCTAAAACCATAGAAACCCTAGAAGAAAACCTAGGCAATACCATTCAAGACATAGGCATGGGCAAGGACTTCATGACTAAAACACCAAAAGCAGTGGCAACAAAAGCCAAAATAGACAAATGGGATCTAATTAAACTAAAGAGCTTCTGCACAGCAAAAGCAACTACCGTCAGAGTGAACAGGCAACCTACAGAATGGGAGAAAATTTTTGCAATCTACCCTTCTGACAAAGGGTTAATATCCAGAATCTATAAAGAACTCAAAGAAATTTACAAGAAAAAAATAAACAATCCCATCAAAAAGTAGGCAAAGGATATGATCAAACACTTCTCAAAAGAAGCCATCTATGCAGCCAACAGACACATGAAAAAATGGTCATCATCACCGGTCATCAGAGAAATGCAAATCAAAACCACAATGAGATACCATCTCACACCAGTTAGAACAGCACTCATTAAAAAGTTAGGAAAAAACAGATGCTGGAGAGGATGTGGAGAAATAGGAATGCTTTTACACTGTTGGTGGGAGTGCAAATTGGTTCAACCATTGTGGAAGACAGTGTGGCAATTCCTCAAGGATCTAGAACTAGAATTATCATTTGACCCAGCCATCCCATTACTGGGTATATACCCAAAGGATTATAAATCATGCTACTATAAAGACATATGCACACATATGTTTATTGCGGCACTATTCACAATAGCAAAGACTTGGAATCAACCCAAATGTCCATTAATGACAGACTGGATTAAGGAAACGTGGCACATATACACCATGGAATACTACGCAGCCATAAAAAAGGATGAGTTCATGTCCTTTGCAGGGCCATGGATGAAGCTGGAAACCATCATTCTCAGCAAAAAATCACAAGGACAGAAAACCAAATACCGCATGTTCTCACTCATAGGTGGGAATTGAACAATGAGATCACTTGGACACAGGGTGGGGAACATCATACACTGGGGCCTGTTGGGGGTTGGGAGACTGGGGGAGGGATAGCATTAGGAGAAATACCTATTGTAAACGATGAGTTGATGGGTGTAGCAAACAAACATGGCGCATGGATACCTATGTATCAAACCTGCACTTTGTGCACATGTACCCTAGAATTTAAAGTATAATTAAAAAAAAAAAAAAAAAGAAAACCAGGCTGTTTTCATCTGGGTCATTGGTGCAGATGGACATATCAGGCTGAAGAAGGAGCTGGGCGAGGGAGCCTAGGGAGGGAATGGGTGGAGCCTTGAGATAGTTTGAGAACCAGCAAACTAGAAGCTCATTTCTGAGCCCCTGATGCAGAGGCTCAAGACACTGCCCTGCTCTGTTTAGCAGCAGACTCAGGACACCTCCAATTTGAAGGGCAGGCTATGTATTAGGAAATCACTGGTGGCTCTGGAGTGGGTTTTGCTACCAAAGTGAGATCTCCAGGTTGCCTTGGGTCCCTGCATTGTTACTTAATTTCTGCTTTTACCTTTCTTACCTTCTGGTCCCAAGGGCTGGGACTTCACTCTGGCTTCTTTTACTCATTTATTTATTAAAATCATTTATTCATTGATTCAATAACTACCTATTGAGTTTTGGTGTACGTTAGGCATGGGAGATAGAGCAGCAAACAAGCAGATACAGTCTTGGCTTTGTGAATCTTGCATTAGAGCAGGAGAGGCATAGAATAAATCCACACATAGGATTACTTAAGACATCGGCTTGTGCCATGAAGAAAATCAAGCAGAGTTGTAAGGTAGAGAATGACTGGGTGAGGGGTGGGGAACATGAGGAGGTGGGTTAGGAGATGTATCTCTGAGGGGATATCTCTGAGGGGGTGACGTTTGAAATGAGATCTGAGTGATAAGGTGCCAGCCCTGTGAGGACCTGGGGGTGGGCATTTCAGGTGCAGAGAAAAGCAGGTGCAAAGGCCATGAAGCAGAAAAGAGAGCTTGCCATGTTCACAAAATAGAAAGAAGGTCTCTGGTTACCCGCAACAATGAACAGTCCTTGACTAGGACTGCAGATCACCTGAGGCCAGGAGTTCGAGACCAGCCTGGCCAAAATGGTGAAACCCCGTCTCTATTAAAAATACATCAAATTAGCCAGGCTTGGTGGCAGGCACCTGTAATCCTAGCTACTTGGAAGGCTGAGGCAGAATTGCTTGAATCTGGAAGGTGGAGGTTGCAGTGAGCCGAGGTCACACAAATACACCCCAGCCTGGGTGAAAGAGTGAGACTCCATCTCAAACAAACAAACAAAAACAAAAAACAAAAAACAATCAGAAAAAATGGATAGTTCTCACGACCCAGTAGAACATAAAATTTGAACCAAAGGCTGCCTGCCTTGAACACCCACTGAAAATGGAAGCGGCTTCCCTTGTTAATCCTTATTTCTGGTTAACCCTGGTCCTGGTTAACCCTTATTTCCCTCACTTCTGCCTCTTCCTACACTGTCTTCATGTCTCCCTTCACTACTGTGTTCCGAGCATGTTCCACAGCTGAGCCCAGGAAGCCAAAGTCCTCTTTTTAGATACAAGTTCTTACTCAACTTAGAGGCAGAGAATGTTCCCCTAGACAGAGGTTTGTCTGTTTCTGACATGGCATGCCCTGGGGCACATAGCACCTCTTTGACCCAGGCTCACAGATTAGGCAAGTCCAAATTGGGGTTGGCAAACACATCACTCATTTATTCATTTATCAATAGTTATTAGCATCACCATCAATAGAAACAAGTATAACAAATGACAGTTAATGAGGGGAAGTTAGCAAGGAAGGTATTTTTTCAGGGCACCTAATTGGGACCTGAGGCTCAGGCAAGATTTTCAGAAGGAACTGATGTATAAATGGGAGTCTGAAAGATAAGGAGGAATTGGCTAGTAGAGGGACTCATGAGAAAGAAGAGAACTGTAGATTCTGGAAACGGCGTGTGCAAAGGCCCCAAGGTGGAAGAGAGCATGGGGTATTTGGAGACTTTTATATGGATGTAGAAGTGTTTTTCAAGGAGGGTGTATGTGTAAGAATCTGGTGGGAATCCTCTAGCCTGTAGGGTCCACATTCTGCAGCACCTTTTTCACCACGGTTTTTGTGTGTGGATTTTTTCTGCACACTTCAAAGTTCTTTATTAGAGTGTCAGGCCAATCTCAGAGGTAAATTATTGCAGAGGAGGACCAAAGATTGAAGAGATGATTCAGCTCGACTTTCTCTTGTGCTTTTCCTGTGCATGGAAAGTGATCTCCACAGACACCTCTTCCTTTCTGAACCTGGCTTTCCTCCCTCGGTTTCTGTCCCTGCCTACATATCCCCATTTTTCCAACATCTCACCCAGCTGCCCTCCTGGCCATCTTTGGAAAATTCTGCTCTTTCTGCCATGTAGGGTTTTAAGCCCCAGAGCTCAGGCTTGGGGTGGACAGACTCCAGCTGTGGTGAAGAGAATGAATTGAAGGAAGACAGCATGGAGGGAGAGAGACCAGTTAGGGGGTGTTGTGATTATCTGGGATGGCAGTCATGGCAGAGTGGGTGCAGAGAGTGACCATGGTTCAGAGATTTTCAAGAGGTCTTTAGGAAGGTGTATGGCTGGGACCTATGGATGGACCTATGATGGACATAGGCACTGAGAAAAGAAACACAGGAGGCAAGATGGGGAGGTAGAGTGGGGCCAGGGGAAGTCACAGTGCGGAACTTGGAGTCACACAACTCCACAACCTTGAACAAGTCACTTAACCCCTCTGAGTTGTCTTTCCTTCCTCTGTAAAGTGGGGAGACAAGCAATGCCTATCTCATAGAGTGGTGGCGAGAATGAAATGAGCAGCCTTTAGTGCAGTGATTGGCATATGCAAGCTATCACTGTTAAATCCATTCCAGGGGCTTCTTTCCATAAACACATGGTTACTATAGATCTGAAGTCTTGGAGGAAGACCTGGCTGAAGGCAGAGATGTAAAATTTATTTCCCTGAGTCATTGCTCCCACCCACAGGGTAAATGTTTGCAGTATTAATATTGAGGTGTTTAAGAGAATCAACTCTTCACCGAACAGCTTCAGATACTTTAGAGGAACTTGTTTGCATTCAAACAATTAATATGCCAATTGCAAACCAAGCCACTTCACTCATCAGAGTCACCCGGGGACTAGTTGGTGGTAACACTTCAGTATTTAGTGTGAGTTACAGTATGTGTTGTGGGGCAATAAAACTGTAATTAGTTTTTTTTTTTTTTTTTCAAATGCATTTCACTTTTCCTCTTTCAGACCTTCAGACTGGTGTTCCTTCCCAGTAAGCAGCCTGCATTCTTGGAGTTTCTGGAATCACTTTGAATTCACTTGTGTTTTGGTTCTAATGGCAGCTGCAGGGCTCTAAGTGGCCAGCTGTCCTGAGAAGGGTGTGCTAATTGCATTGAGGGGCAGGTTCATCTGTAATCTATGAGTATATTTGAGGTGGCCTGGGGTGGTGACTGATTCAAATTAAGATAATAAACATATAATTTCTTCCAACCAGCCTCTGGGCTCTATATTTCTCCCATCTAAGGAGTCTAGTTGAACAAGAAAAATTAAGAAAGTGTGACTAGCAAAGGAAGATATGAATGGGTAAGAAGATGGACCAGTTGCAAACTAAATAGTCGTACCAGTTATTTGTGCTGTGCATAATACAGCCCAAAACCTTCGTGGCCTAGGACAGCAACTTACTAGGCTGGACGGGTTTTCTGCTGGTTTCCTCTGGGTTCGTCATACGGTTCATTCAGTTGGGATCTGGGTTCAGCTGGGATGGCTGGGGATTTCTGGGCCTCTCTCCAAGGCATGGGTCACCCTAACCTTCCTACAGGCATTGGCCAAAACAAGTCACACGTCCAAGTCTAGGGTCACTGTGGGGGAGGAGACTACACAAGGGCATGGATTCTGAGAAGGGGGTGTCATTGTGGGTCGTGGCTATGACAGTCTAGCTCAATAGCCCATGCAACATTTCAGAGACTTAATAACTGCAGATTCACTGACTCGCATAAAGGTGGTGGCGCAGATGCTGATAATAATGATAATGCTGTTATTAATAATATATCCCATTTTATACAGCACTAATTAAGTGTTAGGGGTTTAAATAATGCATTCAATTATTTAATCTTCACAGCACTTCTTCCAGGTTGGTACCACCTCCCAGTTTATAGTTGAGGAAACTGAGGCTCAGAAAAGTGAAGTATGTTTTTCAGAGCATATCTAGTGGCTGCAGTTCTTCCTGAAGTGGGAGAGGCATGACCTGAATCCTTCCGCCATGGCCAAGAGATCTCTGGACAAAGCTAAATCACAATTCCACAGGAGGTCCTTTGACTTGTTGAGATGTAAGCAGCTTTCACCAAATAGCAGTTTGATGAGCTGAGCATAAGTGAATCAGAAACACGAGGCTGGTGTTTGTCTTCATCTGCACAGGGGTTTGGCAGTTTCCAAGTTCCCTTGGCAAGCAGGATTCAGGCTCTGCCAAAACCTGGGGCTCTGGCATCATCGTGCGGGCCTGCAGGTCAGGCCAGGCCTCCAGCCCTCCTGCTGTTCCAATCAGAGTCCGGCCCCTTGTGGCCTCTCCTGCAGCTTCTTCCTGTCCTCGAGTCCCAGGGATAGAACAACAGGAGGTATCTCCATGACTCCAGCACATGTGGGGGCAAGATGGCACAGGCACGGTTTGCTGGAGCACTGTCAGGGCAGCAGTCCCTTAGGTGCCAGGAAACCCAGGCTTCGGAAATTGTGGTGGCAGGGCCCATCCACAGGGTGTGCTGTCGGGAATAAGCTCTGGGTGAGGAGAAACTTGGCCTAACAGGACAGGGAGGCTCACTCTGGGCCAAGAGGGAGGCGATCTCGCCCGATTCCTTTAAGATCCTGGGATGTCAATCTGAGAAAAAGCAGGTTTCAGGCTGAAAAAGTTTGGAACAGACATGGTTAATTATGCATTTTTTATTGCAAAACTTCTCAGAACCTTTGATATTCTGATGTGTCAATCCAAGAGGGGAGGCAGGGGTGTGCAGATTCAAGCTTGTCTGACAGTGGAGCATTTGGCTCAGCATTTTTTGGGGCTGGTGTTCTCCAGGAGGCACAAAACGATGCCGCTTTCAGTGTGCTCTCAGACCTGCAGGCGCCAGAACGCAGACTCATGACGGCAGGGACTACCTCTGCTTTATTGATATCTCTATAGTCTAGTACATGAGAAGTGGCCAATGAATGCTGGGTAAAGAAATCAGTGAATGAATGAATGTAGGACATTCACGGAATTCCTCCCTCCCTCCCTCACTCCCTCCCTCCCTCCCTCTCTCCCTTCCTTTCTCCTTTCCTCCCTGCTTCTCTTCTCCTCTCTTCTTCCCTTCCTTCCCTTCCTCTTCCTTCCTTCTTTCCTCCCTTCCTTTCTCCTCCCTCCTTCCTTCTCTCCCTCCCTTTCTTGCTCCCTCCTTCCCTTTTCTCTTCCTTCCTCCTTTCTCTTTTCCCTTCCTCCAATTATTTCTTATGGTAGTCACTGTGCTAGATCCTAGGGACACAATATAGAAACAGAACAAGACTGGGAATGGTGGCTCACACTTGTAATTCTAGCACTTTGGGAGGCTGAGGCGAGAGGATTGCTTGAGACCAGGAGTTTGAGACAAGCCTGGGCAATATGGAGAAAACCCACCTCTACAAAAAATACAAAAAATTAGTTGGATGTGGTAGTGGGTGTCTGTAGTCCCAGCTACATGGGAGGCTGAGGTGGGAAGATCACCTGAACCTGAGAGGTCAAGGCTGCAGTGAGCAGTGATCGTGCCACTACACTCCCGCTGGGTGACAGAGTGAGACCCTGTCTCAATAAAATAAAATAAAATAAAAACAGAACAGATCTGTTGTATGGTAATTCATCAATTACAAGTGTTGACTCCAGGAGACTAACTGCTTTTGCTCCCTTAACTGGAGAAGGGTGAGAGGCTGAGAGCTGCCCGGACCACCCTGCCGAGGGCTAGAGAGCAGACACCTCCTGACCCATGACAGGTTGGCTACTTGTTTGTCAAGATCAGACTGCAGGCTGCTTCTTGCTCCCCTGGAATATCCTTTAGCACCTCTTTGTCGACAAGGCCTTTACCCAGACCTGGCAAAGCAGGCCACGAGCCCTCTAGTACCATTTCCTTGCTGCTGCTAAGGCCAAGACACTGGCCTGGCAGCTCTGGGAGGGCAGGGGCCATGTCTGCCTTGCCCACCAGGGAATCTCTAGTACCTGTCAGGGACCTGGCATTAGTGAATAATTGACAAATGATGAAGTCCAGAAACAATGCTGATTTAAGGCATAGGTCCATATCCATGGGTAAGAAAGAAACAAAAGGAACAGTGTGTGAAGTTCTGGGGTGTTCCTGACTTCTTGATCGTGGTCCCAGCTCTGAAACTCCAGATGTGCCCCTTGCAAAAGCTGCAGAATGTTCCCCCAGCCTCCCTTACTGATCCCTGAACCTGGAGCTCAGCCAATATCCCTCCATCTCCTCTTATGACCAACTTTTCTTCCAGGGATCCGGAAAGACCATTCCTCATCCCATGTTGGCCCTTAGCATCTGCATCTGGTGGTGACTCTGGTTGGTTCTATCAGATGCTAGAGCTGAACTCACCTCCTGGATTCAAGGCAAAGTTCTGAAAACATGGGGAATGTTAACATTGTATTATCATAAGCATGGAAACCTACTTCAGACCACAGTATGGTGATGGTGAAAAGGGGGGTCTCTGGGGCTTCCCCCAACATTGAACACCCACAGTAGGCAGGTGACTGGGCTAGGGCCTGTGCTCATGCCTTACACAATCCTGCAAGACAGGGGCTGCTGCTCCATTTTACAGATGAGGAAACTGAGTCTCAGTGGACAAAAGTGACATGTCAGAATCCAAGTGGCTGAATGGGTTTTGAAATCAGGCATGGCTGATTCTGAAGCCCCGGTGACTTTCAGACAGCCCCATTGCTTCCTGAGGATATGTACTTTTCAAGGCTGTCTCCTCAGCTCTGATGACAAAGGGAAAATCTCAGGGAGAGATGTGAGGAGTGAGACCAAAAGGCCACGGGGTAAGGGAAGAGGAGTAAACCTACTCCTTCATTTATTCATCCATTAAGGTAATACTGAGCATCTATTCTGGGCTAGAGGCTGGGGACACAGTAGAAAGAAATCCAGCCTGTAGACTCAGAAGGTGAGTCACGTATTTTTTAAGCATGCTAAGTCTTCATTTAACATTGTTGATAAGTTCTCAGAAACTGTGACTTTAAGTTAAAGAATGTGCTATATGACAAAATCATTTTAACATAAGCTAATTGATATAAACAAGAAGTAAGTTCCTATGGCATGCAGTGTGTCATTTTGCTTAATGTCACAGTTTCTGAGGGCCTATTGATGATGTTAAGTGAGAATCTGCTGCATCCCACACATAAATGTAAATGGAACCTGTGAACAGTGCTCTGAAGGAGAAGTGTGAGGCAGTAAGAGACATAATGAGAGGGCTCTGGTATGGTCAAGGCGGACAAGGTGGCTTCCCTGGGGAGGCAATGTTTCATCTGGGATCTCAAAAATGAGTAGGGGCTGGGGACAGTGGCTTGCACCTCTAATCCCAGCTACTTGGGAGGCTGAGGCAGGAAGATCGCTTAAGGCCAGAAGTTTGCGACCAGCCCAGGAAACACAGCAAGAACATTGCCTCTTAAAAGAATGAGTAGGAATTAGCAAGATGTGTGAGTGTGGAGGGGCAGGAGCAAGAAATATTCCAGAGAGCACCAAAAGCATGTGCAAAGGCCCTGGGTGAGGAGATCCTGGGTCTGTCCGGATGACAGTGAAAAAAGTCTGGGTGGTGTCTTGAAGTTGGAGCACAATTAGCTACTGAAATATTTTAAGCAGAGGAGGGGACATAATCATGTTGGGATTTGGAAACTATCCAACTATCCTCCTGGCTCCTACCCAAGGGGATATGCTTCCATGTAACTGCTGAGAGTAAGCCTAGCAAGAAGGGATTGGGAGCTGAATCTCCACGTGCCAATTCCTTTTGAGAGGCCTCAGTTTCTCCATCTGTATAGTGAGTTTGTAGTCAATGGTGGATATTTTCCATCTAGTTTAAATGTCCTGTGGCACTTCCTCACTCTCTGTGCTGTCCCTCAACAGGACTTTCAGTCCTGGGGAGAAGAAATTCTTTGTATTTTTCAGTCTTCCTCTTGACCATTTTACCACGAACACTTCAAAAGTGAATTCCCATGTGCGCACGGATGCGTATTTGTAGACACTTAGGAAGAGAGTAGGAACTGTTACCTTGGGAGGCCATGCAGTGGTATCTATTGAACCTAAATATGTGCAGCTGTGATTTAGAGATTCTACTCCTTGGCGTCAACCTTCAAAAAATACCTGCATATGGGCAAAGAAGGATTATAGTTTAAAGTCACTACTTGACAACAGTTATAAGGTATGGCACATTTATAGTATTACATACTATAAATGTATCTTTATAGTAAGCCACCATTAAAAGAAATTGTGACTCCTCTATGTAACAACGTGGAAAATCTCTTGCGACATTCTGATGGGTGAAAAAACAAGTTATGGAAACATACATACAAGTTATACAAACATACATACATACATTTGGGAAAAGAAGTATGGGCACGTCCCCCACACCTAGCCTTTCTTATGAGGCTGTGTAATCTATACACACCACACAAAGAATAGAGATTGAAGGAGAAACACTCAACTGATAGTAGTGGTTGTCTCTGGATGGGATTGGAGGTGACAGTGTCAAGAAGGACTCCTGCCTTCTTAGTAATATTCTAATATTTCTAAAAGGAGGAATGCTAGCTTCTTGTGTAAACTAACACTAATTAAAAAATAAGATAGAACCCTTGAAGACACTCAGGAAAATATTAACCATATTTACAACTGCAGAGGCCGTGTGATAGGGCCTGAGGAGTGGTTTCCCATTTCTATATTTCTATATTTGATAGTCTTTACACTTTTTTCATAATGAGAATATATTTATATATTCATGGTGCAATAAAAAAGGGAAAAAAGGAAGTAGTCCTTCCAATTTAGTTCTTCTCCAAATGAGCTCAGCAGCTGAGAACACTTGGGGGAGCTGAGGCCCAGGGAGCCCATGTGATTGCAAGCAAGCGAGCAGTGAGTCAGTGGGCGAGGGAAGAAAAGGCCATCCACAGTGCCCGGCTGCATCACGTGACCCCAGAATACAGCAAACTGGCTTGTTTTGCAATCCAGGCAGGTCCTCTAACCACAGGCCTGCTGGCTGGCCCCATGCGGCTGGGGGAGAGGGTGCCAACCCTCTTCCCTTGAATGAGTCATGCCTCTTCCCGCAATAGCTGGGGGAGGACGTGGAGAAGTTGATCTCTGGGGCAGAGGCACAGCTACTGCTCATAGCCCCTGCCAGGCTGGGCACCCTGAAGGCTGAAGGGCCCCAGGGGCCTTTGGGGATGTCCCCAGATGAGGGCTATAGATGAACATAATCATGGACATCTCTTGTAGGCCATGGCAGTCAGTGCCCACTTGTGGTGATTATAACGAGGTGGGGTTTTGTGGAGCTTCCGTCGCACACTGATGTATATTATGTCCAGGACACTGTGCTCATGTGTCCTATTACCTGTGAGACAGGGCTAACTGTCCCCATTTCACAGATGATAAAACTGAGCTTCAATGGAGGTAAGTAACTCGTCCACATTCTGAGGTCCAAGCTAGTAAGTAGTGTAAATGGGGTGCAAAACCAAGTGTAGCTAAATCCAAGACCAGGTGATTTTCACTGCACTCTGGTTGCTTCCTTTGGACAGAAAATATGTGCTCCCAGCTGTGTGTCCTTGGAGGCCACTTCTTATGGGTCACACTCTCAGGTTTGCTTATAGAAGCAGAAGATGAGGCACAAGAAAAGTGGGAAGTCCTCAGGGATGGCAGCACAGTGATTCTCTGCTAGGTACCAGCCTGAGTACATCACTGCCATATGCTCTTCAGTCTCCTCAACAACTGGTGAAACAATCATCCCTGTTTTGCAGATGGGCAAACTGAGGCTCAGAGACTGAAATGATTATCTAATCACATAGCTAGCAAGAAGAAGCAGGATTCAAAACCAGGTCTATTGGAGTCCAAAACTTACCTTGTGTAGTTACTCATAAGTCCCGTCAACCTGTGGGCACACATTCTTGGTGAGACCCGGCTCTCAGCCCTCCTTTCTCTCTTCAGCCTGACTCTTGTCCATGAGGCAAATTCTCATTCATGCTTCAGTACTCCATGGGACATGGCCTTCTCCATGAAGCCTTCCTCAGCTCCTCAGTGAGGGATTCTCACCTCTGTCCTCATGATTTCCTGACCTCAAAGACCTGTAATGACATAGGTCACACGGCTTTGTGGCTCTTCCTACTTGTCTATGCAGGAGACCTGTGAGCATCTGTAAGGTAGAGATAGTATCATGTTTTTCAATTTTTTAACCTCTTTGGTTATGTTTTTTTTAAATTCAGAAGCTAATGCAGTGGTTAGGTTACATCATAGCTTTATGGATCCACAGATCTGGGTTTGAATCCTCACTAGGCTGGGCGATGTTGGGGCAATCACTTTACTTATTTCAGCTCCATCTGTAAAATGGAAATTCTAATGTCTACATCTCGGTGACCTTGTAAAGATTAATTGAAATATACATATGTAAAGTGCTTAGCACAGTGCCTGAGGCTCAGAGTGCATAAATATTATGACCTTCTGGCCTAGTCCTGTGGTGTATCAATACTTGACTGGGGAAAGGGTGCTGCCCTTGTTCATGAGGCTGTCCCTAGTCCATTGCAAGGACCTGATTTGAAGCTTTGAGTACTGCGCATAATTTATAACTTTATCCCCTGAATATATCATTCTTTATTCTTCAGAGGTGGCCATGGATGGTGACTTACACCCCAAATTTAAAGATGCAGACAGCAATGGGATGGGCTGAACAAATCTCTAAACAAAAATTCACATATGAAGTTATGTAAAAATTAAACAAACATTTTCAAAAATGTTAATTCTTAGTTCTAACCAAGGAGAGTAAAATGAGTTACATTAATCATTTCAGAAAAAAATGTTATTAATGCCCAATGCTGGTGAGGTTGGAATGAGAATCATGCATGCACTGCTTGTGACCATCCAAATTCTTACAAGTTTGGGGACAATATGAGAACATATTGTCACACCCTGATATTCAAAGTGAGAAAATGATCTTGAAGAAAGAACTAGCTATAAGCAAAAGATGTTTATTACATCAATATCTAGAACAGAAAACCCCTAGATAATTCTCAAAGGCCCATTTACAAGGGTGTGGTAAATTAAATCATGGTGCACCAATGTAATCATCAGCAGTGTTGATGACAAAGGTCTCATGGAAACGTACAAGATGTTTATTTTACATTACCTAGAGAGCAGAATATTAACTGGAATTTATGAATGTAGCTATGTTAAATTTATGCAAGAACAAATATGGGCAAGAACAGAAAGGTCAGAGGCGGAATGAAAGGGTTGAGGTAGGTGGCAGGCTGTGGATCACCTCCAATGCTATTTGGACTGAGTCATCCTGTAAGTGACCTGAAGAGGTCCCCTGACTTTGGGATTTCATGGCCAGCATCCTTTTCACCAGGCAGTCCAGACTCTCTGCATCTCCTGCAGTCAGGCCTCACCACTGATTCCTCAAATACATTTTCCAAAGATAGAAATGCATATAATTGCCTTTTGTCTGGCTTCAGAAAGCCAAACGGCCTTTACCAGGCATTTTTGGGAGGCCAAAGCACTCTGATCTTGACTAGAAGGTTCCCCAGGAGTGCTCTTCAGCATTGATCAGCAGGAGCTGATCTTGCTCAATGGCTCCTAAGAGCTTTTTTCATAGAAACAAAGAGCTTGCATGGCGGGGAAGCCATCTTAGGCCTAATGAGGCTGATGGGAACCTTGTTAGTTAAGTTAGGAAATTTGGCTGCCCAAGAAATGTGTGTAGGAATCATGCACTTTGGTCTACAGGGTCATTTTCAACTTTAGACAAGGCAGTATTATGGATGGAACCATTCATGTCTGAAAGGAACTGCAGAGGGGCCCTCTGCAGGGAGAAAATTCCCAGCTCTTCAGCCACCCCATAGTCTCTCCAGAATCTTCTTTAGCCCCATCCGCAGATGCAGGCTCCTGTCCTATGCTTCCTTCACAGATGGCCCCGCCTTTGCCCAGCTGCTGAGAACAGGCGTGCGCTGCCAGTCAACACCAGCCCTGCCACCAAATCACACTATTACAACCTGGATAACCTGAGTAGCCAGAGAGGAATGATTAGGCTCAGTAATGATTTTGCCTTTACTATTGTTCATTTGTTCATTCACTCATCTGTTCTTCAGTTATGAAGCACCACCTGCTCTATGTTAGACACTGTTTTAGAACATGGGGATATGCCAGGACCATGGTGGCCCCAAGTGAATAATAAAAAGCCAAGAAAATAACATATTTCCATGAGTTCTATAAATGAAATCAATGAGGTGTTCTGTTCTGGTGCAGAATAATGGGTAGGGATGAGCAGGGCAGAACTTCCTTTCATTGGGGTGACCACTGGGGAACTTTTTGAGGAAGTGTCAGTTCAGCAAAGGTTGGAAAGGGGAGGAAAAGCCAGCTATGCAAGAATCTGGGGGAACAGCCTTCCAGGGAGAGGGAACAGCCGAGCAGAGTGCAGGCAGGCAGAAGCTGGTGTGGTCCAGCATCCTAGAAACATGCTTCCCTGTCTCCTTTCACTCCTCTCTTTCTGTCTGTCCCTGCTCTCTTGCTCTCCCTCTTTCCCTCCTTAGTTGATCATTTTTGTCTCTATCCGTATCTTCGTGTCTGATTGACTTACTTTGAGTCTGGCCCTGTCTGTCTCTGTCTTTTTTTTTTTTCTTCCCCTTCCTGATCTTTCAGTCTCCCTAACTCCGAATCGCTTTTTCCCAGCCTTTGTCTCTTTTCGTACCCTCCCACCCTCGCCCTGTATTTTCTTAGCACCTCTCACTTTCTCTCTCTCCCCCTCCCCTTTATCTCTCTGTCTCCACCTGACTTTGGTTCCAGTGCTATCTTCCACTTTCCGCCCCTTTGCCTGATGTCTCTTCCGTTCCTGGGCAGAGGCCGCTGGGAAGCACGTCTGATTGATATTGCTACTGACAGTCAAAGCCTTTAAATCATTCCCACAGTGTGTCTCTGGGAAGTGGTAAGCCGGTAGTGTTTTGTCTGTAGCCGAGAAAGACAGGGATTTCTAAACAAATATATACATTCTCAGAAATCCAAGTGATTGTATTTCTCCATTGATCCATGATGATGTTGAGTAAGTGTAAAGCTTGCCTGGTGCCTGCAGGGAATCAGAGAGTGAGCGGGCTGTGCTGGGCGAGGAAGGAGGAGGGGGCCGAAACTGGCCCAATGGGGCCCAGGCTACAGCCTGTGCTCTGGGCTCCAAGGACCTGAACAAAGTGGCTTATTTGTAGAAGGGAAAGGGATTACTTCCTGTTGGGAGAATCAGAGAAAGCTTTATGATGCTTAAGCGTCATCTCTTTTGTGAAACCCTTCCTGACCACCTCTCTTATCCCTAAAGAGAAGTGACAGCTCACCCCACATGTGAGCTCTACTGTGTATGGATGTCTGGCTCAGCACCTAGAACTCTTTCTTATTTTTATTTTACTTTAAGTTCTGGGATACATGTGCAGAACGTGCAGGTTTGTTACATAGGTATAAACGTGCTATGGTGGTTTGCTGCACCTATCAACCTGTCATCTAGTTTTTAAGCCCAGTATGCATTAGTTATTTGTCTTAATGCTCTCCCTCCCCTTGCCCCCAATCCCCTGACAAGCCCTGGTGTGTAATGTTCCTCTCCCTGTGCTCATGTGTTATCACTGTTCAACTCCCACTTATGACTGAGAATGCACGATGTTTGATTTTCTGTTCCTCTCTTAGTTTGCTGAGGATGATAGTTTCCAGCTTCATCCATATCCCTGCAAAGGACATGAACTCATTCTTTTTTATGACTGCATAGTATTCAATGGTGTATATGTGCTTCATTTTCTTCATCTCGTCTATCACTGATGGTCATTTGGGTTGATTCCAAGCTTTGCTATTGTAAACAGAGCACCTAGAACTCTTTAGGGTCATTATTTGTTCATAGGTTTTTCTTCCTCATGGGACTATGCACTTCCTAGAAACAATGATCCAAGTGTACCCAGTTCACACCCTCCGTGGCCATCCTGCAGCCTCTATCCTGTCTGGCTGAGTCTGTTTCCAGTTCAGTGCTCCTTATGGGGGTCTATGTAAGTAACACTTGCTCAGTAGGTTGATGGCTTTGGGAAAGTGCCTCAGTTTCCTCATCTCTAAAATTAGTGTATCAATGAACCAGTGCAGGCGAAGTGCTTGGAATATGATAGAAAATGCTCAGTCATGTGAGCTCTTGTTACTGCTATTACCATTATTATCACTATTGTCATCATCTCATACTCTTCAGGCTTGGGTGCCTTGTAGTTAATTGACCATAGAATCCTAGCTCTCTTAGTTATGAACGGATAGAACACTATAATTTTTGATGCAGAAGGCTATTTATAATCCATGTGGGCTTTTTTATTCTCTCAAATATATTCTTTCACACCCTGAGTCTCTGTGCAGAGATATTTGGAGAACTCAGGGACTGGTTTGGGCATAACAGATGTTTGAGGAGTATTAGTTTCTTCTCCTCTCTTTCTGCTTGTCTGCTTTGACTGGAAAGGCCTCCTCTGTTGTGTATCTGCCTCTCAACTTCCAAGCTGATGCAATTGTTTCTTCCCGGTGGTGTCTTGCCTGACGTCTGGCCCTTGTCAGCTCTTGGGAGGGTGAGATGATTCCCTTCAGTTGGTCATAGCTACACAGCATAAGCTCTGCCTGAGTGTTTGCCATAGTAGTTTAAGAGGCTCAATTTATTTGACTCCAAAACTTTTTACCACTTCTCTCTGAAGTTTGGCTTCTTCTAGTGTAAAATGGGAGTATCATGTACTTATACCTTAAATGAAGATTCAATGAGCTAATACGTTCTCCATCCTTACCCGAGTGTAAACTATCCAAGGGCAAAGGCTATGTCTGATTCATCTCTGAAGTCCTAGAGCTGTGCTATCCAGCATGGTAGCCATGAACCACATGTTGCTATTGAGTGCTTTATATATGGCTGGTCTGGATTGAGCTGAGCTGCAAGTTCAAAATACACAGAGGATTTCAAAGACTGAGGACAAAAAACGTGCAAAATAACTCAATTTTTATAGTGATTGCATGTTGAAATGATAAGATTTTGGATATGTTGAGTTAAATAAAATGAGTGAAAAAAGTATTAAATATTAACAGTATTTATATTTTATATTAAAATAAATATATACTATGCTACAATACTCACTTTATAGTAACAAAAATAATTATTAAATAATAACATTATTATTTAAATTGATTTTGCTTATTTCTTTTTGATTTTTAAAAATATGGCTACTAGAAAATTTAAAATTACATATGTGGCTCACATTATAGTTCTACTGGGTGGTGCTGCCTTAGAACACAGTTAAGAATCTGCTTAGCACAATTGAGCACTGCATGTAGATGGGAATGGATGGGTAAATAAATAGAGAAGGAAAAATAAAAGTAAATGAATGGATAAATAAATTAGTAAATTAATAAAGGGTTAAAAGAACAGATGAAAATAGGTGAATAGAGAGATAAATGAATAAATAAATAGAAGGATAGATAGATGGGGCAGGTGGATAGATGAATGGAAGGAGGAATTAATAGAATGATGGAGTCAAAGAATGGCTATAAATAAAAAATGAAAAAAATGGTAGATAAATAAATTATGAAAAAAGTTAAATATATAAATGCCTAAGTACAAAAAATAGATACATAAAGAAATAAAGAACAGATGTCCTGAGAAACCAGGACTTGACTTTGACAAGAAGTTTTGTTCTTGTTCCTGGGCCCATGGAGTCTAAGTCTTTGACCAAGAAAAAAGGTTTACCCTTGCTCTTGGGGAATTTATTATTTTAATTGTTAGCCTTCATCAGAGGTTATTGGAATTTCTTCCCCCTCAGACAGTTTATCACTTGTAAATTATTTGTCACATCGTTGCAATTCTATCCAGATCCTTAACTTTCTAATCATGCATCTTTTATGGGGTCTCCTTTAAAGAAGCACTATAATTACGTGCCAAGGGTCTCAGTAAATTTTATCAGGCCATAAAATATTATACTTTAATTATTTGAAAGGGGAATAAAGGCAAATGTTCCCTCTGCAATACTGGTAATCAATACTGCAGGACCCATGGTGGCACAGGCTGGTCCAGACGCCCTTCTTGGGGAGTCCAAGAGCTCATGCTTCCTGTCCCATGCAGAGTCTGCACACAGCAGTGGGGCCTGGTGTACTGATGGTCTTTCTTGATTCTCCAATGGACATTGGGCCATAGTCAACTCATAACTATACATCCTTGAAGTGGTTTCATTGTGTGCAGCATGTCTAAGCAGTTGTTGGGGAGAATGCTGTTATTTCACCCTTTTTACAGATGAGGAAACTTAGACCCAAAGGGCAATTAGACATGAGATTCTAACTTAGCTCTCCTGGCTCCCTGGTGGTTTTCTGCCCCCCTCATCATGTCACAACTGCTATTATGAACTTGATTCAGAGAATATATATGAGTTTACTGAGTGGATATTTTTTTATTCTCAAGGATTTGGAAGTAGTAATACTCTGGCGTCAGCACCTTGCCTCCAACATTTAATTAGGTTGTTTATTCATGTTAAACCCTGGTGTTGGAATGAAGTAGTAAACAAGGCAGACAAGCCCACGTTCTGCTGGGGCTTGTGGTCTCCCTGGGGAGACAGGCATTGGTCAAATTATCATACAAACCATAGCAATTGCACCTATCATGATTGCTAAGAATGAAGGGTCCATGGGTTTTGAGAGCTTAAAAACAGGAGCCTTGAATGAGTTGAGGGAGGTCATGGAGGCTTTCCAGAGAAAATAAGTGATCTGAGATCCAAAGGATAAGTACAAGTTAACTAGGTAAACAGAGGAAGGGAGAGTGTTCTAGTTAGAGGGAACAGGATATGCAAAGGGCCTGTGGCAGGAAGAAAATGCAGGGTGGCTGAAGCCGAGTTACCTATGAGAGACAGGGTGAATAAGCCACATTAAGGCCTTTGGTTTTTACCCTAAGAGCAATGAAGCTTCAGGCAGAGATTTAGTGAAGAGAGATTTCTTTAAAGGCAGTACAGGTAAGATTAAGCTCAGTGCAGGAGACGAGAAGAGGAAGGATTGTGTGCACAAATGAAAGTCAGAGGACTCATTTCTCTAAGCACAGAGGTGAATTCAAGAAGAGGTGGAAGGCAGGAAAGGATGACTAATCCCCACTCATCCTTCTGGTTTTGGCTTCTATGTCATTTCCTTAGGGAGTCCTTTTCTGACCCCCAGCTTGGCCAGTCCCTTCACCCCCACAAGTGGTTCCCCACCCTTCACTTCCCTTTTCACAACACACACACTGTTACTGCCACATCTTACTTAATGGCCTCTTCCCCTCACTGGCTGTGGGCCCCATCCGTGAGGGCAGGGATCAAGTGTGTCTTGATCACTGCTAGTTGCCCCACTCCCAGCCCAGGGCCTGGTACATGGTTGGCAGGCGAGACATATTGCTAAATGAACAAATGATTGGGACACCCATGAGAGGTAGAATTTGTAAGGGGCATGTTTCCTCCAGACTCTTTCCCTCATTCCCCCCCCAACCCCATCTCTCTCTCCCTCCTTATTCACTTCCCTTTTTCGCCCTAAAGCTGAACTTTTCCAAACTTCCTGTTTAAGGGGCTCTCATCTGAAAGATGTGATTGACACATGAGAAAATCTCTGAGCTCGGGGTCTGAAATATCAATTTCCCCAGAAAGGGTTGTGCTGTGTATGTTCTTTATACAGACAAATTACCTTGATTTTTGATTCAAGAGGTAAAATGACTTACTTGGTCATGATTATATAGGAGGAAGATGACAGAGCAATTTATGAAAATCCATGTCACCATCTCAGAGTGACTCATCTTGTTACTAGATTTGCTGCTAATTATCTCAGGGTGAACTGTGAACACTTTTTGGTAAACGCTGTGGTCACAAAACTGGTGAAACCCCTAGCAAAACTTTTCTGACTGAAGAAAGTTATATATATATATGTAATACTATGCTAATGGTAGCAAGCATTTGTTCCAGGAACTTTCCCAACTCTATATCAGGTGTCTTCCAGTCCAAAATGCTGAATGTTCTGGCAGGATTTTCTTTTCGGGCAACCAAGTATCTATTATTATATAAAGATACCCTTTAAATAATAACTGAAAACAACCATCATTTACTTTGCTCCCAAATCTACAATTTGAACAGGGTTTGGAAGTGACACACAATACTCCACACAGCATCAGCTGAAGCAGCTCGAGTGAGGCTGAAGATAAACCACCAGGATGACCCACTCACAAGGCTGGCACCAGGGTTCTGCCTCTTGGTCCCCTTCGCAAGAGGCTCTCCACAGCATGTCTTGGGCCTCCTCACAGCATGGTGGCTGAGTTCCAATCATGAGCATCCTAAGTCACAAGAGGTGGAATTTGCCAATTTCTTAAGGTCTTGGCAAAGCTTGCAGGAGGTCACTTTTGCCATATGCTATTGGCCAAAGTGTCATAAACCTGCCTAGATTCAAGGGAAGGGACGGAGACTCCTTCTTTCAGTAGGAAGTGCTATATTTTTAAAACCCCATAGCAAATATTCATAACCATCTCAGGGGTTCCTTGAACCATTACTTTGATCCAGTATAATCTATCACTGGTTAGGGTGACCTGATAATTTCTTGTCCAAACTAGGAGACATTAAAAGAATCAAATGGGATGCTAGGAATAATAGGACCAGCCAATAAGTACAAAACAATGGTCCCAGACAAATGAAGTATTCAGTCATCTTGTCTCTGGGGGCAAAGATTAATGCCTTTTAGGTGTTCCCAAGTAATTCTGGAAAGGTTATATAACAGACCACTGTGTTCTGTTTAAGTATGGAATCCACTTAAGAAAATCTTGATAAATCCTTTAAAAATAAAGAGTAAATAAAGAGTAATGTCTTACCTGGATATGAAATCATCATTTATCTGGAAATCTCATTTAAATAGAGCTACTGCTTTCCTGAATCTTCCAGTTAACTGTACTGCTCTTATGCTACCATCAGAGACAGAGCACCCCTAAATGCCATGGACTGTGGCTGTCCTGGCCTCTACTTGCTGAGTGTTCATTCTGTACTTGTTTCTGGGCTAGATCCTGAGAAAGCAGATGTGGATAAAACATGATCCTGACCTCTAGGTGCTTGTAACTTATTAGATAAGACAGTCTAGAGCCAATAGGTCATTGCAAAATTCAGTGATAAGGGCCACCATAGAAGTAAAAGTCAGATTTTGTGGGAGCAATAAAAATCAGGTAAATGGAAAAATTCCAGAAAGATTTCACAGAGGAAAGTTACATCAATTTATTGTTTTAATTACCTAGTATGTCTCAGGCACTTTGCTAAGCATTTTATGTCTATCATCTCCTTCAATATTTAGAAAACCCCCTTTGGGGTGAACATTATTACTATCTGTAATTTGTAGATGAGGAAACCGAGGCTTAGAGAGGGGAAGTAATTTGCATGCAAGTGGCAAGCAGCAGAAGTAGAACAGGTCCTGGAGAAAGTGTGACGGAAGATGAGTAGGAGTTTCCAAAGCCTCAAAGAAGGGCATTTTAGGCAGAGGAACCAGCAGTGGTAAGGACGGGTGAGTGGAATAGAGCTTGACCAGCATGGGATACAGTTGGCCATTTGTTGTGCTTGGAGTACAGCTGCGGGGAGACGGTGGAAGGAGGATGAAGTAGGGTCTTAGCTGGGAAGGAATCTTGCAAGGTAGAGAGTGGATATTCCCAACTGGCACTGGGCTCCTTCTGTGTGCTGAGGCAAGGAAGTGAGTAGAATGTTAGTCTTAGCCAGTGTGAACCAACTCCAGCTTGGGCCCCTTGCTGTTCCAGGAGTAATCCATGGACCAGGAGCATCACCCAAAAGTTGCTTAGAAACATAGCATCAGGCCTCACCTCAGACTTATCGAATCAGAGTCTGCATTTTAACAAGATCCCCAGGTGCTTTGTCTGCATATGAAAGCTTGGGAAGCACTTTTGTGGCACAGTGCAGTTCCCAGAGTTCATAACTTTATCTTTGCTCATGGTCAAGACCTTCCACTAATAGTTTCCAGTTTTGCAAATTCAAGCAATGGTTTGCAAAGGTTTTGAGAAAAGGTCAGAGCTGTAACATCAATAACTGTGATCCAGCCATTAGATTTCCTTCTCCTGGTTGTTCTAGTGACCTGGACACTCTGCAGTGGAGCCAGACCCAACTCTGGTTCCACCCACCCCCTCCAAAAACTTGGAGGAAGTCAGCTCAACAATACAATTTTGTGGGCCACTGGCAGGCACCACGGGTCACTGAGTTCTTATATCATGAGTCCACTGTCGCTACTCCCTGGGGCAGGTATAGATATGAACAGATCCCTACCTTGCCTGGCTCATAGAACAGCTAACCAAGGCTGAATGAGAAAGTGACATCATATTTTACCAGGACAGGGGCTTTCTCTGGTGAAGCTTGGGGGTCTAAGGCCTAAAATGGCTCCTTTTGGCAATTGTATTATCTGCCCACCTGGAGACGCTCTGGGGCAAGAGTGAGGGCAGATGGTGGGGGTATCAGATACCAGAAGGCTTAGGTTGCAGAGATGTTGGCTCCTGCTCCTGGTCATCAGGGAGCCTTAACTAGTTCCTAATGTCAGGAGGGGTGACACTGGGTAGAAATGCATCTTCCTGGACACTTCCATTTTTCCTCCTTCCCTCTGTAAGCTATTTCATAGGTATCTCCTCTTCCATGCCAGCCTGTGCTGACCTCTGGGATGAGGAGTGCAGAACTAGTTGTTGACCTGTAAGAGCACTCAGGATAATGGAGAGAGAGACAAGCAGTGCAGTGTTTTAAAGGCTCTGAGGGAGGGAAGCAATTGGTGCTGGGAGCACAAGAGGAATGGGTCTCTGGTTCCACCTGGAAGACGGCTCTGCCATTTGCTACCTTTATGTCTTTAATCCAATGTCACAGCCTCTTGGATCCTTAAAATCTCAGTCATGTATGCCATGGCTATACTAGTTTCCTCTCTTAGGTTAAGGTGGGGACTAAATGGCCTATGGGACAGTGCCCAGCTAAGGATGTGGCACAGGGTAGGCATTCACAAAATCCTGTCCCCTAACCTCAGACTCCAAGCAGCACCAACCATCCTGGTCACCCAAAGAGATACATTGAAAGAGCTGGTTTCATTTCACAAGCCACAGTTGCCCAGGGTCCCTCCCTGTCTTGTAGGGAAGTGACACCTCCTTCACGTGCCTGAGGAAATGCATGTGATGATGGCGTGCCCCAGGCAAACAAAGGGCTCTTGCAAAATGTATGATTCTCTCCTTGTTGCAGAGGAATGAAAGGGAGGGAGGAAGTAGGCACTCCTCCTTCTTGCATGGCCCACAAAGGGTCTTAAGGCTATTTTTATGAAGATGGACTCTGGGTGATTCAGGGACTCACCCTAAAAGCACTTCTGTCTTGATTTCCTTTTCCCTCTCCTCCTCCTTCTTCTTCCTCCTTTTCTCTTCCTCCTCCCTTTTCTTTTAATAACATACCTTCTATGTATTTTCTTGAACTTTCTCCCATAGAAGGTAGCCCTCAGAAAACAGTGAACTAATCTAGGCTCCAAGGGGCTTGGTAGGAGAGCTTGTTCATTCTGTGGTTTGCACCAGCCTGGCAGCTGGAGAGCACAAGACAATGATCCCAGGAGGGCGGTGAGGCATAAACCTGGCTCACAGAACTCAGAGAAGCTTCAGAGACCTGGAACAAATAGGCTGTAATGTCAATGGGAAGTTCAGGCCTAGCAGAGGAGGGGAGCAAGTTGGGACCCCGCTCTTCCTCCCATTGACCGGACTCTATCCATTCTTGCAGGCTTAGCTACAGTCATTTTCCTTTGAGAATCTGCTTTTCTTGATGTCCCAAGGATTTGGTCTTAGCAGTAGGTGATGACTAACCCCCTCCTTTGAGCAGCGAGAACTCTGTGTCCTTTGAAGGGAGTGTGAATAATGGGTCCACTTCTGCACTGTGGCTCAGCCTCTCTTCCTAGTCACACCAGGAGTGACCCATGCTATGTGATATCATGGGGCCCACATATATGCTTACTCTCTTGCACACCACTAGTGTGTGCACATTTATTTACACCCATATTCACACTTATGCTTTAAGTGTACTTGGCTCCACACATCTCACAGGTGCAGGCACCTGCAGCACAGGGTTCATACTCCCCTCCACAGTACGTCCTGCCCACTGACTCCATTAGGGAGCTTTATTGCCTGAGCCCCCAGGTGTTTGCAGACCTAACATTGGCAGTGACTGAGTGGGTCTTTTGGTGACACATTCATAAAATCTTATAAATCGTCTCTGTGCAGTGTCGCATGAACATTTTTATTTTCCTCAATAAATACACACATTCTTATTTCCTAACAGCTCCAGCATTGGCAGAATGCCCGGCCAAGGGGTCCACTTACTGTGCACTTGGCCAGGATGCACTGTGGATAGCAATGGGGCCACTCTGTTGGTTGGGACTGAAGACATCTTTGGGGACCCGGGATAATGGAGGCCTGATTTGGATGGGACAATAGGAGTCATCTTGTCTGGATACATATTCTACCTCTCCCCCTGCAAGCCATTCATCTTTTCATTTGTTCATTTTTTTCTAATGAAACTCTTTTACTGAGGTTTAAGGCATGAGTTACATCAAGGCTGTTTTTCAAACTCAAAAATGAGGCTCAGAAAAATTAAGTGATAATCAAGGATGGGGCCTGAGGATCTGCATTTGAAACACACTCCAGGTCATTCTGAGGCAGGTGGCTCCTGGTCACACTTGAAGAGTGAAGGTATTTTGTGATTAGACCTCAGGACATAAAACATATTTTTCCCTTTTTAAAAATAAAAACACCTTGGACATAATAACTCTGAAGAAGAGAGGATTTACTCTTAAGAACAAACATTTTTTACCCAAAACGTAAAACTCTAATAACTTTGGAGTTGACCCTCCAGAGAGGCTGGTGGAGGTGGGTTATTTACCCCTTTCCATGCCAGTTCAACCCTCTCCTGGCTTTGCTCTGTCACTTGCCCCACCTTAAAAATGATGACATTACCTTATAAGGTGATACCTCTTTACCCCTTACAGAGCTCTTCCACAAATATCATTTAATCCCCACCACAGTCCCACGCAGAGAGCTGTTCCCCACTTCATTTTACAGAGTGAGAAGCAGAAGGGTCAAGATGAAGTTTCACTACCAGTAAGGATCAGAGTCTGGACTATGGCTTAAGTTCCCCAACCTCAAGTACAGTTGCTTCCATGAACTAAAAACTGTTTGCTTGATGTCAGGGGTTTGAGCTTCCTTTGAGCTTCCAGGGGGTCAGTGTGATATATGCTAGGAATTCCAGGGCTGTGGTAACTAAAGTCTCCTGGAATGGAGAGAAGGCAGGAAAAGGGGAGATGAGGGCTGAGGTCAGGGACTGGAGGGTTCTTATTCAGCATTGCCCTATTTTGTGCTATCAAGTCATGCTAATTGGGTGCCATGTCAGAAGTGAAGGGAGACATGTAAAACAAAGGATAATTTTTTTCTCTGAGGTTTTTAAAGTTAAAAGCTTGGGTAAGGTGGAAGTGAGGGAGGTATAGAGCTCTTTGCTTTGCTTTGCTTTGTATTCTGGGAGGTCCGTTATGAAGGAGCCATCAATGGTCTATGAATATCACAAAGGACGTGGGCCAAAGGGGAGCTCCATGAGCTCTGATGCACAAGCCTCTTTCTGGGTTCCCCCAAAATCCTGCCACCAGTGAGTGGGAATGGGGCAAGTTCTCTCCCCTGGGGGCACATCTGCTGAGCAGATCACATAGTTAATCCCTTACAGATTCTGTGTTCATTTGAGATGCTTCCAGAAAACAGAGGAAGATGTTGATATTATCTTGACTCTTCTGACCCACCCATGGGAAATCATAAATTCTGGTCTCTTCAGCCGGTTCTCTAAAGTCCCGAGTTTTCCTGATTCCTATTAGCCCCGTTCCCTACTTCCTGCTTTGCGCTTGTGCTCACAGAACAATGAGATGTAACTCAGGAGTCTCTTGGTGCCTCCTCTGCCACTTGTAGGTCTTTAATTCATCAACTAAGTGGTTTTGGTGGCAGGGATGGAGGTTTTGCATGGGCTTAGCAACATGGACATTTACTCCTCAAGGCTGCTCTGGCCATGATGACTGCTCACTGCTTTACCTACTAATAGGAGTGACCCACTCTGATTCCTCAATATGGCACCTTTTCCCCGGGCATCAGCCTGGTGGTAGGGTAACTACATTGAATTATTTTTATCATAGAAGGAGCAGTGTTTTGTTCTCATGGGAACAGACACTTACTCTAGATATAGACTTGTGTTCTCTGCCTGAAATGATGCTTCCAGAGCCACCATGGATCTCAGAGGGCCCTCTTTACCATCAGTGTTCCAGGAGCATTGCTTCTGACCAAGGGACTCGTCTGACAGCAAATGAAGACCAGCAATTGGCTCATGCCCATTAAATTCACTGACTTTTCAATGTCCTCCATCAGCCCAGAGCAAGTGGCTGATAGGATTCTGGAATAAGTCTTTTGGAGACTTTATGGCTCTGACTGGGTGGTAGCACTTTGTGGGGCTGGAATAATCAGTGATGGTTTCGCCACAGCCAGGTTTCATAGGTCTGGGAATGAACTCCTCTTACTATTACCCCAGTGATCTGAGAGCAAAGTTTTTGCATCCTTCCCCTGTGAATTTAACCTTTCTTTCCTCTTTTTTTTTTTTTTGAGATGAAGTCTCACTCTATCATCCAGACTGGAGTGCAGTGGCACAATCTCGGCCCATTACAACTTCTGCCTCCTGGATCCAAGTGATTCTCCGGCTTCAGTTTCCTGAGTAGCTGGGATTACAGGTGCCCGTCACCACACTTGGCTAATTTTTGTGCTTTTAGTAGAGACAGGGTTTCACCATGTTGACCAGGCTGGTCTTCAGCTCCTGGCCTCAAATGATCCAACTGTCTTGGCCTCCCAAAGTGCTGGGATTGCAGGTATAAGCCACCACACCCAGCCTAACCTTTCTTTATCTAGAACACATAGATCCCCAGGGGAGAAGTGCTCCCCCGAAAGGGGCACGGTAACAGTTAATTAGAGGGAAGTTGAGACTGCCTCCTGGCCTCCTTGGACTCCTCATGTCCCTGAGTGGACCCACAAAGAAGGGAGTTACTGTGCTGGCTAGGGTGGCTGATCCTGAATACCAAGGAGAAACTGGGTTGCTACTACATAATACAGGTAGGTGGAGTATGTCTGGAATGTAGGGCATCCCCTGGGGCACCCGTTAGTATTTCCAAGTCTGGTGATAAAAGTTGAAAAACCACCATGACCAAATACAGGTGGGACAGCTGACAACCCAGATCCTTCAGGAATGAAGCTTTGGGTCACTTCATCAGGCAACAAAACACGATGAGCCAGGCTACCTGTTCATTGCAAAGGGAGTGTGAAAAGGGTGGTAGGAGTGCTCCAGGACTACTAGCCATGACCACATGACCAGTTGAAGAAATAAGGCCTATAGTAATTATGAGTATTTCTTCATTATTTTGATTTAATTATATTTGTATTACCCAAGTCTTTTATTTTTCTCCACTCTTATTCTCCCTCCATCAAATGCAAGATACATTAAGAGAAATAAACCTTGTAACTCTGCATTTAACTTACAGAATATCAAAAGGGTGTGACTAGGTGTGGCTTAGTTGCGAGATGAATGAACATCACCCAGAGACAGCTAAAGTGACATGTGGGACTTTGTATCCTCTTTTGGGGAGATAGTATGTTTTCAACTGTTTGAAGAATAGTTGGATCATGTTAAGCAGGAATACCACTTTGCTGTGTCTTTATTTGGGTATTATTAGAAGAGTTACACCTGGATGCCAAGTTGAGCAAAAGGTAGATGGTGATGGTTTTGAACTGTGCCAATTTAGCAAAGATAGAACTGTGTTTCCCCAAATTCCCCTCCTTTGTATGGTTCTAGGTTAGGGCTGGCCATAAGAGAAATTTACCTGAGATGAGGAAGGTGGAAAGGAAGCAGCTCTCATTTTGCTCTGAAGATCATTAACACAATCACGGGAAGTGTAGGGCTCCACACACTGCTGCAGCCCCTGTATGATTTTTGCTGATCAGCTCCTTCCACTGGGTCTTGTTGATCAGTTTCTCTGAGACTGGTTCAGGTATATGTGCAGCTCTATGACAAAGGGTGTCCGCTTCTTCTGAAAGTTACCAGTTGACAAGGTTAGACATGGAGAGAGACAGATGTAGATCCTAGTTCCTTCTTCTCCTCTTCTTCACATCATTTGATATCCTGATTGCCAACCCTGCTAGCCTGTAGCAACTTCAGATCCACCACCAGATGCAGAGTCTATAGCCTTCTATACACTTTTCTACTAGCTCAGACAATCATATTAGGGCTATTCCTGTTATAAATCTTTTATTCCATACTGTTCATGGGGTTCTGCTTACATATTCAGAAATTTGTTCATGGTAGAGAAATATTTATTAAGTGTCTATTACATGTCAGGCATAGTCTGGGGGCCTGGGATATATCAATGAACAGAAGAAAAATGCGTTTGGGACATGCTTTTATACCCCAAATTTTAATAATTCATTACCTGTTAGAAATAAAATATAACTGCCCTGTGTTCTTATTTGCTACTCCTGGCAATCCTACCCATCATGGACAGTGAGATACTGGTAGACTTCCAGCACTGTATTTGGGACCCAACTTTGTACCGTTCACATTGCACTGATAGCCTCTGCGGTTCCACAGCCTCAGCACATTTGAAGTGACTCATGGTGAGTCTGAGTTTCCTCCAGCAACAGTCTTTTTATTAGAAGCCCAAGCTCTCATTCACTTTTTTACCTTTTTGGAGACCAAGGTAAATTTATTACCTTGAAATAAGTGGTGCGATGCTGTATCCTCTTTAATTCTCACACCAGCCTTGTAAGGTACATATTATTACTAATTACATCTACAATGTAGAAAGTGAGGTTCATAGAGATTTAGTAACTTGCCCCAAATCCCAGAGCTGGGAAGTAGTAGAACCAGGATTTGAACACCAGTCAATCTGACTTTCTGTGGGCTTTGTTCACCTTATTTATGTCATAGGTGCCTCAGTTTCTCAGCAAGAGGGAAGCATACCTACATTGAATCAGTTAGACTCATCTTTAGCAAATAGTCCAATCAGCTTGGGTGTATAGTACCGGGCTTCTTGTTGGGAAGCCCAAGCATGTTGATGACCATGGGGTGATGGTGATGATGGTCTCCAGGCACAATGAAGGCTGAAGAAGAATGAGTTCTCACCCTTACAGAACATTGATGGTGGGTGACCCATTCAGTTGACCTGTTACTCTGGTTTCCCAAGGCCAGGTGCTCATCTCTGCTGTAGAGAAGTCCATCTGTGACAGGGATTGTAGAGGCTTGTTAGGCTGGTTCTCTTCCAAAGTAGAATAGAGGATGTCACATATCATTGGCACCAGGCTGTGGTCTTAGGGGCAGCTTTGGGGAACAAGCCATGGGCTGAGATGAAGGAAGCAGAGCAACAGCTCAGCTTGTCTTAAGGTCTCTCTCTATTGACCTCTTCTTAGAAGCAGAGACAGATGTTGTTACATAGACACACACACATTTGAGATGATATTGCATATAGTATTTTGTATCATGAATCTTTTTCCTAACCCTATATTTCAACTTTTCGACAAATTTTTAAACATTCTTCAAAAACATGATTTTTAATGACTGGATAATATTACTTATGGACACACCATAATTTAATAAAACAATCTCTTTGCCATCAATTATGTAGGCTCATTCTTTTTGTTCCACATTTAGTAATTAGTTTATTTCTAGATGATTTATATTTTAAATTAATATAGGGGTACTAAATGTTTTTAAAGTTACAAAGATGATAGATTTCTATTAGTTTTCTAGTATGTTATTATCGCAATTTTGAAAAAAATGTATATTTGTTTTATATCAAGCCCTTATACTCAATCTTCAAATTAACATATTTTTATTTGATTGTCTTAGGATTTGAGATGTGTGGTAATGTCATGAGTAAGTGTTCATAATTTCATTTTCTTTTTTCTAATAGTTACATTTCAATGTTCTTCTTGTTGTATTGCTTTAACTAGAATTTCCAGAGCAATTATTAGTGATGATATTGTAGGGAACATTCTTGTCTTGCTCCTACTTCTACTAGCAATGCCGCTTATATAGTGCCATTAGGTATAAAATTGACTATTGCTTTCAGGTAGACATTTTAATCATGTCATATTAGGTTTGAATTTTCCTATTCCTTATATTCTATGATTTTTTCCTAAAAAATGGACATCAAACTTACCAATTACTTATTAATATTTATCCAGATGGTTGCACTTTCATTGACCTGATACATATATTTGTAATGTATCATTAAATAATAGCATTAAATAGGTCTCATTAGTAGCTAGCATTAAATAATCTCTTTATTAGTGATTTTTAAATAACTGTTTTTAATATTTTAATGAATTACATTTGCTGGTGTGCTTGTAGAATTTTTGTAACAATCTTTAAAAGCAAGGTTAGTTTATAGTTCTGATATCAATATAATACACGCATACTGACATAAAAGAGATGGGAACAAAATACATCAAAGTGTTATCAGTGGTCTCCTCTATGTTGGATGGTGGAATACTGGATTTATTTTACTACTTTTCCCTAAATTTGAATATACATTTTTATGATAAAAGTGAACATTATATCAGTTATCTACTGCTGTGTAACAAATCAACCAAAAACGTAGTGACTAAAATAACAACCATTCTATTGACTCATGACTCTGAGGGCCAATAATTTGGGCTGTGCTCAGCTGGGTGTTTCTTCTGTTGGTCTTGCCCACGGTTACAAATTCTATTGCAGTCAGCTGGTGGATTTGCTGGGGGCTGGTTGATCTAGAGGACCGTAGCTGAGACACTTATATTTCTGTTTCATGTCATGTCATTCAACTTGATAGAAGGAGCAGCAACATCAAATTGCAAAGGTGGAGTGCATGAAGGGATGTGAAGAACTGTTGCAGACAACTTTGCCAAGTTAGCTAAAAACATGCCTTATAATTAAAAATAAAAATAATATTTTAAAAAAGGATAATGTGCAGTGATGAAAAAGATGGCAAAATGAGTATTTTACACATTGCTGATGAGCCTATTAACATTGTAACAAAAAATGATTTGGCAATGAATTTCGTGAGTGGTAAACTGTTAGTAGACTTTGACCTAATTTTTCTATAACTTGGAGTTTATTCTAAGGAAATAATCAGTTTCATAAAAATTATGTATAAGAATTTTTCTGTATAGCATTATTTATAAGTGAAATACTAAACACAATGTAAATGTCAAATATTAGAGGATTTAGTGACGGCAGATGGCATCTCCATATGATGAAACATGATATAACCACAAAAATTATATTTTTGGGCATGACAAAGTTTAAAAAGTAAGATTTATGTGCTTTCATTATGAGTCTAGTTTTGAAAATTGATTGTATTCATATATGTTAATATAATAAACTTGTCTTCATATCAATACAACAGCATACATGTACACACATACAGAAAAATAACTGGAAGACATATATGAGCATAATAATGGTAATTATTTCTGGGTGGTGCTTGGGTTACTGGTGGTATTTATATAATTAAAGCCACAAGTGTTGGTTTGGGGCCAACCTGCCACTTTTGAGTTAGACAGTGCTGATTTTAACTGCCATCCCATGTCCTGTGGAAAGTCCACATCTTCCTAATGAGTTGTGTGGCTCCTTGAGGATTTGCACTCTCATCATCACCTCTAATAGTGACTTTTTGTGTTCAGAATTCCATTATTCTGTTATTTTGTGTGTGTGTGTGTGTGTGTGTGTTTAAATTTATTTTTGTAGAGACAGGGTCTCACTACGTTGCCCAGGCTGGTCTCGAACTCTCAGCCTCAAGTGATCCTTCCACCTTGGCCTCCCAAAGTGTGTGGTTCTTATATCTCTGATCTCGTAGCTTGACCGATGCATGGGGCATAGTTCCTTCTCTTTTATTTCTACTCCCAGTCCTCCTTCAAACAGTTTGGAATATGAATCTGTTGCATGTGCCATACTAGACTTTTACTAAAAATCTATGGCTTAAGAGAAGGGTTATTATCATATACCATATAAAAGGCAAATATATTCTATATTATATCAGAGATACTTAAAGATTTTCTTTTTTGTTTTCATGGACCCTATTGGCAGTATTGTGAAAACTATAGACTTTTTCAAATATTATGTTTTTAAATTCATGCAATAAAATGTACAGGATTATAAAGAAAATGAATTATGTTGAAATAAAGTTATCAAATATTTAAGAAAAAGCAAACTGGTTATACAGTGATGTAAAGTGCTTCTTTATTAATAATGCATTCAGTAACATGATATATAGGTTAGACAGAAATTGAGTATAATATTAAAGTAATGATAAGTATGAATGATATTTTGAAATGTATGTAACAACTGTAATATGACATGAGACCATCTGTGATTTCTATTGACTGCAGAGTCACAAAAGTTACCAATAACTATTGTGATGGGTTGTCTACATTTATAATTGAAGAAAATGTTAATTTTTAGTTGTAGGTTGGTGAAACTGAGCTGTAATTTTTCCTCCAACTCAGTTCAAGGATTCCCTGAATTCTATCTGTATATCACTTGGGATCCATGGGCCCTGGATTAAGATCTCTTGTATTAGACATTCCTCTTATTCAAAGTCCATTTGGCTCTCCACATGGGTAACACTCTGCCATGTTAAACCTCTTTCTCTTGCCTTACTGCTTTTCTCTCTCTCCCTTTCTTTCCTCCCAGTTTGTTCTGGGAAACTTGGAATTCTTCTCTCTTTGTTAATTTGAGTGAGTCTACAATATCTGATTTCTAATTTTAAAGGTATCTTCTGCCTTATCTTTGAATGTCCACAATCCTTCAGGGTGTTTTCAATCAAAAGAACTGGTCATCTACCCCTTTTGTATTAATAATTATGATAGCCCCCGCTCACAGAGTATTTTCCATGGATGAGCATTATTCTGAAGAGGGCCTTATTTCTTTTTATTTTCTCAAGGGGCAAAGCTTACCCAAAGTCATGCAGCTAGCAGAATGTGGAGTCAGCTCTTACCCACCGTACTAGGCCGCTTTCCATTAGTAGCACCCAGAAGAAAATGAAATGGAGCTATTTGGGTCTTTCTTTTCATAGGGTTGGCCGTCTTTAGAAGGCAATTATTTTAAAATAGCATTCTGTTTCCTCTGGTGGTACATTTCTAAATCTTTCACAGTGGTGCTGGTTTTCAATGCTTTGGCTGTCTAGGCTCTGGATCCTCTGGGAACTGCTAGGAGAAAGCTAGTGCATAGGATGAGAGAGGACTGGAGCAAAAGACTCTGAGAGAAGCAGAAAGAGGGGACATATCTGGGACCTCCTGGGTCCAGTCTGTTCAGAGGCCTGGCTGGAGCCTGCACCTTGGATTCTCAAGTTAACTCCTATGGCCTTCTATCATAGGCCCCTTTAAGGCTTACATTGTCTTCAGTTGGTTTTTGCTACTTGTAACCGAACATATTTAACAAATACATAATTGACATACATTAATTTTAAAACCAGGAAGAGAATACATGTAATCAGCAAGCATTATCAGTTATGGGAAAGGATTTATCATTCTTCCCAGCCCATGTCCCAGGATTGTGCCATTCTAGTGATAGTAGTAGAAGTGATGAGAATGGTGGTGAAAGTGATTTGGGGGAGGAAGGTATAAGACAATGAGAACGCATACATATCCTTCTTTGTGTTTCTACTGTGGTTTTTAAAGCATTGAAAACCAGTACCATTGTGGAAGGTGTAGAAATGTACCACCAGAGGAAACAAAATGCTATTTTAAAATAATTGCCTTCTAAAGATGGCCAATCCTATGAAAAGAAAGACCCAAACAGCTCCAAAGGTATACTAATGTCCACCTTGTATCTTAGCCACTCTTTTGGGGACAAATAGCTTTTTGTCGCTTGTGAAAGTTTATTTGTTGAATTTGTCTTTCTGTATTTCTACCCTAAGGGAATATATACTCCTGCAAAGTAGAGGCCCTCTTTGTATCTACTGAATTATAAATGCCCAGTAAAAGATGAAATGCAAGACAGCCACCATGATGCTGTTGACACTTGGTGGACTGTGATGCTGGTGAAAGAGGTACCTTCCATCTTGGTTTATATTTGTTAAGTCAGCCTCCTATCTTCACCATCCAAAATGCTAGTCCGTAAAGGAAATTTCCTGTACTCTGTTAGTGTTGGGAACAATTATCTCAGGTCTTTTGCTCTTGTTTTAAACCCGGTGTTATCCTAATTGTTCCAGGCTTGAAGTTTGTGTTTAGTCTCCTTGGCATGAAGGACTTGCTTTCCCTTAAGAAATGTAGCTTCATCTTTAGGCTTACTTGGGTAGGAGATCATAGTTATCCCTTAGAATTTCAACCCCAGGCCCTGGCTTGCCAGCAAACACTTTGATATGGGATGCCAAACTGGAGTGTATTTGGAATAGAGGTGGGAAATATGAACCAGGTGACAGGTATGGTGGTTTTAGTCAAATCCTTTCATTTTTATGCCAAAAGAAACCCAATTCAAAGCAGTGTAAGCAAAACAGGTAATATTTTAAATAACTAAAACTATGGGCATGGCTGAATCCAGGTGGCTCAACAATTTTAAAAGAGCTTCTCTCTCTTTTTTTTCCCCCCTCCTCTTTTCTGATTTGCTCCCTTTGGTGTATATTTCATGTTAAATAAGTTCTTTTTCTCCTCTTGGCAATTAGTGATCTCTAGCAGTTTTAGACTTACCCAGACCAGCCTTGTGATTCCAGCATCAGAATTTTTTTTTTTTAAAAAAGTCTTTCCCAATATCAGTAAAACAGATATATTTGTATCTTGTGCTCAAATTTTGGACCAGTGATGGAACCACATGACATGGGGGAAAGGAAAGGAAAGAGGTGTGTTGGGAAGATGCAAACAATAGATTATCCACTGCAGTGGGAATGGCCAGAAGGATAATTATGTGGGAAAGACGGGCAAGGGAAGTGACAAGGGTGAGAGTAACGGTGGTGGTGTTGTGAATCTGGTCATGGAAATGGTGATGCTGGTTATGGTAGTGGTGGGGTACTGGTGATTGTGAGAGATACTCCTTGTTCCAGATCCTACTGATTCCAAGAGCACAGTCCAGGAGGATGGTGTATGCAACCCTATTAGTAAAGACACATGATTTCCTGTGGTTCTTGCCTTTAAGGGCAGAAAGGGCTACACGTTTGTCCTAGAAAAAAATTCAATGGTTCCTGAGTCAGCAAGCTCCCCATGCTTGTGGAAGCAGATCACATGGTATCTCAGAAATATACCTATGCATGTTAGCAAAACAACAGAGAAAAACAAGCCTCCACCACCAGGATGGCAGGAAGTGTGGTCAGCTTTCTTGGAGGTGAAGCCAAGATGAGAGGTCGTTGACTTGTACTAATGAAGAGGCACAAAAACTGCTGATTTAAAGAATAATAATAAAAAAAGCACCCTGGGGGACATTTTATTGCACTTAGAAAATGTCCAATTTCATCCTTCATATAAAAAAGTAAAAAAAAAAAAATTTTGATTTTTCATAAAAACCAATAGATTAATATAGAAAGAAAAAGTTCCCAGCCAAGAACTAAGCCACAGTTGTGTTCATGTGTATGCCTGAGCTAACTCCTCTGGCCTCATGTGAGCCTCTGCATTTGGCATGCAGATCCCTTGTTCTGTAAAAACTATTTCAGGAACACTTTGAAAAGGCTGCCCAGTGATGGCTGCCTCATTTGGGATTTATTATAATATCATTAGAAGGGGTTATATCACTTGGTATAATGTCAGACACATTGTAGCCTGTGGTTTTATGATGTGGACAAATATCACACTCAGGAATAAGATGGCTCTGAACAAATCAGTTCCATCTGGGTCCTACTGTAAATAGAGCTTTTCCCTTCTGCCATGGAGGGTGGATTTTCATCCTCATCCGACCCCTTGACCTTCCATTCTGCAGGGTCTTTCTTTTCCTGACCTCCTTGCTCCCCAATCTCTGGGGCCTAGGAGAGAGAAAGAGAGCAAGAGAGTGAGCGAGAGACAGAGAATTCCTTAAGACTCCAAAACAAAGATGCTTGTCAAGCTCAGGAAATGCACGGAGACTGGGGAATTTGCTTTTATCCAGTACCTGCCACGTGGCTGAATCTGTGCTAGATATTTTCACCTGTCTCACCTCACTTTATTCTTACAACGAGCCTATAGAGTAGTAGATAATGTTGCTATTTTACAAAGAAATACTGAGACTGACATGTTTACAAATATATATATATATATATATATATATATATATTTTTTTTTTTTTTTTTTGAGACAAGGTCTCACTCTGCTGCCCAGGCTGGAGTGCAGTGGCATGATCTTGGCTCATTGCAGCCTTGACTTTCCAGGCCCAAGTGATTTTCCCATCTCAGCCTTCCAAGTAGCTGGAACTACAGGTGTGTGCCACCACACTTGGCTAATTAATTTTTTTTTTTTAAGAGATGGGAGTCTTATTCTGTTGCCCAGGCTTGTCTTGAATTCCTGAGTTTAAGCAATCCTTCCACCTTGGCTTCCCAAAGTGTTGGGATTACAACCATGAGCCACCCACCTGGCCGAAAAGTAAAATTTTGATTCAAGTCTGTAAACTAGCGAGTGAGGAGATTGAGTTTTGAAGCTTATCTGACGTTTCCAAAGCCTGTCTGTTTTCTTTCATGGTATCCTGCCATCCCCAACATCTGTATGTCCATGAATAAACTATTCACAGGAGGTAAGGAAACAAGAAATGTGGATATAAGTTGTATTTGGTTAAAGCGTAGTTATTTTAAAAACAAATAACAGCATGGTACAACCACCTTGCGGAACTCTTTGGCTTTTTTGAATAAAGTTAAATATCTGCCTATGCTATCCTATGAACTAGGGATATCATTCCCAAGAGAAATGCATACATAGGTACATGTCCACAAAAAAGACTTGTACAAGAATGTTCACAGCAGCTGTTTCATAATAGCCCTAAATACTCGTCATCAGGAAAATAAACAAAGTGTGGTGTATTCATATGATAGAATATTACACAGCAATAAAAAAATAGTAAACTAAGGTTATATGCCGCAAAATGGGTGGGTCTTATAAATATCATATTGTGCTAAAGAAGACAGACACAAGAGAGAACATAATGAATGATTCCAGTAATATAAAATTTGAGAATGAGGAAAATTACTAATATCTAAACATGTAAGTCTCAAGAGATAGCTAAAGATCTAAAAATATTAATATTAAGATAAGTATCTTAATCTTGTAGATTATAATTAAACTACATTAATCTTATAGGTCAAGGTATGTATCAATATCCAAAGGTAGTAAAATTGCTAATATCTAAAGATATTAGTTCACAAAAGTGAACTCCTTTCACTTTTGTTTAATTTTCCTCATACTTGAAATTTCTATAATTGGAACCATACCTTACACAACAACACCGCCGTCACTCTCACCCTTTCACAAAGGTGAAAGGAGTTACTCTGAGATAGGAGGTGGATATTGCCCAGTAAGGAGCATGAGAAAACTTTCTGAAGCTATGGACGTGGATAGTTATTTATAAATAGATAAAAATTCATTGAGTTGTATAGTTATGTTTTTTTGTTTGTAGACTAAATAATCAAAAAGCAGAACATAATAAAGAAATATTTAATCAACTGAAGTGATAGGAAAAGGTGGTCAAATTTGTCACTCTCAATGCTTTGGTTTTTATAAATTGGCTATTTGGTTAATTTTGACTCTACTCTGTAAAAAAGGTAGTATGGACGTGTGGAAAGATATATGTTATGCTATAATATTGGATGTTAGATGTTCAGGAAGAATAAATAAATGGTTTATTGATTTATTTCTAGTTCTTCTTAATATAGACAATGAGGTGTCATTCTCTTCCCTTGATAAATTGTTACATGCATCTCCTGCCTGCTCCCTGCCCATTTCCCGTTGCCTTTATTCTTCCTCCCACAACTGCTATCACTAGCACATTTGTATTACACAGTTTAACAGGTCAGAGGATTTTAGGTGAATAGAGAGGAAAGGAAAAAGAAAAGCTGACTTCTTTCATTTTGGTGTTAAAATATAATGAAGTACTTTGCATGGCTTTTATTTTATTATTTTCAGAAGGGCTCTTGTAACAGGTCAACTCATAAATTGGCATGACATCCTGTTTGTTTCTGCCAAGAAGTCAGTCATAGTGAGAGTATTAATTTTTTTGCACAGATATGTGTCAAATTCACTTAAACAATGCTGGGTTGTTAACACTGATGCATGCTATGAAGGAATGTAGACTTGATTTTATCACCATCCCTCTAAGGAGAGCAACCATATATTGGGAGGGGTTTCTATGATATTTATTTATATTCCATGACTTTTTATTTATTTCCATGGCTTCAATGAAGCCTGAAAAAGCAATTCTCAAGTAAGCTGAGACTGTGTAGACAGGTACTCTGAGTAATTTAGATAATTCATCTACACTGTCTTACATCATGAAGTAGCTGCTCAGTTCCTGTATCTCGTTGTGTAGCTGTGGGTTATTTGGGACAGAGATCCTGTTCCCCTGAATCTCCAAGGGCTTTCTCTTCACTTTGGTAGCTTGAGTATGATTTCCAAAGGCTGCCTTTGGCCTCCCTGCTCTTCTGTGTGGATGCAGCTAATGACCTCAATGTCTAGCTAATGGCATCTTACTCTGCAGTGATGGCTGTTCTGAACACAGAGTGGGAGAGTGGTGATGGGTCAGGATGAGTAGAAAAGTAACAGTTTGGTGATGGAAATGCAGACAACTCTTGGCTTAAGCTCAGTGCTCTGTTCCTTCTCCGTATGAACCATGACATATTCTCTACTTCTGTAATTGAAAAAAAAAGTGAGAGCACAATTTGTATAATCACTGGTAGAGCATTAAGTTGTCTGGGCTGGCACTAAACTGGACAGAAGAGCCAACTGCTGACCTCAGTAACACATGCCTAACTACTAGTGCAAGGTTTGGCTTGGTAATAGGATCTTGGTCATAATTACTCATGGATGCTCATGGTTATCTGGACTGGGACTCACCCTCCCAGTCCATGCAGGCAGTCAGACCCTGCTGAGAGATGTGCAATTCATAAAATCCTTCTATGTGTCTAAGTCTGTGGTTGCTATTAGTCTGCACAACATGAGAATAAGAGGACTAATTAAAAAAAATTTAAACCCTTAGACTTTTATTTCACTCTGTTCCTTATAAAATAGTTGTTTTCTCAGCTACATCGAGACATTCAACATATTAATCTGTTTAGTTTTAAACAATGTCCAAATGTTTTCATGTTTATGTACTCAAGTCATTCTTGGCTTGCTTAATAAATTCTACAAATATTTACTGAGTACCTACTCTGTGCTAGACATAGTTCTAGGTATTGGGGACCAAGAAGACAAAGAAGCAGAGAAATGTCCCATTATTGCAGGGCTTATGTTCTAGGGAGGGAGGCAAACAATCAGGGAATAATCAAATATACAATGCTAGGTGACAGGGTTAGGGAGTGGAGAAGGTGGGGAAGGGAGTATGGCTGTAGTTAGGTGATCAGGAAGGATTTTCTGTTGGAACAAAGACGTGAATGAAGTGAAGGAGAAGGCCATGTGGCAACCTGAAAGAAGAGTTGTGGTGATGAGAATGGCCATCTTGGCCTATCCTCATGGAGGAAGGTGCAGAAATGTGCAATATAATTTGGTCCAGAGATCAGGTGAAATCTCTAGTCTCTGGACATCTTGATCAATGGAGATCCTTTCTAAGAGTGGGAATCCCCACAAACTAGTATTTCCGTGGTCATCTTGGGCCCTGAGGTTCACCTCTGAAAGAGCACCTACTGATCCAAGCCATATTTACCCAGGCATGGTCAGCTCCTTCCTTGATTGTCTATTCCCCTGCCTTACACGTATACAGAAATAATAACTCATTAGACTTTAACAATGGCTTGGCAAGTAGGAATACCAAGATGGCACCTACATCTCAGCTTCACAGCTGCTTCAGAGTAAACATTAGGTAACCTCCTTGTTTGAAATGTCCTAGGGTCCCAGGATCTCTGGAGAAGCATCACTGGCCTGTTCCCCAGACAACACAACTCTCCACCTCCTGATATCTTGATGGCCCTTTGATTCCTTTCCTCCTTCTCTACCTCTCCTCCTTATCCCCTCTTTCGTGGATTGCTCTTGGAATTTCCAAATTCCTCTGGCTTTATTGTGTATTGGCTCTTTCCAGCTTCAGCTCCATCTTTGGCCAATATTTGCCTATCCAAACTTATCAACATGCTCAGCAGAACATGAGCCTTTTATTAAACAGCATATCGCATTTTCTTTAGAAGGCAGTAGTGATTAGAGAGAGAAACATGCCAAGAATGAAGCACCATATGTATCGATCTTATATGGATACTGGGGCAATCTGTTCTGCTGGGTCTGTCTAGTGGTTAAGTCTAGGGTTGCATCTTCAGGAAGGGAAAGGACTGGGTGCTATGGATAAGAATCATACGAAGAAGAGACAGACCCTACAAAAAGAAATGGGAAAGTAGAAGGTGGATTTCAGACCGGAGACATTCCCTCTTCAGGCTTTGTTCTCTTGAGCTTAAGTATTCAGAATGTGTTCATGGGCTTCCATAAACAGAGATTTATGTTTCATCTGAGGAGTGCAGCCCTGTGATTATATGAGTTGATAACCTGGAGAGACTTTTAGAGGAAGAGGGCATGTACAGCCAAAGAACCAGGCTGGGCACAGTGGCTCATGCTTATAATCCCAGCACTTTGGGAGGCTGAGACTGAGATGGAAGGATCTCTTGAGCCCAGAAGTTTGAGACCAGCTGGCCCAACATGGTGAGACTTCATCTCTATGAAAAAAAAAAAAAAAAAAAAAGAAAAAGCCTGGTGTGGCACACACCTGTAGTCCCAACTATTCAGGAGGCTGAGGTGGGAGGATTATTTAAGCCCAGAAGGTTGGGGCTGCAGTGAGCTGAGATGGTGCCACTGCACTCCAGGCAGTATATCCATCAGCATTCCATAGGCACATTCTCTTTGACCTAGTGTTTTCACTTATGGAAATGTGACCTAAAGATACACTTTCATATTACATATATACAAAGATTGTGATAACAGATCACTAGAAACAACCTTAATGTACATCACTGGAAAGTCAATGTAAAAAGTGATACGCTGACAGATGCTTCTAATTGTAGCCATTGAAAAGAATGAAGACCCTATTCCTGCACGGACATAGAATGATATCTAAGATATATTGTCCAGTGGAAAAGATAGAGGGCTGTGGAATGTATACCGTAGGCTTTATCAACGGAGTCTTGAAAAAATGTTTCTATGTAGAAGGTGTTGTGTGAATTAGTGTTAGATTGAGCTGTATCTCACCTGCTTGGCATGGTTCCTCTTAACTTGGGTGATCTGGTTCCCCGGGAATTTTATGCAGATTCCTGGCATGGTTCCTGGAACATGGTAGGTCTCCATCTCTGCTTGGATTCCCCTGGGGATGGAGCTTATCACTTCCTTTTCCCTTGCTGGACAATTCTAATTCTCAGGGAGAGTGAGCTCCTCTGCCTCTTTTTAACTCCTAGTGGGGGTTCTGGCCTGGCTCTAAGCAGGGGTCACTCTTGTTGACAGTGCCCAGACCTTGCTTGATCGTATCAGTTCTCAACCAGATGTTCTTCCAGATTCTCAGTAGCTCCTACACTGCCTTTAAAGCTAAGGAGAACCTTCCAGACTTTTAAAATTATTTTTATTTTTTTGAGATGGAGTCTCACTCTGTCACCCAGGCTGGAGTGCAGTGGCGCGATCATGCTAACTGCAAGCTCCACTTTCCGGTTCTTGTCATTCTCCTGCCTCAGTCTCCCGAGTAGCTGGGACTACAGGCGCCTGCCACCACGCCCTGCTAATTTTTTTGTATTTTTAGTAGAGACGGGGTTTCACTGTGTTAGCCAAGATGGTCTCGATCTCCTGACCTTGTGATCTGCCTGCCTCGGCCTCCCAAAGTGCTGGGATTACAAGCATGAGCCACCACGCCCGGCCAACCTTCCACATTTTTGAGATGGGCTTTGCTCCTAGCGCATGGTCAGCCTGCCTGGGCACTGCTGCTAACGCCTCCCAAGATCTCAGGAGCTGAAGCCTCTCTCCCCATCTAGTGAGTGCTTCCTTGCTGTGTTCTTGGACTCCTACAGTAGTTCTGGCAAGTTAGGGGGCCAAAGCTTTAAAAAGGCTTGTCTGGCTGTCTCTGACTTCGAGGCTGTCTGCCATCTCAGCTCAGTTGTATGTAGTTTAATGAATTGTTACTCTTTTGTGCCTGTGCCCTGAGGTGATTTCTTACCACAAAGGGCAAGCTTAAGAAATCAAATAAATAAATACTAATAAACAGGGAAACAAGGCTTGGAGAGGTTAATTGCTTTTCTGGGGTTGCAAGGCAGTGAGAGGGGAGCTGGGCTGGCCGTCACCTCCTCTGTGCTCCGGCCATTTTACCATTTAACTGCCCCAAAGAGGCCCACTTAAAAGCAAACATATAAACGGAAGTAACTTTTTCAGCAACTTATTGGGTCTTTTCCCACTTAGGAATATTGATTTTTCTCCTCACTGAGCCTGGGATGAGGGGAGTGGTTGAGTCTCAGTCTGAGCACCAAGTAGGTGGGCGTGGTCCCAGCTTGAGTAGGTGTCGGCGACTGTACATGGGAAGTGGTTTCCAGGACCCCACGTCCTCTCTGCGATAGATGGATTATGTAAAAGGCTCCAAGACACCATAGAAATCTGGCCTGGTTTATACCTGAAAGGAGGGAGGTGTACAGTTTACATTCTCCTGTTCTAATCACGCCACTTTAATGAGATACGAAATTGTGCCAGTTTCACAATTATGATATATATCAGGGCTTAATTATATGTACAGGATGGCGTATTCAATTGAGTACATGCAAATGGAACAGAGATTTTCATTTTACATGTCTCTCCTACTCTCCCTAACAAAGAACTTTCTAGGGGTTTTAGGCATATGGGCAGAGTGGAAAATCAACTTGTACCACATGCCAGCATCTTCTGGCTTCCAAAACAATGAGGAGACGCTGGAAACCCATGACTAGGGAGCTAAGGACATTGAATAAATAAAGACGAACCTGATAAAAACATAGTGGCTTTTGATAGCCTATGCAAACATGTCTGGCTTCAATTTGTGGGAATTTTCTTATTGTTAAATGACAAAAGCATAAAAACAGAGCTAATAAAAATCCTGTGGCTAAAGGTCTTTTTAAAAAAGTACTAGAAAAGCAAGTTCAGAGTCATGGCTGCATTTGTTACTGATTATGAGTAGAAATGGGGAAAAACATTGACCCCTGTGACTTGGCTCTGAATGTGTTGATGAAGCCCCTGGGATCTCCCTGCATGTCACTTTCTGATGCCCGTGGACTCTGGGACAAGAGGCAAGGAAGGAGAGCTCCATGCCAGGCCATGTTTTGCTGTAGGAATGGCTTTGTGAAGGGCTCTTGTGACACTCCAGGATCCACTTCGAGAAATTTCTCCAGTAGGCAAACACTATGAAAGAGAGACCTTGTGGGAGGAGGTAAGGTTGAACTATCTATCATGTCCCTGGCTTTGTGTTGGGAACACCTCTGGCACTTGGGTTTAAGGAACACCTAAAATCAGAGAGGCAGCTGATTTTAGGGACTTTCTTCTTTCACCCAGGGCTACCTGATGACTCTCAGGAAAATCTGTGGAGGAGGTCTCGGTAGCAAGCTGACTGCTGTCTATTTATGTTCTTGTAGAAACACTGACTCTAGGGAGAAAAACTGACCCATCTATTGAGATGTCACCCAGACCTGCTACCATTATTTTTTCATTCATTTACTCATTCATTCATTCTTCTCATGAGCTACTAATATGTGCCTGTCCAAACACTAAGGCCCTAGGAATGAATAAGATGAATAAGACCTAATTCTGTCCTGCAGAGGCTTGCAGCCCAGCGGGGAAAGGCATACAACAAAGTATAGGATACCTCTGGTGGGTCCTAGCATAGCAGACGTTTCCCAGAAGCAGGTGTAGTAAATGCTGCTCTGAGTGGGAATGATTTTGCAAAGGATATGATGATTGAAAAGTGTCAAGAGAAGTTCATCAGGTGGATATTTTGGAGAAGAGAATATTTCTGGTAGAGGGATTTGGGTGATAAAAGGCAAAGAAGCCAGAAGCAGCTGAGGATTTTGACGGATCTGCAGGCTTGCCATCTGGAAACAGGTTTCTAATAAAGTGCCTTGATCATTCTATCCAACATAACTCATTTCAATGATTGCTTTTTGATTTACATCTAGGGCTCTGTCCAGGTTTCTGGCATCCTCCATGATAATGAGGGTGAATGGATGAAAACTAATATGAGAAAGCCAGGTTTGTACAGGAGGAGTTTCAAGTCTAGGAGAGGTAAAAGCATGCAGATAGCCTGTCCAAGGCATGCAGTGGTTAGTGCGTTAGAGAGGTACAAAGAGATAATTGTAGGAAACAGAAGAGGTACCACGTGCTGGATAAGTGGTCCAAGAAGGCTTCCTGGAAAAGGTTCAATTAGAATTGGACCTTCAAGGATGGAAGACAAAAGACATCCTCCTATGCAGGAACAAAGATGTGGGAATTCCCTAGGCTAGTGAGATTATTTCTACTATCAAACATCAATCTAACTTCTAAAACATTAGTTTACAAACCAGGTTTTGTACCAGAATCCCTTGTTGAGGGCAGAGAGGAATTACATAGAAATTTCTGGGACTGACTCCTAGAAATTCAGATTTCAAGTGGAATACACATTTTAGTGAACTCAGAGGATGCTGATACCCACAATGCAGATGGGATTCCATTTGATGGCGGCAGGAGGGAGGGGAGGACTGACTCTGGGTATACACAGACATGGGTTCAAATCACGAGTTTACCTCTTATTGGCTCTGTCACTTAAGGCAACATGCTTAGTTCCCTTCAGCCTCGCATTACTTGCTCCCAAGAGGTGATAATAACAGCCCAGAAGCGTAGTTGTGAAAATAAATAAAATGATATTTGTCACAGTGCCACATAATTTCTGGCTAATAGTGGTTAGGGGATAAATCTGAGTTTTCTTCCTCTCCTCTATTTAGTAAAAATGGCATATATCTTCTGGGGTGGTCAAAATGCCCAAGAGGCGTAATTCTTGGCCCCAAGAAAGCACTGGTCACAGAGAGGTGGGCATTTGCTCTCCTCAAATAAACTGTTAGACACAAGGGAGTCTCCTGGACCTCAGCATCTCTTTCTTGCATTAGACAATGCCTAGCATTCTCCAGCTATGCCCTTTAAACCTGGGCATTAAACAGTTTTTGTGTCCAGTGAATATACAAACACCCCTGAGGAATGTTAGTGGATTAAGCCCCTATGAACTCACACCTTAGGATGGGTGAAGTACTGGCTGAATGCTTACCTGATAGAGGAGTGTCAGCTCTCCAAGCCTGCAAAGTGATAATCAGGTCTAGTGGTTTTAAAATTCTTCTTCATGAAGCACTAGAGGTGAGCCCACAATATTTGGTTGTGCTCTGGACAACTCTAGGGGGAGCCAGCCTCATAGTCTACAACATGCCCTATATCTCCTAAGGTTGTGCAGTGGATAACCTGCACAACTGTCTCTGGTGGCTCTACCTAAGGGTTTCCATGGAGTTGGTTTTGGAAGGAGGGTAGGGATGCTGGCAGGCAGAGGTGGCTACAGGTCCCCACTTGCCTTCAGAAAAGCCCTGTGGTATAAAGTAGGGTTTTGTGGAAGGTTTTCTTTTACGATAAAGGATAAGCCAGGGCCCTATTCAGTCTCCTCATTTTGCAATTGGGAAACTAAGGTTCCACTGTGAGAATGTGGTCCAGCCGGCACTATTCCCCAGGATTCTTTGGCCTGTGGGGACAGAGTAGGACAGGTATGAAAGTCGGGGAGTGCTCCGTTCCCGTAATGTGTCTGGGCAGGAAGAGGAGGCTCTGGCCAGAGCAACCTCCCAGATAGGACAGTCTTGAAGAAATCAAGCCTCCGTTCACAGGTGGAGCCTTAGGCCGGCCTCCAGGGAAGCTCAATGATTCCACTAAGCAAAGGTGTCAGGAATAGAGACATTTTAGGCTTGCCTGTCATTCAGGCAGGCAGCAGCTAACAGAGGCCTGCCTAGGCCGGAGCCCAGGCCTGGGACCATGCATTTGCTCATCAAGGCCAGGGAGAGGCTTTGAAGAATCCACTTCCCCTTTTCCCTGCTGAATTATAAGAAATGGAGAGAGAGGAGCACTCACAGCCAGGAAGGCAGGCCAAGGCGGCCCTTGAAGGAAAAGGAAAGTGAGATGAGGGTGTGGGTGGGTGGGGCGGGACACCCCTCCCTCCGCTGCCTACTCCTCTGAGCTTCCTGCTGGGGGCACCTCTCAAAGCCTCTTGGGGAGCCTGGGCCTGTTCTCTGGCAGGGGCCTGAGCTGGGCCTGCGGTCAGCCTTCCAGACTCAGGGCACCTCCAGGCCTGCCTGTGGGTCTGCTTCCCTCACCTCAGGGCTCTCCTGGGAAAGCAGAGACAGGCGGGCCCGCCTGGAGCACTTTCGGGCAGCAATGACTTCAGTGCTTGTCCCCAAAATAAATGCACCACAGACAAGACAATGTGGTCAGGGGCTGAAGAGTTACTGTAAATACCAGCCTGGGCTTCCTATTTCTGTTCCTGTGACTCCCAGGGGGGCAGGCGCTGGCCAGCCCCTTCCCAGCCCCTTCCCAGTGCACTCTGTTCTTACTGCCACATCCAAGGAAAAGCTTCGGCCTGGAATTCCTCATCCAACTGTCCCTGGGACCCCTTTTTGGGTTTGCAGAAGGGACCTTACTCTCACCCCCAAACAGGGCTTAGACTGAATCCGGCTTTCTGCAAGGAGATGCAAACACTACGTGTTGGCACTGTGCCAACTATTCACATGTTTTTTGGCCTCACACCAAGCCCCAAATTTTGGAGAATCAAAACAGTAACATCTTATCCTTAAGAGCACTGTCTTAACCCATGTATGCCTAGCATTCCGTTATTGGAACACTAAGCTTGTGGGAGTTATTTATATCCTACTCCTCAAGGTCATCGCCAAGGTCTGATTTTTCACAGAAAAAATTTGCAACCTCCATCATCAAGGGATTAAAGGCTTTACATGGTTTAGTACATATGGTCCTTACCATAGTCACAGGATGTAGGTATGTCTATACCCATTTTATAGGTGGGAAAATCAAAGCAAGAACGTAAAGGTGCTTGCCCAAGGACATCCCATCAGTAAGCTAGGAGTCAAACCCAAGCAGCCTGACCCCAGACCTGTATTTGTAGCTGCTAGGCTGCACAGGGCAATGGTGTCAATCACCTTCTGCAGATGGAGGGAGCCATGTGCAAAGAAGGGTTCGAGGTCAATTGCCTAACGAGTTAGGGGGCGGATTTGAATCTAGGCTTGGTGGGCTCCAAAGGTCCTCCCACTGCACTGGGGCGCCTTCTAGAGGCAGGACAGCAGCACATCATTGGAACATTTGTTTTGACCTCTTTCCAGCTTCTGGGCGGCTGACACCCTGGCTTGTAGCTACTTCCCATGGTCAGTGCTTAATGAGGGATGAATCAACATTCATACACACCCTCACGGAGGCTTCTAATATGAGTGAGTTTGCTGTTTCCAAGGACAGATGATCCCTGCCTTTGGGAGGTTGCTGTGGTTGTGGTGTTTCTTGCCTTTCAAGTATTGAGTGCTCTCAGGTGTATCTCCCTCAGAGTCCTCTCACTCTTGAAGAGGCATGCTACATTTGTGAACTGATCCCTGCCAGGAAGTCTCACAGCAGTCTCAGAGGGTGTCTGGTCAACCTAGGAAATGGGCATGTAGCTCCTCCTATTCAGCACCTCTGCTGTAGAAGGGAAAACTATGGAAGCCAGGCATTTTCCTCCTGAAGGGAACTAGCTATATAGGCTTGCATGTAGAGAAAGAAGAGAAAGTGGACTGAGTTGACCACATGGAACAAAACTTAAATGCTGCATAATTTCTTTCAAGCAGATCTGCTGAGGCCAAGTGGAGCCATAATACCTTCCTGTTCACCCAAGGTATCTGATAATATATTAGCACTGGGTGATAGTATACTGCTTTCTGTGTATAATAGAATTGTGACATCTCATCTGGTTTACCTCCTTGCTTTTGCTAATAAGAAGCTCATAACTTAAATTTGTACTCAATTGTTATAACTCTTCTCAAAAAAGAAGTTATCAGAATACTTCTGTTCCCCTTATCTTCTGCATACTGGCTCTTGTGTTTTGTTTAGGATAGGTTGAAAATTTGTTCATTTTATGTGAACTCATTTATCGTAAGTCACCTGGAATTCAGAGTCTAATAAAATAAATTTTTTAAACAATTTTGTGACTAGTATGTGCCAAGTACCATACAGTTTAATTTCATTCACTATCCATTTGTTGTTTACTTGTTTATTTCTCAAATATTTATTGAGCACCTTGCATATGCCAAGGTGCCTGTCTTAGATTGCTTGCATTGCTATAAAGGAATACCTGAGGCTGAGTAATTTATAAGGAAAGCAGATTTATTTGGCTCATAGTTCTGCAGGCTGTACCAGGAGCCTGATATCAGCATCTGCTTCTGGTGAGGGCTTCAGGGAGCTTCCACTCATGGTGGAAGGTGAAAAGGAGCAGGTGTTACATGGTGAAAGAGGAGAGGGAGGTGCCTGGCTCTTTCAACAATCAGCTGTCATGAACAATCAGCTCTCATAATCAGCTCTCATACTCTCCAGGAAGGCACCAAGCTCTTCATGAGGGATCCGAGGCCATGACCCAGACACCTCCCACCAGGCCCTGCCTCCAATCCTGAGAATCATATTGCAACATGAGATTTGGAGGGGACAAATACCCAAACCATATCAGTGTCATTGTTGGTGCTGGGGACCCTCTGGTGGGCTAGTCAGGTAAGGTCCCTACTGTCCTGGGGCTCACCATATAGAGGGCGAGTCAGGCATTAAACAAAAAGTGCACGTGTGTAAACACACAATCTACACATGCACTCTACATGCACTCCACACGCACACACTCACATACACACGTTCACATAGTGGGCCAGCTAGTGTTAGGTGCTATGAGAAAAAATTAATAGAGTAAGAAGTAAGAGGATGTCTGGGTGGTGGGGCAGGGAGGTGAGACCCTGCCGTTTTGCGTGGGTCACCAGGGGAACCCTCTTGGTTGAGCTGACCTGTGAGCAGAGACCCAAACGAGCAAATTACAGTTATGTGATAATCAGGGAAATGCAGGCAGTTCCTAGGACCTTTACAATAATCTGGGGGGCATTAATGGAATCAATGGCTTTTAAAAAATTAATTTTCGGCCGGGCCCGGTGGCTCAAGCCTGTAATCTCAGCACTTTGGGAGGCCAAGATGGGCGGATCACGAGGTCAGGAGATCGAGACCATCCTGGCTAACACGGTGAAACCCCGTCTCTACTAAAAAATACAAAAAAACTAGCCAGGGGTGGTGATGGGCGCCTGTAGTCCCAGCTACTCAGGAGGCTGAGGCAGGAGAATGGTGTAAACCCGGGAGGCGGAGCTTGCAGTGAGCTGAGATCGACCACTGCACTCCAGCCTGGGCGACAGAGCGAGACTCCATCTCAAAAAAAAACAAAAAACAAAAAACAAAAAAAAAATACTAATAATTTTCTTAATAGAGGGGGAGTCTGAGGCTCAGAGATTTAAAATAATTTGAAGCTGAATCAGGCTTCTATCCCAGGCCCTATGTCATTTCCCTCAGAGTGCGGCACAAAGATGTGTGTGAAGGGTTTGGGGCCAGACCCACCCGATTTGGCATTTCAGCTCCTCCATCTCACCAGCTCAAGGCATCAGAGTGAACTTGAGCAAGTTGTAACCTCTCCGTGCCTTGTTTACTAATCTGTAAAATGGGGATAAAAATAGTCCCTACCTCACTGGATTGTCAAGAGGATGAAATGGTGGGCTCAGTATGTGGCCAGAGGTTGGGGCCCACTGATGTAAGCCATTATTCTTACATATGTTGTCTCTCTTCCTTCAAAAGAGACAGGCTACAGACTTCCAAGTCACGCTGGCTTATATGTGATGCCCTGCTCTCCTTCGTCTCTTCCACAGGCTCGAGGAGACTTTTCCCGCAGCAGCAAAGGCTGTTCTTGCATGCTGAGACAAGCAGCCTCAGGGTGCAGGGTGGAATTGCTGCACCATCTCCCTTGGGTGTCTGTTACCAGGGATTGATGGCAGCCCCAGCGTAGAGCATTTGGAGGTGGTCTGAGTGTGGTATGGGGTGAGCGAGTTTCCCAAAAAGCCAGTGACTTGCCCTTCCTGAAAACTGTGCTCTAGAAAACCTAAGTTTTGCTTTCCATGCCACAGCAACTTCCTTTAAAAGCATCGAGGAAGGGAAGCACACAGAGGAGGTGGAGCCAGCTGGAGCTACAGTTTAGGCCCTGAATTGGGATGCAGGTCCCCTGGGATCCTGTCTGGACTTACAGAGGCTGTTTTTTGATGAAAATAGAGGCCTTAATGGCTTCCTGTTTAGATGTTATTGCTTTACCATGAGACCCAAGGGAGATGGTGTAGCAATTCAACCCTGCACCCTGAGGTGGAAGAGATGAGGACACCAGAGCGTTGCCCTCTGAGGGTTGACTGCGTCCTGCCCCTGCCTAGTGCTTCTCTCCGACAACCACAGCCACTCTCTCCGGGCTCTTCCCTCCCCTTTAAACTGAGGGGAGGTAACGGCTCCTCTGTGTTGCCAGCCCCCGGATGCTGCACCAACTCTTCTGGGTCTCCTTAACCCTGCTCACACCCCTGTAAATACTCCCTATAATAAACCCTCAGTTATCCCCGTTCATGGCACCATCTGTTTCCTTCCAAGACCAGCACGCATGTAAGTCGACAATGCATCTGCATTCTAGAAAATAATTCAGTGTTTAAGACAAGAATATTGTTGATTTTTAAAGAAATTTCCCATACCTACACTAAAGGAACACCAAATTTACTACTGTATCAGTGAGGTGAGTTAACATAAAACAGTAAGTTGATTACTAAGAAATGTAAATGGCTAATAGGCTGAAAAATCAGCTAAACTGTAATGAAATAAGCCACAAATAAGTAAAAAAGAGATCTAATTTACCCTCTCAAACTCTGTTGTGGAGATGTTAAGTGAGTTCCTTAGGGAAATGCATCAAGAGTCTTAAACATTTTTATTCTTATGAGTCAAACAACTCTCTTGTGAAGTGTCTACTTAGGGAAATACTCAGAGATGTAAAGATCCATGGACAAAGATGTACATTTCAGGGTTATTCAGTAGTGACAAATTGGGAGCGATGTACATATGCCAAAAAAAGAAGGTTGGCTTAAGAAACCATGCTCCACGTAGAAGTAAAGTGGTTAAGCGCATAGTCTCTGGCATCAAACCATCTGGTTACACATCGTGCCATGGTGTGTGTCATCTAATCCTTACCATGGAAGCTGTGCTTGGCAGGAGACACCTAGGAAGTTCTCAATGAACATGAGCTTTTTTAGATAAAAAGTTATTTTCTAGAAAAGCTTCTCTATATCCATTAGGTGGATGCTTCTGAAGAATATTTAATGATATATAAAATTATTTGTGGCATAACATAAAATAAGGATCAATAAAATAGTAATTTAGAATTTAGATGTAGAATAATCCTCATTATTTTAGCATGAAGGTATGCTGAAATGACAAGAGCCTTTGGATCTAGATGGTATGATTACTGTTGATTCTGATTGTCTTTAGTTTTCAAATTATTTGAAATAGATTATTAACCTCCTCCTTTTCCTCTTTCTGTCTCTTACTATGGAGACACAGACGACACCGTAATAAAACAAAATGAAATGGCCTCCAATCCCATTTCCCAGATATCTTTTTGACACACACATGCACAGACACACACAATTTGAAACAGCTCAAAAACAAAATCCAAAGTCTTCCTTCTCACCTACAATCTTCCCAAATGAAACCATTGGTAATAAATCCTTTGATTCATTGCAGAAGAAAATATGTGCACATACCAGCAGATCCAAGTTCTTTTCAAATAAGCTTGTATTGATTTTACAATCAGAAAATTGTAGCATGCACACATTTAAAATGTGGGCATTTTTATTGTCAATCCCTCGAGGAACAGGCTTGGGTCAAATGGCCTGTCCCGGTCCCACTGGGGGAGGATCAAGAGCATAGGCACTACCTGTGGGGGAAGGGAGGCAGAATTGGTTTTGTGGCCATTGGCCTGGGATGGGGAGGGGCTCTAAAATGCACACCTCTTGTCGGTCCTCGGTTTCTTCATCACTGGGATGGGACAGATCTTGAATACTGTACACCTTACTTTGGGACAATTACCAGCCTTAAGATACTAACGTTGATTCCTGAGATCAAGTATTGCTGGTCTCTGCTGGGCCTCCAGGAGCATTTCTACGAGCCACTTTTCTATGTCCTTGAAAACATTCATCTTCAGTTTATCCCAAGGACCTCAACTCTCCTGATTTCTCCAGTTCCCCAAACCCCCACCATCTGGATCCAGCTTCCTCACCCTTCCTCCAAACCAGTGTGAACACATTTTGTTTTCTTTTGCTCTTCCCTGTCTTCTCTAGTTCTACCCTAACTTCCCTAGAATTTAGGTCATTGATTGCACACACACAAACAAAACAGGGAACCATGGGTTTGAACACTCATATTGGGCAATGCATATAAGGTTCATAAAATTAACTGGAAGCTGTCCCTTGATGCAGTTCCCTACTCACTGAACTCATGTGACTTGAATAAATCACTAAGACTCTTGATGTTCTGTTTTGTTCTATGTGCAAAAGGAGAACACTGTATTGTCTTTGGTTCACAGTGGTCAACTCTAGAGAGTCTTCCATCTCCTGAGTACAGGGGAGAGGCATAATGGGCAGTCCACAGCAGCACTGAATCCAGGAGTCCCTGGCTCACGGGAAGGGTTGAGGAACTTCCCGGGAGCTGGGGTTAAATAGCAGCTGCAGTCTGTCCCATGGCCTCATTTTGGACGCAATGCCAAGCTTTCATTCACAAACTCACAAGTTCGTGCTTTTATTTAGAGTGTGGGGATAGCACAGATTCAGGGTCAGAAAGGTTGAGTTGGATCTTTCTTGCTCTTTATTTACCTGCTAAATGACCTTATAAAAGTCCTCATGTTGTTAAGTCTCAGTGTATTCTTCTCTTATATGGGCCTAATCTTCCTTTCTTCTGTAGACAGCTGTTGTGACAGTAGAGTGAGGTCCTTGTAGCAAAAGCACTTTTCAGACTCCATGATGTTAGGAAACTGCAAAACACCTTCTTCTGAGTCCAGAGACTGGAAAACGAACTCTTGTGTGGTGAGAATGAAAAGATTCCTTTCTTTTATTTATTTAGCAAACATGACACATATGTATGTATTCATTATATACCAGGGACTCTTCTAAGTACTTGACAAATATTCACATATTTACATTCTCCTAATCACACAATGATAAATATACAACTGTTGTCCCTGTTTTCCAGATGAGAAAACTGTGGCACAGAGAAGTTAAGTAACTTGCCCAAAGCCACATAGCTAGTAAGTAGCAGAGCCAGGATTCAAGCCTAGGCACTATGGCTGTAGAGCCCACGCTCTTCACCATTACATCATATTACCTTCTTTGCTGGGATGTTTTGTAGAGCAAAGATAACTTGAGAAGTACAACAGACGGACAGTGAATCTTAGTCCTGCCATTTAGCTGTGTGGTCTTGGGAAGGTTAATTAACTTCTCTGAGCCCTTACTTTTTTATCTATCAAATGAGAATAAAAATGCCCATATCAGACAAGTTTTGCAGCGGCTAAATTGAGGCACATTGTCTGGCACAGGCACAATGAGGTGCACAGGTAATGTGAGTTGTATTTGTAGGCAGGACCTTACCTGAACTCGGCCTTAGCCATTTACTTGGTTACGGGTTGATTCGGACTTTTCCATGCTCTGCCCGCCAGCCTGCTGGGTAACCACATTCTTCAGAGTGTGAAGGACCCTGCCCACACCCACTCTAACACTCTCAGGGTGTCTGCCTTGCAGATTGGGGTAGGGAAGCTCTTGTTCACATGCCTAGGCTTGTCTAACAATTACAATTTTTCAGGCCCAGGGAGTCAGCTCCCAGGCTCCTGCTTCCTTTGGGCTCCAAATAGCAAACAGGGCCCTGCACTTCTTTGTCCACCTCCCCTTCCAAAAACTTACTGGTTAATTTTAGGGTTGGGGAGAGGCTCTGACGAGGGCCTGCCCACGTGGGGTTAAGTTTACCAGTGGCCTCTGCCTCTGGTCAGGCTCGCTGGGAACAGCAGCAGTCACTTCCCGAAGCTCAGTGGGGGCAGGAGCTTGGCCAGGGCAGTGGGCAGTGGTTGGGCACAACATTTCCAAGATGTTGGGAGCCCTGCCTCAGCAGACCAGACCCACAGCCCACATTTTTGCAAAAGAGACACTGTCTTTTATCAGGCATAGCCTGATGCACTTATATTTTTATATCATTTTAACTCTAGAAATGGCCCAGCATTTACTACTGCAAAAACTTAATCATGTCTGCCTTACCTGAGGCCCCTTTAAAAGATAAATGCTGACAGATTATCTCAATAATAAGGAAAAAGTCTAGTCACAGTTCTTTACTCTCCATTAAAGGTCTCTCAAACCATGTATTGATTTTTTTAAAGAAAAGAAATTGGAAGAAGCATGTACCAATTAAGAATAAAACTAACAATTTATTACCCTTAGATCTTTAAGGCAAATAGAGAGCAGAAAAACACTTGCTTTTTTTTTCTCCCCTATATTGAGACATAATAATTAGGCAACTATGTAAATAACCTTATATTAAAACCTGAGACAGCCTGCAGTTACTCAGGCTTCTGTACTGGATCATAAAGATCAGTTACTACTCCTGGGTTCTCTGATTTTTGCAAGGCTTTTCTCCCTTTTCTGAAGAACTCTTAGAAAAATTGTTTCTTTCTCTTGTCTTTTACTTCTAGCAGGCTGATCATAAGCTCATCTTCTTACTTGTTTGTAAGTTTACCGAATGAGCTCTAGGAGATTCTCGTTTGTTTCTGTATTCCACAAGGCTTGATTGAGCACAAACTATGTGTTTGTGTTGTTCTTTATATTAAATGATGAACACTGCTACAGAGAAGCATTGAGCAGGAAAAGAGGACATTGAGAATTTCCAGGACTGTAACACTAAGATGACGACAAATTTTTTGTTGAAGTAGAAACTAAAAACAAGGAAAATATTTTAGAACTGATCTGTCATGTATATGTCCGGCCAGGCCACCCCATCTTTTTTGTGTGTGCGATGATTCTCTGCCTGATAAATATTTGTTAAATATGTAAATAAATGTCTCCCTCCATCTGAAAAGTGAGCACCACCAGGGTAGGCATTTTATGTTTTTTATTGATGTATCCCACATGCTGAGAACTGTACCTGATACATATCAGGCACTCAGTTAATATATGTTGAATACATAAACAATTGTCCTCAGTTCATGGATTTGTTTGGCATTCAAAATGTTTTTTCTGACACCTATTTTAAGTCAGGAATTGACCTAGGTGCTAGAAACACAAACATGATGGACCTGGGGCTGCCTTTTTTGATCTTTCAGACAAGGGGAGGAGAGTGAGTTGATGAAGCTAACACAATACCATGTTGTAAGCATTAAGCTAGGAGGACTTTGCGATACTGTCTTGCAGAATATGGTAGGATGCTTCCCCAAGACCTGTGGAGTGAAAGAATGGTGCTTAGGTAAAGAAAGGATTGAGATGGAGTGAGAAATTGAGTTCCAGGAACTAGAAGAGGAGGTCTAACGATTGGAAGTGACAGAAAACAAGGAGCCAGAAAAAGGGAGGCTGCCATGCCACGGGTGAGAAGCAGGGAGTGGTGAGAGGAGGCGGGAAGAACAAGCAGAGGCCGAATTGTGCAGAGCCTCACGTGGGGTTCAGATTTAATTTAAAGACAGCGTGAAGCCATTGATGGGTTGCCAGGGGACCAAGGAGGGCAAATTTCTGTTTTGGAAAAATCCCTCTGGTTTCTAGGTATAGGATGGATTTAAAGGAGAGAGCCCAGGCCAAGAGGCAGCTTAGAGCTTCTCCTACAATCTAGGGGAGATGTGGTGGAGACCTGGGTGAGAGTGGACAGGCTGTGGGCTGGAAGAACTAGAGGGATTTATGAGAGAAAGACTAATGGGTTGGGAGTTAGAGAGAGGCCATAGGAGTGGCTGACTCTGAGGTTTCTGGGTTGGTCAACTGGGAAGATAGTTTGAAATAGTTCAGGTACAGTGTAGGAGAGAAAATTGACATGGAGTCCATATGTATGTCTCGGGAGACCGAGAGGTTTATGGCCCCACTGAAATAATTCTTCAGTTTACTTTGAAGACACATGGGTGAAAGGAGGAAAAAATGCAATTTAAAAAGTTGTGTTGACATGAATGCACATCCACACCAGACATCTGCAGATAAAGGAGATGGATGGATTGATGTCCTGCATTGTGAAAACTGGTGTCTACTTTGTTCAAATTCAAGAATTTTATTCAAATGTCTATATTACCCCGGAAGAATAATTTAAAACACAGTTGGACCAGGTGCAGTGGCACACACCTGTAATCCCAGCACTTTGGGAGTGCGAGGTGGAAGTATTGCTTGAGCCCAGCAGTTCGAGAGCAGCCTGGGCAACATAGTGAGACCCCATCTCTCTCTAAAAAAATATAAAACCCTCTGTATTCGTGATTTTCACATCTGTGGATTCAACCAACTATGGATCAAAAATATTGAAAACAAATTAAAAAAAGAGGAAGGTTGCGTCTATACTAAACATGTATAGACTTTTTTCCTTCTTATTATTCTCCAAACAATACAGTATAACAACTCTTTAGATAGCATTTACCTTGTATTAGGTATAAGTAATCTAGAGAGGATTTAAAGTATATGGGAGGATGTGCATAGGTTCTATGCAAATACTATGCCATTTTATATTAGGGACTTGAGCATCTGCAGATTTTAGTTTCCACAGCGTATTCTGGAACCAATCCACTGAGGATACTGAGGGATGACTGTATTGTCTTGGATGGTCTCTGATGCTATAACATCAGTCCTCTTTCCATGGCTGAGAGTGGGGTGGATGAGACAGGAATTGGGCTTACTGTATTTTTCAGCACAGAACCTCTCCTTGCTTTTTGAATCATTTCCTTTTATTCTAATAATTTTGGAAGTATAATATTATGAAGTACAGTATTAATATTGCACAAGGAATAACCCCACACTTAGAATTCATTCATTCATCCATCCATCTGTCCACTCACTAGTAATCCTTCCTTCCTTCCTTCCTTCCTTCCTTCCTTCCTTCCTTCCTTCCTTCCTTCCTTCCTTCCTTCCTTCCTTCCTTCCTCCCTCCCTCCCTCCCTCCCTCCCTCCCTCCCTCCCTTCTTCCCTCACTCCCTCGCTCTCTCCTTCCCCCCTTTTTTTTTTTTTGACAGTCTTGCTCTGTCACCCAGGCTGGAGCGCAGTGGCATGATCTTGGCTCACTGCAACCTCTGCCTCCTGGGTTCAAATGATTTTCATGCCTCAGCCTCCCAAGTAGGTGGGATTATAGGCACCCACCACCACACCCAGCTAATTTTTGAATTTTAGTAGAGATGAGGTTTCACCATGTTGACCAGGTTGGTCTTGAACTCCTGGCCTCAAGTGATCCACCCACCTTGGCCTTCCAAAGTGTTGGGATTATAGGCATGAGCCACTGTGCCTTGCCCGAGTTTTTGATCTGTAGCTTTGAAGACTTGGCTCCAGCACTGCCCTTTGCGTTCCTGCAATGTCTGGTCCATGCCTGTTTATTCCTTCCTTCTACTCTTCATCCTATGTCCCTGTTGCTCTGAACCCAGAAAACTTGGAGGCCCAACATTCCCAAAGTGCAGAGAGGGCTGCCACAGCTCCCTTGACCCACAAGATCATCGAGCTGATGCAGCAGGAGTTTATTTCACTTGACTTCAATTTAGCTGTCCTGAGCCCCTTCTTTATATTGCCAAGAGATTTCCTAACAGATATGTAACCCGGCGATTCAGGCAATTATTCACGTATTCCCCCACATCATTAGTTTTATGGAACACTGCCAGGGGGCATATTTTTCTTTCCTAGGACTCCTGAGAATAAAGGAAATAGAACTCTTACCATGAAGTCATATTAAGGAGTTTATTTCTCAGAAAATACCCCATAGCACTTTTATAAGATCTTGTACAGATAGACTGCATTTAGGAAAAGAATTACTTTTACCTCACCTGCTGCCATGGGAATTGCTGTCCAGGCCTCCTGCCTTACAGGACATGGCTTTAAAAAAAATTCTAGGGTATCTACTGACCACAAAGGGGTGCCCGTGGTTAGTGTAGGGAAGACATGGTTTAGGCTGGATCTTGTTGGGCTTGGCTAGGGTGATATAATTTAATCATCCAAACCAGAATGTGTTTCTGGACAGAAGGGTGCTATTATTAATTATATTGGCATAACAGGTATAAATCAGGGCCATCCAGGCCCACTGGGACATATGGTTACCGTAGACTTTGTGCTCTGTTCCTACCACTTACTGATATTTTTCTCCATCAGCTTGATCGATAAAGTAAAAACCCAAAGCATTCAGCCAAATTGCACAAAATATTAGCATTATAACCTTAAGTGGTAGTTTTCTTTACTGAACTGGAGGACCAGGCATGATGGGGTAGATCAGCTAGCTCTTGTTATAATAATGCTGCACGACCAACCACACCAAAACCCAGCGTCCTGAAGCAGCGTTTATTCTCACTTATCTACCTGCAGTTCAGTTGACATAGGCTGGGCTTGAATCCAAGCTGCAGGTTGGGTCCAACTCTGCCTCACACATCTCTCCTTCTCCACAGATCAGTGGGCCAGTTCATGCAGGCTCTCCCCATGGAAATGGTAGAAGCAGAGCAGAAGCTTGTGAGTGGAGACACATTATGCTTCCTAATACCAAGGCTTGAATGTGGCACATAGTTCAATAGTTACTTCTACCCACATTCCTTTGGCCAAAGCAAATCCTATGGACAAGCTCATGTCTCCACGCATGAATCCATAGCATGGATTCAAGCCCAGACTATGTCAACTGACCTGCAGGTAAATATACTCTTTCTTTGGTGGGGAGTATGCCAGCGGCACAGGCAGAAGACAAAGGTACAAGAAGACGTAAAGAATCAGAAGAATAATGAGTTAATGGGTGCAGCACACCAACATGGCACATGTATACATATGTAACAAACCTGCATGTTGTGCACATGTACCCTAGAACTTAAAAAGTATAAAAACAAAACAAAACAAAAACTTTAAAATTAAATTGTGGTAGTTGCAGAATTTTGTGAATATATTACACTAAAAACAGTTGAATCATATACTTTAAATGGATAAATTGTATGGTATGTGAATTATATCTCAATAAAGTTTTTTTTTTTTTTTTTTTTTTAAAGAATAGGAACAATAGTGCAATCTATCACAGGGAACATTCGGCAAAAGGGGGTTTGCTTTTTCTCTCCCTAGGCCTCTAGTATGAGGATGGCTGAGTTTCTTCAACCTGTTGCCTGTTGAGAAAATGAAGCAAAGAGAACAGGCCCTTTTGGTCTGCAAGAGACAGGTAGCTGCCCTTATGAGCTGACCACACAGAGGATGCTGAGAAGTGGGCTCACTCTGAGAATAGGAATGTCCGAAAGAATAGAGGACAGAGAGATTAAGAGGAAACCTCATGATTCAGAATGGCAGCCCTGCCCTGGCAAATATGGTGCAGTGAATGGAAAACTCTTTTCATTCACCAGTCAGACCAATCATTTCTCCTTTCACAGAATGGAAGGAGTGAGGGAATGAAGAGAGGAATAGCAAGTGCTCAGGCACAAACTGCTCCTTTCCGAGGAGGGGAAGCAGAAACCCCTTATTGGATCAATGAGGATCAAAGGAAAAAGGTCCCCAGATCACAGGCATTTCTGTGGGATGTGCATGGTCCCACAAAGCCCCACCAGGTGGATATTTTCCATGTTGTGAGTACCGGCCTTCCCATTCCTTTGCTGTTTCTGTAGTTCCTTTCGGACAAGTGCTGCTGTGAGCTTTGTGCCCTGTGTCATTCAATCACTTTCTACAGTGCCCCCCGCCCCCGCCCCACCACAGTGTCAGGCCCTGAGCCTTTGCCTACCTGCTGTCAGAGCCCTGTGTGGCTTCCTCTCAGGTAGGTGATAATGGGGAGTGAGAGCTTTTAATCAGACAAACGAATCATGCTGATTATCCCTAGTTCAATAATGGATTACCCCTGCCAGGGAATCTCCTGTCTAGTGTTTAAGCCAATTAAAGTGCTCTGGGGGAGTCCCTAGCTGGGGGTTCAGGATCAGAGAAGGGCAGGCTAAGGGGAGGCACTGAGGAAGGGGAATTTCAGGGCAAAACACATTTCACCCTACAAGGGAGACTGAGACCTTGGTGCGTGGGGTTAATCACACAGATGGATTGCTCAAAGTCCACAGAGCAACCGAAGGGATGACCCATGGTCACCAGGCCTTGTAAATTCACCATTATCTTCTCCCTGCTTTTTTTTTTTTTTTTTTTTTTTGAGACGGAGTTTTGCTCTGGTTACCAGGCTGGAGTGCAATGGCGCGATCTTGGCTCACTGCAACCTCTGCCTCCTGGGTTCAAGCGATCCTCCTCCCTCAGCCTCCTGAGTAGCTGGGATAACAGGCGCCCGCCACCATGCTCAGCTAATTTTTGTATTTTTAGTAGAGATGGGGTTTCACCATATTAGTCAGGATGCTCTTGATCTCTTGACCCTCATGATCCACCCACCTCGGCCTCCCAAAGTGCTGGGATTACAGGCGTGAGCCACTGTGCCTGGCCCTCCAGTCCCATCTTTTCTAACTTGAGCTCTTGCAATAACTTCCTAGCTGGTCTGCCTACTCCATTCTCTAACTTCTATATAGGGCAGCTAGAGTTGTCTTTTCTATTTTTTTATTATTTACATAATTAGGAAAAAAATTTAAAAATATAGAAAAGTGCAGAGATACTATAGCTAATATCCATATATTTGCTACTCCAAGTCAACAGATGCTTTTCCCCTATTCTATCTATCTATCTATCTATCTATCATCTGTCTGTCTATCTCTATCATCTATCTATCTATCTTTATTGAAATAACACACATATGGAAAAGTACAGATATCTTATGGTACATCTGTGGAATGTTCACAAAGTGAACAGTCATATAACTGCATCACAAAAAGAAAAGGAACATTACCAGCCACTCCTTTTGCCTCTTTCTTGTTATTCCCCCACCCCACCTGACCAAAGGTAACCACTATCCTGAATCCAATAGTATAGACTAGTTTGCCTGTTTGTGAACTTTACAAAAATACAGTCATACAATGTGTGTTCTTTGTGTGTTGTGTTTATTTTGAATCTTCTTTTTAAGAAAGACATTTTTAAAGATAAACGGGAAGTCATCTGCATTCTAATTCTTCTAATTCTTTTTCTTTCTCCAAAGGCAACCAGAACCATAAATGTGATAACATGTTTAGCTGATGTCTTTATATGTTTACTTATTTATATAGCGTTACTTTGGATGTGTTTTGTTTTTATTTAAATAAATGGTTTTGCAATATATGTTGGTTCTACCACTTGCTTATTTCACAGAATGGGCTTTCTAAACCACACAATGGGTTATGTGACTCTCTTTCCTTTTTAAACACCCCCACCCATGCCTTTCCAGACTGTTGGTTCCTGGAAACAGGAGCAATGTTTTGGTACTTCTTATTCTGTGAGTCTAACACTGCAGCTGATGCTTTATAAAGATGTTTTGGGTGAATGAATGAATCAATTAACAAATGAGCAAAGTCTCTCACTTCATAAAGAACTTGAAAGTCCTGAATAAATACACCCTTCTCTACTGACCCCCTTTTGGAGAAAGTGTTTCCTTTTTATCTTTTGACTTTTTTTTTCCTTTTTGACTGCTTTGTCTATAAAACTGTCCAAAGACTTAAGTCCATCAGCAAGCCCAGCACAGAAATTTGACTTTATAAAATGTTCCTTCAGAAGAAGTAAATATTTCAGAACTGTGTATGATCTTTGTAGCTTTGCTCCTGATCTGTTCTTCTGGAAGAGGAGATAGTAGTATTCTTCCTAAGGTTTTTCTAATTATAAACAGAGAATTACCATAGTGATGTAAGGAGATTACAACATTAAATTCATATCTTGATAAATTGGTAAAACACAAGTCATCCTTCAAGTTAGTCAGCCCTGGGGTTTCTATTGAATTCCGTTGGTTCTTCCAGGCTCCCCAGAGGTGAGATCATGACCAGAGGGAGATGGGTCACTGTTGACGTTCTGAAGGGATATCTCACAGCTATGCTGGGTAAAGGAAAACTGGTCCCATCTGTCCAGCCTAACTACTGCTGATAGCACCAAGACCCAGGGCCTTATGCTCTCTCAGGACCCAGGTTCATCCTTCCTATCTCCTCCCCTCCCCGAGAGCTCAGCCACCACCCTCATTAAGGTAGCATAAGGAAACTTACTCATTTTAGATTTTGATTGGAATCTTGGTTATGCCACCAACTGTGGATGACCTGGACAAGCTCGTGACCTCTCCAACTCAGTGTTCTTAAGTGTGCTATAGATATAAAGTTGCTATTTCATAGATATGTTGGGAGAATTAAACTATTGAGTGGTGCAGGATATGCAAATAATACCCAGTATTTTTCTGCTTGCATATATAGGTAGCCAAAAGGCTAGAAAGAAATACAATAGATGTGTTAGTACACATACATGCATATTATATATGTTCTTGTGTCTAACTTTCTTTATAAATATTTTATCCTAAGTATTTTCCAATCTTTTAATGAGATTGGAAGATACTTATATTGTTTTTCTTTTAATACTGTATTTGTTATATTTGTTTTAATACTATATTGTTTTTGATAGTTGCATAATATTCTAACATCTGGTTGTACTGTAAGTACACCTAACCATTTCCACATTGTGAGCCATTATGTTTATTTTCAATTTTTCATCAAGGAGAGTTCTGAGGTCAACCCAATCTGATTTTTTTCTTTGTAATCTTTTGCAAACAATGTGGTTTTTATTATTTTTGCTTTGCTTTGTTTTCTGCCTGGGATACTTATAAGTTATTTTTTTCCTTGCTATCAAGCTGTGGGTTTCTTTTTTTTTTAAATCAATTATGATTTGTGCAGAGTATACCATTTTGTTTTGCAATTTTAGATCTTTTATTTTCAGTTCAAGAATGTTCTAATATAGATTTGATTGGTGTTTCAGTGTCATTACTTTTTTAGAGACTTTTTTAAGGAACACTAATCTTTTCTTTTTGTAAATTGGATCACTTTTCTCTATTCTTCATATATGCCATCTGTTTGCTCATTATTTTCAACTCCAGATTCTAAAAGATATGTTTCAAATTTATTATTTCTCTGAAACTTAGTTTTCTGCAGTATAAGTTCTGCTCTTTATTGCTTCTAATGTAAACTATAATTCTAAGAGTGTATTAATTGTTTCTCTGCCTTCTTTGGTATCTTAGCAAGACTTTTCTTCACCTTAGCCTGCATTTTGCTTTTGTGTTTTGTTTCATTTTTTATCGCCTTTTCTTTCCTAGAAGCCATACCTTCTTGCAATTTATAAAGAACTACACATATGCGTGCACACACACACACACACACACACACACACACATATATATACACATATTTTTTTTCTTCTTTTTTGTAGTAAATAAGTTCAGAGGCATGCATTTTTTGGCATCTTTAGGCAAACTACAGTCCACGGACCAAATCCAACCTATTCCTTGTTTTTGTAAATGAAGTTATTAGAACACAGACCCACTCATTCATTTATATATTGTCTACGGCTGCATGCTTTTACACTGCAGTGTAATTACAACAGAGACTGTATGGCTTACAAAACCCAACATATTACTCTCTGGTCTTTCGTGAAGAACATTTGCCAACTCTTGTGCTATTTTCCTCTGTTTAATCATTGTTAAATGGAAAAACATACTTCTAAATCCATGGGCTGCCCCAGGGGACTATAGATTCTGCTGTCTCTGTTGATTTTGATAAAGTCATTCCCTCAGACTTAAGTTAGAGCAGAATCTGACCCATCAGGGTACTCACTCAGGGGAAACATAACATCCTCATAGTGGGTAGCTGACAAAAGATTTATTAAGGGATCATTTCCTAGGGTGTGGGAAGAGTTTAAGAACTCTAAAAAGGGATGACACAGGCCGGGTGCGGTGGCTCATGCTGTAATCCCAGCACTTTGGGAGGCCAAGGCGGGTGGATCGCCTGAGGTCAGGAGTTTGAGACCAGCCTGACCAACATGGAGAAACCCAATTTCTAGTAAAAATACAAACAATTAGCCAGCCGTGGTGGTGGGCACCTGCAATCTCTGCTACTTGGGAGACTGAGGCAGGAGAATTGCTTGAACCCGGGAGGCGGAGGTTGCAGTGAGCCAGGATCATGCCATTGCACTCTAGCCTGGGTAACAAAAATGAAACTTCTCGTCTCAAAAAAAAAAAAAAAAAAAAAAAAAAAAAAAAAAAAGAAAAAGAAAGAAAAAAGAATAAAAGGGATGACACAGTACCCCAAGTCTAGTAGCTTGTGAGGCATTTTTACCTACCCTCAGCCTGAAGGATCAAGAGGAGTAGGGAAATGTTACCAGAGCCCAGAGAATAGCTATATGGAAAGCTGCCTGCCAAGAGTTACAGCTTTTAACAGAGGGACATCTAAATCACAATGACCAGTAGGAGGATGTCAGAAACCAAAGCAACAAAGGCCTCACTTCACTCTCCTGTACTATAGTGTCATTCTAGTGCCCTCCTATTGCTGAAGTCAACCAGAGACCAAAGAACAAGGATTCCTTCAGCCTAGGTATGCTTCAATGGTGGTTTGGATAAAGAAAATGTGGTACACATACATCATGGAATAACATGCAGCTATAAAAAAACAAAATCATGCCTTTTGCAGCAATATGGATGCAGCTGGAGGCCGTTATCCTAAGCAAATGAATGCAGGAACAGAATACCAAATATACAGTATTGGCTGCATGTTCCCATTTATAAGAGGGAGTTAAACATTGAGTACACATGGACACAAAGAAGGGAACAATAGACACTGGGGCCTACTTGAGGGTGGAGGGTAAGAGAGGGGAGAGGATTGAAAAACTACCTATTGAGTATCATGCTCATTACCTGGGTGACAAAATTATCTGTATGCCAAACCCCCACAACATGCAATATACTCATAGAACAAAACTGCACATGTACCCACTGAACCTAAAATAAAAATTAGTTGGGAAAAAAAAAAGAACAAGAAGTCCTTTACCATATGCCATACAGGTCTGCCTTCTGGGAGCATGGGATAGAGTAGGGGAGGATGAATAAGTGAAAGATATCTGTCACTTGGAGTTTCTGTTTTCAGGCTTTTCAGGCTCTAGATCAGAGCTATCCAATAGAAGTTTCTATGACAATGGAAACTTCCTTATCTACGTTGTCCAATATGCTAGCCACTAGCTACATGTGGCTACTGAGTCCTGGAAATGTGATTATGAACTTAGGAATTGAATCTTTAATTGTATTTAATTTTAATTAATTTAAATTTAAATAGCCACATATAAGTAGTGCATGTAATATTGCACCGCATAGCTGTGGATGGTTTTCTATTTTCCTTCATGCATTCACTACAATGTACTTTGCTGGACTGTTGTGAGATCTTTTGTTCCCTGATTCTTTGAGTGTGAAACAGATCATTTATTTCTGGGCATTCTGAGATAGTCTTTCTCTCTCCCCTTTGGTAGAAATAATATCTGAAACCTCACAACCTCTAAGAAGCATAGCTTCCAGTCCTCCTTTTATGACTTTGCCTAATGCCAGCTTCGTATCCCATCTTGGATCTCTTCCACTTCCCTCCATGTGACATTGCAGTCAGATGATAGTCTCTAACTGAAGTAGAAAACCATTCCTGTTCATCTCCCACTTATGAATGAGAACATGCAGTGTTTGGTTTTCCATAGACACAGAAAAGGAAACAACATACACCAGGGTCTGTTGGGGCATGGAGGGTGAGGAGTGAGGGGATGGAACTTAGAGGATGGGTCGATAGGTAGCCTAAAAAGAAGACCATTTCTGGTAGTTTCAGGAAGGATGGCTTTAGGAAGCTCTTGGAGCATACCAGAGGGGAGGGTGTCTGTTTTGTTAATCAGCAAAGGTCTGGAGTCTCTGCTTATTAGCTAGGGCTCAACAGTGCCTGCCAGACTTGATACTCTGGTTCGGATGTCAGTACGCGCCATCGAGAATATTATTTTTATCAGTTTCCTTTCATGCTATAGTTAGTAAAACTTTTGCTTAGAATTTGAGACTTGGTTGATTATGCTTCTTAGTTCCAAGAGTGTTTGTGTATATAGTTGTCCCTTGGTATCTGTGGGGAATTGTTTTCAGGAACCCCCCCAGATAGCAAGATCTGTGGATATTGAAGTCCCTTACATAAAATGGCATATTAGTATTTGCATACAACATAAGCCCACCCCCTAATATACTTTAAATCATCTGTAGATTACTTATAACACATAATGTAATGTGTTATGTAAATATAATAGTTGTTATAGTGTACTTTTAAACGTGTTTTATTTTTTATTTTTATTTTTTCCCTTTTGAATATTTTTGGGCTGTGGTTGGTTGAATCTGTGGATATGAAGAGCTGACTGTATTTTGTTGGGAAGCTGGGAGAGGTCATATCAAGGATGGCTATGTGGATTCTGTTAACTCCAGAGCCCCCCCTCACCATTTCTTCTTTATGATTGTCACTGTTGCTGTTGAAAACAGATCATGATTTTGAATGTGCATAATCTCAGGTCTGATGCAGAATTAATAAAAATTGCTTGATTTTCACATAGAGACATTAATTACTATTTGTTTTGCATTTGCATTCACAGGTATCTGTGGAGGGAAATTAGCATACTTTGTTGATAGGCCATTATTAAAATGACAGTTGGGAAAATATTTGACAAATATTGTCTTTCTTTTTTTCTGTTTTCCTCTCTGGCATTGCTGTTATTATTTTTTAAAAAATCTTGTCTGTAACTTACATTTGTTGCATGGTTTTGAAATTCCAGATAAGTAATGGAGAGCATTTTGGGATGTTGGTACTTAGAACAAAATCTGCAGTGTTGGAACTGGGGCTCCCTAATGGCTTTTGCGTTTGTGTGTAAACAAGCCAAACCAGTCCAGCTATTCAGAGTTGGTGAATCAGAGGCACCTGTGAAATAATAATAATTCATTGCTTAAACCTTTGGAGGGACACGTCCAGCTCATTTAGCTGGATGCTTCCTGAAATCGGGATCTGCTTGTAGTTGAGCTGAGAAGGCGAAACAAAGGAAAATTACAGTCTTTTCATCATTATACTAACAAAGAATCCTGAAAATGGAGTTTGACAACCAGGATTGTTGGCCTGGTGATGCCCCTGAGGAGCTGAGGAAACTTGGTTGAGTCACTTTATCTTTTTATCTGTCAAAAAGATAAAGATTGGGACTCACTCCATTGTCTTGGATCCAATGGGGTAAAGAACCTTGATAGCTCTCAGAAATCATATAGATTTGAGAGGTGGCTGCAGCTACAATTTCTAGTTTTGTTCTTATTCAGTCTTTTGCTATGAGAGTAAGATTTGGTCCCACTTTTCATTTGTACCCATATGCCTACAGCCAGACTATGTGCGGGCATGGGTGGGCAGTGCCAAGAGCCTTTCCTGCTCCTCTGTGTTTCCCCTGTGATCACGAGCTCCGTTAAGAAAGACAGTCTTTCTAGGAAAAGAAGAGCCTTCCTTTTCATCAATATTAGGAAAAATTAATTAATTCACCAAGTTTATTGAAAATCTATGTTCATGGTTCCCATCCTTAGGGAATTCACCTACTAGTACAGTTCAGGATATGTGTATTTTCCTCAAAGTTGGGAAGATATGAATTGGTTACTGATTGATTGGTTGACTGATTCATTCATTCAATCAGCATTTGTTGGACCTCTTATGTACTAGGTCCTATGCCAGGCACTGGCATAGTGAACAGGGTAAGAGTTACCAAAGTGAACAGGGTAAGAGTTACCAAACTCTTCAGATGCTGTGCGTATGAATCCCTAAAAAAATTGGCAGATATTCAGAGTTCAGGATACTCCCTGCTCTGGTCAAGCGTCTGGATTTAGAATCTGCATTTTGAACAATGTGGAATCGCTGCTCCAGGGAATGCATATGCAGCAAGGGACACATATGCAAACACACACATGCACACACACACACACAAACATGCATGTACACAAACAGACACACATACAAACACACATGCATATATACCCAACCACGCAGAAACTCAAATGCACACATACACAGACACACACACATACACACAAACACATACACACAAACACACAATCACAACACCCACATACACGTACACACGAACAGACTAAATCAGTGTGGGATAACCAGGAAATATTTTTCAGAGCAGGATTTCAGCTGCTTAGGGGAAACAGGCTCCTTAATTCCGTCTGGCCTCCTGAGCCCCTCCTACATTCAGCCAAGAATTTCCTGTCCTCACTAGTGAAACTTGGACATAGATTTTAAAAAGTTCCAATAAAGTTCCAATAAAAAGTTAAGTTCACTGCTTGCGATAAATATGCACATTTTATAGGAAAAATATAGGTACATATTATTATAAATTAAAACATAAGCTTGGTCCCCTTCACTGCAAATCTCTTTGAAAGAAACCTGCTTTAAATTGCTGTGTTATTTCACACTATTTTTTGGCATGTCACCATTTGTGTAACTGATAAATTATTTTTGGACACAATTTTAGTAATGGCTACTTGCTACTGGCTATTTACTAAATGCTATTTACTAAAATTGAAAATTTACTCTATGGCAAGTACTATGCAAAGTGCTTTCCATGCATTATCTCATTGAATCTTTGCAGCAAATTCATAAAGTATTATTGTTTTTCCCACTTTGCAGCTGATGCAACTGAGGCTTAGAGAGTGAAGCATGTTGCCCAGGGTAGCACAGTAAGCAGAGGCATTTCTAATTTTCCCACTCTTACGCACAGCAATAAAATGCCCATCTTTGGACATAAGTCGTGATCCCTGTGCTTGATTATTTTCATATAATCAGATCCTGAAAGGGGAATGCTGTGTGATTCTGTGCCCCATCTTGGGCAGACCCTGCTTCCTGACCTTTTCTCCTTCCTCAGTTTCCCTCATTGCCCCAAGAGCTCAGAATTTTCCAGGCTCCACAAAGGCTGTGCTCTTTCCTTCCTGCATTTCTGTGACTACCTTTCTGCTGCAGCTACAGGGAGGTGAGTCTGGGCCCCAGGGACCGCCCCTCCCCCACGTAGCCTCCAATGTCTCCTGATGTCTCTTTGGGCAGCAACATGTAAAGGCCAATAAGATCAGGTCGGGGTGACACTGTGACAAGGTGTCAGCACCTATGGCTGTATCTGGATTGTGACAGGCACCTGGGCAAACTTTCTCTATGACTCCCCTGGGTGGTGACTGACAAATAGCATCAGTCACCAAGCAGCGGGGCCATAACCAGAAGGAAATGTTAAAGGAAGCTGTGAGAAAGCCCCCAGGCCTCCTGCCACTGTAAGCCCCTGGGACACTGGCAGTAGGGAGACTTTCACAGGCAGAGGCGGTGGAAACCGGGATCGCCTTTGCAGAGTAAGAACCAGGTTAATGCTAAATGCTCGTCCTCCCCTCTGGGAAAGCGATCTCTCACAGGGCAGTTTGAAGATATTTGGTTCAGAGCCAACAGGCACTTACTGAGCACCAACTGCATGCCACTGCCACTGTGCCCAGGATTAGGGTCGGCAGCCTCTTGTGGGACACTGGGGAGGAACGAATGAAGGAATGGAATGTGGGGGCCTCTGGAGCATTTTTAAAATTGGGATCATTTCTCTTCCTGCAAGTCTCAGGCCCTCATTTGGACTTGGCTGGGGATTGTGTGGGCAGGGAAGAGGGATGGGTATTGGGGGAGGAAATCATCATGAAATTAATTCTCTGCCTCTCCTCTCTGGAATGTCAATAATGTGCTGAGAACACTGGGGCATGCAGTTTGCTGTCTGCTCCTTTCCCAACCTGGGCTCAGAGCCTGTCAGCCTCCTGGCCGTTCTGGGGTTTCTAGGTCCCCAGTCTTGTGACATCCCACTTCTTGAATGCTACTCCCGTCTTGGAGAATCCAGTTATCTTCCCTGCTTCATCATCCTCCAGGAGGAGGCGTGACCTGCCCATTGCCAGGGTTTTCATCATTAAGACTCTTGCAGGTCATTGGATGGGATATCATCTGTTGGTGACAAAGTCCATCTGCCTGTATTCCAGATGACAACACTATGGCCAATAAGGCAGGCCAGGAGCCTGGCCACTCTGCCCAAGGCTCACTCCAGCCACATTTTCATGCTGCCTTGCTCTAACTCCACTGCCCTCACTTTCTCTGCGGCCAGCCTCTGAACTGGCAAGACAGCTGGGCCTTTATGTTACTATGCACTGGAATGCTCTACAACAGCCTTGAAATAGCTCCCATTTAGATTTGTCTCAAACTCATGTGACCTTATGTGTGTACACTCTCATGGCAGGAAAAGGGCTTTCACATGCTCAAGTCAAACATTCCCATTTTATGGAAGGGTCAGCTGCAGCGTGGAGAACGTAGGTGACTTACCTGAGATCACACAACCAGATGGTCTGTATAGAGCCAGGAGTGTCTCATAGACCAGTGCCTTCTCGAATTCACCATGAGGGTAGGCACTCCCAGCTTCGCCTTATTTTCCTGGAAGTAAGCATGGGGTTGTCGGGTTCTAGATCTACAGACATAGATGGCAGGTGCTTTCCCCTATGTCTGATGCTTATAGAAACCATAGAGAAAAGTGCATGACATGTGGGGCACTCTTTATGTTGTGTGGGGAGAGTGTTCCAGTCCCAATCTTCTGCTCCAGGCAGCTCTGAGCTGATGGCTTAGTGAGGGAGGCACTCAATAGACAGCGAGGGGAACTCCTTGGATAGTAAGACCTACAGGACTTTGAGGATGGGGATGACAAGCTGGTGACAAAGAGGGTTGTTCCATTCTGTTTGGTGTCTATAATTGTTTACAATTAAGATGGTGAGGGCACCTTCAAATTTACATATACTAAGTACCAGAATGAATCAATCAATATGTCTATATCAACATATCTATATCTGTCTATGTAATTTTTAAAATTGTAAAAGTAATATATGCTTGGAAAATGCAGAAAATAGAAAAGGAAACACGTATACTTTTGACACACAGAAGAACATTATTAACCTTGTAGCTACATGCCCACAGTTCTCTGTATACTGTTTTACTCAGTGGAGCTCATAGAGAGTCTATCCTTTTATATCATGCTTGTTTAACTTAACATTTCATGTTATTGTAAGTTCTTTATCAACAATGCCCCTTTTGGATGCATCATATTTATGCATTATTATTGTTTGTTTAACAATTCAATGAATAGCAGACATTTGGGTTATTTCTAATTTTTTCACATGACAATGTGGTAATAAAACCCATATTTGCACCCAGAGCTTTTATATATCAGTATCTAATAATAATTATTATGCCTCAGTAGCTATCAGAGATCATAATGCTTCTAAGTTCTTTTCAGGAGACTCCTGGAAATGAATAACTTGGTCACAGGTTGATCAAGTTCCTAATATACCACCAAGTCATTTTTTAAAAGGTTGGTTCCAATTTTCCATCCCACCAGCACCATTTGAGAGGTGCCTAAAGGGGCACCTGAGTAGCTACCAAAGCGATACCAGGGCATAGTGTTGAGGAGGGTGGGCTGGGAGCTCAGACTGTCCAGATTTGCACCGCAACACCTCCAGCTTAGCAATTTTGCAGCCTAAGGCAAACGATTTAGCCTCTGTTTTTTTTTTCATTTATAAAATGGAGATGTTATAGGACCTCCCTCATAGTGCTGCTTCAAAAATTAATGGTTATTGCACACAACACTCTTAGAGTGGTGCACATAGCAGGCACTCAACAACAACAAACACTACTACTAATAATATAGGAATTGGCAAGGTCTGAAGGACCCAAGCAAGTCCTTGGTTCATGCTCCTAGAAGACATGTGGAGGAAGGGCTGACCCTGTGCGCAGATGGAGTCAGAGCACATGCCCTCTCCTTGTACACTCTGCTGAACACATTCTTATAATTTAATCATGACTTTTAATGTTTGAAATGGTGGCTTTTACATTTTACCGAAGCGCCATTGCCGGCTGCTCTGTGTTATACTCCCTGTTTATATTGCAATGCAAATTATTCCTGGTGGAGAGTTTACAAACTGCACTTCCATTATTAATAGGGTTATGATTTCCCCCATTCCACTCTTATCTCTATTGCTTGTGTAATACATAATTCATGCTCACTACCCTTCTCTGGTCTCAGTGCCAGGGCACAGCGGTCTCTCTCTCTCTTTTCCTGATGACGGCAATTGGTATTCAGTGAGAGTATAATGACCATGTCCCTAGCGTCAGCTCTCTCTAAAGGTGTTCTCTAGAAAGGTTCAAATGCAGAGGTAATAGAAACCCTGGACCATTTATGGCCGGTCTTGAGTTCCAATTCTATTTGAGCTTTGAGTCCTAGGCAGACACATGTAGGACTTCCCAGGGCCCTAGAATAGAATTTGCCCGTCAGGAAAAAAGTGGTACCTTGGTTGAGGATGGGACGGAGGATTGCTGATAGGACTGAGGTGTCAGGGAGAGGGATCAGTGCAACCTGTCCTAGCTGGCTTCTCACTAGCAGGGTCTGAGTGCGTTTCTGGAGAAGACAGAGTCTTGATCCTCACCTCTTACATGTTGAATGTGTCTTTTTGTGAACAGGCAGGTAGGCAGTTTTTTTAAAATCCCAGCTTGAAATTTGAGCCTCTGCTCTATCCTTTCCCACTAAGAATAGACACTGAGGGTGAATCCCATAAGGAGGTCCCAGAATGGGGTGGGACAGCCACCTGCTTAGGAGTGGGCCTCATTTGCACTTCTTGGGAACTGAAGACGGGGCAGACTTCTGTGGAAGCTCTGTGTGCTTGGTTGGGGTGGGTGCGGTCAGCTGGAGGATCAGGAAAGTCTCAGAGGAAACTGACATGAGGAAGTGGAGGCCACTGCACAGGCTACTTACAGCCCCCAGGACTGAGGCATCTGGTGTCCAGGGCCATTGTCTTTGTAAACTATGAGGCCAGGCCCTCTCAGCCTGGGGGACAAGCCTGGGACAATTGTACCACCAGATGGAAATAAAATATTCCTTGATTAAAATTTCCCAAAACTTGGAAGCCCTCTATTTTCCTAGAGGGGAGAATCCCGAAATGTCTGCACATTCTTTAGGAAACTGTTCTTTCTCACCTCACTGGTCCTTGCCCCAATTGCTTTGACCCTGTCACTGTCTTTAGCTTAATGCCTAAATTCACAAGAGGCGCTCCACCGACCGCAACACCTCCAATGGCGTAATTTCCCTATGTGAATAACTCATTCTCTTCCGTGAAGCCTGGGCCCAGCTCTCCTGGGGTGGGTGCGGGATATTAGTGATATGCCGTGTCAGCCAAGGAGCTTCTCTGGCTGATGAGGGACAGCGAGGGCCCAGGACGTGGGCTGGGCTCACACGTTATTCTTTTCCAGGATCTCCTAGCAGCGCCCAGAAGCTGGGAGCAGACTTCATTCCCCTCTTGTTGGACAGTCATAATTCCCACAGGCTGGGGCTCACAGGGGGAGCTCTGATTCCCCTTTACTAAAAGTCTTAATGTGTGCCACTTGATGGGCCAGCTCCCCTGGGTGGGGCTGCGGAGGAGCCCCTTGGAGATCTTGCTGGCCTGTTGTATGCCCACAGAATCACCTTATACCCTGACACCAGAGCAGCCACCAGATCTGAGAGAACCCCAGAGCCCATTCCTGGAGGCTGTGGTGGGGCACTCTGGGTCTGTTTCCTCACCACATCCCTGACAGAAATCTCTCAAGAGGACTCAGCACCTACCCTGCATTTCTCTACAGGCTTTGAACCCCATCCTCTCCTGGCTCAGGTCTTTTCCTCGCTGTCTCTGCTTTCTCTCTCCTCCTCTGCTCATCACAAAAGCATGCCTGCAGTTACCCAAGCACACAGACATAGACACAAGCAAATACAGGTGCATACAGCACACACACACACACACACACAGACACGCGCAGAGGAATGTGTGTGGAAATTACAAACCCAGGTCCTCAGGAGTAGAGGCAAAGCCACATATAGGCACATATTCCCACCAACGTGTATGTGCACACACACACACCCCCCTGGACACATGTGCATCCACTATACAAATGTACAGAGGCATGCATTAGCATGCACTGTACCAGGGACACGGGCATAAACACACACAGACTCAGGCCACGCTCACTTTCAGGAAACTGGGCTTCTTCCCCAATGCTGGGGTGCTCCATAAACCACTGCCGACGTCTTCAGACCCACTCACACTTCCAGGGCCCGAGTAACCCACTGAATCATGAAGCGCTTTCCTGTTTAAGTTTATTTTCTTCTGGAAAAAAGGAGCTACTTATTTCCAAGAATTGGAGCCGGGGGAGTCTGCTGAGCCACTCTGTGGCTGGGCACGCATTTTGGCATCCTTTCCTCCTGAAGCGCTTTGTTTACACAGCTCCTGTCTCTCCGGGCTTCAGGGCCCTAAGAGGCACTGCCTCTGCCTCTGTGCTCCACCAGGGCGAGGTGGGTATTACAGTTGCAAGTTTCACAGCTTCTGTTTATTAGCCATTCACTATACCTCTTTGACCGTTGCACAGGATCTGGGGATGACTTTTGCTACCTTCTTTGCGTGTCTTAATTTCTAGACGCAGGAACTCACAGCTGGCTTAGAGATGGCTCTTTAAGCTCCATCAGGTCTGGATGTAAGGAGTCTCCTTTGACCACCTCAAGCAATGACTCTGTGCTATGGACTCTGCTTTACATGAATTAACCCACGTGACAGGGTTTTGTGCTTGCTTTGTTTACTCTTAACTCCCTGGCACTTGGAACAGTACTGGGCACAGGCACACAGTAGGAGTGTAAGGAATATTTGTTGCATGGATGATCTAACCTGATACAATAACCCTTGGAGTTAAGCAATAGGATCATAGGGGAAACAAGCCCAAAACATAGTTAACAAGTTGAATAAGGAATTGAACCTGGGTCACTGGCCTTGCAGTACGAGCTTGTGATTACTGTTCTATACTTTTAAGGGAGCTTGAATTTGCTGGTAAGAGGGGTCCTTAATCTTTGGAACCATGCTACTTGTGATTTATGCCACAGCTCTTTTAATGTTAATGGAGAGATAGCCTAATGCATAGAAACTGAACCCCATAATCTGGGTTACAGGGTCGCTCCTTTGGCTGCTTTCACTGGCTTTTGAGGTTTCCCTATTGTTTAGCCAATCCTCACTCCTCCCTACTAAGGGCAGCCTGGGATCACAGGCTGGAGTTTCTTAGAGTGGCAAAAATGTACCTGAACCAAGCCCAGCTGTGTATCTGCACTGGCCCACCATGCAAGTCTCATTCTTGGGACCCCAGTGATTGTGTGATGATGAAGATTCATTCATTCATTCATTCATTCAGCACATATTTATTGAGCATCTCATGTCATGGGTCCTATGTCAAACCCTGAAGAAAGTTAGTTTAATTGGATATAGTCACTGCCCTTGAGGGGCTGTAGTCTCATGGAGAAGACAGTCCTGGGATCAATAAACCCTGAGCCACAGAATGCAGAAACATTAAGGAGATCTGAATGCCTAGAAAAGAGAGGAATTCATCATCTAACCCAAAGATGATCAACTACAGTGAGCCACAAAATTGCCTTAAAACGTAGATTCATGAGCTCCAGATATTGTACTTCAGCCAGTCTGGGGAGAGGGTCATAAATCTACATATTCAGCTATCTCCCCAGGTGATTCTGGGACAAGTGGTCAGGGTGAGAGGACAAAACTTTGAGAAAATCTGTACAAAGAAGTCAGAGAAAGTACCATGGGGAGAAGATTGCACCTTCAAGGATGTCTAAATGTTTGTCAACAAGCAAGAGAAGAAAAGACCTTAACAAGTTGTAATTAAAAATATATTTGTTGTAGGAATAATCAAATAAGGAAGAAATAAATGATATAAAAAGTAAGAATGAGGCCGGGCACGGTGGCTTACGCCTGTAATCCCAACACCTTGGGAGGCTGAGGCGGGTGGATTGCCTGAGGTCAAGAGTTCAAGAACAGCCTGACCAACATGGTGAAACCCTGTCTTTACTAAAAATACAAAAATTAGCCGGGCATGGTGGTGGGTACCTGTAGTCCCAGCTACTCCAGAGGGTGGGGCAGGAGAATCGCATGAACCTGGGAGGTAGAGGTTGTGGTGAACCGATATCATGCTATTGCACTCCAGCCTGGGCGACAGAGCAAGACTTCGTCAAAAAAAAAAAAAAAAAAAAGAATGACTCACCCAGGTAACCACTGTCCTTAGTTTAGTTTGCGTCCTTTCAGGAATTTTTCTGTTTTTTTTTTTTTTTTTTTGAGATGGAGTCTCACGCTGTTGCCCAGGCTGGAGTGCAGTGGCGCCATCTCGGCTCACTGCAAGCTCCGCCTCCCGGGTTCCCGCCATTCTCCTGCCTCAGCCTCCGGAGTAGCTGGGACTACAGGCGCCCGCCACCGCGCCCGGCTAATTTTTTGTATTTTTTTAGTAGAGACGGGGTTTCACTGTGGTCTCGATCTCCTGACCTTGTGATCCGCCCGCCTCGGCCTCCCAAAGTGCTGGGATTACAGGCTTGAGCCACCGCGCCCGGCCGAATTTTTCTGTTAATGTCAAATATACTAGTAAAATTCCCAGGTGCATAAATCTGTATCTCTAGCTATGGCTACATCTGTAACCCTGTCTAGGTGTTTACAATAGAGCTCATGGGCACCACCATCACTGTGGGCTCTACCATCATTGTGGGCTCCACTCATGCTGGGAGGAATGCCATGACCCCTAAGATGCCCAGGTGAACAAAAGAGTCCTCTCATTTTGCTCTCCTAAGGTCCAAAGAACCCTCCCTCCTTATCTGCTGTATTTTTTTTTTTTTAAGAAAAATGATACAGTGGAGATTGAGGGACACTTAATTTTATTAATAATTTTTATTGACTGTAATATGCATATGTGCACATATCCTACATGTACAGCTGTTGCTGAATTTTCTCAAACTGAATATGCCTATGTGACCAGGACCCAGATCAAGACAAAGAATATGACCAGCACCCCATTCGTCCTAATTCTTCACACACCCCCTTGGCTCAGGACTCAGGCATGAGATCTGGTGGCAGGACAAAGGATAGATTTGAGGTCCAGACACCGTACTGTAGTCTAAACTAGCTCCAGCCTCTCTTCCTTTAGAATCATTTCTCTCTTGACATATTCATCTTATATTTGTTTCTGGTGGATGCTCCCACCAGGTCATGTGAACAGAGACAAGGGTTGGCCTCAGCAGGGCCCCAAGTACAGAGCTGATGGCTCTCAGCAATGGCCAGACAACTGTTCCTAGGAGATCAGCGGTCCTGAGTGATCCTCACAGGGGCCCACATGCTGTTCACCTTCTTATCTCAGTCAGTTCTTGTAACATGGTCTCCCTGCTGCCACCTTGCACAAACAAGGCCCTGGAAGTGCCTGCTCTGAAGGCTGCTGTGAACTTGGGGTCTATGTGCAGATGGCCTCCCTCTTCTTACTTCCACCTCCTCCTAAACCACCTCCTTTCAGATCTTGGGGAACATTCTCCCATGTTCTTCGAGGCTTGATTCTTCTTCAGCTATCAGCAGCAATTGCCCTTGCTAACTCATTGTCCTGTGGCTCTTTGAAGATTTGTATTAATTATTATTTATTTTATATATATATATATCTTCTTTTAATTTCAAAAGGAGTGCATGTTTGTGAAGAAAATATGTTAATTATATAGCAATGTACAAAGTAAAATATGAAAGTCTTTCCGATTTGCTCAGCATTTCCCACTCCCACTGCCCAGGGGAGCTTCCATGAGAGAAATGATGTGAATACTAGATTTCTCTCTTTATTCTTTTCTTGTTTTTTTGCCAAAAACTGGATCATATAATCTGATTTTACAGCTATTTTTTCAGCCTTAACAAAATAACATGCACATCCCTCCAAATCAGTCCATATGATTTTACTTCATTCTTTTTAACAACTTCTTAGAATTCACTACTTTGGATGTGCCATGAATGACTTAGCTGTTCTGTTTTTTGGAGCTTTTAAATTGTCTCCTATTTTCGCTATGACAAATAAGGCTGGAGTAAACATGTTTTATGTACATATTTGTCCAAGTAGTTTGATGGAAAAGAATTCTGGAAGTTTGATGGCTGGGGCGAAAGCACATCTGCCTTTTAAATGTGTGCAGGACTTTAAATATGACAAAACTTATGCATTTACCAAAAGATTAATAAACAGCTTTGGCCAGATTTGGTGGCTCACACCTGTAATCCCAGCACTTTGAGAGGCCTGAGGTGGGTGGATCACGAGGTCAAGAGTTCAAGACCAGCCTGACCAACGTGGTGAAACTCCGTCTTCACTAATAATACAGAACTTAGCCAGGCCTGGTGGTGCGTGCCTGTAAACCCAGCTACTCCAGAAGCTGAGGCAGGAGAATTGCTTGAACCCGGGAGGCAGAGGTTGCAGTGAGCCGAAATTGCACCATTGCACTCCAGCCTGGGCAACAGAGCAAGACTCCATCTCAAAAAAATAAAAAACAAGTTTTAAAAAACACAGCTTTTTCCCCTGCTCTAATCACTGTTTTAAATCTTTAACAATTTTTACCAATTTATAACTGGAAAAGATTATCCCATTTTAATCTGTGTTCCCCAAGAACTTAGCATCTTTCCATATTATTTTCTTTTAAATATGAACTAGTTCTTTCAAGGAAAGAATTGAGAAATCAGGTTGTAGCATGCTCAGGGAACAGGGAGAAGGTGTATGAGTCTGGAAATCAGGGTGTATGAGTGGAAAAGTTGGTAGAGGCCAGATCATAAAAGATGTGTGTGTGCCTGGTTTGGGCTTTACCTTAAAGGCAACAGGGACCATCAAGGAGTTTTAAGAAGGGAGGCGGGATGTTAAGATTTGCAGGTCAGCAGCCCTGCAGAGGACAGCTTGGAAGGTCTAAACTTGGAGACTGTGGGACAGAGGTAATGGCTAGTTTTGGGGATAGAGAAAATAAGCCAAGTATGGGAACTTTATTGGCTTTTTTGATGGCACATTTGCTATGGCACAGATGGGGTGGTAGTATTGTTTTTTCCCAGAAAAAGAGGGATTAGGCATTCTGTGGGATTTCCTGAAACTTTCGCAGTCTCCATTTGACAAACGTGGCACCAGGCCCAGTACCATTAACAATGACTTCTGGATTTGCTCATTTGGACGCTAGAAGCAATGCCTGTGGGGTCTTTTGAATCCAATGCATTGGGGAATTGGACTTTCTTCTTTTCCCCTGCCAACGGCCAGGCCCATGCTTCTCCTGTTGGATACTGATCTGAGTTCGGGTGACTGCTTTCATCTGAGATCCCATGAGCTCAATCTGTGATGAACCCTCAGTTCAGCCACTTACCTCTTTGGGGAGCATATGCTATGGTCCTGTGGGTTTAGGAGATTGAACATTCAGTCTCTGCTCTTTAACAGCCTAGAGTCAAACTGTAGAGAAAAATACTGTCCCCAGGAAACAGAGTTGTTCTGATCCCATGGCTATAGAAAGACAATGCCCACAGTTCTGTGGGATTTCAGCCTAAAGCAGGGGTGATGGTAGTTTGGGTCTCTGTGCAAGTGCATGTAAACACAGACATTTCATTTCACAGCCCACCAAGTACTCTCTTCTGGGTGATTCCAGTTTGATGTCTCTTGCCTCTTAGACCTCTACAACTTAATATGATTAAACCCAGACTTTCGATTTTTCTCCCTATGACCTCAATCTAAACCTACCTAAGCCTTCTTCACTTTTGGTACAATGGCACCATGACCCACCCACTTGGCCCAAACAGAAAGCTGACAGTCTCTTGATCAGGATAGATGTCTCATAGATCATTCCTCCTAAATATATACGCAGTCTTTCCGCCTCTGCTTATTTTTATCATCATCCTGATCCAAGCCACCATCATCTCTCAACTTAAAAAAACACAGCAGCCTTCTAATTTGTCTCTGCTCTTCCACTCTTTCCCACCTAAAACCCACTCTCCAGGCAGCAGCTGTGTGATTAAAAAACAAAACAACAGAACTAGCTGGATCCTCCCACTCATGTGCTTAAATCGTTTCAATGGATTCCCATTTCGATGAGAAAATAACCCCAACTTCTTGCCTAAGAGGCTCTGTTTGATCTGGACTCTGATAACCTTTCCAACCTCATCTGGGACCAGTCCTCCTAGCTTGCTGTTTTCACTTCCTCAAGCAAGTCAGCCTCGTTCCCTGTCTGTTGTCAGTGCTCTTCCTTGTATCTGATACCTTCTTTCACATGGGTTCCAGATACTCTTGTGTGGGAGCCTCATTGTTCTCAAGGTTGGAAGTGAGGCACTTCAAGACCACCCAGTGTAAGGAAGGGACCCTCTTATTCTTGAATCTCAGCATCCTGTTTTCTTCATATTGTTTCTTTCTTTTCTTTTTCGAGACAGTGTCTCGCTCTGTTGCCCAGGCTAGACTGCAATGGTGCAATCTTGGCCCATTGCAACCTCCACCTCCCAGGTTCAAGCAATTCTCCCTGCCTCAGCCTCCCAAGTACCTGTCATTACAGGCGCCCGCCACCAGGCCCAGCTAATTTTTGCATTTTTAGTAGAGATGGGGTTTCACCATGTTGGCCAGGCTGGTCTCGAACTCCTGACCTCAGGTAATCCACCCGCCTCGGCCTCCCAAAGTGCTGGTATTACAGGCATGAGCAATCGTGTCTGGCCTCATTTTTCTTTTTATTGAGGTACAACATCCATAAAGTACCTTAGGTACTCTAATTTTAAGTGTGCAGCTCAATGATTTCTACATACATACTCATATGTACACATTCCTATCACATCACCAGATCCTTCATAGCACTCATATGTTTATTGCTACTTATCTGATTTGCAAAGACAAAAGATTTGATCACACACCATTAGGGTACAATTGCAAGGAAACAGATATGACTGCTGGCTGGCTGGATAAATTCCTACAAGCCATTTGGAGGGCAATTTTACAGTTTCTATTAAATTTTAAAATACACGTATCCATTGAGGCAACAAATTTTCTTTCAGAAATTGATCTTATGGAGACACTTTTACATATGTGTGAAGTAGAGACATATCTGTCTCTACTAAAAATACAAATATGAGTGTACAAGCTATGCATCACAGCCACTGTTTATGGTGAGAACATATTAGAAACACCCTAAGTGTTGCTTTACAGGCGGCAGATGAAAGAAATTTCAGCTTATTTATGCAAGGCAATACTGTGGAAGCTGTTATCAAGAATGTGTACTGTTTGGGGAAAATCTTCAAGCTATATCAAATGGGCAAAGGCGCAGAATGATGCACACAGGGTCCTCTCATTTGTATAAAAGAGGGACATGGTTAGCTCTACGTGCTTCTGCCTGGAAAGAAACCCAAGAAACTGGTAATAGTTGTTATTTCTGGGAAGGAGAATTCAGGAACTCATGTTCTGAGTGGGAGAGAGATGATGTTTTGATTTTTTTTTTCCTCCCATGTATATGTAATACCTTTTCAAAAATAAAAATAAAGTTCTGGATTCCAGGGGAAAGTGTGTAAGGAGAAGAGGCTCTGGCAGGCCAGGTTAGGACTGTGGGGATAACTTGGCCTGGGTTAGTCTTCAGAAGCACAGAGAGGACTGGTTGGCTGAGAACTTGGCTTTCAGAGGGCCCTTTTGGGGCCTGCCAGGGAAGAGCAGCTGCCCAGAGCTGCAGCAGAAGGCAGTGGATGTTCCACTGGACATTCGCGGGGATCCAGATTCCACCTTCCTTCCCTAGGGCTTGCTGCATGGGGGGTGCTCCTGCCCACCTTCACGGTGATTCCCTTTACCCCTTGTCTCAGATGGAGGCACGGGTGCATGAAAACATAACCAAGTACATGGCCAATGCCCTTCTTTGAGATGCTGACATTTGTCAGTTGGCAATTTTTAAAAATAAAGAGGTTGAACTCGAACAAAAATGTGCTACAACAGACAACCAACTGTCCCTCAGAAGGGCCCTAGATGATCTTAGGAAGGATCTTAGTGAGGCTTGGGCGTAAGCAAAAGATGGGTTTGAGTCACTGCTCAACCACCCAAGCCTTGCATCCCTGGGCAGCTCAGCAGAGTGCTCTGTGTCCTGCTTTCCTTGTCGGTGAACTGGCATCCACTGTCCTGCCTTGATTCCTGAGGACCATTTGTTACTGGTTATAAACCAGTAATGTCTGTCTACCTGCTCTATGAAAGACGAGGGCTGTGCAGAGGGTCCATTTGCAATATAGAATATGTTGGTTTCCTAGGGCTGCCGTAACAAATGACCACAAACTTGGCTTAAAACAGCAGAATTTTATTCTCCGATAGTTCTGGAGGGCAGAAGCCTGAAATCACGGTGTGAGCTGGGCCCTACTCTCCCTGGAAGTTCTAGGAGAGGATTCCTGCTTTCTTCTTCCAGCTGCTGGTGGTATCCACATTTCTTGTGGCTGCAGCACTCCAATCTGCCTCTGTCTTCACGTGGCCTTTTCTTCTCTCTGTGTCTCTCCTCTGGATGTCTCCTATAAGGACACTTGTCAATGTATTTAAGGCTCAAGTGGATAATCCAAGACGTTCTCATTTCGAGATCCTTAACTCAATTACATCTACAAAGACCCCTTTTCTAAGTAAGGTCACATTCATAGGTTCTAGGGGTTAGGATATGGACATATCTTTTGAGGGGGCGCCATTCAACCCACTGCATAGAATGAGCAAGGAAAGTAGGCATGGAAGCTCCCAGGTATGTGCTAAGGGTGCCACCTGGCCTGTGTCCTGTGCTGCGATGGTTCATGGAGGGGTCAGGTCAAATCTGACTGTGTCTGAGCCACATGGCATGGCCATAATTTCGACCTCAGAAAAGACTGCTGCTTGTGTCTCTATTCTTCTCTCCTGACCCCTCTCTGTCTCTTGCTCTGCCTCCCAATCAAACTAGCACCAACCTTACTTCATGGGTCTGGGAGGTGGAACAGCACAAAGATGAGGTCCTATAAATGCAAACCATTTATTTAAAGCTTCACACACATTTGATAACCAAATAAGGAGTGTAACCTAGTTAACAGTGTTTTACAAATGTCAGTCTTCTGATTTTTATATTGTATTACAATGATAAGAGGTCATCATTGGAGGGAGCTGGGCAAAGGGTTCAAGGGACTCCATGTGCTATTATTGCAACTTGAAATGAATCTATATTCATTTCAAAGTTAAAAAGTTGAAAAAATAAACTCATGAGTACTTGAAACCCCTGCAAGAAAAAAAATAACCTCTATAAACCTTTCTAGATTAGAAAGTAGAATAATGTAACCCCCTCAACCGCCAGCAGGATGTGGGCTAACTCATCCTCCCAAGGTAGCCCAGGACCTCCCATTTCCAGGACTGTGGGGAAGTGGCCTCACCCTGGCCCAGCTTCATCCCCATCTCAGGTCTCTTGGGATCCTGTCCTGTGCAACCTCCTCCCTTGGAAGGGAGTTCTGCCAGGCCCTCCCCAAGCTTCCCCAGGCCAGGGCTGGTCTGGGTTGCAGACACATGGCTGAGCTGTGCCAATGCCACCCCGCCCCACAGCCCAGGCTGAGCTCTGATGTTGCTGCCACGTGCAGACAGCTCTGGCTCCTGCTGGGCTTCTTGAGAACCTTGTGCTTTCCTGGCAGGCAACGATGGCCTCAGTGACTGCCACCCTGACTCAGAGCGATGCTCAGGGCTCCTAGGAGGTGCCGCTCTGGCTCGGGGCCATCCCACCTTACCCTGACGGTGGTGTCATTGATGCATCCTCCTCCTCCTCCCCAGGGCAGGGTGCTCAGTGCCTGCTTTCCCCCCATGGCAGCCTCCAACTGCCACTAGTCTGGGCAAGTTGGAGGCATCTTCCCTGAGCCGCTCTTCTGGTTTTTTTCTCCTCCCACATTGGCCACATGGAGTAAGTGAGTTCTGCACAGTGTGGCCGGGTGGTTTGGTGTCAGAGGGGTTATAAACGTGGAATCTGTGAACAGACTTTGGGGGTTCTGAAAACTCCCTGAGTTTACATACAAAATGAATAAGCATTTGTTTTTCTGGGGGAGAAATTGATTCTCCAAAGGTCTAAGATCCGCAATGAAGAGTCTCTGAGGACAAGAACGGGCTATAACATAATTTAATCATTTTGTTTCTGCCATCATCCTGCCTGGCTAAAGTACTATTTCTACCAAATTAGCTCATCTCCATGCCTCAGTTTCCTCCCATGAAAAATCAACTAATTTACAAGATCATACCCCATATGACAAATATTTGGTGTTGTAAGCAATAAATGAGAAAATTATAGAAAGTTTCTGGCACAAGCCAGTAAGAACTCAATAAAGATGAGCTTTTATTATGATCTGCCCAGAGCATATATTATCTTACTGCATGCTTACAGCAGCCAGTATGAGACTGGAGTTAGCAATCTCCTTTGAAAGACCTCATTTGCCCAACATAAAAAGGCAGAGCTGGGATTTGAACCCACAACCTCTTTCTTTTCCGCCCCACTCTGTTGCAGTTTCTATTCCTCCCTTTGACTGAGTTGTATCTGGTCATCTGTCAAAACCCACCTCAAATGTCACCTGTCCTGGGAACCTTATTCCTGATCTTGTAGGTGTTTGTCATCTTTCTGCGTTTTGCATACCTTTATCATGCTTATCTCCCATTACTGTCTCTGCAGCTAGGTAAGGTCTGTGTCTAATGCATCTTTTTGTTCCTGTGCTCAGTTTGGTGCCTGGAATATAACAAATATCTGATGAGTGGGATATCCTCTCTTCATTCTTCCTTCCTCAATTATTTCCTGCCCATTCGTGGGGTATGGAGATGAGCGATCCATATCCTCAAGGCACTCAAACCCTGAGATGCGGCAACAACGCATCCTCTGTGGGTGTCAGCCAGTTTCTGCTTGGACCGCCGGTTCAAACCCACAATCCTCCAACGATGGCGGAGTCGGAAGCACCTAGTAGCCAATGAGGTCTTTTCGTCAGGCACCTCTTTGGCATTAGGGATGACCTAATGGGAAGAGTGTGAGAGCCTGGTAACTGGCCATTACCCTGGGGATGTTCTAGGTGACAGAAAGGAGTGGGCTTGACATTTCAGGACCTGCCTGAAGCCCAGCAGCACTCAAGCCAGTTTGCCCAGCATATGGGCCCTGGCCTCCACTAAGGCTTCTTGGGTTTACAGTTTTCCTTCTGAAAATGGAAAGACAAGCTTCCAGATGCTGCCAAAATAGCTGTTTAGTGACCTCAGACAGTGAGTCAGGACTCTGTATTCTGGTCCCCTAGGTGTGTACATGGAAAAGTTGGTTGTTAACTAAGGGTGGAATACAGAGAAGGATGAAGGAAGGGAGGGGCAAGGGGAACTCCACATTCAGTTCAGTGTTAGTGGTTTTCTTTTCTTTGTTTCTTATTCTTTTTCTTTCTTTCCCTTTTTTTTTTTTTTTTTTTTTTTTTTTTTGAGACAGGGGTTCACTCTCTTGCCCAGGCTGGAGTGCGGTGGCGTCATCATGGCTCACTGAAGTTTCAAACTCCTGGGATCAGGTGATCCTCCCACCTCAGCTTCCTGAGTAGCTGAGACTACAGGTGCATGCCACCACGCCCAGCTAATTTTTGTATTTTTTGTAGAGATGGGGTTTCGCTGTATTGCCCAGGCTAGTCTCCAACTCCTGGGCTCAAGTGATCTGCTCACCTTGGCTTCCTAAAGTGCTGGGATTACAGGCATGAGCCACCCCGCCCGGCCTTAGTTGTTTTCTAACAAACTAAAGTCTGCACCTGAGGGTCCATGTCCAAGCTTGCACTCATGACTCTCCTCTCAATCCCATTACCAAAGTCTGGCTCATCTCAGACTATCCACCCAGAAACCAAAAGTTGACCTGACCCTGCCTGTTCCTCATCACCCCAAATCAAATTCATCACCAAGGTCTGTCTGTTTTACCTCTAAAACATCTTTGAAATCCATCCTCCTCTTTCTGTCCCAGTGGCCACCACTGGATTTTCTTACCATCTTCTCCCTCTAAACTAGTTTTATAGCCCCTCAACTGATTTCTTTCATCAATCCCATCTCCCCATGATGCCCAGACATTAGTTATCCAAAAGCTGGAGCCAAGTTACACCTCTGGTTAAAAAAATCTTTTAATGCTCATTGAATAAGACACCTAAAATTTGTGACTTCCTGTCGTGTACATGTTCCTTAACAAACTGTACAAATATGGAACTTTAAGTTCTTTAACTATGTAATGTCATTAACTGGTTGTTTAAAAGAGCCTGGCACCCCTCCCCTGTCTTCTTCTTTCCTGTCTTTCCATATAACATTACATAGTTAATGACACACACGCTGCAGAGTTTGGGGTAAAATGTACTGATGACTGCCCCTTACTACGAAATACGAAATGGATCAAAAAATAAGATAAGTGGATGGATGGACAGATGGAAGACTTGACAGATAATAGCAAAATGTTAGTTATAAAATCCAGGTAGTGTGAGTATTTGGGAGTTCATTGTGCAACTCTTTTAACTTTTTTCTACGTTTGGAAAATATAACAAAATGTTGTGGAAATTTTCTTTAACAGCTTTATGTCAGGATTAAATCCAAAGTCTTTACCTTGGTCTGCCAGACCCTGCCTGATCTCCCTGCCCTCTGCCATGGATGCATCTTGAGCCAACCTCTATCATGCCGTGTGCTCCAGACAAAGAGCTTCTCTGTTGGTTTTCTCTTTCTTTCCTTCTTTCTTTCTTTCTTTCTTTCTTTCTTTCTTTCTTTCTTTCTTTCTTTCTTTCTTTCTTTCTTTCTTTCTTTCTTTCTTTCTTTCTTTCCTTCTTTCCTTCTTTCCTTCCTTCCTTCCTTCCTTCCTTCCTTCCTTCCTTCCTTCCTTCCTTCCTTCCTTCCTTCCTTCCTTCCTCTCTCTCTCTCTCTTTCTTTTTCTTTCTTTATCTTTCTTTTTGATAGTTTCGCTTTTGTTTCTTAGGCTGGACTGCAATGGCATGATCTCGGCTCAGTGCAACCGCCGCCTCCTGGGTTCAAGCAATTCTCCTGTCTCAGCTTCCAAGTAGTTGAGATTACAGGCGTGTGCCACCACAAGCCAGGCTAATTTTTATTTTATATTATTTTAGTAGCGATAGGGTTTCACCATGTTAGTCAGCCTGGTCTTGAACTCCTGACCTCAGGTGATCCACCCACCTTGGTCTCCCAAAGTGCTGGAATTATAGGCATAAGCCACCATGCCTGGGCTCTTTCCTCTTGTTTTAGAGTGCTCATAGCTCTAATAACAATTTTAATATAGTTTATTGTGTAATTATAGGTTGAACTATATGAAATGCCATTTCTATAGGTGAGGTGGTCAAATATTGGCAACGTCATGTAGCTCAAACAAATAATTGTTTGAGGATCACTGATATAATCTGGATATTTGTTCCCTCCAAATCTCATGCTGAGATTGAATCCCCAATGTTGGGGGGAACGCATAGTGGAAGGTGTTTGGGTCATGGGGGCAGATCCCTCATGAATGGCTTGGTGCCCTCCCCACGCTAATGAGTTCCCAAGAACATTAGTTCACAAGAGGGCTGGTTGTTTAAAAGAGCCTGGCACCCCTCCCCTGTCTTCTTCTTTCCTGTCTTTCCATATGACAAACTGGCTCCCCTTGCCCTTTCACCATGATTGGAAGCTTCTTGAGGCCCCTACCAGAAGCAGATGCTGGCGCCATGCTTTTTGTACAGCCTGTAAAACTGTGAGCCAAATATACCTCTTTTCTTTATAAATTACCTACTTTTGGGTATTCCTTTATAGCAATGCAAATCAGACCGAGACAACCACTCAACCCTAGACTCTGAGCTCAGTGCCTGGCAAATGGTAGATACTCCATATTTTCTTTGAAAATTATGTCAATTGATTAATTAATTGATGGACTGTGACCCACCTATATTTCTACCATTGAATTTCTTGACGGTGCATATCCCGAAGCGCTGAGAGTTGCATAAGCATGCAGAATTTCGCACTGTTTCCTGATTAAGCCAGTTCTTTGTTATAAAAGGGAGGTAAAGAATTATATCCCCTCAGTAGAAATATCCCAATAAAGCATCTTGCCCTTCCCAATACTCTGGTCAATGGGTGTAAGCTCTACTTCTGTTTTTCACAAACTGGTTAGAGTGGAGCTTGAATGACTGACAGAATTCAGGCACTTTCCAGAACACATCCCACCACCAAGAGAAGGAGAGACGTTTTTAATTCAATCCCAGATGGGCCGCTTTTAAGCGCCATTAATGGGCAAAGGATTGCTTCTCGGATCCCCTGTTTTGCCATGGGTAAATTTACATAGTCAAGTTCACTTTCCAGAATTGTGAAGACTAAATAAAGTAATATATGTAAAGAGCCAGAATAGTCGGATTCTTTTTGTTCTCTTCAACTTTTATTTAAGTTCAGGGGTACGTGTCCAGGATGTTCAGGTTGGTTACCTAGCTAAATGTGTGCCATGGTGGTTTGGTGCACAGATCAGCCCATCATCTAGGTATTAAGCCCAACATCCATTAGCTATTCTTCCTGATGCTCTTCCTTCCCCCACCACCTACCCCATCCTGACAGGCCCCAGTGTCTGTTGTTCCTCCTCATATATTCATGTGTTAGATTTTTTATGCCTTTTTATATTTTTGTATCCCTCTTCCATACACAGTAGTCATGAATGGGCAAGAAGTAAACTTTAGCCTTGAGAGTATGGGGGAGCCACAGGCTGGAGACGCAGTATTGTGTATCAACCTCGTGCCCTTAGTCCTATGTCCTGGTATTTCAGTTACTGTCAGGGAAACCAGTCGGGGGGACTGGGCACAAAGGGCACTTCATTTCTAGGAGTAGAGTACCCCTTATGTTCTAAATGGACTGCCACTAGATCAAGGAAAGAAACCAATAGAACTCTCTTTAAATTAGAGTCCCATGTGAGCCCTTTACCTACAGGCTACAGATTGACCTAAGTTTGAGCCCTTTACCTACAGGCTACAAATTGACCGAAGTAGCTTAACAGCAAGCACAGGATTTACCCCACAAAAAGGTTTTGATAAAAGATCGAGGTATAAAGAAACACAAATCACAGAAATTCTTTAGTGATTATAGATGGTGTTTTTATTGAACTAAAATTGGTGCCAGCTTCTTCAGAGTACATACTTTAGTTGCTTGATACACTATTAGACATTCTATCTAAAATTGGAATCTTCTGTTCTAATTACAAGCAGCCTCATCAATTGATTAGAGAAACAACTTCAAACAAAGCAAACACAAATGCAGAAACTTCTTAAAATGTCAATGGAAGATAATGGCCTTGTTGGAGGACTGTTTTGAAGAGGTTCTCAGTCTTGAGTGTTCATAGAAAATACCTGGGGAACTTGTTGACATCTACTATGCCCAGACACCATCCCTAAAGAGTCAGATTCTTGGCCGGGGCAGTGGCCCACCCCTGTAATCCCAGCACTTTGAGAGGCCAAAATGGGCGGATCAACTGAGGTCAGGAGCTCAGGACCAGCCTGGCCAACATGATGACACCCTGTCTCTACTAAAAATACAAATATTAGCCCGCCAAGGTGGCAGTCACCTGTAATACAAGCTACTCGAGAGGCTGAGACAGGAGAATCACTTGAACCCAGGAGGTGGAGGTGAGCCAAGATCACATCACTATACTCTAGCCTGGGCAACAAGAGAAAAACTCTGTCTAAAAAAAAAAAAATTAAAAAAATAAAAGCAAATCAGATTTGGAAGGTTTTGGGTGTGGCCTTTGAATCTCCATGCTTATCAACCTTGCCCTGGTAATTCAGAGGAAAAATAGCCCAGGGACCACAATTTAGAGACAATTGGTTAGTGATTGTGGCGCACGTCCTAATCCTAGGACCTGTAAAAATGTTACCTTATTTGGCAAAATAAGATTAACGTTACAGATGCAATTAAACTTGCTAATCAGTTGACTTTAAAATGAGATTACCCTAGATTGTCTTCATGAGCCCAGTATGAGCAAATGAACACTTAAAAATGGACAGACTTTCCTGGCTGTGGTCAGGAAAAGATATGTTGAGGGAAGAGGATTCAGAAAGATGTGATGCTGCTGGCTTTGAAGACGGAAGGAGTCCATGAGTCAAGGCATGTGGGTGGCCTCCAGAAGCTGGAAAAGAGAAGGAAATGGATTCTCACATAAAGCTTCTAGAAAAGAGCACAGCCCTGCTGACGCTTCAGTTTCAGCCCAGTGATATCTGTGTTAGACTTCTAACCTACAGAATTGTAAGATATTAAATATGTATTTTTAAGTCACTAAATTTAAAGCTTTTGTTAGCAGGAAACTAACAAAACACTTTGTTGTTTCTTTTCTCTTTTCTTTTCCTTTACCTTCTCCTGTTCTGCCTCCTCCTTCCCCTCCTCTTCCTTCTCTTTCTTCTTTTTTTTGAGAGACATGGTCTTGCTCTGTCATCTAGGCTGGAGTCCATTGGTGCCATCACGGCTCACTGCAACCTCAAATTTCTGGGCTCAAGTCATCCTCCCACCTCAGCCTCCCAAATATCTGGAACTACAGGTGTGTGCCACCATGCCTGGCTATTTATTTATTTTTTAACATTTCATAGAGATGAAGTCTTGCTATGCTGCCCAGGCTGATCTTGACTCCTTCTTCTTCTTCTTCTTTTTTTTTTTTGTCAGCTATTCTCTGCTGAGCCCCAGGGAGATTGTCAAACAATGTGGTGATGTGGCAACCCATGATTCTTCACAGAGGGTGGGTCAACAGTGTTTATTTGGGGGCAGCTTTATGGTTTATGCAGACCTAGAAGGCAGTCTATCATTGTGGCTTTTGTCACTCACTCATTGGTCAGTTCAAACATGTGAGCCATTTTTTTCTTCCCTCCAATCACCAGCAAGCAAGAGATGGGTGAGGAAGGCAGCTGTTGGCTAGACTTCAGGCAGCAGGAAAGCATAGCATTGGCCACAGTCATTCTTCGTTGGTTGTAGTCATAGGTGGACAGGGAATTAAGGAGTGGAGAGTCAACCTTATTCAAAGAAGAGTAAGGCCTAGTGGCATAATGCATACATTACCTTGGATTTCTATTGACACATCTCCCTGCTCTTTCTTTGAACCCCAAAGCTGGACCCATTTCCTTGGTAATAAAAGCCCAGACTTGATGAGGCAAAGGATGGTGTGGACAAGACAGTTTAGTTTACAGTAACAAATGATGAGTCCTAAGCATTAGAAATGGGTCTTAGGGTCAGGCGCGGTGTCTCACACCTGTAATCCCACCACTTTGGGAGGCCGAGGTGGGTGGATCACGAGGTCAGGAGGTCAAGACCATCCTGGCTAACACAGTGAAGCCTCGTCTCTACTAAAAATATGAAACATTAGCTGGGCGTGGTGGTGGGTGCCTGTAGTCCCCGTTACTTGGGAGGCTGAGGCAGGAGAATCGCTTGAACCTGGGAGGCAGAGGTTGCAATGGACAGAGATTATGCCACTGCACTCCAGCCTGGTGACAGAGTGAGACTCTGTCTCAAAAAAAAAAAAAAAAAAAAAAAAAAGTAATGGGCCTTGGAAGCTGCCACGCCTTTACCTCACACCTGGCAGTGGGCTTGGGACTAAATATTCATCACCTAATTTCATCTTCACAACCCCTGAAGTAGAGGAAATAAAGGCTCAGAAATGTTAAGGAATTCACCTTATTATCATATACCCAATCACAGCCAGAAGTGGCACTGGAACCCAAGTCTTTATGACCAGAAAAACAGATGATATTTTTTTCTCTTTTGGGCTTCTGGTAGACAATAAATACCATTGCTTTTTATAAGATGCATTTCTTTTTTGGCCGCTAATCTAATGATGAATAAATAATGGATCACTGCTGTAGAGCCTGATTCTTTGGCTACACCCAGATAAATGTCTCATTGGCATCAGTAGCAATTAGCTTCAATAAAAGGTTGGCCTGATTAATAATAATATACCACCACCTGCTATTTATAGACGACTGTCCTCCAAGGAGTCCAAAGTGCTTTGTAGACATGATCTAATCCAGTCTTCCTGTGTTACCGTAAGTTGGGTCTGGCCTGTGGTAGCTTTGCCTTTTCATAGAGAGGTCTGAGATTCTGAGAGGGCTATATCTTGGCACTCATATACAGAGGGTTGGCATCCTCTACTGGTGGTCCATCAGTGACTTGTTCAACTTCATGTGACTTTGGTCTCCATGTCTATCCTCATGGATTTTGATCCATATGGGCCTTTGGCATTGCTTAGACCACAGGAGATGGACAGAACACTTCATAGGAATTTTCAAAGTTTATAAGGACTCACTTCCAGGTGGAGGGACCTGTGAATTGCTCCTGGGAATAGCATCATCTTCCTTGCCTCCTCTTCCTCCTTTGTTTCCTTCTTCTCCTTATTCCCCTCTTCCATCTCCATCCTTCTCCTCCTCCTTCTCCTTCCCTTCCTCCTTCTCCTCCTCCTCCTCCTTCTCCTCCTCCTCAACATCATCATCATCATCATCATCATCATCATCATCATCACCACAACAAACACTTATTTGGTGTTTGCTATGTTCCAGGTCCTATGTTAGGCACTTTATAGGGACTGTCTGACTTATTCCTCACAATATCCACCAATGGGTAGGGATCATTACTGATCCCATTTTATAGAGTAGAAAACTGGGGCTTGGAGTAGCTAAATGATTTATTCCATTCTTAGTTCATATTCTGTAAAATGGGCACACTAAGACTCAGAAATGTAAATAATTTGCCAAGACCACACAGTTAAGTAAAAGGTGGTGAAGTGTATTTTAGTTCTCATTCTTTCTATTTCCAAAATCTCTAAATTTAATTTGTAAGATCCTTTCAATCAGTGAGGGGTCAGATGGATGAATGGATGGATGGATGGATGATTGGATGGGATGAAGGAAAGGTGGATAAATGGTTGGATGAATGAATGGTTGAGAGGGGGAAGAGTGAATGGGACTGGGACTTTCCTTCTATGCCTGATGGTGGCAGAGCACTGCTAATAAAAATACATACACAGCACAGTCCAAAACCTTCAGGGACTTATATAAGTTGACCTGGAGTTGCTTACCCACAGAAGTAGACTTAACCTATAATGCAGCATTTTGAGGGCTCAGTACATACTAACCCAAGGAACTCAGATCCAAGCCCTCATGACCTCATGGGTTTCAATGGACGAGCTGGGCTCATGGATAAGAAGGATCCATAATTGTACCAGGTTGAAGGAGGGTAGACTGATGAGGATTTCTTTATCCTGTAAGATATCTCAGCAGTTTTGAAGTATGGGATGGAATTTGAAACACTTAATCTGGAGTAGAAAAAGCTAAGAAATCAGTGGTAGAAACATGATTATTGGCACCAGAACATCAGGAGTAAGAAATCAATAGCTTAAACTTGGGATGTGTGTGCAGAGGGGAGGAGGTGGAGCTAACAGGGCCTGGGAGCATGGGAGCTAAATCCATCCTGCACCAATGGGAGCCATGGAGAGTTCCAGTCACTGGCCTAAGCCGAAGAATGATGAGGAAGATACTCTGGCTTCTCCCTTCCTCCTCTTCTTCAGTCTCCCACCAGTAGCTCTGATTACGGTGGGCCAACCCTAATCATAAGCCAGTTTTGAGAGATTTGGGGAATGTAATTTTAAGAACTCAGCCATATACAATATAGAGCTGAGCAGAGGAAGAGTCTGAGATCTGAGAACAAACAGGCAAATGACTGGTGTACAAGTTGTCCTGGAACATTTATTTATTTCTCAGCCTAGAGTCAGGTGTCTGGACCAGATGGACTTTTAGGTGCTGTTTACCACTCTAGAAATTAGAGACCCCAAGAGAAGAGTCTATTCTATCAAGATTTAATCACAATTCAAGGGCAAGAAGCATGCTGCCATTCAGATAAGCATCCTGCACAAGAATGCCACTTCATGGCCAGGGTCCATCTTCCTTTGGTTGAATGTTTTTTGGCAGCAGGTCACCAGGGACTAGTTTACCTGGAGGCCGAGGCCACGGGATTTGTGCCACTCAGAAGAGTTTGGCTGCCCCTACATCATCTCCTCTATTCAGTAACATGGTGATTGAAATTCCAAAATGGATGAAAAATTCCTTGGGTTTAAAATGACAAGTTTGAAAATGCTTTTGCCAGGATAAATAAATATACAGGAAAGTGCACAAGTACAGCTTTTGACTCTCTACTGTGGACATTGCTCTTGCAGTTGCCTGAAGAAATGCGGGTTTGCACCAGTAACTTCAGCCTTTTTACTAATCTGATCTTGCTGACAACAAGGAGAGCAGCCTCAGAGGAGCCTGATGCTGAGCTAAAACTGTACCCTTCACTGAGGCTCAGGAGTCAGGGTGTATTTGCTTACTAAGAATTTTACTTATTTATGCAATTTTCTCCATGGAATGATGTGACAAATACTTCTTGCCTTCCTCCCTTCCTCTTTTCCTCCCCCCTTTCCTTTGTTCCTCCCTACCTTCATCACTTAAAAAAAGGATATTCAATATTTCAGTCATATATTGCTACACAACAAACTATACAAAACTCAATGGTTTCAAACAACAGTAATTTTTCATTTTGCTCATGCATCAGCAATTGAGGCAAGGCTTGGTGAGTCAGTTCCTCTCTGCTTCGTGCTATGAGCTGGGGTGACTTAACTGGGGCTTGGGCTGAAGGATTGACTTCCAAGATGGTTCACTTACAGGACTGACACTTCGGTGCTGGAAGCTGTATCAGAGGCTGTCTGCTGGGGGACTCAATTCTCTTCATGTGGTCTTCTTCAAAGGGTGGCTTGGACTTCCTCAGAGTTAGGGGATGGGGTTCCAAGTGGTCAGGTGGAAGCTCAAAATCTTTTTAGGACATCACAGAAGCCCAGGTCTTCATTTCTGCCGCATTCTGTTGGTAAAGCAAGTCACTAAGGCCAGCCCACATCCAAAGGGAGGAGAATTAGATTCCACCTATGAATGGGAAAAGTGGCAAAGAATTTGCAGCTTTCTTAACCTACTACCCCACCTTATGGGAGGTGGGTGTACAGTGTGGGTAATTTCACAGTAACAGAGCAATGCTGCACATTCAGGACCACATAGAGGACTAAGTTATTAAGCTCAACAGCAGAATTCTGGCTGGACCAGGGAACTGAGAGGTCTCTGTATTAATCAGGGATGGTGAATTCACATCAGGCACGCCTGTGTTTGAATTCCAGCTCTGAAACTTTATAGTTGAGTAACTTTAGGCATCTGACTCAACTTATATGATCACAGTTTTCTCAATTCTAAAACGGAAATAATTTTATATAACTTTATTGCTTTGTGAATAGTGAAGCAAACCTCTCCAAAAAAAAAAAGAGGGTACACTTTATATTAAAGTGCCTGGGTTATAATGGACCTTTAATAAATTGAAGCTATCTGTTTCTTTGAGTGTTGAAACTCATTTTCCAGGAATCCTTTGAGATCCACTGAATTTGAGCTCATTAGAATTACTTTTGTCATCATTTTGTAGGTCATTTTTTTTTTTTTAATTTCCAAGAACGATACATATGCAGTTCAAATATTTGGAAAATATAGATAAATCATATAAAAACAAAGTAGAAATAATCTGTAATTATGCAACCCAGAGGTAGTCCTTAAAAAGCCTTTGAGGTGTGTACTTCAGGTATACAGCAATCAGCTCTTTCCAGAAAATGCTGCCATCTCAGGCCTTGATGCAGCAGTCACTTAATCTCATGAATCTAAGGGGCAGCTAGGGGTTAACTGACCTAGGCTGGACTTGGCTGTGTAGGTCTGCTCTGCTCCATGTGGCTCTCATTTTCCTCCTGGGAATGAAAGCCACTAATCCAGTTATGTTCTTCTCATGGAGATGGGCAGAAATGCACGAGAATGAGTGGGAATGTGTGAGGGCACTTATGACCTAGGATTGGGACTGGTGCACACACATTTCTGCCCCATTCTGTCGGTCAAAGCAAGTCCCATGATTGACTCCAAAGTCAACGGCAAAGGCTGTAGATCCAGAAAGAAGTTAAGAACTAGGGTCAATAATGTCTTCCAGCTTAATATGTATTTTTTTTTTTTTGCACAATTGGTTCAAATTACACATCCTTCTTTTTCACTGCTAGCTTTTTTTCACTTAATATAGTGTATAAAAATTCCATGTAATAAAATAGGTTTTTGCACTAAAACTTTTAAGGACTATATCCTTATTCCACTAAATGGATGTTCCACAATTTGTTCAATTGGTTTCCTCTTATTGGTCATTTGTGTTAACCCTAGACTTCCTAGATTTCCAGTATTAAGAGAACTGTAGCTCTGGATTTATGCACATCCATCTTCATAATTCTATTTTGCCATGCCAAAGTTGTTGGTTTTGATTTATATTGCCAACTTTCCACATTTAGAAAAGCAATACCCACTTACATGTTCCCCACTGGCAGTATATTATAGTACCTACTTCCTTGAATTCCCACCTACTTAGAGTATAGTTGTTTACATGTATGTGTATGTATATATTGTAAAGCAACTGTTTATTTTGCAATAAGAGTATAAGAAACACTTGAATATCTTTTGTACAGATTCATCCATGCTTCCTTTTCACATTTGTCTTCACTTGTTGTATATGTATGTGTGTGTAATTATTACACATGCCTGTCTCTTTCTACACACATACACTGATATTTCTAACTCTATCTTATTTATATAATTTTTTCCTGAATTGTATGAAAGAAAATTTAGAAACACTGTGCCCCTTTACTAAATACTTGAGAATGCACAGGACGTCCTCTTACCCAACCATTAACATTAATACAATACTGTTATCTAACCTGTAGTCCACACTCATATTTCATCAATCATCTAATATTATTTTAATGATTTGTTTTTCCCATCCAGGATTTAATCTTGAATCACACACTGCATTAGTTTTCATGTCTCTTTGGTCTTTTTTATTCTGAAACAGTTTATTTGCCTTTCTTGACCTTGATGTTTATGAAGGGTACAAGTCAGACATTTTGTAGAATGTCCCTAAAATTGAGTTTGTCTGATGTTTCTTCATAGTTAGATTCAGATTATGCATTTTTCTGGCAGAAAAACTAAACGAGTAATGTTGTGATGATATTTATTTGTCCAGTTTTAGAGGTATTAATTTTGGTCTCTTGGTTCAGTAGATACCTGTCTGATTCTCCATTATAAGGTTACTGGTTTTCCACTGGTGCTCCCTTTGTAGGTAAATTATTTGAGACTATACAATACACTGTTTCTCATCAAACATTCAACCCCTAGATCTAGCATTTATAAATAATTTTCTAACTTTATTGTTCTTCCTACATTTATAAGTTGGCAATATTCTGTAAGGAAGACTTTCTTCTTCATTCAAATTGATTATTTACATTATCACAGACTCATAGATTCTTATTTTATTGACTGAATTATCATCCACTTTTGATGCTCAAATTGTCCCAGATGTTGTTAGTGGGAGTCTGTTCAAGCTGGCGTCCATATCTTTGTGATATGTACCTATCATTCTTTGAACACTTTCTTCTTTCCTGATGCAACATGATGTTTCAGAGTTACCTTCTATTTTTTTCTGCTTCATCCCTGAAATCTGCCTATTTTCCAACAAGTCCTCAATACTTTTAAAGAAGAATAGTATTTAGAAGCCAAGATCTGAATACTGTGGGTATAGAGGCCTTTTAGGTGTACAAACACTAATATTATCATTTTTATATTTGTAAACTTCTATAATAATGAAAAATCTGGCTCCTAATATTCAGTTATATGTAAAAAAGTTATTTTTTGTTTCTAAGTAAACTTTAACATTTTGTCTTTGCCTTTTACATTTTACTAAAAAAAATTTCTGATCAAGTGTTTTACACATTTACACATTTTATCAATTGAAGTGTTTGCTTTTTCCTTTTCAGTTTGGAATTCCTCATTATATGTTCAAATTATTAACTTTTTTTCTGTGACATGTATAGATACCAAAATGTTTCTTCTAAGTTTATCACTTGATTTAGAATTTTTATTCTGTTTTTGTTTCCCATAGTAAAACATATTTTTTTTCTTTCTTTTTATTTTTTCAGAACACAGAATTGATTAATTATAATCCCTGGTTCTAACACATAGTTTTGTTGTTCATACATGGTCTTTGTATTAGTCTGGGATCTCCAGATAAATAGAAACAATAGGGTATGTTTGTGATTGTGTTTATGTATATATACATACACACATATACACACATATATATACACAAATACACATATCTGTGTGTATCTTTGCATCTATCTTCATGTCTATTTATGCCTATTTATATAGGTGTAAATATATATATTTTTTATAGCCTATATATATTATATAGCCTATATATCCATCTATCGCTATATGTATTAAGATACATATATTTCCATTTTTCTATCTATTGATCTATCTATCTATCTATCTATCTAAAATAAGAAATTGGCTTAAAAGATTATGGGAGCTGAGAAGTCCTAGGACCTGCAGCTGGTAAGCTGATGACCCAGGAGAGCTGATGATGTGGTTCAGTCTGGGTCTGAAGGTAGAACACTAATGTCTTTGCTTGAGATCAGGCAGGCACAGGGAAAATACTTTCTTACTCAAACTGTATTCAGGCCTTCAACGAATTAGATGAGGTCCATCTAACATTGAGGGTGGTGATCTTCTTTACAGCCTACTAATTCAAATGTTAATCTCATCCAGAAACACCATCACAGACATACCCAGAAGTAATATTTAACAAAATATCTCGGCATCCCATGGCCTGGTCAAATTGATACATGAAATTAACTATCACAGCCTCCTAATCAACTACCCCAGCCTCCTTTTATTTAGTTGTTTTGCCTGTATTTGTAATTTTGTTTAAATTAGCAATTTTAATAATGTTATTACATTATTAAATAGACATCTGTGAAGTTCCTTCCCCAATTCAGCTAGTCTCTTCACAAGAAGCTACATATAAACATGGTTGGTCCTCCTCTTTCAATCCATTCTCACCTTCTCTCTTCTGAGGTCATCATCATCCTGAATCCATTTTTATTTAGTTTTATTAAATAAAAGTGGAGTTTAGTATTACAAGATAGGTTTAAAAAATTGTGGTTCATAAATTCATAAAAAAGGGGGCTGGGTGCAGTGGCTCACGCCTGTAATCCCAGCACTTTGGGAGGCCGAGGCAGGTGGATCAAGTCAAGAAATCAAGACCACCAGGGCGAACATGGTAAAACCCTGTCTCTACTAAAAATACGACAATTAGCTGGGTGTGGTGGCGCACATCTCTAGTCCCAGCTACTCAGGAGGCTGAGGCAGGAGAACTGCGTGAACCTGGGAGGTGGAGGTTGCAGTGTGCCGAGATCGTGCCACTACACACCAGCCTGGCCACAGAGTGAGACTCCATCACCTGCCCACCAAAAAAAAAGGGTATGCAATTCTTTAAAAAGCAACTAGAATTGATTTATAATGTACATACAAATAACATATACAAAACAGTATGTGTGCAGTTCAATGAATTTTTACTTACATAAAACCTGTATAACTACTTCTGATACAAAAATATAACTTTTCCAGTAACCTAAAGAACTTGTGTGCAATCTTTGGTACTCTTTTCATTTAATGTAATTTTGCTAAAATTTATCACATGGTTACTTGTAACATCATTGTGCTTCATTTGTTTTGACAGATGTGTGATATGTAATATATAAATATAGCATTTTTTTGTTTGTTTTGGAGATGGAGTCTCACTTTGTCACCCAGGCTGGAGTGCATTGGTGCAATCTCAGTTCACTGCAACCTCCGTCTCCTGGGTTCATACGATTCTCCTGTCTCGGCCTCCCTAGTATCTGGGATTACAGGTGTGCACCACTACACCCAGCTAATTTTTTTTTTGTAGTTTTAGTAGAGATGAGGTTTCACCATGTTGGCCAGTCTGGTCTCTAACTCTTGACCTCAAATGATCTGCCTGCCTTGGTCTCCCAAAGTGCTGGGAAAACAGGTATGATGCCACTGCACCTGGCTAAATATACCATTTTTACATGTTATATATCATGCATCTGTCATTTGTGGATATCTATTAATGGATATTTGAGTGGTGTCTAGGATTTTTGCTATTGCAAACATTGTAGCTCTAAATACTCCTGGCTATGTGTCTTGATATATGTGTATTATTGTATCCAGGAGTAGAGTTGCTAGCTCATAGACAATAAAAATGTTTAATATTAGAAGATATTACTCGATTGTCTTCCAAAGTGGTAATACCATGCCATGCTCCGCCAGCAGTGTGTAAGAAATTCTGTAGACCCAAATCCTCTTCATAAGTTAGTATTGTAAACTTTCAATTTTTGCCAGTTGAGGGTATGTAAAATTGTGGATCATAGTTGTCTTGAATTGTATTTTCCTGATTACTAACACTGTTTAACAATTTGGCAAGGATTTATCTTTTTCTCTTTCTTATTTTTTCTTCTTGTTCAGATCTCAGGTGCACAGAATTGATTAATCATGATCCTTGGTTCTAACACGCTGTTTTGTTGTTCATGCATTAGTCTGGGTTCTCCAGAATAACAGAAACACTCAGTCTTTTAGAAAATGCCTGTTCATGTCTTTTGCCCATTTTTAATTGGGTTATTCATGATTTTATTTTTGATTTGTAAGATAGCCTTGGATGTTTCATGAAATAAATTCTATCAGTCTTTGCCTTCATGCTTTCTGGCTTTGCTTGCTAATTTAGCAATGTCTCTCCGCCCTACAATTATTTAAATATTAATTGGTTTTTTTTCTTTTAGTGCCTCCTGATTTTCTCCTGCTGTTTCCATTACTAGCAAGCCCCACCTAAGCCACATTCCTGAGCTGAAGGTTTGTGTCTAGGATGTGGGACTTTGCATGCATAACCAGGTATCTAGGCCTATCTGGGTCTCCACCCTGGTCCTTTTGAGGCTCCACCCAAGCTTGGCTGTGTCCTGGCCCAGGGAACTGCCTGTAGTTACCTGGTCTATTTCCAGCAGATCTGAGTCATTTTCCTTTCCAAGAAATTAAGGAGTATAACATTTACTGGATACTCTGGAAAATTCAGCTAAACTACTTTTACAAATGAAGACACTGGTTCTGAGAGGTGATGTAATTTGCCCAAGATTTCACAGCCAGACATATGAGAAAGGTGTGAAGATACTGAATGCTTCCTTTGGACAAATGGATTCAAATTTGAAAACTTTACAGTGGATTCAGCGAACATGCACTAAATTCTTTTTTTGTTGCTGAATCCCAGAATATGATGAAAGGAAGTCCATGCAGCAGTTTAATCGGTCTCCCAGCTCTTATTTAAGCCCCCTCTACTCCACTCTTCATATAATATACAGAAGAAAACTTTTATTGAATCCAGCCCATATCTTTTTGCTCCTTCAAATGCTTCAAATGCACTTACATTTAAATCCAAACTCTTTATAATGTCCTATATGTTTAGTACCTGAATGCCTGTCTAACTTTATTTCCCACACTACATCTTGCTCAGCCTCTCTAGCCATACTGACCTCGTTTATGTTCTTTGCATGTGCACAGTTCTTTTATACCTTAAGGTCTTTGCCTTTGCTGTTTCCTTTGCTGGGAATGCTTCTCTCCTGGACCTTTGCTTAACCACCTTCTTGTTACCCTTTAATTGATGTATTTGCTTATATGTCACCTCTTCAGAGAACTCTCTCCTGTTCCTCCTAAATACTACACCCCTCTCTCTTTACAATGCATCGCAACACTGTTTCACTTCTTACTATAACTTATTAAAATCTGTAATTATGTTGCTTACGTGTTTCTTATTATGGCTCTGTCCCATTTCTCCAATGGATTGCATACTCTAAAAGTTTGTCACATTCGTCTGTATCCCCAGGGGCTGAACCAGTGCTGGCACATCGCTCAGTCAATATTTGTTGAACCAGTAGCTCAACAAATAATTATTGAGTCCAGTAGCTACTCAATAATTAGTGGTTTCCATTTCCTTCTCTCCTCTATGCAGCGCTGCCATACACACACACTGGCACACATAACCTGAAGGAACTTGAATAGGACAATGGAAATAACAGCTCAGTGGTTATATCTAGTATGTATCAGAAAAACTGGCTAAGCCGGTTGAGCTTGCCACTGTTTTACGGTTTGCTTTGTTTAATTTCATGAGGTTTCTTGGCCTCTGATGCTTCTTCTGTTATGGATCTACATATTCATGGAGAAGAAGAGTTTATATTAATGATGATATTATAATACCCAATCTTAATAAGCATGAACAAGCTACTACCAACAAAATACCTAGTAGGGTATAATAGCAAAATGATTGTTTTTTTTTTTTTTTTTTCTGGAAAGAGATTCCAATACATTTTGAAAGTGAGGAGGAATCAAATAGGTACACTTTTCAAGTGCTTTATGGTTATGGTGCCCTTTCTGAATACTTGGTCCTCAATGAAATGACAGAAGGTATAGTGGGGGGAGAGTTCTCATGTTTCCCATGTGCTGAATGAGGAAACAGATTTGAAATTGTTAATCCCCAGGAAATGTCCTAAGCAAAACTGGGATTTGCTATGCTAATTTGTATTCAGGAATGTCTTTTCAATAATAACCCCATTCTACCTTCCCGTCTGGCTGGAAGTTCCAGAGGTAAGGGGCTGCTTTGCAAAGCCCCTTTCTTCTTAGAAATCAGGAGCAAGCAAACCTAGATCTTTCTCTTGGTGATAGTTGGAAGATTTCATGCTCCAAAGAATGGGCTGTGGTTGATACTTACAAATAATTAGCCAATTTTATTACATTTGAAGGAAAAAAGCAGTTACCTTATCTCTCTCTTCCTCCCTTTTTTGGCTTCTCCCTCCCTTCTTTTTTCTCTCTTTCCTTGCACCAGCTATGCGCTAGGTGCCATGGTGTGGGTAAGAGATAACATAGGAAATGTTCTGCTTCTTAGGTGTTCATGAATTTGTGGTGGAAAGAAGCAAGTTAGACATTGTAGTGCAAGATGATAAAAATTATGGAAGGACATGCACAGATTTCTAGAAACATAAACAATGGTGTGCTAATAAATTTTTAACTGGCTGTAGGTGGGAGAGATCTTGATTTGTAGCATCTGCTGATTCCCATGGTGTAAATGCTTCCACCTTGGCAGATTTCAGGCTACTGAACTGACGTGGCTGCACATGGAGCTGGGAAGAGGTGTGCATACCCTGCTGTCTAGTTTACGGGGGCTGGATTAGCACATCCCTGAGAAGGGTACCTCATAGGGCTCATTTAGGAGTGGGGTGGTAATGTCAGGGGCTTTTCCAGGACAAGATGACACGTGAGTTGCATTTGCTTATTTGGAAATGGGGAGGGTAATAAAGGGAAAGTTATAACTCATTTTCTGCTGTGTATACTGAAGAAAATGTAGCAAATGCAGATAAACCAAATGAAGAAATTAAACTCTTCTATAATTTAAAAACTGAGAGATGAACACTTAACTTTTTATTATTATTATTCCTTACATCTTCTTCTCATTTTTTCTTTGTGGATTGAGCTTTTATTATTTGAAACTGGGCTTTTCTATCCAAGTCAATCTTTTGTCTGATAGAAGTAGTGTTACTATTATTTACTTTTTAATTTTAACTGATAATTCAGTTTAAAAATTTTTGAGGACTGTTTAAGTTTTTATTCTGATTAAATTTAAGAATCTTTGTTTTCAGATATTTTACAGATATATCTAAAATTATAACTCTTATGTTCACTCTTCTGTCACCTTGATTAAAAATTTATTTTAACATGTTCTTACCTTTTGCTTGGTTTTCTTGTTTTTATGGGGTGTTTTTAATACCTTTATATTCTTTATTATTATTATTATTATTATTTTACAATTTATGTATCCAGCATTAAACTCAGCTCTTCCTGCTTAAGAATTTTATCATACTTTTACTTTCTTCTCTACCATTTTCCTCTTCCATGTTGCAGTATTTTAATAGGTTCTGTAATTTTAGATACAAAATACTGGTATATAATTAGTATTGCTGTTGTTGTTTTGTTATTATTTACTTCAAATACTGACTTTCTCCAAAATATTGACTCTGGCACATGATTTTACTACAAAGATTAAAATAACGATTTAATCTTACCTGTATTTTAATTCATTTCAGTGCTCCCTAGCAGAGTTTTTACATCATTTTTTAGTTCTGGTTTTAGCATCATCTTTCAGCTGGGCGGAGTGCACATTCTTGTAACTTTTCCAAAAGGAAGACGCCAATGATCTATTAGAGAATCCCTTGAATGTTTGAAATGAAATGTGGTTTTGTTAACATGCCTCACAAACGGAAATCTAACTGATTGAAGGTGAAAAACCTAACTCAGTCAAGGGTCATAAAATAAATAACTGATGACTAGAAGCCTTGACCCTTTACTATGAATGTCACTCTTTTTTTTTGAGACAGAATCTCGCTCTGTCACCCAGGCTGGAGTGCAGTGGCCCAGTCATGGCTCACTGCAACCTCTGCCTCCTGGGTTCAAGCAATTCTCCTGTTTCAGCCTTCCGAGTAGCTGGGACTACAGGTGCCTGACACCACGCCCGGCTAGTTTTTTATTTTTTAGTAGAGACGGGGTTTCACCATGTAAGCCAGGATGGTCTCGATCTCCTGACCTTGTGATCTGCTGGCTCAGCCTCTTAAAATACTGGGATTACAGGCATGAGCCACTGCACCCGGCCTTTAAGTCCAACTCTTAAAACGCAGTTCTCATTTTCTATTTGTGCCAATGTGTTTTTGAGCCCAGACGTGGACCTCTATATCCCTCCTTGCTACAGTGCATCATCATATGCTGTCTTGCATGCCACAGGGTTACAGGTCAAAAGTCCATCCTAGCCCAGGTCCAGGCACTGCTGGCTCTGGGCTTGGGATGATCACTGGGCAAAATCTTGATTCTGGGCACAAGCCAGAAGAGGAAACTGGTGGTGCAATGACAGGTGGACTCCTCAGGTGCCAATCCCTGGAGAGCTTCTAGCCCATCTTCTTAGTACCCCTGATGTCTGCCAACATCCTTGAGGGCTTTGCCTGGTTATGCCTTCTTCTGGGCTCTCTGAGAAGATGGCAAGCCTATCACCAAGACATACATACGGTGGGTCACCTCTCTGGTTGCTATCATTAACTCCACACAGCTTCATGTCAATAATCCTTCAGGACTTGTGTGTTCAACCCACTCTTTATGTAATGATTTGCCATGCCGTTCTCCTGGGTCCTTTTTGGCAGAGTGTGAGTTGCTTTGCATTGATGACCTTCTTGCATGCATCCCAGTATCTCATTATTCCCATGTACAGATGAGGAAACAGGCTGAGAGAGGTCAGGGCATTTGCTCAGGGCTCCTTAATCAGTAAGCGTCAGAGCCCATGTCAGGACACAGCACTCTGGCTCATTTTTTGTGGTCTCTCCCCTGCTCTGTACTGCCTTTTTCCTTTTTTAATCTTAATTTCTCTCCCATTTCTCCTACTCTCTCCAAGAATGAAAAAAAATCAGACCTTAGCCATTTGTTTCCCAAAAACATGGAGCCTGTTTCATGACTATTGGGAGCAGATGTTAACATACATCCCCCAAGAGTCAGTGCAGGACTTGCATGCAGAACTTCCCAAGGTTCCTCTTGGGTCCCCAGGGTGCCTCTAGCCTCTCTGAGATCTGCACTTCTCTGCTTTTTACATACAAGTTGAGGGGGTGCAGGCTTTTTGGGTTTCCAGCAGCTCAGTTCTATGAGTTCCCTCTTTACTTCCCTCCCATTGAGGATGGAGCAGGGAAGGAGGCTGCACGGGCTCACCCTGGGTTTCAGCCTCAGGCTGGAAGCAAACCCACCCTTACCCCATGGGTCCCAGAGCTCACCTCCCTCCAGGTTTTATTACCTTGCAAAGAAGGATTGAGGAACTGTTTATAGGCCTGGGAGGAGCAGTAAAAGTTTGCAAGCATTTCTGTCTCTTACTTAATAAACCTTAACATGCTCTTCATGTACCCATTCACCTAAAAAAAAAACCACACACGCACAGAAAAATGGAGTGGGGTGGAGGTGAGGTTCAGGTATTGTCATGAAGCTAAAAATGTCCTGAATTCCACATGCAACTTGACCCAACCTAAAGGGTTCATTAACAGGAGGAGAGTGTGTTGCAGGAAGGCCTCACTGTGTGCTTGCCTAAGGCCCCGAGACTCTGAAGAGGGGCCTCAGAGGCTTGCTATGTGCTCCAATGATGCTGCACTTCCCAAATTCCTGGGCCTGCTCAGAAAGTTCCCAAGTTCTCTGAGGTTTGGAAAGATGAGATGGTGGGCTGTACAGAGTAGGTAGAGCAAGCTAGCCTTAGCCCAAATAGCAGAAAGTGCCTAGGGAGTCAGGCTAGATGACAGAGTATCTGCTGCGGGCCTGAAGGATTGAAACCTCGGTTCTTGGCTTGAGAAGTTCACATTTCACGTAGAGTAGACTTACATAGATGACATAATACCAATTACACTTTTTGAGCAGTTCTCAACTCAGACAGGATTCTAAACTCTACAGGTGTCCACGAAGTCCTTTCAAAGTAAATATTATTATCGTCCCCATCTGAAAGATGGAGAAGCAGCAGGTGTTCAGAGAGGTGAAGTAACTTACCTAAGGTTACACAGCTAGTAAGGATAGCGCTGGTATTCAAATGAAAAAAAAGTTGGCTTTCAGAGTCTGTGATCTGGAAGACTCTATGATATAGTGTTTCCTGGTCAGAAATTGGCACAGGACCCCAAGGCAGTGACCTTGTCTTGGTGGAACCAGGCATTATGGACTAGGGAATTCAGATAACATGGAAAAGACAAAGAGGGAAAGTAATCTAGCAACAACTAAGCCCCTCTGTGTGTCAGGTAGCTGTTATGTATAGAGCCCCTTCAATATGCACAATGTTCTTTGAGATAGAGACTATAATGCACTTTGTGCCGATAAGGAAGACAAATTCGAGGAGATTAAAGTCACTTGTTTGTAAATGATAAAGGGGCTGCCTGACCTCAAAAATCAACATCAGGTTGGCTTCGAGGAAGAAGTAATTTGTACGTATCATGGATCGGGAGACAATTGAATTCATTCATTTCATACATTGATTCATTCAATACTTGTTGTGAAGCTTTCATCTCACATATTTTCCTGGGAAGCTAAAGTATTCAAAACCCTAAAGCTACAAAGATATACAAAATTGAGATTGTCTTTGACAATGTGAGAAAAGCTCCAGCCCATGCCCTTTCAGGATTCCTGAACAAGCTGTGGTTTCCCATGCCTCTGACAGCCACAACACCCCTCCTTGCTCTTGCTTTAGGCATTATTAGACTCCAAAACATGAGCTGACCTTCCTCAAAAACCATGAGGTCGTTTGTATGCTTGTGTGGAAATGTGAGTGGGAGAATTGTCTTGTGTGTGGAAGAATTTTTCTTGGTAACCTCCCTTAAACTGTCACATGCATTGAGAAAGTATGAGAGAAACTCAAGTCATTTACTTGGAGAAGATCGGGGGTCATTTGTGAAGGATGATGAACCCTGTGCAAGGCTGGGGTTGTGGATAGAGGGGCAGGCATTTCAGGGGAAGGGCGGCCAGTGGGAACACCTGTTTTGTATCTCTCTGACCCCTTGCACCTAATAGCCTTGCTGGAGGTAAGTTGTCTGCTCCTGTTATGGTTTCCAACCTGCACTGACTCTTGGGGGATGTATGTTAACATCTGCTCCCAATAGTCATGAAACAGGCTCCATGTTTTTGGGAAACAAATGGCTAAGGTCTGATTTTTTTCATTCTTGGAGAGAGCAGGAGAAGTGGGAGAGAAATTAAGATGAAAATTATTAATAGGCTAGGATGACTAGCTCTTCAAGAGACTCATGAATTTGAAAAAAAAGAAAGAAAAACAACAACAACAACAACAACAAAAACAAGATTCACATACCACTCCTGAAGCTCATGTTAGAATTTATATTGGGGCATAAAACCATCTTAGGTGGAGGTGAACTGACATGTTATCTTTGGGTTTACAGCAGCTACATTTTCGTAACCCAAATCAGAGCTTTAGTTTTTCTTATTAAGAATGGTTTTCTGGCTTACAGATTTGTCTTATAAGGAAAAGTTAAGGGAGATAATGCTAAAATGTGGGACAACCAACTGGTTGTTGAATATATGACCTTGGCTCCTTAAATGATAGGGCATACTAGTCTTGCCCTTCTCCCTCGTATTTTTGGTGCAGCCCAGGAGATGTCATTTTGCTTTTCTCTCCCATAATTCCATTTTGATTTTTTTTCTAGTCTTTAAGAAATGGACAATTTAATCAGGTTTGAAGAGTAAATTCAGAAGAGTCTCAGAGACACAGTGTTCAGTAGTGACAAAGACCACAAGCTCAGGAATCAGACTGTCTGAGTCTGAATTTTGCTTCTTTTTAGTTACATGGCATTGGGCAAGTGAGTTAAACTTTCTGAGCCGCAGTTCCCCCATATGTAAAGTGGGGGTAATTCTAGAAACCTCTTAGAAACATTTCCCAATGCAGAAAGTGGTACCCCGACTTGCATACTTCATGATGAACACGAGTTGTCTGCTTTGTGAAAACACTTCGTCAAGGTTCTGTTGAACATTAGAACTAAGACTTCAGAATCTCAGACCCAGAAGTAACTTTGAGGGTGCTTGGCCATCTCTCTTATTTTGAAAACAAAAACAGGCTGAGCCTGTGTTCTTGAGGAAACAGAGCCTGAGGCAAGAACTGAGGGTCTTATGGCTTGGAAGGTGCAGATCAGACCAAGGAGAAGGGGAGGAAAGAAAAGTAGGTCAAGAAATCCTGGGAAGCAATGGGAAGTGAGGTGTCCTCATAGGTGCTCCTTCACAATAGGCCAGGTCACCTCAGAGGAAGAACCTGGGTGGACTGGCTGCAGAAGAAATGGAGTAGTCTGCAGGACAGGAAAGGGAAAATGTTACCTGCTTGGCTCCCTTCCATCTCCTTTTTCCCATTAGTCAAGATTCAGCCCATGGACAGTTAATTCCCTGATTTCTGGGACATGTCACCTGACCCTTTTGGTGTTTGTTTTGTTTGCCAGATGCCTCCAAGGCAGATTGGTGTTCCTGCTACATCTGGAAGTGGAGGAGGAGCCAGAACTCTGGACGTGTGGCTAGTTGGCCCAGGCCCAGGGCTCAGCATTCCCAGGGAAAGTGGCTGGCCCACCCATCAGTGAGAGCACAATTTGGGAGGCAGGAGCTGCTGGGGAAGAATTCTGGGGAGGCATTTAAGATTTGCAGTGGATGTTCTCAGAGAGGGGAAGGAATTTGTCTTAGTTATATAGTAAGTGAGAATACAGAACAGAACTCAAATTTCTGCTGTACAAGACTTTATGGAGCGATGGCCAGTTAATCCTTGTCAACATAGGCCCTCTAGATAAAACCAAGTCCCAGATGATGTAGAAGGCCCCAATATACCTGTCCAGTTACATTTCTCGCTACCCCTAGGAGATAGCCTTATTCCATCTCAACATTTTCTTGCAGGAACATGCCATTCTCATTTCTCCATGTTTTGGCATAGAGTGCCTCCAGTGCCAGAGATGCCTTCTTGCTTACTGCAAATTCTAGTTCATTTTTCCCTCATAAGACCCAAGCTCAAATGTGATGTCCTCTGTGAAGCCTTCAGTTTTCCTGTATTCTTGAAGCTCTGGATATGCATCTATTATTTCATTGATTATGCCATAGTTGTTTGGGTTCTATGAGATCTTTGACAGCTGTTCTCTTTGTGTTCTTATTCCTTGGTGCCCAGTACAGTGCCTGATGCTTCAGAGAGATTTAGTTGAGGAGAGAAAAAAAAATAATTACATGTTAGGTAGAAAAGATATGAATTAAGAATGGGCTTCTAGGGCCATAGAGATGCTCATATTTTAAAGGAGGGAAGTCAGAGAAGAGACTTGATGCTGACAAAATGATGCAGAATGTAGGGAGTTAGCATTTAGTGAGGAAAAAGCTCACCTGGCTTTCTGGCTACATTCTAGAGGGCCAAGCATTCCAAAGGAGCTGTTAGTACAGCCAGTCATGTTTAGAATGGAGGAACCTCATCAGTATCTCAGTCCTTCCTATTAATTTCTAGGCTTTTAATTAATTTATTTTTCTTCATTGAAACCCCATAGCAATAAATAGCCTGTATGTAAATATGACCAGAATGCTGGGTTGATAAGAATATGCTGTGGACATGTGTAGTATTATTAATGATCTTATCATCAATGAAATTGCGATTTTTTTTTTTAAAGAGAAAGCCCTAAACTTAGCTTGTTCATGTGTCTGAGATCATTTTGTTTGCCTTTGAAAAGTTGCTGATTCTAAAGATTTTTTTCTTTCTTTGTGTTGCAACTTGAGCTTCTTTTGATGTTTGCCTCTTTGGATATTACTTAAATAATTAAAGCAGCTATTTTCGACTTACTTTACATATAGAAAGTTTAATTTTTATCATTGAATTAGAAAATTATTTTGTTCTACCATATTAAATTGGGAAAAGATAGATATGTAGATTAGTAGATAGAGATTAATTCTGGATTATTTTATTAAAAATATGGATACTGTAAAATCAAGATGGACACTCAGCCCCACTGTGATTCTCTGCAGCCTCCAGGTGCTGACTTCCCACTAACTTCAAAGGGAATTGAGGAGGAAGAAAGCACACTGTGTTGGGAATGTACCCCAGGCCTTTGATACCTGGTGAAAAGTAGGTTGCAATGTCCATGTAATTTACTTTTATTTAGGGATACTATGCAAAAGTTCATTTGTCTTTATGGGCAGACCTCAGGGCCAGTTCTGTGAGTGAAGAAGCATGGCCACAACCACAAGTCACTTTTGAGTCTTAGTTCTATCATGTAGCAGCTGGACAAGTCACTTAACCGGTCCAAGCCTCTGTTTTCTTATTTATAACATAGAGACTATAAAATTGAACTTTCAGAACTGTTTTAAACATTAAAAGTAAAGTTTTAAAGTACCTAACACATAATAGATGCTTAGTAAGTGGTATTTAATATCACTATGATTATTATGCATGAGTGGGAACTCTTGTCTTCCCACCTGAGATCCACAAAGGTCTTTCTCTTTAATCTTCTTGTGAAATCCAAGCTTTTCCAGTCAGCCTCTCAGCCCAGCTATCCTGTGCCATAGCACCCTGGAAGGGACCCATGTGACCATGACTCCAATGTCACTAGCAAAATGGGTCTCCTCAAAGTGTAAGAGATCTTTTATCACTGATCTTACCCTTCTCTTACTAATTTTCAAAAAATATAGCCTGCCTCACTCAACCTACTTGTAGCTTTCTTAACTTTAGGACATTACTGGAATATGTTTAAGAGAAGCAACCATGCACTGCAAACATTCCCTCGCATCACCCAGAATGGAACCCAGGAAATGTCACTCTAGCTTTTATGTTTGGAGAAGAGGCTCTCTACCTATTCAAGAAGGAGTGATCTTCATCCTCACTATCTGTTTTCAGGTTCTGTTTCTTTTGTGTAGTCGACTAGACACTTATCCTGAAGTCCTATTTAGTTTTCCTCCCCAAATGAAATTTTAGGCCGCCTAACGTGCTAGGCTATGCTGTTCCAGATGTGAGCAATACACTACCATTCTTATTCGTGCATTTATTCAACAGCCTGCTATTAAGAATCTACTCAATGCCAGGCACAGCTCTAGGACCCAAAGGAATCAATGAAAGAAAGGAAATAATGATAGGGAATAGAAAACACATTATTCCTACCCTCAGGCAGATAGTAATCAAAAATACAACATTATAATTAAGTTAAAGTGCTATGGAGAAGTTATACATGGTGCCATTAAAGTAAATAATAACAGGAATTGACTCAGTCCAGGAAGGTAAACGAAGGCTTATCTAAGGCAATGATCCCTGAGCTTCTGTCTGGAAGATGAGTGCATTAACTAGATGAAACAAAGGAAAGGATAGAAGCCAGAGATTATTTCAGGTAAATGACATGCATGTTCAAATGGCCAATGTAAGAAGGTATATGGTGTGTGCAATTGAATTCTCCAGAAAATGAGGAGAAGATGCAGGAGACAAGCAGGTAGCATCCAGATTGTGGAGGAATTTATAGGGCTGCTTAAGGATTTCAGTCTTCTGCCCAATAACAGTGAGAAGCCTCTGAAGTGATACAACTGGTTGGAAGAGAATATGATCAAATTGGGACTTTCAGAAAGATGTTATTGGGTCCCTTGTTAATTAGACATCAACCATCTTTACAGATATACTTCCAAGACCAGCCTCTCAGCTGCCTCTGAGATGGGGAACCAGGAGGAAGCATGAGTCAGGGGCTCCCCATAATTGGATGCCTCTAACCTTTGCTGCCCTGTTGGTGATGACTTGAGTGCACCATGATTGCATTACCATCTTTATCTTGGCTTTTCATGCCAAGGAGCTTTCAGCATATTCAGTTTCCCTTTACCAGGAGGGCAAAAAAAAAAAAAAAAAAATCAACATCCTTGATACTAGCATCAAAGGAATCCAAATACTGAGTTTTGGCCTCATTAAAGGTTGAAGTCATTGGTGAGTTAGTCCCTGTTAAAAACTTTGATAATTTTGAATTTTTTTCTCCCTTATATTTATTGGCAATAAAACAACTTTCTAATAATTAAACCACAAGATCCATAAAAAATAGGAATCTCTTCTTATACCATTTTATCTTCATCCTGCTGCACAATAGTTGCTCAATAAATATTTGTTATATAGACATGTATATTGAATTAGCTTTGAATCACATAATCCTAGTTTATAAATAATTTAGACTTTTTCCAATATTTTGTTATCAAAAATATGTGAGTCAAACTCTTGATTAGCCAAGTGGATTATCCTGGGCTATGCTTTTGGACACAAGGGATACACACAGCATTATATAGATAGGAATGTGTGTATTTGAAGCAGTAACCCTACAACTTGGCTGAGACCAATTTTCTCCAGACAGAGATAAAGAAGATGCAACACACTTTAAAGAGAGGAAAGAAGAAAAGAACAAAATGTTAGGAATCATAAATTAACTGAATGTCCAAATTTTTAAATTATTTAAAGCTTTGAGCTGGCTTCAAAAAGGAAAGTATGGCTGGGCGCAGTGGTTCACACCTGTAATCCCAGCACCTTGGGAGGCCACGTCACACGTGATCATGACCTGATCATGAGGTCAGGAGTTCGAGACTGTTCTGGCTAACATGGTGAAACTCCATCTCTACTAAAAATACAAAAAATTAGCTGGGCGTGGTGGCACACACCTGTAATCTCAGCTACTCGGGAGGCTGAGGCAGGAGAATCACTTGAAGCCGGGAGGTGGAGATTGCAGTGGGCTGAGATCGTGCCACTGCACTCCAGCCTGGGTGACAGAATAAGACTCCGTCTCAAATTAAAAGAAAAAAAAAAAAAAAAAAAAAAAAAAAAAGGAAAGTATATGTGACATTAAAGCTTTCAGCTGATTAGATATAGGAAAGTATATGTAGTATCCCTGATAATGACCCTGGGGAAACTCAATCTTAGATGAAGAAACCCCTAAACGGAAAGACTTGAATTCATTAGAGTGAGGGGACATACTGTTCAGGAAAGAGATTTCAAACTTTTTTGACTGAAATAATTAGTGAGACATATATTTTACATTGTGACTTATACATATATTATGTGTGTATATATGTGTGTGTATAGGTAGATAAGTGGATAGAAAGATAAATAGATGGGTGGATAGATGGACAGATGGGTGTAAGAATGGGTGGATAGATGAATAAATAAATGAATGGACAGACCAACAGGTGAATGAATGGTTTAACAGACAGATAGACACATAGATAGATAGAGAAGTATAACAAAACAGATACAGAAGTATTTGTATCTGTTGAGAAATAAGAAAAATAAGAACAACTTTTATAAATTATGTTTACATCAAGAAAACATTTATCTCCTGATATCAAAGCAAAATGTACTTTTGCTATGGGCAATGCATTTTGATATTTTGTATTCTCTTCTATTTCATTTTTTGAAATTTTTGATTAATCTTAACTTACTATCACAATACTAGATAGCATTCCACAATTTATAAAACATTAAGTTAAGGTATAGATATGGCTTAATGTAATGGAGATTCTACTTAGAGTAGCGAAGGAGCCATTTGCTGGGAGTGAGTGTGAGTATGAGGGGAATGTGTGGATAGTGAGTTTGAATTCATGCAATTGAAAGACAGATCCTTTAGGCCTTGTGGAGATCTGAAGAGGAAGTTATCTGGGTTCAGGGACTGCTAGCTCCTGTCTACAACAGGAAAACATTTGTTGAGAGAGTAAGATGGGGCTTAAGAGTAAGACAGGATGAGTTAGGGTTAGGGACCTAGTCTGTAACCCACCGAGATATGGGTCCAGGCTGAGGTCCTCAAGGTCGCTTTCATCTTGAGAGAAAACTGGTCCTTTCAGTGTGGTGGAGCCCAAGTCCATCAAGCCAGTGTGGTCTCTGTACTAGTTAAGGTATTGCTAGCTGCCATGATGGAGAAAACCCAAAATCTCACTGATGTGACATAAAAGAAATAAATTTCTAACTCACAAAGAGTCTAATTGGTGGCAGAAGGTGGGCTCCTCATGGATAATTAGGTCATTTGGGCATTGACATTAGCCATTATATTGAAAGAAGGAGAGAACTGAGGGCAGTGTGTGAGGTTCAAATAGGCCTGAAAGTAGAACAGATTATTTCTACCTACATTCCACAACTTGGTGCCATGGATGGGTACAAAGGAGCCTGGGAAATGTAGTCCCTTGCTGAGTAAGAGCTCTTCAGCTGTCATTTATTGATACAGAAGGGGAACAGGAGTCTTTGGCTGACCATTGATTTCTTCCACCCCCCTACCCTACAGTGCTGTGGTTGTGAGTCTGGCTGATACCAAAAAACCTCAGGGCTCAGAAATAAGAACACTGTTCATACATTATGTTTACATCAAGAAAACATTTATATCCTGATGTCTTAGTCACCCCTTTCAAACTAGGCTGTCTTTTAGCATTACTTTTCCTTTCAAAGTTGACCTTGGTGCCCATTTTCATCTGACAAATAAGTTTGGATGTGAGGGGAAGAATGCTTTGTTCAGTCTTTCATCCCTTGGGATGATCTGGATCTTCCATCCCCTTGCCTCTTTAGGCTCAGTACAGGAGTCAGAGATAATATAACACATTGATTTAAAGTACTGAACTTGGAGTGATGCAGACTTTGGGCAACTACTATGGCTTTCTTGAGCCTTGATTTCCTCATCTTTGAGATAAGGATACTTGTATCTATTTTCTCCCAGGTTGATATGTGGATTAAATGAGATTATATATGCAAAGTACTTAGTGTAGTACTGTGTTAGCCCATTTTCACACTGCTATGAAGAAATACCCAAGACTGGATAATTTATAAAGGAAAGAGGTTTAATTGACTCACAGTTTTGGATGGCTGGGGAGGCCTCAGGAAACTTACAACCATGGCAGAAGGAGAAGCAAACACATCCTTCTTCACAAGGTGGCAGGAAAGAGAAGTGCAGATTAAAGAGGGACAAGGTCCTTAGAACACCACCAGATCTCATGACAACTCACTTTCTATCATGGGAACAGCATGGGGGAACTGCCTCCCTGCTCCTATTACCTCCCACTAGGTTCCTCCCCAGGCTCATAGGAATTATAATTTGGATTACAATTCAAGATGAGATTTGTATGGTGGCAAAGAGCCAGACCGTATCGAGTACCTAACTCATTGCTATCCTATAGCTATGGTTATTACTGATATTCTTATTGGCCACTTGACACCAACATAAGTCGGGGGCCTTACATCACTTAAGAAGAGGAAATATACAGAAAAAAGTGGCCTGGAGAGAAACTTGCTCCCTGAATTTCCAATATATGTCCAAACTGATGACTGGTGTGAGAAAGATCTATTCTGGCTTTTGCATCCTGACTCAGATCAAAAACAAAGCTTGTATTTTTAAAAAGTCAAAAACAAATGATACTGGTAGGGCTGCAGAGAAAGGGGAATGCTTATACGCTGTTGGTGGGAATATAAATTGTTCAGCCACTGTGGAAAGCAGTTTGGAGATTTCTCAAAGAACTTAAAACAGAACTACTATTCAACCCAGTAATCTCATTAGTGGGTATATATGCAAAAGAAAACAAATTGCTCTACCAAACAGACACATGCACTCACATGTTTACTGCAACACTATTCATAACAGCAAAGACATGGAATCTACCTAGGTGCCCATTCATGGTGGATTGGATAAAGAAAATGTGGTACATATATACCATGGAATATTACACAGCCACAAAAAAGAATAAAGTCATGTCCTTTGTAGCAACATGAATGGTGCTGGAGGTCACTATCCTAAGTGAATTAACACAAGAACAGAAAGTCAAATACTACATGTTCTCATTTGTAAGTGGGAGTTAAACATTGGGTACACATGGACATAAAAATGGCAACGGTAGACACCAGGGACAACTAGAGGGGGCATTCAGGGAGGGGAGCAAGGATTGAAAATCTAACTATTTGGTATTGTGCTCAGTATGTGGATGACAGGATCAGTCATATCCCTAATCTCATCATCATTACAATATACTCGGGTAACAAACCTACATATGTACCCCGTGAATCTAAAATAAAAGTTGAAGTCATTTTTTAAAAAAATGAACAAAGTCTGGTACACCTGAGTAATCCACTTACTTGATGAGAGCTTCAGCCAGAAACTAGGCTCCTTCAATCCTAAGACTGACCCATGGATGTGGATGGGCCACTGGGGCATTCCTGTTCTGGGAGCAAAGGAGGTGTTTTTTGGTGAAGATACTTATGAAACTGATCCCTTCTGGTGGGGCTGAGGTCTCAGCTCACTGAGAAGTAGGCCATGCAAGCCAGAGGGCTCAGAGGTGGGTAGCCCAGACAAGACAAGGAGCTTTTTCCTTGATTGACATTTATTTCACTCCATCGCTTTGTCTCCCTCTTACATAGAGTCACTGTCACTAGAGTTGGAGGATGGACAGAGGATTCCCAGTTGGTCTTCAAGCCAGCACAGTGGGAGGTGGGCTGTTGGATGGCTAAGGCAAATTAGAGTAAGAGTGCCTGGTGGATGGTGATGATGTGAGATCTCACCTCCAAAGCCAGTTCCTACCTGCACAGAGTCTTTGGTCTGACATAGCTTCTTCAAGCAGAGCTCAAGAAAAAAGAGGCTCTCAGTTGCCACTAGACCAGGCCACCCTGCATTGGAGTCACAGCTCTGGTCCTGACGTTCATTCTTCAACTGAAGGGGCAAGGGAAATCTGTTTCCCCCTCTGGAAGCTTCTGCCATAGGACTGGGTAATACAGAGGTATCTCCTAGTGTGGGAAATGGACAGATGGTGGTGATGCTTTAGTGTACCAGATCACTTTCCAGTTATGTTCTCTTTCTCTGGGGCGGGGAGAGACAGGGAGAAAGAGAGAGACTGGGGTTGAGGGAGAAAAAAGAGGTTGATGACATGCAGCATGAGCTGTGCACTAGTTGTGGAGAATACGACTGCCTATTGGTCCATGGAAAATTCTAAATTACGAAACAAACAGGGCTGGGTATGGGGATTCACGCCTGTAATTCCAGCATTTTGGGAGGCTGAAGTGGGAGGATCAATTAAGGCTAAGGGTTCGTGACCAGCTTGGCAACAAAATGAGACCCCATCTCTATTAAAAAAAAAAAAAAAAAGCCCGGAGTGGTGGCACATACCTGTGATCCCAGCTACTCAGGAGTCTGAGGCAGGAGGATTGCTTGAGCCTGGTCCCAAGTTAGAGTGAACTAGAATCACATTATTATACTTGAGCCTGGGTGACAGAGTGAGATCTTGTCTCCAAGAAAAAAATTAAACCCTCCAAATCTCTTTAAAAAACTTGTTTTATGCCACAAATAAATTTGTGAAACACTATTCCATATGACAGTAATTCAATAAGTTAGACCCCTAAATAAACAACAAAATATCCAGTTGGTTACTAATTATAGAAAAAAAAAAAGAATTTTTGACCCTTATGTCCGTACCCTGCAGTTTCATATCACACAATTATCTGAAATTCTAAGAAATTCTCCATTAAAGGAACCACTTTACATTTATTGAAGCCAGTGTTTCTACAGTTGAATGTGGCAGAAAAGATTTTCCCCCCTAAATGCCTCACTTTGTGGGAAAGGTGGGAAGAAGAGCTCATTAGTAATGAGGGGTGACAGGCAGTTCCTCACCTGCACACCACACCTCCAAGAGTAGAACATCTGGTTTTCCTAGTTGAAGTTTGAAATTGCACCATCCCCTTCAGGCTTCCTCTGCCAGCCATTCCCTTGAGCCCCCAGATTATGGGCTGGAGAAGGAAGGCAGAAATAATACCGCATCATCATCAAGGTTTGCAGGGTAGGAAAGCAGACAGCTCCAAGTTTATGTCATGAAGATTCTATGATGAGGCCTGTGGAGCTATGAGAACAGGATGAACAAGACACTCATCTCCTGGGCGTCTGTCTAACTATTTATCCCCTTCTACTCCTTCTTTCCATGGTAATTATTGAGCCTTTAAGAGGTTAAGGATATAGTTGAAAGTTAAATACACTCTGTTCTTATTCTTAAGGCACCCATGATCTAGAGGGGGTCATCGGTAAGTAAGCAAGCCATTTTGCTCAGTTGGGTTCGATGCATGGTGGAGAGAAAAAGGGCCATGGGTGTGACAAACGCAGAGGGTTGTAGCCTACACAATCTGCAAGGTTGAAGGAAGAGCCAAGAAGACTTCCCCAAGGAGAAGCAGCCAAGGTGAGTACAGAAGGATCAAGGAGTCAGGTCAGTGAAAGGAGGTGGAGATCAGGGAGTCTCAGGCAGACGCTTTTCATGTGGCTTCTTTGAAAACTCTAGTGACAATGGCAGTTCTGAACCAAGGAGGCCACTCTGGCTGAGGTGAGACTTACTTTTTATTTCCTCTCCAGTTGCTTCAGAAAACTCAGTTTTCCTGCCCCGACAACTGCCAGATATACAGAGCTCTTATAGCCAGTTTCAGCTGGGTCCCTGCTGAGGGAGGCAGTAACCTTCTTAATGGGAATGTCTTCAACAACAGGGGTCAGGGGCACCCAGTACTTTTCTTGTGTAAAATTAATTAAGCTCCAAGGTCAGGAGGTGACGGGTGGGCTCATTAGAACAAATGATTTCTGTTTGAGTAAAAATAGCTTTGGGGTTCTTTCCAGATCTTGCCTAAATTCAGTAATTATGTCTGCCCCATGCTTTAAGCAAACACAGCAGTACAATAAGTGTGTTTAGAGATAAGGGAAGGGGTGAGAGGAGACTCAGTTGAGCTGGATTGGGTTTTTGTTTCAGCTGGGGCTTGCAGAAGGGCTTGGCTCATGATTCTCTGGCTGGATTTCTTGGAGGCATGCTGTGAGCAGAGATATGTCCATTCCAGGAATCTTCTTAAGCTGTGAGCCGAGTCTTGTGCATAGAAGCTTTCAGGAAATGTTTGCTGTCATCATTATCATCATTGTAGTAGAAACTGTGGCTGTCTCTCCAACATCTATTTTTATAAAAACCTTAATTTGTTATTTAGATCAACACCTCCCCAATTCAAATTCATGTATTTTGTGAGAAGAAGACTGAACTCTTGTACATGGTTCAGGGCTATTTTCATTAGAAAAACCACATTTTTTGGCTACAGTGATTGGTTCAGGGCTGAGCACATGGTCCCTTGTGGGCCCATAAAATGTGAAGGTAGGATTTCTAGGAGTTTTTGGAATTGCACTTCCTCATTTTTCTTAGACAGCTTTTCATAATAACTTGTTCTTCCCATCTCTTGACATGGCCTGAGGAAGTGTGGACCTTTCATGGTTGTTAGCAAACATCATAATCGTGAAGTACAACCAGCCTTAGGATGAAATTAACACCACGGCAAACAGAAGAGAGAGAGAAATGATGACAGTGTTGAAATGCTGAATCAAACCAATACTTCCCTACATCAAGCCTTTGTTATTCACTCAGATATCCTCTTTTTAGTAAATACTACTTTGAGTTAAATTTGTTCATTATTTACAACCTAAGGCATCTCATATGATAGAGAGTTTGATTCCAGAAAGTGGGACACTGTTAGTAACAAACCCTGAAGTATGGAATTGGTTGAGGTGGCACAAGGGCACCACAGAGGACTCTAGGTGGTTAGTCAACTGCCGATATACCTTGGGAAAGGGATCATCAAGGCTGCAGCATTAGGAGACTTGGTAGAAAAAATGGGGGTATTGATGCATGAATGCATGAATATGAAGGTTCTGTAAGAAAGAGAAATGTTTAGGCTGCAGAAGACTTTCCTGAACACGGAAAGAGAGGAAAATACAACTGTGTTCCGAGAGACCACTTATGAGAAGCAATATCCCCCTATTTAAGCCAATTTGAATTGGGTTTTATGTTCCTTGCAAGATTACATGCGAATCATAGCAATCATCAAAGTGTCTTGTGCATCCTGCTATAGGAGCACTTAAAAATAAATATTTGCTTATATTTCCATTTACTCTGAATATTTTCCCATTGAAGTATTCATCTCTTAAAGGCAGGAACCATATATATTTATCTCAGCATTTGCAACACTGAGTATAATGTCTGGCACATAGTAGGTGCACATATATGCTTGAAGAATGAATGGTCTCCGCCAGAAGACATTAAAGTAGAGGTCACTAGCTGAAATATGGACACGGTTCACTCAGTCAGCACATATTGTGAGCATTTTATATGTGAAGAATTCTGTGACAGATAATGATTCTCCACAGATCTGTTCTTCTGGTGGATTTTCTTTTTCTCCCTGTTCTTTATTTTTTGCTAAATCACACTCATTAGAGGTAACAGAACCCCTTTTCCACCATTCTTTCAATACTATATGGCATTAATACAAGAGACAGATGTGTATCTTTTTAAATAAACTGAGATGCCAGAATAACCTCCAATGCCTTTTGGAACTGACCCTGCAAAATGTAACCACTTTTTCCAGAGAGTTGATCATTCCCCCCAAGGTGCAGGAATCTACTTGAATTGCAAAAGCCTTTGGAGAAGATCAAACTGTGTGGCAGCCACATAAATGTGCTTCCCACATTTCCTTTCAAGAAAGAATCTGCTGTGAGGAGTGTAGTGAGCTCACAGATGCCAATTACTGCAAATTTGTGATCCACTTCTTCTTTCTTTCCTCCTCTGTCTTCAGAGGTGTCAGGCCTGGTGTCAAGTGTCAGACCTGCATTGCAGTCCAAAGGTTCTCTCCAATCTTCTGCTTTCTCTCCCTTTTATCCTTTACAGGTCCTTCGCCCAATAAATCTCTTGTACATCTATTTCCATTTTGGCTCCCACTTCTCAGAAGACCTAAACTGATGCACAATGTCTGGGCCATTGGATGGCTGGGTTGGCAAACTAGAGTATGTGATGCTTGACATACTTTGTCCCATGTTCAGACAAGTCCAGGAGCTGCCCTTCTCAGGATTTGTTTCCAGTAGAGGCATTTTCTTGAGCAAATTTGAAGGATGGGAAAGGACAACAACCAGCTATGGGGAGAACTTCAGAGAAGGGAAGACAGCAGCAAACAGTCATGGAAAGAAAATAGTAATTCAAGACACCTCCTTTTAAATTAATTTAAGCAATCCAAGAGTTTACAGGCCGTGCTTTTTTTCTTGTAGAGATGGCATCTTACCACATTGCCCAGTCTGGTCTTGAATTCCTAGCCTCCCAAAGTGCAGAGATTATAGGTGTAAACCACTGTGCCCAGTCTCTACTCTGTGCTTTTAGCAGAGGATGGATATGCTGGGAAAGCTCTGAGCTAATAAAAGCTTCAGGTTCCCTGGGCTTTGTCTCTGTAGACATCCCTTGTTCCAGACTCATTTCTTATTCTGCATCCCTTTTCTATTGCCCACTGTCAAAGCTGGTTATGTGCCATAGCAGAAGGAAGGTTAAATGGAATATAATACTGATCTGGATTCTCAACTGACTTTTGTTGTGTGACTTTACACCAGAGACTGAATTTCTCTGAGTTTGTTTTCTCAGCATGAGATGATAATCCTGTCTTACAGTGTTGTTGAGAAGATGAAACAGGCAACATAGGCATTGAAGGTCTAGCACAACTACAGGCACAGGGTAGGGGCTAGGTGATATTCATCAGCGCTCACTGGGGGTAAGTTTCAGAGTATGAGGAGCAGCAGGGAGCACGAAGTGCTCCTGCTCTGCCATTATAGAAGGCAGATGATGAAGACCTGTGGGTTCTGTGGCCATTAGTCTCTTCCCTTAGGTCTCTGGGTTATTTTGCCCAAGATTAAAATAACTGTATTTACTTTAAATTCTTTGCTTTCTTCTTATTTTTGGAACACTGTTATGAATACTTTATAATATATATGGAATCTAATGAAGGATGAGGTGAGGTTTTAGGACTAAAGATAGTTTAATCCAGCATGCCCCATAGAGCATCGGCAGAGGAGGAAACTGAGGCCCAGGGTCGAGGAATGACTTGCTCAAGGCTTTGGCACATCTGGGAGGACTCCTGGTTTCCTGCCTCAAATGCATCTGCATCATTCAGGAATTGACTACATCTTTTGGAATAAGTTTTATCTGGCTGTTTTGAATGAGAACCCTGGTTTTTAGGGCCCTGGTATCCTACTCCTCTGAGGCCTTTGTGATCTTTTTTCGCGGCTTGAATTACTCCCTCCTATTTAATGCTCCTCCAATACCTTGTGCATTGTCCTCTTACAGCCCTCAATGTCTCTGTCTTTCCTTCTCATTCATGACAAAGGCCACATTTTGCTCAGATCAGTATCCCAATGTGTGGAAAAGATGAGAGTCATAAATACCCACTTGATAAATTTGTTGAATTCATATATTTTTATAATGATGAGTAGTCAGAGGGAGAATTGGGCAGCAGGAGTGAGGATAGGGGCAAAGAATAATTATGTTACTTCATTTATTTTGGGAAAGACTTCCTGGTTGTGTATACGTTCCTAAGACCTTTTGCTAGGAGGAATGAGAAGCAGAGAGCATATTGGTCAAGAACATGAACTTTGGAGTTAATCTGCCTGAGTTTGAATCCTAATTCTGCAATATACTAGCCATTGACCCACCCAGAGCAAGTTATTTAATTTCTCTCTGTTCTTCCCAGGGAGAGGATCCAGAACTACTATTCAGGCTACTGGGATGTAGGCAGATGTTTACGTTAGCATGCATATAAATGTATGCGTATATGTAGAATTGCACATGTATATGTGGCTGTGCATTTATATGTAGGCTGGCACCTACAGTTCTTTTACATTTTCACTTCAAAGTTGCTTGGTGAGTTTGGTGACATCGATCGTTCATTCAATGAATATACATGGAGTAAGCACCTAGAAGGTGGCAGACCCCATTAGGAGCTGAGGAAAGAGCCATGAATTAAACATGTTCCCTCACTTGAAGGTATGCAGTCTCTCACTGGTGAACAACTGCGATGCTGCATGTTAAGGACAGGGGCAGAGTCCTCTGGAAGCACAGAGGAAGGCGTGAGCAATTCTCTTGGAGGGTGGAGGGAGGCCATGACAGGCAGGGGGATTCTTGAGCTGTGTGATGAGGACGGGAGCTGTGGGTAGGGACAGAGCTGGGAGGGTGTTTCAGGTAGAGAGGTGTGGAAAACAAAAATGAGGCTGATTGGAGACCAGGTGATTGGAGAATTTATTTGAATGTATGTGAGTTACTCTTTTCAACAGCTGTTAAGACATAAATACTGAGTGTTTTGGACCTAACTCCCTAATAAAAGGATCAGGTTTTGCTTTTGGCCTAGGCTTGCCAGGAGAATATTACTGAGGCACTCAGTGTGTAAGAAACTGAAAAAATGTGAGAATTTATAACCTAGACATTAACGTGAAGACACTTCCCAGGATTTTGTTTGTTTGTTTGCCTTTGTTTTCTTCTGTATTGAAAGACTTGTTATCAACTGTATTTACACGTAGTATCAAGATTGTAACAATGTTATTTTTCACCAAGAAGGACAATCAGATGATCACAGTTGTGTGTATACATGCACACCAACACCCACACACATACACACATGCACACATACACACACATACGTAGGCAGGCAGAGTGAATTAGGCCATAATGGCACCTTCAGAGGGTAATTAACTTTGAGAAATGAAAATGATTAAAAATCAATTAAGATATCATTTCTAGAGAAACGAGGGGAATCAGGATCAGACATTTCCAGGGAGGGATGGTTTCCTCAGCAATATGGCCTTCCCTTGAGGAAATGATTTCAAGCCCTCTTGGCCAGTGGGTGAGTTGTACCATCAAGATGAATGGAGTGCAGGCGGGAATCCCACATACCTGACACTTTTCCAGGGTTTCACACCTTTGTAATCTCATCAGCTTTTCCAGTGAGTCCATGATGTTTCTCCAGAATGAGACTACATCATCCTAGCTTTGTGCTGAGTTCCACCCATTCTAATTCCTGCCAATATGTCCAAACTTCCTCCATCCAACAAGACCACCTTGGAGTACTTTAAGACTCAACACACTGTCCTTCTTCCTACTTTTGTTTTCTGTCAAACATCTTCAAATTTGCTGTCATAATTGTTGTCAAAAACTGGCTCTGGATCTGTCACTAAGTGGTCTTCAAAAACCTTAGACAGGGAAAGCATAGCCAATGAATAACATCAACAAAATCACCTCTTGGAACATATTTTCCACTGCTTTTGGACTAGTACATGCCCTAGCTTGCTCACTTTATCTACCACTCTGTATTTATGGATCTGAAAGCTCAACTCTTTAATAGAAATCTTGATCAAAAATTCCACCTCTTATTCCACAGCATTTCTTGGCCCCAATCTAGTTGGTGTTGTGACCACAGTGTATACCTAGTCCTGACTTGAGTTTTGGAAGTAATTACCTACCTCTTCCTGAAATATTACCGTCTGATTTCTGGGAAGTCTAACATTCCTGATTATCCTGCTGTTTCTCTGAGTGCTTTTCTCAGGCTTTCCATGACCCTTCTCCACTCTGTCTACATCCTTTGCCTCTGGTTGATCTGAACCATTGGCCTATGACCACTGTGGAGACTGATTCGGAGACTGTATCTCAAACCTCTGATTTTCCTCCAAGTTTTTGATCTCCAGATAGGTCACACCATCATACCTGAAAGTTCATTTCTTTTGCCCAAATCTGCTCCTTTTCCTGAATTGCTGTCTCTGTTAATGGTAACTCCATCTTCTCAGCCTTGGAGCTTTAAAAATTCACTTATGTCTCATTTCTTTTTTTACCTCATCCCTTGTTTCCAATATATTAACACAGTACCCATATGACATTAAGAAGTAGAACTAATCCACCTCCTTTCTGTCTCTCTCTCTCCTCCTACCTTCCCATGTCCCTCCTTTCAGACTTTCACCAACGCTCACTTATTCAACAGACTCTTAGATGATCTTCCTGTGTCTACAAACTGTTTTCCCTCCTGCTGCCAGATTATTTCCCCAAAGCTCAAGTTAGAATATTTTACTTCCCTATTTTTAACACTTTGTAGATTCCCACTGAGGAATGTCTCCACCTGCTTTCAAAGCGTCCAGCAATAGAGTGTGTAATGGCTTTGCAATGTGTCAACTTGACTAGGCTCGACTACATTTCCTAGGGTCCTCTTTTTTATGTTTCCAGTTAGGGTGAGCCACAAGGGAAATTCTTGTGAGATCAGGAGGGCAGAAGGAAAGTGGCAGCCATTTTGCAGCACGCATGGTTGGGAATCTGCTGATTCACGTTGTTGACATTAACCAGCATTTGGGCATGAATTGCTCTACTTGCCCCTGGATGAATTGCTCTACTTGCCCCTGGATCCCCCTTTAGCTTCTCTGGCTCCTAGACTGGAATGTGCAGTTAGCTCCCTGATAAAGAGACCCCACTTCTGCAGGACTCCTTCATCACCAAGGTCAGAAGCAACAAAAATAGGCAAGGATTTTAGCCTATCTTCATGGGGTTCCAGCTCATTTCTGCTCTTATTTTTAATTAAAAAAAAAACCCAGTATTTTGATATAACTCACATACCATACATTTTACACATGTAAAATGTATAGTTTATTAGTCTTTAGTATATTCAGAGTTGTGCAACTATTACCACAATCAAATTTAGAACATTTCATCACCCCAAAAGGAAACTTCATACCCATTAACAGTCATTCTCTATTTCTACCCCCTCTCCCATCCCTTCCTCACCCCCAGTCCTAGGCAGCTACTGATCTATTTTCTGTTTCTTCTATAGATTTGTTTATTCTGAACATTTTATATAAATGGAATCATACAGTATGTAGCCTTTGCTATCTGGCTTCTTAGCATTTTTTCAAAGTTTATCCCTGTTGTAGCATGTATCAGTGCTTGATTCCTTTTTATTGTCGAATAACACCCCAGTATATGAATATGCCACATTTTGTTTACTCTTTCATTTGCATGGTTTCTACTTTTTGGCTATTATGAATAACAGTGCTGTGAACATCTGTGTACAAGTTTTTGTGTGTAAATGTGTTTTCATTTCTCTTGGATATATACCCGGGAGTGGAATTGCTGGGTCATATGATAACTCATTTTGAGAAACTGCCAAATGTTTTTCAAAGTGCCTGATAAGCAAGGCAATAGGATTCTAATGGGTCCACAGCCTTTCCAACACTGGTTGTTATCTGCGTTTTTGATTATTGACATCCCAGTGGGTATGGAGGGGTATCTCATTGTGGTTTCAATTTGCATCACCTAGTGGCTACTGGTGGTGATCATCTTTTCATGTGTTTATTGATTATTTATTTATCTTCTTTGGAGAGATGTCTACTCAGATAATTTACCCACTTAAAAATTGTGTTATTTGTTCTTTTATCGTTGAGTTCTAAGAGCTCTAGCCCACTCTTCTTCCTTTCCTGACTGCCTGCCATGGAGGATTTGAGCTCCAGCATCAGATGCAAAGAACAACAGCCTTACAGAGACTGCTTAACCAGCTTCCACAATTGTGTAAAGTTGCTTCCATGTAGCAAGCCCATATATTTCCTACTGGTTCTACTCTTTGGTTGAATCCCTGCTGATAGACTCTCAGCCCCACATTGTAATCTCATCTATCTCCTACTACTCTCTACATACATGGCTCTGCTCCAGCCAAATTGTGCCCCATGAGCATCCTGTTTTATCATTTTTTACCTCATACTTGTTTATTTTACAGTATTAGATTTTCCTATTTTTTCCACTTAAAATTTTACCTATCCTTTGAAACCAACTCATATTCTCTGTCATCCATAGAAACTTTTCCAATCCCATCACCTTCCTCTTTTGAACCTTATAATATCCCTTATCTTCTTGAATATCAATTTGCTATAATCCTACAGGACAGTTGAAGGGAATAATGGAGATTACACATAGACAATATCTTCACAGAGTATCCGGCACATGACAGGTGATGAGTTACGGCTAGTTCTATTCATTTTCCATTCCCAGAGCACATGGAGGGTTCTGTAAATACTGCTGTACATTTTCTAGTTTTGTAGGTCTGAAAATGAGGACAGAAGGCTCAGATGATTCATGTTTTTATAGATTTTCTTCTTTTCTGTGGCTTAGGGATCATTCTGGGACAACTTGCTCTTTGTGCTCTGGGTTCCAATGCTGGACACACCTTTTCTGTCAAGGTCTGTATTTGCGAGATGATAGTACTGATGACTTCCAGCCATAAAATATTTCCTTTTATCCCATCTAATAATTTGAGGAGGTTGTGGATTCAATAAATAACAATGGATCTAATTAATAGCATTGGATCTAATTTATAGCAATGTCTCATGTTTGCAACAAGCTTCAGAGCTTCCAAAGTTGTTTTTCTCTTTAAGTCCACACAATAGCCCTTGCTGTGAGATAGGCAGGGCAGTTGAGCATTTTGAGGCATGGGTGGCTTAAGTCATCTAAAGGTCAAGGTGAATAATTAGAACACGCATGTCCTGACTCCCAGGCTAGTGTCTCTTTCTCTGCACTCTCCAACAAGCAAAGTGGAAAGGAAAAATGGAGCTATTGCTCTAATGCCAAACCCAGTTGATCAGGGGTGCTTTCAATAGAATCTTGAAACTCTACCTGCTAGATCTTACCCCATCCATCTCCGCACTTCTATTGGTGCCCCCGCTATCATTCCCTGGAATCCAGGCTGCTAATCACATGGGTCAGAAACGAGAAACACATCATGTTTGTTAGTTGCTTTATTTATCTATTCCTGCATAACAAACCACCTTAAAACTTGGTGACTTAAAACAACCACAATTTATTTTTGTTATGATTCTGTGGGTTGGCTGGTCAATTCCTCTGTTGGCTCCAACTAGGCTCACACAAGTGGTTGCTTTGGCTGCAGGGTCAACTGGGCTGGGAGATACAAGATGGAACATTCTGGCCGGGAGCAGTGGCTCACACCTGTAATCCCAGCACTTTGGGAGTCCAAGGTGGGTGGATTACTGGAGGTCAGGAGTGGGTAACATGGTGAGACCCCATCTCTACTAAACATACACAATTAGCCAGGCGTGTTGGCAGGCACCTATAATCTCAGCTACTTGGGAGATGAAGCAAGAGAATTGCTTGAACCCAGGAGGCAGAGGTTGCAGTGAGCCAAGATTGTGCCATTGCACTCCAGCCTAGGCAAAAAGAGTGAAAATCCATCAAAAAAAAAAAAAAAAAAGGTAACATTCTTAAGTCTGGAAGAGTTGGTGTCAACTGTCATCTAGTATGCCTTGGTTTACCTCCATGTGGACTCTCAACTCTAGTAGGCTAGCCTGGTGGTCCCAAATCACAAAGCCAGAAAACACAAGGCCCATTGAAATTTGGGCTGGGATCACGATCACATACACTATCATTTCCATCACCATTCTATTGGTCAAAGCCATCACAAAGCCAGCCTTACTCAAGGGTAGGGGAAATATACTTCACCTCTTGATAGGAGGAACCTCACATTCATATAGTAACCACACAGGATGAATTCTTGGGGTTATCTTTGGAAACAGTGGCGCATGGAATCATCGTGCATGAAATGAGGTAGAGCAAGTGGGCACGGCTTTCTCACTCTTATCTACATTAGGAGTTTTTGGTAGGACCCATCTGATACCTTTATATGAGAAGAAGCTTGGTGTTCTCACCCTCAAAGACTTCTCTTCCTCTGCCTCTTACCTGGTAGCCAGAGAGGACCTCTGCCTCTATCTACCCTGTACTAACTCAGCACTAGGCACTAGGGACTGATGAACATTCTCTTGGACATTCTCAAGTGTATTGATCACTTTTGTTTTTTGGTATCCTAGTGACATGTTTAGGCGTGAAACCAATTGGAGTTAATCATCTCTAATAAAGTTTTATCTACCTGATTCAGCACAGGCTAATATAGTTCGCCATTTTGTAGTTTGAAGGAAAGTCTCAGCATAAAGTGTGTTTCCTATGTACTGCTATGGTTCCAAGCACTCCTGCTAATTAGTGAACCTAAAGGAAGATATGTTTTGTCAGGTTAAGTCTTCAAATACTTTAAGCTTCCCTCTCCATAATGCCACCAAAGAGCTCCCTATTTTACCAACCTCTCTAATATCCTAGGATGGTTTTTAAGTAACTCATTTCATTAAGTGAATGCAACTATCTTTATTTTCTATCTCTTGCTTCTAATCTGCAGGTACTCTTTTGGTGAAAAATGCTCAATCTTGTCATCTAAAGATATTAAAATTACATAATCTGTTTAAACCCTAATCTCTCTCTCTCTCTCTCTCTCTTTCTGTCTCTCTGGTTAATGCCTCAGACATCCTTTTTTTCCTCCTTACATCCAGTGTTTTACCCCTTCTACCTCACTTCCTTGCTTGGATAGCATATGGATGCAGTGGAGAGTTTATGCATCCTTGTGGTATTGGGAGAGTGACAGCTGGTATACTCATTTCAGTGTGTAACCCAGTTGTGAGGTGGGGGGCAACTCTATGCCACTAGAACTGGAGAGGGAGGTACTAGTCTTTAACCCTTACTCTACTTTCTTTTGCGTCCTCCAGCAAGGGATGGTTCAACCCTTCCTGTGTGGAGACACTGCCCTTCTACATATCCACGTCTGTCCTGGTCTATGATTATTTTTTCTAAGCCTCACTTCCTAAATGGAAACATAGAGTTTAATGAGGTCTGAGAAGATCCTTTTCTCTCCCTTGAAAGCCTTGCTCTGAAGACTATTTTCTGTGGACTTATAAGTCTAGATTAAAACTCAGAGCTGAGTATTGAAGGCTACCTTTCCTTTCTTTGGAGCTGTAAGCCAGCATAGATATGGTCTGAATTCCCAAATCAATTGACATTTCACCCCCTTTCATAGCTTTAAAACTTATCTCATTCAAATAGTATTTCACTTTTCTCTAAGTCATCACACACATTTACTTTGATAGAGCAAATTTTTCTCATTCCTTTCCATACATCTTATTAATGACACTTACTTCTAATAATTATTTTATATTTGTAACTCACCAAATCTCAAGATTGTTAGCAGAAGCATGCTTAACACTGACACAAACACAATTGAAGTCACTCAGTAAATGTTTAAAGAAAGCACTGTGAGCTGTTCAAAATGGTAGAGTGCAGTTTTGTTCCCTTGTGTTCTCCAGGGCATAGCACTCTGCACTTACATGGTATCTAATAATGTTTGTCGATTGACAGACTTATGCACAAATATATGAGCTCTGTTTACAGTCAGCGCAATGCATCATGATTAGTTTGCTTTGTGAGAACATGGACTTTTAAGGGAGTCAATCAAGTAGACTGACTATGGGATGATCAACTGTGCATCCCCATTCTATTTTGGGTTCTCCCTCTTCCTGGAGTCTGCTTGCCTGCCTGCATAACTGCCTGATGGACTTAACCTGTCTCATGGTCTCACTCTAGGGGATTGCTTCCCACTACAGTATGATCTCCTTGGGAGATTTCAATTGCTTTTGAATTAGTTATAGGCTCAGAAATGAGGGGACTCCCATTATTACAATGCAGGTTTTAAAATGACTGCATTTCAAGTTGCCAGCTAGGCAGCATTAACTCATTGTCAGATAATTCTGCAAGGTCACGAAGAAGACTGACTTTTCAAAAAGCAAAGCAGAAATGAGCCAATAAGGTCAAGGAGTGAAGGAAATGACCTTTGAAATGCTTCCACATATGAAAGCCATGCCTCGTCTGTTTTACCATCTATAAAATGGAGGCAAAACCTCTGATCTCTCTTTTTAAAAGTGAGTTGGGGAGTAGTCAATGACTATGCTACGTAAAACAATTCACTGAGCATAGTACTCCACTGGATTCTCCAGATTCATGAAGTTACACCACAGTATCTATAGTAAAGCTTGTGCACAGACAAAACAGCCTTATGCCAAATAGCAAAGGGCTGTGTCTGGAATAAACGGCATTTAAGGAATTGTTCCTGACATAGTCTCTTTTCATTTGTCTTGAAAATAGGAAAAAGAAGGACAAGAGAGAGCAGAAAGACTGGAGAAAAAATATACCACGAATATCAAAATGTTAACTGTGGCTTACAAGGTGATTTTTATTTTTTATTTTTGGCTTTTTCTATATTTTGAAAATATTCTAGGATTTTTTTTTTTTAATCAGGCCAAATGCTATTACTTAAAATACTGATGAAATCAAAGAATACCATAAAACATATAACCATAAAACAATAATAAAGATAATAGCTGTTTTACTTTGGCTACACCAAGAGTTGACTCTGAGACTAGGTACAAGTAGTTTATTTGGGAATTAAATCTAGGAAGTACTAATAGGAAAAGTAGGAAAATGAGAGAGAAGGGAAGAAAGCCAATACAAGGTGTATGAATGAATAGGTTACCTCCATGGGAAACTGGGGTTTATTTCTGGGAACCTGTGAAAGATGGTGTAGAACACACCATAGAATTGTACCATCCTAGGTCAGGAAGATGTGGTCTTTGTCCAGCAGACAAACAGGGAAAGCACTTCTGGCTTTCTCTATGTACAGATCAAGCCTGCTTCTGCAGCCAGAAAAGTCCTTAGGCAATATTGAATTTTAGGTGGTTGTGGTATGAATAACATTGAGTATCAAGAGAATATGAGCCAGGCATTGGCAAAAATCTGCTGTGCCAATGAATCTATTGCCAAAATCCAGGAGAAGATTTACTTAACTATGGAACCATGACACCAACTTGAGAATCATAACTAGCAGGCAGCCCACCTTTACCTACTTACAACACAGAAAATCTCATGACTGAAATAAAGTAGAAACCTCAGCCTTGACCTTCTCTTTGACTCCTATGTTACATGTTACATGACTCTTTAAGGTGGTCACACACAGGTATTCGGTAGTACTATCAATTACATCGATTTGGATTCAACAACTTCTAAAAGACACTGGAAATACATAGAGGAAATAGCCTTGGAGTTCAGTTTTGGAAACTGGGAGATTGCCTTCGCTTAGATGTCTAATAGACAAAGGTAAAAATCTTGATTTTTACCATCTCATGCTTGATTCCAAGTTTTTACACCTCAGTAAATAGCAATAAATCCCTCCTCTCGTTACTTAAGCCTAAATGTAGTCAATATTCTTGGTTCCTTGATTCTCTTCAACTTTCATATGAATCTATTGGCACTGTCATTAGGCTATAAACTCAAATCCATTTATTTCTCTCTTTCTTCACTACAACTACACTGCAAACCATATTGCAATTATCTTTTACTTAGATTACTATAATAGCCTTCCTGTTGGTCTCTTGATCTTTCAAAACCATAAATCAGATCATGGATCTTTCCATATTAAAACCCTCCAGTGCTCCTTATGTACTTCTGACATAAGCCAAACTCCTGACCATGGCTTACAAAGTCTATTGCCATCTGATTCCTTCTTCTTTTTTTTTTCTTCTTGAGATGGAGTTTCAATATTGTCACTCAGGCTGGAGTGCAATGGCTCTATCTCGGCTCACTGCAACCTCCACCTCCTGGGTTCAAGTGATTCTCCTGCCTCAGCCTCCTGAGTAGCTGGGACTACAGGCACCTGCCACCATGCCTGGCTGACTTTTATTTTATTTTATTTTTTATTTTTAGTAGAGACGGGGTTTCACCATGTTGGCCAGGCTGGTCTCAGACTCCTGACCTCAGGTTATCCACCCGCCTTGGCCTCCCAAAGTACTGGGATTACAGGCATGACCCACCGTGCCCAGGTGATTCCTTCTTATTTATTTGGCTTTGTCTCCCACCATCCTGCATACTGCAGCCACACTGGCCTCTCTGATCCTTGAATATATAATATATATAAATGTCCACTTTAGGACATTTGCACTTTTTGTTCCCTGCAGTTGGTCAGTTCTTTCCCTAGATTTTCACATGGTGGCTCCTTCTAATCATTTAGATCTCATCTCAGCAGCTATATCATTGGTCTTTCCTTCAAGATCACCTCTTTGAAATTAGTTCATTTGTAACTAACGCATTGGCTTGATATATAATATCCTTAGCCAATGAATCCTTAGTACTCAGGGAAATGTTTGGCTCCTGGAAGGCTCTTAACAACTAATTGTTGGTGGAGGAATTTAGGATGTAAATGTATAGTCACACAGGGAAGGAGACTCAGGGTGGAGGCCCATGCTGGCAGTCTTACTATTTTTCCATTAGTTCCATTGGTCCAGAGTATTGAAGAATCAGGCAGTGGAGAGTAGGAAAAAATCACACATAATCTAGAAGAGCCACATGGTTTTGGTGCTTGTTAGGCCTTTAGAACTGGGCTAATGCTCTTCTGCTACAGAACTAATAATTTGATCTTTTCACAATCAAGGAGACTTTGGGCAGGTCGAGAGCTGAGTTGTAGTTCTGAATGTTACAAAATGTAATTGTGAAATTCTTCTTATTTTTTTACTTCTTCAGTGATAAACTAGAACGACTATCAAGAAAACAAATATATATATATATATGTGTGTGTGTGTGTGTGTGTGTGTGTGTGTATGTGTGTGTGTGTTTAAAATTTTGGGAAATGATAGACCATAGGAAATTTGGGGGTGTCTTTCATAGAATATAAAGAAATATTGATTCTGTTAAATAAAAGTAGAAAGCATTAAAAGGTAAACTATGCTGAGACCAAAAAAAAGCACGAAGAAAGACAAAAAAGAGTTGATTTAAAAAATGCTAAGAATGTTTATGAAAAAAAATCATCTTGTAGTCAAAATTATCATGGGAGGCAGTAAAAATATAATCAATGTGCAAAAAAACATGAAAAAGATCTCCCTAAGAATAACTAAACATATGAAGAAAAAGACAAATTGACAAATTGGCTCAGAGGTCAGCAATTACAGCCCTCCAGATAAATATGACTCCCACCTGTTCTTATAAATAAAATCTTATTGGAACACCATCGCAGTGGTTGCTTTAAGTATCACTTGTGGCTAATTCATGCTCTACTGGCAAATTTAATGGTTGTAACAGACCTTATATGATCCACAGAGCCTAAACTATTTACTCTCTGGTTCTTTAGAAAAAAAGTTTTTTTGGCCACTGAACGGGGTAAAAGAAAACAGTTATGGTGGTAAGAGAACAAAGATCCAAGTTCCCAATGTTTGAAATATTTGGCAAAAGAAATAATAATAAATGTACTAATGAGATTTATTACAGAAAGAAGGAATACTTTTCTTATTGGGCAAAGACTTACATGTAAGATAGAACAGAACACATAAAATCATTTAAGCTGTCTATGAACGTATGAAAATAATGTTATAACAGTAATCTGAGACATTACTTAGATTATCTAAATAAAAGTTTGGTATAACTAAAAGAGACATGAGAACATGCTACAGTTCTCTTGTTTTATACATATAGTAACTACTCATTCCTAATGCCTCCTTTCTCTGTCAAATGTCCCTGTTTGGATAATAAGTTTATATGATTAGTCCATTCACAGAGGTTATCACAAAGTAACTGGCAAAACCGACTTTAATTATATGGTAAGTTGTATTTTAAATAAGGTTTTTGGATAAATATTAATGAAAGACAACATTTTGATCAATGAAAGTGTCAAAAATATCTTCACAATTACCTGATTAGATAAAGATAAACAAAGTACAGTTTGTATAATTTTAAAAAAGCAGAAAAAAGAGGAAGCTATCAGGAATAAAATAGGACACAGAAATATGATTAATATTTTGATACAACAATAAATGTAAATGCTTAAAATACCACTTTGTAGAGAATCAAGTCTCTTGGTTGTATTAAAAACAATCTTCATTTAACCTGAAACAAAATTACAAAAAAAAAAAAAAAAGGGCGACAGAGAGAAAAAAAATAGGACATGAAACAACTGAGGAGGAAAATATGAAAGAACAGCAGAAAAGGAATGACAAATTAATTTCAGACAAATTAAGGTCCAAGTCAAAAATGCAGTGAACAAGAAAAGGAATCATTTTATAATGATAAAGAACTTGGTAACATAATATATATCTAGAACCCATATAAGTAGACATTAGCAAAAAAACAGACCACGTGAGCAAAAATAAAGAAGGGCAGTAATAACTGTCATGATACAGCACATGTAAATATGTATATTCATCTCTCTCCATGTATAATTTTTAATATCTCACATAGAATGCTCTTTTCAAACACAATAATTATTCTATATTGTATCAAAATACATGCCTCTAAATTCCTCACAGAAGAAATTTTGTAAGCTATTTTTTGGATTATAATGCACTAAAAATTGAGATTAATTGTTTGAATTTAAACATATCTTCCCATCCAACCTCCCTCCAAAATAATTGGAAACTTAAATAAGGAAAAACAACCATATGCTACAGAAATTTCAGTGCACAGTCATAAAATTGAAGTAAAAACTATTTACAAAATAAAAAAATACCATGTTTTAAAGCTTATGAGATACTGTTAAATCTGTTTTGAGGGACGAACTCCATATTTGAAGAAAATGATAATTCTACTTAACAATTATAGAATGGAATACAATGTAGCAAATAAAAACAATGAATGAGAGCTCTATATACAAACATAGAAAGGTCTTTAATACATATTTTAAATGGCAAAGACAATAAGATTTACAGTAATATGTTTCACATGATGGCTGTTATGTTAAAACACAATAAAATCTTATACATGTCTAGAATTTTTTAAAATGGTGATTTGGAAAGATACACACTAAATTGGAAAGAGTGCTTATCTCTAGGGAGATGAAGGAGGGAAAACAGCTGTCAAATGGGACTTTTGCTCTTTGAGAATATTTACAATTAGAATAAGTTCACATCATACCACAAGGCATACACAAAAATTCTTATAGCAGCTTTGTTCATAAGAGTCAAAGCCTAAAAATAACTCAAATGTCCAGTAACAGTAGAATGGGTGGATGCATTGTGGTATATACACACAATGGAATACAGGTAGCAAAGACCATAATGAACGCAACAACATCGATTAATCTCTCAGACATAATTTTGAATACAATAAAATACAAGTCAGGGCACCATGGCTCATGCCTGTAATTCCAACACTTTGGGAGGCCAAGGTGGGCGGATCACGAGGTCAAGAGATCGAGACCATCCTGGTCAACATGGTGAAATCCTGTCTCTACTAAAATTATAGAAAAATTAGCTGGGTATGGTGGCGCATGCCTGGAGTCCCAGCTACTTGAGAGGCTGAGGCGGGAGAATTGCTTGAATCTGGGAGACGGAGGTTGCAGTGAGCCTGGGCAACAGAGTGAGACTCAGTCTCAAAAAAAAAAAAAAAAAAAAAAAAAAAAAAAAAAAAAAAAAATTCAAAAGCTATTTGCAGTATAATTTTATTTACAGAAAGTTTAAAGACATATGAAACGGATGAATGATGCTGTAAGTCAGCATAGTTGTTATCTTTGGAAATCTGAAAGATACCAAATCATAGACCAATTGGGTGAAAGCACAGGGGAGCCCTCTGGAGTGCTGAAAAGTTCCACTTGATTTGTGTGGTAGTTACGTGCATACACATGTAAGAATTCATTGAGTCATACACTTAAGATTTGTGTACTCTGTAAGTTATAGCGGCATGAAAAGAATACACTCATATTACTGAGTAAACTGAATAAATAACAAGAAAACTAAAACAAAAGAATTAAAGATAAAGTGAAAAAGTTTCTCATTAAAAATAAAATCTATAAATATGTGCTTTTCACAGAATTTTGTGTGGCTCTAGATCCACTAAGTTTAAAAAGTCTATAAAAATTGGTTTAAATGACCATATACCCCTATTCTACTGTACAGAAGCACAATAGAAAGGACCTCCCTAAAATCAAAGGGCAGGATTACTGTGATGAAAATCTATCTAAAGATAGCTACAGTATCAAAAATTATAAAAATGCATGTGTAACAAATAATATTACAGAGGCACAAACTGAGATAATCAAATAATAGAGTGACAGAAATGTAAAATACGTGTGTATAAGATAACTAAAAGTATATGTAATATAGGAACAAATACACTATTAAGATTAAGGCACTGAGTAAAAGAATAGACTAAATTGAAATAGAATCACATAAGATTTTTAAAAATAAAAATACAGGGTTTGAAATTATACCCTCAACTGACATAATGAAGAACATATTTGATACAATTCCTATGCATAAGTTAGGAAGAATCAGTATCATAGTACTGGCAGTTTTCCACAAATTAGTTCATAGGTTAAATATGATTTCAATGAAGATCCCAATCCCAACAGGGTTTTTAATTTGTTTCTTTTATTGAACCTGACAAACTGACCCTAAAATTTATATGAAAGTAAAAATTCAAAAATAATAAAGTTCAATTTTAAGAAAGATAATTCCTGGAATCAACCTTACCAGATTTCAAGACTTATAGAAATTTAGTAATTATTAAATATTTAGTACTTATAAAATTTAGTAATTAAAATAATGTGGTTTTGTCTCACAGATAGACATATTAGATAAATGTAACCAATAAATGATCTCAAAATAGATCCATATGTATAAAGACAAACTGGTGTTTGACAGAAGCGGCGTTTATGTTAATAAAAAATGAGCTACTCAATTTATGAAGCTGGGACAATTGCTTAACCATGAGGAAAAGTAAAAGTAAATTCTGACTTCACTCTAAAGTATAAATTCTAAGTCCTTAAGACCGAAGCAGGGAAGCGAACTTGAAATGATTTAGAAGCAATGTAGAAGAATATCTTTATGGCTTTGGGGGAGGAAACATTTCTTAAATAGGACATAAAATATGCAAACGATAAAGAAAATGATGGATGTACTTGACTTCAAAATTTTGAAAAAAAATAGACAAATTACCATAAGTTAAATGAAAGATCATTTACAAATTGGAGGAGCTTTTTGGCAACTTGTAATCAATAAAGGATAAACATCCAGAATATAAAAGAGCCCCTTATGAATCAATAACAAAATAAAAGGTCATCAATAGAAAAATAGGCAAAGGACATGAATAGGTAATTTACATGTAAGAGGAAACCCAAGTGACCAATTAACATATGAAATGCTCAATTTCATCAGTAATCAATAATAGGGAACAAAAAGCTGTCATTTCACATGGATTACATTAGCAAAATTACTTAGTTTGATCATACCAAGTGTTGGTCACAACATGGAGAATCAGGAATTCTTCTGTACAAAATTTATGCAACCACTTTTGAGAGCAAATTGGCAATATGTAGTAATATTGAACATGCACATATACTTGTACTTTCACTTTGAAATATATTTTGTAGAGAAACTATTGTATATGTCCTGAGTAGGTATAAGGACATTCTCTAAAACATTTACTTTCTAATGTCTAAGAAGCAGAAACACACCCTTTATTAGTGGTAGAATAGAGAAGTTGTGGTTCGTATAGACATTGAAATACTGTAAAACAATTAAATAATAGATCAAATCTCAAAAATATGACATTGAGTGGAAAAAGGAAGTTGCAGTAGATTACTGTATTGGTTTTATCAAAAACTTGGTGACTTAAAATAACACACATTTATTATATCACAGTTTCTGTAGGTCAGAAATCTTGGCATGGCTTAACTGGACTCTGTGCTTCAGCATCTTACCAAGCTACATTCCAGGTGACAGTCAGGGTTGTGGCTCATCAGAGGCACCACTGGGGAAGGAATTACTTCCAATATCCCTCAGTCTGTTGGGATAATTATGTTCTTATGGCTGCACAACTGAAAGCTCTAGTTTCTTTCAAGAAATCTTCTGCAGCTCCTAGAGACCACTCAAAATTCCTTGCCACATGAAATTTTCTAATATTACTACTTCCTTCATGGCATATTGCTTCTTCAAAATCAGTAAGGGAGAAAGAGACTCTAGCAAGATTATGATACATGCTTAACATAATCACAAGAACAAATCACATACATGGCATTTGTCTCATTGCATGGATCAGAAGAAAATTAGAGGTCCTGTTCACACTCAAGGGGAAAGGATTACACAAACGTATAAATACCAGAAAGTCTTGATCATGGAAATCACTTTAAAGTCTGTCCCTCACAATTACATATATCATTTATATAAATGTGTCAAAACAAAAAAATAAAACCAGTAACTTATTTGAATTTCTAGGATATTATGCTGAATGAAAAAAAATGTCAAAATGTGTGTAATGTATTATTCCATATATAAAACATTCCTATGATGATAACATTATAGAAACACAGAACAGATTAATGGTTTCCAGGGATCAGGTACAAGGGGAGGCGAAAGGAGGGGGACAGAGGTGAGCGTGAGTATCAAAAGAACAACAAGAAGTATACAGAACTTTTCTGTATCTTGACTGTATCAATGTCAATAACCTCGTTGTGAAAATTGTACTATGATTTTGCAAGATGTTAACATTAAAATTCTGGGGAAAACTGGGTAAAGATTACCACAGTTTCTCTGTATTGTTTCTTAAAACTGCATGTGATACAATTATATATTTAAAAAAGTTTAATCAAAAACAAAAAAGAAAGTAAAAAAAAAATTTACAAACTGAAACCCAAAAAACAGAGTACAAATTCTGAATGGTAAACAGAAAGCCGTAAGACAATAATAGATGGAGGAAAAAAACTGGCAAAGACCAGGTTGACATAAGGAAGCTAATTTTCAAGGAGATAATTAAAATCATCATTGGAGGGAGTAGAGGGTAGAATTTCTCTGCAGAAAATCAAGGCGGTACTTGAAGGGCAAGGTTGAGAGACTTTCAAAATATAGAAGAAAGGAAAAAAGATTGAATGACTTAATGAGTACACATCGGTCATTAGTCTTCTGTTTATATTACCTTACATAGAAAACTTTTGAATACAAGTGCAAGTATTGCATCATATGTATTATGTGATATATATGTATATACATATATGCATAATACTAGATGTACATTCTCTGACTACCTTTCAAAGATGACATCAATACTACTCTGCAAGGTAATATACAAAGATGTTAAAATACTTTTTTGAATTACTACTATTAGTGATTTTAATTTTCCATTTTATATTTTTAGATATGTAATTTTCTATGAGTATAAATTCCAGATACAAAATAATAAATGATTAAAATCAGTGTAATTTTGTGCGTATTGCACATCTGCAATTAGGTAAAATATATACATAACCAAAAAAACTGGAAGGAAGTATTGTATACCAAATGTAACAATGATTCTGCCTGGGGGATTAGATTTTAGTTGTTTTTATTTTCTCCACGTAGTACTGTGTAGTTTCCAGATTTTATACAGTGATCAGATGTTCATTTTATAATCATACAAATAAACTTAAAATTAGTATATAAAATTTTATAGGTACTATATAATAACAAATATATAAAAATATACACTGAAGATTGATGGGAAAGAATACAACAGAAGTTCAGAATATTAGAGACAACTTTATAAGTTCTTTTAGGTTTCATATATTTTTAAAACTTGCATCAAGAGCGTGTATTATTTCGGTAATGGAAATACCTCTAAAGAAAGTGGAAGTTATTTATTAACTGATTTGAGTGTGGAAAAAGATTTTCTAAGCATAAAACAATAAAAAAAATTACGAAAAGAAGGAGATATCCAAATAGCCAATTATAGGTTGGTGCAAAAGTAATTGAGGTTTTGCCAATGAAAGTGGTGGTAAAAACCACAATTACTTTTGCACCAACCTAATAAAACATGGAAACACATTTCACCTCCCTAAATGCAACTTCCAAAATTAACGTTTTTTTGGACATGCACATTCATTTTCTTCTTTTCTATTATATTTAAGTTAAATTTTAGATGATTAAATATTACATTCTCATGATGGAATATTATACATTGGTTAAAGATCTTATTTAAGAAAATGTGTAGCAAAATGGGAAAATACAATATTTGGAAAAAAGATAAATTACTGTATTTGCAGTTTATTTTGAACTTATCTAAATATATATTTTTATGAATGAAGAAAATGAACCAAAATATTCACCATAGTCATATTTTAGGGTTGGGATTTCAGGAGACTTTAATGTTCTCTCTCAATGCCTGTATTTTCCAAATATCTAAAATCAAACCATAAAATAATTAGATGAAATAATAGATATAATAAAACTATATCAACATCCAACATAGAAGTTTAAAAGATTCTGTTCTTGGCACTGCAGTTTCACTAACGCAGAGTTCTTTAAAACATCTTATAAGATTCACTCATTCAACAATTACTTATTGAATGCCTACCATCTGTCAAGGACTATAATACGTGTCTGGAATAATGCAGAGAAATCCTCTAAGTTATGAACAAATTGAAGATCTTTCCCCCAGGCAGCTTACCTTCAAAGATGGAATTTGGAAAACCATCTACTTCAAGCCCCACTTGTGCATAGTTACCGAAGACCCAGCCTAGGCCAAGCACTAGGCTAGTACAGGTAATCAAAGGGAGCAAGACTGACAGAGTCCTCATCCTCACTGAACTTGAGTGCAAAAGAATGTTCCTGAAAGCATGGTTCAATATGCCAGGAAGACTTTCCTCATGGTTATAGTGTGAAGTTCGGGAACCTGCATTTCAACTGTTCTTCAGATGATTTGGATGCACAATGCAGTTTGAGAATCACTGTGCTAGTAGAGCTTCAATGTCAAAAAGATGGATAGTGCACTGCCCAGAAATTTTCGGAGAGTGCATTAGTTTGCTAAGGCTGCTCTAACAAAATACCACAGATTGGGTGGCTTCAATAATTTACTTCCTCATAGTTCTAGAAGCAGGATTGGTTTCCTTTGAGGCTTCTCTCATTGGTTTGCAGATGGTGGCTCCTTCGCTGTCTCTTCTCATGGTCAGCCCTATGTGCATGCTCGCTCCTACTATCTGATTCTCTTCTTATAAACACATCAGTCGTATTGGACTAGGGCTCCAACCTAAGTTTCTCATTTTAATGTAATCACTTCTTTAAATACCTTATCTTCATACATGGTTACATTTCGATACTGGGGGATCAGGACTTCAGCATATGAATTTTAGGGGGGACACAATTCAGTCCATACACCACTCTATTCTTTAATCATCTTTAGGGACCTCTCACATTCTTGTCCACTGTCTGTTTGCGTACCTCCAGCGATGAGGAATGCACTACTCGACTGTCGGCGGAGAGAATCTAAATCTGTCTCTGAGTAGAAGACAACAAGGCCCAGACATTTCCAGCAGTATGTGGTTGAACTCTTCAGCCCTTTCTCTTCCCTAAGATGCCTGTGACATTTTTCATTCTTTTTTTTTTTTTTTTTTTTTTTTTTTTGAGACGGAGTCTCGCTTTGTCGCCCAGGCTGGAGTGCAGTGGCGCGATCTCGGCTCACTGCAAGCTCCGCCTCCTGGATTTACGCCATTCTCCTGCCTCAGCCTCCTGAGTAGCTGGGACTACAGGCGCCCGCCACCGCGCCCGGCTAATTTTTTGTATTTTTAGTAGAGACGGGGTTTCACCGTGGTCTCGATCTCCTGACCTTGTGATCCGCCCGCCTCGGCCTCCCAAAGTGCTGGGATTACAGGCGTGAGCCACCGCGCCCGGCCACATTTTTCATTCTTAAAAGGGATTTATTACCTTCAATATTATTATTATTTTGTATTTTAACTGACCAAACCGAAAACTTTCTGGGCCCTTTGTGGAGGAATTACAAAGGCAGTTTTCTTAAACCAGAGCAACTCAAAAGAATCAGCTCACTCCTTTCTCTGGCAGCCAGACTTTCGCTCCTGGGTCACATGTCACTTCTAATTGTGGGCATGATGCTCGAGTTCCCCTTGGGCCTAAATTTCATCCGAGTAAATCCTCTCCTTCAGCAGCTGCAGGATTGTGTCAGGGAGAGTGATCTTCAGGCACACACTTCTGCAGAAGAGAGCAGCTGAGCCTGGCGTGAACCCCCGGAGTCAATCATCTCCCATTGACCTGTTATCGACTCTGACATGGCCTCCCTCAGTCAGACGTTAATAAACAGAGACCAATGGGTGCAAGAGAAGGAGCTGGGGTCCTGGAGATGGGGTTTTATTCTCACTTTTAAAAAATGGGGAGAAAGAGAGAAAGTGCTGGGATAGCTGGGGTAGTGAAAAATACCCTGGAGTAGAATTCTCTCTGGTTGTATCTAGTTTGGCCAAATGGTTTTTGGGAGTCTGGTGATAGATGAATTGTTTCCCTAGAAAGCCTCAGAGGTAATTTGCACACCCTGAGAAAGGTCTTAAATATCCTCAGGGAACCTCAGAGTCCTTTCTAGTGTGCAGCCCTCTGATAGTTATGTGAACCAGAAGCTCCTTTTCACCTCAGCATTTTGTTATGTAAAATTTCTAATACAGCAAAATTGAGAGGAATTTACAGTAAACACTTGTATACTCATCACCTGGATTCTACCAGTAACATTTTACTATACCTGCTTTATCTTGTATCAGTGTATCTCTCTGTCCAGCCATCAATCCATTTTATTTTTTGGATGCATTTCAAGGCAAATTGAAGACATCATTACATTACCTCTAAATACTACTGCATGTAGACAGAGTTCAGTATTTGTTTACATTTTTTTTTTCCTCTTAAGGGGTAAAGTTTGCTTACAATGAAACACATGAATCTCAAGTGTGTGTTTATTGACTTTTGATGAATGTATGCACTTATCCAACCTAAATTACTATCAATACAGAACAGTGTCATCATCCAGAAAGTTCTCTCATGCCCCTTCCCAGTAAATTCCCAGCACCTTCCATTTCCCAGAAAAACTTTGTTTTTAGGTTTTTCTACCCCAAGTAAGTTTTGTATGTTTAGATGTTCACAAAACCATGAGTCATATATTATGTACTCTTGCATGTCTTCTGTTGCTCAGCACAGCATTTTTGAAGTTTATCCATGTTGTGCATACTACATCAGTAGTTTGTTCCTTTTTATTACTAGATAGAATTCCATTGGGTTAATATACCAGTTTGTTTATCCATTTTTCTATTGTGGATAAGTTGGCTTTTTTAAGCTGTAGCAAATATGAATAAAGTGACTATGACTATTCTTACACAAGTATAAGAGCCAACTTTTTGCCTTTCCATAAGTACAACATAATATTTTCAACCATATCATCCATCCATCCATCCATCCATCCTTCCTCCCTCTCTTCCATCCATTCAAACACCCATTGTATATTCACTGTATACCAGGCACTGTTCTACCACTGGGAATACAAAACCAGAAAATACAGCCCTGTCCTTCAAAGAATCTAGTGGAAGAACTCTACAGATAAACAGACAATTACAGAATCATGGAATTAGAACTAAAATGGAGACTTGCAGAGAAAGAAGCAGCTAACCAGGTAGGGGAGAGTTAGACAAGACTTCCAGGTAGGTCAAGACTGAGCGAGAGAAACAGACTACAGGATCCCCAGTAACATTACATGGAAATTTTAATAGTGAGTGTCATGATGCTTTGTCTTCAATAAAAGTCTTAGCCCTCACCATAGAACTCATTTCAATGGAGGTGATTTCACAAGGATCCTTGGTGAGTTAATTTGCTCCTTGAAATCAACTCTCCTAGAGCTTATAGTCTTTATTTGCATTCTTCCTGCAGGTTTGTCTCAAGTTTTCATCTCACTTGACTTGCGACTTTCAGAGGAAAGATGGTAGTTTGCATTAGAAGGTTATTTTGTTCTCAAGTTTATAGAGTTTTCCGAAAAGCCCTGTGGAGCTGACTCATAGAATTAGCCAGATTTCTTAAGTGCAACAATTCCAGAATGTACTAATTCTGAGATATAGATTTCTTTTTAGTCACTGGTAGGGTTACCAAATAAAATACAGGGCACCAAGTTAAATTTAAATTTCAAAAACAATTTTTTGGTATAATTGTGTCCCAACTATTGCATGGGGCATAAGTGTGTTCCAAATATTGGATCTGATATATTTATACTGAAAAGTGATTAGTTAATTAGTTGTTTTGCTGAAATTCAAATTTAACTGGGCATCCTGCGTTTTTTATTTGTTATATCTGACAAGCCTAGTCATTGGGGAAAGAAGCTTTCTGCCCAAGTGAATTCTACCCATGATAAAAGCCAATCCCATAAAATATCAAAAACTAGTCATGGAGAAAATTTTTAATTGTACTATACACCGCCAAGTCTTTTAACTAGAATATACAGGTCTAACGTAAACATTTCTTGATCACCTGAAGTCATTAGTATGAATGTCAATTATTGCAATGTGTAATGTCCTCAAAGGTACTTGGGGTATTATGGCCTGTCTGTATGCCACCAGTCATTTGTGATTTTAGAATTTTGAATCTGACTTTTTTAAATTGTATTTTTAAATTATAAGGCTATCAGTTAAATCTGCTCATGGCAATCAATATTTATTGTCCCAAAGTCTAGAAACACTAAACTTTTCTCTTGCCTAAACTGATGTCAGTAAAAAAAATGAGATCTGAATATTGCTAAAAATATTTATAAACAAAGTTTATAAGCTAGCATGGAAAAAATACTGAGTTTGTGATAATTATTTAGCGTTTCAGAGATTTTTTTTACACAAATTTCTAGTCTTTTATTTTCTCAAGCATTCATTCACTCACTCATTCAAATGATAAATATTATTATCTAATAGATGTTTATGTAGACCTCTACAACTTCAGAATTTTATAAAATAATACTTATAATTAGTCATTAGAAACACATATCTTTAAAGATATGTCTTTAAAGGGCTTTAAAGGGTTAGAGGGTGACAAAAGTCTGAAGGTTAGGCCGGGCACAGTGGCTCACACCTGTAATCCCACCACTTTGGGAGGCAGAGGCAGGAGGATTACCTGAGGTCGGAAGTTCGAGATCAGCCTGACCAACATGGAGAAACCCCGTCTCTATTAAAAGTACAAAATTAGCTGGGTGTGGTGGCACATGCCTGTAATCCCAGCTACTCGGGAGGCTGAGGCAGGAGAATTGCTTGAACCAGGGAAGCAGAGGTTGTGGTGAGCCGAGATCATGCTATTGCACTCCAGCCTGGGCAACAAGAGCGAAACTCTGTCTCAAAAAAAAAACAAAAACAAAAACCTGAAGGTTTCTATCTGAATATTATATATCCTCCAAGCAGCATATTCATTCTATTTTCATAATTGCATAAATAGATCAGTGGATTTCCACCTGGCTTCGTGTAATCATGCTAAGTAGTGTTATTTAAATGGCGAAAGCACAGTTCTCTTTCACCTAGACCTTTCTTGTGTACACTCTCAGGATACACGTTAGATCTTAACTTCTTTTGCACATTTAAGTTTGATCTCCTTTCAACCAATCAGAGAAAGAAAAACAATTATTTTAGCTGCATATTTCAAGACAAGGACTCAGCTTGTAGCTGAGTTGACCCTAATCCTCAGCAGTTCAGTCTCTTTCTCTGGGAATCTTTGTGCTAAGAGTCTAAGTCCTCGTGACATTTTCCAGGGCACACAGAAGTCACTGCTGGCAGATATTCATAGAAGTTGGGGTTAACATTCCTGCATCAAAATTCTTGAAAACGGATCTAGTAGATTACCCAAAGGACATATCCTGCTATCAACATCTGCCAAAATCCATTACCTGTAAAGATGCTGCTTTCTATAAAGGAAATGTCCTCAGCATTTCAGTGATAACTCAGATCCGCACATGAATCAGGGAAGACCCATAATTACACCACAGGATTGTGCGTAATAATCAGTCTAGCTCCATCATACTGGACCATTGCTCACTCCTGACCTGGATTCCTGACTTGAGACAATCATTTACCTGCCATGCTTTTTCTGGGCAATGAGTTATCCATCTTTTTTTGACATAAAAGCTCTGCTAGCACAGTGGTTCTCAAATTGCAATGTGCATCTAAGTCACCTGGAGAGCTGTTGAAAATGTAGGTTCTTGGGCCTCACACTATAATGATGAAGCCAGACTCTCTGGCATATTGAGCCATTCTTCTAGAAACACTCTTCTCTATCTAAGTTGTCTGAGGTTGGGAACTGCATCAGTCTTGCTCCCTCTAATTCCCTGTATTAGCCTAGTGCTTGCTTGGCTCAGCGTAGGCCCTCAATAAATATTTGGTCAATGAAGAAATCAAGAAAGACTAAAAAGTGATAGCTGGCAGAGAAGCCCCAGTGAGTAGTTTAAGAAGAATTTTAAGTGAAGGCATTCTTACTAACATGAGGGATCAGTTGAAGACAGTTTTTCTGAAGCTTAATATTTGTCTTTTGAATTTTTAATAAATATCACTGCTTCTGTTAAATCATAAAAGTACTATGCCAGGATGTAAAATATGGTTTCATTGTAATACCTTATCCTCTGTCACCCACCCTTCCTTCCTTCCTTCCTTCCTTCCTTCCTTCCTTCCTTCCTTCCGTCTTAAATACAAAGAACGTTCTAGGAGAATGTTTGCTCAGTGCTCAATTTTTGAGTAGTAAGATTTTGGGTAATTTTTTCTACTTTTCAGTATCACATACTTTTTGTGATAAGTTTATACAATCAAAAGAAATTGAAGTCAATAATTATTTAAACTTAAAAAAATAAACCATGCCTTTTGACAGACTGGAAGTTAGAATCAGTCAACACATTTGATCTCACAGCCTACAAAGGTGACTGAGAAGACAGGGTGTAGGCATGAAGTCTAGTTGTGATGGCCTGCATCTTTTTCTAAAGAGTTCTCTGTGAAGGCCTCCAATCTACATTTTAGACCATACCTCTATAGGACTCAAAAACTCCCTTCTCTGAACCCAACATTTAGGATTTGCTTGCAAATTACCTGTGCTCTCGACTCATGGACTGTGTATTTCAAGCCTTCCAGGTGCACACTAAGGGAGCAGTCTGCATGAGGCTCAGGCTGGTGGTGAAACCTTCAGCATTGAAGAGTAAACCCTGGATTCAACTGAAGATCTTTAGGTCTCTGACATTGGGGTCTCTCTGGACATAAAAAATAAAAATGGAAAGACCAGCTCATGTTTTTAAATAGGTCAAATCATCCTTTGTAGAAACTTCTCTGGGGACTTTTCCCTTTTGCAGGGAATGGAGACCAAGTGTGTACTATTTAGGAAAGAACTAGTCCCAGTGGAATAGTCCAGCTTATACCCCAGCTGACCCCAAGATCAACTTTCCAACTTTACTCTTTGCAACCCTCTTCCACAAATATCTTAGTCTGCAATTAGTTTTCCTGTCTGATTTCCAAATATATTTTTCTTGAAAGGCTCTGTTCTTCCTGGTGCTCCCAATGAGGAACAGGCCACCATGTACTTTCAAAGCTAGATCCCCATTCCTTTCCCATGAAATGCCTTTCTCTTGCTCCTTGGTAAATCCTATTGTGGTATAACCAATACTATAATCAAACACACTGCCCTACCCCTTTGGAAATACAGAAAAATTACATTTCCTAGCTTCCTTTACCATTTAGTGGAGCCACATGACTATTTCTGGCTAGTGTGATGTGCATAGCAGTGACGTAAGGCAATTATTGGTTGACTCTTAAGACCCCTTGAGAGATCTATATTCTGTGTCATTCCTCATTGTGAAGATGAAGACAATCCATTAAAGATCCAGAAGAAGAAATCTGAGGTCCTAAGGAATAGCAGAACCCTTAAATTGATGTGGATGAGGATACTAAATCACTGCGTGAACAAGAGCTACTCAGTAGAGCTGTCTCACTATGAACATCTGAATTAGACTTTACATAAGTAGGAAATAAACTTTGATTGTGTTTATCCTTTTAGATATAGATAATTTGTATTCCTATAGAATAATATAGCCTACCTTAATGTTAACATTTGCTCATACTTCAACCTCTACTTAAGGCAGTCCTGTCTCTGTCTAGCTCTCCTGAGTACCACAGAGGAGGTTAACCCAAATTAATGTCTCCCTTGGGAATGTCCTTATTACAACATATCATAAACATTCTCCCACATCCCTTTCTCTCTCACTAGACTGGAAGCAGTACAAGAGCAGGGCGATCTTTGTAAACTTAGGGCTGGTCACTGCATCTGAAACATTTCAGTCCTATAAAAGGGTGGAATCTGTACTAGAAGAAAGATTTGATTCACCAAAATATATGTTCTTGTATATTGATTCTCAGATAGAGATAGAGGGGAAAGAAGCCTAGGTCTAGTGGATCTGAAGAGTAGGTTCAATTCTCAACAGCCTCCTTTGGGCAGTAAGAAGGCTTGATATCCTCATGGAAGAATTTGTATTTTTTTTCCTCTTACAATCTCCTGTGAGTATGACTATAGAAAATTGGTCAAAGATGACCAAAGATGAGTACAGATCCTTTGAAGGCATGGCTTGGCTTTCCAGAGCTGCCGTCCTTCCTGGATACCACACTGGGGAAGTGACAGTGATCTCCATCTCTGCCCCCAAGACCAGGCATTAAGCAGTTATGACAGAGAATCCCTGCCCAGGTATTTTTTGTTCAAGAACAAAATGCCTTTCTGAGCAGACCAGAAAAGAAGAAAGTCCAACACCCAGCTGCAGAGCTGGAGGGAAGCACACAGCAGTGGCCCAGGAGGATCTGTTTCATCATGCTGCCTTTTCTGGGAAATGTATTGCATGCTTTGCATGGCTTTCTTGGGGTGGAGGGCTTTAATGTACAAATGTGTGCACACAGCAGTTTCTGAGATGTGGCTTTTCTCACTTTTTACTGTAACTCAAGGAAAGTCAATGCATTTAGAAACTAGAGTGGTTTTCTTCAGATGTTCAAGTTACATTTTTACTTCCCCAGTTCAACTCTCAATCTCCTCATCTAACTGGTCATGAGCTTGTGAAAACAAAAAAATGAGAAGGATTATCCTGAATCATTTACCTAGAACTTGGACTGAGTGTAAAACAGTTGAAGATCAGTGCAACTTCTAAGAAACCAGAGAGTGGTGGAAGCATCATAATATTGCTCCATACAACTATGAGGTTGACAAAATGCAAAGACTGGCTTCACGATCCACGAAGACCACAAACACAGTGACTATTTGCAGTAAGTTCCTTACAATGAGTCCCTGAAATACACTATACATACCTATGTAATCTCTTATATTCTGTTTTAGGAGAAGGGTGAAAAGAGTCACAGTTTATAAAGTATGCTGTATGCTGGTTACTATTCATTCCTTAACAACTAAGTGCTTACCATAAACTGGCAACTATAATATACGAAGTTGAGTAAGACTTGATTCTTGACCATAAGGAAATCAAATTATCCAGACTGAAACTTGGAAAAAAATTATTTTGCACTGAAGGTGGCAAGAGAAGATGACTTGAGGGTAGAAGAGGGGATGAGGAGTGTTCTGGCTAAGAAATAGGATTTGGCAACAGGTTTAAGTAGGGTCTAAGAATCCCAGGGCACTAAGAAATGAAGAAAGCTTGAGACATTCTCCAGCTGCTGTGTTTTATGCAGCATGTTCTGCAGAAGGCCAGTCAGGAGGGTGCTCTGTGTACAAGCGCTCTGTGGTCAAATGTGTTTGGGAAACCTTGTATATTGTATCATGGAAATTTATAAAGACTTGCATGACACAATAAGGACTCTAAAAATTTTGTAGGAAACAAAATGAATTATATCTCCTCTCCACCTACCAGAACCCAGGGCATCTCAGACTTATCCTACAATATATTATTTTGTCACTTAATATTTATTCATAGTTATGAATTTTGTATTTTTCTCCTCTTATTTTATAAAACAAGGAAATAGTTTAACCTGGAACTTTATACCATCTAAAAAAGGCTTTCGGTAATCAAATATGCATTTCATAATGACAATTATTATTAATTATGTACATATTTACTTGAGGCTATAAATCATTCACAATGAACTCATTATGACTAACTCTCAAATATATTATGTTGTGTTATGTTATACTATAAGATATACCATAGGTACCATATCAACTCATATGATCATATCATGTATAATGGGGTAAAAATATTCATTAACAGCTTGCACCAGCATTCTGTTTAGGAAATAAAAAGATATGGAGAAGTTTCTGGGGGAGAAGATCACACCTAAATATATAGGTCATCAGGCACCAAAGCAATTTAACAAAGGAACAGATCAGTAATTTGGTTTGGAAAGAGAGAGAATGAAGAACTGTGCAGTCTTATTCTGGTACTAGCAAGCCAAATGTTCACTGACAGGGTTTGAGAGAAGTGACTCAGCAGCATGGAGATGGAAGGAGGTATCAGTGTCTGGGGTACACTGTGAAGGGGCTGCAAAGAGCCAAGTAATGATCATAGGTTGCATTCTGCTGTCTAGAATGGAGGCGGTGGCAGTCCTATTTTGCTCTAGGCTAGCTTGTTCATCCCTCTTCTGGACTTATGCTTCAGAGGTTTGGTCATCAGCAGTTTCCAGAGTGACTATAGAGAAGTATACATCTGACCATGTGAGTTCCTCCTTTAAAACCATTCAACGGCTTCCCATTGCATGAAGAATAAATTGTACTCTCTTCCTCTGAGCTTATAAGACCCCTCATGCCCTTCTCTTCTTCATTTCTTTCCCATGTGCCATGCTCTCTGCCTGAAATGTTCTCCCTCTCCTACTTTTCCTCCTGGTCCAGTTGACTTCTACTAATCTGTTGTACCTCAGTCAGATGTCACTGTTCCAGTTAAGTGTTTCTTGATCAAATTATGCTACCCATTCTCATTCCATTCTCTCTGTTCTCTTCCTGGTGTTTAATTCTCAACAGGAGAATCCACCCTGCACTGGCATATAGTATGAAAAATCCAGAAGGGAGCCCTTCACTCTGAAGGAGGATGAGGCTGTTCATAGCAGCCATCGAGATGGCCTCTCTCCCACATTGGGGAGGGTCAACATGTTGAACAAAAAAACCAAGGATATTGTTAGTCTTTAGAGTTGATTAAAGGCTGATAAAATTCTCAAAGCCTTCAAACTGGGGTATATGTACCCTGAAGATTTATAAGTATTTTCTGAGAGACATATGAAAAACTTTGGTTTTAGATTATCAACTTCCATATGAACTTTTCTTAAATTTGGTCAAGATAAGAACATTAAAATTTCTCCTCATTATTTAATAATCTCCCATTTCTCATAAGAAACACAAAATACCATATCTTTACCCATTGAGAGTCTCACCACTGTGCATTGGACTATCACAAACAACTTCCAGGACACCAAAAGGATAATTCAAAACATTAAGAAAATATTTTTGATGTTTTTGTTCCATAACTCAGTTGCAATAATGATTTGAATAACAACGTTTAAAAAAGAAGCTTCCATTTCTATGTAGCTATTTTGTGAACAAATTTTCTGGGCATTTAATGTGTATAAACACAAAAAAGAAATAGAATCAATACTGAATCCTCTTTCTTTCATGTAATTTGTCATAATCATCCCCAGTAATAGAGGAATTTCCAATACAATTGATTTCTTTCTGCTTAATAAATATTTATCAAAATTTATAATGTATATATCTTGCCTTAATTCATGTCTTAGTAATAATAATGACATATTCATATAGAAGAAATTCTTTTTAATACTTGAACCATATAGTCCTAGGTATTACAAGCAAAATTTAAAAGTCAGTTTATTTACATATCGTTGTAGCAGATAGGTATGATCAATTAAAGATTTTTTTAAATTTCAATTTTAAGTTCAAGGGCACATGTGCAGGTTTGTTATATTGGTAAACTTGTGTCATGAGGATTTGTTGTACAGATTATTTTATCACCCAGGTATTAAGCCTATACCCATTAGTTATTTTTCCTGATCCTCTTCACATGCATACGTACGCTCATTGCAGCACGATTCACAATAGCAAAGACATGGAATCAACCTAAATTCCCATCAATGATTGACTGGATAAAGAAATTGTGGTACATACATATGCACCATGAAATACTATGCAGCCATAAAAATGAACAATCAAAGATTTTCAAGCATCAAAATGTATTACATGAGCTTAAAAGTCTGTGAGGGATGTAAAATATCTGACTGTTACAGGACAGCATGTTCATTTTTTAAATGGGTGATGGTGGGTATGAAATTACTATGCTTACTATTGATCACATTTTAAAGAGTGTTTGACAGTTTTGCTTAACAATTTCAATATTCACCATATTAAAAATGATATCCTTTGATAGGAGGCACCACATTTTCAAAGTTATTTTGGTGAATAAGCAAATGGAAAATCTAAAGATTACTGCATTCAGCTGCTTCTCCTAGAAAACTGAACGTTCAACCCAGCTCTGCTTCTTGGCAAAGGGTGTCACCTAGCACATGTGGAATGTGTGACACCCCAGGAGGGTGGCATATCCTACTCCCAATGCCATGCTTATTAATTGCTTCAGATCATGAACATTCTCACACTGGAGAATCTTCCTTTAAGGTTAGGGCCCTTCAGGATCTTTCCTTAGGAAAGATTTCTCTGCCCAGCCCTGGCCAGATTCAGTGAAATTCTCCTGATAAGCATTCTCACAGCCCCCACACTATTTCCTCAGATCACTTATTCTGTTTCATAATTATGCATTAAAAAGGCCATGACCAAAGTCCAGACCTGCCACTGGGATGTAAGCTCTCTGAGGACAGGGCCTTGCCTATCTTTGTTTATACTTTTTTCTTTAGCATGTAGAACAGGGTTTAGAGCTTCAAAGAAGCTCAGTAACTATTTGTTGAATGAATAGATAAACTAAATAAAAAGTTCTTCATTAAAACGCCAAGTACCACAAGAATAACAACACTTTCAGGTTATTTTTATGTATGTACATATTATTCATTTATTGTTTGTTTGCTTATTGTCAAGATTAATCTGAAAGATTAACTGTGCACTTATCATGTGCTGTGTATTGACTGTGTAACTTGAACATGCAGGCAGGAAAGGGTTAAAAATTTACTCAGTGGCACTGGGAGCGTTAATGGTGTTAATTTTTGGATGTCACTATAGCTACAGTGGAGCTGTCTTGCTGTAGAACCAAGGGAACACCCCTGGGAAGGTGCTAGGTTATTGGTGACCCTGTGTGAGGGATTCTTCTATGGATGCCAACCCAGGAAAGTCTTCTCCTGAATCTAGGAGGGCTTCACTTTGACACTTTTCAGGCTGGCAGACATTGGGGTTGAGAGAAAAGGCCTGGAACTGCCCCAAATTGTGCAAGTACAAACAAAAAGAAGGAATAAAGATGAACTGAGAGATAGAAGCTTCTGCAGCAGCAGCAGCAGCAACAGCAGCAGCAGCAGCAGCAGCAGCAGCAGCAGCAGCAGCAAATATCTATGCATCTTGGGTGGTGCTCACTGTGTCTTTTCATAGGGAAGTTGACTAAACAAGAGGGTTCTTTGGAGCACTGATATGCAGCAAGTCAGCTTGGGGCTCTGCATACAGAGAAAACTAATGTAAAACAAAACTATTCAAAAAGAACATGAAGTGAAGTGCTGGTGGCCAGAAGAAAGACATCTGAGCACAATTCAGTGAAATAGGTGCTTGAACCCTGACTGCAATTTCTAGCTGCATGACTTTGACAAATGACTTAACTTCTCTGAGTCTCAGCTTCCTCATTAGTAAAACGGGATTTTGCAATACTCCCCAAATGAGAGAATAGATATGAAAGTGATGGCTTCATAAGAGGTTTTCTGGTAAATATTTGTCGAAACTTTAGAAAGACAGAGATTTCAAAAATGAGATTAAAGCCTGGTATCTGGACATCATGATCAGAGATTAGAGAGTTGACTAGCCAAGATAGTCTTTGGATCCTACCATGCCATGGATGTGTGTGTAAACATCTTTAAGTTTCTGGTTATAGAACAAGAATTTTCAGTCTTGGTACTATTGACATATTGGGCTGGAACACTCTTTGTAGTGGGTGATAAAGTGGGATGTATTGCAAGATATTTAGCAACATTCCTGGCCTCTACCTATTGGATGCCAGTACTCTCCCACCCCAAGTTGTGACAATTTGAAATGTTTCCAGACTTTGACAATGTCTCCTGGGGGACAAAATTGCCTCTGGCTGAGAACCACAAGTCTAAGAGATTGACTCACATATAAGAGACTCTAGTGTGTGTGTGAGTGTGTGTGTGTGCGCACACATGAATTCGTGTGTGTCTGAAGAAATGTCTTTTTCATTAGAAGCTGATCACTCATAAGTCAAGTGAAGAACAAAGCACAGATGGTTAAACTACTTTAATTCTTTCCCATAGTTCTCTCCTAGCCCATCCACCATGTGTGTGCATTTTAGCACACACTTTTACAAAACTTCCCACAAACACCTTGGGGAGAGCATTCTCTAGAGACCCATGAATTCCATGCTAGGTTGTTAGCTTTATCTAGCATTTCCCAGTGATGCTTATATTCACTCATTCATTCATTCATTTCATAAATTAAACATATGTATGGGGCTTCCACTATGTGTTAGACACTACGTTAAGATTCGGGACAAGACAGATAAGGACACGGAGCTTGCATTCTAGTGGGAAGGGACAGAAAATAAGTAACTAACACATAAATTCGGTCAGACCTAGGAAATAACGTGGGCAATGGGATAGGGAAGTAACTGGGGATGAGAAGAGTTGTATCAATTCAAGTGATCAGGGAAGGCTGGTGTGGCGAGGTGATGTTTAGGCTGAGATGCTCTGAGTGAGGTTCTTGGGGAGGATGATTGCGTGCAAACTGGATCAGGCTGTTGAATATCCCAGGTTCAGAACCTAATACTATAGCTGTGTCTTGCTGCTGTGCTAAAGAACCGCTCCTGGCTGTGAATATGAGGCTACTGAGAGAAGTAGTTCTGAAATTCTTATTGAGGATCTGGTAAAAGTTTTGGACTCTCTCAACAGAAAAGATATGTACCCGCGGGCTTTTGAATACTTACAATTTCAGGGGTTAATGACACTTTTAATGAAGCTTTTCTTCTCGAACATTGATTTAGAAACCCAACTACCAAGATTAGTCATAGTCTTCATGGCTTATGTGAATTCCTGGTGTGAATTTGTGGAAGGGAGCTGGGGAAGAATGGGGGATTACTCACTATTCACTTCAGGTGGATTGAGAGTGTAGTAGGTTAGATAACTGTTTCCAATGCTTCACTCTCCCTAGTGTTAGTGTCTAGCCACTCCCTTGTTACGGCCTTACAGTGGGCAGAATGTACCTTCTCACCTCTTGACACTGGCCTTGTGACTTTATTGGGCCATTCCTGGGCACTGTGTTTGTGTGGTTGGGCTTTCCCTCTGAATTTCTGCCACCACCTGAAAAGAACATACCCTAGGTGGCTGCTGCCCTTTCAGCCTGGTCTCGGGATGAGGCTGGATCCATACTCCTTTGTCCTGCAGCTTCAAGCAGAGCCACCCAAGGGAACCAATTCTAGATCAGATGAACACAACCAGCCTGTAAATGTATGTACGTGAGAATGAAAGTGGAGTTGGAAGGCACTGAGTTTGGGGCTGGTGTGTTACACAGCATCTTCGTGGCAAGAACTGCCTAACACAGGTTTACATGTAACAACCATGCATATCACCTGAAACATACTGAGCATGTGTGGAGTTCTGAACTTAAATGGTGCCTATAATGGCCCAAGGGATCCCACACGAGCACAACTGTCTGATTAAGTCATCTTCATTTCACAATGCCGGAATGTCTGCACTTTTTGTATTCCTTGTAAAATTTCTACTGCACAAATTACAGGATGAAAAAAATAAAGTGGGAGAAGAAAGTGAGAGGGGTGAAAGAGAGATCAGTTTTGTCCTATACTGCAGAAAGTTTGGAGAAGCTAAGGGCTAAGATTAAAACTTTGGCTACTGTGGAAAAGGGAAGAAAATACATAAAGAGGGAAACTGAACTAATATGTATTGAGTGCCACATACCATGCCAAATGCTTTACATACATTGCTTGACTGAATTCTGTTTAAAAACAAACAAATAAATAAACCAACAAATCCTTATAACATATCCTGATGTCATTTCACAGATAGAAAACCTGATGCTCAGAAGGTTTAAATAGATTTTTCTTGGTTACTCTGATGAGGAGCCTGGGCTTCAAATCTAGCTCTTGTCTACAAAAGTCATGCCCTGCCCACGAGTTGATATCATTTCTCTATGAGGATGGGCAGCTTAGCATTTTACTTGGGGCAGAGTACATGCAAAACTTCATGGGGCTAAGAAGGGACAGGGCAGTATAGATGTAAACTATTTTTAGAGTTGAAACCTTTGAAGGAGAAGAGAAAGAGAGTGGGTGGATGGTAACTTGAGCAGATAGGCACTGGAATTCAGATTTAATTAACTGAGCATATCCAAACATATTGAATTGTCCCAATACCTACCTTCAAATGTGGCATGCGGTTACTGATTACTTTCTTTTCTATTTTGATCTATACACCTGTCTTATCCCTCAGACTTGAAGACAAGGGTCATTAACTTTTCTTAAATAGGCAATATGTGCACAGGGTGACAAATTCAGATAGTATAATAAGCTGTAGTGAAAAGTAAGTCTCCCTTCTCCTCCTGTCCCCAAGTCCCACATCTTGAGTTAACCACTATTATCAGGTAAGGGGGATTTTCAACTTTCCATGTAAGTTTGAGAACTTGGGAGCCTTGTTACTTTAGAGCATCCACTAGACTTCTCTAAGCCTCATTTGTGCGTTGACTAAACACATACTTATTACATGTCTATCAGGGGCCAGGACTTAGTCTTCCTATCTGTATTGGTTTCCTGTTAAGATAACAAATTACTACACACGTAGTGGCTTAAAACAACAAAAATTCATTATTTTCCGGTTCTAGAGGTCACAAGTCTGAAATGAATTGACAGGGCTGGGTTCTCTCTGAGGCTGTAGGGGAGAACATTTCATTGCATTTTCTGACTTCTGGAAGCCACCTGCTTTCCTTGATTCCTGCCCACCTCCTTCGTCTTCAAAGCCAGCAGCAAAGCGTCTTCAAATTGATCTCCATTTGATCCAGACTATCTCGCCTTCCTCTTTCCCTTATTAGGACACTTCTGATTAGATTGGGCCAACCAGGATAATCCAGGGTAATATCCCCATCTCAAGGTTCTTAATTTAACAACATCTTCATGATATCTTCCACCATATAACGTAAATATGTATTCACAGATTCCAGGAATTAGGATGTGGACATCTTTGGGAGGCCATTACTCAGTGCACCACACCATCTAAAATTGAAATAATTTATATGTCCAAGTTTTATTTTAAATGATATCCTAAATAAGTCACAATCCATCCAGTTATCTCTATTCCACTGACAACACATAGATGTGCCTTTCATTATCGTTGTCTCAGGTCACTGCAAAGCCTTCTCAACAGGCTCCCCAGACACCTGGATCACCCCTCCCATCAATTCTTTACACTGCAGCCAGGTGAGCCTTTGTAAACACCCATTTTTTTCCCACACGATTCCCTTCTAAAAATATCTCAATGACACCCCATAGGGCTCAATCTGATGTAATACGTACTTTGCTTAGTTAATGAGACTTTTCTTCATGTAGCAATTGCTACCTTGTAGTCACCCTGAACTTCTTCACGTTCCTCAGATTCAGGACCTAGGCCTTTGCACATGTTTTTACTCATCTTCCACATCTCAGCTTACGTGTTACCCTCTTGGAGAAGGCATCCCTGCTTCCCAACAGCTAGGCTAGGTTAGATGCCTGCCTCTGTGACCCAGCAACAATTCTGCATCCCCTATTATCACCTGCATTGTGCTGAATAGATGTTCTTGCCCACCTGTGGTGTTTGATAAATATTTGCTGCCTGAGTAACTGCATGATAAATGAATGAGCCACACCGTCACTGTACACACAGGCTCTATCTGGTCTCCACCCACCCTGACATATATTAACCTTGATTTCCTGAAAGCAAGGTATATTTGGGAAGACAGTCACTGTTATAGAGTGCTGTGGGTATCAGCTTCTCATAAAAAAATCAATATATAGGTACTTTTTTGGGGGGGAGGTTGTATCCCAGGGCCTTTTAACTGGACTTTTAGATTTGAAGCCCTGCCATCCTCTCTAGACAGATCAATTGGGCAGAGCTGGAAATCATCACTAGCTAGAAATACAAGAGTTCAACAAGAAGTGTTTGCCACTACAGACTTTTCTACAGATATGCTGTGTACTCACAAGGTTTTAATGGCCCAGCATTCAGAGACTGGTGTTGTCTGCACCAACATGCATTATATCTTCCTTAACTTTCCACTTCCACAGAATATTCCTGGTCATCCTGAAAGCAAGGTACAAGGTTCCATGAGATAAAATTTTCCAGAGAAGCGAAGAGAGTGAAACTGGGGAGTCTGGCAGGAGGACCCCTTCTTCCTGCTCCCGGACATTCCAGGGAAGGCAGTGAACCACACATGAGCTTGTTTTGCTGGAAACAGCAGACCCAGCACAACGTGGTGGCATCTCTCTGGTTGTGGGGCGGGGGGGCAGGGGTTGCAGCTTACAAGATTCCACTATTCTAATGCCAACCTGGCAGCCAAGATGGCAAGGCTGGCTTTACTTCCAGAAGAAATCTCTGCTTCACACAGGAGGTGGATTACAGGAAGGATGTGGATGTTTGACAGTTCATATCAGGAATTCCTCAGCAGGAGAGAGCAGACAAGGTTATTTATCAACAGAACTTGCCAAATAAATAGGGCACATTTGATACAGGCCGGTAGCTCACTCCAGCTCTAGGGAAAGCTATTTCCTTCCTCTTCTTATCCTAACTTCTTTGGATCTGCCTGTTTATTAAACTGTCTCACTGGCCATCATAGCTGAGTAGGAAAAGTGACCAGACACTTCGTTTCACAGGCACAAGCTCATGTCTCTAGTTCCTGAGAGAGACCGTCTTCCAAGATAGAGTCAGTCCACAGTAGATACTCCATTCTACTGAATCTTGTCCCCAGTCTACATGATCTGGCCATATATGGACAGGGAACCCAAATGCTGTTATTTCCAGAGAAAAGCAAAGTGGACTTAACTTGCTTTTTGTCTGGGTGTGGGTCTTTGTGACTAAATCCCAGCAGAATCAGCAGAACTCTCAAGGCCTAGGGATCTCACAGTTAATGAACCTAACAGTCACAGGGTGTATTTGTTGAGCTCTTGGGGCTTTCCCAGTCCCTGTGTATCAGAGCTCCTTGGAGGTAAATCTTAAGAATTTGCATGATGCAGGGATTAGAGCCTGGGTGGAAGTTTGTTGTGAGCACATTTGCCCTAGCATTTAACATTACAATGGAATATCTGGATGAATTGGTTGGACTTCAGATAGCTCTAGGTGAAAATCTTGTTTCTCCTATTTACTAAACGTTTGACCTTGGGCAAATCACTTCTCTCTTAGTTTTAGCTTTCTCAGTGGCAAAAGGATAGTGACAGTATCTCCTTATTTGGGCCGCTGTGTGAGTATAAATTGAGTTTGTTTAGTAAAGTGCCTGACGCATGGTAAGTGCTCCATAAATGGCACTTGGCCCTGATGGTGTGGTTTTGGGTAGCTACGTTTTTGTGTGGAGAAAGGATCTCCCATTTTCTCCGGGCCAAACACTCAATTTTACTCTAGGAGTGAATGGGTTCCTGGAGTCTACTGGAGTATGTCCCTGTGAGATAAGTTTGAGATAATTGACTAGAAAACTGAAGTCTAAATCACGGAAGGAAAGCAGGAGGTGAGAGACAGATCTAGGTTTGTATCTTGCTTCTAACTATGGGATTTTGGGCAAAGCTTCCTATCCTTCTCAACCTCCTTTATTTTAACAATAAAAATAATATGTTTCTTGAAAATTTGTTAGGGATATCAGGTAAAGCATCTACAAATTAAATTAGATTAAATTATTTAGGGTAACATTTTTCATTTTTATTTTGTTCTGGGTTTATTCAGGCATTATTGACAAATAAAAATTGTGTATATTTACAGTGTATGATTTGATGGATATATATACACATTGTTAAATGGTTAAAGTTAATTAACATATTCATCATTTCACATACTTATTTTTTGTGGTGTGAACATTTAAAATTTACTCTCTTAGCAGTTCTCAAGTGTATAATAGATTATTATCAACTAAAATCACCATGTTGTACAATAGATCTCCAGAATGTATTTATCCTCACCAAAACTTTATATCCTTTAACAAACGTCTCCCCATTTCTGCTCCCTTTGACCTGTTACCAGCATCTGAAACCACTATACTACTGTCTCTACTTCTTTGAGTGTGACTTTTTTAGATTTCACATATAAGTGAGATAATAATGTATTTGCCTTTTTCAACATTTTTTTTTTAGTTTTAATTCTTTGTGAGTATACAGTAGGTGTATATTTATAGGGTACATGAAATATTTTCACACAGGCATGCAATATATAATAATCACATCAGGGTAAATGGGGCACTCATCATCTCAGGTATTTATCCTTTGTGATTCAAACAGTCCAGTTATACTCATTTAGTTATTTTTAAAGGTACAATTTAATTATTTTTTACTATGGCCATTCTGTTGCACTAACAAATACTAGGTCTTATTAATTCTTTCTATTTTTTGTACCCATTAACCATCTCCAATTACTCCTCAACCCCACTACCCTTTCCAGTTGCTGATAACCATCCTACTACCCTCCATCTCTGTGAGTTCAATTGTTTTAATTTTTAGCTCCCACAGATAAGTGAGAATATACAATGCTTGTCTTTCTGTGCTTGGCTTTTTTCACTTAATATAATGAAAGTTGTTCCATTCATGTTGTTGCAAATGACAGGATCTAATTCTTTTTTATGGTCAAATAGTACTCCATTGTGTATATGTACCACATTTTCTTTATTCATTTTTCTGTTGATAGACAATTAGGTTGTTTCCAAATTATGACTATTGTGACTAGTGTTGCAACAAATATAGGTGTTCAGATATCTCTTTGATATACTGATTTCTTTTCTTTTGGGTATATACCCAGCAGTGGGATTGCTGGATAATATGGTAGCTCTATTTTTGTTTTTTGAGGACACTCCAAACTGTTCTCCATAGTGGTTGTACTAATTTACATTCCCATCAGCAGTGGGGGTTCCCTTTTCTCCACATCCTTGCCAGCATTTGTTATTGCTTGTCCTCTGGATAAAAGCCATTTTAACTGGAGTGATATGATATCTCATTGCAGTTTTGATTTTTTTCTCTGATGATTAATGATGTTGAGTACCTTTTCATATACCTGTTTGGCATTTGTATGTCTTCTTTTGAGAAATAGCTACTCAAATCTTTTGTCCATTTTTTAATTACATGATTAATTTTTTTTTCTAGAGTTGTTTGAGATCCTTATATATTCTGGTTATTAATCCCTTGTCATATGGGTAGTTTGCAAATATTTTCTCCCATTCTGTGGGTCATCTCTTCACTTTGTTGATTGCATCCTTTGCTGGGTAGAAACTTTTTAACTCGATATGTTCCTATTTATCCATTTTTGCTTTGGTTGCCTGTGCCTGTGGGTTATTACTCAAGAAGTTTTCTTTGCCCACTCCGATACCCTGGAGTTTCCCCAATGTTTTCTTTTAGTAGTTTTATATGTTGAGGTTTTGAATTTAAGTCTTGAATCCATTTTTATTTGTTTTTTTAATATGGCGAGAGATAGGAGTCTAGTTTCATTCTTCTGCATATGGATATCCAGTTTTCCCAGCACCATTTACTGAAGAGACTGTCCTTTTGTTGAAAATGTGCTCACTGTAGATGTGTGGATTTATTTCTGGGTTCTCTATTCTGTTAAACTGACCCATGTGCCTGTTTTTATACTAGTACCATGCTTATTTGGATATCATAGCTCTGCAACATAATTTGAAATCAGATAATGTTATTAATGTTATTCCTTCAGTTTTGTTATTTTTGCTTAGGATAGCTTTGGTTATTCTGGGTCTTTTGTGGTTTCATATAAATTAATTTCTTTTTCTATTTCTGTGAAGAATGTCATTGATATTTTGATAGGGATTGCATTAAATCTGTAGATTGCTTTGAGAAGTATAGACAATTTTAACAATATTGATTCTTCTAATCCAGGAACATGGAATATCTTTCTGTTTTTTAATGTCCTCTTCAATTTCTTGCATCAATGCTTTATAGTTTTCACTGTAGATATTTTTCATATCTTTAGTTAAGCAAATTCTTAGGTATTTAATTTATTTATGGCTATTGTAAATATGATTACTTTCTTGAATTCTTTTTCGAATTGTTCACTATTGGCTTATAAAATGTTGCTGAGTTTTGTATCCTGATTTTGTATTCTGCAACTTTACTGAATTTGTTTATCATTTCTAATTATTTTGGTGGAGTCTTCAGGTTTTTCCAAATATAAGATCACATGATCTGTAAACAAGGATAATTTGACTTCTTTCCAATCTGGATGCCCTTTGTTTCTTTGTCTTGTCTGATTGCTGTAGCTAGGACTTCCAATACTATGTTGAATAACAGTGATGAAAACGGGCATCTTTGTTGTGTTCCAAATCTTTGAAGAAAGACTTTCAACTTTTTCCCTATGCAGTGTAATACTAGCTGCAGGTCTGTCATATATGGCTTTTATTATGTTGAGGTATAGTCCTGCTATACCCAGTTTTTTTGAGGGTTTTTATAATGTAGGGCTGTTGAATTTTATCAAACACTTTCCCAGCATCAATTTAAATAATTATATGGCTTCTGTCCTTCATTCTGTTGTTATGATGTGTCACATTGATTGATTTGTATGTATGTTGAACTATGCTTGCATCCCAGGGATAAATCCCACTAGATTATGATGGATGATGTTTTTAATGTGTTGTTGAATTCAGTTTGCTAGTATTATGTTGAGGAATTTTGCATCGACATTTATCAGTGATATGGGCCTATAGTTTTCCTATTTGGTGTGCCTTTGTCTTGTTTTGGTATCAGGGTAATAGTGGTCTCATACAATGAGTTTGGAAGTATTCCCTTTTCTTCTAGCTTTCAGAATAGTTTGGGTAGAATTGGTATTATTTCCTCTTTAAATGTTTGGTGGGATTCAGCCATGAAACTATTGAGTCACAGTCTTTTCTATGCTGGAATTTTTTTTTTTATTATTGTTATTTCTGTTTCATTACTTGTTATTAGTCTGTTCAGGTTTTTGATTTCTTCATGGTTCAATCTTGGCAGGTTGTATGTGTCTAGAAATTTGTCAATTTATTCTAGATTTTCAAGTTTATTGGCATATAGTTCTCCATAGTAGCCACCAATGATCCTTTGAATTTCTGTGTTGTCAGTTGAATATTGTGTCCTTTCTTATCTCTAATTTTATTTATTTGGGTCTACACTCTTTTTTCTTGTTAGTCTGGCTAAAGGCTTGTCATTTTTGTTTAACTTTTCAAATAACCAACTTTTTGTATTGTTGATCTTCTGTATTTCTTTCTCATTTCAATTTTATTTATTTCTGCTTTGATCTTTATTATTTATTTTCTTCTACTAATTTTGGGTTTGGTTTGCTCTTGCTTTTCTGGTTCCATAAGATGCAGCCTTAGGTTGTTTACTTGAAGTTTTTCTTCTTTTTTGATTTAGGCACTTATAGCTATAAATTTCCCTCATAGTACTGCTTTTTCTCTATCCCACAGGTTTTGATACGTTGTTTCCAGTATCATTTGTTTCAAGAAATTTTTCAATTTCTTTCTTAAATTATTTATTAACCAACTGGTCATTCAGGATCATATCATTTAATTTTCATGTATTTGTATCATTTCCAAAATTCCTCTTGTTGATTTTTAGTTTTATTCCATTGTTATCAGAGAAGATGCTTGATATTATCTCAGTTTTTTTGAATGTGTTAAGACTTGTTTTGTGACCTAACATATGTTCTATCCTTGAGAATGATCTATGTGTTGAGGAAAAGAATGTGTATTCTGCAGCAGTTGAATAAAATGCTCTGTAAATATGTATTAGGTCCATTTGGACTATAGTGCAGATTAAGCTCAATGTTTCTTTGTGGATTTTCTGTCTGGAAGATCTGTGCAATACTGAAAGTGGAGTTTTGAAGTCTCCAGCTATTGTTGTACTGAGGTCTATCTCTCTCTTTAGCTCCAATAATATTTGCTTTATATATCTGGGTGCACTGGTGTCGGGTGCATACATATTTACAATTGATATATCATCTTGCTGAATTGACCCCTTTATCATTAGATAGTGACCTTATTTGTCTCTTCTTACAGTTTTTGTCTTGAAATCTATTTTGTCTGATATAAGTGTAACTACTTCTGCTCTTTTTTGGTTTCCATTAGCATGGAATATCCTTTTCTATCCCTTTATTTCAGTCTATGTGTGTCTTTATAGGTAAAGTGTGTTTTTTGTAGGCAACAGATCACTAAGTCTTGTTTCTTATCCATTCAGCAACTCCATGTCTTTTGATCGGAGAGTTTAGTCCATTTACATTCAATGTTGTTATTGATAAGTAAAGACTTACTCCTGACATTTTATTATTTGTTATTTGTTTTCTGGTTGTTTTGTGGCCTTTCTTTCTTTCTTTCTTTTTCTTCTTTCTTGCTCTCTCTCTCTCTTTCTTTTTTTTCCTTTCCTTTCTCTCTTTCTTTCTTTTCTTTTTTTTTTCCTTTTCTTTTCTTTCCTCTTCCTTTGAGTGAAGGTGACTTTCTCTGCTAGTTAGATTTAATTTCTTGCTTTTTATTTTTTCTGTGTCTGTTGTTTTTTTATATTTGAAGTTGCCATGAGGCTTGCAAACACTATCTTATAACCCATTTTTCTAATCTGATAAAAACATTATACTGTTTGCATAAACAAATAAGCAAAAAGGAAACTAATAAAAACCATACACCTTAACTTTGTTCCCCCACTTTTAAACTTTTTGTTCTATTTATATCTTATTGTAGTGTCTATGTCTTGAAAAGTTGTTGTATTATAGTTATTATTTTTGATTTACTCATCTTTTAGTGTTTCTACTTAAGATGAGTTTAAACACCACAGTTACAGTGTTATAATATTCTGTGTTTTTTCTATGTACTTACATTACCAGTGAATTTTGTACCTTTGGAAAAATTCTTTTTTTCTTGAGACGGAGTCTCACTCTGTCACACAGGCTGGAGTATAGTGGTGCAATCTTGGCTCACTGCAAGCTCTGCCTCCTGGGTTCACACCATTCTCCTGCCTCAGCCTCCCAAGTAGCTGGGACTACAGGCGTCCACTACCACGTCTGGCTAATTTTTTGTACTTTTAGTAGAGACGGGGTTTCACTGTGTTAGCCAGCGTGGTCTCGATCTCCTGACTTCATGATCCACCCTCCTCAGCCTCCCAAAGTGCTGGGATTACAGCTGTGAGCCACAGCGCCCAGCCCAGAAAAATTCTTGTTGCTCATTAATGTCCTTTTATTTCAGATTGAAGTACTCCCTTTAGCATTTCTTGTAGGGCAGGTCTGGTGTTGGTTAAGTTCTTCAGCTTTTGTTTTTCTGAGAAAGTCTTTATTTCTCCTTCACGTTTGAAGAATGTTTTCACAAGATATATTATTCTAGGGTAAACATGTCTTCCTTCAGCACTTTAAATATGTTTCTGCTGTTTCATAAGGTTTTTGCTGAATAGTCTGCTACCAGATGCACTGGAGCTTCATTGTTATGTCATTTGTTTCTTTTCTCTTGCTGCTTTTAGGGTCCTTTCCTTATACTTAACCTTTGAGAATTTGATTATTAAATGGCATCTGGTAGTCATCTTTGAGTTAAATCTGCTTGGTGTTCTATAACCTTCTTTTACTTGGATATCGATACCTTTCTCTAGAGAAATTCTCTGTTATTATCCCTTTGAATAAACTTTCTACCCTTATCTCTTTCTCTACTTCCTTTTAATAACTCTCAGATTTTACCTTTTGGGGCTATTTTCTGAATCTTGTAGGCTTGCTTCATTCTTTTTTATTTCTTTTTGTCTCTTCTGACTGTGCATTTTCAAACAGCCTGTCTTCAAGCTCACTAATTGTTTCTTCTGCTTTATCAATTCTGCTGTTAAAAGACTCTGATGTGTTCTTCAGCATGTCAGTTGTAGTTTTCAACTCCAGAATTTCATCTTGATTCTTTTTAACTATTTCAATCTGCTTGTTAAATGTATCTGATAGAATTCTGAATTCCTTCTCTGTGTTATCCTGAATTCTTGGAATTTCCTCAAAACAACAATTTTGAATTCTCTGTTTGAAAGGTCACATATCTCTGTTTCTCCAGGACTTGTCCCTGTTGTCTTATTTAGTTTGTTTGGTGAAGTCATGTTTTCCTGGATGATGCTGATGCTTGTAGATGTTTATCAGTATCTGGGCATTGAAGAGTTAGGTATTTATCATAGTCTTCACTATCTAGGCTTATTTGTAGCTGTCCTTCTTGGGGAAGCTTTCTAGATATTTGAAAGGACTTGAATGTTATGATCTAAGCTGTATCTGCATTAGGGGGAACCCCAAGCCCAGTAACACTGTGGTATTTGCAGACTCATAGGGATACTGCCTTGATTATCTTGGATAAGATCCAAAAGAATTCTCTGGATTATCAGGTAGAAAGTCTTCTTCTCTTCCCTTACGTTCTCCCATACAAACAGCATCTCTTTCTCTCTGTGCTGAGCCACCTGGAACTGGAGTGGGGGTGACACACATATCTCTGTGGTCACCACCACTGGGGCTGGGCTAGGTCAGACTTAAAGCCAGCACAGCACCAGGTCTCACCCAAGGTCCACTGTAACCACTACCTGGCTACTGCCTATGTTCACTCAAGGCCCGAGGGCTGTACAATCAGCAGGTGGTGAAGACAGACAGGCTTGTATCCTTCCCTTCATGGCAGTGAGTTGCCCTTACCCCGAATCAGTCCATAGATGCCATCCAGGACTTGAGAAGTCTGGAGACTAGAGAAAAAAACCCTAGACATCTACCTGTTTTCTTTTGTACTGCTGCTGAGCTGGTACTTAAACCACAAGATGCAGTCCCTCCCATTCTTCCCTCCCCTTTCTATAGACAGAGGAGCCTCACCTCATGGCCACCAGCACCCAGGTCCATGAGGAATACAGGCAGGCTTCCACTGATGTTTCCTTAAGGGCCAAGGTCTTTTCACTCAGTTTGTGGTGAACGTTGCCAGGCCTGCGACTCACCATTCAGGGTGGTGGGCTCCCCTCTGGCCTAGAGCAGGTCTAGAAATACCATCCAAGAGTCAATGCCTAGAACTGTGGACCCCAGACGCTGCCTGTTGCTCTACCCCACTGTGACTGAGCTGGTACCTAAGGTGCAAGACAAATGCCCCTTTACTTTTCTCAAGCAGATGGAATCTTTCCCCATAGCTACAACAGCTAGGGATGGGTTATGCTTCCCCCAGAGCACCTCAGAGTCTCACTTAAGGCCCACGTATTTGCCTTTTTTGTTCCTGGCTTATCTCACTTAGCATAATCTAATGTCCTTTAGGCTTATCCATGTTTCCTCTGTTGTCTGAAATGACAACATTTCTTTATTTTTAAAGGCTGAATAGTATCTCATTTTGTGTGTGTGTGTGTGTATTACGATTTATTTACCCATTCATCCATCAGTGGACACTTAATGTTGATTCTATGTCTTGGCTACTATGAATAATACCCAATAATACCCAGTAATACCCATGCCCCTGTGGCCACCACAACTAGGGCTGGGTTAGGTTAGACTGGAAGCCAACACAGCACCAGGTCTCACCCAAAGTCCACTGTAACCACTACTTGGTTACTGCCTATGTTCACTCAAGGCCATAGGGCTGTAAAATAAGCAGGTTGTTATGAATAATAGCCAAGATATGGAATGAATATGGGAATGCAGATATCTCTTCAACATGCTGATTTTATTTCCTTTGCATTTATATCCAGAAGTAGGATTTCTAGGTCATATGATAATTCTTTTTTATTTTTTATTTTGAGAAACCTTTACACTATTTTCCATACTGGTTATACTAATTTACATTCTCACTGAGTATAAAGGGTTCCTTTTTCTCCACATTCTTGTCACCATTTGTTATCTTCTGTCTCTTTGATAATAGCCATTATCAAATGAGTTTGAGGTGATACTTCATTTTGATTTTAATTTGCATTTCTCTAATGATTAATGATGTTGAATATTTTTTCATATACCTGCCAATTATTTGTCTTCTTTCGAGAAATGTCTATTCAAGTCAGCTTAGAGCATTTCAGACAGAGAAAACTGATGTTGGATATGTATATATATACACACACACACACATATGTATATATGTGTGTGTATATATGTAGATATGTGTGTATATATACTCACAATTGTTATATCCTTTTGATAATTTGACCTTTTTATCAACAATCTTCTTTGTCTCTTGTGACAGCTTTTGACTAAAATCTATTTTGTCTGATGTTAATATAGACACCTCTGCTCTCTTTTGGTGATTGTTTGTATGGAATATTTTATCTCCATCTCTTTACATTCAGACTATATGTTTCCTTAATGCTAAAGTGAGTCTCTTATAGGAAGAATATAGTTGAATTTTGCTTTTAAAAATCTATTTACACATTATATATTTTTTTGATTGGAGAATTTAATCCGTTTACATTTAAAGTAATTACTGATAGGTAAGGACTTACTATGGTTATTTTAAAAATTGTTTTCTGACTGTTTTGTAGTTCTTTTGTTTCATGCCTCCTCTCTTGTTGCCCTCCTTTTAGAGTTGATAGATTTTTTTGTGTGGTATCCTTTGATTTCTTTCTCTTTCTCTTTTGCATATCTACTATAGGATTTTTTATAGTTAACACAAGGCTTACATAAAACATCATGTAGTTATAACAATCTGTTTTAAGCTGATAACATCTTAACTTTGACCACATACAAAACTTTATGCTTTATTCATCTCCCCACATTTCGTGTTACTGATATCACAATGTATCTCTTTTATATAGTGTGTACCCATTATCACATTATTTGATGACCACAATTTTTAATACTTTAATCTTTTAGCTTTTATGTTAGACTTAAAAAGTGATTTATGCATCACACTTACAGTATTAGAGTAATCTAAACTCCACTGTATTCTTATTTTTACAGTGAGTTTTATATTTTCAAATGATTTCATGGTTCTAGTTCCCACCCTTTTGTTTCACTTTGAAGAGCTTGCTTTAACATTTCTTGTAAGGCAGCTCTACTAATGATGAACTCTCCTAGCTTTTGTTTGTCTGGAAACATCCTTATCTCTCTTCATTTCTGAAGACTTGCTGAGTATAGTATTCTTGGTTGGCAGTTGTTTTCTTTCAGTACTTTGTATATATCATTCTACTATCTCCTGGCCTGCAAGTTTTCTGCTGAGAAATCTGTTGGTAATTTTATTAAGATTCCCTTGTATGTGACAATTTTTCTTTCTTTTGTTGTTTCTCAATTTTTCTCTTTGTCTTTGACTTATGAGAATTTGATTATGTTTCAGTGAAGATCTCTTTATATTTAATTTATTTCAGGTTCTTTGGGCTTCAAGATTCTAGATATTTATTTCCCTCTTCAGTTTGGGAAATTTCCTATTTTTTTTTTTTATAATAAGCTTTCTTCCCCTTTCTGTGCTCTTTGTGAGAATTCTATAAAGTGTATATTGGTTCACTTGATGGTGTTTCATAATTTTTGTAGGCTTTATTTATTCTTTTTCATTTTTATTTCTTTTTGTTTATGTGACTAGGTAATTTTAAATGACATGTTTTTATCTCATTGATTTTTTTTCCTGCTGCTTGATGGAGTTTGCTGTTAAAGCTGTCTATGGAATTTTCCTGTTAAGGTACTGTATGCTTCAGCACCAGAATTTTTGTTTGGTTCACTTCTATGGTTTCTATTTGTTGAACTTCAAATTTTGTTGAGGTAGTGCTTTTATGATTATGTTTAGTTGTCTGTGTTTTCTTGTAGCTCACTGAACTTCAAGACAATTATTTTGAATTCTGTGTCAAGCAGTCATATATCTCCTTTTCTTTAGAGTTAGTTGCTAGTGCTTTATCTTGTTCATTTGGTGGTGTCATGTTTCACAAATAATTTTTTACCCTTCTGGCCATGTGCTTTTGATTGTACATTCAAAGAAGTAGGCACCTATTCCAGGTTTTACAGATTGGCTTTGGCAGGGAAAACCCTCCAGTCTGAGTTGAGTTCTGAGATTCTGAGTTGACCATTTTGTAAGTCCCAGTGGTGGGTTTGCTGCTAGAGTCCTAGGGCAGGCTGGCCTGGTGTCTGGGTCAGAATGTGGGCAGATCTGGTACCTGGGTCAACAGTGACCTGCTTAAAGCTGAGTCTGTGGGGGTTGGGCCTGGATCTTGGGTCCATAAGAGCCAGCCTGGTGCTGAAATGGGCCTTGAGCCTGAGTCATCAGGGAATGGCCTTTTGTTGGAATAGGCTTGCCACCTGGATTCACAGAGATAGTCCTGGAACTTGAGTCTCTCAGGGCTAGCTTGGTACTGTGGTGGGCCTAGAAAGTGAGTCTGCAGGGGTGAACCTGGTTTCTGGGTCTACAGTTGCTGGTCTAGTCCTGGGGCCACTGGGGCCAGCCTGGAGTCTGGGGCTACAGGGGCTGACCTGGAGTCTGGGGTTATGGCAGCTGGCCTAGAGTCTGGGGTGGCTGAACTAGCCAGACGTCTGAGGCTTCATGGGCCAGCCTGGAACTGACATCTGCAGGTGTTGCTCTGGCATTGAGGAGGTCCTGGAAGGTGGGTCCTTGGGTGTCATTATGGGGCTGTGGAGAATGGCCTGGATTCTGGGGCCATGGGGCTGGCCTGACAGTAGGGTAGGCCTGGAGGTATGATCCATGGGTGCTGACTTAGAGTCTGGGGCTGTGGAGGCTGGCTTAGTGCTGAATTTCATTGAAGCAGGCCTGGTGCTGGGTTTTGTGGCAAAACCAGGTGCTTATTTCACTTTCCCTCCTACATGTGGAGGTTATCTCTCCATGTTGTGCTGTCCAGGCTTAAGGGAGGGGTGACTCAGATAATGTGAAGGTATCCTTCTTACCCTCTTCAATGTGTCATTTCTTATTTCTGTGCTACTTCCAGTTGCTGTAATCTCTCACCTGAGTTTCCTTACCTGTTATGAAATTATTTTTGTGCAAGGATAAATTGTTCAAATTGATGTTCCTCCAAGGGGATGAGTGCTGGAAAGTCCTATTCGGTCATCTTGCTGATGTCACTCTCCCTGTATATTTTAGTTTCTTCATTTTTTGGATCACTTCTTGTTCCAAATGATATATCTGTCTGCTCATAGATTATACATGATTAATAATATTTAAAGAAAGCAATTAATTTGATGGTGTTAAAATTTTATTTATTGAAGAAGTATATTTTGGCCACGGAAACTCTGAGGAACATTTGCTGGTGTTTGGGGGGAAAGAGATTATTCATTCATTCATAGTGCAATGCATGGCATATAAGATGTACTTACTAAAGAGTGCCTTTTAAGCTATTAGTAATGTTGTTAATATAGTAACATATTAATAGTAATAATCACACTGGGCTAGTATATGAAGAATGTGAGCTGTAAGAAAGTCATCACTGAGTTCATGTTGTAGCAGTTAGAAACCGTCTCTGACTAAGGTACTAAATTTCTCCAGATCTGAATTGTGTCATCTGTAGGAAAAGAAGATTAAACCTATCTTGCCAGTATGAATGAGAATTAAAATGATACCCCATGGTTCAAAGGCATGCAGTAGGCATTCAACATATATGTATATTAAACACATACCTTTCTACTTTTCTTAAAATCCCATTAATTTTTTTAGTTAAGTCTTTTTGATTTCTCCATACAGAAAAATTCATCTGCAAGGAGGGACAATTTTAGCTTTGCTTTATTAATAGTTAAACATTTTTTTCCTTATCCTATTGTGGTTACTAGAACTTGTAGAACAATAATAAACTATAATGATGTCAGTCTACTTTTTCTACTGTTTTGTCTCACTGGGAATGATTTTATTATACTTTAATAAGGTATGATTTTGTTGTCAAACTCTAGTAGCATTATCATAGTCAACATTTTTTCCTATGTTTACTTTAATAAGATTTGTTTATCTTTTTGTTTCCTAATCAGGAATGTATATTGACTCTCGTTATCTGTTTTTTTCATCAGTTTCCAAAATAGTCTTTTTTTTTTTTTTTGGTCTTTCTTTTTTTTTCCCTATTAAGCTGAATAATTGAGACATAACCATCCTTTAATTACTGGTGGCAACTGTACCTGTTCTATTTATTAATAATAAACATAAAATGTTATTCTCCTTATTGTCTAGCCACTGGTCTTATAGAAGTCCATCTGTCTTCTCTCTCTGATGTCTGCATCTCATGTTCTTTTGCACAGTGCTTTTAGGGGGAGGGAGAAAATGGCAAGGATGCCCACTTGCAAGTGCACATGGAGGGAGACTGCCACAGGACTAGCTGGGTATTTGGAGAGATAAACTCACAAGTTCCTGGTCCCTGTTGTTGGGAGATTTGGAGGCCTCTGGGAGTCTGTTGTCTTATGCCATTCTGTCTCCTGCAAATTGCTGCTGCAGCAGCCTCTGACCAGCTGCCAGGCACCTGACTTCATGTCCCTCTGACCACAGAGGACCAAAGCCATGTCTGCCCAAGACTGTTTCCATAGAAATGCAAATACATAGCAAGAGCTTCCTCTTCGGACCACCTTATTCTTCTCTTCCCTTTTTGTTTCTAAATGTTTTATGACAGTAGCTTGGATTTCACAACAGGGAGATGTGTCACACAGTCATGCAGTTCCCTATAAATAGATAGATTTTCTATTCTCTCTATTATTTTTTGAAAATGCAAAAAATAATGAGGGATAAACTTCGGGGTCTTCATAAAGAGGTCATGTGCATTTCTGCAGGGGTAAGGAGGAAAAATAGGGGCTAAACCTAGTGAGGTCTATGCCGATGGGTCTGGCTTCAGGTTGGTCATATAGAAGGGGAGCTCTTATGGAAGGAGATGGCCTCAATCTTGCATCAGACTCCAGAGGCAATTAAGAGCCCAGTCTTCTGACTCTTAGTATCGGATATAAGATTTTTGTCCCTTGGAAGAGAGGCACACCTCTTTCCACTTTCTAACCTGCTTCCACCAGTTTCAAAGATGGTCAGCTCAAAATAGGTATAATCTTCAGGGAGAGGAGAAAAACCTACTTTTAAGCTTCAGCATGTGTTGATTTTGAGTTGAATTGTTTATATTCAACTTTCTGGTCTGGAAGACCAAGTTTGGGCAGGGTAGGATATAAGCAATGAAAAACTAAAGACAGGAAGTGTGTTTTGGGTTTGACTGTCCAGAAACAGATTCTGAGATGAGGATTCATTTGCAGGTAACTTATGAAAGGAAAGCTGGTAAGCAGGGTGAAAATCAGACTGTGAAGAGTTGGAAGCCACGCAAGGGCATGATCTCAGGCATAGACCTGTGGAAGTTGACTTCAGCCTGATCCCACAGGGAAACTGGAGAGTAAGTTAAACCTCAGAAGTGTTCTGACCTGAAGTAAGGGAGTTGAGTTTCCATAAAAATTCACTCAAATCTCAATAGTTAAATGTTTCCAGCAGAACATAATTTCCTAAGAACTTCTGGATTTTTGTAAATGTGGTCCGAGTAGCACAAGGCTCAAGTACACAAAGGTGGTCCCCTAAAAAAATAATAGGCTCCAAGGGACACACAAAAAATAAGAAAGGGATCTGCAGGAAGCTGAGTGGGCTACTAAAATGGTCCCTCTATGAAGGGATTAGTTCTGCAATGGACCTAGGTTAAGTCAAATTCCAAAGTCTCATTCAGGCCCATGAAATCAGTACTTTGCGGGGTGGAGCCGACTACGAAATCAGTATTTCTCGGGGTTGAATCCCCAAAACCTGCGCGTTTGTTCAGCTCTGGGTGATTCTAATGCCTTCTAATGGTGGAGGACCACCGTTCTAAGTGCTGCAATGGGCTTGAGGATTAGATCACTGGAAACAGAAAGCTGGGGGCAAAGGTGATCAGAAGGATAGCTCTTGAAGTAGGAAGAGAGAGTAGTATGTGAGGCTGCAAATAATGCAGGCTGTGCAGCCAAAACCTCTTCCATTCCTATCCTGGCCCTGTCATTCTGTGATGTGGAGAACTCCACCTGACTTCTTAGAGGCTTAGTTTCTGTATTGATATGAATCATAGGGTCATACACTTAATTCTTAGGTCATACACTTAATTCATGAAGCTCTAAAGAGTTCACTTGTTCACTTATTCATTTGACAGATATTTATTGAGCACCTATATATTTCACCAGCAATTTTCTTGGGTCCTGAGGACACAGGGATGAGGATGAATAAGGCAGATAGGATTCCTGCTTACTTGGAGCTCAGGGGCTAGGCTGTCACATGCTCTGTGAAATAAAATTCCCACTTTCTTCTCAGACTCTCTCTTTTTATTATTATTATTATTATTATTATACTTTAAGTTCTAGGGTACATGTGCATAACGTGCAGGTTTGTTACATATGTATACTTGTGCCATGTTGGTGTGCTGCACCCATCAACTCGTCAGCACCCATCAACTCGTCATTTACATCAGGTATAACTCCCAATGCAATCCTTCCCCCCTCCCCCCTCCCCATGATAGGCCCCAGAGTGTGATGTTCCCCTTCCTGAGTCCAAGTGATCTCATTGTTCAGTTCCCACCTATGAGTGAGAACATGAGGTGTTTGGTTTTCTGTTCTTGTGACAGTTTGCTAAGAATGATGGTTTCCAGCTGCATCCATGTCCCTACAAAGGACACAAACTCATCCTTTTTTATGGCTGCATAGTATTCCATGGTGTATATGTGCCACATTTTCTTAATCCAATCTGTCACTAATGGACACTCTTAACGTTCTCTCTCCATCTCCACCTGTGGCCTTTCCACATTCCTGATTTCCTCCGGGTCTGTAGGGCATAAGGACACAGGCAAAATGGTCAGAGATGTTACACTAAGTTTTTTGAAAAATGCTGCTGTAGAAAACCTACTGCTATAAAAAATAGAATAATGTAAGACAGAGAGAATTGTCTCAGAATGAAGAAAGTGTTTGGAGAGTCTGATTACAGGCAAAAAGTTAAAAGTGCTAAGAAGTCTGGTATCTTAAAAAAAAAAAAAAAGAGAAGTTACCCAGGTTTGTCAAAAGATATTTTATATTACAGTGGAAAAGACCTTGAAATAAAAGTAATTCATTCATTCTTAATTTTTGATTTTTAACCCAGTTGTCAACCTCCCTGTCCCTTGGGATTGGGATAAGATGGTCTCAAATATCCATTTCTGTGACCTTTCTCCAGGATCTCCCTGAGTTTTCATAATTTTTCCTACTCATGGCCTCCTGATCTCTAATATGCAATCTTTGTTTTGAGCCACACTGATATAGATGTCAGATATAGCCTCTTCACATCTTTCTACCAAACAAAATCAACTGACGTACAAACCAAAACAACCACAAGGAAAACACAGCCATGTGCTTCAGTCAAACTCAGAATGGAGGAATGATTTCCATCACAGGAACAAACTAATTTAAAGGGATAAAAAGATACCCATTTTCCAAATGATTGGCACACATTGCACAGCTTCACTAGCTGTGGATCCACTAGGCTTTCTCTTCTTTCCTCCTTCTATACTTTTCCTTCTCCCTCTTTCTTCTCTAGTTTGTCTTCTTCCCTCCTCAGTGTTGTGGGAGGGAAGTCAGTACATTTTTCTTTTATCCCAAGAAAGACAATCTCCCTACCTTAAGGAGTGTCTAGACCTAAGAGGGACTTATCATGGTTTTCTCATGCAAAGATAACCCTTCCCTCATGGGAATTTTGACTTCAACTGGCTGGATAATGCAGTTGTTTCCATCTCATTATGATCCTTTGAATACAGTCGACACTAATGGATCCCCTTGTTATGGTTTACATTCCCACCCCTAAAGACTACTTTGGAATTTGCTTGATCTCTTGGGACAGGTTTTCTTATTATCAAATGCAACCTTTCCCAATTCTGGGGCATTTCTGGAACATAAAGACACATGTGCATTGGTACTTTGCATACCCCCAAGAACCAGATGAGTAAGCAAATTGTTCATCAGTTTTTTTAATGTGGGCCACTTACTAGGATTCATTTCTATGAGGATGATAGCCTAGCTCCTAGCATAACCTCCTCTCCATAAGTTTACTTGATTCTTCACCCATTTCTTAACAAAATGAATTGCTCCATTTTCAGGGCTTCTAGAGTTTTAGATACTTCTCCAGAGTAACATGTTCTGCCTGGCTTGTTGTTTAATTCGGGTGGAGAGTTTCTTGAGATACTCCATTTTGTCTTCTTTTCTTTTTTTATTATTCTAGGAAACCAGGATGAATAACAAGGTAATTTTAGCCTCTCTTCCTGCTGAAAGGACAACCAAGTCCACACTCTTGGAGGTGCAAGCTCCCCATTATTCTGGGGAGAACTGGAAATGGAGGGTTATTGAGACTAGTTTGATAGAAAGTAACTCCTTTTGGAACCAAGTTCCAGGAGTTGTGACTTTTTGTAGCTGCAGAGCTGAAAGATGGCATGACCTCTGTTGGGAGTAGCAGGTGCCTACCTGCTTAGTGGGCAGCTGCTAGTTTAGCCTGTTCAGTATCTACTCCCCCTGCTTCTGGGAACAGAATTTCTCCCCTAATTCTAAGGAGAACCACCTCTCCCCTATTTTAAGTCAATGAATTTTTTCCAGGGGTTGACTCTACTGTCACTTCCAAGGCTAGGTACATGACCATGTGGCCAATCCGAGTGTATTTCCTACTTCTCGCCTCAGTTCAGGGATCGGTGTGGGACTGAAGCCTGATTAATGAGGCTCAGTTTCTCATGCTGAGAAAATTCTACTCATCTTTTAAGACCAGGAACTTTAGCTGCTCCCCACTTTCTGCTCTCTCAGAGCTACCCCATCACAGAACCCATCACGTGGGATTGTGGCTCTTCTTTTCTATCTGCCTTCCTCCGGGGCTGTGAAGTATAGGGGCAAAGACTGTTTTCAACTCACTGCCAGCACATAATGGGGAAATTGGCTCATGGTAGGTACTCAGTCAATCTTTATCAAATGCGGAGGGTGTTGAGGGAGGAGGGTTCAATCTTGGCAACTGGGAGGGTCAGGCTGAGTAAGGACAGGGCTGAGGGCTCTGGGTTTTGGCAAGATCACACTTCAGATCTGATCTCCAAAGAGCCTTATTAAGAAAACAGCAAAACTGAGAATTGCAGTGATGTCTCCAGCAGACCTCCCAGTCCCCATTAATGACTCCTATAATAGCTTTTCATTGCCTGCTCGTTCCTTAAGAAAGTCTCACATTGTCATCCAGGCCTGTTAAACGTTCTGTGGGCCCATTATCAAAATAGCATTTTCAGCTTCACTGAACACATGTAGGAAATGTTGTCGTGTTTAAAGAAAAAAAAAAAAATACAACTCTGAGAATAAGCACAGATTGTATTGGAGTAATTATCTCCTTTCCAACAGCCTTTTGGAAAAAGAGGATATTTCTAATTTTTGGAAAGCCAAGCAGTACATCTAAAAGAGTAAGTTGTCACTGATTAGATTAGTAACTCAACAATTGAAACCTGACATCAAATTAATTTCTCCCCCTCCACCTCCCACCCGCCTCTCCGCCAACCCTTTCTTCCTCATAATAAAGACAAATTGCACACAGATTTCTGATGGATGCCTGGTGTGAGGGTCATTTTCTGACTGCGTTTCTGTGGGAGCACAAAGCAGGTCTGTAAATTTAAGTGGAGAATGGCTCCCACACTTACGATGGTGACACTGGGCTTCAGACCAGAATCACCCTGGGTCAAAGGCTTGGCTCAGAGTCACCCATGTGCTGCCTGCAGAGAGGGGAGCTCAGGGGCTGAACATGCACAGCAGAAGAATCAAGGGCTTAGGTTGTCATCAGCCGTTTTATGACCGCTGTCTCCAGCTCTCAAAGTGATGCCTTAACAGTGTCTCTGCAGTCCAGAGGAGCTGAAGTGTAGGCCCAGCTCTGCCATTTAGCAGCAGCACAGCCTCCATACTGTGCTTTTCAAGCCTGAATGTCCTCACCCGTTAGAACCTGAATGGCAACTCCAGCCTCATAGATTAGTAGGAAAGAGCAAAATCATTGACGAATGTGAACATGTGTGGTAGATGATCAGGAAGGGCCACCTTCTTTTCAGGCCAATATTTGCCCTTCTCCCCATCCTTTCATTTCATCTGAAGTGGAAGACCCTCTCTGGATGGCTCCAGATCTCCAGGTCACAGAGGAAGCTGGGACACATCACAGAATGAAAAGCAGATTCCTGTTAGGTACACAGAGGAGGGCATGAGCAGCTCATCTTTGTGGAGCCCAGGAAGGCTGCTTGGAGAAAGTGGCAAGTAAGCTGCACAGGGAGGAAGGGCAAACATTTCCTAGATGATAAAGGAGGAGAGGGCTCCTGGGCAGAGAGCTCAAGTAGCCTTTCAAGAGCACATAAGGAGAAGACAGTTGCCCTCAGTCCCCAAGGTGGATCATGCCATATCCCATGACAAGGGCTTGTGGGTTAGTGGTTCTCAGACTTCATGGATCTCAAGGAATTGTGAATCGTCCAGTGAGTTTGTTAAAAACGTAGCTTCCTGGATCATTAGGAATATAAATTGAAACTACGATGAGATATCACCTCACACATATTCGAGTGGCCTTTATCAAAAAGACAAGAGGTAACAAGTTTTAACAAGTATGTGGAGAAAAGAGAGTCCTTGTATACTGTTGGTGGGAAGGTAGATTGGTAGAGCTGTCATGGGAAACAATATGGAGGTTCCTAAAAAACTTAGAAATAGAACTATCACATAACCCAGCAATCCATCTTGTAGGTATACACCCACATAAAATACATAAAATCAGCACCTTGTAAAGATACCTGTGCCCCCATGTTCCCTGAAGCATTATTCACAATAGCTAAGATAGGGAAACAATGTAAGTGCCCATTAATGGATGAATGAGTAAAGACACTGTGAATATATATAAAAATACATATACCCCAAATACACAGAAATATTATTCAGCCATTAAAAAGGAAATTGTGCCATTTGCAACAACGTGGATGAAACTAGAGGACATTGTGCTTAAGTGAAATAAGCCAGATAAAGAAAGAAAAATATTACATGATCTTACTTATATGTCGAATCTTAAAACAGCAACATCAACAACAACAATAAAACACTCAAATAGAAACAGAGAGCAGATCAGTGGCTGTTAAAGGCTGGGGGTGGTGTGGAATGTGGAGATGGTGGTCACAGAGTAGAATTTAATTATGCAGGCTAAGTAAGTCTAGAGATATAATGTATAGCATAAGGACACTATAGTTAATATAATATTATAGACTGGACATTTCCTAGGAGAGTAGATTTTAGGTTTTTAAAAAATAGCTGTGCAGGATGATGGATATGGTGAGTCACTGGACTGTAGAAATCATTTCACTCTGTATATGTATATCAAATATTATGTTGTACACCTTAAATATGTATCATCAGAAAGCATCCTGGAGCAGGGCCCAGGAATCTTTGTTTCCGCCAGCTCCTGGGTGACACTGTACAGGTGATCAGAGGAAGGAAACAGACACAGGGATACAGGTATGGGAGTGAGTACAGGAAAAGGGCTCAAACAGTGTCCACTCCCAGGCAGGGAAGCAGAGTCTGAGGTCTCAGGGTCTTACTAGACCATGGGCCCTGCATTAGCAGATGTGAGGAGCAAATGAGAACACCAGGGTGATTATTACAACTTTGTTAGCAGTCACCATGGGCTGGATAGAAGGGGCAGGTTAAGTTACAAGGGTTTCATTTAAAGGACACGTGCTGGAGAGAATAGGGAAGGTCGGAATGGGAGGTACAAGGAGCAGTCACCAGGAGAAACTTCTCTCTTGAAACCTCCATCCAGGGTGGACTGGAGCTGGTGAGGCTGAAGGCAGGGAGGCCAGAGAGGGACTGTGACACTAGCCCAGGTAAAAGACACTGAGCCCTGAGCTAGGGCACAGGGCAAAGGCAAGGGGAGAAAGCATCAGACGGGAAATGTCTTGAAGATGGAGAGGACAGCACTTAGTGATGGTGTTGGAGGCCTCTGAGGGCGGCCTACTCCGGAACTCAGCTTCTCTTCAGTGTAGCCTGGGAGGTCTTTGGTGGGATGAGATGGACACTAAAGTCACAGCTTGGGATATAGAAGAAAAAGTCTTCTGGAGAGGAGAATGAGCCTGCTCTCTCACTTGTAGCCAAGGTTGAGAAGTGAATCCTCAGACTCTGAACACTGCAGCCCCCTGCAGCTCTCCAGGAGGCTAGGGCTCAGGTTTGCAGCCTCATCCCACAATAGAGCCGCTCCAGCACAGACCCAACTTTTCCTTCAAAGGCCAACACACAGGCAAAGCACAATTCTGTTGCTTCTTGACCATATAACCTGAAACAAGTTGCTGCCTATCTCTGAGCAACAGTTTCCCATCTGTTAGGTGGTTATCACATAGGACTATGGATTGGGTGGCTGTTTCATGAGGCTGCTGGAGTGAAAGCGTTGTCTGTGCAGGTGAAAGTGGGAATCATTACATTTCTTCCAGAGCAAGTTTTTCTAGGTCCTGGGAAGCTACAGCCTCTTTAATTCACAGGGGTGGGCTCTTCTGTTGACCGGCAAGGTGATGGTACTGCCTGTAGATGGGAAATATACTAATTGGGAAAATCCACTGCAAATTTCTGGTAATTTACAGCATGAGCAATGTTGAAGAAGCTTAAAAGCTGAAAGAGCAGTGTTCTGTGTGTGTGTGTCTGCACTGTTGTGTGGTGTGTGGTGTGTGTGAAGTCACAGTGAATAATAATTGGCTACTTTGGAGTGTTTTCCACCCTGGATGACAACCAAGGAGGTGGGGCAGCTAGTCAATATCAGAGACAGCCCACAAACTTCTGCCACTGTCTCAGAGCGAGCACAAGCCCACACCCAGCCCTGCCAAGTCCCCTCATCAGCTGGCAATGATTACGAGTAACACCAAAGGGGTAAGCACTGTCAGAGACCAGGGAGAAGGGAAATGTGAGCCAGACAGGGCTGCAGAGACTGCAGGGGCCTGGGCAGCCTCAGAAGCCTTATTAAGGATTTGGGTGTTTATTCCAAGCACAGTGGGAATTCATCGAAGTGTTTTCAGCAAGGGGGTTATACAATTAGTTCTGTGTTTCATAAAGTTCACACAGTATGGAGAATGGCTTCAACCAGGTAATCCATGTTAAGGTCTTTGCTCTGGCCTGGGCTATAATAAGTGCTCAGGAAACATTATTCAGTTGCTGTTATTAATCTGACAGTTGCCAAATGCCTGGTGGGAATGAATGGTAGTTCAGCAAATGGACCTTGGGCACTTCCCTTCTCCAGCAAAGCACTGGGGTGGTTCCAGGCTTAATGTGCCAAGCTCAGCTGAACCTGGCGGGCTTCCATGTGTAGCTGCAGACACTCAAAAGTGGGGCCCACCCAGGCCTGTGATAGGAGCAAGTAGAAGCTTCCAGTGTGGAGTTCCAATGATTGTTCCTGAGCAGCGAGGATAGTAGTGTTGGCAGAAAGCCCCAGCAAGGAGAACTGTGCCCCATGGAGGGTGGAGGGGGATTCTTGCTTGTTGGATTTGTCCTAGGATCCCCAGTTCACAGCCCACCTGCCGATCTGGGCCACTTGACTGCCTATGCTGCTGAGTTCCCAGGGGGATCTTCTGGGTTCTCAGACCTGAAGAAGGAGAGACAGGGATACTACACAGGGACAAACTAGGCACTCCCAAGGCAGGAGCTCAGCCAGGAATATAGGCCTCTTGAGTTGATTAGAAACTCCAGAGGGGAAATGGATGTGATCCTGCATCGTGTCATCTCTGGAGTCTCTCTGATCTTCCTTCAGGAATATGAATACCAGGCAGCCTGCGACTGCGGCAGCCACCTAGAAGACTTTTTTCTACCCAAGGGCACTGCAGCAGGGGCCAGTAGGCCAGAATTCCAGCAGCAGTGCTGCAGGCCCCTTGCTATTCTCCTTTTTCTCCTCAATGCTGATGGATCCCATGTCTTATCCCTATAAGAGTTCTCAGTCCAATATGGCAGTCACCCACGTGCCTATGAGCACTTGAAATGTGGTTTAACTTGAAACATGCTGTACGTATGAAGCACACTCTGAATTTCAAAGACACAGCACAAAATAATATTAATTACATCACTATTTGATTTTTGCATTGCTCGATATTTGGAATACAATGGATTAAATAAAATATATTATTAAACTTGATGTGACCTGTTTATATTTGCAATTTTTAAAATGTGTCCACTAGGAAATTTAAACATGCATGTTTAGCTGGCATTATATTTCTATTGGATAGAGTTTATCTAGCTTTAATTAGGTGAAAATGGTTCAATAGTACAAAGAAAAACACGCTGCTTTTAATTTATCCTCTATTTATCCTCTCATCTATTTATCCTCTGAGGTATAAATAGATGAGAAGGACACAATAAATCCCAGTGACTGTAAGACTGTCACAGGAATATACAGAGCCTTGAGCAGATAGAGTGGAAATAAGTACCAGCCTTGGTGTCAGAGCATCATGGGTTCATAACCCACCCCTGTTACTTCTTGGGTGATTATAGACATGTCAGTTAGCCTCTCTGTCAGGTTAGGCTCCTTTGAGCAAAATGAAGGTAGGAATATACACCTCATAGAGTTGTCAGGAGGAGATTAAATGAAAGAACATGTACAAGTGTCCTAGATGGAGCTCTTGACACTCAAAGAGAAGGCATCAATATTTCCCAACAATATGTGAGAAGACCATCCCATCTGAAATTTCAGAACTGGGAGGTTTCTTCTGAAAACAAGGCTGATGGTCCTTCCGGTTCTTTAAATTCATTCATTTATGGATTCATTCATTCAATAACTATTCTTTGAGATGGTTAGAGAGGAAGATGAGGTGGGTGAGGTCCCTGCCATCATGGATAAGGATCACTCTTATAACCCGGGGTGGTGTTTGTGTGTTTGAAGGGACTGGAGGTGGCGGATGTGCTTTCTTGGCAAATGCCAGGAGATTTTTGTCCCTTTCTGGCAGATCTCTCAGCTCCTTTTTGAGCTCAACCAGGCTCTCTCATCCACAATGGAAGCAGCCAAACCCCTCCCCGACCCACTCACTGAGAACCAGTCCTCTTGTCCAGGTCCGTGATGCTCAGTGTTGCAGTTTCCACAAAGCCAGGCTGAAGGCAGCCCGTTAGCGAGAGCTGCCTCCCCATCACACCTCATTCTGTCTCCAGCTCTTGAAACCCACTTAATGCTGTGCTGGGCACTCCCCTGGGATTTCTTTCAATTCATGCTGATCCCCAAGGGATGAGGGCCTCTTGTCTGGTGGTTCGCCATTCTGAGCTTCAGGGGAACACAAAGACAAGAGAAAGCAGATGATGAGGTTCTGTTAAAACACACAGGGTATCTTGGCTTGGGGATTCTTTGAGCACAGACAGAAGTGTGGCTGGGTGTGAATGTTAGAGTGGGGGCCACAAAGCCCACCCTCATCCTCATGATACTTCCTGTTGAATATGCTGCATGTACTATCTCCTTGAATTCCTTTAAAGCCCTTTTGGGTAGATCCCATATCATCCGTATGTCTCCTGTCACACTCAAAATCTCACATACAAACAGTGACAGATTTGTTTTAAACTCAAGTCTGTCTTAGTCAAGAACCCTGTACCATAACTCTTATACCCTATACCCTACATGTAGGGGCAGAAGTTTGCTAAGAATATTCTCTTTCATTATCTGACTATTTCATTTGTCAAAGACACAGGCTCAGAGGCTGAAATGAAAGTTCAGGGGATAATATCTGAGTCCTTTTGTGCCCACTCAACCCACATCACTGTGGGTGAATTTCTTTCTTCTCTGCTCTTTGTTCATACTGGATGGATTGATCCACAGGGTCAGTCTCTCAGGTACAGGATATGTACACAACAGAGCTATTTGTGTTGCTTTCCAGCTTCAAACTATATAGGAAGAAGGAATGCCTTATAGAGTTCATTCTTGTTTAGTGCAGTTGTTGGGAGAATTAAATTTAAAAATATTTGGAGTTGGCTTATACCAGTGCACCAATTAATAATATGATCACTTTCAAAGAGATGATGTATGCAAAATGTTCTCACAGAATGCCCAGTTATAGAAGGTGCTGTGCTCAGTAAATTCGCAGGAAGGATAGGCTGTTATCAGCTAGTGTCACCTCAGCAAGAAGGAGATCTGTAGTTCTTAATCTTGAGTGTGTAGCAGAGTCAATGAGGGGCCTTGTGGAAATGTAAACTCTTTTTTTACTCCTTCCTTCCCATTCTGATTCAGAAAATCATGGGTGGGGCATTGGCCACTGCATTTTTAATAAGCCGTCTAAGAGATTCTGATATGGATGTTCCCTTTGGGTTATTCTTTGAAATTCGCTGGGCTGGATTGGTGGATTATATGGCAGTTAGACCAGAGATTAGGAGACACGGGCTAAGTAACTTATACTGGGGTAGATAAACAGTGTGAGGAGCATAATCCTGGATCATGGGATGGAAGCATAGAGGGTATTCCAAGAAATGGAGTGTGGGTAAAGGAAAGGTTGGTCTCAGGAGTGGGAAGAAGGCACTTCAAGGGGGAATTGGTGGTAGTAGAATGCACACACCTCTGAGATTTCATGTTTTTCTGCCTGGGCATCCCTGTGCCATGCATATACGATCTCACTGCTCTACTGAAATAAATTTTAAGGGTCAGTTCAGTTGTGACCTCTGCTAGCAATCCTGCTATCAGCCCCCAAGGTACTTTAGTTACTCCACATTTTCAGCACAAGATGATCTCTTTCATTTCTGTATCCTCAATGACCAAAACAGGGCTGGCATATAGAAGGAGCTCAATCAGTGGTGGTAATTAAATGGCTTATCACTTTTCCAGAATACCTGCCAGAAGCTTTGAGGAGTTAAGCTTTACCAAACTGATTTATTGATTGATTGATTTTTGGGTGCAAAGTTGCTTAGGGAATTCCACTCTTATTATGATTCCTTGATTTTGTAGATTTGGAACTGGGGGTCAACACGTGGGCTCTGGGGCAAGGGCTGAAGTGTTCCCATCCAAGGGGAAATTTTATGATCATGGGCCAACAGGGAAAGCAGAGAAAGAAAGAATGGGAAAACTTGCCAGTGAGAAGAAACGAAAAAGGAAGAAAGAAAAAGATAGGAAGAAAGATCGAAGGGGAATGGGAGAGTGGGGAGGAGAGAGAAGGTGTTGATACTATTTTTCTTTATTCTGTGTCTAAAGCTTTATTTTCATAACATAATGAGAGCAGCCACTGCTCATAAAAATAAGTGGATCAAGACCCAGAATGTTAGGTTATTTTTCTAATGCTGAACCTTCCATTAAGGGGCAGAGTCAGAATTTGAATCCAACTCTTTTGACTCCATGGCTGGTTCTCTGTCCCCCACACCGTGGAAAGCAAAGTGAGTAGCATATATCGTTAGTTGCGAATTTCTCATGTAGCCACGCCGTTCATCACCAGTCAATCACAACATCTTTTTTTGTTTGTTTGTTTTTGCCACTGAATCTAAGTAGGACCTTGGACTCTTTCTCAACACCATGATCCTGGTACATACACATTCCCATGAGATTTAGCATTTAAGATCAGACCTGCTTGTTAGTCTGTCCAAGACTGGCCTGTTCCAGGGCTCTAGGGAATTTACTTTCAGTGGTTATTTCAATTGAAAACCCTGGGACCCTGACTGTACTTACTAGGGGATTAAAGAAAAAACAACAACTATAGTGTTGAACAGTATCTGATTCTCTAAATCCTGTTATGAGGAAAAAGGAGGTAAGCTGTATTGGCAGGGGGAATGGTCAATGATAATAATAAAACATAAATAATAGTACTCTCTATTATTTATTGAATGCTTACTATGAGCCAAAGACTTAAGTAGGTTCAAACATGAATTCATTTGTACTTTATAGTAACTTTATGAGGTTTACAGATGAGGAAAGTGAGTATAGAGAGGGTCACCTTGCCTCAGGTCATACACCTGGAAAAGAGCGCCAGAATTCTAAACCAGGTTCCAGAGCTGAAGTCTTCAGCAGAAAACCATGCTATGTACAGGTTTTGAAGGAATTAGCATTTTTAGCTACCTCAGATATGCTTAAGGCAGTTCCTGGTGGTCATTTCCCCTCCACCTCCACCCATAAGAGGTCAGGGATTTATGGGATGGGTTGGAGGTCCCAATCCGGGCACCCCGATGGCTTATTCAGAAGTTAGTCACTATTTCGTTTCAGCCCTGGCCACTCCCTGCCCTGCTGTCATGGGTAAGAAGCCTCGTAACTGGGCTCTGTGGAGACGAAGTTGGCACATGCAGGAAATGAGTTGGCAGTGGATCTCCAGGGACCCCAGGATGGGTGATTTTAGGTTTCTGTCATCCCTTCCTTCTGATTCCACTGTAGGGTGAAGGGAAAATGAATTGGCATTGAGTGTCTCCCTCCAGGGGCCCTGCAGGGCAGTTTCTCCTCAGGTGGAGTCTCACATCAGCTCTGTGGAGTGGTCTGGACAATATCCTCAGCCTTAATGTGAGTAAGTTGAGGTGTAAGGAGACAGCAAAGATGCAAACTTATTTTTGTTTGACTCATATTGAGTCTCTAAAAGGACAACGTGGGCCTTAGCATCAATGATGAAAAACCAACGGGGAATCAATCAACAGAGACCATGAAGGCCAATGTGTTTCATGAAATAATTTTGGAGCTCAGGGCCAATTTTGGAGGGAACTTTCTGGGACCTCTGTTTCTTCACTTTTCCTGTTGACTTGTAGCAAGGGTTAAATGCCATTGCATGTACATAAAACTTTGCATAAAACCTCTCTTCCACTTCCTGCCATAATCAGGTCTATTATGAAATCACAAAATCTTTGTTTCTCTAGTAATATAGTTTTTCATAAAGATATATGTGGGGCAGAAACTTGGTTGGCATGGCTGCCAATATAGGAGAACACAAATATATTTATAAGCCCTTAGTTTTGTTCATGAAGAAGGTAGCTTTCTACAATACAATGAAGGCTTGAGAGTTAATTTTTACTTGTCTTGGATGATTTCCTATATTGCCTAAAATAGAGCAGCATTACAAGTGGTCTTCTGGCTGGAACACACATGATTCTGGATAAGCAATTATCCTCTTTCCACAGGGCTCATGTAGACCCTTGATACCCAAGCTGTGGTAAGGGGACCAACATCAGCATCATCATGTAGGACCCTGTTAGAAATGTAGACTCTCAAATCCCATCCAGAACCTACTGAATCAGACTCTGCATTTTAACAAGATCCCCAGGTGATCTGATGCACGTTATAGTTTGGGACATGTTGGGGCAGATGACTTTTTCTGAATCCTTAGTCTCGAGTGAATGTTTTTTTATTTAAAATTAGAAGATAGGCCTATCAGGAAACCACCTGCCAGTACAACATTACAGAGATTAGGGACTGATCACACTGACTGACAAAGGTTTGAGGGGCAGAGGAACCTCCAACTTCCATTGCTGTGACTTTCAATCTATTTTTATTTGCTATATTAGAAACTTGGTCAGATGTTTATTGGGCAGAAGGAGGCCTTCTCTAAGATGGAAGAAAAATATCTTCACTCCAGGAATGTGGATTAGTCAGTTATTATCATCATCATCATCATCATTATTGGCACAGCAGTTCCTAACTTTGATGAAGGAGAATCAGTTTGGGCTCAGATTTTGAGTATTAAGTAGTGCCTTCCATGTGACCGAAAGGCCACAGAAGGAAAAGAAGATAATTGGCCTCTGATATGGGTGGAAGGCAGGCAGACTGGAGAAGAAGGGGAATCTAGAAGGCAGAGTCCAAATGACAGACCCAGAGTAGACAAGAGGTAGAGAGGGAGGTGTTTGTCTGGGGAGGTGCTGGGGGAGAGGCTGACACAGAGACCTCTGGGGAAGAGGGTGTTTTTGGTGGCAAGCAGTGGTATTGGGTTAGATTTCCAGTCTTCTGAGCTCTGGACTTTATTATGAGTGGACACTTAGATCACCTACTCCCGGGGCCTTCGCTCAAGAGGGAGTATGGCTGCCTTCTCCAGGTGCCCTCTCTAGCCAGCGGGAACAATGCCAAATCCGTGCTGTGGGTTCTTCCTTCCACAGGACCACAACTTATAGCTCTACTGAGGGTAAAACTTTGTGCTCCCAAAAGATACGCTGAAATCTTAACCTATGGCATGTGTGAAAATGACTTAATTAGGAAATAGGGTCTTTGCAGATGTATTCAAGTTCAGAGGACATCATACTGGACTAGAGCGAACCCTAACCCTATGACTGGTATCCTTACAAGAAGAGGTGATTTGGACACAGAGATCTGCAGGGAGAAGAACATATGACGATGGAGACAGAGATTGGAGTGATGGGGCTGCAAACTAAGGAGTACCAAGGATTGCTGCCACTATTAGAAACTAGAGAAAGAATGGGTACAAAAATATAGTTAGAATAAATAAGATCTACTATCTGATAGCACAACAGGGTGACTATAGACACTAACAAGTTAATTGTACATTTTAAAGTGAGTGAAAGAGTATAATCGAATTGTTTGTAACACAAAGGATAAATGTTTGAGGTGATAGATACTCCATTTCTCATGATGTGATTATTATGCATTGCATGCCTGTGCCAAAACATCTCATACATCCCGTAAATATACAGACCTACTCAATACTCACAAAAATTAGAAATAATAAAAAAAAAGAAACTAGAAAAAGACAAGGAAGGATCTTTCTTGAGAACCTTGAGTGAAAGCATGGTCCTGCCCACACCTTGATTTTGGACTTTAGGGGACCTCTGAATACCTAGCAAATGGTGGCAAATGCCCGCATGTCTATATTGTGGGAGGGGGTGTTAAATGGAGGACCCTCCAGTGCTCAGAGGCATTACCCCAATAGGGTAGCTACATGGTTGGTTGGTGGTGATATGGGACCCTGACCACAAGCAGATTTTTTTTTTTTTTTAATTAAGATAACGTCTTGCTGTGTCGCCCAGGCTGGAGTGCAGTGGTGCAATCTCGGCTCACTGCAATCTCCACCTCCCGGGTTCAAGCGATTCTCCTGCCTCAGCCTCCTGAGTAGCTGAGACTACAGGTACACGCCACCACGCCTGGCTAATTTTTTTGTATTTTAGTAGAGACGGGGTTTCACTGTGTTGGTCAAGATGGTCTCGATCTCCTGGCCTTACGATCTGCCTGCCTCGGCCTCCCAAAATGCTAGGATTACAGGCATGAGTCACCATGCATGGCCCAAAGCAGATGTTTAATTTAACCAATTCTTGTGTTTGATCTCTCCACCTCATTATTTCATATATCTAATCTTGCACGTATCTCACAAAGCTCATTGTGATTAGTTGTTATTTTAAAAGCTCAGTCTCTAACTTTCTCTAAGGTTTTGGTCATCTCTGTAACTGGTCAGAGGAAGGATCTTCTGGGGGCAAAAGTTAGTTTTTGATTTTCCAGCAATTTCCCCTATTCATGATTTTGCAATTGCAGAATGCAGCTTGCTGTACATTTGCATAAGCCACTTCATCCTTTTTCTTTCAGGCTCTGTAAGCTACCCAGCACCCCACACATGAGTCACACACAGCAGTGGCCCTTAGGGTTGAGGTGCCTTCTGCAGCTCCCACACCCTCGCTGTCAGTCCTCCCTTTCCTCCCTGGAGCTGTGCTTCATTTGCTGCTGGGCAAAACTCAGTCTTGCTGCAAATTCGGCGCCTGCCTGTGTGTGTGTAATTGGGTTGGATTTACATTAAGAGGGTTCCCTGTGGTGAAAACCACACTGCTATTTCCAATCTGAAGCTGCATAAAACATTCAATTTTCTAAGTATCCGTCAGCTGTTAGCACTGTGGAAAACGTAGTCTGCCTGGATGGATGGGAGGCTCCCACTCAGTCCTGTAAACCCTCCGATTATTTGTGCTAACAGAGGGGATAATATTATATGGTTGTGGATAATGAAGCGTTATTCATCTAAGCATCCACTCATTCATTCAAGGAACACATTTGAGAATCTGGTGTGTGCCAGGCACTGTTCTGAGCACATCTCTCAGATCACATCTCTCCTCAGTTAAAAGCCCTTCAAACTGACTTCTTGTTGCATAATCTAAACCAGGGGCCAGCAAACTTTTTTTTGTAAAGGGCCAGATAGAACATAGTTTAGGTTTTGTGGGCCATGAGGTGTCTGTAGCAACTATTCAGCTCTGCCATGGTACCTTGAAAGCAGCCACAGACAATGTGTCTATGAATGGGTGTGGCCGTGTTCTAATAAAACACTATTTACAAAAATAGGCACTATTTATAAAAACAGAGAGCCACTGTTTGCTGGCACCTAATCTAAACACCTGATTTTGTCCTGCTGAGCTCTGTGACCTACCCCTTGTCTCATTCCTTGTGTTTACCAGACGCGGCTCTTCCTGCCATTTGCTTCCCTCTGATGCAGAAACTTCTTTTCAGTTCAAAAACCCACTAAGCTCTTCCCTGCCTCAGGATCTTTGTGTGTGCTATTCCCTCTACCTGAAGAAATTCTCTTCTCCTGACTTTCAGGGAAGATAGTTCATCTTCATTCCTCATGTCATCCATTTGTCTTATGCAGTGGCCTCCATGAATGGAGCCTCTTTTGAAAGCTGGTCCTGCCTAACGTGACTTCCTCCAGTTTCTCTCATCTCAGCCTGTTGGTTTCTGTCCTTGTAAGGACACGTTACAGACGTTAATTATCTTATAATTTACTCACATTTCAGCTTTGTTTTTTGTCTCCCACAAAGGAAGATTTTAGGTCCTCAGGGAGTAGCTTTTTTTTTTTGTCCCATCCTCTCTCCTCAGTTGTATACCTTGGCACTGTATTTAGTGTGCAACGGTCTCTCAATTTATTTAAAAAGCAAATGTTTAAAACTTTTATTAAAATGTTATTAATCAGTAACAGACAGCCCCCAACTTAGGGAGCTTGCAGTCAGGTAAGGTGGTCAGACAGACAAAAATTACAACAATGTGAAGAGGTGGCTCATGTCTGTAATCCCAGCACTTTAGGAGGCTGAGGCAGGCAAATCACTTGAGGGCAGGAGTTCAAGACTAGCCTGGCCAACATGGTGAAATCCTGTCTCTACTTAAAAAAAAAAAAAAATTGGTCTGGCATGGTGCCGTGCATCTGTAATCCCAGTTACTTGGGGGGCTGAGGCAGGAGAATCACTTGAACTGAGGAGGCAGAGGTTGCAGTGAGCTGAGATTGCACCACTGCACGCCAGCCTGGGTGACAGAGTAAGACTACATCTCAAAAAAAAAAGAAAAAAAAATTGAGGAGGATTACGACAGCTGCCTGCCATAGAGAGAACAAAAAATATTGAGCAAGAAGGCAGCCCGAGATGAGTAGCCTTACCACAGATGAAGGATAAAGTGAGGGTTCACAGGGACAGAGACAGAGAACTGTGAGGCAAGGCAGGTAGGCAAACAGTTGCAAGTTGTGCAGACAAATAAGAAAAGAAGGGGGAAGGTAACTAATACTTGGGGCGAACCTGATCCTAGGTGTCAAGTCCTCTTTTAGGCAATTTGCATACTTTCCTTACAACATAAATAGCCTGATTGTTCCTATTTTACAGATGTAGAAACTGAGAATCCAAGACGGTAAGTGACCAGGCCAAGGACACACAGCTATTAAGTCAGGATTCACACCTAAGTCTTGTTTGGTGTATTTTATGTTATCCGAAATGAGGGGGTAAGGAACAAAATATTTATTAGCTTGCAGTTTCCTTTTCTTCAGGAAGATGTTTCCTTCTCTCCAAAGTCTGCCCTAGATTTAATTATCTTCCTTTTCATGTTTCTAATAAGCTGTTGAAACCCCTGGGGTTGCTATTTGCCTCTTCCAGATACCCCTTTCTTGGGCCCGGAAAGGCAGACTGCCTGTTAATGCTGAATGAGAGACAGGAAAGAGTCCTTGAATGAGCATCTCATCAGTTGGATACCTGTGATTCCATTTCATCCTCACACTGCCATGTCCAGACAAAATCTGCTGTCTCATTTGACAGAGGAGTTCACTATGGCTCCAGAGTATTAATTGCCCGCTGTCATCCGGCTACCAAGAGCTGAACTTCTGATCCCCTGCCCTGTGTCTCCCACCAAGCTGCCCGGCCTCACAGAAGACGCTCCACTCGGTGCCCTGAAGGCTGGCCCAGTTTCTAGCTGAGCGGGATGCAGGGCTCAGAGAGGGTGACAAGGGAGCTGGCTTCAGCTGGCCCTTCTGAGTGGTACAGCTCCCTCCTAAGCTGAGACTCTGAGAGGGAAAATGAGAGAGCACCTGTCTAAGCAGGGACATCAAATTGCCTGAGGAGAAGCTATTAGATATATGAGGAAATTCTTAGTCAATTCTACCGGAAAAAAAAAGTGCTTAGCGTTTTTTCTTCCCCCAACTGAGTGTTCATATAAACCTTATAGGCAATGGAGACGAGAAGACGCTGCCTCTGAAAGCCAGCCCGTCTCCTTCTCCCTAGGGGGATTGGGAATGATTTGATTCTGCCAGCTAACGTTGTTCGAGGCCGACTTCATCTCCCCCAGCACTCATCAGATCTGCTAATAGGCCCTTCAGAGCTCATAAAGAGATGACCAAATCTGGGGCTGGGGGGACTCCAGCTCATTTATCTTCCGCAGGCCGATCAGATCTGATTTTGTACACTGACGGCTCGATGCTCAAGTGTGGTCTGGCCCACTTCTCAAGACACCTGCTCAGCGTGGCTGGGCTTGAGGACCCGCAGGAGGGGCTAAGATCATCTGACCTGCAAGGGTCTCACTGTCCTGACGTGGCAGACAGATGCTTACCTGCCAGCCATATCGATCTGTGGATGAGAAAATAAAAGCATTTAGGCTTGCAAGGGAAAGACGAAGCCGACTAATGGGAGTGTCAGTTACCACTTTGGGTACTTCACATACTGCAGAAGCTGTGAGTGCAGGCATGTGTACATACACACGATCACTTTGCCCCTTGTAGTGCCTCTGTTAATTATTTGGCAAACACATGCATGGAGAAGAATGTAAAGCAAACATGAAGTCACAGATGCACATAGATACCACCCCCTCCCACCACAGAAACACTTACCAAACCTGTTTTTGCATCTTTTAAAGAACTGATGACATTCTGATACCTTATAGACATATTACTTTTAGTTAAAAGTTGGGCTCATCTTTTTCATCAATATCTTTTGTTCATCTAATTAGAAGAGACAGTTTGCACAACAATTAACTAGGAGATTTTCATCAAAAAGATTTAACTCATATGTTTTTCAATTAAATGAAATGAAGGTGATGATAGTAATAATCACCAGAATCTGAGTGATTATGGTGTACTACATGCACAGTAATTATTTATTCCTTAAAAAAACACTGTAGGACAGACACCATTCCTGGCACCATTTCACAGATAGAGAAACTGAGGCTTAGAGAGTGTTCAAGTTGGCTATGGCTGTGTAACAAACAATCACACAAATTAATAGCATAAGACATCCATTTTAGAAAGCTCATGGATTTGGAGAATCAGGAGCTTGAGAAGGGCACAGAACGACAGTTTTCCCCTGGTATGATGTCTGGTGCCTTGGCTGGAATTGCATGAATGGCTGGGATAACCTGAACAGTTGGGTTGGAAACCATTTCTAAGACACTTCTTTACTCCTGTGCTTGATGTCTGGACTGGCATGGCCGAAGGACTAGCTCAGCTGGTGCTGCTGCTGAAGCACGTACCCATGACCACCCCAGCATGCTGGTCTCAGGAGAGTCACACTTCTTACAGGCCCAGGACTCCAAGTGGTCATAGTTTAGTTCTGTGTCCCCACCCAAATCTCATCTCAAATTGTAATCTCCACATGTCAAGGGAAAGATCCAGTGGGAGGTGATTGGATCGTGGGGGTGGTCTTCCCCATGCTGTTATACTGTGTAAGTTCTCATGAGATCTGATGGTATTATAAGGCAGTTTTCCCTGCTCTCCCTCCATCTCTTTCATGCCATCTTGTGAAGAAAGCACCTGCTTCCCCTTTGCCGTCCGTCATGATTGTAAGTTTCCTGAGGCCTCCCCAGCCATGCAAAGCTGTGATTCAATTAAACCTCTTTTATTTATAAAGTGCCCAGTCTCAGATATTTCTTTATATAAGTATGAAAATGGACTAATACATCAAGTGTGAGTGTTCCCAGAGAACCAGGCAGACGTTGCATGGCCTTTTGTAATTGAGCCTTGGAAGAAGTCACATAGTGTCCCATCTACTGAATTTTATCAGTTCAAGCAGTTAGAAGTCCACTTAGACTTGAGGGAAGGGAATATAATCTCCACCTCTGAACAAGAGAAGAGGAAATTATTTGGAATTATGTTTTAAAACTGCATCAGAAAGGTTTGACTAACTTGCCAAGATTTCAGAGCTAGAAAGAGACAGCACAGATTTGCAGCAAGATAATCTGACACCAGAGCCTACTCTCTTAGTGACTATGTGATACTTCAAGCAACACCTTGCTGGACATGTAGTGGATGCCAAATTCGTGTGAGTCGAATATGATCCCAGTTTAATGTATGTTGTTGGTCTGTATGCAGACAAAGAAATGGACAAGGAACATTCTTTAGGGAGTGGCTGAGAGAGTGTTGAGAATCTGGAAGCTGGCTGTGAGAGGAAAGTGTCAGGGGTTTTTGCTTTCAGGAGGTTTTTTATTACCAGAAGTAAAGCTGAGACACCTTTAGATCATAGAGGAATTGAAGAGTTTTCTTTGTACCTAAGTCTTTTCCTTTACTCGGTGAAAACGTTTGTGCCCTTATAGCTGAAAATGCTCAGAGTGACCAGAGCCAGCCAGTTGCCTCAAAGAGTTTTGTGGCTTTGTTTTCACTAACATTAGGGAAATCTAGGAGACCTGAGACTGGAGTTTGCCTAGAACTTATGTGGTTCTGTAGTGCCTGTGTCTGCAAGTACTCAACATGGAATCAGCCTTAGGGATGGCCAAGGGAGTGAAGAATGTACTCCCAGGACGTCTGGGCTGGAATCAGTTTGTGGATTTGGCAATCTACCTGCAAAATTGAAAGGTCTTTGGTGGGGGTAATCCCCTGAAACTCTCTTTATGGGAGATACATTTTACAGAAAGTAACTTCTGAGGATGCAAAATGGGTAACAGGCAAAAGATCTGCAGACAGATTTATGGGTGTTGCTTGTGCCCAGTTGAGGTTCTTAATCCAAATTTTGGACAAAGTGCCCTGGCTTCGCCTTTGATTGGCATCTGGAACAATGGAGCAATCACTAGCCAGACCTGTTCTGGGCAGGTCAGGGAGGCTTCTCACCCCACCTGAAGAGACAGGCTCATTCCCTAGTCTTGCAGTCTGCTTCGCTGGAGGCTGGGGTATTGTGCCAGAAAGGAACACTTTAGTGGTGCCCCTCAGTAGTTTCTGGGCTCACAGCACAAGGAGGCAGCTTGGCTAGTGACCCATGCAGGCAGGACTGCAATTTGCTGGCAGGCCTAGGCTGATTATTCCCTGTGATGGGCAGCATGTTCCTTTTGTTAGTGTTTGGGTGGCGTAGAGTGAGGTCTTTCCCGCTGAGATGAGATCAGGTTTCTCCCATAATAGTAATAGCTCAGTCATTGAATACTGAAGGTTTACAAAGAGCCTGGAACTATGCTGAGAATTTTGTCTGGGGGTGTGTTCTCCATGAAATAGATCCTAAGGCCAAGATTATGGCTCAAATAGTTTATTTGGGATGTCTAACGTAGAAGTGGAAGTGGGGAAATTATACAAGGAAATGAAAGGAGCAATAATGAGTGTGGTATCAAGCCAGCTATCATAGTAATGATTAAAACTAATTTCTCTGAGGAAGTTGTGGAATACTGTGCAATACACATGCTTTGGAATTATCCCACCTGAAGTGTGAGGGAGTTGTACCATGTTCACTGATCGGACCCTGCTCCTAGTGATGTAACCCCTTTGCACTTCTGATTTTCTGTGTGTTTGCATGTGCACACACACACACACACACACACACACAGAGGGAGAGAGAGAGAGAGGCAATGAGATTTTCTGCAATTATGGCTCAAAATTTTAAAACAGACAAACAAACATACATTCAGGCATATTGATGCAGGTTATGTGAACTGGAAATTGGCTGAAGCTTTTTAAAATTTCAAGGGGCTAAGTGGAAGATCAATTGCATCATCTTACTTAATCTTTATAGAAACCCTAGGAGGAAGAGACTATTTGGTACCCACTTAATAGATAAGGAAACTGAGATTCGGAAAGGAGAAGTCACTTTGGTTGAAGTTGCACCTAAGCGGAATTGCTGAGGTTTGAATTAATAGGATGACCTATGGGTTAAGAGACCATGATTTTAACTAGTAAGCTATACTACCTCCCTAAATACAAAGTTGTAATAGTTAACAGGAACTGGCCCTCAAATTCCCCCTCTCAGACCTGAGCAGACCTGAACAGACCTGACTAGAGTACGAATCACAGGTCAAAGATTATTTGATTCCAGGGGACAGAGTTTGGGTTAAGGAGCCCTCCTAAAAAGTATCTCAAGAGGGAGAACCAAAGGATCCAGTACAAGAAACCTTCAGTTTTACAAGTAGGGGCAGGAATGGGAGACAGATAAGATTGGAGGTTTGAGCCAGACATTGACAGGAATGGGGAAAAAGAAGGTAAGAAATGAACAGCAGCAATGCTTGCAAGTTTTACTGGAGTTACTGGAGGTGTGACGGTTTGTCAGCCTAGCTAGAGGAAGAGGACAAGGTGACCTTCTGTCCCACCCATCCCTGAGCCATCTGTTGTGAACCTTGGTTGAATATCAGATCATCATCACCTCTCACCTCCATCCCAACCCTTCTCTTGCTCATCTAAAACCACTCTCAGGTTTCCTTGATCAAGAAAAGGTCCCTGAAGACCTTCCAAATTTTCCTTTTAGCCCCTTAGTGTGTTATATTCAGTCTGAAAATCCTCCTCCCCTCCCCTGCCTCCCTTACTACAGTCCAAGATACAGACGTTGCCTCAAATTAAACTTAGGCACACCAAGCCCTTGAGAACAGGGTGGTTTGGACTGCAGGCCACACCCTCTAACAAGAAGCCATTAATTGTCCTCAGCATGCCCTTCTTAACTCTTTCTAACTCATATCCCCATTGGCCACCGCTGCCATCCCAGCATATCTGACAGCCTAGCACACCTGGGTGGTGGCATTAGTTCGATACAGAAAGATGGAGCCTGAAGACTGCTTACAGGCCTTCTTTTTTATTTTTTCATTCATCCATTTGTGCATTCATTTGTTCATTCATCCATTCATTCATTCATCTATTACCCTATTTATCCAACCATTCAACCTACTGTGTGGCAGGTATTGTAGCATGGTCTGGACATATGACTGTGAAGAAGAAAAGTTATTATCTAGTAGGGAATACATACAGATAAAAAAGTAAACAATCATAAAATACATTCTAAAAAACCTATTGTGATAAATGAATAGGCTTTTATAATTAGAAAAATTAAATGTGATAAGGATGAGAAACTACCAAGATAGGATGGTCAGTAAAGATCTATCTGGCCGGGTGTGGTGGCTCACTCCTGTAATCCCAGCACTTTGGGAGGCCGAGGCGGGTGGATCATGAGGTCAGGAGTTCAAGACCAGCCTGGTCAAGATGGTATAACCCTGTCTCTACTAAAAATAAAAAAAAATTAGCTGGGCGTGGTGGCCTGTGCCTGTAATCCCAGCTACTCTGGAGTCTGAGGCAGAGAATTACTTGAACCCGGGAGGCAGAGGTTGCAGTGAACCTGGGCAGGCGGCAGAACGAGAATCTGTAAAAAAAAAAAAAAAAAAAAAAAAAAAAAAAAAAAATCTATTCATGGAGGAGATATCATTAAGTTGAGACTTACCTAAGTGATGGCAAGGAGCTAATCATGTGAAGAAAGGAGAAGAACATTCCAGAAGGTAGAACTCCATGGACGTGGGCCTGGAGGTAAGAAATAGCTGGGCAAGGTCAGGAGCAGAAGTAAGTCCAGCCTAGCTGGATTCTAGTGAGCAAAAGGGAAGATGGCATCACCTGAGGTTGTAAAAGTGCAAAGGAAATTGGTCATGTAGGGTTTTAGGGCTCTTGGATACTGAGAAACTTGGATTATATTGAAGGCAACATGAAAAACCGCTGGATAATTTTCAGTGTGGTGGTGACATAATGTTCATTTTAAAAAGCATCATTCAAGATGCTCTGTGAAAATCAGATGCAGCAAGGAAAGGGTGAACAAAAGAGACCTATTTGAAGTCTTTGGCATTTGTTCTGGTGAGAGATGACGGGGAGGCTTGGTGGCCAGGGGCTTGGTGATGGAGATGGAGACACATGACAAATTTGAGATGTGTTTTGGAAGGAGGAATAGCAGGATTTTCTGAAAGACTGCCTAGGAAAATGATCTATCCTTTGCCAAGAACTGAGAGTCTGGCTTGTTCAGTTCCCAGGCTTCAGAACAATAAGTTGGAAACATGTTGATTCAATGTGATCTGGCAAATAAACAGAAAACAACTAGGAAAACCTTCAAACTTAAATCATACACAAACTCTCCAGTAAACAAAGGACCCTTTCCCTGGAAAATGCACATGTCTACTTAAAAAAATTTTGGCATACAATTTCAAGTGACTCCTGGATTCCAAAACACTGTCCATGGACATCCCCTACTCCACCCACAGCAGACAAGGAAGATCCTATATGTCTGAATCCAAGATTAAAAAATCCATGAACTAGAGATGTATACTGATTCTCCTTATCCTGGAAATCTACAACTTCAAGAGTGGACAATGGCCAGCTGTCTTTCAGGCAGGTTTATACATAATCAATTTCTAGTTGATGTTCTCCAGGGACAGGTATTCCATACATATCCTTCAGGGGTCCCTGCAGTGTTCTGCCATAGTTAAAATGCAGTCAAGTCCCGTTTTCATTGATTCAGTCTCCTGGGAAAGGGATGGGTCGGGTCAGTCAAACTGAAGCCTTGGGAATATGAACACGTGGTTATTAGGCTCTTAGTATTCTGGGCCATTCTTTGCTAATTTTGAGTTTTCAGTTTTGCTAGTAGAACATTACTTGAGCAATACATTTGAGAAAGAACCTGAAAGAGTTTGGATGCCAGAAATTATCTCTATTATTAGCTTGAATGAACACACACACTACCACAAAACAATATATTCAAAAACAACTGGTAAATCTTTTATTTTTCACCAATAGATCCATTTTTTCCTGTGCATAATTTCTATCGTGTCTATTTCCCACATATCTTTCAAATGGAGAAAGCAAAACCACACATTCCAATACCTGCAAGATGTATTTACCTTATGCTTAAACCACCAGAACTTCCTACTCTTTCCAAGATTTGCGAAGACTTTATAATGAATCCATGCTTTACATATACTGTTTCCCTCTTCCTAGAATGCCCTTCCCACCATGTCTTCTTGGGAAACTTATACTTGTTTTTAAAGTCCATCTGTGAAGTCGCCTCTTGCAGCCTTCCTGACTCCACAGACAGAGGCACTCTTTTTTTTTCTCTCTACTCCAGTATCCTCTTGTCCATCCTGCTATCATACTACTAGGCATATTTTGGTTTTAATTATTTATTTCCATGTCTGTTTCTCACTCTGGTTTGTTACGGGCAAGGGTGGTAATTTATTTATCTTTAAATTGCAGAATCCAGCCAAAATGTTGCACACAGTCTAAGCCCAATAAATGTATACCAAACGTATGGAACAATTCTTATAAGAGGCTCTGTGATGTGGATGCAGAAGGTATATGATGTCCTGGCCCTGGCATACCAGATCCTTACTAATAATTCCAGCATCATGTTGCTTTTATGAAAAGAAGTTCTGACTTGCGAAGCTGAGTCCACTCTCACTGTCTACTCCCCAGTAACTGTTCTCCCAGGCCACCTCTATATTCAAGACTGAGACTGCCCCTTGTAGACCTTTGGTCCCAAGACCTAACCTCATCTTTGTGCCTTCCTTTCCATAGCACAGAAATGAAAGGAAAGATCTTTTGTTTCAATTCTTCATCTTCATAATTAGATACATTTGCTGAGTGCTTACTTTTTATCAGGCACTGTACTAATTACATAAATTAACTTATTTTTGCAAGAGCTCTATTCATTTATTTCCTCATATATTTATGTATTTCATAAATATTAATTGAGCATCTATTATATGTAACCACTGTGATGTAACTGAACAGATGGACAAGGCCCTGCCTTCTTAGAGCTTCAAGTCTGCATGGTGGAGGGAAAATGATATGGGACCAATGAATTAACAAGATAATTCCAGATGGTGACAAATATCGTAAGTAAAGCAAAGATAGTGGCATGACAGAGATGAAAGTAAGTGGTATGCCCAGGACCTGAGGCAGGGGAAGAGGGAGCTGGAGGATGGTGCAGCCTGGATGGCTGGATACACCTCACTTCCACTTCCACTTTGGTAGCCTAGAATTAGTCACACGATCAAATCTAATGTTAAACAGGCCAGAAAAATACATTTTTTGGGTGACCCAGATGAAGGATATGGAAAAGGATTTGGGAGACACTATATGAAATATCCTTTGTGACATTTGAGTTGAGGCTGTAGAGAGGAGAGGGAAGGGTCGTCAAGATAGAAAGAATCCCACGTGGGAAGGCTATGAGCTGGGGAAAAACAGCTTGGCCCATTTGGTGACTAAAAGGGTGTTATTATGTCTGGCACATAATAAGCAAGGAACAGCACACTGTAAGATGTATTAGGGGAGGCTGGAAAGAGACAGGCCATTTAGGATTTGATTCTGAAAGCGGTGAGAAGCCACCAAAAGGTTTTAAGCTAGGGAGTGTCAAGATCATTTTTAAAAGCTCGCCCTCACTGTAGTGTGGATAAGTCTTTAAGGGGACAACTGGGTGGAGAGAGCCCAATTATTAGGTTGTTACAGAACGCTTCGAATAGGTGGTAGGGTCAGAGATTTTATTCTCTTTTAAGAAATCATTAAGGTAACGAAATGGATGCTTCGAGCTGGAATCTGCTGAAATCTGTCAGGGCTTGGAAGGATGGAGAAGGCACAGGAAATGTGGAACATGCCGAGACTCCAGAGTCAGTGTCTTTATTTCCTGTCTGGGAGGTGACCTCATGTGATCTACTTGAAACAATTTGGACTTTGCAGAAGAGTTTTGAATTCTAATTAAAATGGCACAGACTTTTAAGTCAAATAGAAATGGATCTAAATCAAGACACTATTTACAAGTGGTATGAGTTGGGGAAAGAGGTCTCCCCCAGTTTCAGTTCCTCGTTTGTAAAATACCTCATTTGTGTCCATCAGCTTCGCTGCGGTAACAAACACCCCCAAGATCTCATTGACTCATGACTTGCATTTGTCACTCAGCTGCTGGTTGACTGCTATGCCTCTCCTCCATGTGATTTCTTCTCCCGAGACCCAGGCTATGAGCTGAGAAACTTGCAAGCCTCTGAGAGTTTCTCTTAAGACATGGCAAGCAGCACATCTGTTCTCATGCCATGGGTCCAAGCAAGTCACATGGCCCATCTGATCATTAGGGTAGGAACGTATATTCTGCCTACAGAGCAACACCATAAGTCATACAACAGTGGGCAGGAATGCATAATAGTTTTACAGGGAAGACAGTGAAGAGTTAGGAACAAAAATATAATGCAATCTGCCACATCAAGCTTACTGAGTTACCATAGGAATTAAGTGGACGATACATACAAAGCACTTAGTGACACAATAAACACTGTACACATAAATTTTTATTAACTAGTTCAATTTATAAATATATATATGTATATTTGCCAACACAGGATTAAAATGTGTCACTCTTTGCCTTTTACTCTCCTCTCTCCTCTCAACAACCATCTTCCATACACACCTACATGCATAAACAGTGGTGAACTTGTACAAAATGCATAGCTTTTAGTGGCACATAGACCTCAGTTTGAAACTCAGTTATGCTGCTTACTCAGTGTGACTGTCTGAGATCACTGTCCTCTCTCAGCCTCAGTCTCCTCATCTGTAAAATGGGAGAAAGCCCACATCACTGGATTGATGTGAACATTAAAACTCAGAACATTTGACTTCTCTTTCCTCTATAGATTTTCCCCAGTCTCTGGCAAGTTCTTAGAATTAAAGTATATTCCAAATATGCCAATTTGAGGCAAGTAGAGGATGTCTTCATGCCACGTACTTAGAAAATGTAAACTTTGAGGATTTCTGCAGTAATTGGTAACCATTGTCACTCTCTTTACTTAAAGAAGCTGTGAGGCTCTTCCCTACCTGAAATGCATAAGATGTCTTGAGGGTTCCTGAATATTCCACACTATTCGTTGCTTCCATGCCATTGTTCATTCTGGCCCCTCTACCTGGAATGCCTTTTGTCCCAGATGAGATTCTTTTGGTGGACATTCTAAGATGCTTCTCACCATCCCCACCCGACCATGATAATTTGCCTAGTGACTACTCTTGACTCAGTGGTTTTAAATTCAGCTCACCCGCCCACACCTGGTATGTTAGTGGACTAGGGTGCTAATTCTTGGGGATTACTTGGGTCAAACCCCAGTCTTCCTGCTTAGCCTGAGAAACCCAGTTGGGACTTTCCCTGGGTAACCCAGTACTGAAGCAAGTAGGGGCCAGTTTGTATGAATAAGGTGCTACACAATGCACAGGTCATCCTGAGATACCCAAAAAACTATCTGGTGTCAGGTCAAAAAGTGGCACAGTTCACATTGGTGTTTTAGAATGATGCCTCTGATGGCTGTAGGAGAGTATACTGGAAGACAGCAAGGCTAGGGAACAGAACAATTGTTCAGACAAGAGATGGTGCCCCAAGAAACATTCCTGGGAAATACTTACCGCATTCCCTCGCTGTATTTCTTTGTGTTTGCTAACTGTTGGGTTCGGACAGTGCCAGGGTCTTCAGTAGAGTGATTCTCCTCCAGTGCAGTGCTACTTATGAGAACAAGCCTTTGTAAGACCTCACAGGAATTTAATATCCAAGTGCACTGTCATTCTTCTCTTGTGACTCATTTCAATTTTATTTTATAAACGTATCAGTAGGGCAACAGATTGGAATGAAAACAAACAAATGACAGTAACATGAAAGCTGCCCTCCATCAGAGAGTCCAGGAAGCACGGCTGCAGAGCCGCATGGGGAAGAGCCTTCATTTTCTCTTTGCTGGGGCAGGATGATTTTAACTATTTTCCTGGATTTTGATGAAATTAAACTACATTCCAGGTACTTCTAGATGTTTACTCTGAGGCTCTTTTCTGGGCCACAATACTGCATTTTCCTCTGATTACCAAACTGTCAACTTTTTATTGGGATGGTGAGGGGATATTTAAATGTTTGATCCCACATTCGCACATACATCTTCTCTCTCTCTCTTTTACTTAAATTAATATACTATTTTTAATAGAGCAGTTTTAAGTTTACAGAAAATTTGAGTGGAAAATAAAGACCACTCTCATATTCCCCCTTTTCCCTGTGACACACAGTACTCCATTATCAACATCTTTATTAGAAGGGTACTATTTTTCCAATTAATGAGCCCATATATATATATATTATATATATAAAATATATATATAGTCTTGTGTGTGTGTGTATATATGTATATAATTTTTGGAGACACAGTCTTGCTCTGTCACCCAGGCTGGAGTGCAGTGGTCCAATCTTGGCTCACTGGAACTTCTGCCTTCCAGGTTAAAGCAATTCTTCTGCCTCAGCCTCCTGAGTAGCTGGGAGATTACAGATGTGCACCACCATGCCTGGTTACTTTTTGTATTTTTATTAGAGACAGGGTTTCACCATGTTGGCCAGACTGGTCTCAAACTTCTGACTTCAAAGATCCACCCACCTCGGCCTCCTGAAGTGCTGGGATCACAGGCATGAACCACTACGCCTGGCCTGATGAGCCAATATTAATATATCATTATTAATTCAAGCCCATACTTTATGTTAGGGCTCACTCTGTGTTGTACATTCTAGGATTTTGAACAACGTATAATGACGTGTACCCTGCATTACAGTATCACACAGAAGAGTTTCACTGTTCTAAAAATCCTCTGAGCTTCACCCATTCAGCCTTCCCTCTCTGTCCCTGAACCCCCGGCAACTACTGATGTTTTTACTCTCTCCATAGTTTTACCTTTTCCGGAATGTCATAAAGTTAGAATCAGATACAAAGTAGCATTTTTGATGTCTCCTTCTTGTACCATTTTCCTTCATGTTTTCATGTCCTTTTCAGCTCACAACACACACACACATACACACACACACTTATACATGCACACACACACACGCACACATACACATGCACACTGTCCTTCCAAAACTGAATGGAAAAGTTGAGAAAAACCCATACCTAACTTGGCTCACAAAATTGTTAAGTTTGAGAAGGCATTTGGGGGGTCTTTTTCTCTCTCTCCCTGCCTTCCTATCAGGAAGTAAACACTGACATTTTACCCAACTCACAAGGTCCTGGCATCTCCTCCTGGCTTGGTCTGTTCACTTCCTGTTTCCCTAAAAGCAAGGGCCTCTTTGCCTGTGCTGTGCCTGAGCGGTAATTACCTTGTGTCTGTTCTGCTGCCTTCAAATTATTTTTCCCACCTTCAGAGCAATTGCCTCCTACTTCTTATCTCTACTGTGATCTTCTACAGGGCACAAGGGACTTGTCTCTTGACTCTCATATTTTTGCTTCTGATGTTAAAAAGTCCCCTTGAACTTGCATTTTACAGACACCAGCAAAGCCCAAGTGTCTTCACATAACCTGACACTTCCCGGGGGCAGGGTGTTTGCAATTATAGCCTGAGCTGGCTGCGGGATCAGAGCGTTGCCCAGGCCCGGCGAGGCCTGGCCTGCAGAGCACCTTTGATGAGTGATGGGGTTATTATTATGAATGCTATGCGAGAATGCTGGTAAAGTCCCATGGCAGGAGGGCTTTTCTCCCTTCATCTTGCCTTAGTGTAGACAGACAGACATATACATACATATATGCATATACTGGGAGGCAGGCTGGCTAGGGGGAGAAGGAAATGAAGTTAGAGGAAATTCTCACACATTTTGGAACGATCTTTCTGCCATGCCTCTCTCTTCCCAGAGTCTCCTCTTTCTCACTGACAGGCCATCCTCTCTTAAGGGCCATGAGTATAGTTTACTACCAAATTGAAGAGCCAATCTCTTTTTCCAGCTTTTGTATTCCAACACCCTTCCTTCCCTTTTATCTTTTTTGTTGAGGCTTAGGATTTCTTTCTTTGGAGGCATTTTCTGCCACTTTTGTCTCTTGCAGAGAAAATAAAAAATACCTAAGTAGAAGGATAGCGATCCTAGCTATTTGCATAGATAGGGTGCTTCTCTAGGGAAACAATTTTTTCCCACTCTTCCATTGTGTGTGTCTCTGTTCTGTGCTGCAGAGTGTTGATCACTGTTCATTTATGCCTTTTTGGTAAATCTATGTCCCTGTGGGTGGGCCCAGCCTTCCCTGAAAGAGGGAGGCACACCCAGTGTTAAATGTCTGGGGAGGAGGCCATACTCAGCCAGAAAATGTGATCTTAAAAGCTTTGGCAAGGAGCCTCCTAGTCCTTCCACTTTGGTTTCAAACTTTGAGGAGACTTGATGCCTTTGGAGGAGAGCAGCATTTCAGGGCTTCAAGATGGCCTCCCTGATGGGAAGGTGTGATGGGAACTGGGAAGGGGCCCCCAGGCTATGTGTAATGAGCTGAAGGTGGGAAGCCACCCTCATCTTGTTAAGTGGCATGGCTGCTTGTTTCTTTCCTGTTCATTCCCTTCAATTAACCTAACCCCTTTAGAAAAGCCTTGTGGAACCTTTGAAATGTCTCTTTAAAACACTACAGAATCCAGGGACGGACTTTGCCTCATCATTTCAGGAGAGCAGTAAAGAGGCTGGAATACCTCCCAAGATCAGCTGGAGCAGCGGGGAATGTTCTGGATTTCATTTGCAAACATGACTCAAATTTAAAATCATCATCATATGCCTGTCATTATGTTCTAAATCTCAAAACATCCTTATGAAGTGGCACTGCTCTTGCTCCCATTTTACAGATGAGGGAGCAACATTTGAGACTGTGTATGTCAACTACCCATCCTCATTTTACGTCCTCTATTTTCTGATATCCTTGGAAGATTTGCATTGCATATTAAAAAGGAAGTGGAATGTTTTTGTTACATTTTTACAATGCGCAAAGCACCTTTGTGTACTTGGTCTTCTATCTAGATGGTTAAATTCCATGGATAAAGCAAGACAGAGGCTTTTCTGTTTTTGTTTGTTTTTAAATTTTTAAGAGCTGGGCACTGCAATCTGGGTTGTATGATTTATTGGAAACCATGTATAATAGATAGAGGGGATGGAATTCAAAATTATTGCAAGTCCAGGACTTAGTCCTCTAGCACTTGATTTTGGCTTCATTCAGAATCTGTTCATGCATGGAAATGCCAAAGATTGGGAACATAATCTCGATAGTCTCAGCAGCACACTGGGAATAGGAAGGACTCCCAAGTCCCAGTGGACCATAGACCCGCTAGGTCAGACTTTCCATGTGTTTGTTTAGTTCACTGGAAGTGGCCAGGGAGATTCCTACTAATGTGCCCAATATCTCAGTGTATCAATTAATAGGCTCTGTGAAAAAGTCAAGAAGATGTGGGGGATTGAAATAATCATGTGGATACCTTGGTTCTACACCTATGGTTTTGCCAACTCACAGGACATGGAGGAAACATTTGATGTTGTTTTTTCTGCTTCAAAGATTCCAATGATTTCTCTTTCTCTGCTTCAGCCACCACAGGTTACTGACAGACTAAAATATCCTGACAACCCCCAAATGCCAGAAGGAGAGAAGGGGTTTGTAAATCTGAGGACCTTGACTACTTTTGTAAGAAGGAATTACCTGCTAAGTATGGTCTCAGAAAGAAATTCTCTTGGAGGTTACCTGAGAACAAGTGGAGGAAGCAAGCCATAGCCTTTTTGAAACTGTAATAATATTCCAAGACAAATGTTTCCCAGGGTCTGGGATTTTACCTTCTATCTGTCCTACAATCAGGGTGTAAGATGGAGGCATGCACTTCCTGTCTCCAAGCCACAGTTTCTCATCCATAGAATGGGGAGTTTGGATTTCTAAGATTCCCGCATCTCATGCTTTGAATGGGATCAGACTGGGAATTCAAAAGCCTCCACTCACTGGGAAAGGGAGGCAGCCAGGATGGGACAGGGCTTATATTAAATAATGAGAAAGAAGCATGGTGACTATGACTTGAGTCAGTCCGGAAATAAAATATAAGGGGTTCTGATCTGAGGCAGAAGAGGACAGCAGAAATTCTCCTAGGAGTGGCAGTCAAGCCAGGTCAGGCTTGGGTCAGGCTGCCTGGTTCAGAGACTGGCATCAGTGTGTGCAGAGACGTTCTTAAGGCCAGACAGGTGTCAGGGCCCAAGCCAAGTGGACTGGAGGTCAGAATAGGGCTTCAGTTCTAAAAAAGGTGCCTGGCTGAGTGCAAAGCAGGCCTGAGTCAAAGCCCAGTCACCCAGACCTCACAATCATGACTGGAGTGGCCGCAGACAGACCCATAGTGGGTGCAGGGGATCCCAAGTTTATGACAGCAGGAGTCATTCCAGGCTTACCTACATTTTCAGGGCAAATACAGGACTGAGTCTAGGCTGGAGGGTTAGAGAAGTTGAAACAGACACCTTTAGAACTGAAGTGTGATGTTTTCATTAATCTGAATTCAAACCATAGCCAATATATATGGTGTGCTTTCTCTGTGCCACTCTAAGTGTCTCACATGTGTGAACTCCCTGGCAGTCTAGTAGTATTAGAGCTTTTGCTTATTAATCACTGTGGTAGCAGGTCATTAAAAAAATAATTAATTACTGTGTTACCAATATCAAAATATGGTAATATTCGCCTCTTCAGCTGTGACCACCACCATAGGAGAGTCCAGGCAAAAATACAGAGATCAGAAGGGGCAAATGGAACCTTGTGCAGGCTAAAGACTCTTAGGAATATAGGCCCTTGAAATGTCCCCATCTATGTGGGTTTCATTGTCAACCCTTCTTTCTTTGGCAGGGTCAAGGGCATTTGACCTGTTAATACACCTATTGCTTTTCCAGCAAGCCCTACGTCTTTCTAGTAAGGAGTCAATGCCCCTAAGCTGGAGGCCATGGGAGGTGACTCCAGGCACCATTTTTCAACTTCTCCTAAAAATGTCCCTTTGGTTCCTTCAGGCTTTGTCTTGGATAACTATGGAGAACCTGATGCAGTAAGTTAAAAGGTAACAAGAACTCTTTTAAAAATTTTGAATTACATTGAACATATGTCTGAAATGTAAGAAGGGGGAAGCCCTCTTTCTTACCATTTCCATCCTTCCTGACCATGCCCCCTGGGAATCAGAAGTCTCAGGCACAGCTTAGCCTTCTAACTCTGGTGTTTTGCCCTCCATGATCTCTCCGTATTTCTCTCCCTTTCCTCCCTTTACACTAAAAATGCCCTAGTTCTAGCCTTCCTCATTTCGTTAATAATTAAGCTGGCTGATTTACCTCCCTGCCTCCTGATTGCCCTCTTCAATCTGTCCTTGTCTCTGTCAGCAGCAGCATCGTCCTGATCATGGCCACAAAGATCTCCTACCACGGAAAGACAGGTATTCAGAATCCACATCACATGTCCAGATGCCCTATGATGTGCCCTGAAACAACCTCCGCTGTCTTAGCTTTCACTCACATTTTCTATAATTTCCGGGCCCAGCAGGCCTGATCTTGTTCTCAACTTCCCTAACTTAGTCTCCTCCATCTGTCAGAAATAGCCTTTCTCTATCTCCACCTGAGATTAATGTATCCTGGAGAGTCTATGTCTCTTTTCGGTGTCCATATCAAGGGCCAGCTCCTACAGGAAGCTTTTCTATACCTCCAACCTCCAACCTCATTCCTCATCATTAGGAAAGATCACTTTCTCATTAGAAACCCAAACCTCAGCATCACATAATATGCCCATTTAACAAACCTGCACATATACGCCCTGAACCCAAAATAAAATAAAATAAAATAAAACAAAAAAAGAAAAAGAAAATCTACACTGATGAGAATAAAAAGGATCAAACCCAACTTTAAGTTCCTGACTCTAACTTTCTACCTTTACTTTAGTGCCTCTCAGAATTATCTGTGTTTGTGTCCACATTAACCATTGGCTGGGATCATCATAAGTGAATCACCATGTTCCCCAAACCAAAATCTGCCCTGGCACACAGGAAGCTTATCTTAGTATCTCAGTGTGGTATATATGTATACACACACTGTACACATAAACACATATCTATGTGATGTTTCCAAACACAGATATGTGCTCATATCCAAAGACAGTTGTCATTGAAAGTATACACAAGAAACTCTGACAAACTTCTGGAACATGGGGATAGGAGGGTGGGCTGAAAGAGAGCATTTAGTAGGTTTACATTTCTTTATGTATTCTTGACTCAAAATCAGTATATCATAATTTAATAACTTACAATTTATTAAAATGAAAAATAAAATAATTCATGTTAATTGTAGAATACATACATCTGTAAAGAAGAATGAATCAAACAGGAATAATTTCCAGAGACTCACAATCTACATACATTCTATTTATGTGATTAGATTCATGTCATGTTATTCTTATGTTTCCTTTTTACCAGTTAGCATTATATGGAGAGTACTTCTCCATTCTCTATCATTGGGCGTGTAAATTGTTAACCACTTTGGAGTACTGCAAATAATCATATAATGAATATACATATACTTAAATCTTTGTGTGCATTTGTTATTATTTACTAGGTTAGATTCTTAGAATTAGAACCAATGGCTTGAAGGGAATATTATCATTTAAGGTTTTAATCCATGTTGCCAAAATGTTTTACCAATTATTCTAACCAACATTGTAAGAAAGTATCCATCTCACAATACCCACATCAGAACCAGGTATTACAATTTTTAAAACCTCCCAAACATTTTTTTTTCTTTTTCTTTTTCTTTTTTTTTTGAGACAGAGTCTCATTCCGTCTCCCAGGCTGGAGTACAGTGGCAGTGACTGCAACCTCTGCCCCCCAGGTTCAAGTGATTCTCCTGCCTCAGCCTCCCGAGTAGCTGGGACTACAGGCATCTGCCACCATGCCCCACTAATTTTTTGTGTTTTAGCTAGAGTTTCACCATGTTGGTCAGGGTGGTCTTGAACTCCTGACCTCAAGTGATGCTCTCACTTCTGCCTCCCAAAATGCTGGGATTACAGGCTTGAACCACCATGCCCAGCCCTAACATTTTCTTTATGGATTCTCCCTTTGCTTTTATAATGAGAGCACCTCTACCCTGAGATGAATCAGATGCATTATTGTTTCTTGTCAATTCTTTTACTACTTATTCTTTAATATTTGAATTTTTGATCCATTTAAATCAAATTAGGTAAATTTTATGAGGTAAGGGAGGAGATATTTGCCTTGCTATAATTTCCGTATATTTAACTAATCATCCATGTCATATTTATTTAATAATCCTTCCCCACATTTTAAATAATTTGTAGTCTTATTTTTGTTCTGTGTTTGATTTACTATAGCTATATAGTATGATTTGACAACTGATAGGGTAGATTTCACCTTTTTAATCATTTATTTTATATTCTGGGGTCATTCTCATGCATTTATTTTGGCTAAATGAATCATAAAGAGGCTGTCAAGTTTTCAACACAGATCCAAGTGGAATTAAAGTTTTTTTTCTTACTAATATTTGGGAACTTCATTCCTTTCTTCCTCTTTGTTCTCTTCTTCCTCCCCTCCCTCCTTCTCCTCCTTCTTATTCTATTCTTCTTTCTCTTTTTCATTCTCTTCTTCTCCTTCCTTCCCTTCCTTTCCTTCTCAACTTCATCTTCTTCGTTTCTCCATCATTATCATTTTCTGTTTATTGATTACATTTAAATAATAACTATTTCATAGAGAAAATTAAAAATAGACATAGTGATCAAATGTTGACATGTTGTTTTTTGTATATGTTTCAAATATTTTTAAATTGACATCTAAAAGTTTATAGAAACAGGCACATTTTTCCACCTAAATTTCCCTCTGCTCTCAAAAGTAAGCAACATTATAAAATGCTGCACTGTCAGCAAACCACCATGGCACATGTATACCTATGTAACAAACCTGCACGTTCTGCACATGTATCCCAGAACTTAAAGTATAATAATAATAATGCTGCACTGTCTTGTTGTGTGTTGTTTTGTGCATTTTTAACCTCTAATTTCACAGCATACTTATTTGTCCATAGCAATATATATGGTGTTTTGTATATTTAAAACTTCTGTACAAAATGTGTTAGGCTGAACATGTCCTTTTGCAATTTCATTTATTTTGGTTAATAATATGTGACTTTTCTTCATCACAGTATATTGGCTATAATAACCTTATCCTTGGCTATTTAGAACGTTTCTTCTATTTTAATGCTAACTTCAATTGACTCAAATTTTGTTGATGTCTTGTGCAACCAAAAGCCTAAATGAGATCAGTCTTCGGTGAGTGTGTGTGTTTTTTTAATGCTTTCTTGATTAGTCTGACATGGGCACCCAATCGGAAAACACTAGTGCAGAAGAGGAGAGCCTAATATCAACATTACCTAGGTATTAGAAGAATTTAGATATTATCATATAAACCTGGCATGATAGCTAGGACAGAACCTGTTCTGCTGGGAGAAGGCCCCTGCTCAGGGCTTCTCTTTCCCTACATGGGAATCCCTGAAGGAGAGTCCTGCCTGTGATCTTCATTTAGAAGGCTAGTGCTGGCCACTGCTTGGTTCTCATCAACCCATCCTTGAGGCTAGTACAACACCTGTTTGAGCAGAATTCTGATCACAGTCTTACTCTGAATTTGGTATCCTTATAGCACAACCCTTAAATTCCCTAATTATACCTCACCTAGATTTTCCCACATTGTATTTCCACAGATATCCCCAATCTCATGTTAAATCTGAATTGAATCTGTCATATTATAGCCTGGCTCTTCTCTCACCAACTATTTGGGGGTAATGTAGTGATTCATTTTGTTTCCACATATTATTTTAAGTTCTTACTACCTCCTTCCTCCATCTAGGTTCAGTTTTTCCCCTGCTTTTAACACCTTGGTCCAGGCAGCTACACTATTAAACTGAACTAGGATGGCAAAATCATTTTTTCACATATGCTAACCATGAATGATTGGTGGTGATGTTATGGAAAAATATGGTGAGAATAATTTTGAGGAAAGATCTGGATTCAGATAGAAAGAACTATCTGCCATTGGTAAGTAAAGTGATGTTGCATACTTGTATTCCTGTTGTCACTTATTTTATCCCATCCATGATGAGAATTGATGTTTATAAAACCTTCGACTATGAACATACAATGAGAGTATTAAGCAAAAAACAAGTAACAAAAATTAAAAATAAAACACTTTTGTAATCAAGGTCAGAGAGAATATTCTTTTACTTTTTCCATTACATTATTCATGTATGCCTAATGGTGTGCAGTATTACTTTCCATGTGTAAAAAAGAAATCATACGATAGAGTGCATAGAGAAGTGGAGAAATGGAGAATAGTTCTCAAAGTTATTTGATCTGGCAGATTATCTTCCAAAGATGAGTGCAACTGTATTTTCCATATCACAAGCTCTTCTGGAATATTAAACTCTGCTCCCATCAAGAGGTGGTGTCTATGTCTGTTCTCCTTGAATTTGGGTGGATCTTCCCGACTGCTTCAACCAAGAGAGTCCAGTAGAAATGATACTATATGATTTCTGAGGCTAAATCATAAAAATGCCATGCATTTTAATTTTGTTCTTTGAGGGTTGCTGGCTCCTAGAACCCAGCCAACATACTGTGATGAAGCCTACACAACTGTGCAGAGGCTCATGTGGGGAGGACTCAGTGCCCACTGATCTATAGCCTTGGCTGAGCTCTGAGCCAACAGTCATGATCAACTTCCAGCCATATAAGTGAACCATCTTGAAAGAGACTTCACCAGCACCAAGTTGAGCCACTTGATTATGTTACCAAAGATCACCTGTTTCCTATCATCTTCCTTCTGAGACTTGTTTAGAATGAGTTTGGAAGCTGTGTTTTGCTCACCCTGAAGATTGAATATAAGAAAATATTGCTCAAGTTCTGGATGATGCAGCTGCTGAAGTAATCTGTCGTGCACTTTCCTTCAGGAATCCTTACCTATTTGTTCAGGTGTTCCACAAGCCTTCTTATCTTGGAATTCAATAATACTTATTGTGTGGTTGCTTATTGTTCCGTAGACACCCTGAAGCTTTGAAGCTTTGTCTCATGTTTTCAAGTAATGTTCTCATGTTTACCTGCTGACATTCATTCAAAAGTAGAGGCTGCATCTCTCCAAGTGTGGAATAAAACAATCAGATGTCACTAAGATATTGTGTAACAATTCATACTAAAAACATGATATTGTCAGTCAAGAAGAAGAGATTAAAACAAACACTTTGAGAGTTCATGAGTAGAAGGATATACAGCCTTGCATTTGTGATAATATGGTGCATTTTACCTACCTTGCAGCAGAAAGAGATTTCTAATTCCATACACAGCAATGTAACTGCTTAAAGTGCTCCTAAAATTCAGACAAAATAAATTATAAATAGTATCAAGATCAAAGAAGCTTAGACTCCCTATGTTTGACGTGGGCACACCAAAGTTTGATGTATATGCTCATTTCTCAACACTGCAAGTCTATGGAGAAACCATCAGAAAGCACACTGAAAATAGAATGGGCTTCTGTTCAAAACAGAAAGCTCCTGCCTGTTTTACTGAAGTCTACCAGATTTTCTGTCAGAAATTTTGTATAGTTCAGAGGCACAAATGCTCTTTTAGGTCCTTTGAAGCACTGGGTTTAATATTGGAATTTAATCTTGGCTCCAATCTCCAATTCCTTACATAGTCATTCAAGCAATCTTGGGGACCAAGTCTTCCAATAGCATAGTGATATTTATGCTTGAAGTGGGAGGAATAGATATCCTCCTCATCAACAAGGGACCAGAGATCATGTTTCATAGGGAAAATATTCATGTATGCAAAAATGTAACTTTTCCATTAATTTTTTTAGTACTGGAATTAGCTTAGCTCATTAGCTTCCACTTCTACCTAGTAGCAGGGAATGTAATTTTGCTAATTCAGGTGACCCATTATTTCTATTTTCAAGTTTAGTTTATTTTAGATAAATTTTTAAATTCATAATGTTTTTCTGACCTTCTTTCTTCTCTTCCAAAAGAGGTTATTCTAACTAACTTCCTAATGGGTTTACTTTTGTAGTAGTTGTTGTTATATATATTTATAATATATATTTTTATTATTATATATATATATATTTATAATACATTATAAATATAATACATTAAAAATATATTTGTAATACTTTTTATATATTTATAATACATTAAAATGTATTATCATATATAATATATAATATAAAAATGTATTATTTTTACAAAAATCAACTTTATTGGTATATAACTCACAAAAAATAAAATTCATTATATTAAAGTGTATATTTTCTCAATTTCTACACAAATAGCCTGCCAGAATTTTGATTGGGATGGTGTTGAATGTAGACCAATTGTGGGAGAATTGCCATTAACAGTATTGAGCCTACCAATCCATGGACATGGTATATCTCTCAATTTATTTAGACCTTTAATTTCTCTCAACATTGCATTGCAGTTTTGTGTTTAGAGGTCTTGTACATATTTTGTTAAATTTGTCTTAAGAGTTTTATATTTTGAGATGATAGCATAAATGGTATTGTATTTTTAATTTTATTTTTCAATTGTTTCTTTGTGAGGTATAGATTTAAATTGATTTCTGAATGTTGAACTTGTATTCTGCAGTCTTTTAAAATTCACTTGTTAGTTCTAATAACTTTTTTTTCTAGTTTCTTTAGAACACTGTATTTATATGATCATATTGTCTCCAAATAAGGGCAACTTTAATTTTTTGTAACCTGTATGACTTTTATTAGACTTCAGTAACAATATTAAATAGAAGCAGTGAGAATTGACATCTTTCCTTATTCCAGAACTTAGAGAATAAGAATTCAGTCTTTCATTATTGATTATGGTATTATTTGCAGCTATTTCATAGGTAATCTGTATAATATTGTGGCAATTTTCTTCTATTTCTAGTTTTATGAGATTTTTTAATCATAAAAAGTGTTAAATTTTGTCACACATATGAATATGTGTTTATACTGAAACATGACTAGATGTTTTATTCTTTATTCTGATTATACAGTAAATTTTCAAAAGTTAAGCCAGTCATGAAACTCTGAAATCTACTTTTTATAATGTACTACTTTTTATATCTAGATGATTATAATTTACTAAGGATTAAGGATTTTTGTGCTTTTTTTCATAAAGAATATCAATCTGAAGTATGCTTTGCTTGTAATATTTTGTCTGGTTTTGGGTAGGGGTAAAAGAGGCCTCATGAAATGATTTGAGAAATCTTCCTCCATACTCTCTTTTTGAAAGAGTTTGGGTAGAATTGTTATTTATTTTATAAATATTTATTGGAATTCACCAATGAAGTCCTCTTGGCTTGGAGTTTTCTTTGTGTGGATGTTTCTAATTAAGGATTTATTTTAAAACTTGATATGGGATTATTCAAATTTTTGATTTCTTCTTGAGTCAATATTGATAATCTGTATCTTTCAAAGAATTTATTTATTTGAGCTAAGTTGTCAAATTTATGAGCATCCATTTGTTTATTATATTCCCTTATTTATTACTCTTTAAAATTTCTGTAGATTTGTAGTGATGTCCACATTTACATTCAATTATTGGAATTGTTTCTTCTTTTTTAAAAATACTATTAGTCTATTTAAGAGTTTATAAATTTTATTTGTATTTCTACAGAAACAGCTTCAGTTTCATTTATTTTTCTGTTTCTTTTGTCTAATTTTTATTTCATTGGCTTTCTCTCTTATTACTTTCTTACTTCTTTTCCCTTCAGGTTTAACTTACTCTTTTTTATAGATTATTTAAATGAAAGCTCAGGTCACTCATTTTATATGATTTTTGTTTTCTAACATAAGCACTTAATATACATTTCCAGCTACGTGCTGATTTAGCTCCTTTCCACAATTGTTTTAATATTTTTTGATGTCATTATATTATATAGACATTATATTTTAATTGTCTTCTTTTCAAAATATTTTATAATTTTTCTTGTGATTTATTCTTTTACTCACAGTCTATATAGATGTGTGTTGTTCAGTTTGCAAATTTTGGAGATGTTTTCACATAGAATAATTGTATTCTTGATTATAATTTGATTTAATTTTTTCAGAGAAGATACTCTGAATAATTTTAGATATTTTGGATTTATTGATACTTCTTTTATAACCCACAATATCATATAACACCATATAGTCTTCCCTGTGCATCTGAAAAGAATACATATTCTCTTGTTGAGTGGACTATTCTAAACATTTCACTTAGTTCAAGTTGGTTTTTAATGTTATCAAAGTCATCTATACCTTTACTACCTGTTCTAATAATTACCTGCTGCCTTGTCCTGATATACTGAGTGAGGAATGTTGAAATCTTTAACTGTAATTATGAATTTGTCTCACTGCCTTTTCAGTTCTATCAACTTTGGTTTCAGGCATTGTTGAAGCTCTGTCATTAGGTGTGTGTACAGATTGAGAATGTTATGTCTTCTGGATGTACTTTCCAGTTTTTCATTATAAAATGCTTCATATTATTTCTGATAATATTGCTTATCCTGATGTCTACATCATATAATATTAATACAGACATTCTAGCCTGTGTCTAGTGTTTGTTTGCACGGTATTTAATTTTGTATCCTTTAACTTTTAACAACATTATGACTTTATATTTAAAGAGGGCTTTCTACAGTTGGCCTATATTTGGGTATTGCCTTTTTATCCTCTCTGACAGTCTGTCTTTTAATTGGAGTGTCAAGATTAGTAACATTTAATGTAGCTATTGATAAAGTAAGTTTAAATCTACAATCTTGCTAATTTTTTTCTGCATCTTTTTTTGTCAATTATTGTTTTAGTATTCTATTATTTCCACTATTGGCTTATTAGTTAGCCCTTGCTTTAGTTTTTAGTATTGCTCTAGGGAATATAACACACACCTTTAACTAACTTCAGCCTACCTTTAAATGATATCATCTCACTTCATGAATAATGTAAGAATCTTAAATTATATACGTTATATGCTTTCATTTATCCCCTTCCATCTTTTGTTTTCATTCAATTTTATTCATGCCTGTGTTATAAGTAGCATTATTCTTGCTTCAAACATTTGTCTTTTGAATAAATAAAAAATGAGAAAAAGTGTTTTATATATACTCACTTATATATACCATTTCTAATGTTTCTCATGCCTATTACGTAGAGCTAAGTTCTCAGCTGGCATCATTTTCCTTCTGCTGGAAGAACAGCCTTTAATATTTCTTATAGTGCAAGTCTGCTGGTGATGAATTATTTCAGTATTATTTATCGGAAACATAATTTAACCCTGATTTTTGAATTTTACACTTTTCTCTGTGGAAGAGAACTTGAAGAATTTTATCAGGGGAGTTTATAAATGCCATGCTTATATTTGCATTCCAGGAATATCCTTTTGACAGTCTAATATCCTTTGGACAGTCCCAATTGTTTGGCTTGGGAAAAGTCTAAAAGCAACAGGAACAGTCAGGAGGCTGTTAAAATAATCCAGGGGAGATATAATAAGGTTTCAAATGAGTCAATGGTGGTAGGGGTGGTGATAAGAAGACTGGTTTGGAAGATAATTGTGTCATCTGAACTTTGGTATCAAATATAAATGGAGTTGATGACTCCCTGCACTTTGGTTATGGCTCTTAAGTAAAGAGAGGCTCTGTTTACTGAGGTGATAATCTGTAGTATGAGGAATTTGTTTGTGAGATCAGTGGTGCTCATCTTCATGACGGTGCAGGCCCTAGGACTGGGGGACTGTCCCAGATGCCATGTCTGGCATGCAAGTTCTCCCCTGAGATGAACCTCTTATGTGTTTGGGTCCCAGGTATACGTCCAGCTCTTGGTTCACTGCACACCAGAGAAATAGAGACTGATTTTGTCTAAGTCACTGAGCATGGACTCTGGCTTTAGATGCTAGGTGCATGATATTGAGGGTCTCCCACTTCCGGGACTTTAGCTCAGATTCTCTTCTCCTTCTGACCTGCACTGGGCAGTTATGGATAATGTCCTTAGGCTAAAATAACTTCAGGTCAGCACCTCTGCACACAGTCCTTGGCCTGTGGCCTCTCTCATTGCATCAGCCTCACCAGGCTCTTGTTCCCTCTGTTTCTGCTGTCCCACTGGTTCCAGCAAGTCGTACAGCTGAGTTCACCCCAAGTTATGACATTATTTAGACTTTTCCTTTCAACTCGGAATATGAAACAAGGATAAATCATTCAACCTCCATCGCCCATTTAACCCCTGTGTAAACTGTCTGAGGAATATAATGATAATTACCTTTTTCAGGGACAGAGTTAGGGGGAGAGTCAATTAAGGTTTGCACTGTGCTTTGAGATCTTTCAATGAAAGGCTCGGGGTTATTACTGTTAACAAGATACCAGAGGGATATTTGCCAGCAGTGACTCCCTTTGAGCTAGCATGTCTGTCATTAGTAATGTGGGGGCTTGGCACAGAGTCATGGGAATGTTTTAATGGCTTCTGTTCAACCCCAGAAATAGATTGTGAAGTTGCAAAAAGAAATGCTTGTTTTCTCTGCTCTCCTCTGTTTCTGTACACGTGGTAACTCTCAGGGGAGATCTCAGGTTCTTTTGTTAAGGGCCAAAGAAGTGAGAAACAGGGTCTTACGCTGCCTCAATAAATTCCGACAGAAGATAGTGGTCAGGCCTGTTCCAGAGACTGATTTAGAGAGGGGCTATACCACCAGATGGTAACTCTGGCCTAAACTGTAGTTCTGGAACTGCCTGGGGAGCTTGCTAATCCACTGAAGTTTGGGAGTGATAGGTAATATTAGTAAGTTGTGAGTGATAGGTATATTAATATTACTTCCTAAATAAATATTTAGAAAATGTTTGTTAATTTAAACAAGTGATTTTATTCCTAAACCAACTCCCAGATGCTTTTCAGAGCTGTCTCTGTGAGTCAAGAAAGCAGTGTTTTCTGCCTGGGATGCGTGGACTTGTTTCTAGGACCTGGGGAAAGAATATACGTGTCCAACCGACTTGTGTTTGGCCCTTCATTGGCAGAGTCCATGCTATAGCTTAATTTTCAACCAATTGATAAACCGTTCTTTTAAAAGCTCCCATCACTCTCTCTTCCTCAGTTTTTTTCCTTATTTTTTACTTCATTCTTTGCTTTTTATTTAATCAATTCTTTTCTCTACTCATCAAAGCAAGATGATAGACTGCAAAAAGCAGCAGATATGTGGAAATGAGAAGTAGCTTTGACTCTTACTGATGGTGACCTTGGACAAGTCATTTAACCCCTACAACATTTACTTTACCCTCTGAAAAATGTAGTGATAACCCAGGGTCCCAGCAGGATGGCTAAGAGACGACATGGACACAGTTGTTTCAGGTGTTGCAGATGCAGAGTCACATACACTTGTGAAGCTACTGAATGTAAACAATAGGGTATAGTGGAGACTCTGGCCAACTGGAGCATTCTTGCCCCATCCACACGAAGCAGCTATTATTCTGTTATAGTAAATGTTTACCAGACTTTCTTTCTTTTTTTCTTTTTTAAAATTACACTTTAAGCTCTGGGGTACATGTGCACCACGTGCAGGTTTGTTACATGGGTATACACATGCCATGGTGGTTTGCTGCACCCATCAACCTGACATCTACTTTAGGTATTTCTCCTAATGCTATCCCTCCCCTAGCCCCCCACCCCTCGACAGGCCCCGGTGTGTGATGTCCCCCTCCCTGTGTCCATGTGTTCTCCTTGATCAGCTCCCACTTTTGAGTGGGAACGTGTGGTATTTGGTTTTCTGTTCTTGTGTTAGTTTGCTGAGAATGATGGTTTCCAGTGTCATCCATGTCCCTGTAAAGGACATGAACTCATCCTTTTTATGGCTGCATAGTATTCCGTGGTGTTTATGTGCCACATTTTCTTTATCCAGTCTATCATTGCTGGGCATTTGGGTTGGTTCCAAGTCTTTGCTATTGTGAACAGTGTCACAATAAACCTACGTTCTTGCCCCATTCACAGGGAACAGCTATTATTCTATTTTAGCGAATGTTTACCAGACTTTCTTTCTTTTTGCCTGTTTTTATTATACTTTAAGTTCTGGGGTACATGTGCAGGATGTGCAGGTTTGTTACATAGATACACAAGTGCCATGGTGGTTTGCTGCACCCATCAACCCGTCATCTACTTTCTTTCTTTTTTCAAAGCAAATAGGACACTTAGAAATGTACATAGTGTGTCCTGATTTTTTAAGTGTTGGAACAAATTCATTCACTTTTGCAGAAAGATGTGGAACAATTACAACATGGTTGTAGGCTGGGTTTGGCTAACAAACAGCTAATGCGATATTTGTAATTTATTTTATCCTTTATCAATTTCTGCCTTCTTCCTCTTCTTCTTTGTTCTCTAATACTTTTTCTTTTTCTTTTTCTTTCTTTTTTTTTTTTTTTTTTTTTTTTGAGACGGAGTCTCGCTCTGTCGCCCAGGCTGGAGTGCAGTGGCCGGATCTCAGCTCACTGCAAGCTCCGCCTCCCGGGTTCACGCCATTCTCCTGCCTCAGCCTCCCGAGTAGCTGGGACTACAGGCGCCCGCCACCTCGCCCGGCTAATTTTTTGTATTTTTTAGTAGAGACGGGGTTTCACCGTGTTAGCCAGCATGGTCTCGATCTCCTGACCTCATGATCCGCCCATCTCGGCCTCCCAAAGTGCTGGGATTACAGGCTTGAGCCACCGCGCCCGGCCTACTTTTTCTTTTTCTATCTGTTTTTCCCACTGACAAGAGTGTTTTCTTTATATTATCCTAAAGTAATACTGGATTCTTTGCTTGGGATATATTCACACAAACCACAATTTCCTCATTCTTCCAACAGGCCCACTCGAATTCACATCTCTTTTCTTATGAATGACAATACAAAGATACCACCAAGCCCACTGAGTTTTGAAATAGTTAAGTCTATACTTCCATTCCCAAGGGAAAACTGGAAAGAATACATCTTCTTAGTTTTACTTAAAAAAACAAAAATAAAAAATAAAAAAGACCCAGCTTGGCTGTTGACAAAATCACTAGGAATGCTAACTCATCAGTCACTTGGGGCTATCTGCGGTTGAGTTCACCAACCCTTGGCCACACAAATGGTGTCAATCCTGAGCCCGGTGAGAAGTTGGCCTGAAGGAGGCATGACCATGTGGCTCCACTGCCTTTCCAGAAAAATATGCTAAAGAAGCCCCAGCCACTGATTGTGCAGTAGTAAATTGTATGTAAAAGATATGCTCATCACCAAAAATGAGCGTGGTTCTTCCCAATTGCAGTGACTTGCCTTCTTTTAACTCTTTTCTTGGGAGAAATATGACTACTTTATTTAAAACAAGAAGAGACCCCTTTGGAAACAGTGTAATAATACTTTGTATGCATGCCCGCATTTTCTATTCCCTCTCCACTGACAGAAATAACTAATCATCAAGGGCACTCTTCCCATTGAGTCTAGATGTAGCCACAAAATCCTTCATATACATGGCAGCCATGATCAGTCATTTGGGGTAGGCATGTGTGTTAAAATCCAGTATGCCAAACAGTGAAAACAACTCAAATATCCATTAAATAGTAAATGGGTAAACAAAATGTGATATATCCATGTTATAGATAACAATTTGCCAATAAGAAGAAATGGGGTATGGATACACATAACAACGTGGATGAACCTTAAAACATGCTAAGTGAAAAAGAAACAGACACGTAAGACCATATATTGTATGAGTCTACATAGGAAAATATCAGAAAAGGCAAATCTACAGAGACAAAAAGTAGATTGCAGTTTTCTGGGGATAGGGGTGGGAACAGGGGCTGTTTACAAATGGGCTCATGGTGTGTTTTCTGGGGTGATGGAAAGGTTCTAAAATTAGATGGTGGTGATGATTGTACAATTTTATAAATTTACAAAGAGTCATTTAACTGTACACTTAAAACAAGTGAATTCAACATTATGTAAATTATACATTGAAGTCAATAAATCTGGTTACAAAACACATGGAGTAGGCTTCCCTGTTTGTCAAGACATTTGACTACCTGGAGTCAGGGAGCCACGGAGCACAAGTTACTCCAGGATCTTCCACTGACTTACTATGTAATATTAAGAAATAACTTCCTTTCTCTGTCTGCATTTTCTTCATTTGTAAGTTGATGTGTTTGAGCTGATGCTCTTTCAGGAACTTTTAAACTCCATCAGTACCTAAGAAGAAGCAAAGCAAGAATTGTTACTGCAATATTTCATCACAAAATAAAAACAACCCAAATATCCATCCTACCAGGCTGTCAACTTTTGGGGAGGAGCAGAGATTGGGGATTCATCTCTTGCCAATGTCTGGCTCACAGTTCTAGGCAGAGAGTTAAATAGTGCCGTCTGTTGGTATAAAGAGATTAGGAATATGAATATTTGTGAGACTTCATATATAATATCAAAGGTATTTTCTAAGAAGTGAATATCAGCATGATGTATGACAGTGTGACATTCCTGCTCTGTTCAATGTGTCTTTTAGTCTTCCCAGAGAGTATGAAACATTGGGAAGAAAACATCACCCTCTATAATCTAGTCTAGTTGCATAAGTAGTTACAGTGAAAAAAAGAGGTGTGTGTGTATGTATGTGTGTTCCCTTGCTTTGGGTATGTTGTATTGGGTGAAGATGGGCTTTGGAGTGAAACAAACCTAAATTTTCTTCCAGGTTCTGGTACTAAATCCCTGTGGGATCATCACTTAACCTCTCTGACTCATCTGTGACATGGGAGTAATCTAATTTACCTCCTAAGGTATTTCGAAGTCCTAGGAGACCTTCTATGTTAAACAGGTAGAGTGGTTCCAGAAACAAAGTAAGTGTCTCCTAAATGTTTGCTTCTGTTTCTGACCTTTCTGCTCTTTCTCTTCCCCTCCACCACGTTCAAGGTCTGTTTGGAGATGGCTGGATCTAGAGAGTAGGGACTCAAAATAAAAGTTGCCCACTTCTCTCGATAATTAGATACACAAATGCAGTCAACTAACGGCATGTTCCTTTGGAAGGGGACCTGGCTATGTCAAGTGACTGTTCACTGGCTCTGGAAATGATCCTGTCTTACCACTCTGCCCTTCTCCACTTTTCTCTTGGGCCTTAAGATTTTCTAAATTAGAGTTATGACTCTTTGGTAAGACACTGGGTCCATGATAATGAATATTCCTTGGCACTGAGGTTATGGCAGAGCCTCCGATGAGAATTATTTCTAAGCTAGATGTCCCATCCCTTTTCAAATTTCATCAATGCATCCAAGTTTCTGTTTCTGTTTTGGAGCAAACCCGTGGCTGTGCTGTCTGTCATGCGTCCTTTTAAGACATAGCCAGGAAACTTCACAAAGCTGAGTGCCATCAGATTTTGCAGGGCCACACACACTGATGGGCAAAACCAATTTTAGCAAGATTTTGCATATCTTTGAATGTCTTATTGTGGTCACAGAGATGCAGATATGTGATAAATATTCTTTAGGGGAAGGGAGAGAAAAAGATGAACTTTTGTGGGACCTATTTTATGTTTGGCATTCAAGATGTTTATTCTTCTATTCACTTATTTAAGATGAATGAATAATTTTGACTGCATTTTTGTATAACAAAAAATATCAGATTCTTTGTCAAAACAAATTAAAAAATGCAAAAGTGCACAGGGCAAAAAGTAAACATATTCCTACACCCACACCTCCTTCTCCACTTACCCTTCCTTCTTGAAATTTTAATTTCCAGTGGAAGTACCACTTTTAGTAAACTAGTATGGATTCTTCCCTTGACCCTTTTTCAGGCACTTTGCCATAAATACAAATTGTTCTGCAATCCTTTCACTCTATTTATATACCCTTCTTGCCTCTCTACATGATTACAGATAGAGTTCCCTCACTCCTTTTAACGATTATCTCACATTCGATTTCATGAAAGAACTCACATTTGTTCAGCCATGCTCCATCCATGGTCATACGGATTGTTTCTTATTGGTAGTACATGTAACCTACAAGCCTATTTGTATAAACTTGCAAGTAATTTTGTGAAATAGATTCTTCAAAAGAATTTATTGAACAAAGTGTCTACCAGGCAGGGGACTGGATGCTCTAAATACAGCAGGGACAAGATGTAATTGCCTCCTGCCTCCATAGAGTTTGCAATCTAGTCTGCCATTGTATTCCAAATGTCTACTCCATCTTTCCCCCACCTTTACCCTGCTTATTAATGTAATAATAATTAGTCCTGGTTTATAGATAAGAAGCCTTTGGCTCAAAGAAGTATATGAACACAAGCAAGTTCACCCAGACTATTAATTGCATAGTTGGGAAACATTTCCACATCTGACTCCAGAGCTTCTCTGCTGCCCATTACCTGGTCAATGACTAGTATTTGGTCAGTTGCAACCCCCCGTAAGATGTGTCAAATTTACCTATCTGGTATTGGATTTAAAGCATCAGAGATCCAGGTGAATTAGAAGCAAAGAGATGAGTTCCTGCTCTTTGTAAAACCATGACACAACAGCTCATGAGGAGGAGCAGAGAGATGCCTGGCCCCTATTATTCACGGAAGGGTCTGTCCTATGGTCAGGCATATCAGGTTTTGAATTTCAGTTCAGCCACTTTGCATCTGAATAGGCTTGGCCAAGTCATTTCTTCTCCATTAATTCAGGCTTCCTCATCTGTAAGGTGCAAAATATCAATATCCACCTTCCCAGTGGTTGTGAGGTTTCAATGAGCTCATGTGCATAAAATATTTTGCATAGATCCCGAGACAGAGTGGGAGCTTGATAAATGTGAGCTATTGTTACTGCTTTCATTTTAATGTTTTTTTATTGTGCTAAATCTGATTGCCCTCTGGAGTCCCTGCTTGTTCTGCCAACTCAGAGCCAAGCACCTGCCTTCTCACCACCTTTACTGTCCTCAGGAGCCCTTGGGAAATTCTGGGTATGGCCTCAGCTCCCATCAGAGGAGAATGTGAACATGATATGTCCCCAATATAGTCCAGGATGCAAGGAGGCTACTAATTAGAAATGGAAAGGTGGGCACCGTTAATGGTTTTCCGAGGAGTCATTTACACTCAGTTTGGGAACTGGGTGTGATTTCTTCTTAGAATAACTCCCTGAAGATTTGTGACCTGTTCTGATCCTGTCATCTCATTTCCAGAGTCTCTTCTGTCCTCTGAAGGCCCAGCTTTGGAACTCAGCTCTTTGGCCCCGCTCTCGCTGCCAGGCTCCACAAGCACAGATGCTACTTGTCAGGCTTGCGCCAAGTTGCCCGGCCGGGACACTCACCACTGGGCCAGGCCATCCCTCTACCAAGCTGGGCTCTCAGCCATGGCTGGAGAGGTGCCAGGGGGAAGGAGGCAGGGCCTGCGTGAAGCTGGTGGTGTGGGTAATCGCGTTTGGGAGCCTGAGATGGCCTGCAGCTACAAGGGCAAGATTAGTGACATCAGCCCTTCCCAGGCAGCAGGTTCAGACAGGAGGAGAGGGAGGCCGCCAGCGCCCGGGTCAGAGGGGACATTGGCAGCCAGGAGGGTGGGCCCTCCCAGGCCTGGGCTCCTTGGGGCCTGCCTGCTCTGGCGTGGTTGTTGGGGAAACCTGTTGGGTAAGCTCTTGTGTGTTTCCCTGTAAGGCTAGGTCTTACAGTCAAAGCAGAAAAGTGGGGTGAGGGGAGGGAGCTCTTTAATGGCTCTGACATGTACTTGAGAAGCTGCCAAAGGGTGGTTTATGTTTCTTAAACAGAGATGTGTTATGATAGTGAGGCTGCTTCTGTGGTGGTGATAGCTGAGCCCTGCCCGAGGCTGGGGCTCCCTGACATGCTCCTTTGCCAAGACAGGAGGTGGCACGGTGAAAGGAGTGGATTGCCAGATTTGGGGGGCAGCAGAGGTAGCTGCCCTGGTACACAGAGTATATGACCTTGGGGTAGTCAGATCATCTACCTGAACTCCAGTTTCTCATCAGCTAAATGAGAATAATGGTTTGTCCCTCATAGATCTCCATAGCTGCATGTTCCTTAGCTGCATATGTACACTGCACTATTCTAGGCATTTTGCAAATATCTCACTTACTCCTATAATGACTGCATGATGCAGGTGCTATTATGAGCCTTGTTTTACACATAAAGCACAGAGATATCAAAAGATTTGGCCGAGATCTCATAGCAAAGCTGGCAGAGCTGGGATTGGACTCTGGGCAGATGCCTCTAACCTTAACCACTGTGCTATGCTTCCCAGAACTAGCCTAGGACCCTGGTCCTCCCCTTCCAAGCACTTGAGTCATTGTGGAATAGCAGACTGGTTGATGTGATTTTGGGGTAAGTGTCCATTCCCTTAACCGGATTCTGAGCTCTTCACCTTGTTTTTGCTCATCTCTGTATCCCCAGCACCTAGCTCTGGACTTAGTAAGGACTTCCCTGCAGTACCTGTGTGAAAGGCCGCCAGGAGGATCAAGATAAAGAACTCGAGATATTTGGTGACTCCCTATGAAATCACCCAGCACTGCTCTGAGCTTACAATAGGTGGTAGCGAAATGCTTCTATCCAGGGCAGATATGCTGTGGGGCTGGGTTTGCCTCAGTGACTTTGTTTGGGGGGCATGATCAGTTATGAATGCAGTTACTCCCAAATGGCAAACTTTGGAGCAATCTATTTGACTCACCAAGAAGAAGAAAATGGGCAGGGACCATGTTGTTCAGGAAGGCCAGCACTGTGGTCACGTGCCTCATAGATCTCCCCTTGTGCAGCTGATCTTTCAGACAGCATCTCCTCAAAGTAACTACCATCGAACCTCAAAAGGCGGTCCAGCCCATCCTTCTGTCTCGGGGAGAAGAATTTCTCATTTTGTTCAGCAATCTAACCCATCCTCATCTTCAGCTTTAGGCCTAAAGCAGAAAATCTCTGAAGTGCCAAGGAGTTAAATGCCTTCAAGAGAAAAGAAGAGAAACTCCTTTTAGGTTGCACGTTCTTTCCTCTCTCTGCAGCCTGTGTGTTTGCAGAGCCTGAGGGGATAAGAGAAGGCAAGCGCCAGCCTCAAACTGTGCATTGTGGGTGTGCGAAGATGCACCCAGCATTCCTCCTCTAACGCTGATGAATCCCACACTTGTGGAAAATCTGATGTTTTCCCAAAATGTTTGCTAAATTATCCACAGTATTTCCGCCTTCCATTATGCTCATCCTGAGTTTCCTAGCTCATGCTCCTGAACACATTGAACCCTACCTTTGGGCATGACTAGGTTTGTCGTGGATTTGGCTGGTATGGTGCAAAGACACTCCTAGCCTGTCAGACAGACAGGCACACAGACAAGCTGAAATGAAAGCATAGGTCTAATTGATCTCTATGTTGGAATGGGTAATTTGTTTAGATAGCATCAAAAAAGAAATATCTACTAGAATATTACTACATTTTGATGTATTCAATTCTTGTCAGCAAAGAGAACATTTTAGAAACGCGCTTGAAACAACAGTGTGCAGAAGTAGCATCAGGTAATGAACAAATGACTTTGGTTTATTTGCCCAAAGTGGAACACAGTCAATCAGAAAGCCTCTGCAAATTTATGGGGAGCCTATTATATACCACACCCTGTTTGGGGACTAGACAGGTCCTTCATTTAGACTCATTTGCCCCTACACTCAGTTCTGTACCTGGAATGATAATAAAGTGAGAAAAAGAACATGTCAGTGTGAGAAATAATTTTATCTTTTCTTAGTGAATGCTCTAGTTACCTGCTTGCAAAGTTCACTGGGGCTGGGACTGGCTATTTAAGATAGAAAGTTACCTTACTTTGGGAGCAAGAGAGTTCCTGGCACTTTTGACTGACGTCTTTATTTTTCAAGGTGGTGTCCGCATTTGCTAAAGACAATTTCTTGGCTCAAGCAGACCAATTTAACAGTCATCTGCATTCCTTGACAGGACTATTGCTCCTGAATATTGCCACACCTGGGGTGTGTGCTGGGGCCCTAGATTTGAAGCATGAATATCTTTATCCATTCAGGGTGAGGTGGTGGCAGCTTGTGCTACACTCCCTACAGGTGGCTTGGCTCTGAATCAAGCCCCTTTGATTCACATGGGAAGTCTTCTTTAAAAATTACTGGTAGGCGAGGTGCGGAGGCTCAAGCCTGTAATCCCAGCACTTTGGGAGGCCGAGACGGGTGGATCATGAGGTCAGGAGATGGAGGCCATCCTGGCTAACACAGTGAAACCCCGTCTCTACTAAAAAAATACAAAAAACTAGCCGGGCGTGGTGGGTGCCTGTAGTCCCAGCTACTCCGGAGGCTAAGGCAGGAGAATGGCGTAAACCCAGGAGGCGGAGCTTTCAGTGAGCTGAGATCGCGCCACTGCACTCCAGCCTGGGCGACAGAGCGAGATTCTGTCTCCAAAAAAAAAAAAAAAAAAAAAAAAATTACTGATAGCTGCTTCAAAATATATGTCCTATTGATGGGGGAATCATGGGTTTCACAGAAGATCTGGGGCTAACCTGATATCGTGAGTCTGCTATTTTGTCCTTAAAAATGTTATGTAAATCTGTGTGATTGAATGTATAACTTCTTAAGACTTTTTATACACGTGTTATTCCAAAGTTAAACATATTTTGTCAGGTTATGTTGACTTAAGAAATAGCGTCATCAAAAAAGGAAAATGAGAGTCATTGTTTTAGAAATGTTAGAAATCTTGCAGTGTGGAGGAATCAAACATACACATGCTGCTTGTTGCTCTGTCTTATCCCTTACTGGCTATAGAATATAGATATTTATACACACGTGTGCACACACACACACATTTCCTCTTCTTTTTGGTCTCCTTGGACAGCCTTCCTTTTTTTCTTTCTTGCCAAGTGACTGAATATATTCAACTCTTTTGGACCTATTGACTCACATCTGTCTAGTCCAAGTTATTTAACGGAAGCTCTTGTGTTTTAACTTTTGGGCACCCAACACTCAGGTTTCTAGTTTCCAGGAGGTGACCTCGCCCAAGACATTAGGGCATCTGTCCTTGCCTGCCCTGACCTAGTTCTTCTCTCCACCTGGGCTATCACTTTAGCCCTTAACTTTAAGCTGTAAGTTCTGCTTAACAAGTCCTCAGCTGCACACAGGAGTCACTAGAGGTTGCTCCTCCTTCCTTCATTCCGGTCAATGTCAAGGCCCAGTAAGGTATGCAGTGCATGCCAATGATTGTTGAAGGGAGGTGCATCCTCACTAGCAAAAGGTCTGGGCTCGGTGGTGACTCATGCCCACACCTGCCGAGGGCATTACAGGGAAAGCCTCATCTAGAGAGGCTGAATCTTCAGGCCACATTACCAAGCAGGTTCTAAGAAGGAAGTAGAAGGAGGGATGTGACCATAAGGAAAAGTAGATAGGGGTGGGTTCAGATCCTTGAGCCCTGATCCTTGAACAAGTCACCTGGAGGGATGTTTATATGCCAAATGCCATTTTAGTCAGGAACTTTGGGTTTCAGGTTGATTTTAAAAGCCATCTATTATAAAAGCCTCATGCCTTGCTCCCTCACTTCTTCAAGGTTCTTTTTCAAAAGTCATTTATGTGGGAGGCATGCCTTGACCACTTCATTCAAAATTTCAAACCCTTTCCTCCCCCAGTGTTTTATTTCCCCTATTTCCTGCTTTATGTTTTGTCTCCTTAGCATTTACCAGGAACCTATAATGTGTGTTACCTTTTTAGCTTGTTTCTTGACTGCTGTGTAGAAGATAGGAAAGACTTCTGTGTAGGAAGTCAGGAAAGGTATGTAGCTTTGTTACTGTATGTCCCAGTTAATGGAAAGAGTGCTTGGATAGCATATGTAGTAGTATTATTTAATATTCACAATAATAACCATTATGTTGATTAACCCTAACCATTTGCTAACAGTGCACTGGATGCTTCACCAGATTGGCTTATTTAATTATTTCATCAACTTCATGTAAGAAACTAGTATTCCCTTTTTACAGAAGTGAAAACTAAGGTATAGATATCAAATAACTTGCTCTGAATTCCATAGTTAGTAAGTGGTAAAAGTGCATTTAAACCCAGGAAGCCTGACTCCAGATCCTGCATTCAACCACAGTATTCTAGTGTCCCATGATGGTATAAACTAGGGATTTGCATATATTTTCTATACAGGGCAAGATATTAAATATTTTAGGCTTTAAGGTCATATGGTCTCTGTGGCAACTACTGAACTCTGCTGCTGTGGCAATCAGCATTTATTGACAATATGTACATTAACGGTGTGGCCATGTTCCAATAAAGCTTTGTTTATGAAAAACAAGCCACGGGTTGGATTCAGCTTATAGGCAGTAGTTTGCTGGCACTTAGCATAAACCAAAGAGGACATGGACGTTTCAGATTTAATAAACATTCATTGGAACACTTATGTTTCAGGTACTTCAATTAATTTATTTTATTGATTCTTTCAAAAGCTTTAAGGTAGGAAAGGAATTCCCAGTTTACAAATGAGAAAACTGAAGCTCAGTGAAGTTAACTTTCCTGGAGACGTACAGCTAGTAAATGGCAAAGGAGAACTGAACATAACTCATCGCAACTCAAGTTCCTTTGTCGTTTTTCTTTGTAGGTTTTCCAAGTAGACTGAAGCCCCATAAATAATCAAGTCTCCAGAAGCTATACTGCTACTTTTTTCTTTTTCAGGGGAGTGTGAATGTGTCATAACTTGGCCATGACAAGCTGCAAGGCATGCTGGGACCTCAGGGACAGGAGGCATCTGGAAGAGGAAGAGGCACTGAGATAAATATGGAGGAAACTTGCCCAGATGGAAAACTGGCCACTGGTAGAGGGAGGGGTTCTAGTTGTCCAAATGGATGTGGAGAATTCCGGGAGGTTCCAGCTTAGTCTCATCCCTGTAGTGGGGCATTGTGGGAGTGGTAGTGTGAGCAGAGAGATCAGGAATCTCCAAGCTGTGATAACAATGGGGTATCATTCTAATTTGGAGCAGGGTGCAGGTTAGAGGCCCCTGGGAGGAGGCAGCTGGAAGGGGCCGGCCGTCATTGGAGTGGGCTGCTTCTCAGAAATAAGTTTTAGCCTCTGGAAGCATCTGGAGTGAGAAAAAGAAATCCAAAATGGAACACACACTCATATAACCCAGGTAGACACCTGTCTCAGCCTTTACACCTCAGATTAAGGGCATCTCTTTACCGAGGCCTTGGCTGAACACTGCAGTAGACACCCCTTGCTCTTCTTTGTTACTGGGCTATATTTTTCTTTACCCAGATACACACCCACTTCCATACCTTTCCACTTGCCGCTGTGTTTTCTGGGATTGCTCTTTTCCCACATATCCTCATGCCTTGCTCCCTCACTTCTTCAAAGTTCTTTTTCAAAAGTCATTTATGTGGGAGGCATTCCTTGACCACTTCATTCAAAATTTCAAACCCCTTTCCTCCCCCAGTGTTTTATTTCCCCTATTTCCTGCTTTATGTTTTGTCTCCTTAGCATTTACCAGGAACCTATAATATGTGTTACTGTTTTAGCTTGTTTCTTGACTGCTGTGTAGAAGATCTAGGAAGTCAGGAAAGGTATGTAGCTTTGTTACTGTATGTAGAGTATTTAGAAGAGTGGCTAGGACATTGTTGGCACTCAATTAATTAATGTCAAATTAATGAATTAACTTATCACAAGTTGCAATTACATATTGAATCATGTATTATCTTTATCTCCCACTAGGCTGTAAGCTCTGTGAAAATGAAGACCATGCTTGTGTTTTTATTGCTACATCCTCAATGCCTAGATTATCTGAGGTGCTCAAAAAAATAAAAAACAAAACAACAACAACAACAACAAAAATACAAAAAAATACTTGAATGAAAGAATGAGTGAGAATTAGGAGGATTCTCCTAACTGGCAGAAGAAGCCCAAGAACTTGTATATCTCATCATCCTAGCTCTTATCAAGGAATTTATTTCTCTCACTGACATTATAATTCTTTTTTTTTTCTTTTTTTCTTTTTTTTTTCAGACGGAGTCTCACTCTGTTGCCCAGGCTGGAGTGATGGAGTACAGTGGCATGATCTTGGCTCACTGCAACCTACCCCTCCCGGGTTGAAGCAATTCTTCCTGCCTCAGCCTCCCTAGTAGCTGGGATTACAGGTGCCTGCTACCATGCCTAGCTAATTTTTGTATTTTTTAGTAGAGACGGGGTTTTGCCATGTTGGCCAGGTTGGTCTTGAACTCCTGACCTCAGGTGATCTGCCTGCCTCGGCCTCCCAAAGTGCTGGGATTACAGGTGTGAGCCACCATGCCTGGTGTGATCTTATCATTCTTTAAAGGATATATGTTGTGTCTTATTCATGTCTGACCTCAAGATCCTTAACAGCAATTGGCACTTAGTAGGTGATAGTTAATTATCTGCCAAGTGGATAAAGGCATGCTGCAGCAGTAAAAGCAAGGCCTAGGAGTGCAAAATTCATCTGAGAGCTCACTGTCTGGTGAGGCTCAGACTGCTTTGTTTAGGATGGACACAGAGTAAAGTCTTCGTGGCAATGGAGAGTGTTTGTCAGAGTGACTTAGATGTGCTTAGCCATGGGGCAACCTCACGTTGAGGAAATATGTTGTCTTATTCACATCTGACCTCAAGATCCTTAACAGCAATTGGCACTTAGGAGGTGATAGTTAATTATCTGCCAAATGGATGAATCTGAGGAGATTCCCTGCTTTCGTCAAAACTGGCACAGAGGACAGGCTAGGTAGTGTTGAATCCACAGGGGCAAAACTCAGACCTGCAGCTGAAAGTAATCAGGGAAGGCTAGGTACTGATAGTGGAGCAGTGATAGAATGCACAATTAAGCCCGGTGTGGTGGCTCATGCCTGTAATCCCAGCACTTTGGAAGGCCAAGGCGGACAGATTACTTGGAGGTCAGGAGTTTGAGACCAATCTGGCCAACATGGCGAAAACGCATCTCTAACAAAAAATACAAAAACTGAGCCAGGCATGGTGGCGCATGCCTGTAGTCCCAGCTACTTGGGAGGCTGAGGTGGGACAATCATTTGAACCAGCAGGCAGAGGTTGCAGTGAGCCGAGATCCTGCCACTGCACTTCAGCCTGGGTGACAGAGTGAGACCCTGTCTTAAAAAAAAAAGAAAAGAAAAGAATGTACAATTTAGAAGATTAATTTGATGTCAAAAAGACAAAGATCAGAAGCTAAAAAACCACTTGGGGTTATTGCATATGTTCAGAAATAAGCATTATGACCTTGATTTAATAGGAGTAATAGAAATGGAAGAAAAGTGGGAGCATACGAGAGGCAATTAGAAGGAATAAGTTATATGATGTAATTGTTAAGTGGATATCTGAAACAAAAGAGAAATAATATGCTTATGTTTGGAGAAAAAATAATAATTACTGGGCAAACACTGCATTCGGCCTTTTCTGTTCATTTTCTCACATTATCTCCAAAACAACTTTGTGAATACATGCCGTGGCCCCTATTTAGAGATGAGAAAACAGACTCAGAGAGGCTGAGTGACTGGCCCAGAAGGCTGGAGGTGGCATTCAGGTGCAGTTACTTCTACTTTCAAAATCTAACCTATTTATACAAAGTGACTCGAGAACTATAGGTGCTGTCTAGATCTGGGAACCAGAAATGAGCATTCGGTGGCTGTGATATTGGATGGACTATGTTAAACAAATATCTGGCTTCTTTAAAAAAAAAAAGGAGAGAAACAAAAAACAAGGCAGAGTGCTGAGTCACTCACCCCAAGCAGCCTGAGGGAGGTAATTATAAACAGCTGGAGCAGACATCATGGGGCTCCACTAGAATAACCAGAGGAGAAGCTGGAAGGGACTGGCTCCGGAAAGGAGAAGGAGAACTAAAGCAGGGAAGTTACTGCAGAGGACAGAGCATGACCAGACACAACCGGATAGAGCCAAACAGAGCAGAAGCCTGCTGTTATGAAAGAAAAAATAAAAAAATTAAAAAAAGAAATCAAATTCTAAAAATACAAGAATTCTTTGAGCTGTTATCTCTCTGTAAACAGTAAAGTAATAGACACACGGCCCTGAAACCCTGAAGCCTTGGCTCTCCATTACATGAAAATAAGTTTGAGGTGAGGCAATAAAAGTGGTAGAGAGGCCAATGAGAAATCTACAGGTAGAGGGAAAAGCTGGATGATGAAGTGCCCCGTCTAGACTTAGAGGTTATTTGTTCTTAGGCTTCTCTCCTGTAGGTACTGGTGGCTCGTTTTTCTCGAAAGGCTAAGTAACTAATGTCTTTTATTGATGAATGGCCGCTTGCCTTTTGATATACAACCACTGAGTTAATTTTCCCTTCCAGAATTTGCAGCAGCTCTGAATTGTGGTATTTACTAAGCCACCCCCTTTGGTGACCCTGGGATCATCTGGGCAGCTTGTGAGACCCAGGCCCAACCAGCGGAGGTCTTACATAGCCCTGGCCCTGAAGCCTCAGCTAATGATAGAATGTCATTCTATTGACCCCTAAATGGGAAGTCAAGAGGGGAAGTGGATTGGGAACGTGGGGTGAGCCATGCTCATTTGCTGCACCAAGCCACTGTCACTGGCACCTCCTCTACTCCATGGACTTAGCTATAGACCCAAGGACAAGTTGGATTTCAGGCATTAGCTTCATGTGAGAAGGAGATAATGTAAGTGTCCTGCAGTCTTTTTGACTTAGGTGCATAGAGGGGGGTGAACAATTGGATGTGAAAATGTTAATTTGCAAAAAAATGTTCCAAACGCGCAAGCAGGGCCCATTTGCAAATGGCAATGATATAGGGCAAGAAAAGCTGAGTGCCAAGGAGCATGGAAAGAATCATCCCTTGGTTCTCGGTGAGAATGTAAAAATGTATAAGCGTGATGTTAAGCATCAGAGACAGTTTGAGTATAGATAAGGATTCGACAGACTTGGATCAGAGCAGCAATTCTTCAGTTCAAAGCTGTGTGAGATCAGGTAACATTTGAAACCTTTCTGACCCTCGTCTATTGATGGGGCTGAAACTATGTAAGATGAGGATGAAACTGGATTAATGCTGATGAAGTATCTAATACAGTACCTGGTACAGAGTAAATTATCAATGACTAACAGTTTCCTTTCTCTTTCTTTTAAGGTGCAATATGAATAAATGAAGATACCATTGAATGCAAAGCCTCTGCTTAGACTGGGTTGAAAAATTCCATATTTGTAACAATGTAGATCAACAAAAATTCTTACATGCCAGTCATAATAATGGCAAAACCAAAGCATAAGGACATAGCTCATTTAAGACCATGAAACTTAGATGGAACTCAAATTCAGTTTCCCAAAAGCTGCTTTGAAGGTTGGCCCTGAATTTTTCCTTCTCTAGCTCATTGTAAGGTCTGTGTTTTTAATTAAAACCAAAATACTTCCACTCAGTGAACATACCTCATATCTCAGCAATCATTAGGAGCACAATGGGTCCTCCCCTTGCCTTAATAAGGTCAAGAGAGAAACAATAATAGCAGCTGCTGTCCTCCCCACCTCCCTTGGCTCTGCAGCTTGGCGTCTCCTTCTCTCTGGAGAGTTCATGAGTCAGAATCCATTCCTGGGGACCCTAGCCTAGGAAGCTGCGCTCAGTTTGCCTGTGTGTGCAGAGTACCCAGCCCTCTCAGGAACTCTTTTTTTTTTTTTTTTTTACTTTGAGATGGAGTCTCACTCTGTCACCCACGCTGGAGAGCAGTGGCCTGATCTCCACTCACTGCAACTGCCGCCTCCCAGGTTCAAGTGATTCTCATGCCTCAGCCTCCCAAGTGGCTGGGACTACAGGCGCACACCACCACACCCAGCTAATTTTTGTATTTTTAGTAGAGACGGGCTTTCACCATGTTGACCAGGATGATCTCGATCTCCTGAACTCGTGATCTGCCCGCCTCAGCCTCCCAAAGTGCTGGGATTACAGGCATGAGCCACCATGCCCGGCCTTAGCCCTCCCAGGAACTCTTAATGATGAGGCACTTGCTCTCAGGCTGAGCCCTGAGACTAGTTCTTGGACTGAGACTGCCTTTGGTCCTTCAATTGCTGTCCTCCCAGCATCAGGTGATCACTCTTGCCCAGGGTGTGTGAAGGGTAATGGAATGAATGAATTCACACTCATAGCCCTGGTAGTTGAGCAGATGCCTTTTGAGTTTACTCTGTGAGGAAGACAAGGACCCTCTGCAAAGACTGGTGCAGAGGGAGGGACCCCTTCCTCCCCATTCCGTTTCACCATTTTTTATCACACAGAAACACAGAATAAGATCCCTGTATTACTTGGGTTCTGGTTTCCTTTCTACTGCTTAGTAATTGACAAAGTCAATTGTCTATCTGCAAAAGGGCACTGTTTAGTGAGCTTATCTTTTTCTATTGGAAGTTCTGACATTTGATGACCCTGGAACAGGACTCAGGGGGACACAGAACCCACTCTGGATCAAACAAACCCGGATGAAAAACTCCAACTCTTACACTCACCCGTTCTTGGACCTTGGAAAAATTTGAGTCTCCATTTCATCAAAAGATATTGCATGATGGATATAAATGCTTAACATATACTGCTGGTATACAGTACATTCTCAGAAAAAGGTCAGCTTAAAAAATCTCCCACATATCATCTCAATGTATACATATACAAAAGAATATATATGCCTTTCCCTACACTGCTAGCAAGAATAGTCTCTTAAAGCTCCACTTCAGAGCCATTTTCTGTTGTTTCAGAACAAACACAGCATATTGTAAATTTTCTGTATTCCCTCTGAGGCAGCTCCAAACAGAAGACAGGGCTGCAGGGAGCCAAAGAGCTGGGAAAATGCACAGCATTTCTGGTTCGGAGGCCTGTTAAGCAATAGGAAAACACCCTTTGGGGATAATTGCTGACAAAAAGCCCTTCCTGTTCCAAACCGGAGGCATAGAATGGAGCAGAGCAGGAGGCAAGTCAGCAGTGGTTTCATTTGGGACCAGCTTGCTCATCTGATGAGGCGAAGACCCAGCGCTGGGCTCTCCTCCCACCCCTTTGCATTCTGTAGGGCAGCCATCAGAATGGGAGGTCGCCATGTTGGCCAAAGGCTTGTCCCGGGGGGCTTGGAGAGTGACAAAAGTGGCACAGAGTCCTTCTTCAGGGTGGTCTCTGATGGGGACAGAGAATCCAGGAAAAGTTTTGTTGATAGAACAGTAAAACAGAAACACATTTTTGGGAATGACACTTCCAATTTGGGGTCCAACCTCCTAGACAATATTGAAGCCTTGGTATAAAGAAAATGCTCAGTCCTTCACTTTGGGGTTCAGAGTGCATGGGTTTCCTCCCTGTTATTGCTTTTTTTCTTTCCTTGAACACGAAAGAAAGTTAAGCGCTGCACTGCAGGATGGACCCAGAGAGAAAATGATCCATTTATTAAGAGCAGAGGAGACGGTTTCCAGAGGATCTGCAGGAAAATGCCCTTTGCCGGCAGGCCTGTGGCGCCCAGGCTGGGCTAAGCTGATTAAAGCTCCATTCAGAATTGCAATAACCCAAAAGATATGCTGGGGCAACTGATGGGCCTCAAGATTAGCCACTAAACAGATAGCTGTCTCTGGGATTGTGGCTGCTGTATTTTTGGAAACGGGGCACTTTCCTTCCTCCTTCCTTCCTTCCTTCCTTCCTTCCTTCCTTCCTTCCTTCCTTCCTTCCTTCCTTCCTTCCTTCTTTCTTTTTTCTTTCTTTTTTTCTCTCTCTCTTTCTCTCTTTCTTTTTCTTTCTTTTTTTCTCTTTCTTTTGAAAAAACCACAACATTTCTATTTTCTCATAGCTCTGTGTGCGAACCTCATTAATTTCCCAAAGTCTCGCAGAAGAACAATTGTTCTAATTCCATCTGGCAAGGTTCTAAAGGCTGAACATTTCTCATATAATATAAAATATATGGAAAATGAAGAGACACACTTATATATGACCCCTGTAATGGATGGCCCAGTATACATAATAGGCTACACCCCATATGCAAACACGCACATATGTGTATATAAATATTTTTTTCCATGCCTTTCTGCCCTTATCCTGGAATTTTTAGCAATTTGGCCTGTCCCTGCTTATTAATGATGTTTCCAGAGCAGAGCTCATTGGTGCACTTTCAGCAATGGGCTGATTAATAGGTGGGCACGGGGGAGCTCTTTGGAAGCCAGGGCATTGCTGGCTTGTTGACCTTGATGCTCGGGGGGATAGTCTTGCCTCAAACTATGGAATCTCAGTTAGCATCATAAATTGTGGAGCCACTGGTTTTATTGCCCTTCTGCCTCCTGCTGGGAATGTTGTTTCTCTTTAATAATGGGCTGAGCAGCAGCAATGAGCACTTCCCCTCCTCCTCCTCCCTCCAGGACTTGCCCTGTGCATGCTTGCTTTCTTCTCCCCCACCTCCATTCTCTACCTCCCAGCCCTGATCACTAAAGCAGACACATGACACACACGCACGCATGCACACACACACACACACTGCACACACAAGCACCAGCTACACACACTTGCATCCATGCAGCTCTCATATGCATACCCAAGCATGCACATGCACACACAGACATGCACGCACATGTGCTCACAGGATCACATGCATATATGTGCAATAAACACACCCATGTAAATATGGAGATCTATCATCCTCTTGTCTTTTAACTTCAGGACTTAGTAAGGACACTCCCCACCTCTTTTCTTGGGCTAAATTAGGCAGGGATTTTCAAAAGGCACTTTTCTAAACATCAAAGAAAAACAGAAAGTAACCAATCTGAGAAAGTATGAAGAGGATAAAAATAGTCTTGTTTTCAAAATAGAAAATTCTAGAATATTAGTTGAAACAGAGAAGGGTTGGCCTGCCCTCTAAATACTGTTCTCAGAAGAGCAAAGATAACTCTCCTTGCTTCCTCATTTCTCCACCCCCGTGCTCTCCAGCAGCCATCCCACTCCTTGGGCCTCAGGGACAGATCTCCACATGCAAGCTTGTTCTAGAGATGTATCCAAGGGAAGGTTCACTTTCCTGTCTACCTTCAGCTCCTCCCACTTCTAGATCATCCTACTCCCACACCTAGTGAGCTCCTGCTCATGTTTCAGATCTCTGTTCAGACGTTACTTTTTTAGGGAAGCTCTCTGGGGCCTCCCTGTCTATCAAACCCTTCTCTTGACAACCAAAAGTACTATGTTTCTTGTCCCTTTCACAGTAACCATCACAGTTGTAAATGTGTGTTTATTTTTGGGAGCATTTGGTTAATGTCTGTCTCCATAGCTGGAATGTAAACTCCTTCAGTGCTGGGACCCCACATCTGATTGCATTCAGCCCTGCATCTCCAGTATCAATCCCATTACCAGGAATGTAGTTTACACTAAATAAATATTTGCTGATTGAATAAGCAACTCTTCTGTATTGGATTACTCACATAGGAGAGGTGACTTCCCAAATCTATTCTAGTTCAAACGTCTAGCATGAAAATCTGTTTCCACATTGTAGTAGGTGCCATTGGTGCCCTGCTCAGCTCCCCTTTGCTGGACTGGTGCATCCATGTCTCAGCAGTGTTAGATGTTCTTGACTCACAGCTGGACGCTTCAGAGAATTACTTGTGATCAGGAGCTGTGCCACCCAGAATGGCCCAGGAAGCTGCATTCTCTCTAGAAGTCTGTCAGTAGCCAATGGCCAACTAACACAAGGGCAGAAAAGTTTGGCACCCTTGCCTCAAGGTGGGAACTCTGTGGTTCCATGCAGGCTCCAGAGCTGGCTGTGGAATGAGGCTGAGACTAGACTTCAGCTGCACCCTCACCTTTGCCCAGCTTCTTCCTCTGCCCTATACTGCTTCCCTCACTCTCTTACAAGTTTTATTTGGGAGCACTCCCTCAATAGCTCAATTACATATGAATCTCAGCTTAGGAAATGCTTCTAGGAGACCTAAACTAAGACACATTCAATATTTATAACCAAAAGGATACTACTATTTTTATTTTTATTTTAGATGGAGGCTATCTCTGCTACCCAGGCTGGAGTGCAGTGGTGCCATCTCAGCTCACTGCAACCTCTGCCTCCTGGGTTTCAGTGATGCTCTTGCCTCAGCCTCCCGAGTAGCTGGGATTACAGGCATGTACCACTACGCTTGGCTAATTTTTGTATTTTTAGTAGAGATGGGGTTTCACCATATTGGCCAGGCTCATCTCAAACTCTTGACCTCAAGTGATCCACCTGCCCCGGCCGCCCAAAGCGCTGGGATTACAGGTGTGAGCCACCACACTTGGCCGATACTGATACGTTGATTCTCTGGAAGAAAATGAAGACAACAATAAACAACAGTTCTGATTTGTAGCGTTTACTAATTTCCTTGGTGTAAATAACTCCTACTATAACTATTTGCAAGCTGCCAGTGTGATGTTGCTGAACACAAAGTTGACATGCATGCAATTGGCTCATGGGAGTCAGTAAGAGCTATGTTTAAAATATCATAACTCATGATAGACATAAATTAAAAGTTGTACACATAATATTAATATTATGATTAGTACCATTTTGATGGTAACTATGTGCTAGGCATTTTGGTAAATACTTTATATTTACTTCTGTCCTAATCTCCAGGAAGCTTATACTATTATTACCCCCATTTTATAGAGGTAGAGACTGTGGGTCATAGAGGTACATGATTTACCTAAGGTCACACTACTAGTAAATGGTGGTGCTGAGATTCAGCTCTGACTCCAGATGCTTAATGCATGACCAACTTTAGTGTCACCTACTAAAAGGCAGTAACTGCTCTTTTCATTAGTATAGAATTTTACATTTGGAATAGTGACATTTTTCTGTACAGAAATTTTTGTTCCTTAGCATATTTGATTATTTCAATAGAAACTATGCAGGGCAAACATGAACATTTTGAAGATGAGGACCTTGAGACTCAGTGATTTGTTCAAAGGTTCTAAGGCTCAGAACTAAAGTTGCATGCCTGGGCTTCTCATGGTCCAGTGTCTTTCCAGCGGACCTTAGTCTTTCCTCCTCAGAACCTCAACTCTCAATGACAGCTTCATTAACCTCTGGATGTAAAATTTAGCCGATCCTTATCCAGAGAAGGCCAGCATTCAAGGTATTGAATGAAACATCATTCATCAATTCTTCAGCAGATTGGGCACCTACTGTGCGCCAACCTAGGTTATGTGTAATTTCAAGTAAGGAAGGTATGCCCAGGACTCCTAAGGAACTGGAGGTTAAATCAATTCAGTTTAGTTTAGCTCACTTTCAAGTACTTGCTGCACCTACCAGGGAGTTTCTGAGACTTTGCTTTGGAGTCACAGATGCAAAGGACTAATGCAGGACTTGGTACATGACTGGAAAGCGATAGATCTAACAAGGCCCCTTCTCCTTCCTTGGTCCAAAACTGTTAACAGATCTTGTTGGAAAATGCCAGTGCATTTATGTTCTGATGGAATGGTGCACATAGGACATCCATGCCTGGAGGTTTTTCATTCACCCCTCAACGCCATCTTGTGGGCAATGAAAACTTTGCCAGGGTTTGGGGAAGCCTGCCCAGCCATTGTGTGATTTGACTTAAAAATCAGAATTGGATAATCTATATAGCTCTAGAAGAAAATCTAGAGATCATCTCAATGTGCAAAATTTGGATTTAGGAATTCAGAATAATGGAGTCTACTGCTGGCGCCATCAATGATATTGATGTGTGACAAGGTGCCTGACTCTGGTTTCAGTTCTCAGCAGAGGCTGTGGAATCAGGCAGATCTAGGATTGACTTTTGGCTTTGTGACTGTGTCCTTGGCCAAGTCACTTGACCTCGCTCCATCAAGTTTCCACATTTGAGAAACGGAGATAAAAGTCGTGCTTATTTTACTTCTTCTTGAGAACATATAATGAGATGATTTGTGATTAGTCCTTTACTTCACACTTCAAATGTGTTCATCCATGGTAGATGTTATTGATATTATTGTGGCCATTATAATTGCTTTCAATACAGACTTTTTTTTTTTTTTTTGCCTCTTCGCCTCTTAGAATTGCTGTCTTGATGGTTATAGACTTGAAACTCTAAATCAAATACTAGGAGTTATTAACTGATGTACTTTTTTCCCTTACTGTTGGAGAAAACCTCATGACAAGAATCACCTCTTTCCAGTGCTGGAACAGTGGATGAATTAGGTGGTTGTTAAGTAGAACAGAGAGCAGCTTACTGGGTATCTTGCATCTGTAAGTCAACAGGCATTGAGCAGGAGGGTCTGATGATTTCCCTGAAACACACACCTATTGGATATTTTTTGTATATAAAGCCATAAGGCGATTATTAAGGAATAGATTAACATTTATCACCATTTGATAGTCTGTTGAAAGCTACCTGTCCTTTCCTCTGGGGGCCAGAAAGAACTATATAGGCTTTAACATGCTATTTGACTTATAATTTCTGGTTAAATTGAGCCATAGACTTCATTATTAAAAATTGTAAATTCAGCTGGCATTTATCCAATACCTGCAGTGTGCCTAGCCTTGTGCAGTGGTAGAATCAGACCAAGCTCATGCTCTCAAAACATGGGTGCTGTGCTAAAGTGGCAAATCCAGAACTTGATAGACTGCAAACCAGAATTGATCAGGGCTACCAAGAAGGGGCCTTTTGAAGAGTTATGGGCTGATCATCAAGGGACACAGTGCTCTCACTGCTATTCCGTGGGTATTCTGAGTGGAGTTATCATCTCATGGCCAGTCTCAATTTCATGTTGGTTGTGAGTCTGAACCATACCGATAACCATGAGCTCAACCTTTCTTCCCATTTCAGCATGCTCTGGATTTATCAGAGAGGCAGGGGGATATGATAGCTGGATTTTACAGAAATTCTTTAATGAGCCAAGCACCCTGGCCGACATATATAATGTTACAGTCTAGTGGGCATTATTATAGTTACTCTACTGATGAAAAAAATGAGGGCTCAGAGAGTTTGAAAATTTACTCAGTTACATAGGAGGATGGCAGTGTGTCTGACTCCAAATTCCCAGTTTTTTTCAGTTACACAGGCTGATGACTCGTAATGTAGAAAAAAACATCTCACTGTGGATACAGGTTGAAGAAGATCAATCAATGCCTCTGCCCTCAGATAACTCATAGCCAAGTAAAGAGGTTCTTAACCTTTTAGGGGGAAGGGCAGGGTGTGGGGATGTTGTGTAACTTTGAGACGCTCCCTCGAAAAATGCTGAAAATCTTACACACTGCTTTGGAGGAATATTTGTACACCCTGCCTGTCCCATCCCAATCCCCAGCAAAGACTCTGAGCTCAAAACACCCTGGAAGCAGACTGTTAGTAATTCCGAGGTGCCCTGTCCTATGGAGGAAATGCTGTTAAGTCTTCCATTGGAAACTGCATGGACAGAAATAAGTACTGGTAGTGGAAATCTCCCCTTTCACGCTGGCTGCCGCTGCGGAGCTTGGAAGGAAGATGTAAACGATAGCAATTATACTTAAGGATTCAGACAGTTCAGTCAGACGCAGGGCTGACTTCTGAACGACTCTGGAGGAGAACAGCCACTGCTAATGCCATGGATCCGTTTTGTGTAATCAACGTGAATTTCCATGGGCTTTCTTGGGCGAGCTGGAGATGAGGTGTAATTCCCTTTGCAGAATAGATCTCTATGGAAAGTGCCAGAGAGTGAAAACCCACATACTGTATCGCAGTTCCTTATTTGTTTTCAGCCTAAATTGGAAAGGTATTTCTTGGGGTTGGCAGAGTTGCTGAGATAATTTTTTTTTTTTAATTAAGAGTTAAGTATGATCAGGACTTCTAGGGTGTTGGTATGTTCTATTTCTGTATCTGGGTGCTGAGTACACTTAAGAATGCATATTATATTTTTTCTATATGAAGATTGTCTTTGTGCATATACATATACTTTATGTATATATTTCTATATATTCTATTTAATGGGTATATGAAAATATTTTTTGGAAAGAATGAGGCAAGTTATAAAAGAACTGACCTTTTAAGTGAAAAAATAATATAGTCATCTATGTAATTTAAAGTGCTCAGTTACAATCAGCCAAATGTCTGCCATATTAGTTTAAAAGTCCGGTGAAACAGGACTGAGACACCTCAACATGTTGAATTGGGAGTTCCAGAAAGATCCTCCAGCTCCCTTCCAGGGCATCTTTGGGTGCCTTGAATGACTGGTCCCTGCTCCTCTCTCAGGCCCTGCCTCCTCACTTGTGTCTCCTTCCAGCTGAGACCTGGCTGCTACTAGATACAAGATTAGATTCATCAGTCCTAACCTGAGCAACCTCACAGGCCCACCAGGTTGCAGAATGAGAAAGGAGTCTGCTGCCAGGTCCTTGGTGTCCTTTGCATCAGGGCATCGGTGTGCAGCCTGAAACTGCTCCCCTTCCCCATCTCCTGCCTTTTTTTCTGGGCTCCATTCGTTCACAAGTGCTTAGGCCTCAGTTTACTGAGCAGCACTCCAGTGACCTCTTGGAGCCCGCCTCTGCCCACCTCTGGACCATCTCTGTCCAGGAAGGGACTGGTTTTAGCTCCTCCAACCCCCTAGTCTGCTTGCCTGGATTCCAAATCCCACCTTCTTTGCATACACCCCGGACTTTAAACATGAGATGTCAACTGGACACCCAACGCAGTGGCTTTTGTTCCCGGCAATGCTCAGTGTCAGGCACTTGCTTTAATCTCCCCTAGACTCCCACTCCAGTCCTCCTTCCGCACAGCCTCTGCAGCCCCATTTCCACTGTGTTCCTTTCTTCCCTCCCCGCCAGATCCTGCTGTTTGGCGTCTGAGTTATGACATCCTGTGTCCCAATGCTTTAGGGAAGCTGTTGACTTCAGAAACGGGAAGGTCTGACTGAAAGGCAGGAGGAGGGGAACCAGAGTCAGAGCCGAGGCCCTAAGTCAGCAGCAGCGGTCTGTGAAGCTGCGAGAGATGGCATTTGTGCTGGATCACTGAATGAAAGACAGGCAGCACCTATGGGGAAGGGAGCATAGCCCATGCCACGGCCCAGGCAATCCCTGGAAACTCAGTCTAGTTGCTCTGTCTTTTGGGGGTAGGAGGAGAGGATGGGATGTAATGACACACAGGGATGTGTTTATCTGCCTTTGTCTCCCCATCACTGTGAAAATGCCCCAATATCTGTTTTAATTCCCTGCTCATTTCGTTATTTATTCACTTCCAAAAAGATTTAAGGAAGTTAATGTTCCATATGTCATGGGTTATGTGGATCCAAAACGCCCCTCTAAGATCCGGCATAGAGCATAATTTCTGAGAATATATTTCAGAAGACACAATTCTCCAAGGCCAGGGTCAGGGAGAGAATAGCGAGTGTGTTGCAGGATGTCAATAAATCTGCAAGACCTCAGACACAGGCTTTTGCCTCTCTGAACCCATTTCCTCCTCATCTGTAAATGGAGATAATGATCGGACCTTGCCTGACTCTCAGTGGTGAGGCCTAGACGAGATGTGAGAGAGCTCTTTGTAAACTATAAAGTGAGGAGTTATTAGGAGCCAAATGTGCACAAATTTCAGGAAATGAGATTCTGCTGGACAGCAAGAGCCTCGTGATATAGGAAGTGTCTCAAAGTCCGGCTTTTTAAATTGCTATAAAATCACGTATGTAACAAAACCTGCGTGACTCTCTTGGCTGCTGGGATAAGTGTCTTTGCTTTCCTAGGCTGCATCCACATCACCCTGATTATTCTGCCCTTCTCTCTGTATTTTTTGTAGAATCTTGGATCTCTTATATTTTCAACTTTTTTCCCCTCAGTATCATCATTGGATCCTTTATTTGCATTTTAAAATGGTAGCGTTATCCAGAGTTCCATTTTTAAGCTAGAATTGCATCTCACTTCACTTGTTCAATCTGAGTGACCTCATCTTCCACCATCCAACTCCTGATAACCTCCAAATCTGTAATAAATCCAATTACCTCACTCTAAATTTCAAACCTGAGTATCTTCTTGTCAACTCCCTCTTACCCTCATATGCCCCTAACTGACCTAATAAATTTTCCCACCAAGTTTCTTTTCCCCCAGTCTTCTGTGCCTGAATATATCTGTATTTCATCTGCCCAGTCCAGAAAGACTATAAGTACCCTTGAGGTCAGTGGCCACATTTGTCTTTCTCATTATGGAATCCCCAGTGCCTTGTACATGATAGGGACTTAGCACAATTTTTTTTTAATGTGTAAAAAATATGTTATCTCCTCTCTCATTTCTCACTAAATATGAATAAAATAGCAAAATTATATAAATTAGATAGATACATACACAGGTGTATAAATAGAGCTTGGCTTAGCGCTTAACATTTAGCCACTTGAGTGTTTGTCGGGTGTAAGATGCTGCGTCAAGCCCTTTACATGTGGTCATGTGTTGCTTAACAATGGGGATATGTTCTGAGAAATGCATCATTAGGTGACTGCGTCATTGTGTGAACGTCATGGAGTATACTTACACAAACCTAGATGGCAGAGCTTACTACACGCCAGGCCGTATGGCATTGCCTATTGCTCCTAGCCTACAAATCTCTGCAGCATCTTTCTCTCCTGAATAGTGTAGGCAATTGTCACACAGTGGTACATAGTCATGTATCTAAGTACATCTAAACATAGAAAAGGTACAGTAAAAAATCATATAAAAGATAAAATATGGTACACCTGTATGAAGCACTCACCATAGAAGGAGCTTACTGGACTGGAAGTTGCTCTGAGTGAGTGGGTGGTGAGTGAATGTGGAAGACAAGGACGTGGCTGTGTACGAGTACACGCTTTATAAACACTGAACACTTAGGCTACACTAAATTCATAAAATCATAGTTTTTATTCAATAATAAATTAACCTTAGCTTTCTGTAACTTTTATAAACTTTTTGTTATTTTGTAATTTTTTGACTCTTTTGTAAGAACACTTAGTTTAAAACACAAACAGATTGTACAGCTGTACAAAAATACTTTATTTAGGTCTTTATGAGATTTTTTCCATTAACTTAAAGTTTTCATTAAAAACTAAGATACAGGCCGGGCGTGGTGGCTAATGCCTGTAATCCCAGCACTTTGGGAGGCTGAGGCGGGTGGATCACGAAGTCAGGAGTTCAAGGCCAGCCTGATCAACATGGTGAAACCCCATCTCTACCAAAAATACAAAAAGTAGCCAGGCGTGATGGCGCCTGCCTGTAATCCCAGCTACTCAGGAGGCTGAGGCAGGAGAATCGCTTGAACCCAGGAGGCAGAGGTTGCAGTGAGCCGAGATGGTGCCACTGCACTCCAGCCTGGGCAACAGAGCAAGACTCCATCTCAAGTTAAACAAACAAACACCCACAAACGCCCACATTAGCCTAGGCCTACACCGCTTTGAGATCATCAACACTACTGTCTTCCTGTCCCGGGGCAGTAACAGCTTCATTATAATCTTATGGGACCACTGTCGTATATGCAGTCTGTTGTTGACTGAAACATCATTAGGTGGCCCATGACTGCATTTATATAATGTATTTTACACACACACACACAAACACACAAATACACACACACACTCATACACACACATCTCTATATGTATATGTATTTATATATGGTGTATATTGTAGGGGAGACAAAACTTGGTTGTCTCTGTTGTCTTAGGGTCTCTGGCTAGGCCTGAGAATTAATTTGGCATAAGACAGATTAACAGGAGAAAAGCATACCAATTTTTACATATAAATTTTATATGACACAGGAGACCTCATTAGGAAATGAAGATCCAAAGACCTGGCAAAACTTAAATGCTTTTGTACTAGGTTGAACAAAAAAGGGCAATGGTGGGACGGCTAAAGGAAGATGAGAGTTATTTTAACAAGGATCTGTTTGTACAGAATTCTCTTGGTCTCAATTTCCCGTCGTCCATGATAAGAATGTTTCCTTTCTCCTGGTATAGCGGGGACAGTTCTCAAATTGGAATTTCATCTTTTTCTTTTCTTTTCATTTGAGACGGAGTTTCACTCTTGTTGCCCAGGCTGGAGTGCAATGGTGTGATCTCAGCTCACTGCAACCTCTGCCTCCTGGGTTCAAGCGATTCTCCTGCTTCAGCCACCTAAGTAGCTGGGATTACAGGCATGCACCACCACTCCCCGCTAATTTTGTATTTTTAGTAGAGATGGGGTTTCTCCGTGTTGGTCAGGCTGGTCTCGAACTCCCGGCCTCAGGTGATCCACACGCCTCGGCCTCCCAAAGTACTGGGATTATAGGCATGAGCCACCACGCCTGGCCTTCATCTCTCTCTTTTGAGATAAAGAAGGGCAATCAGAGTGTCCTTCCTGGATCTGCGGTTTTTCAAGTGCCTTTAACTCAAAATAGTCAATATGCCAGGGCAACATATTTTGGGGTGACATGTTCTGAATTCCTTCAGTGTGTGTGTGTGATATATTTATGTATATATGTATGTGTATAACTTTCGTTATCCTGAGAGGTACAAGTTGCCTATTTTACAGATGAATAAACTAATTTTGCTCCAACTCATTCAGGTAACACATGGTAAAAGAACATTTGCCTTTTAGTTCTAAGTGAAATGTAAATACTAATTTATTTAATCCTTATAACAACTTTTTCATGTCAGAAACTATCTTTCCTACGTGGCAGGCAGGGAAACTGAGGTGGAGTGAGATTAGAAGCCTTACTAAAGGCAACAGCTGGTAAGCCGGAGAACAGGATTCCAGTCCCAAGTCTGTGCTATGCTGGTTCCCAAATGCTAAAATCTGCATCATAACTACTGTGCTGTAACACCTTCATATCCACCCAAACACAAGGATTCCTGGTCTCACTTCTTGAGTATCTCATTTGTCCTTCTCTCCTCTATGTAGAGCAGAGCACAAACAGCACAAATCAGTGAGATGTTCTGAATAAGTCAATAAATGAGTAGAAAATGTAAATGAATAAATGAATGTCCACGTTTGCTTCAATTCTTTTGGTGGAACTACTTTCTCCACATTTTTTTTCTAAAAGGTATTTTTTTTTCTGCCTCATGCTTTATGTAGTTTAGCATTGCTTTCTAAAGATCATGATCATTATTCCTTCAAGTTCTTTCATCTATTATCATTTTTCCTTTAAACAGCCAATCGAAAGGGGTTTGTTTCCTTCGTACAGGTCATTTTTGTCTAGTAGTGAGGCCATGTGTTTTATCCCATGGCAATGCATCTTCATTTTTATAATGGAAGTCAATGGGAGTTAATAAAGGGAATGGAGAAAGCAAATCTCTGCCAACTGCTTAAGTGTGTATTCTTTCCATCCCGAGAATCCCACCTGTCTTCACAGTGTACCACTTGGGGAATTCTACCGGCAGCTGCGTGGGCATTACACGAGACGGCGGCTTTGTGAACATTTGATCGAAGGTGTCATGCTCACAGGAAACATGGGTTGCTTAGAGTATTTGTCACAGATCCTAGTTAAGCAACGAGGCCACTGGTCATCCTGAAATGAAGACCCTCAGTGTTTCTCAAACTCACCACAAAACATTTGTGAGGCTTGACTCACTTCCTCTGTTTTTCTGCCCAAACTAATTCACAGCCACTGTCATGCTGTGGGGCCAATGGATTGAACGGGTGTTTATGAACTTCCATGATGCCTAGCTTTTGCTAGGTAAGAAGCACTGTGGCACCACAGGTATGAGGCTATGCTGCAGCCATATTCCCTGGAGTTTTAGTTCTAACACTGAGCAAACTGAAGAAGTTACTTAGCCTCCCCATGCTCCCATATCTTCACCTGTAAAAAGTGAGTAGTAATAAGGTTGTTGGGAGAATTCAGAAAGATAAGACTATTAAAGCACTGAGCTAAGTCCTGACAAAGGGTAGGTGCTCAGTGGGTGTTTCTGGTGAAGATGACGATGATGGTGATGATGGTGATGATGCTGTGGTTGTGCAAGATGCAGAGATAATTTAAACACATGAAGACGCTCACACCCAGCAGCCAGGTAGAGAGCTAGACAGGCCATCACACAGTTGATTGAGAAAGGTATAAATTGCAGGCACAGCAGTTTAGCTGCAGAAAGCACTCTTGGCTAAGGTTATCAGGAAAGATTTTCTGTAAGTGTTAGTATCTAAGCTGGGTCCCTCCAATATGTAGACTTTGGAGATGTGAGGATAGACTGGAGGGCCAGTGTTGGTGAAACAAAATCAAAACTGGCAATAACTCCTTCCGAAAAGCTGAGATATTTTCAAGTTGTCTTTACTGCATGTTCTGCCATGAAAAATTGTGACGAGAATTTTACATTTATATAGCACATTTATTTTTAGAGGCTCCAGTGATATTATTAAAAGCCAAAACCTTCTATTTTAATGTTGGTCCTTCTTGAAAAATATATGTTCTATCCCTTTTCTTCCAATGAGCTCTCTAACTCATATCAGACTTAGTGGGATGTTTGGACTAACTGTGAAATCTGAAATTATTTGAATATTAAAAAGTAAAAAAAGCTTTAAGACATATTTCAAAAGTAAAGTTTGTTGAAAAAATCTTGGTAACAAAGGAATACCAATTATGTTCAGAAGTGCCAGGGAGTTGGATGGAACAACAACCCAGGAAACAAATGTTGAGATGAAAGGCATGTTAAATATGCTATCAGGGTACCCATGGAATATTTTCCACTTTGGAGGCAAACAACTAAGGATCCTATAAAACACAGGTCAAAGGGTGGTAGACAGTGTTTCTCTGAGCATTTTGCAAGACACAGCAAAATACACTTCCCAGTGTCCAATAATGGTTTTATGAGCCCTGGATCGTCAGTTCGTACCAGCCTGGTGCTGTGTGCTGTAACATGTTGATCATGCCACGTTATTGCATATGACACGCTTTGTAAGAAAGCTTTCTCAAAATCGTGCTTTACCATCAGCAAGATGAAAAATCTGCTGGCATTGGAACGAGAATCCTAGGAGTTTTAACACCACTAACTGTGCAGAAGTGCATGGTCCTGGCAGCCTGAGAAGAGGGAAACACAGTGGCTAATTTGTCTAAAGTAGCCTCTCCTCTCCAACATCCCCTACTGCTATCCATTTCTGCTGTATCTCATCACCTTGCTTAGCTTATTAATTGCCTTTTTCTTCCCGAAACTATGTAATTGAGAGGTTGATTGTTTAATATCTCTCTTCTCCATGTACTGTAGCTTTTGGTATGCTCAACACCTAGTAGAATGTTTGATCCGTAAAATTGAATGAATAAATAGATAAATAAATGAGTAAATACAACACTTGTTTCCCTGGTCCCAGTCTCATTAATTCTCACTGTCTACTGCAATAATATTATTTTTAAATTTGTAACAACTTTTTAATTGATGTATATTCAGAAAGGTATGCATATCAGAAAGGCACTTATTCCAGCTCAGTATGTTTTTACAAACTGAGCACATGCATGAAACCAGTTTTCAAATTAAGAAATACAACATTTTCAGCTTCCCAGAAGCCCTCTCGCTGCCCTCTTCCAGACAAACACTGGTGCCTGCCCAAGGGTAATCATCATTTAACAGCAACTTTCAGTCTTGCCTGCTTTTGTACCTTGTATACACAGATTCATTCAGCATGTGACCTTTTCAGTTTGTCTTCCTTCACTTACTACTGTGTTACAAGACTTAACCATATTGTTGTTCATAGGTATACAGTGCTCAGGTTATATGTAACATACAAAAATGTATTTATCCACCATCTACTCTCTGTTTAGGCAGTATCCACTTTGAAGTTATTATGAATAGTGCTGCTGTGCAGTCTTGTACGTGACTTTGTGTACATACATGTACACAGAGTTGTTGGGCATGTAACTGGAAATAAAATTATTAAGTCATAAGTTCTGCAAATGTTTAGCTTAATAAATATTGCTAAAAAGTTTTTCAAAGTGGTTATACCAATTGACAATTCCTTAAGTTATAATGTATGACTTTTTCTTTTTTTTAGCTATTCTACATCCTTGCAAACATCATTTCTATCATTTTCATTTAATTGTGGTAGTTTTTTTAGCTGCTCTTTCCTCCTATAGTCTCACACCCCTACTACATACAATAGCTTCTCTTGCCAGTCTTCAAAGGGACTGGATAAAGTCAACACCTGGTATCAACTCTTTAGCAACTCACTAAGACTAAGCAGGGTTGCAAATGTACATCCATCAGGGGCATGTCGGAAAGGAGTCAGTGCTGGATACATTCATATGCCTTGGTGGGTTTCTGTGGCTAAATAGGTAGTACGGGCCCTATATTCAATGAAAACTTTAAAAGCACAGACCTGACTAGATCAGGACTGCCTGGTGGCCACATGTTTAAAACCCCGAATGTCTGGGAAAATGTCCAAACTCCTTAACCCAGTTTTTGAAGTCTCTTCTGCTCCTTGCCTTTTTTTCCCATTTGACTTCTTGCAGCCATTTTTTTTTTTTCACATACCCTGTACTTTTGCCAGAGTTCCCTTTACCACCTTTCCTAAATAGGTCATACACGTTCACACCTTCATGCTTTTTAACATTCTGTTCTCATGGTCTGGGGTACTCTTTCTCTCTTTCGTCTGCTGGGTACATTCAGATCCCTGGTTAGATGACCCAGCGGAGGATTTCTAATCCTTAGAGCAAGAGTGAATCCCATCCAGGTCTATTTCCCATAAAGATTTGTTTTTTACTCTATTGTCTACTTATGACTTGGTTTTGAAATCGTTTGGTTACTGGCCTGACTTCCAAGTTAGAACTTGAACACTACTAGGATTTAAATGACCAGGACTGAGTTGAAATCATGAGTGTATTCAAGGTTCTAGGACAAGGCCTGGGACACTGTAGATGGTAGATAAACGTTTGCTGCATGAATAAATGAATGAATGAATGAATGGAGTGAATGTGGTCCTGGACCTCAGATACATGGTAATTATGCTAGGAAAATGTCATTCATTATGTCAGATGGCATCAAATATCGAAAAAATATAAAATATAAAATGCCGCTTGGCAGAAATGTGAAAGAGAGCACGTTAGTTAGACAGGGTTGAATTAAGAAGGGAATGTAGGAAAGAATGCTGGAATAGGACTTTCTAAACTGGGAGCACTAATAATAATAACACTATTTCCAGGTCTTGCTACAGTGCTTGGATGTATTATGTAATTCTTCAAGAAATAATCTCAACTTTACAGAAGGTGAAATTGAGCACAGAGAGGTTAAACAAATTTTCTCACGAATTCAATGCTACAGAAACAAGATTTGAATCCAAAACGTCTGGTTTGTCTCAAAGGCTGAACCATTTTGTGTAATTGACTACAAATTAACCATGTTTTCCCCAATAATCCAGCACCAGGAAGGAAGAAAGTATTAACCCCATTTTCTAGATGAAGAGGTCAACATTCAGGAACTGAAGGAACTGGGATTCTCCAAATCTAGCACTCTTTCCACTATTCCAGAAGGTAGATGGATGTTGAGGGGAGGGGAGAGGCAACTCCCTAAATAAATCCCATCATCGTTTCTTTGTTCACAGCACTGAGGCCAGAGCAGAAACATAAATTAAGACTCCTGGGCTTGGGGCTGGGTTTCTCTCTTGAGTCTCACCTCCCCCGCAGGGCTCCGCAGCATTTCCCAGGGCCTGACCACGGCAGGCATTGTGCCAAGCAGATCCAAAGGTTTAGTCTACATGATGCCCTTGGGAATCCTTCTCTGGAGAAGACATTTCAAAACAAATCCAAGCTATCTTGTTGGAGGCTACCCTGGGAGAGACAAAGGTCAAGAAATGAAGGTTCCCATCTGTCTGGGCGCATATTTAGGGCCTTGCCACGTCGCCCTCACACACATACACACACTTGAGGAGTTATGACTTACAACCATTCTTATTAGAAGAAAAACATGACTTGGAGTTGAGGAATTTTCCATTGTCTGTAGCTTATTTGAGTAGTAACTCAGATGGTTCTAACAAGAAAATCTAGCTTGGTGACAAGCAGATGCTCAGTTTTGGCTTTCACCACAGGAAGAGTTTTCTTGGATTATTAATGGGGTTTAGCATATTTCCTCACCTTTACTTAACTGTTTTAGTTCCTATTTAGTGAATAGTCCTCCGTTCATGTTCTTTGCTCTTTTATCTATAAGGATGTTATGTTTTTCTTACTGATTTATCTATGTTATTAACCAAACAAATGCAAAACCATTCTGCAATATTACTTCAAGGATACTTTCATGATACATAACATTCTACATTTAAAAGTTTACGTATTTAGGATACATAGAAATATTTAATCTGTTCAGTTACCTTTACGGCTTTCCAATTTCTTGTGGCTTACCTCAAGGTTTTAACCAATTAGTAAATCTATGCTATACAAGTTTTTAGTTTTGCTTTTCATATTGACATCTTAATCCATCTAAAATGTATTTTGGTATATGGTATGAGAGGACAGAAATTGTTTATTTTAACTGTTAAGTCACCTTAGTAATGTTTATGGAATAATTCTTCACTTCCCAATGATCTGCAGTGCTTTGTTAGATATTAAACCTTAGTACATACGGAGAGGAATTTTCTTTGTTTTACTACCTAGTCCTCCTCCTTATCGGTTATTCTTTTCAAACATTCTTTTGTATTGTGTATTAATCAATTCTTACACTGCTATGAAGAAATATCAGAGACTGGGTAACTTGTAAAGGAAACAGATTTAAATGATTCACAGTTCCGCAGGACTGGGGAGGCCTCAGGAAACTTACAATCAAGGCAGAAGGGAAAGTAAACACATCCTTCTTCACATGGCAGCAGGAAGGAGAAGTGCAGAGCAAAGGGCCTGGGGGAAGTCCCTTATAAAACCATCAGGTATCATGAGAATTCACTCACTATCACAAGAACAGTATGGGGGAAACCACCCCCTTGATTCGAGTATCTCCACCTTGTCCCATCCTTGATACATGGGGATTATTACAATTCAAGATGAGATTTTGGGTGGAAACGCAGAGCCAAACCATATCGTACTGTGACTTATTCATCCTTACACACAGACCTTAGAATATTTCTCAAGACAAAAATGCTTCTGTGTTATATTTTGAATTATATAGTGAATGAATAATAATTTCATTCTTCCTTACCTTTATGTACACCTCTTCTTTCTTTTTTATGTATTTCACCCTTGATCACAACTTCTACAACAATGTTAGCAATAATAGTGGGCATTGTTCTTTTGTTGCTGATTTTTAGCAGATATACCTCTAGTGTTATGCATGAAATATGATCATGGATATAACTTGGAAAAAATAAATCCTTGTATTTTGAAGATATATCTTTCCTGATTATAAGAAAGAATATATGTTTATAAGAAAAATATTAAAAAATTTAAAAATGTAAAATAAACTATTTTTATCATTGTCACAACTACCCAATTTGTTATGTGTGATGAAAGCACCCTTTATCATAGTTAAGAGTATCATTCCACGTCTACACTGTAATATTTTGATTACTTGTATTGGTATTTTAACAAATAGCTTTTTACTTTTTACATATTAAAAATAAAAACACCAATAATTCAAGAAGATGGCTAAAACAAATATTCAGAAGTGGAACTTAAAGATGTAAAAATTGCCAACTTTACTAGTGATTAAAAATGTAAGAATTAACTTATATATTTTTAAAAATCTAACAATACATATTTAAATGTGGTACTGCTGTTTGCTGACGAGAATGTGATGAGATGGACATTCACATATGCTTCTGTGGAAATGTAAGTTGACTTTATAATTACGAAGGGCAATTTAAAAATATATAGTAGGATTCTTAAATATGGTTGAAACTTTAAATCAGAAAATCTACTATGGGTCTTTATTTTAAAGAATTTTTTCATGATATACATTATCTGTGATAAAGAAAAAAATAAAAATGTAAATACTTAACAATAGAACAATACTTAAATAAGTATTCTGTTGTAGAATATTATGCACCCAATAAAATCATGTGAAAGAGAATGTTTAATGTTATAAAACATAACTTAAGACAAATAAAAAAGAAACGTAGTTAAATTGACTTAACGCCTGTTCTTAGTTGTTTAAAAAATATGTAAAGACATTACCCCTCCCAAGTAAATACAGGTTATAGAAGATTTTTTGAAATATCAATAGAAGATTTTACTTTTGGTTTTGGATTGTTGGTTATCTTTATTTATTTGTTTTTTTTTTTTTTTTTTGTATGTGCTATTATCAGTTTTTGCCTCTTAGCTTCACATTCACCCTTCATTGCCCTGCTTGGGACAAGAGTACTTTTCCTTTGCCCGCGGACACAGGATACACTTTGTCAGTAGAGGGCGCACGAGAGACACTGGACTAGGAAGAGGGATTCATCCTGGTTCCAGCATGCTGTCTTGGTCCCCTGGCTGGAGGGAGGCGGGCAGCAGAACACCCAGTGGCACTCACCTCCAGGGAGTTTCAGCCACACTACCACCCGGGGCATGACGTTTTCCTACGGGCGGCTTCCTCCAGCACCTCAGAGGTGCACACCTCAGGGAACTTCTCCCTCATCCAGTGAGCCAAAGCAGCACTGCCACCATCCAGATGTGGATGTCAACTCTGGGAAGGGAGCGTCTTCCATATTTCTTCCTTCCTTGGGTTCTCTGCCTCAGTCCTAGAGCGGGTGGCTGCTTCCTCTTCTACCATTCCTTTGTTCTTTGGAATTATCGTCACTTTTTGTAGGTAATTCCATGTTATAGTGAATAATTCTTTGTATTAAACATTTCCTGTTCAAATTGCTGTGTGGTTTTTGTCTCCTGCTTGGTCCCTAACTTAAAAATTTCATTTTTCCCCACATTTTCCAGAATTCCCATCATAATGAGAAAATAAACTCAAGCTTATTTCTCTTTATTAAGATTATCTATAATTTATAGATAGATAGTGGTAGCTAGCCAGCTATCTAGCTAGATTGATTTGGTAAAGGGAAAATAAGCATGAATTTATTTTCTGGTTATGATGGGAATTGTACAAAATGTGGAAAATATATTGGGACATATGCGTACGTGGAAAATATTATCCACATATCTGTATACAGAGATCTGTGAATGTGTGCGTTTTTCTTCCAATATAGAACTCTTTGTTGCGTATGATAAAGCATTCTTTTTATGATAATAAATATAATTATTTTCATAAGCTATTCAGTACTTGTACCTAATCTTACTATAGCGTACTCACGTCTATAATGATAAATGTTAGTTTTCTTTTAGGTGACTCAGGTTTTGCCATGAGGATTTTACTGAATTTTTGTGTGTTTTTTTTTATCAGTTTACATGTCCTGTGAAAGTGAATATGTTGTGGAGCTTATCATATGGAAGCTTTAAAGCGGTCACCAGTAAAATCATTTGGGTTTCAAGATATTTAGGGAAGTATTTTTTCTTTGGTTATTGGCACCACTCTGCATTAAACTGATGATGCCCCACAATGGACTTGAGTTATGATCAGTTGTTAAGAAGACTCAGCTCACACTCTGACTGATGCTCAGTGAAAGGTAGTATCAATCCAACCTTATTCTTTTTTAAAAAATCAATATAGGCTCTCCTCCTCTCTCCTGACTATGTTTGAGTCAATTCAGATCAATAATGTCTTTGTTTAAATTTAAATTTAAAAATTTTGTGGGTCCACGGTAGGTATATATATGTATGGGATACATGAGATGTGTGGATACAGGCATGCAATGTGAAATAAGCACGTCATGGAGAATAGGGTGTCCATCTTCTCAAGCATTTATCCTTTGAGTTACAAACAATCCAATTATATTCTTTAAGTTTTTTTGATATAACTGTGATGGAGCCATGAAAAATGCTGAGTCATACAAAGCCTGAACGTCCCCTCAAGAAGTTTGTAGTCCAACTGAAGACAAAGTAGTACGTTCAACAAGAGGCAAACAAGATGGCTGATGCTTTCTATCTAGTTTCTCATTTAACTCTCAGTCATGAGAAGTGTGGATTATTGTTTTCTCTTTGCAGAAAAGAGGGTGCAGTCCCAAAGGCAAAGGAACTTGCCCATGGTCATTCAAGTAGCAGATGGCAAAGATGAGCTGTAAAGACATGTATATTGACTCCAAATCACTTATTCTTTACCCCAAATATCATGTTTCATACACATATAATTATCAAGCAAATCACTTGTTCAGGTTACTGATTAAGGGCTTAGGAGGCCACAGGAATGCAGGGAGAGCTGGGGAGTTCATGGAGGAGGTAAGGTAGTGGTTCTCGTTGGCCTTCTCAGAGCATTACCTCCTGGCTCCACTAATTTGACAACTCATCATGTGCTGCTTTCTGAAACGTCTTGCATTGGTATCTTGGGCAATCATTTCTACCTTGCAGTATTAATTAACTATTCCTATCTTGTCTTCCTTCCCCAGGAGGTTATCAGTACCCAAAGACTTGGGCCAGAGTTTAGTGCTTGGATTTCTTGAAAATATTTGGGTTCTGTTTATGTCCATCAATATTAGTATAATACCACCTTACATTTGTACTGTAATTCCTGTGAGAAAGATTGGCTTTAGCCTTGACTCTGCCACTAATTTGCTATGTGATCTTAGACAAGTTACTTCTCTTTCAAGGGTATCAATTTCTGGATTTGTAAGTGATCAATTTGATGTTCACGGTCTATAAGTCCCTTTCTAGTAGCAGCCTTGTATTTTTCTGGTAAATTTCTTGATCTAGGGTCATGCAGAAGTAGAAAAATTGGGAAGATCTCACGCTTGTAGGTTACAAGGGTTGCACTGTCCAAAGGGGATTTGAAAACAATAATAAAACTAACCGAAATCGCTCCCTTTTTTCAAAGTCTTGACAAAGTAAGAAATAAAAACTTATCTCCATTAGGGCAAATAGCCTCCTTCCCCGATTTTGGTAGATCATTGCCTTATTCACACTGCACACTGCTGTTACAGTAGACATTGCTATGCCATCTTATAAACAAAAGGGCTGAGGATACAAAGGAGGTAAGTGTTAGAACCCATGTTGTCCGGACATCGCTAAGGGTTGGGCTTAAATTCCTATTTCTTAATCCAGGAGTCTCTCCTTCAAGTAATATCCTTTGTGAGCTGGTCATTCCTACTAATGACAGTGGACTTTGCCAGGACAGACAGGAAAATCTCCTGGCCTAGAAAACAGCATTTCCTGGCTCTATCAATAGAAAAGTCTAGTGGTACAGTCTGGTTTTATGATTTTTAAAGGCCACTTGAGAATAATCTCAGTGCAAACTCTCTCTGTTCCATCAGTTAGAAAATATCAAATAGTTAACTAGGCTTTTAGAGACAAAAGATATGAGCTCAAAACCTGGCACATATACATCAACCAACCCTGGGCAACCTCTGTAAAATGGGGATACTATTACTTTGACCAAAGCATTGCTGGAAAGAGTGAATAGATAATTTTCATTAAATCGCTAGTTCAGTGTCTGGCCGACAATAACAAATGCTAGTTTTCTGTTTCTGATGCCACGGTTTAAATGAACAGCCAGCTCAGTCCAAGTATTAAAGTAAACAGAGGGTGAAGGATCTTTCTTGCCCCAGGGTTCAGAGAGTGGGAGAGTTACAGAGGGCCTTGGCCTCAACAGTTCTGTGCCTCCATAATTCAACCCACGTGGGTAACTTTGTGTGTGGATACATGTTGTGCTGAGGCTTGCAGAGCATTGAGCTGGGAGCAAGACTGGGAGGGCCAGCTACAATTTTAGCTCCAGCTTGGAATTTCCTGGTTTCGGGGGGTCTGGAGTCCGAACCTCCTCTGGTGCTGGTGCTGCTTTTACTGCCAGAACCAGGCGGTAGACACAGTTTATTTCCACCCGACCGCCCAGGGTGAGGCAGGAGCCCTCCTCCTGGGCCCTCCAGCACTCAGTGCTGGCCTGGCCACCTGGGCAAGCTCCAGCAGCTCCTTCCTGTGCAAATACATATGGACTCAAACAATCATATTGCTCAGTCAGGCCTGGGTGGAGAATTGTTTGTCTCTGTCGGGAGAAGAGGAGGCAGGGCTTATACCTTTCCTAATAAAAGGTTAATTATCCTGTCCTGCATCTGAAATCCACTTAAATAAATTGTGGTTTCCTTGAACCTTGATTTTTTACCTGAATAGAAAAGGCCTATGGGTCCTGAATGACTTATGGTCTCAGGGTTACAAGAAATAGAATCCACATCAGACTGATGGAAGCAAATACAAAGATGTAGTTTATGAAGTATATAGTAGATATCTCACAGGAGTGGAAAGAAAAAAAAAAGCTGAACTGCCAGGCTTTGAGAAAGACAGAAACCAGGGATCTCAGTGGCAGGAACTCATGGAAAGTCTTAAAGATTGCCTCCAGAAATACTTTGTTCTGATGATTTATGAACTTTTATACTTTGCTCAAGATTCACATTCCCCCAAAGAGGGAGTCCAATTGGCCAGAGTAAAGAAAAGAGCCCTTTATTGACAGCTCCGTCAACTTTGCATGTCCTGAAATTGACTTGATTGGTTCTTGTTCTGATGATCAAATTCATGGAACCAATTCATAGTAATTAAACTCATAAACAATAGATGTATAAACCAGAGAACATTGAATCAATTTTTAGAGTTGCCTCCACCTTTAGAGTGTAAAAGTTACTTCTGCTTATTATCAAGCATCTTCTCCACTTCTTTCATGGTGTTAACATGCAGGAAAGATTGAATCAGTTATTAAAAAGTTGTTCAATGAATGTAGGGATAGGTGATCTTGAGGGGTATTTTTATTCATTCTGGGGAATAATTCCGACTATCTTGCTTCTTTGTTCCATTTTTTTTCTAGTTCCATTCATATTACAGCTCACTGATAACCATCCCTTTGGCAGACATGACGTGATACCAGTTGATAACCAGTCTGAATCCCTTGCCTTGAGGGGTCACCAAGGCTACCCCAATGGGACTCACCATGTATTACTTTGACTCTAAGATAGTGGTTCTGTCTTTCCCTGTAACTGGAAAATGTCTTCTTTAACACAGTTTTTCTTTCCACAGCTAATGTTGTGCATAGAGACATCTGTGTGGTTGTTGGAAGCCTTCAAGGAGGGTTGCAGAAACTATTTGTAGCAGATATTTTACTGAGAGAGTGGAGAACAATATGTCATTGCACAAAAAAGAAAGCGCATTATTGTTATAGGATTTCACTGAGTTGTCTTAGTAAATCACACCCCACACCCCATCCCATGTCAAATGAACATAAAAACAAAGTAAAAAGATCCCTTACCAGACCATTCTTCTTGAACACATATCAAATACAACAATTAAAAATGGGTGTTCTTCAAAAGGCATGAAAGATACTGTTCTGGGCTAGTATGTGTATTTTGAAATTCTACTTGGTTGTGTGAGCCAGTTGGATCCTTGCATACTACAGCCTGCAAAAATTTTGCTTATTCAGATTGAGATTGCTTCAAGAATTGCAAGACTATTAAAGACACATTGATAATATGTAAAAGAGACATTTATGCAGGTTGTTAAGTTAAACAGGAAACATAAGGCCTTGGGCTGTGTCTGGTTCTGCATGATGCCAGGAGACTAGATATTTCCAAATATAGACAGATTGTGTGACACTTTAAATCATGTTGAATTAAATAACATACCCTCTTGTAAATCAGAGTTCAGACTTCCAGTGATTCCAAACATCTGGAACACTGCACAGGTAAATCATTTAGTAAATGGAGAGACAGACAGACAAATAGATGGATACAGATGGAAGCACATCAAGTGATAAAGTATCCACAAATCAGCAGTAGGACATTTACCTCTGGTGGGGTGGCATATCTGTACAGAATGAAGAAATGAAGTGTAGATGGGAAATCCAGTTATGAGAATGCCGTTAAGATAACTGTGTCCTAGGAACAAAAGTAATCTCTCTAGGGAGGTCTCAAGAGGTTAATCTAAGAAAGACTATGGTGGTTGCTGGCAGTTCTGGACACCCACTGTTCTTTGCCCTGCCTTCATGGTCTTGATAGTTTTCTGTTCTGTTGTCTGAGGCCCAAGGCAATGGATCACAATTATAGTCACAAGTTCAAGGAGGTATTTGTTGTGCTGTGACATAGAAGGATTGGGAACAGGCTAAGTCTTACTCATATGCTATGGCTGGAATATTTGTGTTCCTCCAAAACTCATGTTAAAACTTAATCCCCAATGCAACAATTTTAGAAGGTGGGATCTATAGGGGGTGATTAGGCCATGAGGTCTCTGTGCTCTTGAATGGATTAGTGCATCATAAAGGGCTTGGGAAGTCAAGTCTGCTCCTTTTGTCCCTTTTGAGGACACAGAATTCATTCCCTCCAGGAGATACAGAAACAAGGGTCCATCTTGGAAGCAGAGAGCAGCCCTCACCAGACACTGAACCTCTGGGTACTTTGGTTGTGGAGTTCCCAGCCTCCAGAACTGTGAGAAATAAATTTATGTTGTTGATAAACTACCCAGTCTCAAGCATTTTGTTATAGCATCACAAAAAGATTTAGACACTCATATCTTGGGGACTTCAATGTGTTTCACAGTGTCTTACACTGAGGGAGACAAGTCAGCCCATATGGGTAATCTGGGATGTGTAGTGGCAAATTTAATCCTTCATCCTGTGGTAAAATATACTATTCTAACTGCACATGTGAGACCTGGTGCATATCTAAATGTGCCAGAGGAATCATTCAAAGATGAGAAAGCCAAGCTTCCTTAAGTGCAAAGAAAAATAGTAAGTGATACAGAGGCCCACAAAGGGATCCTTTTGGGAAAAGGGATAATAAGATGGTACTCCAATGAGAGCCCTATCAGATTTTCTGGAGAGGATCTGCTGCTATTCAGTTATTAGAAATGTTATTCTTGACAAAAAAAGGTGGCAGTAAGAATAGGGCTGCAGTAACATCCCTGGAAATTGTATAAATGATTGGTAAAGAAACAACTTCCTCGTCCCCAAGCACAGGCCAGAGAATGCCCAGTGGGGCATCAACACAAGTCTGATGAAAGCACCACAGCTAAATGGAATAATCAGAATAGTTCTGGAGAGTGAGTCAAGTGTATAGAAATGTAAAATTTGAAAACAAAGTAAAAGCGAAAAATGGGAGAAAATGAAAAATTGTTGGGACATTTGACGGAAAGTGGAATTTAGGGCAATGAATTGGTGGAGGAGAGTGAATCAGAAATACAGCCATGCAGAGAAACTTGATAAAGGTCTGCTTTTATGGGGAGCTTAAAAGCAGGAGGTATAGAAGATAGGAGTCAGTATGTGAGCAACAGCTGCAACCAGGTGGGAAGATGAGTGTATGTTCAAGCCTTGGAGGGCTTGGTTCTGGTGAGTCCAAGGGTTCAGTTATCATGGCTGGGTTGAAGGTTTGACTTTTCTGTGTGTGGATGACAGAGGTTACCATCTTAGCTCTCTTCTTTACCTCCACGTGGTCAATGAGTCCCAAGAGTGAATTTGAGTTATCCCCTTGCTGAGAATAGACTCTGGGCTGATACAGAAGCAGCTGCCTCTATTGATAAACTAAGATTGGTTTTACAATTAATGCTATTAAAGGATGGACTTGTCCCTTTCTGGTTGGCGTGAATTTACTTACTGGTGAGAGAACATGCATTATCTCTTAGGTGTCCAAAGACAAGGTTTTCTGCACTGTCCTGTTGCAGTTTAGCACTATTAAGGAATAGTCTTTTCATAGTCATGGTCTTAGTAGAGCAGAAACTTCTCCAGTATCACTTGGCTCAGGCCCCTGGAACTGGAGAATAATGCTCTTTTCTCCTCCATTACCTCTTGATGTACACATGATACAGGTGAAGGGTAACTATGGACCAAAAAGGGAGATGTTTGAAAGCTTGAAAGACACTGTTCAACATGGGCATGTCTGTAAAGACCTCGCCAGACATAGGGAAATGACTCCTCCGGCCCCAGCGATGCATGTTTTGTGAGCGATAACCATACAGCTATCACTTCATCTAGGTGAGAAAGACTGGAAAGACTTTTCAAGATTACTGGCTTTTTTCAGAAAACAAGAGCTAAGATAAGAGGGAAAGTAAGTTTTATCTTCCATGGAAAAACATTTGGATTCATATGGAAGCGGAGGAATGAAGGGAAGGAGATTATTCTACGATTCATTAGTGTTGTCTGGTATGAATATGTAAATAAGGAGTTGCATATATCTCTTCTACATGACATCGGTGTCCTCTGGTCATGTGGTCCTCAGGTCCCATTAAATCTGATAATCACTCTGAAGGGTTTTAATGCTTAAAAAAAATTATATAAAAGAAAGAAAAGTCCTGAATGCAACCTAAGGACCTACTAAGTACTGGTCACGGAAGAAAGTATGTTCAGTGATCTCTTTTGTAGAGCAAGGGTAGATCTATTCATTTTCAGAAAAAAATCTGTTGGGTAAAATTGGAAATAGGGAATTGGGGGCTGAGAGTGATAAAGGAGGTAGACTAATAATTCTGTAGGAAATAATGGCTCAGCAATAAAGAAAATGAGATAAAATATATCTATTGGCTATGAACCCTTATTCTATCACTTTAGGGGTAGTGAGCTGAGAATGGGGCAAGAAGGATGGGATCAGAAAGCAGCCCTAAGGTTCCCTTAGGAAGGGAACCTAAGTGATGTGTTTTAATGCAGTTTTGTGCTTGATTCTGGTGTGCTCAAATGTCAGGTTATTGTGGATGAGGTAAGGTTCTGAATCTTATGTGTATGCATGGTGTGTTGGGGGCCAGTTCCCTTATGTCAGTGAGGCATGAAACCTGAACCCCAAGAGATATTCTTTGAGAAAATGTTCAGTGAAAATCCTAGTGTGTCCGGAATTGGTGGGTTCTTGGTCTCACTGACTTCAAGAATGAAGCAGCGGACCCTCGCAGTGAGTGTTATGGTTCTTAAAGATGGTGTGTCCGGAGTTTGTCCCTTCAGATGTGTCTGGTGTTCCTTCAGATGTGTCTGGAGCTTCTTCCTTCTGGTGGGTTCATGGTCTCGCTGTCAGGAATGAAGCTGCAGACCTTCGCGGTGAGTGTTACAGCTCACAAAGGCAGCATGGACCCAAAGAGTGAGCAGCAGCAAGATTTATTGCAAAGAGCGAAAGAACAAAACTTCCATAGAGTGGAAGGAGACCCAAGCTGGTTGCTACTGCTGGCTTGGACACCCTGCTTTTATTCCCTTATCTGACCCCACCCACATCCTGCTGATTGGTCCATTTTACAGAGAGCTGATTGGTCTATTTTACAGAGAGCTGATTGGTCCGTTTTGACAGAGTGCTGATTGGTGCATTTACAATCCTTGAGCTAGACACAGAGTGCTAGATGGAAAAGTTCTCCAAGTCCTCACTAGGTTAGCTAGACACGGAGTTAGCTAGATACAGAGTACCAATTGGTGTATTTACAAACCCTGAGCTGGACACAGAGTACTGCTTGGTGTATTTACAAACCCTGAGCTAGACACAGAGTGCTGATTGGTCCCCATACAATCCTCTGGTTAGGTACAAAAATTCTCTAAGTCCCCATCTGGCTCAGGAGCCCAGCTGGCTTCACCAAGTGGATCCTGCACTGGGGCTGCAGGCGGAGCTGCCTGCCAGTCCTGAGCTGCGCCTGCACTCCTCAGCCCTTGGACTGTCCATGGGACCAGGCACCATGGAGCAGGGGATGGTGCCCATCTGGGAGGCTCAGGCTGTGTGGGAGCCCACTGCAGGCACGGAGCTCAGTCATGGCGGGCTGCAGGTCCCGAGCCCTGCCCCGAGGGGAGGCAGCTAAACCCGGGGAGAATTTGAGCACTGCTGGGGGACCCAGCGCAACCTCCGCAGCTGCTGGCCCGGGTGCTAAGCTCCTCACTGCCCTGGGCCGGCAGTGCCAGCAAGCCCTTCCGTGTGCAGGGCCTGCAGAGCCCAGCCTGCGGGACCTCACAGTGGCCCGCGAGCGCTGCGCACAGCCATCGTTCCTGCCGAGCCTCTCCCTCCACACCTCCCGCAAGCAGAGGGAGGCAGCTCTGTCCTCAGCCAGCCCAGAGAGGGGCTCCCACAGTGCCCTGGTGGGCTGAAGGTCTCCTCAAGTGCCGCCAGAGTGGACGCTGAGGCCAAGGAGGCGCTGAGAGTGAGCACTGCTAGCACATTGTCACCTCTCAATCCCCCCTCTAAACAGGCCACCCCAACTGCTGTTGGGAATTTGGCCGATGACCGCTCTAGCTACTTCCTGCTGGATAGGGGTGATGAAGGGGCCCTGCAGTTGTAGTGTCCTCCAGAGGGGAGCTCTCTAGGCCAGTGAAAGTGCCAGCAGGTCTGTCCAGGGGTCCTTGGTAGAAGTTGTTAGTTGAGCTCATTTGGGGTTCCGTTTGTAAGACCATCTGTAGCTTGATGGCCTCGATTCTAGAGAAAACAAATTTGACAAGAAGGTTAAAGATTCAGGGCCCAAAGGCAAGTAACAGCAAGATGGCTGCCACAGGACCTAGAAAAGGGAGAAGCCATGTTGCCCAACTCCAGAGGTTGGTATAAGAATTTGAAAGGCATTGTCTGATTTCAGAAACCTTTTCCTGTAAACACCAGGTGGCATCTCGTACTGTCCTTGACTGGTTAGTGTAAAAACAACACTCTTCCCCTAAGAAGGCACGGAGTCCTGCTTTCTCAGCAGTGAGGAGGTCCAGGCCTCGGGGGTTTTGCAGAGTCACTGTTGCTAAAGAGTCTATTTGGGATTGTAGGGTAAGGATAGATTTCATTATTTCGTGCAAACTGTCTGAAAAATCCTTTGAGAGTGTGTGGTAGTCGGACAATGAAGTAGATAAACCAGCTATTCCAGTTCCTGTAGCAGTAGCCATTCCTAACCCTATAAGTAGGGGTATTGGTTGTATGGTTCTGCGCTGACGGACTCAAGCTTTAAGGGGTACTATCAGGTCTGATTTCCTGGGGCAATGTTAATGTTGGGGCTTAGAAAGACTAAGGTGCAGGTGCCTGTCTAGTTAGTGGGGAGGCAGATATAGGTCGATGTTCCACATAAGAAGAATATACCTTGGCTGGGCATACAGAACTTTACCCTGGCTTTTAAAGGAATAGGGTACATTGTTTTTCTCTACTACTTACATCTCTCTTTCTCTTCAGCTTCTCCTTTGTCTCTCTTTCTCTCTGACTCCCTTTCTGTCTTTCCTTCTTTGACTTTCTGTCTCTCTGTCTCTGCCAGCTGCTTATGCTGCTGTTCTCCCTTTTCCTTCCCCTTTTGATGGCTTTGGTAGTGTAAGACTAGGAAATTTTTATACATACCAACATATACATACCAAATAGGTTTAGCTGTTTGAATCTTAAATTCTGTATAGTGAAATATCCTTAGTTAACATTTCCACTCAAATTGTTTCACTGAGAAACTTTTTTCTTTCACATAAAACCATCGAATGGGTGTTATGCAGGAAATCTGACCAGAAACTCTGATATAAGCAAATATCATGCCACCCTGCTAAGTAAAATAAAGTTGTCTTTTTGTACGATGTCTACCGACTCTATGTCTCTAGGACAGATTCTGGATGGAGGACATGAGCACTTACATTTTCCATCAGCAAAAGCCTACAATTATTTGTATTATTTATTAATCTAATTTTAGTGGAAATGCTTATTTTATGTGATAGGGAACTTCAGCTACTCAGAGTACTTGGTGCCTGGAGGATGGTGCTGGGGGTGTCTTACTAACCAAACACATCTGTGTTGAGAAGAGTTTTTCACTTTCCATCACAAAGCTTGGTGTTTCATCCACACACTCGGAATCGCTCTTATGAAATTGATCTGCTCTTTTCCTTTCTGTTTTTCCAACTTCCTCAGCACCAGAGGCCAGCAAGGGGCAAAGTGAGGCACATGGAGCTAGAAGGAAGGGGGCTCTTCCCCACAGATGCTGACGTTAAGGAGCGCCCACCCCAGCATTTTATTCCAGAGCTGTTTCTGTGGGTTAATGAAGACGTAAGCTCCCAGCCTCAGCCACACTATGTAAAAGAACTACTTATTGCCTGTTCCATCTCACTGACTTTTATGGTGATACTTAAACCAAAATGGTGAACGATTACACTTCATAGCCTGCAAATAAAAGCAGGATGTTAAAAAGTAGGGGCCGTAACCCCTGATAGGGCTGAAATGGCTTGTAATCTTGAGACGACTTTGTTCAGTTCCCCTGGGCCAGGGCCCAGAGCACTGTGTTAGACCCAGACAATGAATCCCTGGAGTCTCTTGGCCCAGCCCGTGAGCCTGTGTGAAGCAAGCATTCCTTAGTAACGGCATAGTGATGAGCATGAAGCAGTGTTAAACCAAAGATGGTTGGGGATGGGGTAGGGTTGGGAAACAGAGAAGAAAACCATGGCACCTTTTTTACAAGGTAGTGTGTGGGGGTGGAATACTGTTTTCCAAGCCTTTTTGGGAAGATCTCCTGCACAGGGTCCACTTTTCCTCTGTGTCGGTTGTGGCCCTCAGAATCTCTTCATCTCCATTGGTAGGAGTGGAAGGGCTACTCAGAGCCACAGCAACAGACCCAGAATGTGCATCAGGGAAAGGGCAATCCATGCTGCATTAAATACTGTACTTTTCAATGATCCTATTCATTTAAACTGGGGTTGATGTTGCTTGCCTATTGGCGTGAAAATTATGTGAGCATATTGCAAAAATTCAGATAGCATTTGTCTTAGTTTTGGGTTCTCCCAAAAGCAGATACTGGGATAAGGGATCTGATGTAACAATTTATCTGGGAGGTAATCCCAGGGCACGTGGTGAGGGAATGGGTAGTGAGGCAGGGAATATAAATAGCAAAGGATGGGTGCACAAGGACAGGGACACTTCTGGGGGCAAATGGTGCTGTATCCCATTGGGGCCCTTGAGAGACTGTGAAGAGGACATGCTGGGAAGAGGACACACTCAGAGGTCAGAGAATGTATCCATAACTGCCGTCCCTCATTGGTTGAGGTTTGTTTCTAAGCACTGCTGATCTGCCCTAAGCCAGCACAGCAAGAGAAATCTATCTATCTATCTATCTATCTATCTATCTATCTATCTATCTATCTATCTATCTATCTTATATCTATCTATCTATCTTATATCTATCTATCTATCTGTCTATCTATCTATCTATCATCTATCTATCTATCTATCAAGAGATAATAGAGGGTAGGGAGACACAGAGATCAAGTGAGTGAGGGAGAGAGAGAAAGAGACTAAAGCTATGCCGGACTTGAGGGCAGAAGCCACAGTCATACATATAAAGTCCTATATTGTATACTGGAACTGTAGACAAGGCTGTAGGGAATCTTAGGGGTGAGCTGAGGGAATATGGGCATGGAGGGGACAGCATCTGCTATGACACTAAATAATAAAGTAAAAAGAAAAAGAATATGGAGTTCTGTCAAAAAATTCAAATCCAATTTTCCAGTGTTAACTACATGTAACAGTTTCTGATGTATCTTATTGTCGAAATTTTCTTTCTCTGTATATACATTAGTGTGTGTATATTTTGTCTGTGTGCATGTATCTATATATCTGTAACTTGGTTTTCAAAATATAAATAGGTACCTACCTCATTCTTTGTGATAGTTACAGTGTATTCCATAGAAAGAATATACCATAATTTATTATGTGTAACATTTTAATAAAGTAGGATAAAAATATACAAAATTAGTAAAAAATAAAAATTATAATTCATGAAATATGTAATAAAATATAATTTAATATATTTATGTTTGCAGATTTTTTTCTAGTACATAGCAGTTTAGAGCTCAGTCACTGCTATTAGCTGAATTGGTTTATTCTCATTCATTTGCTACTTATATGCTATGTAATCCAGGAAAAGTCACAAAATTCTCCAAGCCTTACTCTTCTTGTTTGCAGAATTCAATGTCACAGATTACCTACCTAAAAGGTTTGTGGAAGGGATCAAATTCGATCATTTGTGAAAGGAGCTCAGCATGTCAGAAATGCTCAATAAACATGACCTGTTAGTATTCTGTTCCCCAAAGAGAAAACAACAAAAACCCTGTCAGGCTGTGCATCTTAAAGCAAACAGGAAAAGGAATCAGTCATCATAACCACATAGGCTATGCTTGAGTTTTAAAGAGTACTTAACTGCATGTTCTTTACATTATCGAAACACTGATTATATGCTAGAACAGTAGCAGGTGCTATTAGATACGGTATTTTTGCCAATTCATACAGAAGTTGATAACTGTCTTCACTTCCTTCTTTCTGTGTACTCTTGATACTCCTTGCATTGAGAATTTGAGTTTAATTCCCTTTCTCTTATATCTGGACTTGTCCTAGAGATCTTGACCAATAGAACGGTGAAGGTAACTTTCTGGGGCTCCCAAGTGTATGTTATAAGAAACTTCATGTCGGGCATGGTGGCTCACAGGTGTAATCCCAGCAGTTTGGAAGGCCGAGGCAGGTAGATCATGAGGTCAGGAGATCGAGACCATCCTGGCCAATATGGTGAAACCCCGTCTCTATTAAAAATACAAAAATTAGCTGGGCATGGTGGTGCGTGCCTTTAGTTCCACTTGGGAGGCTGAGGCAGGAGAATCGCTTGAACCCAGGAGACAGAGGTTACAGTGAGCCGAGATCACACAGCTGGGGACAGAGTGAGACTCTGTCGGAAGGGAAGGAAGGAAGGAAGGAAGAGAGGGAGGGAGGGAGGGAGGGAACGAACTTCAGAGACCCATTTGTGTCTGTCCATTGGAACTCTCACTCTCGGGGAAAGCAGCCATCATGGGAGAAGTCTGAGTGTGCTGGACCGGCCATGCTTTAGGGGAGACAAGCTAGCCACAGGGAAAGGCTGCTGAGAGAGAGAGAGAGAGATGCCCCACGAACACCCAGACATTTCAGCCGCTTTAGTCACCTCAGACGAGGCATCAGACAGTTAAGCCGTTCAGATAATTCCAGCCCCATTGATTGCAACTGCACCAGAGACCCAAAGCAAAAACTGCTAAGCTGAGGTCACACACCATGACTGTGTGAGAAAATGATAAAGTTCAGGCGTGCTTTGTTACAAAGCAATAGATCAGTGGAAAAGGCACAGAGACCAAAACGCAAAAGAAGGCACCCAGGCTCTGCTTACCTCATCATCATCATTTTTCCCATTTCCTTTTATGCATCTCTTGTGCAACAGTTTCTATTGCAATCTAGAAAATATCTATCCTCAGTAATGTCAATTAGTGGTTTTATAAAGAATAGGAAAGTGTTTCCCCATATGTTAATGCAGAAATTTCAAGTTCCATGACAATGTTTTGTTTAGAGACTTTTATGCAGATTAAACAATGCTGTTTATATATTTTAAGGAATGTATATATGAATGTCCTTGTAACTAATGCATTTGTTTTGTTTTCGGCAATAAAATCTTATAACAAAGGAAATATTTTTAAATATCCAATTTTGAAACACTCTCCATAGGCTGCTCCATTTACATAGCAGATATTTGTTCCACATTTTTAAAATGTCACCTTAACCTTGAAATGAGAGATTATATTTATTACTATTTACTATTATTAGCATCATTGCTACTATTACCATTTAATTATCTGCCAGATGACATTATACTGAAAGGCACTCCCATGGCAGAAAGTAATATTCAATAAACTTGGAATACTTGTCATTTTTTTTTTTTTTTTTTTTTTTTTTGAGATGGAGTCTTGCACTGCCGCCCAGGCTGGAGTGCAGTGGAGCAATCTTGGCTCACTGAAACCTTTGCCTCCCAGGTTCAAGCGATTCTCCTGCCTCAGCCTCCTGAGTAGCTAGGATTGCAGGTGCCCACCACCATGTCCAGCAAATTTTTTGTATTTTTAGTAGAGACGGGGTTTCACCATGTCACCCAGGCTGGTCTCAAACTCCTGACCTCATGATTCTCCTGCATCAGCCTCCCAAAGTGCTGGGATTACAGGCGTGAGCCACTCCACCAGGCCATACTTGTCATTTTATAAAAGAAAAATAGATAACTTCAAATCTGGCAGCTCTTCTAAATTCTTCTTTACATTAAACAAATAATTTTAATGTCACTCTACGTCCTTATAAAGATAAATATTCTCTTGTTTTTTAAAGATCTTCTCTTATACAATTAAGCCTGTTGATGACAACATATAATTATTTTTGTGCGTTTATAGTTTCAAAGAATATTTTGGCTATAGACATGATAATGCAATTTGAATTTTATGTCCAAAGCGATCTTTGTAATCTGACTTGGACATTTTTAAAAACTAAATTCCAGTCAATCAGCCACTCTATTGATAGATCCACTTCCAGTTATTTTATAAAATATTGCTTTCATAATGAAGTTATTTATTGCTAAAATATTTCTTCTCCATTACATGTACTCTTTAGTATAAAAGAAAAAAATATTCTGCAGTTCAGGTGACAAATACCATAAGGAAAGAAATGTTAGAAACATCTGTACTTGCACCCAACTGGATAGCAAACCTCACACACCAAATAATTTCTTTTAACACTTGACTCATCAAATCTTCAGCAAGGTTTTTCTCTGCATCTTCTAACAGAATCTGCTGACAAAGGAATGTATTTTTATTTGTCACCATATTGTTTTCAGTGTCTTATTTTAGCTGTTTTTCTCATGGTTGGAAGATTGAACAGTTCCCCAATGATTTTTTTTCTTTTCTGGCCTTGATAATAAGCAATAAAACTCAAAATAAGCTTCTATACATTTAGCAATAAGTTTAGTAAAATTTTATGAAGTAGTACTTCATAAGGTATTGCATGACTTTAAACATGGCTGAAAAAATATAGTCCTGTTTTCATGCTCTGGATCCTTAATTTTCAAATGTCTTAAAAATTGTGCCCAATTGTGCTAGCTTTATTGGCTATTTTGTAGGCGACAGATGAGAAGGGAGTAACACTGGGTTTAGCGAGGACAGGAGGAGGCAGATGCAATAATTCAAGCAGAACTTAGAAGATTAAAGGTGGGCAAGAGTTTTAGGGATAAAAAGAGAGGGATGGGTTTGAGAGAGGAACCTGAATAGTTCCTGATATTGTTATGTAAATTCGATTTGATAATAATCATAATTACTGTCATCCTACAAAAGACATTTTGAAATTATAAAAAATAAATAGGGAAAAGCAATGGAAATCTTTACTCACTTCGGGATTATAAAGAGCAAAACAAATAGGAAAAGGATATTAATTTTCTAACTGAGGTCTCTTTAGAGAATGACAGAGTGGGACCAGCTGCAAAATATATAGAAAAAGCTTTTAAAATTCTGTTTCCTAGCCGGGTGTGGTGACTCACGCCAGTAATACCAGCACTTTGGGAGGCTGAGGCAGGCAGATCACTTGAAGTCAGGAGTTCAAGACCAGCCTCGCCAACAATACAAAAGAATTAGCTGGGCATGGTGGCAGTCACCTGGAATCCCAGCTACTCAGGAGGCTGAGGTGGGAGGATCGCTTGTACCTGGGAGGCGGAGGCTGCTGTGAGCCGAGATCGTGCCACTGCACTCCAGCCTCAAAACAAAAAAATATGTTTCAAACAAACAAACAAATCTGTTTCCCTATAACCATCGTTTTCAGTATTTTCTATATCCTTGTCAGTTTCTCTTTCAGGATTTTTCTCCTGTTTCTGAACTCCTCAAACAAGGAAAGAATAATAATGATCTTTTGTCCTGCAGGGTCCTCCTTGTGCTGTCTCATTGGTTCATTGTCCCCTCACCTACGGATTTCTTTTCTTATATCAATGGATACCCTGCTGTCCTTAGGAGAATGTTCTCTTCCCTTGATCTCCAAAACAGGACCCAGGGAGGAGAAAACCAGGGGTTGGGGGAGCTGTGAAGGGAAGCGACGACTCCAGAATTCTCTTGAAGGAGCAGGTGAAGAGGCTGAGAATACTTAGGTTTTATTTTCCTTTGCCTTATTGTAAACAACTTGCACACATAAAGGTCGTAACTTTGATTCTTATCACAGAAGGAGCCTGTGATTTCAATCTTAGACAAGGTATGTAAAAAAACAGGGGTTGTGGAGGGCATTGGCCTTGGACGTGGGAGTGGAGCCAATGATTGTGTCTGAGAATTTCCATCATTTAGGCCTCTGGGGCTGAAAAAAGTGCTTGAGGAATGAATGTAACCAAAATACTTCTCCCTATTCTCTCTCTTCTTACAAAAAAACGTGGAGGGAGAGGATTATTATGGCCAGGGGAAGGAGGAGGCTCCTGGGAGATGTGGGTTGATACTGTGAGTTGTTTGTCTTTCTTCTCCCACTCTGGGTCGTCCACTCTTAGTGCCCAGAGATGAGATTCGTTCATCTTCATATTCTTGGTGTCCAGCAGTAGCAGTGCTTAAAAATAAAAGGTAGATTCTCCCTTACAAATTTTTTTCACTTTCAAAATTATCTGTATGTTTTATAGATACAGAAATTTATAAAATTTTCTATATTTTCTATTGTTGCCTATAAATGAACGTGTGAATGGATATGAGAAGGAAGAGATATCTGAGTGATCTCTTCCAAGCAGAGAGGACTCTGTATGCCATCCACTCATGTTTGTTAAGTTTCCTATTCCTTCCTCATGTATCTTGGTTGCTTTGGCAAAATCCAGATTGCACAGGAACCTGGCTGCTCCATCCCATCCCATTGACTTATAGTCAGAAGGAACAGAGTCTCATTTCTTAACAACCCCATTTCCCTTCGTGCATGCCCCTCCGACACATACTGACTCTGTTCCATCTACCCATTCATCCTCACTCTTTTTCTACCTAATGTACACTTTCATCTATTAGCTAGAGTTTTGCCGAGCTTCCTCCTTATTTCTGATCCATGTCCCCTCCCTTCCTTCCTCTCTCTCTATTTCTTTTCAGGTTAATTTATCTGATTATATGCAACACGCTGCAGCCATGTTAAGACACCAACTGAGTTTCCACTTGGAGGCTTAGAGGAAAGATTACCATTAAAACGTGACTTCCATCCACTCAGCTGAAATTACTATTGATTGCCAAAGAAAAATATTTGTGCTGTGAAGCTGGGAGCTATGATGTTGAACCATATTAACATAATGTTAGCATAGCTACGGGTGTTTAGTAGCATGCAATCAGATTTGAAATGAACGTTGATTATAGATGGAGATTAATGTTCACATATTCATAGGAACACAATGAGAAGAGCAATTTCCTTTCTACTACAGATCAATGGTTTCCCCATTCAATTATACAGCTGTAATAATTGCATTATGCTGAAATATTTCTTAATGGCTAATTTCTTTCCTTTTGTGTGTGTGTGTATGAGCTCTTTTGTCAGTGATAGCTTCTGCAGCCCGAGGACAGCATAAGATGTTTTAATCACTGGTGCCATTTTGCAAGCTTTGACCAAGCCAGTAATTTCCCCTCTTTCCCCCTTTTTTGCTAGTCTCTCTTATTATCACCCAGAATTGCTTCCTGGATGATTGAAACCTAGAGACTTGCCTCAAGTCTTTTCTTTCCTTGTTCAGAGAGTGAAGACAAAACTAGAAACCTACAGGAGCATGGGTTGCTCAATCTTTTTTTGCACATTAGCTGGGATTCTTTGAAGGAGAAAGAGATGAAGATCCACAAACATTATGCATAGGATGCCCGTCCCCCAAATGACTCTTACTGAATATAAATATATACATATACATAGATATTAATTTGGAGACCATTCACTGATTAAAAAGCAGACAAAACACCTAGTGTCTTCTCCAATACTCCAAGCAGACCTCTGAGGACTGATAAGATGTCAAAGTTTATATTGTGAAGATAGTATAAATGAATGTAAATTAAAAAAATATTTATAAATGTATAATATAGAGATATACATTCATACCAAATATAAATTTATAACAGATATGTTTATAATATATAAATTTATAAATATAAAGATTATAAAAAATGTTAAAAGAGACTGTAAGCTCTCCTTTGTTTCTAAAGACAATGATGTTCTCCTGCTTACCTGGCTGTGTCTCAGAGGAAGTCTGGCTAGCATTTTCTTCTTTAGATGAGCACTTTTTTATAGATGAATTATAATATTCCTGTCTCATGCCTTTCTCAGCTGTCCATGGGTGAAGACTGGGCTTTCTCGAATCTGATTTCTTTCATCCTTGTGCATCGAGCCTTGTTCATAACTTAGTTGAACAGTGAGTCACAATAGAAAGCAAGCCAAATGTGAAGGTCTTCCTCTAAACAGAGGTCCCAAGGGCACTGTTTACTGTGTGCCTTCTGGCAAGTCATTGACAATTCACAGCCTCAACCTTTCCAGCTGGAAAGTAAAAAACAGAGTTCTTAACTCACAAGGTCGTGGTGAAGAAAAAAGAAAAAGAACTTGAGCTAGAATGAGTGTAACAGAGTTGTTGGTGTCAGTGGCCGGCACCGCATCCCTCACGCCACCTACACACTCAGCTGCAGCTGTGGAGTCCAGTTCATGAGACTCATGCTGACGGCACCTATTTCATGCACTTGCTAAGCTTCTTTCTGCTTTTTGACTCAAAGTCTTTTTCAGATTCTCTGGAGTCTACTCAGCCCTCTTCAGACACATCCTGAATTAACACCCTTAGGGGCACATTCACCTAGGGAGGGACTGAAGCCTGTGGTAGTAACTGCCCTGGTCTCTCAGAGACCCTGCAGAGTTGAGACCTGAAACCATAGCAAGCACCCTTATGCTGGTGTTTCCTACCTTCTTGCCTTGCTCTCCCAGCTCCTTCACTCCTGCCTCCAGAGATCACCCCCCACAAAAACTACCTACACTCAAGCTCTTTCTGAGTCTGTTTCCTGGAGAACTTAAACTAAGGGAGTAAGTTTGGAGATTTACCAAACCCTTTGGAAACAGTCTGACCTGGTTTAAATTCCATCCTGATTTCTCATCTGTCATGTGATCACAGGCAAGTGACTTCCCATCCTTGAGCCTCTGTTTTCTCATCTGTAAAATGGGAATCATAATAGGATAGCCCTCAAAGCATTATAAAAACTGAATGAGATCTTGCAGGCAAGCACTCAATCTTATTTTCTATCATTAATATTTTCATTAAAAGTGTCAAGCACAACATAGACACTCAGTGAACCATACCTTCCTTTCTGTCTTTTATGCCTGAAACAAAATGTATCCGGGAGCAGCAAACACAATCAATATGTTCATTTTCCCACATATGCAATATTATTTTCTGCTGGCTTGCTATACACAAAGAAGCCATGTGTGGGATATAGTTTTCTTGGTCGAGGGTGTTGCAAAGTCTTGGCTGTCAATTCTATTCTCTAGAGTCTTTTTCAATCATATCCCTAGGGAAAGATAGAATTTTGTGCTTCGTGTGCTGTCACAATGGGGTACAAGCTGCACAAAAGTAAAACACTTCTGTTACCCAATTAAGGACAGGATATAAGAATAATATGTAGCTTACATATTTTAAAATCATCTATTGGCAGGGAAGACATGTGAATCTGGATAACTTGTCCAGAGCAGGAAAACTAGAATTGCATCAGCCTGAGATGCAATATGTCATACTAGGTAGGAACCAGTATGGCTAGGCCCTAGGTAGAACCAGTATGGCTAGGCCCTAGAACCACTAGGTAGGCCCCTGGGACAGATATTTATTTTCTGTGGCCACAACAAAAGATACTATCATGTTTTTTTTTTTAGTTTCTCATTCCATCACTCAAAAATGATGTCTTGGGTGCCTCCTATGTGCTAAACAATAAGCTCATTGCTGGAGATAGAATCTTGAGCAAATAGACTGAGTTCGTGGTTCTTAAGGTTTTCATGATCTTGAGAGGATCTACTAAACAATCACATGGACATTTACGAAACTGCAATTCCGATAATAAGAAGGAGAAATTCATTTAAGAGAAGGGAGAGATCCAGAAGACAGAGAGACCATGAAGGACTGATGCATAAACCTACACCTGGAAGAAGAACAGAAGCTAACTTAGGTGGGTGAGTAGCCTGGGAAGATGAAGAGATCTTTCCAGTTAGAAGGAAGGATGTACATCTCTTGTTATATTCTATTTCCTTGTCACCCTTTATTTTATCTTTATAGTACTGTTGGCCACCTTATAAATTATATAGTTGTTCTATTTTTTTTGTCTCTGCTTCCCCACCTCCATTAGAATTTAAAGTCCTTTAGGGCAGAGGCTTTGCCTCTATTGATACCTCTCCAATTCCAATGTACAAATAAATGTGCAAAGGCCCTAGGTATTGAGGGAAATTGACACACAACACACAAAGCTGTGCTTTCCTAAATTACACACCCTTTCTCATGGGACCTCTACTCTTGGGTAGTTGGACATTAGATCCCTTTTCTCAGGTGTAATGCAGTCAATAGGTTCCTATGTTTAGCAGAGATGGCCTCTTTGGCATGGGCACAAATGTATTATGATCAAGTGCTGCAGAGGGATCATGATGATTAACCAGGATCCCATCTATCTCTAAGGGCCAACATATGCAACGGGGGTCTCTTCCACTTGCCAGAGACTGATCTAGAAGTAGATCTGTGATCTGTTTTTGTTGATACAAGCAAGAACTGATGGGGGTTCTAGAAAGGTTTCCTTACCCTTAAGAACACATCAAAACAGACAGTCTTCTTTCTCTGAATGTATTTAAATCTAGATGTGAATTATCAAACTGATTTAGCCTTGAGGGGCATCATTTAAAGGCAAAGTTCATAATTGAAGATGGCAGAGCAGATAAATCGAAAGAATTTGGGTCTTTGTTGAGGATCGAACCTTTGAAATAACTAAACACAGGGTCTCCCTATCTCTGGATTATTTATTGAGCTCCTTTGGGTTTTCTTTTACCTGCAGCTGCAGGTGTCCTTAAAACTCACCTTATCTGCAAGTGACATCTGATACAAGCTGGTGTTTTACCTCTTCCCTCCGTCTCTCCCTGCCTGCCTGCCTCCCTCCTTCCCTTCCTTACTTCTGCCTGCCTGCCTTCCTGCCTTCCTTCCTTCCTTCCTTCCTTCCTTCCTTCCTTCCTTCCTTCCTTCCTCTCTCCCTCCCTCCCTGCCTCTCTCCCTCTGTGCTTCTCTCTCTCTCTTTATTGTTTGGATCAGGGTGCAGCACTATACTTACGTTAGTGCTATGGCTGGCTCCCCAAAATGCACACACTCCCATGTGGTTCCTGAAGCACTTACACACACATTTAGTCCAGCCCTAATCCTCATTAGGCTGAGACTCCAAAAAGTGTACATTTGTACTTTAGAGAATCTGTGTTCTAACAGCTGCCAACCTCAGGATGGCTTTAGAGCTTAATCAAGTGAGCTTGGAATCAGATTGCTTCAGCTTCTTCAAGTATGAGCAGCATGGCTGTGGGCAAGGTACGGAATCTCTCATACCCTCAGATTTTTATCTTGAAAATAGCAATATTGGCAATGCCTAGCTCAAAGGGTTCACGTGACATGTGAATCAATGTAAAGCACTTAGCACAGAGTCAAACACCAAGCAAGGACTCTAATTAAGCTCTTCCAGAGGAACTCAAGCAGAAATGTTCTCATTTCACCTCCTGCCCCTTTCTCTTTGCTCTCTTTTCTAGCCTTGGGCCCCTTTGAATCAGCTCAAATGAGTCTACTAAGGTTGTAACTTATGCCTTCATTCTTCTTTATCAGCACCAAAATGGAATCTATGTATGTGTAAATTAACAAATTGACTGTTTCCTCTCAATATCATCTAATAGCAAAATCTTTGCAATGGGCACCAGCTTTTGGTGAGTATGGATACAAAAAACAATATGCTCCATGTCAACTTTCAGACTAAAGCACAAGATTTCTTCAATTGCATAGTTACACACACACATATGCATATATATATACTATATTATTGTATATATCTGCACAAATACAAATACATGCATATACATAGTGTTTTATATATATGTATATATATGTAGTGCTATATAATTGTGTGTGTGTGCGTGTGTGCGTGCATGTGTGTGTTCTTAGCCTTCCCTGTTAACAAGAATTGTTTAGATTTTATTCTTCATGAAACATCCATTAAACAATAGCTGGTATTCTCCAACAGGGCATTGTCAGAAATTACAAAGGAAAAGGACTGAGAAGATAACAGAGGAGAAGCAACAAATGAACAGGGTAAATACTCTAGATTAGCAAAAATACATAATGATAAGTGCTACATTAAAAATCAAGAAATCAAAAAAGAGATCTCCACAATTTTCCAGACTTGCTTATTTGTTATCTGCAATGATTTCTTCAAGAAAAAGATGTCAACTGAATCCAAACCAGCCTCGGCCCTTGCCTCCACCATCTGCATTGATGTCTTTGGCCATGGAAAGTGATTTCTAGAAACAAACCTCCCAAAAACTAAAAAGTTAAGAGAAAGAATCACTTTTACTACAAACAGTTTTAAAAATCAATAAATAAGTCAGTAGAGCAGAATATGTAAAAGCCTAATTTGGGAGTTGAACAGATCTGAGTTTGCTTCTAGGTCTTGCTGTTTCCTCACTTTTTGATCTTTGATAAGTTGCTTAAATGTTCTGAGCCTCTGTCTCCACATCTGTAAAACAGGGATACTGCTAGTTCCTACGTATTACTACTCATCGTGAAAAGTCAATTATGTGGACAACTGTGGCAAACACTGCATAAGACCTAGTACTCTACCTGATCACCAAATGTGGTGCTCACTACTATTATTTCTGTTTTACAAATGAGGAAACTGAGGCACAGAGAAGTCAAGTAAACTCCAATTTCTATACCTGGTGAAAGATGGACCCTGAATTTCAAACTAAGCAGTCTGGCTCCAAGTTTATCTGCCTCATCATTAGGCTGTGCGACTTCTGCAGTAAAGCATTAATGTAAGTGGTGGGCTTTTGTTTTAATATAAAAGTTTGAAGATCCAATGCTTCATATGCAAGTTAGCCAAAAATTTCAGGAATGTCTTTGTCTGGCATTTTAGGCCTCTCACAATTCCACCCCAACCTCTCATCACTGTTCCTTCCCCAAATGCACAGATGTTGCCAAATGTGTCTTTCAAATATGAGGGTCTTTGAAAGACCCTTGTCTTTCTCAAGCCAGGAGAGAGGTACAGAGTTCAGCAGAACATATTTAGTTCACTTAAACAATTGCACCTTCCAATTCTCTAAGTCAAGTTACTGCCCTATTAGCTCCTTTCCTTTGGATTTCATATGGGTCCTGCCTCTGCTTAGCTACATTCAACTTCCAGTGGCCTCTAGGTGGTTCCACACTGCTTACCTCATGCCAACTGGAGACAGAACTATAGTGGAGACAGGCTTGGTCAGATGAGGCCATGCTCTAGGGACACTAGCTGCACAGATCATCAAGGTCAAGCTAGAGGTCAGAGGGGACAGTCCAAATACCAAATGCATACATTGCAAGCTGCCACACAATGGAGTCATGGCTGGTGAAGATCAGAAGCACGAGCCACCAAGACAGAGAAAAGCTGGAAGGCTAGTGGCACCGCCCATGGAGAAGACTCAGGGTGGCAGCAAGGTGTGGGCATGGAGGGGGCCCACCCATTCATGCTGCACACACTGGGTTTGCTCTATGCTGCACAACATCGCACCAAACATAGCTTACTGGTGAGGTAGACATGCTAGAAAATAGAAACATTTGGCTCTTTCCATAGTGTTAGGATTTATGGCTGCAATGCCAGCATGGGTAAGAAGAGGTAGGCATGAGATGAGTGAGGGCAATGGAGGTGGACAAAGGGCTTAAGGTATAGAGTTAAGTGTCATAACAGATGCATATATGTAGGTAGCATAGAACAGTTATAACCTAACAGGCATCATTTCTTTTGCAAAATTCTTAGAGAAGTTAAGGCATGCATAAAGCATCATTAGCAATATTAGGATATTTGGAGACATGGCCTTCACATTTTACTGGACTACTAAATGCAAGAGAGGCCCCAAATTTGTATTTGATCAAATAATGAGAAGATGGAAAAAAATTCTTAATTGTAGCCATCTCTCAGTGAAACCTCTCATTTAATAAGGAAACTGAGTCCCAATAGCAGTTCTTATGCTATTTTAAGGTAAGTTTTGGCAAATTTTTTCTGTAAAAGACTAGCTTGTAAATATTTTAGGCTTAGTGGACCATATGGTCTCTGTTACAGCTACTCAACTCTGCCATTGTAGTGCAAAATCAGCCACAGATGGTATGTAAATGAATGAATATGGCTGTGTTCCAATAAAACTTTATTTATAAAAACAAGTGGTGGGATAGCTTTAGCCTGCAGACCATAGTATGCCAAGCCTTTTCCTAAAGCCTAGCAATCTTTAAAAAAATCATCGTCTTATACTATAACATTAATAATACAATGTATTATGAACACATTTTAATATATTACAGCTTATATATTACACACTATATTTTAACAATAGAGTAGAATAAAATACAATAAACCTCCCAACTACATAAGATTCCAGGAAATTATAGAAAACACTCTTTTTGGTCCATATATGGCAGGAAGTATCAGTCATTTGAGAGTTAAAACATTAATCCCAGGTTATTTAGAAGGTAGTTTTCTATAGATTTGCACAGAAGTATGGAATTTGACCTAAGGCTTGAATTTCTGAATGTGGAATCATGAGGCATGACCATCAACTCACAGGAAGCTAAGAGAAGTCAGCTTGACAACTTGGGGATGGAGGTCATATCTGGAAAAGCACAGGTAAAATTCAGGGCCTTATTACAAACAAAGGGTAAACTACCTTTCCAACAATGTGTCCAGGCTGAGAAGAATTCATGGCTATTGCTTACAAAGGGTAGGAATCTCTAGAAATAGAAAGTTCTTTAGGGCTAGTTTTGGTGAAGTATTACCTTGGTAAATAGGTGTGTTTCTTGATTCTGTATTTTATTTGTTTTCTCCACATTTAGCTATCCCTACTTTAATCTAGTTCCACATGTCATTCACTAAACTGACATCACAGTGACAGTAGCTTAGATATGAATATTTTGTAGCTGATTATCTGTGCAGAACAGGGTCAAATATATTTATGCCAGAGTGCTCCGCAGCCAAGAGTGGTAAGAATATTGGAGAATGCTCTTCATGTCTTCCTGATCATTTAGCAGAGGCAAAAGGGATCCTTGTTTCTCCTCCTTATAGAGATGTCCTAGCAGACACATTGAGATAGGTGAATTTCGCATCAAGTTTTCTCAGCAGAAGAAGGCTTAGATTTAGGGTAAAAATTCTGTCTTTACCCTAAAAAATAAAAATATTTTGGACTGAAAATGCAGGCTCCATACCCCACTATACAACTAACTGGTTGTGGGACACCTTAGATAGGAAGAAAGAACCCCACACACCTTTTCTTAGTATTAAATGAGATAAGACATGCACAACACTTAATCTGGATCCTGAGATCTTATGGGTACTAAGTACATGACAGTTAAAGAGAATTATAACTTTCATTGATATTATTTTGTTTAAAAGTCTCGCTCTTTTCAGTTTCCTGATCTTTATATTTTAGTTTAAGACAGCTCCTTCAGATTTATCACCCACAGTCCTACTCTGAGATAAATTCTTATAGAATGAAACCCTGTCTCTACTAAAAAATACAAAAAACTAGCCGGGCAAGGTGGCAGGCGCCTGTAGTCCCAGCTACTCGGGAGGCTGAGGCAGGAGAATGGTGTAAACCTGGGAGGCAGAGCTTGCAGTGAACTGAGATCTGGCCACTGCACTCCAGCCTGGGCAACGGAGCGAGACTCTATCTCAAAAAAAAAAAAAAAAAAAAAAAAAAAAAAAAAAAAGAAGAAGAATGATGTCTCTCTATGTTCTTTCTTTAAATCTGTGATTCTCATCTGCCTTTTTTCCTTTTGGAGTCTTTATTGCACAGACATCTCAATATCACAATTTTTTTTTTTTTTTTTTTGCATCTGAGCATCCCAAGTTTCCTAGTACAGCTTGTCACGTGAACCTTCCCAATACGTTGATGTGCAGCCAACATTTTCAACTTCAAATTTTCAAACATAAGAATCAACACAAAACAAGCCCTTTATCTATACGTAAACCACGTATGTTGCATATACGAAGTGTTATGTGTGATTTGAGCGCTTTCCAAGGGTGCTGCTGTCTATGCGATTTAAATCAGAGGTTGAAACCCATCTTCAATTACAAGGTGAATTCATTGTATTATTAAATGAGTACTCTGCAACAGACCCCAAGCAATGAATGTGGAGGATGCAAATCTATCATTCCCCGAAATGACCTCAAGAATTAATAATATGGCAGAAGTGAAAAACCTTTGCATTTCTTGAATTCTTTAGGTTTCCAGAGGCAGAGAGCTGCCTGCAGTTGTTTCAAGTCATGTGGAGTTGACTCTTTAAGGTAGGGTTTCTCAGTCTCACCACTGTTGACGTTTGGGATGGGCAGATCTTTGTCATGGGGATCCACTCTGTTCATTGTAGGTTCTTTAGCATCATCCTGGTCTCTACCCACTAGATGCTATTAGGGTGCCTTCATCTCAGTTATGGTAGCCAAAACTGTCTCCACACATGGCCAGATAAACTCTGGGAACAAAATCACCCCTGGCTGAGAACCGTTGCTCTAAGGTTACAAATGGGGATGTCTGAATCAGGCATCTTGGTGTGGCTGGGTCTCATAAACCCTAGGGATTAGTTAATGGCCAGGCCTCAGGAAGGGCAGGGACCATGGGTTACTGTCTTATAAGGGCTTTGTGAAATCAGGTATTGCTGGCTCCAGTAGCAGGAGACTCTTAATCCTCACTGCAGGACTTCCTCTAAAATCTGCTCACGTCAGTGTCTGCCTAGTTTTCACTCACCTCCTGGTTGGCTTTACCCACCACTGTATCATTTCTCCTCATTCATGGCTTTGACTATCACATGCTTTTACTTTTACTTCTGCTCCTGATTCTCTGTTGGTCGTCCAATTTGCCACTCAAAGAGGAATCCTATGGGTCTGTCTCTTCCCATTGGGTTTTTGCACCTAGTTCCTCAGAGGTCCTGAACAAGCAGCAAGGCTTGGCTACCCTTGGCTACCCTGCTGGTTTTATTGGGCAGGATGAGGTAGGGTAACATGACATAGCTCCCTGAAGTTTCTCTGTTTAGGTGGGGTTACTGGCATGGTTAGCACCATACTTAATGCCTCTTGCAGTCATGGACATTAATAAGGAAACAAGTAAATGAAAATAGGGAAATGCCATTACCGAGTGTAGTGTACTATGTGCTTTGTAAATACCATTAATTCTCCTAACAACCATATAAGGTAGATATGGCCATGCTGCACTGTACAGAGAAGGTATAAGGCCAAGAGCTGAGTGAGGTGCCTAAATCCACACACCTGGGAGGTGGGTCTGGGATCCACAGCTGGTGCTCTTTTTGCTTTAGGCCTCTGTAGGTTTAGGATCCATGTTTCCACTGGCTCCAGTAAGTCAAGTCCCAAGAGGAAATCCAAATGTAATTTTAGATAGGTATCAGGAAAGTGGGGAAGGTGATGCTAAAAAAATTATTAAGATATGACTAAAGAAGAACAACAGTCAAATTGTCAGCTAATTTCTTTCCACTGCAATCCTTGTACCCTTCCATACTTCACCTCCTCTGCCCAATCAGAATTACTTGCAGCCTCATCTTTTATGTAGAAATCATTACTTATATGTCTATAGTACAGAATTTGTGTCACTCTATTACATTTAGGAGAAATGCACTCCACCTTGTTATGAGACAGTAAAAAATTTTCAGGCATGTTTTTTCTATAACCTTACAGCTAATATGTACAAAATACCTGACACATAGTAGGTGATCAATAAATGATACATGTCTCTCTCTGTCCATTTCTCAGTCTCCAGACCTTGGCAAACAGGGAATAATGATAGCTAACATTTAATGAATCTTTATCATATGTCGTGCACTGGTTGAAGGGCCTTGTATTTATTAACTTCCTGGGTCCTCATAACAGCCTCATACTAAATACCATTTTTGACTCAATTTAGATGAGAGAACTGAGGGACAGAAAGGTTAAGCAACTTGCTCAGTATCATAGAACTAGGAAGTGGCAGTATCAGGATTTGAACTTGGCCTGAATGGCTCTCAAGTTGGTCTTAATAGCCTGCCTACTACTTTCATCAATGGCAGAAAGCTCTATGGATTTGCAGAGAGCATATGCTCTTGCTGTCTTTTGAAATGTTCATTCTCAATCGTCCTAGCTCTCTCTCCTCTGCCTATTCAGCAGGATTGAGCCTGCTGCTGGGTCACCCATTCAGATGAGCCACACCACCCATCACACATATCTGGTTGTGCTGGGTGCAGCTCTCTAGGAGAAGGGCTGATGGGGCACCGGCCATTACGTTGTGCAAATAGTTCCCTTGCAGCTTTGGGAGAAGCAGCAGCAATCACAGTTTCTCTTTCTCCATCTGGGCACTTGACATAAAGCCACCAAAATTCAGTTTGGAGGAAGTAACCACCTTCGAGTTCCTGAGAAGCAGAAAGTGGCTTATCCACAGTAGCCAGGGAGCCAGAGGGCCTGGATGAAAGCTGTGGTTGGAGGAAGAACACCTTGAATGCTAAAGCAACCAGCCAGCCACAGAAATCCTTTGATCTTATCCTCCCCTGTGTCTGGATTCTCTCCTGGAAGATGCCTTTAGTCCTGTTGCATGAGGATTTGCTGAGGCCCTGCTTTGTAGACTGCTGCACTCTGTACTTACACCCCACCTCTGGCTCACAGCCCTCTCCAGGTAGGGGCCAGTCCCCTCGCTGGCCTCTTCCTGATCACTCCTAAACTCTGCACCTGCCCTGCTGGACTGTGGTCCCTGTTCCCACTGACATTTCATTGTCCATAAACACCTTTTGCCCTGACTCCCTCTGTTCCCCTGTGTGACTCCTTATGACCATCTAGTCTCAATTGGGAAGTCACCCCTTCCTGAAAGCCCTCTGTCACTCTGTACCTGGCTTAGAGCCCTGGCTATGTCTTCAATATACTGAACCTTCCCAGTGGAGGAACCTAGGAATAAATTTTCCACTTGTGGAATTGTAAATCCCAGGAGACTGTAAGCTACTCGAGGGCAGGGACTCTGTCCACCTTACCATGGCAGCCTCAGAGTTTGGCAGCATACCCTAGCCACAGTTAGTGCCTCTGAGTTAAATGAATATAGGAAGGTTCTTAGAATGCAAATAGTCACTTGTATTTGGGTGTCTAGGACAGCAGCCACATGGCACCATGGGTGATCTCTTCTTAACATAAATACAGCCATGTCACACTCCTACATAGACCCTGAATGGCATTTTCGGACACCTTAGCATGGCCCACCAGACACTATGTGATCAGTCCCCTGTCGACTTCTCTGTCCTCATCTGTTCCCTTATTGCACTTGAGCCACATTGGCTCTTTGTTTTTCTGCCTCTGGGCATCTCTATTTACCCATTCCTCTTTCCTCTTCCTAGAATGGTCTTCCATCTAATCTCAGCAAGGCTGGCTCCTCCAGCTGAATATGTCTCCCTGTGGAGCCTTCTCAGATTGTCCCTGCTCAATTGGCTCTGCCCCACCCTCTACTACCCTAACTAAGCACTTTCTATCACTTGGAAGTGTTTTATTTTTTTCCCAGAACTTATCAGAAGTAATTTCGTTTATGTATTCTTTCTTTTTATTTTCCTGTCATATGTTTTTTCCACTAGGATGTGATTTCCTTGAGGGCAGGACCTTCTTGGCCTTGGTTATTGGAAGGTCTGAGTCTACAACAGTATCTGGCATATAGCATATGCTCAGTAAATATTTATCAAGTGAGTAGGTCACCATGAACTAAGTATTTGTTTGTTGTTCTAATTATGATGTGTGGATGGATATTTTCTTGCTGTCTTACAAGTCTTTATGATTCAGCTTATTTGAAGCAGGTTGCATAGGCAAAAGCACTTAGTGAAATGCTTGCTATGTTGTTGGTGCTAAGTCTCTCTTCCAGTTCCGTAACAGCATAAGGGTAAGGAGGTATGGCCTCCAATCTTGGAAAGAAACATCCATCAAGTAGGGATTGGACTTTGATCCCCGAAGCCCAACCTCATAGGGTTATTCCAAGCTCTAAACACCTATCAGAGTGCCTGGCATATCATAGGGACTCAATAAATGTTAGCTGTTATTGCTATTGCTATTGTTATTGTTACTGTTATTGTCATTATCATGCTGTACTGGTAAGTAATATACATCTTCCCCAAACATTCCTCCAAGGTAGGGGTGGTGTCTTGCCCTAGTAAATAACACAGTAGCATGATAAATGCTCACCAAAAATGAAAAAAAAAAATAGAAGGTAGGAAGTGAAGGCCAATGTGTGGTACACCTTTGAGCACTCAACTGAAGTCTGTTACGGACTCAGTGGAAGCCATGTCCAGATGTTACAGAGTTACCCATAGGAAGTTGGGAAGTTATGTATTAACTTTTATCCTTGTTTTAAAGCTGAATATATTTTTCAAATATCTACATGATGTTGGTGCTGTGTCTCCTGATTTAGTAATGTGGTCTCTGGAGATCCACCACTCAGCGATAGGCTGTTTAACTTGCATCTACTGCTTAAGAAGGCTCTACTGCTTTCTACTACTATCTACTACGGCTGTCTACTATTTCATCAGTGGCAGAAAGCTGTACGGATTTGCAGAGAGCATACACTCTTGCTCTCTTTTGAAATGTTCATTCTCAATAGTCCCAACACTATCTCTTCTGCCTCTTCAGCAGGATTGAGCCTGATGCTGGGTCACCATTCAGCTGAGCCACGCCTCCCATCACATATACCTGGTTGTGCTGGGTGCTGCTTGTCTGCATCCTGCAGGTCTCAGCTGAGTACTGAGCTATCATGTTTAAGGGTCACACACAGGTCAGGTGGAGTGCAGAACTCCACAGTGGCCATCATACTGCAGCCCACACTACTTCTCAGAGTAGAGACACCACTGCTAGCAAACCTTGGCTGGATTTCTGTGCAAATATATAGCTTCTGCATTCTAAGAGGCTCTTCCCTGTCCCAGTGCCATGCTAGTAAGCATTAAGTGAGTCTTCTGTATTCACCAAGTACCACCCTAAGGCACTGTCCTTAAGGTTAGTCCACTTGTGTTTTGGCACCCACACTATGGTATAGCTGTTTTTAGACCCATTGTATTGTGGATAAATTCAATTTAATACATTATATATTAAGAGTTTCTACTATGTTCCAGGGAGCATGCAAAACATTCACTTATGTTGGGATTAAAATACAATAATTAAGCAGGAACCAGTGAGGACCTACTCTAAACCAGGTATTCTTCTAGGTATAGGGATAAGTAGATGCAGATAAATCACTTGCCTTTAAGAGGCCATGCTCCAGGGAAATCACAGTTTTGAAAAGAAGGAAAGAGGCTGATGGAGAGTGTATCAGTAAGGCAATAACTCCATGGCTGCAATGACATTTTTAAAAAGTATATTAATCTGGATTTAGGCTTGTGTTAAATCTGCTCAAACCCTTAAAAAATCTGTTTCTACACTAACCTAGTTGTGGCTTCTGAAATTCCTCTGGAGGAACTAATGTCTCTAAAGCACCTTGCACAGATCCTGGCTCATAACTCACATTTAATAAATACTACTTTTACTCTAGTCCTCTCTGGGCTCCCAGGGCTGTGTTACGGTTTTGGTTGATCCACGGGAATAGAGGGGGAAATGGGGGTGGGGCAGTGCCAAATTCTAAGCAAGGGCCTCTGAAATCAAAGAATCGTGTGATTTTGGCTTTGATAGCTTTGCCCTCTACTGAACTTTATCTCTTCCAGGCTGATATTTTCCAAAAACAGCAAACATGCCCCATTTTCAAGGAAGTGCTTACAAAAACTCTTCTCTCACTAATGACTTTCTCAGATGGGCAATGCTGTATTCTGTGGGCATGAAAGGCAAGAAAACTAAACAGTGAGTGGGCCCTATATCTGCTTCCTTACATTTTTGAATGTTTTGATTTCCACCATCTCAGCCATGGGGAAATCCTATCCTTGGATTAGGAACCATGCTCATGGTGAATTTAGAGGAGGAAAATCTTTACCTTGAAGTTAAGGTAAGTGAAATCTTTGCAATGAGTTTCTTTTCTTTTTTGGGGGGAACAGGGGAAAGTGCTTGTGGGGACAATTTTCGTCATGAATGATGGAGACAGCATTAGCTCAGCTTCTGACTCTCTTGGCTTTTGCAAAAGACTAAATTAAAAGAACCACCTTGAGCAGCTTTTGAAACGATGATAATCTAGAAGATCATAGTATTTCATAATTGGCAATTTTTTAATACAAAAAATAAAATCAGAAACTACAATGTTTACAAATAATTCGCAAATGAGTTATTAGGTGAAATTTGTTTCAATTCAAGGCAGTAATTTAAATTCTAGGCAAATTTCTTCACACATTAAGATTTCATTAAATATTCAATTACAATATCTAGTTTTCTCCCACCACCCTACAGGTTTGATTAGGCCAGGGTTTTTCACCCTCAGCAGTAGTGTCATTTAGAGTTGGATGATGCTTTGTGGTGGGGGCCATCCTGTGCATTTATAGGATGTTTAGCAGAGTCCCTGGCCTCTGCCCACTAGATACCAGTAGCAGCTCCCCTCACCCTAGTTGTGATAACCAAAAATGTCTCCCAATATTGTCAAATGTTCCAGGAGAATGGGTGGGTGGGCAAAGTTACTCAAGATTAAGGATCACCACGTGTTTGATTTAGCATCATTCAAAATGTTCACATCAAAGCATTTTTTCCCATTCTCTTAGGAGGCATAGATGAATAAAACCCTTATTTAGTTTACTGGAAAATGTATCACATGTTAATCAACTCACAGTATTAAAATCCAAGTTATTACAGTCTCTACAAAGTGTCTCCAAATGAATTTATTATTTACTTTTTTGGGAAGCGTATTTTAAATAAACAGTTGCTCATTGAAGGAGGAGTTTGGTATCACAACGAGCAATTGCTGTGGACTGATGACAGCTGTTATGTGTTCCGTACCCATTGATTATTAGAAGTAGCCAGTTTATTGAGGCTTGAAAAGGAAAACTACTTCATGCCAAAGATGATGCTGTGGATTTGGTTTTGCCCCAGGTCTCTCCCTGTTCTTCATGTTCATGGATGTCCTAATAATGGCAGCTAATTTTAGGGAACGACTCATTCTGCACCAGGCACTGTGCTGACAGCATTAACAGAATCATCTCACGGCATCCTGGATACAACTTTATGAGGTAACTGTTATTAATCCCATTTTATAAGGATGGATCTATGTCTTAAAGGGTGACACCACTTGCCTAAGGTCATTTAGGCAGTAAGTGGGTGAGCAGAGGTTCAAATCCAGGTCCAACTCTTACCTCCTCTCAATTAGTACACTTAATTACCAGTCACCCTTACAATACACACTAGTTGCCTTTCAGCGCAAGCAGATTAATTCAGTTCTACAGTACATGTTTATTGCATATGCTGAAATTTCCATCAGTGTGCTCTTAAAAAATGGCAATGCATTGAGTCCTGAGAAAAATGATCTTCCCAGTGTCATGGGTATTTTCTCTCTTTGCTTTGTCCAGGAGCAAAACTGTTAGCTTGTCGCCCAATGGAGCCTTTGCTGTCAGACTAAACAATGACATCTATTAATCACATGAAGAGCAGGACCAAGAAAAAAGTTCTTTTTCCTGTGAATTGAGTTTTAAGGATTTCATGGTTTGTATCACAGGGCTGCAAGGTTTTTATGCTTCAGCTTAACAAGGCTGAGTCGCCTGGGTTTCGACAGCTTACAGAACTGCGGGTAAATAGCTAGGGATCTTGCGTCTTTAATCACTGGAACAGAAGCAGAGAGGGAGGGGAGAAAGCAGGAGACCGAGGGTGGATGTGTGAAACTGACGTAGATAGATGGAGTCCTGGGAGGCAGAACTGCACACTCTACACCTCAGATGGGCTCCTGTGGTTATGCAGGCCCAGAGTTTATCAATCGGCTCAGCCGGGCATGGTCTGGCCTGGTCTTTATCAGAAGGAGCCCTGCAAATTAACCTCCCAGCTTCCTAATCAGGGTCATGTTAGTACCTCATTTATTACCTCTTAGTGCAGGCCAGGGTGTGGCTGTCAAAGAGCCTTGCAAGAAAAAGGGGTGGGGAAGATGGAATACTCCTCTCACCCCAGCCTGCAAAGCATTACTCTTCTTTTCATTCCAGGAAATAGTAATAATAATAATAATAAAATAAACTGGATACTTCTAAAATCTGCAATTGCAGTCCCATTGGGACTGTGTGAGTGGAGAAATATTCCACCCATTTAAATGTGGCAGAACCATTAAGGAGGTTGACAGAGTTTAGGGGCCTTCCTTAAGGCCTTGAGACTGGCTCAGACTCCCAATTTTCTCCATCTTATTATTAAAACAAGTCGTAATCATAATGCATCCCTCCGAGCTCCTTTCTCTTTCTCCCCCTCTCTAACAACCTGAATCTGGCACACTTCCCTTCCCCTTTAACCCTCACATGCTAAAAATAATATCCTCCTGGAACCAGCCAAAAAGTGTCAGTTGGAGGAGTTTAATTAGCAGGAGTGGGCAGGAGATAGTTCTAGCCTTCCCAATTTGCTACATTCTCTCCAGGGAGCCAGAGCCAAGCACAATTGGAAAATCCAGGTTCATGTGCACCAGAGATTGGAGTTTCTGACTTGCACGGAGAGTCGGCCTGGAAACCAATCTGTATTTCATCTCTGTAATACCAGGCAGGGGCACTGGGGAAGCAGCGACTTGTGCATCCACATGGAGGATGTAGGGTTTTAGAGCCTAGACCCCTGGACTACATTTTCAGGGCTTACTTCCTGCCCTTCTATTTGCTGGCCCTGTGACCTTGGGTAAGTTACTTAACCTCTTCATGCCCTGACTTACTTATCTGTGAAATGGGGATAATCCTAGCACTTATCTCATACGTTTGTTGTGAGAATAAACGAGTAGCATCAAGCACTTAGAAACTTGTCTGACACAAAGCAAGTGTTCATTTTTGTTTGCTCATTTTAATTTTGATGAGTTTAGAACTACCCACCTGGCAAAACTTTAGTTGGGTCATCTTTTTATTGCTACCACTTAGATTAAAAGCGTGTGGTGAAAAGAGAAAGGTTTAAATCAAACAATAATTGAAATTCATGTAGAAAGTAGGATTTTGCCTAATTTGCCCAATTCTGTTAATTTTAAAATGGAATTCAGTGCATCTGCAGGACTTTGGATGATTAAACATGGAAGGCTCTTAGAAGTCCAGTATCCAACTCAAGTCATTATTGTACATAGCAGCATCTCTGGCAGCAAGAACTGGATCGTCATGAGATAATTATGACAGTAATACTAAGTCCTTGTAGAGTACTTTATAATTTATATGTTTTTAAACAATGTCCCGGGCCTAACTCTCAGGGACCTCCTCATGAGATGTACTAAGCCCTCATGACTCTAGAAAGAGGCTCAAAAAGGTCTATCAGTGATTGTCAGAGGTGGGGTTACGGGAACAGACTGGATGTAGGGCTGGACTCCAAAGGGTGATAGGAGTCCAGCCCAATCATCGTGTCTGGTCCATTTCAGGGTAATGAACATCAGTTGGGTCTAACTTTGTTGTTCAAAGTATCCAGATGAATCATGAGTGACATATTTGAGTAGAGTCTAGGTTCATAGGTAAGATGGTGCTGGTATCTCACATCAATAAACGTGAGAATAAAGATGGCAGTTCATGTGCAATGAGGCTGAGGGTCTCATCCATATAAGGACTGCTTGGAAGAGCGAGACGGGAGTGAGAGTCCTGTCCAGAGAGAATAAATTCAAAGTCAGGCTCCAACTTCAGCTGGTTAGAAACACTGATAATTCATGTCAGTGGATACTTGTGGTACAGTCTAGGGATAATCTGTGGTCCCACGGGCACAGGGACATCTGGGGCCCCATTTGAGAAACGTCAGCCCAAGTCTGAGCAGTAAGTGAGTCTAGAATTCACCTGTGAGTGGAGAATTTACTGGCAGGTCTTGTAGCGATAGAACTATAGTCTCATCAATATAACCACACCTTCCCAAAGCAGGAGGCAGAATAGTAACTGTTGGCTGCATTGCACACACTTAGATAAGAACATTATCTAGATACGTAGTACTAGTAAACTGGGATTTAAAACTCTAGCTCCAAAATCCCATGTTGTTGTTTTTATTCATAACATTGGATGGTGCACAACAAGGATTTCCTTCCATTTCTTTTTTTGTTGTTGTTGAAAACTCAGCTCTTTATTAAGTCTAGCCTTAATTTGAACCTAGACCTCTCTTTGTACAACTTCTTGGGTGAACTCTTTTTTTTCTGCAGGTAAAACATTGGATCTTTATCCACTTACACACACACACCTTTATATCTTTTTCTCCATTTTTCTCCCTTAAGTTTTCTTCCTCTTTACCCCAAAACTTGGTGGCTTAAAAATCTCCATGTATTATTGCTCTTGAGTCTAGGGATTAGCGGGACTGTTTTGATTTTGTAGGCCAGTCTCCATTGGTTGATATCAGCTGACTTTGCTTGTGTGTCAGAGGTCAGCCAGAAGGTTGGTAGGAGGCTGACTAGTCTAGGATGGTCTTGGCTTGAGCGCCTCTCTGTGGCTGTGCATCCCCCATTAGGGTATCCTTGGTCATAATCATTCAACAGTGACAGCAGAAGTTCGCAGGATCTCCTCTGGCTTAGATGCCTAAATAGCATCCATGCCACTGTGCCATTATTGCTTTTGCTACATTCTGTTGAGGAACGGACATCACAAGGGGGTTGGCAAGTACATCCTACCTCTTGCTGGGAGGCGGTGCAAGGGGCATGGATCCATGAGAATAATAATTGCAGCTATCTTTTTCAAATAACCTAACGCTCCTTTCTTCTCTTCTCTTAATAATTTATAAATTATTCCAACAAAGTGAAATTATTGCATTAAACACTGGTGTTTAACTAGTGTTTAATCAATGCTAGAAAGAAAGTACATGTACTGTGGGTCTTGTTCTCCTGCATTCTAGTTAGGGAAGAGAAAGATGAATGAAATAATCCCACAAATAGATGTGAGTTTACAAGTATGCATAATGCTACCAAGAAGAGGGATAGAGTGTTATGAGAATTTAGACGAGGGAAACTGACCTAGTCTTAGGAGCGGGGAAGCTCAGTGGAGAGTTCCCTTGAGAAGTGATATTGAGGTGAGACCCGAAAGAGTGGAAGACAGCTAGAAAAAGGGAGGAGTGGGGAGTTCTTTGCACGGGAACAGCATGAGCAACCACACAGGGTCAAGTTCTAGACGGCCAGTGTGGCTGAAGTACAGAAAGCCAGAAAGAATATGATTCTAGAAGAGGCTGGAGAGGTCAGCTGTGAACAAAGCTTGGAGGTCATGATGAGAGATTTGCCTATTATGTTAAGAACAACGGAAAATCATTGAATGGTTTTAAGTAGGATGGGGGGTGGGAAGGGGATGATGTAACCATCAAATATTATGCCTATATAGCCAGACAGAAATGGATGGAAAAGGAACAAATCTGAGATTGAACAGTTTTTGGAGAAAGAAGATATGTTTGTCAATTTATAAAATCTTACGGGCACCTAACAATGGACTGGAGATTGCATATTCTAGGAATGTGAATTGGTGACTAAGAAGAAATACTTTGAATGTCTCTCTCAACCTTACGTGATCATTTTGTGCTAAAAATACATGGTTACATTTGGTTTGCTAATGTTTTGTTAAAAAATTTGAAGTGAATGCTTAAGAGCAGAGGATCCCAAGCAAGACTGTCTGGTTCACTTTTGGGTGTGTACGCAGAGTACTATCTGTGTGACCTGGGGTAGATTAGTCACGATGTTTCTGCCACGGTTTCCTCATCTGTAACATGAGGACAATCATGTTACCTAAATCATAGATTTATAATGAGGAACATGTAAATGTGTAAATCAGTTCTGAAAGTGTCTGGAGCTTAATCACTTTAAGTTATTATTACTCCTACTGTCATTATTTTAATATGATTTCTTGTGTTTTTCTTGCCCATTTTTCATTTTGAAGTTAACTGTCTTATAAACAGATTTCAGGACCTTTTTCCTCATTTTTTAACAAATTTGTTTCTATCACTAGAACAGATCATATAATCTATGGATTCATTATTATTTAAAGGAGACTCATCTCTAAAATCAACTGAAATTCGTATTTCTTGTAATTATATTTGAAAATTTAAGTTGTTCAGTGTAATTTACACTTTTCTAGCAAAAAGTTACAAAGTTCAAAGAAACAAGTTAATTTAACTTTAATATTTCATTTTACCCAGTATGTCTGAAATATTGCCATTTTGGCATTTTAATATGCAATCAATATAAAAAATAAATAAGATAGTTTTACATTCTTTTTCTTATGAAGAAAGTAAAATAAAACAAGTCGTTCATTTTATGTAACTTTTCAAGATTATTGAATCCAAGTTATTCATAATATTCTTTTTAAGTTTCTGCCGTGTATGTATTTATCTTTTTGTTTTTTAACATGTTTATTAGTGTCTTAATTTTGTTTGTTTCATCAGTTTTGATTGACCTGTCTATTTTATTGATCAGTTAGAGATTTAGCCTTTAATTCTGTTCATCTTGTTTTATTTTTCTGTCTCATTAACTTCTCTGATTTTCATTATTCCAACTTTCTATTTTCTTTAGTTTCAATATACTCTTATAATTCATTTTGCACTGAACATTTAGCTCATTACTTTTCCACCTATCTATCTTTCTTTTCTTTTCTTTTCTTTTTTTCTGAGATAGTGTCTTGCTCTGTTGCCCAGGCTAGAATTCAGTGGCATGATCTCAGCTCACAGCAACCTCTGCCACCCAGGTTCAAGCCATTCTCCTGCCTCATTCTCCTGAGTAGCTGGGAGTACAGGCATGCACCACCATGCCTGGCTAATTTTGTGTTTTTAGTGGAGATGGGGTTTACCATGTTGACCAGTCTGGTCTTGAACTCCTGACCTCAGATGATCTGCCCACCTCAGCCTCCCAAAGCATGGCCTAGCTTTCTAATATTTGTCTTCAAAGCTCTTCACTTCCCTCCAACACTACTCTAGCTACTTTTTATAGATTTCATTTGTGCTACCTTCATTGTCATTTAATCCATCTATTTCACAATTTCTATTCTGGTTTCTTTTTTGATACTTTTATTTAAACCTATAAAAATTATGTGAATTGTTTCAGTTCTTGAACATTTATTTCTCATTTAATTACACTGTTATCAGGGAAAGTGATTTACGGTACTGGTTATTTTGGTATTTGTTGTCAAATCTTTTATAAATGTCCCATGTAGTTTTGAAAATACTTTTTATTCTCCATTTTCCACCTTATATGTTTTCTTTTCAGCTGCATCTACCGTCCTCTTTAATCCACTTAACGTCTAGTGAACTATTTATTATTTATTTCTAGAAATTCTAGTTGGTTTCCTTTTGAATTCACCTATATTTTTCCATAGGGTCTGTTATCTTAAAATCATATCCAGTGCTTTTATTCATCTTTGGTATTGGAATATTTCCATATTATTCCATTTCTTCTGTTCTTGGGTTGTTAATTTTTCTTTCTGTTAGGTCATTTGGCCCTTCGGATCTCATCAATCTTTTCCTTATTGCTTTCTTCTTTTTCATACCTTGTTCGTCTTCAGAAAGAATTAATTATTCTGTCAAAATTCTGTCTTGCCTTATAAAAAGGTTGCTACCACATGGTTTCATGATTGTTTATGATGAGAGAGTTCTCAGTGGAAACTCAGGGATTTCAATAATCCGCACTAGTTTTTGGTTAGTTTCTGAGTTTACTGGTAATGTAGTATTCAGCTAATTTAAATGTCTATCAGTGGTGTGGGTCTGGAGTTTTTCTTTTGTGCCAGTAAATTTTCCTTCCCTTCATCCAAAACCTAAGGCCTAATACTCACTATTTTTCTGAGATGATGGACAGAGATTTTCTAGTCCATTTCCATTTTAGCTGCTTCTCCTTGAATGGACTTTAGACTCTCAGCACCCAGCTCTATGATCCATGACTCCTCCGACACCTGAGAGCAGTAATGGAATCAGTTTCAAATTATTGCTCTGGCATTGATTTCATTTTTCCTTTCTCACACATGGAGATTTATCTTGTCTTACTTTGATTTACTTAATATTTGCCATTTTATCCAGAATTTCTACGTGCTTAAAGTACGAAGTGGGGCAAAGTTCATCAGTTCAGTTCTCATGTTGCTAAACGTTAGCTTCAGAAGTTTCTACAGCAGCATTTAATGGATTAATATAAAAGTACATTGTCAACATCATTCTGAAGTAAATAAAGTATGACAAAGGTGTTAGACCCAGCTTGTACTAGCTTTCCAAGAGTGATCGTTAAAGTTTTAGGAATATTTCCAGCCAATAGTTAAACAGAGTCATTATTTAAAACTAAATTATAGAAACGTGTCATGAAATACATCATTTTTAAAAAACAGATGTAATAAATGCTTGATTCATTACTTCCTAATTATTTTACTACATTTTATGATTACACATGATTTTGCAGTTACTTATGTCTATTATGTCTGTATAGTGGAGATACTGCATAATGTTACATGATAGTGTGCTCCCAAGCATCTCTTTCTGTCTACTTTCAGTGTCACCATGTTGATAGCTTGAAATCAACCATGATGAGATTATTTGCCTCAGGAAAACTGCCAATGCTAAAATCTGGTCTTTTTGTTCCTTCAGAGAGCTAGTTGTTAAACATTTACTGACACATTTCCAGACCAAAGAAATATCACAATTAACATATAAAAGCAACATATATACATCTCAAATACAAAATACCTCTAAAAATGGAACATCCATTGGTCTCCTTTGGAAAAAATCAATGACAAAATCGAGGCAATCATGAGACAAATATGAATTGAAAACAAAGGATAGTGAATTCAAAATAAATACAAGGTGATTAGTAATGAGCCAATTTAAACTTGAACTACAGCAAAATAATCATAGAAATTAGCGTTATGGCACACAATTCAATGCTATAAACTTTGGCATTATTCAAAGAATAATATATCTAACAAAAATAGAGGATTGGAGAAATGAGATGACAAGAAGGTTAGTAGTGAGAGTTTTATCATCTTTTAAAGCAAAAAGTACATTGATATTGCTAAATGAAAATGTGGATTAAAAATTACCGCCTCACGGAAAATTTAGGGCAAACATCATACTTAATGGTAACTTGCTAAAATCTTTCTATGATTCTAAGATCCAGATATTGACAATGATGCCTGCTTTCCCACTTTTATTTAGCATTGATAATGTAGGCCTTACCTTGTGTGGCAATGTGAGATAAGAATTGAAAAGGAAGAATTAAAACTGTCAATATTTGTAGACAACATATATATTTGTGTGCTGCTGGTTTCTTTAATTTCTAGGTCTTTTCAGTGGACAGAACAATCATACACTAACGTTAAATATATTATATATAATTATGAAATTAATTTTAGTTTTTATAAATGTCATAAACTTTTTTGAACTTATGAGTTCATTTTGATTATTGTAATTCACCTTTCTAGGTTACTTCTATATGTCATTTATTTCACACAAGTAATCCCGGTTCTCAAGAAGTGAAGGAATGATAGAATTGGAATATTTCATAATTACCCCTTGGCTTTATATCACATGATATACACAATTGTCTCAGAATAACAATATCCATATTACTTCACCCATATGATAACTGCAATCATTATATAGTTTTTTGATCTTATTCCCCCATTCTTTCCTCATTTGTGAAAATTGTGGTACTTTGTCTACATCGTCAATGCTTATAATGATTATATATTATGCATTGTTCAACTCTTCTTAAATTTTAGGTATAAATGGAATGATACATTTAATGCTTACCATCAATCTTTATTTTCATATCTTAAATAAAATAATTTTACTTTTCTGAAGATTGTTTTGTAGTAGATTTCTCAGCAAGAGTGCATGAAAACATTACCTGACTTCTTGAAAGTGAGGGAAGTTTGTCTGTAGCCTTTACATATGTGAGTTAGCTTGTTTGGATGGACACAAACTCTTTGGCTCATTTATTCCCCTTCAGTGTCTTAAATATGTTATTCTATATCTTTGTTTCTGGCATAAAACTTTGCCATTGAGAAGTCTGACAGAAGTCTAACAGTCTTGTTTTGTAAGTCTTTTGTCTTTCTGCCTAGGTGTAAGAATGATTGCTTATTTTTTTCAAGCCCAGTAATTTTACTAGAATTAGCTTTTTTAAAAATATATTTTTAATTTAGATTTCGGGGGTACATGTGCTTATTTGTTACATTGGTATTACACACTTAATGGTGGGGGTTGGGCTTCTAGTGTACCCATGGCCCAAATATGGGACATTGCACCCAATAGACAACTTTTCAACCCTCCCTGCCTCCTCCCTTCTTCCCTTTCAAGTCAACAGTGATTTTTTCCCCTATATTTATGTCCACATGTACCCTTTGTTTTGTTCCCACTTATATATGAGAACACATAATATTGATTTTCTGTTTTTATGTTGGTTCACTTAGGACAATGGCCTCCAGATCCATCCATGCTGCTGCAAAGGCATTATTTCATTTTATTTTATAGCTGCATAGTATTCCATGGTGCATACCTATCACATTTTCTTCATCTAATCAACTGTTGGTGAATACTTAGGTCAGTTCTATGACTCTGCTATTGTAAATAAGGCTGCAGTCAACATAGGAGTACAGGTGTACTTTTTATATAATTTATTTTTCTCTGGGTAGAGACTCAGCAGCAGGTTGCTGGGACAAATGGTAGTTCTATTTTTAGTTCTTTGTGATATTTCCATACTGCTTTCCATAGAGGTTGAGCAAGTTTACATTCCTACTGATAGTAGATGAGTGTTCCCTTTTCTCCACACCCATGGCAACACATGTTGTTTTTTGACTTTTTAATAAAAGCTATTCTGACTGGTGTAAGATGGTATCTCAGTGTGGCTTTAATTTGCATTTCTCTTATGATTAGTGATGTTGAACATTTTTTCATGTGTTTATTGGCCATTTGTGTTTCTTCTTTTCAGAAATGCTGTTTATGTCTCTTGCCCAGTTTTTAGTGGGGTTATTTTTGCTTGTTGAGTTGTTTTGAGTCCCTTATAGATTTGGGATGTTAATTCTCTGTTGTAATTATAATTTATTAATATAAATATTTTCTCCCATTCTGTAGATTGTTTGTTCTGTTAGTTACTTCTTTTGTTATGCAGAAGCTTTTTAGCTTGATTAAGTCCCATTTGATTAAGTCCTAGCTTTGTTTCTGTTGTTTAAGTCTACCTTTGTTTCTGTTGCAATTACTTTTGGGGTCTTCCTCATAAATTTTTTGCCTAGGCCAATATCCAGAAGAGTTTTTTCTTTGTTGTTTTCCAGGATTTTTATAGCTTCAGGTCTTATGTTTAGGTCTTTGATCCATCTTGAGTTAATTTTTGTATATAATGAGAGATAGGGATCCAGTTTCATTCTTCTGCATATAGCTAGTGAGTTTCCCAAGCATCATTTATTGAATAATGTGTCCTCTCCCCATTGTTTGTTTATGTTGACTTTATTGAAGATCAGTTGGTTCTAGGTATGTGGGTTTATTTCTGAATTCTCTATTCTGTTTCATTGATCAATGTATCTATTTTTGTACCACCATCATGCTGTTTTAGTTACTATAGCCTTGCAGTATAATTTGAAGTCAGGCAGTGGGTTAAATTTTTTTCAGGTATGTGCTTTTTCTTTTCAATATGTAATTTAAATTTTATATTGTATAATTTAGTATAAAATAAATTGCACATTTTAACATTTAGGAAAGTTTTCCTCAATTATTTTTGGTCATATTTGTTGTTTCTTTGCTTTGTTTTTCCTTTTCAGAGACTGCTATTATACATCTATTGAATCTTCTTTGCTTATATTCAATATTTGCTACTTTTTCTTTTTTTTTTTTTTGAGACGGAGTCTCGCTCTGCCGCCCAGGCTGGAGTGCAGTGGCCGGATCTCAGCTCACTGCAAGCTCCGCCTCCCGGGTTCACGCCATTCTCCTGCCTCAGCCTCCCGAGTAGTTGGGACTACAGGCGCCCGCCACCGCGCCCGGCTAGTTTTTTTGTATTTTTTAGTAGAGACGGGGTTTCACCGTGTTAGCCAGGATGGTCTCGATCTCCTGACCTCGTGATCCGCCCGTCTCGGCCTCCCAAAGTGCTGGGATTACAGGCTTGAGCCACCGCGCCCGGCCTGCTACTTTTTCTTAAATCATTTTATCTGTCTTTCAATTTCTTTTTTTAATTTTTAAAATTATTTTTCACTTCATACTTTTCTTAAGCCATTATCTGTTGTATTTGTTTGCAATTGTATGCCTTCTACTTTAGTTTTCATTTTTGAAGTATCTTTTTATTTTATTTAGAATTCTTTCCTAAATTGTTACACTTCATTTCTGATATTTTTCCAATTGTTATATATGTTGGTCTTTCATTTTATGTGTCATGTTTTTAATATGCTTACCTCATTTAGGAATAGCATGTCTTTGTTGTAGTCATGTCCTTTTTTTGTTCCTTTTGTACATATGTTTTCTGTAGGGAGTTAGGTTGTCACTTAGGTTTTTTCTTGCTCATTTTTATGTGAAATTAGTTTTTTTTTTCCTTGAACTTTTATGGGGAGTCATGGTTTGTGGCAGTTTCTCTAATTTCACAAAGCTCATTTCTGTTGTTGCGCAATATGTCAGCTTGATTTCTGTTATCCATCTCTCAGCCCTGTCCCTCTCCATCCTTTTATCTGGAGCTAGTGTTTTCTTTATCTCAGTTGTCTCAGATCTGCTCAACAACTCTTCATCACTATAGGCATCTTTCCTCAAAGGGAGTTAGGACAGTTTTGAGAGTTCGCAGTGCCCAGAATTCTTCATACTTCTGTACTTACTCACGATTGGAGTTAGTAAAACTCATTTTTTATAAAATGAGCACACTGTGCTTTCCAGTGAGTCCCTTGGGGCCATTTCTGGATTCTCCTCTTTTCTGATTTGTCAGATTTCCTATGTCTCCAGCTGCTACTTCTCACACTGATGTTGATACCACTCAGTTTCTATAGCTCTCTGTGTTCCAGCCAATTCTTGTTTTGGTGAGTTTCATGGGGTTACCTAAACATCATTTTATTGTACAGTTGTGTGTTCCTTAACCACAGGGACATGCCCTGAGAAATGCATTATTCCCACAATATTTTCCACCCGTGTCATTGTGCAAGTGTTGTAGAATGTACTTATGCAAACCTAACTGGTATAGCCTACTACACATCTAGGCTATCTGGTAAAGCCTATTATTTTTAGGCTATAAACCTGTACAGCATGTTACTGTCCTGAATACTGTGGGCAGTTGTTGTAACACAATGGGAAGTATTTGCATATTGAAACATATTTTAACAGAGAAAATATACAGTAAAAATAAAATATTATAATCTTATGGGACTATGGTCATATATGTAGTTCATCATTGACCAAAATGTCCTTATTGGGTACATGACTGTATACATAATTACCAGGAGCTTCCAAGTTTTTGATATGTAGCTTCTGTGGGATTCAGGTAGATTCAAGAATTATGTCACCATTACCGCCAACTTCCCAGACTCCACCAGAACGTTATTTTAATTAATATATATATATACTTCTAGCAATTATAACAATAATTAAATAGTATTTATTTTCTAATATTTAATAACATCAGTAAAATTTGAAAGGACATTTAAAAAATGTTAACACCATACAATTTCATAGAAAACTTGGAAAGCCATTTTCAACATGATTTTAAAATATCTATCTTAAAGTAAAAGGCACCACCATAATTGATAGTAGAACACTAAAATCACTCTCATGCAATCAGTAGCATTACAGCTATTTCTGTGTTGATATAGTAGTAGTAATATTAGTACATGTATTAATCTCACTTTTCATGAACACAGGAGTACAGGTCTAAGATTAAAAGATTAATTACAAGATTAATCTCAGAACCCACCTAATAGTGGGCCAAGGGCTAAATTTATTCCTTTTTTCTCTGGTTTGTCTCAGACTAAACAAGTCAGAAAAGAAAGGTAGAGATGTGCTGCTATTTTTATAGCTAACAGAAGTTACAAAATGCCAATATGTATGTTCTGCACATTATCCCAAAAATTCAATAAAAATATTAATTTGTGCCTGATGTGGAGCCTATTTGAATGTTCGGTTTGGTCTTGGTTCCACAGTTTCAGAAAATAGAGACATTTTTTAAGGATAGTTGTTTATTTTTGTTTCAGAAAATAAAATAAATAAAAAGACCATGAGGCTCTAAAACACATTAGTAGAGTTGTATTTTAAATACTAAAATAATTTCAAATGAATCTTAAGGAAAGTTTTAATAAAAGGTTAAAATATAAAACTTCAAATCATTCCAAGGAGTGACAAAAATATGTCATTTCCCTATGAGAACCAATGAAGAAAAACATTTCTTAATTAATATGGGCAAAAATATTTTGGTCCCGTTTTTCTTGTTTCCCCTCACAGGCAGGAGGTTTGGAATGTTGACATGTCACTCTAAGTGTGCTCTGATCCGGTGTCAGAATGTTTGGCTTTCAGGTTAGAGAGAGAGTTGCCATTTACTGAAGCGTACATGGAGTACTTATTCCCACAATATTTTCCACCCATGTTTCCTTCTGCCAAAATGCCGTATCAGAAATAGTTGAAAGAATGGAAAGTGTTCAACCTGAGGAACAGAAAACACAAGGAAAGAAAAGGAGGGCAAGGGATCTGTATTCAATTAACTGAAAGGTTGTCATGGGGGAACAAAAACTTGTTTGACATTATTCCAGAAGGAACAACTACCACAAATAGACACAAGTTATAAAGACGTGAATTTCAGCTCAAAGACTGAGGAAGTCAGCCTCTTTGCTTCACAAGTCTTGCAAGCCCCACCCATGTTCCCAACAAGAATTCTTCCCAGAATCCTGTTTCTCTTCCAGGAGAGAACTGTCCCACAAATTCATATTATCCTTCCCCTGAAGTTTCTCTTCTAGCAATAGAGGTCTTGCCTGCATTAAAGAGATAAACCCACATGGAGTGTATGGTTTGACATCAAAGATAGTGTTGAATGCAGTGATGTCACTTTGACAACAGAATTATTACAATGAGATATGATTACATTGCACTTGGCCCTATGGTAAGTTAATGGGGTGAAAAATGAAAAAGGATAGACATTCTTTTTGAAAGCAAATGGAAGCCCCTTGGCACTAAGACTAAATCAGAGTAAAAGCTCTGGTTGTTGACCAATTATATATAACCACAAATAACTTGCCTTCAAGGGTGCCTTCACCGTCAGAGTGGATATTACCACTGGGGAGACTAAAGGGGAGAGGAGACAGGAGGCAGATACTGTTTCAGTTTGTTCCATCCACACCTTTGCAAACATTCAATGCTTGCTTTGTCATTTAATCAGTTTGGCTCTAACTTGTTCTCAAATTTTTTTTTTTAAAAAGTACCTACACTGTTAAGGTCTTCGGTGGATCTCTTTCCTGGGTTGAATGTTCTGGCTCCCTACCCCTAGGCATGCTGAAGGGCAGATTCCTCTGACTGGCAGACTTTCCCTCAGCTGTCATGTCTATGTAGTCTGGGTTGTGACTAAGGGAGGTGGAGAGCTGAAAGGTTCTTTTGGAATGGGGTCTCAGATACAAGGTCACTCCAACCCAAAGTGACATTGTTACTCAAAGGTAATGAGGATGCATGGAGCAATGCCTAGGTCTCTGTATTTACACTGATGGTGCAGGCACATCCTTAGGAAATCTGAGAGCTGTAGCCTGGCTCCAGTACTAATAGAATGTGCCATGGGAGATCTGGGCTCTTTCTTTTCTTCGTTGGTCTTCTATGGATTCTCACCTTTGCTCCAGGGTGATAAACTTTAAAACACAGCCTCAACCTATGCCTACTACTGATCATTAACCTGTAAGGTCCAGATGAATATAAATCACCTTTTTTTTTCACCACTGCATATTCTGTCCTTAGCAAAGTACTTAGTGTACAACATTTGTTCAGTTGATATTTGTTAAGAGAAGAAAGAAAGGCAGACAGAGAGAAGTAAAGAAAGGAAGAAGGAGGAAGAGTGGTATAGAGAGACCAGAGAAATTGCCCATCCACTGACTTAATAATCTTTAAGGCTGCCTCCTTATCACCCTATAAATTCCTCATATTCATTTGCATTGTGGAAGAGAACAATGTGGGAGAAGACAATAAGGATTAGAACTAAGACTAGTTAGCCTTGCTTGATCAGTATTGCTGGAACAGGGGGATCTTATATAGTCAGGGGGAGGTATAGAGAGAAATAAAACAATCAAGTTTAATAGCTGAGATTTTCAGTTGAATCCAAGAGCTCAGATTAACTCCCAACATTCAGGAATTAGAAGACTGTCAAAGGCTTAATGCTACGTAGGCATGTTGAGCAGAAGAGAATCGAATACAGGCTGGAGTCAAACAGTCCTGAATTCAAAAGGGACTTCAGCACCTCTGATCTCCATACATTGTGAGCAACTCATTTTTAATGTAAACTGCAGTGTCCTCATTGTAAAACAAAGAATACCTACACCAAAAAGTATTGTATCATTTTTCTTTCATTCTTTGTTTGCTTTTCCCTTCTTCCCTTCCATTACCTTTTCCTGTCCGGAAACCACTACTGTTCAGCTTCCACTTCGATATTAGTTCGCTTATCAGACATCTTTGAATCTAAAAATGATCCTGTAAGTGTGTTTGTATTGAGTCCTTGTGAATATTAAAAGTTGACTTCTGCTGACAGTGGACTACAATGTGCGGGTCAACCTCTTACAGAGAACAACTACAACAGCTGAACAGGGCAGTTTTTAAAAAATGAAGCATAACAAGGCTAACATTCCAGAGAGGAAAGAAACTCAGAGAGGCGTAGCTCTTGGAACTACCAGAATAGGCAACTGAGAGGCTGAAAAACTGAGCAGATCTTTTAATAGCCTAATGGAACTCTGAGAACACAATTTGGAGTCCAGGGCCTGTCAAGGATGGGGACCCCTAATAATATCTCTCCATGGTCTGGTGTGGGATTGAGAAGGACTACCCTCTAACAGTAAGAATGAACCAGGAAAAAAAGAGTTGGTCCTTGTACAAATTAAAGTTTAGTTTAAAATGATCTCAATTCCTTGAATTAGATTAAGATTATCTGTGGTTGGTAGTCCTTCTAGCTGCCTATCAGAAGCAAACATAATTTTTCCTTGGAAAAAGAAAGCATTAATCCCAAGTATTTTTTTCTATATTTCTTCAGATATAATGAATGTTATTAAATTAAAAATAACTGGGCAACAAAAAGTCAACATTACCAAAAAAAAAAAAAAAAAAAAAAAAAAAAAAAGAAAGGAAAAAGAAAGAGAAACAACTGGAAATAGAAACAGTTACAGAGAGCATCCAGTTAGTGGACATGGACTTTAAAATAACTTCTTTCCTCCTCTTCCGTCTTCCCCTCCTCCTCCTCTTGCTTCTCCTTGTGTCTGTTTAATTAAGGGTAGGTCCATCAGGTTTTAGTTGTAAAGTCACATTCTTAGTCTGTTTCACCTGAATCATTTGATGCAACAGAAAGCATTCCCAGGGAAGAAAGGTCCTATTTTTGATTTGATCCTTATATAAAGCCTAAGTTCTAGTTGGCCCTTATTATTGAAAAGTTTTCTTCTCCTCCTCCTCCTCCTCCTCCTCCTCTTCCTCCTCCTCCTCCTCACAGAGTCTCACTGGGTCACCCAGGCTGGAGTACAACGGTGCAATCTCTCAGCTCGCTGCAACCTCTGCCTCTCGAGTTCAAGCAATTATCTTGCCTCAGTTTTCCGAGTAGCTGGGATTACAGGCGTGCACCATCACGCCTGGCTATTTTTGTATTTTTAGTAGAGATGGAGTTTCACCATGTTGACTAGGCTGGTCTCGAACTCCTGATCTCAAGTGATCCACCCGCCTCAGCCTCCCAAAGTGCTGGGATTACAGGCGTGAGCCACCGTGCCTGGCCAGTATCTTTTATTAGATATGAATGAGAAGCAGTTGTTTCTTTCAATGCTATGAGTCCTTATACTTAAGGACTCTCTTTGAGGCTTTCATTTCTGTTTGCAATCCAGTCAGTCCTTTTCTGAGCCCATCTCTCTCTTGCAGCACTTTATTAAATAAAGCCAGTGTTAACCAACACACTTGTTTTACATTCTATTTTCCAAATTCTTCTCTTTGAGCTAAAAGTTCATTAAATACATTTCTGAGTTGAAAGTTATTTCAGGGATAACTTTTGCCAAATGTTTCAAATTTGGATAACAGATCAATATCCCTCCAGTTTATATGACGACCTAATTTCTTGCTCCCTCCCACCTGGTGCCAGCTCTTTAGCTGATGCATGTTTGGTGGTTGTTTTTCGCATGAGTGTACCAGTTTCTGTATCAGTCAGACGGGGCCAGGTCATGCCGTAGTAATAAACAGTTCCACATCTCTGAAGTGTAAAATAAACACGTTTATTTTTTCCCTCTGCTGCAAGTCCATGAAGGTTTTTAGAGGGACTCTGCTCATTTTACTCACTTGGGTATCCAGCCTGATGCTCAAGTAAATATCTCTCACTAACAGAGAGAAGGAGATCTCTGGAGGGATTCCTACTGGCAATTACATGTGCACTTTTGTTCATAACACATTATGCAGAACTAGTCACATGGCCCCACTGTGCACAAAAGGGTCAGAAAATGGAAATTTACCATGTGCCTAGAGGATGAGGAAATAGAAACATTTTGTGACAAGCGCTAATGACTGCCACATAGACCTCCATGTATGTAGGAGCTTGGTATGTGAAAGAGGTGACAAAGCAAATCAACTGTGAAAAAACGGACATCCCACTCATGGCCCTGAGATGTTAGATTATTCATATGGAAAAATACAAAGTCAGATGCCTAGTATTTATCTTACAAAAAATAAATTCTACAGAGTTTAAACATATAAAAGTAAAAAGAAGGCTTTTACCATTTTAGAAGAAAACATTTAAAAATTCTTTCCAAATTAGGATAGGGAAGAAATTCTCAAAGGAAAAAATTTCCAAACCAACAAGGAAAAGGCTAATAAATATAATTAAAATATAAAAAAATTGGCAAGAGAAAAGCCATCATAAACTGAAAAGTCATGCTATAGACTAGGAGTAGCTATTTGCAAGCCACATAACTGACAACAAAGTAGAAACTAGAATATATGATGAGTTTCAAGACATTAACAGAAAAAGAACAAAATTGAAATAAAAAAGTCAAAGCAAATAAATATTCCTCAATAAAAGAAATAAATACATTGTCTGAAGATTTTTTTCCTTACATATGGAGTACTGTGCAGCAGTTTCAATGAACAAAGCAGTTATATAAACCTGGATACATGATCAAACTCAGTGCATAGTAAAGGTATGTTTCAAAAATGATATATTCAGCAAGTCACCAGTTCTATAAAATTACAAAACATACAAACACATGTTTTTCTATAGGTGCATACATGTAGTATAACTATAAAAATATATAGACTTACTTCACAGTAATGTTTTCCTAAGGTCGCAGATATGTTATCTTAATTGGTAATGTTTCATTTCATAAATGAGACAGATGGACAGATAGATTTCTAAAGCAAGTGAAGCCAAATATTAATACCTGTTTAATATTGGTAGCAAGTACACAGGTGACTATGATATAATTTGCTGTACATTTGTCAATATTTGAATTCTTTAAAATTTAAATATAAAAAATAAAACAATAAAAGGGCAGCATAGGTCCTTGTAGACATTTGCATGTCACTACACACAAATGTATGTGTGTAGATTTATGTGGATACACACCTACATACACAAGGATCATATAAGTTACCTTGCGTTCTGCTGGAAGCAACAGACTTGAAGCTCATATAAGATGGCAGGAGATGGATAGTGAGAGCACGGGTTGCTGCAGCAGTCCCATGCTGCCATCAAGTCTCATGTTACCTACGCTCTTTTTATACTTTACTCTGCCAACCGCTGTTGACAATGGTTTTAAGAGGGTTACTGCAGCTCTGGTCATCACATCATCATGAGAATATAGAATATATATCTCTCTTCAGCGAGAAAAATCTTTACAAGATGCCTTCACTAGAAAGCATCTTATAGATAGATATTGTACTTACATGTCATTGACCAGAACTGAGTCACATACCAGACTTGATCTCAGTCAAAGGGAAATCGAATTTTCGTATTTGATTTTGACAAATTATAGTTCTGTTAGCAAGAAAGAGAAGAGTGAGTGGTCAGTGATAACTAACCAAAAGATTATGTTTTAACAACAATAATAATACCAGACATTATTTACAGATTACTCCCGTATGTCAGGCAGTCCTCTAAGCATGCAACACTCGGAGTTATTTAATTCTCACAACACAATAAAAGATCACTCTCCGTACTTAATGGAAGAGGAATTTCAGGCTCTGAGAGGCTAAAGTACCACAGGCAGAAAGTGGCAGAGTCAAGATTGGAATCCAAGTCATTGACCTGATTTATTAAGCATTAACTATGCACTATTAATTATTCCAGACACTGGGGTACATAATCTCTTTCCTCCAGCAGTCCAGAGTTCACTTAGCCAGAGAGAATAAAAAGCTGACAGCCCTTTGAAAAAGTAACCATATGTCCTTTGAAGCATAAGTTATAAGCTTCTCTTGGCCTTATGGGAGTATTTCCCAATGATTCCCATTGTCCTGACTTCGTCAAGATAAATTTCCACCACATGAACTCCCAAATGCAAATACCTCCTAGGTATCTGTACCCTTCATTTGACAAGAAAGGGGTTTTGGTGTGGAGAGCTTTCCCAAGAAAAGGACATTCCTCTTTGTGTTTACAGGTTCTGTCCGCCTCTTTGGAATTACTGATACAGTATTAGGTTGGCCTTAAAAATACAAGTATGTATTTTTTTCTTATAGCATTGTATTGGGTCCAGATCACTGTAAGGCCATAGCCCTTTAAAATTTTTTTTTTTTTTAGTTATCATTATTTGAGGACTTACTTTGTTCCTAATATTTCATTGTGCATTCTATAAATGTCATTTTATTTGACACAATCCTGGGAACTATGTGTCACCTGCCCACTTGTATGGATGTAAAAAGTTTTCAAAACTTTGGAAAAATTTTCAAAACTTTGGAAGAAGTTTTGTGGAGTCCAGCCTCGCTCGGTTATGAGCAGATTAATGAATTATCTCGATCAGAAATATAAGGAGGAGACAGGTCTAAAAGGATTCACATCTGCATAAAGTAGGCTAGTGAATCTGACTGTATACTCAGACCTAGTCACTGAAGACCAATTTCTCCACGAAGCCTTGGGATAAAGCTTTGCCATCTCTGGCTTGGAGAATCCAGTGAAGAGCTCATGGGCTTTAAATCTGACATAACTGGTGCCTTTTTTAATGCCATGGTGGACAATGGGGTTCTAGTTCTCAGTGGGGCACCGTTTCTTCTTTGTGGCTATTTATTCTGGTCCATTTTTAAATTTCTGCTACCCTCCATTGAGGACCCCGTTAGGCTGGGTTCATCCTTAGACAGAGAAAATGTGCAACAAATAGCTCTTCTCTTGGCCCATGTGTTCTCCACCTCCTGGTTTATTTAACCGTGGCTACTCTCTTCATTAATAGCTATTTACACTTCACAGAGATACTTGTTGGGCTTGGCAAAAACCGTCAGCTCTACTCATATTTGGTCTCTGACCCAAGGCAAATTTTCATATTTGACAATATTTTGCTTTGTAAGAGCAACTAGTGAAAAACAGTTAATTGAATAGTCTAGGTTGTTCCATTCAGAATAGATAAAAGCATGTGGGCACCCTGTTAGCTTATTGCTTCGTGCAGGACAGCAGCTTGCTGAAGAGGGTCAACACAGATACAGATAAATATAGAAGGAAAGTGGGAAAACATGGGATTGTAGATTCTGCCGTGGCTCTCTTCATCCTCAAATAGATATTTTCATGAAAAAGAGGAAGACACCACCACTAAGTACAATGCCCTATCTCTAAGTTTCTTAGTTTTTTGTTTGCTTGTTTTTTGTTTTTTGTTTTGACAGAGACTCACTCTGTCACCCAGGCTGGAGTACAGTGGTGCAATCTTGGCTCACTGCAACCTCCACCTCCTGGGTTCAAGTGATTCTCATGCCTCAGCCTCCAGAGTAACTGGGATTACAGGTGCGCTACCAGGCCAGCTAATTTTTGTATTAGATGGGGTTTCACCATGTTGGCCAGGCTGGTCTCGAACTCCTGAGCTCAAGTGATCTACCCCCTCTAGGCCTCCCAAATTGCTGGGATTACAGGTATGAACCACTGCGCTGGGCCTAGTTTCTCAGGCTTATAGGCATATTATAGCTACCTCAGCTGCTTCCCTGACCCTGGGGAGGAATGGTCAAATCTAGACTTGGATTAACTTTGTCTTCATCGTGTTTAGCTACAAGTCCTAAAAGGAAGGCCAGCCCTTGCGAGGGCAGCATAAATAAGCCTCATGCCTTCAATCAGACACCATGGTACAGTTATTTGCAAGTCTTGAAAGGGCCACTTAATAGGACCTTCGTGTCCTTTTGAGCCAGCTGAAGAGAAAGTGCTGCTAAACTGCTGGATTGGCAGAGCTAAGTTTATACAGATGGAAGAGTTAGCAGAGACCACAGAACAAATACCAGCAACCAACCCATTTCACACTTCTGAAAAAAGAGAGAAAGGAATGGCAGAAGCTGGCCAAAGCAAACAGGCTTTGGAAAGCTTGAAACTGTGGGCTGGAATTTTCAGTTGTTCCGAGTCTTTTCACACTCATTTTGGGGAACTTTCTCCACTCAGAAGAGCAGAAACTTTTTGCATTTACACTTCTTGGGTTTTGCCTCCTACAGAAAAAGGGAAGTTAGTTCCCAATAACACAACACGCTTTTCCAACATCATCAGCATAGTTTTTCTGGAGTCTGAGCCTTTTGTGGGGGACAGGGGAGGTGCTATTCTTTCCAGAATTTGTGTTGTTGGGGTTCCCTTAGCTTGTCTTTTTGTGTATGCACTGGCTCTTAGTCTTTTTTATTTTCTTTTTTTCCTTTTCTTCCAGGAAAGAAAGCTATTTTCTTTTATTTTCCCCAGAGTGTGCTGAGACATAAAACCTCCCCACAATCTGCTACCTCACACAAATACCCTTCAGTTTCCGCTGAAGCACTTGGGTGCTTATCAAAATGTATTCTAAAGTAAACACGAATGTTGTTACTGCCTTGGGGATGTGTGATGTTTCTAGCTCCAACCCCAGAAGGGCTGAGGACAATATTTGGAGACAAGAATTAAAGAGAGATTTAGCTTGAGTGGCTGTGAAATGGGCAGCTGCCATCTCTGGTGTGGTTGCCTAGAATTTATGGATAGTGGTTGGGAGAAACTTTCCTGTGGGCTGGCCTCAGAAAAGCCAGTGGAACGGCTTCAGCTAGGATTCTTTGTTTGAGAAAGTAAGAAAACTCTGTGCGCATGGGACACACCATACTATAATCATCTTAGGTCTGGATCAACTGGAAAATGGCTGTCAGAGAGGCTTTTAACGGGTTAAGCAGGTTACCCAACTAGTTTACCAGAATGTGTAGATGTGTTTCTGCAAGGAAAAATTCTGCAACTGTGTTTAAAAACAGTTCCATCTGTTCCTATGTATTTAAAATACTTAGATGGGAAAAAAAGAGTAAATGCAAAGACAAGGATTAGACCCTTTACACAGCAGATTGTCTCAGTTCAAGTTGGTAATAGTAGATGACCCACAGGCCAATGGAAATTAGGTACCACCAAAGGAGAAAAAAAAAGCAGCCTGAGGAAAGCCTGGGGATATTTCCTGCTGAGCTGCTTCCAGCTGGATGATACCTACCAACGCTGGTACACACAAACGTGTACACGGCTCTTTGTGTATGAGACATGGGGATGGACCAAGGCAAAGTCCATTAGAGAAAGTACTGACATATGGATGACTTTGAACACAAAGAAGGAAAACTTTTCTTTGGAGGTGGCAGAGAAAAGAGATATTAAAAATCATCTAGGTGGCTGAAATCAGAGTGAAGGAGGAGTCCAAAGCGGTACATGTGAATGAACGCATGGCATTCAAATGTTTGGAAACCCTTTGAGCAAGCAAACAAAATAACAATATATGCCAGGATTTTAACTGACCAGGATTTAAAGCAGAGGGGATGTATCTAGGTAGGATAGATGCGACATCCTACTTTGGACTTAAGAGTTAACTCCAATGAGTTAAGTCCCTATTGGTTTTCCCTTGTGAGAAAGTCTCCTAGTGAGGTACCTGTAGGTTCCATTGCCAGGTAAGGAATTGTAATGCCAATGTCAAATGGGGCAAATGAGCCTTGGCCTGTGTCACACTCTCCTGCCTACTAAGGGAAACAAGGCCTGGAAAACTTCTATCTGTAGTAAGAAATCTTAGAATGGCTGTTGTTTTATAATTGAGCAAGATCAGGAAAAGTAGGCATGATTCATAATTCTGTGCTTAGCTTTTCTTCAACGTGAGCTCTTGATCAAGTCAGCTAATTCTGATAAATCTCAGTTTCTTAATCTGAAAGCTAAAGTTGTTAGAGAATTCCATTAGAGCTATTCTGGAGCAGGACAACTTTGCAAAACACAGCTTCCTATGGCATCTCCCCAAATGCAGCTGATGGTAAGTGACAATGTGCTAGAGGGACAGGTTGTGGTAAGGCAGCCAGAGTCTTGCCGGCCTGTCCTCACTCACCAATTGTGATGTCTTAGGCTACACAGAACAAAGTTTTAATGCCACTGAACTCGACCATTCTACAGCATTGCAGTGCTAATCTCTGATATCAGATTACCAGATTTCAACAAAAAGTGAAATCTTGTTAGTAAAATCTGAATCAGTCTTAGATCTTTTCCTCTTGGGGTAACTCTCATCTCATTCTAATCTTTCCTAGCTCACAGATAAGGGAGCTAAGAGAGGGGGTCTATGGGCTACTGTCTCTCACTTTCCATCAGTTCTTCCAGCATGACCACCTGAAATCACCATGTTATATATTTACATTATATATAAATAAATAAATAAATATATATATATATATATATAAACAAAATGCAGAATTTGGGATGGTATAATATAAACATAATATAAAGATAAATACAAATATGAAATATTTACTTGTTTTTTCTTTCCTTTCTTCACTAGAATGCCAGTTCCATGAGAAGAGTCATTTTGTCTATTTTGTTTACACCTAAATTGCCAGTCTCCAGAATAGTATCTGCACATAGTAGATGTTACATCAATGACTATGGGATGCATGGATGGATATCTGATTTTGGTTTCCAGAAAGCCTTTTACTGACCTTTCTTTTGCCATCTTACAATGTAAGATTCTACCTGGGATTCAAACCTGAATCTTCCCCACACGATTCTTAATTTCCTTCTCACATATTGAAATTCTACTTTTGGTCAGTATTGTTCAGGCCAGTGGCCATTCTCTATAGTGCCTTATCTGACATTCCTAGGGGTATTTGCACAGCCAGATGCAGTCTGAGGCTCCTTAAAAGGGACTTGGCCTCCATCTATTAAGAGCATCCTGTGTGGGTTTTTTTTTGAGACAGAGTCTCACTCTGTCACCCAGGCTGGAGTGCAGTGGCACGATCTCGGCTAACTGCAACCCCTGTCTCTCGGGTTCAAGCGATTCTCATGTCTCAGCCTCCCGAGTAGCTGGGACTACAGGTGCACACACCTGGCTAATTTTTTGTATTTTTAGTAAAGACAGGGTTTCACCATGTTGACTAGGCTGGTCTCGAGCTCCTGACCTCAGGTGACCTGCTCGCATTGGCCTCCCAAAGTGCTCAGATTACAGGCATGAGCCACTGCTCCCGGCCAGTGATTTTTATCTTTCATTTCTTTTTTAATATGGTGCACCACATTGATTGATTTGCATATGTGAAACCAACATTGAATCTCAGGGATAAATCCCACTTGGTTATGGTGTATAATTTTTTTTTTATGTATTACTGAATTCAGTTTGCTAATATTTGAGGATATTCATCAGAGATATTGGCTGGTTCTTACTGCTCACACACAATGGTAACTAACTACTTGAGGAATGGATATGTTAATTTGTTTGACTGTATAAATACATTTATGCATCTCTTATATATGTAATTTGTATATCTTATAGATGTATATATGTATATCTTATATAGGTAATTTGTTTCACTATTGTGTGCATATCAAAACATGATGTTGTATACTTTAAATATATACAATTTTTGTTTTAGAAAGGGCACATGATCTGCTTAGCATGAATTCCATCCAGGTGCTGAACACAGGTCTGCCTCAGATCTGTTAAGCCCTTCCTCTTTCCCTCCTACTCCCTGGGCTAGGCCAGCCACTTTCTTCCCTTCTGCTGTCAGTCGTCCTCTCACTGGGTGTCATGTTGACTAATGATTGATGCCACTCCCAATGATCTATGGCCTTTCATACAATACTCCATACATTTTGGGCATCTACTCTATAATCACTGTGTTAGGGGTTACATGTACAACAAATGGGTCAAATAGTCCCTCAGTCCAAGGAGCTTAGAGAGGGTTTCAAATTTTTATAATCATCGTCCACAGTAAATATATGTAGACAATCCAGTATACCTGGACACACACATAGACATATTGTTTCAAAGTTATATGAAACTATACTTACCTGGGTGATGTTTTCCATTCTATTCTGGAGTGGTTTATTTTCTTTCATTTCATTAAAAGATCTGGTTATGACCCACTAAATTAACCTCACTACCCTGTTATGATTTTCAATTAGTACAATTTTTATTAGGTGCAATTTGAAAACCTTTGCTCTATAAAAGGAATTTTCTAGAGTCATTATAACAGAATAAGAAGCATGAACAAGGAAATGGAAGCCAGAAAAGAGATGTGACTCCTTCTAGAAAGATATCTTCTAGGGCTATGCTTCTAAAACTCTAACATGCACATGAAGCCCCCTGAGACTTATTTAAAGTGAAGACTCTTATTCAGGAGCTGGGGAGTAATGCCTTAGATTCTGTTTCTTAATACACTTTCAAGAGATGCTCGTGCCGCTGGAGCATGGACCACATTTGGAAAAACGGGTTTAGGAAGTAATGTTAAAAGGATGACCAGGAATTATCCAGAGGATAGAGGGAGACAAGAAGGGCAATCTGGTAGAAAGGAGCACATTAGCAATGTTTCCATGGGTTATATGAGGAATAGCAAGCATCCACACTGTCTTAAAATTACCTGTGTCTGTTACAGTGAAAGATAGGGCCTGTCTCTAGCAGTAAGGAGTTAACTAGGGCAGCAACAAACCACAGTTTTTGCACAAGGGCAAATTGAGGAAAAGGGAAGCAAAATTTACAGGTTATCTTTTAAAAATAAATTATATTTTCATTTTTATTATGAAACACAATATTAGCAACTGCAATTAGAACTCTCATATTGCTCTTTCATGGGTGGGAGGTGGGTAGGGCTGGAGATGAGTAGAACCCTAAACTCGCCAGCAGGTGCTGCACTGTCTGACCACAATGCTGAGACTTGGAGTACATTTTATGTGAGATTAAACCTGGGTGGGCTTGGAGGGAGCTGTGGGTTGAGCAATTTGAGATTGGGGATGGCAAATTTTGTGTCAAGATAAAAAAATAGCCTCCTATCCTGTGATTCCTAGGTACCAGGGAACAGATTTTAGAGAGGGGTGGTTCTGATTGAGTCACAAAGAATGAGGTGGGAACAGGGAGGTGGAAGCAAAATACTAAGGGAATGCTTGAATTTTCCTATTTACCCGCACCTGTATGAGAATTGAGGGCTGGACTCCTCATGCCCCCTTTTCCAATCAGTGGTTTTCTTTGTCTTACCACTCCCTTCTCCCTGGTCCCTCAAAGAAACTCTTATAAGCTTGGTAAGCACCAGTTTAAATGCCACATTCCCAGTGTCAGCCTGGGTTTGTGACTCAGCCCTGTGGTGAGGACAGAAACTGAAGTCCCATCTGGCAGGGACGATGGGAGAACTGATTAAAGTTCATGGCTCCAGGCAGATTTCTCAGTGCAACAACTTGAATATGTAGAGCCCAGTAACTTAGATGTTCCTGTGTTCTTTAGTCCGTGCTCATTTACTCACTACTGTCATTGGAAAGGCCTCGCTTTAGGTGCAGTGAGTATGATGGTCCCTTCAACAAACCCAGTTCCAGCTACCAGTGAGCTTATGGTTTCATGCAACTGTGGTATATTTTGGGCTGAATCCTAACATAAAGTGCTCCAAATGTGGTGTGTATTTTACTCTTTACTCCTAACTGGATTGGGAAGTTCATTAAACAGAGCTTTCCTGTTCTCCCTTTGGTCATAAAGAATGATTGAAGAAGTCCAGCTTGTATAAAAAGAATTTGTCCTCATGAAGATGAAGAAAACATGTTTGTGATCCTAACCCAGATCCCGAGGCCCGGCCAGCATGTGCTCACACGGACACTGACTCCTGGCATATTTATCCATTGTTTGAGTTGGCTGGGCTACAATGAAGAGAGCCCAGCACTTGGAGTTTGAAATATTATTTTCTTCCTTAAAATGTGGCTGGAACATACCACAACAGAGTTATCTCCTCAAATGTGGTCCCACTCTGTCATACAAATGAGTTCAAAAGCCTGACAGTGCCAAACCCAGAGTATTACACATCTAATTATTTTTTAAAGCCCAAACGAGTAGATTTTTAAAGCTATTTAGAGCTTACCTGCTTTGCATGACCCAAGAAAACTCATGCAATTGCTCACCTTGATAAAATGGGGCCTAGTATTTACAAGGTCCCCCAATCCACTATTGTCTTTTGAAGTTTTCTGTCTCAGAGGCTCACCGCTGTGCTGCTAAATGACACAACTTAGACACGTAAGCCCCTCTCTGATATCCCATCTTCAGGTAGCCCCCTGTCCGTCCTTCTCTTCTGGGTGATGGCCCCTTCCCTATAAGCCTCTGACAGTCTTGTGCTATGAGACACTTCCCCTCTCATGTGATCCTGGGCAAGTGCCACCAAAAAAACTTGTATGTTACTGCTTCTCATAGTCATATCTTTCTCCCTCATCAGCCCCCAGATCCCTTGATCATCTTACAGACTCCTATCCCGTATCCGCTGAGTCAAAATATTTGAGGAGGGGTGCCTGGAAAGGTGCAGTTTTTAAGAAACTCCCCAGGAGATGTGTGTTTCTGTCTGTGTGTACATGCATGTGTCCGCACGAGCACTAAAATTTGACAACCATCGGTTAGAAGATTTAGCTTGCATCCTGCCTCTGGCACTTGTTATTTGACTTTTGGGAAATTCGCATTCACTCCCTGAACATCAATTTTTTTTTGCCTGTGTAAGGTTAAGATGATGATGTGTACATTAGAGAGATCTATAGAGACAAAATGTGATGGGGTGTGTGAAGTGATTAGAGAATGGTCCACGCATAGGTGTGGTATCTGCATCTTTTTTCCTGTTCCTTCTTCCTACTGATGCTCTTTGGACCTAACTCCTGTCATCCTAAAATAATCTCTTTCTTACATGAATTTTTTATTCATCTGGGCCTTGTCAGTGTACCAATTCTCTTGTAAATTTATTTGACATACTTCTTTGCCTACCTGACTTTAAATCTTTTAATTTTCCTGTTCCTCTGCTATTAGATCTCCCATGTAACTGCATTATCTAATGCTATAAAGTGTCCGAGAGCCAGAGTCAGATGACAAATGCTGCATGAGGTACATTTGTATTGTATTGTTATAGTCCTTATCACTAAATTCAGATGGGACCCAAATGCTATTTTTATATAAAATTTTGTTCAGTTCTACTCCAGTGTCTACTGGAGATTTCTGGTTTTGCTAAGTACATTTTTCTCCCTCCCTGCTTAGAATAATCTACTGAAGTATAATTATTTTTAGCAACTTTGCTGAGTTGTTTGCAGTTTCGTATGTCTTTGTTCTCTGGGGACATAATAAGTACATGGCCCAGTGTCCTAGTGAATGGGGGGAAAGAAGTGTGAAGTCAAGGTGTGATTCCCTAGTGATGGTTTCTAAATGAGACCATTTACCAAAGGTGCCTTTGTTTCACTATAGAAATCTTTAACCCCTGATGCTTGGATCTTGTATCTTGTTTTTGTTTTTTGTTTGTTTTGTCTTTTTCTTAACATTGAACACTCTCATCCAAAGAAGATGTCTCCGCCTTTATTTAATCTCTACTCCTCATTCTTCTCCAAATTTTATTAAAAGACACAGCAGGTACCAAATACACATCAAGAATAATTATTTTTCCTTCTAAGGTCAAGGCCAGAGACAGATGCAATGGAAACCCAAAAATAAAATTACGTGTGAATTTGACTGTAATACAATGTGACTGGAGTGGGGAAAATGATAATGTAACTCTGGTTTCATATGTTAACATTGGTAGTGAGCAACTGGGAGGTGACTCACATGAAAGTATGCTGGCAAAAGTCAGTTTGTGTAGTTCCAGGGATATGGGTAAATAAAAAGATGAGTTTGAACTGTAAAGTTGTTGAATGAGGACAGACAGATAAAAAGCACAAATATGGGAATCTCATTTAGAGAAACAAATTGGGTGGCCACTAGGAAAAATGACCAGTAAATAAAGACTTTTAAGATGGGTAGTTCTAGAAACTTCACCAGCAAAGAGAGAAACACTCCACATCAACTTTCTAAATGGAGACCAGAGGGACCAGTAGCTTCCTAAAGAGTTGCTTAATTTGTACGTCCAGAGTAAAGTCTGGGGAAACTAGAGAAGGAAAATTCCAACTTTTTAATGTCATGAAGGACAAAAATAGAAACAAACATGTATACAGTAGTGCACTCCTGTGAACTCCTATGAATTTTTCTTTTCTTCTCTTTTCCTTTCTCTTCTTTTTTTTCTTTTCTTTTCTTCTTTGTTCCTTTCTTTTCTTCTTTGTTCCTTTCTTTTCTTTTTCTTTCTTTCTATTTTATTTTATTTTATTTTGAGACAGAGTCTCCTTCTGTCATCCAGGCTGGAGCACAGTGGTGTGATCTCTGCTCACTGCAACCTCCACATCCTGGGTTCAAGCAATTTTCCTGCCTCAGCCAGCTAAGTAGCTGGGGTTACAGGTGCCTGCTATCATGCCCAGCTAATTTTTGTATTTTTAGTAGACGTGGGGTTTCGCCACGTTGAAGAGCGTGGTGGGCTCCCTGAGAAGAGGACATGGAGCAGAGACTCCAGGGAGGCCAAGAGGGCTAGAATATCAGAGAAGAAAGAGCTGTTAAGAGAATACGCACTCCAGCGATCTAAAAAGGCATCCCTCAGGTATTAAACTGAGTATGGATGAATGTGTGTGTATATGTGTGTGTGTGTAAAGTACCTGAGGTCAGGGAAAGAACCACCAAAAGGGATTAGAAAGCTCATAGTGTTGATTATTCTTAGCAGCCTGACCAGAAACCTCAAGATTCATAAGGCACTTGGCAGAGTTCACAGAAATGTCTTGCCTCAGTGGTGGAGAGTAATTATCACTACAGTGAACACTGCTCTGGTCTCACATAATATATATTAAAAACCATACCCTCAAAGATAAAATAATTTCCAAGTAACTTAAAGCACCCCAGAGCAAAGTTCAAGAACATTTATGAGAATACAAAAAATATCTAGCATTCAGCAACATAAAACACACAATGCCTGGCATTCATTCAAAAATTATCAAGCATTCAAAGAGCAAGAACAAAATGAGAAAATAAACTTATTAGAAACCAACCCAGAACTGACAAAATGCTAGTATTAGCAGATAAATGGCAACAAAACAGTTACTATAACTGTATTCCAGATGTTCAAAAATGTAAGAGGAGATATGGAAGATGTTAAAAAAGACCCAAATAGAACCTGTATAGATAGATAGAGTTTTTTTTGTAAAACTTGAACTATTAAAAGATAATTGATTGTTTAAACAAAAATAAAAAGATTGTATTTGGGGGCTTATTTTATATATATATGTGTATATATATATGTAAAATGTGTTACAGCAATATTCTAAAGAACATGGGAAGAGAAATTTGATGTACTCTTATAAGACTCATATCATACATGCAGTGATATGATATCACTTGAATGTAGACTGTGATATGTTAAAAGATGTATACCATAATCTCTAATGAAACCACTAAATAGCAAAAAAAAAGAGTTGTAGCTAATGGTAATCCAATAAAAGAAAGAAAAGAAAATAATAAAAAACATTCAATGCATTCAAAGAAAGTAGAAAAAATAGACAAAAGAAAGAAAGAGGATATGTAACAACTATAAAACAATATGATAGTTTTGAACCTAGTCATATTAGTAATCAAATTAAATTTAAATAATTTAAATATCCCAATTAAAATGTAGTTTTCAGATTGGATAGACAAAAAGAACCCACTGTAATCTACTTACAAATAAATATACTTTAAATATAAAGACACAAATATTTAAAATAAAAAGGATGGAATGAGATATAACATGTTAACACTAATAAAAAGAAATCTGGAATGGCTGTATTTGTATCAAAGTAGATTTCAGAACTAAGAATATTAACAGAAACAAAATTTTTATTTTATAATAATATAGTGGTCAAATTATCAAGAGAATCTGATTCTAAATGTTTATGCCCTTACACATAACTTCAAAACACATAAAATAAAAACTAATCAAGGACATCAATGAGAAATTCATAAGCTGACAATGATAGTTGGGGATTTTAATACTACTCTCTCAGAAATTGATAGAATAAAATAGGCAGGAAATTAGTAAGTATGTAGAAGATTTCAATAACACTATCAAGCCACTTGACCTCATAGGTATTTATAGAGCACTCTACTCAACAGTACCATAATATACATTCTTTTTAAGGGCATTCAGAATATGCAATAAGATATCCTATGCTAAAACAAGTCTCAATACATTTAAAGGATTTAGATCATACAAAGTATGTTCTCAGAACACAATGGAAGTAAACTAAAATCAGTAGCAGAAGGATTTTTATAGAATCTCCAAATATTTGTAGATAAAATAACACACTTCTAAAAAAGCTGAAAGAAGAAATCAAAAGGAAATTAAAATGTGTTTCAAACTTAATGAAAATGAAAACACAACATATCACAATTTTTGGAATGCCACAATGGAAGTACCTGGGGGAAATTAATAGAATTAAATGCCTATATTAGAAAAGAGGAAAGGTCTCAAATCAATACTTTAGCTTCCAACCTAAGAAAATGGCAAATAAACATTTAAATGTAGAATAAACAGATGAATAAATAAGTAAACAAATAAATATGATAGCAGAAATAAACAAAATAGAGCATAGAAAAACAATAGAAAAAAAATCAGTGGAACCAAACCTTGATTCTTAGGTAAGATCAGTAAAATTTACAAAATTCTAGCCAGAGTAATCAGAAAAAAATATTGAAGACTTTCATTGCCAATGTAAAAAATAAGAAAGATGACATTGCTGAAGATTCTACTGATATTAGAAGGATTATAAATTGAAAAATTACAATAAATGTACAAATTATTTGAAGAACACATATTATTAAAATTATTCACAAATAATTAGATAACCCAAATTATCCCTAGAGTTAGTAAAGTAGTTTAAATTGTAGTTAAAATCCTCACAAAGAAAACTCTAGACCACAATGGTATTACTGGTGAATTCTACCAAATATTTGAGAAAGAAACAATACCAATTTTACACAAGCTTTTTCATCATATTTAAAGGGAGAGAACATTTCCCAACTTATTCTATGAAGCAGCATGACTCTGATACCTGAAAACTACAGACCAATATCCCTCATGAAGATACATTTAAAAATTCCAAACAGAAAGTCATTTGAAAAGAATAAGGAAAATTGTTTTTATTCACAATTATCATGATTATGTTGAAAATCCTATCTACAGAAAGTCATTTGAACCAATAAATTAGTTCAGCAAGATTGTAGGAAACAAGAACAATGTCAGAATCAATTGTATTTCTATATACTAGAAGCAAACAATTATAAATAAATAAAATAGGTAAATAAAATAAAATGATATCAATAATCACCTTCAACATATAACACACATGGGGTAAATCTGACAAAAGATGTGAAAGACCTATACATACTGAATGAGCGACATATTGTGTTCATATGTCAGAAGTCTCAATACTGTTGAGATGTTGATTCTTCCCAAATTGAGCTATAGAATTTATGGAATCCTAATAAAATCCCAAGCAGGATCATTTTGTTAACATTGACAAACTGATTCTAAAATTCATTCAGAGGTGCCAAGCACCTAAAATATTCAAGACAACTCAGAAAAAGAATAAAGTTGAAGCACTAATACCATACGCTTTTAAGATATATTATGAAGCTACAATAGCCAACACAGTGTAGCAGTGGCGTAAAGACAGACAAATAAATCAATAGTACTGCCTAGAGAGCCAGAAATAGACCATGCAAAGATTGACAACTTACTTTTGGAAAATGTGCACAAGCAATTCAGTGGAGATAAGATAGTATTTTCAGCAAGTGATGCTGCAACAATTGAGTGTTTATATACAAAAAATAAAATTTTATTTATACCTCATACCATATAAAAAAACCCTCAAAAGTGATTATAGACCTCAATATGAAACCTGATATGGTTTGAATCTGTGTCCCCACCCAAATCTCATTTGAATGTAATCCCCCAGAGGAGGGGTCTGGTGGGAGGTGATCGGATCGTGTTGGTGGATTTCTCATGAATGGTTTAGTACCATCCCGTTGGTGCTGTTCTCATGAGAGTGAGTGAGTTCTCATGAGATCTGGTTGTTAAAAGTGTGTAGCCCTTCTCTCTTGTCTCTCACTTGCTCCTCATCCTGCCATGTAAGATGTTTCTAAGGCTGCCACATATGTGCTGGTGATAATGTGGAAGGACTGGAACTTTCATACACTGCTGGAGGAAATAAAGAAGAGTATAACCATTTTGGAAAACACCACAGGGGTTCTTAACAAGTTAAATATACAACCATTACATGATTCTGCCATACCATTCCTATTTATCCAAGAAAAATGAAAGCATAGGTTCATACAAAGACTCGTATGCAAATGTTCATAGAAGCTTTATTTGTAGTAGTTTAGATATGAGAAAAAACAATATGTGCATCAAGAAATAAGTGGATAAACAAACTGGAATCCATAAAGTGGAATACTACTTACTAATAAAAAGAATGAGCCACTAATACATTCTATATAACACAGATAGGTGTCAAAATAAGTATGCATAGTGAAAGAAGCTAGACAATGTATGTGCTCTATGATTCTATTTATATAACATTCAGGGAAAAGTAAACTAACATATAGTTCTAGGACTGGATTGGTGTATTGGAGAGAGAACCAGAGGGAATGAATGTTTTCCCAAATACCAATCTGACAGCAGGCTGGCCACATGTCAGAATTACCTTTATAAATATACAGATTCCTAAGCCCTTCCTTCAGAGATTTGTACCCATTTGGTCTTGAATGAGTCCTCATAATCTGTTTAAATAATATGTGAAGGTTACTCTGATATCAACCAGGTTAGGGCAACGCTATCTAAGTTGCACTTTGTTCTCTTCATTCCGTTAGTATATGTCTTTCAGAGTCTGGAGTAGTTTAAACCCCATAACTTTAGCAAATGGACATTTGGACAAATCCCTCACCTAAGGTCATCCATTTAAAGGAGATGTCTACAGAAGACCTCAAGGATCTTGACTCTTAACTGGAAACACCTGATCCCTTGGCCCAGGAATGTGAATCTAATTTGAGTGTTCCTAAGGTAACCCAAGTCACCAAGGTAGACCGACCAGGGAGTCCTACCTTTCTGAGAGTTTTCTTGCAGCTCTGCTCCGTATTTCATTTTTTCCAAATAAATATGCTGCCATTCTTAATTCTTAACTTCTCATCATTGGTGGTTAGTCAACCTTCATTTTTACACAAATTGTGATTACAAAGTAACTGAATTTGGCTTAGAAAATTCAACTAGAAATAAATAATTCTATTTGTTATTGTTTGCAAATTGAAATCAACAAGATGGTCTGGTACCTCTTTCTTTTCTTGCCTCACTATTTCTTGGCAGGTCTTCAACTTCCTTGAATGTGCTGTTTATTCCAGTGAACCTCAGTTACTCGTGTTGCAGTTTCCAGGGAGAAAATGCAGCCCTTTCCCCCCAACTCCATATCTAGAGTTTTTAAATTAGCAAAATGCCATAGGTTCTTTGAGAGACTTTAGTCTTGCATTTGGGTAAAGGTGTGTCTTGAACAAAAAGCTATGTGGGACTACATTACCAACATATTGTTTAGGAGGAGTTGAGAAGCAGCATCACAACTTCATCATGACTCCCCTCATTCTGCCTCCAAGCCATGCTGGTTAAGGCAGTATCACCTTTCAGGCTGACACAAGCCACCTGTTTAACTTACATTTCTCTCTGTTTACGTAGTATGTCTATCTTGTGTAAATTGCTTTCTGGGGACATAAAAGATCCTGTTTTGAGGAGGAAAAACAACAGTAAAATGTCCTGCCTCTCCCACTGGTCACTAGTCTACATTCAGAATCATGCCAACAGGTAAGGTCACATCTGTGAAAGCCTAAGTGAATGAATCAACGTGGTCCAGAGAACAAAATTCACTCTGATAGGCCAGTAAGAGGTGGATGGTACTAAAGAAAAATACAAAATGACTCTATTTAGTGCAGTGCTAATGGTGGGCATTACAATCACAGCATGTGCTTCGTGTGTTCACTTTACTTGTTAATTACAATATCCCTGTCAACCCACAGCTTTGTCTGAAAAGACTAAGCTAGTTATCTCATCTGTCAAGCCAAGCTGCAGAAAGTCACTCTTGGTCAGTGCTTGGAAAGAAGAGAGTTTGCACATGAAAAAAATCCAGATGTCACAGCTAACTGGTGTGGGCACAAGCACAATATTAGTCATCAGAAAGTGGTTAGGCACCAGAGGCCCTTACCTCTCAGGAGGGATAAAACTGTTTACCGATTCAGAAATATATGGACTCCACGTTTATAGAGTGCTCACCGCATGCCAGGGCCTGTGATACGATGGGTAATAGGGTCTGGGATATGGAAAACTGAATCCCTGAATTTAATTAACTGTGGGGGATTCCTTTCAGGAAAGGGTTATTATGCTGCTCAATTGAGTCTCTGGCTGGTTTGTTTGTTTGTTTATTTGTTTTACAATATCAGGAAAATTTAGACAACCTGTAGTTGAGCAAATTGCATTCTGTCAGCAAAAATAAATAATTATAAAAATAGTGTGCCTTTGTCATTTTAGCAGTAATAATAGTATCAATAATAGCTAATATTTATTGAACATGGATTTTAAGTGGGAAATTATATTGATTGTTTTACTCTCTCAGGTAATCCTCAATACTCACCCTATGAGATGTTAAGTGCTGTTGTTCTATCTGTTTTTCAGATGAAAAAATGGAAGTGGAGAGGAGTAGAGTGACCTGCCTAAGGTCACAGTGCTAGTAAGGGTGGATGCAGACTCAAGCTCAAATCTGCCTCATAGTAAAGCCCCAAGTCAGTCGGGTGAAGGAGGAAAGGTTTCATTTCATCCTTTTAAAGAATGTACTGTGCTGTTTGTGACAAAGGCCAGTACAATCAAGTAATGTCTGAACATGCGGGAATATCATATGGCTATAGTTTTATCTCTGGCTCCCAGGGAATCCCATGGGTTAATAATCTATTCCATTTTGTGGCACTTTGGAACATTTGAGGAGAAAGTCACTCTGTGAACATAAAACTAATCATTGCATATCTGAAAGCTCGCTGGAAAAACTTAAGCATTTCAACAAACCCCCTTCACTTTAAGTGCATTCAGCATTTTCCTCCTCAGAAATGACTTGTAAGTTTGTGCTTTTAATTATTATCATTCTCCCCTGAAATTACAGGCAAAGCACTCAGTGATATTTGAAACATCAATTACTGGCCTGCAGCCCTCTGCTACTGTTTCTCTGCCTGCTGCCAGGGCTGCAAATCCATTTTTTGCATTTCTTTCAGATTTTCTGAACAAAATTATGGAAAATCGCTGTTGGCACATGGCATTTTTCCACAATGGTCAGAGTTATTGAATTGTACCGTTATGTGCTACTTTGAGAAGACGTTCCAACTTAAAATGCCAGCTTCAAAACTATCAGGACGTTTTCTACAATCTGGGCTTTATAAATTTCCACAGGAAAAGGCTAAGAAGTTTGCCCTGGCTTTGCCTGGATCTCCTGCCGAGCGTAACTACCCACTTGTGATGGTTCGTGTTGCTGATTTTTAGCTCATCTCTCCTTTGAGTTATCTTATCTGGATTTCCTTTCTGTTCTGTCATCACAATTGCTCACCCTGCGTGGCCATGCATCCATGGCCCCCGGAACTCTGAGGCCTCTAGAGGGCAACCTATTGGTAGTCATTTTGAATTTTTCTTCTCTGCCACTTCCTTTCAGGACGCAATCTGCGCAGTCATGTTCCGAAGGCAACTCGAACTCAAAATCCCCAACTAGACTCCACCTTCTGTATGCCCCATGGAGGATCACACACAAATAGGAATTCTGGGAGTTGTTCTCAACTACTTTCTCTCTCTGAGATCACACAGTCATGCTGTCTCCAAGACCTGTCAATTCTACCTCAAATGTCTCTCCCATATCAACTTCTTTTCTATCTCTGACTTTTCTTTTAGATTTTACCACCTGGCTTATATCTTGCCACCAGTCTTTTCCTTCTTTAGTGTATCTTCCACATTGCTGACAATGAATTTAAAAATATATATTTATTAGTAGACAACGGTTATTAAACATCTACGCTGTACCAGATACTGAAATAGGCTCTAGGGAAATCGATTTGATGAGTGTATAACCCCATCTTCTAAAAGTTATGAACCATTGTTATTCCACTGCTTAGAAAGAGCCAATGGTTTGGCCGGGTGCGGTGGCTCATGCCTGTAATCCCAGCACTCTGGGAGGCAGAGGTGGGCGGATCCCCTGAGGTCTGGAGTTTCAGACCAGCCTGACCAACAGGGAGAGAAACTCTGTCTCTACTAAAAATACAAAATTAGACAGGTGTGGTGGTGGCGCATGCCTGTAATCCCAGCTACTTGGGAGGCTGAGGCAGAAGAATTGCTTGAACTTGGGAGGGGGAGGTTGCGCTAAGCCGAGATCGTGCCATTGCACTTCAGCCTGGGCGACAAGAGCGAAACTCCGTCTCAAAAAGAGAGGACAGGAGAGGGGAGGGGAGGGGAGGAAGGGGAGGGGAGGAAGGGGAGGGGAGGGGAGCAGAGGGGAGGGGCCAGTGGATCATCTCTATGAAATAAAATCACAGCTCTTTAACACAGCTGGTCCTCTGGGACAATGGTGACATGGTTCTGATGTGTTTCTCTGGTCACATCTCTCTCATTTCTTTCAACATACCCTATATTCCATCTGCGCTAATCCCTGTTTCTTAAACAAAGCAGAAATTTTTTTGATCCCAAATCTTTACTGTACTATTTCATTGCAACCTGTACCCATCTTTCACAGCTTAGCAAATGCAAATGCCAAGTTATTTTTTTAAGGCTTGATTCAGATTTTGCCCTCCTAGGAAGCCTTTCTATTCCTACCCGTCTGGCCCCCAGATCCTCTGCACCCTAACTGTACTGCATTCATAACTCTGGAAAATCAAAAGGGGGTGGGAATGGTGGGGTAATACAGGATGGCAAGAGGGAGCACAAGCCTTGGGGTCAAATGGATCCAAGTTCCGTTACTGACCAGTAGGGATTTTATGGAGTTGTTTATTTTATCTAAGCCTCAGTTTCTCCATTTATACATTTGGAAATATGAATGTGGACGTCACAGAGTTTTAAATAATATTTAATGAGCTCATTTGCATAAAATGTCTATCTTAGAGTAAGTGCTAAATAAATTACAGCATTTATAATTGTTATCACCATTGTCATTTTTATTATTATAGTGGAGCTTACCCCATGTTATTCCAAAAAGCTTTGGGTCTCTCTTTCCTACTAGATTGCATGTTTTTACAGGAACCATCTTTTTTTTACCTCTTTTCTCCGGTGCCTAGAATAGTGCCTGGCTCATTTTAGGTTTACAATTAGTATGTGCTAAAATAGCAAATTAATCTTTATCTGGAAATCCACAGGTACTTCAAACTCAACATGTAAGAAAGCCAGAGTCATTAGCTTACCCCAATGCGTGCAAAGCATCTAGAACAGTGCCTGGCATCTAACAGTTGTTAACATATAAGTGAATTATATTATAATTTGAGTTATTCAGCCAACACATTGATGAGTTATTCTCTTGATGATGTGTAAGAATTACAAATATCAATTTCTGTGGAAGATATGACATTAAATTGCTCAAATAAGAGATTCCTTGAATATCCATTTTAAAAAAATTAAATAAACTGCATATTCTCCAGGTTTGGCCTCCAGGAAACTCTGCTAGAACACTCCTATGACTTAAACTTAGCTATTGCTATCCTCTAGCTGGAAGATGGGAACATAGAGAGGCTGTGGGCTCTACCATGTTCAAGAAAGCTCTGTGGTTGGTTTATGTATGTTTTGAGATCTAGGGTAAAATATAATTCCTACATTTCATAAAACATAGCTGCAATCATATGCTATATGTCCTCTTGATCTTACCTCATCAAAGGTTACCCCCACACTCTGCATTCCTAATCACAGCCCAGCAATACTTCTAGGTACCTCTTCATTTCACTGATTGATCTGCACACTGTACGCTATTATTTTCTGTGCCCTGCATGTACTAATTATATTTTCCTATGGTGCACTGCTGTAGGCATGCATCATCTTTCACTGTTATATGGGCTGAGGACTGGCCCCTTCTAATGTATCCTGCCAATGTTTTCAAAAGAAGTTCTTTAATGTATAAGGCAGCTGGAATAAATGGTTTTTTTTTTGGACTCAAGGAAAAAGGAAACATAGATCTATCTGGTTCCTGATATATATAAGGAAGACAAAACTACTAGTTTTTCTGAAAGTATGTGAAATTCCTAGAACAGTGCCAAACAGGTAGCAGTTACTAGAATGAACTTTATGTGTTTTTCTTTTCCTTTTTATTTCTACAAATTTATGGGGTACATATGCAATTTTGTTACATGCATAGACTGTGTAGTTTTCAAGTCAGGGCTTTTAGGATATCTATCACCCAAATAATATACCTTGTACTACATTAACCCATCCTTCTCCCTCCCACCTCCTCACCCTTCTGAGTCTCCATTATCTGTCATTCCACTCTACATCCATGAAAACACTTTTTTATTTTTTTAGTATCTGCTTATGAGTGAGAACATGCAATGTCTGTCGCTGTAGGCCTGGTTTGTTTCACTTAAGATAATGATCCTCCAATTCCAGCCATGTTGCTGCAGAAAACATATTTTTATTCTTTTTTATGCCTGACTAGTATTCTATCATGTATATATGCCAATTTTCTTTATCCATTTATTCACTGATGGAAACTTACTTTGATTCCATATCTTTGCTATTGTGAATATTGCTGTAATAATAACATAGGAGTGCAGGTATCTTTTTTTCCTTTGGGTAGATACCCACTAATGGCATTGCTGGATTGAGTGGTAGGTCTAATGAGTTCAAATGAGCTTGCATTTGGACTGAGAAAGAGGACAGATGGCAACACAATGTTTTCCACTTCCAATCCTTCACATACACTGCCTTGTTTACCTGGTGACAGAGGGAAAGCTGACTAGGACTTCTACTCCTACTGTCTAATAAATATATATATATAATTTTATATACAATTATATATATAATTTTATATATAATTATATATATAATTTTATATATACACATATATAATTTTATATATAGACATATATATACACACACATATATATATAATTTTAGTGGAGATTTTCACTCTCTCCAAACTAAAATTTCTTTTGAAATAATTTTTTTTTCTTGGTGAGACAGAGTTTCATTCTGTTGCTCAGGATGGACTGCAGTGGTGTGATCTCTGCTTACTGCAACCTCCACCTCCAAGGTTCAAGCGATTCTTGTGCCTCAGCCTCTCGAGTAGCTGGGATTACAGACACGTGCCAAACACCCAGCTAATATTTTGTATTTTTTTGTAGAGATGGGTTTTCACCATGTTGGCCAGGCTGGTGTTAAACACCTGGCTTCAAGTGATTCTCCAGCTTTTGCCTCCCAAAGTACTGGGATTACAGGTGTGAGCCACCATGCCTGGTCCTAAAATTTCTGAATAGGGAAATCAGTAGTTAAATTTTGCTGTGTTAGAGAGAGACTGAAAATTTCATATAGAAATAGTTTGGCATGCTATGATTTTACTCATTCATTTATTATTGCAAAAATAGTTCTTGACTCTTCTATGGATCAGGTTCTCTGCTAGGCACCAATGACAAAAACATGGTAAACAGAAGGCAACCTACTTCACAGCGATGAAGGTGAAGTGGGGCAGTATGTGTGTACAGCACTTAACACAGAGCCTGGCATGTAGTAAATACATGTCAGCGTTTTCCCTTGCTAATGTGCTCCTGTCTCAATGTGAGGAAAGATGCCTATTTTTCTCAAAGGGAGGGCAGGTACAATGGAGGCCACAGATGTTCAACAATGATTCGCCCAAGCCAGTGGCTATGATTTGCCAACTGGAGAATGCGTCAGTTCATCCTTACATTTCTAGCAGCTCCACAGTACCTGGTCTAAATTATATATGTCTCTAATTATTGACCTAAACTAAACTAGATTCACAGATAAGAAAACCTCTGCCAGCTCCTGTTGACATGAAAAACTGTGACATGGAGCTGCTGGTTTCTCATCCTTTAATTGAGTTGCTCCTTTTCTGGGAAGTAAAATAAAATACAACTCCAAGAGGAATAAATCTATAGTTCTTAGAGAAGAGTATCAGTATGCTTTGCAGTATGCTGCAGTTCATAATATTCAAATTATTAGCAAATAAAGATTATAATAAATTATTAACTGTTTGTGAGTGGAATTATTTGCATATTTTAAAACATTCTTTTCATATTAAATCGTAGAAACACAGTCTCTCCTTGCAAATCATGAAGGATTATTGGGATGACAGGTTTTCACCTGGCTTTATGATGCCCATTTTGGGAAGGGAGCAGTTGTTGCCTGAGCTTGTATTGGGAGCCTGGCTTCCTGCCCTAGAGTCCTGTCTTCCTTGTGCATGGGTCTACATGCTCAAGCCTGTGGTCTCAGACCTGCCCAGGCACACACCCCAGCTTTGGCCCTGAGCTGGGATTCTGGAAGGAGTTGGCTGATTCACATCCAGAAGAGCTTGGATCTCCCAGGGTCTGTTTGTGGTTCATGTCATTCCTTAGAACACCTGATTCTTCCCCAATTATGGTCTCACTCTGTGTCCTCCAACTTCAGTTCTGTTGTACTGTGCTTACAGGTTTCTCTGTGTCCATATTCTAATCTGAGACTTGTGCTGTGTTCCCAGGTTGTATGTCCCGAAGGTAATTTCTGATTCCCTTTGTTGCCCAGGCACTGGGTTCTTATATTCCCAACCTCTGATGCTTTATTTACCTTGACAGTCCCTGAAACTTGATCTCTCAATGTCTGTCTCTTCATGCCTGAGCTTTCCAATAAGGTTAAATGGGAAAAGAAAGGGGTTTGCTCACCAAGGTAGTTTCTGCAAAGCGACCCTGCCCAAGTACTTATTTGGGTGGTGGGGAATAAGTCAGCAAGTGAGGCATTGACTTGGTTCCCTGGCAAACTCTCTTTAAAAGGATGAGTGCTTGGTTTGATACTTGACCTACAATATAAAGAAGGTCACAGCTCACATTTTTGTCCCTAAAAAGGAATTACTCTTCCAAAAGCCCAGAGGAAAGTAGAGTCTGGCTTTCTGATTATATGTTTCATTGCAATGCAGTGATGTAATGTCATCCATGATAAAACTAAGGAGCTGGGCTTGAATTGGAGTCAATTGAAGCTTACAGGCTTAATCCAGGTTTGGGTATTTCAAATTTGTCCAGCCATGATTTTTGGGGCAAGTATTTGAGGTTAGAATAGCTTATGAGTGACATGGACCATTGGTTGGTTTCTTTTGCAATTCAATGGGCTGCTGAAAAGGAAACTTTGCTCATATGGTTTGGAAAGCATCATTTTGAAGGGAAAACTGAGCTAATCCCTGCATCCTGAGAGTCCTGGAAGGAAGGCTTTTTTCACTACCATTTTATCAGGACCTAAATGAATGTAAACAGGTAGAGACTGTCTCAAAGATGATAAAGGGCCTGGCAGGTTTGGTTTTGTGTGAGGTTTTTGGTAATCCCTGGTTTGTTTAACTGGGTGATTCTGGGTCAGGGAACAGTTGACACAAATTCATAAAGACACATTTACAAAGGAAGGTCCTGTGCTTTGGCCCCAACTCCAGGCAGACGGCTCTGTGTGTTCACTGTCCCCAGTCCATCCTGGCTCCTCCCTTAAAAGGCACAGGGCTCTTTCCTCACGACAGCATCCAAGGCAGCTCACATTGGGAATGTATTACCACTGCATTCCCCTGAAAGTGATGGGGAACTTATTCAAACCTAGAATAATATTTGAGGATAGGACATCCTCTTTGATTAAAGGAAAAACTGGATTTTATGGCTTGATACAAACTAAAATCCTTGTTGGGTCTCAAAAACATATATATAATGATGAGACATTGTGCACCTTTTTGTTAATGAGTCTGATATTCATCACACTAGATGGAAGTGTCCATTCATGTGCATTCCATACATAATAGAGTTGGTCTTCAAAGCAGGGTAGAGACAATGGTAAGTAAACTCAGAACAACCTAGGTTGAAGGAATAGTACAACAAAGAGTACAATACTAGAGGGAGCAGGTGTTGTCAGGGACTTTAAGGAAGTGTGGCTGTGGCAAAGACCTTATGGGGAGAGACCCTCTAGAGTGAAACCTTTGAGGGAGCGAGCCTCTAGGAAGAAAGCCAACAGTGAGAGAGCTTCCAGGGAGACAGTCTACAGGGAGAGACTCTATAGGGGGAAACTTTATAGAGAGATATCTAGGAAGAGAGTCCATAGGGAGAGAGTCTATGAGAGAACCTATAGCGAGAGATCCTATTGGGAGACAGTCTATAGGGAGTGACCCTATAGGGGGAGGTTGTATAGAGAAAGACCTTCTAGGGAGAGAACCTATAGCAAGAAAACTTCTAGAGACAGAGATCCTACAGGGAGAGATCTCTCCCTATAGAGGAGAGAGCCTGTAGGGACTTGAAGTTGGAGAAATGAGCAGAGGTTGGATGATGGAAGCCTTTCATTTCACTAAGGGCTTTCCAGGACTTTTCTTTTGCACCATCCCCCACACCAAATTCCCAATCTTCCCATCTCTGATGAGTTAACTTTATGTTAACATTATTTAACGTGAAATATCTTAGAAGTTAGACACTTTCTAGTTTTTGACTCCATAATTGTTCCTGCTATACCTGGAGGCTTCTTATCCAGGGCTACTCCTAGCTCTAAAACCCACTAATTCTTCCTGAATCTCCTCAAATATTGGATATCCTGGGTCTATCACTTCTCCCTTTTGATGTTACCTATGGAACAAGTCTCAATCATCCAGTTTAAAAATATTCTGTAGTATCTGGGTGTCTTTCTGTTTGTCCTTCTAAGACTCAGGTATTTCTGGATACTTAGGGGCCCAGGTGGCTTAAGGATGTCAGCAGTGCCTGTGGACACTGACCTGTGCTGACTGCTGAGGAGGGCCAGCTGTCCTTTGCAGGAAGACCTGGAACATTCCTCCTTCCAGCAAACTGCCTTCCTCTGAGCCCCACCAGCCTCCCACTGGCGTTTCCTTCCCCTAATTATAACCTGAGTTGAGTCATTGGGTATAGCTGGTGGTGGTTATGGTTTAATGTCTGCTCTAATAGTTACTTAGTCCTTGGGAAAAGTAAGGAAAGTGGTTGGTTTGAAACAGCCTAATTCTCCTCAGGACTGAGGTCATTCACAGAGGTTCATTAAGAAGACACAGAATATCCTTAAAAGCCACTAAAGAAACAGTGCTCAGAGTTTCCATTTAGCCATCCCCCAAATATCCGTCTAATTTTAATTCAGATAAGTAATCGGAGCACAATAGAATCACTGAAAATGCTGCTTACCATTAGAGTGGGGTTTATCTGTAATTCCTCGGTGTGATCTTTGTCTGTTCTGCCAGAAAAAAAAAGAAAAAAACCTAAATGGAAATTCTAAAACTTCCATGTGTCTAAGATTTATTTGGGATACTTATAAAAATGCAGGTTCTTGGGCCACATTCCCTAAGTGTCTATGATTCATCTGGTTTGATGGTTGGGCTTAGGAACCTGAATTTTTAATAATCCCTCCAAAATGATTGTGATGCAAGAAGTTCATGGCCAGATTGAGAACTAGGGCAGCAGCTGTCTTGGTCCTTGTATGGACTAGGAGCTGGTAAAGTGCTGTAGTTTAAATGTATAAATACTTGAAATAAAATATATTCTGAATTTTGAGGGGATAAAAGGATCTAGGGTCTAATTAACAATACAGAATCAAAAAGGAAAGGTAACAAAATGCAAAATGGGCAAACACCAAACACTAAAATGAAAACAAAGTCAGAAACCAATAACAACAAAAGGAAAAAGGAAAAATGTACTTTGGAAAAATATTTACAAAGCAAATTACTGTTTTTCAACCTGGGGCAATATAAAACTGCAACTCTTTGCTATTTAAAAGAAACGTAGCTAAAATAAAGATATTTCAGTACAGTAATTTATCAATATGTTTTGTATTCATTAACCCAGTGATTGTCCATTTTGGACATTTTTTTCTAAGAGAACAATTATGTGTGTACACAGATGTGAATACATAAGAACACTCATTGCAGCATTATTTAAAATATTAAAAAAATTAAAAACAATATATATGATATGTGCAGGATTAAAATGTCAACAACCATAATATAAAATGCACTGAAGTGATTAAAAATATGTGATGAGAAATTTACTTAATATTCTGAATTTTTCTTGAGTCATTGTTCAGTCAAATAGAAATACCTAGATTACAGAAGTATAAATAGAGTTTATCCCAAACAGTAGTGGCATCAATGGGTGGGGACCATGGTGTTTTAAAAAAATAGTTTTAAATACTTGTGATATGGTTTGGCTGTGTCCCCACCCAAATTTCATCTTGAATTGTAGCTCCCATAATTCCCACACATCATGGGAGGGACTCCGTGGGAAGTAATTGAATCACGGGGGTGGGTCTTTCCCATGCTGTTCTAGTGATAATGAGTAAGTCTCACAAGATCTGATGGTTTTATAAAGGGCAGATCCCCTGCACACGCTGTCTTGCCTGCTGCCATGTAAGATGTGATTTTGCCCCTCCTTTGCCTTCTGCCATGATTGTGAGGCCTTCCGAGGCATGTGGAACTGTGAGTCCATTAAACCTCTTTTTCTTTACAAATTATCCAGTCTTTGGTATGTCTTTATAAGCAGCATGAAAACAGACAAATATAACTTGTAAAATTTTCTACAAATAGCATGCATAAATTTTGGGAAAAACAATTATCTAAAATAGTAAATAACAAGATGTTTGAGTTCAACATGTCAGACATATGCAAATTAAAATTAAAAAGCAAGTGTTTCTGCAACATAAATAACAAAGGTTTTAAAATTTTTAATTGAAAAAAGGATCATTTTATTTTTATTGTAGTTTAGAAATTTTGCTAATCATTTTTCTACTAATAAAATACATTAAAAATTAGAGCATTAGACAAGGAAAGAGGATTTCTTGTAGGTCGATATACATATATTCATTTATAAACATGAAGTATATTCATATGTAAATCTCTTGTGCAGTGAAAACAAAGAAATGTCTTATTTTCCATTGCCCAAAGAACCTTTAGAACTTGCTAATCTATCACAGCACCTTCTAAAAAGCAAAAATTCATAATGATAAAACATGAAAATTTATGGATGTCAGCCATAGCTATTCTCCTAGGAAAATTCATATATTCAGGTATTTACATATAAACTAATAAATTTAGTACATAACTTAAATTCATGCACTAAACATCCAGTTCTAGAGTTTGGAAAAAGATGTAGACACACATATTGAAATAATTTTTAAAAATTTAAGAAAATGTTGTATTATTTCCCAAACTAACAGTTTGAAAAAAAAGATTTCAAGGTGGATGGTTTTCCAGGTAATATAGGTGGCCAAAAATAACATTAGAAATAATGTTTATGGACCAAAAACTGTGAAAAGAAATCTACTTCCAACAATGGTGATGGAGCCAAGTGTGTTTTCACCAGTTAATTCCAAATTTTTGAGGAACAGATCATTTTAGTTATACAAACTGGTTCAAAACATAAAATAAGAAGAAAAGCTTTCCAATTAGTTTATCAAGTTAGGATATCATAGACATTAAGATGTGGGAAAGATTGCACAAAATCAAAACTAGACGTCAAAACAACTTTTAAATATTGATACAAAAATCCTAAGTAAAAAAATTTGAAATAGAACCGAATAGTATATTAAAATAATTCTATAAAAAAGTTTATCTAGTACTGCTAGAAAGAGATAATATTTGCCAATAATAAATATAAGCACATTAGTAGAGCAACAGAAAGTGTCATTTCAGTGTTACTCAAAGTGTGATCTCTAGTGTGCAAGGTAGAACTTGATAAACACTGATTTCTGGGCCTCAGCCCCAAAGATCCCAATTATACTAGTAGGGAGGGGAGAGTGTTGAAAATGTGCATGTCTAGCAAGTTCCCAGGTCATGTTGATGCTGCCAGTCAGGGACCACACCTTGAGAAGGTCTCAACTTTGGCTGCAAGTTGAAATCACTAGGGAGCTCATAAAAATACTCATGTCTGAGTTACAACACCCAATATTCTGATTTAATCATCTGGGCTGTGGTTTGGGTATTTGGAAGAGGTTGTTTGAAATCTCCCCAGGTAATCTAAATGTGCAGCCAAAGTTGAGACCCACTGCTCTAAAAGCATTAGCCAAACCAAAGGCTTTGCATGATCTTCACTACAAATGTATACTGGTAATTAAACATGTCGTTCCCTTCCCTACACAATCCATCTTAAAATATGTCATAGGCATAATCATGTTTTTTTGTTTTTTTTTATGAAGCACCTGCTCTACACAAGGTGGTTTGCATGTACTATCTCAAATGCTTGAAGGGACTCTTCAAAGTCAACTTGGCTTTTCTTACCACTGGTTAAACAACAGTTGAAACAGCATAGAATGACTAACCATTTAGGTTTTCCCTGAACTGAGGGATTTCCCAGGATGTGAGACTTTTAGTGCTTAAACTGGTAAAGGTCTACATAAACCAGTACAAATTGATCACCCAAGGCTGACAACGTGCTCACAGTTATGTATTACTAAGGGGCACAGACAGGAGTGGAAAGCAAGTTTGTACTGTGTTCTGCCCACTCTACAACACCACCCTGGGTAGCCCTGGGGGAGGGCACTACTCGAACTGGAGTGATGGCGAATCTCCATTGCAATGCCAGGGTTGAGTAATTGGTAATAGCACTTAGGTATAGATTTCGGATATTTTTCAGTCTAGGAAGACAAAGTTCCCTGAACCAAATACATCATATCTTCGGCTGCGGTTCTGGAAGTGGGTCCTAGGACCTGTAACCATAGATCCACAAGCAAACTTGTTAAAAATGCAAATTCCCAGGCCCTACCCCAGATATACCAAATTACAAACTTTGGGGTTGGGGCCCGCAATCTCTATTTAAGAATACCTCCAGGCTGGGCGCGGCGGCTCACGCCTGTAATCCCAGCACTTTGGGAGGCTGAGGCAGGCGGATCACGAGGTCAGGATATTGAGACCATCCTGGTCAACACGGTGAAACCCCGTCTCTACTAAAAATACAAAAAATTAGCCGGGCGAGGTGGTGGGCGCCTGTAGTCCCAGCTACTTGGGAGGCTGAGGCACGAGAATGGCGTGAACCCGGGAGGCGGAGCTGGCAGTGAGCCGAGATCGCGCCACTGCACTCCAGCCGGGGCGACAGAGTGAGACTCCGTCTCAAAAAAACAAAAACAAAACAAAACAAAATAAAAGAATCCCTCCAGATGATTCTGACATAAAGTATAAGCATCACTGACTTAGATGGAAGGGATAAGAATTGGGATGTTCCCCAGATTCCAATGTTTATCCAGGGATGAAAAACAGAGTTTCAGACCTCAGAGCGGAGGTTATTAGGCTAGGCTGCAGATTAGAAACACCTGGAAAGTTGTTACCGTCTTGATGCCCAGGCTGCTAGTCTAATTAAACAGGAATCTCTGGAGTGGTATCAATATTTTTCACATCTCTCTGGATGATACCAATTTAGAGCCCAGATTGGGAATCTCCGCCTTCTGCCCTTTAAAGCTGTAGAATTCCACAGTGAACCTAGCAGGTGTATTTTCTCATTGCTAAATGGCACAAACTTTTCTGAATATGGGATCCTAGACTTGCAACTGGGATAAATGCTAACCTGACTACATTCGGAACTTGTCAGTTACCTAATCTCCCTGGGTATATCTATTAAGAGTGAGTCTATGGAACTTTCTGGAAAATCAGGTAGGAATACATCCTTTAAGGCCATCAGATTCCTTTGAAAGATTTGGAATCCCTTCACAGGGAAAGAAAAATTCAATAAATATATCATAAGATCCAAAGGCGATTTTTCCATGAAAAGACACAGATTGTTAAGAAGGTACGCCCAGAGCTGCCCCTTTGCTGAGAATATTTCTGGGCTTGGATTGCTGATTTGAACACAGCCATGAGCCTCACCTCCTAGAGCCAGTCTTGCTGGACAGTGGACATTGCCTTTGTGGGCCAAAACCTCCCATTTAGATTTCCAAAAATAATGTTTAATGTTTCAAGACTAGTAAGCAGTGACAATAGGAAAAAAAAACCTTTACTTTTTTTGCCCAGGGGGGGAGGTCAAGAAAACTCTCGAAAAGGAGAATTGTCTGAAATGAATTCTGCATTAGGCAATGTTGTGGTAGAGCCTGGAAAGTACTGGAACTGAAACTCTTTCATTTCTTTTACTATCCAAGCTGTGAATTTCAAAAATAACAAGTCATTATAAAAGTGAAACATAAGATTCTTCACACCCACTGTTTTAATCATTTTTAAACCTTCTATAACTTGAGGTAACTAAAATAGTTTTAGTAGTTAATACTCGCTGAATTATTAGTGCTTTCCGAACATAAAATTGCATTAATATTGCATTCAAGATACAGTAGTAGGTATTTTTTTGCATTTATTCATTCAACGTGGACTGTGTGCTAGAGACTGTAATGATTGCTGAAGAACTGGAGATTAATTACATACTATTCCTGCTTTCAAAGAGCTTATAGTTTAATGATATAATTGATGTATGATGTAGTGTAAGTATTGAGGAGGGGTGCACAGAAAAGGTGCTTTGTAGCTGGGCATGGTGGCATGTGGCTGTAATCCCAGCTACTCGGGAGACTGAGGCAGGACAATTGCTTGAGACTGTCTCAATAAATAAAATATAAAAAATAAAAGAAAAGGTGTTTTGTCCAGTTTGGTAGGGGCAAGAACCAAGAGAAACTTATTGGAAGAGGTGATACTTTATCTGAATCATAATTATTAGTAGCAGTCAGTCAGAAAAAGAGTAATTTAAACACATCTATTTATCTTCATAACAACTCCAAGAAATAGGGGTTATTAGTCACATTTCACGTACCCTTTAAAGTAAAATGTCCAGGCATGGAGCAAATGTCATGGAGCAAATTTTGTAGGAGGACATCCATCCTAGCTAGCCAAATAAGGATTAGTTATCTATCTGTCTTGGACCGAATTGTCCTTCCCCGACCCAAAAATTTATCAATTTGTATGTTGAAGTCCTAACCCTCAATGTGACTGAAGGTAAGGTCTTTAAGGAATTAATTAAGGTTAAATTAAATCATAAAGGTGGAGCCCTAACCCAATAGGACTGGTAGCTTTGTAAGAAGAGGAAGAAATAATCAGAGATCTCTCTCTCTTCACATGCAGAGAGGACAAGCCGACAAGTCATGTGGGGACACAGAGGTGAAATGGTTATTGACAAGCCAGAAACAGTGGCCTCACCAGAAGCCAGCCTTGAGGTTAACTTGATCTTGGACTTCCATCCTCCAAAATTGTGGGGAAAAAAAGAAAAAAAGTTGTTGTTTAAGCCACTTAGTCTGGTATTTTGTTACGGCAGCCCAAATATACTGTCTATAGGTATAATAAGGCTTAAAGAAGTTTTAAAAAGTATAATTAATTTAAAAATATATTGTTTATGCATAATAACCTAATACTAATGCATTACAGTTTAGTATGTATATGATGAGATAGCATTGGTCTGTAGGGATAAGGAATGTAGGAATGTGTGTTCCTGGTTTCTGATTCTGGGATCTACTTTCTCTCCACAGAAGGACCTTCCTTGTTTTCATCAGCATGCTCAAAGGTTGACCTGCACCAGATAGAAATAATCTCTCAGTTGATGTTCTCGACATTAACTAAATTGATCATTACATATGGCCAATTAATTTGAACATATTAGTTCAAATGCTAGAGATGGACCATCTGAGAGTGTTGGAGAAATCATGGGTACATGTGGGAAAGCCACACGAGATTTCAGAGTGACAGCATTTTAACTACCAGCCGAGTGCTGAACCCTTGCATAGGGGACCTGCGGATCATTGTATTTTCACATCATCTTCACGTCCAGCCTGGAAACATACCTGATCCAAATGGAATATTCCAATGTAACAAGTAAAGAAACTGATAAGGCCGGACACGGTGGCTCAAGCCTGTAATCCCAGCACTTTGGGAGGAGGAGACGGGCGGATCAGATCGAGACCATCCTGGCTAACCCGGTGAAACCCTGTCTCTACTAAAAAATACAAAAAACTAGCAGGGCGAGGTGGCGGGCGCCTGTAGTTCCAGCTACTCGGGAGGCTGAGGCAGGAGAATGGCTGAACCCGGGAGGCGGAGCTTGCAGTGAGCTGAGATCCGGCCACTGCACTCCAGCCTGGGCGACAGAGCGAGATTCTGTCTCAAAAAAAAAAAAAAAAGAAAGAAACTGATAAAAGGCTTTTGTACTTTCATGGATTTTAACCTCACAGCTCTGATGAGGGTAGAGTGAATATATCTGTGCTAGGGGCAGTGAAAAATATTTCTTGATATTTTTGGAAGCTGAGGTCTCCTAAAGTTGACCATCTCCTTACAAAAGTGTCTTTGGCAACGTCACTTAAGCTTTCTTAGCCTCACTTTCTTTACGTAAAGGGTTATTTTTGTCTATCTCAAAGCATTATTGTAAGGATCACAGAAATAATAAGAGAAATTAGAAGATACTTTTAAATGTTAATTTCTCTCTCATCCTTCCCATAATAGATTGTGATCATAAGCCCCTCAGGTTTAATCTTTCTAATGCTTTCATAAGTTTATTCTAACCTAAAATAGTTCACCTAAAATATGCATTCTTCCTTATTAATGAAATTTGTAGTTGGCCTTTGAATGCGCTGAATGTTGTGTAGCAAATGGGCCAGGTGGTAATCAAGCTTTCAGCCTTATTATTGAAATCAGTGAAATATTGACTTATTTGTAAAATCATCAATAACTTTCAGAAGTGAGATGCTTTTCTCAGATGCTCAAATTTGAATTTGGCATTGAAACAAAATGTAAAGCTTTTAAAGCAAAATAAGTTTTTATAAAATGTTGCCTACCACACCTCTTCCCAGAATGATGCAGAAGACCATATTGTATAATACAAAAATGAAGAAAAAGCCTGAAATGATTGTTGGCCTTACTCAGAATTCTAAATATGTAGTTTCAGTTACTCTAATAATTCAGAATTTCAAAGGTCCATTTTATTTCAAAGAAAACCTCTTAGCCTAATTTGGGGTGGATGGAGAGGGCTGCTCTCTCTGGCCAGAAGTCTCCAAGTATGATTTATTCTAGCAGCATTTCTATGAGATGTTTTTCCCTTCTTCCAAATTTTGCGGAAATGCCAAGACTCTTTCTTTTAAAACTCAATACAATTTGGCTCAGAAACGCAAGGCACGGGGAATAGGATACCAGTTATTTAACTCTACACGGCTTCTCTCACCCCTGACTAACCTCTTACTTAAAAGATTTAAAATAATTTTCCATATAGAAAACGTTTTACCTTTTGATTTTTTTGGATATTCCTTAGAAACCACCTCTAAAGTACTGAAATGTAATATAGTGTGCACAGGTGAAAACTACTTACTCTTTGAAAACAGCATTTCTTTTGGCTCAGCCAAAAATACAAAAATGTTTTCGCTTACTTCCCACTAAAGAGCAAAGCTATTTTGTGAAGTAAGTTTCACCTTTGAGGAATAACCTTTAGCTGTGAGAAGTCACCAACTCTAAGTTAATATTTGTGCACAGCCCTGGCTCTGCATCATAAAACCTTGCTAAACACATCTGCCATGTAATATTTGTGGTGTAGCCAGGGGCATAGTGCTATGGAAAGAGCTTCAATTTTGATCTCTTTGGAATAACCGTGAGTCTTGGAAATACCATGCAAACTCTCTCAGTTTCAGTTTCCATATCTTAGAAATGGGACTCCTCTCCCCACTTTACTTGGACTCTATGATGACAAAATAACGAGTCAGGCAAAAGGCAAGTTCTCCACCAGTGCCAAGGGCTCTCTCCTTCATCTGCCTGCCTTATTTTCTAAATCTAGGTCCAGCCCATGATCTTACCTTAGCATTTGTGGCAATGCTGTCCTTCAACGATGTCCATGTCTCAGTCCCCTAAACCTGTCCCCCAAATATACCTGAGTATATTATCTTACATGGCCAAAGAGACATTGCAGAGGTGATTAAGAATCTTGAGATGGAAGATTTCCCTGGATTATCACAGTGGGTCCAACATAATCTCAAGAGTCCTTATAAGTGGAAGGAGGAGGTTACACAGCAGCACCTGGAGATGCTGTTCTGTTGGCTTTGAAGATGAAGCAAGGGGTCTCAAGCCAAGGAATATAGGAGACCTCTAGATGCTGGAATAGGCAATGAAATCAATTCTCCCTTAAAACCTCTAGAAGAAATGCAGCACTACCGACACCATGGTGTTAGCCCTGTGAGATCCATTTCAGGCTCGTGACCTCCAGAACAGTAAAATAATCAAGTTATGTTGCTTTAAGCCATGAAGTTTGAGTTAATTTGTTGGAACAGAAACAGGAAATGAACACAGCACCTTTTCAGGGCCAAATGCTTTGAGTAGCTATGGAAGGTGTAAACATTGGTTGTTTATCTCCTTAGATAGGTAAGATGAAGTTGATGGAACAATAAATGCAATGGACAGTTTCTCTTTTACAGGCAAGAAAGCTGAGTTTTCCAGAACAGAGCACATAGTTTGATGTAGACAAAATATGTAGGCACTTTTATTTTTTCTTCGGCAATTTCATTAAAATGTCCATTTTGTTTTTTCAGATTTGAGCAAATGTGACTTCTTTCTGTCTGCCTTTCAGAAGTCCAGAGACACCCTCTATTTCTGCCCCAAGAAGGCAAATCTCGAGGCAGAAATAGAGGGCGTCTCTGGACTCTGAAAGATGGGTACTATTGCTATTAAAAAAAAAAGTTTAACCTTTTACAACACATTCTGACTGAACCCGAAGTAAATCCACAAAACATGATCTTTGTAATTTTGTATCTCTCTGGGGAAGTGTTCAGTCCAAGGCAAATTCAAGTGAAACTGTCTGAATTTGACACTTCAGCCCTGAACTATGGCTATTTCAAGAGGTTTCATGATTCTGAAGTATAGCAAAATCTGACTGTGTTCCCGTTGAGGGGCAGGGAGACACACACACACACACACACACACACACACACAGAGAAGTGGGTGGAGAGAGAAAATTACCCACCCGGGACTAAAGGAGAGAAAAATCCTTTGCTATTTTGTTGTAGGTATTTCCTCAGAACTAACCGGAGCAAGCATCCAAAGATAAGCTTGTTTAGACATCTTATCACTTGGTCTTGAAACATTTTTTTATGAAATGCTACAGAAAGTGTTAGCATATCCAATTAGTGATGATATGGTAGAGTTGGAAAAGTGTCATTTGCCTGGGTGGTCCTGAAACTTTTGCTGGCCTTTTAGCCAATGATATTTATTTTAATAACAGCTCAGAGACCAAGAGGCCTCTCCTTTTCCCTCTTCATGAACAAATTGTGAAGAATTCCCCTATTTCTTATTCACATCTCTGGAATACGTGTGTGGTGGCTGCAGAAGAGTATTTCCTGCTGAGGGTGGATCTGAAACACCGAGAAGCTGCCTGCAGCTCTTTGAAGCAACCTCATGCAGGAGAACAATCAGACTATTTCTGTCTAGCTTTTAGGGCCACAAGAAAAGAAGTAGAAAGAAACAGATGATGACTCACTGAAAGGCAGACTTCTCTAATATGAAGAGTACTCTGATTTTTTTTGGTAATCTAGCTGGAGCTAAGGATTCTGTGGTACTGTTTTGGTGCCTTTATCAATGCATGTAAACTGCCATAGGTGTAGGGTTAGAAGATGGCTTCACAAGTCACACATTTGGTAAACCCACTATAAATGCAATTGCAATTGAAGTAGTTTTAAGTTTCTGGAGGCTGGGGGTATTCAGACATGGGTCTGAAGACTCCTTGTCAATGATGTTCTAGAAAAAACTGGACACACTGAGGGGTGTATGGACTGAATCGTATGGACTTGTCATCGAATGTTCATTAATTCTACTACACGCAATGCTCTGTGTTGAATATTGTACGGGTTTAAAGATCTACCTTAAATGTTCATAATTGCACTATTCAATTAACTGTGGTATGCATGGCAAAGGAGAATGATCAAATAGAAGTAGGAGTCAGTCACATCTTTCATGATGCTGAAAATAAAGTCTCATGAAATAGTAGATAACAAGAATAACAGTAATAATTGCCATATGGCCCAGGCATGTATGTGCATCATATGAGTTAATCTTTCCACAGAACTTTGCAGTAAATATAATAACTGTTATTTTTCATGTAAGAAAATTGAGGCTCAGAGACATCAGATAAATGCCCCAAGATCCAGTGCTAGTATCATCTGGGGCAAGTATTCCACCCAACATATAGGTACCAGGTTAGCATGTGGCCTTTTGGCTAGAGACTTGCAGAATGATGGAAATACAGCAATTACCCACAGCATATTTATTTGAAGGCAAATGAAGTTCCCTCCCAAAATAAATTAGCAGCAAGGTATTCATTTTATAAATAGAGATTTGCAAAGTCTCATCTGGGATAAGCTTAGTGATAAGTCAGTTGGCACTGGAGGCTTGCGAGACATTACTTATGGCAAATTGGTTCAAGCACAAAAAGTGTTCTTAACACTGCCTTTTTGTTGGTGACTTAAGAAGCAGCTAGAGTTAAACGTATGTATGACATTTCAGTATATTAGGAATTTTTGGAAGCAACAGGGAAGCATACTTCGGGTACAATCTCCCAGCACTAGGCCAAGTACTTTCATGTACATCCACTGATTTAATTGCCTCAGTGGTTTCAGAGGGTTGATGTTACTAACCCCATTTTTGCAGAAAGAACATTAAAATTCAATATTTTGTTCTAGACCACAGGGATTATTAGACCTTCTGAAGCTGGCTGTTTGATTGCAGGCTTGCAGTTTATGCCTAGCTATGCATTTATAAAATACGGTAACTCAAACTGCTTTTCTGGGTTATACTGTGGTTCTAACCCCTTTTTTGTAATAGTGTAAATTTTATGGAAAGAGATGGTCTAAATTCCAAATAAGAAATGTTGAACGATGAAGACTTCTGGTATATGGTTAGAACCAACTTTGTTTTTGAACAAAGAGATTCAAACACTAACCCAATGGAGAGGAATATCACCATTCATCACTCTACACTAAACCATTTGTCATGGCATCTATGGAGGGAGCCCTGGGAACCACTGAGTAATAATGGTATGTAGACCATTAGGCTGAGCTTTGTATACCAGGATATGGGAGCCCTTGCCCTCACATCTGTGTTCCATCCCTACAGACTCTGTCTCAGGCCTGGGTACGGAAGGAATCTGCAGGCAATAAAGAAATAAAAGACCTAGATTAGCTCTGGTTCCATGCCATGCTCTTCTCCAGGGGTGGTATTGAGTAGCAACTCCTGGGCCACACATGCAGGAGATAAACTGATGTGAAGATGTGACTCTTTTGGCTGTGGCTGCCTAAGCAAAGCAAACCTGTTTGGTATGTGACATGCTTTCCACATTCCATTTTCTTCTAATGATTGAGTTCTGCTGGAAGAATAGGATTTGGGTTCTCATTGTAGTTTCTGCTTCCTCAGAAAGCCTGAGAAGCTACAGTTCCCCAGTGAGACTACACATGGAAGAGATTAGGCTGGGCACAGCTTTAGGGCAAGGCCACATCAGGACTCTGGCCTTGACTGTAAATGTCTCTGCACTCATCTCTCTGCCTTTGGCTTCCATAGTCAGTCCTCACTCCCCAAGCACCCCTATCCAGAAGCAATATTTTAAAACAGCAAAATCAATGAACTTCAAAACCTCATGGAGAGCAAAAGAAAAACAGGGCTCAAAAATCTAAGGAGACCAGACATTTGAGGAAAAAAAAAAAAAAAAAATTCAAAGCACAAGGCCAGCTCAATCTCATTTGTAATGGGTCACAGTTTATTAGGAAGCCAGTATGAAACCACAGGCAGGGACTAGCCCTGTCCTACTTTAAATGGACTTTCCATTTCCTTTGTAATGGTCAAAATGCAACTTGGTTAAAATGGACTTGTTTGTGAAATTTCTCCTTTCACAATTAAAAATAAGCAGTAAAGTATTTTATACATTTTTGTTTAAGTATTCAACCTTAAATGTTTGTTTCTTTTGCTTTACATTAATTTATCAGTATTAAATACATTTATTGTTTTAAATTTATTGCTGTTACTTCATCAGTAATATTAGTAGTATTAATAATAGTGCTAATAGTGGTAGGTGTATGTTCTAGCTTTGGGCCCAAATCCCTATCTGATTTCTTTATATATATATATATACACACACACACACACACACACACACACACACACACACACACATATATTCTAGCCCAGCTCACTGTGATATATTTGGGAGATAAAGAATCTGCTGATTCAGAGTCACCTATCTCAGCCTCCTTACCCTTAAGTCCTACCTTAATTCCATAAAAAAATAAATAAAAAACTAATATGTACACATGGAAAATAAATAAAATAATATAACATAATATGGGGTAAAAAGCAAAAGTTTCTGTCATTCTCTCAATTTTTATTCCACTTAGGTAACTATTTTTATCATTTTCTCACATATTATTACATATTAAGTACCTATCCACTCTAGGATATGTAGACAAATGTTTTTCATTATGATCATTCGGGTAATTTATTCACACACATACAGACACACACACACACACACACACAGAGGTTATTTTGCATCTTGCCTTTTCTCTCTTCTGAACACTATATTTTGAAGAACTTTATCAATCCATACGCATGTTTTATTTTTAAAATATCTTCCTAGTATTTAATTACAAAGATGTACCTTAACTTATTTAACCAGTACACTATTGATGGAAACGTAGGTAGTTTCATTTTTAAAAAAATAAATTAGAAATTATGGGTCCATAAAAATATATCTTTACTATTATCATTTTGCTCGTGCAAATAAATGTATAGAATAATTTCTGCTTTTCTTTAAAAAAGCAGGCTATGAGCGATCCTTACTTCCCAGATGAAAGACTGTCTAGATCCTTCTTAATGTAGCGGACAAGGAGAGTAGCAACAGAAATACGTACATGCATTGAAGAGGAAAACGCCAAGAAAGCAACTGATTCTAAAAGAGGGGTCAAGGACTACACACAGAAAGGAGCAGGAGAAAAAGGCCCAGGGAAGATTTGCTTCAGTTCAGTTCTATTCGTAATACCTTCAAGTCCTCCATGGCCGCCCAGCCCTGGGTACCTCACTGCCTCAGGCTTCTGGAGAGCTCCTCTATCTTCCCAGGGGTGGATAGAAGAGGCTTGAGTAGGGGAAGCCTTGAGCTCCCCCTAGAGGTTGGAGAGCATAAGCCAGGCCAGAAAATACACATCACAGTAAATTAAAGGACATGTTTCAAGGAAAAACACGCAAGTATAGAACAGCTGGTCACATGCATGCCTCTTCCCCTGGTGTCTTAATTCATGTGCATACATTTTCCATAACTGCATTGATGGCCTAGCTTCAATTTTATATTCAGCTTCCCCCACCCCCTTAATATTACACAGTAAATGTTTTTCCATGTGGCTGTATAATCTTTCTAATTACCATTTTAATGACTTTATAATACTCCTTCCAGTTCACATATTGTAATTTATTTAACCACTCCCTATTGGTGGACATTTTAGATTGTTTCCAGACTTTTAATAATACAGAAAATGGTTCGTATAGTATCTGCTGTTTTCCCCTTTTTAAATGAGTTTCTTAGATTAAATAGTGAGTCACAGGGTAGGGATGATATCATAGCTCTTAATACTCTTTGATCTTCTGATTCCATAAGCAGGAATGCTTCTGATAAGGTACCAAGATACTAAAGGATGTCTGTTTATTGTTATTGTTGTTGTTATTCTTGTTATTATTTTACTTCTGCAAATCTCATAATGTAACCTACATTATGCTTTAAGTAAATTAAGTACATTATATATGAGCCTTTCACATTCTACTAATTCTTCTCTACTTTCCACACAGCCAAACTCATACATTTAGCCATTGGTTGATCATTTTTTCATTTAATATCTTTTGAGAACCTAATATTTACCAGGAATTTGCTCTAGAATCTTGTTTCCTTGGTAACATTGCAATTCCTATAGAAAACAGGAACAAAGGATGAGAATGCATCATATTAGTGAACTCCTTTTGTAAAACAAAAAAAAATATTTTGCAAAATTCTAGTTATCAAACTTAAGGAAAATGTGGGTTGGAGAAAATTTGCTATTATGCCCCAGCTCTGTGCAATGCATAAAGGCTGAATAAAAAGAGAACTGAGGCTGGGCGTGGTGACTCACACCTGTAATCCCAACACTTTGGGAGGCTAAGGTGGGCGGATCACCTGAGGACAGGAGTTAGAGATCAGCCTGGCCAACATAGTGAAACTCCGTCTCTACTAAAAATACAAACATTTAGTTTGGTGTGGTGGCACAAAAAAATTAGTTTGGCATGGTAGCGTGCACCTGTAGTCTAGCTACTCGGGAGGCTGAGGCAGGAGAATTGCTTGAACCTGGCAGATGGAGTGAGCTGAGATCACGCCACTGCACTCCAGCCTGGGCGACAGAGTGAGACTCTGTAGCTAAATAAATAAATAAATAAATAAATAAATAAATAACAACTGAGAAAGAGTGTGGAGCTGGTTAAAGCAAAGCATTGTTGGATGGGTAGGAATCTACCAGCAGATAAGGGATAACAGTGGGGTCCTAGAATCAGACCGTTTGTATTGAAATCCTAGCCCTGCCCCTTAAAAACTGTGAGGTCTTAGTAATTTATCTTTTCTCTTGTCCTCCCTCTTTGTTTTCTTACCACTTCTCTTAGGTTTGTATTCAACTTTTAAAACTCAAAGAAAATATCACTTATAAATTTACATTCCTCAACTTCTTCAGGAAAAGTAAAACTCCTCCTACCCAGTGTTCTCAATCCATTCATTGATATATCTCTAGTATAGCCCTTATCACATGATCACTGGAATGCACAATCTTTGGGGGGAAGAGGTCATGTCTTCCTCCTCTTGGTGTCTCCAGCATCTAGCATAGTACCTGCCACATGTTAAGTACTTAGTAATGTTTGTTGAATTTAATGACTTGAATTGAATGTTTAGGTAATTATAGAACATAAACAGGAAGAAATATTATGTAGCAATTAAAAGGATAATTAGGAAGACTGAGTAGCTCAGTGGGAATATGTTTATGATATGTTTAGTGTTAACATGCAAAATGATACCTGCATTATAATTCTCACTGTCAGAAACTTCTCAGGCTAGATACTAAGGAGACAAAGAAAAATGTGAAAAAAATTTATCTCTAAGAAGCTCCTGCTATGCTGAGGGAGGCAGGTGTATGTAAAAATGATCACAGGGTAGGGCCAATGACAGCAGTGTGCATGAAGTACTGACAAGGGAGGGAGCTGAGTTTGACTGGGGGAGTTTGGTGAGATTGATAGGACATTCACCGTAGGCTTTGGAGATTAAATAGTTGTTAACAGACAAGAAATCAGAGTAGGATTTTCCTTAAAATGGGAAAAATACAAGAGAGTAAAAGTGCATTACATTTAAGAGGAATAATTAGACCTTTCTGTAGGGGCTGGTAAGAGATGAGACGAGAGCATAATGTTGAGTTATATTGCAGGTGACTTGCTAAGGTGTTTGATCTTCAACATGTAGACAGAAAGGTTTAGAAGCAGTGGAGGAGTGGCACAATGATTACATTTGTTTTTATGACAATAAACTTGGCCAAACAAAAAGGATGGGCCAGGGTGATAAATAGCAGGACAAGAACACCAGAGAGGAGGCTACACCTACCGGCTTCAAGTGAGATATAAATCGACTTAATAGAGAAACTGGAGCTGGAGCTGGTGGGTTGGACTTGACATACCTTCAAAGGAATATTAGATAAGACTTAGTGACTTATGTGATGATGGGAGGTGAGTTGAAGAAGAAGTCTAGAGTGATGCATAGGGAAAGACAATGATTTGGAAAAAAGTGTAAAAGGAGCCGATCTCTGGGAAGAGAGATCGTGGAAATGAGGGAGTGGGCAGATGTTGGATTTAGTTTTGGAAATGTTGAGTGCGTGGTGCTAGTGGGCTTTGCATCCACAGAAGCCTGATATACAGTCAAACAAATTATTCTAGATTCTTAGGAAAATAACTCTGGCAAGAGAGGTCCATAAACTGGGGCTAAAAAATAACCCCACATCTTCAATATCCATGTAAAACAGGATGTGTTATAAATGAAAGTATTCTGGATGTCTGACTGCAAGTCTACGCTCTCCTTCAGCAGATGTGAGCAAATTACTTAACCTTGTTAAGCCTCAAATTCCTCATCTGCAAATTGGGATAATAAATCTTGTCTCAGAGGGTAGTGTGAAAATGGGATGAGATAAAGCAAGAAAACATCTGCAGGAGGACCCGATATGTGTCACTTCCACCCCCACTTGCACTTTGCCCTTTTTCTCCCACAGATGATCTCAGAACAAGAGTAAAAGTCTTGAAACAGAAACCAACACTGTTGTCTTTAAAACAAGCATCAAATAGATGTCTGTCCGATAACGACTGATTTTTCTAGTGCTGATCTTCTTCCTAATGTCAGATGTTAGTAAGGTTCAGGGACCAGGTCTTCTCTTGAGTAGTACCTACACTATTTTCCAACTTAAGATTTCTCTGAGATGAAATACAGAGATTCTCAAAATGACCACCATCGAGGTACAATCCGTATCAACATTCCTATATGGTGGCTTTATTTCTCTCTCTTCTCTGCTGAGAGTAAGACCTTGGGTTTCTCTTGCTGATTTGAAATGAATTATCTCTATGTATTTTCATACAATATGATAATACTAATAAAATGATCACAACTTTCATTTTGAGAGCTTGCTTTATGTTAGTATTTTAGGTGCACCAGTTCTTGTAAGCTATGCAAAAAACCTTCATGATTTTGTTTTACTCATTATGAATGATGTGGCTGAGGTCTAGAAAGGTGAAATGACTTGTCCACAATTGCACAGAAAGTGAGTGAAGAACCTAGGAAAGAAACCATGGGAATCCACTGTGTAACCACTACCTCTCAACTGAGATGGTATTTTCTGTCACTTGGAGGGAAAAGGAGTGATAAGAGATGCAAGAAGTAAGGAAGTGTTGTATGTATATGTGTTTTAATTGCTGTTCCTCATGAATCATAAGTCACTCTTGTTTCTCTATCAAGGAAGGCACAAGGACAAGCAAACAGAATGGCATTTATCTATGATTAAAAAATTATGACCATTTATATGCAAATGAAGTTTGGACCTATGCTTCTGGAAGACTGAAGGGGATTATGCACAGTCATAAATTTGGGGTTTTTCTTCTTTTCCACACACTCCTAGGGCAAGTGTTAAGGTTCAACAGTGTTCTCCAGGGAGACTGGGAACACAATTGATGATCTTGGTTTGTTTCACAAGATATAGTCACAATTAGTAGCTATTCTCATGCCCCTTCATACATTTGCCAGAGAACCCTTGCCAGTCTCCCTGCTCAGATGCTCTCTGCTCTGTGAAGCCTTTTACAGGAATACTTTGGTTTCAGCAGAATGAGTTGCATTTTTTTCCAGGGCTCTGTAATGGCACAAATCAGGTTCACTAATTCATTCACAGACTCATTCATTCAACACATGCCCATTGAACACCTTCTTGTACCAAATACTGTCCTAGGTACTGAAGATAAATTCACATCTGAGTCTAGAGCAAACTAGAGAGATAAGGTCACTGTTCTTCCATGAAGCTTAATTGACTGAAGGAGACAAACAAGTATGCAAAAACAATACATATAACAGAATTACAGGAAATGATTTGTGCAGTAAAGAAATAAAAGCAGGCTGGTGGGTGGTCAGGGAAACTCTTCTGAAGAGGGTTTTATGAATAATAGCCTAAATGAAGCTAGAGAACAAGCCATGGAAAGATCTAGGATTAGAGACTGGGGCAGTGGAATTGTAATCTCTGCCAATATGCACGCCACATGAGGGCAGAAACTTTGGTCAGTAATAATGGAAATGGTGATGACCATGATGATCTTCAGTATTACTCTTGAGCATCTATCAGGGTTTAGCTACCTTGTAGGTAATTTGTACTCATTTATTCTTTACAATAGCTCATGGGAGGTGGGTATTGCTGTATATGATTTGCAGATGAAGCAAACCCTTAGAGGAAATAAGGTGACTTGCTCACAGTCACACAAGCAGTAAGGGGAATTAGCTGAAACTCAAACTCCAACCTGTTTCCAAAGCCTATAACCTTCAATGGCCCCCTTTTATATTCCCAGAACCTAACCTGGGGTCTGGCACTGTAGACACATAACAATATGAACTTTGGGTGAATGGGTGATTTCATTATCCTCAATGCCCCATAAATGCCATCTCATATGATTATTTAAATTTTGGGCAGGCCTGAGACTGTGGTGCATTTAGACATTTGACAAGTATTGCACCTGTGAGAGGATGATGGGATAAAGCCTAAGGCCCTCAAAGGTAAGTAACTTTAATGTTGAAAGTCAAATATGGATATGAAATGAAGCATGACGACTCTGTCTCTACTGCCTCTATTGTATGTACATCTCTTTAGAAAGAGGAGAATTTTTTTGTTCCAAATTACCAAACACACACATACACACACGCACACACGTCAGAGACACAGTCCTATTCCCACGAACACGAAAGATAACAAATAAACGTAGTTGTACACAAAGATGCACGTGGTCATGAAGGAGGCAGAAACCCAGGCACACAAACATGAAGCTGACTTTATCACCACCAATTTGGCTCTAAGTTCCAGGGTCAGTTCACAGCAGCTGGGAGAAACTTCTATGTCTTTATTTTTGTTGCTTCAGCAACAGCCAAGTTCTCCAAAGTTCTTTTCTCTTGGGGCCACCCAACCTCCAACTGCTTCTTCCCCTTTCTCAACGTCTTTCAGAGGGGATGATTTTCTGAGCCCCTTCTAATTTCCCCGGTGGAGTCGGGTGGTACAGCTTTCCTGAAATCCCTGCTCCTGTCTTAGGGCCTTGATATTGAGTGGTCCCATGCCTGGGATGCAGACCCTACACCCCGCAGCTCCCTCATCATTTTCCAGTCTTTGCTCAAATGGCCCCTTCTAAATGAGGTCTGATTTACCCAATTATTATTGCAACCTAATGATGATAATTGTGACAATGATATAACTATCACTATTGGGCATCTATCAAGGTCTAGGTAGAATTTTAGGTGACTTGCACTCACTTATTCTGCACAATAGCCTTGTGAGGTAGGTACTATTGTGTTTGACTTACAAGTGAAACAAAACTTTCAGGCAAATAAAATGACTTGTTCAAGGTCACTCCTGCTGCCCTTTCCACTACCTTGCTTGACTTTTCCTTCACTTTATAGCAATTGCCATTTTCTAACAAACTAAATAATTTACATACTATGCTTTATTGAATGTTGTCTTTCTTTCATCCTCCCCTACATGCACATGTTAGAATAAAGCTCTACTTAGGTGAAAATATTTCTCTGTTTTGTTCCCAAGCACCAAGCACAATGTCTGGCATGTAGAAGAAATCAATAAATATGTTATGAATGAATGATTGAATGAATAATTACTGAGCACCTAATATTGACCAGGCCTTGTATTGTCATTTCACCTACCCTTTGCTCTGTGAAATAAAGATCATCATCACCAGTTTGCAGATGTAAAAACAATTAGTCCTAGAAAGGAAAAGCAACTTGCTTAAAGTCACAGAGCTAGTCTGAAATGAGATTTAAAAAATATATACTACTGGGTGGGGCACAGTGGCTCACACCTGTAATTCCAGCACTATGGGAGGCCAAGGCAGGTGGATCACCTGAGGTCAGGAGTTCAAGACCATCTGGTCAACATGATGAAACCCTGTCTCTACTAAAAATACAAAACCTTAGCTGGGTGTGGTGGCGGGCGCCTGTAATCCCAGCTACTCAGGAGGCTGAGGCAGGAGAACTGCTTGGACCTGGGAGTGGAGGTCCCAGTGAGCCGAGATCGTGCTATTGCATCTCCAGCTTGGACAACTCCATCTCAAAAAAAAAAAAAAAAAAGAGAAAATATATATATATAAACTGCTGACTCCAAAGTGCTACACAACATCTGTTCTTACCACCCAAGGACACTGATCAGCTCAGTGACACTGAGATCCTTTAAGGGATCCTAGAGGAAGGTGTCATTCCTTGCTGTGCTCATGTCCTCTGGATTATGACGTTGGTTTGATGATGAGGAATTTTCTTTCTTCCTATTCTTGTCTCTCGTAGCCAACTTCTGGATCTGACCACTAGAACAGCAATCCACAGACTTCTCTAGAACTGTTTCTTGGATGTTTCTTGTGATTTCTGGAAACCTTGGGATCTCTGGGCACATGCCAAGGCCACCTGACAGAAGGACTTCTGGACCAGAAGATTCTGAAAGTCAGAGACCGCATGCAGAGTTTCCGCCTTTCACTGGAGCTTCTCCCTTCTGGACAATCCTATGAGTCTCTGTGGCCACAGCTGGAGCTATCTCAGCCAGAAGCTGCCTTTAACTCAGCCTCATCAGTTATGAAAGCACCAGCATTCAGAGCCCCTCACACAGGCTGGAGCCCTGCAAAGAGACTGGTGTGGAGGGAGACAGAGATTGAGGAAGAGAAGGAGTGGCAGAAGGAATACTTGACACTATAATGATGAGTTCTTGATTTTTTTTTCCTTCTTTGCCTGCACCCATGTCCCTTCCTTGCCTCATCCTCTTTCCTCCAAGCTAGAAATCTGGAAGTCACCAACTCCCTCTCATCTTCAGCTCCATACCAAAGCAATCACTGATCCCCCTCTTTTCTTTCTCACATTTCTTCACCCATCTCCTCATCTGCAATATAACTGCCATCCTCTTGGTCCTGACCCAAAACATCTTTATCCTGGAACCCAACGGTTCCTTCCTAATTGTTCTCCTGGCTTCCAGATGTGTCCCTGTGCAATCACAAATGAAGTATTCTTACCAGGTTCTTCTGCTACTGAAACTGTCAGTGGCTCTTTACTGTCCCAAGAATCACATCATTTTCTTTGGGTTAAAAGGCCCTGTGTGATCAAGCTTGCAGGGACATCTCTAATTTCATCTCTCTCATGCCTTAGGCAGACTGATTTCTGGGGATTCCCATCATGTGCCCAGCCTGTTCTGTCATTCTGTGATATTTCTGCTTCATCTGAAATACTAATCCTCTATTTCTGCTTGGCTGACACTCATCATTGAATACTCAAGTCAGGGGTCAATTCTTCTATTGAAACATTCAGACATCTGCTGCCACTGTCCCCTCTACCGGTACCTAAATGGTTGCTCCTTTATGGTCTAATTCAGATATCGTCCTTTATACCTTATACATAGCTCCAGTGTCACCCTCAATGGACCATGTGACCCATTGAATCAGCACCTCCATTTATGCTGGGAGCTCTAGGGCAAGAGCTGTGCTGGTCTTGTCTTAGCTTGGCCAGCTCTTGCCTCAGGACATGGAGTGAGGCCTGGGTTCTTTCTTGCAGTGCTTGTTGTTCTAGAGGCTAGGAAGACTGGTAAGAGGGGCTCATGAAATAGCAGGCTAGGCCAGGTGTGGTGGCTCATGCTTGTAATTCCAGCACTTTGGGAGGCCAAGGCAGGCAGATCCTGAGATCAAGAGATTGAGACCATCCTGGCCAACATGGTGAAACCTCGTCTCTACTAAAACTGCAAAAATTAGCTGGGGGTGGTGGCACCCACCTGTGGTCCCAGCTACTCAGGAGGCTGAGGCAGGAGAATTGCTTGAACCTAGGAGGCGGAGGTTGCAGTGAGCTGAGATCACGCCACTGCACTCCAGCCTGGTGACAGAGTGAGATTCCATCTCAAAAAATGACTAAATAACTAAATAAATAATAGCAGAGTAAATCATTTTAATAAAACCCAAATTCTTGGTGGAAAGGATTAAGGTAGGGGCTAATGCATAGAACAGAAAGATTTCTCTTTTCAGTGTACCCTATCAGCTGACGGGTCAAGAGGTTTCCTTGATAAAAATTCTTTGAGTAAATCACTGACCTGCGTTTTCTGAGAAAAGGGAAACCTCTCCTTTCTCTAGTCCGCATGTCGTAGAACTATGACACAGTCTTGCTGGAATTACTTGTCTCCAATTAGTTGTTCAGGTATAGAAAGAGGGGGAGGCTGAGATGTCTGGGTGCCACTCCAACACGTGCACAGCAAGTCTTCAACAGCACCCTCTCTCTTAGGGGTCCACTTCATTTGCATTAGATTTGCATGTGGCCCTTCGAATACCCAAGGTCCAACCTCCCCATGTTTGTCCCCCGGAGTTCACCTCTTTCTTCCTTTTCCCTTGCCAAAGGCATCTGGCAGGTTGGTACTCTTTTCCAAGAAACCAAGATATAGGAGAAGGAGGTTCTCTTAAATGCTAGAAATTTGGGGTGGCACTGCTGGGGAACGGGGCCTTGCTAACACTTGGTGGTGGGTTTTCTGGAGTTGACTGTCTTTAATATGGGTACATCCTATGAGCTCAGTGAGTTCAGCATCCCTCCCAGCAGGGCTGGGGTGGTATTTTCCCATTTCCTTCCCTCACACATATAAAATAGTAGATTCTGAGTGGGAAGAAGGCAGGTACCTCATGACTTTGTCCCAGCTGGGAATGTAGACTCTAACTTAGAAGTGTCTTCATTGCTGGGGAATGAGCCAGGGAAGGAGATTCATTCAGCATGTGTCTGGAGGTCACTAGGTCCTTTCCTGGAGTATTCTGTCCTGATTTTAGGGTAGCAGAAGGGAAACTGCTGAGGGAGAGTCTCAGACCTCACTCTAATCAAAGCAAGCAAGAGGATGTAAATGCTGTTGCATTCCTCCCTTCTACTCTGGGCTGACTTTGTCTCTTATTTATTTCTCTGCCCCAGTGTGGTGCATGTCCTTCAAAGTTTGTGGCTTCTGATCTCACCTGGATCTTCTTTCCCAGTAACCCTCCACATCTGATCATTCAGTAATAATCTTACTATTTGATCAAATTCTGACATCTGTGTAGCCTTCTCCAGGTGTGGCTGAGTAAGCTCTTTATTACTAGGGAGAACTTGGCCCTTCAAAGTCATCTGACATTTGTTGTATACTCAGTATATCTGAAATATCATCAGAAGTCATGCATTTCCCCAGAACCGGGCTGCAAAAATAATCTCTCCAAAAGTGTTTCTTTGCTCATCATTAAAATTAAAGCCTCTCATATTCAGGTTGAGTGTGGTGGCTCAGGCTTGTAATCCCAGCACTTTGGAAGGCCAAAGTGAGCAGATTATTTGAGGTCAGGAGTTTGAGACCAGCCTGGCCAACATGGTAAAATGCCATCCCTACTAGAAATACAAAAATTAGCTGAGTGTGGTGATGCACCCCTTTAATCCCAGCTACTTGGGAGGCTGAGGCAGGATAATCGCTTGAACCCAGGATGCGAAGGTTGCAGTGAGACAAGATTCCATCACTGCACTCCAGCCTGAGTGACAGAGTGAGACTTCTCAGAAAGAAAGAGAGAAAGAAAGAAAGAAAGAAAGAAAGAAAGAAAGAAAGAAAGAAAGAAAGAAAGAAAGAAAGAAAGGAAGGAAGGAAGGAAGGAAGGAAGGAAGGAAGGAAGGAAGGAAGGAAGGAAGGAAGGAAGGAAGGAAGGAAGGGAGGGAGGGAGGGAGGGAAGGAAGGAAGGGAAGGAAGGAAGGAAGAAAGGAAGGAAGGAAGAAAGGAAAGAAAGAAAGAAAGTCACTCATATTCAATCAGGGGTTGTTTCAGAAAGATCAGAAGCTAGATTTGGGCATTTAAAAATCACTTCTGGGACACATCTGACAATTTTATAATAAATATGAAAGGAGAGGAATATTAGAGAGAATGGAACTGAAGTCACCTAGTGAGTCACAAACTGGAGGAAGAAGAATCAGGGCCAGGGACTGGCTGCTGACCAGGCAGAGGGTAGCAGTGGGATAACTTGGGTCTGGAATGGAGTTGAACTGCATAGAAGGGGAGAGACATCCTGGGCCCCCAAAAATGGAGGTGTCACAGGAGACCAGCTCACCTGCATCTGTGACTAACCCCGATACAGCATCTCCTGTCTACCATGGGCTATGTGCTGCTTGCTAAATGCCCTGGCACATTAATATTCAATATAATCCTTTGAGGTGGGAAGACATGCCACTGGAACTTGAACTCAGGACTTTCTGACCCATGAGCTAGAACTCTTTACTGCATTACCCTCTCTTTGGGCTGCAAAAATTTCAACCCAAGTATTTAGGGTCTCATAAACTCAGTGGTTTCTTTGTCTTTATTTTTATTGTTTCTGGGGTGTGTGTGTGTGTGTGTGTGTGTGTGTGTGTGTATGTGTGTATGTGTGTGATAAATGCTACAAATGTCAACTCTCATAATAAAGAGAAATCTGCTTTCACTCTATTAATGGCATCACTAACCATTTATTGATTTTCAAAGGGAAATTAGAAAAAAATGTTGTTGAAAATTGTTGCTATTAAGTCCTGTTGGAGAGTTGATGCACATGCTCCTATGAGGATGAGGGTGCGTGAAAATATGAGTCAGACACAGAGAATAAGAGATCGTGGTGTTTGCCACTAAAGGTCACAATGATAGCCACAGCAAATTAAGGTCCATTCATTGAGCGTTTAAGCAATCTTTTCTTTCATATGTATCTAGACAAAGTATAACAGCATGATGCAGTGGAAAGAGCAGACACTTAAAATCCCTTGTCTGTTACTAGCCAAATGTGTGACTTCGGGGAAGTTGCTTAATTCCTGTGACCTTCATTTTACTCAGCTCTGCTATTTGGATAGTAGTACCAACTTCATTGAGTTTTCCTGAAGGCAAAATTATCATATAAAGTACAGCACAGCCCGGAGCACACTGTGAGCAGTCAATACCTGCTGCATTCTTCTTCTCCCCAACCCCTCTCCATTTGTCAGAAGCTGAGTGCTTGCTTTCTCAGTTTTGGCATAGGAATCCTGTGGCCCTACTTTTACCCTGAAATCCATGTTGCATACCCTGGAAAATGTGCCTCCTAATGCCTTGCTTAAATATTTGTCATCATCCTGCTGGCTCTGAGTTTCCCTATGGAGGGGGACATTGGGAGATCTAGGACAGATTATTTGACATCTTGGTTTAGATGTAGAAGGTAAGACCACAGGCAAGATGCTGAAAAAAGACTGTGATATACAAAAAGGGTTAAGAGTCCCTCGATGAGAAGTGAACAGGACTTCGGGAATCTCTGAGACAGGGGGATGGAGAGGGGGAAAATGTAAGAGAAAAGAAGACACCTAGGAAAAATTGCCAGGCATGAAGCAAAGTTCTTCTTGAAAATGTGACCCAACTGTCTAATATCCAATTTTAAGTGGTTTTCAGCGCTGTTTAAATAAACGCAACACACACCAGTTTGTTGAAAGTAAGTTGGCATGCAAAATCCTTGGAACAGTTCCTGGAGTATATTATTACAATTATTATTATAGGCATACCTCATTTTATTGTGCTTCATATTATTAAATTACAAATTGAAGTTTTGTAGCAACCCTACATTGAGCAAACATACCAGAGCCATTTTTACATAGCATACACTCATTTTGTGTCTCTGTGTCACATTTTGGTAATTCTTGCAATATTTCAAACTTTTTCATTATTATTATATCTGTTGTGGTGATCTGTGATCAGACATCTTTGATGTTACTATTGTAACTGTTTGAGGGCACAAAACTACACCCATGTGAACTTAATTGGCCAATGCTGTGTGTATTCTGACTGCTCCACTAACTGACGATTGCCCCGTCTCTCTCTCTCTCTCTCTCTCTCTCTCTCTCTCTCTCTCTCTCTCTCTGTCTCTCTTTTAGGCCTCCCTATTCCTTGGGGCACAATAATATTGAAATTAGGTCAATTGATAGCCCTAAATGGCCTCTAAGTGTTCAAGTGAAAGGAAAAATCTCTCATTTTAAATCAAAAGCTAGAAATGATTTAACCAAGTGCAGAAGTCCTGTCCAAAGCTGAATTAGGCTAAATGCTAGGCCTCTTTGCCAAATGGTTAGCCAAGTTGTGAATGCAAAGGAAAAGTTCCTGAAGGAAATTAAAAGTCCTACTCTGGTGAACACAGAAATGATAAGAAAGCAAAACAGGCTTATTGCTGAAATGGAGAAAGTTGTGGTGGGCTGGATAGAAGATCAAACCAGCTACAACATTTCCTTAAGCCAAAGCCTAATCCAGAGCAAGGCTCTAATTCTCTTCAATTCTAGGAAGACTAAGAGAGAGGAGAAAGCTTCAGAAGAAAAGACTGAAGCTAGCAGAAGGTAGTTCATGATGTTTAAGGAAAGAAACTGCCTTTATGACATGAAAGTGCAAGGCAAAGCAGCAAGAGTTGATGTAGAAGCTACATCAAGTGATTCAGAAAGTCTAGGAAATATAATTGATGAAGGTGGCTGCATTAAAAAACAGATTTTTCATGTAGGTGAAATACATTAGAACAAAGTGCCATCTAGGACTTTCATTAATAGAGAGGAGAAGTCAATGCCTGGCTTCAATGCTTCAAAGGACAGGCTGACTTTCCTATAAGAGACTAATGGAGCTGGTGACTTTAAGTTGAAGCCAATGCTCATTACCATTCTGAAAATGCTAGAGACCTTCAGTATTATGTTAGATCTGTTCCGCTTGTGTTCTATAATGGAAAAGCAAAGCCTGGATGACAGCAGAGCTGTTTACAGCATGATTTACTGAATATTTTAAGCCCACTATTGAGACCTACTGTTCAGAAAAAAGAAAGATGCCTTTTAAAATCTCACTGCTCACTGACAATGTACTTAGTCACCCAAGAGCTTTGATGGAGATGCACAAGGCTAATGTTGTTTTCATGCCTTCATTCTTTAGCACACGGACCAAGGAGTAATTTTGACTTTGAAGTCTTATTATTTAAGAAATACATTTTGCAAAACTGTAGCTGACACAAATAGTGATTTCTCTGATGGATCTGGGCAAAGTAATTTGAACATCTTCTGGAGAGGATTCACCATGCTAGATCTCCATTCCTGATTCATGGAGGAGGTCAAAACATCAACTTTAATGTAAATTTGGAAGAAGTTGATCCCAACTCTCATAAATGACTTTGAGAGGTTCAAGACTTCTATGGGGGAAAGTAACTGCAGATGTAGTAGAAATAGCAAGATAACTGGAATATAAGCATGAAGATGTGACTTGAATTGTTACAATATCATGAAAAAACTTGAAGGAGTAAGTTGCTTCTTATAGATGAGCAAAGAAAGTGATTTCTTGAGATGGAGTCTACTTCTGGTATAGATGCTGTGAACATTGCTGAAATGATAAAAAAAGATTTAGACTATTACATACACTTAGTTGATAAAGCAGCAGCAGGGTTTGAGAGAATTGACTCCACTTTTAAAAGAAGTTCTATTATGAGTAAAATGTTATCAAACAGTGTCACATGTTGCAGAGAAATCTTCCATGAAAGGAAGTCAATTCATGCAGCAAGTTTCATTGTCTTCAGGAATTGCCACGCTCACTCCAACCTTTAGCAACCATCACTCTGATCAGTCAACAGCTAACAACACTGAGGCAAGACCCTGCACTAGCAAAAAGATGACAACTTGCTGAAGGCCCAGATAATCATTACTTTTTTTTTTTTTTCTGACAGTCTCACTCTTTCACCCAAGCTGGAGTACAGTGGCACGATCTCGGCTCACTGCAACCTCCACCTTCCGGGTTCAAGCAATTCTCCCTGTCTCAGCCTCCTAAGTAGCTGGGATTACAGGCACCTGCCACCATACCTGGCTAATTTTGGTATTTTTAGTAGAGATGGGGTTTCGCCGTGTTGGCCAAGCTGGTCTTGAACTCCTGACCTCAGGTGATTCACCCGCCTCAGCCTCCCAAAGTGCTGGGATTACAGCGTGAGCCACCATGCCCGACCGTACATTGTATTTTTAGACACAATGCTTCAGTGGAGGAAGTAACTGCAGATGAAGGGGAAGTAGCAAGATAACTAGATTTATAAGTGTTGCCTGAAGATGGGACTTGAATCACATAATCTATGACATATGCTATTGCACACTTAATAGACTGCAGTATAGGGTAAACATAACATTTAAAAGTACTGGGAAACCAAAGAATTTGTGTGACTCACAGTGTTGTGATTCTTGCTTTACTGTGGTGATCTGAACCAAACCCATAATATTTCTGAGATATACCAGTATTAATATTAATATTATTGTTATTGTCATCATCATCCAGACTTCTCTTGGGCACATGGTATTTTGAGGAGTGAAAGCATTGAGTGCGTGACAGTGTCCCAAATGGAATGGTGTTGTGTGAAAAAATAGATTAAACATTAAGGAGCTAATTCAGTGGAAGCAGGAACTGAGAGTCCAAACTGCTTGGAAAAATCAAGACATCCTTAACTCCTAACCCAAGGGTGTCTGAAGAATTAAAAGGGATGATGGCTAGGAGTCTAAACCACATTCTCTCTAGTCTCCAAAGGTAAGGTGATGGGGGCTAAAATCAGGTCATATTACAGATCACTTACTCTCAAGGCTAAAGCCAAATGCCCAGTGCTACATGATTTGGCCTCTGTGATCTGATCCCCTGTGTGTTTGCAGTTTTCTCCCCATCATGTCCCAGATACACCCTCTCTAAGCTCTCTACGGTTTTTTTTTGTCATATAGAGAGATCTGCTGCCTCTGCATGTTGATCTAGACCATCAATCTCCTTTTGCTATACCACCAGAAATGACTTTCTTTCTTCTCTCTGCCCATCCAAACCTGATATTTCCCCCAGCCCAGCCCATGCTCCAGCTCTCTCAAGAAATCTTTACTACTTCCTCAATTGAAGACTAATTTCCCCTCTCTGCATTTCCTAAAATCTCTGATTCTACTTCCTCTGATCCTAAATGGGACGCAATGATGTACCCTCCCAACCACCCCCACCACCTTCCCACTCCCTGCACACACACATATGAATGTGGAGGGATCCATTCTTCTGAGGTTGTACTTGGGTTTTAATCCTCTGGCATTAAGAAACTGTATTATGGGAGTCCTGATACGGGGATCCAGATGTAATTTTATATGTTTGAGGACAGATGTTGGCAAGATTTTTTCTGTAAAGGATCACATATTCAATATTTTAGGCTTCATGGGCCACCTATAGTGTCCATGGCAATTTTTCAACTCTGCCCTATTAGTGTAAATATAGCTACAGTCAATACAAACACAATGAGTTGTTGCCAGTAAAACTTTGTTTACCAAAACAGCCTGCATCTGTCCATAGTTTACCAACCCCTGTTTTAGAAGATGATGCTACCCAAAAGGGGAAATATCCCTTCACCCAACCCAACCCCATTAGAAACCCCATCCTCAACCTGACCATCTTTTGATTTTTCTTATTTCAGTCTTGATATACTTCAAATTGAATTTAAAAATCTACTTAAATTCAAAATAGACTTAAAAAAAAAACTTGTTCATGCCCATCAGGATAACTACTATCAAAAAAGAAGAAGAAGAAAGGAGGAGGAGGAGGAGGAGGGGAAGAAGAAGAAGAAGAAGAAGAAGAAGAAGAAGAAGAAGAAGAAGAAGAAGAAGAAGAAGAAGAAGAAGAAGAGGAAGAAGAAGAGGAAGAAGAAGAAGAAGAGGAGCAGGAAGAGTAGGAGGAGCAGGAGGAGAGGAGAAGGAGGAGGGAGGAGGAGGGAGGAAAGGAGAAGGAGGAGGGAGGAGGGAGGAGGGAGAAGGGAGGAGGAGGAGGAAGAGAATAACAAATGTTGGAGAAAATGTGGAGAAATTGGAACCCATTTGCACTGTTGGTAGGAATGTAAAATTGTGCAGCTATGGAAAAACCATAGATTGGTTCCTCAAACAATTAAAAATAGAACGACCATATGATTCACAAATTTCACTTCTGGGTATATATTCAAAAGATTTGAAAGCAGAGTCTCAAAGATATATGTGTTCAGCCATGTTCACATGTTTATAGCAGCATTACTCACAATAGCTAAAAGGTAGAAGCAACTCAAGTATCCATCAACAGATGAATGAGAAGCTCAAATTGGTCTACACATGCAGTGACATATTATTCAACTGAAAAATCAAAGGAAATTCCCCATTTGTGACAAAATGGTTGACCTTGGAGGACATTATACTAAGTGAAATTAGCCAGTCACAGAATTACAAAGACTGTATGACTTACTATATGAGGTCATAGAATAGTCAAATTTATACAGACAGAAAGTGAAATGGGAGTTCTCAGGGGCTGGGGGGAGGGGAAAATGGGAAACTGTTGTTTCACAGGTACACAGTTTCAGTTTTGCAAGAGGAAAAATGTTCTGGAGCGTGATTGAACAACATTATGAATATACTTAACATTACTGAATTGTGCACTTAAAAAGGGCTAAGATGGTAAGCTTTTATGGTAATCTTTTATGTATATGTTACCACAATTTTTTAAAAGCAAAGTTGATTGCATTACGATTTTTAAAGGAAAACTAATAGATTGATTTAGTTCCTCTCTACTTTGAACAGGTCCTCTGAGACCATGGCTCAGGTAGTATGGAGGGGCATAGAGGCGACCAAGGCACTAAGGATGGTCACCTGCACTGGAGCAACCAGACAGGAATAGTTTTCCCCCATCAGACTTTCTATAGACAGACAGACTGTCCTGTCAGCCTCTTGCAATATAGTAATTGCTCCCACTCAGCGGGTGGTGCTGCCCGAGGAGACTGGCCAAAAAGTCACTGTGGGATCTGTCATGTCCTATAGCCCTGCGCTGGGGTTGCACAAGTGTCCTCTCCTGCTTAAGTTATTTATATAGGTGGTTGAAAATGCTTTGCTTGTATAAACTAGAAACTATTAGATTAAGCCAGCAGAGACAGCCAGAGGCAATCTTTTAACAAAGTGAGTGGGATTCAAAGTAGGCATGAAAAGCAAATATTATTTCACTGGGAGTCGATTAGAGGGAGCTCTGCAGATGAGCAGTAACTGCTTTGTTAATTTAGCTGGGGGAGGTGAGTAGGGACAGGTAGGCACCAGCTGGGTTGGAAGGTGAGCAGCCTGGGTCGAGATGGTAATTCAGGGGTAGGTGAATGCATCAGGCACCCCTCCACACATGCTCCCCCTCCTCCTTATTTAAAGTACATGATGGAGCTTAGCAGCTGAGAAGCCTCAGTTTGCTCTAAACTTTCTCATTTTAATTCAGGCAAACACTCTATAAATTCAATGTATCGGAAAGCAAACATTGAGGCTAAGTAAGAAGGTCCATTAGATGGAGTGCTTAGTTATAGGGCCTGAGAGTGTAAGGGGGTGGACGGGGAGGCACAGAAGGAGAGGCTGAGCTGCAATGCAAGTGTGGAATGTGGGCTCCGAGAAAGAGGATCTGAGGAACGTGGGCCCTACAAAGGGTCTGATGCAGAGTGGAGAGAAAAGGGAGATTTGGGGATTACAGAGGGTAGGTCAGTTTGGAAAAGGCTGGGTTAGGAGACACTCGGAACTTCTAGTGAAAAGAGAATTGGAAATGAGGCTTCAGACGAAGTTTGATAATTGGGGCTTGGGAGAGAGGGTCTCTGAAAGAATGAGGGAGGATCAGAAGAAGACATTAATTTGCAAACTTCTGGGTACATAGTAGTAGCAGCTACCTTCTCAGTCAAATTCTAAGGAGTGAGGTACAGGGATGGATTGGGGAATTTGGATGATGGCTCATTTATACTGTTTTGCAATAGGGCTACTGGGAATTTTATGAAAATGTCAAACTGATCCAAAGGTGGCTGAATTGCCACCAAAAATCCCAGGCATCAGAGTGTCCAGAAAAAAAAAATGGTACTCAGGAGCTCCTGGGTGTTCTGTCTCCTAAGGATGCCCACAGGAAAGAAGAGGGTCTTCACCCATGGAGGTGGTGTGCATGGTGGTTACGGCTGTGGGTTCTGGAAAGTGAACAATGTGGATTCAAGTTCCACCTTGATCATATACTATCTGGGTGAACTTGGAAAAGTTAATTACCATTACCCTCTTTGAGTCCAGTTTATAAGCCTATAGAATGAGAATAATTACACTTCCTTGGAGGTAATGGTAATACCTCCTTCATATGAAGACAGAATGTGATAATGCAGGTATGTTTAGCACGATGTCTGGCACAAAGAGAGTGATAGATTAAATATATATTTTTAAAAATTGATGTTATGAGAATAATTCTCAGAAACAATGGGTCCAAATCACCCACAGGTGCTCTCTGTATTTGTGAGCAAAACTTCTAAAGAAAGGTGAAGACTGTCCACAGTGTGACTGGGCTGGAAATATGGAATTCCATGTTTTTTCCTCCTTTTCACAGTAGTTCTGAAATCTTTGACCATAAAGTTTCCATGGTTATTTGTTATTCAATGTTATTCATGTGATTTTTATAGAAAGGGAAATAGCCAGGTATAATGATCAGCCACTAGAGTCTCTCTTGGATCCTATTAATGTCAGCACTTTTGCTTTTCAGTAAAGTTAAAGATTCGTTAAGGTGATCTTCTCAACATCCCCTTCCAACTTCAAGGTTTTTGGAAGAGATATTGGAAGTGTCTTAAATCATTAGCACAAGAGAATGAGAAACACAGTTGATAATGGCAATAACCACCATTTACTTAGCCCTTTTCATGTGTCACGCTGATAATTAACTCTTTTACGAGGCTGTCCTCAGTTAGAGATCATCACAGCCCTTTAAGGTAAAGACTATTTTTATCACCGTACAGTGGAAAAAGAAACTGAGCCCAATGGAAGGTCATACTTGGCTCAGGATTATATATCTGCTATGTGTCAAGGCTGAGATTTGAATACGTTTAACCAAATCTGAAGTCAAATTTCTTGATCTTAACCACTCCATGAACCTGATGACTACCATCCTCAAACTCCATAATTAGAGGCCAAAATGTAGACAAATCACAAGAGCTTTTGTTGTTAGTTGAGAGCCTGGTTTCTTAGGAAAAGATGATAATTAATCTCCTGTGATAAAGGGAAAGGCAGATTTGATTTTTGCCCGAAATGAAGTTGTCCTAATTGTTACTGATACACACTGCTTTGGACCCTTAATCAATGATGTTAGCAGTTTTCAATGTTAATTTAATTAGTACAAGAGAACCTGCTGGTAGAAATATTGGATAATTAGTGTCTTATGTAATGGCTTATGAAGTACCATGTAAAAGAACTCCAATAATCACAAATTCTCGGCAGAACTTTTATCAAAGCACAATATTTAAGTGGTTAAATCCTTGATTGAATGCCAGTCTGATAAAACTTTGGTTAGAGCATCAAAATTACCATTCCTATTGCATTGCTCTGGTTTCCAAAAGGTAAAAGGTGAAAGAGTCACATATCTGGTTCTTCTAGAAAAACATTTCCATGGGTGACCTTGGAAACATAGGGATTTTTTTCAGAGGTGAGAATTCAATGACAGTGAAGATCTAAGGGTAATTCACTCGGATTCCAGCTCCAGGGGAAATATAGAACTCATATCGTTTGGTCTTGGATAACTCTATGGGGAGGAATTTTGCATGGAGAAACTTTCGGGTAAATTCTGATAAGCATACAGCTGATATAACTAAGAGGGGTCTGGGTAACTTCCAGTGTATGAATGAGTAGGATTGATTTACAGAGTATGTTCCATGTCTTAGAGAGAATGGCTTGACTTGTTCTGATGACAAGGGTTTATAGTCATTGCAGAGAATGTCAAAGTAGGAATTTAAAATAATTCCTGGGCCATGTTTTGTGGGCCACACATAATTCCTAAGCAGATAGGTAAAGACTCATTATGAAGCCTGATTAAAGTAAAGTCCCTGCCTACACAAACACCTGATAAAGCATGTGCCACCTTAGACTCTGGTGTATGTAAAGGAAATAACCTTAAACTAGGCCATCTAAGCCAAATGAACTTCAATTTTTAGAGACCAGAGACTATGACAGAAAGAAAATACTGCATGTGTATTGGCCAGCATGATGCTTCCCTCCTTGCCCTGTGGATTCAGAGTGCAGAGAGGCCTGGCTTTGGATACTCTAGAGTCTGTTATGAGGTATATTTTACCAAAAATTTAGAACCCCAATCTTCTATTAGAATTATATGCTATAGCTATGCCCTAGGGTTGGCTTATATAAATGCCTTCCTGTGTTAGAAAGCTAAAGCTTGAAGATCAGAATTTCAGATTCAATGACTTCAATGTTAATGAACATTGGCATCTAAAATCCAAAATATTCTAAAATAAACTCAACTTTTTTTTCTTTAAAACTGCATTTCCTCTTAAATTCTTTTTGTTGATGGGGTAGTGGCTATACCATCTATCCAATACCAGAGCTAGAAATCAATGAATTGTTTTTTACTTCTTCTCTCCTTTACTCACCTCTTACGTGGTGAGTAACATCTGCAGAATTTGTTTCTTATATTCTTGTTGTCCATCAATAACATCACTGATTCATTTAGTCTTCATCAGCTCTTGCCTGGACTATAAAATGGTTTCAGAGCCAGATGGGACACAAGCCCTGTCTCTCCAACCCCCATCTGGCCTCTTCACACTCACTGGAGTCAACAATCTGAAACATAAATATGACCCTGTCATTACCGTTTCATCTCCTTAATGAGTTTTCATGACCTACGAGATAAAGTCCAAAACGTTTGGCAAAGCATTTATGACCTTTCATAACCTGGCCCATGCTTAAACCTCTAACATCTTACAACCTCAAATGTATGCCCCACCTTCATGTTATTAATTAACTATGCATGGTATTCAGATTTTTGTTACTGGGACTTTTCTCTTTTCTTCCTTTTTTCTTTTTCTTCTCTCTGTTTTTCCTCTTTAGGCATACGTTTTTCTCTTCTACTAACATGACCTCCAGGAAGCCAACCCTCACCAACCTTCCCCATCCCAAACCCAGGTAGATGTTCCCAAGGACGTTTTCTTAAGATACTATAAATAGATATCCCCATTACAAAATTATCTTTTAACTTTATGATTAATGTGTCTGAATCTCCTTATAGACTGAGCTCATTGTAGCCAGAAACCATGCCTTATGTTTTTAATCATGAACACCTAGGACAGAGCCAAGCAATTAGCAGATACACACCATATGTTTATTTCACACATAAATTAATGAATATTACTGAATAATTTATCCAAGGCCAAAGGAAGAACTTAAACCGTCCCTCTATCTTCATATTTAAAATTGCATTATTTTTATTGCACCTATTATCTTGTTTAAATATCAAGCTCTGCCTTGATTTTTGCCTTTAGAATTTGATCATGTGTGAGCATTTTCACCAGCCACTAATGAATATGAAATAAAGGCACTTTTAAGAACAAGCACACACATTAAACATTGCTAAGGAAGGTTAGTGCTGATAGGCTATCAATAAGGAGACTGATAAAGAATGTACTTTAGAAAAAAATATGTATTCCAGAGGATAGTCTGTGAAGTAAGAAGTAATACTGAACAAATAAAATTATAAATATGCATGCCAGTATAAACCAATAAAATATATGCACACAAATGTGATTATCCCATGAAATAACTATAAAATAATGCTCAATTTGGAGGTTTAAAAAGACAAGGTTTAAACAGTGGGCAAGAATAGCATTTAATCTGAAAGAACTAAAGCTGAACTCTAACTGTTTTAATATTATTTTATTAGTTACAGGATTTAATATATTGATTATCTTTAATATTTATATACTTAAATATATCTAACTAAATATAATTTAAATATATTTGAAATGTAAAACTTCAAGGGTAACCATTAAAGCCCTATAGGTAATGTTCATAAATTCTAAACCAGTAGGTAAACATAGAAGGAAGAAAAAACATACAGTAAAATGCAAAAGATATAAAAGCCAATACAATGAAAAAGACGAAAAAACAAAGGAAAATAGAAAAAATGAATCAGTAAGAAATCAAACTGGTAGAAAAATTCAAATATAACAAGAATTTCAATAAACTAAATATATTAAGCATTTATGTTAAAATGGACATTTTAAGATTGGATGTTTAAGAAAAACTCCAATTATGTACTACTTCCAAGAGACACAACTGAAACTTGACGACACATAATTGTTTCAAGTAAAGTAGACTGACCCCCACCAAAAAAAAACCTAGAGTACTTACATTAATATAAGACAAAATAGAGTTTAAAACAAAACATATTATGAAAAACAGAGAAGTTTATACTATAATGAGAAATGATTCAAATCACTAGTAAGTATAATAATTCTAAACTAATGCATACATAATAAAAGATCCCCAAATATATGCAAGAAAATTGATGAGATTTGACAAAGAAATGGTCAAGCCAATCACTGTAATGGAAGATTTCAACTCAATTTTTGATAGATAAAATGAACAAAAACCTTAATAAAAATATAGAATTAAAAAAATTAGGAGAATAAACATCTGTTAATGTTCACAGCTAACTAAGGAGTAAGAATTTTTCTCAAGCCCACAGGAAATATTTATTAAAAGGTACTGTACCCTAAGACAATTTTAAAACATTTCAAAAAATTGATATCTAACATAATTTTTCTAGACAAAACAGAATCACATTAAAAGGCAGTAATAAGATATAAACTTTAAAACACACTTATTAATGTATGTATCAATAAGAAAATCATTTTAAAAATATGAAATTACTTAGAATGCTAAATGTCAAAATTGTGAGATGTAGCAACATTTGCTAGTATTACATTTTTTTGATGAGAAAAATTCAACATAAATAACCTTAATATTTAGCTCAACAAGTTACAAAAGAAACAATAGAGTCAAATTAAATGAAGCAGAAAGAAGATGAACATATGGAAGAAAAAAACGAAACTGAAAACAAATACAGAACTGAGAATATAACAAAACCAAAGATTTGCTCTATGACAAAGCTAATAAGAATTCACATTTCTGGTAAAGACAAAGAAAAAGAGAGAGAAAACACAAATGAAACACTATTATTAAATAGTAGAGGGGAGAACACTATAGACGCGGAAGAGATTAAAGAGAGGTCATAAAATACTGTAAGTAGCTACATGCCAATACACCAAAAAACATACAAAAGACAAATTCCTAGGAAAATATAACAACAAAATTGACTTAAGAAGAAGTAAGAAATCTTTAATTAGACCATAACTATTAACATAAGACTATTAAAGTATTTGAAGATAAGTTAAAAATCTTTTCATGATGAAAATCCCTGACTCTGATGATTTTAGAAGTGATATTCACCAATCTTTCAAGGAACAGATAATTCCAATCTTATGCAAAGTCTTAGAAACAGAGGAGGATTTCTTAGCTAATTTTTTAAAGCTGATATTACCTTTATACCAAAGCCAGTAGAAGATAACCTCATTCATGCACAAGAATGCAGATTTTAGCAAACAGAATCTAGCAGTGGTTAAATAATGTAGTTCATAGAAAAAAATGGCTGTTTTCTTATTTTAGGAATGTAAAATGGTTTAACATGTTAGCATATCAGTACATGTAACCCATGTAAGTACATGGATCAGTGCCATGTACTTACATGTACCATCAGTACATGTAAGAAGAAACAACCTGTCATATGGCCATTTCAAAAGATACACAAAGAACATATGAAAAAATTAAATGTAGATCCTTCATTTAAAGAAAAAAACCTTTACAAATAGAGATAGAACTTCCTCACCTTGATATAGGTAATCTATTCATAGCAATTTTATGTTTAAATAATTATTTTGTACTTTAGAATAAAATAAAAATACTGAAAACCACCCAAGATGTACAACTTAATGACCTTTTTTTAATGAGGAAAACATCCTTGTAATCAATCACCACTCCTAGTTCAAGAAAGATAACTTTGCTAGCCATCATGGAAGCCCCACCATGTGCCCTGTTTCTATAACAACCCTTGCTCTCCTCTCAATGATAACCCTTATTCTAATTTTTATCACTATCTACATCTTTACTTCTTGCTACAGTTATCTCATACTGGACACTTTGGTTTAAAGAAAGCATATAATACATCATTTAACTTTTTAAAATCTCTAGGTCCCCCTGCATCTTTTCCTTTCTTTATAACTTATCTCTAGAAGAACCCAGGGCCTTTAACCTATAGAATCATTCAAAGCCTGGATTTTGCTGAGTGCATCCTCATGGTGTAGCTCAACATTTTCCTTATCTTTTGCATTTCCTGTATATTGGCAGCTGGATACAGAGATTTAAGTCCAATCTCTTTGGCAGGAAAGATTCTAGGGGGTTATATATTTTTTTACTGGGAGTCACATAATGTCTGTTCTCTCTTTACTGTGATGTTAAAGGTCACAGATGTCCCATGCCTTTATTCATTACTTTATTACAGATTGAGCAATAAAACTTTTCTACTTCCATCTTTGGATTTTCTTTTGTTAGTTGAAGTAACTTTCTTAATGGTCAAGTTTGACAATCATTTTCTTTGGACCAGGAAAAGACGAGTTCAATGTCATCACTTATATTCAACATGGCTCCGGGGTCCTAGCCAGGGCAGTAAGACAAGGAAGAGAAATTAAGACATAAAAACTCAAAAGGAAGGTACCAAGCTAGCATCACCTGCAGATGATATCATTGTTTACTTAGAAAATCAAAAGAATCCACAAATTATTAGAACTAATAAGAGAGTTGATAAAAAGTTGGCTTTAAAATAAAAAATAAAAATTGTTTTCTTCTCTATACACCAACAGGAAACCATTGGAATATGTAAGTTTTAAAACTGTCATTCACCATTAAAATTAGAAGTCAACTCAAAATATGTCACATAGAAATAAATACAACAAATGTGTGTACTATGCCTGGAAAAGTCTAGGAGCTTATTGAAATAGCTAAAAATAGACAAGATGGAGAGTCATACTGTGTTTCTAGATCGGAAGAGCCAGTGTCAGAAATATCAACTTTTCTTAAAGTAAATCTAGAAATACTCTTATTAAATCTAATGGGATTTGTCATGGAATTTGGCAAACTATGAGATTTATTTTGAAAAGCAAAGGGTCAAAGCAAGGCAAATTCTTGAAGAAGAATAAGATAGGAGGGTTTGCTTTTTCAAATACAAATATGAAACCATAGTAATTAAGGTAGTATAATATTTGTTCAGGGACAGACAATTTGTCTGGTCGAACAAAACAAGATTCCAGAAACAGACCCACACACATATAGAAAGTTGATTTGTGAGAAAGGACGTATCCTGTACCCTTGAGAAAGAGAAGAGCAATTCAATAAGTGTGCTGAGACATTTACTATACCTGTCAGGATAGGATAGGTTATGATTAGGAAACAACCCTCGCATTTCAGTGGCACAAAAAAACAAAGTCTTACTCAGACTATATGTCCAACCTGAGTTGCTGGGAAGTGGATTGGATTCTAGTCTTTGTAGATATCACTCAGGGTCACAGGTTGATGGAAGATTTAACTTTTTTTTGACACTAACATCTCGACATAAGCCTTCAGGGTTCTCCATGCAGCAGAAAAACAAGGCTGGAGAGCTCAACACTGGCAATTACTATGTTCTTTCTTCCAGAAGTGACAACATCACTTTGATTTAGTTTACCATTGTGTAGAAAATAATTTCTTAAACTAAAATATAACACAAGTACATGTGCTAAAATTGTATATTCATATGCTTGTATACCTATGGATACTTCTGGTATACTTATGTGCCTACCTGTGGTGTATACCTATTATACACACACACACCCACACACACATATGCCAGCATGGGTATGATAAACACAAAATTCAGGATAGGTGTTAATTCATGGATGGAAGGCAGTGGTATGGGTGGGGACAAACCTTTCAATAAATGCAAATTATTAGTAATATTCTTGTTCTTATTTTAGGTTAGTAAGTTAATAGGTATTAGTTTTATAATTATGCTTAATAACATAAAATATTAGTATATTAGTATTTTACATTAAACATTATATTAAATAATTATATATAGTAAAAAGTCAAAAAATAATAAAGCTTAAAATTTACAAACAAAAAATGAAGGATGGACTGTGGATGTGGTAAGTAGCAAGGTAGGAGAGGCCCTGCATCAGAGATGGCAAGGAGGGTTCACATTTCCTCTTGAGGGGAATTCAGGGTCTGAGATAGCTGTGGAAGGGACGTGAAGGTGGGATTGGGGTGGGGGAAAGTGCTATGCTTGATTAGTGATGTCTGCATGGCATGGAGATGAGAGTAATAGACCTGTGCAGCAGGCTTATCATTCCTGCTCTAAGTCATTTATTCAATGGAACAGGATTTTGTCCTTATTGAGGGCATGAGGAGGGCTCGAGCCTGTTGAAAACACAGAGCTGGATTTTTTTACTTTCCTTGGAAATCAGGGCCCTGAACAGCTTTACTAAAGCCAGTACGTTGGCAGTGGTTTTGTCTGCCAAGGGAGACAAATTAGTCACAGATAAGCATGTCCCATGAGAAATAGAAATTCATGGCCAGGAACCCATCTTCATTTGGGGCTTTCTCTGTGAAAACCTGGGACTCATGGGCTTCTATATCTCGGTCTCAAGCCCCTTGGTTTGCAGATTCCTCCCAACTCCATTAAGGGAAAATAAGAAGGCAAAAAAAGAAACCTTGGGAGAAGAGACAGAAAAGGAAGGGTAAGAAAAGGGAAAGGGAGTCAGATAGTGCAAGGGCAAAAAGAAAAAAAGAAAAAAAGAAGGGGGAGGTAGTCTTGAAGTTTAAAAAATATATAAAAAATAAAAAATAACTGACCTGGGAGAAGTGTATAGGAAAGGAGAGCGTGCAGAGGAATTATTGATTAGATCCCTTGGGGTGACATATATCAGCTCTTGATTAGGTGTGAAACGTTGACAGGCCTGAATTGCTTACAACTAATTAATGGCTGTGAGGGGCTTTGAAATCCTGGGATGAAAGCAAAAGGCTTTGTCTAGAAAAACAAATGGCATCCACGATTTAAACATTTTACTGTTCCTATGGACTCTAGATGCTAAACAGAAGAACCTGCCCTGTCCTTATCCTGGGACACTATTTGTAGATCACTCCTAAGGGTGGCGATTGCTTTCCTCTTCTGTCCTTATGTCTGTGCAAACTCCTAAGACTCCTGGGAAAACTCAGCTCTGTCTGCCTCATTGAGAAGCCAGGAGTCCTCGGCAGGCGGGGGCATTGAGGCTCCAACATCAGATCTCAATCTGTGGAGGATGTCTTATTTATTCTGGTTTTAATTTATTGTTTTTAGCTGTTATTGTTTCTAAGCTTAGATTCTCCCCTGTTCCAGTTGGAATACTACCTACTTCAGCCAGTGGAAAGTATTGTGGGCCTTAATAAGCTCTGGCACTTTAGCTGGTGGGTGGAACATGCGCTGCCAATCCATTGCCAGGTTAATAGCCTGTGATCGCCTTTTCCAGAGAGCTTTTCCAGACCAATGGCTTAACTACCCGCTCTCCCTCCCAGTTCACTGGCAGGGTGGGTAAGTGCTGCTTTCTCCTCAAACTAGTGAACAGAGGCATCCCAGACCCAGCCAGGACTTTCATTTTCCTCTTGTTGTGGGTTGTGACTAACCCAAATAGCTACAGAACAATGTGGAGGGGGTTCCCCTCCATTTCAGCACTCCCCTTTCTGCTTTTGTGCACACCAATCTGAAAACAGCATCCTCAGGGAAATTCAGAGGTGAATTGATCTGCAGTTGAGGCAGGGCAAGGCAATGGGTTAGCTTTTATTTTCTGGAGGAAATTAGTGAGAACTACAGCTATTTTCACAAAGGGCACACACTAGGCAGGGAAATGCAGGTGTAGACAATAAAGCAAGGATAAAAGGGAACCCTTTGCATGCGTTCCTGAATCCAAGTGAGAGAAGATCCTGATGAGGAAGAGACAGGCCAGTTGGGGGCCTATTCAGATGGTGGAGAACCTCACCCACACGTGGTGAAAACTGTACACATCTGTATGACTTTGCATACAACCAGGGAAATTGGCACATCTCTGTGTAACTTCGCATGTACTTGCAGAAACTTCAACACAGTTGGAGAAACTGTGTAAACCTGGAGAACTCTGAGTGCAGTTGGGTAATCTCCACAGCCAAGAGCAGAAACACAGGGCTACTCAGCAAAGATGTACCACGTGCTGCTCAACAAAGGCAAAGATGCTTTTTCACAAATGGCTGAAAGGAGGCACATGTCTGTGCGGATTATGAAAGAATCTGACACATCTATATTGCAGAATTCAAGACAGAGCCTCTCGAACTTTCTAGCACATTACTATCACCTGGGGAGGGCGTTTAACATGCAGGTGCTAGAATACCACTATGAACTACCAAAGCTGATCTTTCACTTTGGGGCCCAGAGAAGTGCATTTATAATACAACTCTTTCAGAGAAGCAAATGTGCAACAAGATTTGATGAACTAATTCAGGGAATGGTGTTAGTTTTGAGGACAATAACTTCTTCTCTTTCCTCCAAGTGATTCTGAACTTGCTGAAAGGATCATGATGCTAAAATCAGAGAAAACTCTGTAGAGACTGTATCTCTGATGACCCTGCAGTTTGTTTCTGGGGGGTCAGATTCCCTGGTCTCTCATCTGCTGATCTCCCCAAGCCCTCTCCCTAGGAAATGATCTCCTGGTGGACATAACAAAGGAAACCTCAAATCAAACGTTCATATAACTAGACCATATTTGTTGGTTTACTCATTGTGTTTTCCCACTAGACGTTGAGCTTATATTGTCACTGGCTGGAAGAAGTGCACTGTCTTCACCCCTGTCTCCATGATGCTTGGCAAATAATGTATTGGTTGGAATAGTCTGACTAGAGAGGTTTAAGTAAAGAAGAATATAATATCCACAGAACAACCCTGTGCAGAGTCCACACACCTTTTTTAACAGAAATTATTTCGTTTCACTCTTTCAACATCATTTGAAAATCTAAGGCTATTATTCTCATTTTATGTTAAAGAAAGTTTAGCTCTAGCGTTGTTACCCCATGTTCCCATTATCTCTCAAGAGATAGGTCTGGGGTTTGATTCCTGGCCTGCTGGATGTCAATATTTACAATTGCTCACCATTAACTCTTCGAGACACTGACACATCAATGAAAAAAATAACAAAACACTTCACTGTTGTTCATCTCCTTTTCATTTAGGAAGACAAAAAACAGAAGCAAGTTTGATTCAACCTTTCTTTAAAGCTTCCCTGGCATCTCAGGAGTGAGCTTCAGATATCATGGGGGGGGGAACTGATCAACACAAATAAACATTTATCTTCCCAGCATGTCATACCATTTCATTTCATGCTCTACTAATAGGGTGCCTCTATTCTGGGAATGAAAGATTTATAAAAATGAATATATAATTTAAAAATTGAATTTACAGTAACATCTAGCATTTGTTACCTTCCCAAAGTGCTTTTGCATACAGACTCTCATTTAGAGTATCCACTAAGTGGATTCAGATAATGCAGTTTGCCAGTGCAAAAGCAAAGGGATGATTTTGTAAATATTCAAATACACTCAAGTTTCTGGAAAAAAGAAAAAAGAGTGACATGCTTATTCCTCGACTTGTGATTTCACCATTGAGAGCCTTCTATGTGCAGACCCTATAATTTCCATAAGTCTCATTTAATTTTTGCAACTAGTTGGTGACATAGGTATTCTTATGCAACCCTCAGGTCACCATCGCTGTGAGGTATCAAACTTTAAGTAGATCTTACTCTGAGCTTCTAGGAAAGCATGCTTTACTTAAAAGGCAGAGACCCCCATCACTCACCATCGGCATCTACACGAGCCTTACATGCACGTTTAAGATGGAGTCATAAAACCAGCTATAAACAAGGGAGGAAAACACAAACAGAGCTTTCAATTCAGGGTCTTGTCAAGTGTCCACTTGCATTGGGCGGACGAATATCTTTCAAAAACACAATAAAGGGAATGGAAATGAATATATTGTGAGTCTTTTGTTCTAGGAAAGGTTAGTTAAGTTGTACTCAGAGAGGTTAGTTAAGTTGCCAAAGGTCACACGAGTATAAAATAGAAAATTTGAGACTAACACCTTGAGCTTCTCAGGTGTATTCAGGGTGTATTCCCATAAGCAAGAGCTGCCTCATGGTAAAGGATTTTTAATATATCAGGGTGCTAAATCTAATTAAATTGGACTTTAAGCAAATCCCTTTCAGAGGAGGACTCTTAACAAATTATATGAAAGGGATAGTGCCAGCGAGAAAGCCCTGTTTGTTTTTTTATGCATGACTTACAGAGAAAAGATACAATTACCAGGAGGTAAAAGAATAAAATGAGGTAAAAAGAATAAAAAGATCACCAGGCAGATCAATAAACAAGTAGCAGAAAGAGTAAAATGAAAAGAGAACAACAGATCTTCACGCAGTATTTGTCTCTTATCACTGATGTAATAAATTACTGGGAATGTAGTGGCGTAAAACAACACAAATGAATTAGCTTACAGTTCTGGAGGTCAGAAGTCTGGCATGGGTCCTAATGGGCTGAAATAAAGTTATCATCAGGGCTACATTCCTTCTCCAGGCTGTCCAGGAGAATCTCTTTCCTTTCCTTTCCCAGCTACTTGAGGCTGCCCACATTCCTTGGCTTGTGGCCACTTCCTCACTCTTTCAAGCTAACAACAGAGCATTTTTCTTTAAAGGCAGCCAAGAAAATTCTGTTTTTAGGGTTTTGTGATTAGGTTGGGCCCACCTGAATAAGCCAAAATAATGCACCTCATCTTAAGATTCTTAACTTAATCATATCTGCAGTGTCTCTCTTGTCATGTAAGGTGACATATTCAGTTTCTGGGGATTAGGGTGTAGACATCTTTGACAGTTCATTATTCTGCCTACCACTAACATAAACAGGACCTAGGGAAGACAGACAATGGGAATCGAAGGTACATTTGGACCCTGCAGAAGTGCACTAAAGAGTAATATGGAAAGATAAAGGGGCGGGTACGAGCAAGGACAGAATACACAGATACATTTATTAAGAACTCAAATGCGCCAGAGTAGTTGCAGATCCATTTTTTGTGAGTGGGGGAGTTGAGCTTAAGCACATTTTAAAAGCCCTCTGAGAAAGATACCATATCATTAATAAAATTTGCTAAAAATACTTTCCAAGGGCACTAAGAAGGAGTCACTGTACTATGAGGGTCCCTGAACCTTAATTTAACCTTAATTTTCATGAGCATCATAGTAAAACCACCTCTGAGCCAGGAACTATAGGAGGCACTATGTAGGCATCATTGTCACTTACCCTCTGCACAAGTCTGGGCAAGCTGATGCAGGACTTGATTTAGAAACTCTGTAAGTGATGGAGAAGGAATCCAGAGCCAGGCTGGGTGATGCTGCAGCACATCCATCACACTCTCCCTACTAAAAGTCAAATCCTAGACAGCTGCACCCCACTACTGAGCTTAGCTCTGTGATGTTCAAACCAAGCAATAATTCTCTGTAGGCCCTTCTGAATTTTATAGTTGTCTTGAAACGAATATCCAAGCAACATTCCTTATGGCAAGGGTGAGCAGGAGACAGAGGTGCAGAACACAGCTGAGGAAGTGGGAAGATAAAATCAAGGCCAAAGCTAGCTGAGGCTACCAGGAAGACCAGATGCCAGTACAGCCTGAACAGTTTAAACCACTCCATTTTTTTTTTTTTAATTGAGGCAGTGTCTTCCTCTGTCACCCAGGGTGGAGTACAGTGGCGCAATCTTGGCTCACTGCAACCTCTGCCTCCCAGGTTCCACCATTGCCTCAGGCTCCCGAGTAGCTGGGATTACAGCCTCCCGCCACCATGCCAGACTATTTTTTTTTTGTATTTTTAGTAGAGATGGGGTTTCACCATGTTGGCCAAGCTGTTCTCAAACTCCTGACCTCAAGTGATCTGCCCGCCTCAGCCTTCCAAAGTGCTGGGATTACAGGCATGAACCACCATGCCTGGCTAGTCCAAATCATTCCTATTGGCCTTTTCATGCTGCCTGGAGCCTTTCTTCAAGATTTCTCCTTTTGTCTCCACTTCTTCCTACCCATCATAAGGCCTATGAGCACATGGTATTTGTCCATCGCCACTCTGAAGCATGGACATTTTGAAATAACCTGATACATTATTAACTTAAAAAAAAAATCAAACCTGACCCTGATGTTGAACTTCACCTTGCTGCCAAGTTTTACCCCAATCCTAAGTAATAATGTTTCTTGATTTGATCCTTACTCACGCTTCTGAAGCAGAATTAGGCTTCAGGATCAGGCAGAAGGGAGGCATGAGATGTGGTTGAGAGATCCAATTTTACAAATAATACAATTCATTTAACTCAGTATATCCAAAGTGTGAGCATTTTAACATATAATCATGATAATCATTGAGGTTTGGGATTTTTCGTATGAAATCTTAGAAATCCAGTATGAATTTTAAACTTATAGCGTCTCTCAGAATTAACCACATTTCGAGTGACCAATAGCTGCATGCGGCTGGGGTCTCCTGTATTGAACAGCATCGATTTAGAGACTTGTAAGGTTCAGGGGTTTTGTGTGCTTTTTTGTTTTGTTTTGGTTTGGTCAAGAAGCAGGGAATGGTTTGATTTGGCTAGGAAGCAGGGAATGCCTTCTTGTATCTCCTTTTCTCTTTTTGGTGGTTTTGGCAACCATTCCTGATCATTGTTTAGATGGATTAATTCATTAGGGTTCACAAAAGTGGTGATATTTTCTCGTCCTGCCTTCATTTACAATCTGTAACACTTCTCTAAAGGGATATTTCTTATCCTCAACTATTTGGTTACTGAAATAAAAATTTTTATCAAAAAAAGCAGAATATTGTTTAATCATTTTCCTTTATTTCAGTTTTCAAAAGATAGAAGCTATGCTTGCAGTTCTCTCAAATATACAGGGTGCATGTGAGGGCTGGGGAAGAGCCGAGGAGAAAGGGGGCAGTGGCGGGTGATTGGAGGCTCGGTGAGGATGGGATGGGCATAGGATGGAGGTGAGAGGTAGAGGAAGAGCTCAGTGAGGGGATCAGGGGTATGCTATGGGTCGAAGAGGACTGTTCCATGTACATCAGTGTTAAAGATGATGAGGAAAAAGTACTGTGCATTCACCATGGCTGAATAAATCAGGTATTTTCTCCATCTCACTCCAGGAAACAGAGAGCTCATTACCCTCCACTCCCCAAACTCACAACTAGCAGAAAGGAAGTAAACAGAGTTCATGCTTCAGGTTCACTCGAGGAGATTGTTTTGGATTGTCTCAAAGGGAAGGAATCTGGAGACTGGTGCTTAGAAGTGAGGATGGGAGGAACTGAAGCTTCAGTTTAAAGGACTGGTATGTGAATTAGGGAAAGTTTGGTAATGAGGGGTTTTCATGTGAGCAGGAGATCCATACCCTAACTGCACATGGTGTCCTGGATGGAGGATTTCAATGGGATGCAAGGAAACCTGGATACCCACAGCCTTGAGGGAAGTGGGCCAAACCCCTGTGTTGAGCCTGTGATCAGGGGGAGGACCCATGAGGGGCCAGAGGCCATAAGAGCATTCAGGCATAGCAGCCACCCCATGGATCAGGAGACTAAGGTTAACTATGGCAGACACATTTGATTAAGGACAAGGCCCTTCTCCCTTTCCTAGGTGACCTCTAAGTGCTAGGATTGTTATTTTCCACAGTTATTAAGAGCAGAGATTCTAGAACAAGCCTTCTGGGTTCAAATGTCAGCTTCTGTGTGTACCCTGTGAGCTTGGACTGAAGACCTTTGTGCCTCAACATCTTCATCTATAAAATGGGTAAAAATGGTACCTCCTAGGGTAGTTGAGGTGAAAAGTGAGTTTGTAAAGATGAAACACTTAGATGGTGTCTGAACCACAGTGTGCTATGTGTTAACTATGTTTAACTGACTATAATTACATAGCTAAAATAATTATTATTACTTCATGACTTTGGGGAGATGAAAGGATCACTAAATATAATAGAGACTGATTTTTCACTTAACCATGTTAGAATCAGATTTAATTTGTAGGGTGAGAGGAGGAAGAGGAACAGAAAAAATAACTGTTGAGTACTAGGCTTAGTACCTTGGTGACAAAATAATCTGTTCGTCAAACCCCTGTAACATGAGTTACCTATATAACAAACCTGCACATGTACCCCTACATCTAAAATAAAAGATTTTTTTTTTTAGAAAGAAAGGTTAAAGAAAGAAAAAATAATAAATGTAATGCTTTTGTGTGCCTGGCTGCTGTGGATTAAATTCATAGTGCTACAACACATTACCCAGCAATATAATGCCATTTTATATATTTTTGCTTCCACATCAAAACTGCTGAATTAAAACTACTCCTTCAGAGCACTCTAAGCCATGCACCAAAGTGTCTCAGTGAGTCTTAAAGGGGCCATTCATCAGCATCCCAGGGCAAGATACGTCCCTGATGTTCTGAAAATGTCTGTAAAAGAAGTATTTTGTGGAGGGAGGTAGTGAGGTTGGGATGGAGAGAGAGTGGGAGGATTTTATGTATAAAAATATGAAACGAGTAAGTGTGAAGCATATAGAATGTTAAAAAAAAATAGTGCAGTTCTTTTAAGAATGGTTTCAAGCCCAGGAAGGATGCAGTGTGAGGGTGTGAGGGGAGTAAGCTCTAGGCTTTTCTATCATGGGGTTGAAGAGCAACACTGTGGGATGCAGAAATCACGACTCGGGAAGTGACTCCTAGTCACAGGGCCGCGCTCCTCTGTAACAGGGCCTCACAGCTGACTTTTACGAGATCTTGAGAGAATTCCATTTTTGACACTAGTTTTTAATAATATCTGGATAAAAGGGTAAAGGACCAAGACAGTGTCACGAGGGGGTATTAACAGCGATATTTAAAAAGGACAGAATGAAGGCCTTAACAGATGGAGGCAGTAGCCCTGTGATTCACAGGGATGGTGGTTCCCCCCCCCAGGGGTTATGCAGGAAGATGAGAAAGCCAGGGGACAGTAGGATATAGACAGTGCCAACTCCATTTTCCCTGCCATTCCATTGCAGCCTCAGTTTGCCTCAGCTGGAGCCCATTTGGCTCAAAGCTAAGTGTCTCATTCACAGTCTCAGTTTGCTATTTGGAGCTTGGAATTGATGGATGATAATCAGTCCAGTTTGGGGTGAGTCTTAGGCATTGCTGGCAGACAAAGGTCCTGCTGGTTAAGTCCACAGATCTGGGAATCTGCCCTGTGTCGCTGTCTGGTAGGCTAGTCCTTTGTCACAGCTAGACCTTTGCAGGGGTTCTAACACCTTACCTAATCCTTTCCCACATTCTCCTTTGGCAGTGGCCTAGTCTCAATATTATTGGCTATTGACTTTAATCAGGCTGGGAATACGATACTCACCTAGAAGCAAATGCCACTATCTAGTGGGCCTAGATCTCATGCTTTTCTTTATAGGAACCTGCCAAGCCCAAAAGGAGACACTTTTTAAATTACTGGCATGGCTGAAATAGCTCCAAGAGGCTCTCTCCAGCTGAATCATTCTGCCCCCAGAAACGCATCTTTGGTCCCTGCCCAACCTTCCACTTCAGATGGGATTCTTACTGGTTATCTGTTACTCTGGACTGGAAAATTTTGACCTTCTTTTGCTTTATGATCTTTCTAAAACCCAGGATGCAAATTCAGTTTTTTCTTCCACACTCCAGAGTCAAAGTGTCTTAAGACCTCACTCTACTTCATGCCTCTGACTCCTTTCCAACAACTAGGAAAGGATGTGGCATCTAATGAGTGTTTGCTGAGCAAATGAATGGATGAATGAATAATTGCATCTGTAGTTTAGGAAGGTTAGGGGAGTTGATGAGAAAATCCTTTGTTTAACAGGTTAAAAAAAAGATGACGCTTATATCAAAACTTAAAACATAATAATAAACAACAAAAATCCCGTGATCAAAATTATTTCCAGACTTTGAGTTGATCATATGCTACAGCCTTCTTCTGATATATCAAAGCCCTAAAAATTATGAAAAAATAGAACAATGGTTTTGTTGTTAACATCCCAGCAGTACCTCCTTTAGAATGAAGCGTGATCACAGCCCAAAGACCAACCTCCAGAATACTACAGCCAGCGACGCAGTCCTACCCTTCTTTCCTCGAACTGATGGTCCAGAATTCACTGTATCCTTTCTACGAACTTGTTCTTTCGCCCATATCCCACACTTATATATGGGTGGATAAAGGCTTTGAAGAAGAAAAATCCAGTGAGCTTTGAGACATCATTCAGGGAATCTTGGCCTTGCCTAGGAAAGAATATTGAGCTATGAAACGAAAGGGGTGGTAAGCCATAGGGAGAAAGTGTCCCCAGGTAAGTAGGAATACAGACTCTGGGATAAGAAAGAGCTTGACAGTGGGTCTGAGTGCAGGGAGTGGTCCTGGGAGAGGTTAAAGGAATACCTACAGGCCAGATCATGCAGAAACCTCAACCTGTTTCCATGGAGGGATTTTAGGCTAGGAGGAGAGGAGGCACATATTTCTATGATTAAAAGCTCATCGCTGATGTTTAAAAAATAGATTGGACACAGCAGTGTGCAGTTGGAGAGAAGGATGTGTGGTTGCTCAGGCCAAGGGTGAATGAGATTGATAGCTGTGAAGATGCAGGTCAGTGAATAAATTGAGGGGAGGTATTTAGAAGGTAGAATGGACAGGATGATGAGAGGCAGGGGAAAATGTTCAGAGGTTGTGCAGTGGGGGCTGCTGGAGAAGATGGAGAAATCAAGCCAGAGGGGAAGACAAGGTAAGATCTCAGAGTATCTCACATGTCATGCTAAGAAGTTTGAACTTTATTCTGTAGGCAACAGGGAGCCATAGAAAGGTTTTAAGATTAGGAGTGATTTGAATATTGGAAAGGTCACTCTGACAGAGTACAGAGGATAGAGAGGAAGAAAGGAGAACGAGGGAGACCCATGAGGAGAGTGAGGTAGTTGTGTAAGTGTGGAATGACGAGTGTCTGAATTAAGGTGGTAGCATAAAAGATGGAGAGAAGGGGCTAAAGATAACTTTATTTTATTTTATTTTATGTTTGACAGAGTCTCACTCTGTAGCCCAGGCTGGAGTGCACTGGCATGGTCTCAGCTCACTGCAACCTCCACCTCTCAGGTTCAAGCGATTCTTCTGCCTCAGCCTCCCAAGTAGCTGGAACTACAGGCGCAAGCCATCCCACCAGCTAATTTTTGTATTTTTAGTAGAGACGGGATTTTGCCATGTTTGCCAGGCTGGTCTCGAACTGCTGACCTCAGGTGATCCACCCACCTTGGCCTCCCAAAGTGCTGGGATTACAGGTGTGAGCCACCGTGCTGGGCCAGAATACAACAATTTGAAGAAGATGGAATTGCATTTCCTGGGAAAGTGGATTGGACATGGCGGTGCCACCATGAAGTTTGATGGGGAGCCTGGAGAAGAGAGTTTGAGCAGGAATAAATTCATTGATTCAAAAATTATGGACAAGGCACTGTGCTAGGCCATAGGAATATATGTTGAATAAAAAAAATGTTGTCTGCCCTTCTGGAACTTACAGTCTAGTGGAGGAGACAGAAATTAAGTAAACAAACACGTTCATTAATCATGAATTAGAAGAAGTCTGATGAAATAAAGTAATAGACATGTCATAAAAAATAGCAGGGTAAGGAAGTATGTGGCCTATTTTACACAGGGTGGTTGGAAAATGCTCCCAGAGGGGGTGATAGTTAAGATAATATCTGATGGATGAGAAATAGGAGGGTAAGTACATTGCAGGAAGAAAGAACAGCAAACACACAGGCATTGAAACTGGAACGTGCTTGACTTATTTGAGAAGCAGGAAGATCACTGTGGCTGCAGAAGATTGAATGAGGGGAGGGGGAATATGTGAGAGGTGGGCAAGGGTTAGATCATTCAAGGCTATATCCATCACACCACGGTGTATGGGGAAGTAGTGAGGTGTTATGCTCAGTTGCAAAACAAGCAGCTTACTGTCTCTTGTCTTATACCTAAACAGCTTCGATAATTAATTTTATTGGACAATCCCCAGCAGACATTTGATTTTGGGACCCCTGAAAAAAGATAATGAGCATTATAAAGATCATATTGAGTAGATACTTGGGACTCATTTATGAGAAAATCAAGAGTTTAGAAGCTGGGAATTCAGTAGCCCAGTCACTGAAAACCTGGGAGAAAAACCTGGGGGTGAAAGCAGACATGTACTCTCTAGGGTAGAAGCCTGTGCCCAGAGATCTGGGACACCGGGGTTTGAGTAGTACCAGCTGAAGCTAGATGCAATAATAATTCACCTGCGTACTGTTTGTATGTTCCTTGCTAGGGCCACACTGAGTTATAGATTCTAGGCTTTATCTGAATAAAGAAAAAGAGTAAAATGGTTGTGTTGGTATTAGCAGTTTGCATCCAGAAGCAGACATCAAGATAAAGGGTGGGATGCAAAATGTTTATCAGAAATCAACACATATGAAGGAAAAGAGGTTGAGAAGGAATAAACAGTGGGAGAAGTCAAACTACTAGAGAGAATTGACAACGCCAAGCCAATCCAGCAGAGAGCTCTGGAGTGAGTACCAGCCCTGAGAGTGTAACACTGTGGATCCAAGTGGTCAAGCCTTTATTTTCCAATCTTGCTTAGTTACTGCATGTAGCTGCCTTGGCAAAAAGAGGGACCTTGGGCAAGATGTCTTGCTACAGGTGAGGCAGGCTCTGAAGAAGCAGACAACTGGATGCCCTCCACCTCCACTGACTGTATTTTCTGCAGCTAGACAGCATGTGTTTCCTTAAAGAGGTATGAGTGGGGCAATTTTGTGTCTACAGAAAACAAAAAAAGTGGATGATAAAAAACTTTATACAAGCCTTAGTAAGCTCTCTGAGCAATTTCTACATTCTTAAAATGAGGTATTGTAAAACTATGTTTAGACACGTATGTGAAAAATCTCTAGCTGGTACTTGTTCCTGTTAGAGAAGCAATAGGCTTAGATTATTGAAATCACCTTGCAGCCAGTGTGATAAAATATAAAAATGGCCCCCAATGCAAAGTTTAATATTAATTCTTCCAAATTCCTAGTGAAGTGCCACAGAGCACTTCACCACTAGCAAGGAAAGAGTGTAGTTGAACAAGGACAAGGGTTTTGAGCTTCTTGGTGCTCCTGAGGCTCCTGGGTACGTGGAGGAGATGGAGATGATAGAGAAAAGATGTTAGCTTTTCTTTCCTACGTTGGTAAAATGCTTACCAAGAAAATGGCTTAGTGGTAAGAGAATATAGTTTTTACAGCCTTAAGTTCTACAGTTCTAAGTAGGTGACAAGGTCCAAAAGTTAACGAAGATTTTGAGTGCATTCTTCTGGATGGCTAAATGTCAGCTTTCTCAATCTGGGACACTCACAATTGGAGTCCCATGAAATCCATCTTCCACTTAGTTATTTTGTTTTTACCCTTTGTTAATTTTTTTTTTCTAGCAGACCTCACATTTATATGGGCAAAGTCTGTATGGGTAGATGTTACTGGGAACACCTGCCCATATAGACACTTGTAAATTTCACACGGTCACAGCAGGTCAGCCCCACATTACTCACCGGCATTGATGTGACTCAGGTCTGCACTTTGTTGATTTTATTATCCTGTCAACCTTCCTTCTGATCCTTCTGCCAGGTTGGGTGTCTGGTGTAACAATAGATGTGGTAAAAATGAGTTGAGTGTGGAATTGTGTGGGTAATGCTTATGGTAATAAAAGGATGGGACGATTACAAGGGATGTGGGTGTTGTGTAATGGAAAACATTGTTGGAAGAATAGTCACTGATATTTCTGGAAAAACTGATGGGCAGAAGGTAGTCTTTGGAAATGCTGGACGCTTGCAGAGTCTTGTTAAAAATAATGCATTTTGTTTTTTCTTTTCTCCTCATATCCTTCAAGTACAGGGCATGAGATTGCAATTATTTCTACTGTACAGCTGTTGCAGAGTGATTGATATGAGTGACATCTGAACAATGATTTTTATTTAAAAATTTTCCCCAGTAAACATATTCAGAATACTTAGCAGAAAACTTTTAAAGTTGACAAAAAATTATTTTGAGTTTAAGAAGTTAGGAAGAGAACACAAGCTTAAAGGCAAGAAGACAACAGCAGCAGAAGCAAGCCAAAAGGTTTCTTTGGCCGTTCTTTTTGCTGTGTGTTTGTTTTGCATATATTCAACATTTATCTAATACTTCATAAACATAGAAAAATTTAAAAAGTATTAGAAAGTGATATTTCTCTCTAAAGGAGTATAGTATTAAAGAAGATGGTAATAAAATAACTTAGAAAATGTTTGAATGCAGTGTTCCTAAAGTTGACAGCTTCATCTCTGCATGCAGTAGCAGAAGGGTGAAATGAAAAACCCGGGTAGGAATTGCAAGTGTCCTTTGGTTATGATCTTGACTGTTCCTCTGAGATTCAGTAAGCACCTAGAAGAATGTTAAGTGGAAGTGAAGTGAGTAAACCCAGTTCCTTGCCCAGCAGAGGGCCTTAGTGAGCATCTCACATTACTTCCCTGACTTCCCATCTGTAAAATGGGAGTATTGGGCTGCAGGGATCATATAAATTCCTTGTAGAGTTATCATTTGTGATTTCATGAGGCAGAATGAGCCTTTGGGGATGTTTTGGAGAGAGACCAAAATAGAGGAAGGAGAAAGGGCTTTGGAGCAGAGAGAACAGAACTATAGAACTTGATTAGAACCTTACCTCTACTTCTCACTGAGTAACTTGTGTTAGACTCTTGGATCCTCAATCCGCCTCATCTTTAAAAGGGATAAAAGCACACCTACTTGAGAGAGTTGTCCATGAAATGCTACATATAGAGCAGCTGGCACGGTGCCTGCAGCATAATGTAACAGTCACTTGATAAATGGTAGTCATGCCCAAAAGGACAGGCACAGCACTATTTTTTCATGATTCCTGCAGCTCCTCTGAATAACCCAAATACTGTATCAGTCTCTCTTTCTCAATCTCTCTCTCTCTTTCTCTTTCTCTCTCTCTCTCTCCTTCCCTCTCCTTTCCTCATTCTGAATTCTCATGCCTTCACACTGCCTCCTCTTCTACTTCAAAATGCCATTGTCATGCCTTCCTTTTCTCCCCATGTGATAGATTGTTTCTGTGGAAGCTAAACATCGTATATGTTGGCTAAAGAGGTCATCTTTCTCAGACATTATTCAGAGTTAAGGTAGATATGATAGGAAGAAAGGTAGGAAGAACAATAGATAGATAAAAGATAAAAAGATCATTTGAAAGTAACAAAAAATACTCAAAGAGCTAGGGAATCCCAGATGCTAGTATATTCATTGGTAGGAACTTGAAGGTAAAAAATTATGTTTTCTCCTTCAAAGTGCATGGCGTAGGCGATCTCCCACTGTGTTCTTGCATTGTATGGTCTTCCTTCAACGCAACAGAGATCAACTGAGGGCAAAAATGCAGAAGGCAAAATTCTGGGAGGTACAGAAATAAAAGGGACCATGTCTGGGATAATTGAATTCCGAACTGCCCAACAACAGATTTCTCATGTGGAGCAGCTGAGGCCACTACTACAACTACAAACCAACAGGGCGCTCTTTTTTGTGCTAAGCGTACATAAGGGTTTAGAGTGAGTCCTGCTGCCTCTGGCCCAGGTGCCAATATGCGGGCTCATCTCTGACCCTTTCTATGACACCTTTTATTTTGACCTAGACCCTGCAGTTGGGTTTCCAAACATGTTTTCTGGTCAGCATTTCACTTTTCCTCTGAGATTCTGAGGCCAGACCTACTTAACCTCCTCCCGCCACTCTGCCTGGTTCTTTCTAACTCTTTCCCAGAGAATCTGCATATGTTTCTTTAGGCCTGAAACCATAGAATGATATCCTGGTGTCATGGATCTTTCCCCTATGAATACTGAATTGTTCCCCGGCTAACTACAATTATGTATATCTACCTATATCCTTCTTGACTTTTCTCTTCCATAGATTTGACCTTCTCTTTCAGTTCATGCAAATCTGAACTGAGACTGAGTTTATTAGACTGAGTTTATTATTTCCATTGTAAATTAATACACAGTAAATTATTGGCTATGTTCTTCTTTAAATGAAGATCCTTCAGTGTTCTAGAGAGGTAGTATATTGAGTTGGAGATAGCCTAGGACTATAAAGTTTAGGTTTCGACCCTAATACCAATATTTAGGAAGAGTATGATTTGTTCTCTTCTATATAAAGTATGTACATGTAACTTCACTATACACTTCTCTTGGTTGTGTATTAGTCATTTCATTTTTGCCAGTTTAATGTTTCCTCATTGGTGGCCATCAAAGATGAGCATTTTAAAAATTTTTCTTTTTAAACAGAATCACCTATTGAATGATTTGTCTGTTCAACCTTTTTCTCCTGCCTGTTATGCCCCAATTTGTGGTTTAGATCAGCTTCTCATGATGCAGTAATTGTGCCTGGTGTTTAAAATGTGAGCCATTCTATACAAAGCCTATGTCAAGTGCTGAACCTTGTAATAATAATGCATTCTCACTGAGGTTAAGTCAGCACTATGAACATGTTTTCCTCCTCAAGAATCTTGAGCTCATTTTGGGGAATGGAATATAACATATACGGAAGTGGGTTTTTTTCTCTGTTAAATGGAAAAATTTGTCACCAATGTGAAAAGTATGACCTCCCACCCCTCACTCACACCAGGTTAAACAATTTCAGGACTTTCCATAACAAGTTTGGCTCATGTATCACACAATGTCAAGAACCCGAGGTTCACTGATCACTTTCTTTTACATCATCATCAATCATTTTAGGTTTTAATGCATTCTCTGATGAAATAACTGATTACTTGGCTCAATATTTCTTTTGACTTATATAAACATTTTATGACTTGCTCGTAGCTTATGAGGCTGGCAATTTAGTTTGTGTGTTTGTGTATGGGATGATTCTTGGCATAGATTGATTAAGGGATCATTCAATACTCTGTATCAAGAATGTATAGTAAGGTGCATAGTGTTTGGTGTCCAAATCTCATATTTGTACCCCACAGGTTGTGTGACTTGAAGTAAGTAGAAAAATCTTCTGGTCAATTTTTTTAAGTCTGTAATTTAAGGGTATTGATATCTGCTTCATAAATATCTTGTTAGGACGGAATGAGCTAATGCACACAAAAAGCCTAATAAAGTATCTAGCACATGTTCAACAAATGTGATATTTTTCTTATGCACCCACCGCCCCCACCCCAACCTTTTTTTCTGAGTCAGTGCATTTTGAGTGAATTTTTGTTAGTGGCCTATTCAAATTGTGTTTCACCAAAATTCATTTGAGAGAAGGTTGCTGCTTTCAAAACAGGTAGAAAACTCAATGGATCTTCGAATCATAGTCATCCCTGCTCAGGTGTAGAAGTATTTATAGGGAGACCACTTTATTGACTAGTTTTATGTGTTCTATATAATTAGCCAAGAGTAATGTGCACATTGTCTTTTTCATACCATTGATTTGTGTTATCCTTAAACCTGAGAAGACACTATATTCTTTAGGAGAATAATAGATTAAACTGTATTCTAAAACCAGTTTTCCTTATTTTTAAACTAACACTTTTATTTACTAAATTATTTTTATCTATTAAAAGTGCCCTTTTAGTATTATTTAGATGTAGGGTTTTGCCATATATCGTACCTGTACACATATAAAAAGGCAAATAATAACACATAGTAAATTGATTAATGTGTCTTAAAATTTTAAACACTTCAATCTGAATCTTGTTGCATTATTCTTTGACTCAGAGTTTCCATTGCCCAGGTTTTGTCCCCAAACAATATCGTTCTCTAGCCTTTCAAGTGCTTTGGTGAAAAAATTTTTTTTTTCAAGAGGGCTCAACTTTTTCTTCTGGGATTTTCCTTCAAGGCACTGATGCTCACTCTGAAAATTTTGATGGTTGTGCATAGGCAATAAACAGTATATCCATTTGCTGCCTGAATTCTTTGCACATCTGAATTCAAAGGTGCTTAATGTGAAACAAACAACCACACACAACAATTGTATCTTAAGGTCAATAAAATACAGTAATGATCAATACAGTTATGTTGAATTAATGGAAGATTGATGATACACCTATTTTGAAGCCCAAATCCCAGATTCTTCCATAGGGTACCAGAATTACATTTACATTTACAGCATCCCAAATACCATGTGTCATAAAGATGGGAGGGCTTGGAAATATCCAGGATTGTGCTTCTTTACACATAATTGAATAGACTTCAGCCTCCTCTCCCGCAGCCCCAAGCAACAGCTAACTCCGTGCTAATAACAGATAATGTGCTGTGACTCCTCATTGCCAGCAGTCTTCAGTGGCCTCTAGAGAGGGTAGAAGAGAGCAAAATATTTAATTTTGTTTAATATCTGACCTTTAGAGTGAAAGATTTTGAAATGCTGGGAAGATACTGGTGAATTTGAACCTTTCACTGATGACTTTTCTGATATAGGAAAATCCCCTGCAGGAGACATCAAATGAGGATGCAAATGTCCCCTTGCTTTAGAGGTTGAAGGACTCTGATGGACCTCTCTAGAATATCAGACGTCACAGCAAAGAGCAAATGCCTTCAGATATTTTTAATATATTTCGCGGTAGCAAAGTTGGGCAAATCGCAACGTGCATGTTCTAATAACATTAGAACTTTATTACCTAGTAATAATGGCAATGAAAATTACAAGATAGGCCCCTATGTGCCAGGTACTATACTAATTCCTCTGCACGTGTTAATTTACTCTATGCAACATATTTTTGTTATGGGAACTAGCTAAAGATCACACCCAGCTCTCTCGAAACCATTCTACTGATAATGATTCACTTTTATACAACTGATGGTTTTCGATCCACTTTTAAAAATGTAAAATCAATAAAACAGCAATACTTAATGACACTGATCCAGGGACAAAACATTTCCTTCTAATAAACCTAAATTAATCATTTTCCTTTTTTTTCCCTGCAAGTTCCATACTAGTCTTGTTCACCTGCATCTATAGTTGAAATCATGAGATTCACATTGGAATTTTTCCCATCTTATTATAAGCATACTTTCTTGTTTTCAATTAAAATTTTGGACCAAAAGTCCAAAAATGCTTCCTAATGGCATTGACTTTTTGGTCTCTAATTCTTATTGTTGTAGATAAAGTCATTACATTCTTTTCCAGACTCTAGAATCCCAGGGCGCATATTCATTAAAGGTCAACCCTGACAGGAAGTTTTGAGAAGTCTGACGTTCTTTCCTATGTCCCCTCATAGCCTAGAAGCCCCTTGTCCTACATAATCCCAGCTCTAGTGATGGTGGGGGTGCCGAAGGGAAGATTTTGATTATGTTTAACTTCAGTTTTTAAAGTGGTGACTTATTAGAAGACCTCTGTTGGTTTTGCTTGAGAAGAGGACATCTGATATTAATTCAAATATTTCTTGCCCAAGCTTTTGATTGTTTTCTTAATTATTATTGAACATTTTCACCAAGAATGTTGAATCGTGAAATTTCAAGTCCCACAGTCCGTTGCACCTCTAATTATAAGTAAATGATTTCAACTTCTGCCCGTCCTGGGGCATTGGTTTTATAGATTAGTCAGCAGGCTTATCCATCCCTGACTCCTCCATTTCCTTTTCCAGGAGAAACCACTGGAATTAACACTTCTGAGAGGGGCACTGGCCTCCAGGGGGACATGCCCACTCATTCTTTGTCCTTGAAAACCCCATTCTATGACCTGTCGAAGAGCCTGAGCAGAAAGAGGGCTTTGTAGCAGCTTAGTTGAAAGCTCTCCGGTACTCTCTCCATCAGATAACACATGCTAAGCCATCCGACCATTAGCAGCTCCTGACCAAATTCCATCTTCTCTCAGAGGTTGTTGGTAAAGTTTTGAACAGTTTTACTCTGTTAGTACAGGGTCCCTTACCCCCATATTGACTCCTGATTCCTTAGAAATGATGTGAGATCAGAAAGGAACCACTGTTCTGATTTGATAAATCTTTCTCTCTCTCTTTTTCTTTTGAGTGGCATTACATAGATTAGTAATTAAACTTGGAGGTAAGAAACAATTTGATTTGATGACAAATGACTGAAGAAAGAAAAAGAGATTTTCCTACGAATGCATGTGAGGCAGGATTTTGCACTGCAGGTTATTAAGGTCATGTGCTTTGTTTCTAAATGTTTGGAATGGTGGAGATTGGATCATGTTGGAATAAATGTTATTCTTCAATTGCTAAATTGTGTGTGTGTGTGTGTGTGTGTGCGCGCGTGCGCGCCTGTGTGTGTGTGCTGTCTCCATCACAATGCATCTGGTTTTTCTGGGTAAATTCGTTTCCTTAAAACTGAGGCCATTGGATTACTTGTCCACCATACACTGTCTGGGACTCTTATTGCCTATGATTCAAGCTCACAGTCTTCTTTCCAGCATTCATGAATTTCCACATATGGCTTCTGGCTTACTCTCTACATCTCATTGATCATTGTTTCCTTACACCTTCTTTTCCCTCTCTGGCTTCTCAATGACCCTGCTGTACATGCTTTGTCTCAATTTCACATTCCAACCTATGGCTTTTCTGCCTTCTACCCTGCCACTAACTTCTGCTGTAAAGTCGTGCACATCCTTTTAGGTTATACTTAAACCTCACTTCCTTGGGGAAATCTTGTGCTAAGAAACATTAGCCTGAGAGCAGACAGATTCAGTCCTGCCACTGACTCGTTATATAAGTCATTTAACCTGTCTAAGCTTTGGTTTTCTCGTTGGTACATTAAGAATTATTCCTACTTCATAGAGATGTGAGTTTTCGAGAGGTCTTAAAGGAAATCCCAACAGGCATTTGTGCATGCATACAAACACAACACACACACACACACACACGCACACACACACACATATCATTGGTATGGAGGGAGCCATCATTTAGTAAGCCAAAAGTACCTAAGCAGTGATTGCTCTAGACAGATACTTTGCCTTATGAAGATATAGAAGTGCTCAATAACCAATGGATATGATTACTTATATTATTAACTTTTTTCTTATTTGGTTTAGATGCCATTTTGCTTTTCTTTCTTTCAACTATTAGCACCTCTTTTTCTGTTTGTATCATTCATTTTGGTGTTTAATGTTATATATCCTTTAACAATTTTTCTCACTCTGTGTGTGTTCATTTGGGTGTGTGTATCAAACAAAAGTTGTGTGGAGGTGGAATTCCTCCTAATCATATTTGCAAGTTCCTACAAATTATGTAGTTAACATGCTATGTTTATTGAATAAAAGGAGAGGATTGGGGAAGGAAATAGGAAAGGAAGAAGAGGAGGAAGGGAGGAAGAGGAGGAAGGGAGGGTTAGAAAATAATAGCCAATAGAGTCTTCTTTGTTTTTCTCTCTTCCTTACAGGGCTCAAAACATGTATTAATAAATATCCCTTCAGCTGCCCAAGAGAAGTCACTTCTTGATAATGAGGTTCTCAACAGGGCTAGGGTCACACTGATAAAAATTCCAAGAATAGCAGTAGAAAGTCAAATCAACACACAGCGTCTGGGCCATCCAGCAAGGCAGCCAAGGCCACTGGCAGAGGAATAATCAGAAGCATCTGGAATCCCAAGCTGTCTGTCTATCATGGTTAAAGGCCAGGTAGTAGGTGACCACCATCTCTTGGGAGACTTATTTCAAGGTCAGGGCAGAAGACAGAGAGGTTCTAGATGACTTGAAATTGAATGAAGTTCAAATGAAAATATAGGAACTCAATAATTTTGGAATTTGATTGGTCCCAGACCACATACCTAGAGTTGAGTGTTAGGATACTTATTAGACTGTTATTATTAAAAGGATATTAAAAGATGTTGATTCACAAACCTGGGAACTGCATGTCCAGATTTACAAAGGCAAATGTGTCTCAGTCGTCACTGGCCAGACGTGTTCCATTCATGATAAAGTATCAGTCTGTGTGTGTGTGCATGTATATAGTAGGGTCCACTCTAAGACTTTCTCATGTTTATTAATACATGTGGGTACTTATAAACTGAATGGTCACAGACTGGGGATGAATGAATCTTTTGTGATAAGAATTGGTGTTCCCAGAAACAAGAAGCAGATCTGAGAAAAGGCCACATGCAGACAGCGAAGATGACAATTGAAAGCAGTTCATATTAAGAGGTGGAGGATTGCCGGGCGCGGTGGCTCACGCCTGTAATCCCAGCACTTTGGGAGGCCGAGGCGGGCGGATCACAAGGTCAGGAGATCGAGACCACGGTGAAACCCCGTCTCTACTAAAAATACAAAAAATTAGCCGGGCGCGGTTGTGGGCGCCTGTAGTCCCAGCTACTCGGGAGGCTGAGGCAGGAGAATGGCGTGAACCCGGGAGGCGGAGCTTGCAGTGAGCCAAGATTGCGCCATTGCACTCCAGCCTGGGCGACAGAGCGAGACTCCGTCTCAAAAAAAAAAAAAAAAAAAAAAAAAAAAAAAAGAGGTGGAGGATAGAAAATAAGTTAAATCTATGAGCCACTAGCTAGAAATCATAGCTTTGGGTCCTGAGATTCAGAGACCAAAACTAAGCTGAGATGAGCTAATGGGAAATACATTTATTTAAAGTCAGATGTGAGTACCAAATGGTTTGAGAGAAGGGAAGGAGCCGAGAGGAGGATATTCAAGTCTAGTTTCAGCTGTCTCTTCTGAAGGCTGATGGACTATGGTTCCTGCCCCAGAAAATCTGAGAAAAGCCGAGATCTATCAGCCATTTATAGCAAGAAGAAATAACACCTTAGTCTTAAAAAAAATCACCCTCCATTATACAACCATAGGCAGGACTAAGTTATAGGTGTGCAACTCTTAGCCATGTGGTGATAAAATACACTCATACACACACAAATATGGACAAAACCCCAAGAAATTAATGTCATTATTAGCTACCTTGTCCAGTGAAGACAATATCTATTAGAGAATTTCCAGCTGGTAATGAGCTCAGTACTATAGCTAATTGTAAAATTGTCCAGTTTGCATCAAATTTAACTTTTTTCCCATGGTGTTTTGAGTTTTTACTTATGGAGCTTAATATCAAAAATCTCCAGGACTGAAACATAGCTCCACTTGTAAAAATGCACACGGCTGCACCTGTCATCTGGATGAAACTGCATTGGAACTGAAGACAGTGATGATGGAAAGAGAGGAAGTGATGCTAAGGTTAACACGTGGGTGACATAGAGCTTGCTCATGCTACAGGACCTATTTTCAAATCCTGGGCACTTATTTTAGAAACTGTGAAAGATTTCCTAGAGATTTACCACAAGAAATCGGTCCTGAGGCAAATGGGGTTCTGAAATGCTTTCTATCATGCCTTATGTAACTCAGGGAAAAAAATATTATTCCCCTGAATTGGGGGTGAGACAAGAGATGGATTTGTACAGTGACTAACTGCTTAAATACTTCAAGCCTTGCTGCCTTCCCCCCTCTTTGAAGAACAGGAAGTAATAAATCAGAAGAGTAGGGATTTACTTCCATTTCAAGGTGCCAATAGCCAAACAGGTTAGCTGGCCCCATGCCTAAGCTTTTGCGTGTGGGAGGTGGAGCTGGAAGGAGACAGGCCTCCAGTGCTTCATGTGGGATTGAGGGCTCTGAAGTCTGATAACACAAAAGGGAATAATTCTCACTGGAGTTACTTATTTTCTGCAGGTCAATAAACTAGTGCAAAAAGAAGAAAACTAAAGGCTCACATCTCCAGGCCCGTGAGGTGAATTCCCCCTGAAATTAGCATATATGTTTCCTAGATTACCTGGGTATCTGGGGAAACATCTCCTATCTGACTTACTTAACCTGACTATTACCACAACAGGTAGTTAGGTTAGGACATTTAGGAAGGACTCACTGGAGTGCTCTTTGGTATGGAATTCCAACAGCGTTTGCATTCCATTAGTTTGTAAGTGAAATTCCATATTTCCTCTATTGAAAATATATCTTTTATCCTCACTCCCTAACTGCAGCCCCTTACTGAGCCCATCATTGGATTCTGAGCTACAACATTTCCCTTTCTAAAGACGAGCCCAATCCATTGAGCACCAGCGAATGACTGAACCTGTTAAAAACAAAAGGAACGGTAGGTAAGCAGCTCAAATTAGTGAAATACTCTTACCAAGCTGTCACAGGTTCAGCAGAAATAAATCTTTCTGTATCTCTAAGCCAGAGTCCACCCTGTCCCCAGGGAGCTATCAACCCACCCTGTCCCATTCCAGGGGCCAAATATTTGTGGGGGAAGGGGTGTGAGCAGAATTATGTAAGTGCATAAGGCAATCATCCTTTCCCTGGAGACAGGAAAGTATGGTGTGGTCTTAAGTTCCAAATCCTGGTTTTACAGACTGCCAGTCTGGAGTGATTTTGAGCCAAGGCTCTGTGGTTCGAGATGCCTCTCTACTCCATCCTTGGGCCATATTGTAGAGTGACTTGCTCATCTGCACATCATTTTTCTTGGAGTTTATAAAAGCCCTTTTCTAAGCCAGGAATGTATCCAGTCCTGACTCCCACTGGCCTACTCAGCTGCTGTTCTCTTGCTCCCCACAAGAGCCTTTCGCTCTCAGTATTTCACAATCAGCTTCCCCCAAGCCCAGCTGGATCTTTCTCACCAGGGTATAGGACTTGGCCCACCACCGCTATTCTCCCGACTTTGCACATCTGCTCTTTTTTCAACCCACTTGCAGATCTGGGTAAGAGAGGCTTCCCCTGACACCTCCCTCCCAGAACCTGCATCAGCAAGGCTTGACCCCTGTCCTCCCCGGTTGGAGTGCACTGATTGAAAGTTCAAGCTGTAAAATCAAATCTCTTAGGCATAGTGTACCGCACACTGATGGATGAGCTTTGAAAAGTCTTCTCATCGGTGTTCTGAACCAGCACCTCACCAAGCTAGACTGGAGCCTGAGACAAAAGGAAAAAAAAATCAGTAATACTGATACTGTCTTCATTTAAAATTTCGATATTTTATTGTAATACTTTTTCATTACTTCTGATATTTAAAAATCTTGATTACTGACGTTTTGGTGTCTCCTTTAATTTTGCACCCAAGTCAAGTGCCTTACTTGCTTCATCTAGTTCCAGCACTGCTCTGAAACATGGTTTATCTATTTATAGAGTGGGAATTACAATAGTGTATACCTTGTACTTTTTTGAAATAGTTAAGGGAAATTATGTGTCTAAAGTCTAACAACGTACCTGACCCATTGTAAGCACTCGTATCTTGCCTCATTTTATTACTATATGTTAATATGCTGTATTTCCTTAGAACATTAATCAAGTCCTTCAAGCTCCTTGAGGAAAGAGTTTGGGTTACTACTGCTATATCTGCTGTTGGATACTGCTTTGCACAGAAAAGTTTCTCCATCAAAGCTGATGTCTATTAATTGTGGAATCAGAACGGATTATACTTAAGATCCATTTCTTCTACTGGTCCCTAGAAATCTGTCTGATTACTTTTGAATCATCCAGCTGACAAATATTTATGTGTAGTATCACTGTTACCTGTTTTATAACTTTTTTTTTTTAACTTGAGACCGACTTTCAATAGTCACTATGTTGTCTCTGTGCCTCTCTGGTTCATCTTTACCACACGTAAATGGGATGACCCCTACATCTGGGAAAGAATTCCGGCTCCCAGATTATTCAACCCACTGTGCTGGCAGCATTCCATGAGTTCGTCTTGGGAAACTATAATTGATTACTCTGGAGGGAAAACTCCATCTCAACACCAGCTGGCAGCCAGACCCTGCCCTAGAGCCCCAAAATGAGTCTCCAGCGAAATTTTCAACAGAGACAGTATACCCGTGAACGAGGCTGACGTTATCTTCATGTCCAAATCGTTGCTAGGTGTGTGTGCTTTCTTAAACATACTTGAGTTTGGCAACAATAAAGTCTCAGAGTGGTGAATTTTCCAGTGGCTACCCCAGAGAGCCCTGTAGTATTTTTTTTCTTGTAGATTTAAGCAAGCAGCATGTTTTTCCATCCAACCCCATTTGAACAAATAAGCCAGGTAATAAAGAAACAACCCCGAAATGCAACAACCTTGCCCTGGTAGCAGAAAAGAAAGAAAGGACCACCTTGAAGAGACCAGGTTTGAGAAGCAGTGAGGTGAAGGTGGACATTTGTATTGTGGAACAGATGGACACCTTGTTCTCAGGGATGTGTTGACTGTTACCTATTAAGTCCATCAAGGCTACCTTCCTAACTTCTAGGATTTGAACAGGAAAAACCAATGCTGATTATTTGTCCAAACCCTTCAAATGAAAGTGAGTAATTTTTTTTTAGATAGAGTCTTGCTCGGTTGCCCAGACTGGGGTGCAGTAGTGCGATCTTGGCTCACTGCCACCTCTGTCTCCTGGGTTCAAGAAATTATCCCATCTCAGCCTCCCAAATAGCTGGGATTACAGACACACACCACCATGTCCGACTAATTTGTGTATTTTTAGTAGAGACAGGGTTTCACCATGTTGGCCCAGATTTCACCATATTGGCCAGGAGTCAAACTCCTGACCTCAAGTGATCCATCCGCCTCGGCCTCCCAAGTGCTGGGATTACAGGTGTGAGCCAGTGCACCCAGCCGAAAGTGAGTAAAATTTTAAAACATGAATGTGATTTCCATTCTAAGAAGTGGTTTCTGGATGCCAAAACCATATTTTGGGATAAATATGATTTTGCTGAATAAAATTCTTGAGAGTTCTTCCACCATTTACATAGCACATTCATTCACGTGAACACATGCCTGGATACTGTCGTATCCATCAAGTTATGAGATGCCGAGACCTCACCCTCCACTAAACATGAACACTGAGAAATAAAGAATAAGAGAATGAATACATTATGTGACCCCTACCCAAAACCCTAATTTATGAATATCTCAAATTCTTTAAAACTCAAAAATAAACTTTACCTATAATATCCAGTAGTTTATTTTATCTTGTATATGATTGTATCAGTTTAAGCTGACATTCCTAGCTCTGCTGATCTGGTCCCCAGTGCAGTAGCACAAAAGAAGAACTCACCTTCAGGTGCCTTATAAATAGATGTGCGTTCTCTCTCCTTGGTCGTGATTACTGTCAAGGTTGCGTGTGGTTTCTATTTTAGGCCCAAATGGCAGAAAAGCCACTTCTGCAGCCAAGAAGCAGCATTGTAGGATGCCAATGAATTCTGGGGGAAATTACATTTTAAAAAGGAAAACTTTGACATACATCTGGCAATAGAACCATACTGAACATATGGCAGCCTGGTAGGTAGGAAGTCGTTGGAACATGGTAACTCGAGCTGAGTGCTGCCCCATCGTGTTCTGGGGTGCATTTGGGAAAGATCCTGCAGTGAGACCATGTCTCTTCCAACCTGGTGTGGCACATTCACTGGGGAAGGAAGCTGGGTGAAACGCCATTCTTCAATGTATGACCTTCTCCTGGCAACCTCTGATTGACTCCAAAAAGCTAGTCTTAGTGGTGCAAGTGGGCGGGAGCAAGACCCCACCGTGGGAGCCAAACATGTAATCATGACTCAGCCTATTCATAAGACACTGGGAAGCTAGAGAAATCCAGGGACTCAGAATCCCAGGATCCTGGTGCTAGAGAAGACAGACACCCAAAGTCAAAGTCCTGCTAGTGGATGGGGGATGCATCTTCATGGGTCAGTTTCTGCTTGATCATGTCACTACCAGCAAGTTCAGCACCTCTTGTAAGGGACAAGGAAAAACCAGGCTTTCATCAGAGGAAAGAGGAAAGATGCACCTGTCTTCATTGTAAGTTCATGAGGTTGTTCCCGGGACCCCAAGAGTTATATTTATTTATTACAGGGTAATCCTCTCACCTTCTGGATTTCACATCTCCATACAGACCACTTTCCACTCCCCCACATCTTATGTGTCTGGTTGTTGGGGCTGCATCTCACATAGCAATGTCAGGATCACAATACCTTGAAGGATTGGCACTGCCACCCCTATTCTTCAGACAGGAGCATTAGGGTTCAGTGAACGAGCTTCTTGATCAAGATCACACAGGTGGTAAGTGACAGTCTGAATGCAAGTCCAGATCTGTGTGACTTCAAAAACTGCTGTTGCTATTAGACATAGACAGTCTCAAAAATGTTTGCTTTTTGCATATCCCATGGACTGCAGACTAAACTATGAGGAAGGTATTTTCTCATCTCTGATCCTTAAGCTTACTCTGGATGGGGCATGAGACTTTTAAAGTTTCAGAAACTTGGTCTATGGGCCTTTGTTCTGTTCTGATTAAGTAATTGAACACATTGTATAGCTTCTTAATGCAGCATGCACTTTCCCTCAGCACAGGCATTCATACATGCTCATGTGTATACTCTTAGCATATCCTCACCACCTTACAATGTATATGCACATGCCTTCACCCATCACCACATACATGTACTCACTCCCATACTCAGAGACAGATTCCTATCTGCCTCCTTCAGAGCAGTTAAGTTTTCTGTTCACATCTATGACTGAGGGAATCATTAACATGTAGATTCAGCAAATACAGGCTGTGTTCCAGAAATCTGCATTTTTAACACAACATCTAGGTGATTCTGATTAGGTAATCCGTGCACCATTGCTTGGGAAACATTGTCTTGGCTGTAAGGTCCTTAAAGAGAAGAGGCCTTCCTTCCTTCCTTCCTTCCTTCCTTCCTTCCTTCCTTCCTTCCTTCCTTCCTTCCTTCCTTCCTTCCTTCCTTCTTCTTCCTTTCTTTCTTTCTTTCTTTCTTTCTTTCTTTCTTTCTTTCTTTCTTTCTTTCTTTCTTTCTTTCTTTTTTGACGCAGTCTCACTCTGTTGCCCAGGCTGGAGTTCAGTGGTGTGATCTCGACTTACTGAAACCTCCATCTCCGGGTTCAAGCGATTCTCCAGCCTCGCCTCCCAAGTAGCTGGGACTACAGGCATGTGCCACCATGCCCGGCTAATTTTGTGTATTTTTAGTAGAAATGTGGTTTCACCGTGTTAGCCAGAATGATCTCAATCTTTTGACCTCATGATCTGCCTATCTTGGCCTCCCAAAGTACTGGAATTGCAGACATGAGACACCGCAGCTGGCCTGAGAAGAGGTGTTTCTTATGCATTTCTGTTTGCCCAGCACTAGTTACAGGCTAGGTGCAGGGTAGACAGATATTTGGCAAGGGTGGGTTGAATGAATGCCTCTGTCACTGACTCTTATTCACTCAGGATGATTATTTCAAGAGAGGCAATATGTCAAGAGTCCAGAGGGTACCAAGGTCTCACTTGAACTTCAGGAGTCCTGTTGTATGAACTACTCTTTAAAAAGGACTTTTGAACATTCATGAGGACTCTCATTATTTGCTCCTTGTTCTTGGGCAGACTGTATTCCTAAAGAACACTGAAGGGTTACTTCTACAGTATCCAGAGATTTTCCTTTCTTCCCCATGAAACTCACCACAAACTGATATCCCTAGGAGATCAAAGACTCCGAGGGAAATTGTCTCTGCCACACTACCTGCCCAGCACAGAAGGAAACACTTCTTTCTTTTTTCCTTGGTCTCTTACCACCTTTCATGTCTTCCCATAATTGACAATGAACCTTGCTTATTTTTGCTGGTCGACATCAGTTCCAATGCACAGGTCTCGTAAGGACTAGCCCATTGTCCCAGGCTACCTGGCACTTTTGCATTTCTCCAGAACTAGAATCCTCAGCTGTCCTGTCCCTGAGGGTATGCCATCTGTAAGGTTCTGCAAGTATCAAAGTGAATCTTTAGGTGCACTGCCAGTGACCCATGGCCAGTCAGACATTCATGTATTTGCTGGCATCCTCTAAGAGTGAGCTCAACCAAATAAAATACCATCCTGCACTCGTAAGGGATTTTGTAAAACCTGTTTCTGAATTTCTGATCCCCTATGTTTATGGTACTATCCTGGTTTTCTAGTCTGGCAACTGCACCAAGAAAGGAAATGTGGTTATTGAGGATACTGAGGGATGGCGTCGTCTCGATGACCTCATGCTGGTTCCCTTTTTATTAACTGTTCATGAGGCTTCATTTCACTTGCCTACTCTTAATTTTTTTTTTCTGAGGTGGAGTCTCACTCCTGTTGCCCAGGCTGGAGTGCAGTGGCACAATCTCAGTTCACTGCAACCTCCCCATCCCGGGTTTAAGCAATTCTCCTGCCTCAGCCTCCTGAGTAGCTGGGATTACAGGTGCCTGCCACCACGCCCAGCTAATTTTTGTACCTTTAGTAGAGATAAGGTTTCACCATGTTGGCCAGGCTCGCCTTGAACCCCTGACCTCAGGTGATCTGCCCACCTCAGCCTCCCAAAAAGTGCTGGGATTACAGGCATGAGCCACTGCGTTCGGCCTCTCAATTCTTTTGACAAACTATGGCAGGCTACTGGACTATGGTAAACAGTCTACCTCTTCCCTTTCCTTACAAATCTAGACACCACTTACCTGTTTTCAGTGCTCTGGAAGTACTACTACTGCCCACTGGAGTTGTTTCCCCAATACCCCCAACATGAACAGTGACATCTAGGCCAGAGTAGATTTTGTGAGCAAACCAATGCTTGGCTATCCTGCCTAACAGCTTTTCAAACTTCAATAGGAACTTCCAATTGTGAGCTAGGAGATCCCCGGGCAGCATGGTGCCTGGGGATGGATATCTTTAGGAAGCCACAGTGTCCCCTCTTTGTTTGGTAGCTATATCCGCTATGCTAGAAGCTGTCCCTAGACCAAGGGGAAAATAATGTTTCCCTGATAGATCCCAAGGAAACATCAGAGTGATTTATAAGTAGGGGGAGAGCTTTGTCTATGCATCTGTGATCTGTTAAGAGCAATACCTTTATCTATAGGTGTTCATCCTTATTTTGATGATGATAATAAAACATCCATTATAAATTTCTAATTAACATAAAGAATGACATTACAGAATGGAAAGAAGAAGGAGGTGGGCATTTGGAAAAGATAAATGTGATAGAAGTGGGTACTTGGAATCAAAAGTGATCATTTGGTCCAGGTTACAATTTAAGTCAAAGGAACTAGTCGCCTTAGATTAAATATTTTATGATCATATTAGTGCAAATAAAATGTATTTCTAGCAACTACATCCCACAAGTTTTTATGCACATGCTTAAGACATTTCCAGAAAAACAGAGAAGAAAACAATTATGGTTATTTTTGGTAAGAGGGACTGAGCATAGAAAAAGTACTTTAAAATTTTACCTTTCAAAATTGGTACTCATTGAAGATTTTACCTTAAAAAATATATCCCCACATATTATGTATTGCATAAATCGAAAAGCAAATGACAATTATTGCACTTAGGAAATGGAAAACCCTGAAAGTTTTGTACCCAGCAGCTGCATACTGTGGCTCTTGCTTTTCATAGTGAAGTTCAGAGGAAGTCCAGAGGTGTTCTTGTGTATCACAAACCCTACTGCTCTGGAAGGGGGCCTGGGCCACTATAAGATCAGTCTTTCCATGCTCATTTCCAAATCCACAAGGTTCAGCTGAGTTCATTTAGCTCCCCTGTGTCCAACCACACAGTCTGGACAGGGGTAGTGCTTGGTTTCCCGATAATCAGTGCTTCTTCCTTCCCCTCCTGGTACTGGAGGAAATTTTGAAGTGTGTATTTTAACTGCTGGGCTTTGACACTCAAGCAGCGTTGCTGGTAGATCAGACTTGGGGTTAAGTCAGTGATTCGTACCCCTCCTTTTCATCCATCTCCAGCCGGGAATCTTCATAAGAAGAAGGATATGTGGAACTCTAGGGGCAGTGGACCCTAAAATTCATGTGCGGAGCAACCGCCAGCAAAGTATATTAAATGCCCATTCTCAGGGCTCACCTCTAGAAGTCAGGATTCAGCAAGTCTGGGGAGGGGCCCAGGAATCGGCATTTTAACAAGTTCCCTAGATGATTTGGATGGAAGAGACTCGAGAAAGCACATACAGAGAAAATTTGTTGGAAGGACTACAGAGAAATAGAACACTACAAAGTAAGAAAGGGCTGATGCTACAGGCATTTTCCAAAACTGGGGGAAACAGGAAAAATTGGAACATGATAATGATAAAGACAAACACTTAGCACTTATTTCATGGAAAACTCCATTTTGAATGCTTGACATGTGTTTACTCATTGAACCCCCAGGACTCCCATGACATCTTTACATCCTTTACATGAAGAAATGAAGGTGGAAAGTTTAAACAACTTCCCTTAGGTCATCCAGCTACAAAGTGACACATCAAGAACACAGACGCACATGGTGCAGCTCCAGAATCCATGCTCTTAACCACCATACTCTGGGATAGGAGTTGACAAACTATAACCGTTGGACCAAATCCATCCTGCTTTCTGTTTCTGTTAGGCTATATGAGCTAAGAATGCTTTTTACATTTCTAATGTAAAATGTAAGAAAGACCATTGGACCTTCAGTGAGAACAGTTGTTGAGAGAGTTGAAGACATTGACTCTTGGTCCATGAAGCCTAAAATATAGGACTACAGATTGAGTATTGAAAATCCAAAATCCAAAATGCTCTGAAATCAAACTTTTTGAGTACCAACATGACACTCAAATGAAATGCTTATTGGAGAATTTTGGATTAGGGATGCTGAATGAGTAAGTATAATGCAAGCATTCCAAAATCTGGAAAAAAAAAATCTGAAATCTAAAACACTTCCAATACCAAGCATTTCTAAAAAGGGAACCTAACTCGTATCAGATTCTTTACAGAAACAGTTTGATTGAGTAGAGAATAAACTCAAGGCTTTTGTTTCTCTGGAAAGTATTACAGGTTGATTCTAAATCATTTCACTTGGGGGTCTGTGTAGAAACTCATGAGACCAAAAAGCCAGTTCAGGTATATCTATGCCCCCTGGCACTCCTATCTTGTAACTGAAGTTGCCAAGTGTGATCCTGGCAGCCTTGGATCACTTAAGAATTGTTGTTTAGGACCAGTGTAACTAATGGTAGACTTTCTCCACTTATATCAAATTCCTTAAAAATAGTAACATACAACTGGGGCATAATGAAGAATTCCTCACATAGGGAAAATAGTGAAAATATGTTCTTGACCCTCATTTCAGTCATATTTATTCTGCTGATGTTATTATAACAACGCCACCAGTTCTCTACTGCTGGTAAGAGTCACAGTAAAGCTGAAGGAACTGAGTCTAAAAGATCTAATAACTTTCTCATGGTCAGTTGCATAGTTAATGAAGTGGATGAACCTCAGGCAGTCAGATTCTAGAACCTGTGTGCCTAACCACCACGATACAGTACAGCTTCCCCAGAAGGTCTCTGTGAGCTAGTTAGCATTCCTTTCTCCATTTTACAAATGAGGGAACTGGCTGTCAGAACATTTGAAACAATTGAACAAGGTCATTCACCTCTTCATCCTATTTGAGTGCAGATCTGACAGAGTCAGAATTCCAGGCACGTTCCACTATTTCACTGGATCATAAAATGGCCCTCCAGGGACAGCCCCCGTCTAGTGGCCAAGCCCTCTTTCCAATGTCTGAGATGCGTTGCATGTCCTTGAGAAGGACCACAGGGCATCATAAAGAGGTCCTATCAGCTCTATTCTTAACAAAGGAGTTTTAGATAGTCTCAAGCCCTTATTTTCCACAGCTCAGAGCAGGCACTAAAGGCTACTACAATTCTACTGCTCACAGCCATGTAATCCTGCATAAGGGACTTAATGTACTTGCCTCTCAATTTCCTCATCTGTAAAATGGTAATGATGATAACACCTATTTTACAGAGTTAGTGAAAATATTTAATGAGATAATTCACATAAAGCTCTTGGCAATTCACAGCATATAGTATGTGCTCAAAAAATGGCAACTATTACTATAATTAGATAAAAGGACCTGAGGCTATTATTAGATTAGATGGCATAAAGAAATAATAAAATTTAATGAGTGTAGATGATGTGCCAGGCACTGCATTAAATTTTAGGTTCAGTTTCCTTTGAAATCCTTAAAATTGTCTCTAATTATTACTTTTCTATAGATGAGGAAACAAAAGCATGTTCAGAGAGGTAAAGTATTTCACTCTAGGTCACACAGAAGGGTTGGGATTGGAACGTAGGTCTATTTAATCCTGAATTTACATTCTAACCCACAGAGCTATGCCAACTCTCTCAAATTTCTTCCCCTTTTTAGAGCCCAAAAATATACAGCAGAGCTCCTAAAACAAGTTTTAATAAAAGAGAAAATCATGACATTTATGTTAAATTTTATTAGACTTTTATATTAAGAAGAAGGTATATTCAGTGAAAACCTACTTATTAAAAATGAGCTTGAATAATAATATACTGTATGAAATAAAAAATTGTGTCTACTACTGTCAAGCCAAAGATAGATTATGATGTGTTAGACGGGTACAAATGATTCTGTTGTCCTGATCCAGGAAAAGATTTGGAGGCAATTTTGCCTCTTAAGAAAGTATTGTACAACACTCACTTACAGAAGATTTATTAGAAATGAAATGGAAACTCTCTCAAGATTTTATTAAGAGATATAGTCTTCCTGCATAACTTCTTTCCCTCCTGGACATTCATGAATGTTTGGCTGGAAGGGTGGTCTGGGAGCTGGGTTTTGATATATGTGATTCCTACAAGGAGATGCCAAGGGAGACATTTTTCCATCAAAAGCCATATGCATGCAGGATCCTGGAAAGTCTTCCAGCAACTGTGGACACTGGCAATAAAGATGATCTAGGAAAAAAACAGGCCAGCCAGAACCAGTCACTGTGAATGCTGGGAGAACCAGTGGCAAAATACACAAATGCCTTCAGAACTTTGTATGGAAAACAATAAGGGTTGAATTCGTTTTGCTACCTGATCGAGAGTTTTCCAGAACGTGGCCATAGCCAGAGAATAGCAAAGTGCTTTGTTAATTCAACCACCAAGTACACTATTCAAAACCATGAGAGAGTCAAAATGAGAAAGGTGTATGGTCTCATGGCTATGTGCCCCACTCAGATGGGGTCACTCCTTTGCTCTACATCCAGACAGAGCCTCCCACAATGCCATGGACAGGACAATCTTAGGTTGTGACCAGGGCAGCCTTGTGACCCTCAGTGTGTCTTCATGGTATATGTGGCTGGACACTAATCATGACAACATGTCTTAACATGGGAACAGAAATTTGGAATGGAATTCTACACTACTACCCCTGCTACCAAAAACAACAATAGAGAAAAGCATGACTTTTGTATTCCTGTCACTTCCTCTCCAAATCTGGAGCTCTACTCCCTTTTGCTTTCTGAGCCCAGTACCCACTGATCATTTTAAGTTCCTTGATGTTGCCATTTGCCATAGGACTTTTGCACAAACTGTTGTCACTATTTGGAAGACTTTTTGATTTGCCTTCCCCATGCCTATGCAATGTCTATTTATCCTTTGGACATTAGTTTAAATGGCACCTTCTCAGGAAATTTGTGACACTTGCCTCCCTTCTCCCAGATTAGAGCACACTCCCTGTCATCCACATTCATAGCTTTGTGGTCCCTACATTTTATATCACATATTATAGATATACTGTGTATTATTTGTGTGATTATTTGATTAATAATTATTTGACTAATATCTGTCTCCCCTATATGGCTACTAGCTTAAAAGGAAAATAACTGTGTCTGTTCTCCTTTATTATTTTATTCTTAATAAAAATAATAATCACACATAATTCACCCACTATTATGAGAACAGAATTAAGGGAAAATTTACCCAAAGATTCAATCACCTCCCACCAGGCCCCACCTCCAACACTGAAAATTACAATTTGACATGAGATTTGGGTGGGGACACAGATCCAAACCATGTCACCTGCAATGTCAAGCTGACCTGAATTTGAATTCCAGTTCCACCACTACCTCACTGTGAATATGGCCATTTTACAGAGCCTATTTAAAATTCAATTATTGCATCTGTAATGGAGGGTAAACCATGTTGGTTTGTGTAAGAATTAGGAATAGTGCTTATCACAGGGCATAGCAGCCATTAGGCCCTTCTATATTATAATTATTACTAATATTTAGCCAGTTAGTTAACAAATATTAGGTGTTTACTCCTTGCCTCCCCAGGATCATGCTTTCCATCCTTCCTTCTTTCATTCCTTCCTTGTTTTGAGACAGTGCCTCTTTGTTTCCCAGGCTGGAGTGAAGTGGTGCAATCTAAGCTAACTGCAGCCTTGACCTCCCAGACTCAGTGATTCTCCCACCTCAGCCCACCAAGTAGCTGGGACTACAGGAATGCACCACCATGCTCGGCTAATTTTTGTACTTTTTGTAGAGATGGGGTTTTGCCATATTGCCCAGGCTAGTCTCTAACTCCTGAGCTCAAGTTATCTGCTCACCTCAGCCTCCCAAAGTGCTGGACTACAGGCATGGGCCACCACACTGGCTCAAAGGTCACATTTGTTATGTGTTAGCAAAGAAGTTGGCTACATGGTTCCCCTGCTCTAGGGATCTGTGGAAGTTTGAACTTAAGAATGATGATTTGGGGTGTCTGGCAGAAGAAATTTCTAAGTAGCAAAGCATTCAAGATATGACCTGGCTGCTTCAAAAAGCCTATGCTCATATGCATAAACAAATAAATAACTGGAAAATGGAACTTAAATTTAAAAGGGAAGAAGAGGATACAAGTTTGCAAAATTTGCAGCCTGGCAATATGGTAGAAAAGAAAAGCTCATTTTCAGAGGAACAATTCAAGCAGGCTGCAGAAATCTACATAACTAAAAGGAAAGCAAATGCTGATAGCCAAGACAATGAGCAAAAGGCCTCAAAGGCATTTCAGAGACCCTCTTAGTAGCCCTCCCATTACAGGCCTGGAGCCCTAGAAGGGGAGAATGGTTTTGTGGTTTTGTGGGTCAGGCCCAGGGACCTGTCACTCTGCACAGCCTCAGGACACTTTTCCCCTGCTGCTCCAACTCCAGCTGTGGTTCAAAGGGATCCAGGTACAGCTCAGGCCACTGCTTCAGAGGTTGTAATCCATAACCCTTGGCAGTTTCCATGTGGTGTTAAGCCTGCTGGTATGCAGAGTATAAGAGTTGAGGCTTGGGAGCCTCTACTTAGATTTCAGAGGATATATAAAAAAGCCTGGATGTACATGGATGTACAGACAAAAAAACTGATACAAAGGAGGAGTCCTCATGGAGAACCTCTACTAGGACAGTGCAGAGGGAAAATGTGGGACTGGAGCCCTCCCACAGAGTGCCTGCTGGGACACTGCCTAGTGGAGCTGTGAGAAGACAGCCACCATCCTCCAGATCCCAGAATGATAGATCAACTGATAGCTTGCACTCTGCACTTAGAAAAGCCACAAGCACTCAACTTCAGTCCTTAAGAGCAGCTTGGGGGGCCTGAGCCCTTCAGAATCACAGGGGTGACGCTGCTGAAGGCATTGGGAGCCCACCCTTTGCATGAGAGTGCCCATGCAAAGATGTGGGACATGGAGTCAAAGGAGATCATTTTGAAACTTTAAGATTTAGTGACTTCCCTGCTGGGTTTTTGGGTTGCATGAGGCCTGTAGCCCCTTTCTTTTTGCCAGTTTCTTCCTTTTGGAAAGGAGGTACTTGCCCAATGCCTATACTTCCTTGTATCTTGCAAGTAACTAACTTGTTTTTTATTTCACAGGCACAGAGGCAGAAGGGACTTGTCTCAGATGAGACTTTGGATGGTGTACTTTAGAGTTAATGCTGGAATGAGTTAAGAATTTGGGGGACTATTGGTGAGGCATAGTGGTATTTTGTAAGGTGAGATGAACATGAGACTTGGTAGGTGCCAGGGGCAGAATGACATGGTTTGGATACGTGTTCCCCACCAAACTATGATCTTAAATTATAATCCCCAATATTGGAGGTAGGACCTGTTGGGAAGTGATTTGACCATGGGGGTAGAATTATCATGAATGGTTTAGCACCATCCCTTCTTGGTACTGTATAGTGAGTGAGCTAGCATAAAATCTGTTACCCCCCATCTACTTCCATCTTCTCTGGCCATGTAAGGTGTGGCTGCTTCCCCTTCACCTTCCACCACGATTGAAAGTTTCTTGAGGTCTCCCCAGAAGCTGCTATGCTTCCTGTACAGCCTGAAGAATTGTGAGCCAATTAAAACTCTTCTGTTTATAAATTACCCAGTCTTGGGTATTTCTTTATAGCAATGTGGGAAAAGACTAATATAACAGGTTAAACTTGTTCTACTGACCTACTGCTTCTCCTTTAATGTGCTGTGTCTTACCTGGCATATAATTCCCTGACTGTTGGAAGAAATGGCAAAGAGGATATGGTGAGTCACATTGTGATGCCAAAACCTAATTTCTGGATGCCCTGACTCACATCCACACCAAACCTTTGTTTTTCCCAGCAGAGGGCAATAGGGTTTTGTAGACTTCTCTCCCACTTGACTGGTCCCTTCTGGAGTCACCCCCTGCAGGAACTGTAAGAACCCTCTACATCTTATACCCCAGACGGTGTGACTCCTCTAGAGTTCTCCAGTGCTGCCAGTGGCTCCTCTTCTAATCTCTGCGACCCCATTGTGACACACACTTTGCTCTTAGAGAAGAGACTTTATTTTTTATTAAACTGGCCTTGCACTGAAGTAGACATGTTTAAATCACACTCCCTCATCTTGTCATGGCAGCAGGAAACCTATCATCAGCTCCTCCACCTCTCCCTAGCTCCAAAGCATGGCCAGGACTCAAGCAGTTTCATCTACCTCTCATCCAATAGCAGCAAATTTCTCACAATGGCAAAAAACCATTTAGTGGCTAAAATTGCCAAATCATCTCTCTAGATTAGAGGATCTTAGAACTAAGCATCCATCAGCATCACATGGAAGGTTTGTTAAAATATACTGGCTGTGGACTATTCGATTCCAGAGGTCTGGAGTGGAGCCTGTGAGTTTGCATACATAGCAACTTCACTGGTGATGCCAGTGCTACTTATCTGGAAACAACAGTTTGTGAACCAATGAACCGATTGTTCTCTACCTTGGTATACTTCATAGGATCACCTGTGGTGCTTCAGAAAATTCTGTTGCCTACAACACACCTCAAACAAATTCAATTAATATCAGTGGGGGCGAGGCACAGGAATCAGAATTTATAAAGCTTCCTAGGGGATTTCAATGAGCAGCCAAAATTGAAAAACACTGTGCTACATAGAATTGGCAAGTGTGTGTATGTGTGTGTGTTTGTGTATGTGTGCATGTGTTCTACCTTCAAGAGTAAGTGAGAGTAGATAGGCCAGACAAAAGGCTTTTTAAGATATCAATGCTCAGAAGATATTACTAAAAATATGCCTCTCCCAGTATTTTGTACTGGCTTTGTGCTCAGGCTTGTCTTTTCTTTAATGCAGCATAAATAGGCCCAAGAAAGCCAACTGAAATATAAATTCTCTTTTCCAATATTTCTAGCAACAGCCTTTTGGAAGAAAAGAACTTTGATTTGGGTCTCGAATGATGAGAGAAAGTCAGCCTCAGGAAAATTTGCAAGAAGAGAATTCTATGCCAAGAGGAGAACAACGCAAGGTTCTGAGCTGGAAAAGAAGAACAGTATGGTTTCTTCGAGCTGATATGGCAATAAATGTAGAGCAAGGACTTGAACCCAGACAAGCTCATTCTAATTCCAATATACTAAATTGCATTCCTAAAACAGTTAATCCCAAGAGAAGATGGTTCCTGCAACCAGGGTCACTTCTCTTGCATTGAAGTTGCATCAATTTAAGTAGAGGGAGAAAACATGCATCACTTGACCTTTCTCATCTGTCCTAAACATGGGTTGAAATTTGTTCTCAGTGTTTGTTTTTCTTTTTACCCACTTTTTCCTTTCCAAAATCAGGTCTTACTTCTTACGCTTTCAGAACCAAGAAAGGAGGCTGATTTTAGTCCAAATTTTGATTTTGGTTATAATTCAGCTGGAAAGAATACAAAGAAAGGTGTGGGGACCTGACTCTCTCACTGGAGTCCTAGTGAGAAATCACAATCGTTGGCATGGTCTTTGCAGACCACCATAAACTGTGGTGGGTCTGGAAACATTGCCTCCTGGGAAGAAGGTTTCCATGGATATCTGAAGCCAAGAACTTAGACCCAGGAGTCTAAAATTTCCTATCTTTGACAATGGTTTTCCTAGAATAGGTTAAGACTGTGGTGGGAGTATAATTTGATACAGTTTTTTAGGATAGTATTTTGACAATATCTATTACATTTAATAATGTGTTTACCCTCTAACCTAGAATCTCTACATTTTATTCCCTAAAAAAAGTGCTCAAAGGCAAGTATAGAAAATTTCATTACAGAGCTGTTTATAGTAATGGAAAATGGGGGAAAAACAAAATCTACATGATTAAGGAAGTGGTAAAATAAATTATAACATTCCCATTTTATGGATAAGTATGCCACAGGGCAAAGAGAACCAACAATTGTTTTTAACATTTAAACACCTAACATTTAAAAGCAAATTGCACAAGAATGCATAGCGTCTGTTACTATGCTAAGATACAGAACACAATTCTGTATTTCTGCATATAATATTTATGTGTCTAAACATATAGAAAAAGGTATGGGAGGATACACATAAATTGATACTAGTTATTCCTGAATCTAGGAAGGGGACTATGAGGAGAGTAGGTAAAGGGAATGACAAAGATGTCAAAGACATTTGACTTTTGACTCTGAAAATTCCACATATTTGAATTTTTACAAAATAATATAATTGTGCATTAGTTGAATAATAATATATACTTTTAAGACTGGCAAACATACTCGATAGGGGTTAAGCTAAATGGGGTAGGAGCCTCAATGTTCCTGGAAGTCATGACTTACATTTCTTTTTGGGTAATATTTTTGCTAGCCAGGAAGGCTGGTCTAGTCCTAGGATGAGGCCTTTTAGTGCTATCTGAAGACAAGTCTGAGGACACAAGCCTTCCTAATAAAAGAAAAAAGAGAACAGTTGTGATCCAGAAGTTGAAAAGCCTTGTGAAATAACCATCTGATATTCCATGCCACACCTTCTCCTAGAATCTGTTTTCAGCACTTCCCCTAAATGTGGCTCTGACTCTTTACCCCAAGACCCAGCCTCCCACATGCCTGCTTGCCATCAGAGAGGCAGCAATTCTTTGAACTTTTAGACTCTTTCTTTCCAACTGTTTGTTCCATGCTTGGAATTCACTAGGTAAGTTAGCAACCTTCCATAGACTCTGTATGTCTAGTGACATGGAGATGCCCTAATTTACACTATTCCATAAGCTTCTGCTGCATGGGAGGCAGCTGCCTACTCTGGAAAGATTTCCTTGGGATACCTTTAGAGAAAATATCCAATTGCCACGTAACACTTTAGCTGGAAAACGGAGAAATGGAAGCCAGCTTAGCCATATGCTAAAGGAGAGAAGTGCCTTTGGTTCCCATTTGTGAGAATAATTTGAGATGCAGTGGCTTCTGTTATTTTCAATGACTAAAAGGTGATGATTCCCTTGATAAATTCCTCACAAATAGTTGCTAGCTAAGAGCTTCTTGGAAAAGAAGCATAATTTTCCAATTGCAAATTTTAGTTTTTTCAAATGAAAATATATAGCACATGTACTTAGAGTGAAATTAAACAGCTATTGATACAATTATTTTTATGCAATAAGTATTTGCCCAAGATTTGTAATTCCTTGACCTTTTTATACAAAGTTTTCCTGACCCACACCATCTGCTCTGTTTTGAACAGCCATATTGAGATATAATTTGCATGCCATCACGTTGGCTCGTTTTAAGTTATAATTCAATGATTTTTTAATAGTTTCCTTTCTATTTTTCAACCAGATCCCACACTATTCCAGTTCTCCAGGCCATAAGCACTCTGATTTTTGCACAGTGAAGTATTTTGGGCTCTTAACTCTCCCTTTATTGTTAGGAAAAGCACTGTCTATGCCATTAGCATCCCCACACTTACACTCCACCATTTCTGCTTCCTCGGTAGAAAGTGATCATTTCCCATGATGCTAAGGTGCTGGCACATAGTACAGCACTTGCTGTCCTTCCCCTTCCATGGGTAACAAAGCCTTGCCCATGAGATGATATGACTCTTGCTTGTAGTTTTCACTGCCTTTGTTATACTATTTCCCTTAGGATACCCTTTCTGTGACTCCATCTTTCATCCCGGAATTTACACAGGGCTTTAAAGTAGGAATAGTATTTTCATCTCTACAAACTCATTAGAAACTCAAACAAATACCTAAAGCAGGGTATGGCTTTCTCTTTCTTAAAAGGTTACAAAAACAAAAATGAAAAGTAAAGAGGGTGAATCTGGTCAAGTTAAAAATTATATCAAAAGGAGTTATTACAAAACGAAAGGAAACTTGCCCAACATTTCTTACCTAGCAAATAGCAAATTGAATACTGAATACACATCTTAGGACTGCTTTCTATTAACATGAGCCTTCAAGACCTAGGGAGGAGGAGGAAGACTGTAAAGTCAATTCAGTATAGGAGAATTCAAAGAGTACTTTTGGTGGGTGGGACTAGATCTTGGTGTAATATTACTGTATTATGAAAGCTGACAAGAAAGCCCCCTTCTTTTTTCTTCAGCCAACAAAATACATCATTGAAAAGTGATGAGCACTTTGGGAGGCTGAGTCAGGAGGATTGTTTGAGGCCAGGAGTTCAAGACCAACCTGGGAAATGTAGTGAGACCCCGTCTCCAATAAAAATAAACAAATTAGTTGGATGTAGTGATGTGCACCTATAGTTTCAGCTACTCGGGAGGCTAAGATGGGAGGATCACTTGAATCCAAGAGTTTGAGGCTGCAGTGAGCTACAATTGTGCCACTGTGCTATAGTCTGGGCAACAGAGTGATATCCTGTTTTTCTAAATAAAAAAAAAGTGGAGAGACTGTAGAGTGCCTCTGGAAGGCCATATGTGTCCCCAGCGTGGATTGTTTGGGTTAAAGAATGCATAAGCTCAGGGCACTATCTTCCGGGCTTCAAGATATGGAAGACGTTATGGAAATTAACAAAGTGATATTGCTGACATCTCAAAACATCACAATGTAATGAATTAGCCTTTATAGTTAATTCACTGCTGTATATAAATCCCATGGAAAGCAATATAAGTTTTTGCCCAGCAACATATGTCAATCTGTGCAAAAGCCTTAATATCCAGCTTATTAACCTTGATGATGTTAAGTTTGCATGCATCATGGCAGTATACTGATTCCTCTTTCTTGCTCTGCTTCATCTAATAGAATCACCTATGCCCCCATGCACCCCCTTTCTCCAACTGGTGACTTAGAAAATTGAGAAACTTACCTACAACTATCTCTTGCTGCACAGGTATTGACAATTGCTTACTATGCTGAATGATGAGGAAGTGAGTATTCCCATTCTTCCCATTGTGTCTGCTCCTCATACCTCACACCTCCTACTTCCAAACCTTTGTTGGTTGAACCTTACTTTGTACACCTTTCGGACTGACTACATATTTTTTATGTTTTGTAGCCACAGTTTAGTTTTTTTGTGCATTGCCTGTGTATTGATTCTAAAAGTTGGGAAACAACAACCAGTATATGTATGATGATGATGATACCACAGAGACAACTATTGTGATCCCTAAGGTTCCAATGTCACCACTCTGGTGGTACTCCAGAGGAAATGGAGTTTCTTTTTTTGTTGTTGTTGATATAGCCCTAATTGCTCAAATCCATGTCATATTTAATTTTGATTCATATTGGTCTTTATGAAGTATTTTTCTTTTCCTTGAGTTGCTGATTATCTACTATTTCTTTCCTCCTCTTTCTTTTCTGTCACCATCTCTCCATCTCTCCCTCTCTCCTTTCCTTCCCCTCTTCCGTCTTTCTTTTCTTCTTCCTCTCTCCATTCCTCTGTTCCTTCTTATTTCCTTGGTATTTTATTGTATTATTATTATTATTATTATTTGAGACAGAGTCTCGCTGTGTCACCCACGCTGGAGTGCAGTGGCGCGATCTTGGCTCACTGCAAGCTCCGCCTCGCGAGTTCACGCCATTTTCCTGCCTCAGCCTCCCTAGTAGCTGGGACTACAGGCACTCGCCACCACACATGGCTAATTTTTTGTATTTTTAGTAGAGATGGGGTTTCACCATGTTAGCCAGTATAGTCTCGATCTCCTGACCTCGTGATCTGCCGGCCTCAGCTTCCCAAAGTGCTGGGATTACAGATGTGAGCCACCGTGCCCGGCTGGTTGTATTATTATTATTAAGATGGAGTCTCACTCTGTGGCCCAGGCTGGAGTGCAGTGGTGTGATCTCAGTTCACTGCAGCCCCTGCCTTCCGGGTTCAAGTGATTCTCCTGCCTCAACCTCTGAGTAGCTGGGATTACAGGCATGCACCACCATGCCCAGCTAATTTTTGTATTTTTAGTACAGACGAGGTTTCACCATGTTGACCAGGTTGGTCTCAAACTCTTGACCTCAGGTGATCTGTTTGCCTCGGTCTCCCAAAGTGCTGGGATTACAGGTATGAGCCACCATGCATGACTAGTGCTTTATTGTAGATCTGTTAGCTTTTCTTAATTACACTGACTCTTCTATAAAATCTTCTTTTCTTGAGCTCACCATCCATCTAGTCAATTCTAGGCAGGTTGTTTCCCAGGCATGCTGCACGTGAGCTATCCTTTGACTTCCAGACACTGCTCTTCTGGGTTGGAGCTGCTCTTGAATAGACCTCATATCATGTTCAGTTTATGATTTCATTTATCAGGCATACAATCTCAAGGAGTGATTGGGTGGGGAATCCTCCTTAGCCTCAAATTTCCAGAAAAGGAAGTAAATTTCCATTACGGCTCTATGACAGTAGTTCTCCAACAAGATAGTGCATTACAATTACCTGCAGGGTTTATGGAAATGCAGATCACTGAGTTCCTCCCCTAGAGTTTCTGATTTGCTAAGTTGCTGAGGTAGTGCTCCAGAATTTCCTTTATATTTATTTATTTATTTTTTGGTTTTTGCCAAGTTCCCAGGTGACATTGATGCTGCAGGTTTGGGGACGACACTTGGAGCACCACTGCACTAGGAGAAAAAGAGAAAACATGAATGGAAGAAATTCTTCTGGATTGTCTCTTGTTTATTCCCTTCTTCCTAGTGAAAAACGTCTTATTTTTATGGTAAATAATGCAGAAAGAACGTGTGGCTCAGCCCCGTCTGGGATTTCTGTTTCAAGGTGGCCTGCCCTAGCTGTTGGCATTCTGGACCTATTTCAAATAGCAAGCACACCTGGGTCAGGAACCAAGCCTTCCTTTAATGTCTAGCTCAAGGCCCTTTCCATACTCCATTCAGGCAAAGAAATGATTTTGGAAAGATTGACTGACCACCCTTAAAATCCCTCAGGTGATTGATCCTAAACTCCAGATTTAAGATCCATTGAGGGTCTAGTAAGGGACCCAACTGGCCACAGGTCCACTTCAATACTGTTAATGACATAGATCACTTGTAAATTGACCATTCAGCTTTTTGTATCCATTTCTTAACTGGCTACTAACTTTGGAGAAAGATGAAAAATGTAATTAGTTATCAGCATTCTAATGCTAACAGAAACTTAAAATTAACTTAAAATGTCTGGTTCTGTCTCACCTAAAAATGTTCTCATTATATCCTTATGCCTTGGTTGATAGTTTGGTTGGTTTTTCAAATCTAGAGGGAAGGGATACTTCCCTTGTAATTATTGGGTTTTAGGGCCTAGAATTAGATTGCTTGCAAGACTTTCAGAATTTTTGTTAATCCACAGTACTTTAAGTTTTGGAGTCCCACCTCTCATGATATGAAACATACTACAAAGTACCATAATATAATATTATCTACATATATATTTAATAATTTCTCATACTTGATTTTATAGTTTAGTATTATAGTTTTAAATCTCTACCTATATACATATACACATATGTAATATGGATATAGCATCTCTATATATTATATATTTGGTTGTTTTTACTCACAGTACTTTAGCATCAAATATGTGAGTTTTTCAACACCAAAAACGAATTCTCCTAATCTCTGAACACCAGCTGGATGTTCTACCATTCAAATCCACACTGACACTAACTACTCAGAGTTGGCATGGACACCACAGGTTAAGGTTTCAGTCCTGTAAGACAGAAACACATCAGACACCAGTTACAAGTCTCAGATTGCCATCTGTACTTCTGAACAATTGGCTACAAACCAGGGATTGCCATATCTCACCACAGGTTCTATAATTTGCTCGGATGGTTCACAAAACTCAGGGAAACACTTTACTTATATTTACTTGTTTATTGTAAAGGATATAGTGTCATATCTTTAAGTGTCCTGAGCCCGGGGGATTCTGTACTGTGGAGTTGGGGTGTGCCACCCTCCCTGCATGTGGATTCGTTCATCAACTTGGAAGCTGTCTGAACCCTGCCATTGAGAGAGTTTTAAGAAGTCTTCATTATATCAACAAGACTGATTAAATTATTGAAAATTAATGATTATCTAAATCTCCAGTCCTATCCCCAGAGGTTGGGGAGTGGAACTGAAAATCCCAACCCTCTAATCATACCTTAGTTTTTCTGGCCACCAGCCCCCATCCTGAAGCTCTCTAGAGGCCACCAGTCATGTCAATAGCCCACTAAAGACACTTTTACCACCCAAGAGATTCTAAGAGTTTTAGGAATTATGTGCCAGGAATGAGGTACAAAGACTAAATATCAGAACAAAAGATGACTCTGTTGAAACTAAAGGCTAACCTGGTTAAGTCTACCAAACTTAACCTGCCTTGTGTGGTTTTAATTAGTTACTTCCTATGTGGCTAAAAGTAACACAGCCAAACAATATATAACTATACTCCCGCTAGCTTCCTTATAGATAACATCTCTGACATATATATCACTATAGTTAATGATTGCTTAAAGTTATTTTCCAGGAACTAGTCCAGTTTAAACTGATGGAGACCACCAACGCTTCAACTGGGCCGGAGCAAATACCTGAAAGATCACGTTTTGATGTTAGAGGACTCCAAACCCCTCCCTCAGATCATGCTAATGCCACCATTTTCTGAATGCACATGGATCCTATGAAAAGCCATGTTTTTTTTTTCCCCACTGCCAATCACCTTTCTCCATGCCTTAGACCAACTTGCTTCTTTATCCTGTAAATACACCTAAGCCCTATATTCAGGGAAGTGACTTTGAGATCTGGTTTCCCATCTGCTTGCTTGGCTACCTAGTGAAAAATATCTTTACTGCAAAACTCCTTGTCTCAGTGATTGTCATACTGCATGATGGGCAAAATGGGCCTAGTCTGGTAATACTATTGTAAAATTACAAGGGTTTTAGTAACTCTGTGTCAGAAACTGGGAGCAAAGACCAAATTTATATATATAATATATATATATATGTGGGTGTATATGTGTGAATATACATTCTATCACAATCATATATTTATATATCTATAGAAATATATATAGTTATATATAGATATAATATATATATCTATAATAAAGTTTCTCTTCTATAAAATATTTTCATAGAACTTAAAAAACTCACAGGCCCCAGACACTGTGTCTCAATGTCTAAAAGATAAAATAGTCCTAATAATATAATATTGCTAATGGAAAATTTGAGATCCGATTAATTTGTATTCTTTTGTAGGCAACTATTTTGCATCTTGTAAAGTTTTTGGATCTTCTCTTTATTCTTAATCCTTGAAATTTTACAGTAATATCCCTAGGTTTGGCTCTTCCTTTCCTTTTACTCTAAACTTTTAATATACCCTTTCAATATGAATACCTGTGACCTTTATATCTCTGGGAAATTCTCATCTATTATAACTCTGATATTTTCACTCCTTCTAGTGTCTTTTTTTTTTCCTAGAGCTTTAAATATGGGGCAAAATTATTAATAGCTGCATGACAGTCTATTAAATAGATATGTCACCATCCTAATGTTATAAACTTAGGTTGCTATAAGTAACATCTTTGCCTATGTATTCTTCTTTTGAATTATTTCCTCAGGAATAATATTTATTAGGTCAAACACTGAGAGATTTTACACAGACTTACTTGAGACCTCTGATACCAGAAGCCCTCCTTGAAGAATATCTTCTAAACTAAAGAAGCAAGTCTGAGGTCTGTGACTGCTCCCTGCTGGACTTCAGGCCACAGACACACAGTCCCAGGGGGTCTTCTGGAGAGGCAGACTTGCTCTCTTGAGGGATGTTCATGTGCTATGCAGACACCTGACACCTGGGAGGCTAATCTGTCTTCTCATCTTCACTCTAGCTGTCTGGCAGGAAACATGCCTGATTCAATGCCTGACCTAGGCCCAGGGGGCCATATGCAAATGGCCTTGCCTTGTGATACACTATCTACTGGCTGGAATGGGCCCAACACATTCAGGAGACCATTGACTGTGTGTGTCAGCCCCTCCCCAGCTTTCTTGATCCATGAGGAATCTGTAGACAACTGTGCCTTTGGAGCTAGAAAAAGCCTGCAAGCCCCATCCCAGCTCATTCCAGTGCCTGATATTGCAGAGCCACACAGCTGGCTTATAGCCAGGGTAGCCCTGGCTGTGGGACAGAACAGGGCGGCAAATTTTTGTTTGTTTTAATAAGGAAATAAACAAATCACATGGCTCATTTTGTATGCTACAAATGATTATTCAGTGAAAAAACAAAGGATGTTTTTTCAGTGAAGAGTTAGGGTGAGAGAGGAGTCTACAAGGCTTATGTCAAATATTTCCATGCAGCCCCATCCTCTGACTGTTCCAGATCCTGTGCTGCTTGGGAAGGTGAGTACAGAGATGAACATACCTTTCACTTGGCCACAGTGACACTTACCTACCAAATGCATACATCCTCATGGGGTTTTGAAATAGTTCCACACTATCAGAACATAGGTATAAGCTCCTAATGGCTTATACACAGCTGAGTAGCTGTGTCCCAAGATTTGGGTCCCCAGAGGCATCTCTATTTGGGCAACATTGGACAGATTTTTTATGCTTGAGAATTCCAGGTCATGTAATCACCTGTTTAATAACTATTTATTGTGTCCATATTGTAGAGCAGCACAGTTTAGTGGGTAGATGATAAAGCCTAAAATTTGTTTGATTTCATTTCATCAGTTCTCAGCTCTATGATTTTGAGTACTCATCTAACCTCCTTGAGCCTCAGTTTCTGCATCTATGAAATTCTTGTAATACTTGGCTTATAGTATTCATTCCACAGACAATCAAGAGAACCAGGCTAAAATGTCATCCAGACAATGAAACAATTGGAAATATAAAACAAATATTATCAACACAGCAAAGATTTCATTGCAAAAAAATGGACAACATGCATGAACACATGAGAAATTTCAGCACAGAGATGGAAACTGTGAAAAAGAATCAAATAAATGCTAGAAATGTAAAATATGGGATCAGAAATAAAGAACATCTTCCATGAGTTTTTTAGTACACTTGACATAGCCAAGGAAAAATTCAGTCAACTTGAAGACAAGTTAGAAGAAATTATAAACATGAAAATAGATACAAATGAAAATGGACATAAAAAATAGCTTCTGAACAGTTTGTTCAAATTTACACACACACACACACAAACAGAAACAAGAGTGAAAAATAAAAAGAACAGATTATCCAAGAACCATGGGAAAATATCTTACTAACATACATGTAATTGGTGTAATTGGAACTGTGGAAGATGACACTAGCCCAGAAATCCCAGGGGCTCCGTACACCAAGCAGGATCAACAAGGAAACACATATATTGTGCGCACGCGCGCACACACACACACACACACACACACACACTTCAACCAGCATATTCAAAATATTGAAAATCACATATAAAGATAAAATATTGAAAGATACCAGGAAAAATACGGTATATACGAAGGAACGAACATATACAGGAATTAAAACAGATATTGTCAGAAACTACACAAGCAAGAAGAAAATCAAGTGACGTCTTTAAAGTCCTGAAAGCAAAACTAAACAAAAACAAACCAAAACCACTTTCAATCTTGACTATTACACCCAGACCCACACTCAAAAAATTCAAAAATAAAAAAGAAATATTTTTTCAAACAAAAATTGAGACATTCTCTTATCAGCTGAACTGCACCACGAGAAATGCTAAAAAGCACTTCAGCGAGAAATACTAGAGAGAAATTTTGATCTATACAAAAAAAAAAAAAAGAAAATTGACTGTCTAAAGCAAAAAGGGATAGCAAGGTGTTAGATGTCCATAGCATTTATAGAGGTAAAATGAATGGCAATAATTGCATAAACTATCAAAAGGAGAAATTTGGAATATAATTTTGTCAGATTATGAAGAAAACTAAAAGAAATTCTTTGTAACCTTGTGGTACACAGTTATTTCTGAAGTAGAACACAAAAATTAAACAAATAAAAAAATTAAAAATGATAAAGTAGACTTCATAAAATTCAAAGTTTTGCTCATTTTCATTAACAAAACGAGATAACAGGCCACAGTCTGGAAGAAAATATTTGGAAGAAAACATATTTCATGAAGGACTCATAACTACACTCTATGAAGGACTCTCAAAAGTTTATAATTAAAAAATCTACTTTAAAAATGGACAAAAGAACTTAATAAACATTTCACCAATGGATAAATACCAATGATAAAAATGACATGAAATATCATTAGTAATTAGAAAAAATGCAAATTAAAACCACAATCATACAACTACATACTTGTTAGAAAGACTTAATAAACTAAGAAGAACTGCACAGATGAGGATGTCAAGCAATGGGAATCCTCATACATTGCTGATGAGAATGTAAGATATCACAGTTACAATGGAAAAAATTGTCAGTTTCCTATTAAGTTGAATATACGCTTAGACCCAGAGATTCTCTACATAAAGATTTATCTTGACTTTGTTTATAAACCAAATGTCCTTCAACCTGTAGATGGATAAACTGTGGCACATCCATGCAATGGAATACTATTTAGCAATAAGAAGAAAGATACTACTGATCCACTCAACACATAGATGAACCTCAAATGCCTTACGCCAGATTTTAAGAAGCCAGATTTGAAATGTAAAATTCTAGGGGCAGAAATCAGGTCGGTGGTTGCCAGAGGCTAGGATTGTTGGGAGGAGTTGTCTATAATGACACATAGGGGAACTTTGTGTGGGATTAAACTGTTCCATATCTTGATTATACTGGTGATTACACGCTTGTATGCATTTGCCAACACTGGCAAACTGCACACTGAAAAGGGTAAATTTTATTTGGTGTAAATGATATCTAAATTTTTTAAAATGCCTCCTTTCAAGCATTTTGGGAAATTTATTTATCTTCTTTGTTTAATTGATCCCTAACTTAATCCCTCAGTCAGAGAACATGCTGGATGTGGTTTCAATAGTTTGCAATTTATTGAGACTTTTTTTATGGCCCAGCAGCTGGTCCATTTTGGTAAATGTTCCATTTGCACTTCAAATAAATGTTTATTCTGCATTTATAGGACACAGAATAACAACAACAAAATAACCCAAATTCTAAGTGGCTAGTAGTTACCTTCACTAGTAAATATAGACTTTAACCCTTGAAATCCTCCACTTTCATCTTGGTTATATACTTTTCACCTATCTGATTCCTTAATAATGAGCACTGGCTTTAGTAGGACCAGCTCAGGCAAAATTGGAAATGCAATGATACTTCTATGTTTCTTTATTGTTCTTTATTGTCCACTTTTCCATTCCTATCTCCTTTTGCACCTCAGAACAGTGTAACAAGAACTTACAATGTAGAAGTTTTTCTGAATCCAATATATTATGGAAGATGAAAATGTGATAAATTAATAACCCCTGCCTGATTTGTCTTATAACAAAGACATTCACATTTAGATAAAAGTTTATGGAAATGACAATGCTTGACCCAAGGGTTTATCTCATTCAAAGAAATAGGCATTGGGTGGGACTGACCTAAACTCACAACCTACCTGCACTGTTTACACTGGGTGTCACCTGCAATGATTTACTCAGTCATCCTGCCTTTCATTTTTTTCCACTGTAAGATGGAGATAATAATCCAGCCTGAATTTACAAAGTCATTGTGAGGCTGTCATGAGATAATACACATAGCACGTTTATCTCCATGCAGCAGGAATGCTCACGATGAGATAGACTTAAAGTCAGGATTTCTGGGATGAGGTTTCAAGTAGATTTTGTTTGTCCAGGGCATTGGCTAAGCTTGCAAGCTGACATACCTTGTGGGAGGGGCCAGGAACCATCTTAAATGACCGGCTGGAAGCTAGAGGAAAGAGATTCCTCCAAAAAAGAGCTCATGTCTTTACTCTTCATTTGTGGTTGATTATTCATAAGGGCTGTGCCAATTTGCAAAACCTCCATGGTGATGTTTGGAGATGGGGTCAGTAGCAGGAGATCCCCCGATAGGAGATATTTTTCCATCCCCTCCTCTGAGAGCATCTAGAGAAAGGCAGGCTTTTTTCTAAATAGACATTGAAAGGAAGTAATCCTAGAACCAAGCTTCCCTTGGAGTTGGCCATGTAAATTCAATTTCTTCTAATAAATGTGATTTGAGCTCTTATTGTTTGCAAGCCTGAGATAGACCTTATCGCATGCTCTTGTCTCTTAGTGCTTGGAACACACATGAAAAGGGCTCTATGAGATTTTGATAGATTTGCGTTTTCTTTGGTTCACTGTGTCTTTGTTAAACTCTATGCTATATCTCCAAGAAAACGACTGACAGCTATATCCTCTGAAACAGTGATGGGCAGGGGGAAAGATACATAGATCAGTCTCTTCATCTTGAGTTCAAGTTAGAGATAAATACTAACAGTCCTTTTTTGTCTATTTTCTGTCCTGGGCTTCTATATATTGAATGAATAAACAACAGCATTAAAGGAGCATTTATTAAACTCCATCTAAGCCAGTGTGTAAGTCAGAAAAGGCAGGAAAGTAATTAAAGCACAGACTCCAAAATCAGATCATCCAGGTGTGAGTTCACTCTGAATCACTATCTAGCTGCTCAACTTAACCTCGCCATGCATCAGTTTCCTCCTTTATTAATTGGTGATGGTAGTGGTAGCTAGCTTGTAGATATACTGGGAAGATCACATGAGTTATCATATGTAAAGCCCACAGAATAGTGCCTGGCATGTAATAAGCACTAGAGATGTTTTTACCCAAAGTTTTCAGTAACTGTGACGAAGAAATAATTTTCCTCAAATAGAAATGAAAAAAACTGAGGCTCAGAGAATTGGAATTGGAATGACTTACCCAAAGCCGTATCATTGATAAACAGAAGAGCTCACTGAATTCAGTGCCCTTCACTCTTCTTCCTTCCCACACTAGGACCTCCCTGGGTCCTGGTAGGTTGGATTCACCACAAACTCTATGAAGGATGCTCTCAGGGAGAATGAGATGTCATAGTACAGGGCTGCAGTCTTTTGCTTCTGATACTAGCTACTTGGGGGGTCTTGGGTTGTCACCTGTCTTCTTTGACTCTGTTTTGTTATCTACTTAACATGAATGAGTGAAGAGTACATATTATACACTCAAATTCCCTTTCCTTATGCGGAAGCTTGATTTTCTTCCTTCTTTCCTAGCTGGGGATGGTTGAACTCATTCCAGCTCTCTATCCTTCAAAGCCATCAGAACAGAAGGCACAATGAAGACATGGAATTTGACAGTATTCTGCAAATCGAACATCTTTGAGGCTGTACCTGTACCTTTGGGTTGCTCCTTGAGGCCAGTGGCGTCTCTGAAGAGAATTCTATGTAGCAACCCTGCAGAGCTTGGAGTCTCCCATCTGCTGATCCTGGCTTTCTTCCTACCTTGTTCTAACTTTGCCCCTACAAATTCTCTACCAGTTCCAACAAATAGCTTTCTTGACTCAACCCCGATCTAGCTAATTAGTTTGAATTTACTGACTAATTGTCTTAAAGAAGATTAATGAGTTATTCATCTCTGGCAAGCACTGTGTACACAATGGTTGATATAAAACAGATTAAGGAGGGGTTGTGTATGTGTGTGCATGCATGCATATACGCAAGATTCTGGTTACATTTTGCCAAAGTTAGATCCTAAGAAACAAGGTTTGGATTTTCCCCTTGTCCCCAGCAAAGACATTAAGTTACCTTCTTTTGCCAAAAAGCAGTAACATTTTCCAGTGAAAGATAAAAATCAAGTTCAATTGCAGCAGAGAATTTGTTAGCATGTGCTAAAGTTCAGATACTTCCATTTAAGCATAACTAATGGTTCTCAGGTGCTAATGAAATAACCTGAGAAAGCCTTTCACCTTCTGTGCTTGAGGCAGGAAGGGATAAGCGTGTGTCCTAGGTCTTTGTAGAGAGAGAGAGGTCTTTTAAGAGAAAGATGAAGGTAGCACTTTTCAGGAGAGTGGCCTATGGCTCAGGGAAAAGAACACTGTAGAGAAGTTAGGTGATCTGCATTTGCAATATGAAGTTGATTACCTGTGCTACTTTGGATAAGCCCTTTATATCTAGGATAACCATATAATTTATCTTTCAAACCGCAGAACTCCTGAGAATAGTCCCTGGCGTGTAATAAGCACTAGGGATGAGACTACCCTCCTGAGAATAAAAGACAAACCTGTTAACAAGTGCGTTATCTTCACCCTACGTGTAAAATCTCACCACCCCTTTCCACTCCTTCTTACACCATAAGTATCTGGCTTGAATTGTAAATCCAAGAAAGCTAAATCTATGTAGGTTTTAGTATAGCTGCCTGAGTACTGGGTATCTTAGGCAGGGGTAGCAGACCAGCTGTAATGCCAGGACATTTATAGCCCACATTTGCCCATGACCTTTCAAAGAAAATTTAGGCACCCAGAGTGTTCACATTTCCTCTGAAGCACTTGGAATGTTGGCAGGCAGACCGGGGTGATTTACATGAACCACTTGCATGGTCTTTAGTGGGGAGCAGGGATTGGTATTAAGCAGAGGAATGTAGAAGACCATCAGAGATTTCCTGGTCTTTACTGAAAACGGAAGGCCCCACTTGGGTTTCTGCAGCTCCAAGCCACATCTTAGGCATGCTATGCATAGTGGTTCCCTGGGGACCAGCAGTCTTGTGTTACCAGAGTTCAGCAGGCTGGCCAGGAAAATCAACACCCCACTGCGAAAGGTTAAGAGTTTATCCAACTTGGAAAAAAAAAAAAAAAACAGCGTTGGCTTTTTCTGCAGGCCTCCAAGGTGAATGGAGACGGGCTCCATCCTTTGTGGCTCCGCTCTTAGGGTCTTGGTGGAGGAGTATGCAAGCTCCAAAACCAAAACCACCAGGAACAAACACTTCCAAGAAAATCAGAATCACAGACTTATAAAGACTGGGGTTTTAAATTAACAATCAAACTCCTTTAATTGACAGATGAAAAAAAAAAAAAAACAGAATCCCTGGAATGTGAGTCTTTTACTGTCCAGTATGAAATGTGCTAGATTTCAGGGATATTCTCCCATAATGTTTCTTTTTAAGAAAAAAAAAAAAAATCTAAATATCTTATTAATTTCAAATTTAATTCCATTTTGGTCAGAAAACGCTTTATAATATTTGGATCTTTAGAAATGTATTGAGACTTGTTATTTTACCCAGCATATGAGCCATCGTGATGAATGTTCCATGTACACTTGGGGAGCAAAATATGTATTCAGCAGTTATCATGCCAATTCAGTCAAGGGAGTCAATAGTATCATTCAAATCTATATTTTAACTGAACTTTTGTCTAATTATGCTATCAATTACTGAGAAAGGGATGATAAAATCTGAAGTTATGATTGTGAATTTTTATATTTATTTTGTTTTATTGTTTAACTTTTGTGTGTATGTAGTAGGTGTATATATTTATGGGGTACATGAAACGTTTTGATACAGGCATGCAAAGCATAATAATCATATCATGGAAAATGGGGTATCCCCTCAAGCATTCATTCGTTGTGTTACAAACAATCCAATTATACTCATTTAATTATTTTTAAAGGTACAATTAAGTTGTTATTGACTATAGTCACTCTGTTATGCCATTGTATAGTAGGTCTTACTCATTCTTTCTATTATTTTTTTTTGGTACACCTTAATTATCCCAAATTCCCCTCTACCCCCACTCCACTACTTTCCCCAGCCTCTGATAACCATACTTCTATTTTCTATGTCCATTAGTTCGATTGTTTTGACTTTTAAATCCCACAAATAAGTGAGAATATGCAATGTTTGTCTTTCTGTGCTTGGCTTATTTCACTTAACATAATGATATCTATTTCCATCTATGTTGTTCCAAATGGCAGGATCTCATTCTTTTCTGTGAATGAATAGTCCTTCATTGTGCATATGTGCCACATTTTCTTTATCCATTCATCTGTTGATGGACACTTAGGTTGCTACCAAATCTTGGTTACTGTGAATAGTGCCACAACAAACTTAATAGTGAAAATATCTCTTTGGTATACTGATTTCTTTTCTTTTGGGTATATACCTAGCAATAGGATTGCTGGATCATATGGTAGCTCTATTTTTAGAGTTTTGAGAAATCTTCAAACTCTTCTCTATAGTGGTTGTACTAACTTACATTCCCACCATCAATGTACATGGGTTTCCATTTCTCCACATCTTTGGAAGCATTTGTTATTGACTGTTGTTTGGATATAAGCCATTTTAACTGAGTTGAGATGATATCTCATTGCAGTTTTGATTAGCATTTCTCTGACCCTCATTGATGTTGAGCACCTGTTCATATGCTGGTTTTCCATTTGTATATCTTCTTTTGAGAAATGTCTATTCAGATCTTTTGCCCATTTTTGATAAGATTATTAGATTGTTTTTCTATATAGTTGTTTGAGTTCCTTATATATTCTATTTATTAATCCCTTATCAAAAGGGTAGTTTGCAAATATTTTCTCCCATTCTTTAGGTCCTATCTTCACTTTGTGGATTTTATCCTTTGCTCCGCAGAAGCTTTTGAACTTGATGTGATCCCATTTGTCATTTTTGCTTAGGTTGCCTGTGCTTGTGGGGTATTACTAAAAAACTTTTAGCTCAGACTAATGTCCTGAAAGTTTTCCCAATGTTTTCTTACAGTAATTTCATAGTTTAGGGTCTTAAATTTAAGTCTTTAATCCATTTTTACTTGATTTTTTATATGGCAAGAGATAGGGGTCTAGTTTCATTCTTCTGCATATGGATATCCGGTTTTCACAGCACCATTTATTGAAGAGACATCTTTTCCCTTGTGCACATTCTTGGCACCTTTGTCAAAAATGAGTTCACTGTGGATGTGTGGATTTGCTTCTGGGTACTCTATTCTGTTTCATTGGTCTATGTGTTTATTTTTATGTGAGTACCATGCTGTTTTTGTTACTATAGCTCTGTAGTATAACTTGAATTCAGGTACTGTTATTTCTCTAGCTTTGTTCTTTTTTCTTAAGATAGCTTTGTCTATTCTGGGTCTTTGTGGTTCCATATAAATTTTAGGATTTTTTTTTCTATTTCTGTGTAGAATGTCATTAACATTTTGATAGGGATCACATCAAAGCTGTAGATTGCCTTGGGTAGTGTGGACATTTTAACAATATTATGTTGGGCATGGTGGCTCATGCCTGTAGTCCCAACACTTTGGGAAGCCAAGGTGGGCAGTTTTTGAGCCCAGTAGTTTGAGACCAACCTGGGCAACATGGCAAAACCCCATCTCTACAAAAAATACAAAAATTATCCAGGCATGGTGGCACACGACTGTAATCCCAGCTACTTGGGAGGCTTAGGTGAGAGGATCACTTGAGCCCAGGAGGTTGAGGTAGCAGTGAGAAGATTGTGCCACTGCACTCCAGCCTGGGAGACAGAGTAAGACGTTGTCTCAAAAAAAATTAGATAGATAGATAGATAGATAGATAGATAGATAGATAGATAGATAGATAGATAGAGATAGAGATAGAGATATAGATATTGATATAGATATAGATATATTAGATAGATAGATACTACCAATCCATAAACATGGACTATCTTTCCATTTTCTGGTGTTCTCTTCAATTTCTTTCATCAGTGTTTCTTTTTAGATGGAATTTCACCCTTGTTGCTCAAGCTGGAGTGCAATAGTGTGTTTTCAGCTAACAGTAACCTCCGCCTCCTAGATTCAAGTGATTCTCCTGTCTCAGCCTCCCAAGTAGCTGGGATTACAGGCACCTGTCACCATGCTTGGCTAATTTTTGTATTCTTAGTAGAGATGGGGTTTCACCATGTTGGCCAGACTGGTCTTAAACTCTTGACCTCCGGTGATCCACCTGCCTGAGCCTCCCAAAGTGCTAGGATTATAGGCGTGAGCCACTGTGCCAGCCCTCATCAGTATTTTATAGTTTTTTATTATAGGGATCTTCCACTTCTTTGGTTAAGTTAATACCTAGTACTTAATTTTATTCTTGGCTATTTTAAATGGGATTATCTTTTTATTTCTTTTTCAGATTGTTCACTATCAGCATATAAAAATACTGCTCTTTTATGTATGCTGATTTTATATCTGGAAACTTTACTAAATTCTTTTATCAGTTTTAGTAGTTTTATTTTTTGTGTGTGAAGCCTTTAGTTTCACACAAATTTAAGATTATATCATCTGCAAACAAGGATAATTTAACTTCTTCCATTCCAATTTGGATGCCCTTTAGTTCTCTCTTTTGTCTGATTGCTCTAGCTAGGACTTCAGTACTGTGTTGAGTAACAGTGGTAAAAGTGGGCATCCTTGTCATGTTCCAGATCTTAGAGGAAAGGCTTTCAGTTTTTTTCCCATTCAGTATGATACTAGTTGTGGATCTGTCATATATGGCTTTTATTATGTTGAGGTATGTTCTTTCTATCCCCAGTTTGTGAGAGGTTTATCATTAAGAGATGTTGAATTTTATCAAATGCGTTTCAGCATCAATTGAAATGATCATATGGTTTTTGTTCTTCAGTGTGTTGATGCAATGTATCACATTGATTGACCTGCATATGTTGAACCATCCTTGCATCCCAGGAATAAATCTCACTTGTACATGATGAATGATCTTTCTAATGTCTTGTTGAATTTGGTTTCTAGTATTTTGTTGATAATTTTGCATCAATATTCATCAGTGATATTGGCTCGTAGTTTTTTTTTTTTTTTTTTTTTTGATGTGTCTTTGTCTGGTTGTGGTATCAGAGTAATACTGGCCTTGTAGAATGAGTATGGAAGTATTTCCTCCTCCTCTATTTTTTAGAATAGTTTGAGTAGGATTGGCATTAGTTCTTCTTTAAATGTTTGGTAGAATTCAGCACTGAAGCTATGGGGTCCTCAGTTTTTCTTTACTGGGAGGCTTTTTGCTATGGCTTCAATCTTGCTATTTGTTATTGGTCTGTTCAGGTTTTGAATTTCTTCCTGGTAAATCATGTTAGGTTGTATGTGTCATGGAATTTGTCTGTTTTTCTAGATTTTCCAATTTTTTGGCATGTAGCTGCTCATTGTAGCCACTAATAATCCTTTCAATTTCTGCAGCATCAGATGCCATGTCTCCTTTTTCATGTGTTATTTGGATCTTCTCTCTTTTTTTCTTAGTCTAGCTAAAGGTTTGTCAATTTTTTTTAAATTTTCAAAAAGCTGACTTTTTGTTTCATTGATCTTGTGTATTCTTTCTTCATTTCAAATTCACTTATTTCTGTTCTGATTTTTTTTTTCTACTACTAATTTTGAGTTTGTTTGCTCTTGCTTTTCTACTTCTTTAAAATGCACCATTCAATTGTTTAGTTGTACATTTTCTCCTTTTTTATGTAGGCACTTAGAGGTTTAAACTTTGGTCTTAGTATTGCTTTTGCTGTATTCCACAGGGTTTGACATGTTGTGTTTCCAGTATCATTTGTTTCAAGAAAATTTTCAGTTTCCTTCTTAATTTCCTCATTGACCCACATATCATTCAGGAGCATATTGCTTAATTTTCATGTATTTGCATAGCTTCCAAAATTCTTCGTTCTTGATTTCTAGTTTTATTCCATTGTGATCCAAGAAGTTACTTGATATTATTTCAATTTTTAAAAATGTTTTAAGACTTATTTTGTGAAGTAACATATGGTCAATCCTTGAGAATGATCCATGAGCTAGGGAAAAGAATGTGTATTCTACAGCTGTTGAATGAAACGTTTTGTAAATATCTATCAGATCTGCTTGGTCTATAGTGCAGCTTAAGTCAGACATTTCTTTGTTAATATTCTGTGTGGAAGATCCTGTCCAGTGCTGAAAGTGGGATGTTGAAGTCTCCAGTTATTACTGTATTGGATGCTATCTCTCTTTTTAGCTCTAATAATATTTTCTTTATATATCTGGGTGCTCCAGTGTTGGGTACATATACATGTACACTTGTTATACTCTATTGTTGAATTGACCCCTTTATGATTATGTAGTGAACTTCTTTGTCTTTTCTTACAGTTTTTGTCTTAAAATATATTTGGTCTTATATAAGTATAGCTACTCTTGCTATTTTTTGGTTTCCATTGGCATGGAATATGTTTTTCCATCCCTTTATTTTCAACCCATATGTGTCTTTTTAGGCAATGTATGTTTCTTGTAGGCAACAGATCAATGGGTCTTTATTTTTAAACCATTCAGCCATTCTACGTCTTTTGATTGGACAGTTTGGTCCATTTATATTCAACATTCTTATTGATCAATAAGAACTTACTCTCGCCATTTTGTTATTTGTTTCTGGTTGTTTTGTAGTTTTTCTTCCTTCTTTCTTTCCTTTCTGTCTTCCTTTAGTGAAGGTGATTTTCCCTGGTGATATGATTTATTTTCTTGCTTTTTACTCTTTGTTTATCTGTGTTTGTTTTTTGGTTTGAGGTTACCATGAGGCTTGCAAATACTATCTTATAATCCATTATTTTAAGCTGATAACAACTTAATACTGTTTGCATAAACAAATAAGCAAAAAGAAAACTAATAAAAACTATGCCTTAACTTCATCCCCCTGCTTTTTATCTTTTTGTTTATTCTATTTATAACTTATTTGACTATGTCTTAAAAACTTGTAGTTATTATTATTATTATTATTATTATTTGAGATGGAGTCTTGCTCTGTCACTAGGCTGGAGTGCAGTGGCATGATCTTGCTCACTGCAACCTCTGCCTACCAGGTTCAAGCAATTCTCCTGCCTCAGCCTCCTGAGTAGCTGGGATTACAGGCACACACCACCATGCCCAGCTAATTTTTGTACTTTTTTAGTAGAGACAGGGTTTCGCCATGTTGGCCAGACTGATCTTGAACTCCTGATCTCATGATCTGTCTGTCTCATGCCCCCAAAGTGCTGGGATTACAGGCATGAGCCACCACGCCCAGCTGTAGATATTATTTTTAATGGGTTCATCATTTAGTCTTTTTACTTAGGATCTAAGAGTAGTTTACACACCACAGTTATAGTATTATAATATTTTGTGGTTTTTATAATATTTTGTAATATTTTTTAAATATTTTGAAAATATTTTATATTATAATATTTTATAATATTTTAAAAATATTTTATATTATTTTGTGTTTTTTTCTGAGTACTTACTATTACAAGTGAATTTTGTACCTTCATATAATTTCTTACATCTCTTTAACATTCCTTTCTTCCTGATCGAAGTACTCCCCTTAGCATTTCTTGTAGGACAGGTTTAGTGTTAATGAAATCCCTCAGCTTTTCTTTGTCTGGGAAAGTCTTTATTTCTTCTTCATGTTTGAAGGGTATTTTTGCCAGATATACTATTCTAGGGTAAAAGACATTTTCCCTCAGCACTTTAAATATGTCATGCCACTGTCTCCTGGCCTGTCAGGTTTCCACTGAAAAGTCTACTGCCAAATGTGTGGGAAGTCCATTGTATGTTATTTGTTTATTTTATTTTGCTGCTTTTAGGATTTTTTATTTATTCTTGATCTGTGGTGGCTTAGTTATTAAATGCTTCTCAGGCATTTCTTCAGATATTTCTTCCTTGGGTTAAATCTCCTTGATGCTATATAATCTTCTTGTAGTTGGATATTGATATATCAAAGTATAATATATTGGGGTTTGGGAAGTTCCGTGTTATTACTTCTTTTAATGATCTTTTTACCCCTATCTGTTTCTCTACTCTCTCTTTAAGGTTAATAACTCTTAGATTTGCCCTTTTGAGGCTATTTTTCTAGATTCTGTAGGCATACTTAATTATTTTTATTCTTTTCTATTTTGTCTTCTCTGTGTTTTCAACTAGCTTGTCTTAACCTCACTAAGAGCTTATGAATTCTTTCTTCTGTTTGATCAACTCTGCTATTAAAAGACTCTAATGTATTCTCCAGCATGCCAATTGTGTTTTTCAGCTTGAGAATTTCTGCTTGATTCTTTTTAATTATTTCAATTTATTTGTTAAATTTATTTAATATAATTCTGAATTCCTTCTCTATGTTATATCGAATTTCTTTGAGTTTCCTCAAAACAGCTATTTGGAATTCTCTGTCTGAAAGGTCACATATCTCAGTTTCTCCAGGACTGGTCCTTGGTGCTTTATTTAGTACATTTTTTGAGGTCATCTTTTCCCTGGAGTGCCTTGATACTTGCAGTTGTTCATCTGTGTCTGGGCATTGAGGAATTGATATTTACATTAGTCTTCACTGTCTGGGCTTATTTGTAGCTGTCCCTCTTGGTGAAGCTTTCCAGATATTTGAAATTACTTGACTGTTGTGATCTGAGTTGTATCTGCTTTAGGGGGTACCCCAAGCCCAGTAATACTGTGATTGTTACACACTCGTACAGGAGCTGCCTTGATGGTCTTTGACAAGATCTAGGAGAATTCTCTGAATTATCAGGCAGAGACTTGTTCTCTTTCCTTACTTTCTCCCTAAAGAATAGAGTCTCTCTCTCTCTCTCTCTCTCTGTCTCTCTCTGTCTCTCTCTCTCTTTTCTGAGCCACCTGAAACTGGGGGTAGAGTGACACAAGCCCCCCTGTGGCCATCAGCACTATGACTGTACCGGGTCAGACCTGAATCCTGTACAGTACAAGACCTGTGATAACCACTCCCTGCTACTGCCTATGTTTGCTTAAGGTCCTGGAGGTCTACAATCAGCAGGTGGTGAAGTCAGCCAGTCTTGTATTCTTCCCTTCAGGGTAATGAGTTACCCTTGTCCCCTGGTGAGTCCAGAAGTGTCATCTGGGAGCCAAGGACTAGTCAAAAACCTTAGAAGTCTACCTGATATTATTTTGTGCTGCAGCTTAGCTGGCACTCAAACCAAAAGATGCATTTCTTCCAACTCTTCTCTCTCCTTTAGAAGGCAAAGGAGCCTCATCCCGTTGCCATCACCACCACAGGTTCATGGGGAGTACTGCCAGATTACCACTGATGTTTCCTGAAGACCCAAGGGCTCTTGCATCAACTTGTGGAAAATACTTTCTGGCCTGAGACTCATCCTTCAGGGCAGTGGGCTCCCCTCTGACCCATGGGCGGTCCAAAAGTGCTGTCTAAGAGCCAAATTCTGGAATTGGGTACTCTCAGAACCCGCTTGGTGCTCTGCTGTCCTGTGGCTGAGCTGGTACCTAAGTGCAAGGCAAAGTCACTTTTCTTTGCCCTCTGTTTTTCTGAAACCCCATGGTTACCACAACTGGGAATGTTTTGAGTCTCACCTAAAGCCAGCAATTCTCAGAGCCTCACCCAAGGCCCTCAGCATAGCACCTGGGTATCGCTGCTGGATTTTTAGGGACCATGGGCCCTTCAGTTAGCAAATGATAAATTCTTCCAATTCTGGGTCCTTCCTTTCAAGGAAGTGGGTTGCCTTTTGGCACAGAGTGTGCCTAGAAATGTTCTCTGGGAGCTAGGACATGGAAAGAGGGCTTTACACCTTTAACCTGTGCCCTGTCCTGTTGTGGTTGAGCTGGTATCCAGGATGCAAGAAAAAGTTCTCCCCACTCTTCCCTCTCTTCTCCTCAAGTGGAACGAATAGATCTCTTTTGGAGCCATGAGCTGTGCAGCCTGGGATTAGGGGAGGGGTCATGTCAGCAGATGTCAGTGAACTAGTGGGGCATATGACCTAACAAGACACCAGCTGGGGCTTCAAAAGGCCCAGCTGGTGTCTTGTTAGGTCATATGCCCCACTAGTTTACTGTCTCTGGGCCCAGTTCAACACTAAGACTTGGGTAAAAGTTGCAGCCTTTGTGGCCTAGACTGCCTTTAAAGTTTATTAGGGCCCCATGGCACTTTAGCCTGCAGTGGTGAAGTTTATGAGAACTCACATTCTGACCACTGCAATTGGTGATTCTTCTCTGGCTAGGGCTGGTTTAAGTGCTTCCTCCATGGGAGAACATGAGCTGAGTTTGGTCTGGTTTTCCTTTCTGCTATATAACAGGATAGCCCTGAGTTCAATGCCTGCCAGTTGCTGCTCTGTCCCTTTGACAGCACACAAAAACACACTTTGCACCATGTTGCCACTGTAGGGGAAGTAGGGTGTGTGTGGTGAGTGATTCAAGGCTGCTTTTCTATCTCTTCGTTGTGTCTTTCAGTGATATGAAGTTAAAACGAGGTACTGTGAGTGCTCACCTGATGAAGGTACTTTTCTTGTGTAGACTGTTGTTAAATTGGTGTCCTTGTGAGGGAGACAATTAGGGGAGCCCTCTATTCCACTATGTTACTCTGCCTCCCTCCTCCCATAACATGGTTAAGGCAGCACACCTTCCACTTGGCTGCTTTGTGTCCTTGTAAGATGAGCATAAATCTTTTTGCTGAGTAAAAATAAGATAATTTTTTGGAACTTTTTTGGAAATATGATAAAAGATAACTTATTTTCCCTTGGAGTAGCTGAGAGAATGTGAATTGGAAGAGGATGATAGACATCTTACCATCAATAGGATGCCAAAAGAAAGGAAAGCTGAGACTAAAGAGAGACTGAAATCAAGTGATATCATTTGAGTTCTTGGATATAGCCATATATGATTCACTAATCTTAAAATACTTTGTTTAACAACCAGCATATTTCCTTTTTAGCTTAAATTATTTTGAGTTGGATTTTCTGTTACTTAACTACTTAAATCATGCAGATACCAAAAGATGGTGATGTGTCAAAGGTCACGTAATAAGTAAAATTTCCAGTACTTAAGTTAAAAGCTTTTATTCTCTAGTAGAAATTCTCCCTCATATACTTTCATCTAGTCTCAGTAAAATGTGTGCAAATGGACAGCCCATCAGCTTACCTGAAGCTAACTGCTGACACTAATATCTGAATTGGAGTACACACTTGGACAGAAGATCCTTTTCCCAAAGTGATAGTCCTTTTCTTCTTAAGCTCTTCTCAGAATGCAAGAGAGAGGGGGTAAAAAGCAAGGTTAACTGTGTTCTCTTCCAAATCCAAATTGGAGTATTTTGACCAGTTTTAATATAAAATAGTGTATTCTGTGAGGATCTTGCAAAGGAGTTCAATTTTCTTAGCTTTAAAGAGAGAAAACCCAGGAATCATGTGCATTGACTGCAAATTTCTCGAGCTCTGAAAATGGGATGAGAGTTGGCCATGTCTTATATATTCCAAAGATAGATTTAAGGTTAAGAGTGGGAAAAAATGGTGAGATAGATTTTGAATCAACATAAAAATCACTTCACAACTAGAACTGGTCAATACCATGATATGGTTAACTCATAACTAGTTTTGTTCAAGAGTAAATCCTAAATCAGATGAAAGATATGAATAATCTTTTTAAAATTTCTTTTCTCTCTTTTAAACTTTTTATTTAAAATAAAATAAAATTTATTTTTATTGAGATAAAATATGCATACTAGTTTACCATATTTACCACTTATAATTGGACAGTTCAATGGTAATAAATTAGAATTGGGTTAGGCTGGGCACGGTAGCTCATGCTTGTAATCCCAGCACTTTGGGAGGCCAAGATGGGTGGATTACTTGAACTTAAGAGTCTGATGCCAGCCTAGGCAACATGGTGGAACCCTGTCTCTGCTAAAAATACAAAAGTTAGCTGGGCATGATGGTGTGTGCCTGTAGTTCCAGCTACTTGGGAGGCTGAGGTGGGAAGATCACTTGAACCTGAAGGGAAGATGTTGCAGTGAGCCAAGATTGGCAAGATTGGGCAACTGCACTCCAGACTGGGTGAGAGAGCAAGACCCTGTCAAAAAACAAAACAAAACAAAACAGACAAACAAAACACCAAAAAAATAAAAAAAGAAAAAGGGTTAGGTGGTAGAAATTTTAGGGAGTTCATTTGGATCTCTTGGGAATAACATAGACCCATACATGAGCATACACACAAATATTTTTCAATAATGTTTTAAAGGTTTTTTTTATCTTGCTTCTTTTTACTAACATGTATTTACTTTTCTCAATACTTCATATTAAATATTTTCAAACACCTAGAAAAACTGAAATAATACAAATACATCTGACACTTAGATTTACCATTTATTATCATTTTGCCACATTTGTTTTCTCTCCCCCACCTTCTCTGTTTCTCTCTCAAAATATGTGTACATTTTTATCTGTTGAATCTTTTGAAGATAAGCTGAAAGCATAACTTAACTTCTTCCCTAAATACTTCCACAGGTATATCCTAAGAATAAAGTCACTTTCTTACATACTAATGATGTCATTGTAATACCTAGACTATACCCTGGTTTCTTTTCAGACAATATACATCTTTTACCTTTTATTATACCTAGACCTTTTAACATCTATTCAGCAATATTATCTAATATTCAGTCCATGTTTTATTTTCCCAGTTGTTACCAAATGTTCCAGTAGATGTTATGCTTTTTAAATCCAGTATTCAATTGATTTTCATACAATTGGATTCAGTTATGTGTCTTTATTTCATCTATCTATCTATCTATCTATCTGTCTGTCTGTCTGTCTGTCTGTCTATCTGTCTATCTATCTATCTATCATCTATCTACTGCCTACCTATTCAAGCCAGATAATTGTCATGTGTTATATGGAAAGTTTCCTCCTTTTACATTTGTGGCTTCAATTTGATTTTTTTTAATCTTTTGCTCTGACTACTATTTGTTCTGCTTATTCTTTTAATTTCTTCTTCTTTTTGACTTTTGGAATTGATTTTTGTTTTGTCTTTTTCTATTTCCATTTCCTTATTCTCCAATAGTTTATTTTAGGTAGTGTAATGTTCCATTGTAGAATTCCCTTTTTTAAGTAATTTTTACTCATTTGCTGAGAGTCCCTATCTCTTTATTTATTATGCTCAAACTTTACTTTATGTCTTTGGGCATAGTTAGAATCGCTGCTTTAAAATCTTTCCTATTTTCTGAGGTTTTCCTTCCTTGCTTTCCAATTTCCCTATGTATTAGTCTGTATTTAGCCTGCTACAAAGAACTACCTGAGAGTGGGTAAGTCATAAAGAAAAGAGATTTAATTGACTCACAGTTTTGCATGACTGGGTAGGCCTCAGGAAACTTACAATCATGGCTGAAGGGGAAGCAAGGCCTGTCTTTTATGGTGGCAAGAGAGAGAGAAAGCAAGGGAGGAAGTGCCACACTTTTAAACTATCAGATCTCATGGTAACTCAGTCACTATCATGAGAACAGCATGGGGAAAATCCACCCCCATGATTCAATCACCTCCCAACGAGTCTCTTCCCTGACACATGGGAATTATAACTCAGGGTGAAATTTGGGTGGAGACCCAGAGCCAAACCATATAATTCTGCCCAGCCCCTTCCAAATCTTATGCCATTCTCACATTTAAAAACCAATCATGCCTCCCAACAGTCCCCCAAAGTCTTAACTTCTTCCTGCATTAACTCAAAAGTCCAAGTCCAAAGTCTCATCTGAGACAAGGCAATTCCCTTCCACCTATGTGCCTATAAAATTAAAAGCACTTGGTACTTCCAAGATACAGTGGGGGCACAGGCATTGGGTAAATGCTCTTATTCCAAATTGGAGAAATTGGCCCAAACAAAGGGGCTACAGGCTGCATGCAAGTATGAAAACCATCAGGGCAGTGATTAAATCTTAAAGCTCCAAAATAATCTCCTTTCACTTCATGTCTCACATTCAGGACATGCTGGTGCAAGGCGTGGGCTCTCAAGACCTTGGGAAGCTCTGTTCCTGTGGCTCTGCAGAGTATAGGTCCCCTCTGGGCTGCTTTCACTGGCTGTCATTGAGTGCCTGTGGCTTTTCTAGGTGTAAGATGCAAGCTATCAGTGTATCTACCGTTCTGTGGTCTGGAGGATGGTGACTCTCTTCTCATAGTTCACTAGGCAGTGCCCCAGTGGAGACTCTGTGTGGGAGCTCCAATTCCACACTTCCCCTCTGCACTTCCCTACTATAGGTTCTCCATTAGGGCTCCACCCCTGCAACAGACTTCTGCCTAGACATCCTAGTGTTTCAATACATCCTCTGAAGTCTAGACAGAGGCTCTGAAAGCTCAACTCTTGTCTTCTGCACACCTTCAGGCCCAATTTCTTATGGAAGTCACCAAGGGGTGGGGCTTGCACCCTCTGAAGCCACAGCCCAAATTGTACCTTATTCCCTCTGGCCATGGCTGGAGCCAAAGTGGCTGGGACACAGCAAACCATATCCTGAGACTGAGCAGAGCATATGGGCCCTGGGCCAGGTCCATGAAACTATTTTTCCCTCCTAAGCCTCTGGGCTTGTGATGTGAGGGGGCTGCCATAAAGATTTCTGGAATGCCCTGGAGACATTATCCCCATTGTCTTAGCTATTAACATTTGGCTTCTTGTCCTTGTTACTTATGCAAATTTCTGCAGCCTGCTTGGGCTTGAATTCTTGCCTGGAATATGAGTTTTTGTTTTCTACCTGTATTAGTCTGTTTTCACACTGCTGATAAAAACAGACCTTAGACTGAGTAATTTACAAATGAAAGAGGTTTGTTGGACTTATAGTTCCACGTAGCTGGGGAGGCCTCACAATCCTGTAAAAGGCAAGGAGGAGCAAGTCATGTCTTACATGGATGGCAGCAGGCAAAGAAAAAGAGCTTGTGCTGGAGAACTCTCCATTATAATATCATCAGATATCATGAGACCCATTCACATCATGAGAACAGCATGGGAAAGACACACTCCCGTGATTCAATTATCTTCCACTAGGTACCTCCCACAACACGTGGGAATTCAAGATTAGATTTGGGTGGGGACAAAACCAAACCATATCATACCACATGGTCAGGCTGCAAGCTTTCCAAATTTTTATGCTCTGCTTTCTCCTTCCCTTTTAAACATAAGTTCCAATTTCAGACCATCTCTTTGTGAACACATGACTATGCTTTCATAAAAAGCCAGGTCACCTTTTCTTCTTTGTTTTTTTCTTTCTTTAAGATGGAGTTTTGCTTTTGTTGCCCAGGCTGGAGTGCAATGGCATGATCTCAGCTCACTGCAACCTCCGCCTCCCGGGTTCAAGCAATTATCCTGCCTCAGTCTCCCAAGTAGCTGAAACAGGTGCCCACCACCATGCCCAGCTAATTTTTGTATTTTTAGTAGAGATGAGGTTTCATCATGTTGGCCAGGCTGGTCTCCAATTCCTGATCTCAGGTGATCCACCTGCCTCAGCCTCCCGAAGTGCTGGGATTACAGGCATGAGCCACTGCATCCAGCTCATGTCACTTCTTGAATGCTTTGCTGCTTAGAAATTTCTTCTGCCAGAGAGCCTAAATAATCTCTCTCAAGTTCAAAGTTCCACAGATCTCTAGGGCAGGGACAAATTGCCACCAGTCTCTTTCCTAAAGCACAGCAAGAGTGACCTTTACTCCAGTTCTCAATAAGTTCCTCATCTACATGTGAGACAGCCTCAGCCTGGGCTTTATTGTCCATATCACTATTAGCATTTTGGTCAAAATCATTCAACAAGCCTCTAGAAAATTCCAAACTTTCCCATATCTTCCTATCTTCTCCTGATCCCTCCAAACTGCTCAAGCCTCTTCTCATTACCCAATCCCAAAGTCATTTCCATATTTTCAGGTAAATATATAGCAGTGCCCCAAACTCCCACTACCATTTTTCTGTATTAGTCCATTTTTACACTGCTATAAAGAACTACCTGAGACTGGGTAATTTATAAACAAAAGAGGTTTAGCTGACTCACAGTTTCACATGGCTAGGGAGGCCTCAGGAAACTTACAATCATGGCAGAAGGGAAAGCAAGGCAAGTCTTACATGGCAGCAGGAGAGAGAGAGAGAAAGGGGAAAGTGCCACGCTTTCAAACCAGCATATCTCATGGGAACTCACTAGCACCAGGACAGCATGAGGAAAATCCACCCTCATGATCCGATCACCTCCCACCAGGTATCTCCTCTGACATGTGGGGATCACAATTCAAGATGAGATTTGGGTGGGAACACAGAGCCAAATCATATCACCCAATGACTTGTTCTCTGGTTCTTCAAGAAAGTAGGACTTTAGGTTTTCCATAAAGAGCTGTAGCCCTATAATACAATGCAGATTGAATTCTGCCAACAAAAGAAAGCTCTTAAAAGGAAAAACTCACCCATGCTCTTTTATTCTTTAAACTGTCAGCTAAGCTTCAATATCTGCTTGCTTTTAGTCCTCTTCAACGCCTTCAGATAGCTTTTTTGCTTATTTATTTGCTTACTGACTGACTGGCTTAATTTTTGTCCAGGTGATATGGTTTGACTCTGTGTCCCCACCCAAATCTCATCTGGAATTGTAGTCCCCACATGATGAGGTATCGAGGAAAGGACCTGGTGGGAGGAGATTGGATCATGGGGGCACTTTACCCCATGCTGTTCCTGTGATAGTGAAGGAGTTCTCATAAGAGCTAATGACTTGAAAAGTTTTTGGGAGTTCCCCCTTTGCTGTCTGTCTCTCTCCTGCTGCCATGTAAGATGTACCTTGCTTCCCCTTTGCCTTCTGCCGTAATTATAAGTTTCCTGAGATCTCCTCAGCCATGCAGAACCGTGAGTCAATTAAACCTCTTTTGTTTATAAATTACACAGTCTAGGTAGTGTTTCACACTGCTTTATAGCAGTGTGAAAACAGATTAACAAACCAGGAATTATAGTCACCATCTGTGGGAGGATTGGTCTGATAGGTGTTATCAAGACTTTACTAGAAGTGGAACGTACAATGCTCTAGTTTAGAAGCTATATTTCCTATTCTATTCTTTTATTGGTTATACTAAATATTATACATTTTAATTTTATAGAATCTGACATTAATAAACAAATCAATTTTTCTCTTGAATAGGAAAAAGTTGTTTACTTTAAAATCTCATCGTCCTCAAACCCCACCTTAACCTTGTTAATCAGGACTTTAATTATATTTTATTATTAGTTTGGATTTAATAGGTTTTATTATTGAAGTTAGTGTGTAATTTCATGAACACACATATAATTGCTCTTATAATTAATATTTTTGTTGTATTATTTAACTTGTTTTTGACTAAATAAAGTATTCGATTTTTATTGGGTCATTTATATTTGGTTTTCATATTTAGGCTTTCTTAGTATATTTGGGTAATTTATATTTTTCATAAATTTAAACATTTTTTAAGATTCTGTATTTTCTGAATCATATCCTCAGTGAATAATGATAGAACTGTCTTCTTAATTATTATTACTTTGTTTCTTATTGCCCTTGCTAGAACTTTACAAACAAGCTTAAAAAATAATAAAGCAACATTTCTCAGCTTGTTCCTGACTTTAAAAGAATGGTTCTACTTTTATGCTAGATTGTGCTGCTTTAAAAAGTTATCTTTTATCATAAAAATAATTCTGTTTTTAATAGTAATATTAACTTTTAATTGGATTATATAAAGTGTCATTTCTGCCACTAAAATAAATATATTTTCTCTTTTGGCCTACCAATGTATCATATTAAAGCTATCCGATTGTTGATATTGGTGCTGGTGTTTTTTGTTTTTGTTGTTTGCGGTTTTTTTTTTGTTTTTTTTGTTTGTTTGTTTTTTGTTTTTTTTCCTTAAGCAACAGACTTTTACTTCTCACAGTACTGGAGGTTGACATGGTAAGGTTCTGGTGAGGGCCCTCTTCCTGGCTTGTAGACAGCTACTTTCTAGCTGTATCTTTGCATGATGGAGACAGCTTGGTTTTTTATATTCTAGTAAATTGTATTGCTGGGATAAAGCTTACCTGGTTTTCCTGAATTCAATTTTATTTGGATTTTTCCAGATGACTGAATTTAACTGGGATGCATTGCATAATATTTCATGGCATATAACTACTCTTTTCTCATGGAGATTGTATTTTCCTAAAACTTCTAATAACTCATTGGAAAACACAATGGCCCTTGCAAAATTCTCTCACCCAGCTCTTTGCCATTTTCTCAGGTTATTGGTTTATTTAGACTATATTTTTTGTTGAGTATGTTTTGATAATACATTTTTTAAATTAAAAATATTCTTATCTTTGACATTAATATTTGTTTGCCTCAAGGGATGCATCACAGTCTTATAATTTATTTACTCTAATATCTGATGTTATATAACTTATCAATTCTATTTGTCTTTATATTTATGTTGTTCTCTTCCCACCATTTATGATTGCTTTGCTTTTATTTTAATTCATTAGTTTCTACTTTTATAGGTTTCATCCTTTTTTCTTTATGCTTAATTTGTTGTGCTTAATACTAACTTCTTGATATAAATACTTAGGTAATTTTTATTCTTTCTTGTTCAGTAAAACCATACGTTGATGTGACTTTGCCTGATAAGAAAGCTTTACCTACAGATAATAACCTTAGATTAGTAGCATCCTCACTCTCATTATTTTCCAGTTTTTGCTTTCTCTTTCTTCAAAGAGTTATTTGGAATATTTTAGTGCCAACTTGTTCAAATTCTCATTTATGTGCATTTAGATTATGGGATGATAAAATAATATATTGTATGAGCTTTGGATAAATTATTTCACAAATAGGTTGAACTGAAATTTATCAAACATGCCATAGTTTTTTTGGTACTTTATGTAATCTTAATCTAGTAAAATAATCTTGCTCTCCAAATACAAGCCTCTTGACGTCTCTCCCCATATGCCTTTGCATATGCTGGGTGAATTCCTCCAAGAATGGTAGTCCCTCTTGTTCCCCATTAAAAATCTACCCATCTATTTGGGAAAATTTTAAATGGTATTTCATTCTTGAATTCTTTGCTGGTTACTTCAGTTGAATAAAATCTTCCTAACATCTGAGCAATTTGTTAATTATTTACTCTGATCATGGCACCTACCATGTCTTATTTTATAGTTTTTGACTTGGTTAATTTTAATATTTCTTCAGGGCACAATAAAATATAAAGAGTGGGAGGTGTTACATAATAAACCCTCAGATACTTGTCGGGTCAGATTCAATTGAATTCAGATTCCAAAATAGAAAATCATTGTTCCGAATAGGAATAATTTCCCCACAGTGGACTGCCTGGAATATAGACCCTGGGCTTGTGGATTTAGCAAGTTAAATTGGATTAATACAAAATTGTTCTCCACACAAGTGGAAACTGTTGCTGTTAATAATGAACAGAACTACTGGGTAAAGAGAAATGGATGCCATCTGTTTTAAGTTACCTTCTACCTCCTCCTTTGCCTTTTTCTGGGTCTTGAAAATCCCCATGTATCTCTGCTTTTTCTACAGTAAACCTTCCCTGGAGAGACTCCATTCTGAAGGCAATTTTCCAAGACCATTTGCAGAATTGGCTGGGCCTTCTGCTGAGACATAAAAGGGCATTTATTCTGGGACCTAAAAATGGAGTTGGAGCAGACATTGCTGAACTTGTTTCAGAAATAGGTACTATATGCATCAGTTATATTGCTTCATGTATAAATGTTAAACCTAATATGTTCCACTTAAGGAATATACATTTGCATGTGTGCATGTGTACACTTCGAGTTTAGTGTTGTTTACATAAGTTTCTGGAAATATTTTAACACTTCCACGTACAAGCTAGGGATTTAGTGCTATATTCTCAGTCACATATCTGTAGAAGCAGATATTTGTGTTCTAATGCTATATTGTATGCCAAAATCATAATATCCTGCATTCTAGAAACATGCAACGTAATAGAATTTTGAGCCATATGGTGAAAAATTTTGAAATATTATTCTCTATATGTATATAACAAGTTTAACATCAATGAATTTGATTTTTTGTCAACTTTTGACAAGGCCAGGCAATTTTATTTGAGCCCTAGGAGTATAAGGAGGGTTAGTATAGTTTAGAAAGGCTCTTACCTTCCACTCTATCATTTTAAGTCTTGGACTTAGGATGTAGTAGAACTAATCTCATAGGCTGACCATCTTATGTACTGTCCAAATTGGGACAAATTTGAGAGTGAAAGGAGTTGCTATCACCCAAGATCTACAAGTGTAAATCCATCCATTATGGGGAAAGTGGCATATGATCATGCTATATTTTAAGTAATAAAGAAAATACACTTTATTTCTGAACATGTGTAGGTGTTGGCCACATTTCTGGTGCATCCATGGAAGCTTGTATTCTAGGCATGAAATAACAAATATTTGGCATTCATGATAACATTTCCCCTCTCTCACATTCATAGCATATTTAATTAATCAAATCATTATTTCACATTGATCTTTGGTATGGTATCAGATTCCTTCTCAACACAGCTCTTCAGATAGCCAATAACTCTTATCAAGCTTGACTATTATTAGGTTGGTGCAAAAGTAATTATGGTTTTGCCACTACTTTCAACCACAATTACTTTTGCACCAACCTTTATAAAATTGAACTTATTACTTCTGTGCTCAGATGAATTTGCTATGACATTACATGGCTACTTTTTATTTATTTTTATTTTTGGGGAAAAGTGTAAATGTAGAGATTAACAAAACCTCTTTATTTGCTAGTTAGAGCTTGGTGGTCCAGAGAATGTCTTCTGTGATTCAATAACATCAGCTGTAAGTTATCATTATGGTAACTTACTAGACAACAGCCAAGTAGGTCAATGAGAAGGGCTACAGCAAGCAGCCCAGTAGTTTGGCCTATACTGGACTATGGGTTTGAGAACACCCCTGAGTAGTCCAGAGTGAGTTTAGGAGACTAACAGGTTGGTGCAAAAGTAATTGCGATTTTTGCCATTGAAAGCAATGGCAAAAACCACAATTATTTAATGGCAAAAAACGTGGTTACTTTTGCACCAGCATAATAGAATGGTTCCAATTGCACCTCCTCTCTTCTTTGGTTCCCTTCCATGAGGGCTATACTTAGACAAGGATCAAAAGCAAAACAGTGACCAAATTAAAGTTTATCAAAAGTTTGACAAATACTTGAAAACTTCCCCTCTTAAAATGCAGCTTCTTTGTTTAAAAAATGACAAGTTTTCTTTAGGCCATGTGGCAGAATTAGGGCCTCTTACTTCCCTGTATGAAATCCTAAATGGCAAGCATACATGTCAGTACCAATCCTGCCTAATCATGGGGAAAGCAGAGAGCTGGGCATGCAGGTAGGGCCTGTCAGGCCTATTTACTACATAAAAAGACACAAAGATGAAGCTTTCCCTTGCCTTTGGATCTATAAGGCACAGGATAAGCATATACTGGAAGATGCAGGCCCAAGAATATCCTGGGCTCTGAATACCCAGGTTAAAGGATTTTCTTCTTCTGGAGATAGAGAAGAGTTAACAAAAATAAGAAAGAGGGACAGAATTAATGTGAGTGTGTCTATTCTCAAGGATAGAGTTGTAATTACAAGAAAAGAGTGTAATTGTCCCTCTTCTCCAAAAAAGACAATGACTTTATTCCAAGCCCTGACAAATGTTGGGGGCATGATTGCTGCTCTATGCTCTGCCTGATCAATCTTGGCTCAGTATCTCATGAGTGTCCACTGGTTGGACCAGTAGTGACTCCAGCTCTAAAAAGTTGGGAGCAGAAGATCCTGGGGAAATTAGGTAGGGCTCACATAAACAAATATTGCAAGTTTACAATTAGATCCACTTGGCCATTATTAATGTGGCATTAAAGCAATCCTGTTTGAATCTCAGTTTCTCTTCTCCATGATAAAGGAGAGTCACATCTTAAGCTTGGCAAAATGCTTCTTTGAAAGGTACTATAGCTCTTTGATAAGCTGTGCTCACCATCATGACTAAGATTAGTGCCATGCTGTGTGTTCCATACTCAATAGGAAGTGTTGAGATACCTCCCAATATATTCATTTATGGCTCCTTATATTGCTCTACTGAGACTTCCCATATTTGGATCAATCTGTTCTCTGCTTCTCTGTCCCTGGACTGTTGAGCCACGATTGCTGAAGAATTGAGTGTAGCCAAAACCAAGAATTTGGGTGTCATTGGGCCATTTAGAGATTCTGCTCCTAGTTATTGTTCAATGTGATTCAATTTCTATTTCTCCCTAGTCAGTTCCCTGTCTCATGCTTCCAGTGATGTTGTTCCTCCCCAAAAACTCATATTTGGAGTCAACTTGTGGTGCCTTCTCTCCTAAGCACTTGCCTTAGCAGCAAGCTTTCCACTAGGGATAGAATGTGGGTTTTGTTTAACTTATATCTCTTGGAATTAGCTGTGTAAAACAATAAAGTGAGGAAAACCATGTGACCATGTCTGGCCTGGGTGTGGAAGCGCACACTAATTGATTAAAAAGTCTTTGTCAATCCCTGTTTAGAAACAAGCAGTAGTGTCATAAGTGCCAGGGATTTAACATCCTTATCCTGAGACCATCAAATGACTCTATCTCCCTGTCATAGAGAGCTCTGGCATAAACATGTTGGACTGAGACTCCAGGTGTGTTGAAACCTGAACAACAAGGGCAGTCAAGAATTCTGAGCCATTGGTCTACAGGAATTATCCCATCATGAGGAGCTGGCTAGTCCCATACAGACAGATTAGAGACTGAGAACCTGGCTTGTAGAGGTTTCAAAAGCTGGGAAAGACTATGAGTATGAAGACTCTGGTGTACTAAGAATATATTCCAGGAACATCCGGACATCAGAAAAACTCCAGATGCCAGCACTGACATCTAGGTAAGTTTCTTATTTATGAGGAAGTTAGGAGTGTGGGGAGAATCTAAATGTTGGAGAAACTGTCTGGCAAGGTAAAGGCAGAAGAGCTACTGTTCAGAACAGGGTTTCAGACCTACAGAGGAACAGGATAATTTGGTTGGAAAACAAAGTCTCAGACCTGTTCTACAGACTGGCCTAGCATGGTGGATGATAGAGGTACTGAGATTCAGAGTGGCCTTAACAGATTTAAGGAAAATGGTTTTCTGACACTAGTATCCTGTAACACTCAGACTGTATCACCTGGCTTAAGACAAAATCAGGCCAACTCTACAGGTGAAGATATCAGTACATTTGCTTAGAAGAGTAACCCTTGCAATCCAGGTTCTAGAAGATTCCACAAAAATGGCACCTCAACACTTACTCTTAACCTTGAAGATCATATGCAATATCTTGAAGATATACAGCTGTCTCCTTATTCAGTTGGTCATTTTAAACCTTATTAATTTGGCTATGTATTAAAATGGAATATTTGGATAAACTGATGAGATCTCTAGTCTCTGTTTGTTTTTTCCTCCAGAAAAATTAAGAAGTGAGCATTAGGAAAAGTAGAATGGAAGATTTTCCTCTGCACAATTTCCCATTGGCCCCACTGCCTCGCTTACCATTTCACCTTGTACAGTGGTCATAAAGTCAAACAGTCCCCACGGCACCCTGAAAAAGATCGTTCTTTTCCTATCAAACCTAGATCATATTGACACTCAGATCCTTAGATTCATCCCTGAATTACCATCTTTGAACTGAGGACTTCTTAGACAACCTAGGGGTTTCCTGGGGGTTTTCATCCCTTTTTTAAATATCGATTTTGGAATTTTAAACTAGGTTTGTGTCTCTGATCTTTTATCAGCATCTGTAAAACCCTTTATTTCCCACAAGTTTGACAGAAGCTGACTGTTGGAGATATAAAAGGATCAGGACAGAAGGCCTTAAAATAAGTTAGCCAGAAGTTTATCCCCAGAGAAGTCTGAGGGAGATATCTAAAGTGTTACAATGCATGGGAACCAGATGGAATTTGGCTCACGGTGTCTTATAGAAAGTACAGAAAGAAATAACTTCAGAAAGGGTGTGTAAAAAACTCTTTCCTGATTTCTCCTTTGCCCTCATAGTTGTCACGACTTGATAATATCTGGCTCTCCAGAAGACACGCTGTGAAAAAGAGAGAGTAGGAATATACCCCAGTGGCAGATCTAAGAGGTGTTTACTATGACTTTGAAATATTTTCTTGCACTGATGTCTGAATAAGAATATAATTTATAATTAAAAGAGTCAAAAAAAAGGTACCATTATCCTAACTATTTGAACCACTGTTCACTTCCTGTCTGTTCTACAAAGCAAACTGAATAATATGTTATCAAACTGTGCAAAGGATGAATTCGAGAAGGTTGAAGATGGCTTTGTCATCATTTCTCTCTCTTGCTCTCTATAACGGTCATTGCGGGTGCCTTCCTCATATCTCCTGGGTATTTGCTTTTTCTACCAAAGACTTCTTCCTGAAAACACCTGCAACACATGCTTTAGAGAGCTTGGGAGTGAGCTTAACCCCCATATAAGACAGGCTGCAAGTGTCAAGGAATCAATTTCCCCTTGTAATGGTCTTCAATAAATGACAGATTGAAGTCGGTAGAAAAATAGCTCAGCTACCTCACCCTTTTGATAACATCTCTGTACTGTAACCATCAACAGATGTCCCCCATGAGGTTGAGCCCTAGTTACTCAACTAGGATAATGAACAGTAATGGACTCCTTTGTGCATCCTGTTCTGTCTTATTTCCTTTCTTTTCTCATTTCCTTGCTGTGCTTTCTGAGATCATCTTCCAAATAAGCTACTCACCTTCACATCCGTCACTCAACATTTATTCTAGGGAACCCACCTTGAGGCTCTGCCTGTCTCAACTTGTTGTGGGCATCAAAGAGCAGTTAGAGGCTATTAATATATTAGAGGTAAAATACCTTCCTGAGATTAAATACTTGAATATGGTAAAGCTTTCCTCAGAAAAGAAATATCATACTATTGTAAGATTATCAGCATATATATTATGTGTGCAAAGAAGGCAATATGCTTATTTATTGGCAATTAAAGGTCCTAGACATTATATTTAGATAGATGTATACAAAAGCACATAATGTATTATTTATTTATGTATAATCATTATTTTTTCTTAATGAATGTGTGTCACTTATTTTAAAAGATGCAATAAAATACAATAATTAAGTCAATGGAAGCCATGGGTTAACAGTTTCAAGGATAGAATCTGAGTCCTACTCAGAACTATATATCATAAAATATTGGCAATTGCAGTAGGTGAGCTGTAAATTTAGTCAGTCCTAAGTTTTCTAGAGAAGAAAACACTAAAGAAAACAAGCTTTCTTAAAAGCCGACGAAATTAGGAACATAGTTGTATATGGTTTTATAATTATATGGTATACATTTATTATTGTGTATTGTTTATAATCATCTCATTTACTTAGATTTCTGGCTCAATTTTTGGTGCCCTTCAAAATATCTCTACTGTTTCATTTTTGACTTCCTTATTTAGGGTCAGTTCCTCCTCTCTTCTCCACTGGGTAAACAAAGATTTCCCCAATTTTAGGGCCTATTTTGTTTGTTTCCATAGTTACTGAGTATGTACACATATATACACTTACCACATGCACACAGATACTCAATGACTTTTGACAATTTTGGGATAAATATCTTGCATGTAGTTTTTCCTCTACCACATTCAAAAATAAATATTTTTAAGAGTATAGTTTCTTTAAGTACATTCGAATTATTTTAATAAATGGTTTACTCCTTCCTTTAACAATGCCAGCACTTTGGTTTGAATTGTCATTATTAAGGCAGGTTCTGGGGAGATGTATCAGTCATCAAAGTAAGAAATTTTAGAGTAGGTCTGTTCTAAAAACTGGTAATTGGTATTTTCTAAATTAATAAATTATTCTTAGTTCAAACAACTCTATGCCCAAAGGACAAACCAAATATGAATTTCAATAACTTGTGAATATAAGGATCAGAAATCTTTTGCAATATCTTCTGGGAATAAATACTTTTTGTCAAATTTAATGTGTTATCTCTTGTTAAAATCCAAAGTTTAAGATGTAAGTTCTCAAAACAATCTAGGATATGAGTTTTCAAACTTGCATTGAAAATACAGACAGGTTATCTTATCCCTGGGACAAGATACCTCAGGTATTTTCTATGGACATCTACCTCACACGAGGAAGAGCTAACTAGTCTTCAATGCAGTGTGAATTAAGCTTGAAGAGGTGTATTGAAGTGACATTTTACAACAAGCATGCAAGTCCTCAGTCAGATGTCAATCAAGCACCTCATTTTCAGAACCTATGTTCCTCCATGAGTTCATCAGATCCTTTCCCTCTCCCCTGCACCCAAGGACCACAGCTAGCACTCAGTTTCAAATAGTTAAACAAGTAACATCAAATCTTTCTAGCCAAATCAGCATTGAATTGACAATGTATAAAATCTAATCTTCCCAATCTATGAAGTTTGAGAATCTTGGATTACAATAACTACAGATGTGAAAACTTTTCATTTGTGTACTAATGACATGAGTCTTTAGTAATATTTTTCCACACTTTCTGGCATATTTTCTGCTTATCCTTGTGCTATGGTTTGAGTGTTTGTGTCTTCCAAAACTCATACTGAAATTTAATTGCCATTGTAACAGTGTTAAGAGGTGGGACCTTTAAAGGGTGGTCAGGCCACGGGGACTCAACCTTCATAAATGAATTAAGGCTGTTATCAAGGCAGTAGGTTCTTTATAAAAGGATGGGTTTGGTCCCCTTTTCTGTCTCTCTCTAACCCTCTATATACCTTTGCACCACGTGATGCCCCTGCAACGTAATGACACAGCAAAAAGGCCCCTTGCCAAATGTCAGCACCTCAATATTGGAGTTCTCAGTTTCCAGAACTGTGAGCCAATACATTTCTGTTCACTATAAATTAACCAGTCTCTGGTATTCTATTATAGCAGCATGAAATCCACTAAGACACCTTGGGAATAAATTTCCTGATATAAGATCAAAGCTTGTTTGCAATTTGGAAAAAAAGAAGAAAATAAAAATTCTGGATGCAGAAATAATGCCAACAAATATAGTTAAAATGTGAATAAATGCATATATTTCTTCAAGCTGCCTAAATAAAATGCTAGTTGCAAAACAGTCCCTGGGAAATAATCTTGATTTTTCAGAATAAATGGTGACTCCTGTTGGTAGTGAGTTCCATGAGATGAACTTTAATCTGTCTTTCAAATATGTAATCCTTTGATTGTTCAAGCAGTGTGTTTCTTTGGATAAGGCTGAGGAAGTGGTATGGACTACAGTTTACTTAGCAAATACATTTTTACAAGAGAAATAATTTGGAGAATCCAGTTTCCTAGACTCAACGATGATACAAAATTGTTTACATTAGCTACATCAGAGAATTTCCTCAAACCACCATGTCTTTATGAGAAAAGTTCAACTGAGGGTTTTAGTCACAACTAGAACAAACTCTTTGGGGATGAGTCCAGCTATTTCTAACTGACCTTATTTGAGCCCAGAATATATCATTTTATACGTTTTTCAAAAAAAGTGAATCAGAAAGGAGATAGGACCTATCATTTGGAAGAAATCAAATATTTATCAGATGATTCCTCCAAACAATGGTAGCCCTGCCTTCCTCAGCACTAATCTGATTCTTCAAAAATGTATTAGCTCCATAACACATACCTTCTCTGTGACAGTTAGTTAGGATTTTAGAAATGCCTATTGTCAAGAGAATTACCTAAGGATACAGCAGTTGATTGGAATGGATATCCAACAGAAAATGACTATTGAGGGAAGAGGACCCTTAATATCACTGGTTTGCTGGTGACTGCAGGAAAACTATCCATGCAGTGACTTATAAGTGGGCCCCACTTGCAAACTGCAGAAGCTACTTCCACACTGGTTAGTGACTCTTCAGTAAAATCTGGACAGTTAGCACCCTAGTGCTGCTGATATTTCAATTAATAAAGTAGTTACAATTGAACTAGTATGGCAAGGAGGTACAAGCCCATTGTATTTTATTTATTCATTTAATATTAAGGGCTCATTTATTAAATTCTAATGGCCAAATGGCAAGGACAGTATGGCCTCACCATTTGGCCCCAAGTTAGCGTATTCTTAATTACCCAAGACTCAGAAGTCTGATGTTCACTCCAGTGGTGAAAATAATGAAAATATGAAAAAGTACTCTTCTTGGAGTGAGCCTCACTACTTGACCACAGCAGCAGGATTCCAAATGCTTACAAGAGCAGCAGCATTCCAAATGCTTGAAGAGCTAATTTAGGTTTGTGAGGTTTCTGGAAGACTTCGTGAGGCATCCACCAAGATGACCTCACCTGTCTACCTGGAATGGAACCTGCGGGGTTCTAATACACTGCTTCTTTATTCTCAGATACAGGGAGAGCCTCAGATTGGCCGGTACTTCATCTCAGGCATGAATAGACAGTACATTTTTATAAAGGGCATGCATACTTTAAAGCAACATGAAAATCTTTTTACTAATGCCTGCACATCCTGTGTATACAACTTGCAATCTCAACCACATTTGAATTCCCCAGAAACCATAAGAGCAATAGTAAATGAAATGTAATAAGTATAAGGAGTCTGTAAGCTATAGCTTAAACAATAAATATCTTTCAATTGCTACAGCCCTGAGTACGCTGTAGAATCCTTTGAGAGCCTTTGACAAAATATCATTGCCCAGGCCCACATCTGACTTATCTTGTAGTTTTGCCTTTTGAAATCTGGGCTTGTGTTCAGATAATAGTGATTTAAAAAGCATCCTAAATGATTCCAATGGCAGCAGAGCAAAAAATAAACCCCAACTAAAATCAGACAGACTCATATGTCTATCTAAGCAAAGGGAAAGGTTAAAAGGATCCACAGTTCCTTCTTTAATCACCTCAACATGGCATATTGCATTATTAATTTATAAGATGAACTCTGATTCTACCAAGAAAAGCCAAAATAACAAAATGAAAGATCTGGGGGAAACAATTATGGGAAAATAATGTTATCTGTATAGTGGCCGATATTTGAATTACACCTTTAAACAAATGAGATCATGTCGCAGATTACTAGATGCCAACAATATTCAGAGTATAACCAATCTAAGTACCTAGAACATTTACCTTTATACCCTTCTCAGAAGCTCAAGAAATATCTATTAAATGAATGACTGCATTTATGAATGAATCAGTGTATGAATGGGTGTAAGAAATTGACAACTATTTATCTATGCCTATGTTGTATGCCCAGTACTATACCAGGGCCTGAGGCAGGGGATTAAATGAAGATAATTCCTGCCATTGGGGAACTCCTAGGCTAAGGGAGCAGACATGAATCAATTGATGAAGAGCTATGAAAGAATTGAAAGGTTAAAACATCATTAACTTTGCAGGGCCTGAAAAACATCATAAATCACAAGAAAAGAAAAGGAAAATTTCATAATAAAGAAAATATTTAGAATTTAGTGAAAGTGAAGTTATTATATATATAATTGTGGGCTACAGCTAAACTAACATTTAAAGAGAATTGTAGATCTTTAATGGAATTCTTTTAGAAACAAAAAAATTCAAAATTAATGAGCTAAGCATTCAGTTAAGAAATACTAGGAAAACATTTTAAAAGTAAATAAAAAATAAAGCTGAAGGAGGGAAATAATAGAAAAGCATAAAGAAATTTTTAAAATATACATATGTATTAGACATGGTCAGTGAAACCATAAACAATTTGTAGAAAAAAACTAATACAAATAAACCAAACAGTTCAAGAAAAAAGAAAAAAAATAACAGGAGGAAATCATAAATTAATTATAAAAAGAAATGGAGATGAATAAATAATAATAGGTCAGGAGAGGATTCAGATATCAGAGTAACTTCATGGCAATAAATGAGAAGAGTTAGTCAAAATGGGAAATGTAAAAAAAAATTTCAAAATTGAATCAAGAAGAAAAAGATCATTATAAAAAGATAAACATTAAATTAATAATAAATATTTTTAAATTTTTATTATAAATTTTTAAAATTTTTATAATGAAAATTTTAAATTTTTTATCATAATTTTTCCATCATTCTCAGCAAACTAACACAAGAACAGAAAATCAAACACTGCATGTTCTCACTCATAAGTGGGAGCTGAACAAAGAGAACACATGGACCCAGGGAGGGGAACATCATACACCAGGGCCTGTCGGGGGGTGGTGGGCTAGGGGAGGGATAGCATTAGGAGAAATACCTGATGTAGATAACGGGTTGATGGGTGCAGCAAACCACCATGGCACGTGTATATCCATGTAATGAACCTGCACGTTCTGCACATGTACCCCAGAACTTAAAGTATAATAAAAAAAATTGTTGGTTTTTGTAATTTTTTAAAATTTTATAATAAAAATTTGGTTTTTATAATTGAAAAATCAAATTTTTAATACCAAATTTTAATTTTTACAATAAATAATTAATTTTTATTAGAAAATATTAAGATACTAGAGCCAGGACTTTTTTATTTCCTACAAGTAATGAAAAATATAATCCATTCATTTTATAAACTGCTTCAGAAAGTAAAGAAATAGGAGAAGCTTCTCAGCTCTTTGAGAGAATACTAAAATATCATAAGGAAGGGCAGTTCAAGAAGACAAAATTATAGGTCAATCAGAATTATGAACATTCATGGAGAACTCTCAAGATAAATATCAGCAAGTCAAAATTCACATTTTATTTAAAATTTTAAATGTCACTTAAAATTTTTTGCCAAGCAATCAAAGGGGTCACTGCCTGATGCCCATACAAGCCAATGTCATGGCACTGGCTTTTGAGAAAAGAAAAGCTTCTCTGCAAGCTGACTGGCAAGGAGATAGGAGGAAAGGCTCAAATCCATTTCCTTGAGCTGGAGAGCTGGAACAGGTCTTACAGCTATAGAGTAATGAGGTGTGATTTGATTGGATTTTTAAATCAGATGATTCCGCTAGGCATGGATCTCTTGATCTGACAGGATCCTGCTATAAGGTGACACCAAGTCTTGATCTGATTGGATCCTGGATTGTTCCATGTGGTATCCACTTCTTTTGTGTGTGTGTGTGTGTGTGTGTGTGTGTGTGTGTGTGTGTGTGTGTGTGTGTTTGACGGAGTTTCGCTCTGTCGCCCAGGCTGGAGTGCAGTGGCGCGATCTCGGCTCACCGCAAGCTCCACCTCCCGGGTTCACGCCATTCTCCTGCCTCAGCCTCCCGAGTAGCTGGGACTACAGGCGCCCGCCACCACGTCCGGCTAATTTTATTTTTTAATTTTTTAATTTTTAATTTTTATTTTTAGTAGAGACGGGGTTTCACCGTGTTAACCAGGATGGTCTCCATCTCCTGACCTCGTGATCCACCCGCCTCGGCCTCCTAAAGTGCTGGGATTACAGGCGTGAGCCACCGCGCCCTCCCGGCATCCACTTCTTAATTGTCCCTACTTCTTGGTCTGAGCACTTAAGTTCCAACTGTGGTTGCATAGTCGGTTCAACTGGGCATGCTCAAGTTATGTGACTGTCAATGTGCGGGGGTCCAGAGCAACTGGAAAACTCACAACTTTCTTACATAAAAGTTGAACCACATTTGTCCGGTATGATTACAAAACCATAAACCAGTAGAATTTATCTCAAATGTGTATTTCTCAGACATCTTAGATATGTAATGATGGGTCAACATTAGAGAAGACTCCAACTTTTTAGTAGATTAAAAGAGAAATTATAACTGTGCTTATTTAAATAAATGTGATAAATCCAGAGGAAAAGTTAATTTTCATTTACGATTTTTTTGCAGTTTAACAAAATAGAAATAGACACAAACTTTCTTAACCCGATGAAGTATATTAACCTGATAACTTCAGCTGTTAGTGCACTTAATAGTAAAGATGAGCATTTGCATTAAATGCAGAAAAAAGATAAAAGACTATTATCACAGGTTCTACTCATTATAATAATGTTATTCCTAGGAAATGTAATAAGACAAGCAAAAAAAACTCAGAAAGGAATTTTTTTAGAACACTCATTATTTGCAGACATAATTGTCTACATAGAAAACCCAGGAGGTTTCCATTGGCTCTCTGTATGTGTGAGTTCCACATCTGCAGGAAAATATTCTGAAAAAAATAAAAACACAACAATAAAAATACAAATAAGAACAATACAGAATAAGAACTGTTTACATAGCATTTACAGTTTAAGAGGTATATACGTCATCTAGAGGTGATTTAAAGTCTATGAGAAGATGTGTGTAGGTTATATGCCAATACTCCACCGTTTTATTTAAGGGACTTGGCACCTGTGGATTTTGTTATCCACTGCGGGTCCTGGAACCAATCCCCCATGGACATGAAGGGACAAGTATATACATTTCTTAAATCTATTAAGACAACTATATACCTTTCTTAAAATTGTTATTCTTAAAACTACTATTGTGATAATCCAGAAAGGTATCTGAATTTAAGATATTATGTATATCTCAAAAATTAAGAGAATTCATACATATTAATATCAACAATAACCAATGAGAAAATGCGTTTTGAAAGTCTCATTCTTAATCACAGTAAATTAATTAAACATGTGGGAAGAAACACATCTTTGAAAATTCTCTTTGTAAGATTGCCATGGAGTGATTTAGAAAAGGAGCTGTAGCCAATACAAACTGTCTCCTAAATTATCAGTGAGTTCAGTGCAATGCCAAAAAAGTATAAGTTTCTTTATAAAACTTGATGTGTTAATTCTAAAATGCATGTGGAATAATATTCAAAAAGTCAAGACAATTTCGAATTTTAAAAAATAGTAGAAGAGGATAATTGAGGGAAAACTGACTTGAACAGCTGTCAAGACATTATAAAAGTTTGGTAAATAAAATGATCATATCCAACATTTTATAGAAATAAGATAGCATTATAAAAGTGAGGAAAATTGAAATATTTAGTATATTAGATTGTCTTAATTGTTCTCCATACATATAAAATAACTCCTATAGTCACTCAGAAATACATTATTTCATATTTTCACAATTAAATATTAAATATTAAAAAATTAAACCTATCAGATGGAAAAACTTTTATGATATCAGGATAGGGAAAGAACTCTTAAACACACAAGAGAAAGAATAAGCCTCAAAGGAAAAGACTGAAATACTTGATGACATCAAAATGAAAAATTTTCACACTAAAAACTGAAACCTTAGACAAAGTTTTTAAAAGCCCCGTTTTGTGTGGGAGAAAATATTTGCATAGTACATAAAAGACAAATTATTATCCAGGTTATGCCAAGAACTGTACAAAAAATGGTCAAATTCATAAGAAAATGGAAAGAGATGATTACCCCATGATTCATGGGGGGTGGGCTGTAGAGTGGAGAGCATTGGGGCCAAAATTGTATCAGAAAATGTACAAATTTACTAGAAATGAGCAAAATGAAAATTAGCACAACATTGAGATACATTTTACTGCCATCCAAATGGAAAAAAAAAATCGGAGAGTGACACATCTAGACTTAGAGCTGAGGAAAGAGACCTCCCGGGCTCTGCTGTGTGAGTTGGTACAATCATTAAAAAAAAAAAAAAAAATTGGCAGTATATATAAAACTGAAACTAGATATCCTTTAGAGGCCAGGCATGTGGTGGCTCACGCCAGTAATTCCAGCACTTTGGGAGGATGAGGCGGGCGGATCACTTGAGGTCAGGAGTTTGAGACCAACCTGGCCAACATGGTGAAACTCTGTCTCTACTAAAAATACAAAACCTAGCCAGGCATGGTGGTGCGTGCCTGTAATCTCAGGTACTCGGCATCCCAGCTACTCAGGAGGCTGAGGCAGGAGAATCGCTTGAACCCAGGAGGTGGAGGTTGTCCTGAGCTGTGATCACACCACCACACTCCAGCCTGGTGACAAGAGTGAAACTCTATCTCAAAATAAAAAATAAAATTAAATAAAAATCCTTTAAAGCCTAGTAGTTTTTTTCTAAGTCTATATTCTGGAAAATTCTAGAACATGTGCACAAGTTGATATGTGCAAAGACTCTAATACAAAAGAATAAAAGTAAAATGCTATAATTTTAGCTTGAGGTGGAAAACAGGAAATGAAAGTGCAGTGTAAGGCAAAAGCACAAAATATTAAATACTGTATCATCTATATTTAAATTTATAGCTACTACATCCCAATGTGAATGGATCTCAGAAATGTGATTTTATAAAATTGAAAATTAATAGCTGATATTACTATAATATATATACCTTTGATGTAAACAGAAACCAAAGAAACACTACATATTATGTATAGTTACATTATGTGAATATATAAAATGGATTAAAAAGATACACCCTAAATTTTTGATAGTGATTACTTGTCAGAATGGAAGAAGGAGAAGAAAATAGAACTGGTGTACGGAGTGTATTTGTGTGTGTGTGTCTGTGTATATGTGTTTGTGTGTGTGTGTGAGAGACTCCTTGTAAAATGAGATAAAAGTGAGAAATCCTTATATTTATCACTATACTGTTCACTTTGCTCATAGTTTCCTGTTCCTTTAAAATTTCCCAGAGATTATAATTAAAAATGACATTCCAGTTATATTTCTGTATCTCTAAACATCACTTGGAATGCGCTTTTTAAAGACTGCATAGTATTCTATATTATTGACCGATCATAATGACTTAATGATTCTCCTATTATTATGGCTTTTACATTTATCCTTGTTATAAATAGTGTTGTTAGCGTATTCTTAGATGTGAAAGTTATTTTTATCGACTTGATATTTCTTATGTGGAGAATATCGTGGTTAAGGTTGTTAGTATAGTTTTATTTCCCATCATCTCATGATATTGCTTACACGTTTTGCTTTATATAATTTAATATTACTTCTTTGGCACATACAATTTCGTAACAATTATATCAACACTATGCATTATATTTGTTATTTGTACAAAATAGACAGGATTTTCTTTCTTTAATGCTTTTTATTGCCTTTAATTCAATTGTACTTGATTTAGTACAAATTCCACCTCAAGTTAAATCAAGTACTCATGGCTTTTTATTCTTATATAGAGCTTTGATCTTGAAAGGTATAGATAATTTCTAAACTATGTAAGTTATTTAAACAATACAAGACTGGCTTCCTCATTAATTTACTGGATTGATAAAATTCTGATTTATTATAAATGCTGACAGGAAACAGAAAACAGTCATACTTTGGTTTCTGAAAATAGAATAAAAAAATCCTATTAGAGTATTTCAAAAGAGATATGATGAAAAGAGAAAATTCATTATTTAGGAATAAACAATAACAAAATGTATTACAAGTAAAATTGAAATAGATAATAAGCAATCTAAAATATAGTTTTTCTTACACCAATGGCCAGTGTCATACTTAAGGCTGAATCACTATAGGCTTTTCTATTAAAATAATAAAATGAAAATGACACCAGAAGTCTAAATCTTTTCCAATTGTTAACATTTTTTCTTATATAAAAAGCCTATCCAATTCATTTAAAAATGACTAATAATTATGAATGCATAAAGCAAATACCCTAGATAGCATTATTTTTATTTAATGCTATCTAACTGAAAGACATTTTTTTCAAATGGTCAGCCAAATTACAAATACATATCCAACAAGTTTTAAATATCCCTTTGCAAAGTTATATGTGGCTCACAACTTCAAATGAAATCTCATTGCATTGAATTTTTACATAATTTTGAAAATAATATACTTCATTTAACGTTGGGTCGTCCAGTGAAGAACTGATTAAATCTCTACACATATTTAGGTGGTTCTTCTACATGTATTCATTCCTCACATACTCATTAAGCACCTAATATATGGCAGACCTGGGGAATATAATAATGAATAACTAAACTTGAATGCTCTTCTTTAATCTTGAGCACTTATGCTTACTATTATCTTCAAATGTTTTGTAGTTTATTTGCTCTGAGTGTGTGCATACCTTTGTTTTGTCGGCTCCTTGTAGAGGGTTTGTTTCTATCTGGAACTCATTCATTACTGCTTGGATATCAGAAAATCATTGATTTTAATGCAGTCACCAGTGAAATAGTTTTCTAATATTTTAGTTTTAAAACCTCTAAAATTGATTTCCATGGATTTGCCTGATAAAAATTTACTTATTTCTCCAAAGAATTAGAGTCATGGCTTCACTACAAATATTTAGACTTTTATTTGTTTTTCATATTTTATTGCATTATTTAGAATTTCAAAATTCTGTTGCATAGCAATTTGCTTACTTTAATACCAATGGGTGACAAATTTAAAATTATATGATGAATGTCATTGACTTTCTAATTTGTTTTATCAAGTTTCAAATCTTTACATATTTATATTTTAAGAAATTTATTTTTGCTTTTTATTTTTTCAGAAGTAGGTGCTATATTTTATCAAGTGACTTTTTTTTTGCCAGACATCAAAGCATCCAAATGATTTCTTAGCTATCATCTCTTAATGCACTGAATAATATTAACCTATTTTCTGGCATGTAACATCCTTGCAATCTTTTATATTATTCTTCGTTTTCATTAGAATCATAAACATATTGAAAATAGAAAACAAGAAACGGCATATCTGCTATGAAACTAGTTGGGAACTACTAAAATTCATAACTTGAATTTAACAAGTATTGACATTTGCGATTTTTCTCTTTATATTTTCAAAATACATTCATTTCAGATGATCAGGATGCAACAATGAACAAAACAAAGCTCCTTCCTTTTTAAAAAATGTAAATATTTCAGGTGATGATAAACAGAGAGATACCTGGAGGCAGAAAGAGTGCTGGAGCTGGGGAGTGTTATTTCACATGGGCTGATTCAGGAAAGTCCCACTGAGAAATGACAAACGAGCAGAGACCTGACAGAGGAAAGGGAACAAGGCACAGGGGTGTCTTGAAAAAGAGCGTTTCAGACAGAAGGAGCAGCACGTGCAAAGGTCCTGTGGTCTGAGTATCCTTGGAAAGTTCAAAGAGCAGTGATATTTTTCTCCCAGGATTTTCTTATTGTAGTTTTAAAGTTTTGTGCTTTAACATTTGAGTCTTAATGAAATGGAGGCTTATTTTTCTTTGGTGGTATGACATAGGAACATAAAATTACTTCTTAAAGTCACATTTTCTTACTGACTTGTAAAAGTCACTTTTGCCTTATAACCAGGCCCCAGCTAAGTACTTTGATAAAGTTTCTTTGTTTTGTCCATAAAAGTCCATATCATTTTAAGAGTTATTTCTAGGAAATTAATAATAATTTTGTTAATAGTTCAAACATATGGCTTTATTATAGACTATGATTATGTATTAATTAGTTTTTTATTTTGACATAGGAATGCTGTTGACCTTTGACTTTTGATCTTGAGGCTGTAATGGTGCTAAGTTCTTTTATGCATTGCAACAGTTTGTAGATTATTTTACATTTTTCTAAGTAAATTATCAAGCCTGTGAAATAATATTATTTTGTTTTCTCTTTTGGAGCCCTAAATTTCACTTGTTTTTTCTTAGCCACTACTGAAAGTTTCTCCAGTATTACAGCAAGTAGTGATGGTGCTGGTTATTTTTCCTTTGACCAAATTTAAGAGGAAGAGTTCTAACATTGAAAAATTAAGTACAATATTCCCTGTGAGGTTCCTCTTTAGCAAGCTATATTGGAGTGTAACTGACATAATATAAAATGCACCCATTTGAAGTATACGGCTCAATGGGTTTTAGCAAATGGATACATCCCAAAAACTACTACCACAATTAAGAGACAGAATGTTTTTAATCAACCCAAAAGTTTTCTTAGCCTTCTGAGATTTTTATAAATCCTAAGTGGGAGTTTAATTTTGCTGGTTGCTTCTTCTGCATTTACTGAAATGATCAAATTTGTGACTTATATTGCTTAAAATTTTAATATCAAACTAATCTTACATTGTTTGGATAATGTCCATTTAGTTATGATATAGTACCTGCTTCATTTATTGATAAATTCAAATTGATCATTTTTTAAATAATTTATGCTTATATTTTCATAATTAATATTGACATTTCATTTTCTTATAATAATAAATTAATTCTTGTTTATGGTATTAATGTAATGCTGGCCTCTTAAAATACATTAGGAAGTGTTCCTTCCTTGTTCTGGTGATAAATAAACAAAAAAAACTTTTTTTCTGAAATTTTATCTATTTTGTCTATAATTTTAACGATATTTTCACAGAATATAGGATTCCTGAGATGGTTTCTTTAAATTGGCATTTTGACTATTTTTTTCCAATATTATTTCACTTCAGCTATTTCCAATGAGAACTAAACCATTGATTGTTTCATTGTTTCTTTCACTGGTTTTCATATTTTTAAATTATGTTTGCTTTTTACCAGTTTGACCATCATGTGTTTAAATGTAGTTTTATTTGCATTTATGTTATTTGAGGGTCATTGAGATTTACGAATCTGTAAGCTTATGGTTTTCACCAAATTTGGGAAATTTTTGGTCACTGTTTACTCAAATATGTATTTTCTTCTTTCTTTTCTCTACATTGTGTTCTCCAACCACATGTGTGTTGGACTCCTTCTCATTTTTCCACAGATCTCTGGAGTCTTATTCATTTTCTTTGGTTTTACACTCTCTGTTCTTCAGTTTGTATGATTTCAATTACTCTAACTCCAATTCTAATTTCAATTACTCTAACAATTCTATCTTCTGTAATTTTCAATCTGTTGTTCAGCAAACCTGGTAAATTTTTTCTTTATGTATGGTGTACAACATGATGTTTTAATATACATATACATAGGTAAATGATTACCACAGTGAAGTAAATTAACCTATCACCTTCCATAGTTATCTTTGTGTGTGTGTGCACGCATATGGTAAGAACACTTAAAATCCACTCTCTTAGCAAACTTTCAGTAAAAAATCCAATATTATTGACTACAGTACATTAGATCTGTAGACTTATTCTTTCTATATTATTTCAAGTTTGTACCCTTTGACTGACTTCTCTCCATTTCTCCCTCTCTTTGCTCTTGGTAATCACTGTTCCACTGCCTGTTTCTATATATTAGACTTGTTTTAGATTCCACATGTAAGTGAGGTAACGTGGTATTTGCCTTTCTGTTCTTGGTTTATTTCACTTAGCATAATGTTCTCTAGTTTCATCCATGTTATCATAAAAAGCAGTATCTCCTTTCTTAAGGCTGAATAATATGGCATTATATATTAAGTAGTCATTGACAGATGAATAAAGAAATTGTGATATATACACATATGCATTATATATACATTGAGATACATATATATTATGTGTGTATGAATACACACATACACACCCACATATATATCACAATTTATCCATTTATTTGTTGATGGACTCTTAGGTTAATCCCATATCTTGCCTATTGTGAATAATGTTACAATAAATATGGTAACACAGATTTATATATTTCTATGAAGTTCTGATTTCATTTCCTTTGAATATATACCCAGCAGATGGATTGCTGGGTCATGGGGTAGTCCTATTGTTAGTTTTTTGAGGAACTGCTATACTGTCCTCCATAATAGCTTTACCAATTTACATTCCCATATGTAGTATACAAGAGTTCCCTTTTCTCCACACCCTCACCAAAACTTGTTATTTATTGTCTATCCGATAATAGCCATCCTAACATGTCTGAGGTGATGTTCTATTGTGCTTTTGATTTGCATTTCCCTGATGATTACTAGTAATATTGAGCACATTTTCATATACCAGTTGGCCATTTTTATGCCTTCTTTGGAAAGATGTCCATTCATATTCTTTGCCCATTTTTAATCAGGATTTTTTTTTGCTATTAAATTATGTGAGTTTCTTATATATTTTGGATATTAACCCCTTATCAGATATATGGCTTGCAAATATTTTCTTCTAAACAACAGACTGCCTTTTTATTTTAATTGTTTATTTTCCTGTGAAGAAGCACTTTAGTTTGTAGTAGTGATTTATTTTTCATCTATTTTAATTTTTAGTTCAATAAGTTTCATTTTGTTCAGTTTTTCTTTTTTTTACTCTCTAACTTTTCAACAATTGAGACATTTTCCTTATTTATTTAAATATAGTTTTTATTAATTATTAAAACATTAATAATAGCTTCTTAAAATTCTTTTTCTACTAAATCTGACATCAGGCACACTCAGTCAAATTCTATTGACTTCCTTTTTTCTGTATATGGTTCATACTCTTCTGGTTTTTTTTGTTTTTGTTTTTTTTTGCATGACTACTCATTTTTGGTTGAAAGGTAAATATTGCAGTCTATATATCTTACTGATTTGGATACTCTTATGTTCTTCTGAGGATTAAAAAAAAACCCTCACAGATAGTACTTGGCATGTTCTTGAACTGCAAACTCTGTCCCCTGCAGTGAGCAACAGCTGTTATTTCTGCTCAATTCTTTGTGTTTCCAGCAGTTGTATTTTTAGCTTTGTTTCCTTTGGGTCTCCCCTTTACCTGAGTGGTTTTGCTATCAGCCAGGGATTTGGACAGAGTTTACATATAGATTTTGGGACTCACCCTCTCTGTGATTCCCTGCTTTTAAGGTTTTCAACATAAATTTCCAGTTTGCTCTGCCAGTTCCAAGATCTTTTGCTTTTTTTTTTTTTTTCAGAATAGTAATATTTTAGCATTCTGCCACTTCAGCATGCACTCAGTCAAAAATGTAACAAATCTCACCCAATGTAGTTCTAGCTTCTAAGAGGAGAAACTTCTTTCGTTTTTGCCTGTGCTTGTGCCTGGCCTCTGGTGTCTCCCATGGGCATGTATAGTTTAATTGTCAGTAAGGTGTTCAGGAAGGGTTTATACTTAGATGTAGTCTCAGCCTTTCTGCAATTCTCCTAATTCCAAGAATTCTCTCCTAAATATTGGATTGCTTTACCTGCTTTGAACTGTATTCTTTGATAACCTCAGACCAGTAAGGTTGTAATCTTTCACTGTTAGAAAACCTTACAAAAGAGTAGCCTTAACATAGGAGTTTATTTATGTCTCACATATAAATATTTAGAAGTAGGCTGCCAAGGCTTATATGCACCTTCTTGGTGTCTTCAGGGACACAGGATACTATCTTTTTGTATTGTTGTCAAATTAAGCTTCTTGTCACCTTGTTGTCCAAGATGGTTACTGCATCTCCAAGTGATCATGTTCGCTAAAGACCAAAAGAAGAGTTAAGTGTAGAAAGGCACAGTGGAGCACTTCCAGCAGTATCCTCTGGCTTTATATAGCTGCTCCCACCAAAAAACAACAAAAAATAAACAAAACCAAACCACTGCTTCTACTCATTATCTCTCATCGGCCAGCAATTAGATATAAAACAGTTATACCTAACCACAATGAAGGAAGGAGAATGTCGTCCTTTTATTCAAAGTGCCTGTCTTTCCAGCTCAAAATCAGTGTTCCGTTTACCAAAAGGCAGTGAGATGTTGAGGTAAGAGACTAAACACCACAAAGCTTGTTTTTAATTGTGATGACAAAAGCCAGATTAGTAGGGTTTGGAAATGGATTAGATGTCAGAGAAAAATGATCATAGATCTATTAGTCAAGAAGTTTGTCTAGAAAGAGTCCACAATAAACCCAGGATACATAAGACATTAACAATTGGTAAAATTGACCTCATAATGTTTGCTAAGTGAATAAATGAGTGTAGGCACAACTTGCATGTCTAAGCTAAAAGATCTTACTGGTAAGCTCTGTAATTAGCATGATAGCCAACATTAGTTTTTTTTCTCTTTCTAACACATTTCAAAGAGTATTATTTTCACCATGAATTCAAAGAGTAGGAGTACAGTAGACTGTGGTCTGGTGCTTTGCCATTGAGATCTCTTGCCAGGGACTTCAATAATAAGCATTTCACTCAGCAAGGTCTCAACAGAAGGCCTTAAGAATTCCTTGCCCTGCTAATGCGTGGCAAGGGCTGCTGTGTGTCAACAGCAGGGAAGACAGAAACTCTGAAAACGTGATTCATCTTTCAGACAAGTTTTGCCACCAGGAACACAATTCTAAAGTGTCAGCAACTTTGGAGAGATGGGTCAACAGGAAAGTTTACTAAAATTATCAGAACCAACACTTCAATGCAAAATATTAATCTTCTACAGCAGAAATGTGCTCCTTATTGATGCATCTTTTACTTCTTTGTCAAAGTAGGTTTCTTACTGAAGCAACATTAGTTGAAAATTTTCTCTTCTTCAGCAAAATGAATAACCTATTCCTCATTTTCTTGTCTTGGAAAGGCCAGTGATATTGAATTCATTACATGTTGCAATCAGAGTTCTGGTTACTGAGACCAATATTCTTGTAAAAGAAGAACCTGCAAGAACCACTTCCTGTCTTTAGAAACAAGGGGATTTTCAGATTCTTTTCCTTTAGGACCACATTCAGAGACAGTGTATCAGAGATTTAGACCACCTCCTAACTGCTCCTTTGTGAAAAATTTTGAATTTAACTACATTTAGTTTGGAAATAAATTCATACATAGTTGGGCTACATTTATGCCCCAGTCCAAGAGAGTGCTTTAAATGTGCTTACTGTCAGTTAATACCATACAGTGAACTCTTCGAGAGTCCAGAATCTGAGCATAAATAGGTCTAGATTTGATTCCAACCCTAACACTTATTATATACTTGATTTTCATCAATCTTCAGTGTCCACATCTGTAAAATGGATGTCATATTATCAGTAAGCCCACAGGGCTGCTATGAGAATATAATCTTCTAGAGAGAGAGACGAAATTAAAACAAAGCTTGCATGAAGTAAATGTCAATAAGTATAAGCAGTAAAATAAGATTACTATAAAAAGGAATAAAAATTTCTGGAAATTAATTATTTTTTAGTTACATCATGCTGTAACAATCAAGATTTCATATTTGTTTCATGTTTCATGATTTCAAACATAATTAAATTATCTCATTTAAGGGCAGAATGATCATATAACTAGATAAACTATATGTAAGCATAGACTTTTACATGTATATATGTGTTTTAGATATAAATATAGGTACACTTATTTTTATAGAGAGAGATAGATATCTATATATAAAAATAATAATTAGCTGCTTCAAGAATTTTCTTGATTTCCTGGCCAAGAGACCTAAAAGTTTTGTCATTATGACCTAGTCATAAAAAAGTTTGAACAGTACCAAATCAGACAACTGAGAATATAAAATTTACCCAAAACCGTGATGGCTAAGTTTATATCTGTCTAAATTTTCCCCTCACGTTTGATCTGACAAGGCCAGGATTTCCAGGCAGCAGAGTTCTACAGAGCCAAGAATGAGAACAGGGAATCCCTACTTGAGACAATAAGAGATGGGTGGACCAATGATAGGAGACAGTAGATAGAGTGGATTTTGTTCCCTGTCTTCACTTCATTGAGGTTGTGTCTGAATGAGAGGAAACTGTTAAGGAACTCTGGACGCTTGTCTTGAAGCTGCAGGCTGGAGCTGCAGGAGGATTAAGAAGAAGGTGGATTGTATTGCTGTGGCCCAAGGGAGAACAAGATGGTCTGGGGCTCTAATTCAGTTATTTGAAAGTGGAAGTGGTAAGGAATATCAGGACTGAAGGAGGGAAGCAGAAGCTAACAAGCAAAGGCCAGAAGAGGGGTCCAGACCTTGACTTGACTGTTCTTCAGCTCTGATTAGCTGCAGCTGCCAGGTTCAACTTCCTGCATCAGTGGCAGACCCACGCCAGTTGATCAGGATTCCTCTGCCAGTATATTCCAAGTATTGAAAATCGTCATTTGTTTCTTGATGCTTAAGAGTAAACATACTAGACCTTCTTAACACATTGTCATCTATCAGTCACACTCCCTTCTAAATGTTCTATCAGGCTGACCCCTCATTTCCTGATCCATTGACTGCCAGGTTGCACCATAGGTCCAAGTTCTCCAGCACAGCATTGAGGGTTGGAGACTTTGATACATAAAAGGAAAGCGTTTCCTGCTTCAGCTACCTCACAGGGTCTTTGGTCTTGACAGTTCCATAGCCTGTGAACTGATATCAACCCTTACCCCTTTGATTTTTATTAGAATTCTTAGAATGGCACAGACCTTACCATCACTTTCATCATCTCTGCTCTTTACTTTTGATTCTTGTATTCCATGGCTGATCTCATTTAAGTACTGACTTGCATGCAACCCACCAGCAAATTCTGTTGGCTCAACATTGAAAATACATCCCTAATCCAATCATGTCCCTCCTCTTCATTGCTACCACCTTGGTCCACCATCATGTCTTACCTGGATAGGTGCAGATGTTTTCTAAATGATTTCTCTTTTCAGCTTACTCAAGAGTGCTGAAGTTATCCTGATAAAATGTCAGTCATGTCTTCTTGCTACTCTGCTCAAAACCCATTAATTGTTGTCAAAATAAATGTCATTCAAAATAAGTGAAGCCTTTAATGACCTGAAAGCCTCCACTGTCTGGCCTCTCATCAGCATTCTGACTTCATCCTCCACTTCCCTTCCCCATTACTTTCTATGCTGCAGACACACCGGCTGCCTTAGAAATTCTGCAGGCACGCTCCAGGCGTAGGACCTCTCCACTTACTGTAATCCACTATGGATCTCTCTGTTCTATACTGGTGACAAAGTAATACAATTAAGATGGAAACAAAAACCTTTGCTTGTAATTTCTTTCTTTCTAAATGGGCTGCAAAATTAGAAATTAAAGGATTAAATTAAAACTACTGCCCAAGAAGTTCCTACATTGCTGAAGACCCAGGAAAGGCAGGTGGCCCTCACAATACCAGGTGCTACATTGAAGTCTTTATCTTACCAAGCACTACCTTGCACATGGAGTTCTTTCTGTACTTCATATATTGCCCAGGCATTTTCCATGATTCAGGTCAACAAGCACAATCTCACACGTATTATGGACTAGATACCATGTTAAATGTTAGGGCACATACTCAATTCTGAGAACACCCACAATCTTGGGGGAGAAACTTCATGGAACAAACATGGAAAAATTCAGCTTAACATAAAAAACTATTAATACAAATTAATACAGGAAGTAAAGATCTGTTTTCGTTATATCCTAGCACAGGATACAAAGATGTATTCTTGTTTGAGAAGAGGGCACAGAGAAAGCTTTCTGGAGGAGATGGGATATAAAAGAAGATCTGAATGAAAAGTAACATTAAGTGGGCATAGAAAGAGAGAAAGGACACCTGTGGTATATTGAGTAGCATGATTTTTGCAGGGCTCTTGAGAGAGTGAGGGTTGGCAGTTGCGGGAGACATGAGAGAGAGTTATAGGCCACGTCTTGTTCAAGAATCTGGGACTTACTGGGTGGATGAAGGAGAGCCAGTGAGGACTTCTAAGCAAGCAGTTTGTGCGAATTCACATGGAAAAAGTTGTCTGTGATTATAAGGAAATAAACGTTTAAGAGAGTGACAGAAAGGCCACTTTTGCAACAGTAAAGTATGATGCCAATATAAAAATTTTTGTGCCCTCATGATTGGAAAAAAAAACATGTTTCTTTTCTCCTTCCTTCCTTCCTTCTTTTCTCCTTTCTTCCTCCCTCTCTCCCTCCCTCCTTCCTTCCTTTTTTCTTCTTCTTAGATATCAATAAATTGTCAGTTATAACTCTATTTCCACCTGTAGGTACTAATTTTTCTTTAGCGCAGGAAAGGACTTTCTTCCTTCTCTCCTCCCTCCCTCCCTTCCTTCCTTCCTTCCTTCCTTCCTTCTTTTCTCCTTCCTTCCTTCTTTTCTCCTTCCTTCCTCCCTCCCTCCTTCGTTCCTTCCTTCCTTCTTTTCTCCTTCCTTCCTCCCTCCCTCCTTCGTTCCTTCCTTCCTTCTTTTCTCCTTCCTTCCTTCCCTCTTTTCTCCTTCCTTCTTTCCTTCTTTTCTCCTTCCTTCCTTCCTCCCTCCCTCTCTTCCTTCCTTCCTTCCTTCGACCCTTCCTTCCTCCTTCCTTCCTTCCTTCCCTCCCTCCTCTCTTTGTTCCTTCCTTCTTTCTTTTCTTCCTTCTTTCCTCCTTCCTTCCTTCCTTCCCTCCTCTCTTTGTTCCTTCCTTCTTTCCTTCCTTCCCTTTCTTCCTCCCTTTCTCCCTTGTTCCATTTCTTTCTCTCTTCCTCTCCCCTTCCCTCCTCTCCTCCTCTCTTGCTTCTATTCTATCTCCATCCTTTCCTTTCTGTTTACCTTTCTTTCTTCTGATATACTGTAATATTCTTTCTTTATCTCAAACCATATTCCCAAAGGATAAATTGTTCATAGATAAAATTCCTGTATTCTTATTCAATGTCTATCAGTTTATCTTTTATCATTTTTATGTATTGTTTTTCTTCCATAGGTTTGGAGAACATTTCAAGTATGCTCTCCATTTCACTGATTCTATTTCCACAAGGATTCATTAAGATATTTTCTTTCTCTCAATACAGATTTAAAAATCTATGGTAGAGATAAAGTCTAAAGCAGAGTGGAGGTAAAAACCAATCTATGGTACAGAGAAGTAAACTGCTGGGTCTTTTTCATTTGATAAGTTGCTGGGTTTCTGGAGAGTGAACAGAACAGGAACACAGTATCAAGCTGCCTTCTATGTTTCTTTTTCTTCATCTTTGCTTTAACCCAGACTGGTCTACTTTATAAATATTATTCAATCTACCATTTTTCTAACACTATTTTGTCTTTTAAAATTATTTATTTACTACTTTTTAACAGAAAAGGGCTCACTCTGTCACCCAGACCGGAATGCAGGGGTGCAACCATAACTCACTGCAAACTCCAACTCACTCCTGGGCTCAAGAGATCTTCTTGTCTCAGCCTTCTGAGTAGGTAGGACTATAGGTTCAGGCCACTGTACCCAACTAATTTATTTTTATTTTTTTCTCTTTTTTTAGGAGAGGGATTCTCAGGAGATTGCCGCACTGGTTTCAAACTATTTGCTTTAAGTTGTCTTCCTGCCTCAGCCTCCCTAGTCACTGGGATTACAGGTGTGAGCTACCATGCCCCGTCTTTTTTTTTTTTTTTTTTTTTAGATTTTTGTCGTTGGGTTTTTTTAGTCTTTATTGCTGTTCTTTAAAGTCATTTCTTCTTTGTGAATATATTTGTAAGAAGCCAACATGTATTAGAACCTTCCAACTAGATGCCATTTGAATTTAGATATCTAGGCATACGTATTTAAGAGAGAATGAATCCGATGTGGATTTTGATTTGAGAGAATGAGACATAGTTGGAAGTAATTGACTTCAAAGGCTTACATGAAGTTCAGTGAGAAGTTACTTAGAGATCAACAGTGGAATGAGGCATACCTAAGCACTAGAGGACTACCCATGCCCCCTGCCTTTAATACATTCACCTGTGTACTGCTCTGACCACATTTATTTCTTCACAGTAGTTTCTTAAAACCACAGAATCCAGACTATGAGGCTGGTATAGATAAAAGCCACAGGAGGTGAAGGCTTTCAGTGTCTAACAAGGCCAATATGTATCTACCTAAAAGAAAAAAAAAGGTCATTATATGGAAAAGACACAAGCACACATGTTTATAGCTAGTAGCACAACTCACCATTCACAACTGCAAAGATATGGAACCAACTTAAGTGCCCATTCACCAATGAGTGGTAAAGGAAATGTGGTGTATATACAGCATGGAGTATTATTCAGCCACAAAGGGGAACTAAATAATGTCCTTTGCAACAATCTGGATGGAGCTGGAGGCCGTTATTCTAAGAGAAGTAACTCAGAAATGGAAAACCAAACAGAGTATGTTCTCACTTATAAGTGGAAGCTAAGCTATGAAGACACAAAGACATACAGAGTAATATAATGAACTCTGGGGACTTGGGCAGGGGCTGGGGGTGCAGAGAGGTTGGGAGGAGGTTGAGGGATAAAACACTATAGTGCTCAGGTGACAAGTGCACTAAATCTCAGAATTCACCACTGAAGAACTCATCTATGCAACTGAAAACCACCTGTATCCCCCAAACTGTTGAAATAAAAATAAAAATAATAAAATGGTCATCATAATCCATCCACCTACACCACTGGGAGTGCCCAGTCTCTCTACACACACACATCCACACACACACATACCACGTGGGGGTCACTAGCCCACCAAGTCTGCTACTAGAGCCGGACAGAATAAAGCGTTAGCCCCTTGGGCCATCAGTTCCCTTAAACCTGATTTGCAGTAGTTGCCAATCTTTCTATTACTGTAATTGCTGGCTGAATAAACTGTAATTGTATTAAGAGGTAACTCTGAAATATGTATGTACTTTCTGCTAATTCTCAGAATATGCAAGGAGAGGGATTGATTCACTGTGCTTGGAAGAACCATTTGGAGATGTTCCCCCTGAGATCTGTCATTTGGAGGCCTCCTTTGCATTTTGGAGAAAGTCAAGGCCAGATGCTTAAGAGTTTGGGAGACAGACATGCAGGAATCTCTACAAATCTCAGGGGCTTCTCACGGTATGGTTGTTTGTAGCAGTGATCTCCCAATGTCAAAGGAGCCAAAATCAAGTCAGACTCCTCTTTAGTCTTGGACACAAGAGAAGAGATTCAGATTAAATTTCGTGTTCTGTTAACCTACTTTGCTAAGACTTGTACAGGAGCTTTTCAAATATTCCTTTCAAATGCCCCTGCAGTGTGACTATCCTTGTTTTAAAAGGGAGGAAACAAAGGATAGGAGATGATAAACAGCTTGTCAGTGCTTGCTTGCTGGTAATAGAAAATGGAGACTCATATCTTGGTCTGCTGAGTTCAAGTCCATAGCTACTAGAGAGATATTTTCACTAACATGAAAGGCATTAAAAATACCTTCAGATATGGCTCCGGCTAGAGAATAGTGGTGTAGGTTTATGTTGGGGTGAGTGTATGCTGAAAAATGAAGAATTCATTATAAGGAGTTCTGTGTAGTACATTTGTCTACCATTCTGAATAATTAAATATATCAGATAACCCATAATTTTCATCTCCAGGGCCACCTGCTTCTTTGATAAAGTCTAAAATTGAAGTTTTGGAATTCCTGACTTCTCATTATGGCTGGCTATTGGGCATCCTCAACCTCTCTTCCCTCTAATTGGTGTAATGATACTGATATCCTTACTTAAAAAGCCAAAAGGGATAAAGTGGGCTAGACTGTTCTGGGGGAAAAAATAAACCTCAATGTATGAGTCACATTGAGTAATAACACAGTAAAGCTAACCCAGTTCCTGTCTTCAAGGAACTAGAAATCTAGTGGGTGGGACACAGAATCAATAAATAAAAAAGAAATTAAAACTCTGACTTAAATATGTTTTTATATGTTATGGTAGACTGCTGACTATCACGCAACTTCTGTGCACTTTTCCTTCCTTAAAAACAAGCACAATTTTATGTGGAACAATACTATGTCCAGCTAAAATATTGCATCTCCCAGCCTCCCTTCCAGCAAGATTGGTCATATGTCTGTTTCCGGTGAATGAATGTTCTGTGATATGAATGAAGTGGACCCTTCTATGAGTGACTCCTGCTGTCCACAAAATAGATGTGATAGCTGGAATGCCAGCAACCATCTTAAACTGTGAGGTGACCTCAAAAATAGAAGCCACTTGCAAACACCTAGAACTTGTAGCTACTTGAAGAAGTTGCTGTTTATACCCTTGCTTACCTGCAAGTTTATCTGAGGCTGCAGTGGATCACTCCTTGCATAATTCAATGGCTTGAATGTTTCTGCTTTTCTACTTGAGCAGGGCCACAGGGGCTTGCCCTACTCAGAGCAGAGCAGTCCATAGAAGATGGGATTTGATGCCCCTAGGGGCAACTCCCAACCAATTAGGAACCGAAGTCATGGTATAAATCCCTGGGCTCTACCCCTCCTCCCTCAGTGGAACAATTCTAGATACATTCTATGGATCCCTCTGCAGGATCTCCATTTGCTCACTGGCTCATTCATGTATCCTCTGTTGGCTCCTGCTATTCCTGCCTCACTGTTCTGAACCCCTTCCTTGTTCTTCCTAGGGCTACCTCTCAAACAAACTACCACTACTCAACCTCTGGTGTTGAGGCTGGCTTTGAGAGGAATCCACAGTATGACAGTATATATTAAGTACTGGCTTTGGTTGACAAAATGACTTTCTCTTTGCCAGATCCATTTACTTTGCTTTGACCTTCCTTTTCCTCATTCTCTCTATAGTTTGTGCCAGTGTTGATCTTGTCTTCTCTATTAAAATTCTTGCTTCCTTTGACTTCCACTATCACCTGTGTGTTCATGCCTCCTTTACTTATTTTAGAACAGGAGTCCCCATCCCCTGGGCTGTGGACTGGTACTGTTCCACAGTCTGTTAGCAGCCAGGCTGCACAGCAGGAGGTGAGCTGCCAGCGAGCATTACCACCAGAGCTCCTCCTCCTGTCAGATCAGCGGTGGCATTAGATTCTCATAGGAGCACAAGCCCTATTGTAACAGCACACGCAAGGGGTCTAGGTTGAAAATCCTCCAGAAGAGGATAAAAGTGTGAGCCATGAGCAGCCAACACCCCCAGTAGAACAAAGTTAAGGGCACCAGTCTGGTAAAGAGAAACTAGGTGGAGGACCAACATCACCTGTCACATCACCTGAAGTGTAACAGTTTTATCCCAAAACCATCCCCCTGCACTGCTGAAAAATTATCTTCCATGAAACTGGTCCCAGGTTCAAAAAGGTTGGGGACTGTTGTTTTAGATCACTGCCATATCAATCACTCTAACTGATGTTCCACCTTTGAGGTCTCTTCATTCTACTCCAACATGTACACACTCATATGTTTTGACATTCACTGAAACAATAAACACCTTGATTCTCTTTCCATAGCTCCAACCTACCCTTCCAGATTACTTTTCCACATCCCCTGTAGTATCCGAAGTGCCAAATATTTTTTTTGGCATTTCATTGAACAATGCCTACCTTTTCCTTCCAATGAGCCTATAGCCCTTCTATTTCTTGTTGCTAGTCCCTTCCTTTCAACACCAATTTATACCTATCCAAATCCTACCTGCTCTGAATGGTCTGCATCATCTATTTCTTCCCCCAGGATGCTTTCATATTCTCCATCAAAAAGTGGCATGTGTTCCTTGGCATCATACTGTTCTTTGTACCTTCTTACCATTAAAAAATATATATTCTTTTGATCCTGAGTGAGTCATTGATAAATATTGGTTGAAAAGGATTAGAATCATTTTTAAGAAGACTTGCCTCTTATTTTACCAACTTCTAGAGGAGATAGCTTTGCCCACAGAGTTTCTATTATCTAAATTTCAAAATCACATACAGGCAAATCATATTTCATCCTATGAAAAGGTAGTTTGAAATATCAGCATGTTAAATCCCTTTCCTTAAATTTTTTCCGGGTGAAACCTACTTTCATGCAGATGCACATGGAAAATCCTTCCCATGAGCCTCTATTTTTATTTTGTGTTTCCCCTTACGACAAACTAACTACACTAACTACTAATGATCATTCTGTCTCATCCATGAAATAAAATGTAGAGTGAAACTGACAGATGATAGAAAACAAATTTTGTGTCTAATGAGTGGCAAAACATTTGAGTTACCAAAAATTTAGTTAAATGTTCCAAATCTTTAAATATCTGGGATAGTTCAAGGCAGGAAATCTCACTCTCCATTTTGAAATAAGGGTACTAAGGTCACTCCCTTGTGTACCATGCATTTCTGGGTTCCTTAAGAATTATGATTATTGTGCTCAGGGATATGTGGGAAAAAGAATTATCAATTACAGAAATCAATTTTCTTTCAATCTGACCTTCCTTCTCAAATGTAGCACATAGGTTCCAATTAAAACCTATTTAATTTCCTTGTTCTGGATATGACTCTGTGTGTGAAATATTGTGGACTATTTTCTGATGCATGCTCCTGGTAAAGTTAAATACCATACCCTCTGGTCACTGGTTCTCCAGGGAGTACAGAATAGTCTCCCTTCTGACACTGCCTTCTTCCCCCTTCTCCTGAAGGAGCTGCAGTTATGTTCAGTGAAAGAACCTTCTACTGTTTGAAAGGGATATGAGGGGAAAGTAAAACATGAAGGTAATTCAGCCAGGAGGCAATCAAAGAGTACTGACATTCCAGATGGGCACAAGTCAAGAATGGGGGTGGGGCCCAGCAGTTAAAGACAAGAATCTTATGAACTTGAACTTACTCATCTTGCTTGATAGATCTGGATTCTTGTGTAAGTGACATATTGAGGGGCTGCTTTCAAGAGAAACCTGTAAGGCTACAGGGGAGCAGGATAGAAAAGAAAGAATCCAGAAGGAGGTTCACCTCACTCCAATGCCACAAAGAGAACCAAAGGATGAATTCTACTCAGAGAGCTCCCCCATCACTTTTCTACTCCCAGGGAAAGGGGGTTACACTCTTTTACACCTGCATTGGTTACTGGCAATGGGCCACTTCCAGGAAAAGGAATAAAAATTTCCAGGTATATGCAGAAGGCAGGCCCTATCAGCCATGGAAAATCCTCCAGAAGAGGATAAAAGTGTGAGCCATGAGCAGCCAACACCCCCAGTAGAACAAAGTTAAGGGCACCAGTCTGGTAAAGAGAAACTAGGTGGAGGACCAACATCACCTGTCACAGTCATGTATTGCTGAAATAAACTGGGCTGAGTGAGTTCATGCTGGGATTGCTACCGAAACTCATTAGTAGTTAGAGCTACAAATATCTGAGCACATCAGTCATAACTAACAAAATAGCTTGCTCCATAAGAGAGCATCCCACCACTTAGGGAGTTCACGTGGAAGACATCTCTATGCACATTGGGAGGGTTCTAGGAAAGTAAGTTATGTCATTGCTCTGCCAGCAAAGGTTACTTTTCACACACAGGGAAGCTTCTGATCTTCCTCAGGATGTGTGTTTAAACTACCAAAAGTTGAATTCTCAAAACTGATCAATGGCCAGGCTCCAGTTCAGGTTATGGTCAACAAACACTATGTCAGGCCGTCTGACTTCTGTTACTGTGCCTTGTCTCCTATGATTGATTCTGGAGCTTCTTGCCAGCCTATCACAAAGACACCCCAAACTGCATCAGGAGTGGTATTCTCCAGTGTCTGGGAAGTAATCATTTCATCACAGCTCTGTCTTTGGGAAATGATGGTTTAAACTTACCAGCTATGCCCACATGGGTCACAAGCTGAACTTGTCAGAAATACATTGAGGGTATAGATATGTACTCTACATATACATTGATGTTGCCTTTTGTTGAACTGAAAGAAACACCGTGGTCAGAAAAGGCTACAAAAGCCAGTTTTGCTCTGTGGCAGCATATTTCTTATATGCTCAATCAAAAATCAATTAATCAATCATTAATCAAGCCAGAAATTCAAAATTTACAGTTTATAGAATGCCAGAGGTGATAAGAATTCAGGGGTTACCCACTACAACCTTCTCATTTTGCAGATAAGGGCATTGCCATTACTGGTCATGTGACTAGCTATATGACTGGTATGACTATGTAAGTCTATTATAGCATTTGACTTTTGCCAAGTTGCTTCAACTCTCTATGCCTTGGTTTCCTCTTGTATAAATGGATTACTTAGTTCTTTGAGTTGAAATTTGAATTAAATGTGAAAACTTACTCCTTGGAACAGTGTCTAGCACAAAGGCTGTATGTGTTAATTAAGTATAAATAAATAAATAATTTGCCCAAGGTCATTCAGTTAATTGGCTTATGTTATGAGAGGTTTATTAAGAGTTTTATTGAATTAATATAAAATATGAATAGACATCAATATTTAATAATTATATAATTATATTATATATTGATATATAATTATATTAATTATAAATAATTAATAGAAATGAACTAACATAAAAATATGTCAGGATATTTTTATATTAAGACCCATCAAAGTTAGCCATAGTTAAAAGCCCTGGCTTTAGGTTCACACAGGGGAGAATTTTATTTCTTGTTCGTGCTACTCACTGTGTGATCTTGGGCAAGAGGTTCGATTCTCTAAGATTCAATGTTCTCAAATGCAAAACAGAGATAATAATAACAAAAAAACCCCATAATAATTACCCATGGGATTGCTTAAAGATCAAATGTGAGACTATACTCTTAGCATATAGAGCAAATTCAATCAGTGGCAGCTGTTGTTACTATTCTAATAATTTATAGTATCTTTCGAAGAATTTCTGTTACTCATTTGTGAGCAAGAACTATACATGCTTAGATGTCTGTTGTTTAGGAGAATAAAGAAGATTAAATTTAGCAAGCTCAGAACCTTTGGCCATGTAAATCACTGCTCACTGGCTTATTTGTTCTGAAAAACTTATTCTAAAGTAAGCAAGGATGGAATCACCAGAGACATCATCCTTAAAGCTCAGAGACAGGCAGTAGCTGCAGCCATAACTTACGACAAACTGCACGGACACCTGTAGTCCTCTTTCCATGCTGGGCTGGCTATGGACTGGCCTGTAAATATTGTGAGTATTCATATTTGAACAAATTTGAATTCATACCATAAGCATTTAAATCTCTTTCAATTAGAGGAAGGATACAGAGGCTGCCCACCCACAATATACATATTTAGATGGGAAAGAGACCACTTTGGGCCTTCTCAAACTTAGCTCTGGCCTGATGTGAGTGAGTAGAAAATAAAAAAATGATCTCTGTCCTCAGGAAAGACAATCTGCACATACCATATTCAATGAGCAGAATGTTGATCCAAATGTGATGCCCATGCTGATGGTGGCACATGAAGTGATTTTAAGTAGGACAGAGATAAATGTCTCAGTGAGAACTTCATTGGCCTCTAGTAACAAAAAACCTGATTTAGAAGTTGCTTAAACAAGTGGAGAGTTCTTTTTTTCTTGCACAATAATCGAAGACCCTATTCTGTCTATATTTCTGTTTGGCCATCTTTTAAAACAATTCTATTGACAAAAAAATTATATATATGTATTGTGTAAAACATGGCCTCTTGAAATATTTTAATACATTTTGGAATGCCCAAATTAAGCAAATAAACATATAAATTACTTCACATACTTACCTTTTTATGTGGTGAGAACACTCAAAATCTACTCTCTTGACAATCATCAAGAATACAGCATATTATTAACCATAGGTGCCATGTTGTACAGTAGATATCTTGAATTTATTCCTCTGACCTGAGTGTGACTTTCAGCCTCATGCTTGTTGCCTCAGTGACCCAAAATTGCCACTTCATCTTTAACACTGTGACCATTTTCAGGGCAGGAAAAAAGAGGACAGGCAAAGGTATACGTCGGTTGACTCACCCTCCTTTTATGGTTTTCCCAGAATCTCTTTTGAGCATCTTCTTTTGATTCTTGTTGCCCAGGACCATATCCACGACCATCCTAACTGCAAAAGAGGTTAGAAAATGTAGTTGATATCTGTTCACATCGCTACTCTGGAAACAAGCAAAGCAAAACGAAACAAAGCAAAACATGGTCGGTTAATATATTAGGTTAGAAAGCATATTGGCTAGGGAAACAGCAATTAATAGTTATGTGTTTATTTAAATATATTTTTAATCTTATCTTTCATTAATGGTAGTAAGATTACATTTCTTTTCTGAAAAATATTTTTTAAAAAATATGAATTGATTTTTAAAAATAATTAATTACTTGAAAGTGCAAGTAATTTGGTAGTAGATGGAAAGTGCAAATTTATGGAGATGGTCCATGAATGATTGGGATTGAGTGAATAAATCCCATCAGAAAACAACAACTATGGTGGGCTTCTAAAGAATGCAAGAACCAAAAAGACTTTCTAATTTGTGCTTTGGTCTTTTTTTCATGCCCAAGACAAGTGGCAGAAAATACATCCATGAAAACAACCACTTTTGCACTAGACTGTGGAGAGCAGCAAAAATGTTTCAGGGCACAGGCTTTGCAAACAACAGGGTAAAACAAAAGCCTCTATAAACTGGATTTCTGAGTCTACAAATCTGTCCCTGAGTGCATTATGCATTATGACTGAAGGCCAGTCTCTGGTAAATGTCAATGCTTGCCCAGTAATTTCCACTTTCATTGGGTAGCTATGGAGGCTGCTAAATCTCGATAAGAGGTAATGGAGAGGTTCTCCTCATTAGCTCGGCCTGGAGAGGCATCATCCAGTCACCTGAAGTGTCAATAAACACTGGCCTTTAATGGTGTTGGCTTACTGATAACGATGCTGCACATTTCTGTTTGTCATTATGAGATTTAACACTGGCGGATTCCCTCTGGGTATGGGCTCATTATCAGGCAGGGGAATAGAGCAATTGGTGTCTCTTAGAATCGATCATTGGCCCCTCTAGTCTATCTCTTCAGTAATGAATTTGTAAAAGCAAGCCAAGGATGTGTTTCTTACATTCACAGAAATAAACTGTAAGGCATTTAAAATGCAGTGGTCTGAATTAAATCTGAGTGGAGGATAAAATTTAAACTAGGCATGAACTACTGAAGGTATGGTCTCGAGGAAACAGCAAGAACCTAATTAAGAGGATACGATGAAGATATTAAGTCAAAAGTGCATCTAGAGTATGCAGAAGGAAAGAAAATAATAAGATGATCACCTCACCACATGCTGACTAGAAATGAAATATGTATTGCCTAATAGGAATGAACAGCATTATTTGAATTGTTTTGGGAAGAAAACAACTCCAATGTTAGCAGTTTTAACAGTCCTGCCTAGAGTTCTAGATCCCATTTAACTTAAAAAAAGAAAAAAAAAAAACCTGCTTCATTGAGGTGTAATTTACATACCATAAAAACCACCGATTTTGTGTTCAGTGTTTTTAAATTAATGTATACATTTGTTCAACCATCACCCAATCCAATTTTTAGGACTTTTCTATCATTTAAAACTCTATGTGTGCCTATTTGTCATCAATTCCCATTCTAATCCCAGTCTCCAACAATCGCTAATCTGTTTTTTTCTACATATAGATTTCTCTTTTCTAGAAACTTCTTATAAACACAACCATACACTATGCAATTTTTATGCCTGGTTTCTTTCACATAGCACAGTGACATAAGGTTCACTCACAATGTGGTATGTATCAATAATCTGTCCTTTTTTATTGCTGAGTAGTATTCCATTGTACGGATCCACTTTATCTGTTGACTGATTGATGGGCATTTGCATTTTTTCTCACATTTTGGCTATTGTGAATGATGTTGCTTTGAATGCTTGCTTACAAGTCTATATGTGAACACGTTTTCATATTTCTGGGGTATATACCTAGAAGTGGAATTACTGGTTTGTAAGGCAAGTATAATTTTAACTTCTTAAGCAATTATCAAACTGTTTTCCAAAATGGCTGTATCATATCTTACACGGTGTCCATTGGTTAGGATTTAGAGTTCTCTGTCTTTCATCCAACATTACTGTATCATTTTACATTTCCACTAGAAATATATGAGAGTTCTAGTTTCTCTGTGTCTTCGCCAATGTTTGTTATTGTCAGTCTTTTGGATTATAGCTTTTCTAATGGGTATGGAGTGGTATTTTCCTTTCTCCTAATCACTAATAATGTTGTTCAGGTTTTCATGTGGTTATTAACCGGTGTACCTTTGTTTGGCAAAATGTCCATTTAAATGTTTTGGTTATTTTAAATTTGGGTTGATTGTTTTCTTCTTTTCGAATTGTAAGAGTTCCTTATGTGTTCTGTATACAAGACCTTTAACAGATACATGATATACACATAATTTGTCCCAGTCTTTGACTTGCGTTTTCATTTTGATAGTGTCCTTAGAAGAAAAAAGTATTTTCATTTTAATGAAGTCCAGTTTTTTATGTTTTTAATATTGTTAATCATCCTTTTTGATGTTATATCTAAGAAACTATTGCATAATCCAAATGCACAAAAATATCCTCCTATGTTTCTTTTTAGTTTAGTCACTACTTTTAACAAATAAAACGGCAAAACAACAATTTTTCTGAGATTTGGATCCAATGGAGAAAGTGTAGAGTAATTGACATCTAGTCTTCAGGGGGTCAGAGTGAATTATTTTCTATCTGTAAATCTATGAAAGTTTTTATAAAGTGTTTTATGAGGATGCTCAGAAGCATGTAATCTCAGTGCTTGCAGAAACAGAGACAAGAGGGAAGCCTTTCATGGTTCTTCATGGCACTTTCTTCTCATGGCAATTGCAGAGGAAAAAGAATAAAGAAGATAATGGTCTGACCCAAGTGAAAACCTTTTCCTGACCAAAGGAAATCTTGTGTAATGTGACTTAGAAATGATTAGGATTCCTGTAGATCATCTGCAGGGAAATGGATGGTTGGATGGATGGATGATGATAATGAGACCATAACCAATAACACTCATTTATTATTAAAATCGTATGCTTTAAAATATTCTATATTAACGAGATAGTTTACTATATGTTTGTCAAACACTGCAAAAGACTTTCAAAACAAAATATCTTATTTAGTCCTACAATATCTCTCTGAAATAGAAGTTTTACTCACTTTACAAAGAAGCTTAAAATCCATGAAATTCAGTAACTAAGTAGATACCTCATATTTAAGACATAAGAGTTGAGATTTGAACCCTGGCTGGTTTCATTTCCGAGCCTGTATAATCAACCACTCTACTACCTCCAGTATAAACCGAGGACCTCTCAGAGCCACCCTCAAGGCTGATGAGTCCAGGAAAAAAGTCAGTCTTTCACACGTTAGTTTACACACGCACAGCCACACCCACACACATATTATGAGAGTAAACAGAGTGGATTAAGCTCTGTTCTCATAATGAATTAATTGTTAAAGAAACGAGGCTAGCAACACACAGGCATGTGAGAACAACTGAACTTCTGGGTGCTCATCTTGGGTGAGACAATAAACAGGAACCAACCTGACCCTGACTTCAACCCATTTGCTGAATGTGTTATATATTGATCTTGGAGATAAAACTAGACTAATCATATGGGTGGGGTTCCTTTAATAAAATTCAAACACATATGGATTCCATTTTTTAAGAAAAGATGTGGGCAGATAATGACATTATTTAATTTTTCACTTATTCCTATAACCACTCTTTTTTTCTGCATGACTTTGCAGTTCTTTTCACCAAAGTTCCTTAAAGTCAACAGGCCAACTCTATATCTTGCTTTTGGGTTTGCCCATGTAAGTTGCTTTAGCTAAGTGAAGGAAGTAGAAGGAAGGATTTCTACTTCTTCAAGTGGTCTTACGCATGCCTGCTTGCTGTGTTGAGCCTTTGTCATCAGCAAGGATCTGCCTAGACTAGCCTGCTAGTTTCAGGAGAAGGATGAGAGACACAGACCCAAGCCATTCCAGATATCTCAGAGGAGGCTAGTCTAGATATGCAGACAACCAATTCTCAGATGCATAAATCCAAGAACGCCAGATTTATTTAGCTGATCACGTCAGACACACGAACAATAAACACTTATTGTGGCATGCCATTGTGTTTTGTGTTTGTTTCTTACACAGCATCATCATTGCAATAACTTATGCAAGATGAAAGTGAGTGCTGCGGGCCCAAGCCCATTGGAGAAGTTGGACCTTGTACAGTCAATATTTTAAACTTTCCTTCTGCTACATCCTTGCTGATGAATAGGAGCTCCTTTCCTTTATTCTACACTTAATGCTATTGCATATTCTGTACTTCTGAATCTAAGTAAGAAACCTTCCACAATTATCTGATTGTGATGGTGATGCTAATGAAAATAGCTAGAACAACAGCAGCTAAAAGTTACTTCTGAGCAGCTGTTTACATTTAACATCTCATTAAATAATCACATCAACTCTATAAGGTCATTATGATTCAGTAATTTGTAGAATGGATTTGGCATTATATTAGCCAGACTCCTATCTTAACTCTTCAGTTTACCGTTTGTGTAACTTTGGAAGAGTTATTTAGCCATTTAGACACTCAATTTGCTTATCTGTAAAACATAGACACCTAATCTGCCTACCTCACAGGATGATTAGGAGTGAGATACATGCTGATGCAGGTGAGGTTCTAGGCACAGTGTTGGCATGGGACCTCTGTTCCCTACATGATAGCTATTACCATCTTTATTTCACAAGTAAGGAAGCTGAGATGTAGAGGGGGTAAGTAACTTGCCCATGTTCACAGGACATGTAAGAAAGATTTGACCATCCCAACGAGGTACCTCCTACAAATGTGGGTTTCATCACACCCTCTTTCATCTGTTCAGACTGAGATGCCAGTCCTAATCAATCTGGCCTCATATGATTAAAACCATGCCTACACAGCTTCATAAACCTTTCCCTTGCTCATCTAACCCAGTGAGGGCAATTACTAAGTTGAACAAAGTCTTGTTGTGTTTACTACTTTTATATTCCTCTCTAATATTCTCCACTTTCTCAGGGCATCCTACAAAAGGCAGGTTTCCATGGCCTCTGTGTGGTCTCTGAGAGGTCAGCCAGTCATAAGGCGTAGCACTAGAACGAGGTGGTGCCCTACAGCACTTTGCCTCCTGCAATCTCAGTGAACCCAGATGAGCTCCTCCTCTTAAGGAGGGCTCAGGAGCTAATGCTAATGCTAATGCTTGCCAGGTCAAGAAGATGTGACAAAAGGAATAATCTAGAGCCTGCTATGACCTCTATGACCTCTAGAAAGCCAGATAGACTGCATATACAAGGACCCATCACACCCAACTGTGAGCATTTCAGGTAAGAGTAGAAGAAGACTTAAGTAATTTCATGAAGAGGGGCCAAACAATGAATGTTGCAGAATTGAGAAGCCTTCAATTTAACCATTTGGGGCAAACCTGTAGCCCTTATGATTTTATGGAGCAATCAGCTGATTAGGCTCCCTCACATCTGTTATCACTATTCTAGAAGGAAGAAAAGACCTAGATGAGCTTAATTGCTATGTGCTTGAGTTGCACCAGCCCCACGTTGCAGTTCCCAAAGCTGCTCCTCTGCTCAGAAGGAATAAGAAAGAATGGATCCAATATTTACTAAGTAGTTTTCCTGTAACAAATATGAACTCCAGATCACTTCATAGTTTATCTTGACAAGAACACCACTGAGGAAGTTTGTATGACCTTTATTTTATGGATTAATAAGCATAGATACAGAAAACCCACCAGACATAAGTAGCTCCTCCTATATCCCCTATATGTAATCCCATAGTATCCTGTGATTTCTCCCCTTCAAAGCAATGCATTCCGTTATGAATACATTTAATGGCTGTCTCCCCAATTAGTAGGGAGTTCCTTGAGGGCAGGTTTCTGTTGACCATCTCTGCTACTAATTTCCAGAGTCTAGCCTAGGACCTGGCATAAATTAGGAACTCAAGCAATGACTACTGCCTAAATAAATGAATGAATGATAAATAATTCTCTCAAAGTTACATACCTAACAGGGCAAACCTGAAATTTGAATTCTGAAACATCTAACTATAAAATGTAACAGCTTTAGATGAATTATTGAGTCAAGTTCCATGCCCTTTCCACTATCTTTAGATAGATCTGCACCCTGAGCAGAAGCCCTTGTCATGTGGACATTCACAGGACCTCATATAAGTCACATACTTATTCAAGCATGTATTCATTCATCCATTCCTTTGGTCAACAAATAGAATGCCTAATCAAAAGCATAGATTTAAATCTGGAGATGTAACAGCTAACAAAATATATAAGGCCTCTGAATTCGTGGGTCTTGCATTCTAGTGGAAAGCAACAAAAAACAAAAAGGTAAATTAACAATAAACAAACATCAGACAGGAATAAATGCTATGCAGGGAATTAGCTTCATAGGAAGCTACTTTCTTACCCAGAGAAATTGATAAAAACTTTATCTGTTGACCATCCCCTTTTTCTTTGCATCTTCTTTGGGTTGCCCTTTGAAAACTCATATAAGAAAGCTTATAAAGCGCTTATTCCAATGTTTGAGTACTAGACAGGCTTGTCATCTTCATCAGAAGTTGCACCATGCTCCCCTTCATTTAATATGCAGGAAAATTGCAGCAATATATGAGTGGCCTCAATAAGTTTGTTTTTCTAAAGAGTAGAAGATTAGTTGCTTTAACCAGAATCTATTTGATAGATAAGGTATTTGAAATTAAATGTTTTATTTTCTTATGTGTTTAAATGTCTTCTTGTCTAATTTTATAACATTTATGTTTAAGATTGATACAATCAAACACTCCTAGATATAGAAAGTATTTTAGAAGTAATATTTACTTTAATTTTTTCCCGCTGTAGGCATACTTTATAAATCATCCTTGACAAATAGTTGAACAAGACCTACTGAAATTTACGGCCTGGGTGATTTAAGGTTGAAGGTGTCACTAACAGGCAAGAGGACACAGGAAAATGATCAGATTTAGGCCATAGAGGAAACACAGGGAGGGCATGGTGAGATTTGTTTCAGGGAAGAGCTTCTCAGCCTCAGAACTGTTGGCCAGATAATTCTTTGTTGTAAGAGGCTCTTCTGTTCTTTTAGGATGGTTAGCAGCATCCCTGGCCTCTACTCTCTAGATGCCAGGAGCATCTCTGACCCTAGTTGTGATAACCAAAAAATGCCTCCAGATTTGTCAAATGTCCTGGGGAACAAAATCACCCCCAGTTGAAAACCACTGATTTAGGCACTTTGAGATTGAGGAGCAGGAAGAGAATCCAGATGGATATGTCTGGTGAAGAGTTGGCAGTGCTAGAATGGGGCAGTAAAAGAAGTTAAGATGTAAAGATGAGGAGACGGTCACCTGAAAATAATAGTTGAAGTCAGGAAATGATGAGACACTAAGGGAGAACTTGCAAATAGACAAGAGAGTAAGTCCAAGGTCAGTTTGCAGAACATTACTTAGTTTTGGAAGATGAGTAGAAAAAGGAGAGGCAAAGAAGGGAAAGGAAGGAGTGGTGCTGGGCTGAGGAATCAGAAAAGAGGAGAGTTCAAGGTCAGAAAAACCACGAGGGAAGAGAGTTTCAATTATATTATTGTGTATGCTCCAAGCATTTTAGAATATTGGAGCAAACTTTTCCAGATCTGTGATTTTTGTTTTATAATCAGATGGGAAAAAATGTATGGTTAAATATCATTTCAGTAAATGACAGTTGGTATGTAGGTCCTAAAACAAGTAGCACTCCTAGGGTCACAAATATAGAAATCTAACTCCAAGTTGTTAAATAAAAAAGGGTGGCCAGGCTTGATGGCTCACACCTGTAATCCCAGCACTTTGGGAGGCTGAGGCAGGCGGATCACAAGATCAAGAGATGGAGACCACCCTGGCCAACATGGTGAAACCCAGTCTCTACTAAAAATACAAAAAATTAGCTGGACATGGTGGTGCACACCTGCAGTCCCATCTACTCAGGAGGCTGAAGCAAGGGAGTCGCTTGAACCCTGGAGGCAGAGATTGTGGTGAGCCGAGATCATGGCATTGCATTCCAGCCTGACAACAGAGTGAGACTTTGTCTAAAAAAAAGGGGGGGATAACTTATCTTAAACAGACCAATGACAAATAAAAATATTTAGGCCTCAGAGAAAAGCAGCATGGGGAGTCACTCTCTCTTCTCTCTACTTATCTCTATTCCTCTTGTTTTTACATTGATATCCTTCTGCCTTCACATGCCAGATAGATTTTCTGCATTTTTAAGTTCATAGGGCAGAAAAATGGCTGCCACCCTTGGGACATTGTATTTTCTTCATTCAACAAAGCATTAGGCAGATCTGTACCTTCTTAAATACGATTCCAGATTCTCAGGGTAATATTCTAATTGACTCATCTCTGGTGAGGTGCCCACCCATGAACCAATGAACCATGGCAATGAATTCACAAGCAAATGTTCATGATCATTTTGCCAATGGGAGGTTGATGATGGACACAGAAGGAAAAAGAAATAAGAGGCAATTCCAAAAAGAAGGACTGAATCTATCTTCAGAGTTGTTATGAAGAGCTGGAAAGAAGGAGAAACTCATTGAGACGTCTGATCTATGGAATAAGAGTGTGATATCCTGAAAGTTGAGTTTAGAGAATATGAGATGAGAAGTTGTCTATGGTATCAATAGAGAAGAAAAAGATTCTGAGGGAAGGATAGACATCCCAGGAGGGGATGATGAGGGCCTCTGTGTGGTGAATGGCAGTAGGAATGGAGAAGAACTGATGCTGACCAGGGACAAGTTCCACAGGACTTGATGATTGACTGTCCGGTGTGAACAGGAGCAAGAATTCAAACAGGCCTTCAAGGCATCTAAACTGAGTGATTTGTAGGAAGATGATTATTTGAACTTAGTAATGAGATAGAAGAACTAGTGGAATGAATCAATTTGGAGAGTAAAGGCATACAGGTGTAAAGGATCCATATTTTTAATAGGTGAAAATTCCAAATAAGAAAAATGATCCCACTTCAAACACAGATAGTAGTTACAATTTCTTCTATTAATTAGAACTTTGCAGTAGCTTGAGAAGGGCTTTGCGTATGTCATCTTACTTGATAAAGGTAATGAGGTAAATGAAACTCAGAGAGGTAAAGTTACTTGAAAAAATTTAGAAAGCCAGTAAAGGGTTGATGAAAGAAACAAAGCTGGCGAATCTGACTGTAAGGCGCTACCTCTTTCCTTGAAAACACAACTACCCTCACTGAAAACAAAACTGCAGACTTTCCCGCATGTTAATCCTAAAACTAGGTCCCCTGGGGAGGAAATTTCAGCTGGGTCGGAAGAGATACTCTCTGTTTTAAAGCTACTAAGTTCATAGCAGGAGGGTCAGGCAGCTTGCCACCCTGAGGGCTTCAGGATGGGCAACCACAAGGCCATGATAAATGTGCTTATGTATCTTAATTGCCAATTTACCCAAAGGCAACAGCCATCTAAGGACATGAAGATCTGGCCAAGGATATGGTCACGTGGAAAGGAAGGGGTAGAAAGATGGCCACAGGAATGCTAGCTCTTTTGCCTAAGGCTCATAAATCTGTCTGCATGGTGACTCTGCTGGCCTAGAGATCAGAGGTCTCTGGCCCAGGGCACTGTCTCCAGGTCCTGTCCAGACATCCCTGAGCTCTCTTTAAGGAAAGACTGTAGAAGCTAACCGCCAGGGCTTGGCTTGGCCTCAGGGTATGTCACAAGACCCAAGTGGGGAAGCACTGGAGCAGCCGCACAGTCCTCACCCGGTGAGTGACAAGAGTCTAATAGCAGGTTATGCTTCTTGGGATTTGGCTTGAGTGGATATTCAACCCTGAAAGTCCTCCAGGCCGGGATAAAAAGCAAGCCAGGCAGGCCAAAACTGGGTGGTCAACGTGAGCTAGCCTCTTTGTTAGAAAATAGGAAGCATAGCTTTCAGTTGAAGGATTACGTTACCCTGGGCTGTCCTGGTTCTGTGGAAGAAGCGTTCTGTCCTTTCAGCTGGGTAGAAGAAACAAATAGAAGTGCCTTTAATCTTCTGGTGCTTCAGCAGCTGTGTCTCAGTGGATAACATACACATTTATGCACATCTCCAGCATGCCTAATGGTGGAGTCCTCTCCATATGGAACCTAGAAGACATTACTTTTTATCTATCAATTTATTTTCAATGGCTATATAACACACATACTGTAAAGGGCACAAATCTTAAGTATTGATTGATAACTTTTTTGTGGACATATATCCTAGTAACCACTCAGGTCAAGATATAGAACATTCCACCAATGTACAATGTTTTATCATACACTTTCATAATCAATACCCCCCCATGCAAAGGGAACTGCTATTTTAATTTCTGTCATCATAAATAATGTTTACATATTCTAGAACTTCATATAAGTGAAATAAGACATTTTTTATTTTGGCTTATTTCATGCAGCGTAATGTCTATGTGATTCATGATATTGTGGCATGTATCAGTGGGTTGCTCATTCTTACAGCTATATGGCAATCCATTAGATAAATATATAATGATACATGTATCCATTCCCCTTTTTATGGACATTTGGGTCATTTCCAGTTTTAGGGAGTGATGACTATGGCTGCTATGCACATTTTTGTATAGACATTGTGGAAGACATATACTCTTATTTCTCTTAGGTATTTACCTAGGTTTGAAATTTCTGGGGCATAAGACTTAGGAGTAGGTTTAACTTTAATAAATATTTAGACATTACAAAACAGTCCTCCAAACCAGTTAAACCAATGTATACCCCATTAGCAATGGATGAGACTTAGAATTACTTCATCTCCTCACCAATACTTGATCCTAGCTTTTTAAAATTTTAGTCATTTCACAAGACATATTTCAAAGCTAGAAGAGATCTCATGTTATCAGCCTCTTGATTCCTTCTTGACATATCTCTTTAATTTTTCTCTAGTTATTTTTTTCTTCTTTGGTGGCAATTAAATTTTTTAATTCAAATACAATTTATCCATTTTTGTAACCACAGTATAATATGGATAGAAAAGGTGTTACTTTGTTAATGTAATGTTTGACAAATTAAGAAATAAATCACTAATTGAATGGATCCAGACTTAACAGAAAAAAAAAAAAAACTGCCAATATACTATTGAGTTATACTCAGGGTTCAACAACTGGGACAAATCTTGGTCTTTGTGTCTGACAAATATTCTTTTAGATCAACCTTTGAAGAGTAAGCTCATTTTACAATACATTAGAGACATGGACAAGAGCTAAAGTTTAAATGCTGGCAACTATGGTTAAGACTTTGCACAAATTATCTTATTTAATCCTCTCAATAACACTGTGAATCGGGAATTTTTTCCTCAACTTACACAGGAGGCTTACGGTTTATGTAACCTACAAAGATCCCTCAGGTAGTGTGAAAACAGAGCTGCAACTTTAACTTTTTCTCAGTGTAAATGTAAAATTATTCATCTGAAAAAAAGAGAAAGAGAGAGAAAAGAAGAGCTCTTACTATTATCTTGCTCATGGAGATTCAGTCACTATTCATCAACTGTGAACATGTGATTAAGTATGTTGGATAGCTATATATTAAATCAACTTCATGAGGCTTTAGATCATTTCAGGGCAGTTGTAACTATTGCCATTAAATTGATTTGCATTGTAAATGAAGAAGTTATCATTTCAATTTGGTTAAAAAGGCTATAATAACGCTATGGATTGATTTCAGATCATTAAACTGTACATAGTTGTTTCAGTTATTTATTACTGTGTAACAAATCACCCAAAAATTTAGTGGTTTAAAAGAACAACAACCTTATTTGCTCATGATTCTATCATCTGGACAGGGCTCAGCTGGGCGGCTTGTCTCTGCTCCATGTGGTATTAGCTGGATTGACTCATGTGTTTGCAGTCAGTTGGCAGCTCTCCTAGGCCTAAATGATGCAAGATGGCCTCATTCGCAAGTCTGGCACCTCAGTTGGGATGACTGGAACAGCTAGGGTCTGGCTGTTTTTTGCTCCCCTTCAGGGCTTCCATACCCACATGGCCTCTCCTGCTTAAGGAATTTATGTCAGATTTTCTCATGACATGAGGCATCTCACTTCCATTACATTGCCAGTACAATGTATTCAAATTTTCATGAACAGCACACTTAAAATTGTTATGGGACTCTAAATTATTGTTTAGGATGATGATCACATCTTCTGCAACCTAACTGGTAATAGGTCTTCCAGCAAAGAAAGCATCCCATCTTCAGCCGCTGGCCAAGAAAATGGGTGTGTATAGAGCATAATGACTGCATCTCCTCCACCTTTCCTGTAATGATCCCATCTTCATATGCACCATATGCAAGAGAATGATTGCATCTCTTTCTGCAATGTAATTATAACAAGTTTATCAGCAATGCAACAATCCTAATTTCCACCTGAAATGCAGTTGATATCATCATTATGGGCAATATAAGGAGCATATCTCTACCATAAATGTAGATAACACATTGTCTTTTACACACTAGAGATTGCATTTCTTCAGAAAATGCAATAACAGTTCTATCTGTAGTGCAATGATCCCATCTATTTGTGCAAGTTAATTATCACTTTTCCAATTGCCAAGCCATAATGATAGGTATTCCTATAGGCCAATGATTGCATCTCTGCCCTCAGGGTAATGATCACATATGCAATGTGAGATAACAAAATTGTCTTCAGGGCAATGATCAGATTCTTTTGCATAGGGTAATGATAACATATCCACTTTAACCTAAAGATAGTAGGCATGCTGTCAATGCTGTGATGCCAACTTCCCCTGCAGTAACTGTGGGTGACAGACATTAATGCAGCATGTATTCACATCTACCTGGATGTGTAATAGTGAATTTTGTAGGAAATCAAAGTCCTACTTAGAGGTAGCATACTGACAGCAACAAAAGTGCTAAGAACAAATAAATATGAGTTTAAATAGATGCCACCATATAGTCCATATGGCTTGGGGCCTATGGCTTAGCTTCTCTGAACCAGGTTGCAAAACTGAGAATGGTAACAGCTTTTTCTGTAAAAATACTAGCATAAATATTACATTTCTCAACATAGAGCCTAGCCCTTAAGTCAAATTTATTAATTTTCTTCTCCTTCCCATTGATCTCTGGATCATATCCTTGTCCAGATTCCCCCAGGATCTGAATCCATTATCACCTCTCCCCAGTCCAGAATCAACAAAAATTTGCACGTTCTTATTCTTAATCTCTTTCTCTTATCCTATCTTCCGATATTTTTTTTCCCCATTTCTGCCTGCAAATGTGCTTCTGCCTCTGTATTAGTCCATTCATGCACTACTATACAGAAATACCTGAAACTGGGTAATTTATTCTAAAAAGAGTTTTAATTGGCGCACAGTTCCATGGGCTGTACAGAAAGCATGGCTGGGGAGGCCTCAGGAAACTTTCAATCATGGTGAAAGGGTAAGCAGTCACATATCTTGCATGGTCAGAGCAGGAGGAAAAGAGAAAAGGGGGAGGTGCTACACACTTTTAAACAACCAGATCTCATGAGAACCCACTGTCATGAGAACAGCAAAGGGGAAATCCACCCCCATGATCCAATCATCTCCCACCAGGCCTCTCCTCCAACATTGGAGATATAATTCGACATGAGATTTGGGCAGGGACACAAATCCAAACTGTATCAGCCTCCTATATCTTAGAATGTTATTTACTGACTCTGATTTAATTAGTTCCATTGGAAATACATTTTCTTAGTTTCTAAAATTGTTCTGCCGGTTTTCTTGCTTGCTGACCATCATCTGTCTATGTATTCAAGATAGAAACCTGAACAGCAACTCATTTCTCACTATAATTTACTCTGTATTTCCAATCAGGCACTATGTGCTGTTGATTCAACCCCCTTAATGTTGACTGTTATGCTGACCTTTGGTCTGTCTCCATTGCTACTATCCTAGTCCAGGCCTTCAGCACTGTTCCCACAAGTGGATATTTAAATTGCCTTGAGTTGTGAAAGTATTTTCTAAGGAAAAAGGAAGAGATTTATGGATATTAGTATATTAAAGTTCTGAAATGTCATTAAATCATAAATAACAAGAAACAGTGGAAATTTTTTAAACGGACAAAAAGTCTTTGCTAGGCATTTTCCAGAAAAAGTATTAATATTCTTGGTAAGCAAAGAAGTTTTGCCAATTAACTATAAAATTATGAATGCCTCAAGAGAAAAAAATAGGAAAATACATCAATAGGCAATGTATTAAAGAAGAAATTCCAATAATTAATAAATGTAAAACCATTTTGATGCCTATATTAATTTTTAAAAATTTCATATGTATATAATATCAGTTATCATCACATTTTCAAAGATGAAAATAGACAGTATTTCACAAAAAATCACAACTGTCCAATAACTTCCTTGTAAGTAACTTGTCCAAGTCTTTCTCTCCACAAAGATAGATACACAAATAGACAAGCAGATATAGACATAAACATACACGTAAAGAGAATGTATAAAGCTCGATAGATAGAAAAGGTAAGTTTCAGAAATCTCAAAAAAAAGTAAGCTACTAACAATAATTGTAGTATTGAAAAGAAAGTTTTAAGAAACTATTATACCCAAATATGTAGAAAGATATGACCCTTAAATGTAGGGAAAAGAAATAATTAAGGAGATAGTGTGTGTTCCTTAATTATTTCTTTTCCCCACATTTCCCTACACTCACCCACACACACATTTTTAGAGATAAACTGAATTAAGGATTAGTGAACATTTTTTAAAATCCCAGCAATATTCACATTGAGCACAGAAAAGAGTATAATTGAGATTGTAGGGATGTTGAATCAGTAGCGTAGAGGATATTTTGAGAAAGCATCTGAGAATAAAAAGTAGGAGAACAATGAGATAAAAATGGCAAGAAAGAAAATTTTAGAATGAACAAAGAATGGAGACCTAAAATAGAAATAATAGGTTCTCCTGAGGAAAGAGTCTTGGAAAGATTAGGAAAATGAAAAGAAAGACAATAACCACATTCGTAATAAAAGACATTTCCATAATATGGGGGAGAAACCGTATTGGTAATTTGCAGAGGTTTACTGAGAAGTACATAAAAATAATAGAATTAATGGTCTATATTCTTTACCTTTCTTAATGATAAGGATTTTTTTTAATGCTAAAATCATTTTGTTAAAAATAATAAAACTTACAAGAATTTTTAAAATATCTAAATACAAATATGTTGACACCTTGGGAGGAACAAAAATTTATCTAATCTGAGACTTTTAATCTAAAACCTGAAATGCTAGAATAGAAAATAGCCGTGTCGATAAAGTTTTGACAAGAATAAGCTGTGTGCTTTTTTGTTTGCTTTTTAAAAATGTGTTTTATTTATTTTTGCTTTTCCTTTTAATGAATGAATCCAAGTTGCTTTACCCTAACGGAAAAGGTAATTCTTTGTAAAATAAAAAAATATAGAAAACTATGCTGTTCATGGTTGCAAGGAGCGAAAGTATGGGAAGAGAAGAAAATAAATTTGAAAAACGTGCTTCCTTTTGGTTGAGACAAGAAACAAAATTCATATCAAATAAAGGTGAAAGGGGGAAAATAACTCTCAATAAAGCACCAAAAACAGTTTTTAAAAATCCAGTCCTACCTGTTTTCTGCCTGGTTAAAATAAGTGCAAATTTCAGCATTTTGCAAAGATATGTAATGTAAAATTAATGTTATAGTAACACAAATATGTTCCTAAACATTTAATTTTCAAAACTTAGAACTACTACATGCCTTTTCTCAGCAGGACACCAATTGATAGTTTCTCCTAAAATGACAATGGAGGTGAGAGAGGTTAAATCATTATTTTGAAATGGCTAAGATAATGGCCATTATCCTTAGCAAACTAACGCAGGAATAGAAAACCAAATAGTGCATCTTCTTATTTATAAGTGCGAGCTAAATGATGAGAATACATGGACACGTGGAGGGGAACAACACACATCGGGACCTTTCAGCAGGTGGAGGGTGGGAGGAGGGAGAGGATCAGGAAAAAAAAACAACTAATGGATACTAGGGTTAATACCTCGGTGATGAAATAATCTGTACAACAAACCCCCATGACGTGTTTACCTAAGTAACAAACCTGCGCTTGTACCCTTAAATTAAGAGTTGAAAAAGAAATGGCTAAGATACTTTTTAAGTAGTATTAACAGTATGCTGGAGAAGTGTATGGTTTTCAAAGCAAAAGGAAAAACTAGAAAAAAAAGGTAGGAGGGATTATATGTATGAATATGTGTGTGTGTGTGTGTGTGTGTGTACATTATAACATTTAAAGCATCACACAAGGCAAAAATGCTGCTATCGCCATGATAATTCACCAGAATATTAAAACAACTACAAAAAATCTCAGAAGAGAGAAAAAAGTCATCATCATTGAAGGGCAACAACATCGCCTAAATGGAAGCCCTCACCAAATCATGTGTTTATCAACTGTATGACTTATTTTCTTTTACTCCTTCTGAATAGAAAGTCCATCCTGTCATGGCCTCTTGGTGAACTAACGATTTCTGAAACATGCATCTTGTCTTTATAAGAGGTTTTGTCTCATTACACCTCCCATCTCCCAAGTGTCTACCCTCCTTCCCCGAGTCTTTGCAAGTTTCCGGAAGACCACCGTGTCACTTAGTGGTTTTCAGGCTTACTTCCCTTTGACTGTAAGTCCCTACAAAAAAGAGAATTCCTCTATACATCTTTGCAATTCTGACTCCTATGCAATACCTGGTGCATTTTAAGCCCTTCATAACTTGGGGAAGAATAAATTAGTAATTGAATAAATTCACGAATGACTCCAATGCTTCTGATACCTACTGAACTCTTACTGAGCATGAAAGCCTCACTCAAAAATTTCTTGAGCAGAGACTTCACTCCACATAAGCCCCTGTTCCATACACATATCCTTTTTATGATACAGTTTGGTGTTTCTCCTACCCTTTGAAGTAGCTCTCTCAGAAGTCAGCAAATATCAAATAAATGCTCCTAATTTTTGGAAGGTAATTTGGTGACAAGAGTTGAGGCAGGAGCATAAACAGAGGGTTCTAATGTGTGTGTGTGTCTGTGTGTGTGTGTGTGTGTGCACATGTGTATATGAGCATTTGCATGTGGGTGAAAGTGTATATGTGAGAGTATGCATGTGTGTGCATGTGTGTATGCGTGTGTGTGTGTTTCTGTTCCTTTTTTTTGTCAGTTTTTTTTAAATTGTTTTTTAGACAGTCTATATAAATCCTTTGGTTCCCTAAAGGACAAAATTCCTTTGATAATTTTATAAATTCTTTTCTAAATAATATCTCTGTATTATAGATAAAAACAATTAATACCTAGGAAAGCTCAGGTCGCTTCTTTCAGTCAAGGACCGACTCATTGATGAAGCTGGAAAGAAAACTTTTTTCCACTCACCCCAATATTTGATAACTATCTTAAATTGAAAATGTCTTTAATGGTGTATTTGATTTCATCAGTGTATTTTGACTTATATATATCATACATATTACAGATCTGTGATATATATGTGATATATCATATATATCATATGTATTATGTATCTGTAATAAATCTCTATCTATCTATCACATTTTCTTTTTTTTTTCTTTTTTTTATTATACTTTAAGTTCTAGGGTACATGTGCATAACGTGCAGGTTTGTTACATATGTATACTTGTGCCATGTTGGTGTGCTGCACCCATCAACTCGTCAGCACCCATCAACTCGTCATTTACATCAGGTTCCTTTTGAAGGGACAGGACAGAAAAAAGAGGCAGAGATTTAAAGGACATTATAGAAAGAAGGAAGAACATTTACAAATCTGGGGAGACAGAAGCCCATGAATCCAAAATGAAAGACGCAATGCAGAGAAGACTAGCCTACAGCTGGATGCAGACTAGGGTCTTATTGGGAGAAAGAGATACCATATGGGAGAAAGAAAACTGTCCTTCAGCTACCTTCTCTGAGTGGTAAGAATTTAACCAGGCATGGGTATGTAAACAAGTTGTAGAATTCTCAGCCCTAAGTATATATGCAATAACTGAGCAATTTAAAATGTTCACTCTACACCCAGATCTTTGTTTTTAATTACCATTCTCCAGTAAAAGGAACTAGGGCCATTTAGAGAAATGGCTGGGAAAACAGAACTACAATATAGGCCTGGAACATCTCGTAGTGCCAGAACATTTAAAAACTGTTCAAAGAACAAAAGGATAGGATTATGTCAAAGGGTTGCAGGGGCCAACCAGAAAGAGCTCCTAATGGCCAATGCTGGAATAATAGGAGCAACAAAATAAAAAATGCTGGCATTGAATTATAACCCCCAAAATAAAGTAAAATTCAAACATCCATATTGATACAAATAAATAATTGAATAAATAAATGGAAGAGAAGGAACGCTTCTTTCTTATAAATAATTCTATTAATTTTTTTTTTTTTTTTTTGAGACACAGTTTCACTCTGTTGTCCAGGCTGGCGTGCAGTGGTACGATCTCTGCTCACCGCAACCTCTGCCTTTTGGGCTCAAGCAATTCTCCTGCCTCAGCCTCCGGGTAGCTGGGATTACAGGCGCCCACCACCACCATACTTGGTGATTTTTGTATTTTTAGTAGAGACAGGGTTTCATCATGTTGGCCAGGCTGATCTTGAACTGCCGACCTGAATTGATCCACCTACCTCTGCTCCCAAAGTGCTGGGATTACAGGCATGAGCCACTGCACCTGGGCTTACAAAATAATTCTAATTAATAAATGCAAAAGTGGGGAAATAAGTAAAAATCACTGTTGGAATGCCACAGAACTAGTTGCTGAAGGGACAATCTATCAACAAATGCTAAAATGCAGCATGTAGAACTCTAAGGAAGAGCAGAATATTTGTATCAGCTCAAATTATCGCCTCCAAAATTTACTAATTACTATGGTGATTTTTAACACGTGATCAAAAATTCTTTAATAACCTTGCTTTCAAGAAGTGGAACTTAATTCTCCTCCCTTTAACTGTAAACTAGACTTAGTAACTTGCTTATAAATATTAATAACAGGGTAGAGAAAGGGGGAAATAATAACTTTACAGCAGGGAAATTTGGAGACACTCATTAACTACATAAACAAGGTTAATTTTACCAGTAATAAGACATTTTAATATCACATGCCACTGATAAGATGTGATGAGATGATGTATTAGACCGTTCTCACTTTGCTGTAAAGAAATACCTGAGACTGGATAATTTATAAAGAGAAGAGATTTAATTGACTCACAGTTCTACAAGCTATACAGGAAGCATGATTCTGACATCTCCTCAGCTTCTGGGGAGGCCTCAATAAACTTACAATCATAGTGGAAGGCAAAGGGGGAGCAGGCATATCACATGGCCAGAGCAGGAGCAAAAGACAGAAGGGGAGGTGCTACACATTTTTTAAATGGCCAGATCTCAGGAGAAGTCACTTATGTCCTCCTAGGACAGTACCAAGGGGGATGGTGCTAAACTATTCATGAGAAATCTACCCCCATGATCCGATCAATTCCCACCAGGCCCCACCTCTAACACCGGGGATTATATTCTAATACGAAATTTGGGCAGGGACTCACATCCAAACTATATCAGAAGGGTACATGACCTCTGTGGTATTCATCCCCCAAATTAATAACCTCAGTCTGTTCATGAGAAAACATCAGATAAACTCAAAATTAGGGACAGTATACAAAATATCAGACTAGTACTCTTCAAAAGCATCAAGGTCATGAAATTCAAGGAAAGACAGAAACTCTTCTAGACTGGAGAAGACTAAGCAACATTACTTAATGCAATATGTCTTGGATTAGATCCAGGTCCAGAAAAAACAAACAGGGGAGATCCAAAGAATGCCTATTAAACTTAGTTAATAGTTATGAATGTTAATGTCTTAGTTTTGATAAATTTACCGTGGTTATGGAAGATGTTAATATTAGAAGCTAGGTGAAGGTTATATGAGAACACTGTACTTTCTTTGCAACTCTTCTGTAAACCAAAAATAATGGCAAAAAACTTTTTTTTTTACAGTCTCATAGAAGGCAACCTATTATTATTATTATTATTAATTCCAGGATACAAGTGCAGAACTTGTAGGTTTGTTATGTAGGCATAGGTGAGCCATGGTGGTTTGCTGCACTTAACAACCCATCATCTAGGTTTTAAGCCTCGCATGCATTAGCTAATTGCCCTAATGCTCTTCCTCCCATCCGCCCCCGTGCCCCTACTGGCTTCGGTATGTGTTGTTCCCCTCCCTGTGTCCATGTGTTCTCATTGTTCAACTCCCGCTTATGAGTGAGAACATGTGGTGTTTTGTTTTCTGTTCCTGTGTTAGTTTGCTGAGGATGATGGCTTCCAGATTCATCCGTGTTGTTTAAAAATATGCATGTGTGTACATGCTTGAGCCTCCCAGACCTCCCATGGACCTGTACAATGCTAGAGACAAGGCAACTCTTGGTTAAATATACAGACTTTTTAGTAATCAACACACCATTCCTAAAAAATCAAGCAGCACCAGGAAAAGGGTAAGTTTTGAAATTGGCCTCTTCATAACTTTTCTCATTGCACTCTTTATTATATTTATGTATATGTATATATTTTCCTTGTCTTTTATTTTATTTAGGCACTTTCTAGAGTTCAACTGTCGCTCAGGGCATCAAACTAATTTTCTCCTCAGCAATGATTGCAGAGCTGCATGCATAATGAACCCCGTTATTGCTGTTGTTATTAAGTAGGCTGTTTGGGGACTTGCATGGGAGGCAGGCCACAATCTAAAAGGCAATGGCTCTTCCTAGCACTGCCTGCCCCCACTCATAGACTGAGACCACTGCACAAAGAAAAAAATAACACATAGAAAGAGGCAAATGATCCTGCTCCTTGATGTGAGGAAATGTCAAAGGTTTGCATTGGCTTTGAGGCACTGACTTTTGTTATTTATTTAATGAAAAATAGAATCATTCTTTATTGACCACTTGAAAAGACTGCATATATTGAAAACCAACACCATGTCAGCATTTGCCTTCGGTGTTTTATGAATGTTATCTCATTTAATCCTCACAGCAAGTCTATGAAGACAACGTAGTCATCCTGTTTATAGTTAGGAAGTTGAGGCTGAGAGATGCTAAACGACCTGTCTAAAGTTTTCTACATGGTCCACAAGTGGTAAAGTCCAGTAGAGGGGTAGACTATAGTCTAGACATCCCAAGGATGTGCTTTCATACCTTTGTAGTTACAGGAGCAGGAAGCTGTCCTGTTTCCTGTTTTTCTGTGTGGTCATAAACAGCAGGGTTCCCAAATTTTAATGTGTATTTGAATTAGCTGAGACCTAATTAAACTGAAGATTCTGATGAAGTAGGTATAGGGTGGGTCCTGACTTTCCCATTTCTAATAAGCTCCCAGGTGATGCCAATGCTATTGGGCCATGGTTCACACTTCCAGTAGCAAGAATGAAGGACAAAACCGAAATCTGTTGTTATGGAGTCACACCTTAGACTTAAAAGGAAAAAGTGGAAATTAATGGTAAAATTCAAATATAGTGGTTAAACATTATCTAGCATTAAATTATTGGCTGTATAGCCTGGCCAACATGGCTAAACCCTGTCTCTACTAAAAATACAAAAGTTAGTCGGGAGTGGTGCCAGGCGCCTGTAATCCCAGCTATTTGGGAGGCTGAGGCAGGAGAATCATTTGAACCCCAGAGGCAGAGGTTGTGGTGAACTGAGATCACGTCACTGCACTCCAGCCTGGGCGACAGAGTGAGACTTGGTCCCCTGTCCTCCCCAAAAAATTACCAACTCTAGTTAGATTTTGTAGATTGAATAGACTTATCCTACGGCTTATAGCTTAGGGTAGACCTCAAAATAGGAAGAATAAAAACCACTATAAATGCACACAGTTTCAGGGACAGAATAAGAAGGAAAAGGATTTCTATAAGTGTCTTCAAGATCTCACATGTAGCCATGCCCAGCTTCCCATCCTCCAGTCTTCCTTAAAAAAACACTAAAGGACCAACGTGGTCCCTTATTAGTAATTTCTGAGTGAGACCAAGGGAGACTCATCTGTTAAAGACTGGCAGGAAAGACTGAATACCTTAGTTGTTATACTTTGGGAAAGCTTCTCTAAGCTCCAATAGCTTATCTTTAAAAACAAAGTTAAGCACAGTATCAGATACATAAAAAGTGTTCAGCAAATTCTTGTTCTCTAGCATGTCTCTCCTCCCCAATTAATCTTTCGTACTCCTCACTCTGTCTTTCTCAGATATATACATCACAGACATTTTCTTCCAGTCTGTGCCTTTGCCATTTCATTATCTTTTAATGGCACTTTCTGAAAAGAAGTCTAATTTTTAGGAGGTCCAGTTTATCATTTTATTTTCTTTTAGAGTTAGTGTAAACCTTTTTCTATCAAAGAAATTTTTGCCAAATTCAAGTACTTAAAGATTTTATCTTATATTTTCTTCAAAACTTTTGAGTTTTAGGTTTTATATAGGTATATGATCCATTTTGAGCGATTTTACATAGAGGATGAAGTAAAATTTGAGATTTTTTTCATGTGGATACTATTTCAGCACCATTTCTTGAAAAACTATCATTTCCCCCATTAAATCACCTTGGTATCATTGTAGAAAATCAGTTTAGTTCATATGTGTTAATATATTTCTGGGCTCACTATTCTATTGATTTATGTATCTATGCTTACATCAATATCATGCCATCTTGATAACTATTTTTATAGTAAATCTAGAAATCAAATAAGGTATTAAGGAGCTCCCCAACTTTGTTATTCTTTTACAACATTACTTTGGCTATTCTTCAACTTTCCATATAAATTAAAAAATAAAATTTTAAATATCTGTAAAATAGGCATGTGGAGATTTTGAATGGGATTGTGTTTGAATCTCTAGATCAGCTCTAGATCAACTCGAGTAAAACGGACATCTTAAAAATTTCAGCCTTAAATCCACCAAGATTTATTTAGTGTTTTTCAGTATATAGGGCTTGCACATATTTTGTCAATTTTCTTCTCAATATTACATTCTTCTTGAAGCTACTGTGCTACTGTGACTGGCGTGGTCTTAAATTTTGTTTCCATGTGTCCTCAGCTATTATATAAAATACAATTGATTTGTGTGTATTGACTTTGTATCCTATGACATCACTAAATTCACTTGTAGGTTTTAGTATTTAAAATTTTCTTTTAGAGTTTTCTATATGGAGTCTCATGGCTAGGCTCTCCAGGATTATGTTGAATATACGTGGTTACATTTCACCATCAAGAGTGATGTAACCTCCAGATGTTTCTTAACACCTGACCAGATCACTGAAATGAAAATCCTTTTTTACTTTGCCAATATAAGAAGTTGAATCCATGAATTTCCCTCTAGTACAGATTTAGTTAGATCCCACAAATATTGTCATGCTGTGTTTTCAATATCATTTAATTCTAAATATATGTTATGTTTTATGCTGCTTTTTACTTGAATCATGTATTTAGAAGTATAATATTTACATTTCAAATATTTAGTGTTTTTTTCAGAAATCTCTGTGCTATTAATTTTTTAATATTGTTGTGTTACAGAACATGCTATGTAAAATTTCTAATATTTTAAACTTACTGAGAATTGTTATGAACTCATCATATATAATATATAATCTATATTGGTGGATATTCTGTGAGCATTTGAAATGATGTGTCTTTGTTATTATTCAGTTTAAAATATATTTTAATCTTCCTTGTTTTATCCTATGTGTTCTCACTGTTCAACTCCCACTTATGAGTGAGAACATGTAGTGTTTGGTTTTCTGTTTCTGTGTTAGTTTGCTGAAGATGATGGCTTCCAGCTTCATCCATGTTCCTGCAAAGGACATGATCTCATTCTTTTTTATGGCTGTATAGCATTCCATGGTGTATACGTACCACATTATCTTTATCCAGTCTATTACTGATGGGCATTTGGGTCTTTGCTATTGTAAATAGTGCTGCAATAAACATATTTGTACATGTGTCTTTATAGTAGAATAATTTATATTCCAAATAGTCATAGTATATCAATATATATATATACCACATTATCTTTATCCAGACTATCACTGATTAGCATTTGATGTCTTTGCTATTGTAAATAGTGCTGCAATAAACATACATGTACATGTGTCTTTATAGTAGAATAATTTATATTCCTTTGGATATACACCCATTAATGGAATTGCTGGGTCAAATGGTATTTCTGGTTCTTGATCCTTGAGGACTTGCCACACTGTCTTCCACAATGATTGGACTAATTTCTATTCCCACCAAAAGTGTAAAGGTGTTTTCCTATTTCTCCACAGCCTCATCAGCATCTATTGTTTCTTGACTTTTTAATAATTACCATTCTGATTTGCTTGAGATTGTATCTCACTGTGGTTTTGATTTGCATTTCTCTAATGATCAGTTATGTTGAGCTTTTCTTCATGTTCGTTGATTGCATAAATGTCTTCTTTTGAGAAGTGTCCGTCCATATCTTTTGCCCACTTTTTAATGGGATTGTTTGGTTTTTTTTCTTACAAATTTGTTTAAGTTTCTTGTAGATTCTGAATATTAGACCTTTGTTAGATGGGTAGATTGCAAACATTTTCTCCCATTCTATAGGCTTCCTGTTCACTCTGATGCTAGCTTATTTTGCTGTGCAGAAGCTCTTTAGTTTAATTAGATCCCATTTGTCAATTTTGGCTTTTGTTGCAATTGCTTTTGGTGTCTTTGTCATGAAGTCTTTGCCCATGCCTATGTTCTGAATGGTATTGCCTAGTTTTTCTTCTAGGATTTGTATGGTTTGGGGTTTTATATTTAAGTCTTTAATCCATCTTGGGTTAATTTTTGTAAAAGGTGTAAGGAAGCCCTCCAGTTTCAGTTTTCTGCATATGACTAGCCAGTTTTCCCAGTACCATTTATTAAATAGGGAATTCTTTCCCCATTCCTTGTTTTTATCAGGTTTGTCAAAGATCAGATGATTGTAGATGTGTGGTGTTATTTTTGAGGTCTCTGTTCCGTTTCATTGGTCTATATATCTGTTTTGGTACCAATATCATGCTGTTTTGGCTACTGTAGTCTTGCAGAATAATTTGAAGTCAGGTAGCGTGATGCCTCCAACTTTGTTCTTTTTGCTTAGGATTGTCTTGGCTATCTGGGCTCTTTTTTTCATTCCATATGAAATTTAAAGTAGCTTTTTCTAATTCTGTGAAGAATGTCAGTGGTAGTTTGATGGTAATAGCGTTGAATCTATAAATTACTTTAGGCAGTATGGCCATTTTCACCATATTGATTCTTCCTATCCATGAGGATGTAATGTTTTAGCCAATATCATATTGAATAGGCAAAAGCTGGAAGCACTCCCTTTGAAAACTGGCATAAGACAGGATGCCCTCTCTCATTACTCCTATTCAACATAGTATTGGAAGTTCTGAGCAGGACAGTCAGACAAGAGAAAGAAATGCAGACTATTCAAATAGGAAGTCAAATTTTCTGTTTGCAGATGACATGTTTTGTGTTTAGAAAACCCCATCATCTCAACCAAAAATCTCCTTAAGCTGATAAGAAACTTCAGCAACGTCTCAGGATACAGAATCAATGTGCAAAAATCACAAGCATTCCTATACACCAATAATAGACAAGCAGAGAACCAAATCATGAATAAACTCCCATTCACAATTGCTACAAAGAGAATAAAATACCTAGGAATACAGCTTACAAGGGATGTGAAGGACCTGTTTAAGGAGGACTGCACACCACTGCTCAAGGAAATAAGGAGGACACAAACAAATGGAAAAACATAGTTGAGTATTTTCTGGAAAGATTTCTGTTATTTATTTTTAGTTTAATTTTGTTGTGGCTAAAGAACATACTCTAAGATCTCAATTTTTAAAAAAATTGAGAAAGATTTTATAATCTATTTTGGTAAGTATTCAATGTACACTTTAAAATGTGTTTGTGTTTGCGTGTTTGTTGAGAGTGTTTTGATGTATTTCTTTTTTTTTTTTTTGCCTTACTGCTTTGTCACGTGTTGCATCTCCTCCTTTTCTGGAACTCCAACTGGACTCAAGAGTGTTTGACATTTTCACCATGCTCCATGTGTATTTTGTGCATCGATCTTACCAATTAATTTCCTGTACATATTAATCATAATCATTTTTAAATTTGTTATCTATTAATTCCAATATTTGTCTCTTCTATGGGTCTGCTTCTAGTCTCTTGCTTTCTCTCTCTCTGTATTGATCATTAGTTATTTGTCCTTCTATCCCTATATGCCCAGTAATTATATTTTATTAAATAATGGGTATTGAGTTTGAAAAAATATAATAATTAAGGCCCTGCATGGCTTTATACTCTTCTAGAGAAGATCTAACTGTGTACCTGGTAGGCATTTAGCTTAGGGAAAAATCACCTTAATCCAAGGAGAGAGCAAACAGTCCATTCACGAAGATCAGTCTTTGTAAGAGCTGATTCATCTCAAGCCCTAATTCTTGAGTAGTCGTCCCTGTGGGGTACCAACTGAATGCCCAGGGAATTCTTCTCTTTACTAGGCCATGTAGAGAAAAATTATGAAACATTATAAAATATTTTTAAATCCAGGTGCCCAGCCTCAGCAATATCAACCCCCAGCATTCTGATTCTAGTAACTTTAGATTCTTCATTTCAAAGCTATTCTAGGACAAACTCATATTTGTTGTTGATTCCTTTATTTCTTGTTTGTTTGCTCTGTGTGTGTGTGTGTGTGTGTGTGTGTGTGTGTGTGTGTGTGTGTATAGGGGAGGGAACCTGGGGTTGCCTCTGACATCTTTCCTAATAATTGTGGAATCCACATTTTCTCTAAAATGTTTACCTTCATAGACTGTTCATTGTACAGCAGGAGGGTCTCTCAGAACTTCTTGACATCTATACTTCTAAAAATAGAAATCTCTCCAAATACCATAATTTGGCAATTTCATGTATATCTAGTTGTTTTTCTTATGTTTTGTTTATGTCTGCTTCTGTAATGTAAGCTCCCTGAGGTCATAAAGTTTGTTGATATTGTTTTATTTTTTCTCCACAGTCTAGCATAAACACTTAGCACATGATCACCATTCATTAAATGTCTGAATTGGATGAATGGATGAAAGGATAGATGTGCAGATGAATGGACAGAGACTAACAGCACTCTTTATTCCCACTGCCTAGCAATGTACCTAATATCTTATAGGCAGTTAAATGTATGTGCTTGACAACTCAATTGTACACAGATGAAGGAAAAATTGATGGCGCATGCAAAGAGGACTGCAGAATCTTTTCCCTCTAGGCTGATCCGATTTAGAATGGGGCCCTATGAATGAATCTCAGCACTTTTGTGGCTCACCAAAGACTAAGCATAGGTAGTTATTCAGTAAGTGTTTGTGATAATGGCAATCAGTTGAGTTCAGTCAAACTTCTCATAGAGATGCCTTCAGTTAGAAGCTGTTTTCTTAGCATTATGCTTTAGACACAATCTATTGCTTCTAGTTTTCCCATGTGTGCATAAACACAAAAGTACATTGAAAGTCACCACTTGTTGAGTACCAACCTGCAAGCAGAGACTAATTCTCTTACTTATCACTATATACCAAGGACCAGGACAATAAATAGTTTTCAATGAAAGTAGTAAGTGTATGACTGGTAATGAATAAATGAAGATTCCCTGTTTAGTAATAGCAGATGAAAAAGTTATCTGAACAATAAACAAGGCTCTTTACCCAAAAGCATGTAGAAATGAAATAGTAAGTAAGCTTGCAAAAAAAAAAAAAAAAAAAAAAAGTGTGGCTATGGCTCAAGTCCCAAGGGAGCCTTGGCTATTCAGCCTTTAAGATTCTGTTTACTTTTGGAATATCACCTATATAGAATACAAGGGTTTCATTTATTTCTAGTAATCTATAGTAATCTATTTATGTCAATCACTGCTGATGTTGGCAAGAGTCTGCTATTATAAACACCTTACATCTAATATTATAAATACCCAAAGCAGGTGACCATATGTGTATGTTTCTTTCTTCCAAAATTGAATTTATTGCTCATAAAACTTACATATCCATTTTTTCTATCATTGACATGAACATGGTAGTCTACATTGAATGTATGTTTAAAATATTCCCGAAATTCTCTTACTTTTACCAAAACACTGCATATGACTTTCATTTTCTAAGTTTGTACCCCATTTCTCCTACTCTTTGTTTTACACTCCTAGATGAAAGTGACCCTCATTGCCCAGGCTTTCTCCTCTTTCATCAACTATGATTATCTTAATTTTCAACTCATATGATGGGATAAACAACGTCTGGTAGTTACTTAAATGATCTGGAAATTATGCATCCCACCCACTACCACTTTTGTCATCTCTACAAATGAAAGAATCAAAAAAACTTCCCTCTTTGGGTTCTGACCTTGGAAACACATCCACAGCTTTTATCATCTCCCACAGCCTTTCCTGCTGGGAACAGCCCAGCAGAGTCCCCCAGACAGCTGTTAGAGCTCAGAATCAATTTACTTTGGGGTGAGGACTTGAGGGACACAGATGGGTGAATTACAGGTGTTCAGCTTAGTGGCAGGCCCTGCTTGGCACAGTCTAATATGAGCTCCCACTTGTTTCAGCTGCAGGGCAGCAAAGCTGTCACTCTTTGCCCTGGAGAGGGCTGGCGGGTTTTGGCTGGGTGCCATATGCAATCCTAGTTACAAGGTCAACTGCATATTTTTGGTTTTTGGAAGCTGTTACAAGTTGAGCTTGTATATAGTCACTGACTATACCTTTAACTTGGATCAGATTTCTCTCTTTAGATTTTTACTGAGACTCCAGAGTGACTATTTGTCCCATTCAGAGGCACTATCCAAGAACCTATTGTAGTTTCTACTCCATGTTTATGTCAACCACGCATGTTTGCTTCATTGCTTTTTCTGTTTCTAGTCTTTTATTCTAGTCTTTTATTTTCCATTTCTAGTCTTTTATTCCATAACATACTTCACTTCTTCCCTGCAATCAGTCCTGATCCTTTCAGGCATTCGCTTTATGTATAATTGATGTAAGAACTCTGAAAATAAGGGGAACTCAGTTCTATGAAAACTTAAGTTAATTTAGGGAGAGGGAGAACGGTTTAGGTTCCAATGGGTTGAGTACTTTTCCAAATCAAAATCTACAAAGAATTGGACAGTGGAAATAATAAAATAAAATGCCCCAGTGTCTTAGCCATTCTAGACCTCAGTTGATCTCATCAACATGTAGGGATTGAGTTCCAGGCAAATTATTCTGAAAACCAGAATTGCTTTGGAAATACAGAAACCATTTCTAAGGCAATGAAGATATAGGCCCTGGAATAGGATTCATTTCCCTACATCCACATGCATTTATGGTTTGAAATCAGGCCAGGCATGCCCTATCCAGGCCATAGCATGACCTCTGCAAAATCATATCTATCATTGAAAAGGCCCTGCTTTCCGTAACTCCTTCTGATACACTGCCAAAAATTCAAACAGCTATTCCGATTACACTTTAATTGGTACTTTATATTCAACACATAAGAAAACTCACCATAAACAAAAGCTGTTCTTTCCTGAATTCTGTGAAGTTAAAGTATCTGGATCGTGTGTTAACTATATAATATTTATGGAGTTCAGCTTGTGGGTGAAGTCAGCCAAAGCCCATTTCTCCTCCTTAAGGCCTAATATACTAAAGAATGCTTTATATACGATGATCTTGAAATAGCTTTGAAATTCCCACCCCTCAGAAATTCTTACAATTTTAAAGAACAGAAGAAATAATAAATAGCCGATTGAGCTGACCATTTTTTTGGATTTTCTTTTTATTCTTTAAGAAATCAATACTAATATAGTTGGCATTTATGTAATCAACCTTCTTCCAAGAATCTCAAAACACATATAAACTCTGCTGGTTGGTTACTTAAAAGTAATCACTTGCCCTGAAACCATAAACCAGGTCACATATGGAACTGGTTGTAAGAGTCAAATACTAAGCCCTAACATTTCTACCAGTGGTTTATGCCAATCTGTTACACTGTCTCATTCACCTAAATCCATGCAAGTAGGCAAGGACCATTAGGGAGTTTGAGATGAAGAGAGCAATTTAAGATGTGTGGACACATTCAACCAAATTACTGAGCATCTCCTCTGTGCTAGATCCTGTGTATGCATAAGGGACAGTGATAAATAATAGGTGGGCTTTGCTGTCTAGAAATTCACATCTCTAATGAGTAACAATTATGAAAATCAGCACGTAATGAGTGCCTACTCTGTCCTTTAAGCCCTTTATATGCATTAATTCACTTAGTCCTCACAGTTACTTTATAAAGTAAGGTCTAATATTACACCTAATAAACACTGTCTACCTAAATATTAAAATGCTTATATTGAGCTTTGGTTGCTTCAAATTATTTTTAAATATTTCTTTTCAGACAAACTTCAGGCCCCTGTTGTATCCCTTCTTGATCTCCTTTCCTAGTCTCCTTCCCAGAAGACAATTGCCCTTCTACAGTTGATGTATAAATATTCTCTGTATATCTACACACACACACACACACACACACACATACAGAGCATATTGTATTGTCTTGTATGTTTTTTACATTTGTGCAAATAGTATAATTCTTTAATGTTCTTCGACACCTTGGTTTATTTACTTGATTTTGCATTTTTGAAATGTGTGTATTTGAGTCAGAAAGAAATTGTGCATAAAGTGTAACAGTTATGTATTATGCCATTATATTAATACAAGCAAGTTATCAATCCATTCCACTATTACTGGGCATTACTCTAGTGGATATTTCCAAATCCCTCCCAAAAATGGTTGTACTATTTATACTACTACTGACAATAGATGAATGTTCCAGGTACCCTATAACTTCAGTGGCACTGGAAGTTGCTAGAAATTTAGTTTATGTGAGTTTGATGGATATGAGAAGTATTTTGTTAATAACTGATATTTTCATCCATGTTACCTAATATTGACTAATATATACTTTCTCATGCTATTTTTTTCTGGTTTTTGATACAAAGGCTACATTATTTTCAGAAAATTTGTTAAAGAACATTTCTTTATATTACATACAATGGTTTTAGAAAATAAGAATTTTTGTCTTTTGAAAGTGTAGTTAGCCCTTTATAAAACTATTTTATAGGGTGGAAAGGCATAGATTAATTAATTATTGGCATTTTGTAGTTTCTATTGTTTCATAATTCAACGTTATTTTTATTATAAAATTTTAATATTATCAATTTATTGTGTTTCTTGATTATGTCAAGATTTCAAATCAATTTCTAGTATTTCTTATTTGTGCAAGTTTCTTACATTTCAACTTGTGCCTTCTCTTTCTTTGGCCAGTCTCTCAAGGGACAGTTTTATTAATAATTCTCAAGAATGAGCTTTTGTTTTTGATACTTTTCTCCATTGTTTGATGTTTCCTATCTCTTTATTTCTTCTCTTCTGTTATTAGCAACTTCTGTACATTTGCGGGTAGGATCTGGAGAGGACACTAGCACTTTGGACTGAAACTTTAAGGGTTGAAGTCTGGTAGTTAAGATGACAGTTTTACATCATTTTACTCTTCAGAAAACCTAAAGCATGAGCCTGTATTTAATAGCCAAAAATAGTGTGCCCAGGATTCTGGCAAAAGCAATGAATATATTTGTTGGAGGAAGACAACTTTAATCGAGTCTTGAATTTATTACTACAAGTTAGTTTTTAAAAACAATGCCCAGCACATAATCAGAAATAACTGGATACACAAAGAGTTGAAATACCATAAGAAAAAATCCCAGCAAAAATAATATGGTATAGGAACAAACATAATAAAGTTCAAAAAATAGAATTACCAGGCAGACTATGTAACAACTGTGCTCACTATATACAATGAGATGAAAGTCAAGCTTTAAAATGTTGGCAGGGAACCAGCAACCATAAAATGTGACATCATAGATTAAAAAATTAACAAAATGTACATTCTAGAATTAAAGTGAAATAACTAAAAAGATCAAATTAACAGCAAATTAGGAAGAGTTGATAGAGAACTATTGAACAAAAAGTTTGGTCAAAAATCTGTGAAAAATCAGGAATGAAGAATAAATGAAAGATTGAAAATATACCAGAACACCTAACAGATAGAGATCAGTATAATGGAAATTTCTGCAATAATAAAAACATTCTGTATCTGTGCGGTCCAATACAGTAGCCACTATACACATGTAGCTGTTGGGTACTTGACATGTGGCTATTGAGACTGAAAAACTGACGGTTTAAGTTTATTTAATTTTACTTAGTTAAGTTTAACTTTATATACCCCCATGTGACTAGAGACTAATATATTGAACGGTGCAAATATAGAGGAGATATATAGAGATTCCAACATATAAGAAATAGAAATACCAGAAGCAAAAGAAGAGAGAAAGTGAAGCAGACACAATGTTTGAAGAGATAAGGGTGTAAAAGATTTCATAACTGATGAAAGACACTAATTTACACATTCAGAAAACTCAAAAATATCAAATGATAATAAAAAATCTTTCAGGCATATCATAGGGATTCTAAAGAAAACCGAGTACAAAGAGAAGAATTTTAAGAGGAGGCAGAGAAAAGAAGAGAGATTACTTTCAAACAAATAGCATTTACTGACAGTTGACTTCTCAATTACAATGGAAACAAAAAATAGATACATTTAATGTGCTTAAAAAAAAAAAAAAAGGAAAACAACAACAAAAAACTCCCATCCTGTAGTTTAATGCCCAGAGAAATAACTTTCAAGAATAAAAGTAAAATAAAGTCATTTTATGATCAAAATCAAGAAAGGCAGTTTAACACAAGAAGATGCTACCAATGGGAATTATAAAATATTTCCGCATGAAAGGTAAGAAGCAAAAAGAACTATGAAAATGATAAATATGTGGGTAAACTATAAGGGAAAAATACTATAAAACACAAATGATAAATTCTTGCTGACTCTCATTTTTTTCTCTCGCTCTCCCTCTGTACTCCACACGTTATATTGAAGTTGTTTACCTACACTACTGAAATTTGTGCTTTTTTTGGTCAGGGATCTATTTTAAAGTGTCCAATAAAGCAGCACAACATTAATGCTGCTTGTAAAGAGAAATGGATGAATGAAATAAGGCAAACGAAGTTATTTAGTTGTTCCATGGCAATGGGGCAAGAACATTAAAGCAGAATGAGCTTCAGAGAGAGGTGACAACTTTGAGGAGTTCAGTCTCAAAATGGTCACTTGTGGCACTTCAGCATTTTCAAATAATATTACAGACTTGATATTTCTGATTTATTATTCTTATAATAAAAGTCCTGAGATTCCATTCTAGATCTGGGCTTTGGTCAAGCTACCAAAACTTTCCAATCCTCATTTTCTTAACCTTTGAACTCATTTTGCGTGGCTGCTGTGCAGGGAACCACACTTGGCTCCTCTTCACTAACTTCCCCGAAATGCTATTGACTCCTTGGCAATGTGCTCTCAGACCTTTTCTCTGACTTTATTTATTTATTTATTTTTGTTGTTTCCTTTCTAACTGTTTGGGTACTTCCTGAGGAATACATTCAAGTCTATGGTTTGTATCCTGTTTCTCTCTCTCCCTTTGTCTTTTTCATCAATGCTTTTTGAGAACTTTTCAAATTGTTCTTTGTGTTCACATCTTAAGTTCAAGTAGTGTTTCTTTACTATCTCAAATGCAGACTTTGTTTTTGTATGATTTGAAGTTTTGTCTGATCCTTTTTCTTATGTCATTTTTAAGACTCGTCTTTGAAGATTACTTTGTAGGTATATTTTATATCCAATTAAATATATTTTAAAATATTTTTCAGTTTACTCATCCATGAATGCATGGACATTTATCAAGAGCTGGTGTTTGTCAATAAGGGTACATGGTCTTCAATCGTTAAAAGAAACTCATTTAGATATTAAGGTCAATTAGCTTATTGTTCAGTTCCTTACTCTCTTCCATGGGAGGAGTATATTTCTTTTCCCCAGAAGACAGGTTAATTGTATAATAACTAGAACAATTTCCAGTATCATATTGGAAAATAATCAACTTTCTTATTATTGAGTGCTGCTGCAGAGGTGGCTTTTTCAACTCCAACTGACATTCTGAAGGAAAGAAATGCACAACAAACTACTACCTCTGCAATGTACTGTTATGAGTTTTCCTGTCCACATTCTTGCCAAAGCAGTGTAATTTTGCAGTGTACCATGGCAATACATGCTAAAAGCTCTTCTTTTCTAATTATCTGGTTGCTTTCTGGAAGTTGAAGTCTCCAAAAGTTGTAATAAGAAAATAAAAATACTTTGCCTCACCGGCCAGGTGCCATGGCTCACACTTGTAATCCCAGCACTTTGGGAGGCCGAGGTGGGCAGATCACAAGGTCAGGAGTTCAAGACCAGGTTGGCCAATATGGTGAAACCCTGTCTCTACTAAAAATACAAAAATTAGCGGGGCATGGTGGCGGATGCCTGTAGTCCCAGCTACTTGGGAGGCTGAGGCAGGAGAATCACTTGAACCCAGGAGGCGGAGGTTGTAGTGAGGCAAGATCGGGCCACTGCATTCCAGCCTGGGAGACAGAGCGAGACTCCATCTCAAAAAAAAAGAAAAGAAAAATAGTTTGCCTCAAAAAGGTAGCATTCATAGAAGAATTCTCCAGTTTTTTCCTTGTTTCAGACTTTTCTGTGTATTTTTGTTTGTTTGTTTCAACAGTAACTATGGGTTCACTAAGACTGGACGTTCTCACCGCAAGCCCATCTGAATTCATCCTATATGAGTTTTGGTCATGGTATACCCTTTACTGTTCTTCTTTTGTGTTTTACATATTGGATTGGAGAGCTGCATTAAGAACTTCTAGTTACATGCCGTTTAAATTGAAGAAGGTTCTTATGTGTCTAACTAATAACATTTCCCTGTCTCTTAAAATATTCTGTATTTTGTACTTTTTACTGGGTCAAGGATACTGTTTTCCTTGTGGTCATAAATTATTGAAATTTAACTCTATACAAATATAGATTTTTAAAAATAAAATTTGGGTGAAATATAGGATTTTAGAAGCTGTGGCTCTCTGATGTTTCCAAGGATTCAGCGTGGGTCGCCAAGAGAGCATTTATTCTAATATTTTATTGTAAACAAAATTCAAACATGCAGCAAAGTTGAAGTAATTTTGCAGGGAACAGACTGTACCTACCATCTATATTTTACCTTTAACATTTTTTTCTACTTGCTTTATCACATGTCTGTCCATCTATCCATCAATTAATTTATCACAGTTTTGGGCGCATGTCAAAGTAAATTGAGAAACTAATATACTTCTTAAATAGTTCTGTATAAATATTACTAGAGTTCATTATTTGTTTACTTTTTTCTTTATGATGTGAAAATTTATATGTGAGGTAAATGTACATTTATTGAGTTTTGCAAACACATACACGTGTGCAACACAGACCCCTGTCAAGTTACAGAATATTGCCATCACCCTCTTACTCTTTCAAAAAGTACAATTTTAGGATATTATAATCCGAGAAAGTTGGAAAGGAGGCAATTTCCTCCAGCAATATCCCCAAGGCTAACTCAGTTTCCCCACTACATTTATGTGCTGGTAGAAAAGGAACTCTTTCTTCCCTGTAGTTTCTTAGATTTTGTACTTTTGGCACAGAAGTTAGTGCTTGGGAGTGTGGAGAGTAAAGAGGCAAATGGAAACAGAAAAAGCCATGTCATCATTAAAAATAAACAGAGACACAAATATGTCAGAGGGCAGAGGCAGGCACTTCATTGTGCAAGTGATTTATGAGGAAGCTAATTTTAAACAAGCTTGGGCTGCGTGGTGCCTTGCAGCCAAACAAATAGGCAAAGCGCCCTTTCAACAGCAGCCGAGAGCTGCTGATCTCCTCAAGGAGTAATCTCATTTTCTTGGTGGTGTAAAAGGCACTAAGTGGCTGTTTTCTGTCTAAGGAAACCGTGGCTGAGTCATTGAAGGCAGGCCCTGTTAAATGCCAGAGAGTAACAAGACAAAGGCCTGCCCTCTACAAGTTAAACCCACAAAACAAAACACTGACACATTAACAACAAATAAAGCAGGAAGTTTCCCTCTGTTTATTCCATGTCCTGCATTTTTTTTCCTCTTAAAATGGCACTAGGATATGAGAGAGAGGGATTGGCCACCCAGGAAATTAGTACATGGCTCTCTGGCCTGGCTATTCATGTCTGTTTTGTAACACAGATCAGGCAGGCGCTGAGAGTTATTCCTGGGGGAGCCAGCCAAGGAACTGAGAATGTGGAGACAGGAGAGGCAAGCGGGCCAGGCTCATATGTGGAGGAGACATTGCAAACTGTACAAGGCGGCCAGCCTAGGATTAGTAGAATCTATCTTTAGATTGGAGGCCTTAGGCTATTAGTTTTCTCTGCCTTCAGGTTTGAGGCTTTTCCAAATGCCAGTGCTGAAAAATCTGTAGTTCAATAGTCCATTGCATGGGAAATTCTTGCAGCCAAGCAGAGGTAGGGGTGTGTGTGTGCACGTGTGTGTGTGTGTGTGTGTGTGTGTGGTGTGTAGGGATTGATTGTCAGCAGTAATTTCAGTGAATGAACATTTAATACGGACCCTCAATATACAAGGTTCAAAAGCCACATGAAAGGTATAAAAAGATTGAGGTGCTAGATTAAAGAGAGAATTTCTTTGGGAAAATGTGTTGGAGTATTTTTCCCACTGCCATTCCAAGAAGGAGGGGTAGGAGATGTGGTCCCCTTGCCTCAAGTCTAGTGAGAGAGGCTGGAAAAACCCAATTAGGGAGTTAGATTGCTTCCTTTGGATGTAGTGAATAGTGTGGATGTTTCACGGGGTTCCAACAACTAGTAAGGCCTGAGCACTGACAAATGAAAACCGAAATCATTTGTGCATTTGGAGTCAGCTCTTGCAGGGTCTGGCTTTGCTAAGTATTTTCTCTTAGGTTCCTGAAGAGTGGGAGGTCTGGAAGTCCTGGGAAGAGGCTGAGGAGACAAGGGTATTGGCAGAGGGCTTGAGGGGAGCTCAGAGCAGAAGTTATTTACCAGTTGTTACAAGGGGACTTCAAGACATGCAAAGCCAGTTTGCCCTACTAGTGTATATCAGTTAACTAGCAGACCTGAACAGCAGATGGAGTAGGGGCTGCTGGGGTTACAGAGTACCTGCACTTCTGCCAATCACTGGTAAAGGTGCACATATCCCATGGAGATGTCAGCCATGTGAGCAGGAGGAAGAGAACTGGCCCTTATCACCTTAAAGGGACTTTACCCAAGAAGGTTGTCTGGAAGGGAGATAGGACAACAGCTGAGACATTATATGGTGGAGAAGAAACCCACAAAACCAAGGTGCTTTTATGCTATAAACTATCTCAGCAGTCTTTGACAATAGATGACGCCTTCTTAGGTTACTGTTTTTGAGTACATAAATTAAATCCATAGAATTGCCAGAGGAATCCTCTTTAAGTAGAGTTATCAAAATATTTCAAAATTTTTATAATATTAAACAACCAGATTTAGCATCAGTCCTAATAACTATCATTATTTTCATAATTTTAAAACATTGATAAGTGTAAATAACATTTTGAAATACTTTCACAATTGCAATGTAATATTAAACTATCTGTATATGGGTGCTCATCAATTAAGGTATTTTTAAGCCTCCACCTCTTTTCTCTCCTGGCTTCAACCAGGAGGTTCAAAGTCAACACCAGGATGTGGTAGGGGATGGAAGGAGACAACAGAGTGGTAAAGACAAAGTCCCTCTTTCCCCATCAGTGGATTTCCAACCTATTGCAGTTCAAGTTAAGGGACAGTCTTTAACTTTGAGTGAAGTTCAGAATTTCAAATATTATACTGGACTCGGGATATTCATCAGTGAACAGACACTATTTTAGGCAACTAAAGCGCCTGGAGTTTCTTTGCTTATTTCAGAGGGAATCAGGAAGCTGTGTGGTCTTTTCTGCCCAGGAATTCATCCAGGGTTAGGGAAGGGTCTGATCCATGGCACAGGTTTGAGTGAGCAATTACGGGGGAAATGAAGTTGCTTTGGGATTGTATCCTGTGAGTCCTGCTGGTCCAATATACTAATCCCATGAAGACATAAGGGGTGTGTGTGTGTGTGTGTGTGTGCAATTAAAAAAATAAATACTTCTCTGCCTGAAAAATAGTACATTATGGTGGGTAGGAGCATGGTCAATGAAACAAAACTGCCTGTGAAAAAATTCTAGTAGGACCACTTACTGCAAAACCTTGAATAAGTTCCTTAACCCCTCTTTGTCTTAGTTTAGTCATCTGTAAAATGAGGCTATTGATAATGTTATATGTAGCTCATAAGGATAAAAACATGGTTAAATGTAGTAATTTACACAAAATTCTCAGAACACTGCCTGGTAATATTCAATTATAAGCTACGTTGTTATTGTTGTTGTTGTTAATTGAATTACTTCCCCCCCTGACATTTGCAATGGCCTCTCAGGAACCTCTGTTGAACCCTAGAGATCTGAAAAATAAGAGTTGGATACAACAATTTTAGAACATCTGTATTTCCCTCCTAGAGGTTGGGTATTTTGGCTAATTCTATACTCCATGCTCTAGTGAAAGAAATGTCTCAACCATATGGAACCTCTGCATCCCCAGCACTTCCCAAGAGACTACACCTGACCAGCCCCCTCCCAGGCAGGCTCTAGGTCATAGTCCAGGCATTTTTGTTGTTTCATCATCTCAGATAAAAGCTGTCATGAACCCACTATGCTATAAGATAAAACCTTCAGAAGCTGGTTATGTAAAAAGTAGCTGTTACATATTGCAGGTAGCTAAGGGCCTTTTCGGTTGCTAAGGGAGGTGTTATACTTAAATTTCAGCAACAACAAACCAAACAGCTGTGGATACACCTGACGTGTGGATAGATGTTTCTGGCAGTTGTGGTGGAATCGAAAGATTATTGGGCCAGGGTCAAGCAATCTTGGATTTAAAATACCATTTATCACTCACCAACTGAGTGAAATTTAGTACACTCCTTGATGTCTCCGAAACTTAGTTTCCTTTTAAGCATAACCCGGATAACCAATAATTTCTTTGTGCAATTGTGAGAATTACATGAGATAAGGCTTAGGTGTTCAGTTGGTGTTGACACTTTCTCTCCACCCTTTACATGAAAGGAATGCTATTCAGATGTCAGCTGCAGATCTCTGTTCCACTGGAGAGGAAGCTAAACATGACTCAACCTCCCTTCTTCCCACCTAATGGATTCAATGGTCTGTGGAAGTCTTAACACTCTTCAGTATTCCCTGTGAATTCCATGTGAGGGGGTGGAAATGGAGAGTCATATTCCTCCAGGTGGCTGAGCATTGCAGGCTCTTATGTCCAAGCATGCTATCTTTGTATCACGTCACTTTACCCAGTAGAAATGCTCAGCCCTCTCTTTAGTTTTCACAAACAAGAACAGGACCTCTATCTATTCTCGTGCTGCATTTATCAGTTGCATAGATTGTGTTCAAAATGTAGAAGGCGAAGTGGAGTGGATGCTCACTTTCTGGCAACACTCATCATTCTTACATACTTTTTGGCCATCCTGTCACTATTAACAGTCCCTGGACCCCACACATATAATCACATATACTCCCCATTTTGTTAGATCTTCCCCCCTTCTCATCCTCATCTCTTTTCTTTATACCACTTCAAGCAACTATCAGCAACAGCCAACAAGATTCCCCTCTTTCTACTGTAGAGTAGCTTCCCACAGTCTTTGATATCCTGATACTTACTGCTATTCCTGCTTGTGAATGTATCAGTTAGTTAATGCTGAGTAATAAACCATGCCAAATTTCAGGGACTTTAAAATAAACACTTATCGTTGGTCACTAATCTATTTGTGAGTTGCATGTCTTTAGGGTGGGTTCAGCTGATCCCAGCTGGCTTTGCTCACTTTTGTAGTCAGGTAGGAGTTGGCTAATCTAGAGTGGCCTCAATGGAATTGTTGGCTGAATATTGGCTATGGAAATGCACATGCTTGGGTCATGGGTTGCACCTCATCCAGCAGAGTAGCCTGGATTGATCCACATAGCAGAGCAGGGTTTCAAGAGAGCCAGCACAACGCGCGAAGAAGCCTTTGAGACCTAGCCTCAGAGTGGTAGATTGTCACTCTCACCACATTCTACTGCCAAAGCAAGTCACAAACCCAGTTTAGATTTAATGGTGGACAAAGAGACTTTTCTCTTGAGGGGAGGAGCTGCAAAGTCATATTGCAAGGGGAATGAGTACAGGGAAGGGGAATGTTTGTGCTATTTTTGCAATCAATCTACCACACTCTGGCTCATCCACGCCAAAATGCCTCTTGAAGGTATTTTCACAAGAAAAACTTCCTCCATGGGAGAAGTTATGGTGCTAACTCTCGATATAATAAAAACATCTTTTTTTTTTATTTTTTAAACCACATTAGAGAAAAATGACTCAGCTTCCTTTGAGAAAGACAATTGCAAAGGTCACTTTGCTTGTTATCTTGTGTCCTGTTTCTGCAGAAGTGATAGCTGAGACCTAAGACCTACTTGTTCCCAAAGCTAGAGAAGTTTACCTTCCCTTGAGGGAAGGATAGACTGAGAAAAGTATATGAAGACTTTAAAGATAAGTGATTCTGTGGGATCTGGAGCACTACTGTATTGCTCCACAAGGTGCAGAATAATGGCTTATGGATTTGAAAGGTGACATAATAGCACTTTGTCTAGTTGTAAAGAATCTCTGAAATACTGTGTCTTCTCCCTCCTCTTCTCTGCCTTATTTCTTGAAGCTTAACACAAAGATAGATACTAAAGATTCATAGTTGTTAGGGTGCTAGTCGGGACGTCAGTGTCTATTGTTTTAAAATTTTGCTGCTAATATCACATATTTTCTATATGATAATTGAACCCAATTATCTTATCCAAGAAATTTATTTGAAGTGTAGTTAAAAATTAGTAAAGCCTGTTTCATTAGCCATGATATATAGTTTTAGTGAATTTGATGGAAACTATTAAAACATTTTTTTGTTAAGTAAAAGATAACCCTTTGGCCTAAGAAATAATTTAAAGAGGATGCAGGCAAATTGACCCTCTCATAGATAAAAACTAGAAAACTTACTGGGAAACAATTTAGCTATAAACTATTTAGGTAAAAACTGGCCCAGTAATTCAAATTCTGATTATAAATAAGAAATATATCTAAATATGTAAATAAGCTATATGCACCCAGCATACCCTGAAAAATAAATTCATTACTATGAAAAAGTATAGCTTGATACACAACTTAAATTATATTTTGTGACGATTTTAATGTATAATTTTCGTTAGAATAAATTAACCAGAATTAAGAATATACCATGAATTTTAAGACATCTATTCATCCTGCCTATAATGTAACTAACATTTTTCTGTGGTGAGAAATGGTTTCCAAAAATAAATGAATAAATAAATCTAGAAGCAAATTATTCCTCTGTCTTGTTTTATTTCTATTCTTTATCTATTTGTTTATTTCCTCATTCATTAAATTCTCATTGAGGCCCTACTATGTGTCAAACACTGTGTTCTATATTTTAAGGAGGAACTTTATTTAGTCATTCTAATAACTGAAGGTTAAGTATTGTTCCTCCATTTTAGAGATAAAACAATAGAAGCTCAGAAAATATAAATAACTTTCTTAAGCAAGTAACTAAGCTCGGCAGAATGCTAGTTTAGATCTTGCTGACTTCAAAACCTGAGGTTTAATGATAAATATATGGAAAATGAACTCAACTTCACACTGTGTACATGTGTGCTCTGACACACTAAACATATTACATGCAAAATTGAGAGACTGCCAAGCTCCCTATATAACAATGTGATCTTTCCAGTACTCAGATGCTATAATAAAAAATAAGACATAATTTATTAATGAGCAATAACAAGAACTTACTGAAAATGCAAATCTGGTGCCTAACTCAAGTAGATAGCAAAGGTTCTTTTTTTCTTTTTCTTTTCTCTTTTCTTTCTTTTTTGTTATTTATTTATTTATTTATTTATTTATTTATTTATTTGAGACAGAGTCTCCCTTTGTCACCCAGGCTGGAGTGCAGTGTCAGGATCACAGCTTACTGTAGCCTCTCAACCTCCTGCAGGCTCAAGAGATCCTCATGCCTTAGCCCTCCAAGTACCTGGGACCACGAGCATGTGCCCTCATGCCTAGCTAATTTTTGTATTTTTTGTAGAGACAGGGTCTCACTATGTTGTCCAGTCTAGTCTTGAACTCCTGAGCTCAAGTGATCCCCCCGATTTGGCCTCACAAAGTGCTGTGATTACAGGAATGAGCCACTGTGCCCCATCAGCAAAGGTTCTTTGTTAATGTATAGTGTGTAATTATCTTGATCTGATACTTTGGTTTTTCCATTTAAAAAAAAATAACTTTCAGTGGTCTCCTTTCCAGCTCAGTTTATGATTTCCAGTTCAAGGAATCAGTTACCAGTTCATGACAGTTAGACATTCAATAAATGTTTGTTGAATACCACAAAATCAAGAAAAAAATTGGTTAACTTATGTTTTCTTAGGTTCCAAAATCTACCTTTTTTTGTGGTTCAGATTCTAATATCTACCCATTCATTACCATTAATATTATCACTTCTGATTTTATTGTCTACCCATCCAAACCCATTAATATTAATCAGAAATGGAGATCTCTCAAGGGCAGACACAAACTATCTGACAAATCAGACGATCCAGGAAGAAAGTGTCTGAAGCCAATGGGAAGCCAGAAAACCCTGAGCCTCACACCATATCTTTCTGGAAATTTCTGCTGGTGTCTCTACATACTGAAGTGATTTCCTATCTATCTTTTCTTCAAACATGAACACTAAGGATAATTCCCCACTTTTTACTTTTATTGCAATCCATCAATACCCCAGATACAGCACTAGTTATTCAAATTATTTACTCATAGTTCTGTGTCCTCCATTGAGAGTACCTTGAGGGTAGAGAGTGTACTTTCTTTCCATCAATATCTCTTAATCCTAGCCATGACTGGGCACCCAGTTTGTTCAGAAAATGTTTGTTGGAAGGGTGAATGAAATGTCCTTTCCTAACAGAAGTCACATGAAATATCTCCTTAGAACTTCATTGGCAGTGATTTTGTTATATCCCCGAGTCTGAGCCAATCACAGTGATTAAAAAAAAAATCTGGGCCAGGTGTGGCAGCTCACACCTGTAATGCCAGAACTTTGGGAGGCTGAGCTCAGGATTTTGAGATCAGTTTGGGCTACAAGGTGAAACCCCGCCTCTACAAAAAATACAAAAATTAGCTGGTAGTGGTGGCACAAACCTGTGTTCCCAGCTACTTGGGAGACTGAGGTTGGGGGATGGCTTGAGCCTGGGAGGGGGAGATTGCAGTGAGCCGAGATCATGCCACTCCACTCCAGTCTGGGCGACAGAGCAAGACCGTGTCTCAAAAAATTTAAAAGCAAACAAAACAATAAAAAATTAATCTGATTGACTTAAGCCAGTCTAAGCCCACATCTACAGTTGAGGCTGGCGTCCCTCACTATCTAATTACAAAAGCAGGAATGGAAAAGAGGTTAATCCCCCAAATAAAATCAGTACACTATGATTAATTGAAAAGAACTAAATGTGGGGGCAGCAAATAGCAGACATCTAACACAGTAGGTTATGAGGTAAGTATGATGTTAATTGACCTACCCAAATATGCATACATCTAAGAGCTTCTAATTTTGTTCATAATTGGAATCAGTATGCCAATAAATGTTATAATCTGACCTCCATATTCCATGTTTTGTAAAAATTAGTTTTATGCTGGTATTTCCCATAAATTGCAGCTCCTAAACAAGTTTTATATCAGTTATTATACTTTGCAGGAAGGCTCATTAGTTACTGTGTCTTTGGTCTGTGTTTAGCCTGCTACTCCAAGATCTGGCCAAAGCTCTTTGCTGATGAGTGCAGGTCCATATTCTACATGATATCTCCCCATCATCCTGTTTGTTGCTCTTCCCCATGGCAGCTGTCCTGGCCCTTTCCCCCTTGGCTGCCAATCTTCCAGCCACCAATAAGCCACTCTTAGTGACTCACATTAAGACTCTGGAATGTGTTCCTAGATCAATCTCGATCTGTGAATCAGTTACCATATTTATAATAAAATAAAACACTTTCTCTACCAACCTTAAGATGCCATAGAATACAGAAAAAAAAAAATTAAGTTTTTTCAGATTCATCAATAGTATCAAGTTAAATTCATCCATGTAAAAATTTGTTAAATATTAAGGGATTTTTAAATACATATACTGATAAGAATAGAAGTGTTAATATTAGCAATAGAACACTGTCAAAGTGGAATAAGAAGTGGAGAATCAGACAATGTTATGGAAAATGTCCATGGAGTAGAAAAAAAGGGATATTTAAAACTGCAATGCACAGGGTTGGGACCAAGATGGACGACTAGAAGCAGTGTGATCAGAGGCTCCCATTGAAAAGAACCATAATGGTCTGCAAATCCTGCACCAGCAACCGAGGTATCCAGGTTCTCTCATCAGAACTGCCTAAGCAGCTGGCATTATCCACGGAGAGGAAAGAAGACCAATGTGGTGTGGTGGCCCACCTGACAGCCACATGGGGGAGGGGAGTGTTCACCCCCCAGCCGAGAAAGGCAGTGAGTGAGAGTGCTACGTAGCATGGGAAAATGGGCTTTTCCACAGAGCTGTGCTACCCATGGATTGGAAGATCACGTTCGTGAGCTCATGCCACCAGGGCCTAGGGTCCCAACCATGGAGCCATGCAGATTCTCAACAGTCACTCAGCTAGAATCTGCTTAAGCTTGCCAAGGTCCCAGTGGGGAGGGGTGACCAGTACTATAGCTGTGGCTGCTTGCTGTGTAAGTCATTTGAGCTCCTTCAGGGAGGGGCGACAGCCAACACTGAGACTGATAGCTGCCTAACACACTAAGCACCCAGGGCAGGGGAAGGGCGGCAGCCATTTCTATAACTCCAGGCCATGCTTTTCCCCTGTTGGAGCCAGGGAGGCTGGACCACTTGGTACCAAGAGGTATCCCCCAAAGCCCAACACGCCAGCTGTGGCAAACTGCAGACAGAATGCTTCTTCAGGCCCTACCCTGACCCATCCCTCCTCGCTGGGCAGGGCCTCCCTGCAGGAACTTTAACAACTCCAGCCAGGACCTCAGGACAGAACTCTGATCTCCCTGGGCCTGAGGCCCTAGGGGAAGGGGTGGCCGCAGTCTCCACAGACCAGCGGACTTAGTCTTTCCTTCTGCTAGTTCTGAGGAATCCAGGGAGCCCAGACGAGTAGATTTCCCCTCAGTGAAGCACAACCCGTCCATGGAGGACAAAGTGCTACATTAAGCAAGTCTTGCTCCCCGTGCCACCCAACTGGATGAGACCCTCCAAGAGGGGTTGTCAGACACCCTATACAGGAGCATTCCTACTAGCATCAGGTAAGTGTCCCTTGAGGTCAGAGATCCCGGAGGAAGGAGCAGGCAATCATCTTTGCTGTTCTCCAACCTCCTCCAGTGACATCTCCCAGTGCAGGAGCAGGCCAGATGAATCGGGCCTGAAGTGAGCCCCCACCGAACCACAGCAGCCCTACAGAAGAGGGACCTGAACATTGCAAGGAAAACAAAGAGAAAGCAACAACAACAGCATCAACAAAAAAAAGTCCCCACAAAAACCTCATCCAAGAGTCAGCAGCCACAAAAATTGATACTAGACAAACTCATAAAGCTGACAAAGAATCGACAAAAAAAAACCACTGAAAACCCAAAAGGCCAGAGTGCCTCTTTTCCTTCAAATGATTGCAATGCCTCTACAGCAAGGATGTAAAACTGGATGGAAGATGAGATAGATGAATTGACAGAAGTAGGCTTCAGAAGGTGGGTAATAACAAACTCCACTGAGCTGAAATAGCATTCTCTAACCCAATGCAAAGAAGCTAAAAACCATGATAAAAGGATACACGAGCTGATAACTAGAATAACCAGGTTAGAAAGGAACATAAATGAATGGATGGAGCTGAAATACACAGCCCAAGAACTTTGTGAAGCATAGCTGAATCGACTAAGCGGAAGAAAGAGTATCAGAGTTTGAAAACCATCTGGCTGAAATAAGGCATGCAGACAAGATTAGAGAAAAAAAATGAAAAGGATCTAACTAAACCTCCAAGAAGTATGGGACTATGTAAAAAGACTGAACCTATGATTGATTGGAGTACCTGAAAGAGATGGGGAGAATGAAACCAAGTTGGAAAACACACTTCAGGATATTTTCCAGAACTTCCCCAACCTAGAAAGATAGGCCAACACTCAACCTCAGGAAATACAGAGAACACCACTAAGATACTGCACGAGAAGATCAATCCCAAGACACATAATCATCAGATTCTCCAAGGTTGAAATGAAGGAAAAAATGTTAAGGGCAGCCAGAGAGAAAGGCCAGGTAACCTACAAAGGGAAGCCCATCAGACTAACAGCAGACCTCTCAGCAGACACTCTAAGTCAGAAGAGAGTGGTGGCCAATATTCAAAATTCTTAAAGAAAAGAATTTTCAACTCAGAATTTCATATTCAACCAAACTAAGCTTCATAAGCAAAGGAAAGATAAAATCTTCTGACAAACAAATGCTGAGGGATTTTGTCACCACTAGGCCTGCCTTGCAAGAGCTCCTGAAGGACACACTAAATATGGAAAGGAAAAGCTGGTACCAGCCACTGAAAAAGCACACCAAAACATAAAGACCAACAACAGCATGAAGAAAATGCATCAACTAGTGTGCAAAATAACCAGATAGCATCATGACGACAGGATCAAGTTCACACATAACAATATTAACCTTAAATGTAAATGGGCTAAATGCCCCAATTAAAAGACACAGACTGGAAAATTGGATAAAGAGTCAAGACCCATCAGTGTGTTGTATTCAGGAGACCCATCTCACATGCAAAGACACACATAGGCTCAAAATAAAGAGATGGAAGAAAAGTTACCAAGCAAATGGAAAGCAAAAGAAAAGCAGGGGTTGCAATCCTAGTCTCTGACAAAATAGACTTTAAACCAACAAAGATCAAAAAAGACAAAGAAGAGTATTACATAATGGTAAAGGGATCAATTCAACAAAAATAGCTAACTATCCTAAATATATATATATACATACACTCAATGCAGGAGAACCCAGATTCATAAAGCAAATTCTTAGAGACCTACAAAGAGACTTAGATTCTCACACAATAATAGTGGGAGACTTTTATATACTCCACTGTCAATATTAGACAGATCAACAAGACAGAAAATTAACAAAGATATTCAGGACTTGAACTCAGCTCTGGATCAAGTGAACCTAGTAGATGTCTACAGATCTCTACACCCAAAATCAACAGAATACACTTTCTTCTCAGTGCCACATGGCACTTATTCTAAAATTGACCACATAACTGGAAGTAAAACACTCCTCAGCAAATGCAAAATAACTGAAATCATAACAAACAATCTCTCAGAACACAGTGCGATAAAATTAGAACTTGGGATTAAGAAACTCACTCAAAACCACACAACTATGTGGAAATTGAACAACCTGCTCCTGAATGACTCCTGGATACATAATGAAATTAAGGCAGAAATCAAGAAGTTCTTTGAAATCAATGAGAACAAAGAATACCAGAATCTCTAGGACACAGCTAAAGCAGTGTTGAGAGGGAAATTTGTAGCATTAAATGCTCACATAAGAAAGCTAGAAAGATCACTAATCAATTCTCTAACATTACAATTAAAAGAGCCAGAGAAGCAAAAGCAAACAAATCCAAAACCTAGCAGAAGACAAGAAATAACTAAGATTACAACAGAACTGGAAGAGATAGAGAAACAAAAATCCTTCAAAAAATCAATGAATCCTGGAGCTGGTTTTTTGAAAAAATTAACAAAATAGATTGCTAGCTAGACTAATAAAGAAGAGAGAAGAATGAAATAGACACAATAAACAATGATAAAGGGGATATCATCACTGACACCACAGAAATACAAACTACCATCAGAGAATACTATAAACACCTCTATGCAAATCAACTAGAAAATCTAGAAGAAATAGATAAATTCATGGACACATATACCCTCCCTGACTAAACCAGGAAGAAGTCAAATACCTGAATAGACCAATAACAAGTTCTGAAATTAAGGCAGTAATTAATATCCTACCAAAAAAAAAAAAAAAAAAAAGCCCAGGACCAGGGAGATTCACAGTTGAATTCTGCCAGAGGTACAAAGAGAAACTGGTACCATTACTTCTGAAACTATTCCAATCAATAGAAAAAGAAGGAATCCTCCCTAACTCATCTTACAAGGCCAGCCTCATCCGATACCAAATTCTGACAGAGACACAACAACAAAAAAGAAAACTTCAGGCCAATATCCCTGATGAACATCATTGCAAAAATCCTCAGTAAAATACTGGCAAACTGAATTTAGCAGCTTATCAAAAAGCTTATTCACCATGATCAAGTTGGCTTCATCCCTGGGATGCAAGGCTGGTTCAATATATGCAAATCAATAAATGTAATCCATCACATAAACAGAACCAATGACAAAAACCCCATGATCACCTCAATAGATGCAGAAAAGACCTTCAATAAAATTCAACATCCCTTCATGTTACAAGCTCTCAATAAACTAAGTATTGATGGAATATATCTCAAAATAATAAGAGCTATTTATGATAACCCACAGCCAATATCATACTGAATGAGCAAGAACTGGAAGCATTCCCTTTAAAAACTGGCACAAGACAAGGATACTCTCTCTCACCACTCCTATTCAAAATCGTATTGGAAGTTCTGGCCAGGTCAATCACGCAAAAGAAAAAAAAAAGTGTTTAAATAGGAAGAGAGGGAGTCAAATTGTCTCTATTTGCATATGACATGTTTCTATATTTAGCAAACCCCATCGTCTCAGCCAAAAAACTCCTTAAGCTGATAAGCAACTTCAGCGTAGTAGGACACAAAAGCAATGTGCAAAAATCACAAGGATCCCTATTCACCAACAATAGACAAGCAGAGAGCCAAATCATGAGTGAACTCCCATTCACAATTGCCACAAAGAGAATAAAATACCTAGGAATAGAGCTAACAAGGGATGTGAAGGACCTCTTCAAGGAGAACTACAAACCACTGCTCAAGGAAATAAGAGAGGACACAAACAAATGGAAAAACATTCCATCCTCATAATGAGGAAGATGCAATATCATGAAAATGGCCATACTGGCCAAAGTAATTTATAGATTCAATGCTATTCCCATCAAACTACCATTAACATTCTTCACAGAATTATAAAAAACTACTTTAAATTTCACATGGGACCAAAAAAGAGCCTGTATAGCCAGGACAATTCTAAGCAGAAAGAACAAAGCTGGAGGCATCAAGCTACCTGACTTCAAACTATGCCGCAAGACTACAGTAACAAAAACAGCATGGTACTGATACCAAAACAGGCATATTGACCAATGGAACAGAACAGAGATTTCAGAAATAACACCACACATCTGATCTTTGATAAACAAGCAATGGGGAAAGAATTCTCTATTTAATAAATGGTGCTGGGAAAACTGGCTGGCCATATTCAGAAAATTGAAACTGGACCCGTTCCTTACACCTTATACAAAAATTAACTCAAAATAAATTAGAGATGTAAATGTAAAAACCAAAGCCATAAAAACCCTAGAAGAAAACCTAGGCAATACCATTCAGGACATAGGCATGGGCAAAGATTTCATGATGAAGATGCCAAAAGCAATTGCAACAAAAGCCAAAATTGACAAAGGGGATCTAATCGAACTAAAGAGCTTCTGCACAGCAAAAGAAACTAGCATCAGAGTGAACAGACAACTTACAGAATGGGAGAAAATTTTTGCAATCTACCCCTTTGATTTGTTTCTGTAAATCAAACAAATTTACAAGAAAAAAACAGCCCCATCAAACAATGAGCAAAGGATATGAACAGACATTTCTCAAAAGAAGACATTTATGCAGACAACAAACATATGAAGAAAAGCTCAACATAACTGATCATTAGAGAAATGCAAATCAAAACCATGATGAGATACCATCTCATGCCAGTCAGAATGGTGGTTATTAAAAAGTCAAGAAACAATAGCTGCTGGTGAGGCTGTCAAGAAATAGGAACGCTTTTACACTTTTGGTGGGAATGTAAATTAGTTCAACCATTGTGGAAGACAGTGTGGCAATTCATCAAGGATCTAGAATCAGAAATACCATTTGACCCAGCAATCCCTTTACTGAGTATTTACCCAAAGGAATATAAATCGTTCTACTATAAAGACACTTGCATATGTATGTTTACTGCAGCACTATTTACAATAGCAAAGACATGGAACCAACCCAAATGCCCACCAATGACAGACTGGATAAAGAAAATGTGGTACATATACACCATGAAATACTATGCAACCATAAAAAAGAATGAGATCATGTCTTTTGCAGGGACATGGATGAAGCTGAATGCCATCATCTTCAACAAACTAATATAGAAACAGAAAACCAAACACTGCATGTTCTCACTCATAAGTGAGAGTTGAATAATAACACATGACATAGGGAGGGGAACAACACACACTGGGGCCAGTTAGGAGGTGGGGGGCGAGGGGAAGGAGAGCATTAGGACAAACAGCTAATGCATGTGGGGCTTAAAACCTAGATGATGGGTTGATAGGCATGCAAACCACCATGGCACACGTATATCTATGTAACAAACATACATGTTCTACACTTGTATCCCGGAACTTAAAGAAAAAAAAATACAATATTTCAGCTCCAAACGAGAGATCAATCTTTTGAAACCGTGTTATAAACACAAGGTGGGAATGGCATGGAGTGAGAATAGAGATTTTGTTGGTGAGGGTTCCTAACATACTTTGAAAAAGGATGTATGGAGGTCATACTTTCAGTTATTGGATTTGATTCTTTGGGCATGAAGCCTCAGTAAACATACCCTTCATGGGAACCAAGGAGGATGGCTTGCCCTTTTGAATGAGGCTTCTATGGACAAAACCCTGTTTCTCAGAGTAAGACGTGGTTTTGAACATCCTGGAAAAATACACCTACACCTGATTCATTGGAGCAGCTCTGGCCAGGATAGGGTTTCAGCCTTGCTTGAACTGGCAGCCCAGATGTTCCCCCAGAATCCAGCATAATCCCATGGTGCTAAGGAGTCACTCACCATGCCCCACAATCCAAACAAAACCTTCTTTGTGAAATGGGAAGGGAGCGTCAGATTGCGCTCCCAGCCAGCTGCCAATCCCTCTCAGCTTGGGACCCTTTTCTCCTCTCCCCAGGGCTCCATCAAAACTTTTAGCAGAAATATTTGCCTCTAGGCATCTACTGTGTCAGAAGCCTGACAGCTTATTTTTATATATATTTTGTTACACTCAAGCATGGGTACTGTTTTAGGAGAGAAATAAAGAAATAAGATGAAAAGTCTATTAGTTAAGCTTTGGTTAACTTTCTGTGTTATTGTTATTTTGTTTTTCTTTTTGTCCTAGCCAATGCACAGCTCTCAAATGAGCTTATTATATTCTTTAAAGAGTGGTTTATCCAAGTTAGTGCGTTATTCACAAGAAGACTAAGAATGCAAGTATGGTGGTGAATGACTTAGGTACACAGAAGAAAGAAGTTCTTCCTCCAGCTAAGACTTTGCTTCAGACCCTGGCTCAAGAAGTGTCAGAGGAAATATGTGACCTCTCTCCCTCTCTGAGCTCTTCTCTTCTTTTTCATGGTTGATTAAACTAGAGAGAACCTTTTTGGGAACTTGGCCATAGTAATATAAGCCACAAAATTACAGCCATAAAATAGCAGTACCAGTTCTTCTTTGTCTTGTCCCTGTGTTTCTTGAATCTCTTAGGTCTCACGAAATATATCATCTAGATATTGCTGTGTAACAAACCACATCAAAACTCAGTGGCTTAAAACAATAGCATTTATCATTCACAAGATATATGGGTCAAGTAGATGGATCTTCTGATTTCATCTCTGCTCACGGATACAATGGTTGCCAATTGTGGTAAACACCTCTTCTCATCTTGGCTGGACGGTTTCACATGGTTGGGATGACCTTGGATGGGACAACTTGGCTCTTTTCCTCTTGGTTGCTTATCCTCCAGCAATGTAGCCCAGGCTTCTTCACAAAGTATCTGAGGTTTCGAAGGAGTGTGAAAAAAGAGCACAAGGCTTCCTGAGGCTGCGGGCAGATTCAGCAGTGTCATTTCCTGCACATCCTGTTGGTCAATGCAGAATGTAAGGCCAGGCCCAGAGTCTTCTATGAGGACACAACCAAGGTGCATGAACACAGGGGGCATGGAAAATGGTGGCCATAATACGGGGTTGGATGTGACTCCTCTTTAGAAGACTCCTTCTTTATTTGACTGCCTGCCCTAGAGCTGAGTGGATAAATTCAAATTGGAGTGAAAGAGAGGAAGCCCAGCATTACTAGTGATGATGTATTTTGGTTCACATCTGGCCTATGTACACTGATTAATTGGTTAGAAGCCATTAACAGAGGTGAATGATTAGGCTCTGCCTAACCTCCAATATTTAGAAAGAAAAATGAGCAAAAATCCATCAAAAGAAATCAATGGTTCTTCATGCTCACTGGTGCCGCTCTCACCTGGATGGTTGCCAAAGACCCCAACAAGTCTCCTGTCTCTAGTTCTTGCTTTCTTTGTTCTCATAGTTGACTCCCTTTCATTGAGACTTAATCCTTTCATAGCATTCATTCCATATTAAATTTGCCTATTTACTTATATACTCCCTCATCAGACCATAAGCTCCATGTAGGCAGGGACTGCACCTGTTGGTTACATTTTTTTCCCAACAATGAGGAGAATTTTTGTGATCCATATAGGAGGTAATCAATAACAATTTGGCAAATGAGTGAATTCAAGGATAAATGAGTGACTAATCACAGGTGCTGTTGATTTTGATTATTTCACATCCTTACAATGGGATTGGAAACTAGATGCATACAAGAAAGGCAGGATTTCTCACTTAAGGAATTACAATAATGTTCCTGCCTCACATGCCTCTAAAACAAAGCCCAAACAAATCAAAGAGCTCAGCGCTCTCTTGAAATTTCTGTGGTGATATTTTCTAAATACACAATTGTTACCCGTAACCCAATAGACCTTAGTACAGTAACGGGGTCCTAGTATAGAATATTTGAGATCAAGAATGTCTCATAAAATTTTCATTTAAAATCCAACTCTACTTCCCTGTGAGGCAGCATAACTCCAGGGATTAGAAGCGACTTGCTGCTCCTTCCACAGAATCAGGCAGGTGTTTTCAAAATTTTGTCTAACCTCTCTTCCACCCTGTGTCTCTCTCTCTCAGCAGTGGTTCTCTAGGACTACTGGTTAAATCCTTATCATCCCTTCATTTTCATTCCGAGAGAAGATCAGCAGGGGTGTTTGAGATCATTCATAAAATGTTTCATAAAATCATTTATTCTGCGGTAGGTTCAGCCACCTAGAAGTCTTTTGTGTCGTAGTTAATCTACTCGGAAATTCTCCTGACTTACATGAATTTTACCGAAAGTGTCAGGAAGACAGAAAGGCCTAGAGTGGGGCAGAAATCTGCCCAGATTTTAGGAGAAGCATTGATGACAGGTCAGCTTCCATTGTTTCTGGCACTTGAGTTTTGTATGCAGTTCCTCTGAGCCTGCAACGTGAGGGGAGATGCTAGAGCAGTGAATAAGAGTCAATAAGATTAACTAAGGGAAATATAAAATCTGAGGTTCCTAAGCCTCCATTCCAGAAATTCTGCTTTGATATGCCTGGAATAAGATCAGGAATTGGCATTTAGCCAGATACCCAAAGAATTTTGCTGCACTGACCCCATATTGAAAAATACTGATACAAAGACGTTAAGTTATTTTTTGGTCTTATAAAGTACATTTGATTGAAATAAGCAATTGGTGGGAAAAGTTAGTATCTTCCACAGGCCCTTGAATTATAGCTCTGATGTCATGAATTTCTAAATTTTCATTTATCTGGAAAATGAATGAAATAAAACAAAACTAAAAGTGTATTGAACTTGACATATTTGACCATGTTCTCTTAAATTTTTATCCAACATAAGTTGTGATGGCTTTATTCAACACCTTCCTTAGTCTAGTAAATGTGTTTGTAACATTTCCCAAAAATATAGCATGACTTCTCATACTCTTATGACCAGGGAATAGAAAGAGAGATAAATGGTTAGATAAATGATTGTTCTAAGGTCAGTGCTGTACCAGGAACATATGCTCATGTTGGCCAGTTGGTGGAAGGGTAGAGTTTGAATTGGACCTTAGTCCTTGGCTACTATTTGATGATAATATTTATCATGAAGCTGTCAGGAAGGCAGTCTCATAAACATGCTATTGGGAAGAAACCAAGTATGCTCAGTTGAGCCACTAGAAGTTTTTCCTTTTGCAAAAGGATCTGGTGGCTTTTCTGAAAAAGTCAATGAAGAGAAAGCTCCCTTAAACTTAAAATTGAATCCCAAGTCAAATAATTTCAAACAGAGAAAGGAGTCAAAGCCTACCCAGAAAATGAAGGAATGCCCAGGTGAATGAAGTCTTCCTTTGACAGAGGACACACCTGAGATGTCCAGGGCCGGTGCCAAATTCATGGTTGGCTAATAAAGATGGAGGATGTGTATAAGGCACCATGGCACTCCACCTTATCCCCAACATGTAGATTTGTTACAAGTTTCTGGGAAGTAAAAATGGAGCTGTTAACTGAAAGTTTCCCAAAAGTGATAAACTGTAGTGTGGCTGCAGAAATCAAAGCTATTTTCAGATATCCTAGGTTTGTGTCCATGAATGAGCTGTGTGGCCTGAGCAAGTTTCTAAGCCTATATGCTTTTGTTTCATCACTCTCCAAGTGAACATAATAGGATTATGAGGACTAAGTGAGATCATTTATACTAGAGTGCTTAGCACACTCCTTAGCATATAGTGAGCACTCAATAAATATTAGCTATGATATTGTAATATAATAAGAAATAGATTATTTGTTCTCTGACTACCGTCCCTGACATACTGCTCCTAAAACTCTTATAATTTCCTGAGCAATAGTAGTGCTAGGACAATCTTTTGTTCTAATATTTTGTCTTTGATCCCAGTTCCTGACACAGAGTTCTTAAATCCCTTGGTGTTTTCTGGGTATTAAGAATATTTACTTTCTAATGAGGCTACTATTCCTGGGCTCCTGGATGGGGGCTGTTCAACAGAAAGCCCAAGCCAGGATGAGAAGCTTGGGGTTTACAGCCTCTATTCCCATTCTCCAGAGGGAGGCGAGGGGCTAGAAATGGACTTAATAGTTGATCATGTGAAGCCTCCGTAAAAATCCCTGAACTATGGTGTAGCTTCCCAGATACGTGGACGCTTGGAGGTGCTTAGAGGGTGCCACCCAGAGAGGGTATGCGGGAGCCATGTTCCTTCTCCTAGACCTCTCACCATACATCCCTTCCGTTTGGTTGCTCACCTGTATCGTTTCTGATAGCTTTTATAACAAGTGTGTAAACATAAGTCAAATGTCTCCCTGAGTTCTGTGAGTTGCTCTAGCAAATTAACCAAGCCTGAGAAGGGGGTCATGGGAACAAACCCCCAACTTATAGCTGATGGGTCAGAAATACAGGTGAAAACCTACCATGTGTGACTGGCATCTGAAGTGGGGATCAATCTTGTGGGACTGACTGAGCCCTCACTTGTGGGATTTGATGTATCTCTGGGTATATAGTGTCAGAATTGAATTGAATTAGAAGACACCCACTTGGGGAGTCTATGCAGGTTTGCTTGGTTGATGTGTTTTTTCCCCTGAAAAAAACTCCACACATCTGATATCAGAAGTGTTGTATTGAGTGGTGAGTGTGCATAGGGAAAAAACACTTTGGGTTTTTCTTATCTCTTTAGATTAACTCTTGTTATTATTAATATTTTTAGCAGAAGCAGCAGTAGCTTTGATGGTAGTATGTATGTAGCGCATCCGGGGTCCTGAAACTCTAAGTCTCACTATCTTGCCATAATCATAGTCTGCCTTTGAGAAAGCACCCCAAGCAGTCAGAGAGATGTTCTTTTGTTGATTTTTTTGAAAATGTTTCCACATTTAGAGAACCACGCCTGGCCTCTTCAGATTAGGGGGTCTGTTCTTCACAAGTGCCTAGCTGACGTTTTATAACACAGCGATTATCTTTTAACAAGCAGCATTACACCCCACCCTACCAGAAAATATAGCCTTTAATTTCAAGCACCCTCTTCCAGCTTGGCATGAATTACATCGTGTCTGGATGGAATTCTTTGGAATTTGTAAAGTGGATTTGTTTTCCTAGAGTAAAATGAAATGAAAGGTGTTTTTTAAAAAAAATTATTTTAATGAGTATCATATTGGATATCATAAAGAGTAAGAACTGGAGAAGATTTTAAATGTGCCTAAAATTGAAACAAATTAAAAAGAAAAAAACAGGGATGTCCAACACTGACAAAATTTTTGTAAGGTTTCTCTATTCATTCTTACGGTGACATTGCTTTACAAACCCGTGCAAGCTTTCGTGGAAAGCAACATGACAATATGTAACAAAAGTCATAGAATTAGTTTTATTTTATTCAGTCATTTTTCTCAGTGGAATTTGTCCCAAGAAAATAATTCACCAGAACCAAAACTTGAATTCATATGAGCATACGGTTCACGGACAGAACCTAAAAATTTGATTACAAGAGAATGGCTGGAATGGTGGAATTTTCACTAACTGGAAAAATATGTGTCAATTAAACACTGGTCACTCTGAAGACTCCAAATATATGAAAAATATTTAAACTCTAAAGTAAAATGAATGAAAAAGGCAAAGAAATATAGAATACAAATTGTGTTTATAATTATTTAAAATATATGTTCACATACATACAAACTCAATGGAAAACACAAATATTAAATCATCATTGTGCAGAAAAATATAATCATACATTTTTCTCTTTTATAAACTTTCTTTTTTCTGCTGGGTATGGTGGCTCATGCCTGTAATCCCAGCACTTTTGGAGGCCAAGATGGGTGGATCACGAGGTCAGGAGTTCAAGACCAGCCTGGCCAACATGGTGAAACCCCGTCTCTACTGAAAATACAAAAAGTAGCTGGATGTGGTGGCGTGCATCTGTAATCCCAGCTACTCAAGAGGCTGAGGCAGGAGAATCACTTGAACTTGGGAGGTGGAGGTTGCAGTGAGCTGAGATTATGCCACTGCACTCCAGCCTGGGCGACAGAGCGAGATTCCATCTAAAAAAAACAACAAAAAACAAAAAACTTCCTATTTTCCTACCAAAATAAACTTTATTTTTTTGCCATCAAAAATTGCAATTAATTTTAGAAAACTAACAGCTGAGAATTATTTGAATGATCAGTGCTGCTTATATTTATAAATGTATATTCTCCAAGATCGTGTGAACAAGGCTTTCATAAAGGCCAAGACACAGGTTTGTGAAGACATATTGTCAATTCCTGATTAATTATCTGTCTCTGTCTTTCTTTCCCCACTTCCCCCAAACCCACTAGGTAATTTAATCTTATGTCACTTCTCTTTATGGCCTGGGACCAGGCCAGCCTGGTTACACCTCCACTGAGGCTGTGCAAATTCTCAACTCAGCCAACAGCTGGAATTATTATTAAAAAGCCCCACTGGGGCAAATCTCAGTGTAATGATGGTGAAATCACGGCCATGTTGGTATTTAGGGGGGAAGTCTTTTGTTTTTCACGTGAAAGATGTTTCTCCTCCTCCACTCCAATTTTCTGAGAGTAACAGTGGGCACTGGGTATGAACAATTTGGAACATGTAAGTAGATTCTGCTCTGACATCTGTAAGGCCTCAGGGAGCCTGCCTCCTGGGAACAGGATGGGGAGCCTTCCCATATGTAGATTTGTCTGCTTTATTTATTCATGTCTGCATCTGTGTCTGTGTTGTTGTGTTTTGTTTTGTTTGTTTTTTGCTTGGCTTAAAAGCTTCTTGTCCTTAGGGATCCAGGCCCCGCCCCAAATGACTTACGTTGTACTGGATCTTGGAGGTAGGAATCCAGAAATCTCCATTCCATCCTTTGGTATAGTAGGAATATCTGGGATGAAGCATTCCTTTCTCTGTCAAGCAGCAGGAGTCTCACTGTGTTTCTGCTCATGCTTTGTGGTGGCCAAGAATGCTAATGACTCCATTCGAAGATAGAAAAGTGACATAATAAGGGGCTTTCTAATCATTATAGATTCCTCTAAATGTTAGAATCCACTTAACTTGCTATTATGTGTGTTTTTTTTCTTTTTTTTATAACTTACTGGTTAGACTGCAATGCAAATGACTATGGTTTGCAGGCTGCTGGCTGAAAGAAAAGGAAGAATAGTATAGAAACAACATGAGAAAACAATGCTCAGCAGAGTGGCTTCATGACCTGTGAAGACAGAACAAAAGTTAAACATTCTAGGAGTGAAAAGGGTGTGGAAGAGTCTGAGTTCCTAGCTGTGTGAGTACGAGCAATTTAACCTCCAGAAACTCCGTTCCTTTTCCAAGTCTTTGCCCACTAGTGCTGATAGGGTTAATGCTTTCCTGCTCCAATGGAAGTGGGAGAGAGGCAGCTGGTGGGTGCTGGGCTTGGCACAGGGCATCGGGCCTCACCGTACCCCTCCTCCTCTGGGGCTGCTGGATCATCGCATTGCTGAGCAGCTGTTGTGCTCTGGTTGCCAGAACAACTTTTGGAGACCTAGTACCAGACGTAGCGGGGTGCTGCTCTGGCCTATGAAAGGTGAGCTCAGGAAGACTTGGGAATTGCACCTTCTATGGGTAATGCAAAAGCAATATTTATCAAAGAGCCTCAGTTCCAGGCACCCCAGGCTCTCTTGTCACAGTGCAGCACTTGGCTGCTGGCTCCCCGCAGTGTCTTCACTCCTGTACTCAAAGTAGAGGACTGATACAGTGATCAGACAAGTTCCCCAAATGGAGAAGAGAATGAGACACTTTCTAGGCTCCTGCTAATGCTGACTGGCATACAACCAACTCAGAATAGAATAGGTTTACAGAAGTAGGAAACATGCGTCAAAAAAACCTGCTAGGCTGGTCCTAGCCCAGCAGAGGATTTGAGAGTGACCAGTAGGATTCTCTAGCTTTTCTTTCTGGGGAATGACCTGGCTCAGACCCACCACAGTTCTGTGTCTGGCCAGCAGAGTGGATATGAGAATGAGCTCAGAGCCAAGCCACTTAATTTGAATTTTGGCTCTGCCATTTACTAGCTGTGTGACCCTAGGCAAGTTACTTAACCTCTTTGGCTTTCAGTTTCTTCCTCCATTGAGTAGGAGTAATAATCTCATAATCTCAAAGGATGAGCAAATGAGTTAATATGTGTGAAGTGCCTAGACTGGAGCAGTTTATAAATACTTTTAAAAATTACGTAAGAATCACCTCATTTATTCAGGCAGTAAAGATAAGTCCCTGTATGGAGCAAAGAGGAGGTTAAGCCTGTACCTGTTGGGCTGATGGCACATTCTGAGCTGGAAAAAGGAGGCCAGCATGGAGGGAAAATAGCTTCAGTGGTGAATGGAGTAGCTGGAACAGAGTTGGTGAGAGTCAATTGTGCACACATCTTCCCAACTCCACATTCAGTGACATCACCTTGGTAACTTGAAATTGAACATGGTGGAAGTATTTACACTACAGAAACTGGCAAGTGGCAGACACTACACCGTCATACCAGCACCTTTATAGCACATATTTCTGAAAGCCTAGAAGAGAGTGGATTTTCTGTCTCCCAGCAAAGTTCACCTCTGCCTGGCTCAAATCTACTTCAGCATCTCTGGGCTAAGAAAAGAAATTCTAAACTTATCCTGTAATACAAGGTAACATTTCTTGAGCACCTACAAGAGACCAGGCATTGTGTGATTTTTTTTTTTTTTTTTAAGACAGAGTCTTACTCTGTTGCATCCAGGCTGGAGTGTTGTGCTACGATCTCGGCTCACTGCAGCTTCTGCCTCCCAGGTTCAAGCAATGCTTGTGCCTCAGCCTTTCGAGTAGCTGGGATTACAGGCAGGTGCCACCACACCCAGTTGATTTTGTATTTTTATCAGAAACAGGGTTTTGCCATGTTGGTCAGCCTGGTCTCAAACTCCTGGCCTTAAGTGATCCACCCATCTCAATCTCCCAAAGTTCTGGGATTACAGACATGAGCCACTGTGTCCAGCCCATTATGTAAATAATTTGCATGCATCAGATCATTTAATAATAACAGCAACCTTAGTAGTATTTCTATATACAGGTGAAGACAATGAGGCCCAGATTGGGTGAATAACTTAGGGAAGGGAGTGGCTGAGTTATGAATTGAATCCACCTAGTGTGCATCAGCAGGTTGGCAAAAGTAAATTCATTACCCACTTGAAATTTCATTATATCATGGCATCCAGGAATTCCATATTGAACACACTGCTCTGTGGATTGTAATGGAATTAAAATGACCTTCTAAGTAAATATGTGGTGCTTCTAAGGTCTGTTTTAGCAGGGCTAGAAGTTGTTCTTAACATAAATCAATCATTCAACATAAATATGTTGGATATTTTCTACGTGCAGGATGCTGTCCCAGGAAGAGGTTACTAAAGCGAAGTGTATGACTTGGTTCCCTGTCTTAAGGAACCTGCAGACTTTTCAGTGAGGAGTGGCTTGAAGGGTCGTTCCTATCCCAAGGCAGGTCTTCTGGGCAATTTTTAAGTGGTTGAGTTCCCTGGGAATCACAGTAAGGAAACTTGCCAAGTCTCAGATCCTTGTCAGGATCACAGTTGTACAATTGCCTCAGAGCTTCATTGTGGGGAGGTACAATGAGAAGGTACATTTATAACCTTAGTTCAGTGCAAGGCAAAGAGCAAAACCTTATACCTCATCATTATTAACTGATATTCATTATTATTTTTTGAATTGTGAAAACAATTCAATACTATAAAATGTCTATTGAGACTTCTCATATCAGAGCAAAGACAGAAAGTACGAGACCATATTGAAAGGAAAAAGACTTGAAACAGCCTTTCATTGTTCCAGAACATTTAGAACCAGAGGGGACATAGCATAAAGCTTAGGAAGAAAATCAGCTTGAATTCTGGCTCTTCCACTTGTATGGCCTTACAGATTAAGGTTTTGACTCTTCTCAGAGTAGTCCTTCTAAGAGGGTAAGTCAGATGAAGTTATGCATGTGATATAAACTCTCTGATAGGTCTCAATTTCATTCAACTAAAATGTCCTGGCCAGGAGCAATGGCCAGGCTCATGCCTGTAATCCCTGCACTTTGGGAGGCTAAGGTGGGCGGATCATGAGGTCAAGAGATCGAGACCATGCTGGCCAACATGGTGAAACCTTGTCTCTACTAAAAATACAAAAATTAGCTAGATGTGGTGGCACATGCCTGTAGTCCCAGCTACTCAGGAAGCTGAGGCAGGAGAATTGCTTGAATCCAGGAGGCGGAGGTTGCAATAAGCCAAGATTGCACCACTGCACTCCAGCCTGGCAACAGAGCGAGACTCCGTCCCAAAAACAAACAAACAAAAAGAGTTCTGGCCAGACACAGTGGCTCACACCTGTAATCCTAGCACTTTGGTAGGCTGAGGCTGGCAGATCACCTGAGGTCAGGAGTTTGAGACCAGCCTGGCCAACATGGTAAAATCCTGTCTCTACTAAAAATACAAAAATTAGCCAGGAGTGGTGGCATGTGCCTGTAATCCTAGCTACTTAGGAGGCTGAGGCACAAGAATCGCTTGAACCCGGGAGGTGAAGGTTGCAGTGTGCTGAGATTGTGCCACTGTACTCCAGCCTGGGCAACAGAGTGAGACTCTGTAATAAATAAATAATAAATAAATAAATAAAAGTAAAAGTCCTTAAGATGGCCTTCAAGGTCCTGTGACCTGGTCCTTTTACTTCTCTGGCCTCTTTGACTCTCTTTCCATCAGCCTTTCTGCTCCACCTACACTGGCCTCTGTGCTGTTGATACTGTCTTGGGGCCTTTGCCTTAGTGCTATTTTCCCCGCCTGGAATCTTCTTCTCCCAGATACCCCCATGGTTTTTTCCTACATCTCCTTGAAGCCTCTGCTGAAATACAACTATCTCAATGAAGCACACCCTGATATCTCTATTTAAAATCACAATCCATCACTCCTGTCCACCCTGTGTCTACAGGTAGCCTCCACCCAGATCTCTTGTTTCACTCCCGTGGCACTGTTTGCTATCTAATACCCTATGTAACTTACTAATTTGCCATGGTTATTATTTGTTTCCTGTTTTCCCCACTGGAACATACTCTCCATGAAGGCAAAGTGATCTTTGTCTATTTTGTTTGCTGATGTATTCAAACTCCTGGAAAAGTGACTGAAATATAGCAGACACTCAGTAAATTCTTGCGGAATGAACAGATGAATTACTTAACCTCTGTAAACCCCAATTTCCTCTTCTTTAAAACAGGAATAATAATCATACTTACTTTATAGGCTTATCATGAGAATTAACTTAGATAATATTAATACATATAAAGTATAAGCACAGTGCTTGTTACCTGGTAAACATTCAAGTAATTATCATTATCATCATTATTATTTCCTAACAGTTTTCATCTCAGACAGATATGTTAACTCAGGTGTAATCTCCATTTATAAAGAGGCTCATCTGTTAGGGAAGGATTGTTTTAATTAAACCAAAAAGGAAACTAGTCAATATTGATTTTTGACATGATCGATTACATGACCCTCAAAGACAGGAAGCATACATTTAGCCAGGACACAGAGCTACCTGATTGAGAATCAGAGTGAGAAGCTACCACTTCCACCTGCTGAATGCCACAAGATGTCTTTGGCCTCTCTTGTACCCTGGGAAAATGCTCATTCTTTCTCTCTTCTGAGCAGGCTCATAGCTTCTTCTTCCCCAGGAATTTTGAGTATACACAGCTGTGTCTGACCTGGTTGTTAACTCTTAGCACTCTTTACCAAACTGTACATTATATTCCATCAGTATTTGCTCATTTCATGGGTCCATTCTGAATTTCCAGGAGAGAGCACGTGGTTGACCTCAATAAGCCAGTTGCTCATCACTGTCCCATGTGGGCAGGACTGCTTGCATATAGGTTGCCCCTTCCATTGGACTCTTGGGGCTCAGCAACAGGATATGGGACACCTGTAAAGTGGGAGGTCAGTCATTGTCACAGCCACCAAGACGGCAGTGTGGGTAGTACTCTAGCCCAGAGCAGCGGTGTGACCTCAGGCAGTTCACTTAACTATCTGTGCTTCAATATCTTCATTTTAAAAATGAGATAATGAAAATAATAATGATTATAACCTCACACAATTGTTGCTTTAATTAAGCAAGCTGATTTTTAATGTGATCTAGACTATAGATCAATGTGTAATATGTATGTGATTTCTTAAAACCCCATCTAGGAAGCTAATGAATACATCGAAAAGCAGGCAGTCAGCATACATCGGTGTATGTAAGGTGCATAGCTCCTAATTCTCTGTGCTCTCTTTATTTCATTTCTGATGAGTTTGCACCTGAGTATGTTCCTGGATAATCCAGGAAGCAAGGCACCTGTTTTCTGCTATTCTGAGAGATTACTGTATCTCCCAGTACTCTCCACTCTTACGAGAAAGATCAGGTCTTAGAGTTGAACTGTGTGCATTTATTGGGAACTGCACAGTGGAATCCTCCACCATCAATATCCCTCACAGATTGTATAGTTCTTTTCCTTCTCCTCAGTCAGCTCATATCCATTATCTTTGAATCACTGCCCTGTATCCCGGACTTGTGCCTTTTTTCCTGGCCTAAAGTTAATCTCTGCCCTTGAAGGCCATCAATTGCTCCACAGTGCCAGTTCGACCAGCTGTTCCTGGAATGATGGTTTCCCCAGGCTCCTGAACATCACACTACAAAAATCTAACCCTGGAAGGAATCAGAGGTCAGACACCATCCATCTATCTATCCATCCATCCCTGCTTGCGTTTCAGCAGATGGTAGTCAGCCCCTGAGGGTCTTCCTGTTGGCAGAGTTGCCTCTGTGACATATGCACCAGCTCATGTAGTATGTTTCACAGCAGCCTTCATATTCAACAAGTAGGTGTGGCATCCTCCATTGCTCCGCCAACAGAGGTCAAGTCTGGCTACTCCAGACTGGGAAGGGATTTAGACCCCTGCTGCTGAGCCCCAGGCTGCAATTAATCAGAGCCAGTGGCCGATTCAGGGTCTGACCATTCAACTAGACAGTTAAGCAAAGGGAGCAATTAGGAGCCAGGATCCGGGTACTTGGCTGGGTCTGGAGGTGTGAAGGTCAGGGCCTGGGGGACACTCACGCTAGAAATGGAATTCAAGGTCAGGAGTGTAAGAGAGTAAAGTTTGCATGTCAATCAAAGTGAAGAGCATGGGGAGAGCAGAGTGAACAAGGGCAATGGTGACAGGTGTTTGGTTCATGAACTGAGTAAATGCAGAACAAGAAAGGCAGAGCCACAACTGAAAAGAGGGACTGGTGCCCCATTGCCTATTGGTACTCCACCTTTCCTAGGAGTTCTCATCTTAGTTTTTGTGCCTCCTGATCTTCAACTCTTGGGCAGCCCCAGGCCTCTGGTTTTCCCCTAGCCCTTCCGCCATGGAGGTACATGGCAGAAGTATGAGCTGATAATGATGAGCACAAACCTAGAGTTCAGACACCCTGAGTGCAAATCCTGCCTCTGCCCTGTACTACCTGATTAACTTTGGAGAAGTTGCTGAATCTATTTTGCCTCAGTTTCCTCATCTATTCAATGGGGATGACCATAGTGTTAAATTGTATGGTTGTTGAAGGAGATTGAATTTTAGTCAATGTATTGCAAAGCACTTAGAACAGAGCCTGGCACATAGAATGCATCATCTATGTGTTCGCTTATTATTATTATAGAATAAGTGGCTTGGACCTCAGAGAAAAGGGTCAGGCATAGGCCATCAGAGCTTGGATGTTTTCCAAATGTTTTAGAAGCCAAATTGTGCCAAGATTTTTTTAAAAAGTTTTGAATTTGGGATATTATTATTGTACATAAAGAAGGGGAAAAAAGTTCATCTTTCCAAGATTTTGCCTGATTGCCCCAGAAAGAAAACATTTTCATTGTGTGGTCATGATTGGGAACACATGTGGACCACACCCCACTTAGCTCAGCCCCTTCCCGTCCTTAGTCTCTCTCTCTCTCTCCCTCTCTCTGTTCCTAATTAGTAAGAAACCAAGTAGAATTTGGTGTTTCTTTCCCAGTCATGGTAGGGGAGCCTGTGGTGGATTAATTACCTCAAGTAGTCCTGGCTTCCCTAAGGAACAATCAGTGATGGGGCTTCGGGTCCAGTGGCTTAGGGAGGCATGACAAATTTAAATCTCCACCCGAAGGGAACAGAAATTAATTTTAATAAGAGGCAGTGTGGTCTGAAGTTTAGTGGAGGAGGATAAGTAATCAAAAGTTACGTTTTCTGTCTTAGCTGAACCACTAATGTTTTGTGAGATTTGGCTCTGTTGTAGAATTTAGCTTGTGGGGGAAATAAATCTACCTTTCAGCTAAGGAGTGCTGAGCTGATGGTAAGCAATGGCAACAGATAATGTTTAATGAGTTTGTATGTTATACCAGGCATGGTACTTACTGTTTAATAAGTAATTTAAATATATTTAAATTAAATATACTTATTTAACATGTTTCACATACTGAATAAATTCAACATATATAAATTCTCATGTATAAATTCAACATATATAAAGTTCTCACTGGCAGGGCTGTGATGAGCCCCATCTTATAGATGAGAAAACAGGATCAGAAAAACTGTATGTGATTTGCCCAAGGATCTATATTTGGAAAGTGACAGCAAACATATCCTATTCAATTCTGACTTACCTTGAGTCCAAGATCTTAAGGGCTCCATTATATTGCATATTAATGGAGGAAGGTGTTTACATTTTATAAGTATTTAAGAAAATAAAATCAAGGATCACATTTGAAGGGTTAACGAAATTGTTCAGTTGGCTGAACAATTCCTTCCTCAAATACCCCAATTGCTCTGTGTTACTCTAGTAATTTACTTTGGATGCAATTGTATGTTTGGCTTTTAGCTTTTAAGAAGTGAAACTAATCTTTAGAAAGTTTCCAGAAATCCACTAGCTGCTCCCATCCATATGGACGTAATATTTCTCCTGGAGGAGGGCTAGGGGGCCTGTACCTAGAGCAGATTCTAAGCAAGAGGCTGTCTGAATCAGGCATACAGTTTTATGGAGGACAGTAGTGGGCAGTTCCATGGGAATGTATCAATACCCTATTTAGAATTGAGGAAGAGCCTAAGGCCCCCTGGCAAAGCAGAGTCGGAGAGAGGAGTCAGGCTGGCCTTCAAGAGAACAGAATCGGATATGGGTGGGTTTGGGCGTTCTCTACAAATGAATGATTCCCTTTGGTCCGAGTGGTTTTTGATGGTTTGGCCTCACATGCAAGTTCATTGCATGGCCCTGCCGTGGGCTTCACTCAATACAGGATTAGGGAGTGCATTTCTGTGGTGTTACCTCTGGCCTTAGATCTGCAGAAAATGGCCAGTGGCCAGATTCACAGTCTCTCTGACCCCCTTCTTTAAGGATGGCTCCCAGTCTCCCCTTCCTCTAAACCCTTGCAATAGGAATATTATATATAGGGTCTCCATTTTCCTCAACCTGCCCACTCATGCACTCAGGAGAACTCAGACAGAACTTTATTAAGTGATAAGGAATTCCCTGGGGACACTGAGAGAAACGAGGTAATTTCTTTACTGGTAGATATTGTATGCCCCCATTAAACAGCAGCAAGAACCCTGGAGAAGAAAGTCAACTTAACAGTCTAAAACACAGCTCCAAATGAAGGAGAAGGCAGGCTTGTTTCAATCATCTGCCCCTTGTTCTGTAATAAAAATGTATTTTTTTTTTCCTGAGAACAATTTAGTGTGGCCAATAAAAGCCCAGCTAATTTCTAAATCAGCATGGAGCCAAGTCAGCCACCCAGGAGCTCTCTCCTAGGGCAATATTTCTGAGGCGCACACAATCTATACTAAAGCGATCAACTTCCCTTCGTCCTGTCAAGGGGATGCGTTAGTGAAGCCCAAAATATGACAAGAGGAAATTTATGTGCAACTTTTACACATAATATCTCATTATGACTCTTCCCAATCTTTCAATTTTAAAAATAAACGGCCTTTGTAATGATTTTACCAGGAGAACATCTAAAGTCAGATTAAAAAGGAAAGAGGAAAGTGGTTCAGCTGCCGTCATTTCTTCCTTGTCTCTGGGTCTTACTTGATGGAAATTCACCTTTCTTTCTTCCTTTCTTTTCTCACTCATTTCTTTTCATCTTTCTCCCTTTTCTTCTCTCTCTCTTTCTCCTTCCTTCCTTCCTTTCTTCCTTCCTTCCTTCCTTTCTTCCTTCCTTCCTTTTTTCCTTCCACCGTCCCTTCTTCCTTCCCTCCCTCCCTCCCTTCCTCACTCCCTTCTTCCCTCCCTCCCTCCTTCCTTTTCTTGTGTGTCCACTCATTTAAGAATAACTAGAAATTTTAGTGTCTGGCATTTCACTTAAGAGAACGAGATCTCTCATAGAAGCAAATATGTCTCTGACTACTTGGTACATGATCAAACTTCTCTCTTAGAATTCAATGTCCTTTGCCCAAGATTCTGGTGTCAGTTTCTACTAGAATTCCAAACGCTCCTGTCACAGTTTTCTCCTGTTGCTTCTCCCATCCTCATCTCTTACAACACAGTCACAGACAGTGATACAGGAGGAGACTCCCTGCATCTCCTAGGGTCACACACTCCGTGTTTGGTGCTCTGCTTATGCTAGGCTCAGAACTCCTCACTGGACGCCCCTTGCTTTGTAGGGGAGCCAGCAGGGCAGGAGGAAATAATTGCTAGTCACTAGGGGGTGAGAGGACAGTTCTATGTAAAGACCCAGCATTTCTTCCTTTGGTATTGGCCTGAAACTTCATGACTTGTCCAGTTTTTATTTCCTGGAAATATCTGGCTCACGGGCTGTCATCTGCTTGTACATTTGTATCTCTCCCTTCCGCCTGGGAACCCACCTCCTGGAACTATATCCTGGGACAAAGCTGCCCCAGGAGAGTCCAACCTCTCCCAATAGCAAGGTTCTGGGGCTGATGGTTTATATTTCTTAATTTTTTGTTCAGGCATTATCTACACAAAGTTGACTCCACAGGATTAAAATTCACAGGTGAATTAAATAGAGGCACTGCCCTTGAAGAACTCACAGTCTGTTTGGGGAGATACATCCATAAGCAATTAACAACATTACACCATGAAAAGTGTCAGGATGGAAGGTGGAGTGTGGAGGCAAGTGCAACTGGCTGCGCTTGAAAGTGTCAGGCCAGCCTTGATTCAGAAATGATTTGCCTGGAAGTCAAACTCTAGGTATAAGACTTTCGAAAGGACGTCTGTGGAAGAAGTACTAATGGACTTTTCTAAAGTACTAATGGACCATTCTAAAGTACTAATGGACTTTTCTGAGCATTGTACCTCCTTAGCATTTATGGTTCTAAATTCTCAATCTGAGCTGGACTTTTGTGAGATGGAATCCTCTTTCAACCTGGCAAAGCATGGTTTTCTGTGTGTATGAGAAAAAGCATTATTTTAAGGGCAGCCCTGGCATTAGAGCCTGTCAAATCGGAGACACACATGGAGGCGGAGACGCTGGTGTTTTGACCCTTGACTTAGAGTCAAAAATACTTAGTTGAAGCCAGGAGAAAATCAGGATTATCAATGGACTGGACAATAAATGTTGTCTGGCCCCTGATGGCGACCCTAAAGCCCTACAAAGCATGGCCTGTCCATCCCTCCACCACCCTGCAACATTCATCATCCTCCTTGCTGTCATAAACATGTGAGCCACAATTATTTATTGAGTATATATCAATCACTACGCAGCATCAACAACATGGCACTTGCATGAGTGACCTCGTGTAACCTCCACGCCTCGTGGGAGGGGGACATCCTCACCTCTCTGATGTAGATGTGGAAATTGAGGCTCGCAGTTCAGGAACTTGGCCAAGACCCCATTTTCAAACGTGTTAGGGTCAGGATTCAGCTGTGGGGCTCCGAAAGGCCAGACAGTGCTTCTGAGGCCTGTTTGTCCCTGGCTCCTGCATCCAAGATGGTCATTTCTGGCCCCATTATTTGTTACCCATGTCCTCTCCTTGCTTCTATTCTCCACCTGAGCTGTGTCCCCACAGATCCTTTAAAAACATCCCCATACAGTGTTCTTCCTTTTTTCATGAAATCTCTTAAAGAACATTTCTCAGGTAACTACCACACTGTAGGCTTTGGGTTAGGTGTTTTCCCTTTGCTTCAGTCCTCAAACGAATCCACCCTATACAAAAACAGTAGAGACTGCAATTCACTGAGTTCAACTAACATGCAGAACATCACACATGTAAATGTTGAATCTGAGACTTGAGACCACTTGTGCCTTTCTCCCTCAGACAAGATTCACTGCCTTCCTGTCTGGGATTCCCTAGCAGCTTTGCTCAGATTCGACATTCACCATAGTGATTGGCATTCACAGACTCTCCAAATTTTATTTTATTTATTTATTTTTTTCTGGAGTCTTGCTCTGTCACCCAGGCTGGAGTGCAATGGTGCAATCTCAGCTCACTGCAAGCTCCACCTTCTGGGTTCACACCATTCTCCTGCCTCAGTCTCCTGAGTAACTGGGACTACAGGTGCCCACCACCAAGCCCGGCTAGTTTTTGTATTTTTAGTAGAGATGGGATTTCACCGTGTGTTAGCCAGGATGGTCTCGATCTCCTGACCTTGTGATCTGCCCCCCCTTGGCCTCCCAAAGTGCCGGGATTACAGGTGTGAGCCACCGCGCCCAGCCAATATTTTTGGACAATGAGTGGATAAATGAATGAATGAATGAGTTTATATTAGGAAGGAATTATAGCTTAGTAGAAAAGCATATGGATTCTGAAACTGGACTTTTGGGGTTCAAATCCATGCTCTACCACTTACTAGTCATGGGAGCGTAGAAAGATGGGCCCTCCCTATCTGTCTAGCTCTGGCTGGGGCAGAGCTACATGTCTATCCACAACTAAGCACTGGCAAAGGCATAATACTGGCCAAAGCTGCCTCTCTCTTTTGAGTATCTTCCATATTTTCTGTCACAGAGATTAATAGCATGGCTTTTTCTCTTTTCATTCAAAGGGAATATGCTAGCCTGCATTTTTTTTCCCCCTAGAATAGGAAAATGAGAATAACATGGATAGAGATGGAAAGAAAGAAATCAGATAGGATAAAATTAACATTTGCTAAGCCCTCACTAAGTTTTGGCCCTCAGGTTTGCACATTGATGCCCATTCTTTAATTTAAACCTCCCAGCCACCCTTCAAATAGAGAAGTAATATGGATGCAGAAACAGAATCAGAGAGAATGAATTTAATCTGTCCAAGATCACACAGCTAGTGAGTTTCTGGCCAAGACGAATGTGCTTCCAATTGCAAGTCTAGTGCTTTCCTCATAACAGAATTAGAAATGTGTGTTCTCTTTATGAAATTCATCATGAGGGCTTGGGGTCAGAATTGGAAGTCTGGATGAGACTTGGGAGACAATAAACTTTGACTGCAGGGTAGGTCCTCTGTGACAAAAGGCAGACAGATTTCAGGACACATCATCTGGAAGTGATCTGGCAAACTTTTTTTTCCCCATATCTCTATCCCACCAAACTGAAAGGTAAAGTCAAGAGTCTTGATCCTTAAAAAACCCCTTAATGTGAAAAACCCCAGAAAGAAGGAGTTAACCGTTGCTTTTCATTTTTTCCCACAAAATATAAACAGTTAGGGTGTTTTTTTTTTCTTTTCTTTTTAAGTGATAAATTTGAGTCTAAAACACAAAGTGGAGAACATTATGTAGAAAGTGCTTATTTTCTTGTGATGTTTGATAGGAATTAGGATTGGCAAAACCCAAACTCCGTTCCCCCTTTCATGCAGCCTGTCATTTTTGTCAAACAAGAAGCTGATTAAGTTTCAATCAAAAGAACAAAAGACTCCAAAAAGATTCTTCTTGGAAAAGCAGTGGCTTTAGCAATTACCCCATGGAAAATACACTTACTGTTGAGCCTGTGACTTAACTCGAATGGCACTGTGCCCTTTCTGTTTAAACAATGAGTGTTAGGAACATGCTAACCATCCTAATTTAATCCAACCCTTGACAAAAAAGAGAACCTTGTTAACTATTGACACCAAAACTGAGTATTCACTATCTATGTTGAGGAGATTCCCTTTTCGTAAATGTATTTCAGGCCAGTCATTGTGAGTGGTCAGAGGAGGAGAGTCTATCAGGAGCAAACAGTGTAGGTGGAAGGGAGGAAACTTGTGGCTTATTGTAAAAGTGGCCATGTATTATTTTCTTCTCTCTATCCATGACCTTTGGTAGTGCCATCCCACACTGTCTCTGGACTGCCTGTGTGACTTGCTTTGGTCAATGAGACTGACGCTGATGCTCAGAAAATGAATGCACATCAAGCTGCTCCTCTCTGGCCACTCTTGAGAACTTTGTGACCAGAACCGTGTAAATGAGGCCAAGCCAGCCTATTGGGTGATGAAAGGTACATAGTTAAATCATTCCAGTAGCCACGGCTGACTTTGTGCCAATCATTAGATGTGTGAGTAAAGCCACGCTAGACCACCCAGTCTCAGCCAAGCCATGCCCAATCAGAACCTTCCAGTCAAGGAATCATGATTCTCAGAAAAATCATGAGAAGTATATAAACGTTTATAGTTACAGAGGTTTGGGGGTGGTCTCTTACCCAGCAAAAGCTAACCTATCCACTAATCTTTTCTTTGTTCTCTACATTCTAGCTTCAGTCTGTGGACTAGGACAGGGAGAGGTTTTAACCAGAATTCAGAATGCCCTCTTTTTGAGATCTACCATCAGAGGCTTTCAGGCAGAGAACCTGTATTTAGCAATTTTCAAAAAGTGGACCCTCTTGTTTACATGGCTTGTCTTCCTGCAGCCCACATGCGGCTTTGACCCAAGATTAAATTCTCCGTCACTAGCTATTGAGGTCTTCTTCTTTCAGAACTGGGGTATTTTGCTTCCATCTTACCATTTGAGTATAACCCAGCCAGTTTTCAGTTTATAAAGCTCAGTCCCGGTGCTACCAGGTATGAGGGATTCTGTCAAGAAGAGTGGACAGGTGAGACATCAGGGTACACAAGACTCTTCTGTTTTGAATTTTTGCATAATTATTGCCGTCATCACCCTTGCTGCCCAATCTCTCTCTTTTTTCTCACCCCTGGAATTCTCCTATATTATAGTGAACTGTGTAGAAGGGCTGAAGATTCACGTATTGAAACTTCTTTTCTGTCAGCACCTTAGGCATGCTTCCTGCGTACAACAGTCTACTGTCTGCACTTCCCCATCCCCAGGAAATCTGAGTTCTGGTTTGCTTTGAGGAGATAGCTTTTACTGGTACAAACTGGCATGAACAACCAGTCAAAACTGGGAGATCTCATTCTGCCTTCGTTTCATGAGGCCTAGATATCATCAAAATTAAATGTGTTCTCCTGAAATTAAACCAGATTTTATTCCAAACTCATACCCTGGCCTTTGAAAGTCCCCCAAAACTGTGCACTCAAACAGGTTAGGAAAAGGTATCAAACCCACACAGTTCTGAAAGTTCTCTGAGTGTCAGAAAACTCCTGAATTTTCTGTGAAATGAGGGAGACAGGCTGTGAATCCCAGACCGGATCAGCCGATTTTCATATGGTTACTGCGAGAAGCCGTCACTTACGTTGTCCTGCTAGTGCCAGTCCTGTTCATCTCTGGCCTCATCGCAGACTGCCTTCTTGAACTCAGTCAGGAAAGCATGTCAGCTCTCATCTCCCCTTCATTCCTGGCTTTACTCCTTTTTTTTATTAAAGGAAAGTCAAATAAATGCAACCCGAGGTTTCTCAGGGGACGTTTCATTTCTTGTTGTTGTAAAGCACAGAATGTGCCAGTAACAATGTGGGAAGAACACCATTATAATAAATGAATGATGCCTGCTTATTAGTCTAATGGAGAAGAAAAATAATGGTATTATGGAGGCATCTAAGACCCCTAGCCTTCATTTCTAGGGCAGAAGGAGAAAACTCCAGCTATGTATCCAAAGAATTCCAGTTTTGTTATGGGTATGACATCATGTTGCTGGTTGTCCATACCATGGCTATTTTTGAGATGCCTGGAGAAAGAGGGCATCCGGTGTCTGGCCCCAGACAACATCTAACACAGAAGCTTCTATAGGACCAATTTTGGAGGGCTCACTTCTGCTACAGTTCTATTAATTCTTTTATTAGATCATTTCTCAAAAGCATTGTAGCTTGAGTCTTGAAACTAGAATGGTTTTAGGTGACAAAACCACCAAGGTCAAGGCTGTGAGTGAAAACTGCTCTGTATCTTAGGGAGGAAGTTCTTTTAGCATCCACTTCTCTTTAGTTTTTGCTTTAGGTAAGCCTGTCCTCAATTTAGTGTACAGAACTTGAATAATTCCTCCTGAAACCCAGCAGGAAATATTCTCAAGAGTAGAATATGCTGGAACTCCTTCAGACCAACTGGTGCTCCTCCTCACCCAACTGCATGTGTGCATGCATACACACATGGACATACACATATGTACACACATGCACATGCACATAGGTTCATCACACATGTACATACACATGTGCATGCATACACACAAGTCCATACACACGTACACAGATGTGCATGCACACATGTCCATACTTACAGGCACACACACAAGTGCATGCATGCAGGTTCATGCACACATGTGCATACACATGTACATGCACACACATGTCCATACACACATGAACACACACGTGCATGCACACAGGTTCATACACACATGTGCATACACACATGAATGCATGCACACAGCTACATACACACATGTACGTCCATGTGCATGCACATGGACCTAAAACTGATATTAGTTTATTCAGCAGACATTTATACCATTTCCCGAGTGCCAGTCACTCCTTTAAGTTCTTCTATTGACTCATCTAGTAATTACAATAACCCTATGGGGTAGGTACTCTTGTTAGGCCATTTCACAGATGAGAAAACTGAGGCCCAATAAGTTTAAGTAATTTGCCCACTGTTATACACATAGCAAAGTGGAGAGCCAAAGTTTGAGTCCAGGTAGTCTGGCTGCAGAATTCGTTCTTTTCCGTTTTTTTTCTTTTTATTGGGGCAGAATCTTCTTTTCTCACCTGGGCTGGCGTGCAGTGGTGCATTCACAGCTCACTGTAACGTCAAATTCTTGGGCTTAAGTGACCCTCCCACCTCAGCTTCTCAAGTAGTTAGGACTACAGACACTCACCACCACACCTGTCTAATTTTTTATTATTTTTTTTGTAGAAACTGAATTTCACGAAGCTGTCTGGGCTGGTCTCAAAGTCCTGGCCTCAAGCGATCCTCCCATTGTGGCCTCCCAAGTAGCTAGGACTACAGGCATGGGCCACTGCTCCTGGCCCAGAATGTATTCTTTTAAATACTACATGTTACTGCCATCCTTGGGTTAGAATGGCCAATTCTGCTCTTCCATTTTATTCTCTCCACTATTTCTTACAACGAAGACCTCACCCTAACATGTGTGCAGGAGACAGTGGCTGCACTGCACTGTCCAATTTAAGTGCTCAGATGCTGTAAGTCTATACTGTCTTCCTTGGGGTCTTTGTAAATGTTGGTTTCACATAAAACTGTGCCTCCTCACAGAAGGGAATGTAGGGGATGACACATCATGCCCTTTTTTATTTTCTACACCTTATGATTGGTTATAGCTTAAGATTCATTGGGATACACTTCACCAGTGGGAAGAATCCCTGTGGAAAGGTCCATGCCAGGCTCAACACTGCCTTTCTCCATCCTTCCACCTTTCTTTGCCTCACTGCCTCACAGACTGTTACTGGATGACTGATTATCTCACCCTCACCCCCAGCTAGCACACAGGAGGCTCACCTCTCTTCATCACCTGGAGTTTTCACTTCTCATTTAGGTCAAATTACCTATTACCAAGTGATAGACTTTCACAATTGAAATGTTATGTTGCCTGACATTGACTAAAATCTCTCTGTGAAGACAAAGATCATTGTCATTTGGTTTTTGTGTGTATGTCTAAGTGTATTTTCTTTCTTTCAGCATTGTGTCCCCAGCACCCAGCATGGTATTTGGTGCCTAGTAAGTATGTATTAAATAGATTTTTGGTACATACATGAATTTAAAAGGGATTTAATTATTTAACACACATAGTGTTCTTCAGCCCTACTCTTACAGAGGTTGCAGTCTAGCAGGGGAGACAGGTGGGGAACTGAAACATCAAAACAGAGTGTGATAAATGCTTTGATAGTTAAATACACATATACACACAAATACACAGCTTATGCCAACAAACTTGAAGTAATTACACACACACACACACACACACACACACACAATTATAATGCTTTTAAGGTGTTTACCCCCAAGTTTATCACCAGGGATTGGAGAAAGTCTTGGCTAGGAACGGTGAATATAAACATTTCTCCTCTAATCTGACCAAATTTACTTTTCTTATTTCCTTGTTATGAATTATCTTTTGATCCTCTGCTTCTTAACGTATCTCATCCATGGGGATAATAACATTCTGATATCAGATTTCAGTCTTACTTCGAAGAATTCTCAGTCTGTGTATCTGAAAAGGCTTACCTCCCAGAATTAGGGGTGCAAAGTGTTTTCCTACCTATAGCAATTTATGTTCCTATTTACTCCTGTACAGACCTAAACTAATGATGAGCTCTAAGGAAGTTCATTCTTCTCTGACCCCATAGTAACAATAGCCTTTTTCTTCCTATGCCACTTAGTACCTACAGTCAGGGGTGATGTTTACTGCTTGACCCTAGATGTTATTTGGGGCAGAACATCAAAGTTTTCCCTTGTTACTCATGAAGATCAGTATGGTGTAGGTTGCTTTGGGCCACACTAAATAATGTTGTCCTTGCCTGGAGGAGTCCAGTTTTGCTGTTAACAACTTCTTTTCCATTTTCTTAAGTGATCATCATAGCACACCATAGGTGTTCTGTATTTAGCTTTGTTCTGGTTCTTGCATTCCTTAGTTTTCTGAGATTTTACTTAATTCTTCATTATCCTTCACTCCAGCTCCTGCATCTCGTGATTCAGAGACATTTCCTACAGTATGGGTTTCTCCTTTGGCTCTGATTTCTGGACATTCAGGCTTAACTCAAGCTAACCTTTTGGTTTATGGCAGTAAATATGCGCAGGATTTAATTGATTTGAATTTCATTGCATTTAATCAAAGCAATTACATTTTACATGTAAATACATAGGGAAAGGAGTCTGAAGAGAAAAAGAGTTTTCTCCACACCAGTGAACATTTGCTTATGCCATGACTCCAAGCGCCAAACAAGTGTTCATGAATGCGGGTGTGTGCTGTGGAGGTATGGCATGCATGTCTAGGCTGTGTGTCTGAGGCATGACATGATTATTTAACTTGCACATGTTTTCTCATTCTTCATTCTTGACACCCTACTTTTCTTCAGGGCAGCTATGCATCTAAGACCAGGCAATAAGTCATGATTGGCCTAAGCTAGTCATTCTCAACCAGGGACAATTTCATTCCCCAGTGGATATTTAGCAATGCCTGGAGACATTTTTGGTTGTTACACCTGGAGGAGAAAATAGCTGTGAGCATCTAGCAGGTAGAGTTCAGGAACATTCCTAAATACCCTACAATGCACAGGCCAGCTCTCTACAACAAATAATTATTCATCCCCAAATGATAATGCTGAGGTTGAGAAGACCTACTCTAAGACCATCACAACAATTATTTTCACCCTTTTACATCTTCCTTTCTAGCTAAGGGTGGCCATGTGACCCAATTCTTGCCAAGAAGAGGTAGACTGACGTTATTTGTTGATAGATTAGATCTAAGTGTTTGCTTTACTGGTATGGGGACAACAGGACTGAAAAACACTTTTTCCTTTCTATTTTACTGTGGTCTCAGACATAATGGCTGAAGCTTCAGCAGCCATCTTGCAACCATGAGTAAAAGGCCAAAAGAATCAGAACAGTCTCAGTCTTTCTGTGTTGGAGCTGTTAAATCAAATCCAGCAACAACTTTACTCCATTGCTGTTACATGCTGTTAAAAAAAAAAATCCAAATAGATAGAATCTTACTTGTTGAATGGCTATAAATTAGGTTTCCTGTTATAACCTCTAAGGATATTTCTAACTAATACAGAATGTGAGAGTGTATGTGGAGGAGAAGATATAACATGCACCTTCCTTATTCTCACAGCCCTCCCAGCCTGCTCCCACTACATAGAGGAGTATAGAAGAATAAAGAATTCTGCTTCTTCTCCAGCAAAAGCAAAATGTCAGGGCATAGCATTCTGGTCCCAGTGAAGAAGTCATAAGACTGTGTAAGACTGTGCCAGGAATCAGGAACTGAGAAAAGGGGTCTGAAATTGAGGACCCTTGAGGGCATAACAGTTGCTTTCAGAAAAGCCTCATGCATTTGCTGCCCATCTACTGGGAATGTAAGGAAATGTGACAGTTCAGTGGGCACAGGTGGACCAAGCATTCACCTGGGGCTGACTCTGGAGCTGGGGACAGCCAAATTTTGAGTTGAGGAGCTTCAACACAAGAGGTTTGGAAAGCAGGAGTTAGATGAGAAATCTCATCCAGGTGGGGGCTAGGACTGTGTTCCTCAGTGTGCAGTTCCTACAGAGTTTTCCAGTGGCAACTAGGACAGGTTAAAACTCTATTTTTTTTTTTTTTTTTTTTTTTTTTGAGACGAGGTCTCACTCTGATCCCCAGGCTGGAGTGCAATGGCGCAATCTTGGCTCACTGCAAGCTCTGCCTCCCAGGTTCACGCCATTCTCCTGCCTCAGCCTCCCAAGTAGCTGGGACTACAGGTGCCCACCACCACGCCTGGCTAAATTTTCTCTTTTTTTGTTTTGTATTTTTAGTAGAGACAGGGTTTCATCATGTTAGCCAGAATGGTCTCGATCTCCTGACCTCGTGATCCGTCTGCCTCGGCCTCCCAAAGTTTATTTCAGATGTGTGTTGGTGGGAGATTCAGAGATGCTCCTTTGCCTTGAGAAGAGTTGGATGTTACAAAAATCTGTGAGCTCTTTAATAAGCAAAAATGACCCAATCTTGTGAATGTCCTCATCCCCGAGGTGTGTGGAAGGTCTGGAATAGAGCTGGCTGAACTAACTCAGCAGGAAATTGTTTTATGAAAATACAGACTCCTACTGAGATTGCTTGTATTTCACCCTTAATTCAAACAGCTGCAGAAACATCATTCATGGGTGTGAATCAAAATGATACAACTTGCCATCCTTTCTCTTGAGGAAGACACTGGTTTCTCTCAAGGGCTCTTTAAAATTAAATTTCTTGAGCTACCATGAAAAAGTTGCTTCCTTGGCCTCAATCATTTTTGTCTGAAGCAAACACATTATCCTTCATAGCAGCGTTTTTTTCTGTCAGTTGACCCACTGTGTAGGATGAGGGTGTTCTGAAGTCTGGGGGTGGCTGTGAATCCACAGATGTAGAACAGAGGGAAGCTGGAGTGGGTGGAACTTGTTTACTTCCTGCAGGGCTCTGCAGCTGGATTCTTACCAGTTATGGATTTGGAGTGCCTGCTAGAATTTCACTCCAGCTGCCAGTGGATGTGGCAAAACGTTCCCATCTTACCCATACTTTGCCATCTCAAGGCTCTGTGAAAAGACCAGGACAAAAGCAATGTGGAATCATCACTGAAGGAAATCAACTATTATAATCTTCAGGAATTGATGCTTCAAAGAATGACTTAGGACTGGTGTTATTTTACAGAAGAGTGAAGAAAATCTGAAGCTATTCACTCACCTAATTATAATGACTTTGAGTAGATACGCCAGGTACTCAGCACCTACTATGTGGCAGTCACTATGCAAAGTGCTTTGCATGCATTTGCTCATGAAGTTCTTACCACACTAGCACAAACTGCATAATAAGAAAACTGAGAAACGAAAATAGTAAGTGACTTGCCCAATTTTAGTTGGTAAGGTTTGATCTCAGGGAATCTGGCTCCAGAAATCGCTGTCTGAAAAACTCTGGCACCTGGTCACCTGCTCCATCTGACTTTGGTTTTAGAGAAATCTCAGTGTTACAGTTGCCAGGATACACCTGTAGTTCATGTGATATATTAAAGCTTTTATTCAACTGAATTGCTGAGAGAGTAAGTTTTTAATCGTCTGCTTTGATTTTCAAGTTACAACAAAATATCCAAATTCGTATCTTTATACAGGGCAGAGGCAAAGAAACCAAATTACATTCTGGTGGCCACAGTAAAGCAGATTGCCATTTGGGAAGGAGATGACACTGATGTTTCTGCTATTGTTTGGTGCCAGGTCTAACCATGACTTTGGGCTTCCAGGACAGAGTTAATGAGGTAAAAGTCAATATCACCTTCTCTACAAGCTACATAGATGCTGTGGCCTGAACAGGCTGAGGGGAAAAGAGTGAGTATTCACCTCAGGGGGATAAAAGAAAAACAGATGCCTCCAATTACCGTCTAAGAGGGAATAGGGAGTTGTACAGATCTGGAATAGCTGTAATAATTATAAAGTATGTGACATCCCCATATTTCTTTTTCCCTACTATTTTTTTTCCGATTTCCTTATCCACCCTGCTGAAGTCAGTGTCTGATTCCCTGCTTCCGCTTCTATTATTGTAAATAATGCACATCAGATAAAGACAGGCATCAGTGAGGTGGTCTGTAACACATTTCAGTGTAATGCAAAGTAGAGGAAATGTCTATGGATAAGGTCAGTTGGGTTTTCTGTTTGTTAGAAAATAATAGCTGTTCCTATCCTTCCATGAAAGATGTCATTCATTCCTTTCCACCTGTCCATTCCATTCATCCATTCATCCATCCCTCCCTCCATCCCTCCATCCATCTATCTATCCATCTATTCATCCATCCATCCATCCATCCATCCATCCTTCCTTCCATCCATCCTTCCATCCACCCTTCCATTCATTCATCTGTCCATTCATCCATCTACCCATCCATCTATCCATCTCTTAACAAGTGCTCATTAAACATTTACTCTGTGTTGGTGATGAGGAGACCGCAGTTAAGGCAGAATTCCTGCTCTCTTAGAGCATATTATCCAAGAAGGAAGACAGAATTATTATCAAATACGCAAAGAATAATACACATATCCCACTGGAATGAGAATTATACAGAGAAGTTAAATGAGGTAGTGTGTTAGAGAGTGAGGTCAGATTGTGTCAGGAAAGGCCTCTGGGAAAAGTGGATGTTGTGGCCATGATCTCATGCTGAGAAGAAACCAGCAATGTGAAGAGCGGAATGAAATACATTCTAGGTCAGAGAGCTGCTCGCACAAAAGCTATGAGGCAGACTCAACCAAGCATGTGTGAGACCCTGAAGGAAATCCAGTGGTAAGCAGCATATCGGCCAAAACAGATAGTGAGACACAAGGTCACAGAGATAGAAAGGGTCAGGAATCATAGGGCTTCCGAAGTTTAACTAAGGAATCTGATTTTTGTTCTATGCCTAATTGGAAACCACTGGCAGATTTAAGCCTGAGCATGGTATGATCTGTTTAATGTTTCAGTGAGAGTTCTATGTCTGGATGCAGAATTGTAAGAGGAGCAGGAACCAGAGTAGGCATTAAGAGGGCTTTTGCTGTAGCTATGAGACAGGCAGGACAGCTTGGGGGTGGTCTGCAGAATTTAGAGATGTGTGGCAGTGGGCAAGTTAGGGAGAAGCAGAAGATAGAAGAGGGGATAGGAATGTCACATATATAGTAGGGGAAACCATGAACCCTCATTCGTCCTTTCATTTTTTCAACACAACAAAAAATGTATTGAGCACTTGCTTTGTGATGTACTTAGAGTGAAAATATTAGTAACTTAAAATCCCTGACCTCAAGGAACCCAAAGTCCTGGTGGGGAATACTGGGATATAAACATATAATTAAAATACATTTTAATAAATACTGCAATCAAGGGGTATACACGGGGGTTAGGAGAGCCCAAAGTAAAGACTGATCAACTCTGTTTTAAAATTAAATAATGTCAGCCATTTGACAGACATTATTTTTATTGAATTCTATCCATTGGCCTACTGAGTTGGATTAATGTAAAGAAAACTCAATAAAATTTATGTCAGTCAAATGTTTGAGTTCATGTTCTGGACATAAATTATTTGATAACTCTGGACTACTCACTTTTATTTTCTCCCCATCTATCAAACACTTTAAGTCATTACTACCTTCAACTTTGGACCCAGGAACAGATTGTGATAGTCACATCCTAGCCTCACCATCTCTGTGACTTCCAGGGGTAAAGTAGTGAGTTTGTGGGAGCCAGCTGGGGATAGGTTGCTGATTCTCTAGGGCCCATTGATTATGAGAAAGAGATTTCACTATTTCCACTTTCTTTCCATTATATTTTATTGGATATAAAGTATATTATTACATACAGACAAAATCATTTTTGGTATGCAGTTTTATGAATTTTTAAAAATATAGAAATATTTTACCATCATTGGTATCAAGATACAAAACATTAATATCAAACCCCCAAAATGTACCTCCTTCTTCAACTCCTGGCAACCTCTGATCTGTTTTCCTTCCTATCATTTTTGCCATTTGCAGAATGTCATCTAAATAAAATCATGTGATGTGAAACTGTTTGAGTGAACTTCTTTCACTCAGCATCAAGCATTTGAGATCCATCCAGTTGTTATTCATGTTAGTAGTTCCTTTTCTTTATTGCCGAATAGTATTCCATCGCATGGACATGCTCCAGCTTGTTTATCAGTTCTGCAGTTGAAAAACCTTGGGGTTGTTTCTAATTTTTGAAAATTATGGATGAAGCCACTGTAACAGGAATGGAGGTATTTTTTGTTTAGTTTGTTTTTGATAAATGTAAGTTTTCATTTCTCTTAGGTAAATATCTAGGAGAGAAATTGCTGGGTCATACAGTAAGTGTCTGTTTAACTTCTTAAGAAACTGTCATACTGTTTGACAAAATGGCTGTGTGATTTTGCATTTCTGCCAGCAATTCACAAGAGTCCCAGGTGCTCTGCAAAAGTGCTAGCACTAGTGTCAGAGTTTTTTTTTTCATTTCAGCTATTTTACTGGGTATCTCATTGTGGTTTTAATTTGTATTTTCCTAATAAACTAGTGATGCTGAGCAGCTCTTCATGTGCTCCTTCCATATGTGATCATCATATAAATGTTCCTCTTTGTTATTCAAATACTAATATGTGTTCAACCTACCTTTGCAGTACTAGAGATGCAAAAATAAGCCCCAGTGTCTGACCTCGGGAAGTTCCAATCTTGTAATATAATGCAGATACATATATTATAAATGTGAATGTAAGGTGAGTGGTCCTGTGGAAATTCCCTGTAAGGTAAGATTATGACCTTTTAGGACAATTGGGAAAAGCCTCAGAAATGTTGTGGGGTCTTTAGAATTTAATTTTGAGAGGCAGGCTGGGATAGGAGCCATGGAGAGGGGATCCCCAGGGAGAGATAGGAATTAAACTTCGATGGTAGAGATGGAGAAGACACTGACAATACTGGAAGAAAAGGGGAGTACAAATATGTGAAGAACAAAAATGGATTAATAAAAATTGCACAGAGCAGAACAGAGATCCATGTTAGTCGGGGAGACTGCCTATAGGTTGGTAGGAGACGATGGTAAAAATATGGGTGGATCAGAAGGAAGAATGCTGAGGAGACTTAATTGAACATACAGTTGATCCAACATTATCTGCTGGGCATGAGGAGAGATAAGGCATGATTCAGGCTTGAATGAAACAGATGAGAAGTGGGCTGAGACTCTGAGTCTTTTCTGACTACGTTTTCTTCCACAGTCTTGTTCTCCTGCCCTGACTTCACAGCCCAGAGCATCCTGATGGGCCACAGCCCACAGTAAAGGATGAAACAGTTTCCCCCAGAGCTGGGATCCTTCCTTCCTCTTCTGGATCTTGTGCTTCTGCCAGCATGCCGTGCTCCATGCTGGCTGGCAGTCAATTGGACAATATGCATCCTCGTTCCCCAACCATTGACACGTGGCCATGTTTGTCTTCAGCTGGCTGCCAGCTCAGAGGACCCTGAATATGGAAAGTTTATGAGGCATCTCCCAACACCTTCTTCACTGGAACAATCATTATATGGGACCAGAACGGGATGAGGGGAGGAACCTGCCTCAGAGTGCTCAGTCCCCCATGCAGAGTGCAGGCTATTGGCTGCAAAGTGGTTTTGTGGTTCACAGAATCTCACTTCCATATTGAAAAGACAAAAGTGTGATGCAGCGGAAAAAGTCCAGAGAGTGGTGGTGCAGTAACTGCTTTCACCAAGAAAAAGAGTCAGGCAGAAAAGTGAGGCCTGAATGTTGCAGCTGTCAGAGGCCTAAGCTGTGGGTTCGGACCACTCAACACAACCATGAGACTGCCCAAACTCACTGCAGATGACTTCCAGTTGTTTCTGGGAACCACGCTCTGTGACAGCAATGGGTAACAAGACAGAATAACTTACGGTCTCAGGAGAAAGGTACAATTTGGATTTGTAATTGATTCTGAAACATGAAGCTTTTGCACTGTCTTAGGTGTAAACACCATGTATGAGATATAACTATTACTAGCTAATAATTACTGAGTCCTTTCTATGTGTCAGTCACTCCATTAAGCATTTCATTTTCATTAAATATTTTATTTGACCTTTGAAAGAGCCATTCAAGTAAAATTTATTTCTCCATTTTAAAGATGTGAAAACTAAGCCTTAAGGAGGCCAAATAACTTGTTCATGGTCAGAGCTAGAAAGTGGCAGAACTGGCATGCACATCTAGAAGGAAAATCAATTAGAGAAAATGCATTCCTGATCTCTGCATGAGTCGTCCCCTTGTGATGGAGAACACGCTCCTCTGAGGCACTGTACGGATTTCCTCATATTGCAATAAGATTACAGTGACATTTCAGAATTAAGTCATGAATCATGTGGGGCTTGAGAATACTTTGAGCAACAATCGCTACTTTCTTTATGCCCTGGCTGACTGAAAATAAATAGAAAATCAGTTATTTTTATAGACAATTAATTTTTATGCTTATATACCAATATAAACCAAGAAGCTTTAATAAATAACCAAATAAACAAACAGGCACTTCTAGAACTAACAAGGTACAATGGTAATGCATGTTTCGTATATTCTGTGTACATATGTAAAGAAACATTCACAGCTTCCTTAAGTATCTAATAGCAAAACACAGCTATAAATGGGAATGGGGGAGAATGCCCTACTCACACAAGCAACAAAATTCCTTACTACTTAGGAATACATTGAAAAATGAAGGTACTTGACTCACTGATAAATCCATAAAATCTTAATGAAGGGCATACAAGTTAAAGAAATGGAAAGATGTAAAATATTATTAGAAAGAAAGGGTTAGTATTTAAAACAGAGCAAATCTCACCAAATTACCATATATCTTTAATGCAATCTCAGCTAGTGTGTCTCCTTGATCATATTCCACTTTCTTTGTCTACATTCTCCAGATTTCCGAGATAAACCGAATCCTAAAAGTGAAGTTTAATATTCATATCTAGATCTGTATTTGTATAGATATAGATGAAGTTATTATCTAGATCAAGATTTAGAACATTCCGGTACCCTTGCAGAATGTCTTATGTTCTCTTCATTAGTTAACCTATTATGGCCTCTATCACCATAGATAAATTTTGACTGCTTTTCAACTTCATGCAACTGTCATTATTCATATTTGCCTTTTTTCACTCAATCTTACGTGTGTAAGATGCATTTTGCTTTGCATATAGCCATAATTTATTTTCATTGCTGTGTAATATTCCATTGTTAATGTATATTCTCCACTTTGGGTTGTTTCCAGTTTGGGGCTATTATAAAGAATGATTCTATAAAGATGCCATTGTTGGATATGAACACAGATTTATCTCGCTCTGTGTGTGTATAGATATGTATATAATATATATATGTTATATATGTAAAACACACACATATATATGTGTATGTGTATATATTTGAAAGAGAAATTGGTTGTTCATAAAGCATGAATTATAAGTAATATGTAGCTTTAACAGGTATTTCTCAAGTGTTTTTCATTGCTCCCAAAGAGTAATTATGAAACCCAGTTGTTCTACATCCTTGAAATATATTATTGTCAGCCTTTTTCATTTTAGCTACTGGATGCTGCTGGCGTCTAGTCAGTAGAGGGTTGCTGCTAAACATCCCACAATGCATAGGGTAACTCCCATAACAAACAATTATCTGGTCTCAACTATTAATAGTGATGAGATTGAGAAACCATGGCCTACCCTAAATTTCTGAAGGTATTTTCTTCCAGAATCTGCATTGTTTTTCCTTGAACATTGGATTCTAGGATTCATCTCAAATTAAACGTCGGGGGTAAGGGTCAAAGCTCATTGTTCCAAAGAAATATAGCATAGATCCTGCATGTTTATTAAAATGATTGTACTTTCCTCACTAAAATAATACTTTGTTTTTTCATTGCTGGGGAGACCATACATGTGTGGATTCTGTGAGGTATGTGGGAGAGGGTCTGGATCTTCTGTTTATTTTTCTATGTATCTATTGATACGTTTTGGCTATGTCCCCACCCAAATCTCATCTTGAATTGTAGTTCCCATAATCCCCATGTGTCGTGGGAGGGACCAGGGTGGGAAGTGATTGGATCATGGGGGTGGATTCCCCCATGCTGTTCTTGTGATAGTAAATTCTCATGAGATCTGATGGTTTTATAAGCATCTGGCATTTCTCCTGCTTGCACTCATTCTTCTCTCCTGCTGCCCTGTGAAGAGGTGACCTCTGCCATGATTGTAAGTTTCCTGAGTCCTCCCCAGCCATGTGGAACTGAGTCAATTAAACCTCATTTCTTTATAAATTACCCCGTCTTGGATATTTCTTCATAGCAGTGTGAGAGTGGACTAATATATTTATCCTTTGCTAAGAGCAGAGTGTATTCATTTCTGAAACTTTACATTAAATCTTGATATATTGTCATCCAACTTTATTTTTCTTCAAGATTTCCTTAGTCCAGTGTGTGTGTACACACACACACAGACATAGATGCACTACAATCACCTTGTCAATTTCCAAAAAAAAAAACCTGAACTTTTTAATGAAATTGCATTGAGCCTATAGATCAATTTGAAGAGAATGGACATCTTAACAATATTAAGCCCTTCAGTTTAAGAGCATCGGTCTTTTCTAGCTTCATTGAACAATGCTGTATAGTTTTCTAAGTACAGATGTTGCATATATCTTTTGTTAGATTTAGACAGCATTATGTCTGGATTTGGTGCTATTGAAATAATATTTTTAAAATTTAATATTCTACTTGCATGTTCTAGCTTATGAAAACAAAGTTTATTTTGTATATGCACCATATATCCAATGAACTTGCTAAATTCACTTCTTACTTCCATTATTTTTTGAGTCTCATGTTTCTATATACACAGACATGTTTTCTATGAATAATCATGATTTTTTCCCCAACATTCACAGATTGTATTTATTTTACTTGCTTTATTCCACTGGCTAGAACATGCAATGTTGAGTTGAAGTACTGATGACGGATATTCTTATTTTGTTTCTTATCTCAGAAGTAAACAATTAATATTTTATCACTAACCATAGACTTTTTTCCAAGGTACCTCTCAGCAAATTGAATTAGGCTCTCCATGCAACAGCAGCACAAGAAAAGCAGGAGTCATGGCAGGACAAACATTTAGAAAGTTTTTTATTTTTTGCTTTCTGACTGAGTATTGGTTGAAAGTAGTGCAGCCAAAACTGTAAGCAAAGGAGGCATTCTGCTTCCCAAAAAAATCTCAAGGAAAAGTGTTGCAAGCAACAGTAGTGGTAGTTACGTCTGGCTGTAAAGGAAAGGGTGGAGAGATACAACCAATTAGCATGAAAATTGGAGATAAAATTTGTCTCCCAGAATATGGAGGTAACAAAGTAGTTATAGATAACAAGGGTTATTCTTATTTAGAGATGATGACATTCTTGGAAGGAATGTAGACAGAAATACATCACTACTGAAATGGTGTCAACATCAAGATGCCCATTTCACTGAAGTTCTGAAATCTTCTATCGTAAATAATTCCCATCTCTCTCTTTTTAAATAAGCTAATGATATCTAAAAAAGTGAGTCAGTATCCTTCTTTTTCTGGTTTGGCATTAAATTCAATATGCTATCATCTCGTTTAGATTTTTATGTCTATATTCATGAACAATGTTGACCCTTATTTATTTGATTTTTGTAACATTCTTTACAAGTTTTGGTATCAATGTTATGGTTATTTTCTAAATTGAGTGGCTGAGTAATATTGTTTTTCTTTTCTCTGTTGTTTTTGCATGTTGTATATGTTGTGTGTTAATATTATTTCTTCTTTGAACAGTTTTTAAAAAATGCCTAGTGAAGTCATCTGGACATGGAGATTTTTTAAGGAAAAGTTTTAAATTATAGATTCAGTTTATTTTAATGGATATAGGGTTATGTCAATTTGCTACTTTTTTATCCCGTGTCATTATTGATAGTTCCTTTTTTCCAAAATTTTTTCTTTTCTTTTAAAGTTGCAAATTTATTGGCATATGCTGATTTCTAATATAGTATTATGATTCTTCTGATGACTGGATCTGTAGGAATCTTGATGTTGATATTTTATTTCCTCACACTGTAACAAAAAGCTTTTCTCATTTTTTATCTTGTTCATTTGCTTACTGTATTAGTCTGTTTTCATGCTGCTATTAAAGACATACTCAAGACTGGGTAATTTATTAAGAAAAGAGGTTCAATCGACTCACAGGCATAGCTGGGGAGGCCTCAGGAAACTTAAAATCATGGTGGAAGGGGAAGTAAACACGTTCTCCTTCACATGGCGGCAGCAAGGAGAAGTTCTGAGCAAAAGAGGGAAAAGGCCCTTATAACACCATCAGAGCTTGTGAGAACTCACTCACTATCATAAGAACAGCATGAGGGTAACTGCCTTTATGATTAAATTACCTCCCATCGGGTCCCTCCCACGATACATGGGGATTATGAGAACTTCAGTTCAAGATAAGATTTGGGTGGGGACACAGCCAAACCATATCACTTACTCTTTCATTTATATCTTCTTTCAGTTTTCTACTTTCTGTAGGTTTAATTTGCTATGTATTTTCCCTAAATACCCTATGGTGAAACTGAGATTTTTTATCTTTAACCTTTTTTCTTTTTTAATACATGCATTTTGAGCAATAATTTTCTCTATGAGAACGGCTATGAATGTATCCTATGGTTTTGATATATTATTTTGGAGTGTACTTTAAAATATTTTATAATTTTAATTGTAATTTATTTCTTGGCCCAAGGACTATCTAGAGATGTGTTGCTTAGTTGCAAAATATTAGGGGATTTTCTAGTGACCTTTCTGTTATTGGTCTGTAACTTTATTCCACTGTTGACGGAGGATATGCTCTATGATTTTAGTCCTTTGAAATTTGTTAAGTCTTACTTTATAGATAAGAATATTATCTGTTTTGTTAAATATTATATGTGCAGTTGATAAGAATGCCTTTTTGTAGTTGCTGCAGGTAGCGTTCTACAAATGACTGTTAGGTCAGGTTGGTTAATCTGGCGTTCAACTTTCTATGTCCTTAGTATTATTTTTGTCTGCTTGAATCATTAGTTACTGAGAAAAGTGTATTAAAGTTTACAACTATGATTATCAATTTGTCCATATCTTCATTTAATAATGTCAACTTTTGCCCATATATTTTGAGGTCATAGTATAAGATGAATATAAATTTAGGATTTCTATAATTTCATGGTGCATGTCTCTATTATTGTTATCAATAAATAGACCCTTAAAGCCCCTTTAGTTGCATTTGCTCACTAACTTGATACTGTGTATTTAAAAATAAAATATTCAAATATAATGGATAAAAAGATATCTCACTGTGGTTTTAATTTGCACGTGCTTTATTCGTTGTGAAATTTATGATCTTTTTATGTCCTTATTGGCTTTTGCCACTTTTCTACTAGTTTATTTGTATTTTTAATTTTGGATTTGCAAGAATGCTTTATATATTTTAGATGCTAAAACATTGTAGGTTATTCGATTGGCCAAGTTCCTTGTCCAGCCTGTGGCTTGTCATTTATTTTCATGCTATTAATTATATAGTCCATTTCAATTTTAATATATCAAATGTTTTTATTATGTATTTTTACGAAAATCTGACATAAATATCTTCCACGTATTTTGTTAAATTTATTTTTAAATACTTTATGTTCCTTGTTGCTATTAAAAGTGATATTCTTGAAAATTAATTATTCTAAATATCTGTGCCCAGCTAGATGTATATATTAATAAAATATTTAGCTACCTTGATATACTCTGCATCCCTCAGAGTTCAGCTAGGAATGCATAAGCTACTCGAGGTTTTTAAGCAAAAATGATTTTACAGAAAGGTTGGTTACCATACAATCCCACTGGAAAAGCAAAATATGTAAAATCAGAATGAGGGCAACACTTATGTTCAGCTTCAGATCCTGAAGAATTGGAAGAGCTTGCTTGGCCAAATATTAAAAGACACAATAATGTCTCTGCAATGAAAATAGTTTGTATTAGCATAAAAGTAAAATGGATCAGAGAAACAGAATACAGTGCCCAGAATCTGATTCTAAAATACATATGACAACTAAATAAATTAAATAAATGGTATTTCAATTTAGTGGAAATTTAATAAGTGATGCCAGCACAACTGGTTTTCTATCAAAAACAGAGATAGACATCTACTTCACGTCATATTTTAAAATACTATAACTGTAATAAAAACATATTTTTAAAAATTATAGCTATGTAACACGTCAGGAGAAATGTTAAAACCAAAGGGTGGTGAAATCTTTATAACTAAAACAATAAACCCCCAAAGTGTTATGGAAAAAGCAGATACTTGAATACATGAAAATTAAAGTTTTGCTTATTTATATATTTTTAAAATCATTACTGAAACACAGGATACATGCTACACATACTAGATTAAAGGTCACAATATATTTTAAATAATATTATTGATAACTATTATCAATTATAATATTGTTATTAATAATCAATATTTTACATCATAATGCTGTTATCTATGATATTATTGATAACAAATTGACAAGAAAAACACATACACACCCCCCGGAGGAAATGGGGAAAATGTACAATTAGAGAATTCCTACAATTACAAACATAAAAGACCAACGGAAGCAAAAGAATGGGCATGCAACCTTTCTGTTGGAAAAATGCAAATAAAAATAATGTCAAGGTAGTCTTTCATACCTATCAGATGAGAAAAAAAATGGTTATTGCTGATAAGGATGTAGATAGCATGGAGCTAAGACATTGCTGCTCCATATTAGTTAGTAGTGAACCATTTTTGGAAAGCAATTTGAAAGGATGATTAAAAGTTAAAAATATACATATTCTTCAACTCATTGATCTCACTCCTCAGAACCAAATTTATATAAATAAAAATAGCAAAATATAAAAATACATACATGGAAATATTTATTGCAGGATTTTTGACGGTAACAAAAACTAGAATGGAAAAGGGAGTACTATTCAGAAATTATATAGATTGGATAGATTATGGTCCATTCATATCAGGGAATATTATTTACTACTAACAGACTACATTTGGTTCAGACCAAACTACTTGGAAAGATCGCCGCAGTCTATGGTGAAAGGAGAAAAACAAGATATAGAGAAGCATTATGATTGTGATCATTTTTTAAAACAAAATAATGATGACAATTTTGCTGTCTATATCCATGTTATCACCTAAATCTGTATCAACAGTTAAAGCTACAGTCACAGTGACTTAATCATGAATAAGCTATGAAAGAGTAGCAGTATGTGGCCAATCTTAGTTACCTGAGGCAGAAGAGGGAAAGCAGAAGACAAATATCAAACACTGAAAAACAGAAAATACGGCATTAAAATATGTACAATAAGAAACAAAATAATATTTGTATATACATATATACTCCTATATAAAGACGTGTGTGAACAGATGATCTGTAACATATTGATTTTGGTTTTCTTCATACAGCAGAATTTCAAGGGACAATTACATTTATTTTTAAATATTTCATCTTGATTTTTATAATAAAAATATATTAAGTACATAATCATAAGAAGCTATAAAGATAGGTTCACTGTTATAAAACAATGAAGAAAGGAAATGATTTTGTTTCTTCCAGTTACCTACTTAAGCCTTCTTGGCTACCTCAATATGAACCAAAAATAAGTAATCCCAGGTACCACGAAGAGAAGTCCCATAAATAGCTAGATTTTCACATGACTTACATTCTCAATTTCTTTAATTTTCTGTGAATCTTAGCTCTTTAGAAAGGGCTTTCCTGACCACTTCATCCATTTTTCCCCATCACAAATCATTTCCTAACACTTTACTTAGACTTTACGTAACTGTTTTTGTAAACTGTTCATTGTTTCTTATACCTTGTATACTTGAAATCAAGGTTTTTTAAAAATCTATTTTAAGGCTTCCTTTTTTAACAATAATTTTTAAAATGCAGTTCAGGCTACATATTTGCCTCAGGAAATATATTAATTAACCCTGAAAATATTTCTTCTGGAACTGTATTTTTTCCCGTGAAAATACATAGATTTGGCTGTGACCCATAGGTTTTTTATGAGGGTTTATTTTTCCCATTCATGCTTTAAATATAATTTGTGACTTATATTGTCACCTCTTTAAACAGGTATTGTTAGAAAAACATTTTTAAATAGAAATGATCTAGTTATGTTTTTCAGGCATAGACATCATTTGCTATTGATTTTAATCTTGGGGGAGAGAAAGCTTTGATCAAAAGTGAAGGCCTATAAAATATCTCCTTTGGATAGATATTAAAATTTTTGTATCTAAGTATATTAGTGTTGTCTTACAGTGTTCCAAGGACATTAAAAGAATATATAATCATATTTTAAGATAGTACATTGCATATAAGTCTATTAAATTGCGTTTATTGTTTATATTATTTAAATATTATATTTGTGTCCACATTGATTTTATATTCTCAAATAGCTGCACTGAAATTTTCCAATGAAATTTTATTTTAACAAGTTACCATAGCATTCAACGTCTAACTCAATTCTTACATTTTTCTGCAGTGTTATTGGCTATGTAAAGATGTACATCATTTGTAAGTCTCTTTTATGGACTGTCAAATTTTATTATTACATAATATTCCTCTTTATCTTGTTTAGTTCACATGATGTCGATTTCCCTTTGTTCTGATATTAATATTTTCTGATGCAACATTAGATTTTTATTTGTCTAATAGTAAACAATAATGAAATTTTTCTTCATTCACTGTTGGTAATCTCCTGGTAATTTAGAAGCTCTATTACATTTTTAGTCTGATAGTAACTTCCATTTCTTAATTGTCACAATTAAACCTGCATTTGTCCCACTGATACTTTACATATCCACTCCCCCCGTCCCACTGAAATAAATGTTTAGAATGCCTTCACTTTTTACCTCAATATGAGATCTTAGAAGTTGCAGTAAACCGTGTCAAACCTGAATTTGGAGATAATGCAATTAGTAAGTGGCTCCTCACCTCTGCGCAGCTCCAGTTTCTCAAACAGGGTTAGGTGAAAGCTCTTATTCTTCATAAGAAGTGGCTTGTGGGCGGGGCGCGGTGGCTCACGCCTGTAATCCCAGCACTTTGGGAGGCCGAGGCAGGCGGATCACAAGGTCAGGAGATCGAGACCACAGTGAAACCCCGTCTCTACTAAAAATACAAAAAAATTAGCCGGGCACGGTGGCGGGCGCCTGTAGTCCCAGCTATGGGAGGCTGAGGCAGGAGAATGGCGTAAACCCGGGAAGCGGAGCTTGCAGTGAGCTGAGATCCAGCCACAGCACTCCAGCCTGGGTGACAGAGCGAGACTCCGTCTCAACAAAAAAATAAAAATAAATAAAAAAAGAAAAAAAGAAAAAGTGGCTTGTGGTTAGGATTTGACCACCTTGTGATCCTTTGGGACTTTTCAGTTCAAGTATCTTTCAGTTGTGTACTTTTGTATACTTTACACTATCCTTTGTGATTTTAGACAGTACAGATCTCCTAAAAATAATGTATTATATGTTTTAGTAAATTAATAACAACATGAACCCACATTTAACAATTGAATTATTTGGATCTCACGTATCTCACTGTGGTGGCATATTATCACATGTTAATTTTTTTGTTTTTATTATTCACTCCTTCTTCCACACCTGCCACTTAATTTTGTTGAAAAAGTTGTGTTTTTTTTGTTAGTTTTTGTTTTCTTTGTGGGGGGCAGTCTATTGAAAGGATTTCTCTTTCTACATGTTTTCTCTTCTAAAAAGACTCACTTTGTGCTTATAAGTTCATGGTAACATTATCATCATTCAGTTATATATGATATGTGTATAAGCATAGAAATTGTGGCCATCTATTCTTTTATCCATCTTTTATTCATTGTTGTTATTTCCTGTTTTATATCTTCCAATATATTGAGGTATCTAGTCTTACTGCATTGAAATTTATTTAGAGTTCACAGATACTTCTCCAAATAATAAACATGGATTATATTCACTGAGACTATTCTCACCTTACTGTTTTTTCAGCAATAGGTGTATAATATTTTATGCATGTGTAGAATTTGACATTGCAGACCTTTCCTCTCAAAAGTCTATAGGTGTTGCAGAATAGTGTCCCTGTATTTGAGGCAAATCTGAGGCTAAACAGATTAACTCTGATATTAACAGTTTTTTATAACTGGATTAACAGCTTTTTATAACTGGAAGCTTTAAGCATTTGTATATAACTTAGGATTTTGGAACTTCAAAAGTTCACAGTTTTTCCAGTAATTTTTGGATACCTAGCAAGAAACCCAAAGCTGTATATTTATCTTTCTGTAACTCAATTACATTGTCTTATAGTTCTTTTTAAAATATATTTTTCCTTCATCTTTCCTTTTTTCTTCCTGTTAATTCAATGAGTCCAATTAGATCTCCTGGTATTGTCTTCAAAACTCTCTTTCCTTTTGAATCTCTAACTATGTGTTTATACTTTCTTTTGTGACACATTTCATCAACTTTATCTCTTAAATCATCAATTCAAATCTTGGCAAGATTATACTTTTTAGTAATTTATGTATTGATTACTGAAACCACAAAATCACTAACTGCTGAAGTTATTTTCCCCAAATTTTATCTCCTTGAAAGTAGAAGTTCTCCTCTTTGAACTAAGGTCCCCCTTCCCCAAGACTATGATGAAAACTGACCCCTCATACAAGGAAAACCCTGAGGGACTCACCCACACAGTGGTACAGACAGACACAGATACATCTGAACCACAGAAGACAATACAGCTTAAGCAGAAACCTGAACTCCTGCTATCCCTGAATTTTTCTCAAAAATAAAATTAATATATTTTGGCCGGGTGCAGTAGCTCGCTCCTGTAATCCCAGGACTTTGGGAGGCCCAGGCTGGTGGATCCCTTGAGGTCAGGAGTTTGAAACCAGCCTGGCCAACATGGTGAAACCCCGTCTCTACTAAAAATACAAAAAATAGCTGGGCGTGGTGGTGCACACCTGTAATTCCAGTTGCTTGGGAGGCTGAGGTGGGAGGATGGCTTGAACTCAGGAAGCAGAGGTTGCAGTGAGCCAAGACTGTGCCACTTTACTTCAGTCTGGGTGACAGAGTGAGATTCCATCTCAAAAACTAAAAATAAATATATTTTTACAATGATATTTAACCCAAGATATATGTAAAATGGAAGAATTCATTTTAACCCCTACCACCTCTGTCCTCCAGTTTTGGAAAGTGGTTTATCAATACTGCATTAATAGAAATAAAGATATTATATAGTAATTCAAGATGGATAAGGAGACAAATCCTCTTCAAACATCATAAAATTAGGAGATATGCTAGCAGAAGTTGTAATTTCCACATTGTGAAAGTTCTAGTTGTATTGTAGATACTTCATCCAGAGATCAGGCCAAAAAGAGGGCCATTTTCCTCTCTCTCCCACAGTCTCAGCATCTGATAACCCCCGCACACTTCTGCCCTTTATGAGGGTTAGGAACTAGACACAGAAGTAACTGACGATCTGTGAAAGACGACACAACATGCGAAGGTGGGGCCTTGCCTGTCAGAGGGCAGAATGGAAGATTAGAGAGAGATGATTAGAAATATTAAAGAGAAGAACTTGGAAAAGGTCTGGGCGGGGGTGGAGGGATTTCTCTATGGTGCCCATGGAAGGTGGTATGCAGACCCTGTGCTCATGACAAGAGCTTAGAGAGAAGTTGCATGGATTAGACTCTCAGCTGCAATCTTAACCTCTTTCAAATTCTGCAAGGATTGGATGATTTTGATACCAAAATTCAAGTACTGACTAAACTTTCTCCAAGATTTCAGCAAGACATTTCTTTCTTTTTTTTTTTCTTTTTAACTTCACAATAAAGAACCATTTCCTGATTTATATAAAAATACTTGCTAAATGAAATTATATCAAAACTAAAAGCTATTCCATAAAAGGAAAAACATAATAACTGTACAGTGGAGAAACCTGGCAGACAGTATGTTAACCAAGTGATAAAGGTTAACATCATCAGTGATATCATGTGGATATCATGTAACCTTGTGGTAGTCTATCCAAAAATGCAAAACCCCAGTCAAACCATAAGGAAAATCAAACAAACCCAAATTGAGGGGTATTCTATAAAACATCTTGCCATTATTCCTCAAAATGGTCAAGATTATGCAAAACAAAGTAAGACTAAATAACTGTCACTAACCAGAGTAGTCTATGGAGATACAGTGACAAAATGCAGTGTGGTAGCCTGGATTTGATCCCAAAACAAAACAAAACAATGGGAAAGCTAGTGAAATTAAAATAAAGTTAAATCAAATCTAGAATTACAGTAAAGTACCAATGTTGGTTTCTTAGTTTTGACAAATAAACCATGTTAATATATGATGGTAATATTAGGGGAAACTGAGTTAGCAATATATGGAACTCTCTGTACTCACTTAGCTAATTATTTTGTAAGTCAAAGTTAATTCCAAAGGAAAGTTTATTGAAAATATTTCCATAACCTAAAGAGTGCAATTTACCTCTCCTCAGTTCTAAGTTAGATGCACTTTATTTATCCTTTAGATCCAGTTACCTAGAAAGGCAAGTATACTGCAGATATAGTACTGATATTCACAAATATTTTATTGAGTACTTACTATATACCAACAGTATGATGGTTCAACTCTAGTATGTTGTTATTCACAGGATAAGGCACACCCATTGTCACTGTTGGGAAAGCAGAGCCTATTTCTAGAGCCTATTTCTCTCTCTCTCTCTCTCTCTCTCTCTCTCTGTTGATTTCTTCTCCTCTATGTCTAGAGTCATATAGAAAATTTAATCAATATATTAAGGACATTGTGGGTTATATAATTATGAATTTGGTTTTTGTTTTTGTTTTTGTAGCTTTTTGAATGCCTTCAGTGGCCCTCGCTGGGGGTAATGCAGTGAGTTTGCTACTAATACTTCAAGTAACCATAAACAGTCTCCGAAATGGTTTGTCTGTGCAAAGACAGTTGTTCAAAGGACATGGGACACAACTGGATGTTCACCTTCATCACTGCTCTCAGTCAAGTCCAAACCGGATGCTGGGTAGAACAATGAAAGGCAGATAGCATCAGTTTCTTCGCCAACAAAAAGTGCAAGAAATAGTATTTCCCCTTCCCCTGAAAACTTGATGGGAATTCAAGAATCAAGAATGCTAATGGAGTGAGAGGAGAGGGTATTTGGGAAAGGAAAAAGGGGAAAAGGCTGAAGCTGAGCCAAGGGTCTTGCTCTCTCTTGCCTTCTTCCTCTGCAGGGACACATGGAGGGGAAGGAAGTGGGTCATTAGCAAGCGTGTGTTAATTCCTGATGAATTTGAGATAATTCCAATCAGCCATGGTCCCATCATTGTTGGATGGGCTATTGGAAGTAGAGTGTGTCCTCTTTGGTTTGGAAGTTAGAGGAATGGGTTTGGGCTACAGCCAGATTCCCTTTGGCTATCAGTGCGCTCTGCCTTAGAATGCAGCAACAGAGAAAGTAGAATTTTCCCTATTCCATCAAGTTTCCCAGAGTTGGACAGACATTCAACTCTTTGCAACTGGGTATTTACAAATTATTGAAGAAGCTTAGGGTCAATTTAAAAATCTTTGACCAAATAACATCTTGTTTCCCCAGAAAGAAGCATGGTGATGCCTAACTTCTCCTTAAGTGTGTTTTTAATTGAAAGCTTCCTTGGCTGGATGACAGAATAACTAAATTCTAAAACTTTTCACCAAGTAGGTGCTCAGAAAAAAAATATAAATGTTTATGGTCGTAAAATGTACTTAAAAGTACAATACAACTTGTTGATTGTGAGACTGATTTTTAACATCTACTGAGTGGCACACAGCAAGAGGCATGACACAGGTGGATGATTGCACTTAGAAGTGAAAGATAGCATAGATAAATTTCTAAAATTCAAATAACATGAAAAGGGGCATCTGTGAGTCATTAGCTAAATAAAAAGTATAAGGCAAATACTAATATAAGTCATACAGTAATTAAAACTAAGTTCTACCTTGCTATTTCCATGTATTACACATATACTTACATGACACGTGGATCAACATAAGACAAAACTGAGACATGCTAATGGGTGCTGATAACCTAATTCTTGCAGTATATGCCAGCAGCCACAGTGGTATGGGCTAAAGGGTATATCTCAAAAGAAGAGAACTTCATCATTTAATGAGGCAGAATTTATGTACATATTGACAAATAAACATACTTGGTGTCTTGAACGCTTTGCTGTTTAGTATTTTATTATAGAAAAGATGTGTTTTCTGGAAATTTGTTTCTGGAGTTCACTCTCTAGAACACAGGGCTTCTTCTACATTCGACTACATTCTACATTCTACTACATTCCTTTGAAGCATGCCCAAAATTACATTTCCATCTAGAAAATAAACAACCAAAAATCCCCTCAGTGGAATGGTTTGGGTCTTTGTCTTTTCTATGCCAACAACTTTTTAATGGTTATATAAAAACTCAGGAATTGTACAAATATGAAGAGACAGTCCTGAGGGAAGACCCAATAGCAGAACCAAGAACCAGAGAGAAGAAGCAGAGAGAACAAAGGGACCGGGTAAAATTTCTCTTCCAATCTCCTGTGAAAGCAATCCATGCCTGAGAAACAGGCTCATCAAATGGGCTCAAGAGCAAACCTCTACATTTTACCAGTTCCCAGGAATCAAAGAAAATCTCTTAAATGTAGAAAGTTGAGAACATTTCTGATTAAACTTCTAGAAGACACACAGAATTTGTGAAATCAAAGTAAGCATACACTAAGTGAAGCAATCTAAAATCAGGAAAGATAGATAAGGGAAGAAATTAAAAGACACATTATTGCTTCAATTTTTGCATTAAGGATTCATGGTAAAAGTGGTAAATGGCACATTTTATGCAAACAACTATGTGTATCAGAAGAAAAAAGATCATAGTAATTCAGAAACATTTAACGATAAAGGAAATGAAACTTAGAAGCAAACAAATAATGATGAACCTAGGGGAATATGGACCATATATACATAATAGAATATATATATACCCCGTGTGTGTGTTTGTGTTATGTGAAATATATACATACTTTATATACTAAGTATACAATAAAAATATTTGTATATAAAGTATAAAACTATATATTTGTATATAAACATACATATCTATGTAAAAATATGTCTATCTATCTATATATACAGACACATAAAAGAGGTATCTCAGAGAAACCTCTTTTCTGGTAAAAAAAAAAAAAAAACAACACACACACACACACACACACACCAGAAGTAATTAAAGGAGTAATAGAAGGAAACATTATTGAGTAAAAGAAAAAAAAATCTGAGAACTAAAATAATTTATTGATCCTAGGCAAAATTAATTTTAAAAACACAGAATTACAACCTGAGATTTATTCAAGTAATATGGTGGCACTTCAAATATAAAGCCAAAACATTTTAGATAGAAATGGGAACAAAAATTGGGTTGACTAAAATACATCCCAAATCATCTTAGCTTCATATATTGCTATATGCCACACACATGTCTGAGAGAAAGAAAGAAAGAAAGAAAGAAAGAAAGAAAGAAAGAAAGAAAGAAAGAAAGAAAGAAAGAAAGAAAGAAAGAAAGAAAGAAAGAAAGAAAGAAAGAGAGAGAGAGAGAGAGAGAGAAAGAAAGAAAGAAAGAAAGAAAGAAAGAAAGAAAGAAAGAAAGAAAGAAAGAAAGAAAGAAAGAAAGAAAGAAAGGAAGGAAGGAAGGAAGGAAGGAAGGAAGGAAGGAAGGAAGGAAGGAAGGAAGGAAGGAAGGAAGGAAGGAAGGAAGGAAAAAGGAAGGAAGAAAAAACTTAAAATTCTTTGCTTCTTCACCTTTTGGTCAAAATCAAAATTAGGAACAAAAACTACAGAGTTTGAGGGAAAAAGATTATGGCCTGAAAATTCCCTGCCTAGTTATTCAGTATGAGGGCAGAGGGAAATATTTCTCAGGCTGGCAAAGGCTCAGAACAGAGGCGATCCCTGTTCTCTTGCTGAGAAAATTACTCTAAGTCACTCTACCTGAGCAAAAGATAAATCAATATAAACAACTCAAGAACGAGGAAGTTGTGGTAATAAAGGATTGATGGTGTCCCTTTGGGCATTGTACTTTTTAGTCTGTATTGAGTTGTTTCCACTGCTTGACTAATAGTGGGGTATATGGCATGTGGCAAGCTCTTCCTTTTTAAGAGCGAAAGACATTGCACTTGTAAAACAGGACAAATGGACTTGTCCCCTCCCATCAGCCCCAGAGGGAAAACCAGAGGAGAATTCCATCAGAATACACTCACCCTTTTCATCTACTTGAACTGTGGTCAGCAAGGGTCTAATCAGAGTCAGCCCCAGGAGTGAGCCTTGGATCTCTTGCTGGTGTTTTGCAACATGCCTCACAGGTCTGTCTGCATCCCACTGAAATGCGAAACAAAAGAGCAAGGGATGGATGCTACGCCTGCAGTTCTCTTTCTGAAGCTTTTTATTTTAAATAAAAAATAAGCTTTCTGGATTAAACAGATGCAGTCAGGACCGATTGTCCCCTCCATTATTGCTTTCCCTTTAGATGTAATGAGCAAATAAATAAGCGGAACAGTTAAAACTTCACATGACAATTACGTTGACATATGTAATGGAAACCTCAATTTTCACATTGGCCAAAGTTTTCTTGTGCAGAATCCTTTCTAATCACTGGGAAGAGTTCTTGGAAGTAGGAAAAGTATGTAATTTTATTACAACAAAGGCAACCATCCTTCAATGTGAAACTTTCCTAGTGTTTTCAGTCCAGCTGGGATAAACTACCTTTTGAATGGTGCTGGAGCACTCACAAGTGTTCCTGTCTAAAAACACATGTCACAACCAATCAGAGGGTGAATAATAATCCAGAGAAAAAGAGTCCATACAGTGGGAACATGGAAGAAAATCCTTATGCGGTATATCTCTTGCAGGAAAAAAAAAAGGAAAGAAAATGTCCTTAACTAGTAGGGAAGGCATACAGACTCTCCTATTTTACGATTCTTCCATCAGCACTTATTCTGTAATCATCTTATAATCATGAAAATTTGGCATTTTAATCTTATCTCTAGGGGAAAAGTGTAGATGCTGGCACTACGACAAGCACAACATTATAAAAGGACAATTACCTTAAGCTCATACTTTTTTTTTTTTTTTCCAAGGAAGAACTCAATTTTCAAGGTTCACAGCAGAACATTTTGCTGTGGCTTTATATACATGGCCTTTCATTACATTAAAAACTCTAAAAGTCTATATATTCCAAACTTAATTATTTCTCTTAGAAGTCACGCTATCATTTATTTGTTTTTATTCATTCCATAAATATATTTGGAGCACCCACTATGAATCAGGCACCATGAAGACCATTGGGAAGCAGTATGATAGAGCGGGGAAAATGAGAGCTCTGGGCACAGGTAGTCTGGTTTCAAACCCCAGCTACATTGTGCCATCTTGCATGGTTTTGGATCTGTTCCTTAACTTCTCTGAGTCTGATTTCCTAATTTATAATATGGAGAAAATACTAAGACAAACTTATCAGGTTATTATGATGATTACAAGATTCTCTACTGTAATCCTCGCAATTAAACATGCAACATGTTTAGACTGTGATGATGATGATGATGATGATGATGATGATGATGATGCCTACTTCTCAGTAACTGCATTTTACCATTTATAGTCTTAAAGGAGGAAGACTACCTGTATTTTTGAGATATCACAAGCCCATATGGAAATTGCACTACTCAAAAGAAGCAACCTTTGGATCTTCTGGAAATGATTCAGCTTCTGTCTTCCAAGACTTTCTAAAATCCAAATATCTTCTAAATTCTCAAGATCCATTGTCCTCCCAACTGTACTCTTCAGTTATCACCTGCAGATCCTGGCTCCAGGAAACAATGTAACCCAAGGATGGTAAACATTTTTGAGGCAATAGAATGGCCATGAGCATCCTTCTAACTTGGCTAGGAATTGTTCACAGTGTCAGGACAAAACAGTTGGCTTCTACCATGGTGCACACGAGAAACCCGGTAACAAACTTTAAAAACTATCCTTGAAAGAAAAGGAGCTGTGTCACTTACCGTTAGATGGGCTTATCAGGGATTCTGGAACACCCACCTGACTTTATCTAGGTACACTGAAAGTTCCTGTTACCTGTTTAGGACACATTGAACTAGGATGACCTATTCTTACGAGCAGTACCTAATGTCCTCATTAGGTACTTACGCAGGTGGGATTGAGGACATAACAGCAGTATGCTGGAACTGGCTTCAGCCATTTGCTCACTATTCAGGATTTTTGCAGCCTGGTTGTTAAATCTTTCTTAGCCTGAGATTGGTCATGGTGGAAACATTCACATCATGAAAATCAGCAAATGCTACAAATCAGGATGTTTTTCCCCCAAGGGAGTAAGTTTACAAACACATCACTGAAGTTTAGTACCTCCCACTTTGAAAAGTTCTGAGCTGGGGTAGGTATCAGCAATACCCGGGGACATTTTTTCCTCTAAAATATAATCTAATGAATTACATACACTCTCTACTGCTGGTCTGAAACATATATTTTGAAAGAAATACAAGTCACTGCAAAACTAGAACACACATTTTGAAAGAAGTTATAAAAATAAAACTAGATACATGAAGAATATTAGGAGGAGGAGAATGAGAGTGAGAAGTGGGAATAACTACATAATAAAATACATAAATCCAATGAGGGTCTTCCTAAGATGCTAAAAATATGCCAGGCTACATGGTGTTTAAATAATTCTACCTCCAGTATGTGAGGTAAACGGCATGGAATGGGAAGTAGGTGCAAAAATCTCCAGTGTCAAGTGTGATGTACGCATACTTACTTGTAATACTGCAAATTGTTGAAGGAAATGACTGCCTCTTACTAGTTTTTGTGCCCCCAATGTCTATCACAATCCTTGGCATAGAGTATGTTTTCAGAATATGTTTCTAGAATATATGAGTGGGTGACTGAACAGGTAAATAGTAGTAATAATAACTTTAATCTCTTATCACACTCCCTATTAACCATGGATACCAATAAAATTGTTTCAAATAAACATTAGATGACATTACTGCTTTGTTTGGAGCCCTACAGTGGTTTCTGTCTCACCCAAACTCAGTAACCCTAGCCCCAAGTTCTGTTATGATCAGTCCTCTGCCTGATTCTCATCTACTCCTCTGCCTCTCATTCACAAATCTCTGTTTGTCCTTAACCTTCTTTCATTTCCTTGAATGTCTGATTCCTGACTCATACCTTTCAGACTCCGCTTTTTCTTCCTTTAGACCTTGACTGGCTCATACTTTGCCTCATGCAGATCTTTGCTCAAATGACATGTCCTGAAGGACAATTTACATGGCCAAACTACCTAAAATAGAATGACTATCTCCATGGCAATGTTTGATCTCCTTAACCTGTTTTATTTCTCTGTATAGCACTTACCACTATCTGACATTTTTTGATTCTATGATTTGTTACTCTTCCTCATCTTTTTGTGGAGTGAAGCTCTATGAGGCTAGGGACTTTTCCCATCTCGTCTTCTATGACACCATTGGTGTCTGAACAGTGCCCATTATGGAAGGATCTCATTAAATTTTTAATGATTGACGAGTGAATGCCTTAATTAACAAAAATTCAAGAGTGATTGATCTATGCAAAATGAACTAAAGGAATATCCTGATTTACAGAAAAAATAAACAACCCTGCTACCTGCTTCACTAGGCAAGCTCATGAATCTGCCCCTGCTAAGTGTGACAGCTCTCCAGTCTGAATCTCCAATTATTGACCATGTCCTGAGTAACAGAAACACAACATATTCACTTGTACAATGCAGGCAAACACAATTTAACATGTCCAAAAGCAAACTAAATGTATCCCCCACCCCACCCCCGCCACTCCCAATTTAATTCCTTATCTCAGTTTCAGACATTGGCAAAACCAGAAAATGGGATCTCATCCTAGACATCTCAATGTATTCTTCACACTGCTACCCTCAGGGGCAGCATTCCAAAATGAGAATACTCACTTCATACCATTGGTAAAAAATCATTTGGTCCTTACAGGCTAATGCCCAGTCTGCTCAGGAAAGCATGAAGGTTACCTTGACTCTGAGTCAGACCTACTTTTCCAAGTTCATCTCCAATCGTATATCTTCTTTTCCTGCCTTTAACTAAATAATGTACTCCAAGCATACTAAAGTGACTTTCAGTTTTTTTAATCCTCCATGGTCATTCATGCCACCGTCTTTACACCTTCTGCAACCTCTGACTAGATTGTCCTAGCTTTCCCTCGTCTGCCATATGAACATTTTTCCCAGTCCCAAAGTTGCCTTCATGGGAAGACTTTTCTGATACCAACAAATATTCTCTTGATACATTCTTTGGAAAGACTAGAAGGCAGCTCAGTTCTAACACAGTTTCCCTTTTGAAAAATCCCCATGGTGTATATGTACCACATTTTCTTTATCCAGTCCACCGTTGATGGGCATCTTGGTCAATTCCATCCATGTCTTTGTTATTGTGAATAGTGCTGTGAAGGAAAGAAAACCAAATGTGGCACTTTCTGACTTATAAGTGGGAGCTGAACATTGAATACACGTGGACCCAAAGATGGGAACACTGGAGACTGCTTGATGGGGAAAGTGAAACTGGGGAATGAGTTGGAAGGTTATGCTCACTACCTTCATGATAGGATCATTCATACACCCAGCCTCAGCAGCACACAATTTACCCATTTAACAAATCTGTACATATACCTCCTGAACCTAAATTAAAAGTGGAAGAAAAATTAAAAGGAAAAGCTCCAATATGAGTGCTACTCTCTAAGGTACATGTATCTAACCGCATCACTGAGTATATAAGGAAATTCTTTGCAAATGCTGAGAAGAGGGCCAAAGGCCTAACTAATTTTTCAACACTGAAGTCTGAGTTTTACAATTTGTCCCTTTTTTATGGTAATAAATTTCTCTAAAACAAGCAAGGCTGGTGATTAGGCAAGTGGCCAGCAACTCTCAGTTGACAAAGAGCTTTCTTTTCTCAGGCTACATATATTTGGAGAACAATGCCACAGGTAAGATGTCAACATTAGCCCAGTTCCTTTCTAATGGAGAATGTAGGTCTCCCTTCCATGCTATCTGCCAAGAGATGTCACTCTGGTTGTCCCTTTAAATTCTACAAGCACTTTGGGCTTTGGTCTATGCCAATACTTTCAAATCAACTTTCAATACTTTGGTGTATGCCAACTTATAGAATTGTGGTTTGGGTAGTAAACTTAGAAGTTTTCTATTTACTTATTAATGCAGTTATTTGCTTATTCTACAGGTAAGTAGTACCCATGTCTCTAACACCAGCTTTCAGCCCATTTTCATCTTTTACCCACCCTTAGTTGTTCACAAAAATAATCTAAATATCTGTGACCCCTTCCATTCCAGAAAGAACAAAGATATCAATATTACAAGAAATCAGACTTTCAAATGTGGGTTGCAGTTAAGAGTAGAAATACTCCCTGCCCTGTTTCTAAGGACACAGGTAATATACATCCCTGCTTCATGCTTTGGGCAGCTGTCTGGATGAAAAATCTCAGAGTGGGGCATCGGTCAATGATGAGGAGGACACTTAGTTAAGTCCTGTATGCCTAAACGTTTTGGAAAGCTAAATTCTCTTTTTGCTTCAAGTATTAGTTTTCTACTTCTGTGTTACTACAAATTTAGTGGCTTAAAAATGACACCAGTATATTATCTCACAGTTTCTGTAAGTCAGAAGTCTGGGCCCAGCATAACTAAATTCTCTGCTGAGAATTTCACCCAGCAAAAATCAAGATGTCAACAAGGCAGGGGCTGGAGTTCTTGTTTGGGGCTTGGGGTCCTCTTCCAAGTTCACCAGTTGTTGGCAAGATTCATTCCTTTGTGGTTGCTGAGCTGAAACCCCTGTTTCCTCACTGGCTGTCAGCCAGGGGACATTCTGAACTCCTAGAGGCTGCCTACACTTCTTGTCATGTGGCCCCTCCATCTTTAAGCCAGCAATGGTGCCTTGAGTCTTTCTTGTGCTTTGAATCTCCAACTTCCATGACGCTGGATAAAATGCTCTGCTTATATCAGGCTCATGTGATTATCCCAGGGTCACTGGGATAACTTTCCTATCAACTGATTTGGGACCTTGACTCCATTTGCATGATTCTTTCACAGAAGCAGCTAGATTAGTGTTTGCTTTAATAACTTAGAGTAGGTGTGTGTATACCAGGGGTAGGAAATCTTGAGGTGGGAACATCTTAGAATTCTGTCTACCACACCTTCTCAGAGTATTAAAGAAAGTGGATTTTAGAGAGAACTTTTTCTTATCTACACCCTAAGTTTTCTCTTGTATATTGTTACTTTTCTGCACATCTTTGCCTGAATGTCTTTTCCTTAGCATGTCCTCATTTCAGAGAGTATGACAGAGTAGAGGAAAATAAGTTGGAGAAAGAGACAAGACAGATATAGCAGAGCCATGCTGGTCATATTAAAGAATGTTGATTGCATCTGCCTTGTAGTGGGATGTATTAAAGGGCTTTAGGTAGGCATGTAACATGATCGGCTGTGCTGGAAAGGTGCATGAGAAGATGTGAAGAGATCAGTGCAGAACAGTTGCAGTGTTTAGGTGAAAAATGACAGCTGTCTAAATGAGGGTGGTGTCAATGGGGTAGGAAGGAGGCCTTCTCTACTAATAAGACTAATTAGGCATATTCTTAGCTTCCTCTACACTTCTCTTTCATGTTACTTATGACATTATTTTGGAGCTGTTGCTTAACTTGCTCTCCCCCTCTTGACTGTCTTGTGGCATTGTGTCCCTAGAACAGAGCCTAGAATATAGTAGGCAATCAATACACGTTCATGATTCAATGAACATGTTCTCTATACTATGACTAATCACAGTCCAGATTCAGTTGCTTCCCTTTAGAAGCCTCTGCTGGCCTTGTTCCTGTTTTCGCTGTCTTAGTTCAGAGGGTGCTTGACCCAGTAGCAGTTGGTGTTCCTGTTGTCTTCCTCCCACATACCCAAGGTCAAATGGGTTGGTCCATTCAACCCCAGTTGAACTTCCCTCCTCTCAGCTCATCTTGGTTCTTGGTTAGTGGCCAGGCTTGGACAAGCCTCATCAGGCCTCTGATTGAATTGAATATTATCTCTCCTACCTCAGAGCCTGCAACAGAGCCCACTTTGGCCCCACACCTTATATTCTGCCTCCTCTTGTCTCCCAGGGCACGGTGCAGCCTCAGTCCTGCTTCCTCTCCTAGCCTTTTGAACCAGTTCATGAGTGCACAAGGACAGGAGCTCTCATAGCCTCCAGACTCACCAGGACAAACATTACATTTAATAGACTTTTGCTGTCCTCTTCCGTCCCAGGATCCCAAAACCCCTTGTTAGATTTAATGAGTCCACTTCAAAATGCTTCTGGTTTTCTGTGATTGATCTTCAATATGACTGCTTCTCTCTGCTAGGAAGGTCTTGTGAAAATTACCTTATATCATGGATTTAATTGGCTTCACTCAAATTTTGCTTTCAGTCATTTTAGAAGGCAAGCCAATTGCTCCCACACCCCACTATCCCCCTTCCTGTGAGTGTCAAGGGAACTGTTTGTGTTTTGTTACCAAGACCGTTGTTGAACTTGAGGTTCCTACAAGAGCAAGACCCTCTTGAGTCTTGGCAACCAAATCCCACATGGCCTCACTCTGTTGATTTTGTCCTCTCAGTCCTGGTCCCTGGTGGACAATTTGTAAAATTAGGAAATTAAGAAAACAGAGACTGAAAAAGATCTGGGAAATGCTTAGTAAGGAAAATTCCTTTATAAAGATGGAACCTCCACAATAAATTTGCCAAGGAAATTTGAGCTTTAGAAACTCACATGAGGTGCTGCAAAAATTAATATTCTCTCTCTCTTTGTCCTTTCTTTCAAAACCTAGTAGATGCTAAATGAACATCAATTTATTTCCCTAGGTGGAAAAAAAGGAAAAACTACAAAACTACCTTTGGATTCAAAATGGCAAGTCATGGATAAACACACTCCTCAAAATACTGGGAATCAGAGAAGGGTTGATGCAAGCCCTTTCTTGCTATAATTTTCATTAGATTCCTGTGTTCTACTCAATCTCTCCCTTTTCTAGGCTCATGGATTTTATATTCCCAATCCCAAGAAGTATGAAGGATGTTTCTTGAATTAGGTGCCAAATCCCTCTTTCTTACAGTTAATATGATCCTTTCCTCCTTGTGTGAAATATTATACTTGTAAACACTTTACCAGCAGGTTTATTTGAAAAAGAGAAAATATTTTTAGGAGAAGAGATGAAGCCCTGTTTCTGATTTTCTCCATAAATGTTCTGAGTCAGCCAAGAGGATACCTATACCCAATGGGCATAAAGAATGGGAAAGAAAAGAATTCCACATAAACTTGTATAAGGCAAAAAACAAAGATGGGCTGTATCTTCAGTGTGACCACAACTTTCACTTTAAATAAGTTTTACTTAAATCACATCCTTTGAAATTTACATTCAGGGTCTGCCAGGCATTAAGTCTCTCTGCTTTTATAGAAAGATAGTTCTCTCTTAACCAGCTTATGGGGTACAAAGGGAGGCATCTGGGCGCCATGTGAGGCAAAGACACCCTTTAATGTCACCTCTCCAGGGCTGAGGAGCCAGTCCCGCACTCAGGCATAGCTCCCTCCTTGGAAGGCTCCACCTCCTTGGCTGCAAGCTAAAGAAGTAGGGATCATAAACTTCTCTCAGTCTGTGTCATCAAAGGGACTACTGGCTTTTTGGGGTGGGAAATTGTATCTTATTCAATCTTGTCCCCATTGTCTAGAACTGGGGCAAGAAGAAACGAGAGACAGAGAGAGAAAGAGAGAGAGAGAGACTGCTATAGAAGATATGAAAGTAAAAAAAGGCACAAAACCAACTTCAAAATTCACTAAAGATCCAGAAAAGTAACATACTGATTCCCTTTTTAAAGAAAGCTAGCAGGGCTAAGGAGGAACTGTTACCAGTAAAGCGCCTTGGGACCTACCCTGGTATCCTCATGGCTAGAGGTATCCTGAGATCAGAAAAGATATGATATCATCACCTCCTTCTCCCTAGCAATAGGGACAGTGAGAGCTGTAAGTTACTAGAAGCTGTTACTACAAGACAGAAAGTAGTGGAGAGAAGTGTCAATTATGTATGAAATATAATTGTTCATTTAGCAAACAAATTCGAGACTTCACATATTTTGTTAATTTGTGCAACTTATTCTAAAAGTTGAGGCTGAGTTTGTCAACATTTTACATCTCATGGCCATATGCTGTACAGAGCAACATCATTATTCTGTATTACCGGAAGGTCCTAAGGATCACAAAAATATTTAACATACTTATTCTTAATTACTATGTAATCTTCCCATGGAAAGAGTGGAGTTGAGCTGGATAGAATACAACACACATTTTCAGAGTACACTTTAGGGGCTAGGCACCATGTCAGGGACTTTTTTTAACCCTAAGTCATTTGATTTGCCCAGCTACCTGTTCTCACACCCAAGTACCCACATCCAAATTAAAGATGATAAATGGCAACTCAGAGAACTTAAATAATTTGTCCAAGAGCCATAGAGTTACATTCTGGAAAAGCTGGTATTTGAAATTATGTCTATCTGCTTTCAAAGACCATTCTCCTTCCATCACACCGTGCAACTGAAATAAAGAGCCAATTGAAACATAATTGGGATGTGCTACTAGATGTCCCTAGCAAAGACAGAGACAAATGTTCTGGGAATGGGGACTGAGAAAGCCTAAGATAACCCAAAATTTTGGTCATACCTAGGCTATTAAAACTCCTCTTACCAAGCTCATTATCAGTTCTTTGCTTACAAATCCAATGTATCCTATGCAAACTAGTAGTTTTTCCGTAAAATTATGATAACACAACATGGAAATAGAACTGATCTTAAACGCGAGGGGATCCTAAGATAGAAAATAATGGTTTCCTCACCCTCCCTTTTTTCCTTTTCCTTCTTTCTCTTTTCCCTTCTCTTTCCTCCTCTTCCTCCTCGTCTTCTTCCTCCTCTACTTCTCTCCGCATTTCTTGGCTTTCCCTATATTTGTTGAATTCCTTCCTACTACAAACTACCTCCATTTATTTGAAAAGAGAGAAGCAGAAGTGGCTACCAAAAGCTCAACTTATGTTATTTCAGTCTTACAGTGACAGGAGACAGAGTCAACTGAATAAACTCTTCTCTTATCAACATATGATATCTTCTTGAATGATCTCAATTGGCCCTTTTGGGTCATAGGCTCAGGTTACATACTGATCTCTATAGACAAGGTTCATGACAGGTGACCCACACTTGTGACCTGGTGCCAAGGGAAAAATGTGACTTATTCTCATCAAAGCCACATGGAATGGAGAAAGGCTAAGTTCTCAAGAGGGAGGAGAGGCTGTTACCCTGTTTACATAAAAAAGAGGGAGGGGACATTAATTTAAAAAGAGGGAGGGGACATTAATAATAAAGCAGACATTAATTTACACATATTCACAAAGATACTTTTTGGACCTAACCTCATGTATATTCTGAGATGCATCTGTCATCCTCTTTTTAAATTTCCAAAACAACTTCCAAATTAGGAATTGTTCTCTATCATCTCCCATTTTGCTACCATTTTCTTATAGCCAAAGCTACAATGACGATACACAAACCGCCTATCAAGGCATGGAGGTCTCTCATGGTTTGGGTGATGTAGTGGTGATAATGTTGAAAATGATAACAGATACCATTTACTGAGCACCTACTATGTGTTTATGAACTCAGGGTCTAAAGTCACAGATAGATAGACCTGGTTTCAAATCAAGATCCTTCTCCCGCAACTTGTAAGTTGTGGGATCTTTTCACTGCACTGTTTCCTCATTTGTAACATGGAGGGGGAGGTTATAATAACATTGCCTCAGAGCACTTTAGCAAAGTTAAATTAGAAATATGCCTATAAAATGTTAGGTGCAATGCCTGGCACATACCATAAACATCAATACATTGTAGCTACTATTTTTTGGTCTCAGTCACTGCTCTAGACATTTTATTTGATCCTCAACAACTAAGTAAGAGGAAAGTATTATCCTAATTTCTTTTACAGGTAAGAAGCTAGAGTCTTAGGACAAGCTGAATAACGTACTCACTCATAGCTCATCATAATAGCAGCCTGGGATTTAAAGACGTCTCTTTGATTCCAAAGCCATTTGATCACCAAAGGTTTGCTGTCACCTTTGAGAAAAGCTAGATCATAATTTGGTAAGGGGTAAAATATTTGAAACCAGTTCTACACCTGAACATTCAAGATGCACAGTGGCCAAGGTGGATGACGGGAGTGCCCGTGGTGTCTGTTCACGGCTCTATCATTTCTGTCTGAACCCTCCTCTCCCCTATTCTCCTTAGTATTCTGTTTATCATCTTGCAGACAAGCCATGGAGTAGGTTTAGAGCTGCTGTCAGGGCACTGCTGCTCAGAGACTCTGGGAAGTAGTGAAATTGCCGTCTGGTGTTATTATTTCTTTAATATGTTGCGGGTATTTTGTGGGATGAGTGGATTGAGGCTAGGGCCTATGCCAGAGGCCTGCACCTTGCTGTCGGAGTAGCATCTCAGGGTTACCCAGCTGAGGGTAACAACGCTGTTAGAGGTCATTTCTGTTTAATGAAGTGCTGAGAATGGGCCAGGCTACCTCTATCTTCCTTCCACGGCTGCTCTAATTTGTGTCCGATCCCAGGCTAAGTGTTCCCATCTGTGTTATTCTATTAACTGAAAAGGAAGGAATTAGCACATGAACTTGTCACATCTTGTGACCTGTTGCACACTGAGATGGGAGGTAGTGGCAGAACAAACAACATTCTTCTTCTCAGCGCCCTTCCTACTTACTGAGGAAAAGAGGGAAAGCAGTTCTGACTCCATGAAACACACGTGCACCATTCCTAAAATCAGGCTGGGCCTCTCCAGGCTGCACCTTATGCAGAGCTGAGGGGAGAGGGTGGCAGAACCTCAAAGGAAACTTCCCCTGTCTGCCAAGCTCCAGATGGAAGACCTTCCCACGGAAATACTTGCTGGAGACTCGTTGCTGACACAGAGTGCTGCCAGGGAAAAGGGCCTCTGCTGGGGCCGCTCCTGCCCTTTTTCCCAGGGAAACACAAGGCTGAGACGGTGGCAGAGGCCCTCAGAGGACGTGTCTTGGTGGAAGGCCCCCAGCAGGGCCATGCATGGGTAGACTCAGAGGAAATGCTGACCAGAAACTGGTGCTTGCAACTTGCCTCTCCCACACAGGTTTTGAACGCAATATGACACATGTTGAAGGTGTCTTTGATCCATACTTCCTTTTTACAAGGCTTTTATAGGAATCCAAGCTTGACTAAGTGTTGGATACAGATTTAGAGCGAGAATACACTTGGGTATGAAGTGTTCGAGAGAACTGGGCTCCATCTCGTGCTTTCCTGATGGCGCCGGTTTGTACCAGTTTGCCTTGGCAGAAACTCAGTTAGGATATGAGAGAAAGACAGAAAAAAAAAATAGAAAAGGAAAAAGAAATTCTTCTTTTAAAATCCAACTAAATTATACCCCCTGCAACTGGCACAGACCAACAACAATCACAGGCTGTCTCTCCCGGGATAGCGACGGGACCCATCTCACGGGTGAGTTGCTCAAGACTGAAAGAGGGCTCTGTAGGCCCCAAAGAAATTTCGCCCAGAAGAAGGGGCTCCCTGCCAACTCGGACTGCCACCAAGAGACATTGTCTGCTTCCTACTTCCCATGTCCTCTCAAAAAAGAAACACTGCTACACGAAGACAAACACCGATTCCAGGATCTCACAGTCCCAGCCTATGTCGTGACCTCCAGAAATAATTTCCATCAGCAAGTATTCAAATATGCTTTTTTTTCCTCTTTGATTTCCTCCATTTTTAGAATTTTATGGCACATACAGGGAGCCACTGTTAAGGTAGTTCTAGGCAGGCTGTTCTCTTCCTCACCCCCTATCAATAAGTTGTGAATCAGTAAATCAGGGGTGAAACTGAGGATTCTGAACTCCAGAAAGCATCATCTGACCCATGGGACTGCGATACAGATGGTGCAAGAACTTCACTTCTAAACGCTTGGCATTGGAAATTCACCCAGCCCCGAATCCACAGATGATACTTGACTCAGCCAAAATTTGACCTGAACCCTCCTGTTAAAAGGATATAGTGGATCCTGACTTTAATGACAGGAGTGCATGCCACCCATATTATTATGCCCTTTCTTGTACATGATATCCTCAGTTATTAAGGGGTTCCCTGACTTCCCTATACTTTAGATAAGCCGGGACTCCAGGAGGAAACTTTTGCAGGTCATGGATATGTTCATGGCATACGTTGCGGTAATGGTTTCAGGAATGTATGCTTATGTCCAGACTCATCAAGTAGCATACATTAAATATGTACAGCTCTTTGTATGTGCAATAATATTTCATAAAAGGTGTTTTAAAGATATTAATTCAAAGAATATTTATCAAATAGACTTTTTACAAAATACTATGATTGCCATCGATAATACATAAGTGATCACAATGTATAATGGTCTAGAGTAGACATTACAGCCTTATAATAAAATAATTACAACCAAATGTAATAAAGATATTAGATATTTATTAAGGCTTCAATATTACTCCGGGATGTGAATATATTAGAGAATGTAATCAATTGTATAGAGGAGGTGCTACTGTTATTCACATTCTGCTGATGAGGAGACTGAACTCCAAGGGGCTGGGCAACTTGCTCATAAATATTCTATTGTAAGTGACAGTGCTCTGGTGCTCACCCTTGCAGCCCAAGTCCAGAGAACCTGCTCTTTAAATACTATTGTAGGTCTCTGTAGGAACTGTTGAAGGAGCAATTAATCTATCTAGGTCATAGAAGGAAAATAATGAAAATTACTTTACACCACTGCATTTTCCTTTGTCTATTATTTGGCCCCCACATGGCCATGTTCCCATCTCCAGCTCTCTTGCCTGAGCTCCACACTGTGAGCTCCAGCTTCCACTGCTCATCTGCACCCATGGGGCCAAAGGTGCCAAGAAGCCAACATATCCCAATCTTGGCTGATAATCTTTTCTCCTAAATATTCCTTTCCTTCTAGACTTTCTGGTCAGTGGAAGACCTGATTTTCTCCTTGAAAAGCTAAACAGAGGCTACCAGCTGTGGCCTGTCTTCAATCTAACAGCAAATAGGCTGAGCATGGTGGCTTATGCCTGTATTCCCAGCACTTTGGGAGGCCGAAGCTGGTGGGTCACTTGAGGTCAGGAATTTGAGACCAGCCCGGCCAACATGGTGAAACCCCATCTCCACTAAAAATATAAAATATTAAATGGGCTTGGTGGCAGGCACCTGTAATCCCAGTTACTCAGGATACTGAGGCGGGAGAATCACTTGAACCCAGGAGGTGGAGGTTGCAGTGAGCCAAGAGCGCACCACTGCACTGCAGCCTGGGCAAGAGTGTGAGGCTCTGTCTCAAAAAAAAAAAAAATTAAATTAAATTAAAATTAAAGCAAATAGATAATAGTATGGAGTATCAAAATAAGATATGCCCTTTCTTGGAATGAAATATTGTTCTCACTTACAATAGAGATAAATAATCACCCATGTATTCAGTTCAGGTCTTTTTCACCAACTAGAATATAAGCTCTCTGAGGGCAAGGACTAAGTTTCATTTATCATTGATCCACAATACTTAGTACGGTGCCTTTAAATGTTTGATAATTATTGTTGGATCAATGAATGAATCCCTGCTTCCACTGTCATTTCCTCTGTGTTGGTCTCCCTACCTAATGGCTGCTCATTCTTTTTAACACTGAAGTAATATCTGCTGTGTGCCAGGTACTTTTCTAGGTCTTATGAATGCAGAGCTAAACAAAACAACTTACCCTTGAGGAACTTATGGTTTCTGGAGGCTGAACTGATCTTTTAAAATCTTAGATAAAGTGCTGCCCTGGTGAAAACTCTCCAGTGGCCTCCCATTCTAAGTAAGAGAAACATCTGAACACAGCCTGGCCCACAGGATGCTCCCTGACCTTCCCTTGCCTCATGCCACCTTTCCTGTTGGCGAGTATTTACAAGCTACACTAGCGGCCCCCTGTTTTTCTCTTTCTTGAACTTGCTAAGTACATCCTTCACTTTGGGCAGTAGCTTCTTCTTCTTCTCTGAATTCACCTTTTTCTGATCTTCACCTGCCTGGATTCTTAGGTCATTCATTTCTCAGTCTTAATAGCAGTTCCTAAGATAAGTTTTTTCAGGTGACCCAATAAATGTGATCCTCTAGTCTGTTGTACTACCCTGTGTTAATTCTCTCCACAGTGCTCATGGCTAACTAATACATTCTTGTGTCTTTATTAGTTTATCATCTCCCTCCTGTGCTAAAATGTAAGCTGTAAGAAATGTATCGTCTCTGATTTGTTTACCATTGCACCCCATTATCAGAACAGGGTCAGGCACATCTTTGATGCTCAATAAATAAGAGATGAGGTACTGAATTCTTGAATAAATAAACCTCTACTAAGGTACTGGCCACGTTCTTTTCTCTTCTCATTCAACAGCAGGTTAAAGAAGTGAGTTTTGTTTGTTTGTTTTTTAATTTTCAACAAACTATTTGTTATATTATCTATTGCATTCATTATTTGATGGTTTTATTGCATTGTGTTCTCAGTTGTTTATTGAAGCACTGCTTACACTGCTCAGAAATTAAACTTTTTTTTTTTCAAATCAATAAAGATCGGGTAAATAAATTGCTTTACCTCCATAAAAGAGAGAACTCTACAGCCATTAAAATGCTAATATAGGCCTTTATTTATTGATAAGGAAAGGTTTCCATAGGATATTATTGATTAACAAGCATTTTATAAAATATTATTAATCAGTTCACTAAAATCATATATGTGTGTTCTAAGAGAGATGTTCAGCAAAATGTCAGTGCGTGTTTCCTCTGGGTTGTGGGATTTCAGGTAATTTTAAAACATGACTTGCAATTTATCCATAAGTTAATGTTTACAATTATTACACAATACTTCACTACGTGGAAGGAAATTTTCAAAAGCTCTTTTTAATTTAAAAAAATGAAAGTTAAAAAACAATGAAGTGAGGTCTGGCATGGTGACTGACACCTCTAATCCCCGGGAGGATGAGGCAGGTGGATCGCTTGAGGTCAGAAGTTCGAGACCAGCCTGGTCAACATGGTGAAACCCCCATCTCTACTGAAAATACAAAAATTAGCTGGGCGTGGTGGCGTGCACCTGTAGTCCTAGCTACTCAGGAGGCTGAGGCAGGACAATCACTTGAACCTGGGAGGCAGAGGTTGCATTGAGCCAAGATAGTGCCACTGAACTCCAGCGTGGGTAAAGGAATGAGATTCTGTCAAAACAAAGAAGAAGAAGAAGAAATGAACAAAAAACAGAAAGAAATGAAACAAGGATTTTCCATGGATTCCTATCACCCATAGCATAAAGTCTGAACTCCTTAATGAGATCTAAAGGCTTTCCTTTCTCTCTAGACTCAAACTCTAACAATGCTCCCCATTAGAATCCTAAATCCAGGCATAGTCCTTCACTTGCAGTTGTCTAAGACTGACTACTTGGCCTCACTCTTGCCATTTCCATTTTCATGGCTGTTCCCTTCACCAGCAATGCCCTCCTTTGGCCTTGCCAATCAGGGACACACCTGTGGATCTTTGAGGATTCAGCTTCACACCCCACTCTCTCTGACACCTTTCCTTAAATCTGGCCACTGGCTGTGTCAAAACCCTGTTCTCTTTTCACACCTATATCTGGGTATCCACCTGTTCACATTCATGTCCTGTTTAATAGCAGGCACTATGTCCTGGTAATTAAACTATGTCTAATAATTATGGAAGATAACCTTGTTCTTAATTCTCCTTCACTACGACCCTAAAAGTGCCATCATTACCTCAATTTGACAGCAAGGAACATTTAAGTGAGTTTCCCAATCATACCCAGTAGTAGTGCCAGGATTCAGATCAGCCATTTCTGCTCCAGATTTTATGCTCCTACTCACTATCCTCTGCATCCCCCATCTGTCATAGAACATGGAACATTGTAAGATTATTTAGATTTATGGAGTGGTCAGCGTACCAAGGCATAAATTCTCACACTGGAATGAGGCTCCATCCTAAATACAAGAAATAAAGCTCAGCACTTATATACCCACAGCTTATTTGATTTAAATTATTTGTCTTGTACTGTAATTACTAAAGTTTTCCCCGAAACAAAGACTTTTGAAGATGCACTTTCAATAATGTCTCATGATGGAAGGCCTCAATCTTAATACCTTGCTTCTATTTAACACTTTAGTTGATACCTTAGAGCATAAAACTATACTACGGTTTATTACCAGAAATTTAAAAATAAAATGAGATAATCAAGAATACAGAATACGTTCATCGAGTACAGTGTGTGGAGCTCTAGATTCCAAGTGCCTGGGATAAAATTCTCATTTCACCTTTTACTCACATTGGACCTTGGGCAAGTTGCTTTTATTTTCTATGTCTCCATTGCCCTATAAAATGGGGATGCTAATAGTACCTTCTCCAAGGTGTTATTTTGAGGATATAATGAAATAGTACAGGCAAAATGCTTAGCACAGTCTGGAGCATAATAGGTGCTTAATCAAGCATAAAATAAAAAAATAGCTATTGTTATCACTATTTTCCATTCTAAGGACTATTGCATCAGGAAGACTAGAGGCCAGGTAAGGCACTTAGAAGATTGAAGTCACCTTGATCCAATATTTAAGAGGAGGTGGTGAAGGAAAATGAACTTTCTTCACTAAACCCATGCTGACATATCTCAACAGACTAATAAATCCTTTACCAGATAACATTTGCCTCTTCCTAGACTATACTTTCCCTGTATTTTATTCTAACAGGGTTGCAGTGTTCTTTTTCCTGGATTTTTTTTTTCTTTCTTTTCAGTGACACTCTTCTCTAATTCTAGCTTAGCACTGATCCCAGTTCCAAAAGATAAGGGGTAAATAGGTAAGCACTGTGTCCAGAAAGCAGGGAAAGGGGGTGAGAATGAAACCTCTATTCTGCCACATGTAGAACTTACTCTCTTTCCACCCTCTTTTAGACCACAGTGCCAACCAAGAGGAGACTGGCAATGTTCCAAGTCCAACAGGGTCCCAGAATGGGAGCCCAAAATGTGTACATCCTGAATATTCAGACATGTCCGGGAATGCCTGGAGGGTCAGCCAGGCAGGCAGGACATGAGCCAAGGAGCCTCATGAGTGGGTTTCCAAACTATCTGATGATTCTCTCCCCTATCTGGCCCATAGCCCTGTTAGAGCAACTATCTTATTCTGTTTCAGGTTTAAACTTGTCTGTTGGTTCCTTACTAAATACCAAATTCACTGAGGTCTTCAGTGATGTCTACTTTATTAGTGTAGACACTAATTAGTATAATGTAGTGGTGTTCACCCAACACCCAGAAGAGGTCCTGACTCATAGAATACACACAATAAGTATGTCAGAAATAAATGACTGAATAAATTAATGAATGAAAGGGAGCTGAAGAATGATGTTTGATGCAAGGAAAGTGATTTTCTGGATAAAGGAGTAGCCATTTTGAATAAAACGATCATGGGGAGTTATTTAAATGGCATTTCGCCACCCCGGCCCTGGGAACTTTTAACAATATACTGTAAGGAAACAATTTCTTGTGAAACAAATTCCCGTGAATCTCTGTAATCAAGGACAACACTGGACATCCCTGCTTTAAGTATGTTTCCCAATGGCATATAACAAGGGTGTTTGGGGTGAGTTCCCTCATGAGTTATATAACCACTTCAAGACACTGGAGAACAGAAATAAGCAGAACCTATAAACCCGGAAGCTATTTCAGAAGGAAACATCCCTGAAATGACCTGGGAACCCAAGTAGCTAGAAATTGAGTAGGAGTTCACACAGAGGGTCACTGGAGAAAGGAGGAAAAGATGTCTTCTGTGATGAAAAGTTTTTAAAATAAGGACTATGCTGTGTACTTACTCTGTGGCTGTGGGCAATTTATTCAACAATGAAGCGGAAATTTTCATAGTATCTGCCTTGAATGTTATTGGTAGTTTAAGTTATATAATATGGCTGGGCGTGGTGGCTCACACCTGTAATCCCAGCACTTTGGGAGGCCGAGGTGGGCGGATCACGAGGTCAGGAGATCGAGACCATCCTGGCCAACATGGTGAAACCCCATCTCTACTAAAAATACAAAAATTAGCCAGGTGTAGTGGCGGGCGCCTGTAATCTCAGCTACTCGGGAGGCTGAGGCAGGAGAATTGCTTGAACCCAGGAGTCAGAGGTTGCACTGAGCCAAGATCACCACTGCACTCCAGCGTGGCGACAGAACGAGACTCCGTCTCAAATAAATAAATAAATAAATAAATAAATAATAAAAGTTATATAATATATGCAAAATGTTCTGCATGGTTGCCAATGCGTGGTAATTATAGTAGGCATGATAGCAATGGAGTTGATGCTAGAAAGAGGTGAACATGTGTAAGCTTGTCAGAAATACTCCATTTCTATCAGGGTAGGCAAGTCTTCAGTAGAGTTATCCCAATTCTGGTATGTGGGTAGTGAGCCAGAGAAAGGCTGTTTTCTCCTGATTCTTACAATCCAAGGGTATTTTCAGATTATTGTGGTCAGGAGAAAAAATAAACATTGCATTTTGAGCGTTTACCCAGATTTACTTAGCAAATGACCATCTGAATCATCAGCCATTCACTCCTGATGTCAGAGCCCACCCGTCACTTGTCAGCAATGCGAAGGCACTGATGGCACATGGATGCAAGAGATGACTGTGTGCCTTCTCATGTTACTTCTACTGTGGGTGATGTGAGGGAGTTCCTCTGAAAGTCTGTAAGGATTAAGTACTGGAATGCTGCTCATTAGAGAAAAGAACTGAAGAGAAGTTTTCTTAGAGTTTTCAGTAAAGGTAGATTAAACTAACATTTCCAAGAGTTGACTTGTAAAATGGAACCTAGAGAATTCATGAGTCTCTCAAGAGCTTGACCTTATTCCTAGAAAACGAATTTAAAATCTTTCTAGAAAAGGCTGTATACTTGCATGTGAGGGCACATCTATTATGCTGAGTCCAGAATGTCACCAGAGAAGTGGGACCATATGGCAGGACAGGATAGTGAAATAGGTTCATATCCTTATGGAAACCACATACAAGAACAAACAAATGAGGTTGTTCTTGGGAAGAGTTCCCTGCAATTCAGAGAGAAAAAAAAAAATCTGAAACATAGCTGGCCAGATGAGTATTCATTTTCTAGGTACAGTACATATTTGGTATATTCTTATCATCTTAACAAAACTTCACCTATTATTATTTATTTTTGTCTATTTAATATGTAGTTAAGAGTCATGTGTGTATACATATCCCAAACAAACATTTTCCTTTGAATTTCCAAAAGATTATATCTATTTAATTCTCTGCTATTAAAAATAGCAAACTATGTCATAGTTATTTATCCATAATAAAATATAACTACAAATAAATGAACTCTTATACTGTTTTGTATTTTTTTTTCAACCCAGGATTCTACTCTATGTGATATTAACACTGACACATCTGTTGTTCTTATTTACATTTTCCTGACACATGTTTTCCAGATATATTATGTTTAAACTTTCGGAGACATTTTTAAAAAATTGTTTCTTTGAAGAGGTGCATCTTTGTTTTTAACCTGAACTGATGATTCCTAATATTAAAAGGTGGCATTATAATTTACATTTAATGTCATAAGACATACATTTGCACTTCCTTCTATGATCTTATTTTATGTTTTCTGGATTTTATGCTTTCCTACCATTTCCCTTATTTCCTGTCTTTAGCTAGATGAACTCTGCTTTTATTTCTTTAATCTCCTGCAGTAATTTGGGAGGAATCATCCTGTTTTTTATTTCTACTAAATTTTGCAGAATAACATACTTGATCCAATATTTCTCTAATTATCAAGGTCAAAAAGAAACAATAGCTTTTGACTCAGTCCTATTTTAGTTGAGAACTTAGCACATTTTATTTTATTTTTTTACTTCTTTTTCCACTTCCCAGTGTTTCATAGTGCAATATGTAGTCTTGGACGACTGTTATTGTTTCCCACAGTATTTTACATTTTGGGTTATATTTATTTTAAAATTTAGAAAATCCTCCCTCTCATTTCTTTTAGAAGCATTCTTGGCCTTGTTCTTATTAATTTCTACTTTAATTGTTTTTGTTCAATGTTCTTTTCCATTGTCTTTGCAGGATTCTGTTATGTGGATTGTCCCTCCAAGGCTAGTGTCCTGGGGACTCTGTTTTATGTCCTTGTTACCTCTCGCTCCCTTTAGTCTCTTGGGTGCCCTCATACATGCTTGTGTGTGTGACCATCACCCCTGTGCTTGTGTCTACTGGATCTCTATCCTCAGATCAGATTCTCTCTTGACTGCACCATTTGTATAACCAACTGCCTACTGGATAATATCTTTAATATCTTAGAGACACACACAGAACTTCAACAGAAATATTTACAGAAATACAGATGTCTAGCATTATTGTACTACCTCTCTAAGTTGGGGAATAGGTGTGAAGAACTAAACAATATTGAGGACCTGCTATGGTATATTCATACATCACACCACTCCATTCTCATTTTGACACCCTCTGGTATAAAGAATTAGGTGCCCAATTCCAAAAGTTGACAAACTGAATGCCAGGAAGGTTAAGAAACTTATCCGAGACTTGATTTGGGTTCCAAAACCCTTGATCTTTCTATTTCTTCCACATTAAAACTTTGCTTTATCATTTCTTCTGATTTCGTTTACCTCTGCGGCTTGATTTCCTTTCTTTAAGAGTCAGGTCTTAGTCTTTCCATTTGGACTCATCTTTCTGGGTTGTCCACTCCTTCCTAAGGGTATTTCTAGGTTTGATTCCACATGTAGAAAGTATGAAAAAGGAAGAGTTTCATTGCCTGCAATTGGCCGGGAGACTGGATCCACTCTGCGGTGGGAGTAGGGGCTGTTCTAGACCCTCAATTCCTGTTTCCAGGTCCTGGATCTTAAGGGGAATGGATGGGACCAACCATGGGAAGGGCATCCTATAGGCTTCTAAGAAATTAATTAGCATTCGTAACTGTTTTTCTTCTACTCTTTCCAACTTTACCTCAGAAGATAGGTGGGACTAGAATAGTACAGAGTTCTGTAAAACTGAACTACTGTGTTTGAAGTGCCATGTGGAAGCTTCTGGTTTGGTTTGGGTTCAGACGGATTCTTCCACTGGCCCTGTTTGTCCCCAGTGAGGTTTCTTTTCTCTGATATTTCAGGCCAACCTAAGATAGCAGAGCACTGAAATCATCAAGCTAAAGGATCTCTCAAGTTTCCATGTAAAGCAAATGTTAAGAATAGATCTTTCCTCTACCTATATTTTGGGTGATACAAAATGCCTACATTCCTGAAGTCCTGCTTCTGCAGACCAAGGCCAACAGATTGTTCTTTGAATGTCTCAAAAGCTCTTTTTTTTCTTATAATGCCAAATGCAATATTTTTTGAAAATTCTACACCAGAAGTTTCCCAGCTGAGAAAACAGGCTTGTGAAAAATGGTTTCAGAAAATGTAATAAACCATGCAAAAGTTGTTCAGGATGTGTTTGAAATGAACATCTGGATACAAGTGCAAAATTACTCCTTTCCCCTCTTCCTCTCTCTCACAGCTGTTTGAAAGAGTCCTGAGGGCAGGGAAACAGGTCAATGAACTAAATTGCACCTTCCCCCTTCTTCCAAACCCTTTTGCACCTATGCAAGGAATCTAGATCCCATATGTGTTTAATAAGTGAGCACAAATACAAGGAAAAAAATTATCTCGATTCCTGTTGACTCTCTGCAGCAACTCCAAAGGAAAATAAACTCTGGATTTAAAATTTTTTCACACAAAACTTATGGTTCTAATAAAATGTTGCTTTAAAGTTGACTTCTTTGTATCAAGAACTGAACAAACCACCCATTTCTCTGTATTTCTTAAAAATGAAGGATTTTATGTCACACTTTCCCCAAATGGAAGAAAATCCAGTTCCCAAGGCTTTGCCTTTTAACATATAATTGAGAAACATAAATCATTCTCTATGTTTTTACTGAATTTCTCATTACATTTGTTTACTACAAATCCCTTCCGTAACTACTACGACAACATATACATCTAAAGATGGCATCAGATAGATAAGTAGATCAGAAAGGAACAAATTGACATTTAATAGATCTTCATGAGATTATCAGTGTTCACAACAAATGCAGCAAATATGAAATCATTACCTCATATCACAAGAATGTTTACAGAAGTCTTTGGGGGGACCAGATAGATGTTTTCACACAAAAAGAGGCTGACTCATCAACCCTGTGCTGTCAGAGGCCAAAATGGGCCTGAGGAAAAGAGGAGATTCACTACTTAGCACAATAGTTTTTCTCGTTTGTTTCAAGTACTTGCCTCCTTTACTGGTCTCTGGGATTTTCTATGATAGGGGAGGAACCTTAGTCATCCCTGGATCCTTGTGCTGTACTGTCAACAGTACACAGTACATTGCATGTGTTCATTTGATGGCTAAATGACTGGCTGAATAACTGGAAGCAATTTCTCATACAGAGTTTCCAATTACTAGAAAAACTCCCTTATGAAAAAATGGCTAAATACTTGCACAAAATGTTTGAAGAGTACAGAGAGGGTATTACTTAGATTACGAGGAGTCCAAGGCCCTCCCATCTTTTTGGGGTCTGAAATTCTAAGTCCTCCTTCTAAATTGTTTGGAAGGAAATTCTTGTCCATATGCCAGAGTTATCTATCAGCAATCTTTCTTCTTCATACTCTTCATGCTATGTTTACAGACATACCCTGGTTCTTACTAGGCCCATTGTAGAAAAAACTTTGACCTTGACCTCTGCTTCAAAGCTTCTTCTATCTAATCTATCCAGCTCTTTTCAGCTGGTTTTATTTTTATTTGTTTTTGAGACAGAGTCTCATGTTGTCACCCAGGTTGGATGCAGTGGTGCGATCTCAGTTTACCGCAATCTCCACATCTAGGGTTCAAGCGATTCTAATTCCTCAGCTACCTGAGTAGTTGGGATTACAGGCATGCACCACAACACCCAGCTAATTCTTATATTTTTAGTAGAGACACTGTTTCACCAAGTTGGCCAGGCTGGTCTCGAACTCCTGGCCTCAAGTGATCCACCTGCCTCTGCCTCCCAAAGTGCTGGAATCACAGGTGTGAACCACCGTGCCTGGCCTTGTTTTGCTTAACTGAGTTCCTATGCTGTGCCAAGCACTGTGCACAGCAGTGAATACATACTAGGGTGCTATTGAACTGTATGGTAGAGATCACTTGGCCCAGAATAGCAAAGTAGGCTTTCTTGGAGAAGCAAATTAGAAGGAAAACAACAATGAACTAGATGAAGAAAGCATCAAGGAAAAGGGCATTCCAGTATGAAAGAAATTTATTAATGGTATCTGATATAATTTAGACATTTGTCCCCTCCAAATCTCATGCTCAAATATAATCCCCAGTGTTGGAGGTGGGATCTAGTGGAAGGTGTTTGGGTCATGTGGGTGGATCCCTCATGAATGGCTTGATGCCCTCCTCTGAGGTAATGAGTGAGCTCTTGACTTTTTAAAAGAGTGTGGCATCCCTCCTCCTCTCTTTTCTTCTCTCTCACCATGTGACACACTGACTCCCCTTCCCCTTCCACCATGATTGGAAACTCCCTGAAGCCCTCACCAGAAGCAGATTCTAGTGCCATGCTTCTTCTAGAGCTGCAGAACCATGAGCCAAGTAAATCTCTTTTTTAGTAAATTACCCAGCCTCAGGTATTCTTTTATAGCAACACAAAATGGACTAACAAAGTGTCATTGAGTTGAAACAGCATGGAAGAATAGAGGTACCATAAAAAGCTGTAACTAAAGAGTAGAGCAAAAGAGATAGAATTGTGTAATGGGAAGAAAGGAGCAGAGGCCGTGGTAGGTGTCCATCTAAGTCGTATTCATGCATTTGAACTTTACAACAGTCCAGCCCAAATGGATTATGTGAAAACCTAAACTCACCATTTATTCCTCAGGCCAGTCATTCTTCAGGCCATTCCCACTGCCAGGTATAGTCCTCTTCTAATTTCTATCTTGTAAACATTTTCCTATCCCACAAAACCAACCCCTAAGAGCCACTCCACAACCCCACCCCACCCCACCCCCTGCCACCACATTCTTTCAGAAGCCTTTGATAGTTTCCTTGAGTGGGCCCACCTCTCCAGAGACCACTTCCATATTTTGCCTCATGTCTGTGTTGGCTGGACTCGTGACATTCCACCCATAGAGCCTGGGCTGCATGACAGAGGGGATATCTCCTATCACTTCTCCTACTCCCATTCAACTCAGGAAATGTTTACCAATGAACTGTGCATAATGGTCTGCTGAGACAAGACTACTGGCCAGAAGTAGCATCTGTCAGGCTTCTCGTTTCAAATATTGATGTTATCATCTGTTCAATGTGGAATCCTGGACAAGTTGCTTAATCTCTTCAAGTGTCATTTTACTCAAGTATGAAAGGGGGATCATGGTAATACATACCCCATAGGGCTTACATGAATATTAAAAATAATACTTGTGATTGACTTAGGGCTCAAAAATGTTAGTTGTTATCCTGGCTTGACAGTTCAGAGAGAGTCTCTGAACTGTCAAGCCCGATAATGCAAAATCCTCAGAGGATTTTGCACCTCACATGTCTGACTCTACTGTCTTTGTCCTCAGCAACCCTATAATAATGCAATCAGGAGAAAAAGCATTAAAGAGAAAAAGAGTTATCATGGGTTTTTTGATTTCTTACACGCACATACATACATGCTAAAGTCGAGCTGAGGGAGGAACAAACAATATGAAATTATAGAGTCACACAAAGTAAAAGATATTTGAGGAATCGTGAGACAATGCTTCTTCTTGGACCCCAATTCTGCCTCTTGGTTTGTATGCTTTCTTCCCACCGAAAGCTGGGTCTTCCTCAGGCCTGTTTTGACCTCATTAGATTGTACCCTCTCCAATCTCTCCCACTGTGGGGTAACCAGGATGATCATATTGATTATGCAATGATTGTTCAAACCGAGATACTTGGGCGGGGGGGGTGGGGATGGATGCTCTGTTAAACATTATCCTGGGAGCAAAGGTATAAACTGGACAGTCACTGGCAACTTAAGCTGTGTGGTCATCCAAATTAGAACCAGCAATCTTGCTGACTGGGGTCACACAGCCTTCAGTATCTTTCAAGTTCCTTCATCTCCCAGCTAAAGAAGAATAAAGGCTCTTTCTGATCCAATTTATTTTTAATTGTATCAGAACATTTTAAGCTCAATGTTGCACATAGGTTTCCTGGAAGGCCATGTCAATATATTGTGAAACATCTGGATCTTTGGGTATCAGGATGTTAGACTATAATGAGCAATTTTCATCCCAAATCTTTAGAGTCATGTAGATAAACCGATTGGTTTCGATTCAGGGAACTTAACTGCCAACTTCAATTAGCTCGGCTTCTTTAATATATTCTTTTTCTTATATAGTAGGCAACTTCAATAAATTATTATTTATAGAGTACTTATTAAAATGCTACAGGGAAATCATTCCTGGAAACATCTCACTGTGTAACTGTAAATGATCAAGCCCTCGCTCACTGATTGAGTGTTGGAGGACTTAAGTCAGATCACAGGATCACAGCAACTCATGCCTAAAGGAGACCTCCGACAGCATGCAGGCCACCCACCCTGTTCCATCTCCAACCCCCTTCAGCAACATCCCTACCACGTAGGTATCCAGGAAATATCTGATGTGTCAGCGATGAAGGGACTCATTCCTGCCCAGAGTAACTTTTTCTTTGCTGAATGGCTTTGCCAAATAAAAACTGGTTCCTGATTTTAAATGGAAATTAGTGTTTCCCAAACATTTATGCACTGAGCCTCATTCTTTAATATAGACTGCATTTTTCAATAAAATTAATCTCTTTCAGCCCTTTTTTGTTCTCATCTCACACATGGTGGCAAAGATCTACATCATCGGAGCTGGTGAGAAGCAAGCGTGGCCCATAAAGTGACAGACAGTAGGGCAAAGTGGTTGATCCCATGGACTAGAACCAAAGTACTTGAGTTTGAATCCTAGTACTGCCTGTAATAAGGCAAGGCGTTTAACCTCTCAGAATCTCAGTCTTCTCATCTGCGCAATGGGGAATGTTACTGATATCTATTTGGGGGTATTTTTGAAATATTATAGGAGGCAGTGTATGTACAGTGTTTAGAACCATGTCGCCCGGCATACAGTAAATACTACATAGCTATTATCACGTAGAATCCCAGCAAATAGAATCTGGACATTGTCCTGCTATTGTAAGATTAGTGGTTAGTGGGCAATGGCTTAGTCCCATGCACTGCGTAGCTCTAAAATTCAGCCTCCACAAAATACCCCACCAAGCGTTCCTATTTTTTTTTCTTTGTTTTAATGTCTAACTTAGTCTCTGGAGGGTATAAAGTCTGGTAATTAAGAGTCAGAGCCTAGGAAATCATACTCAACTCAGATATACATTAAATTCATTGAACTGTTTTTTTAAAATAGCAATGAAATAGGAATTCTTGAGGGTTCAGAAATGGATATTTTCCAAAAGTTCCTCAGGGAGTTCTAATGTGCGGCCAGGTAAGAACAACAGACTTCAAATGAGTCTTTATGGATCAGAATCTGGGCTCCCTCAACTGCCAGCGGCACAACTTAGGGCAGGCTTCTTAATCTCTTCAGGCCTCGGTTTCCATAACTATAAAATAGGAGTAAAAAGGGGAAGTTCCTTTCTCATTAAACTGCTATGATACTTAAATGAAATAGCACGTGTGGATAACAGAGTATTCATTAGGTATTAATACTGAGTACCTGACTTTACTATGCAGCTTCCAACCTCACCCCATCTCTTTCTATCACTTCTGCCTCAGCCTGTCAGTAGGTACTAAAGGGTGATTAGCACTGCCTCAATTATAGGTGTAACCCACAGTCCTGGACACTAGAATCTATCAAAAGATGGTTACCTAACCTGAGTATATTTCAGGCTGATGGTGACCCACTTTGCTTTTCTGATCATTGAAAATGATTTGCATTTACAGAGCATGGGAGCAGACTTGGGTCCCCTGTGGCAGAGCACGTAGGAGGGATGAAAGCAAACTTGCCGACCTGGCCATGGTTTATGTCAGCCCTGGAATCATTGTCCTGGATGAATCACTTAAAAAAGTGTCCAAGATGAGCAGAAGGGTACTACATACCTGCCACTCAAACCAGCAGCATTGACATCACCTGTTAACTTACTAGAATGACAGAATCACTAGACTTACCTCAGGCCCACCAAATCGGAAAGGGAATATTAGCAATACCCCAGGTGATCTTTTTGCACATTCACTTTGGGGAGTGTTGTTCCTTATCAGTATCAAGAGGAATTCATTCCCAAAGTTTGTAAAACTTTCCAGAAACAACCTTCAGCCTGCCACCTATGCAGCTGGGTTGACGCTTACATAATACTCTTAAGCAACCCTTTGAATCAAAGCCCTCTAAATTATCTGCTTTTCTCCCTTTCTCATGCACCCTATACCACTGTCTCAGCAAGTATAGAAATGCCTTCTTTGACTTATTTTCTGACTTGGGATTTCTATCTAGTTTCTGGCCCTTGCTGGAACTCAGCACCTGATATTTGGTTTAAAGGAGGCCTTACGTCTGTTTCCTACTTCAGTCACAGAGAGAGAGAGAGAGAGAGAGAGAGAGAGAGAGAGAGAGTAAGCTGTTGACTAATAAAGCTTCTCTCACTATTTCCTACCTCTGACTTTCCACTCCAGGGGTCTATGATCTTTAGGTGGTTTGGAGTCTGAATTCAGTTTGAAACAGAGAGAAGTTGGGCCCTAGGTAGCATGTGCTAAAGGACTTTGCTAAACCAAAGGACCCCAAAGCAAAGTCAGAGACTAGTTTCTTCCAATCATCATTTGGCTTTACATTATCATTACATACATATTGAAATCCTTGATTTCACAGGGGTTTACATAGCTAAAGTACAGATGGAGGGAGTCAGTGAATTAAAACCTTTGATGAAGGCCCGCTGTGACTCATGTCTGTAATCCCAGCACTTTGGGAGGCCGAGGCAGGCGGATCACTAGAACTTAGGAATTTGAGACCAGCCTTGGCAACACGGCAAAATCCATCTCTCCCCAAAATACAAATATATTAGCCAGGAGAGGTGGCATACGCCTATAGTCAGAGCTACTAGGGAGGTTGAGGTGGAGGATAGCTTGAGCCTGGGAGGCAGAGGTTGCAGTGAGCCGAGATCACACCACTGCACTGCAGCCAGGGTGACAGAGTCATACCCCGTCTCAAAAAACAAAACAAAACAAAAACAAACAAAAAATAAGAAAACCTTTGGTGAGTCCTGGGGTACAAAAACAGCTGTTATCCTTACACACACACACACACACACACACACACACATACACACACACACATTGAGCATCTATTATTACACTGGAAAATGTGGATCCAAAGATGAACAACTATGAGTTCTGTCCCCACCTCTCACCTCTAGCCCTATGAAGCTTATACCTTAATGGGGAAATATATATGAATCAAATAACAACCAAAATATACGTTACATATTAACAGTGATAAACTCTACTAAAAGAGAGGTACACTCATGCATGCTGGGTTTAATAACTAGGTGGTGGGTTGATAGGTGCGGCAAATCACCATGTCACACATTTCCTTATGTAACAAAGCTGCACACCTTTCACATGTACCCCAGAACTTAAAATAAAATTTAATAAGGAAAAGAAAAAGAAAAAAAAAAGTGAGAGAGAGGTACAAGTACTGTGAGGACATACAAAAAGGGAAATGGTTCTACTCAGAAAGGTTTTTCTGAAGAAGCAACAAAACTGAGGGGTACATAGGGTTAGCCAGATTCAAGGGTGTGACAGGGAATGGAAGCCCAGCTGGCGCTGAGGTCCTGTGACCAGGGGAATCCATGCCCTTTTGAGGAACTGAAACAAATCTGGTGTGAGAGGAGTCCAGAGAAGAAAGAGAGGGAGGAGGGGCTTGACTCCAGCTGAAGATGGAGTGATTGCGGGAGTATGTTGGTCTTCATTTTGAGAACGCTGGGAAGTGATGAAGGGTTTGAAGTGGAGGCCGCAGGGCCAGACTTGTGTTCCTGCAAGAGCGGTCTTTCTGCCATGTGGAAACAGATTGGAGGAGGGCAAGAGAGGATGTGAGGAACAGGCCAGTTAGGACTGCACTGCAGTCTTCAATGGTAGAGACGGGCTGCTTACACTGTGGAGGTGATGAGGCAATGGGGAGAAATGGGGAGTTCCAACAGGGAGTTAAGTGGTTAAATCAGAAGAACTCAGATTAGTGTGGTGGGCAGGAGCAGGGGAGAGGGAGGTGTTAAGGATGACAAATCGTTTATAAAACAACTGGATGTTGTTCTCTGAAACACGGATCTCTGAACAAACACCAGACAGGGAGGTCGGGGTTGCCATGAGTTAGTTTTTAGATATTTTGAGTTGGAGGCCTTCCCTGACCTCCCAGACAAAGATACATAGTTATGAAATTTGAACGAGCATTCTAACTTGGAGGGACATATTTTATAATGGTAATTTTAAAAGTAGAAATGACAAAAGTTACTATTTGTTGAATATTTACTCTGTTCCAAGGTTAGGCATCTATTATTTAATTTAAACGCTCCAGGACTCTGTATGAAAAGACTGATCCTCCCATGTTACCGATGAGGAAGAGGAGGCCCAGAGGGAGCAGCACCTTCAAGCTCTTAATGACTGTGTCACACTGCCCCCTGCTGAGCAGCGATTACGTGCCAGGCTCTCAGGGAGTTGGAATTCCAGTAACGTGGGCTCATGGGTTTTTGTGTCTTCCATAGCAAACTGAAAGAGAACTCATGCGATAGGAATTTCTGCCATGTGCCAATTAAACTGCCATTTGTCTGCAACAAACATCCCACTGGTATTCACATGCACAAGTACATAGGCACACCTGTGCACAACTTTCTCACTAGTTCCCTCTCTTCACTTTTTCTCGGCGAGGATTATTATTTATTTTCTTCTGATACCTGGTTTTAGGTTGCCCAGTGGCAGGTAGGTTAAACAAAATGAACTTCGCTGTGCATCCAACAAGAAACACATTCTATCAGCCTTTAATTTCAGAGTCTTAGCCACACAGGGAAGGGATGGGAGACCAGCAGTACTCTTCTTCTGTAAGGTCAACTAAAACTCTTGTTTGCTGTGAGCAGCTTCCTCCACTTACCTGTCTGAGTATTGTTCTGAGGATGGTAAGAATGCCACTTCTAAAACTAGCTGAGAAGCAGAGAAAGGCTTACTGCAGCATCTAAAGAAAGAAGAGCATTTATACAGCATGATCCCTTCAAGCATGTTCTGCTTTTGTCCAAACATTTAACATGACCGTGGAAGAATTTCACTACACCCATTACACAGAAAAGTTTGAGATTTGAAACTGGAAAATTTTTTGTAGTTTTCATGGAACAAAACATACAGATCAGTACTGAAAATATAAATCACTCTTAAACATTTGGTTCTTATTATTTTTGTAAAAAGTAGCACACTTGGAAGATTAACAAATTTTGCCTCTGTGTTGACATGTATGTATGTGTGTGTGTACAGAAAAAATAAATTTTCAGTGATTCATTTTGGATTTCATTAAAATTCAGTGTTGTCCGTAGACAAGTGTGTTTTTGCTGTTTGAAATAATGTAAATCTCCTAATGTAAAGACCCTGGCTAGGTGCTGTGGTTTATGCATGTAATCCCAGCAATTTGGGAGGCTGAGGTGAGAGGATTGCTTGAACCCAGGATTTCAAGAGCAGCCTGGACAACATAGCGAGACATCGTCAGAAAGAGAGAGAGAGAGAGAGAGAGAGAGAGAGAGAGAGAGAAAGAAAGAAAGAAAGAAAGAAAGAAAGAAAGAAAGAAAGAAAGAAAGAGAGAGAGAGAGAGAGAGGGAGGGAGGGAGGGAGGGAGGGAGGGAAGAAAGAAAGAAAGAAAGAAAGAAAGAAAGAAAGAAAGAAAGAAAGAAAGAAAGAAAGAAAGAAAGAAAGAAAGAAAGAAAGAAAATATCCAGGGATAGTGGCATGTGTCTGTAGTTCTAGCTACTTGGGGGGCTGAGGCAAGAGGATTGCTTGAGCCCAGGAGTTCGAGGTTGCAGTGAGCTATGCCTATACCACTGAACTCAAGCCTGGGTAATAGAGCAAGACCCTGTCTCTAAAAATGAAAATAAAATTATTGTCTATAGTATCAGTGACAGTGATGACAGGAGCAATTTTTATCACGAAGTGAAAAGTCTCAAACAATTGAGACTATTGCTGGAATTTTCTCCTAGAAATACTATACAACTTGTCTTCCTAAGTTCAATCATAGGAAAATACGTACACGTATTTTAATTTTCCTAAAACTTATATCCCAAAACATAAAATAAAGAATATTTAGATTACCCATTGTTAGACAATTCAAAACAATGCCATCTTTAAGCAGAAAATCAGTGCTAACTTCAAGGATTATCTGAGGTCATTGGCCTTTCTCAAACAGATGAGAGAATACAGAAACCTATGTTCAAAGGGGAACATATCATTTTAAGAAAAATTTTTGGCAATGTTATTATGACTTATTTTTACTTAAAAAGTAATATATGTTTATTATAAATCATTCAACTATTAAAAGGGAATAGAAAATGGCCCCATTTGAAGGAGGGCAGAAAGAGAACTGTTAGCTGCTTTTCCCACAGTTTCCCTAACGACATCTCAAAGCAGAGTTCAGTATAACTCATTTAAAAAAAATTGCATAATTCTCCACACATTGGTGGAAATAAAATGCAGGTAGTGCTACCATACCCTGGTCAAAAGCAACTCTAAGAGTTTCCATATTTCTATCTGAGGCCAGTTCCTCCACCCACCTGTGCTATAGATGCCATTCAACTTTGCTTCATCCATATCTTTGCACTCATTCTACAGTGGATCCTCCCAGAATATCATCTACTCAAAGCTCTCTTTTCTTAAAAAAAAACTTTGATTTTACTTTCCTCTATTTTTCTGGGTTTTCTTAACAGCAGCATTTCTCAAAAAGGTGTCTGCATCACTATGTCCATTTCCAAGAACTTTACTCCAATTTGGTTTTCATCACCATCACTCCAGGAAATAGTCTCTGGTTAATTCCATGAAAAGTTATCGGGTCATTAAATAAAATGAACACTTTTAAATCTTTGTATTCATTCATTCAACAACTAACTTTTAATTAAACATCAAAGTTGATTTATCAAACAAACATTTAAAAACCAGTTTTGTCTTAGTTTTAATGTTACTGCAGAGGGTGTTTTCCGTTGTACCTATTAGTGCCCCCATTAGAAGGTTTTATGTAACATATTTCTTTTCAACTGTATCTGTGGCAAAATACATAAGACGAAAAATAATCTATTATTTCTCCCTAAAAATCATTTCATTTCCTCTTTTTGTTATAGTTTTCTTTTAACTCTGGCCACCACGAAGCTCAAAAGGCATTACCCAAATGTAATAACTACATTAGTCTTAAATTTAGCATAATTAATTCTCCAAAGGTTCTGATTGTTTGACTATTTCTAATGCTCTTTCTTAATGTCATATGTTTTAGCCACCTCAGGTCCATTTTAGAATGCATTGTGCATAAGCAAGCAAGGCCTTTCTAATGCTCGTTTAACAACAGTTCAGAACAAAGTGTCTGCAAATGTGCCAAATCTAGACCAGAAGCTGTTTTGTAAAGCCTCAACTTAATCTCTGCAACCTGCTATATAGTCTTTCATCCTTGGCTTTGGAAAAGTCATCAGTTTGCTAACTGCTTTAGGGATCATAAAACCACATTTGTTCCTAAACCAAGGAAAAGGGTCTAAGAAGGAGAAACTTATGCAAAAAACACAGGGTGAGAAAAAGCCCCTCAGAAGCCTTGCTGGCATAAATCCCAAGCTCATGTTACCAGAAATATTTACATTAAAAATATATCTCCAACTTGACCAACTGCTCTAAGGTCAAGCTCAAAATCCTGCTTGGGAGTTCTTTGGTTTTGTGACCATTTGTCAGCTCAAACTTTGGCTGTGATTTCTGTGCCTTCTGAGGCATGAAGGCAAATAGGGCAGAAGGACAGCTGAAAATAGCAGCCCTGATAGTGTGAGGTGAGAGTGAAGGGCTTCTGAGATTTTTCAGCAGGAAGTGTCTGATTGCAGTGTTAGTAGTCAAGAACTTTCCTTTCACATACTGACCTTTTTATGTGCAAGAATATGCCCACCAAGAGGTGAGTGAGTCTTACCTTCTCTTCTGAGGCCTACTTCTGGTGACGAACTCATTTGGTCCCCTTTTCCCATCTACCTGGAACTCCCTAAGAGGTCTTGCCAGCTGTGGGAGTAAGAGAGGGAGCGATTTATGCAGTTTCCATTATAATTATAGACCTAGTTTTACTAGGTTGCTACTCAATCTTAAATATTTTCTCCTAAGCCTGACATTAGTGAACACCATTTAAGAAGGCATATAAAATATAATTTTATTATTAATATTGCTTTAAAAAACTATTATACATATCTATGTTTAAAGAAAAATTCAGTGAATAAACTATTCCTGTTTCAGTGTCTTTCAGTAACACCACCAGTTGAAGTAATTCTGTGAGAGACTGCATGCACATAGCACCAAAAAAAGATCAGGGTCACACAGAATTGGGGTTAGGGAGTGCCACCACTATGCAACAATGTATAAACAAAACTCCAGCTCCCACTCATGTTCCTAGTTCTGAGCATATTGTCCCAAACCATGCCTCATATTTTACTCAGTGCAGTTGTCAGGCTTCTTAGTAGACTGCTTTTTCACCAGTGTTGGCCATCTCTTGCAATTTAGACCTCACAATAGGTATCAATCACCTTTTTATTTTGTAGTGCTGCATTCAGATCTGTTTTCCAGTTCATAGGTTCTCCCTTCAGCTGTGTCTATTCTGGTGTTTAATTTGTTCATGAAGGCTTTAAGAAAAAGTCTTTATTTTCTCTATTCTTTTCTAGAAGTAGTATTTGGTTATTTTCTTTCTTTATATCATATTTTTATTACATTTTCTGCTATCTCATTTAATTTGTCAGATTTAACATAATTTTATTGTATAGACACTTACAGACTTTCATACTATCATCAATCATTAGAGTTATTAAATATTTTGTGTGTGTGTGTGTGTGTGTGTGTGTGTGTGTGTGTGTGTTGACTCATTGACTCATTGACTCTCTGTCATGGATTTTTAGCCTGACTTGGTTCTTCTTCCCCTCTAGGTAGCCCTGTGAGTAAATTTTGGGTGGTAAGAAGAAGAGGAAAAGCAAAATATTTGCAGGCAACAGACAGCTCCGTTTCTGGGCTAACTGTCCCATGAAGAGCAATATTTTTAAAAATTTTTTTCTTACATCACAATTCCTTCTGGTTAATTCATGAATGAATTGAACAGAAGATAGAATGTGGATGTGCAACTTCAGGATTAATTATCTACATGCTCTGGAGATCGTGGCACAAACAACAAATAAATAAAACAGTATCTAGAAGCTCTTTGGAGCAGATAGTCTCAAGTTAATTATTATTATTATTATTATTATTATTATTATTATTATTATTTATGAGGGAGGTCTCACTCTCTCACCCAGGCTGGAGTACAGTTGTGGGATCATAACTCACTCCAGCCTTGACCGACCACGGGCAGGCACCACAACACCCGACTAATTCGTTTTATTTTATTTTTTGTAGAGCTGGAGTCTTCCTACATTGCCCAGGCTGATCTCAAACTCATTGGCTCAAGCGATCCTCCTGTCTTGGCCTCCCAAAGTGCTGGGATTACAGGCACAAGCCACCGCGCCCAGCCAAGTTAATTCTTTATAAACACAAATCATTACCTCATCCTTTTCTTTGGACCCATAAACTGTTCCCCCATGCATCCCTTAGGTGGCGCTCACCAAGCTATCGGTGTCTTTCCCTAGCATCCTTGCCAGGAGGGAGGCCCATCCCATTAATCAGGAAGTGAGGTATGTGCATTGTAGTTTCTGTTGGTCACTCAACTACGTTTGCTCAGATTTCAAGTGTGGTCTTGACTCATCCCACTCTTGAAGGTGCAGGAATAAATACTTTAGTCAGTTTGTTTGTTTGTTTGTTGTTGTTGTTGTTGTGTGTGTGTGTGTGTGTATGTGTGTGTGTGTTTGAGACGGAGTCTCGCTCTGTCTCCCAGGTTGGAGTGTGGTGGCGGGATCTCGGCTCACTGCAACTTCTGTCTCCCAGGCTCAGGGTTCAAGCAATTCTCCTGCCTCAGCATCCCGAGTAGCTAGGACTACAGGAGCGTTCTTTAGACAGTTTTCTTCTCTATATCTCGTCTTTGTATCCTGAAGACAGTGTGACCTCCAGAAACTCCCCTGTTCCCAAATATAAAGAAAGAAAGGCTTAAGAAGAGTGAAATAATTTCTCAAGGTCACACATGTAAGTAAGTAAGGAAAATAGAATGTGCACCCTAGTCTTGCTGGTTCCAGACTCTGTGTTTACATTCTGAGCAGTGCAAGGCACAGGGGAGTAGATACATAAGCCTACTGGATGAGAAGTCTTCCCAAAAATGAATAATAAAGGCAGATAGCTTTATGGGTTTTTTTTAACCATATCTTAAAAACTCATGTGAATTTTGTATTCTACTTCATAATGTTTTGTGTTACTTTTAAAATGAAACTCATATTGAGTTAAATTACCCTGTTTTTATTTTAATCCCTTTGTCTTTGTAGCATTTCTCTCCTTTTGTTGAGACCTTGGCTTGCTATCCATTAAGAACTCGTGCTTTTTCTCCATAATATAAAATTGTGGTTGGAATATAGCCACCCTAGCAAGAACTAGATTTCCCAGACCTCTTGCATCTAGGTGGGGTAATATGACTAAATTATACTCCACAGAATATGGGTAGAAGTAATGTATGCCATTTGCAGGCTTGAATTATAAAAACCCCCATCGGCCCTCCTCTTTCCACCGTCTTCATCTAACTCCTTGATGTAGATGCCAAGCCAATCTCAAAAGTCATGCAGTAAAATGTTCTCACTTATTAGTGGGAGCCTAATGTTGAGAACACATGGACACATAGAGGGGAACAACACACACTGGGCCCTATTGGAGGGTGGCGGGTGGGAGGAGGGAGAGAATCCTGGAAAATAACTAACGGGTACTAGGCTTAATACCTGGGTGATCCTGGGTGATGAAATCATCTTAACAACAAACCCCATGACACAAGTTTACCTATATAATAAACCGGCTCATGTACTCCTGAACTCAAAAGTTACAGTAAAATCATGCAGTAAGGATGGCTGAGCCTCCATCAGTTGAGTCCCTCTCATGAAACAGAATCTCCACCCTTACCATTGCTGCCAACTGGGCTTTACAAGAGCAGTATGTATATGTATACTGTGTTACAGCATTAAGATTTCACCATTCATGTCTTACAACAACTGGCTTTACTTTACTGCACCAGCCCCCAGTTCCAACTTCTTGTCCTTAGTTCCAGCCTATCTTCAGGTCTGACCAGCCTTACCTCTGACTAAGCCCTTAGCTCTGCTCCAAGGGAAAAGAGTAGGGTAGCATTCCTGAATTAGTTTCCTATGACTGCTGTAACAAATTACCCCAAATTGGGTGTCTTAAAACAACAGAAATGTATTCCCTCATAGTTCTGGACGCCAGAGTTCGAGATCAGTTTCACTGGGACAAAATTAAGGTGTTAGCAGGAACACACTGTCCCTGGAGGCTCAGGGGAGAATTCCTTCCCTGCCCCTTCCAGCTTCTGGTGGCTGCATCGCTTAAATTTCTGCCTCCCTCACATTGTCTTCATTGCTGAGTTTATCAAATGTCCTCTTTCTCTCTCTTATAAAGACATTTATGTTTGAATTTAGGAACCACCTGGATAAAACAGGATATTCTTCCCAAGTCAAGATACTTAGTCACATATGCAAAGATCCTTTTCCCTAATAAGGGAACACTTAAGGTTGTAAGGATTGGAAACTGATGCCTGTTGGGGCCTGTTGTTCAGCCTACTACACTACCCCAAGTAAGTTGAGTTTAAGACCAGAGCCAAGGACGATGCATAAAGAAAGAGCTCTTGAAGTCAGGAGGATGATGAATCAGAGGATACTGAAATCTTTCACTAACTTCTTTAGTAAAGACAAGAAAACATACATTACACACACATAGTGAGGAGAGAAGTTTGGAAGCTCCAAATAGAGACTCAGACCAAGCAGAGACCCTCACAGTTACCTGGCCTGCAAACAGTAGTCCTGAAAAACCCCTTGCTGCGGGAGGCTGCAGACTCACCTCAATTTCCTGTCATTTACTCGATTAACACATAGTGTTCCAAACCTACTGTAAATCGAACACTCTTCTCTGCACTGGGATATTTCAATGGACAAGATGCAAGCTGAAGTCCCTGTCCTTTTGGTACTTGCATTCCAGGCAGGATAGACAGTAAACGATACATTTAATTAGTAGCTAAATCATGTGTAAATAAAAACATTCCTTGTGTCCAGTTTCCAAGCTCCTGGCATTTCTCCTATTCCCTTGACTCCCCGAAGATTAAAAATAGAAACCAATAAATCACATCTAAGGGTTCTCTCTTCACTCGTTTTGCATTTGGCCTGTGTTTAAAGAAGCTGTTTTTTCTCCTACCAATATTTTCAATTTCTTTTTATTTGGGGCAGCGTTTTTTTGGGGGTTTTTTTTTTGTTTTTTTTTTAAGCACATAGTAGGTTATTTTATAACTTTCTATTGATTTTTAGGTTAGAGAAAACTGTCTTAGGGCAAAAATGTATTTTGCACCAGACAGCTCCAACTGCACAGCGTTATACTTCAGTATTTATGTTTTTGTTCATCTTTCTTTTCATCATTACATTCTCTTGGCCCTCTCTCCCCATTTCTCCCATATAAGTTCATATGGGGCTGTACAGGCAGCAAGAGACAGACACAAGCTGTCACTGCCCCATGGACACCCTGGCTACTCCTGTCTGCCCTGCTCTCAACACAACCTGATGAAAAGATGCCTCTGCAGACAAGCGTTTAACCTCCTCACCTCTCCCCTTCGCCCTCTGCCTTGTCTGAACGGCAGTGGGGGAAGGTGGGAGTGAGAGAAGAGATTAAATCAGGTGGTTGAAAGCTAATACCATCTCCCAGCAACTCTCAAAGTCAACCCAGGAATTTAAACTGTAATATTATCCCGCAGGAAAAAGAAGCATGAAAATGAGAAAGTCAGTGTCTTCCTGGGCGTAGGGTTGGGGTGCTCAGACAAGGCTGGTGACAGGGGTGGGACAACCTGGCCTTAGCTGGGGTGAAACTGGGAGAGGACAGAAAAGTGGGGCTTCCACAGACATTTATGTGGGAGCAATTCAAATCGTGCCTGCCAAGCCTCCAGGGCTCTGGGGGACATCCAGAAACTCCAAACAAGTGCATGGAAAAGATATGCTTTGTTTTCTTTTTGCCCCCGCTGAGAAATGCTGCCCATCGTGTTTCCATGGGAGGCTTTTGTGGCTAATTTTGAAAAATGAAGTGAACAGGTAAACTGGAGCTAATGGCCTCAACCTCGGGGCAGACATCTGGGGCGATGTTGACTTTGTTGCCGGAGAGCCAGCTGGCCTTTGCACTCCACTCCCCCTTCCAGGCCCGCTCCCTGCAGGCCTCCAGGGGCGCTTCAGCTTCTAATGAACCAACTGCACAGTCCCTGACGCTATGGCTGCTGCTGCCCAGACTCTTGCTGAAGCTCCATAAATGTTTGTTTTATGAATAAGCACGCGCGTGGCACTCCTCGAAGATAATTCTCCTTTATCCTGAGAGGCAACTGTTTCCCAACTGCCCTTCCTTTGCCAGGGGAAAAGAGTACCACCATATATACTCACAGATCCAGGAAGAGACCAGGACTGGAGACCAAAAACATTCCTCATGAGTTTTTCCTAATGACCAAAGTGATGGGAATGAAAGTAACCTCCTATATGCTGGACACTGCTCTGATGAGGTGCTTAGCACATATCCTTACAACAATCGTGGGACACAGTATGTTTTCCATTGATAGATAAGAATAGTGGAGGCTAGTGCATGTAACAGACCTAAAACCACAAAGTCATCTAGTGCTAATGTAAAGTTAGATGTAAACGTGATTCTAATTATTCAGTGCAATGCTTAAGAGCGTTGCTCAGAAGGCTGAATTCCTGGATTCAGTTCAGATTTGCCAATGGCTTGCATTGTAACCACAAGAAAGTTAATTTACCTCTCTGGACCTCATTTCCCTTATGTACTAAACAAGAAGAGTAATGGTTCCTGCCTCTTGGATATTATAAAGACACATGAGATAATGGCTATAGAAGATTTTTAAAGTATCCCACGCAAGTAAGTGCTCAAAAGCTATTTGCTATCGATATTACAATGTCAGTGATCCTTCCACACAACTGCAGATTGTTCCTCAAGAGTAGAGAGATGCCCAATTTCTAATAAATACTAGAGAACACTAAGGTATATGTGGAGGTCTCAGCTGGGCTGTTGTCTGATTTAGATGATCACCTTTGGGTGGAACAAAGGGGCCTTCTCCATTCAAAAGTTGCCAGCACTGAGTGTAAGAGGATGTGGGGTAAGAAGAACTTGCCATTTCTGGGCTGAGGACTGAGGTCTGGCTTCCCCACATTACCCTGGTTATGATGACTTATCGATCTTTGGCACCAGAAGGTCAGGTAAGCACCATCCCTACCAATGAATGGGATTCCCAAAGACATTCTGGAGTGGAATTCCACAGTGCCACTTCCGTATCCTTTGCTGTTGTCTGATTCCATAGACAAAAAAGAGAAAAAGAAGGTTGGCAGGTCCTTCTTCCTGCCAAATGGCCCCATCTTTGAGCCATTTATTTCTTTATTCATTCAACAAAGTTTTCAACGTTTATAATGTACCAGCCATAGGGTTAAATGCAGCACAAATAACAAAGAGAAAAATAAAGACATGCACAATTGCACATGGATAAGTTCACTGCAGGAAGAGTGCTCAGCCCCTTTGTAGGCTTCACTGTGGATCAGAAGTGTGGATGTCTGCACAAAAACACACCACAAGCAAAGAACAGGGAGCCTTCTGTTGATGCGGATGTCACTAATCATTTTATATTACCCACATGGAGAACTCTTATGCCTGTTTTTACTCTTCTGCTCCCTGCCCGTGAGCTTCCAAATTTTGCCATCTCAACACTCCACTGTTCTGCTTCCTTCACACAATTGTATTCCCCTGACTTCATGTCTGAGCTTACAGGGCCTGTCAGGCAGGCCTCCAAGTTAGCCCTCATACTTTCACAAAGAGCAAGTCTGCATTTTCTTCATCCAGAACATCAAACAGAGTGTCTCCCCTGGGCCCCTGATATCCTTGTTACCACCTCGTTAATGACTGTATGAGGGGAAGTTTTATGAGGTATCAGGGCAGAAGTAAACAGATATGGGAGGATGGATGTCTTCTTGCCTGCATCATCATGGGGTAAAAGCAGTACTGACCCTCTTGTATATCCTCCCAAGCCATCAGCATGAACTTCCTGGGCTTTTACCTTGTGCTACCATTTGCTCATGAGTCTGGGGAGATATAAGAAGGCAGTTTGCTGGAGGAGTTTGGTGGCTCAACCTCAAAGCACGCTGGAAATTCATGTGAGGATAGAGTGTCAATCCTTCCTGCTGTCATGGTGGCTGCAGTGGAGGGTCACAGTATTACAGTGTCCAGAATAGCAAAGGCATGGCTTCCTCAGTTTCCAGGTAGTGTTACCTGGTAGCTGCAGACAGAGTGCCCACCACAAAGTGGATGCTCAATAAATATTAGTTGAATGGGTGATTCAATAAATTAATGAATGAGTGAGTGATGGGAGGGGTGTGGAAGTTTCTGTTCCCCTATGATGATGACAAGTCAGTACAGTCTCAAAATCGGGGTTAGGGTGGACGAGAGCCTGACTCTGGAGGTGACCCAAGTTAAACTGAGTTCTATTTGTTTTGCAACGGGAACAGAGCTTCAGGGCAGGTTTCTAACAATTTCATAAAAACTGAGTCATAAGTCCAGCATCAGTACTAAGCACAAAAAACTGGGGTGATAAAACAGATAATAATGGAAAAAGTATATTAAGCTTCTACTATATGTCGAGAATTTTCCAAATGCTTTACATTTACTCTTCATACGCAAACACTATTACATACATATTATTTTTATTTCAAATGTGTGAAAAACTGAAAAGGAAGAGGAAGTTTAAAAAAACCCTTCCACACTTCTAGTGCTGAAGTTCAAATCCAAGTAGCCTTATTTCAGAGACTGCATTCTGAAGACAATAACAGGGGCAAGGAAAAAATTCATGTGGTGAGTGAGTGTCTAGCGCTGCCCCTAGACAAAAAAGCAAGACCATGTCCAAACTCCACCCCTAGGGGGAGCTAGACCAGAGCTAAAGGGTTGACTCAGGGACTGGACAGAGGTGTGATTGCACATAGCCATCTGACTCCAGGGGTGGGCATGGAACAACCTGTGTCAGGCTGCAACTGTGGACAATGGTGGGAAATGATGCTCCTGACCTTCATTTTCCTTTCCCTCAGTCTCTAAACCACCCTCCTATGTACTCATGGAGCTTCAGATCTCAGCTTCATGCAGGTGGATCCCCGATATACATTTCCATTTTTAATTTATCCTCCAAGTTTCTGTTGCACATTCCCAAGTTCTTTCTGATTATCTGCCCTCCTATTTCCTGTCAGCTGCTCAAGCTTGACTCAAAGTTCAAATCTGGACTCATCTATCCACACAGTTCAAACAGTCTACTTTCCCCATTCATTTTGACTGTCCTTGACACTACCATTCTCTCACTTTCTAGAGAACCAAAGCTCAGAGTCTCAAGATTCATCTATTTCTCTTTGCACAGTAAGAAATCATTGATGAAACCCTGTTAATTTTCCTCTTTTAACTTAAGAAATATTATTACTGAAAGTTCTGTTAATTTTCTACCTCTACAGCTGCTCTTTCATCTGCATCTCCATTCCTCTGTCCACGCATGAGTTCAGTTTTTTCTTGTTTGAAATAGTGCATGGATTCTGGATTTATTCTTGCCTCCAGTTTCTTTCTCCTTGGTTCCATCTTCTACCTGCTGCCAAACCAATCTCTCTAAGTACTTTTCTGAATATGTCACTCCCCCGAGAAGCAAGCTTCAAGGGCTCTCCATTGCCTGCCAAATAGTGTCCAGATTCCTTGTCATGGCTTTTCACATCCACTTAGATCTGGTCTCAACTCAGTGCACATTTATTGAGTCCTACTTAGTGCCAGACCTTGCACTAAGTGTTGTAAATGTAAAAATAAACCCTGCATACTTCCGGCCCTTGGAAAAGAAAAGGAAGAAAAGCTGGTCCCACAATCTCTAGCCAGTGCTTCCCCCGAATCCTGCCCCCTGCTGAAGGTGTAAAGTTGGATTTTTGCTGTTCTCCAAAATTTCCTCAGCACTTTCTTGCTTTTGTGTCCAGGAGCTTCCTCACTTCAATCTCCAAGTAACCCCTAACCCTCTTCTGCTGTAATAATTTTTCCTTCATGAAGAATCCATGAAGCAGACACATTTGGAAGAGGAATGCTTCTTGGCAGTCACCTTTACACATCTTTTGATGATGGATCATGATCCATGTGCATTATAGCTTTGTGTCTACCTGTTATCTCTCCTACATTGACATTCTCATAACTGATATATAACAGAATGCTATTGCATACAGTGTTAATTTATGCATATTATGTAAAAAATACATGACGTTTGGTTACATTACATTCAACAAAATTTAATAGTGTTCTCTCCTGAATGCTTTCTTACAGACTACCAATTGCATATTATGCATTAATAATATCCAAGAAAACAGTGGAGTATATATTTTCAAAACACTTGAAATATAAGATATTTTCTTTGCACTTATTTATTTGCTTGTTAGAAGATCGGTTCACAGACTGGACATGGTGGCTCACTCCTACAATCCCATTTGGGAGGCCTATGTGGATCGCTTGAGGCCAGGAGTGCGAGACCAGCCTGGGCAACACAGTAAGGACCTGTCTCCACATACAAAAAATAAATAAATAAATTAGCTGGACTGGATGTGGTGGTGTTTGCCTGTAGTCTCAGGAGGCTGAGGAGGGAGGATTGCTTGAGCCCCAAGAGTTTGAGGCTGCAGTGAGCTCTAATCATGCCACTACACTCCAGGTTGGGTGACAAAGTGAGATCTTGTCTCAAAACAACAACAAAAACAAACAAACAAACAAAAACCCAAACATCAATTCATGTCCATCGTCTGGTATTAGTGTTCTACAGAACACAGTTTAGGAAACACTGTCCTAGAAAGTAAGATCACTGAGTAATAATGTTAATGGTAATACTTTTTATAAAAAAAGGTTTTTATTGGTTTTATTTTTAATATTTGCTCCATGGTAGCCACTGTAGCAAGTGTTTTTATATCCAGGTTTTTATCTAACTTTCACAACAATCTGATATATGGATGCTAATTTTAACCCATTTTCCAGATTAAGAAACAGAAACTCAGAGCAGTTAAGTAACTTCCCCAAAGTCATTATCAATAGGGAGGTAGTAAAATTGCAACAGGAGCACAGCCTATCTAACCCCAGAGCCTGTGCTCTTTGAAGGAGAGTCTGTTTTTAAAACTTCTGTATTCCCTGTTCCTCCAAAATTCATAACAGCCCATGATTCTTGAACGCACTGGTGATTTCAGTTTTGCAGTCTGATTTTGTATTTGTGCTTTGATGCTTTACAGCACAGACAGTAGAAAGAATACTGGTACCATGCTCCTAGGCTCAGGAGACCTAAGTTTATGACCCCAAATCTGCCTTTAATTAACCATGTGTCATTAGGCAAAGAATTTCTCCCCTTGGGGCTCAGTTTCCTCAGCTGTAAAATAAAGTGAGGTTGGACTCACTGGTATTTCAGGTCCTTTAACCTCTTTCTACCATACTCTTCTCTTTGCCAAGTTTCTGTGATTAATAGAATTAGATGAGCCCTTTGTTACCCATTGTATCTGCCACTGAGAGAGCTGGAACCATCCTTCAAAGGAATCCACGACATGGCCAATTCATTGTGTTGACTCTGAGGCCACTTCAGTGACCCACAGTCACTGGCAGCATGAGGAGCAGAAGCACTTGCCTTTTACCAAATATGTTTTTCCATTATAGTGAATTTTTCTTAAAATTATAGAACATCAAATAAATTTCAAAATTTCACTGGAACAATGTAAGTATAAATGAGTAAAAGAAACCCAGATGGAATACATTTCCCTTGTAATATATATGTGATTAAAAAATGAAAAGAAAAATGTTTGTAGCAAATATGTTTTGGATTTACAGAACTCAAAGCTCTTGTGGAATAGTTGGAGACTTCCAAAGCACCAATATGCAGCTGCTTTGGCCACCCTTCTATGAACAATCAAACCCCCAGTTGTCTTGGAAACCTGCCTGCATCCTAGGATGTATTCTCCATTGAGCAGCTAAAATGGCTTGAAGTCTTCCAGGGAAACGTGGTTTCCTGGGGAGCCTTCACCCCTTGGGAGCCTTCACAAAAACAAGATATCTATCTCCTGACCCCAGAGCCATAAGTGGCATGGCTTAAAGAAACAAAACAACAATAGGAGCTAATGTTAGTTTGGGGGTTTTCCTAAGGTGAAGTACAAAATTTCAGAGATGGAAAATCTAGTCTGCAAAAATGGTTCCCATTTAATTATTCCTACCCCAAGAATGGAGAACTAAGGGTTAGTTTACACAAACATAAAGATTAAAAGAGGGAAAGAGAACCATAAAAAGAAACCTGAAGATTCCCTTGTTAATTAAAATACTCTGAGAGGAGAATTCACAAGACTTGGATTTTGATATGAGTTCTGCCCTAGTTATGATAGTGCTAATGCTATCATTTTAATTATGGTAGCTAGCATTTATTAAGCATTTATATGCTAAATCCTTAAATGCATCATCTTATTTATCTCTTTAACATCTGTAGCAGATACTGTTGGTGTCTGGCCCTGTCCCACCTCAGCTTACCCCAGAGGTCACCTAACAAGAGTCCCCATAGATGTAGAAGGAAATTGTGTCTCTCTGCCATAGAATGTCCTCTGGCCACAGGAGAACTGTGGCCCACTGCACTGGACACCCAGAAACCTGAAGGTGTTGACACTACCAAGAGTAACTTTATAATAATTAAGGATAAAAGTTGGTGATGTTGATGAATGACATTCCAACTTCTTTGCCCCACAGCAGGCCAGTTCTGAGGTATGTTCTGCACAGGCTCTTAGGAGTCCCCAAAGGAATCGAGGCCCATCTTCCTGTAGTGATAACACACTAGTTAATACCATTTTTATTGCCTCTCTTCCTTTCCCAGACTCATGTCTCCACCCCATCACTGTACCTTCTGGGGTCACAACTCAGATAAACTACTTATACTAAAATTCCTATCTCAAACTCGGACTTTGGGGGATACTGAACTAACACATCATTTTTACAGGAGAGTGACGTGAGGGAGGTTCAACAGCATGTTCCAAGAGCACTCAGCTATCCAGTGAAAAACCACCCATGAGACTTTCCATAGGAAGAAGCCTAGAAGGGTTTGTCATACGGATCTGGGTGCCACCAAAGCTGGAGATTCAGAAAGCAAAGAGCAGGCACTGATCTAATTTGGTTGATTATACCCCCAAGTATATGTGCCATTAAGGTGTCTTAGAGAATAGCCTCAGGGCCTTTGCAAATGCCTTAGCAAAGTCGGGGTTTGGTAAATGTCACATTCAAGAGCCATACTTCTGGTTTCTTTAAAAGAAAATGAAGCCTAATATTGTCATTGCTTTTAAAATAGCATTTATATTGTAAATATAAAAGCCACATAGGCAATCTTATAAAATATGAAACTATTAAGAAGTATATACCCATAATCTGTCTACACAAAGAGAAGCACGGGCAATTAATGTTTTGTGAGTGAATTTCCTTATCTATAAAATGGGTATAGTAAAAGAACAATACTTCATTGAGTTGTTGTGAGAAATAGATTACCTAATGCTTATATTTGCTTAGAACAGTACCTGACACAGAATAACTGTTTAATAAAGATTAGCTATTGTTATAATTTTCAAAATATTCCATTTCCTGTGCTAATTACATGACATCTAATTTTGTTTTCAAACACATAAAAGAAATCCATATGAGGTGTTTATCAGTTTACCTGTGTCTCAACTGAACCAAGTGAATAATCTCAGAATGCCCTGTCTTCATATTTTACAACAAAAATATTGCAAAGCCGGGATTTAAACTCACATTTTCCCTGCTATGATTTTTTTTTCCTGAAACACACCATGTGTGTAATAACATGAAAAGGTTCTTGAACCTTTGTTATTTTGATATATTTGTTATCCTTGTTCTTTTTTCATCATTTCTCTCTAGTTAATAATTAGTAGTAAAACCACTAAAACAAAAATGACCAATATCTTCTCTTTCTTGACAACAAAGCACAGGAGAACAGAAAATCCTGTTCCGGGTCACTTCCTTCTGTGCCGCAGGGAACTTGCTCTAACGATTATCCATTCTCTCATTTGCTTCTTCAATTTATCTTTCATGGCACCATACCCTTAGCCTCTAAATATAGTCAAGACTATCCTATTCTAAGGAAAAAATTTTCTTTTAAATTTGATACCACATATATTAGTTGGAGTATGCTATCTAATTTCCCAAACAACTCCAAAATCTTAGTGATTTTATAAACAACAGTTTGGTTCTTGCTTACATCAGAGTACAGTGTGGGTCTGTGCAGAGGGTTTCTGCTCCATAAAGTCATTCAGCGATCCTTGCTCATTTCCTCTGGTGGTTCTGCTGTTCTCCAGGCCCTTGTATTCCTCTCCATTCTGTTGCAGTATGGGGAAAGATAAAATGGAGAATCTTCAGTGGGCAGTTTTATGGCCAAGGAGAGTAATTCATGCATATTTCTTCTGTTCACATAATTATATTGGCCAAAAATAATCACATTGCCACACTTAGATGCAAGAAGGCTAAGATGCATAGTCAAGTAGAGTGCCAATGGGGAAAGGAAATCTCAGACATCATGAGCAATATCAGTCTCATCCATGACATTTTGAGCAATACCTCATCTCTTTCTATTCTTGCTCTTCTGTAACTCTTGAAAAGAAAAGTTACTAACCTCAGTATAATGGGTTATATTTAACAGCACTGACCCACCTCAACTTCCATCTTCATTAGCATTTTATAATCTTTTATTAGTGTCCCTGCCCTGATTGACTGTTCTTAAAGACACCAAAGACCAATTCCATCTATGTAAAAATCTGGTGCCTGGAACACAGTCTGTCACACAGTAGATGCTTAACTTGTATTGAATAAATGAATAAAATATGCAACTGTGAGGTCAAACTTGTTTCTCTACACCAATGGTACTAATCTCTTTTTATATGTTAGACCTTGTTCTAGCTACTGAGGACTTTTCCAGTATCTAGACCTATGGCTAGGTCTGTCATAACAGATGCTGAGACAGGGTTTAACATACAGTGTTTTATTAGGGATAAACACTTTCGGAAGGGAGAAGCAAGAAGCAAAATTAGGTGGATGGAGTAGTCAGCACGTGGTAGAGGTCTCACTTGGACAACCTAGGAAAAGCTCTGGAGTGGCCCATGGGAAGCTCTGGAATACATGCCGTCAGAGTTTTTCCACATTGGGATGAAGCTGCCAGGCGTTTTTACCCCACCTTGATCAGTCCACTGGCTATGGGCTGCCATGGGAAAGGCATACCCTTGGACAAGGCACATTCCTGCAGCTGAGGCAAATTCTGCAGGAGCTGAGAGTTGGGACAAGTTCTTCCATGAATGAGAATCTGAGTGGCACAGTTCTGTGTCCACAAAATGGGGCTACAAGAATATGCGTAATGTGGTCTTTGCTTCAAGGTTTAGTTAGAGACAAGACAGTAACTAATCAAAAAAATACAATAAATATGGCAATAAAGATATGCAGAGGGAGTTTTGTGCATTCTGAAGGGACATTTTTGTCATGTCTGCGTAAACAATGGCATGGGGGTCATTTCTTCTCTTATTTCTTTTCTTTCTTTCTTTCTTTCTTTTTATTTTATTTATTTATTTATTTATTTATTTATTTATTTATTTATTTTAAGACAGAGTCTCACTCTGTCGCCCCAGGCTGGAGTACGGTGGCGTGATCTCTGCTTACTGCAACCTCTGCCTTCCGGGTTCAAGCAATTCTCCTGCCTCAGCCTCCTGAGTAGCTGGGATTGCAGGCATGTGCCACCACGCCTGGCTAATTTGTGTATTTTTAGTAGAGACAGGGTTTCACCATGTTGGTCAGGCTGGCCTCGAACTCTTTACCTCGTAATCCTCCTGCCTTGTCCTCCTTAAGTGCTGGGATTACAGGTGTGAGCCACAGCGCCCAGCCGCTTCTGTGATTCCTTTGGCCACTCCTTTCCTTTTCGCCATACCACTTCTTTTATTTTCCCTCTTGCTTCCTAAATATTAGACCTACCTAATCTTTTACCCTAGTTCCCTTTATACGTGAGTTATACTCTTTTTATTAATGTCTTCATTAGCCTCCATTTTTAAGAACTCTTATCTTAACATCAGCCTTTCTCAAATAAAATCATGTGAGAAAATTAAGCCTTAAAAAGTGATTTGAGTGACCCTTTTCTCAGTCTTCCCAAAGATGGTAGGGAGGTAATCCTCTTTTCCATTAACGGAAGCAAGTTAATTCATTATGTACAATAGATGCCTTAGGACATTAGGGTTTACTTTTTTTTTTTTTAACCTGATTGAGAAGGGCTGCTATAGACTGAAGACTAAATTGATATCTCCAACCTCAGCCCCCTTGTCCAATTTCAGTGCTGTCTACTCAACTTACAGCTTCTCCTGTTAAATTTATAATACCATAGATCCTACCTCCTACCCCCTTGCTGTTTCTCACACTGGCTCCTAATTTTTGTGTCTCTGTTTGGTTCAGTGGCATCAACATCCACCCAGACACCAAAGTCCTCAATCTCCCTTAATAAGCAACATACCCAGTGGGCTATCAAGTCCTCTAAAGATGTTCTTCCGTGGTCCTCTTTGATTCCCAAATGTGTGCTTTTTATCTATCAAATTATTGCTTCTTCCTACCCAAACTCTTGTAACAACTTTCTCTTTCTCTCTCTCTCTCTCTCTCACCCACACACCTCTTTCTGCTTCCAGAATCTCCCAATTACAATTTCTCCTTGCTACAGCCACCAGTATTAAGTTACTAAATGGAAACACATATTATTCCCCTGTTTGAAAAGCTTCTGAACGCCTTGATTCCTTCACACATAGTCTCCGCATTGAAAGCCAGATGCAAGTTATGGCTTTCCACTTTGTCAGCATGGCAATACTGTATAAAACTCCCAGATAAGGAGGACTACTCCATACCATCTGGACAATCAGCTATGCTTAGTTACTTATAGCTCCTATTCACATGAACAGTGGTTCTAACCTGGGAACTATTCATGTTCCACAAATATCTTTGCACCTACAGACTTAGTAGGTGATTAATAGGTGTACAATAAATATTAATTATGAATAAGTAAGTGAATAAATGAACAAGTGAATAACATTGTTCCATTTATTCAAAGACTTCCACTACAATATTTTCACTTTTTTGTGTAATGCCCCACAATACCATGATTTGTAATCTGTGATCTAGTCAAACACAACAGCTTGTAATTGACTGACTGTGTTATGAAGTATTGTTCTGAGAATTTGTCATTGCTATCCCCTCCCTGTCTAAGTCTTAGTTTCATACTTTTACTTGTTAAAATCCCATCCATGCTATCATATCATATTCTTCATGACATTTTCTCTGATTCGTCACCAGATGTTAATTCTCCATTCCTAGAAACTTTGCAGTACATAAATGTATGTCCTTATCATATTCTTTCTTGTAATACGATTGCCTCCACACACATAATGAGGCCTCCTCTGTGTACCTACCATGAGAATTCCAGTGTGAAATTTCAGTTGAGGTTGTCCAAGATTCTATTTAAGCAGAAACTCTATGAGCCTTGTGGAAATGATGATGATGGTGACAGTGATGATGATGGTGATGGTGATGATGATGGAGACAGAGAGAGAGGGAGAGAGAGAGAAAGGAAAAGGATATTTATTTCCCTATTTTATTCCTGAAACCAGCGTTATCTGTGCCTTATCTGTAGTTTGATTTTAGCTACTCTCTTAATACGTTCTATAATCCTACATTTAGAAAATAAATCTCACCTTTTGCCTGAGCTATTGTGAGTTGGGTTTATGTCATGTGAACTAAAAAAATGTTCTGCCTAGTACACAGAGAGAGACAATATGAGGTGAGATCCAGTACGTATCTCCTCACACTGACTTCTGAATCAGCCTTTCCTTCCTTCCTTCCTTCCTTCCTTCCTTCCTTCCTTCCTTCCTTCCTTCCTTCCTTATCTTCTTTTCTTCTCTTCCTCTTTCTCTTCCCTGTTTAAATATTCCTTGGCCTGGCATGATGGTGTACACCTGTAATCCCAGCTCTTTGGGAGGATAAGACAAGAGAATGGCTTGAGCCCAAGAGTTCTAGACTAGCCTGGGCAACATGGAGAAACCTCATCTCTGCAAAAACTATAAAAATTAGCCAGGCATGGTGGTGGGTGCCTGCAGTCCCACCTACTCAGGAGGGTGATGTGGGAGGATTGCTTAAGCCTGGGACAGCCTGGGTGAAAACAAAACAAAACAAAACAAAAAACCAACAGATAAACACACACACACACACATACACACACGCACACAGATACACAAAATTGTTTCTTGATACTCTCCTCCCCAATACTCTCCTCTATGCTAAATAGAGACTCTGAGAAAACACTGTAGTAAAAGGTCCTAGAATGCAGGCTATGACTAAGTTCCTGTAAGATGATGGTGAGAAACTAAAGAATGCATATCTTAGTACAAAGGACACAGGCTTTGGCCAATACAGGCTTGGGTTAGAATTATAATTCTGTTACTTGCTGTCTGTGTGATCCCAGAAAAGTTATCAACACCTTTATGTTGCAGTTTACTTTCTCAGAAAAGTTCCTGTGATTGTGACTATTTCACCCCACAGCCCTTATAGGCCAGGACCAGGACTAGGGTGAGGCAAGAGGGATCCCTAGGGTGCCAAGTTTAAGGAGGCACTCACTCTTTAAAACTGATAATGAAGGCCTCCTTAAATGCTATCCTTAGGGGGTTCACAGCTTCACTTTAGTTTAGGCCTTGAGAATTGTGGTGAAGATTGAATGACTTATTACATACAAAGGGGTCCCAATAGCAAATGGTACATAGTAAGTGTTTAATAAACCCTAGGGATTGTTGTTTTATTATAATTACTATGACTACTTTTCTTTTTTAGTATTACCTACCCCAGTCACTGTTATTACTATTTTAACTACCACCGCCACTAATATCGATAATACATTGGTTTTCACTTGGGGTTATAATAAAATATTTTAACTTTTCTTGCAGAGAGTCTTTCCTGGGCCTCATACCTTTTGAGCAAAATAGTCAAACTCACAGGCTGGAATGTTGTAGCTCTACAGGGAAAAGCACAGTTACTGCAAAACCAAGGAAAGTTTTATCGGCATAACAATGGCACAAAGCAGAGACTTAACCCAGCTTAAAGTTTGGGGGAGGATGTGTCCCAGAAATAGAGAAAATTGCAAACTAATACATCTCCAGAAGGCAGGTGGCATGACAGCTAAGAGCTCAGGCTTTGCACACCTAGATTTGAGAAATGCCTTTACTACTTCCAGACTGTGTGACATTGGGCAAGTCATTTCTTCTTTCTCAGCGTCTATTTTCTCATCTGTTGTAATACGCACCAGCTCAGTTGGATTTGTAACAATAAAATAGGATGATGCCTGTAAAGAACTCAGCACAGGAATGGCGGACACAAAGTGCCCCACTTAAAGGAGCCATTTCGCCTTCTCTGCCGTCTCTGTTAGTATTGTCGTTGTTGTGTTACTACCACGCTGCTGTCCCTCATCCCTTTATTCTTAAACCCAGTCTAAAAATCACATTCTCTAGGCTACTGTAGTCTGGGAAACCAGGACACCCAATCCTTCTGTCTTTGATGAAACACTGGTACCAGGAAGCAGGACCAGGGAGTTTGGCTTCACCAGCATCTTCCACCAAGCCTCACACATGGTCAGCACCCATAAATGTAATTTAGATTTAAAAATCCAGATCCCTTAATCAAGAGAGAGGAACACAGTATCCTTAAGTTTTTTCCTATGTCTGGCCAGACATCCTTCTCTTTTTTTTAATTTTTTTTATTTTTTGGTGGGTCTCCCTTGGCCCTGTTTGGTTAAGTAACTGACACCTCGGTGACAGCATTCCACAGCTGCCCTTCAGCTCCTGGATTGGGGATGCTGGTGCCCTCCATAATCCACCCCTCCGATGAAGACCATGTATCTCTGCTGAACTCCTGGGTGGAAAAGCTTTGACTCTGAGTCACAATTAAGATTTCATATATGCTCAGACTGCAATTGATTGAAAGCTGGGAATGCTGCATTGGATGCTGCATAGGACTGGATGGGATGCTGGAGTAGACTGTCCCTGTAAAACAAGCTATATGGTTTTCCTAGCCACTATCAAGTACCCTTTCTGTGGCCACCTTTGGGCATGCCTATCACAATGTTTTGTGACAGCCTATAATTGGGCTCCTTTCTTGAAATCTATCCCAGAAACTGAAGGCTGTGTCATCAAGAGAAGTAGTCTTTGACAGGTGCCTAATGGAAGGGGAGAAAAGTGGCCTTGGGTCCACTGCCTCTGAGCTTTCAGTCTGGAATACAATCTTGTTCCCTGGGAGCACCAAAAAGAAAAAAAAAAAAAAAAAAAGAGGTTGGTCTAGACCAAGGCGATGCAACACCAGACCTCTTGGCTGAAATTCCATGTACATCAGGGTGTTCCTTCCCTCCCACATTGCTTAAGGGAACCCACACAGAGAAACATCTGGCCAGATGCAATCTACAAAACATGCTGTGAAACGTATTAGCTCCCTCAGGCCAATGGGGGCCCACCTAGTAAACGAGCAGGAAAGGACCCCGCAGTGAATTCTGGAAGCTGAGATCCATCCCACATGGGACCCATCTTTCTGTAAAGAGTGAAGTTCAAGCCAACGATTTGTGCTGAGGTCTGACAGCATCTGGGAAGCTGTCTTAGGACTCAGGACCATTAACATAAGGGATTAGTCAGGACCTGGAGCCATTGTCTTGCAGTTTGTCACAACACAGAGGAGCAAGAAGGAAGAAGCAGTCCTGGATTGTCAGCAGCAAAGTGTTCACAAGGAACTGGCCTTAACTCAGAAAGTGATACATCTTCAAATACTGTGCTAAGTGCTTTGAAGGCAACATTTCATTTTATTTTCACAAGCACCACAAGGTCTGTCTATCCCATTTTGTGAGTCAGGTATATGAGGAAAAAGAAGATACAAAACTTACTCAAAGGCACATGACTGGTGAGTATGGCGAGGAGGGAAACTCAGGTCTGCCTGCCTTGAGCATTTGTAGCCAGACTGTGAGTAAAGCGTCAGTTATCTGCCTCCAGACACTTTCTCTAAATAACCCATAAGCTTGCAGTCCTCAAGATTAGGGGAGGACCCTGAGTTTATGCCACAAGCTAACTCTTCTCCAAAGCACCATTTCCCAGAGCACTGAGAATCTGGATTTATATTTTCTAGGGTGACCACAATGATGGATAAGTGCTGCTGATTTCTCAGGTTAAAAGTGGACATCTGTGTGCAGTAAGCACCCCCCCACCGCCCCCCCCTTTTTTTTTAACTGTCCATTGCTCAGGTGTGAAGACAAAAAGGGAGAGTAAAAGGGAGGAGTCACACATAATTAATTGGACAATTTAATAGGTTCCAAATTTCTGATTCCAATTAACCTCCGAACTTAGTTCTGACCTAACCTGCTGGCTCTCAGCATGATGGAATTGAGCCTTAAAACTGGTTTTGGGTGTAATTCTCAGAAGCTTCCATAGGGGCCTGATGAAGAAAAGGGTGGTCATGGTTGCATTCATGACCAGAACTGTTGTGCAGAAGAACAGACCAGTGATTACAGGGAGAGACCTCAGACTCAGGGAAGCTGATACAGGGCCAGTGCCTTGATTGCTTTCAAGCACAGAACATTGGAGGACAAACAAATGACTCAGACCTGTGAGCCTGAGATCTGAATCAGCAGCATCACAAATAACCACCTGTCCATTTGCACTTCTCTCTCCCACTTAACTGCTGCATTGTCAGCATCACACTTTCCATATCTCTTATTACTTCTCATTTACTGAGGCTGATGGGAAGTGAATGCTCCTTGGAATAACTCCAATGGACTTTCTCTCCTGAGATTCTCCAAGCAAACCAGGCCACAAATTTGGCATTAAGATGGCCTGGTTCAAATCCTTGCTGTACCTCTTCTCATCTGTGTGACCCTGAAAATAATATTTAAACTCTTCAAGCTTTAAACCTGGGTTTCTTTATCTATGCAATGTGGATAATAGTGGTACCTATCTCATAAGGGCATTTAGGAGGACACAATTAAAAGAATGCACAAAAAGACCTAGCACATGGCTGGTGCATAACTATTATTCAATACAGAGTTTTTTGTGCTACTATTATTAAGAGTATAATTACAAGTGCATTAGTTTTCTAGGGCTACTGTTTAACAAGTACAAAAGAATCAGTGGCTTAACAACAGAAACTAAGTGTCTCACAGTTCTAGAAGCTGGGAGTCCAAGATCAAGGTATCAGTAGGGTTGGTTCCTTTTGAAGACTGTGGGGAAGATTCTTCTTCATACTTCTTCCTACCTTCTGGTTTGTTGGCAATCTTGGTGTTTTGTGGCTTGTCGATGCATCACTCTGATCTCTGCCTTCATTTTCACATGGCATTCTCCCTGTGTGTTTGTCTTTCTCAAAATTTCTCTGTTTTAAATAAGGACATTAGTCATATTGCAGTAGGGGCCCATTCATCTCCAGTATGTCCTCACCTTAACTAGTTATATCTGCCATTACTCTATTTCCAAATAAGGGCACATTCTGAGGCATAGGGTTTAAGACTCCAATGTATAAACTTTGAGGGGAGACAACTCAACCCATAACAACAAAAGTAATATTTACTCTACCTAAAGTGATATCAGAGCTATGTGATTATAAGCATGTATTTTTCAACTTCCTTCAGATTGCCTGTTTATATTTCAGGATGTCATGTTGTCATGTTAGGACTTAAGCAAGAACTAGTGGAGATGGTAAAGAATTCAGAATCTATAGTTGGAACAATATACAGCTAGAACTTATGGACCAGTGAAATGTCCATCTGCCCAATAGAAAGTGTTGAAAATAATATTGCAAAGTCGAGTTTTATTCAGATTAAGACATTTTAATCTAGTGAGCTGAACCTGGAAAAAAGACTGTGACTAGTAAGTACTGCTACCATTCCAGGTAGACAGATTATCTCCACCAAGTGAATAGCAATGGGTCTATAGCAGATGCTCTGGCTCCAGGTGAAAGAATGGAGAGCTCTCCACCTACCAGGCAGAATCAGAACGCCAGGAGGGGAAAAGCACCCATTTCATAGCTTACAGCTTGTAAATGTATAAAACATGTTGCCATTGTATAATGGATGAGAACTTGGATTAAATAATGCTCCAGTGTGTGAAAACTAAATATTTCCTTTCAGAAATATTATTTCTTGCTTTTGTTTCTTCTCCATCTTGAGATTTCACACTTAGGCACACATACATGCACATGTATGTCTCTCAAAGCATTTTCCAGAAGTTTTTCTTTTTTGTTTAACTTACTCTTCACACTAGCTCTTTTATTTTGTTCTATTATTATTAACATTTGATAGATTCGGAAATTGAGACACAGAGATGTTAAGAAATAATCTCTTCACATTACCCAGTTATTTAAAAGAAGAGGAAAGAAAGAATGAGAAGGTAAAAGAGAAGGAAAAATAAACAAGGAGAACGAATAGGGGAAGGAAGAATACTAGGAAGAATTCATGTTTGACTATAGGTATGATCTTCAAACTCTTGGTCATTTAGTAACCAACACTAAGATTATCTAAACCAGGGGTCAGCAAATGATGGTTCGTGGGCCAAATCTGGCTCACTGCCTGATTTTTGCAAATAAATGCACATTCATTTTTGTATTGTCAATGACTGCTTTAGAGGTATGATGGCAAAGTTAAGCAATTACAGCAGAGACTGTATGTCCAGAGAGTCAGAAATATTTAATATTATCTGGCCCTTTACAGAAAATGTTTGCTGACCTTATTCTAAATAAGCTCATGATATTGGTCTTTCAGGCTCATTCTATGCAGGTACACTCTGAGCTCTATCTGAGCAGTAGAGTTAGATTTGCCCTGAACTCTCCATATTTCTTTCACCATGTTCCTTGAAATTAAAATAACTCATTGGTAAAATGGTGACATGTATAACTAGCAGGGAAAACAAAACAAAACAAAACAAAAAAACACCAGGTTGGGTGTGGTGGTTCATGCCTGTAATCCCAGCACTTTGGGAGGCCAAGGTGGGCGGATCACCTGAAGTCAGGAGTTTGAGACCAACCTGACCAACATGGCAAAACCCCGTCTCTGCTAAAAATACAAAATATTAGCCAGGCATGGTGTCACCTGCCTGTAATCCAGCTACTCAGGGGACTGAGGCAGGAGAATTGCTTGAACCCAGGAGGTGGAGGTTGTAGTGAGCCAAGATCACGCCACTGCGCTCCAGCCTGAGTGACAGAGTGAGACGCCGTCTCAAAACAAAAAAACAAAACAAGCAAACAAAAAAACAAAACAAACCACTAATCTGTATATAGACATCCCTCTCTTAACCTGTTCCGTTTCACCCAGTGAGCTAACCATTAGTGATCTAGCCACGCTGCAGCAAAAATCCCATACCAGTGACTGACACCTTTGGCACAGCTTCCATGATCAATAACTTTCATCTAAATTTCCATCTCTATAGGTTGCACAAATTATCACACATATGCAAATATGACTATGACTTAATCACTAGGGCTGACCGGTGATTAATTTTTTGATTATGATCAATCACTACTCAAAGTCACAAGAAGACACTCAGGACGATTGGCAGCATGCTCATAATGTGAGTTTTCCTCAAACCTTGTAATGACTCCCAAACTAGTCAGAATAAGCTCTTTGCTGTAATCTTCATTTTGGAAAGGAACTTATCTGAAAAAGGGAGTTCATAAGAGAAAAAAAGTCGATAAAACTATGAAAAATGCTTAATGTTACTCATAAATAAAGAAATGCAGTATAAAGGGAGTAATGGTTTCAGCCCATCAAAGTGACATTTAAATGTTAATAATCCTTGAGATGGAAGCAGATTTCAAGATTAGACCTACTAATAAACACTGATGTACTATTTTTGAAGATGATTTATCAAATTTGTCCAGATTTAAAATCTGCTTACTCTTAGACCCAACAATATAACTTCTAAGAATTTCTCCTAGAGAATTTTTTATAAAGTTTTATGTATATATGGTAGCTATATATGTATATGTGTATGTGCATGTACATTTAGATATATACATGTATCATAATACAAGGCTTTATATTTTAATTTTGTTTACTATGCTAAAGAAACTTGGAAACAGAGATCAATGTGAGATTGTTTAATGAAGTGTGGTATGTACATAAGATAAAGGACCAGATGGCAGTTTAAAGAAGGTTTCAGACATCTATTCAATGACATGAAAAGTTGTTCAAGGTCTGCAAAGTGAAAGGGGCAGATTGCAGAGTAGTATGTAGAGTCCAACGACTTTATTATGCATCAGAGTCACCTGAATGTTTTGCTAAAACACAGATTGCTGTGCCCTCCTTCAGAAATTTTGATTTAAGTCATGGGCAAGACCCAAAACTTCGTATTTCCAACAAATTTCAGGTAGTGCTGATGCTGCTGATTCTGGTACCACACTTTGAGAACCACTGAGGCAAGATATGCTATCACTATATGCCTGCTTATATATATATAGGCATAGTCTTAGAGAAATTGATGTTGCTGGTTTTGCCACATAGACCTGGGGCATGGAAGACAGTTTAAATTATACTTCATAGTATGTATACTATTTGAATTTGTACAACTCACATTTATGACTGTAGCCATATTATTAATAATACTTTGGTTTTTAAATACTTCCTGTCACTTGATTTATTACCACCTGCCTTTTATGTTAAATACTTATTTGTTATAATCAATTTATAAGTTCAATTTTTTTCTCCTTGTCTGTAAAGATATGGACTATATTTGCTTTCTACTGTGTGGTATCAAATTACCACAAACTTAGCAGTTTAACATTAGCAACAAAGCTTTATTATCTCAAACAGTTTCTAAGTTTACGAGTCTAGGAGCAACTTTGCTGGGTGGTTCTGGTTCCTATAAGTTCTCAGTCAAAATGTCAACTGGACCTACCATCTTTTCACGTCTTGAACTGGGGCTGGGGGAGAGAATCCTTTTCCAAGTTTACTTATGTGGTTGTTGTGAGGAAGTTTCAGTTCCTCACCGAGTAAGTCAAGTAATTTTTGATTAATTTCTGGGCTCCCTGTAGATTGAAATTGGTAATATGATTGCTGATCTCTAAGATAAAAGTGTTTATTGTTCATACAGCAGGTATATTTTTCCAATGTAAATTATTATCTTAGTATCTTAAGAAGAAAAGGAAGGAAAAGAGGCTAGAAAAGAGGAAGAGGAAGATGGGAGGAAAGAAAGGGAAGGGAGGGAGGGAGGGAGGAAAAAAGAAATAAAGAGTAGAAATGAGAAATAAGGGAGAGGAAGGCAGGGCCTTCACATTTGAGGTTAGGACTTCTCCCACGTTTCATGTAGTAGAATAGTCAGGTGGCATATTTATTAACAGTTAACTCAGGATTGGAATTCACTTATTTGCTTCTTTTTTTTTTCAACATCATCATGCAGCTATTAAGTGCTAGGCCTGGTTTTGGGAGATCAGGACACACAAATACAAAAGACAAGTGTTCTGCCTTCAAAAACTCACATGAAAGAGTAACCTACAGACAGAAAAGCAAACAAAAATAGCTGATATTTATTTAGCACTGGTATGCTCTGCTACATATTCTTCTTGCATGATTTCATTTAATTCTCGCAATAATTCTGGATAGCAGCCACTTAATTATCTCCATTTTTTAGAGGAGGAAATTGAGGCATAGCTAGGTTAAGACTATGTGACCTTAGAGCCTGACCTCTTCATCATGACATTAGCCTAAACATCAAATGCTTGCCATATAGCTTTGAGATAAACCCTTAAATAGAAGTAGGGGGAAAAAAGGTATGGGAAGACAGAGAAGACTGATTCCACCTAAGGACATCAAAGAAGGACTGTTGACATTGTGACTGCGTCTTTAAGGATGACTTGAGGCTTACCATAGAGAAAAGAAGGTAATGGGTATCTTCGCTGAAAGAAAAAAATTACAGAGAAAACCACAGATAGGGACATCTATGCAGCTGTTCTGACTGGATTGGTAAATTCTGACTTGGTTCTGAATTCTGATTGGTATAGACCATACACAGAAAAGCAACTGGAGTGGGCTAGAGGGGAAGTTTGGAGCAAGTTATGAAGGTCTTTGCGCACCAAGCAAAAGATTTAAACTTGGTAAATTGGAAATCAGTAAGTTCTTTACACAGAATGAGTCATCGTGACTCATATCTTAAAAGGGTCTCACTGGACCAAGTTGGGGAATAATCACAGGAGGAGAAATTGTTGATAGGGAGGCAAGCTGGGAGCAACGTTTGTCACGAAGGCAGAGGTGGTGAAGGCAAAGTTTGGACAGTTGTTTTTGTGGATGGTAAGAAGAATAGACTGGATCAGAGAGTATTTGAATGGCAGATGTGAGCTGGAGAGAAGAGAGAAGAGAAAGGAAGAATGCATCATAGGTGCCCCCAATATACTTTGGTTAATTGGAGGTGGGTTTGTCATTGTTGTTGTTGTTTAAATTACTCCTTATTAGATATATAGGTTGCAAATATTTTCTCCCATTCTGTAGGTTACCTTTTTACTCTATTAGTTGTTTTTTTTTTTTGTTGTACAGAGCTTTTTAGCTTGAGGTGATCCCACTTGTTTGTTTTGCCTTTGTTGCCTGTGGTTTTGGTATAGTAACCATAAAATCATTGCCAAGACCAATGTCATGAAGCTTTTTCTGTATGTCTTCTAGAACGCTTACAATTCCCCTGAAAAAGACATACAAATGAGCAAGAAGTGTATGAAAAGATGTTCAATTACACAGGAAAATGCAAATCAAAACCACAATGAGCTATTACATCACACCTGCTAGGATGACTATTATCAAGAAAACCAAAGATAATAAGTATTGGCAAGGACGTAGGGAAATTGGAATCCTTGAGCACTATTGATGGGAACACAACATTGTCCAATGGCTGTGGAACAGTATGGAGTTTCCACACAAAAAAACAATAGAACAATTATATAATCCAACAATTTCACTTCTGAGCATGTATCCCAAAGTGTTGAAGTCATGATCTCAATGAGATCATTGCAGCATGATTCACAGTAGCCAACATAAGGAAACAACCTAAATGTCTACCTATAGGTGAATGGATTTTTTTAATGTGGTATATATATACAATGGAATATTATTTGATATTTTTAGATGAATTTTTGCTCTTGTTGCCCAGGCTGGAGTGCAGTGGCACAATCTCAGCTCACTGCAACCTCTGCCTCCTGAGTTCAAGCGATTCTCCTGCCTCAGCCTCCCGAGTAACTATGATTACAGGCGCCAGCCACCGCGGGCTAATTTTTGTACTTTTGGTAGAGACGGAGTTTCACCATGTTGGCCAGGATGGTCTCAAACTCCTGACCTCAGGTGATTTGCTCGCCTCAGCCTCCCAAAGTGCTGGGATTACAGGCATGAGCCACCACGCCCAGCCTATTTGATATTTAAAAAGAAGAAATGGAAAAAACATGAATGAACCTCAAGAACATTATGATAAGTGAAATAAGCCAGTCACCAAATGACAAATACTACATAATTCCACTTAATATGAAGTCTCTAAGATAGTCTAACCCATAGAAGCAGAGTGTAGAATTGCCAAGGGTTTAGGAAGGAAAATGTGGAGTTGCTTATCAACAGGAATAAAATTTCACATATGCAAGATGAATAATTTCCAGAGGTCTAGTGTATAGCATTGTGCCTATAGATAACAACACTGTATTGCACACTTAAAAATCTACTAAAAGAGCAGACCTTATGCTAAATATCCTTATCAAAATAAAATAAAAGCAGTGATAAGTTCTTGAGTGCTTACTATACAGAAGACACTGTGCTAAGTACTTTACAAGTACTACCTTGTCTTTTATCCTAAGAAAACGTTACTAATTTTATCAGAATTTTGCAGAATGAGAAAATTGAGGCATAGAAAGTTTTATTAACTTCCTTGTACACACACCATTCACAAATAACAGAGCCAAGATTTCATTCTAGGCCTTTAAATTCAGAACTTATGTCTTAACCACTGTTTTATATGGGTGCATTATTTCATCTTTAACAAAGAGGTCTTTGGAAGAAAGGGATGTGGGTAGGTAAGATTGTTGAGATGGCAGACAGTGTTAAACTTCATCCAAAGTGCCAAGGAGGCATCCAAGTCTACTATGTATTTTCCCAATAAAAGATGATGCTGTTCAGAGGTGACAGATTCAGTATGGCCTGTTCTTAGTTAGAGAGTTGTCTTTTCCTTCTCCTCCCACACTAATTGTGAAGATACATTTGCTCTGAATCATTAACCCTCTCTGGCTGGGTTGCCCTGGTGACCAATGGCATCTGCAAGGCAGCTGGCTGAGGTCATGGGTCAGGTCCTAACTATAGAAAACACACCCCAGGCCTTTGCCTCCTCAATAATCAAGCTGGTCTTACCAACTGGGAGGGCTAATTGGCCCCATCCTTTGAAATGCGGGCCCTGCATCCCTCAGAGTTAATAAAATACACAGGCCAGTGGTTCCTAAGCCTGGCTCACATCAAAATGACCAGGGAGGAGCTGGGGACATACGAATCCCTGACATTCTCTTGAATCAAGATCTTTAAGGAGATTCCAGGAACCTGTACTTTTTTTATCTTAAGTTTCACGGGTTATTCGTTATGCAGAGCTAGATTTGGGACACACTAAAGATAGCCTCCTCCCATCTTGAGTGTCTCAGAGAATAATCAAATGGAATGGGCGCACCAGGTGCTGAGCTGGAAAAAACATGGAAAGAGAGTCAGTGCATTTCATATCTGAAGTTTATTTCTTGGGAGTTCTTGTGACTGGAAAGAGAGATAACAATAATGGGAGGCAGAGGTACAGGCATGAAGAGGTGACTTAACATTCCTGCCTTGGTAGGAAGGAAGAAGCCACTGCTTCTGGATTCCTCCAGGGCCTAGATGCTAAGTGCTGGGAGTACAGAAGAGACTGCCAATGGAGATGCAATGTCACAGCTCGCACTCCTGAGGAAGGATCCCGTCTGATGGAGGTGGTGGTAACTGGAGCTTCCTGTGACTCCCTAGGAGCTCCTGGTGTAGCAAAGGAAGGAAGACAGCTGCTCAGGGCTTGACTCTTCTGGTGGAAATGACATCCTCAACTCTTGATTTCCCAGGCTGCGAGGGACCATCTATGGGGGCAACTGGCAAGAGAGACTGGCATCATTTTAAAGTTTTTGCCCTGAGTTACATTGGCAGGCAGCAAAGATGAAGCCCAGACCACATCTTCATCTGCTTGGGGATCTTAGTTTCCCTTAACATGTATGGGTGTCCAAAATTATGCTTCTGTCACTGTCACTTTCTAAACTTGAGGTCATATAGAGACTGGCAAGCTGGCCTCATTCAGCATCCCTGCCTACCCCAAAAGCATTAATCTTCAGTCATGGTTATCAAGAGAAAAGTTTTAGCATCTCTTCAAGGAACTTCTCTGTTGCTGGTACCTTCTTTGGTAGGCATTAGACTGAGAACCAAGTTCTTATTCCTAATGTATGTTCTTTCTCCTGAAGTCTGGGCAGGCTTGACGGTGGCTGTAACCAACAGGACCCCAGAGAAGTGATGTACTCTGGGGTCGAGGCCCAAGCTGCAAGAGACCAGCAGCTGTCACTTCCTATTTCTGGAAATATACACTCTTGGATACCTGAAGAATCATTTAAGAAGTCCAATACCTTGACCCAGAAGTCCAAGGCTGCAATGAGTTATGATCATGCTACTTCCACCCCTCACCCAACCAAACCACTGCCTGGGTGACTGAGTGAGAACCCATGTCAAAACAAAACAAAGTCTAATAGCTGTTGGAAGACCACTAGAGAGGCCCTGAGAATATAGAGATGTAACGCAACCCAGTTAAGTACAGTATTCAAAGAGAACCCATCCTCCCCAAGGTGTCAGGCACATGACCAAATCCGTCTTGGAGCTTTAGACAAAGCCAGTCACCAGCTGAATAAAACCTAGAGACCCAAGCCAGTGCCATAAGGAGCAGAAGAACAGCCCAACTGAACCCTGTTTGAATTCCTGACTCACAAAATCATGAGGTACAATAGACGGTTGTTCAACAAGATGGCTAGGTTCTGGAGCACTTTATTACACAGCAACAGACAACTAGAACAGCACCTGAAAGAGTAAGTGAAGCTCTCCTGAAATGTTGGCTGGTTGTATTCCAAATAAAATTCATCTCAGAGCTAAAGTGTCAGCCACACTTCACCAGATAACAGCCCCAGTATGTCCTGGGAGCAGAGTGCATCAGTTCCCATGCTATGAAACAGATAGCCTACACACACAAGAGGCCTGACAGATCAACCTATTCCATAAAACTGCCTGCTCCAACTCATGTTCACCGTCTGCTTCCTTCCCTAGGAGTAGAGGAGACTTTGAGAAAAGCAGTCAAATACTCCACTGAAAAAAGTTATCCCTATTCAATGGTTTTTACTGAAATGGTGTCAAAATAAAGGAAAGTCCCTGGAAGGCCGAGAGGGGTGACTTAGGAAAGTAAAATGCAGTGACTTTTATTAAGATGACTCAGCTGACCTGATCCTGCCCCCCAAAGTAGGCTGGATTTGGGGAAAGAAATGAACCCCTGGAACTCAGAGCTGCAGGTAGAGGATTTCAAACAGAACCATCGCTAAACACAGGTTCCAACACCAATGTCTCCCAAAGAAAAAGCAGTAGTGTTTCTTTTTATTTTTTTTTTTTCAGCTAAATCACACACACATTCCCTCCCTTTCTTCCCCTCTCTCATTGTTCGTTAGCCTTCTTATTTGATGAAACCAGAAGCACCTGGATCCCCTAAAACTTCAGTCCCAGAAAGACAAAGGCAAACCCCCAGTCATTATGTCCAGTGAAAACCAGACCTGTACATGCAAAGAGGAAGTGCCAAGGCAAGGGCCCTGCTAAGATTACGGGCTGCTAATAAGGAAAGACAGAAGCCAGAAGGTTTGATGTACAACTCCACAAGCAGAGGTTAAGGGGAGAGACGGGGCAAGCTCATTTGCAAACTTGGTCCTGTTTCATTAAGTGAGAGCAGAGACAGCCTGTCTCAGTCCAACAGAGAAGGAACTCATTATCCACGTAGGGAGCAAGAGATAAGAATCTTTTAATAATTGCTGGGAATTTTTTTATTATGATGTGGAATGCCAATTTAGGCCTCTCCTCGCAGGCTGGATACAAACAGCCTCCTTGGGAGTTAAAGCCTCTCCCCCCTACCCAGCTGTGGTCATTAAGGACAAAGAGGAGAGAGACTGATGTTTGCTCTGAGAAAGGCCTGCTGCTCAGGGGTGCCCCGCTGGCTTCAGGAGCCAAGTCTACCGAACAACCCTGGCCTGGCTGTCCTGCCACCTCCAGAACTTTCCCAGAACTGAGGCTTGTCATCTGAGACCCTGTTTCCCTACCTGCAGTTGTCTTTGCCTCTCCTCAAGATGTTCAGAGTATCTGCAAAGGGCTGAGCTGTGATTTCCTTTTACTTTTAAAAACTTCATGTATAGGATCTAAACAGAAACTTTAGACAAGAAATACTTCCTGCTCTAAAGTATTCACTGTCAGAATGAGTATAATGGAAACTAGGCAATTCTATTTAGGTTTTACCAAGACACCCTTGCCTACCAGAGATTGGGCCTGTTGTTTAAAAGGGAGCTTAGCAAAGGATTAGGTGCATTTCTTAATCTGATGCATTTCCCTTGATGTAATCTGAGAAATTGAAAGAGAAAGAGAATTAAAAGGAGAATGCTTTTTTTTAAATGCAATTTGACCTCACAATTTGCAGAATGATCCAGATGGACGGTTCTACCATTTTCAGGCCTCTCGTCGGAAGGCTGTGCAGGCTCTGAATTAGAATCATGTCCTGAGGCTCCATTTTCTCAGACAGTGACTGTAGTTCTTTTCAAAAACCGAGAAGAAGGGAAATCAAGGCCTAACCAGGCCTGCAAGTCCTCTGGCTGTGGACTGTGTTGGAGGCTCCCCTTTGATCCCACCCAGATGGGTTTTTAGCCTCAACACTCCAAAGGATTTTCACAAGTGAGTCCTTAATGCTTTCACCAGCTCTGTTCCTCCTTCTGCCCTGGCTCTGTACGGCCCTTCCCTTTTTTGTCCCCTCTGCTCTCCCTGCACCATGCCTGGCAGGGTGAATGCTGAATGACAGTGATGGTGGGTTTTAAGTCTGAGGTGTCAGGGGCAATGAGGAGTCTTTGAGTCAGAAGGGCCTCGCTGTTTCCATCTCCACCAGCTAGGGCACCGTGCCCAGGGCCGGAGGCTCCGGGAGCTGTCTGACTGTGAGCTCAGCGCCTGTTCCTTGGCTGGATTTCAGAGAGGCCTGAGGAAGTGAGGGGCGTTGCTGGCTCCCTGGTGGAATCTGTGCTGACAGCTCTCAGGCCTCGGAGGGTTCCTGGTGCACAGCAGACAGCAGCTCCAGGGCAGACATGGCGGAGCAAACTGCCCTGGGCCCTGCTAGCCTGCTCGCTGCTGCACTGCTGGTGTTGCCCCAAAAGCAGTAATTCCAATAATAATAATCAGGATTATCATCATCATCATCATCATCATCATCATCATCATCTAACAATCACAGCTACTGGGTATTGGGAGGCAACGGAGTTCTGCGCTGAAAAGCAGATGTTCCCAGGTTTTGTAACGTGTTGGCAACTTCCTAGCAATGTGACATTGGAGAAGTGGTTTAACATCTCTGAGTCTCAATTTGCTCATCTATGAGAATGGGTAAGTGCGGTACCTACCTGTGCTGAAATTCAAAGAGACAGAGAGAAAGCTGGCTGCACTCTAAATGCAGTAACACACAGCAGGTGCAGGATGGGATGGATTAAGCTGTGTGGTGGCTATGAAGACACATGACATGAGCCCAAGCTGCTCCCGCTCCTGTCAGTGAACCCTCCTGAGCCTCAGTTTCCTTAGCTAGTAAATGGGGATAATTATACCTCCCAAAGCTATTGAGAAAATGGAAATAATAGCCGTGAAATCTCCCATGAGGGGAATAAGAAATAAGTCCAGTTAATTTCAAAGAAAAAAAGGAGGAAAGGGTGGAAGTGCAGGATAAAAATCCTCCAGTCTGACTTTCCAGGATCCATGTTGTTGGTCTCCTTCCAACTCCATGCCCCTAACCACGACTTCTCTCCCACACAGACCTGCTCTACCCTGGCATGTCTCCATGCGGGCATAAACCACTTACAAAACTACCCAGCTTGTTTCTTCTCTCTGGAATGTGCATCTTTCTCCTTCCCACCAACTGATCCCTTATATGAACCCTTATGTCACCACCTTCAAAGGGGCTTCCTTGACTGGTTTTGAACCCTACAATGAGCAGTGATTAATATTTTCACATAAAATAACTTGTTAGGGTGCTACAAAGAGGTGGCCCTGGAGGTGGCAGAGGTCTCCTGCTCATTGTGAACCTGAGCTGGAAGCCCTGATTATTGTAGGCTGACTTCAGGGTTAACATCCAGATTGTTTTGTTGATCTGTGTCTTTGAACTGAGGGAATTCTCCAATGGTGTGTTCTCAACTCCCATGAACACCAGAGATAAAATGTTGCAAGAGGAGGAGGCTTAGTTTAGGTACTTAGAGATTGAGGAGAAGAGAAAGAAGGCAATTTTCCTGGATCACTCAGGATGCATAACCATAGTATTCAAAATTAAATTTTGGAGACAGTGTTACTACCATCCTCATCTTGTGCACTCCGGACGTACACAAGCTCTTTAACTCTGCAGCTTCCATCCCTGTTTCTGGCTCCTCATATCTTGAGCCCACTTTCCCACAATCCTCAAATACCCGACTTCTGTTCTATCTTTAGGCTTCCACTTAAATGACCCTTCCTCCAAGAAGACTACCCTGAATATACTATAGAAAGTCAAGCAACACTCATTATTTTCTGTCCCTGCCTCCTATTAAATATTTTTTGATAATACCTATTGCAATGCAAACTTATTTTTATTTTATAAATTTTACTGGGTTATATTTTTGTCTATCCCTGTATAATAAGCATTTCATATTTTTTCTTGTTTGCCACCATAGCTACAGTGTCTATAATAGGATTTGGTATCAATGAGTGTTTTGTGAATAAATACAGGAGGGTCAAAAGAAGTTCTGAGTGGACTATAGAATGCTTTGCTTAAAGAGTTTCATGAGTAAAAGAAGTCCATAAACTGCCCAAAGAATCTTGGTGATATCATCTTTGCTCACTTTGCCTCTGCCTACTACTTTCAACCACAAATAATTGCCCCCAAATCAGGACCAGGGCAAAATTAAGGGTTGATAATGATTACTGATTAATCGTGATTCCTTTTGTACCTGAAAATTCTACTTGAGTAAAGAAAGGACTCTGGCTTGGATGGTGAGGTTCTTTTTTTTTTTTTTTTTTTTTTTTTGAGACGGAGTCTCACGCTGTTGCCCAGGCTGGAGTGCAGTGGCGCGATCTCGGCTCACTGCAAGCTCCGCCTCCCGGGTTCCCGCCATTCTCCTGCCTCAGCCTCCTGAGTAGCTGGGACTACAGGCGCCCGCCACCGCGCCCGGCTAATTTTTTGTATTTTTTAGTAGAGACGGGGTTTCACTGTGGTCTCGATCTCCTGACCTTGTGATCCGCCCGCCTCGGCCTCCCAAAGTGGGATGGTGAGGTTCTAAGTATAATTTGGGATTATAGACAAAGTACTGGGCTAAGTCCTGTAAGTCTTCCTCATTTTGTGTTGAATATAAGAGTGACTGTAGAAATTGTTATGGGCCAGAATAAATGCCTTTCAGTAATTTAATCCTTCCATCAACTCAATGATGTAGGTTTCATTGTTTCTCCTATTTTATGAATGAGGAAATGGAAGTTTTGGGAGGTTGAGTAACTTGCCCAGGGCAGCTCTGCTAGTGAACATCAGAGTGGGGATTGGACCCAGGTCGCCCAACTCTCTGGCCCACTAGGTGAGATGATCTAGAAGAAAATGAAGGTAAATTAAGATCTCCTACGCCTGAAATTACCCAGGTAAAGTATAGTTTCATGCCCAGGTATTTGCAATCTGGCTTCTGCCCAGAGTGAATGCTTTGGGGAAAATTAGGATAATGCTTCTGACTCATAATCCGGAGAAGGCAGAGGTGTAGGGACTAAAGAGGAGAGAATGTGGCTTCCCCACATAACTCCATGCCTGCAGCCTTCTGAGTACCCATGGCCCACCCCTGCAGGCTCAGCCAGCCTCAGCCTCAAAGCCAACACCAGCATCAGGCAAATAATTTCTTTATGACTTGGCAGTGGCATTGGGTCTGCATCATTTCTGATGCCACTTCTTTCTTGCAGCTATGTCTGGTGTTCACATGGTGAGATAGATTCTCACTTTGTGCCCTTGCTCAGAATCCACAGTTTTCCACAAGGCCAGCCCAGCACCATTAACATATTGCCAAAACACATTTTTCATATGACCTGGCACCTTCTACCTGCTTCCAGACTTTAATACCAACTTGCTACCTGCCCTTTCTCCTATGCCACCTATTTGTACCTTCCTGGATGCCCACCCTTTGTCTTACTCTCTATAACTTGCTTCTTTATGTCTTTCTCATTTCCTATCTTTGGATTCCAATCAACACATAGTGCATGATGCCTGTCCAGTCCCAGTTTGGATATTTTAATAGAAACTCAAACACCAATGTTTAGATACTTGGAAATTTGGCATCACTAACAGAAATTGCAGAGCCTAGGATATTTGGGGATACTAAGGAGGGGCTAATTTTAAATTTAAATTATTGGCACTCTTGGAGCCTGCACATATATCTTGGTATTGATCGTAGCTCTTTGGAAGCTATTTATGTTTTCAGCACACCTATAAGGCTGAGATTTATACTGCATTTGGTGTTTAACTAGACTCTTAATGCATCCTGTTGAGCCATAGTATTGGTGGCTGTATTGTAAATTTCAGCCACAGTGCTGAATTGATTTGCTTAGTGGAGTTGAATTTAGGCCATTAAAATAAATAAATAAATAATATGAATAAGAGGGACTTACAGGACCTCATGTCATATTAAAATCAACCAAAGGCAGAGAGACAACCTCCAGAGTCATGATTGGGTATGGTGTGCCAGACACAGAACATGAATGATTCCTTTTTATATGGCCACACATAGTAAACACTAGCAACGTGGAATTAAGGAAGGGACCAAGGTACAACGTACATACATGCTGATGTGAAATGAAGAAGACCTGAATCCAAATCCTGATTTTATCTACACACCCATAGCTGGATTTTCTTGTTTCTGGTTCCCAAGTGAATGGCCTATTCCAGTGATTACATAGAATTCTAGTCCTCTTCCCAGAATCTCAACCCATTGTAGGTAATCCTCCCATCCTCAGTTAGATTTTGAGGTATGTCCAGCCCTTAGGTTGGAACAAGACAGAAACAGGTCTCAGCTCTCATCTAGGGTTGATTTGAAGGTATCTCTTGCTTTTATGACCCCTCAAAATTATTAAGGGATCTCAATTATTTCAACATTTTGGTGAATCTAATGGCCTCAGTGCATCTCAGGATACCAAGATCCAAGCCAATTAAAATACAGACCAGCTATTTTCGAAAATATTTATTCCAGATAGAAAACTTATTTGCCTCTTAGATAGGAAACACAGCTCTAAAATCACTGGACAATGTACAACCATTGTGTTCCTTCTGGTTCTCCAAAATAGCATCATTTTCCTCTGCAGTAAGTACAGTGATGCCTGTCACGTGAGCTGGCTTTTCAATGGAACCCAAAGCATGCTGGTCATCAGTGATTGTCAAGAGTAGGCTGCTACTAAAAGCTTTTCTCTGAAGGAGGTGGCACATGGAGGTTGGTGTAGCCAGGGTTGTGATGGTGCCAGGGGGAGATCTGTGGGGATGAGAGCACCAGGAGTCCTTCCTCTCTTCTCAGCTGAGTGAGGCAAGGTCCCATCACTCATTCAGCCTGGGTCTCTTGATTAGCCATTTTGGAATTTTTCTAAAGAGGACACAGTCATTTCTTTACAATGCGTGAGCAATGTCTCTGCCAATGCTTGCCCCTTAAATAAAAGGTAGACTTGGCTTATTCATCCTTTCAATGCTTCTCATTCTAATCTTAATTTATGAGCACATGGGTCCCATCATAGAAGTTAAGTATTTGTAAAAATGTTGGAGCCATAAAAAAGAAAGGGATAAAAGGGAGAGAACATAAATAGATGTTTGTATTTGTGTACCTCCTTCAAATTATCTTTATTTTTTCAATAAAGAAATATTTACTGATGGTGCTCAGTAATTTTTTATTGACAAACAGGAAGACAATAATATAGCAGGGCCCTGGTGATTTCCATCATTTGAAACATAGCAAATGGCAAGATAGCCAGATGCTGCTTGGAAGGGACCTCTAAATTCCAGGTCAAGGGGTTTGGATGCTATTCTGTAGGACAGAGGCTTATATTAAAGGGGTTTTGCACAGGAGTGTGACATTATTCAATTTATATATTGGAAAGATTTGGCTGATGGTGATATGACAAGTGCATTGTACCTGGGTGAACTTGGAGGCAAAAAAGTTAATTAAGTGGCCATTGCTCTGGGTGAGATATGATGAGGCTTTAAAATCAAGAGTAAATTGTAATGCCACCTACAATTGAGATAACCTAAGAGATCATTCACCAAAGTTTATAATTATTCCATTTACACACACACACACACACACACACACACACACACACATCCCTACCTCACACCATGCTTCCATACCACAGCAGTTACATTCATTTACTTCTGAACTATCATTAAAAAATTTAAAAATGCATTTCAAAAATAATATGGCTCTTCAATTCCTCTTAGACTATGATCTCTTTAAAACTTTAGACATGTGTGAGAAACTAGAGTAAGAATCAATAGTGCTGACTTCACAGAGTTCCTTTGTGGCCTCCCTCATTTTAGTCCAGTCTGAGTATTCAGCTTCCTTTTTTCTCCAAGCACATCTGTAGAGCCAGGGAGAAGTTGCCACAAGCCTCTTCTATGAAACTTGGGCTCTCTTCAAAGCAGTCATTCTGTTTCAGTAAAAAGTCTACATAAGAGCTTGCCCCATTATAAAAATCTATTTAAACAGGCACTGGTTTATTTACTGTAACCAGAGCATAGAGGAACTGGAGCTGGGATAATTAAGCCCTAATTTATCAACACTATAAGGAACAGCACTTTTGAAATGGAGAGTTTAAAATTGGGATGAATATTTGGACTGGGGCAGGCTGGCCTTGCCTGGATTCTGAGAAGGGGCAAACCTTTCCATAGGTTGTATACTAATGCTGACATACACAGCCTGCAGTGTGGTGCCCTCCAAACACCAATTACCCCAGGTCTTACCTTCCATAAGGCCATCATCTTTGTTCAGAGGATAGGAGGCCAGCTGGGGTCAGTAGAATAGTTCACCTTAGAGATTTCTATGCACTTCTCACAGACTGATATATGGAAAGCATATGCTGGAAAAACATTGGGCATCTTCTATGCGCCTGTCACTGTGCTAGTTTTTAAAAATAAAATTAAGTTCTAGGTTGCATGCCAAGTACACTCTTCCTAGAAGGGATTAAACGAGATCTGTTGCCAGCTTACTCTCCACATGCATTTCCTGCCATGCCTCTGAGCCTATCTTCATCTTTCTAGTTACTAACAAATAACAGCTGCTTCTAGAACAGATCATGACTTTCTATTTGTCCTTGCACATTCTCTTCCCTCATCCCTTCCCTGTATTATTCAAGTAACTCTGACACCTGCAGGTCCCTCTCAAAGGTTTTCTTCTTTGAGACTCTCCCAGTAAGAATTATGTCTTTTATTCTTTCATTCCAATTTTCACCCATTTTTTGTTTATTTGTTCATTCAGTCAGCAAATATTTATTGTAACATTTAATTACATTACAAACATAGTCTTAGTTGCTTGAGTTACAGCAGTGAATAAAACAACACTCCTGCCCACATGGAGTTCACATTCTAGAGCAGGGAAGGGAAGGAAAAAGAAAGATAATGTATCAGGTGGTGATATGGCTAGGAAGAAACAGATATGGGAATAGATCCCAAGAGAGGGGATGTTATTTTATATAAGGTGGAAAGGGAAGATGCCTATGACAAAATGCCATTTGAGCAAAGACCAGAAAAAAGTTAAGGAGCAAACTTGGCAGATATCTGGGAGGCAAGTTTGAGGGCAGAGGGAACAGTAAGTGCCAAGGCCCTGAAGCAGGATTACGAAGGGTGTATTCCAGGAAGACTCTACTCTTATCGGTTATGTGTATTATACACACATAAAATGTTTCATCTTGCTATAGTTTTTCATCTGCCTTTACCCCTAGACTGTGGCCCCTGGAGACCAGAGACTATGCTGTATTCAAATCTGTATCCCTAAGGTCCAGGGTCTAGCACTGCTTCTGGACCATCATCAATGCTTAGTAAATACTTGTTAAATGAAAGAATAAATAATCTCAGTTATCTTCCCAACAATCATACAAAAGAGTTTGACAGTTGAGAAAACTGAGGCATAGAGAGCTTAATAATGTTTGCATAGCTATTAAGTAAGCAGCAGCATCTAGATTCTGACCCATGACTGTAAGTCCCAGAGCAAAAATACTTTTACAACCGTTTTGTTTGTGAAGTCAGAGCAAATCCTTCTGTAAGCCCAGGGTCAGGGGACTGCAAGGCAGAATTTTTGTGGTATCAGTAAGCATCCCTGAACCCAGCTGACTCCACTTGCATGCTCACCCACCTGGCTACCTTCCGTCATGTCCTTTGGAGTAACTGATGCCACAAATGTGACATTCAGTCTGCCCTGTGGCTCATCAGAGAGTGTTGTGTGAGCAGAGAAGAGCTTGTATGAAATGCATCATAGGTTGCGTCCATCTCCACAGTTGGGTGATGGAAGGAGGAAGGGAACACCATGAAACATTCGTGAGGGCTGGAGTGGAGCACTGTGCAAAATGCAAAGAATAGAGCAAACAAAGGGTAGGCAGGAGGGAGGATGGAATTCTCTGTCCGCATAGCTAAAGTGCACTGACTCAGGCATCATTCCAATCAGCAGAATTTTCACTGGGGTTTCATAAGGTTGAGATTGAGAGAGAACAGTAGTGCCAGTACTGGGTTGGGCAGGTAGCAGGGCAACAGGGACATCTGGGAGCAAGGACAGCAGACCTGAAGTGAGAGAGGCAAGGGTGCAGTGTCTGCTGTGTCTGCAGTGGGCAGGTGCAAGCCCAGGCAGCCACAGGGTGCTGTGCAGTCCAGTGAGAGGCCCCCAAGACCCTGGCTTTGGTTGATTTGCCCTGGGTCTGGATGTTTGCCTTGGCAGCCCTGGAGCGTTAGCCTTGGCCTCTATGTGATTCCCCAATGGCCAGGCAGCCGGGCCAGCACACCTGAAAGTCATTAGCTTGGGGTCCCATTTTGTTCTCACATTTCCAAGCAGTGACCTGCAGCCGTGTGTGACGGGGCAGGCACTTTATCATGTTGTGCTTTCCAGTCCACCCCACCTTTTGGGTTTCCCCTCCCATTAGTCTTTGCCCAAGGCCTACCAGTCCCCCAAAACACAGAGCTAACAAGGACCCTTTTCTTTCCTCTTCAATAAATACTTATAAGACTTGATTATTATGTTTGCAATCTGTTTCAGTCAGTCTTCATTCTTTTTCCATTAATGAGGATCCCAAGGCTCTGAGTGGTTAAGTGACTTGCCCAGAATCACACAGCAAATAAGGAGCAGAGTCTAGGTAAGAGCCAAGGCCTGTCTGATACCAACAGGCTCCAGCCACTCTGCCATGGTGCTTGCCACCTGTGACATCTTAGCCCACCTTTCCACCTAGTGTTAACCCATTGCTCATCTTTTTAAAAATATCAATTACTTAAAATCTGGTACTCCTTTCAGTGTATTTGTAATCACTTGTATTGTTGTTACTTTCTTTTAAAATGTGATTTTAAATTTACTCCTCTAGAAATATGTTTTTCTAGCTTTTCTAGCTACCATTTCTATAAAGCAATGGTTCTCAACCAGGGAATTCCTCCCTGCCCTCAGATGACATCTGACAATGTCTGGAGACATGCTTGGTTGTCACAACTGGGGCAGGAGGGTAGTTCCTGGCATCTAATGAATAGAGGTCAGGGAATCTGTTAAACATTCTATAATGCACAAGACAGCCTCTCAATGAAAAAAAACAAAATGAAACCCAAACTTTCAAGAGTGCCAAGGTTGAGAAAGTCTACTCTAAAGCCATCAATATATGTCCATAAAGATACATTCTTAAGACCATTATTTTCCTACAAATAAATACTTACACTTGATAATATGACACCATGAATCATTTATTTAGTGTGTTATAGTCAGTACAGTGTTATAGCTCATTGTAGCTGACTGTGTGCATGTCTTCCCAACTCTATGTTCAGTGACAATGTACTGAGCTTGAAATTGACTAAGGTGAGACTATTTACACCATGGATATTGGCAAACTCTATGTCAGGGCTTTTTTTTTTCTTCTGGAGAGCCAGCTTATTAGCATACCATGAATAACTTTCTATGGGATAGGAATTGCACATTGTCTTGTTGAATCCTCACAATAACACTCCGAGGTAACTAATACAGTTATCCCAATTTAACATTAGGAAACTGAGGTGCAGAAAGTTATAACAATCTGTCATACATAATATCATTACTAAGTGGTGGGGACAGAATTTGAAACCAAGCAGTTGCACTGCAGAACCTACACTTTAAGCACTAGACTGCATGAACAAATATTAATTAGAAACAACTGTAATACACTGTGTATTTCTGAGTTGGTCCATTTGAGATTGAAGAGTGGATATTTACCTTAAGCACATTGCATTCCAATATCACCTTACAAATTTGATGTCCTGATAAATGATAGACTTGCTATGAAGTACTCCATTTTAGGTAAATGTATACATTTTAAAATGAACGACAGTTAAACAAATTCACTAAAGAGTTTTTAAAATCCTAAAAGCAGTTCTCCTTCAAATTGCTGCTTAAATGTCACCTCTTCAGTGAGGTTTTTCTTAATGAATATTTTAAAATTGCAGCCCCATTACCTCCCCAGAGGCCAATCCTGCCGGCTTCTTTCTCATTTTATCCATAGCACAAACTCCTTAAGACTGTGTTTTGTTTTGCTTCACTTCAATATTCCCAACATCTAGAACACCGTATAGCACATAATATACTCTCAAAAAAGATTTATTAAATGAATAAATAAAGGACAGACACAGAGACTTCCGCAAGAATACTAAACAATCCCATCACTTATGGAAAGGGCATATCCTACTCTTTTTATGTATTAAATTCCATGTTTAACATGTATCTGTGAGAAATGCAAAGTAAGGCAGGATATGCCCTTAAACAAATTTGGTAAACATCCTTGCAGTAACCAAAATTGGAAAATAAATTGTATGTCTAAAACAGTTGAGTTGGTTTAGCTGTATTGATGCTGATCTTCTAATTAGATGGAACTTCTCACCAAAGTCGTCCCAGAACATCGAGCACTTGCCACCATCATGTTGGGGATAGACTTGGAACCCATATGGCAGACAGAAACAGGTACTAAATACTACATGTGTGCAGAACTGAATCTGTCAAATAATAAGTCTTGCAGAAGACAATGTTTATTAAAGACGGACTTCCTCAACATCACTGGCTTCATGTGACTCAAAGAAACAGAAGTTCAAAATGTCCTCTTACATCAGGGTTAGCAAAGAGTTTATGACTAAGTCCCCAAAAGAAAGTGCAACAAAAACAAAAATTGACCAATGGGACCTAATTAAACTAAAAATCTTCTGCACAGCAAAAGAAACTATCAACAGAGTAAAAAAACAACCCATAGAATGGGAGAATATGTTCAGAAACTACACATCTGACAAAGGTCTAATATCTAGAATCTATAAGGAACTTAAAACAACTCAAAACACAAACAACAAAAAAAAATTTAAAAACGGGCAAAGGACATAAGCAGATATTTATCAAAAGACATACAAATGGCCAATAAACATAAAAAATGCTTTACATCACTAATCATCAGAGAAATGCAAATCAAAACCAAAATGAGATGTGATTTAACAGCAGTCAGAAAGGCTATTGCTAAAAAGTAAAACAATAACAGTTGCTGGTAAGGCTGCAAAGAAAAGTGAATGCTTATACACTATTGGTAGAAATAGAAAAGTTCAGCCACTGTAGAAAGCAATTTGGAGATTTCTCAGAGAACTTAAAACAGAAGTATTATTCAATCCAGCAATCCTATTACTGGGTATACAACCAAAGGAAAATAAATAGTTCTACAAAAACAAAACACAAATACATACACTCCTATGTTCACAGCAACACTATTCACAATAGCAAAGACACGGAATTAACCTAGGTGCCCGTTAAGGGTAGATTGGATAAAGAAAATGTGAATTTTCTTTGGAAAATTCATTTGATAAACATCCTTGCAGTGACCAAAATTGGAAGATAAACTGTACATGTAAAGCAGTTGATCTGGTTTAGCTGTATTGATGCCAATAAACATAAACATGGAATACTAAAGAGTTTCCATGGAATACTATGCAGCCATAAAAAAGAATAAAATCATGCCTTTTGCAGCAGCATTCGTGCAGCTGGAGACTAGCATTCTAATCGAATTAACACAGCAAAAGAGAAACAAACACTGGACATTCTCACTTCTAAGTGGGAGCTAAGTATTGGGCACATATGGACATAAAAATAGAAACAATAGGTACTGGGGTCCACTAGAGAAGAAGAGAGGGAGGAGGGCAAGGGCTAAAAACCTGCCTATTGCATACTATGCTCACTATCTGGGTAATGGGATAATTTGTACCTCTAACCTCAGCATCGCACAATATACCCACGTAACAAACCTGCACATGCACCTCGTGAATCTAAAATAAAAGCTGAAAATTATTTTACAAAAGAGAAAAAGTCCTCTTGGAAAGGAACATAGTTTTAGTTAATGCTTCAGCCCTCCCAGTATTTGACAACTGTAGATAGAGTTGCCAAATGTAGCAATAAAAAATACAGTGTCCAGTTGGATTTGAATTTCAGATGAACCACAAATACTTTTTCAGTACCAGCATATACATACATATTGTTTATCTGAAATTCAGATTGATTCAGGTATTTTATATTTTCTCTGGCAACCCTAGCAGGGAGCTCAGGCCAGCCTCTAGAGTTGCCTGGTTACTGTCGGGACCTCCACCATCCAGAGTGCTGAGGAGGCAAGGCTGGAGAACAGGGACAGGAAGCAGTCTCCAGGACACGATCGGTCAACAGTTCTGGGCACAGGCAGTCCCTCCCTTCTGCTTCAGAGGAGCACAATATTTGAGAATCAGATACCCTGATTTCTGGTGTCACCTAAAACTCTTGTTTTGTTTTGTTTTCATTTCTATCTGCATCCACTGATTTCTCTCATTGCTTCTGTTATGGCAACAATCAGAGTTGTCATAAAGCCTGCTTGACCCACAGAATGCAAGGGACTCTTTTAAAGATGCAGATCGGAGGTCTTACCCAACAAGGAGGTCTGGGATTGGACTTGGGGATCTGATTTTTTACATGTCTTTGGGAGATTCTGATAATTTTCCAAAGTTCTCTTGGAAAGGAACATAGTCTTAGTTAATGTTTCAGCTCTCCCAGTGTTTGACAACTGTAGGCAGTAGGGTTGCCAGATGTAGCAATCGAAAATACAGGGTGTCTCGTTGGATTTGAATTTCAGATGAACAATAAATACTTTTTCAGTACCAGTATATACATATATATTGTTTTCTGAAATTCAAATTCAATTGGGTATTTTATATTTTCTCTGGCAACACTAGCAGGGAGCTCCGGCCAGACTCAGCTCAAGGCAGGTTATTTGGGGAAACCCCCTATTTTAGGCGTAGGTCTAAGTTCCTCAGTTCCACCAGATGTTATACATTGTTAGGAAATATTGGGATGCAGTTTCATAAGTACTCTTATGAAAGTCAGGGATCCAGGCTGGAATGAAATGTGGCTCACCCCAGGACTGGGAGAAATATTGGGAAATATGGCTCATGGTGCCATGGAAGGAAGCATAAACAGTCTGGTATGACAGGGATGACACAACAGCAGGCTACAGTTAGAGCAGGTACACAGCAGTGCTGGAGAAACAGGGACAATGGGATTGGGAGATTCAAGGTGAAATAAGATGGCTGCTACCATAGGAAATCTGGGCCACAATTCTAAATCCATAGAAAAAAGCAGGTGGCATAAAGGAGGCAGTTCACTGAGCTACTTGGCAGCACAAAATCAGATGATCTAAACTTTTAATTCACCTCTTTAAGCTTGAGTGTGTTTATATGTAAAATGGGGATTCATTAATGTTTTCATTCATTTATTTAATATGATTACCCACGAGTCAGTCATCTACTGAGTGTTGCAAATACATCAATGAATAAAATATGTGAAATGCTTGCCTTCGTAGAGCTTACAGGCTATCAGGGAAGGCAGATAATAAACAGGTAAAAGGGCATAAACTGTTATTAATATAAGTAGTTATAGATAGTAATTGCTAGTTAATGCTATAAAGAGAACAAACAGTTATAGTACAGGATGCTTTCAATAAATTAAACACACACCCACATACACACAGAGCTATAGAAATATGATTATAGAAGACAAGGGATAGAGGAACCCACCAGTAAAGTGCAGCCAGGAAAGCAAAACACGTGCAAGGTACTTCAATAGAGAAAATTTAATGTAGGGAATTAGTTTTAAGGTATAAGAAGAATTAAAACAGTGAAGAGGAGATGAAGCAAGAGATTAGCGACTAGAACGTGAGTGCCTTGTCTAGGGCTGGAAGGACAATGAAAGAAAGCAGTTATGCAGGATCCCAAGAGCCCTGTGGAAGCTGGGACTGTGGCAGGCCTGCTAGGCTTTCAAGGCATACGCTGTTCAGTGAGAGTGGGAACTGCAAGAGAAGCACAGTTGTTTCCAGAGATGCTGCCCCAGGTGGGAGAGAAAGAAAATTACCCTGGCCTTTTCCTGTCCTATGTCTTGCCAAGTCCTTCAGTTGGCCATATCTAGCCAGCAACTAGTGGTCAAGGGAACCTGTAAATGTAGTTTCCTGCAATACAGAGAAGATGGAAAGAAGGGTAAGGAATATATCCGAGTGCAGACAAATGACCAGCACAAGTTGGTAATAGGTTGGAGAGATGGGATAAATGGTACCAATCTCACTGGGTTTTGACCATAGTAGAAGAGCCTGTATGTGTGAACTTCTTAGCACTGTGCTAATATGAATTGAGTGTGTAACTGGTGCATGGTCTCAATTTATGTTAGTTTAATGACCTAGTATTGGCTCCTAGATGTTTTGACAGCAGAATTCATGCACGGGTCTGGGACAATAGGCCAAGAAGAATGTCAGGCCAGAGAATGGTGTCCACAAGAACAAGACAATATGCAGAGTTCAGAGACAGCGGTTGTGCCAGATGAACAAGATAGGGACCATAAGAGAGAGCCCTAGCAGCTGCCTGGTTTCATTACAAGTCCCACAGGACAGACTGTGCCTAATATTAGAGCTAAATCCTGGCTCTCAAAGCCAAGCATGAGCCACTTTCAGCCAACTAGCCAAGGTGAGTTAATGGTGTGCTCACTGGGTATATGAAGTTGCATGTGGGAGTTGAGAAAGCCCTATATTTGGAAAGCTAATTGTCTGTGTCCCCTTTTCCCACTGATCATTGGTAACTGGGCATTGATAATAGTATGGACGTGATGGGGTGAGCATAATGAGAATATAACATAGAAATGTGCTCCCCATATGAGCAATTAAGTTATTAGGTTTCCTAAAGACCAGTGCAGCTGGATATATTACTCTGGATATATGCACTTGGTATATCACACAGGGTGCTTGTATCATACAAGACACACTCAAAACTGTTTAGCTGGAAAGAATTTAATAAAGCAACTGTTTACAGAGGTGTAGACTGAAGGTTGGTGGGGCACCCAGGAAGCAGCTATAGGGAAAACCAAGGGGAGGGAACTGGGACTGGTCTAGTGAGAGCCATGGGACATGCTCACCTAAGAGGAGCCGTTTTCAGCTAATGTCAGAACTGCAGTGAGGCAGGGAGAGAGTAGAGGTATATATACTCCGAATTCTTTCCTCTCTTCTTATTTCTTGTATCTTGCCAGTGCCTTTTTTTTTTTTTTTTTTTTTTTTTTTTTTTTTTTTTTTTTTTTTGGCTGAGCTCAACAAGAAGCAAAAGGTCAAAGGACCTTGAGCAGTGCAGTCCTTAGGCATCAGCCTCCAGTGACACAGGGTCACAAAAGGCCAATAACTGATTAGGGAGGAGGCTAGTGGCAAGCCAAATATCTCACACATAAAGTGTCTCAAACTTTGAGAGCATCAAAAGATAGTTCACTCTCCAGTTGTCCAGCCATAATCTTGAACCACTTTCCATTGGCCAATTTCACCTGAAGAGCTCACTCATTTGAAGTTAGGATAAAGATCTGAGTAGAATCTGGAAACTAAAGGACTTACTCAAGAGAGAGTCTCTAAAATGGTGTAGCTGTACCAGCCCATGAAAGCTGATGATTAAACTTACAGAAATTTTGTGAGCTAGTTGTTAGATGCAGCTGTTAATAAAAGTTACATTAATAAACTTTAAGTTAATAAATTGCACTTTAAAAAGTAATAAGTAAATATTCAAAATTCACGATTTTCAATTATTGAACTACAATCCATGGTTGTGAGGTTATTTACATGTATTATATCCATATGATGGAAATGCTGTATAATGTTGTAGTACTGTGTATCTATTCTCAATATCCACATTCAGTGATTCAACACTGAGAGCTTAAAATTGGCCATAGTGGTCAATTTTAAGTTTACACCATGGAAAGTGGCATATGCTACAAATGAAAGTTTGTTACAGGGAAGCTGGTTTTTGAACATTTACCAGCACAGCACCTCACTTCACCCCTGCCCCCATCAAACCTTGACCAGACTTTTGACAATGCAAAAGGAAAAAAAAAAGTCAGAAATCCTTAAGTGCTTTTACATTTTTTCATGAGTAGAATCATTCATGGGAAAAGCAAGCACTAGCTTCTGAAACTTTGGCATTTTCCCCCTTGCCTGAAGATTAAAACAAACAAAACATTATCCTTTTCCATGTTAAGTCTTTAAACAATTAGAGGAGGCTTGAGTCTTACACCCTAAATAGGAGGGTAAATTGGAGAAGGGCCAAAAGTATATGAAGTGGCAGACTAGGATTAGGAAGCATGTGTGTTGTAGAACACAACATGCTGAGATACAAAGAGGCCTGCAAGAATGGGAAGATCTTGGCTGGGCACAGTGGCTCATGCCTGTAATCCAAGTGCTTTGGGAGGCTGAGATGGGAGGATTGCTTGAGGCCAGGAGTTCAAGACCAGCCTGGGCAACATAGCAAGACCCTATCTCTACAAAAACATTTTTTAAATTAGCCAGGCACTGTGGCATGCTACACGTCCCAGCAGCTTGGGAGGCGAAGGCAAGATGACTGCATGAGCCCAGGAGTTCAAGGCTGCAGTGAGCTATAATTTCTCCACTGCACTCCAGCCCAGGTGACAGAGCAAGACCCTGTCTCAAAAAAAAAAAAAAAAAAAAAAGTGGGAAGATCTTTATTTATCAATACTCCTCTTTACCAGAAGACTATACTGGAAGAGGAAGCAGGTGGAATAAATAAGACAGACCTAGATTTGTATTTCCTAACAATATAATATTGAGAAGTCTCCTTGTTTCCCTGTCTACAAGTTGAAGATTGTAATAGTTACTTCATAGAATGGAAAACATTGAGTGATAGAGTATATGAAAGCAACTGACATATAAATAAATAAATCAATGTATTTATTTATTGATGCTTTTGGCAAAATTATCATACTATGTTCAAAGAACATATTGAAGAAAACCTATGCAGTCCTGCCCTCATGAAGATCATAGTTCGGCAGGTGGGACATACAGTAAACAATTACACTTAAAATAATCTCACTATGAAGATGACCCTGCTGAAGGAACATATGTGTCAATTAAGCTAAGCCTAGAAAGATCGGGAAACATTTGGATAACCGATAACACTTGTGTTTTCTTTCTCCATTTCATCCTTCTTTCCTATGATTGTAGCTTTTCTCTGAAGCAGCTGAAGGCTGCTCTGCCCTCTAGCAGCCAGACAGGAAGTAATGGAAATAACACCCCTGGGATTATCTTCACCCACCATGAGAAATGATTCTACAGCATTCTTTTTTTGCCAGAGTGTCCTCAGGAGAATTAAGTTCCAGATGTCCAGGGCACCTATTTTAGTTGCCATCCTTTTATTCTCATATCTCTATTTGCCAACAGGTGTTTCCTGCACCTCCCAAATATATCAAATACACTGCTTGCACACAATTGACTCAGAGCTGATGTTATGGGAATCCAAACCAAGAGAACTCATCTCTCAAACTCGTCTGTATCCCAAAGCACTTATATCTCCCCAAACTGGGTGCAAATGTGGCCTAAAATGCAAGAACAGACTTCCAGGACTAGATTGGTCGTACAAGGTATGATATGAAGCAGGACATTCTGAAAGGTCAAGGAAGCACCATTGAAAGTACACCAAGAACACAACAGGTATGAACTGGGATTGTAATGGGCAAACTAAGATGCATGGTCAGCCTGTTTGGAGAATGTTTAACTCTTCCAGAAAGACATAAAGGCAGCGTTCTGGTGGCTAACTCATGAAGTCTGGGCACTCCTCAAGAGAAAGCAGCTCATCTGTCAAAAACTCGAGACTTATCTGTCATTCTCAGAGCCAACAGAGCAGCAGCCTCCCATGATGCACAGAGAAGAAGCACATTTCTACCCAGATCCCTCATGCAAACTCACAGTTTTTAAGAGAAAAACAACACAGATTTGTTCATGTCCGTCACCTCTTTGGGGCAACTGCAGATTTTTAAGAGCCAAAGGGTCCCCAGTGAATGCGAATCACGCCAGTGTATGAGAAATTGACTCTGAGAGCTTTGCCGAAATGACTGCTAATGTTGAAATCACACTCAGCTCAGTACATTTCCTGTGGGCTGGTGCTGCAGTGGGTGCATGGGGGCAGGCAGGGGGGATTCCCAAAGAAGGAAGTTTCTATGCAAGCCCTGCAGCCCAGAGAGATCAGGTTTCAGCCTCTCTTTGCTAATTCCCCTTGCATTTTTCTTTCCCCCCAAACATTTAAACTTAAATAGCTATATAAGTTCAAATGTTCTTTTATAGAGTGAAATAAACAGCTTTTATAGCCTGAAAACAGCAAGCTTAGAGATCAACTGTTCACCACTGAAGCGGGTATGTTTAAGCTAAAGAAATAGATGGCTTTCTCTTCGTTATCGTTAGCTATATTTTTCCCCCAAACTAATAGGAGGTAGCATATAAATTAGCTGACATATAAGTTGTCAGGGAAAGAAGTTAATGCAGCCTCCAGGCATTTTGCTACAAGGCTGCCCTCCTCTGGCTCCCACCACAACCCACAACGTGATTTGTGGAGAAGGCAGAATGTTTCAGAAAAAGCAGTTCAGAAGTTGGGCAAGTCCTCTGAAGGGGCCCAGGGGCTGGTCACTATCTCTCCACCTACCGGTTACTACTCCTGGCTTCTCAGTCCATCTTACACTTTCTGTATAGAATTCAGGTTAAGGAGCAATTTGGCAACCCATGGTTCCTAAAACGACATTCGACGAGCAAGTTAGGTGGAAAGGCAGGGAAGCATGGGGAAGACAGAGGTACAAGGAACACTCCCTCCCCTTTGCTAGGGCTGACCTTTTCATTTCAGGGAAAATGAGAATGTCTTGCCTTTGGGGCTCTTCCTTCACCAGGGGACTACAAAGCACCTGGAACATTCACGCAACAGGCTATGTGGTAGAGCCTGATGCTGGATGTCCCATGTCTTGATTATTTGCACTGAAGTAGCCAATTCTTGTTGATTCATTCAACAAAGAGCTTCTGGATATCTGTTAGTACCAGGTATACTGTCAACACATCATAGGGCAGCCCTCACATGATTCCGATGCCTCAATGCCTCTCTTTTCCCCAGCTTTCATTAAAAATTGCTGCAACATTCCAACACGTGCCTTCACAATTCATTCCCTTTCTCTTTCTCTACAGCCACGCTTTGCATCACTCTCTAATGTGCACTCCTGCAACATGAGGCATTTTCTCGTATTCCCAAAGTCTACCTTCCTCAAGTGACCGAAGCCCTATTCAGGCCTCCTCAGCCTGAAGGTTAATCTTCTCTTAATCTTTAGAAACTATAACATGTCTGTGTTAGTTTGCTATGGCTGCCATAGCTAAGTATCACAAACTGGGTGGCTCACACAACAGAAATTTATCCTTTCACAATTCTAGAGGCTGGAAATGCAAAATGAAGGTGTTTGTCCTTTATTTTGGGACATGGTTCCTTCTGAAGGTTGAGGAAGAATCTCTTCATACTTATCCCCTAGCTTCTGGTGGTTTGCTGGTGATATTTAGGGTTCTTTGGCTTGTGTAAGCATCACCCTGATTCTTCCTTCATTTTCACATGCCATTCTCCCTAGGTGCATGTCTCTGTCTCCAAATTTCCTGCTTAGTATAAATGTACCAGTACTATTGAATTAGGGCCCTAATAACCTTATCCTAACCTAACTAATTACATCTGCAATGACCTTATTTCCAAGTAAGCTCACATTATGAAGTACTGAGGGTTAGGACTTTTGGGGGAGAGATACAGTTCAACCCATAATACTGCCCTTTCCATGAACCCATTCAACAGAGTGAGGAGCTCAATTCCCCCACCTTCCTGGACACATAATTAATTTTGTACAATGCCCATGATACAGCGATGAACCTATTTATCTTCAATTATTCGTTCAACTGTCTCCTGTATTGTTTTTTTTTTAAGTTGCCTAAGATCATGACTCCATTTAGTCCCTTTGTTATAGGAAAGGGGTCCCGATCCAGACCCCAAGAGAGAGTTTTTGGATCTCACTTAAGAATGAATTCAGGGCGCGTCCACAGTGCAAAGAAAAAGCACATTTATTGAGAAAGTAAAGTGATGAAAGAACAGCTACTCCATAGACAGAGTAGGACATTCCTGAAAGTAAGAGGAGGAACATGTTCACCCTAGGTACAATGCTTGTTTATATACAGGATAAGAGAAGATCATTGGGAGACGTGCTCTGCTACAGGGGTTGTGATAAAGGATTAGTTTTCTTGATTACCATATTTTGCAAGAACCAATACTATTATTATTATTATTATTATTATTATTATTTTGAGATGGAGTCTTGCTGTGTTGCTCAGGCTGGAGTGCAGTGGCACAATCTCAGCTCACTGCAACCTCTGCCTCCCAGGTTCAAGCGATTCTCCTGCCTCAGCCTCCCAGGTAGCTGGGACTACAGGCATGTGCCACCACGCCCGGCTTTTTGTGTGTGTGTGTGTGTTTGTGTGTGTGTGTGTGTGTGTGTGTGTGTGTGTTTAGTAGAGATGGGATTTCACCATGCTGGCCAGGCTGGTCTCGAACTCCTGACCTCAAGTGATCCGCCCACCTTCGCCTCCCAAAGTGCTGGGATTACAGATGTGAGCCACCATGTCCGGCCAATATTGTTATCTTTAAAGCAAAATTAGGTATGCCTTTGTTCTCAAGATATCGGGATATTAGGATAGTCCCAAGTCTGGATCTGTTTAGTAAACATTATCAATCTGTTCCCTTAAGCGTAAATATCCAAAGGCTAGGAATACCTTTCTGGAAATGCAACTCAGCAGGTCCCAGCCTCATTTTCCTAGTCCCATCCTCACTCAAGACGGAGTTGCTCTGGTTCAAACACCTCTGACGCCTTCAGATGTCCAGTAACTATTTCTTGAGTAAATAATAGCTCATTCTGAATTGTCCCCTCTTTGCTAAGAACCAGAAGGAAAGCATGAAAAGTAATTTCATAAAGACACCACTAGCTACCTTCCTTTATCAGAAGGGAGACAAGGTATTTTCCTGGGCTATCAGATTCACTTCTTGTGGCCTTTTCCCCTTTAAAGTCATTATTCTTCCACCCATTTCTCCTGCTTTTTCTGTTTTCCTTTTTATTTCTTTCTAACTCTCTTTACTTCCAGCTGCCACCAAGAAACTTACTACATATGCCCCTGATATGTGCTGAATCTAAACAGTTATTGTCATGAGGTTGAGGGAAGTGCGGAAAAGTAAGAGTTTATCAAAGTTTTCCTAATACAATTTATAGGCTGTCAGCAGTTGTTTATGCCTTCATATTAATTCTGGGATGTATATTTATTTTATTCTGATGATATAATATGATGCATAATTGCTTTTGAGTGTTTTGAATTCCTTTTATCAAAATGTGGGGCTTGAGTCATGAATCCTAATGCCTGGCTGCCAACAGGCTTTTGTTATTCTGAGAAGGATGTTTCAAGTTTCTTCTTATTTGGGAGAGAAAGTTTCACATCCTAGTGAGTTCATAAAAATGGAGAGAGTGTTTGATCTTGATCTTGCAGCAGGTTTTCTGAGAAGTTCTTAGTTGGGGCTACATGGACTACACATGGCAAAGTTTGAAGTGCTTGCAGATCTATACCCCTTCATTTGGACATGATTCTCCCAGTCCATTCCTAAAGAAGGAAGCTAAGGAGCCATGTGTATACCGGATGACTGCTCGTTGGTCCTACCTGAAAAATTCATGGGCAGGTACCTGACTGAAGAGAAGCCAATCATCCTTGCTCTTGAAAATGTAAACTAAGCCTCACAAAATGTGCTGCAAGATTGAGATTGATGCTGGATCAATAAAGTAATATAAGGTTAGAGCCAGGGTTGCCACCACAAACCATAGACAAATGCAAGTTCTAGGGAAATGGAAACATACAGCCGTACAAAGGAAGTGAGCTGCATAGAGGAGAATGCAGAATGTGTGCAGAGAAAAGCAACCACATGAAGTCACATTGACAAACATCTAGCTTCCAGGTTATCTAAGGACACATTTCCCTTTAATATGCCCCTGGGAGATCTTCTGTTTATTGTGGCAACACAGTCCGTGATGACGATCCCTTTGTGTGGACGCTCCAAGAAAGAAAGACACAGCATAGGTCTATTCTGATTTAGAGTTCAAAGTAAAGGTAATTTACTGGCACATAGTTTCCAAGAGTCTGGAATCCAGGAGCAGCTTAGCTGGGTGGTTTTGGCTATTGAAGTAACAAATGGGCTATCAGCCAGGTGTGCCTTCATATAAGATGTGCCTGATCTGCAAAATGCACTCCCAAAGTGTCTCACGTACCTGCCTGGCAAGTTGGTGCTGGCTATTGGCAAGAAGCCTCAGTTGCTCACCACATGGGCTTCTCCATAGGGTTGCTTGAGTGTCCTAATGATAGGGTAGCTGTCTTTACTCACAGCTAGGAGCCAAGAGAGAGCAAAGTGGAAACATATCGTACGACCTAGCCTTGGAAGTCACACCTTAATTTTGACAACATCATATTGGCTTGATGGTCAGCCCTATTCAGTGGGAGTAAGGACCACACAAAGACAAGAAAACCAGGAGGAAGAGATCATTAGAGCTTGTCTTGGAACCTGGATATCACAGTGTGTGACTCAGAAAGACACTAGACTAATTAATAAGAGAACAAATTGAGGCAGCATTTTTTCCTAAGCCTGTTCCCAGGCATTACCCATGTATATATGATCTATCTGCCAACCACACCTTGTCTTCCTACCTGCATGCATACTGTTCCTGTGTTTTCAATGTCCTTCCTTTCCACTCTTCCTTAAACTCTCTACTCATCCTCATCCTCCAAGGCCCTATTTGCATGTCATACCTCTTCTGCTTAGCTCTTCCTGATCTTCCAACACCTGGCAATAATAGATTGTGGCCCTCTGTGTGTTTCACAGTGCTCACTGCATAGATGTCTTGTCACATTGATTCTATCCTGCGGTTGCATCTTGAAACAGGAACCTTGCTAAGTATGGAAGATAGACAACAAGGCAGGGATTGGTTATACAGGTTCTGGAAAAGCTGAAAAGCCAACAAGCACTGTCTGGACCCTGGCTAAGGCCTGAACTGGGCTGTGACTCCCTGGAGTCCAGTCTCAGTCTCTGGGTTAATCTCAGGACCTCCGTAGAACTACCAACTCCCACTCAGGATGGCATGATCTGCTGAAGGCTGAAATGAACAGTGCTCAGTAATTCCAAACCAGCACTGGGAACATCTTAGAATACACGTTCTTTTCCCAGGCTTTCAAATTACTAAGTTGCTCTCCTCTGTCACTTGGTGGTGAGTAAATCCAGAGTGATTCCCTGGAAAGACTGAATTGGAGCTTATGTGTGGATGGACCAATGACCTCAATTCTCTCCTTCTTTTTGCTTGTTCCTTTCAGCCTCCTGACAGGGAAAATGAATCAGGATATTTTCCTCTGGAAAGGAGGGAAAGACTTGCCCTGGGCAGAACGTGTGTGTGTTCCTTCTAAAGGAGAAGTGTACACCAGGCCCTGGGAAGAGCACCCAGAGGATGGAGGGTGAGGTTCTGTTAGAGGCCTGTTTAGCAAAGTCTTGATACAACTTTTTAGAGGGCTCTCCATCCCTGTGAATTAATCCTATTAACTGCCATGTGTGGCTGCTTATTATGCACCAGGCACCATGCTAACCTCCTTACCTCATTATTTCAATTCAAGCTTATAATACTTGGCAAGGTAGGTATTATTATTATCATTCCCATTTTGCACACGGGCAAACTGAGGCTCAGAGAGGCAACACAACCTGCTCAGAGTAAACAGTAGCAGTGAGATTGGAGGCAAGGAGTATCAAAGTCTGCACCTGCACTCTAACTGGAATACTATGTCGCTTTAGTACTGAGCCCTTGAGTATTCCTGATTCTTCAGGGCTACCATTTGCTTACCTCTTAAAGGAGAAGATGGGAGTGCACAATTCTTTTTTTTTTCTTTTTTTTTTTTTGAGACGGAATCTCGCTCTGTCCCCCTGGCTGGAGTGCAGTGGCGCGATCTCGGCTCACTGCAAGCTCCGCCTCCCAGGTTCCTGCCATTCTCCTGCCTCAGCCTCCCAAGTAGCTGGGACTACAGGCGCCTGCCACTGCGCCTGGCTAATTTTTTGTATTTTTAGTAGAGACGTGGTTTCACCATGGTCTCGATCTCCTGACCTTGTGATCCACCCGCCTCAGCCTCCCAAAGTGCTGGGATTACAGGCGTGAGCCACCGCGCCCGGCCAAGAGTGGACAATTCTTAACACCCAACACACATTAATAAGTTAGTCAATGACTGCCTCTGCAAGAGCAGGGAGGTATGAGCAAAGCCACTGTCCATCCCGGTTGGCCCAGTTCATGCCAGCTCAGTGTTCTATTGGGTTTAGAATTTATCCCACTCCCCATTACCCTGAAAAGTCCCAGTTCAGATGGCATATCCTATGGTCACCCCATGTAGAGGCCTTGTTGGCTTCAGTGACTGAAACATAGTAACTTCTTGAGAAATACTAGTCTCTGGGGAACAGTGACATGCCCAGACTGAGGTGGTAACCCCTAAACACAACCCATAATCTTAAATGAGGCAGCTGAGGGCCCTGCAACCAGAGGTGTCCCACACCTCAAATGCCGTCGAGCCTGAGGGTCCCAGCCCTTGACCTTGGGTCCCTGGCACCACGATGTGTCCAGCCCTGTTTTTCTCCCACTTTCCCTTTGCCTCTCACTCCATGCACACATGTCCCCCTCCCTTCCCTGAGTCTGGTTACTAATAATGCTCATTCTTGATGAAAAGCCCCAGCTCTGTGGGAATCACACAGTAAAGGAATGTCAGCATCTGCCGGCCTGGGTCATGCCGATGTCAGTGGCCTCAGCCCTCTCTGTGGTCACTGCTGGCCCAGGTTTAAAGACATTAGTCAGCCTCAGACATAGCCCCTCCTTGGGGGCCCAGAGCTTTGATCCTTTGCAGGATTCTCACCATAACCACATTCCAGGCCCTTGCAAGTTGTAAACGGCTATGTCTGCCCTCTTTGGAAGCCTATGCAACTTTGTGCCTCTTTTTCTTTCCTTTCATAGTTGAAGTCCTCATATGTGCTGGACATGTGCCTGGGCTCTTCTTTCTCCAGACCTCTGCCTGGCTGGCCCTTTCTCATAATTTATAACTCAACTGCCAAGCCTTCGATGCTGAGAGGCCTTCCATGACTACCTTCCCAAATTAGCCCTAGGCACACAGCTTATTAAAATTTAAATTACTCTACTTAGTTTTATTGTTTGGTTTCTCCACTGGAATATAAGGTACACAAAAAGGCCAGGTATAATGTCTGACTTTCCATCACTGTCTCCCCAGTGTCTGGCACTGGCTGAATATCAATGTTGGCAAGATCTGGATACATTTCCTTTTGCACTGTGCTTTATCTCCCAGGGCTGTGACGATTCATATTCCTCTAAAAACAATTGCTTGGTGTTTCACTTTTGCATTCATCTGGGGAATGAGTCAACTTTCTATATTTTTCCATCTGACACCTTCTTAAACTCCATGAATTCTCTAAAGTCGAAGACAATAACTCATGCTTTCAAGTGGTTATTTTATTATCCTAAGACGAATTGTTGATTGTTATGACTGAGGGGGATTGGGTGAAAGTGGGATTATGAAAATTATTGGGTTTTGAGGACTACTCTGTGCCAAGAGCTGGACAAGGAACTTTATATACTTCAAAGAAACTAATAAAATACATAGGAAATTGCTTTGCTAACAGTGATCTGGTATCTGGAAGACTGTTTAGAAATCTTAGTTCCCATGGTTTGGTGATGGTCACCATTAGTATTTGCAGCATTAATTTACTATTTCTTGCTTCTCTCCTCTATCCTTTGTTTTGATATGCCTACGTTTTCTTCATGTCTCATTGTAATTTTAGCCATCCAATAACCTGATATGTGTTATGACTGTTATAGTTACATTTAAGAGAAACGTTAACTCAAATTGACTTAATTGATAAGGGGAATGCAGTGGTTCATGTAACAAAACAGCCCAAGGGTACCCGCTTCAGGTGCAATATGATCCAGCACTTAAACGTTATAATAAGGGTTGGGTTTCTGCCTAGTTTTTCTTGGCTCTGCTTGTTTATTGTGGGCAACATTTTCTGAAAAGCTCTTCTGTAGGTCTGATGAAGAGCACCAATTGCTAAGGTTTATAGTATTCCTCCCTTGTGTCTTGTGTGCATTTTGGGAAGGGAGGGGCTTCTTATTTCATTCTACAAAGGAATAAGCCATCCTTTCCTTGCAAACTCAGAAAACATCCTCTCAGGACACAGGTGCTGGTTGGGTAACACGCTCGGTTCAGAAGTCATCACTGTGGCCATGATGGAATAGGCAGGTTGTCCTAAGCCCATCGGAGACCCTGGGCTGCCAGTCAATCTCACCTCAAATGCACAGTAGCGTATGGCAGAAAAATGAATTCCCCTGTTGGAATTTAGTACACTGTTGAATAACCCAGTAATGAGATCCTGGGAAGAAAACCAAGAAATATCCCTGCAATAGCCTACCTATAGAGTCAGGTAGGTTTTTTGAGATGCCAGTCAATTGTTAATTTGTTCAATGAAGGAACTTTATTCTAGCACCTGCTGTATGCCAAAGGAGCTGAGGTTATAGAGATAAATATGGTAGGATAACTTCTAGTGAAAGGCCCAAAGTCCATTGTCAATTACTGTTCACCAGAACAAGGCTCCAACAGAAATATGAACTGCTGTGAGAACCCTGAGGAGGAAGTTAATATCTGGAGAATTAAAGGGCACAGAGTAGAGGTGGCACCTTCCCTGAATTTTAAAAGATGTCTGGTTTTCTTGGTAGAAGGGGTTGGGGTGAGAGTGGAGAGAAGTCACTGCAGGGCAGAGGGACTTGCATATGCAGTGACATAAAGGCTTGAACATGCAAGAGCTTCTAGGAAAGGGGGAAGCTACATGAAGAGAGAACCCAGGATGAAGAGATGAAAGAAACAGGAGGGAGGAAGACAAGAGGAGCCAAGCTGTCATAGGCTGAATGCACCACCGTTCAAACAACTAGTGATATTATATGACAAGGATTTTTTTTTTTTTTTCATTTTTAGACCGGGACTTGCTCTGTTGCCCATGCTGGAGCGTGGTGGTATGATCACTGCTCACTGCAGCCTTGAACACCAGGGTTCAAGCAGTCCTCTCACCTCAGCCTCCTGAGTAGTTGGGACTACAGGCACACACCTGTAGCCCGGCTAATTTTTATTTTTATTTTTGTAGAGGCAGAGTCTTGCTATGTTGCCCAGGCTGGTCTCAAACTTGTGGGCTCAAGCGATCCTCCCAAAGTGCTGGGATTACAGGCATGAGCCATCACACTCTGCCTGGCAATGGATTTTTAACCACAGATCAGAGAGAACTGGCTAAACAAACAGAAAAGAAGTTAGCTTTTTATGTCTCACCATGAAAGAATATAAATTACATATATCTTAAAAAGTTAAATTTTAAAGTGAAACTATAAAAACATCTTCTTGACCTAGAAAAGACATTATTAAGTGTTTCACAAAAGCTGGAAAATATAATGACTAAAACTGACACGTAAATATTTGAAGTCTTTTAAAATTAGCAACTAAACATAAAATAATTTTTTTGAGACAAGGTTTCACTCTGTAACCAAGGCTGGAGTGCAGTGGTGTGATCACAGCTCACTGCAGTCTTGACCTCCTTGGTTCAGGTGATTCTCCCACCTCAGCCCCCTAGGTAGCTGCTGGAACTACAGGTGCACATCGCAATGCCCCAGTGCCCTTTTTTTTTTTTTTTTTGGTAGAAACAGGGTTTTGCTATGCTGCCCAGGCTGGTCTGGAATTCTTAGGCTCAAGCAAGCCTCCCACCTCAGTCTCCCAAAGCGTTGGGATTACAGGAATCAACTACCATGCCTGGCATGGCCCCACAAATTTTTTTTTCAAATGGAGAAAGTATCAGCCACATACGTGAAAAGTAAGTGTTTATTATCTTCAATATATAAAGAGATCTTATAAATCAATTGTAAAAATATAGATAAAGAAATGGGCAAAGACTTGCAAAATAATAAGATTATGAAAACATATTCATTTTGATTGGTAACAAAATGAATGCAAATTAAAATGGACTATACATTTTCTAGCTAACTGATACAGTTTTTATTATTTTATTTATTTATTTATTTTGGGATGGAGTCTTGTCCTGTCTCCAGGCTGGAGTGCAATGGTGCTACCTCAGCTCACTGCAACCTCCGCCTCCTGGGTTCAAGTGATTTTCCTGCCTCAGCCTCCCAAGTATGCCACCACGCCCAACTAATTTTTGTATTTTTAGTAGAAACGGGGTTTCACCATGTTGGCCAGGATGGTCTCGATCTCCTGACCTTGTGATTCGCTCGCCTTGGCCTCCCAAAGTGCTGGGATTACAGGCATGAGCCACCACATCTGGCCTAGTTTTTGTTTTTATTTGTTTTACATAATACTTACCAGTGCTGGCATGTGGTGGGTACCGTTTTACTAGCATAGCCTTTCTGACGGACAGTGTTACAAAAGCTATAAAAATTATTAAAAATAAGACTGCAGTGTCAGCAGTTAGAATTTATTTAAAGTACATCATTAAGGATATGAACATAAAAGTATATACAAGGATGTTTATCTTAGCATTGTTTATACTAGCAAAACATTTCTATAAAAGGAAATAACCTACTGTTCAATAACAGGTCAAATTAAGTAAGGGATATCTATACTGTGCAACATTGTTCAGTCAATTAAAATTGATTTTGTTGATAAATATGTATTGACATGGAAAGATAGATATTAAAGTTTACAAGTATGTTTTAAAATGTTATGTGTATTACAATACCAATTTTGTTAAAATTTATACATACACATATACATATCTGTTCTAGAGATATAGCAATTATCCAGAATGGTCAAATATAGACTCTCTTTTTCATTTATTGTATATCTGTATTTTCATTTACTCTTTCATCTTTTTCTATCTTTTATTCTTTCTGCTAAATATTCAACACATAGTATACAATAAAATACATAATTTTTATGTAAGTTATTAAGTTAGGAAGCCATTCAACTTAAATACAATGAATGTGATGTTCAGGTGATGAAAGTCTGGATGAGGAAGAGGTAGAAAAGAGAGATAGAGAAGTGAGTAGTCGAATAAAAGCTCACAGAGGGCTGGAGTCTGGTGGGTAGGACTAGAGCAGGATGGTTATTAGAAGACCTGGGCTCTGGCTGACCAGGCAGGAGCACGGGGTGAAGTACACAGTGTGCGGGGGGTAGGGACTGGGATTGGGAGGTGCTTAACACAATCTGCGTATCACTGAATGGGTGAACGAGTGATTAGATAGTTGCATGACAGACAGGCCAAGAACTCTAGCTCCTGCAAAATAGGGATAATCTTTTCTTTTTCAAAAGGTTTTGGTAAGGATTCAAACATATGCTGAATATGAGGTGCTTGCAAGTTTTAAGGGTATAATTAGATATGAGGGATTACTGGTATCCTTCAGTATTGAAGATTGTTTTGGGAGTAATTAAGGGTGATGTTTTCAGAGTAGAAGACCTCTACAGAGGAGGAACTGTGGCTAAACAGAGGTTCCGTTCTTTTGTTTCCACTGTAGGCTCTCACATAATATTTGGTAACACTTATGTAGGTCTTAGTCCATCATAATTCTAAGCACTTCTCTATATATTTACTTATTTATTTGCCCAAAAAAATTGTGATACAGTACAGTTATTTGATAAAGATCTCATGGCTATTATGGGGCAGAACAGGGTTTGAACATGGGCATTTTGGCCCTTGAACTAATGCTTTCACCACTATTATTCCACAGCACATGTTGAGTCCCAAATGCAATGAAACAGGTGGATAGAGGATGAAAGACATGAGGATTAGGCAGGAGGAAAGAGGATGAACATGATAAAAGCCTCGCCCTGTATAAATGACAGGCCATAGTGAGGAGACATTTAAAAGGAGGAAAAATCATTTCCATTTAACTTGTCAAGCATGTATTGGGCCCCTTCTCTGGCAAGGAACAGAGCCCTAGGGGGTTAAGCAGGGTGAGAGGCTCTCCCCTCTCTTCCCAATGAGTTAATAGGGAGAAGCAGTTCCTAGCAGCCAAGTTTGCTCCAATAATCAGGGAAGATTCTGTTTCAAGAATATTTTGTCTGTCATAAATTCACAAATAATTTCCTCTGCCTGGCTCAGAAATGTAGAACTTGACATTGCCAGGAGGACGAGGTTAACTCTCTCAGGGCCTGAGGCATCCCTGAAGGCAGGGGCCTGGCTGCCAGTAGAAGCTTTCCTCCATAGAAATGTAGATTTGGATCTTGAGGTCTGAGTGTCACCAGCCCAGATGCTTACTCTTGGTCCTCCTACCTCTGTGGCTTCAGTGCTCTGGTGGGTACTTAAGGATTCATTGCTTATTGAACTTACCCACTGATACGGTTTGGCTGTGTCTCCACCCAAGTCTCATCTTGAATTGTAGCTCCCATTATTCCCACGTGTCATGGGACGGACCCGGTGAGAGGTAATTGAATCATGGGGGTGGCTCCTTCCCATGCCGTTCTTGTGATCGTGAATAAGTCTCATGATATCCAATGGTTTTATAAAGGGGAGTTCCCCTGCACATGGCCTCTTGCCTGCTGCCATGTAAGATGTGACTTTGCTCCTCATTTGCTTTCTGCCATGATTGTGAGGACTCCCCAGCCATGTGGAGCTGTAAGTCAGTTAAACCTCTTTCCTTTTACCCAGTCTCAGGTATGTCTTCGTTAGCAGCATGAGAACAGGCTAATACACCCATAGTACAGGCCATCCTGTCACATTGCTGAAGAAAAGTTGGCCTCCAACCTGGGACAGGAATGGTACAACTTGCTTTAGGAAATGCAAAGAAAAACTGGTGGGCTGTTGTGCTAAACAAAAGCCCATATTAGGATTCAGAAATCTCCCTCCTCAGGAGATACGAGTTGTGCATCCACCAGAAGACACATACAAAAATGCTCAAAAATGTTGTTTTGTTTTGCTTTTTGAGACAGAGTCTCACTCTGTCACCCAGGCTGGAATGCAATAGTGTGGTCTTGGCTCACTGCAACCTCCACCTCCTGGGTTCAAGTGATTCTCCTGCCTCAGTCTCCTGAGTAGCTGGGACTACAGGCATGTTCCACCACATCCAGCTAATTTGTATTTTTAGTAGAGACGGGGTTTCACTATGTTGGTCAGGCTGTTCTTGAACTCGTGACCTCATGATCTGCAAAAATGTTTAATTCAAATAGCCCCAAACTGGAAGCAACCTAAAGGTCCATCAACAGAATAGAGCAAATGATTGTGGTATATCACACAACATTGATGGGACTCAGAGATTTGCCAAGCAAAAGGAGCCAGACACAAAGAGAACTCACTGAATGAGCTCATTTATATGAACCTTAAGGACAGGAAAAACTAATTATAGGGTAGAGGTCAGAGGGTTCACTGTTTTAGGGATATTGATTGAGAAGTAGCAGGTGGGAGCCTTCTCGGTTGCTGGAAATGTTCTCTCTTGTGTTCTGAGTGGTGGTTACATAGGTGTCTGCATCTGTATAACTGATTTGTGGACTTTACGTAAATTATGTCTAGAAAATGACTAAGATCCTTGAGCAGAAAGGCTTCTAACGTGTTGTTTAGTGTGTTCTGAAAATATATATGGAATTTAAATGTGTAGAAGTTGAATTATTGATTTTCATATCATGAGTGATTCATTTCCCCCAAAGCCAATGTATATTATAAAACTCCAAATAATATTAATATGTTTCCAATATTTCATGCATATTCACCTTTGAACATAGCTTTAAGCCCAGTAAGGAGCATCTGATTAAAGGTAATGACAGTAGCTAATATTTATATAATGCTTGCTGTACACTGGGCATGGTCTAAGTCCTTAAGTAATTGATTAAATTACATAACAAAGCTATGTGATATCACTAGCACCAGGAACATTTCTATGTTGTATATGCAGAGCACAGAATATGTAAATGATTGCCCAAGTTTGCATAGTCAATAATTAGCAGCACTAAGGTCCAAGCCCAGGCATTCTGACCCCAAAAGCCATGTGCTTAGCCCTACCTCATACTTCTACTTAAATAGTCTCTTCTTTGTAAGCCTAACAATTGCTCTCTTTAACTCAATTACATTACATTTAGGAAACTTGCATTTTTTAACACTGGCATTAGCTGTTTAATTTGTCTATGTCATATTCAATTTGAAATAATATTATATGCAAACTGCAATTAAAGATTATTTTCCAAGTGTATTTTATTACAGGATTCAATCTTTTGAATAAAATTTTATGTTGAATCCAAAAATAAACAAAAAGTTTAGCTCTTCCAACTGAAGTAGGATGAATAGGTTGGCGGTTGTGGAAGATGACGGAGTTGGTGTGGAGGGGAGAATGTTTGGATCTTGGCAGCTGCTCCCTCCCTGTGGACTGCACCTAAATTTTTTTCTAGGGAAGCTTTGGGCAACAGAATCAAAATAATAGTCTCAAAAATAAAAGCAACAAGATGACAAAAACAGAAACAAAGATGAAAACCTGCTAAAACAGAACTGTTGACCAGCAGACAACAACATATGTGTCAATTTGAAATTGGCTTTCACCGGCTGATGCAAAGTAGTCTAAATTTGGTTTCAAAATAGTGTAGTAGACTGTATGAAAGGGTGAGTTGATAAAACATTGAATGTAGTTAACCCCAGGGTCACATGCACTTTGGGAAAGAAAAAATAGAGTTTTGTGGCAAGATTCCCCAGCCCTCAAGTCCTTAAATCAAACCCATCCACTTTCTTCAAGAAATACTCTCTGTGCTGGGATGCAATTTGATGTCCCAAATGTAGACATTCCTTAATTTTCCTGTGATCCAGTTTTGAAAAGTCTGCACTTTCAAACTTTATGTATTGACAACCCCACATTGACTTTACTGTGTTCATATTACTTTTAGCTTTTGCTTTCTTTTAATTTAAAAAATGTAATACATGCTTTAAAAATGAAATAAATAAAATAAATACTTCAAATGGCACTGAACAGTATCTTGAAAATATGTTTCTTTTTTTTACCAGAATACTAGCTGTAACCATTGTAATGGTTTCCATTTTATCTTTCCAAAATTTTCACTGTAATGTTGAGTTGCGTATGTGTATCTTTTGTATTTTATATTATACACTCTTCTAAACCATGTTATGTTCATATGTTTGTTCTTATGTTTATTTTTGCTTGAAAATACATCTTACAATGTTATTCTCTATAGAGATTGTGTATTTTCCTACATGTTGATAAAACAAATTATTCAACCAGTTCCCAATGACGGTTATTTAGGTTGTTTCTGATACTTGTTCACTGTAAGCAAAGCTACAATAAACCTCTTCATATATGTGTTGTTACAACAGTTTTAAGATAATTTCCTGAAATTCTAATTCCTGGAGCAAAGTGTATGTGGATTTAACAAGTGATAGATATTGGCAAACTGCCTTGCTGTTCACTCTCCATATAGCTTAGACAGGGGCCTGTTCTCTCCACCCTCCCCAGCACTTTGTATCATCAATTTCAAATTTTCACCTAAGCTAAAGAAAGAGAACTTGGATGATGGAATTGGGGTGCCCTTTTCTGGCCATAAGTTCAGTTTCTGTGGAGGCACCATCTTTACCTGTTAAACAGTGATTATTTGATAAAAAAAAAAATTCTAGTTATTACCAACGTGAGGAGATTTCCAGTGTCTCTAAGAATGGCGAGGTTGAACTTGGGTCAATTGTGTCCTTATTTTGGTTAGCCCATGCTGCCTAGTAGATACTTGCAGCCTACATCTGTAGCTAATGCCAAAACTGTATGGTGTATAGGAACTTCCAAACATTAGAGGGAAATCTAAGAGAAGTAACCACAGTATCACCCTGCCTCAGAAGCAAGTTTCTAAATGGCTAAGACCAGTGAATCAGAATCGACTGGTGTTTTCACAGCCAGCACTGGCACACACTTTGCATAAAACTAGGGGCCATGTCAGGATGACCTTAAGCACCTGTGAGCAGCCTGTCCCTTGGATGGGGTAAGAAAACCACACATACCTGCAAGCCCGAGGCAGACAAACCTGCAAGCCTAGACTTGGGTGGGCGTGATTTTCATTTATAAAGTGCCTGCCTTAGAGATCATTTTAAAGAAAGGCCTTAACAAGAAATTTTTGGGTCAATGGGCCAAACTAAGTGTGGCTAAGTGACTAAGGAGAGACTATTTTCTGATGCCTACCCCAAATTCTACTTTCATGGAGATTGAATTAATGAGATTTTACTATGCAGAACTCTGAACTCAAGACAAATCAGTAGAGGCTTACACCGAGGTTCAGAATTCACTCTGGGTTTAATTTAAGAAACGCTCTAGGTACCTACATTTAGAATAAGCTTTAATTTGCTGGGGAAGCTCTGGTACAGGGAGAAAAGCAGGACTTGATTTCCTGGCAGAGTTGCCATTTATGGGCTGTGAGACCTGGGAATAATACCTACCTCACAGGTGTTAATGCGAGCACTGAAACAGATGATGTATATGAGGGCTTTGGGAAAGCGGATTGCTATAACCAATGTGCAGGCTTGGCTTTCCAGGCCACGGCAGCCCTGAAGAAGCAGCAGGCCCTGCACACGTGGCTCCAGTTCTACCCCAGCTGGGAGGATGAAAAGTCCAGCTCTATTTACACACCTCCTCGAGTATTTTGGGGTGTCCCCACAGGGTGTCTTTGGATTCTCACAGATATGGACTTTTCTCTCACTCCATAGCATCCTTCATGTTCTTCATTTCTGCTTCTGCTCCTACTGCTTCAGTTCTTGGCACCCTCTAGTGATAATAAATGTGTGAGTGTATCTCCAGCTCATGCAGATGCTGTCAGGGCCACCTGCCACTCAAGCCCTTAGAAAATGACATCTTCTTTGGTCATAGAAGTTGCTAGTCCATGCAGCTTTGTCTCTCCCCTATGCAAATGGTATTGCTCCAAAAGAAAAGGAGCTTTCTCTGATTATCTATGGCTTCCTAACATATCACCCCATGTGCCATGTTGCTTCAGTGATGATGATGTTTATTTTTCTCATGAATCTGCAGTTTGAGCAAGGCTCAGTAGAAAGATCATCTCAGTTCCACTTGGTGTCAAAGGCAGGGGACTGAAATCATCTAAAAGCTCATACTCCCATCTTCCACAATTGATGCTGACTGAGAGTAGGAACCTTAGCTGGAGCCAGGACAAGAACACCTTTATGTGACCTTCACCTGTAGCTGGTTGGTTAGATATGCATGGTATGGTTTTGGGCTCTAAGGGTGTGGGTGCCTATAAGAGAGAGAGAAAAGGCTGTATTATCTCTTGTAACCTAGCCTCAGAAACCACACAATACCATTGCACTATATAATATTTGTTAGATGCAAGTAATTTCTAACTTCTAAGGCTGGAACATAATCAAAGGGAAGGAAATTAAAATCCACCTCTTGGTGGTAGGAGTGTCAAGAATTTATAGACATATTCCAAAACCGACTCATCCTTATACCAACCTCTGCAAGTATTACGTTATAGAACATGGGCTAAAAACCTGCTTTGCCTGGTAGTAGCAGGTTTTGAGTCTCTATTATAATATATTAATGAAATACTTCTTGCCACTTTATTGGCAGTGTTTGCCTGCAGTCCGCTTGCCCTGGGACTCAGATGTAAACTTCTTCATGCTCCATGGGGAAAATGACACTCTTCTGTATTCACAATTATACATTTATTTAGTAAGCAAGGTTTTGTTTGGGGACTGTATTGTTAACTACTGTTGTGTAACAAACTATCTCCAAAGTCTCCCAATTCTGCAGAATGTCTAGTTCAGTTGATCTCTGCTCTGTCTTTCAAACTCCTATAACCATGGGGCTAGCCAGGGCATATTTAGCCCACAATGATAGCAGAAACATCATAGAGCAAGTAGAAGCAGAGGAGGCCTCTTGCCCTAGTACCTGAATCAGCCCACTGTGACTCCCACCCATATGCCATTGGCTAAAACAGATTCATGTGGCTACTCCAAAGTCAAGGGTCAGGAAAATGTACTGCATCCATGAAGCCAAGGTATGTGTGTGGAGACAGGGAAGGGTGCAGGATAACAGCCAATCATGCTGTCTCACTCATTAATCAATTTTGTATATGTTGACTTTCTCTGGTCCTTAAGGCAGAGATTGCAAACATCACCACCCCTGACTCCTGCCTCTATGACAATTTTGGTGGAAGGATTCTGCATTCCTTATAGATGATTTGCAACACTCCTCAGAACGTTTCTCAGTATGGTAATATGTAGATTCACTTGTAATTGATAAGATCTGGTAAATGAAATAAACCATACTTAGAGAAAATTCCATCCTAAGAGGCTCCTGTGTTCCCAATTCAAAGTCCCAATCCCGGCCGGGCACGGTGGCTCAAGCCTGTAATCCCAGCACTTTGGGAGGCCGAGACGGGCGGATCACGAGGTCAGGAGATCGAGACCAGCCTGGCTAACACGGTGAAACCCCGTCTCTACTAAAAATACAAAAAACTAGCCAGGCGAGGTGGCGGGCGCCTGTAGTCCCAACTATTTGGGAGGCTGAGGCAGGAGAATGGCGTAAACCTGGGAGGCAGAGCTTGTAGTGAGCTGAGATCCGGCCACTGCACTCCAGCCTGGGTGACAGAGCGAGACTCTGTCTCAAAAAAAAAAAAAAAAAAAAAAAAAAAAAGTCCCAATCCCGACCATGCTAAGCATTCCAGGCTTGCCTAGACACGTAGAGATGCTAAGGTGTGAACAACTGAGACTGCCAATAGAAAGTTGGCAGTTTGGTCATTTTGAATGATACACATAATTTTTGCTTGCCTGTTCCTTCTTGAATAAGGAAGACCAAATTGGTATAATCATGCACACAAACCGTGAACTAAGGAAATATTAGTCTATTTTCAAAAAGGTCTTTTAAAATCACCTTTCTTTATGTATGGGGAGAGGATGGAATCCCTCACATGCCAGAGGTTAGACTGAAGTTCTATGTCACATGTACAGATATACACACACAGGGAAATAACTCGAATCAGGCACCCACAGGTGATTACTGCTGTGTCACATTTTCCTATAAAGGAAGCTAGTGATGAGGACTGTAGAACACAGGCCCTTGTTCCTTTTTTAAAAATTGTTATTGCTATTCAGAAGGTGTCATATACTAAGAAATTAATATAGTTATTATATTATGAAAAAATGAGAAACACTTTTTCTATGTGTTGTAACCATTCAGAAGTAAACATTAATAGCATTAATAGCATCTTAGAATATAAAAGAAAACATTAATTAATCAGAACATGCTCCTCTAGAAGTGCCTCCCCTCCTCCTTGGTCCCCAGCCTTCCCTCTCCTTCTCTGCTACGAGGCCAGCAGAGGTCAACAGGGCAGGGTTGGTGTAAGGAACGAGCACCAGTGAAGGCAAGAGGTAGAGCTATCAGGGAAGAGGACAGGTAAGCTAGGTGCCTGCAGTCTGCAGAAGGCTGAAAGCAAGGATGCTTCTGAAGAAAGAAAAATAAATCCAATTCTGGAATCTGTATCCAAGTTGACAATGACCATACGGATTAATGTGTTCAGCAGGGAGCTACTGACCTTCTAACCCTCTAGGAAAGCTTGCTTTTTTTTTTCTTTTTTCTTTTCTTTTTTTTTTTTTTGCCTCTCCTCTTCACAGTGCAGGTCTGGCCTAGCCTACCAGCCCCAAAGCATGATGGTCATCTCTCAGGGGAGAATTGCTACCTTCTGAAGAAAGCCTGGCAGTTTAGGATTGAAACATTAATAATGTCCCTAGGGCTAAAGCATTCCTTTTTCCAGGACAGACTGGATAACCCATCTAGATGGTGAGGGGTTTAGGGAGGCACATTGGACTGGTTCTTATCACAAAACACTCAGTGAAGAAGTCGCTAAGACACATCAGCCAATCCAGCCCAAGTGCTAATTGGTTTGCAATTCTCCTAATTAGTGTGTCATCTACCTGGACAGCTTAGCAGCTGGCTGGAAGCCCAGACCCTGCCCAGCCAAATTCACAGTTCCCAGAATTTGGAAGTGCAACAGCAGTGACAATTCCACACCTCATCCACACGTGGGCATGCCCACCCGCACATACACACCTTCTTGCTGAGATGTAAAGATAACAGGTTCTCACAATGTCGCTAACAATCTCATTAGGCTGGTGTGAGGAGGAAGCAAGAGTGGTTCTAACTTTGCTCTAACACTTTGTGAACAGACTATACAGTTGCTCAGATTAGCTTCATCATGAAGCAAAGGCTGCAGTTATGAGTAAAAAGTGTAAAGGCGGCTTAAGGCTCTCAAATATCTCCTCCATCATAGTTATGAGACACTACGACAAGCTATTAGCCCCTCGGAATTAAGCACCACCTTCCTTCTGCGTCCCACATATTCTCTAAATAACTGGGAAACTTCTTAGAGTTCCGGACTTTGAAACTTGGGTGACATAATGGCCTTGTGTAAAGGGAAAAAAAATCACCTGTATGTCCAGCGTTGATGTAAATTATTTCTGTCATAATATAACTTCAAAGTACATAAAATAAAGCTCTATATTAACTGTTTATCTTCATGATTCACACACGACTATAGCAAAAAACACATTTACGACTTCAATGGCAACAAAACAATGATATCCATTCCATTTCAACTAACAATATCAATTCAATGTGGCATCTTGCATTGTGTTCCTGAAATTAAATTGCCATTTGAAATCTGAACATGACACTGATTGCTATATTTTTACAGTATCTTTTCTGCCTGACAAGCCCATACTATAGTGCACTGTGCCATGATTCCATTCCTGTCCCCACCCCGTCACGCTGTTCGCCTGTTTGAACTGCTATGAAAGCTTTATTCGTACAAATGAATTGAAGATATTCGTTGACCTTCACTTAGAATGAACACCTTATTTATTCAGTGAGATTGCTCATCTTTTTTTTAAAGTCTTTTGGTGGGGCAGGGTGCTGGGCTTCTTGCATTAAAACGCAAATGCAAGTATAGTGAAACAAAAGTAAAACTAAGAGTAATGATCTTTATGACCCAGAATATATTTGTATTACTGCTTTTTCCTATTATTACCAGAGCAATAAAGATACTGTTGGTCAAACAGTCAAACAATTAACACTTACTCATTGTAGAAAATTGCACACCTGACTTCTCTCTTTCCCAGAAGATTCCTTTACTCTGCATGTACATTGGCCCCTAGAAGCCTTCCAGATGCCTCTCAATATTAGGGTGAATACATCTCAGACTGGCATTACAATTCTTCCTACATCTGTGCAACTATACTTTTTGTAAGTTTTTTGTTTTTTTTTTTCAAAGGAAAGCTTGCAAAACCCTATGTTTATATAATGTAACCTAGGACAGGCTAAAGTTGTCAAGAAAATGAGACCCTTTGATGAAATGTCTAAATTTGCCAATACATGCCTGGAAAATAAGGCAGTCAATATTAGGATCTTCTTCAATGTATAGAAAAGTCTAGAGAGGCTAAGCCCTTTAGGAGAAGCTAGGTGTTTGCTCTGAACAAGGGCCAAGACTAGGATAATAAGTCACTCAGCCATAAAATTTAAGGAGGTGTCAAGAAACTCTGTAATCACGGTAAATAATAATTTAATGCAATGCATTTTTAGAAATTAAAATTTATGCCAAAAAATCCATGATGAACATAATCAAAATTTTAAATAAAGACTATTGTTCTATTTAGCCATATTGAGCCTGAGGCAAAACGTGTGTGTGTGTGTGTGTGTGAGCATACACACATTTCTATACGTGTTTTTATATATTTTTCTAGTGGTTAATTTTTTTTCAGATTATTAAAATAGTTGAAAAAATATTAAAAAATGGAATGTAAGTATTAAAATAAACATTATTCTCAGCTTAAGTATTGTATATATAGCCAAATAGTATTTATCATCATTTTAATTCAGCTTCAGTTAATGAAAATGTATTCAAAATTGTCACTGGGTGAAGGGAAATTGTCAGTAGGACAATTCTCTTCATTGAAAATGAAATAAGCAATGAAGTAGATTTTGAAAATGTTGTTGATGTGTTTACTTCCATTATAGCCAGAGTATACAATTTTCCTTCTGCCTCAGGTACCAATAAGGCTTGGCACAGCAGCACCCTGGCCAAGGCAGAGGGTAGATTTAAAGATTAATTAATGCCTGGAACAGAATAAATAGTTATTAAATATTAATTGTTACCATTGTTATCATAATCCCTTTTCATACACTCCAAAGCAGAACCAGGCCTTCTGGCTAACTGTGCCAAATACAATTCTGAGAATTTGAGGGGAAGATGTGGGGAGCAAGCCTGACAATAATAATGACTTTAAAGTCCCCAAGTGCCACTGTGACCCATGGTGCTGGCATTCAATTTGCACTATCTCCATGACAACCTCAGGAGTAACGCGTGCCTCACTGCTCCCCTTCTCCTAGGGCTTTCTGCCCCCCTTGACCACTTGGGAAGAGGAAAATTTGAATCCTGTAGGAAAGGGGAAAATAGAAATAACAAAATGTTGCAGTAGCATTTGGGTTAAAGTCCAGACAGTGTCCAAAATTTATACCCCTATGTTCACCCTTACGTGAAAATGGGGATATTAAAACTTACTTCTTAGAGATGTTTGGAGAATTAAATGCCCTGAGTTTTATAGTGTCTGAAGCAGTACCCTGCACGTGCTATGCCAGAAATAAATGTTTATTAATGGAAAAAGAAGGAAGGGAAGGATGTTTATCTGTTTCTTATTACTGCATAATAAATTACCATAAGCTTTAATGGCTTAAAATAGCACCATTTTTATCTCACAGTCCTGTAGGTTTGGAAGTCCAGGTGGGCTCAACAGGTTTCTCTGCTGAGTATTTTGCAAAGCTCCAGTTATAGTGTCAGCTGGGCTGGGGTCTTATCTGGAGAAAGTGGGGAAAAAGCCACATCCAAGCTCATTCAGACTGTTGAAAGAATCCATTTCTTCATTGCTATAGGACTGAGGTTCCTGTTTCCTCACTGGCTGTCAGATGAGGACCACTCAGCTTCTCATGTCTCATCATGCCCCTCTATCTTCAAAGCTACCATCAAATTCTTATGATGAAAATCTCTCTGACACCCTCTGCAGTCCTCTTCTGTTGCCAGCTGGAGAAAATGCTCTGATTTGAAAGGGCCTCATGAAATTAGATTAGGCAGATAATCTTTCCATGTTAAAGTTAACTGTGCAGTAAAATGTAAGATAATCATGGAGGTGATGGTTCATAGATTCCAGATATTAGGGTATGGAAACTTGGTGGCCATTATCAGAATTATGCCTACCACCAGATGGAAGGACAAAGTCAAGAAAGAGTAAAATAATAACATGTTCTTCAAAGGGCTAGGCTGGTTTCATGCAAGATATTTTTTCTTTCACTTAATCTTCGTAACGGCATTACATGGTAAGTAATGTGCCCATTTTATAGATGAGGAAACTTCGGCTACTGAACCTCTCTCCTAAAGTCTCAGTGTTAGTAAGTCTAATCCAAGACTCCAAATTTGTATGTGAAAATAAGAGAAAAACAAATTTTATATGAAAATTAGAAAATAATTAAAGGCTTGATTTCTTTTAGGGAAAATGGTATGATCATTGAGAAGCTTATCCAAGACAAGTATTCACCATATTACCCCTGCTTCCATGTCTCCACTCGTCTTCACTCAAGACAACTATTCACCATATTACCCCTGCTTCCATGTCTCCACTCATCTTCACTCAAGAAAACTATTCACCATATTACCCCTGCTTCCATGTCTTCACTCATCTTCACTCCAGACAACTATTCACCATATTACCCCTGCTTCCACGTCTTCACTCATCTTCACTCAAGACAACTATTCACCATATTACCCCTGCTTCCACGTCTTCACTCATCTTCACTCAAGACAACTATTCACCATATTACCCCTGCTTCCATGTCTTCACTCATCTTCACTCAAGACAACTATTCACCATCTTACCCCTGCTTCCATATCTCCACTCATCTTCCCTCAATTCTTACTGATCGTGGGTCTGCAGATTTTATGCACGATAATCTATAACCTTCCCTGTGTCCTTCCAACAATGTAGCAAGGAACATACTGGTTAGATACCAGGCTTTTTACCCTAGCTAATGTGGACCCATGTTGCTGTAACAATTGTTATGTTTTTAATTCCAATTGAGAATTGTTCCTTTGCACATAACTTTGTTTTCTAATTCTGCAGTTTGGAAAATATAGTTCTGGTGCCTAAATACTGAAAATTCAGGAATTTGCTAAAGTTTTGTGGGAGAATGTTCTGAGAAAATTTAAGTGCATGATCATTGGATTACCTCCTCTACTCCAGACTTTATGTGAGCCTCAGAAGATTTGTCTGTGAATACCACAGCCATGGCCTTGACCCTTATGGAGTTGGGAGTTTCATGAGATTGTGGAACTATGCCTTGGTTCCTTTTCCATAAGATGGGACCAATAAATAGTTAAAATTAAACACAGATGTCACCTCACCAAGGACTTTCCCTAAAAGATAAAATTAATGGATGGTGTAGTGATCAGTACTGTGGGTCCTAGTAGTCTAATTTAGGCCACTTAATATAATCTGCATTTAAAACTAAATCTGATATGAAATTTGGAGTCTTTAAAATCCATTTACCTATTTAACCTTTCTGTCTCTGTTTTATCCTTGTTTTATAGTTGTAATTCTTTTTGAAAAGTTCTAAATTATTCTGGAGAACCAAAAGGAAGAAGGATTTTTCCCCCTATTAAGTCAGGATAGACAGGGAAGCAATATGACTCTAGATCATTAACTTGGGAGTTCTGGCTGTCCTTGGGAGAGGGCCAGTGGCCCAGGAGGAAAGCCAGATGGGGTCAGAGACCTCAAACTGACAGATGTGGCAGTGGAGGGTTCCAGGAAGAAAGATCAGAGCTTGGCCAGAAAAGAGAGCCACTTGCCCAGATGCAAAACCCCAGAGGACTGAAGGTAAAGGCTTGGGCAGTATTTTGGCTGAGTCATGGGAGAAACTGGTCAGCAGCTAAGGTCAAGTTCAGGACAAAGAAACGCTGCACAAGGAGGCTGAGAAAGAATAAAGAGGACAGGGGAGAAGGTGTCTGTAGGACCCTGAGGACTAAGTAGTATCTATGTAATGCTTTTATTTAACCTTTTTTTGTGGTCCTACCATATATATATAAATTTAAAAATATACCAAGGTCCTGAAATTCAAAGAATACTAGAAGCAGCAAATAAATTTGCCCCATTGTATATGGGTTATGGAGAAACAAAAACTAAAAGTTGAAGAAGAGAGAGAGTAAGAAGGAACCGTCTACGAAAATTGTCCAGTCTTTCTCAACTGTGTCATCACAATGTTAAGTTTCTTCTGGGTAACTTGCTAACTCAGAAGTAAAGGATGGTCTCAGGTATGATTCAGTTCTCTATGTCCAAGACAGCTGACACCCACTCAGTTGAGAGAGGATGGAAGGCTTTATCCTGGAGACTTTTCTCATTTATGTAAGGGGTTTTGGACCACCCCTTTATGTATTCTGGTGTTTATGTATTCTGCTGATTTTTACAAAATGCCTTTGTCTATGCTAAATTTTTAAAAGAACTATTTAAATTACAATTCATATAAAGTTTATTGACAGCACAATCTACCATGTTTGCATGCTTTCTTCTTTAAAACAATGATCTTGCTTGCAATATTTTTATAATAACACTAAGTAACTAACTAGAACAACTCACACAAAATAATACCTTCTTTGGACCAGACTGACCTAAGCAATGAGGACACAGATGGAAAAGACATGTCAGAATTCCAACTAATAAATATAGAAGGAAAGATGAAATTAGAAAATCACCGCTTGGCAACCACAAGAGTAATAATTGTTTCAGGCAAAGATCATCAATGGATGCTAAAATTAGTAGGTGAAAGTACTATGAGAAACAAGATATTTGCATAGTCTCAAAGTATTTCCCCACAAGATACTAATTAATTACAAAGAGAAAAATAGTAACTTCACAGTGGAGAAGCCTGGCAGACACTCCTTTAATGAAGCAGTTATAGTTAACATCACAAAAAAATAGGACAAATCAACATCATGTGCCTCATGATATGATGCACCGAGAAGGATACAGCATGACTTCTGTGGTTTTTCTGCCAAAATTGCATAGTCTGAATATAATTATGAGGAAACCTCAGACAAACCCAAATTAAGAGACATTCTAATAAATACTCAGTCTCTCCTTTTCAAATGTGCCAAGTTTATAAAAGACAAAGAAAGGCTGAGGAACTGTTCCAGATTCAAGGGTAACAAAAGGACGTGATGGATTAGAGAGACATGGCAACTAAATACAACCTGTGAGCCTGGATAAGATCCTGGACTTGGAACCTGGATTTAGTGGGACAACTAGTAAACTTTGAATAAGGCCTCTATTGACTGGTTAATAGTACTGAATCAGTGTTAATTTCCTGATTTTGATCATTGAACTGTGATTACATAAGAAGATGCCCTTGATTTTAGGAAATTCATGCTGAAACATCTTGAGGTAAAGGAGTATTGTGTGCAACCTTCATTTAAACATTTCATAATAAAGTGTTGACTGGTTAATAGTACTAAATCAGTGTCAATTTCCTGATTTTGATCATTGAACTGTGATTACATAAGAAGATGCCCTTGATTTTAGGAAATTCATGCTGTAACATCTTGACGTAAAGGAGTATTGTGTGCAACCTTCATTTAAACATTTCATAATAAAGTGTGCATGTGTGTCCGTGTGTGTGTGTGTGTGTGTGTGTGTGTGTGTGTGTGTGTGCAGATAGGTGATAGATAGAAAGATAGAATGATAACCAATGTAGTACATTTAAAAAATTTGCAGAGAATCTAAGTAAAGGTCACACAGAGATTATTCATATACTCTTTTAAATCTTTTCTATAAGTCTGAAATCATTTTAAAATAAAAAGTGAAAGATAATAACACATAGTTAAAAAAAAGACAGTCTCTGCCATCAAGGAACTCACAGCCTCATGAAAACAGATGGGCAAGTCACCATAAAGAGATAAATGTAGTTGAGCAAACTACAGAGTGTTATAAGGGCATGGAGGATAGGATATAATTTCTAGAAATAAAAGAGAATAGAAATTTTCTAGGAAAGACAGTAAGTAAGTTTGAGTTAAGCAAATTCATTTTCTTCCTAGCCTTTAAGTAAAATATTTAGGCTCATAATTCTGAAGTCAAGTCAGTTTTTCTGTGTTGATATAAGAAAGGTTTTAGTTCATAGAACAATTTGTCTAAACCATCCACACATTCATCCATCCATTAACATGGCTGTAATATTGTAATATAATGAGAAATATGTATTTGGTCTCTGCCTCCAGTTCTTAGCACAGAACTTCTAAAACCCTTGTCATTTCCTGAGTTCTGTTCTGAGGCATCTCTTGGTGTGCTCTTGGATAGTGACTGGGCACCAGGAAGACCAAGCCATCGTTATGAGCTTGGAGCTTTCAGTCCCACTCCCTTCCTCTGAGAAGGGGAGTAGAGCTGCAGATTTAGTTAATAATATACTACGCCTAACATGATGAAGCCTACATAAAAATCCCCAAGCTATAGGAGAGCTTTTGTATGACTGAAAACGTGGAAATTTCCTGGAGGAAGTTCAGTGCCTATTCTTTCTTCATCTGGGTGTTTATTTGCATCCTTTGTAATACCTTTTCTAAGAAATCAATGAGTGTAAATAAAGCACTTTTCTGAGTTCCGTAAGCCACTTTAGCAAATGATGGAAGTCAAGGAGAGAGTTGTGGAAATCTCCCCTATAGCTAGTCAGTCTGATGTTCCAAAGGCCTGAATTTGTTATTGGCATCTGAAGTTGGTGGCAGGGTGGGGGCAGTCCTGTGGAACTGATCCCTTAACCTATGGGATCTGAGCCTAACTCAATGTAGATAGTGTCAGAATTTAATTAAATTTCAGGACACCCAGTGGGTGTTCTGCCAAAGGACTAATGTGTGGGTAAAAATTTACATGTTTGATGTTAGAAGTGTTCTGTGTACTGTGTTGAGTATGAGAGTAGGAAACACAATTTGTTTTTTCCTATCTCACACAATGATCATCTCTCCACCCTTGACTTCTCTAGAGTGTCAGCACAAATTAAATAGTTTTACTGTTTGTACTCAAGCTACAGTTACACTGAGCATCTCTCTTTGCTCACAAAGATCCAAGTATTGTTTATGCCCCCCTGTTAATTGCTTTGAGCTTCACCATAGGGACAAGATTCCAGGAATGGATCCTCAGCTTCATTTTACTTTATTCTGACAAATCCAGAAATGTGTCCACTTCTCTCTAGGTAGACAGAAGTAGATACCTGCTAGGTATTGAGGCAGGTATCTATGTAAGTAGAGGAAAGTGTTTCCAATCACTTCCATTGAGTGCACTGAGGTAAGGGGATATTAGTAGCTCTGGCTATTGGAGCAAGGGATGGATTCTCAGGGGCCAAGGAAGGAGAGATATTTTGGCAGCTGACAAGGAAATCTTCCCAAGATGATGGCACCTGGGCCAGAATAGGAAGCCCCTGGTAAGTTTGAGCCACTGAGAATTCAAAATATCTTCTTATCCTCAACTCCAGTAATACTATTTCACCTCCTCCAGAATCATTGGCTTTGACTGAATTAGTAAATTAATTGACTTCTGAATTCACAACGTACATGACCTGGCAAACAAGATTTGGAATCTAAATAGAATCAGATTCTTTCTGATTCTTCCTGACCTATCTCCAGTCAGTTCCAGGATGAGACCTTCATTCCCATCACTGGTACCTTCCATAAACATTTATCTATGACCAAGTTGTGAGTGCTTTCATCTGACATGGCATCCATGTTGTACTTAAAACTAAATTCCTAAGACAATGCTTCTCTTTACTCATTCAGTATCTGTTCACTCAATAAGAATTGACTGAATGTGTCTTAAGAACCAGAGGTCAATTGCAAACCTATTGACACGTCATCATAGCTGAACAAAAGCTGAACTGAAAGTCAGAAGGTCTAGTTTGTGCTCCGGTTATGTCAGTATATATAGATAGGTAAATGGCTTCTCCTCTCTGGACTTTGGTTATCTCACCAGTAAAGTGAGAATGCTTTAACAATCTCCTTAGCACCTTCCAGCATTGTAGTGTCAATAACCAGGACTAATTGTCCACCTGAAGCCTCAAAGGATTATGACTTAACACTGAAACACTCATTCAAGGACACACATACTAATGATGGGAGCGGATGGACACTGTTGCAAGATTACTAAGTACAAGCAGTAATGTGATTTCCCCAAAGGTAGGGAAAGAGTCTTGCAAAGGAGGTTATAAAGAAGATAAGCTTTGAGATAAGATAGAACCTGACCATGTCAGAAAGAAGGGAGGATCTTCTCAGATGAGAAAGTGATTGTCTAATTCTAATACCTGAACAGGACAGATGCAGACAAAAGTGAAAAATGGAAATGAAACATTTACTAGAGTTTCCTTGCAATGGATGAATTTAGCCTTTAAAAAATTTACAAGGGAAACTTTTCAAATACCCATTCTTTATAAAGCAAACGACATTTTCATTGACTTGGGAAAAAGACTGAGAGATGACTTGTAAGGTATTTCCCAGGTTTAAGACACCGTGATAAAGCTCATCAAGCAATCATGTTGTTTAATACCAGACTCACTGTTCCAGAGGGAGAAGTATTTTCTTTGAAGACACTTAGAATGCTTAGACACTTGATCTGTCTCCTTTTCCAAATGTGACAAGATTTTGAGTTATTGCTTCACGAAGGAACTGGAAAACACCCTGAGATGCTGTTTATTTCTTACCCGCTTTGCTGTAAGCTGCTATTTTAAATTCTAAACAGCTTAATAAAACTTTCCAACAATTTCAGCATTTTCTAAATTCGAGAGACCATCTTTATAGCTTTTGAAGAAAGTCCAGGAGTATTGTCACTAAGCAATTTCAGGCAGAAACCTAATTTTAACAGATGAAATAATAACAAGTGGAGTGATGTCATTTAATATTCCCTAACAACTCAGTGTGCATGTGACTAACACCCCATTACCTCACCAGCTGATTCAGAGAGATAGGTTTACATTATACAGGAAGGTCCATCCAAATGTCTATCTCAGCCACTTTGCCTTCAGTCAATGCAGAAACTGACTGAATCAGATAATGCATTGAACTCAAGACTGTGGGTATTCAGGGATCCATACGGTTTTGGTCCAGGATAGCGGGAGGAAGGCAGTGAGCAAAAGCATGGCGGTAGGCTCACATCTGTAGCCGTTACTTCCTTAAAATCAGGTGTTTGCAGACAGACATGGAGCCAAGCCAAACGCTTCCCAATGCTTGTGGCAAAATCACTTCATTCTCACCACCATTCAAAGTAGACATGATGGTTTCCATTTTTTTTTTTTCCAAAAGAAACCAAAGTTCAGAGAGGTGAAATGACTTGCCTTAAGCTCACTTCTTGCAGAGCTGGGATATGAGCTGAGGTCAAACTCCAAAGCTTTTCTAGAAACCCATGCTGTAACACCTTAGAGAGTGGCTGTCCTTTGCCTGGGGTCAGGTTGAGACCTTGTCTCTTTCAAACCTGATTTCCACTCCTCCCCTCCCCTTCAGTCATCTCTACTACTCTCCTCGGCTATTGGCAACAAACTCATCTCCTTCCATTTCAGGCTGTAGCTTATGTACCTGTCCACTCTTTCTTGGCCTCATGATATGTCACGTCCAGAAAGCAGAAATGTAAGTAAGCTTTAAATGGCTGATCTTGGCAACAGATCTATCACAGAATCAGTCCAGAATCAGCCCATGCAAATTAATAGCTGACACAGACAGCCCAGCAGGGACTGACCGATGTGCTCACTGAGGGGGATCTTGCTTTTCAGTAGACTTCTCCACCCTGTTTCAAATGTCATTACTGGCACAGAAGGAAATGGGGTATAAAGGTTTGCATTGTGATTGAGATTTGGCAGGGCTTGAAATCCTTGAGTTAAATATTCAGATGCCCCAGAATTCCCCTCCTGTTGCAGAGCTGATGGTCCTTTTCCTCGGTATTAAAGACCATATTAGGCAGCTGCTAATACCGTACACCACCATAGGGGAATAGAACTATCTTTCCCTTTTTCCTGTTCATAGGAGATGGTGCAGGTGCTCACGAAACTTCTGCCATATCATCAGCCGTGCTTTTTGCTGTTCCCAGTGTATGAGATATAAACCCTTAACCCCAATAAAAAGTATTTAACACCTCCATCTCCCTCGCCTGTGCCATCATAGCCAATCTATTGTACATAAAGCCCTGTGGATTTTACCTCCCAAATTTCTCTTGAATCCACCTATTCTTCCCTATTTTCATTGACATTGACCTATTTCCAACCATCATTATCTATGTACTGGTTGACACAATTATCTGCTAGTTGGTCTCTTTGCCTTTACTCAGCTCCTGCAATGATCCATTGACTGCCCAGTGAGCTTCTCAAAATGAACATTCTCGTTTTGCCCTCTTGATTTTGGCATTTTGGTTATTCCACATTGATGTCAATATATAAAAAAAAGTAAACTCAGTAATGTGGCCTGCCCGGACCCACAATGTACAACCCCTGCCTACCCTTCTGACTATCAGACACTGCACTTGTACACACTCCCTTAGCTCCAGGCACACCACCCAACAAACTGTCTCTGACCTCAAGGCTTTGCATATACTCTTCCCTCTGCCTGGAATAACTTCTGCACTTTGGTGAGTTCTCAACTCAAATACTTCCTCAGAGAAGCTTCCCCCAACTCCACACCACTGGCCAGGTCATGTTCCCCATCCTGTTTGCTCCTTATACTCTGAGTCTGTCTTTCTCTGTAGCTATGATAGTTGTAATTTTAATTCTTATTGTGATTATTTCTTTGATATTTTGTTTCCCTTGCCAAGCAGTTAACTTTTGAGTTTAGGAACCCCCCCACACACCTTTTTTTTCTAACGATTGAATTCCTTGTGCTGTGGAAGATTGTGAGATGTCTTACAAAATTAATCTCTTCACGTTACTTTTAAATGTTTGTTTGCATAAATCAATGCAAAGAGGAAGACTCTCAAAAATATTGCTAGTTTAATACAACTGTTCTCACAGACAGGCTTGGTTCATTACAAGCTTAGGGAAGCCTTAGTCAATGGGCTAATTAATACAAGATAGATGAACACACTTCACCTCTTATGACAACCATTGTTTAAATTGTAAGTGAATAAATGTAATTTTCTACAACAAGCACTCCAGCAAATATAATTTTCAACGACTGACACTTATGTCTGAAGGTTACAAGTCAATATTTTTTGCAGATACATTTAAAACAAATTTCTAAATGTTATAGGAAAGTTCTTTGTACATTTTAGTAAACTCACTTAGACAAAAATGTAACATTGACAGGATACAGACTAAGTATAGATTTAACTTCAAATAAAGATGTGCTAACTGATATGTAAACATTCTTTAATCTTCTTTCTTGTCTTTCTTAAAACATGTAAAGCAGCATGTTGGATTCTCTAAACATTTGTGTGTCAACCTCCCTGAAATGCCCTCCATTCCACACTACTTAGACCTGTGGCATGCAGGTTTCAACTGTACTTTTGACAAATATTGAATCACATCATTTGATGTTTTAATAATGTATGTCCACAGAACCTAACATGGCATTGGCCACTTGGTAGGTGCTTAATAAATATGCATTGAATGAATGAATGACCAACCAAGCTATGGAGTGACCTAGATGGGGCAGGACGACATAGGGTTCCGCATTGCTATCCATGCCTTTCCTCTGGTGCAGTTTCTCAAGGTTGCACTATTGACATTTGGAGCTAACTAATGCTTTTCTATGTGAAGGGCTGACCTCTGTGTTATAGAATGTCTAGCAGCTCCCCTAGCCTCCACTTGCTTGATGCTAGTAGCACCCACCACCCCAGTGGTGGCAAAACATGTCTCCAGGCATTCCCAAATGTTCTCTGGGGCTCATTTGAGACCACTTATCTAGAGTAGTAGATGAATAGTAATTACATGGGCAATGCTCACAAATTTTTCAAAGTGGTGAAGAATAAGAGGATAGAATATATTCATGACCTGTCCTCTTGGCACAGTGGAAAATTCAGAGACTTTGGAGTCAGAAAGTCTCCTGTTTGTATCCTAGATCTGCCTACCTATGTCCTGGCTGTGTGATACTGGGCAACTTACTCAACCACCCAAAGCTCTCTGTCTATAAAATAGAGAGAACAGTAGGGTGGTTATAAAAAGTACATAAGCCAATATACATGAAGCAATTACAGTAGCTGATGCAAAGTAAGTACTCAATAGGCCAGTGGTTACTGTCAACGTTATTGCTGATATTACTGCCAGCTACCTCCACCCTGCCTTCCTTGCTTGAACGCTGTTGTACTCCACCCTTTCCCAATCTCTTCCTCTGACTCCTAGGGCCTTGATATATATGCTTTCTGGAACATTCTATGTTACTTTCCTGAGCATTTAACTATAAGGCTGTACAATAATATGCCAGCTTTGGTGCCCTGGAACACCATTGTCTTCCCTTTGGTCATCACTTCTGACAAAGAGCTGTGTCTTCAATGTGCCATCTCTTACTAAGAGGTCTTATTGTAACAGCCATCCTCAGCTTTGGCTCAGGACACAGCAATTCAGTGTAGGCAGCAGACTGCAGATGTCATTGAGCCAAGTGCTTTTCTCCCCAAACACCGTACAGCCAGGTTGCTTGGTTACTGTCATTTGCGCAGAGGTGTAGGCATGAAGAAAATTCGCAGGATAAGCTCAGAATATCACAGGCTAGGGGAAGAGAGTTTCCTTCAATGAAGGTTCTCAATGGATTGGAGATGCAGAGAACAGAGGCAGGCAACTGAATCCAGCCTGATCCAAGGCATCCTGCTGTCTGTACAGTCTCTGTGCTCCTGCAGCTCTGACTGGAAGCTGCACTGGCTCCTCTCTGGTGAAACATCTCATGGGGATGAAGGAAGCATCTTAGGATAAAAACTTGTATGTACTTACAGGTACCAGAATGGTAAATAGCTGCCACATCCCTCTATCAAAATCTGAAGCATCTTTGAATGACATGTTAAATCTACATAGATTTTTTTTTTCAATAGGTTTTTGGGAAACAGGTGGCATTTGGTTACTGAGTTCTTTAGTGGTGATTTATGAGATTTTGGTGCACCTAGCACCTGAGCAGTGTAAACTGTATCCAATGTGTAATCTTTTATTCCTCACCACGCCCTGCCCTTTCCCCCACGAGTCCTCAAAGATCAATGTATCATTCTTATACTTTTGGATTTTCATAGCTTAGCTCCCACATGTGAGTGAGAACATACAATCACATAGGTTGTTTTGCTTATGATTTTTCATTTTGTCTATTTAAAGAGTGGGATTGTCACATTTCTCATTGCTTATCTAAACCAAACTTAAGCTTCAGATGAGTCACATTAATTCCTCTTTATCTGATGTGCTAAATGTGGTGGGCCTGCTTTCATTTAGAATTTACTAATTCATAATTTGTGAGTGTGGAACAGAAACGGGGTTTAGGTTGACCTCAGGTCTATGTGAGAAAAGCTTTTTGGGAAATTGAAATTTTAGCAAGCATATGTAAATAAATAAGTATAAGTTGCTTTCATTCTGCAGAAGACACTATTTCCATACAATAAATAGGAAATTATCTTCATGTGTTAAAGGAAGCTGTCCAATAGAAATATAATGAAAGTCACATATGTACTTTTATATATTTGTATTTACTTATTTATTTATTTTTGAGACAGAGTCTCGCTTGGTTGCCTAAGCTGTAGTGCAGTGGCATGATCTTGGCTCACTGCAACCTCTGCCTCCCAAGAACAAGTGAGCACATCCTGTTCATTTTGCATTTTTAGTAGAGACGGGGTTTCACCATGTTGGCCAGGCTGGTCTCGAACCCCTGACCTCAAGTGATCCTCCCACCTTGCCCTCGCAGTGCTGGGATTACAGGCTTGAGCCACCACACCTGGCTGAATATATAATTTTAAATGTTATAGTGGCCATATTTAAAAAGTGAAAAGTGAATAAAATTAATTATAGCAACATCATTTATTTAACCCAATATAGGCAAAATATTATGTCAACAAGAAATCAATACAAAAATTATCAATGACACATTTTCTGTTATTTTTCTCAAACTCCTTCTTTGAAATCTGGTGTGTGTTTTACACTTACAGCAGATTTCAATTCAGACTAGAGACATTTCAAGTGCTTGCTAGCCACATATGACTAGTGATTACAATACTGGATAGTCCATTGCTAGAAGACTTAATCCCTTTTCCCTTCTTCCTCTGTTTTTCCTGTTCATGAAGTCGTCAGCATTATAGATATTTGTGTTGCTATTGTTTATCTGTTTACAAAGATAACAAATATTCAATCTAGTACATTCTCTTCTTTCTCTAGAATCCCCACTAGGAATTAGCTATTACGTGTATTGGTTCACATTTTTCTTTTTTTTTTTTTTTTTTTTGAGACGGAGTCTCGCTCTGTCACCCAGGCTGGAGTGCAGTGGCCGGATCTCAGCTCACTGCAAGCTCCGCCTCCCGGGTTCACGCCATTCTCCTGCCTCAGCCTCCCGAGTAGCTGGGAGTACAGGCGCCCGCCACCTCGCCCGGCTAGTTTTTTTGTATTTTATAGTAGAGACGGGGTTTCACCGTGTTAGCCAGGATGGTCTCGATCTCCTGACCTCGTGATCCGCCCATCTCGGCCTCCCAAAGTGCTGGGATTACAGGCTTGAGCCACCGCGCCCGGCCTGGTTCACATTTTTCAACTCCAAAATACAAGGTCAGGGGCTGTCAAGTTCAAGTGAAAAAGAAATTTTAAGACTGAATTTTTGAACATAAACACATCATGGAAATTCTGGAACATTCAGTTACTGCTATATGGCCTTTGGGGTTTACGGAGTAGAAGTTGCAGGTCTGCCACACTGAGTTTTAGCAAAACTTTGAACATGTGCAGCCTGAAATTTTGGCCTACTTGGGCTTGCATTTCGGGGGTTTTGTGTACAGAGGCCATTCATAAGCCCAGCATTGTTGTCCACACTGGCCCATCAGATCAAAGCACTAATCTGTTTTGAAGGAGCAGATGCATGAGCACCAAGAAATCGAGCAACAAACAGAGCTTAATTGTCTGCCCTTGGCAAAGCTCATAAAAAATATTCAATTCATGAAGTGTATTTTTGTGAACTTGATTCCATATGCAACTTTCTTGTTGACCACTGTATAGAGGTAACTAAACTACAGAAAATTAAAAAAGTTTTCATGTGAAAACTCAGAATTCTAAGATAAAACTGGTCTTCAATCATTTCCAATAATGAGGAAGATTCACGTGCACTAATAGGGTAAGGTGCTTGAGATATCATCAGGAAGCGCTTCACTTGTATTCACTGAACCTTCTTAACAGTCCTACGGGTTGGGTATCACAGTTTCATTTTAGAGATGAAGAAACCAAGACACAGAAAGATTGAGTCATAGACCCAAGGGCACACAGCTGGCCAGCATTAGAATCAGAATGTGGTTTGGCAACTCAGTGATGGTAACCTGATTCTGGTGTTCTCACACCACCCAAAAGCCTGTGGGCAGCAGGTGCCTGCACCCTGAATCCTCAACACAACAGTCCCTTGAATTAGGCAAGACATAGTTTTTTTTTTTTTTAAGGGAATAAAATTTCTGCTCCATCCTACCTGAGGATAGGTGGTAGCCAGAGTTGACAATCTACTAAAGTTGCCTACAAAATAAGGCTGTCAGCGTGTTGACGTGCAAGCTAGGAAGAACAGAATGCCCAGGGAAGGCCGAAGTCGGTGTTTTCAGCACATTGTCACCATCCTAATGACTACAAGTTTTGTTTTAAAGAGAATTTGAGCTGCAAAAGTGTTACTGCCAACAGGCTGCAGTTTTAATGATCTAGCTTTAATCGTGAAAATGAATCTTATGCTTGTGAGAAGTGTGGAATCCATCAACAGACTGAGTGAATTCTCTTGAGTGCTGCCTGTCTAATAATCAGTGTTGTTTGTCTGTGATCTGCTTAGTATTGAATTATTTTTTAAAATTTTCATTATTGTTACTATTGTTATTATTATTATCCCTATAGGTCTTCAAGTTACAAACAATAACAAACACCACCAAAGGTAATGACTGATAATGAATTATTAAAGTCTCTTTCCTGTCCTTAGCTAATTTCATAACGTTTTCCTTAGAAACATCACCAGTCATCATATATCAGCCCTGAGTGAATTTTGATTTAATATGTCTTATCCAGTCTTTAATTCAGATATGTTTCAGAAAATTTAAAAACCAATGCAGTGGACAAATTTTAAAGATTATTTCTCTCCAAAGCATTTCCTCTTAAACTGTAAGATTTAGATATTTTGGGAAAATAAAGTCAAGTTAGTCATTGCGATACCATTACCTTCCCTCACCACTGCTTCCCTTTTTCTTGCTCCAGATTAATTCTGAACTGAATCTAACAACTCTTATACTTTGAAAATTCTCTGTTAAAGCAATTTTTTCAGAATAATGGATTTTTCTTTTCACAAATCACTTGAGTTTAAGCACTTTGGCCTGTCTACAAGTACTCTGCAATCCCCCAATTGTTTCTTGATGAACCCATTATATTTCTATTTAACTCTAAGCATGTTGCTTCCTTGGCCACTCAAAGATGTATTGGATCAAAATATCGGCTGCATCTGAAATACATCAGTGCTGTGATTTATTTGAGCATGCCATTTTCCTCTCTGTGCCTTTCTTTTCTAATTTGTAAAATGGGGATAATAATTCATACTCTGCAGAATTGCTGAAGCAAATATGGAAGATGATGGGTATGTTTAGCACAAATCACAAATGGTTTCTTTCTTTCACCAGGACTGGCTTCAGAAAAAAGGGAAATTGATCTAACAAGGAAGAAGTATTATGAAACAATGTTTAAAAAAAATTGGTAAATGCAATGGCAAATCTTTTAACATTGCTTTAAAATGTAATAATTGTAATAATAACAATACCTTATTTAGTGGACAGCAGATCATGGGGTAAATAAGATACTAGAAGCTGTAGCATGAAAGTGGAAAGTGGATAAAACTAAGTTAAAGCATTTTAAGGGTTTTCTTGGAAGCTAAGAAAGAGACAGGTTGCTTAATTTAAGACTTTGTTCAGATGATTATGCACATAAAAAAACTTTAATGATAACTACCAAAATAGTAAGCAATATATAACTTACTGACAAAGAAAAACAAAAACGAAAACATAAAATAAGCTAGATCATCTGAAAAGAAAACAGGAAATAGGATGGGGTGTGGAGTGAACAAAGAAAATACATGGTAAATAGAAAACACAGAGGAGGCATGTTCAAATCTGTCAGACAAATACATTTAAAACATTTACCTGTTACACAAAAGTAAGTAATGTGTGTGGAACTCTTAGAAATACATTTATACAGTCAGGAAAGAGAAATAAGAATGGCAGAATACAAGTTACCTTTGGATTTGAGAAGAGATTGATTGAAAAAACAAAAGCTTGAAGAAATAAAACTAGAAATTATTCTATCAGCCAGATACATCAGGATGTAGAATTACGTGACACTTGCCATCCCTTCGCTGAGACTTTTAAGTTGGTTAACATGGGACCCAGCAGTCCCATAAGACAGATTTTTAGCCTTGCTTATGAGTAAAGTTCAGACCCATGTAGACATGTCTGATGGATTGCTTGGAACTGGCTTCTGGCTGACTGTAAACATTCTACTTTAAGGTAATAATTGCCAACAGAGAAAACCCTTCAAAGAGAGTTGCTGCTTTTCCTAAGGGCTACCAAGGATCCAAAAACCTTTGGAAGTCCCAAGGATAAAGTACCTGGATCTAAGGTGAAGCTTCATATTCTGCTGTTTTTAAAACTCGTCTTTTTTTCACTGAGGACCAGCTGTTGATCAGGCCCACAGGGCTTGACTCCTCTCTTTTATGTTGGAGAAGTTTGTTTTCCTTTTGCCCTTCATTATTGTTTGCTGAAATCTGGGTCCCAACCTCTCACCCACTATTCTAATTCCATGACTTTGACTCTGCCTTGAGGCCCACACCTCAATTCTGATAGCTGCCAATGACAGGAATATTGGCTTTAGTTAGTGTCCCATTTTCCCTTTGTGATGTCCCACAAAATGCTTCTCTCTAATTTGAATCCATCTCAAACCCAAAACTGTTCCAGGACCAGGCAGACAGAATAACTAGGTGAAGCAGGATGAGCGGAAGGGGTTGAGAGGTGGGCTGCTGGTAGTTCATCTTGGACAAACTTTTGTCATTAGTGAATAGGGCATGTGGTATGGTTTGGCTGGGTCCTCACCCAAATCTCATCTTGAATGGTAGCTTCCATAATTACTACATGTTGTAGGAGGGACCTGGTGAGAGATAACTGAATCTCAGCGGCTGTGTCCCTCATACTGTTCTCTTGGTAATGAGTAAGTCTCATGAGATCTGAAGGTTTTATAAGGGATTTCCCCTTTTGCTTAGGCGTCATTTTCTCTCTTGTCTGCCGCCATGTAAGACATGCCTTTGCCTTCTGCCATGATTGTGAGGCCTCCCCAGCCACATGGAACTGTGAGTCCATCAAACCTCTTTTTCTTTATAAGTTACCCAGACTTGGGCATGTCTTTTTCAGCAGCTTAAAAATGGACTAATACAACATTAAATAAATGAGGGGGAAAGAAAACTGGGGACACTGATTATCAAGATGGCTGAGATATCCCAAGAGGCTACACTCGACCTTTGACTTCTCTTGGGTACACGCCTAAGAGTGAAATTGCTGAGTTATGTGGTTAACCCATGTTTAACATTTTATGTAACTGCCAGACTCTCGTCCAAAATAGCTGCACCATTTTATATTCCCATCAGCCATGTAAGAGGGTTCTAATTTATCTACATTCTCACCAGCACTTGTTTGTCTGTCTTTTTTATTATAGCCATCCCCATGGGTGTGAAGAGGTATCTCATTGTGGTTTTGATTTGCATTTCCTTAATGACTAGTGATGCTGAATGTTTTTCTCATGTGCCCAATGGCTAATGTAAGCTTTTTGATATTGGATATAGATGTTTTCTATGAAAAGGGACATTTCTTTCCTCAGGGGGCCCACATGTCTGCCCAGGGGTATGACGTTCATTCAAAGTTTTGAGACTCACCAGTTACTCATTTCCACACTTACAGGCTAGAAAGAACAGATTCCCAAGCAAGAGGCAGAAGGCCAGAGATTTATGCCTTGTTCTCTCTTTTCTCCCTTTCCTGTCAAATGCAGCTGGACCTTTCCTGGAACAAATTCCTTCAGATAAATTCTCCACCAGACCATCAACTCAGGAGGGCAAACAAGGAGCTTGTTTTCAAGAGCTGGAGCCAAACCACCCAGACCTTCCTGTGCCAGGTGAGCATGAAGAGGGGCCGAAGTCACCCATTACTAACCCCTCACCCATGACTGCCTGAGAGGTATGTCTCAGGCTTTAACCATGAAACCTGTTTCCTCTCTCCCCTCCAAAGTCCAGCCCAGAGAGGCATGATAAAATCACTTAGCAAATGGAAAATATTTTGTGCTTATTCTAAGAAATGTGATCCATCAAAAATGAGCTGACAAGTCATTTCATTTCCAAGGACAGTGTCCACATACTCCAGGCAGTCTCTGGACCTGGAATAAGATAAATCCAAGCCACAGGCCAGTAAGGACCATATAGATAACATTATGAGTGATTCTGTAGCATGATTTTAAGGCATCAGCTGCACAGTCAGACTGCCTGATTTCAGCCCAGCTCCCTCATTTGCTAGCTGTGAAAATTGGGTGAGTTGCTTAACCAACCCTTAATGCCATTTTATCGTTTTAAAAATAGCTATAATAATACTCCTTTCTTCATATGACTGTTTTGAGATTTGGATAAGGCAATAGGTACTTTATTCAATAAGGACCCTGGAATATACAAATCTATTAAAAATTGGTATTAATATAGTTTTGCCCTAAAAAGGCAGGTTCTTCTGTTTCTCAAATCTGACAGTTTTGTCAAACTCTTGAATTCTCATTAATAGCTCCAACACAGACTATTAATGCTGTTAGTTTTGACCAAATACATGACTCACGAATTAACTAACTCTTAGTTGGTAATCTGAAGGAATCAATAAAATCCACACTTAAATCCCCCTAAATCAACTGAACAACTATGGACTATGGAATTGGGGAGATCTGTCTAAATGGCGGCAATATCAACTATGAAAAATATTTATTTAGAGTCTGGGTAGGTACTAAGTTCAATGAACTGCTTAGAGAGTCCGTGTTGCTTTGTGACTGTTCTAGGCAGTGCTAATTTTGCTACAATTTCCTTTCTTAAGTCACAACCAGAATAAAAACAAAGTTCTAGAAATCCCATTTATTTATAAACTGGATTGATGAAACCAGTTTTAAAAATATCAGAGGACCAGACTAAAAAAGAAACCAGGTGTAGCAAAAAGCAACTCTTCTGGAAACTGAAAATTCAAAGAAACATGGTAATCTCACTGTATTAATTTTCTTTTTCTCTTGTAACGAATTACCACAAGTGTAGTGGTTTAAAACAACACAAATGTATATCCTACAGTTTGTGGAGAAGTATGAAGTGGGTCTTCCAGGGCTAAAATCCGTGCTGGTAGAGACAGGGTACAGATAATCTGTTCCTATTCTTTTCAGCTTCTAGAGAAAGCCTGGGTTCCTTGGCTCAAGGTTTCTTCCAGCAGGGACATCTCTACGACCTCTGTTTCCACTGCCTCATCTCCTATTCTCACTCAAACCCTCCTGCATCCCTCTTACAGAAACCCTTGTAATTACATTTAGCCTGCTCAAACAATGCAGGATAATCTTCTATCTCAAGACCCATAGTGTAATCACATCTGCAAAGTCCCTTTCGCCATGTGAGGTAACAAATCCATAGGCTCCAAGAATTAAGATATGGACATCTTTTGGGGGACCATTCTTCTGACTACCATACTCCCCTATCTGAAGAATTTTTGTGTGAAAGAGGGATAAAGGCAGAACTAATACAGATGAGTGAAAGTGGCCAGGAGGTGAAATTTGAAGAATCTCAATAATGACAAGAGGTGGGTGAAAAAAGGCAGGAGCTTTTGAGGAAGATGTGGGCTGTTTATTACTAGGGCTGAGCCTCTCTTTCTAAACATTCACTCCCTCTGCCCATGTTGGGGTTTTGATTGCATGGCATTTGAGGGTCTTTCCAATTCTAAGTTTCCAGGTCTTTGAAAATTTGGAAGGTGTATCAGTCAGGGTATAGGCTAGGCCATGCTGGGTAACAACAAATCCCCCAAATCTCAGTGGTTTCAATCAACACATCCATTGTTGGACTGCATTAGCTCTGGTCATTGTGGTCCTCTAGGGACTAAAGAGACACCACCACTGCAGACACAGTTAGCCACAGTGCCAGCAGGATAGAGCATTCTGGAGGGTCTAGAAAGAGCAACTGATACCATGGTCCACAAGGGTCACACAGAACTTACACTAACAGCTCCTCAGCCAGAACTAGTCACAAGTCTCCAGCCAACTAAAAGGAAGACCAGGACAAAGAGCCAATCTGGAAGGCAAAGAACCAGAAATATTGGCAAGTATGAATGGTGACTGTGACAGGAAACAATTGACCCTCTCCATCAATTCATAGATTTTAGTCATAAAAGGGGTCATAAAACTCTTTTGACCCCTAAAGAGTTTTTCTAAAGGGGGTGACAGTCGATCGATTATCCTAGGCTCACTGATGTAACAAGATTGTCTTAAGCACGTTCTTCTTTCTTGATTTTAGCTCCATGGTTAGGATTTCACTTTCAAAAGCTTAATAAGGTGATAATGATGATGATAATGATGATGATGATGGTAATGAATGCTTTTTGAAAATTCACAGTGTACTGAGCATTGTACTCAGCACTTTCCACATTTATTTCTTGAATCTCAGGCATAGAGGCATGAGTGAATCACACTTCTGATTTCATAGCATACTTCTATTATGAGACTCGTACAAACACTCTCTCATGATGTGTTTTATTCATGTGTCCCCCCTCCTCGTTTTAGCAACCATAATGTCTTTGATACTATATCTTAATATTTTGTATATTTTTGCAGATTGTATAGTGTTGTTGTTATGTAGGTATTTTTAATTCAATAAAAGTATATTCATGTATACTTGTTCTGTTTCTTTCTTTCTTACATTTGGATATTCCTGCAATTGTGAGTATACGTCTCACGTAGTTAATGTCTTATAACAGTAACATAATATTCCATAGTGTGTGTCCATTATAGTTTCTTAGCTTTTCCCTTGCAATGGAACATCTAAGTTGTCTAATGTTCCCTGATACTTTAAACCAGGTGTCAGCGAACATTTTTTATAAAGAGTGAGATAGTAAATATATTTGGCTTTGGGGGCTCTAAAGTCTTGGTTTTAAGGATTTCGCTGCTGTTATACCATAAAAGCAGCCATAGACAGTGCACAAATACATGCCTGTGGACAGATTTGGCCCATTGGTCATATATGACAATCCCTAGTTCAAACACCATGGTGATGAACATCCTCTACGTGTTCCCTCATGAACTTGGGGCTAGATGTTCTCTCAAATAATACTGTATAAACAAGAGTGAGATTGCAGTATCATAAGATGTGCCCAAACATCATTAGATTAAGTATTTCTGGTTGCATCAGCCTATTCTCTTAGCAACAGGTAATAAAAATAAAAGGTTTTTGTTTGCCCATATCCCTCCTAACATTATCCAACTATTTTAGCTTTTGCCAATTTGATGGCATAAAGTAATATTGCATTTTTTCACTCATATTTCTGTTTACTAATGAGTTTCAGTATCTTTTTATATATTTATTGGTCATTGGGACTACCTCTTCTGTGTATTGCCTATTCATACATTTTCCCTTTATTCTATTTCTATGAGTTGGGTGTTTCTTATACATTCTAAATATTCGTCCTTTGCTAATTTTTAAATTTGCAAATAACTTGCAAGTAATTTCTGCCAATCTGTCAGCTGTTCATTAACCATGTCCATGGTATTTATGATCAGGGAATCTTAATTTTGACAACATATGATGTGTGATATTTGAGACCTGTTTAAGAAATCCTTCTACACTCCTAGTCATAATAACATTTTCTTTGTTTAACCTTCAAGTTTCACTTTTTACACTTTGGACTTTAATCCATCTAGATATCCTTTTATTTGTAGTAAAAGGATTTCCATTGTCATCCATGTGGTAAGTCAAATTTCTCAGCACCATCAGTTAAAACTTACAGATAAAATGTTATCCACTTATTTTTGTTGTCTATGTGTATGTGTGTGTGTGTGTATATATATATATATATATATATATATATATATATATATATATATATATATCACCTGCTCAGGTAGGCATATAACTCCCTGAGAACGTTCTTTTCTGTTCCACTGATGTGTTTATTCATTTTGGGGGCCACTGCCATACTGTTTTCACTTCTATTACTTTGTAATATATCTTAACATTTAGTGCAGTATATTGCTATTTTTTGTTTTTTGTTTTGTTTTGTTTTGTTTTGTTTGAGACGGAGTCTCGCTCTGTTGCCCAGGCTGGGGTGCAGTGGCCAGATCTTAGCTCACTGCAAGCTCCGCCTCCCGGGTTTACGCCATTCTCCTGCCTCAGCCTCCCGAGTAGCTGGGACTACAGGCTCCCGCCACCTCGCCCGGCTAGTTTTTTGTATTTTTTAGTAGAGACGGGGTTTCACCGTGCACCATGTTAGCCAGGATGGTCTCGATCTCCTGACCTTGTGATCCACCCGTCTCGGCCTCCCAAAGTGCTGGGATTACAGGCTTGAGCCACCGCGCCCGGCCTTTTTTGTTCTTCTTTTCCAAAATTGACCTATTTATGGGCTTTTATATTTTTATATCATATACATTTGTGTGCATTTTTCTAGTCTCTGGATGTTTTTAAATCTGTCTGAAATTTGGGTTGTCACTGCATTAAGCTCATAGTTTACTTTGAAGATAATTGGTAGCTTTAACTATTAAGACATCTCATTCATAAGCATGGAATATCTTTAAAATTATCAGATGGTTTTTTATATCCTTTATTTGAGTTTTGACACTTTCCCCCATAGGCTTTATATATTATTTGTTAAAACAATTCCTAGACATTTTAGAGTTCTCGTTGCTATTTGAAATAGACTTTTTTTTTTCTAGCTGATTTTTGCTGGTATAGTGATGTGCTATCATTTTGTGGGTTTATTCTGTTTTTCTCATATTGGAATCCTCACCTTATGAGAATAGTACTGTTATCTCATTTTATAGGTGAAGCAGTTAAGAAATTTTCCCAAGATCATTTCGTTAATAAGGAGTGTAGCTAGTGTACAATGCAAATCAGTGTTTCCTATCACAGGGAGTTTTGGTTGTGTGGAAGGGTAAATAGTGACTGTACACTTAAAACTCTCTTGCACTTGAAGAAGTGCTCAATTTACAAAATGAAAACTCCACATGCAAATATTATTCTTTGGCTATTCCTCTACTGACGCCTGCTGACTCCCATGAACATGGCTAATGCAAGACATGCTGTCCATGGCCCTGCAAATAACATTGCAAAGAGAGAAAAAAACACTTCCTTTCCAATGGGCCATTCTAACACATTCCTCCACCAAGTTGAAACCGGCCCTGTCAAGGCAGCATGATGCTCTGAATAGGGCTTCCCAACCTCCCTGGTCAGCTGGCACCTCCTGTCATTTCCCTTGTCATTTTTGCTGAAACTAGCCCCAGCCCCCACATTAGCTCCCGCTTGGAAGTCTCCTGTCTGGAGCCAGTGAGGTTTGTCTGCTTTCTTGGGTTTGGCTAATAAATTGGGATCGTGGGGTCAGGCGGCAGGGGACCTGGCACCCAGGGAGCCCCTGACACCAATTTTATTAGATTTCTCTTTGCAAGGCCCAGGATGCCATCCCAGCAGGGAGTCCACAATCGCTCAGTAACCGAGATTTTGTCGTCTCTTGTTTGACAAGGTCATTTTTTACTAGAGGAGGAAAAATCCCACATTAATTATACAAGCAAACTGGGGCCAAGGCCATTAGAGCTGGCCTCCCTCTTCTGTGAGGTGGGGGGAGAAGGAGAGGAGGTTGGATTCCTCTGTAAGTGGAGAGAAGAGCTGGGAGAGGAGTCTGGACTTCTCATACCCTCAGTCTCTGAAATGCATATGTGCTGTCTAATTCCTGGTACTCACTAGAATGTGTGTTTATCTAAAATAGACTGCAAAGGGACTGAGCAAAGGAATATACAAAATCATGCCCCACTCATTCATTCTGTCAATATGCTTTTATAAGTTGCATACTAGACATCAAACACAGAGCTAGGCATTGAGAAAAAATACGAAAGAAACATCATAGCTGCCTTCTTAGCGGTTCTCTCAGTATCGCATGAGGGCTGGTTCTCAATACCCCAGGATTATGCCAAAAAGGTGAGCACACAATCACTCTTTTTCTGAAAGTTAGAAAATGCTTGCATCCTCCTTGGTAAACTCTCATGCCAACTCAGTCCATCCTAAACCATCATGCCATTGGATCATTTTGACATATGATTGTTGTTTTCATTGAATAGGCAGGAGTAACTATGAATTTGAAGCCTACATTTGTTTTCTAAAAACATGATAACAACTACTTGACTCATAAAGACAGAAACAGAAAATGGAGGCTTTTATTTCAGAGATGGCACTGCCTTGTCCTGGAATCACAGTGAAAGATTCAATTAATCTATGAACGTTTATATCAATGTTTATTTGAATGAAGTGGACAGGTTTCCTGTATCCCTTACCTATATATCTCCATTCACCATCTTACTCTATGATCTGCTTTATAATTGGAGGCAGGCCTTCATCTTCCATCTTCTCTCACAGCTCAACTAGGCTTTCTGATCTGAAGTCTCTGGGAAGCTCATGTTTTCCTGTGTGCAGATGCTCCAGTGGCTACAACCTTCCCACACTGGTTGTCTTCCACCTCCTGAAATATTTACCTTGATACACTAGATTACTTCGTATCTTCTCAATAAAAGAGCCTCTCTTCTGCCTGTTTCTATCTCCTGCTAGACTTCCTTTGCCTGAGGCTAGACTCATTGTTTTCTACCACTTCCTCTTCCTGAGTCTAAACCCATCGTGTTTTCTACCACTTCCTCCTTCTGAGTCTAAACCCATCATGTATTCTACCACTGTCCCCAAAGCACTCTTGACACAGAGCAGTAAAACAACACTGGGAAAGAGCACATGTTCCCCACAGCATCTGCAGAAAAATGTTCCAGAACTTCAGCATGACATCATGGCTCTAGGACCTGAGTTTGTTTCCAAATTCTGCCACATCTGAACTGGATGACAATCAGCAAGTAACTTAATCTCTCTGAATGTTTTAATCTTTATCTATAAAGTGTGGATGGAAATAAAACCTCTCATAAGGAGGTTGTGAGGTCTAAGTGAGATGTAAAATGGTGACTTATTGTCATCAATAGTATTGTTACACTAGGAAATGCTTTTCCTGTCTTGCTTTCAGCAGATAACGTGAGAACCTGCATTTATACAAAGGTAAAGGCCATCTGGTATGAATGAAGCATCTCCATCTTATCTCATTCTCAATGTTCATGGAGGTACACTCCTCTCACTATCACAATTTCTTTACATTATCACCATTTTTCTTTCTTCTGGCTTGGTATTTTTTTTTCTTCTTTTTGCTATAAGGCCTCCCCAATTAGCTTCCTGTCTACAGCTCCAGGTCTGCCTGGAACTCTTTTGTGAACCTTCCACAAAGCCACTGCTTACACACTGTCCCAGCCTCAAATGTCACCTTACTCTCTTGCTTTCCTTGGTTACACTTTTCAATCCATTTGAATTCTTCCAAAAAGGCTTTGTCTGCTGAACCTTCCTGTATTATCCATCACTGTGTACCAAATTACCACAAATATAATGGATTAACACAACATGCATTTATCACCTTGCAATTTATGTGGGTAAGCCATGAGGGCACAGTTTAGATGGGCTGTCTGGCTCAGGGTGTCTGAAAGTATAATGAAACCGTCAACCAGGGTTGAGTTCTCATCTGACGGCTACACTGTGAAGGATTTGCTTCTAGCCTCATGGAGTTGATGGCAAAACTCAGTTCTTTAATGGCTGTGGGGCTGACAGCCTTAGTTTCTCGTTGGCTGTAGGCTGCCTTCACTTCCTTGCCATGTAGGCCTTCCCAACATGGATGCCTGCTTCTTCAAAACCAGTGAGAGTCTACTAACAAGATGAAATTCACAACCTTACATAACCTAACCATGGACGTGGCAGCCCATGAGTGTTGCTGTACTGTACTGGCTAGAGGAAAGTCACAGGTTCTGCCCACACTCAAGGGGAGAAGGCTACACAATGACATGAATACCAGGAGATGGGGATCACTGTGCCCCCTTAGAACCTGTCCATCATATCCTTTTTGTTAAATTACTTCCTTAATCCATAAGCTATTTTTAACTACTCCATAATAGCATATGGAAGAAACTGAAAGAGCGATGAGATACAGCCACTTCTCTTCAGTTATAAAGGAAATGGACAATGCAAGGAAGTATGAGGTAAAAATCCCTAAACTTGCTGCCAAGTGTTCATCCCCTCAGTTCAGAGGAGAGAGAAGACCTGAGGTTGGGGTTCTTATGAAAAGTTTAATGAAGGCAGCAACATTGGATACTGTAGGTAATACTCGAAGGACAGGCAGAACTCAAAAGAGCAAAACTCGTAGATAGGGGAAAGGCACATCCTAGGTGACAGCAAATCCAAGAGAAATGAAGGTGTAGGAGATGGCCAGAAAATAGAAACTATTAGGTTGGTGCAAAAGTCATTGTGGTTTTTGCCATTGAAATTAAGGACAAAAACCACAATGACTTTTGCACCAACCTAATAGTTTAATATAAATCCCCAAAAATAATGGAAAGCAAAGGTGAAAACAAGAACCGGTCAAAATGGGTGGCTGGAGATGCTGTGGCCATCAGAATCAGCCAGACAAAGACCAGGACTGTCTTATCTTATCTTCTCTATCCTGAGCTCTCAGTACAAGTGCTGGATATACCTGAACAAATAAACCACCTGGGAAATGCATTTTGAAATCAGGATTACTGACCAGGAGGATTGCAATTGTCCTGTAAGAGAGGATCACTGGGACAACATTGGGCCACTGCAAACTGAATCTGTCTGTGACTCAGTTTCCTATTCTGAAAGTGAGAAAAATAATAGAGCCTACCTGATAGGGTTATTGGAAGAACTGAATGAGGTAGGACTTTAAAAGTGTTTGGATAAGGCCTTACATGAAGTAAGTTCAAAATAGCTGTTAACTATTATTTATTATTACTATTCATAATCTACTCCACCTGGGTTTGCCATCTTTGGCTCACAGCCTGGTGTTGCTTAGCTGTTCTCTGTCTTTCCTGGCTCAGAAACACAGTGAGTTTCTCTTTCCTGTTGACCCTAGGATACCCCCCAAGGCTTCTCTGAAGGTCTTGCCTTTGTGCCTGAGTCTCTGCTTCTGATGTGGTTCTGCAGAAGCAAACTAGAGCATCCCCAGCCTGGTGGACACCTCGATGCTGAGCTCAGCACTGAGCTTTGAGGGTGAGTGACTGACTCCCTGGTCGGCACTTTTATTGTGGTTTCCTGATTGGTTCAGGATGGCTGGGCCTTTGCTACCCCATCCCCAAGTGGATTTCCAGTCCTGCCAGAGGCCAAAAGGAGAGTGACTTAGTCATTAGCTCCTCTGGCAACAGCCTCTGGCAGCAGTTCAAGGCAGCTTAGAAAACAGGGCAACAAGTGGCTGCAATATGTATTTCAAAAGCCTAGCACACAAGAAAAGGAAATGAAAACCAGAAAAAGCAGGGATACTAATGTCTGAACCTGGAGGCACATCCAGACACCACGGGGCATTGCAGACCATGCTCCCAGGCCCTCCGAGTAAGGAATATGGAAGGGTTGTACCAGTAAGGAGCTGGGTCTGAATGGCAAGGCTGAGGCCCAGAGCCTCTCTTGCCTTCTGACATGTGCAAGGCATAAATGAATGAAGACTCTTTGTGCATCCTAGAAAATGATGTCCAGGTACACCTGGCTTAGGGTTTGTATCCAGAGCACAAGAAGCATTCCCTATTCTGTGCCAGCCCCTTGCAGAATTCATTTGATTCAAGCATGTTGGGATTTAGGGCTTTGCTGGCCAGAACCTTTAGAATTCAGCCTCTACCAAAGAATACATACATAGGGAGCAATGATCAGTAAGCTGGGGTCTCTTCCATTGATTCTGTCTTAGGTCATCTGACTCTTACAACACAAGATGTATGTTTTTACTGACTCCATTTCACATATGTTTGTGGAAACTAAGGCACAGAAATGTTACATAACTATTGAATTAATGTCTTTCTTATTTGTCTTCTGCCTATCTAATCAGAATAGAAGTTTCATAAGGAGACTGAGACTGTCTTTCTTGTTCATCACTTTATTGCAGGTATCTAAAATGGTCCCTGGAATGGATCAGATGCTTAAAAAACAGACTTAATGAGTGAACTTTGCCAAAGATCAGAGCTTTTGAACAATGCACTCCCAACTCTTAGTATCTACACTAAGTGTTCTCTGATTGGGTGTGATCTGATGAAGGTTGTGGTGTTGGCAGGGTCTGGGGCAAGAGAGGAGAGGGAATGTGGTCCACAATCACATCTGCCAGCTAATACTCAACTTCAGGAGCTCATAAGAAAGCCGTTATAAAAAGTGAGACGGTGGTGTTCACAGTTTGAATGTGGGAATGATCCATCCTTCCTTGAGGACATGACCTTCCTTGGGTTGATCTTAGAACTAATGGAGATGGTTCCTGCCCATCACTCCAGCCTAATTTTGTATGACCATCACTTCCTACCTGCCTGCCTCATTTTCCTTCTCATGTTCTAGTGTCAAAGATTTGGGTGGGTAAAGAATAAGAGGTGGAGGTAAAATCTAAGCATATCAAAACTATAGTTACTAACTTCAGACACTCTCCTTTACCTCATGCTATTCTTTTTGCTTCCTCTAGAAAAAGACCAATATTTGTCTGGGAGCCTCAAGCCCCTCCCAATTGTGCTAAAAGGACTCCAACTTTACAGCCAACAACATTTATTGCAGGGAAAATGACTAATGGGAAATACAACTGAGGCCAAACCCTAAAAGCCAAAGCTGGTTCTTACTCAAGAAAAATAAACAGATCACATTAGGCAGGGCACAACCCCGAAAACAAACTTTCATGAGAAAGAAGTTGTCAGTGGGTAAATAGTATAAGGCCTCCTGCAATGAAAGCCTCATCTGATCTTCATAAGGATTCTCTGCAGAGAGGCGACTGAGTTCCATTCTCATTGTCTAGAGCTTGGGGTGCACACACATGCCACCTAGCGGGCAGGGTGATCCTTCAAGAAAGGGAAACAGTGCTGCCTTCTCTACAAAGCTGGATGGTGGCATGGACCAGGTCTGAGAGCACATGAGGGGCACTGAATTTTCCCAGCACTCTGCGGCAGGTGATGGAAATTCGACTCAGTAAAGCTGTGACAGACCTCTCCTTTGTGACACTCAAGTCTCTTCACCCTCACCTCAGTCCACACTAGTCCAACTTAAATTGGCCAGCCCTGCATTTCATTGCCTGAGGGCTTCCTCTGGCTCTATGAACCCATGCTGCCACCCACCCACGAGGCAGCCACAACTTCCAGGAATGGATATCTCCTGGGATTACAACTCAATAACCGACTAAAGGGCATAGTACATAGATACCCCCACCCTGCCTCTCCACAAGTGGGATAATTTGCAGACACATTTTTATACTGGCTCCTAAGGTTTCCCAAAGAGATTGCGCCCCAATTATGTATTGTGGTTACTTCCTGGATAAGAAGGTTTTTAGTGACTCTCTTCCTTTCCTTGTCTTGCTTCTCTTCTTCATACTGTTATTTCCTAGTATTAGCTCTAAGATAAAGAACTTGCACTTGAATCCTTCTCTCAAGGTCTGCTTCTGGGGAAACCAAACTAAGATACTGGTTTAAGAACATAATGGAATTGTTTGGCCTATATAACAAGGAAGTTCACGTTAGTTTCAGGAATGGCTCAATTGAGATTCTCAAGTATATTTTTTATATTTCAAGTGTGGTTTAGTCCAGACTCTCTACCATCATCATCTTCTCCACCACGAAACTAGAGGAGATGCTCACTGTTAGCCCCTGATATATTTTTATAGTTCAGCAAACCAAAACAAAGTATTTCTATAAAAATATATATTACGCATTTTTAATAATAGATATATTTTCTATATTAGACATAGAAATATAGAGAGAATATATAGAAATATATAAAAAATATTTACTTTTATAGAAATACTTTGTTATATATAAAAGTATTTTATACATGTATAAACAAAGTATTTAAATATATATTACATATTTTAATATATAATATATATTTTTCTATATAATATATAGAATATATATAGAATACATGTAGAAAATATATAGAGAAATATTTATTTTCTATATATATTTATATGTAAAGAATATATATAGAAAATAGAAAATATGTATTTTCTGTATATTCTGCATATATATTTCTCTATTTATTACATATTTATATTATATTATCTTATATAAATATAATTTATGTATTTATAAATATATATAGAGAAAAGTATATATTTCAATATATAAAATCTTTTAATCTATAAAAATATATGTATTATATATAGAAAATATGTGTATATCTCTATATAAATATTTCTATGTGTCTTTCTCTATATATATATCATTTCCAGAGAAGAATTTTGATGGGTTCTGTGGTTATCTGTCCATCCTGCTGCAAGGGAGTGGAAGACTAACATCAGTAGTCCCTTGGAAAACATTCGGAATAAGGGGGAAATGGTTTCACCTAGAAAATTTCAAACTAACTACAAATAAACAAACAAAAATGTCATATAACCAGCACAATTTTATCCACCGAGGTCTTTGTCATGATATTTTGGAAAGAAACCTAGATTGTTAACATAACGGCCTTCATTTATACTCCCTTACCTTCATTTGACCAAGCTCAAAGCAAATACTGCTAATCACTCATGATACTCCCTGTTTAGCCCAGATGTGCCTTCAAAACATTCCCAGCAGTGCCCAGTCATCTCCTTTACTTCTCAAATCATCTATCTTCCATTAGTTCCAACACAGTCATCAGATCCACAGCTCTGCTGATGTCTTATATTCTCAGCCTCCCTTTTCCATGTGTGGTCCTCACCTAGAATGGGTAGATGACACAGCAATCTACATAATGTAGTTGAGGGACAGTGAAATACACTTGTCAAGCCCCAATATCACTTTCCTTGTCTGTCATTTTGCTGCCATCTCTCCAATTCAATTGACTATTTAAAAATGGGGTTAAATGGAATTCAAACCCTGGTTCTTGCATTGAAGTCTTATTGAATTTAAAAAGTCATTTAGCCTCTTTGAACCTTACTCATTTTAAAATGTGAGTAATAATCTCAGTCATCTTCTATGATGCCCCCCTACTTGCAGCATCTCAGTATCTTGGGAAAATTCCAGGGTAATCATTTTTTATTATCACATGAATTTACATAATATAGAGTGCAGATAATGGGTACATGCTCTACCTCTCCCATCTGCTTTCCATAATTGACACAGCTGATCAATAACAACACCCTTTCTTAATGAATTTAAAGAAATGCTCTTATTTTTCTCAACATAGGTTCTTGCCTCAGTACTAGAGAAAGAGTGGTCCTAGAATAAACAATGTTCTGGTCTCACCTAACAAACCTTAAAACACAAAATTCTAAAGAACCAAACAGTTTTCAAGTAATCTTACTCAGAACAAAGGTTAAGAACATACACACACACACACGCAAGCATCAAACATCCAAAAATGCAAACTTCACAATATCTGGTACACAATCAAGAATTCCAGGTGTGCAAACAAAAACTAAAATAATAAGAAAAAAATCAATAAATTAAAACTTCCCAGAATCAACACAGATATTAAAATTAGTAAGCAAGGACACAGGGCATTATAACTTTTCTCATGTTTGAAAAGTAAGTCGGCCAGGCGTGGTGGCTCATGCCTGTAATCCTGGCACTTTGGGAGGCCAAGGTGGGCGGATCATGAGGTCAGAAGATCGAGACCATCCTGGCTAACATGGTAAAACCCCGCCTCTACTAAAAATGCAAAAACAAAATTAGCCAGGAGTGGTGGCAGGCGCCTGTAGTACCAGCTACTCAGGAGGCTGAGGCGGGAGAATGGCGTGAACCACGAGGTGGAGCTTGCAGCGAGCTGAGATGGGGCCACTGCATTGCAGCCTGGGAGACAGAGTGAGACTCTGTTTCAAAAAAAAAAAAAAAATTAAGTAGAGACAGGATAAATATAAATATAAACCAAAATATTATTGATAAAATCTAAAATGTTTGAGAGAAAAATCTATAATGTATGTAGCTTAGATATAACTGGAAGAAACATTAGTAAACTTGAAGACTTGGTAATAGAAATGATGCAAAATCAAATACCTTTAAAAAGTAAAAAAGAAATGAAGAAAAGCATTAGTGATCTATAGGACGATTTTAAGTGACCTAATATACACTAAATTGGAATACCCAAAAGAGGAGAACAAAAATTGAGGAAACAGTTGCCCAAAAGTTTCCAAGTTGGATTAAAACTATAAATGTGCAGACTTGAAAAGCCCTATAAACACCAAACAAAGAAACTACCCCTAAGCACAGCATAACCAAATTTCTCAAAACAAGTGATGAGTACAAACTTTCAAAATAGACAAAGGAAAAGGACATGTTAAACATAGAAGAGCAAGTTTAGGGATAACAGTAAACTTTATGTCAGAAACAAGAAAAACAAAAGACCGTGCAACAAACTTTTAAAGTAATAAAAGGGGTAAAAACTGTCAATGTAGAATTCTATACCCAGCAATAACTTTTTTCCAAATATGAAAGCAAACTAAAGATTTTTTCAGACATATAAACACTGAAATAATTTATCACCTACAGATGGTAAAATTACACCACAAGACACAATAAACGAAATATTTTAGGCTGAAGGAAAATAATGCAGATGAAAATATGCATCTGAGCCAGTGTTTCTCAAGTGTTTCTTATTATCATCCCCAAAGGAGTCTTTTTAGACTTTTTTTCCTGATTACCAACTCATAAAGTTTTAATGCCACAGATACACTGTATATCTGTTTATGCACTGCCTGCATATTTGTGTTTTACACAGAAAAAGTAATATTTACACATAAAAAAGTATGCTGGCATCCAAGTACCAATTTCACCCTCTTGTGGGTGATGGTATTCTCACTGATGATACATCATGTATTAGTTTTCTATTGCTACTATAGCAAGTTACCACAAACTTGGTGGCTTAAAAAAAAATTGTTATCTTCTAGTTCTATAGATCATAAGTCTGACACAGAGAGCATTAGGCTAAAAATCAAGATATTGGCAAGGTTGTGTTTCTTTTTGAAGGTACTGGAGGATAATCTGTTTCCTTACCTTTTCCAGTTTCTAGATGTAACCCACATCCTTCCTCCGTCTTCAAGACCAGCAATATTGCAATCCTATGATCATTTTTCTATAGTCACATCTTCCTCTGACCTCAGCCTCTGACTTCAGCCAGGAAAGGTTCTTTCCTTTTAGAGAATTAGGTGATTAGGTGAGGGCCTTCTGAATAACCCAGGATAAGCTCCCATTACAAGGTTCTTAACTTTGATCGCATCTGCAAAATCTCTTTTGTTATATATGTTAACATAATCAAAGGGTCTGGAAATTATGACATTGACATCATGGAGGTAAAAGACTATTATTTTGCCAAATATACATGATTTAAAGAAAGAAAGAAATAGCGCAAGAAATATTAAGTCTGTGGACAAATATGTAAGATTTTGTTCTTATTGTTTAAATCCTTCAAGATGTAATTGGCTGTTTAAACAAAATAATAAATATGTGATGCATACTTTATAACACATATAAAACTAAAAGGTATTAGACACAATAACAAAAAAGCTCAGAGAAGGGTCAGTGGCTCATTCCTGTATTCCCAGCACTTTGGGAGGCCGAGGCGGGCCAATCACGAGGTCAGGAGTTCGAGATCAGCCTGACCAATATGGTGAAACCCCATCTCTACTAAAAATACAAAAAAAAAGCTGGGCCTAGTGGCAGGCACCTGTAATCCCAGCTACTCAGGAGGCTGAGGCAGGAGAATTGCTTGAACCTGGGAGGCGGAGGTTGCAGTGAGCTGACATTGTGCCACTGTGTTCCAGCCCTAGAAAGAGAGTGAAACTCCATCAAAAAAAAAAAAAAAAAAAAAAAAGCCCAGAGAAATGAAACAAGTATACTATTTTAAGGTTCTTATAATGCATGAAAGTATATAATATCACTTGAAGGTAAACTGTGGTAAGTTAAGAATATATACTGTAAACTATAAACTTTAAAGCAACCACTAAAATGTAATTATAGATAAGAGCTAAAGAATATAAAATGGAATAACAGAAAGTACTCAATTAATTAAACAGAGGGTAGAAGAAAAAACAAGAGAATACATTAGACAGACAGAAACCAAAGAGAAAGATAATAGATTTAAACTGAACTATATTAATAAATATATTAAATGTAAATGACCTAAACACTCAAATTAAAAGGTTGAGATTGTCAGATTTGATAAAATAACAAAACCTAACTAAATGTTACCTACAAAAAAAAAGAAAATATAAAGATGCAAATAGACTAAAAGTTAAATGATGGGAAAGGATATATTATACTAACACCAGTGAAATAAATACTGGCTTTTAGCTCTGACATGTAAAGATCTTGAAAGTTATTGCTTCAATTCTTACAACAAGAAAAAAAGAAACCTGAACAACCCGAAAATCAATGACAGCTTTTTTGAATCCATCAGCGAATTGAGGTCACAGGGCAAAGTACCACCAAGAAATCTGGAGAGATAAGAAACTACATGGTTGTGCAGCCATGACTAGCTTACTTGGAGCAGAAGTAGCTGGAGCCATTAGCTGATAGTAATGCTTAAATGATAATTTTAATGAATAGATAGAATCTTAGTGTAAAGTAGCTTGAGAGTGAGGAATTCCTAGGGCCTGCAGTCTTTGGGAAGTCTCTACTCTTCCTTGGGTTTTTACCTCCTGAAAATAACAGAAAACCTACCCATTTCTTACAGTAAAGAGGCAAGAGAAAAGCCTTACATTTCTGGCAGAAGGAAGGATAAAGTAACTACTTTGAAATATGCCCAGAGCATTCTCCATAAGACAAGTCTACTTGGCAAAAGAAAAGACTTTACCAAAGCCTTATCCACTGTGCAGTAAGGGAAATGTCTCCAATTCTCCACCCTCTACCCTTCATGTCTTACCTAATAAGGGAAAAAAACACTGAGATACACTTGTGAAGGTCACAGCTCAAAGACAGAAGCCCATTAAAAGACTGAGACTTAATCATAGCATTATAGAACATGTATACCTTACCACCCTGTCGTCAAAACTTTCATATAATAACACTGAATTACAGTCAACAGAACTGCAAGGCACAGACTATTAAAAAGGAACTTTTAGGAAAATTCAAACACAAAAAAGGAAAAAAACAATCAAGCCAGAGGATATTGAAATCTTTAATACCCATAGATAAAGAAAACATTAAGCAGAGCCAATGCCTAGCTCGATTTCCATAGCAATGTACACAAGAGGCCTTTTACCTTAGTTTCTGTTACTCAATAGGTCATGTTTAATTTTCAACAAAAATATACATGGCATGCTAAAAGGCAAAAAAAAAAAAAAAAAAAAAATTGAAGAGACAAACGAGCATCAGAATCAGAATCAAATATAACACAGGTTTTGTAATTATCAGGCAGATAATTTTAAATAATTATAATTAATATGTTAAATGCTTTAAGAGAAAAAGTAGACAACATGAAAGAACAGATGGGTAATGTAAGCAAGTAGAGAGATGGAAACTCTAAGAAAGATCAAAAAGGAAACAAAAGCAGTATAACAAGTGAAGTTCATTTTAAAATGGTTAATTTTATGTTATATAAATTTTACCTGAGTAAAATGAAAAATGAAGAAGAAATAAAGACTTTCTTAAACATACAAAAACTGAGGAAATTTAGTCACAGACGTTCTTTGCAAGAAATATTAAAAGCAGTTCTTGAAAGAGAAGAAAAATGATAAGTCAGAATTTTGGATTTACCTTAGAAAAGAAAAGAATCCAGGAAGGAAGGAATGAAGGCAAAATTAAATCTTTTATTTTTTATATTTGCAATTGATCTAATAGTTAACAATTTAAGATGAAAAATAGTAATATGTATTGAATAATTATAGCATATAGACAAATGAAATGAATGACAAAAATTTTATAAGGAACTGGAGGGAAGAAGTGACAATACTCTGTTTAAGATATCTGCATTATCCTTGAAGTGGTTTAGTGTTATTTGAAAATAAACTTAGAATAGCTGTCTACAATTACACTATTTTCAAATGAAGTCATATTTTGAGGAGGTTAAAACTTCAACATACCTTCTTTGTTGAACACAATTCATTCCATAGCATGAAGTATATAAGAGCTTTCTGTATTATCTTCTCAAATTTTCTGTAAATATAAAAAGTGTTCTAAAACATAAAAATATAAAAAGTGTTCTAAATTCCAGTTTAAAAAAATTCTGCAATGATTACATTAATATCAGACTAAATTTCAGAGCAAGAAATTTTACCAAGGATAGAAAAAAATTGTTTTATATTGATAAAGATGTAAATTCGTAAGAGACATAACAATCCCAAACATTTACATGCTGTATTAGTCTGTTTTTATGCTGCTGGCAAAGACATACCTGAGACTGGGAAGAAAAAGAGGTTTAATTGGACTTACAGATCCACATGGCTGCGGAGGCCTTAGAATCATGGTAGGAGGTGAAAGGCACTTCTTACATGGTAACTGCAAGAGAAAATGAGGAAGAAGCAAAAGCAGAAACCCCTGACAAACCCATTAGATCTTGAGAGAATTATTCACTATCACGAGAATACCATGGGAAAGACCAGCCCCCATGATTCAATTACCTCCCCCTGGGTCCCTCCCACAACAGGTGGGAATTCTGGGAGATATAATTAAAGTTGAGATTTGGGTGGGTACACAGCCAAATCATATCACATGCCCAATAACAAAGTTTCAAACACAAAAATCAGAAACTGACTAAATAGGATGGGTGCAACGGCTCACACCTGTAATCCCAGAACTTTGGGAGGCTGAGGTGGGTGGATCACTTGAGGTCAGGAGTTCGAGACCAGCCTGGCCAACATGGTGAAACCCTGTCTCTACTAAAACTACAAAAATTAGCTGGACATGGCAGATTAAGTCTGTAATCCCAGCTACTCTGGAGGCTGAGGCAGGAGAATCACTTGAACCAGGGAGACTGAGGTTGCAGCGAGCCGAGGTTACACCACTGCACTCCAGCCTGGGTGACAGAGTGAGACTTTAATCTCTGGAAAAAATGAAAAAAAAAAAAAAAAAAAAAAAAGAACTGACTAAACAACAAGAAGAAATAGACAAATCAACAATTACAGTTAGAAACCTAGAGACTGCAATAACTCTTTCTCAATAACTGATAAAGAAGTTGACAGAAAATCAGTAAATGCAGAGAAAAGTGAACAATACACTATAAACTACTTGACTGAATTGATGTTTAGAGAACATTCCAACGAACAATAGAATACACATTCTTTTCAAGCGAACACAGAATATTTACCAAGATAAACCATATTCTGGCCCATCAAACAAGTCTTCAAATTATTAAATTAAATTAACACATTTTAAATTATTTATTTATTTTATTTGAGATGGAGTCTCCCTCTGTTGCCCAGGCTGGAGTGCAGTGACACAATCAGCTCATTGCAACCTCCGCCTCCCAGGTTCAAGTGATTCTCCTACCTCAGCCTCCTGCCTCACACAATCCTTTAGGATTACAGGTGCATGTCACCATGCCCGGCTTCTTTTTATATTTTTAGTACAGACAGGGTTTCATCATGTTGATCTGGCTGGTCTTGAACACCTGACCTTGTGATCCACCCACCTCAGCCTTCCAAAGTGTTGGGATTACAGGCGTGAGCCACCGCGCCCGGCCTAAAATTTTAAAGTTATATAAAATATGTTTTTTTACCATGATAAAATCAAATTAAAATGAAAAACAGAAATATCTGAAATATCTGAACACAAATAACATACCTCTAGATACGTTCTGGGTTAAAGGAGAAATCAAAATAAAGTACTTTGAACTAAGTGAAAAGGAAAACAATACATTAAAATTTGCATTTGTGAGATACTACTAAAGCAGTACGTAGAGGGAAATTTATAGCAGTAAGTGACCCTTCTTTGCTGCAGTACATATTTCCCAAGAGAGTATGGGTCCTTCCCGTCTACGGTCTCTGTCTATGGTTCTTTTTTGGTACTGCAACCGTCTATTTTAGTGATGGTGGTCCACACATGGCACAGCACACCCATTCTGTCCCTTCCGACAATGACCCCCATGGCCCCACTCACTCTATCCTGACACCTAGATGTACATTTCTCATTATCAGTTTAATTACCGGTGTATACAGGACAGAAGAGATAGAGAGGATGCAATAATGAAAATCTCAGATGCAGATGGCCCTGGAGCCCTTCTGCGTTTGCTCCACCCTGAGGAATTCGGGGATCACTAAGGTACAAGACCCTGTTTCCTTCCTGCTGTTAGGAATATGGCATCCTGTACTTTGCTCTGGTTTCTTTGATTTCCTTGTGTCCCTTAAAAACTAGCTTCTCCTTTCCTTTAAAAGAAAAAAATATGTATTTTTCAGAAAGATAGGTTTCCTGAGCCTGGCATACAGCTGCACCCATGGAAGGCCTAATTAAAGCTTCGAGAAGCAGACCAAGATGAGAAATCTCTTGACACAGAGCCTAGCTCATCGCAAGTACTCAATAAATGCTTGTTCTATAGATTAATAAATAAATGAACTGATTTGTGCCTACAAGTGTTGGAAAATTTGTCTGTCTCTTCTTAATCTAGATTTATGTGTGGTTATATGCGCACACATCCTGTACCCAAGGCTGATGAAATGAGTCTCAGGCCTGAATGCATAACCTTCCTGGTCCATCCTTGTCCTTGAATCCCCCTTTCCCACACTCAGCCTGAGCCCTCTGTGCCCAATTCAGAATTTTCCCCACGCTGATTCTAATCTTCCTCAGCAAAGTGCTGTGGTCTTCCTCTTCCCAAAGCAACACCTATCAGCAGGGAGGGAAATGTATGCATAGTATCCTGGGCATTCAGGAGGTAAAATGCCAAGCTTCCGTAAGTATGTATGTTGTGGGGAGAGCCAGGAGATAATGCAGATAAGCTCTCTCTCTTTTTATTTTTTTGAGAGAGGGTCTCGCTGTGTCACCCATGCTGAAGTTCAGATCTCGGCTCACTGCAGCCTCGACCTCCCTGGGCTCAGGCCATCCTGCCACCTCAGTCTCCCAAGCAGCTGTGACTACAGGCATGTCCCACCAAGCCCGGATGTGTTTTGTTTGTTTGTTTGTTTGTTTGTTTGTAGAGATGGGGTTTTGCCATGTTGCCCAGGCTGGTCTCAAACTCCTGGGCTCAAACAATTCACCCATTTCAGTTTCTCAAAGTGTTAGGATTACAGGTGTAAGCCACTGTGCCTGGCTGCAGATAAGCTCTTTTATCCAGCATTTGAACCACTGCAGGATTTACTTGCTATTTTAGATCCATTAGCCAGAACCACTGACATCTTACTCTTTAGGCTCTGAAATATTTAATCTTGAACTAATTCCCACTAAGAGTACTGTACATCTGCTATGTTAACCATATCTTGAAGCACACAGAGGTGAACCCCGTCTCTTTGAAACCTGTAAGAGAAACCATAGGATTTTTCTTGCTCTAGAGCTAGAGCTCTGCAAAACAGAGGCCTTAAAATGGAAACATCAGAGGAGCAATTCCTAGTGGCTTCTTTAAAACCCAGATACAGGCCCCTAGATCTGCCTCCCTGATAGGTTAATAAAACAGGAATATAGAGCGCAAGATACCATTTTATTGAACAGTTACACTGATTTAAGATTAGTTTTGAATATTTCATGTAGTTATGAAAGTCTAATCCCATGACAAGAGAAGACTGAGGCTCAGAGAGAATCATCAGTTGGTAGGAGGAGCCATGCAGAGCTGGAGCCACATAGAAACTCCAGTTTCTCCCCTCTTCCTTCAGATACATACACACATACATAAAGACAGTTCTCGCAGAGATCAAGCTATCTCTGACTTCACGAAATCTATGCTGGGCAAACATGCCAAGTGCTTGACATGCATTTAATCCTAATAACACCTACCCATTACTATCCCCATTTTACAGAAAAGGTAAATAAGGCTTAGAAAGCTTTAGTAACTTCCTCAAGATTTACATAGTTTAAACAATGTCAGGGCTGTACTACATATTCAGCCAATCTGATTCTAGAGCCTGAATTTTTAATCAGTTTATGACTCAGTGAATATTTGTTAAATGAATGGCAAACAATTTTGGGGGATGCATTGCATTGCAGTCTCAAGCATACCATGCCTTTCACCCCATATCTGCAATAGGTGAGATAGTTCAAACTCTGCTAGAGAGTGAGATGAAGGCTGTGAATCTAGTCCTGGCGGGGATTGGAATGGATACTGAGAAAGAGGAAAGCACAAGTAGAGGGAGGAAAAAAGAAAGGACTTGTCACTACCATTAAAATTGGAAATGAGCTGAGCAGTGATGACAGCTGAAACCTGAGCAAGTCCACTTTTTCAGAACAGAAGTGGTGGAAGAGTAACAGAAGGAACTGGAAGTCTTCATCTTTCTATTTACCACTCTTAACGTGATTTTCACCAGGCAAGGTCTGGAAAGGACAAAATACTGTCTGTGAGGAAGACTCCAGAGGATCTTAAGAGGCATTGTGGATATGAATAGAGCAAAAGGACGAGAGTTTAAGCCTCTGCCTTGCAAGGTGGGTGGCAGGAATGTGTCTTAGAAGGCACCTGAGCTGCATCATCTCCTGTAGGACTCCCTTTACTTTCTACCGGAGTGGACAGTCCCAGCAAGGCCAGGGAACATTCTACTCCCCTGGTTACCTTTGCATTTTCCTCTTCTTTCCCTTCTTGTGCAAACTTGCTTAATGTGCTTAATTTTAATGGCGCTTAATGTATGGTAACGAGAAAAATACCACCGCAAATATTTTCACTGAGAGAGAGAAAGATCACAAAATGTAAAGAAAATCTTGGCTTTGCCTCTCACTAGCTGTGGGTGCATGACTTTGGGTAAAGATTTGCAGCCCCCTGGGCCTCTTTCTTTATCTAAGAAATGGGATAATGGTCCGTCCCTAACCACCATGGTTCTGAGAAATAGACGTCATCTCTCCCGAGTCTCTAGTGCAGCAGAGTAGACGCCCTGTACAACTTGTTTTTATATTACTATCTTTATTGTCATCATTGTCTATTATATAAAACTTGTTTACTTTAGCAGAGTCTCACAGCCACATGCCATCCAAACACAAGAGCTAAGGTCACATGTTCCCCAAATTCTGATGCCACCCAGGCAGATGAAAGCTCGAGCCTAAACAGGGCTTATCATCAGAGTGGAGAGATGAGGAAGTTCATCTGGGCTGGAAAAAGAAAAAATGTGTCCAAGTTGGCAGAAGGAAACCTTTCCAGAACTGCTTCATCCATTGCCCAATTCCGTCAGCTAGAAGGGGAAATGCCATCTCAATATTGAGTGCTCAAAAAGGTGGTCTTTGTTCTCAATAGGCAGATTGGCAATAAAATTCCACCTGAGCCCTAACTTGGACAAACTGATTAGCAAGAACACCCATAACTAACAAATACAAAACAAAATTAAGCCTTAACTTTGGGAAATATCACTCTTTATTTTTTCTCTTCTTTTTCTTGGTTTCTAATGAATTTGGTTTAAAAATAGGACAAAACACTATATTAAAACCCAGAAGTTTGTTGTGGAATTCCAGGTAGATGGAAAAGACTGAAGAGAGGCTAATCTCTCTCAGGCTGGGGTACTTCCTGACAAAGACTAGGACTGCAGTCAGCAGTAGATCCAGCATCCAGGATGTCCTTCTCATGAATTATGCAGGCACAGGATACAGGGTAGGCTTTGACGGGGTCATGCCTTCCAGATAAAGTTCTTGGGAAAGGGATGGGTGATTCTTGGAGTTCAGGGCAGCAGTTTTCTGCAAAAACAAAACAAAACAAAACAAAACAAACAAACAAACAAAAAACCAGGATAAATAAAACTGCCCAACAGGGTGGGTGCCGTGACTCACGTCTGTAATCCCAGCACTTTGGGAGGCCGAGGTGGGCAGATCACCTGAGGTCAGGAGATCGAGAACAGCCTGGCCAACATGGTGAAACCCCATCTCTACTAAAAATATAAAAATTAACTGGCATGGTGGCATGTGCTAGCACGTGCCTGTAATCCCAGCTACCTGGGAGACTGAGGCAAGAGAAACCCTGGAACCCTGGAGCCGGAGGCTACAGTGAGCCGAGATCACACCACTGCACTCCGGCCTAGGTGACAGAGGGAGACCCCATCTCAAAAAAACAGAACAAAACAAAACAAAACAAAAAAAACTGTACAACAAAATAATAGTAGTATCAAAAATAATAGTATCAACAACAACAATAGCAAAATAATGAATATCTGTATAGAGCTTTAACATCAGATTGAAAGGAGAAGGATGGCAGGGAAAAATGAAGGAAGTAAAGGGGAAGAAAAGAAAGAAAGAGATGGAGAGAAAGAAAATAATTTTTTTAGTCCTAATTTTATACTAGATAACAATGAAATACTTTTAATCTTTTTTTTAGTCTCCACAACAACCTCATGAATTGCCTGTCATTTTTCATATAAAGAAACTGAGACAAAGATATCGGACAACTTCTTCAGTCTCATAGCTAGTAAGTGTCAAAGCTGGAACTGTTGACCTGGCTTCCTGATCCATCTTTCCAGGCTGGTCTTGGGAATGAGGCTAGCATGGGGTGTCAGGCTGTACTTGAGGGATATCCCCATAAAGTCATCATTCTACTCCTTGAAGAGATGGCCTGATTTTTCCACCAGTTCACACCAGTGAAAAGATGTTCTTGGTCTTCTTCCTTACTCCTCACTCTACTTCTATGATTTTTTTTTTCAGTGCCAGTGAGTGCTCAGATATATAAGTTTAGATCACCCCGTGGCTGGTAAAAGGAAGACAGAGGCCTGGGTATCCTGGACTTTTGCTCTCTGGCAGTTTATTTGTTTCGTTTTGTAGGACTAGCCCCTTTCTTTTTTTCTTTCTTTTTAATTTTCTTGTAGTGATTCTAATCTGACTTGTTTTTGTACCCTCTCATCTTTCTTACTAAGTTGGAGTGTTTTTTTCTTCTTGCAAGGCAGTTGTTTCCAATAAATCCTCACTTGTTTTCTTGAAGTTGCTTAGTTATTTTAAGATTCTTCTTCCACAGGCCTCTGTCTGCATTTCTGCTTTCCATCTGGGCCACTCAGTCCTCTCCTTTTCTGGAATGAAGACAAAAGAAGGCATTAGACAGAAACTTACAAAGCTTGACCTTCTCCAGGGAGCAAAAAGACATGGTGAAGGAGTGGATCAAGTCTGCTGATCTTTCCAGCACTTTTATTATACCTCAGATTGACTAGAAACACAGTTAGAGGCACCTTGACTGGCCACTAGGTCAGGCAATATTCCAAGCCCCTGAAAAGGCAGTCTAGTTCAACATCGAATGGGACCTTTGATCTGAGTGCTTCTGTGTACGTCTATAAATCAGGGTCATGGTAGAAAGCAGATAGCACAATCAAACTTGGCAACTTCAAAAGTGTTTAATAAAGCAACAATTTACAAAGGCATAAGCAGGTTGCAGAGTAACCACAGGGGCACACCACAGTGTAGTGTCCTGGAGATAGCAATACCAGAACTCTGTGACTGCCCTAGACCCGAAGGGATGAAGGCAGAGAGCAGTCCCCTGGAGAAAAACAGTCATATGGCAGAAGCTGTAATCTTGGTCAACACATGAAGCCACTCATGATACCTCACAGGAAGGGAGATGAGAGAACACATTACTTCACTTCACTTTTCTTTCTCTCTGAATTTTTCTGCTGGCCCCAACCAGAAGCCAGAAGTTGAGAGGACTCATTGAGGTTGGCCACACTGGTCAGACTTCTGGATCACAGAACAGAGTAGATATGGATGTAGAATGGATCTGGATGGGTAAATGGAAGTTATGCAACTGCGTCTGCACGCATGTGCATGCATACCTCTGTTCTCACTTACATATGCACATATGCACATGAGTATGTGTTAGGCTGATGAAAATAAATACATTTAGTGTTAATGTAGGAACCATTCAGGGACTGCCCCCTTGCTGTCTTTGGCCTTTATAAGTTACTGAGAGCCTTGTTTTCCTCTGGTTCTAATTACTGAATGTATAAAAAGCAAAGAAAAGTACTGGGAGGTAAAAAACCTCCCTGGGCTTAGGTATGTGTTGAAAACTGTCTTCAGGCATCAAGAGGGTAAAAGTTTCCATCTAAGGTTGAGATATGTCAAAAATAAAGACCTGTACCTATTTCTAAAGAACTAATTCCAGAAGAAGTAAGAGTCATGTCAAGGATGAATATTTCTTTTTGAAGAGGTATACTCCAGCAACTCTCCTGAGCAGGTAAAAGTAGAGACTTATCCAACTGGTGGGTCATTCGGGAAAAAAATGACTTTTTTCTTCTAGGAGCTGCAGGTGAGATTGAATTCAAGAGTTAAGTCAAGACTTTGGTGAATATCTAAAGTAGAATTCAGAGAAGAGACTCTTAAAGGGATGGCATGTTGGTAAGTCATGCAGAGTCAGTATTTAATAATTGGCACATCAGACAATCCTCTTAACAGAGCACATTATCCATATTCTCATTATAGCACTTGTTATTTTGTGGTGTGTTGTTGCCATGTGTTTCTCCAGCATTATGTCACAAAGGTGCCAAGAGGATTTGTCTGAGCTTGTTGGTTGCCATATCCCTAACATGACTTGGCATATAGGAGATCCATGGAGGTAATTTATTGAATTATGAATACTGATATTTGTCCCATTCAAAGACTCTACATAGGACTAGGATTTACTTTTGAATTCCACTATAATGGGCCAAGAAAGATCTATCCATGTCATGCAGACTTCACGTTAACCAACTGTTTCTTAAGGTCCAAACCCAGGTGGAGGCCTCCCATGTGTTTTCAGGTAGACAAGACTCATCACAGTTGACCTGTGCTCCTGTCTTCTTGGTCCAGCCTTTTCCAAAGTTGGGCTCCTTAAACTCTAATTTACTCCCTTGTCTTTGCTCCAGCTACATCGTCTTTGGAATTCAGGCTTTAGATTGACAACTCGATGTATTTTGGTATTTTTTAGTCACAATCGGTTTCTTTTTTCTTTTTTTCTTCAACAAATGTGTTTTTAAAATTCCATTTCCTAAGGAATTGTAGATGCCTCAGACAAAAAAAGAAACTTAAAATATCCATTTGGTATATAATCTTTGTCCTTTTGTTTCCATAGATACTCTACTACAGTCCTCATCTTACAGAAGAGTAAGGTGATTATCACAAAAACGATATGACTTGTCCAAAGTCTCATGGTATGTCAGAAGCAGTACTGGAATGATCAATCTGTAACAAAGCCTTTGTTCATTCCATTTTATCAATAATATTGAAGTTCCACTTCATCCCGAGTCCTTTTGTAACTATGTCACTTTGAGAGAACTGAGAGTGAAGAAAGGGCACAACTGCTTCTTTGGCAAATCCCATTTCCATTAGAATTTAATTTAGATTTAATAAAATGCTTAATGACTCTTAATTAAACCCAAATTGAAATTAAAAATGGTTTAACAAGGTTTAATAATGATGTGAGAGATCACACAATTCCACTTCAATAAATATTTTCCTTATAACAAATAACCATTTCATTAGTGAGGAAAAATGTTGCCATTAAACCTAAATTAAATTAAATTATCCATAATTTACTGGCATAGTTAACAGTATACGTTAATGAAAAATATGTAAAGTCCTCCCCACCACCCGCTTGTTAAAAATTACTCCCGTTTAGAGAATTTAAAAAGACATTGTATGTAATGTAATGGGCAGATGGTCTGAAGCCAATGGAGCCATCGCTGAGATTCTGTTGTACCTAATAACAGAGAGGACGAGGCAGGGGGAAGGGGAGACATAAGGCTTTCCACTAAGGCCATGTGAATTTCTACCACCGTCACAGCCATAAAATGGGGTATCGATAGGGGTGGATTATGACATTGTGAACCTAGGGAATTTCTGGCTCAAAAAAAAAGGGTGGGTAGAAATTTCAGCCTCCTGTATTTTGAGCAATATCTGATCTAATACAGAGACATTAAAGGTGCAGGATATGAGAGAGAAGGAGATAACACATGCTTCCTTGTTATTTGTGTGTGTTTGTATTTTTTATTTTTAAAAAATTTCTTCATGGCTGAGCTTGAAGAGGAAAGAGATAGTTGTAGATAGTTCCAGAAAGAGATACAGGTTTCCGGAATGGGATCAGGTTCCAGAGAGAGAGACATGTTTCCAGCAAAGGGCCTCAGATTTTAGGACAAGGAAAGCAGGTTTCAGAATAGGGCCCCAGTTTGGTTCCACTCCAGAACACTGGAGTGGGAGGACAGAGAAAGAGATGTGAGCTGAACCACGTAACTTTTGTATCAATTAGGGCTTATCAGAGATTCATATTCTCAACCAACATTTCTCAAATCCAAAAAGTAGCCCAGATTCCGAAGACTCCTTATTTCTACACTTGAAGAATAGAAAATAGAAAGTATCCTCCACTCCTCCATTGTCCAAAGGATATTAACAAGACTTAAACTGACTAAAACTGCAACTATGAGTCACATGGGACTATTGAGTCCACGAAATGTGGCTACTCCTAATTTAGATGTGCTATAACAGTAAAATATATACTGAATTTCAAAGTCTTTTAAAAATGCGAATATCTCATTGGTATTTATTTTATATTCATTATTCTGAAATAATGACACGTTGGATATATTGATTATATAAAAATATTTTTCAATTAATTTATTCTATTTCTTTTTATTTTCCTCAATGTGGTTACTAGAAAACTTAAAATTACTTGTGTGACTTGTATTATAAGTCTATTAAACCGAGGTGATCTAGTTGGACCCACCTTAAATAAAGAAATGAAAAGATTTCATTCCTTTTTGTGATAGCATTAGCACTCATTCTTTCATGCATCCATTCATTCATTCAATAACTATGTTTGAGCATCTGTTAGCACAGACCCTATGTGAGATACTATAGTGGTGAAAATAGTCTTGTGTATGAAAATAGTCTTGTGTATCCTAAGCACATTCACACATGCACATATTCACACACACACACATACCACACACATGCCTACGCAGTGGCACATGCCCATGTACATGCAAGTGTGCATATATGGACACAGAAGGACCTACAACACATGAACATGCATACATATGTACGCAAAAATGCGCCAGTAGAGAAAGACATGAATTAAAAGCCAAAATCAGGGTCTAGGATCCAAACACTCCTGAATGTAGCAGACTTCAATCCTTCAGTTAGGTTTAACAATTATAGTTGCCAGCCAGTGACAGTCACAGCTCTTTATTTCCAGGAAGGCAATCAGATAATAAAAATGTGGTCATGGTCTCTCTCCATGATTTTGTCAAGGTAGCAGATACAAGAGTCCAAGTGAGAAGAATAAATGTGACAAATTCAGATCAGCTCATCATGACTAAACAGACCAGGAAAAGCCAGCAGGGGTAGGCTGGTGATAGGTCTGTTTTTCATGGAGGCTCGTCTTCTTAGACCTTAACTTCCTGGAGACCGAGAAGAGCTCACTCTGAGAGTTGAGAACAGAGACAGCTCAATTTAGCCCAGAAACAGTGACTGAGCTAATGTTGGAATCCTTTATGTGCTCTCATTCAAATCACTTTCTGCTTTACCACTCAGACTGTTGGGCTAGGGAGTGGGGAGAATAACGGGAGTATATTAGACAGGTATAATCAGGAGTCAGAAAGAACTGCATATATTCTTTTAACAGAAAATGTAATATAAAGAACTGTGTTGAAGAACTGAAATGACAAAGATAACACCCTGTGGTATCCAAAAGTAGCACCTGTAATAAATAGCTACCACCCTACAGCTGTGTGAACAAAGGAAAGAGATTTTAATTATGAATACTTAGACCCTTGGAGCTGCGGCTCAAACAACTGAGGAGGGATCTACATTGGCCCATGCTGACTGGGGGATGGGGGTTATGGCACTAGTTCTATAAGTGTCATTTTTAAAAAACCCAGCTGGATTCAGCTGCTAAGACAGGAAAGAACTACTACTGTTAGGGCGAGAAAGTGTTGCTTAGGACATAGCTAAGAGACAAGAGGCAGAAAGAAACAGCAAGCAGAAAGCCTTCTTCTTCTAGTCTTCCTCAACTAGCAGAACCTAGGTGGAGCCAGGTAGTAGAGCAGAAATATGGTTTTAGAGCTGTAGCCCCAGCAACACAAAGCACAAACAAGACCAGTACGGATTTGAACACTTGAGAGGTAGTTGCTGAAGAACCAGCCTAGGACAGCATATGTGAAAATGAGGGATGAGGAAGAAATGAACTGAACACCATCTCCAAAATTTTATTGTGCACAATTTTATTGCCAGGAAAAAATCTTACCAGAATCAGAATTCTTGGTCAAATGTGTTTAAAAACTTTCATGATATCCTGCTTTTAGAGTTTCATAATACTGCACTGGAAAAGCAAAAGCAAAAGCTTTGACAAGTCCTGCAGGAAAGAGGCATGTTGTGTTTCATTTAACCCAGAATTCCCTAAATGTCTCTGACCACAGACATGCTTTCTGTTTCTTTGTTTTCAGAACACCTCTGAATTTCCAAAGCCACACATATTCTACAAACTCTGAGAAGCGTTGTACTAGAGATACTGTAGACACTTAGATAACAAGACATATGATCAACTGTGAACTATTAATAGCGCAGCTCATATTAGAATGGGTTGTACTTCTTCTCAATTGCTTTAGTCCAGTAACGACTGAAACTAAGTGTGGGCAGGGGGGACCACCCTAATATCATTGGTGTTGCCTATAAAACAGAAGTCATGTGAAAGCAGAGGACTCATTTGGCTTTCTTCACTATTATATGTCCAGCACAATCACAACAGACGGGACCTGGAAAACATTCAGTAATATTTGCTAAATATTGCCAGGAGAAGGGAGGAGAGTAAATTATTAACAAATATAGTTGAGAATGATACCTCATGTGTTAATGAACATGAAGAGTGGTAAGAGAGAAGTGCAGTGCTGGCCTATGGAAACGTAATGAGAGCCTCTTTGCAATTCTTTGCAATTTAAAATGTCCTGGTAAGTACATTTTAAAAAGGAAAAAGAAACAGGTAGAATTAATTTTAATAATATAGTTTACATAACACAGTATAGCCTACATATTATTATTTTAACATATAATCAATATAAAGATATTCACATAATATTTTGCAATTTTTTTTTTTTGAGATGGAATTTCTATCACCCAGGCTGGGGTGCAGCGGTGTGATCTTGGCTCATGGCAACCTTTGCCTCTCAGATTTAAGCGATTCTCCTGCTTCAGCCTCCTGAGTAGCTGGGACTACAGGCATGCACCACCATGCCAGGCTAGTTTTTGTATTTTTAGTAGAGACAGGGTTCACCATATTGGCCAGGTTGGTCTCAAACTCCTGACCTCATGATCCACCCTCGTTGGCCTCTCAAAGTGCTGGGATTACAGGCATGAGCCACTGCGCCTGGCCTTTGCATTCTCTTTAATATAAAATTCTTGAAATCTGGTACACATTTGATACTTACAGCACCTTTCAGTTTGGACTGGCCACATCTCAAGTGGTCAATTGCCACATGTAATAGTAGCTACCATAGTGAATAATGAATGTCTAGTGACTTACGAAGTAGAACACAAAAAATTCAGAATGGACTGGGCGCAGTGGCTCACGCCTGTAACCCCAGCACTTTGGGAGGCTGAGGCAGTAGATCACGAGGTCAGGAGATTGACACCATCCTGACTGATATGGTGAAATCCCATTTCTACTAAAAATACAAAAATTTGCCAGGCATGGTGGTGCTCACCTGTAGTCCCACCTACTCGGGAGGCTGAGGAAGGAGAATTGTTTGAACTTGACAGGTGGAGGTTGCAGTAGGCCAAGATTGCACCACTATACTCCAGCCTGGGTGGTAAAATGAGATTCTATCTAAAAAATAAATAAATAAAACAAAGAAGAAGAAAAGAGAAAAAGGATAGAAAATTCCGAACATAGAAAAAACAATCAAATTTGTAAATTGATATTGAGCCAGGATTATTTCTAGTTGCAGTCATTAAATATTCTGAGAATATCTAATTTCACTGACACTGTTCACACATAAGACAGTGCTTTCTAATAGAACAACTGGGATAATTTAATATTTGAAAAATGAAGAAAAGAAAGCTTTAGAAAAAATAGATTGAAAAGTAAAATCAAAATTAGAAGGTCCTGATGAAGTAATATCAGTAAAATGGTGAAGTAGGAGTTTTCTGGCATTTCTCCTTCCACAGAAACCCAACTAGCATCTATCCAGAGGCAAGATTACCACCCTGAATATTTAAGAACTCAGGAACAAAGCTATAATGTCAACTTTGGGCACAGAGCAGAGAAAAACCATAATTAGACAGTAAAAGTAACTGTCCTTTTTAACCACAATGTCCCTCTCCCAAGCCTGTACAGTACCACATGAAGAAAATTCCTCTGAATTTACGGTTTTTACAATGGAAAAGGTGTGTTAGAGGTGGATTTTTGGCATCTTCTCCATTCTGGGACCCTTCATAGGAAGCTTGCTTTGATCTCATTTTATGAGAACCATTGTGAGTGTTAGCGGGCTTAGTCTATTAGGTGTCAATTAGAAACAAAGAACAGGGGTGGAGCTTATAGCAACCAAAACACAAACCTTGGAGCAAGCCACAGCAAACCTTGGTGCCAGGCACAGCAAACCCAGTGTTTCTAGCCCTGCAGCAAGTGCAGCAGTCATTGGTTTAGAAAAGACTAAACGAGACAGTTTTCTCCGAATTTCTAGACAGGTCTACTGCAGAAGAACAGTCACATAAAAAAACAAACTGAATAGACTGAAATAAATACCTGCATATACAATGCATAGACATTGATATATAACCATAAAGATTAAGAATAAGTAGAGAAAAATGACACTGCCTAATGGACAAAATAAGATGCTAGTGACTGACACTAAAGCAATGAAGATGATAACCTCTCTGACAAAAATTTAAAAATGCTATTTGAAGGAAGCTTAGAGAAATTCAAAAAAATAAGAGAAAATTTTAGATATTCATCAGAGAAATTTAACATAGAGATTGAGATTTTTTTTAAATAAAGCAAAAATCCTGGATGTAAAGAACATAATGAATAAAATGAGAAATGTAATAGAAAGCACCAACAGCAGAATTGATCAAGCAGAGGAAAGAATCAGTGAGCTTGAAGACAAGCTATTTGAAAATGTATGATCAGAGGAGAAATAAATTGAAAAGAACAAAGAAAGCTTATAGGATTTAAGGGGTGACATCAAAATCGCAAATGCTCAGGTCAATGGAGCTCAAGAGAAAATAGAAAGATGAAGGAGTAGAAAAATTTCCAAACTCAGTGAAAGATATAAATAACTAGGTACAGGAAAGTTAAAAGTCAGCAATTAGATTCAATTCAAGTAAGACTATAACCTAAGACATATTCTTATCAAACTGTCAGAAGTCAAACACAAAGAAAGGATCCTGAAAGAAGCAAGAAAAATGACAAATTACATATAAAAGAGTTTCAATATACTTAGCAGCAGACTTCTCAGCAGAAATCTTAAAGGTCAGAAGGGGGGGAAAATATATTCAAAGCACTGAAGGAAAAAATAACTGCCAACTAAGAATGCTATACCCAATAAAACTAGCCTTCAGAAAAACAAAAGCTATGAAAGTTCATCACCACTACTCCTGTTTTACAAGAAACTCTAAAGGGATTTCTTCAAACTGAAAAACATAATGCTAATGAATAACACAAAACATCTGAAGTAAAAGTAAAAGTAAATATATGATCAAAAGTAAATATATTTAAAAAATCAGATCTATAATACTCTCATATTCTAATCATGGTTTGTAAACTATTTGTATCCCTAGTATGAAGATTAAAAGACAAAACTATTAAAAAATAATAACTACAATAATTGTTTAAGAAATACGCAATATAAAATGTTGTAAATTGTGACTCAAAAATTCACAATGAGGCAGGAAGGGAAGTAGAGTTAAAATGTACAGTTGTTGTTTTTTTATTATTAAAGTTAACTTGTTACATATTTAAAATAACCTGTTACAGCTATAAAATGCTTTTTTAAGCCTCATAACAACCACATAGCAAAAACCTACAGTAGAGACACTAAAAGTAAAGATCAAAGAATCAAAACATACTACTAAAGGAAATCACTTAACGACAAAGGAAGACGCTAAGAAAAAAAAGAAGAAAATATATACAAAACAACTAGAAAACAATTAGAAAAACGGCAGTAGTAAATACCTATCAATAATTGCCTTCAATGTAAATAGATTCAATTATTCAATTGAAAGAGATAGAGTGGCTGAATAGGTAAAAAGAAGACCCAACTGTATCCTGCCTATAAGAGACTCATTTCACGTATAAGGACACTCACAAAGTGAAAGTGAAGGGACAGAAAAAGGTATTCTATGCAAATGGAAGCCAGAAGAGAGAAGGCGTAGCTATACCTATATTAGATAAAACAGACTTTAAGTCAAAAATTGTAAAAAGAGACAAAGGAGGTTACTATATAATAATAAAGGGGTCAATTCAGCAAGAGGGCATAACAAATGTAAATATATATACACTCAACATTGCAGCTTCCAAATACATAAAGCAAATATTAAAAAGTCTAAAGAAAGGGATATACTGCAATACAACAATAGTAGGAAACTTCAACACCCCACTTTGAGCATTGGACAGATCATCTAGACAGAAAGTCAACATAGAAACATCAGATTTAAACTGCACTGTAGACCAAATGAACCTAACAGACATTTACAAAACATTTCATCCAACAGTTGCAGAATACACATTTTACTCAACCACACATGGAACATTCTCCAGGATAGCTCATACGTTGGGCCACAAAACAAGTTTTAACAAATTTAAGATGATCAAAATAATATCAAGCATTTTTGTCTGACCACAATAGTATAAAACTATAAATCAATAACAGGAAGAACCTCAGAAACCTTTTAAATACATAGAAACTAAACAACACGTTCCTGAAAAACAAATGGGTCAATGAATACATTAAAAGGCAAATTAGAAGGTTTTTTTCTCTTCTTCCAAAGCCAATTGTTGCCATTGGCATTAGAACCCTAGAGTAGAACTATTTGGTTTTTCAGGGTTTACAAGCAGTATGAGGCTGGGTGCCACAGCTGCCCTATCCATTGATAAATCCCTAATGGTTAGGAAAATACCTATATGCTTCAGTGCAGCAGTCCCCAGCCGTTTTGGCACCAGGGACCTGTTTCATGGAAGATAATTTTTCCATAGATCAGAGGTATGGGTGGGGGAATGGTTTCAGAATGAAACTCTTCTACATCAGATCATCAGTATTAGGCTCTCATGAGGAATGTGTCACCCAGATCCCTTGCATGCACAGTTCACAATAGGGTTCACACTCCTGTGAGGGAATCTAATGCTGCCACTTATCTGACAGGAGGCAGTGATTACTGAGCATTACTGTAATGTTTGTTTGCCTGTTGCTCACCTCCTGTTGTGTGGCCTGGTTCTTAACAGGTCATGGACAAGTACCAGTCCATGGCCCAAGGGTTGGGGACCCCTGCCTTAGTGGATTCTCAAAAAAAATTTGTGGAATAAATAAAATGAACTAGGGGAGAGTAGATAATAGTGCTCATGCTATTTTCTTGAGAGCTGAAGACAGTAATGCAAAAGCCAGAAAGGAAAATCCCACATGAGGGGAAAGGTTGATGCCACTTCTCTCCAGCCTTGCCTTTTCCTCACTTTCATTCCAAGGGATTTAGATAACTAGAAGATTGACAGCTTTCTTTCCCAAAGATGTTTTATTATCTTCCCTAGGGCTGAAATAAAGGGTGATACAAAGCCTGGGTTATGTTCTCAGACTTCCAAACTCTAGTTTTGTTGACCTTCTAATCTCTAGATTTACTCTCTCTGGTACATTTTCCAAACTGAACACAGATTATGACTCTTGACAATGTGTGACTTACTCCAGTACAACTTTTGTTCATATCTGTACACTCATACCCAGTGTCTCACACAGTGTCTCTTACCTAGCAAGCCCTACAAATACTGCGATTGTGTATATGTGAATGAATGAATGAAGAAATTAATAAAAGGTCATGTCAGCATTTGCAAGATGCCTTTGCACTTTAAATAGATATTATCTTGATAAAACATAAATTTTGTGTTTTTAACATTATTTTTAACTATACATTTGGATCTTAATTATTTATCTGCCAGATCAGGAAATGCATTTGCTCTGGTTCACATAAGCAAACCCAATGTGTCTGTAAAGAGCTTTTCATTCATCATGCCAAAGTTCTTAGGTCCACAGGTAGAATAAAGACAACTTGATGTTTGCAATACAAGGCACCTTCTTTTTAAGGCCAAATGACCCTTAATGGTTCTACGTTCTTGGACACAAATGATCTTTTGTGTGACCATCACCTCTATATTAGAAGAGTCGGACTACAAACTTTTTAAAATCCTCTTGCCCTAGACAAACAATATTGTGTCTGAGTCATTCTGAAAGGGAAAACAAAGTAATCTAAAACAGTATTACGGTAAAATACCAATTTGTAGAAGTACTAGGTGTTGTATCTATAAACAAAGCCTGTCAATTAATGGGAGAAAAAAGGCTGAAGGCCCTCCCAGTCTGTGCTTTGTTATCTATTATTAGTTTTTCTGTTGGAGAGAAGTGAGGATATGGGGTTTAACATTAAAAAAAAAAAAAAAACCTAATAAGTATTTCAGCTGTCTGGGTATTTTGAGCTGAAGACATCTGTATTTTTAATTAGTCATTTCATAAATGTGATTATGGGATGTCATGTGATCACCCTTGAAATGAACACCTGGAACGTTAAAACGACGACAGCAATTCAGTGTTCCAGGGTTTGGGCAGTATACACAGGGATGTCCTGGCAATTGCATTAACAGTGTTATCAAGACGACTCCAGGCTCCAATGAGTTTCCTGTCTGTAAATTAAATAATAATATGAAAACAAAATCCACTAGTTCCAACAGGAAAGCACAAATATAACAGTGAGAATTTCCTGTCATGGGGGCATTTGAAATCTGGGTCATCAAAAAAGCCTGTTGAATGAAGCTTGATGAGGTCCTCAGTCTAAGAGAATGGATCAAGTGGCACTGTAGAGTTTCTTCCAGTTTTTACAGGGCGGGGAGTGCAAGCTCCTACGGAAGCCAAAACTAAGCTTGAGGAAGGGGTAGACGGACGGTATCAACCTTATTGCTAGGGAAGGCCCTCTGGAATCTCTGATTTCTAAATTCTCATGAAGAAAGAATCATTGCTGGTAGTTGATATAATTAAATACTTCTTGGTTTTACCCTAGGGATTCATCATGAGAAATTATACATTTTCATTTTCAGTATATGAAGGGCAGTGACTATAAAAATGCAAGTCCTCCGGTTGGCTGGGGTCTGCATTGCCTCTCACCCTCTTCTCCATGGTCACAGCTGCAGCAACTTGCCAGGACAGCAGGAATCACTGTCATAAGTGCATAGGCTAGAGATGCATGTTCAGATTCCTGCAGATTATGCCAGCCTGGTGGGGAGAGAGGAGCATGACCTAGATACCTAGATACAGCCTTTACTGATCTCAAATCCCTGAGGTTCCTGGTGAACCTTTGGTGGCAAAGGCCTAGAATGTTGATTGCCTTCAGTGTATTTGTTTCCTTACACGAGGGATTCTCTATTCTCCAACAGCTGTCCCTTGACATTTCTTATTAATGGTGATTAATGAAGTCTATGCAAACTGACATTAGATAAAGTCTCCATTTCCGGCCACCTTCCCACTTCAGGGTATGTAGCTTGTTATCAATGTGATTCAGTTCTCCATGACACTGTGGGGAAATGTTGCCAATGCTGATCAAACCCAGTCAAGAACTATGTAGACAACTTACTCACTTCCCCACGTAACTTTTGGGATATGTTTAAAATTCAAGTAGGAAAAGCATAATAGAGGCTGGGTGCAGTGGCTCAAGCCTGTAATCCCAGCACTTTGGGAGACCAAAGCGGGTGGATCACTTGAGATCAGGAGTTCGAGACCAGCCTGGCCAACGTGATGAAATCCTGTCTCTACTAAAAAAAATACAAAGATTAGTATTTTGGGGCATGGTGGTGGTGGGTGCTTGTAATCCCAGCTGCTCAGGAGGGCAAGGAAGGAGTATGACTTGAACCCAGGAGGCAAAGGTTGTAGTGAATTGACATCACGCTACTGCACTCCAGCCTGGGCGACAGAGCAAGACACTGTCTCAACAACAACAACAAAAAAGCACAATAGAAGATAATTTTTTAGAGGACTGATGTGTTTGTTCTCAACAAACTTAAATTAAAAAAAAACTCTTTGTATATATGGTGACTCTATATATACTCTTGTATACACGGCACATTTTTAAAAGCCTAGACAATGATGTAGCCCAAAATGTACATTTTTCTACCAAATACATCACATTTTGGCAAAATTAAAAGAGAGCTTTGGTGGTTCTCAAACCATTCCTACTCAAAAACCTGGCAGCATATTTCAGGAAATAAGTGCAAGAAAATTCTGAGAACCCCATAAATGTCTCCAAATTTAGAAGGATGTTACTGAAGATATGGGAATAGGGTTAGAAAGTCAAAAGAACATCCCTTAGAGGACTTTGCTCCAGTCTGTGATTTTCATGGATTCATGGCTTCATTTCACCCATAGGAGATGGGTTCTTCTTACCTGAGTTAGGACAACAGAGTAGTATCTGAGGGGTAACACCCACTTGCTGGAGCTGGACCCTGACAGAAGGGAGAGGTTCGGGAAAGATTCTTCTTTATTAGTATCCAGACACACATACAATTACCACCTTTCTCTTCCAGACACACAAAATGCAAGATTCCCTTGGAGAATCTGGGTTGATGAATATAGCTTGTACTGTATTCTTTCTTCATTTTTGCTAAAAGTCACCTTAGTCAATCAGCCCCTGGGAGGCACCCCTGGCATTATCATTATGTGGGTTCACTGAGGGATGAAAAGACCTGGGAACTAGAGAAAGATAGAAGATCCCTGTACCTGCCATGGCTCTGCTTATTACCAGGAGTCAGAATGCAGGGGGGAAAGGGCTTCTGACGGTCCTGACCTATAACTACTCGTCATTTCCCCATTCATAAAACATGGTCCCATAAATCAAATTATTGTCTCCTCAATACTTATGGCAGAGCTGGTAACCAGGGTATAGCCAGAGGTAGAGAAACAGAAAAAGAAATATTCTCTGTCTCTTATCCTTGTAGGTAATAACGTCAAGAGAGAAGGCTAGAAATCCCTCACCCCTTCTCCAAACATTGCAAAAATATTTGTTAAAGAAATACTTCATGCCCTTTCCTATGAAGGGATAGAACTTTTTCTGATAGTTGTATAAAGGTACTTTATAGGATAAAGCTATCCTGTGACACAGTATTTGCATATTTTAATTTTATTAATGATTGCTTTAGCAAGAAAATGTTTAACTCTTTAATATATAATAAAATCAGCCAATTTATTTTCTTTTGTTTTCTGTCTTTTGTGACATCTTTAGGGAGATTAAATTACACATAGACTGTAGAAATGCTTTTCTAGAACATTTTTACAGAGTTTAAGGAGTCTCAAGGTCAGACTCTCAAGGTCACACAGTTAGTAGTATCAGAATTGAAATTGTGATGCAAGCCTGTATTAGCACAATCTTAGATTTTGTATGTTATACCATGCTGCCTGTCATTTACAATTAAGAGAATCATTCATTCATTCATCTTTCCATTTGGAAAGACAATTTTTCCTTCGGAGGACCCACCCTCCCTATAAGGCAATGGGTGCTATGTTTAGACCAGGTTATCCAGATCTGAAATAATCTTAATAATATAAATCAAACTTGTGTCTTCTAGGGGGTGGTACATACATTTTATAAAATAAAAAGTTCATGCTTTCAGTTAAAGTTTCTACCCAAGAGTCACTCAAAATTCAGCCTCTGATGAGAATACCAGCATTTTTCATTTTAAGTAACTGAAGAAATATAATGTGAAATACAGAAACTCCTTAAAAGTGAAAACCAACTGATAAAACTTTCAGCCTGACATACATGTGATCACATTAGAAGTCACAGGCCAATTTCATTTAAAATGCATGTTCTTGCAAAATAACATCATAAAAGAATTATTTATTCGTGTATACTTAATTAACAAATATTTTTACAATGACAAAAAAGAAATAAATTCACAGTTAAACACTCATTAGAGACACCCAGCTATTCCTATTCAGTTCCAGAAAAATATAACAGTAGAATTGATGCTTGGCATTGTCTACTGACTGCTTCTTTTCACTTTGCATTTATGTGTCTGCACATGTATAATATCTTCTCTTAAGAAGCAATAAATGATAGAGATTATTTGTGCAAGGTATGTGGCCAAGAAGCCCCCAAAGTGATAAGAACATAGCTAGTGCCACAATTATAAATTTTTATTAGTAATAAATTCATGAAAGTCCAGGGAGAAAGAGAATGTGAGAGCTGCTCAAGACAGAAAGGAAAAGGAGAGACCAAAATTGAATAGATCCAAAACAAGTGTAGCATTGGCTGAAGTTTGCTTTAGAACAAACAATACAGTTTTTTCATAATAATATTTTTGTCTTGCATAAATAGCCTTCTTTCTGAAATGTATCCTTGACTTTCCTCTTTGAAATGAATTGAGGGAGTTTTTTGAAAGATTAGTTTAATATATGGGAAGCTCCTGGCATAAAACTGCAGGAGGCTGACCACTAATTCAGGATCTGAGGTGTCTGGGCTGGAAAAGACCTGAGTGAGCATAGAATTCAAGCATTTTAGGTTTTAACTCTGATCAGAACGTTGCCCTCATTTCTGGGTGGCCTGGGACTGTATTTTGGCTTTATCAGAAAGAAAACTGCTTTTGATTAGTAATGTCTGCTACAGGCATAGAAATTGCAAGTGACAATATATGTGATACATATTTAATGTCCCTGATTTAGCCCCAGCCTGTCATTATACAGATGAAGAAACTGAGGCTCAAAGCTTCCTGACTCATCCCAGCTCTCACAGAGGCAAAATCATGACAAAAGCCCAGTTTTCTAGTTACGTAGTGACAGTTTTAGAACTGAATCCCAGGCATCCTCATTCCCAGTCCTGCATGCTCTCATTCCTCTCCACTCATTTTTCCATATCAAATATTCAATTAAAATTATGCTATTCTTTTTCTAATGAAAACACATTGCTGATTTTATGATGTAAGTCAATGGAAAACAAAATACAGTCCCACTTTACTATACAGCAAAGGCATCTCTAGGTGCTAGCCTTAAAGTAGAGATAGTGAAAATTATATCTTGTTCTAAACATCTCCCACTTTGAAAATGGGGTGTGGGGGCAGATAAAGGACAAAAGTCATCTCTATAGTCTGCAATAGAAGGTATTGATTTGGCAGGGCCAAGAGCATGTCAATGTTATATATGGCAGTGAACCGGATTGGTGCACAGCAGATAGTATTGTGCAATAGTAATAAATAATAATTATGTATAGGAATTGTCTCACTGATGCTCCATTCTCCTGCCTCCACTAATAACCAGAATCTGATTCTTCCAGAGACCTCCCCTCACTCTTATTCTAACAAGGCAGTAATTCACTCTAGGCCCATGGAAGGTACATACATCTCTCCTAAATGTGCCTTTCATACAGGCACATAAGATGATCATAAGTTTAATTAAAGGTCATGACAGCATCCTGGTCTCTGGTGCCTCTTAACTCTGTATTGTTGCTACTGACCTGCGTTGACACCAGGTGTCCAGGGATAAGAAACCATGGGTTTCCACATCCATGTTCTGGTCCTGTATCTCACTAGCAGGAAAGTGTTTTTTTGTTGTTGGTGGTTTTTTTTTTTTGGTTTTTTTTTGTTGTTGTTTTTTTAAGACTGAGTTTTACTCTTGTTGCCCAGGCTGAAGTGCAATGGCACAGTTTTGGCTCACTGCAACCTCTGCCTCCTGGGTTCAAGCAATTCTCCTGCCTCAGCCTGCCAAGTAGCTGGGATTACAGGCGCCCACCATTATGCCGGGCTAATTTTTGTATTTTTAGTAGAAATGGGGTTTCACCATGTTGGCGAGGCTGGTCTCGGACTCCTGACCTCAGGTGATCCTTCCCAAAGTGCTGGGATTACCTGCAAGAGCCACCACATAAAGCTTAATAAGCTTTATTCATGAACTTTGAGTAGAGGCTTAAATCACCTTCCAGGTTCCATGTTTTTATTGAGGAACAACAGCTCTAAATTCTCTCAAAATGTTTTAAACAACTGTAAAAGTCACATGAGAGCTAAATGAGGACATTTCAGTTAAAACTTCTCCTGAGCATGTGTGACTATGCTCATAGCATGACAATCATGGGCCAGCTCTCAGGTAATTTAACACCTGGGTCACTCCCTCCCTGTTTAATAATGAAGACTGCTCGAGTTTCACGGGTAATATCAAATATAACACTCCTGTAATAGAGCACAGCTTTTTAATCAGATGTGTGCCTAAAATTTTAAGCAGCATCAAAAATGCAGACTTTCACATAAATACAAAGAAGTTTTTATGTCCAATGGGCTTAGCTTTGAGTCCTGTCTATGGTATTTGTTAGATTTATGACTTTCAAATCATTTATTTTTCTTAATCTGTAAATAAGGATTATGATAGTTATCTTACAGGGTTGTTATAAATAAAATAAGAATACATAACTTTAAGGAGCTTACAACTAAGTCTTAGGCAAAAATGCTCAATGATTTAAAAAATTTTTTAATTACATGTAAACTGTATTAAGATGAATATGACTCGTAATGGTTTAAAATGCGGCATTATCATGACATTGTAAAATGTACTATAGTTTGCCAAGGTGCAAACTTTGAAATTGAACTTTCATAGCATCTATATGTCTTACCTCTTACAAAAATTCAAAACAACCAAGACTGTATCCAGAAAAGGTGTGGTTGGTAAATGGAGATATATCCTTTGCTAGTCTGAAAATTCTTGCCCTAAGGGAATATCTGCTTTCTCATGAGGCAAGTGCAGTTGTCTAATCTAACTTCAAAATCATCGTTCACCCCTGAAAAAACAGCCTTGCATGGATGAGGCTAGCAACAGAGCATTCAGGAGCTTGAGGATGGGGTGCAGGGGGTCGGGGAGGGAGGAGGAAAGGGAGAGCAGGCAGGAGACAGGGAGTCAGCAGATCAATAAAACCACTTTAGGATAATGGCTGCAGCTGAAGAGGAGGAGCGGGCTGGACTGCAGGCGATCTCCATCACTGCCAGGAAAGGCCCATTTGCAGGAACAAAGGGCTTCATCTGTCCTGTCAGGACCAAGACCTCACTCAGCAGCTGCAACTGCAGGATGCCCCCTTCTCCCCCAGCAATCCCCGCCCCCAGTGTCAGGCTCCCTTCTGGCTTTGCCTAGCTCCAGCCTCACCTCTCTTCCCTAGAGCTGTGGGAGCTCTAGGCAAAAACTGAGTCATTGACACAGGGGAGAGACCACTGGAGGGGAGGGGCCAATGTCCCTGGCCTGCAAGGCCAGCATGGTGTAATGGACAGGAGAATGAATAGAAAGCTACAGAAAGGAAAGAGAACCCCCACTTTAGCCAATGGCTGCAAACTCCTCCCCCACTCAACCTTCTGACAGAGCTACTTTTAAAAAGTGGAAAATCGGCTGATTTGTTCTTCAGTCTTTGTTCCTTTACCAAGTTCCTCTGTGGAGTGTGTGCCAGAAAGGAAAACCAGCTCCATCTGGCAAGGGAAAATGAGAAAGGGCAAGGCCAGAGGTCTGGCCACTCCATGCACTGGAGACAATGACATCCAGGCAGCAATGTGCCAAGATTTTAGGGTAAAATGACTAAATAAATAGCTAGTAGCTCTGAATCACCTATGATGAGCCAGGCATAGGGGTTGGATACCATCATTATCAGCACAAGTTTATAAAGAAACTGAGTACAGGGGGTTACAGGATTTGTCTGAGGTCATGTAATTCACAAGTGGCAGAGGTAGGGGTCAAGACTAACCACAACTCTCCAACATTATAGCTCGTGCTCCAAACCATCACCCCTCATCAGTTAGAGTGGGTTTGTGTGCTTGGTAAATAATGTGTTTGCTGGCTCTTAAAATGTGGCCAATGGGTATGTCTTCCCAGGAGCTCTATTGGCATGAACTTCATGGCTGTAATGCAGATTTCTGGAAAAGACGTCATTGATCTGGAGGTCAGTGACTGTCCTCGTGGAATTCATGGTCTGGCCCCAGCCATGTTGGGGAGACATCATAGGTGATAAACATAAGAATATTAATATTGTAAATTGTTAATTAAGCATCTATTAAAAGCCGGTACTTTACACCAAGAAACAGATTAGAAGGAAGGCATTCTTGGAAGGATGAAATCTCTGGCGTTTGTTGAAATGCAGACACTTCTGGCTTCTTCTTAGGATGTGAAAAGAGGATTGCTTCCAGTTTACAAACCAAAAACAAAAAAAAAATGGATACTTTACATAATTAGGATTTTTTCCTGAATATATCAAAGATCTGGGTCACAGAGCTATCAATCAGTTTGAAATTTCAGGTGCCTCCAAGGAGAGATAAAACATGTCATTTTTTTTTTCTGGGACAGAGTATGGGAGGAAAACAGGGTTGCCATACAAGGTGGGTAAGATGTTAATTTTTTTTAATAAATTACTAAAAATTTTAACAAGTAACTGCTCAAGACTGAGAACTAGTATGAGAGTACAGAAAACTGGTATATATGAGCAGTATACATGAAGGCAGTTTGCACTGACTCATGGGGTATTTTGCACAGGCCTCACTGCGTGTTAACGGGAAAGAATGAGGCAGGCAGGAGACTCCAGAAACCATCCTATATAACACAGGCCTTGCTAGTAAAGAATCCACTGTTGTCAGAAAGAAAATAAATTCCACCCAGATCTTCCACCTTGCATTCCTTTGCTAAAGCTGCTGTTACAAAGGACCACAGACTGGGTGACTTAACAGAATGTTTTTCCTCACAGTTCTGGAAGCTAAAAGATCAAGCTGACCACAGGGTTGGTTCCCTCTGAGAGATGTAAGGGAAATGCCTGTTACAGGCTTCTCTCCTTGGCTTGTAGATTATCATCTTCTCCCTGTGTCTTCAGATTATCTTCTTTTTTGTCTATGTCTATGTGAAAATTCCTTCTTCTTATCAGGTACTGGTCGTTTCAGATTAGGACCCACACTAATGACCTCATTTTAACTTGATTGCCTCTGTCAAAACCCTATCTTCAAATCAAGTCACATTTTGAAGTACTGGGGGTTTGGATTTCAAGCATTTTAAGCATTCAACCCTCCACTTTCCCAAGGGTGGAATATCTATGTGAATTATTTGGGATTCTTCTACATGAGAGATTTGTCTATTCTCCTGCATTTATTTACTCAATAATTTATTCAACCACATATTCATATCAGTATGGACTCAGATACTTATTTTATACTTTGAGTTACAATCTAATACAACTTCTTTTTTTCTCAATTTGTTTTAGCATTGGCCATTGGTAGCTCTTTCATTTAGCTTCTGTGTTTTGTCTTGTTGTTTATTTGTTTTTTATGTTTGTTTGTTTGTTGCATACTCCCATCAGTGTGGGCTTTGTTTGCTTGTTTGCTTAGTACTTCCAGTTTCTGGCATTACAAGATACTCCAGGCTCATGTTGTATATTCCCTGTCTCAGTTCTAGAATCAGCCATCTTTCCAAAGAATTTTGATGTTTTTTGTTGTTGTTGTTTGTTTGTTTGTTTTTAGGGCAGGGAGCATGGAATGGTATTAGAAATCAAGATCTAGGTGCTTGGGAGCTCATTGCCACTGGGGTGTTACTTTTCTTAGGCCCTATCAACTGACAGAGAAAAATATGTGTGTGCGCCTATGTGTGCGTGTGTGTGTGTGTGTAAATGGTATATATACACATATCTATGGAGATACATATATATATGTATATATATACAGATAGATAATCATCTATCTGTATATTACTGTTGTTTCCAATGCTAATCCATTATCACATAGATTGTTCTAGCTTCCTTCCCTTTCTCATCTGTAGATTTTCACTTCAACAGTCAGAAACCTGGCTCTATCATCTTCCATTTATTACTTACTAGTTCTACTATTAAGTATAGCAGTATTAAGATGTATGGCAGTACTAGAATTGCTAAGACATACCCGTGTGAGAAAGAACTCTATGAACTAGAGTACAATGCTTATGTGCAGCTACATTTGCCATTAATCTTACCAACTCCACTCATTTCCAAAGTTACAAGAATGAATAATTTATCAGCCTCATGCTTTTGTAGTACAGTTAGATTCTCTAGCTATAGTCTGCATTTCCTTGTGGAATCCTCCAATTTACTAAATAATTTTTAAATTGTGTATATTAAGGTTCTCTCTCTGTGCTGTAAAGTTCTACAAATTTTGAAAAAAGGCCTTATTGCAGGATTAGAAATGATAATTTCTCTGCCCTAAAATTTTCCTATGCTTCACATGTTTATTTCTCCCTTTTCCTTGATCCCTTTACAGCCTCTATAATCTTGTCTTTTCCAGAATGTTGTATAATTAGCATTATATGCTATGTATGTTTTTCAGACTTGCTACTTTTATCTAGCTGGGGGCCAAAAGAGCAGAGCTGGTACCAACAGAGTCTCTGGAAGCCCAGAGCCTAGAGGATGGAGTTGCTTCCCCAGCTGGCTAAGGAAAGAGCACTACCTGCCCTCAGCCTATAGGACACAGAATAAAGTCAAAGAAGATGATTCTCCACCCTTACAATCTAATAGATTTTTTTATAATAGGCTTTGGACTTCCTTGGAACCTGTGACTCCTTTATTTCTTCCAATTTCTCCCTTTGAAATGGGAATGTCTATCCTATGTCTCTCTCACTATTGTATTTGAAATGAAATGGCTTGTTTTCCAATTTCACAGGCCCACAGATAGAAAAGAATAGTGCCCCAGGATGGATCATACTCAGAGTCTTGCCCATACCAAATGTGGATGATATTCACGGTGAGATTTGGAACATTTTTAGTTGAGAATATTTTATGAGATTTTGGACCTGAATTGATGTTGAAATGGATTAGGACTTTGGGAGATGTCAGGACAGGGTGAGTGTATTTTGCACATGAGAAGCACATGAATTTGGGGAGTCATACTGTGAATATCTTCAAAAAGATATGTTCAAGTGCTAGCCCCAGTACCCGTGGATGTCACCTTATTTGGAAATAGGTATTTTCAAATGTAATTAGTTAAGTTAAGATGTGTACATACTGGATTACGATGAGCCATACATCCAATTACTGGTATCTGTTATAAGAAGGCCATGTGAGGAAACAGAGTCACACCACAGAAGAGCATCACATGAAGAACTGAGGCAAAAAATGAAGAGATGCATCTACAAATCAAAATACAAAAAACTAGCCGGGCGAGGTGGCGGGCGCCTGTAGTCCCAGCTACTCAGGAGGCTGAGACAGGAGAATGGCCCGAACCCGGGAGGCGGAGCTTGCAGTGAGCTGAGATCCGGCCACTGCACTCCAGCCTGGGCGACAGAGCGAGACTCCATCTCAAAAAAAAAAAAAAAAAAAAAAAAAAAAAAAAAAAAAAAAAAAAAAAAAAGAGTGTCAACAATTGTTCGTAACCACCAGAAGCTAGGAAGAGGCAAAGAAGGAATCTTCCTTGAAATGTTTGGAGAGAACACAACACTGCCAACACCTTGATTTCAGACTCCTAGGCTTCACAATAATAGGAAAACAAATTTCTGTTGTTTTGAGCCATGCGGTATGTGGTAATTTGTTAAAGAAGCCCTAGAAACTAATATACCTTATATCCTAAAACCTCACTATCATCATTTATCAGTTCCAGGAGTTTATTTGTCAAATCCTTTGGATTTTCTGTACAGACAACCATGTCATCTTTAAACCATTTCATATTTTCCTTTCCAATCTGTGACACTTATTTCCTTTTCTTATCTTATTACACTAGCTAAAATTTTGAGTATCATATTGAATAGAAATGGTGAAAATTGATATCCTTGCCTACTTATTGACTTCTTGAGAAATTGGAGAAAGTACCCAATTTTTCACCATTAAGTATAATATCGGCTTTAGCATTTTTATAGATGCATTGTGTCAAGGAAGTTCCCCTCTGTTACAGTATGCTTGGAGTTTTTAAAGTAAATCAGTGTTGAAAAAAGCAAAATAATATGAATCAGTGTAAATAAAATTTTATTAAATTTTTATTGACCATATAAGAGCAGAAACTAATGCAATTGCAAACCAAAAACAATAGAGAAAATTAATTAAACCAAAAGCCAACTGTGTGAAACAGTCAATAAAATTGATAAATTTCTGACCAGAAGTTAAATAAAAACAAAAAAGAGAAGACACAAATGACAAATATAAGGAATATAAAAGGAATATCAGTATAAATTCTACGTGTAAATAATGTGGGAATATTAAAAACAACTTATGTCTATAAATAAATGAAATGGTAAAATTCGTTAAAAGATGCAAACTATGAAAGTTCATTCCAGGAGAAATAGATAATCTGAATAGTCCTAAATCAATTGAAATAATTAATAACTATAAATCTTCCAAGAAAGAAAACTTTAGGACCAGATGATTTCACTGGAAAATTCTATCAAACATTTAAAGAATAAATAATGCCAAGTCCACAAATCTCTTTTAGAAAATGGAAGTGGAGATAACACTCCCCATTTCATTTTATGAGGCCAGTATTACCCTAATGCCACCAAAGCCATACAAAAGCATTCTAAGAAAGGAAAATCACAGAAAAACATTTCTTGTGAACACACATTTAAAAATCCTCAAAAAAATTACATGTAGAATCTGGCAATATAAAAAGGAGATAATACATTACAACCAAGTAAGGCTCATCACAGAAATGATGAAATTTATTATATGAACAGATTAAATAAGGAAAACAATATGATTTTCTTAGTGTAAGCAGGAAAAATCTTTCAACGTATTCAACATCTATAATTGATTTTTTTAACTCAGCAAACTAAAATCAAAAGGAAACTTTCTCAACATAATTTAGAGAGACTACAAAAACCTATAGTTTTTCCACTAAAATTAGGCAAAAGACAAGGAAGCATGCTTTCTTCACTCCTATTCAAATTCACACCAGAAGTCTAGGGAAATAGCACAAGAAAAAATAAAAACTACAATTTTTTTAAGAAACAGATAAAACTGTCGTATTTGCAGATAGCATGTTTATCTACTCAGAAAATCCCAAATATGCTATATAAAACATACCAAAACTAGTAAATGAGTTTAGCAAGTTTTCATGGGCAAGGTGAATGTACAAAAATCAATTATGTTTCCATATTGTAGCAATGAACATTTGGGAATTAAAATTAGAAATTAAAGTTGAAAAAAGAAAAAATGTCTCTAAGACATAAAAAAATTGGGGTTAAAGCTAACAAAATATATACAAGATCTGTACACTGGAAACTACAAAATACTGACCAAAGAAGTCAAAGAATACCTATATAAATGAGATCTATTATGTTAATAGTCTGGATGACTCAGTGGTATTAAGATGTCATCATCTCCCATATATAAAGATTATGAGTCCATCTCATAATCTTTATATTCAGTACAATCTCAGTCAAAATCGCAGCAAGATATTTTGTAAACATTGACAAGATGATTCTAAAATTTATATGGTAATGCAAAGAGAATATAATAACCAAAATAATTTTAGAAAAAAAAGTCAAAATTGCAGGACTCATACTGGCTAATTTTAAGACTTACTATAAAGCTACAATAACAAGACATTGTATTATCAATGAAATAATATACTCACAAATTAAGGGACCACAAGTAAGCCAAACCAAGACCCACACACATACTGACAATTGATGTTTTTAAACAAAGACACAAAACTAACTAAATGAAAAAGATAATATACCCATGGAAAAATTACATCAGATCCAAAAAGATATAAATTTTAATCCATACTTTGTACCACATACAAAAAATTAATTCAGAATATATTATAGATTTAAATATAAAACCTCCACTCATAGAACTTCTAGAAGAAAACATAGGAGATAATCTTTGTGATGTTGAGTTAGGCAAAGACATTTTAGATACAACACTAAAAGCACAGCCATTAAAAGGAAAAAAATGATAAATAGGACTTTAATTGAAATTAAGAACTTCTGCTCTTCATAAGACCCTGTTACAATGATGAAAAACGAGCCACAAAGTAGGAAAAGGTACTTGCAAATACATTAATCTAATAAGCTACTTGTATCCAGAATATATAAAGAACTCTTTAAAAAGATAACAAATTTTTAAGTGGGCAAAAGACTTACTCTGATATTTAACCAAAGATGATATGCAAATGGAAAGTAAGTGTGCAGTGATGCTCTATATTATTAATCATTAGGATAATGCAAATTAAAACCACAATGAGATACCACTACATAGCTCTGAGAATATGGAGGCAGGAGAAGAAAAACAATACTAAATCCTGGCAAAGATACAGTTACTAGAACTTAAGTTTTGATATCAGGATGTGAAATTATATACCTGTTTTGGAAAATATTTGGATATTTTCCTGTAAATTAAACTAAATGCTTACCTTACAATCAATTAACTACACAAATGAAGTGAAAACATAAATGTGTTAGGCCGTTTTTGCATTACTGTAAAATAAAGAAAAAACAGAGATCAAGTAATTTATAAAGAAAAGGTTTGATTGGCTCACAGTTCTGCAGGCTTTACAGGAAGCATAGTGCTGGTATCTGCTTGGTTTCGTGGAAGGCCTCAGGAAGTTTACAATTATGGCAAAAGATGATGAGGGAGCAGGCAAGTCACATGACAAAAGCAGGAGCAATTGAGAGAGAGAGACAGGGGAGGAGCCACACGTTTGAAATGATTCGATCTCATGAGAACTAACTATCACAAAGACAGCACCAAACCAGGAGGGACTTTCCCGCACTATCCAAACATCTCCCACCAGGCCCCACCTCCATTACTAGGATTAAAATTCCAAAATGGGATTTGGGTAGTGACAAATATTCACATTATATTATTCCATCCCTGGCCCCTCCCAAATCTTATATCCTACTTACATTGCAAAGTATAATTATGCCTCCTCAACAGTCCTCTAAAGTCTTAACTCATTCCAGCATTAACTCAAAAGTCCAAAGTCTCATTTGAGATGAGGCAAGTCCTTTCCACCTATGAACCTGTAAAATCAAAAACAAATTATTTGACTCCCAGGATATTTTATCATGCAAGTATAATCACTAGGTAAATATTCCCATTCCAAAAGGGAGACATAGGTCAAAAAGAAAGGGGCTACAGGCCCCACACAAGTTCAAAATCCAACAGGGAAGTCATTAAATCTTAAAGCTCCAAAATAAGCTCTTTTGACTACATTTCCCATACCTGCAGCACAGAGGTACAAGGGGTGCATTCCCAAGGCCCTGGACAGCTCCACTCTGGTTGACTGCTCTCACAGGTTCTTTAGTGCCTGCAGCTTTTTCATGTATAGGGTGCAAGCTGCCAGTGTATTTACCATTCTGGGGTTTGGAGGTCAGTGACTCCCTTCCCACAGCTCCACCAGGCAGTGCCCCAGTGGGGACTTTGTGTGGGGGCTCTAACCCTACATTTCCCCTACACACTGCCCTGGTAGAGGTTTTCTGTGAGATTTTCTGTAGTAGGCTTTTACCTGGGCATTCAGGCTTTCCCATACATCCTCTGAAATCCAGGCAGAGGTTCCCAAGCCTCATTCATTCTTGCACTCTGTGTACTCATAGGCTTAACACAACAGGGGAGCTTCCAGGGCTTATGGCTTGTGCCCTCTGAAACAGTGACCAGAGCAGTACCAGGGGTCCTCTGAGACAAGGCTTGAGCTAGAACAGCCTGGATGTGGGGAATAATGTCCCAAGCCTGCACAGGGCAGCAGGGCCCTGAACCAAACCCATGAAATCTTTCTTCCCTCCGAGAGGCCTCTCTGCCTGTGTTGGGAATGGCTGCCCTGAAGGTCTCTGAAATGCCTTTAGTGTCTTTTTCCCTTGTCTCGGCTATCCGTACTTGGCTCCCTGTTAGTTATGGAAATTTATCTACCAAGTGGTTGCTCCACAGCCTGCTTGAATTCCTCTCCTGAAAAAGTTTTTTCTTTCTCTGCCACATGTCCAGGCTGCAAATCTCCCAAACTTTTGTGCTCTGCTTCCCTTTTAAGTTCCAACTTTAGATCATTCATTCACTCCCACATATGAGCATAAGTTGTTAGAAGCAGCCAGGTCAAATCTTGAACACTTTGCTACTTAGAAATTTCTTCTACCAGATAACCTAACTCATCAATATGAAGTTCAAACTTACACAGATTCCTAGGGCAAGGGCACTTTATAGCCAAGTTCTTTGCTAAGGCATAACACATGTGACATTTGCTCTAGTCTCCGGTAAGTTCTTCATTTCCATCTGAGACCTCATCAACCTGGACTCCACTGTCCATATCACTTTCAGCATTTTGGTCACAATCATTTAACCAATCTCTAAGAAGTTCCAAACTTTCTCTCATTTTCCTGTCTTCTTCTGAGCTCTCCAAACTCTTCCAATCTGTGGCTGTTATCCAGTTCCAAAGTTGTTTTCACATTTTCAAGTATCTTTATAGCAATGTCCCACTCTTCAGTACCAATTTTCTGTGTTAGGCCATAGTTGCATTGCTATAAAGAAATACCTGACACTTGTTAATTTATAAACAATGAATTTTAGTTGGCTCACAAGTCTGCAAGCCATATGGCTGACATCTTCTCAGCTTCTAGGGAAGCATTAAGAAGCCTACAATTATGGTGGAAAACAAGGGGGAAATAGGCATGTCACATGGTGAAAGCAGGAGCAAGTGAGGGAAAGTGGGAGTGTGGAAGGTGCCATACACTTTTAAACAACCAGATCTCACAAGAACTCATTATCATGAAGACAGCACCAAACCATGAGGGATCCGTTCCCATGATCCATACACCTCCCACCAGGCACTGAGCAACAGAGATTACAATTCAACATGAAATTTGGGCTGGAACAAATATCTAAACTATATTACATAAGTTGGTGCAAAAACTTGTGGCCAAATGTCTATAGTGGCTTTATTTATATGCACCCAAAGCTACAAACAACCCAAATGTCGTTCAGTGGATGAATGGATGAACAAGCTATAGCACATGTGTAAAATGGAATACCATTCAGTGATAAAACCAGTGAACCACTGATACATGCAACAACCAAGATAAACCTCGAATGCACAATAATAAATAAAAAGTGCCATATTCAAAAGCTACAGAAATGTTGGGAAATTTCAAAACTAAAGGGAAAGAAAATGATCAGTAATTTTCACAGGTTTAAGGTGGAGAAAGGGTTTAATACAAAGATGCATTAAAAAATTTTTTGGGGTGATGGACTTGTTCCATATCTTAATTTTGGTGGTGGTTACATGACTGCACTAAAAAGTATACATTTTACTGCATATAAATTTTAACCAAATTAGAAATACTTTTAAAAAACAAATGCAAAGATAAATGTTGGTGAGATATAGTTTTGGAGGCTTGTTAGACATTTCAAGTTGCAGAGAGTTGCAGTGTATGAGTTGTGGAGGCAGTAAAGGTGGTAGGTATGTTGACTGGAAATGGCCTCCCATAAACCTTTCCCTCATCCTCAGCAAAGGCGGTTCTCAGATACAAAATCTGAAAAAATAATAGGGGTAATAAATATACATGTCAGGGGACAATGGTTTCATAATGGATTTGACTATAAAGAAAATTAAATATCTGAAATTCTACAAGTTTCTGACTTACCAGAACAAAATGATAAAATCTGTAGTAGATGGTATTCAAAACACAAATAGACATATCGTTTTTGTGTGTACAGTTATGTGCTATACAAAAGGAAAAAAAGCCTTTATATTAGTCCTTTATAATACGTACTCTTATTTACTGATATCAAATTCGGTTTTCAATCTTCCTTGCAGTTCTTTTCTACTTCAAAATCCCTCAAACAGGTCTTCAGTTACTTAGCTCTTCGTGGGTTGATATATGCTACTATTATAAACTTGATTATTATCTGTGGAGTTCTGATCATGCCTTTCTATTGCTATCTTATTGATCCTTCACTTCCCCCACAACATCTTTAAGAAATTCTATTACATGCATATTGACACCCCATGCTCAATGTCAAATTTCCTATGTTCCCTTCATTTCTCTATTTGTTATTAATCTCTGTGTTCTTGATTTATTTTGGGGGTTTAGCTTCTGCTTAGCTAATTCAATTTTCCACACTGTCTGTTCTACTTGTTAATGCTTCCAGTGATTATTTTAATTGTTCCACACAATTTTAATTCTAATCCACTCTGTTTTCTCTCAGTATCTTCTTGCTTAATAGAAGGGATATCTCAATTCTATCTTAGGGAATAAGTCATAGCACACTTCTATAATTTAGAGTGTAATGTATTGAATTTAAAATTTGTCTCAAACTATAGTTTCTTTTGAATTCCTAAAAAGATGGAGCCCAACGGACATACATTCCATTGTTAGTTCTGATTGTGAACATTTGAAGAAGGTAAACTCCTTGCAATTTACTTTGGTTAAAGTAGATGCTATTGATGCCCACTCCTCATATGCCCTCAGCCCACCAGAGTTCCCAGCTTCACACATAAAGTGCCTACATCTTTCCTCTTCTCTGGCTGAAGTCTTTCTCTAATCCCTAGAAGCTTGCTTTGCCACAGTAAGAAGCACATGGTACGGGGTTTGAGTGGGAGAATTAACATCCCTGGGTAACCCTCACTCCATGGGAGATGGGAGGCAGCTGACAGGTGGAATAATGTTGAGATATAGTCCAAATAGTTTTTCAGAGGATCTCCAACAGGGATTTTTTTTTCACTTTTCCACCTTCCCTGTCTTGTTTTCTCCATTTCCATACTTGTGAATTGTAGAATCACCTTCCAAATAAACTATCTGCATCCAAATTTGTATCTCAGGAGCTTGGATGAGCTTAAATTAAGACATACATCTATCTGCCCCTTACCCTGCTTTGGGTGGCTTCCCTGGTTGGCTGCAGAGGAGGAATTTCTCTTTTTTGGTCTACTCACCTTTCCCATGGAATTCCAGATGCCACTCCCTACTATGTGATATTCAAGTGGTCCATTCTAAAATACCTGGTAATTCTCAGAGACTGAATGGTAAGATCTCCAGATTCCTAAGAATCAAGGTATACCCAGCTCTTCAAATGTCAGTGAGGAGTAGACAATTGAGAATGACAGGGTCCTAATCTCAGCCTGATCTTATTTTTTTTTTATCATTTTAAACCGTATATAAATATAGACTATTAAATAACCAATTCAAATGCATCATAATATGGTTTGGCTGTGTCCCCACCCAAATCTCATCTTGAATTCTCACATGTTGTGGGAGGAACCTGGTGGGAGGTAATTGAATCATGGAGGCAGGTCTTTCATGCTGTTCTCATGATAGTGATTAAGTCTCATGAAATCTGATGGTTTTATAAGTGGGAGTTCCCCTGAACAAGCTCTCTCTCTTTGCCTGCTGCCATCCACGTAAGACGTGAATTGCTCCTCCTTGCCTTCTGCCATGATTTTGAGGCCTCTCCTGCCATGTGGAACTGTAAGTCCCTTAAACCTCTCTCTTTTGTAAATTGCCCAGTCTCGGTTATGACTTTATCAGCAGCGTGAAAATGGACTAATAAACATCACAATGGCTTCACAAAATATAGTCACAATATTGCTCAAAGATTTCTATTGGTTTCCAGTAATTGTCCTTATGTGTATACTATTTTGAAGATGTACTCACTGCAGGAATCACTTTGGGTTTTTTTTCCTCCCTCTCTCTCTCTGAATACAGCTCTTTATGTTTAACACTTACCATGTGTCCACTGGGGACCAGGCACTGTGTTGTATGCCCTAGGGAAGTTACCTGATTTAATCTTCACAGCAACTCTGAGGAGTAAATGAATATCTCCCACTTTAACAGATGGTAGGCTGAGCGTGGCAGTTCAGCTTGTGATCCCAGTACTTTAGGAGGCCAAGTTGAGGGTTCATTTGAGGCCAGGACTTCAAGACCAGCCTGGCCATCATAGCAAAACTCCGTCTCTCCAAAAAATACAGAAATTAAACAGGTGTGGCTGTGCATGTCTGTAGTTCCAGCTACTTGGTGGGCTGAGGCACAAGAATCGCTTGAACCCAGGAGGTGGAATTACAGTGAGCTGAGATCGCACCACAACACTGTAGCTTGGGCAACAGAGGGAGACCTTGTCTAAAAGAAGACAAATTAATTTATCTTGCCCCAAAAGTTCATGCTATGTATACAATATCATGCCCCCCGCCCTTTTTTTTTTCTAATAAGACTACAGCTCTGCTTTAAGGAGTTCATTGCATACTACATTTTACCAAAAGGGTCTTAGTCCTAACTAATCCCATATCTCTAACTTCTCATTTGGTCATTTGGTCATCCCCATGCCCAGTCTTTGTTAACCTAGTAGGTAGATAAAGATGAAAGGTAGATGTTTGCTGAGCTTCTAGAGTAAACCTAAGAGTATAAGCTCTGAGATTCCTTGTATGAATTTCAGGACCTATGCTAGCCCCTCCATCCACTGACTAAGTAGTGGGATATGGAGACATAAGATGGGATGGGGGAATAGAATACTTACTCTCATGATATTTTCTATTTGGGTTTCCTTCCTCCACATTATAGGTTGTATTGTTGATTCACTTGTAAAGGAAATGTGCCAAAAGTTCCAGTAAAATGATATCCCTGGGTCAGCTCTGGAGAGGCTGAGCAGGTGGCAGCCATATGTAGGTGATGCCACTAGCAATTCCCTCTCTTATCTTCCCAAAGATGAATTCTCAATCTCTGCAACCAAGTACTGCTTATGGCTAAAGAGGCTTTCAAATTATGTTGGCAAAAATCCATCACTTAGGATCTGATCCTTTTCTCTAAGAAAATGGAATATCAGTGGTTTTTATCCTAGGGACTGTAGCTTCAAGGATGATGTAAAACTCCAAAAATGACCAGCATTTTTCTCATATGTCTTGCTATTTGTATATTTTAGGAGGATGGGTAGTGGGTGGATATAGCGTCTTTCTTTCCTTTCTCAGTGAGGTCTATGGCAAAGGCTGCTAAGCATTCCTGAAATCTAGTTCTCTTTCTTCTTAGGCACACAGGTAGATTACATCCCTCGCCTTCCTTAGCAATTAGGTGTTTCCATGAAACAGTTCTCGTTAATAAAATTTAGGCCTCTAATGCAGATCTCTTTCAGCTTAGCCTATAAAACTCCTATGAGGTATTCTATCCTTCTCTTTCTTCATCTGGTGGGTGAATATTCACACACAGAGTACCCTTGGAATCCACATCCTAAAAATCATAAAATCCCATGGCAACCTGGGATGCTTAGTAACTAGATGCAGACCTCTTCACCAATTTAACTTGATGTGGATGGGACATATACATATATCATGATAGAACACAGAGAATGTATCTGTTAACACTAGCCAACATTACCATAAATATAGGTTCAAAGACCCAAAAGAGGTAAGAATAAGTGCTAGGTTTTTACAGCCTTTCAAAGCTCATGGTCATGCCATACCCAGCCATGACAAGGTTCCCTAAATAACTCACTCTCTCACTCTTAGCATTTACGCCATAGAGAAGAGGCTACATTTGGTCAATGTCACCCTTGGGTGGAATCTGGATTTCTACCAGTGTCTCTGTTTCATAACCGTAGGGCTTGACCTTCTGTTTTCTTGGACACTGGACATCAGAACAGGCAGCCACTGAGCAATGAGGTGGGATATCCCAGTATAGTTGTTTGAAAAGGATCCACAAGTTTCAGGGGCAGACATTCTAGCAGGGCAATCATAGGACTGTGATGGGGCTAAGAGAAACTTACAATGTCTCATGTGAGAGATGGCACAACACAGCGGAAATAACCAAGGATGGAAACCATTGGTATAGGGTTTGAAGCAAGACTCTTTGTTTAACTAGTGATCTCCCCTCTGACAAGTTATTTTGCCTCTCTGAAACTTCATTCTATATTTGAGCAATGAAAACAATGTAATAATAATAATGATAATGACAGCAGTGAAGATCTGGTGAGGGCAAACTATGTGCCTACCTCTGTTCTGAACACATTACATGCATGGTATAATTTAATCTTCCTAACAATAATATGTTAATTATTGATAGTATTTCCTTAATAGCTAGGTGTTATTTTTATTCTGCTTATAATATTTTATCCCACAGATCTGCTGTGAGAATCAATTTAGAAATATAAGATTTTTTTTTTTTTTTTGATACGGGGTCTCTCTCTGTTGTCTAGGCTGGAGTGGAGTGGCGCAATCTCGGCTCACTGCAAGCTCCGCCTCCCGGGTTCACACCATTGTCCTGCCTCAGCCTCCCAATTAGAGAGTAGCTGGGACTACAGGCACCCGCCACTATGCCTGGCTAATTTTTTTTTTTTTTTTTTGTATTTTTAGTAGAGATGGTTTCACTGTGTTAGCCAGGATGGTCTCGATCTCCTGACCTCGTGATCTGCCCGCCTTGGCCTCCCAAAGTGCAGGGATTATAGTCGTGAGCCACCGTGCCTGGCCAGAAATACGAGTTAAAAGAAAAAAGAATTGTGTAGCAAACATTATTCTAATAAAAATAAATCATATTTTGTTGCCTCTCGTGCTTGATTATGTATCTTTATCAATCAGTTGTAAACATATCTAGCTATCATTTATCTATCTATTGATACCTTCTGTCCTGATTTTCCACTGCCCCATTATATCTACTGTCTTCCCAAAACACATTTGGAACAATATTATAACACCTAAGGTCATTTTATTAATTGTTGTAAATATGCCTTCCCCAAAGTTGTGAGTTCTGCCAGTTTACTGAGAAATCAAAATTTATAGATCTTTACACCTCCATATGCTGGACCACCTTAAGCGTTACATAAGTGTTTGAAAATGTCTTGTGGTTTGTCATATATTAGGTATTTACTGTATGTCAGGCACTATGCTAGGAACTTTGCCTATATTGTCTGATAGAATCCTTTCTACGATATCGTAAGTTTCCACACTTGAGCATGCATCAGAATCATCCGGAGAGCTGGTTTAAACAGATTTATGAGCCCCATCCCAAGGATTTCTGAGTCAGGAAATCTGGGGTGGGAATCTATGAATTTGCATTTCTAACAAGTTTCTGGATAATGCTGATGCTGCTTGTCCGGGACCACACTTTGAGAATCACTGCTAAAGTCATTGCATTTGAGGAATAAGAAAATTGAATTTCTAGAAAGTTAGGTAACTAGCCATATTGGGTTTGCTAGGACTGCTGTAACGAAGAACCACATACTAAGTGGTGACTTAAACAACATAAATTTATTTTCTCACAGTCCTGGAGGCTAGAAGTCCAAGATCAAGGTCAGGAGGGTTGGCACCATGTGAGGGTAATAAGGGACAGGTTCTGGGCCTCTCCCACAGCTTCCGGTGATTTGTGGACAATCTTTGGCATTCCTTGTCTTGTAAAAGCATCGTCCCAATCCCTGAGTTCATGTTATTATGGTGTTCTTCTTATGTATACCTGTCTCCAATGTCACGCCTTCCTACGGACTCCAGTCTTATTAGATTAGTGCACAACCGTAAAGAGCCTAATTCCAAATAAAGTCACATTCTAAGTAATGGGGATTAGAACTTCAACATGTGAATTTTCTATCCTAATATGAAGGCCACACAGCCAATAAGTGTTAGAAGTAGTGTTGAAACCCAAGTCTGTCTTATTTCAGAGCCACCATTTGTAACCATTTCACTCATTTGACTCTCTTGGTGAATGAAATAAGTGAATACACATAGAAGTAGATCAGAGAAGTTGCCAGAAAAGATACCTCAAGCACTGTCTTTATGTCAAGAGTGACAACAGGAAACCCTTCTCCATGTGCCTGCAAAGCAAAGGAGAGATATTCTTTAGCTCTGGCATTCCAATGGGCCGGATTGATGATAAGAGAGTACAGGTGTAGACATGACTGTCCCTGGCCTACAGCTGCCATTCAAATGCCACAGTCAAGAAGTAAAACTTTTCTGTCTTGCTCAGAGAGAACAATGAATGTTCAGGACCTCAAATTAGAAAGTTTCTACTTTGTCAACAACTTTCTGGGACTTTCCCTCATTGAATCAGAAGGGATACCTGACCATTTTATCTGACCCTGAGGTAATGCTAAAGGTAATGTCTCATGCCATGTTCTTTGCCCTGGGACAGCTATACAGACTACTCAGGGTTGGGAGTAGAGTGGTGGTGGGCGTGGGAGAGGGGCAAGGTGGGGAGTTAGCTCGGTCAAACAGCATGGTTGCATTTTCTCCCTGACTCTTGAAGGCTGAGATTTGTGGATACCATAAAAGGTTACAGCCTCTCTTTGGAAGCCACAAATAACCCTGCTTGGGCTATGACAGCTCAGCAGCCCTTGGCATGCCATTACACATTTCTGCCTGGGATTCCAGCAGTGCATTTGAGCAGCTGGCCCCAAAGTATGGTCTCTACAGAGCATGTCATAGGGGTTCTGGGTCGCTGGGGAGCAGTTCCCTCTTATGAGTCAATGCCCAGAGACAGAGCTTGATCTAATGAAATTACATACTTTCTGGAGTGATTAATAAACATGGTCTATTTCTCCATATGGGATGAATATTCTTAAATGAAAGGAATGTGAGTATGTGGGGGTGCAGTCATGTATAGCTCCACCTCTGCCTAGCAATGGCTAAAATTCCATGATCTTGGCATAGAGATTGTAAGGAAAGACAGTCCTTAAAAATAGAGGTAAACCACACACACATGCACACATGTGTACACAAGAGTACACGTCAGTCCTGGTAAAATCTGGACAAGTTCTGTAATCAAGTTAACAGTATGATACTATGTTAATTTCCTCATTTTGACACTGTACGGTGGTTATATGTGATATTATTAATGGAGGAAGGTGAGTAAAGGGTACATAGGAATTTTGCACTATTTTTGCAACTTATTATGAGTCTTAAATAACTTTAAAAAGTATTGCCATAGTAATAAAAAGTATTACTGCAATTACAACACCGACAAAAGTATAGGTAGAATTTTTAGTAGTCTACTAACTGAACATCATAATCATTCATACAAGCCATGATGTCCAACATTTATGAAAAATTAGAACAATTTCCAAGTCACATGTTAATTTTTAAAAATTCCTGGAGAGGTCTTTTTTTTGGATATGGATCTCTAACTAAATAATGTCCCTACGTGAGCCATGGTTTGACATAGAAATGGTGTAAAGCATGTCCACTGACTCCCATGAAGTCAAGAATAATTAGGTTATTGATGTCCAGGCTTTATTGCATCCGGAGGGCAGCTGAGTACTGACCTCATGGAACACCCAGGCCCACCCCTGGATGTCAGCACTTTTTCCACATGACTCAGGGTCTGGAGTGCCTGCCCCTTGATGCCTCCTTGCAATTTCACAGCCAACTCTGGGTCACTCTAAATCAGTGGTCTGGGTCACACATTCTCATACCAATGTCACCTTATCTACTCAGCTGCTGTATGGGGCTCTCAGAACCTGTGTCCACACCGCTGTCAGGAACTGATACTGTTATGGCCACTACTGTCATGACATCATTAGATACGTGCAGGATCACTGAATAGACAAGTTCTGTTTATCAAAATTAGGGTTTTCATGGTGTAGAAGCCTCTTGCAGCTTCTGCTGAACCAATCATTACTTTCAAAGTTTTCTAACCCTTGTAACATGGTCTGAGATACTCTTTTATTCAATAATATCCATAATCAGTCAAATTACTCTATGTCAGAAAGTCCATTTAACTATGGTTATTGTGACGCCTATTTGACAATTAACTTGAACTAAGGAGTGCATATTAGAAATTATATTAGAAATTAATTATATAGTTTCTCACAGTTACTAGTTTACTATATACTTAACGGAAAGCATTTCACTGTATTACCAACTAGTTCATTTTTTTAGGTACGTATTAACTAAATATCAGCTCTGCTTGAAACCAGAACATCATACTGTTAGGGTTAGTGAGTTGTCAGTCACAGGAAATATTTGCAAAGAACATATCCAGACACTTTCGTAGTGTTACTATAGAAGGAATTTTAGGACACATGTCTGCTTGCATGAGTATTCAATAAATATCTATTAAATCCATGAATCTATCAATCAATCAATAAATGAATACTTAAGATAATTTTTTTTTTTTTTTGAAACAGAGTCTCGCCGTGTCACCCAGGCTGGAGTGCGGTGGCATGATCTTGGCTCCCTGCAACCTCTGCCTCCCGGGTTCAAGAGATTCTCCTGCCTCAGCCTCCCAAGTAGCTGGGATTACAGGTGTGCACCACCATGCCCAGATAAGTTTTTCATATTTTTAGTAGAGATAGGGTTTCACCAAGATGGCCAAGCTGGTTTCGGACTCCTGACCTCAAGTGATCTGCCCACCTCGGCCTCCCAAAGTCCTAGGATTATAGGCATTAGCCACTGCGCCTGGTCAATATAAATATTTTAAATTTCTTCTAACCCTGCCATTCAGAGATGGTAGGTCTTCTCTTCAAGGTGCTGGGAATTCAGCTGTAAACATGACAGAAAAGACCCCTATATACATGGATTTTCATTCTAGAAAATGAGTAAGAGACAAAGAGAGATAATATAATATCAGATATTCATAAAAGCTATGAAGGAAAATTGAGCAAACAGAGAGAATGAGAGATTGTTTTAGATAAAAATTTGCAGATTGTATGTATCTTTGTTTGTTTGTTGTAAATAAACAGATCAGAGCATGCAACTCCAAAATTATGTGGTCTTCTTTCCAACACATGAGATGGACAAATCTTGCTTTCATTACTGTTTCTATTATGAAACTACGCTGCGGACTTTTATTTTAGCATATCTGGCATATTCTCCTTGCTCTCTTCAATGCCAAGGAAATTTTGTTCTTTGAGTTCAGTGAGTCTTACAAATAAGAGAATTCAGTAGTCTAGAGTCTTAGACCAGGCTCCCTGAAAACCAACCTAACACAAAGTTTATGTTTGCGAGGTGCAATCACAAGACCGTAAGTGCAAAGGAATAAGGGAAGGGCAAGGAATAAAGGCAAATACATCATACTTATACTTTAATAAACTGGCCACCACTTAATAAGAAAACATATCTGATTGCTGATAAATACAGGGTTTTCCTGGACATGCCATAAAGAATGGCCACACCTTGGAATGGTCCAACAGAGAAGGGATCTGGAATTATCTTTTACTCCCTCCTGTCTCCTGTATCTTTTTAGTTAAGTTTTTCCCATGAGGCAGTAACACTCCCACACCCCAGAGTTGTGTCACCTAGCCCCTCTGGATGTAGAGAAAGCAAACTCCTATGCTCAATGATGGAGACTGCATCTCAGCCTGGAAGTGGAGAGAGAAGACATAGTCTCTATCGTATTGGTTCTGTTGGCCCGAGGTTCTCACTGTGGAAGGCTCAGGTGAAGTCTTATAAGAGCCCCACCCTTATTCCTGGGGAGGCGGAGGCTGATAGCACTGCCAATGATGGTAGCAGCTGGAGCTTCCCACCAATCAAGCATCTGGGATCTTGGCAGGCAGATATGGCCATGGAAATCTAAGAAAGCACACATGGTAGTCCCCATATGCCTACTGAGCCCAATTTATAACCAACCAAATGGCTTGGAGGCAGTTCCTAGAAAGGAGTTCCAGGCATCTATTGAACAATGGCAGTCTTACGTAATCAGTTTCTTAGGAAGACTATTTTGAGCTTAATGTTCTCATATGTAGACCATTTCTGATCTGTTTATTACAAAACATCCTATCATTATTTTATATTCTCTTCATTTATCTCTAAGTCTTCCCTACACAAACCAGATTATATTAAAATATATGTTCAGTTGGCCCTATCTTCTATAATTAAAAATTATAATATATATTTGTAATAATATAATTAAATATTATAGAAGATAGGGCCAACTGAACATATATACATGCCATTGACCTTAAACTATTTAAGAGAGTGTAGCAAAAATGTTTAATTTGCTTCAGTATTCAGAGGCCAATCTGGTGTCACGGGGGTATGTTTTCATTGAGTTTAGTTGGCAGAGATGCCTTTGGTTTCTACAAAAACATTCAAGCAAACAACAATAAAAACAGCAACAATTTTTTTTAAAAAACTAAGACATAAAACACGAAGATAAAAATCTAGATACCATTATTGGAAACTGGATGCTTCTGAACACTGGTGTTATTAGCACCTGGCACTGAGCATAAATGAGGAAAGCAGAGATGAAAGCTCTGTCTGTTTAAAATCTCCATCAGCTGCCATCTCATTTCAACATGGCAGACTGTGTTCAAGTATATGTTGAGCCCTTTTAGTTTCTGCTACATTACTACAATATTTTGCGAAGTGAACAAGAAGACCAATTGAAAAGTGAATACAAGAACAGAGAAAGGGCTGTTCAGTCACAGACATGTATAATGGTGTCTAACTTAATCTGAACTCACGTCACCTTCAACCTGCTGTCACCTGAACCCAACATATGGACAACTCAGAGAAGAGTGAAGGCATCATGGAAGGTGTCATTTTTTCTCATCATCTACCAAGTGATTTATGGAAGTGTTTCTCACATGGGCTGAAATTGTGATCGATTTTATCTCTGCCCCCAGTGCCTTTGGGAACCTGCGAGCCATTGGCGCTCACACTCTAACCTGACCTCCTAGAACTGTGGTAAAGCTCATACCACTATTCACACAAATAACACAAGATGATGGCAGCTCCTCCCTTGAGTGCCCAGCTAGATTGAATGCTGCCTAAGGCTATGAAGAATCCTGCCTGACAGTGCATAAGCCTCGCACATCCTCCTATCCTGTCTCCCAGCTTCTTGCTGGCTCCATCCCTCTCACCCGTCTGCTTCCCAGCCTTGACTCCACTAACCTTCTGTTCCATCAGTTTTGTTCCTCATGCCCAAACATGTCAGTTGCACCATAGCACAAACTTCCTATTTACAGTAATGGTTCTCAACCACCAATGTTCCTTTAAGCTACCAATGACTACGTTTAAAATGCTAATTTCCAGGCCCCACCAACATTATTGGATCAAATCTCTAGGAGTAAAACCAAGACACTTCATTTTCATTTTTCAAAATTGTCATAGATAATTCTAAAGAACAGATATAGTGGCAAACCACTACATTGGAGCATGAGATTTGTCTCCTTTATCATCTCTGCTGTTGCTTCTTCCACCTTCCCTTAGTCCTGCCTATTTCTGCCTTGCCATCTGTCTGCTCTTCTGGGAACAACCTTCTTCCTTGATAATTGCCCCTGAACCATCTTTTCTGTTCAAGTCACTTGATGCCTTTATCTTAGAGTTGGCTGCTTCAAACAGCCTGGAATCTCAGAATTAGACAGAAACCAAGAGTCCCTATTTTTATCATCCTCTCTAATGAATGTTTTTAAAGACTATGCCCCAGAGTCTTTGGGTTTGTAAACGTCAGTGAAAAAAAGTCCATCTTCATTTTCACTAACTCCTATCTGAAATTTAGCGTTTCCTTCTATCATGAATAACAGAGTTGTGGTAGCAATAGCTTTCACTTGGTAACCAATAGATACCACAGATAGTTTCATATCAATGCAGTTATGTCAACTGTACTGAAATTCTATGAATGCTCCTTAAAGCTTCAAAATTGTAAAATTAATAGGTCTCGTGCTACATTTTGTCATTGGATGTTGATAGAAAAACACACACGATTCTATATTTCAAGCATTTAAAATACTTGGATATTTTTCAAGATAACTGCTTTTTCTTTTTAAATCTATGTATTTTAATTCATATATTTAAGAATAGTATTCCCCTCAATGAAATACCACCACACACTTGCTAAAACGGCAAAAGTCAAAAAGATTGACAGAACCAAATATTAGTAAGTATGTGGAGCAATCATACATTGGTGGTGAGAGTATAAAGTGGCACTTTAAAAAACTTCTGCACAGCAAAGGGTACAATCAACAAAGTGAAGAGACAACCTACAGAATGGAAGAAAATATCTGCAAGCTATATATCTGACAAGGGATATATAAGGAGCTCAAACAACTCTATAGAAAAAAATCTAACAATCTGATTTTTTAAATGGGCAAAAGATTTGAATATACATTTCTCAAAAGAAGACATACAAATGGAAAACAGGCATATGGAAAGTTGCTCAACATCCTTGATCATCAGAGAAATGCTAATCAAAACTACAATGAGATATTCTCTCATCCCAGTTAAAATGGCTTATATTAGAAAAAGAGGCAATAACAAATGCTGGTGAGGATGTGGAGAAAAGAAAACCTTCATTCACTGGTGGTGGGAATGTAAATTAGTACAACCACAATGGAGAATAGTTTGGAGATTCCTCAAAAAACTGAAAATATAACTACCATATGGTCCAGGAATCCCACTGCTGGGTATATATCCAAAAAAAAAAAAAGGAAATAAGCATATCAAAGAGATATCTGCCCTCTTATGTGTGCTGCAGCACTGTTTACAACAGTTAACATTTGGAAGCAACCTAAGTGTCTATCAACAGATGAACAGATTAAAAATAAAGGTGGTACGTATACACAATGGAGTACTATTCAGCAATAAAAAATAATGAGATCCAGTCATTTGCAACAACATGGATGGTACTGGAGAGCATTACATTAAGTGACATAAGCCAGGCATGGAAAGATAAACATTTCATATTCTCACTTATTTGTGGGATCTAAAAATCAAAACAATTAAACTCACGGACATAGAGAGTATAAGGATAGTTACCAGAGGCTGGGAAGGGCACTGGGGGGCTTAGGGATAAATGGGGATAATTAATCGGTATAAAATATAGAAAAATGAGTAAGACCTACTATTTGATAGCACAACTGGGTGACGATAGTCAATAATAACTTATCTGTACATTTTAAAATAACAGTGTAATTGGATTGTTTGTAACTCAAAGGAAAAGTGATTGAGAGAATGGATACTCACCAAAAAATAAATAAAAAAATAAAGTAAAGTAAAATGGTACACCATTTAAGGAAGGACTAGTGGTTTCTTACAGGATTAAATATGACTTGTCCTATGCCCAAAGGTCTCTTAGATATTTACCTAAGGTAAATGAAAATGTGTGTTCACAAAAAGACTTATCCAATAATGTTCATTGCAGGTTTATTCATAACAGCAAAACACTCGAAATAGCCTAGATGTCCATCAATAGAAGAATTAATAAACAATTTCTGGATTATTTATGTGATAGAGTACCACTCAGGAATATAAAAATAAAAAACTGGCCGAGTGCGGTGGTTCACGCCTGTAATCCCAGCACTTTGGGAGGCCGAGGCAGGCGGATCATGAGGTCAGGAGATCAAGACCATCCTGGCTAACACGGTGAAACCCTGTCTCTACTAAAAATCAAAAAATTAGCCGGGCGAGTTGGCGGGCGCCTGTAGTCCCAGCTACTCGGGAGGCTGAGGCAGGAGAATGGCGTAAACCCAGGAGGCGGAGCTTGCAGTGAGCCGAGATCGCGCCACTGCACTCCAGCCTGGGCGACAGAGCGAGACTACAGAAATATAAACTACTCAAATATGTAGTCATAGAGTATTAGCATGGATAAATCTCAAAAACAACATGCTGAGTGAAAGACACAGAACAGTTGCTGCCTCTGGTGGTGTCAAGGTAGAGACTGACCGGGAAAGAACACAGGCAGAGCTTCTTTCACTAAGCGTCGTTTTCAAGATGGATCCTTGTTGGCACACATAGCAATAGTTCTAGTCTTTTATGGCTGAGTAGCTTTCCTTGTAGGGACATACCACAGATTGTTTATCAGGTTTATACTGATGGACACCGTGCCTGTCAGGTTTTGGGCTTTCACAAATAAGCTATTATGAAAATTATCGTACAAGTCCTTTTTCAGTCCCAGAGGTTCTCACATTTTTAAAGATGGCTTGATGCTTTCATTTCACATTGGGAGGTCTGCTGGAGCATCCTTATGCACTGTCTCAGCAGCACGACCCTCTTTCAGCTTCTCAGAAGTGTGACCCTCTTGTGGGTTCTCAATCTTGGCATCTTTGCATTGTGTCTTTAGCAATGGATAAAATGTATACCTGATAAAGTTATTAAATGAGTCAATGAGTCAGGTAAAAACACACCTGTCCTCAGGCCACACTACTTCTGACTAAAGCAGTCTGAATGAGGAGCTGGTACCTGATAATCTCTCCTAAATCATTTTTTACATGTACTCTATTTAAACATTGGCAATCCTCAAGCCTTCCAAACTTAAGATTCCTCTTTTATAAAATTTCAACTACCTAAATGTGAGTCCATTCTTCAGGAGTGTACATCATTTTTAACCATTACTCCCTAACACTTGAACCCAGAGCCCATTGTCTGGCCATCCTCTTATGAAACCTGCTTTTGACTTAGTGTTGCAATATCAAACTGGTATCTTCCAGGATATCAGACCCTCCTGGTCCAACTGACCTCCATAAGAGCCTAAATATAATTAATGACATCTGAATGACTCTGTCATCCAGTAAGTTTCTCTCTAGTTTTCCATGCCTTGCCCTATAATCAGGCCACCTCTATTGTCTACTGCCCAAGATTGGTTAGTCTTAAAAATGGATTGATTCTAACCCTTATAAAATCTTTCCATGTGACCTTGATGGCACCCCAAGTGACTCATCAAGAAAGGGGCAATATGAATTGTTTTGCATCTTCTCTAAACTTGTCAAGATTGTTCTTCAGTTCTCACTTAAAAAAGATATTTCACAAAATAAAAGGATTATCCTCCTGAAATTTCCCTTTCAAATGCCCTCTCTCCTCCCTTAAAATGCTTTCCTCTTTCTAATCATTCTAAGCTTTCTTCAGTTTCACATTAGGCATTTTCCCATTAGGCGAGATGGTGAGCAGAGAAGAAAGTATGCTTATTGGATACCTGTGTGCCAGTCCTCATGCTCTGTATAAGTAGAACGTATTAGTTGGGAGTTTGCTCACTGCTAGAGACAAAGACTGAAGGTAAAAAAAGACGTATATGAGATTGAAGATCATTTCTCTCTCGGGTAAAAGAATTTCATAGGTGAGAAATACAGACCTGTTGTAACTATACCACAAACCCATCAGGAACCCTACGCTTCTATGTTTACTCTCTACCATCCTTAGCATGTGGCCTCTCATCTCCAGAATGGCTGCCAGGGCTTCAGTTCTGACCATCTTCATTCCAGAGAGCAGGAAAGAAGCAGCATAGAGGCCCTTCCCAGCTCTAGCAGCTCTTTAAGAAGCCTCCTTATCACCTTTCTGCTTACATCTCTTCAGGCAATAATTAGTCACATGACCACTCCAAAATGCAAAGGAATTTGGAAAATGTCAACTTCTAGTGGTCAGTGTTATTCTAAATAAAATTGAGATTTTTTTTCCTTAAAGAAGAAAAGGAAAACAGACAACTGAGTGGAACATAGAAGTCTCTGCCAAAGGACAGACTCCAGAAACCAGGATTAGGCCTATTTAACACTAAGTTCATGCTATTTCTGTGTCCCTAGAGCTCTCAGGTATGTTTTCTACTTACATTCTTGGAGAACTGCTAAATAATCTTCAAGGTGTTAATTACTGCTTCTTCTTTACCCATCTTAGCTTTGCATCTCCTTCCAGCATTGCAAATATCTGGGATAATTTATTTCTCCCTCACTTAAAGTCCACCAAGGTCAAGGGCCTGTTTGAGTCCTATTTTTATTCTTCCAACATAGTATAGAGCCTACCCTATGGTTCTGATAGGTGTTTGATAATTGATAAATGACTGTAAATCTAAAATGCATTTGTATTTCTTTGTCAAGTACAACCCCTCAGTGATAACTTACAAGGAAGAAATGGCTTTCATCTCTGCTATCCCCAAATCCATATGTTCTATTATCATTTAGGGTAGAAATAAAATGATTCCAACAGAAATGCACATGTGATGACTTGGTAGCTCCCCAGTTGGGATGGGAATTTTGCCAAACTTCATATACTCAATTGCTGTCAGAGTGGCAGTACTGCCTCAATACAGCGCTCTCTACCTCTTACACCTCATCCTTTAGAGACATTTTCTCCTCTACTGCTGAAAGGTATAAAAATGTTGTGTTTGTTACACGTAGGAAAGAAGAAAAAGAAGAATGAAACCCACAGCTGCCTTACTAATGCCATTACAGTAGATTACAAGGTGAGAGTGTTTATGTAGCTTTTTATAACACACAATTCACTCATAACACTATCTGAAGATTGCAAAAGGAAAACATTAATGGCAGGAAATGCTGGAGTAAAAATATTCTCTATGCTTTGGATCACATTATGGAAAGACATATTTTATAAGGACAGTATTACACTGGGTGTTTGCTGTTGCTTGCAAAGTAGTGTGAGTTTGTTTAGAAGTTAACTCTTACTATGCCCCAGAAAAAAGGTGGTGGAAATGAAGTAGACAGCACTAATAATAATAATAATCAGCTGGAGCATAGAGGTCAGTCACTCTTCTGGCCTCTGTGACTAAGTGTTACTGAAAGGTAAAGATCCAGACTACATAGCCTTTGCTTTTCTGTAGCCCCCGACTTCCAAGTTGGCGAAGATACAACTCTCCCAGCTAAAAAGCCTTCACAGGAGGGTGCTCAGGATGGAGAGGCATGGCTGGGACAATGGTAAACAATGAATGAGTCAGGGTCTGGAGATATTGATTCTGGAGAAGAGGGGCCTAAGACAACATGGTCGAGAAGGAGAGGAAAAAGATTTGTTTTTAATTAACTTAAGGGGTAGGACCAAAATGATGAAGGAAAGTGTCAGGCCTCTGAGTCCAAGCCAAGCCATCGCATCCCCTGTGACTTGCATGTATACGCCCAGATGGCCTGAAGTAACTGAAGAATCACAAAAGAAGTGCAAATGCCCTGCCTCGACTTAACTGATGACATTCTACCACAAAAGAAGTGAAAATGGCCGGTCCTTGCCTTAAGCGATATTATCTTGTGAAATTCCTTTTCCTGGCTTATCCTGGCTCAAAAAGCTCCCCCACTGAGCACCTTGTAACCCCCACTCCTGCCCTCCAGAGAACAACCCCCCTTTGACTGTAATTTTCCTTTACCTACCCAAATCCTATAAAATGGCCCCACACTTATCTCCCTTTGCTGACTCTCTTTTCGGACTTAGCCCACCTGCACCCAGGTGAAATAAACAGCCATGTTGCTCACACAAAGCCTGTTTGGTGGTCTCTTCACATGGGCGCGCATGACAGAAAGAAACCTATAGAAGACAAACTCCGTCTCACTATAAGGAATAACTAAAGATCTGAGCATACCCGAAGAAGTACAGTAGGGAGCAAGTTTCCTGTGACCAGAGAAATTCAGCCAGAAAATAGACATCTATGTGGAGAAAATCATCAAAGAGGAGGCACTGGCAAAAACATTTAATTCTGGCCAAATACACCATTATTTTGCCACACTATTGCAATAGATGCCTAACAGATCTCCCCACTTTAACCCTTGCCTCTCTTCAATAAATTTTCTATAGGAGCCTGAATGATCCTTCTAGGAGTAAATTAGATCAGAAGACTGCTCTTCTTAAAACCCAAAACCCTTCTACGGATTCTCACTGCACTGAATATGATAAGCAAAGTCCATAAGATGTTCTAAAGACTCTATAAACTATGTCATTTTGCCACTGTTCTAAACTCATCTCTCCTTACTCTTTCCTTGTCTCATTCTACTCCAGCCACATTGGACATCTTGTTCGAACTGAAACGGATCGGGCATGCTCCTACCTCCAGGCCTCTGTCCTTGCTCTTCCCTCTACCTGGAATGTTCTCCCCTAAATATCCTCTACTTGGTTGGGTCTGTCACCAACTACTTTTCTCTTCTCTGCTATCATGTCCTCAGGAAATTTTCACAGGCTCCCCGAACCCTTGTACCTGCATCCTCTCTCCATGCTTTATTGTTTTTCATAACACTTATCACTATCCAAGACACTATATTTTTTAATTGTTAATTTATTTTCTCCCTTTGCCCCCAGAATACAAGCTTCATGAGCGTGAGGGTTTTCTGTATTTTGATCTATCCAAAGTACCTAGAAGAATGGCAATACCTGGCATAAGATAAGTACTCAGGAAATAAGTGTTGAATGAATAAATTATGCTTCTCAACAACAAAATTCCAGACTTTGAGAAATTAGGCTGTAGGCTGAGAAGAGCCCTGAATGGGTTTAAATGGAGTCATGCTATTATGTCTAAGATGACTTCTCCAACAGAATCAGGAAGACAGGATTCGAGTTCTAGGCCATGCAGTTAAAAAGAAACCACAGCAACAACTAACAACAGTCCAGGCAGGAGGCAAAGAGGGCAAAAGGGATGTGCATTAGAGATATTTTAGGATGTCTAACTGGCCACATAAATTTCATGTGGTATGCTTAGTCTTATCTGCATGAAGCTATTCAGTTGCCTGAGAGCCCTGTCTCAGCTGGACCCCAAACTTCATCACTGCATGGCCACATGGTCAATGCTTTCCTTTCCAACATGGTGACAGGGGGTGTAAGAATGTTTTCCTTGGCTGTCGTAGTCCCAAATCAAGATCAATAGGATCAAATCCAGCCAGAGCCCTGCTCCATAACAGACTGGACATTTGGTGTGTGAACAGACAGCCCAGATACCCACCCCTAGTTTCCATTACAAAAATAATAAAAGTTTGGGGGAAATGAGATTGGAAAACCAAAGTAGAAGACTCAAGACATCCTCCTATTTGTTTTTCTTTTGTTTCTAGGCCCAGAGCCAGGAGGGCCCTCTTCCCAATGGTTGCCTGGTTACAGACTTAGATGTTCGCCAGGGTAACATCTGGAATAAAGGTGGGTGGGCACAGAGCCAGGGCCTGCTCAACTTAAGTGGGATCAGGGAAAGAAAGGAAAATAGAATTTTTTTCCCAATTACTGCCAAACTTTGAGGACAAAGGAAGGAAATATTTGAGATAAACAGAAAATATGTTAAAAGGTTTTCTTTTAAAGTATTAGTACAACTCATTAACATAGCAAAGGAATAGACGGTATGGGAGAACTTTGGAAGCTATGAGCATTTTAATAAGCTGTTTTGTGGACTGGGCATTGTTATCCATGAATCTGAGTAACTCTAGAATTTGTGTCATTTAATATTATTCTTGAGCATAGCCTGGTTCAGTGAAAAAAGGAACTACATTCAAACACCTAATAATAATAATAATAAACATTTAAGTGTTTACCATGTTCCACTGAGGGTTCTACATGAATTATCTCATTTACTCCTTGTAACTCTTCGTTATAAGACTGAGCCTTAGATATGGTAAGAAACTTTCTACTGAAAGGCTCATATTTACCTGGTAGACTGACTCTGGAACCTGCTTTCTTCTGCACTCTCCTCTCCTTCCTCCCGGAAATCACCTCCATCCTCAGTGACCATACCCAATTATAACTCATTCCTCCCATAAACTGGGGAAATGGTTCGACACCCTGGTTAAGAGCCTGGATATAGATTTCCTCAGTTCAAATCACAGCTTGGTATTACCTTGAGCAAACAACTTATCCTGAACCTCATGTTCCTAATGTATAAAAGGCGTTCATAATAGTGTTTATTTCATGAGGTTGTTGAAAGAATTTAATGAGAAAACATGCAAAGCACTTAGCACACTGTAATAATAAATATTTAATAAACATTTAGCTGTCGATACAATTGTTGGTATAATTTATATTCTTGATTCTCTAATTGTGGATACTTTCAATGAGCACTTACTACCCAGGGGGATGAGTAAAACACAATCATGGGCCTTGTGGTTGATTCACATTCTGGTGAATCCCATCTTATCCTCCATGACTTCAACTTCCCTTTTCTAAAGAGAGAGGGTGTAGAGTTGTCCGCTGAATCACCCATTCCTTCACCTCCCACAGTTGTACTTGGGAAAACGCACATAAACAAACTCATTTCTCCTTCAGCTCTTACTTCAGATGTTTTAGGTATTGTGGAAGAATACTGAAGAAATTGAAGGCATGGCTATCGACTTCTGAAGCTTCTCTGGAAAGAAGTGAAATCAGAATTCAAGTCATAGTAGTTTCTGTGTGATGGGCTGCCTCAAAGTACTCTTCTTTATATTTTGATTGTGAATAGATATGAAGACTAGTTATGGCTGGTGTGGCTTGGTTATTCTAAACAACTTCTTTGTATTTGGATTCTCAGTTAAAGAGAATGGGTTAAGAACATTGGCTCTGGAATTATATTTACCTTTGTTTTTAACCAAGTCATTTCATCTCTTCCTCAGTTTTCTCATCCATAAAATATGCATAATAATGATGATAATTGCATCTATCTCACAGGCCTGCTAAGAAGATTATAGAGGAAATGCAAATGAATGTCTAGCAGAATAACAGGAAGAAATTAAGTGTATAATCAATGGAATCTTTGGTAACTCTTAATAATCATAATTGATCCTATAATTATAGTTTAGGACTACTTTTATTTTAATTATAATAGAACACCTAAATGCCCTCCTGTCCTCTAAATATGCACACACTCCCCTAAATGTATATATATATTCAGAAGACAGACACACACACATACACACACAGAGAGACACATACACACCAAGGCTAAATTTTTTTTCAGGCATAAATGGTTACGTAATTAAAACTTGGAAGCAAATGGTAAAATAAAGACAGGAGAGCCACAACTAGAATGTAAGCTCATAAGGACAGTAACCCTAATGATTTTTATCCCTGCACTTACAGAATACACATGGATGCTGGCACCTAGTAGAAGTTTAATAAATCCTTGGTGAATATGCCAACGAACTGGTGACTTCTGATAAGAAATAATCAGCAAGCAAATACAAAATGGCCACCGGTTATTGGTGTAGAATCAAGAAAAAAGTCTTGTTGCAAAATATTCTATTCAATATTCTAACTCAAGTAAATGTCACCATCCAAACTAAGACCCTATGAGGGCTTGAGCTCAGGAGACTTGTTTTTTGTTAGTCAGGTAAGTATAAAGGGTGCTTACATAGAGTAATGTTGAGGTTTCTAAAATTAAAAGCACATGCTTATTTGACACCCACAGAGTGCCAAGTCCTCCTGCACTAGGCATTACAGAGTCAATAGTATGTAAACCATTGTCTCCTCTTTTAAGGAGCACAGCACCTAGCTGGAGAGATAAGTACAGAAACGGAGAAATAAACTCACTGAATTAAGTATTATGCCAAAAACATTGTATGCACATGGAGGAAAGGAGTAGCTTGAATAGTCAAGAAGACATCAAGGTGTCATAGTTGAATGGAGTCTCACAAACATGATTATCAAGCATCTGATAAAGGAAAGATCTTTGCAGGTGGAGGGAACAGCTTGTACAAAGTCAGAGAGAGGTAGGACCATATACATAGTGCAGCTGGAGTCTGAGTTGGCATGATGATAGGAGATAAGGCTAGAATCACTTACTAATGGGCTCTCCTACATTCTGTAGATTGGATGTGTTCTCTAAGTAACAGAGAAACAAGAAAAGGGAGTACATTTCAAAAACAGAGGTAATGTTATCAAGAATTAATGACAGGTTTACTGCAGATGGTAAGAAAACAAATGAAGGGCATTTTACTCCACATGTACAAAGGAGGAGCACAAGATTGAGGAGGAAGGTAACAAGCTCAGGCTTTGGGTGTGCTCATTGCTGTGTGTCTCCAGCTGCCAAACAGACAGTGGAAACAATGGTTAGGAGCTCACTAGAATAGCATTAGCTGAAAGAGGGTTTTGGAATTCATCCTGATGAAGATGGAGATGATGTACTTGCTCAGGGCTGGGGATAGACCACAATGTGTAGAGCAATGATTCTTTCCCTTTGCTACATAATGGAAGCCTTTGAGAATCTTATGTAATGTTAAGGACTCTCTGTCAAGAAAATATCAAAAAGTTACATATGTACACATGGAATCTGCATTCAATTTCAAAATATTCCAAGACTCTGCAGAGAACTATGGAGCCTCAATTTAGAAACCCTGGAGTACTGGGAGGATAAAGATGAAGCAGTTTGCATTTCTGGATACAAAAAGGTTGGAGGTGAAGAGTCAGGAGAAAATGCAAATGGAAGAATTGACAACAATGTCCCAATCCCCACCTTCCAGGACACACGCTTCCCAGGAAGCCAAGCAACATTGCTTCTGAGTTTACTGTTCAGATTTAGCAAAGCAGACTTTGGGGGTCCCGTCAACTCTTTAAAATATTCAACAAGCCTCCGTTCTCAACTCCCTACAGATATTTCTTTCTCCATGTACTGCACTACCCCTGATGTGCCTTTAAAGAAACTACACGAATTCACAATGAACATGCTGACTGGGAATTCACTCTTTAAATGTGTTCACAACTGTGAATTATTAAACTTGGGCTATAGAAAAAAGATTATCCTGGTGGTAAAAGATACTTGGGATTTTCTGTAAACCTTCACAGAATGGCAAGAGTTACTGGAGAAGCAAAACAAACATGATAATGAAAGAAAACAGCTTCTGGGCTTTCTAATGTTCTGTTCTTTCTATAGCCAGTGCCAAAAATCTCAGGAATGGGTTTTTGCTGGTTGGAGAACTTTTGTCAACAAATAAGGCAGTCACAGGATAATAAAGTTGAATCCTTCCTGAATGTCTCTAAAATGTTCATGGTTCTTTCTAGCTTTATGATTAGTCACTGCCTGAAGTCAATCTCTCATGACCACATAGTCTTATTTTAATAATGCAACAGCTCAGTTCACGGGGCTTCCTCACTCCAGTATTTCCACCTGCCTTCACCATCACCCTCTCTCCTCCTCCTGCCATGACCACCCTTATCTATCCATCACACACACATTACCTCTCAAATTATCTTTCCATACTGAAGATGTTGATCCAAACCTTCCTTTCAGGAGGAGTTCATCTGCCTAGACCAGCATTCAGGGCCCTTCTGATCTAGCTCCTGTTCACTTCACCAACCTCATGTCCCTTCACCCCTCTTGCTTCCCCAAAGCCTGAGTTTCAGCCACACCATGCGCCTCAGTCCCTAAGACATGCTGTCCTCTCAATGACCTTAGCAACACTGCTGTCTTGTGATTGAATACCTGGAAAACTCCAATCTAGTCCTCAAGATGCACCTCAGCCATTATATCCTCTGGGGTATCCTCTCCAGTCCCTTCCCCACTCTTGGCAAAGGCAAATTGTCTTTCTGTGAGCTCCTGTAGTGCACTGAGTACCTATCTTTAATAGCATATAATGTAATATGTTGTTTGGGGGAAGAGTGTTTATAGATTTGTTTCCCTACACTAGACCATGAGTTCCATGAGAGCAACTGTATATTATTTGAAACATGCTTACTCTATGAATGGATCAATTGTTCTCCCCAATTTGATTTTTTTTAACATACAGGGTCTCACTGTATTACCCAGGCTAGACTACGGTGGCCCAATCATAGCTCACTGTAACCTCAAACTCCTGGGCTCAAATGGTCCTCCCACTTCAGCCTCCCAAGTAGCTAGGACTATAGGCTCACACCACCATGCCTGGCTAATTTTTATTTATTTTTTATTTTTTGTAGAGATAGGGTCTCTACAAAATATTTCCCAGTCTGGTATTTAACTCCTGACTTCAAGCATCTTCCCACCTCAGCCTCCAGAAGTGCTGGGATTATAGGCATGAGCCACAGTGCCTGGCCCAACTTGGATTTTTTAATAAAGTATCCTGAAATAGGGAGCAATTCATTTTTGCTCCTATTTACGATCCATTTTCTGAAATATTGACCAAAGAACCATGGACATATTTAACCTATTTTAAAAATACCTTTCCAAGGCAAGAAAGTAAAATGTAAATAGGTGAGTAACTTCTCCTAAGGTGCATAATATTCACTTTATTACTAAAGTAGAAAGTTGTAACAATGGGTTTGTGCTACTATATGCAAACTAAGTAAAATCTTATGTCATACTTGTCACAAATTCAGACTGTTTTCTCCCCATGTGAATTTATATTATTTCATTCCCTCCCCATCCCCTCCTTCTCCCCCTCCCCCTTCTCTGCCCTCTCCTCTCCCCTCCCCTCTCCTCCTCTCCCTTCCCTTCCCTTTCTTTTTCTTCCCTTCCCTTCCTCTCTCTCCTGCTATCTCACACAACAAATGTTAGCTGCCTGCTTCCTCCTTCACTAAGCTTTGCTGGGTAATACAGACCCGTGCTGCTAAAGGTTAATGTGCATGCAAATCACCATCACTGGTGATCTTATTAAACTGCAGAGTCTGAATCAGCAGAGAGATTCTGCAATTTCAACAAGCTCCCAGGTGAGGTGAACTATAATTTAAGTAACAAGAATATAAAGGATGGAGAATGAACCAAGCAGAGACTGCTCTCAACAAGATGACCATCTAGTTCAGACCTTACTTTGCCTCCTTGACAAAAAGTTTCCCTTCATGTCCCCCAGGACTGTCTCTTCATGAACAAATTTCCCACTCTTAATTGAAGTTCATAAATATGTGAGAGGATGGGTGTGGGACTCAAAAGAAGAGGGTGGGCGTCCTTAGCTCCTGGAAATGAAGAAGGTTTGCATAGCAAACCCAGGCCAGACCAATGCTACTTTTACCAAGAAGCTGAACAAATGATTAATGTGAAGCCGTTAATTTTAAGATGTCCAAGAAGTAGTTAAGGAAGCCTCATTTGCATGGTCTTGCAATAAATTGAGGGGAGGGAAAACTAAGAGACAGAGTGACTTTCCCAGGAATGCACCCAGAGGCCAAGCGGCTGGAGACTCCTTCCTCCAGTCATCAAACTGCGTGCCACAAGAAGTTAGCAGTTTCTTGAAGAGACTGTTCGGTAGAAAGCTGATAAAGTCTTAATGGCTAACCATGATTGCTCTCTGAGAGTACCAGACAAGACAGGATGGATTTGGGGTAACTCTGCAATTTCCCTCAAATTCATTGCAATGTTGCACCAGCGTACAGCCAGGGAACAAAAGAGCTCAGGAAATGGACTTGCAGTCATCCAGCCTGCTCTCTCTGCTTCAGAAGCTGAGATTTGCATGAAAGAACAAATCAAATGAAATAACAAATGCAGCAGGTGAGAACTTTCATTCTTCTCACCTACTGCATGGCAGGTGGATGATCTACCTGGGCCATTGCCCAAGAGGTTTTTTGTCTATTAGTTTGTTTCCCAATTACATCACCCAGATTATTAGCTGGTTGTTCCTTCCAGATTCGTGTCATCCTTCAATCACTTTTTCCTGCATTCATTTTCACATCGCATTATTCAGCAAGTATTTTTACTGATAATCTACTATGTACCAGACACAGCGTATATATTTTCCCCAGAAATTAGTCAAAATAAAGCAAATAATAAGACAGACCTTAGGATAAAGCTGCTCTCACTTTCAGCTGAGGTTGATTAGTTTATAACAGTCCTTGACTGCTGTTAGCTAAAAGTCCTTCCAACTTCAATACTATCCAGAACATATACCCCCATCTTGTCCACAAGAATATCATGATATCACATTTCAAGTCCCTAATTAATTTCAGGGACTCCATTTATATTTCTTCTTCTTTAGCTACCAACCTAAGGACCCTTTTTTTAAAAAACAAGAAGAAACACTAGTAGTCTAACCTAATTCCTGATTTATCTCTGCAAGTGCATGCTGGTTCCTGATGAGTGCAGCATTCACAGGTAAAGGCTCACCAATTATCTCTTTAACAATCCATTCTCGATGGTGCTTCTGAGCAAGTAAAGTTATTACTGCAAAATTTGATAATCCCTCTTGATTCACCTGTAGAGAATATGACTATCTTTGCCTGCAGTCTTTCCTTATTCACTATTCCTCATTCACTATTCCTCAGAACCACTCATATACATTTAGCATATTTTCCTCACTACTTATACACACCATTTAAAACTGAGTTTGTCAGTTTCCCAAGCAGCTATGTTAGATATTTGTAGCATCTTATTTTTTTCTTATTTATCACAGTATTATGTATTCATCCAGTTTTTAGCCTTAAAAATTGATATTACAAGAGTGATCATTTTCCTATGCCTACATGCACACAGAAGAATCCCTATCCAAAAAATATTAATGGTGATTACCTCTGGGAGGCAAGATTCCTAGTGTAGAGGTAGAGGGATTCTGTTCCTTTTTATTTTATGCTTTTTAATATTACTTAATATTTTTATCATGAACATCTAATCTTTATACAAAACAAGCCCAATTTATTTAAAGAATACATATTCTACTGAATATGACAGATGTGAACCAATAATGATAAAACCTGGTGAGAGGTACTCTTATCTGTCCCTTCAAGACTCAGGTCACATCCACTTGCAAAGGAAGTGATAGAACCACAGAAAAGATCCAGCGGCCACAAGAGTTGCCTGGAACTCACCCACTTCCTCACTGCCAGCCTTGTTCTCTCTCTTAGACATTGTCTGATTGAAGTTCCACACCGTCTTTATGGTTTTCCACCAGGGGCATCTCTGTTTTCCTGGGTCTCTTTTTTCCCAGCTCACTGGTTTGTTCTAATCTGGGTTTATCTCTTCCTCTCCAGCACAACGCACTATAACCAACTCAAGGTGACTGACCAATCACTCTTTAAATGAATTGTCACTAAAATTTTAGAAGTTCTCATGGAAGGGTTCAGGTGTGTCTAATTAGGCCCAGTCTTTCCTTCCCAAGGCATCATTTACTGTCAGTAAGCTTTTATTATTCACCCTTTCCCCTTTCCATCACCAAAGCATTTTTGATCATACTAAAGTCTGGGGAAGACGTTTCCCCATATCATTTATCACACTCCCAAGGTAAGGCTTTGTTGGCAAATCAAGCCAAAAATGTCATCATATCCTCTGCTTTTGTCAGAAAAGATTCTCAGAAAATAGGCTATCCTCCAATGTCTTGAATTAAAAACCACCAGATGAAGGTACTCATTGGCAAAGGAAGCCACCTTGCTCCCTTGGTCTTGATTCACCTCTTCAGGTCTAAGATCAACCACCTGAACTTTGGATCCCAGCGGCTGCCTTTTTGGCCATCCCATGACATCATTACGCAACCATGCCCTTTGCACTTTTAATCTCTCCCTTTCTACTGGCTACTTATAGTTAGGCTACAAATAGGTCAAGTGATTTTCATCGTAAAAATAAAATAAAACAAAATATGCTTCCTCAAAGATCTGAATCTAGTTAAACCAGAATCTCTGGGATGAAGCCCAGGCATCAATATTTTTAAAATCCTCTCCAGGGGATTCTAGTGTGCACCCCAAGTTAGGAACTGGTGCTCCAGAGCAAGTACCTTGAAAAGGCAGTATCTCCTTTTTCTTCATTCTCATACACTTTTTAATTTATTGCATTCTGAGTTTACCATCATAACCCTACTTAGTTAAGGTCACCAATTCTTAACCTAGTGGGGACTTTTTAAACTTTCTTCTTAAAGAGGTGTAATTTGAGGTATTGTTGCATCCCTTGCTTCATGAAACCCTCTCCTCTGGGACAATTTCCTGCTTTTCTTCTAATACTTGGACTGCTTCTCTTTGTTTTCCACCCATGAGCTCCTGTTTTTCCAGTTTGGGGGTGGAATGAGGACAGGAAGCAGCCTACATAGCAGGGTTCTCCCTGGGGTTTTATATGGCTAAAATTCTTATATGGATAATACTGTTCAGAAAACATTCAGAAAAAAAAATAAGAATATTGAGCTAATTCCAAAAAATGCAGGCAAACACCAAGAAAACAGGGTATAGAAGATGCCAAACAGATGTCGCTCAATGCCAGCTGTGAGAGTTTGGGATCAGACCCCGAACGTGGTTCAGATGGAACACAAAAGCCAGATTCACCCAGAAAAAAGCTCCTGGGAAACTCAGGCCAAGCTTATATTCAGCCAGAGGGACTTCAGTGTTAGTGGGGAACATACGGTGACTAGTTTCTGGTTCATCTACTGCAAACTTAAGAATTTGCTCTTCCCTTGGTCTTTAAGCCATATTCAGGGAGGGCAATCCGACATCATACCACCTTGACTTGACATTCCTTCCTGGGAAAAGTGCTAAGGATTAAGACCAGACGGCAAGTGAGAGAAGGATCTGAGAGCGGGGCAGCTGTAGCAACAGTGCTTCCCAGTCTTCAGGATCTGAGCCGTTATGGTTCTGTTTTAAAATAAACTGAGATTCAGATGAACAGAAAGTTTGTGTTTCACATTAACATTGTGGCTTTTTCTCAGCTGGGTGTTTTTATTTTCTCTGTCACTTTGCATTACAGGAATAACACAGCTTTCTAAGAGAACAGCTCCATCAGATAAGTAAACAGTGAAGAGTGTGGAGTGCAGATTGCAGAATTTGAGGCTCCCTGACTCAGTGAAGCCTTGGTTTTAGAGGTCAATGACTACTGGCCCAGAGCATTAGCCTCGGGTTCAGCTCTAAACTGGGCAGGCAAAGAGGCCACATCTCATCTTTCAGGCCATGCTGCCTTCCATTGTTCTCATGGGCCAAAAAAGAAGCAACTGGAAAAAATCCATCACTCAACTTCCCTAGCCCTGAATAACACAGTTGCAGGCACTGACTACTAGCCACCAGCATCCACAACCCTACCCAATCCTAGGGCAATGGAGACCCAGTTTAGGAGGATGTCAGCACCTCCCTGCCTATGAGGAAAGAAAGCTTTGGAAATAGTTACTATTTTGTATATGATGGTCAACATGCATAGCGGTGACAGAGAATGCATACGCAGGTGTCTATATGAGTCCTTTCCTCCCAAACTTGTATATATTGCCTGAAGCCTGATTGCTTGGCTGGCCTCCAGTACCAGTTCTTTCATTTATTACACTCCCAGGGTAAGGCCGTGTTGGCAAATCATGCTCTTGAGGCTTTGAGTAATGTAACCCAGGAAAATATCATGACCCCAAGCCCAGACTCTCCCTTCACAGGCCCTGCATTTGTTTGAGCAGCCCTATCACATCTTGAATAAGACCCTTTGTTGAATTAGTTTGACACTGAGAGAATAAAGAGGACTCTTCTAAGATCCAAACCCCTTTGCCACTCTTTCCCATTCCTGCAATAACACTCCTTACACATCAACCTTGACCCAGATGGAATGTGGCTTTGCTTTACTCCTTGGATTTGGTGACTAAAGTGACTGCTCTCTTTCTGAAGCAGGTCTAGTTCATCCCTCCCAGTGACTGGCTCATGCTGCTTCCATCTAACTTTTTACTTCTGGGAAGTCCCAACATATCTTTAAATGAGAGCAAATTAGCCCTGGAGTGGGAAGAATTGCTACAGAAACTCTTAATATTATCACACCAATGGCACCTTGGCAAACATAAATTCTCTCCTGGAATCTTTTACATTGATGACATGATATAAAACTAAAATTCATTCCATGCCAAAAATTAATATATTTTAATACATCGAGGGGCAAATTCAAATCCATTTTCAAAATACAGGCTGCCATGACAACAAGTAACATGAAGCACAAGGAGAAATGCTTGTGATTATTTTTCCCTTGCCAATTTGTGGCTAAGTAGGTAGTCCTAAAGAATCACTCTTGGCTGGGTGCAATGGCTCGTAACCTGTAATCCCAGCACTTTGGGAGGCCAAGGCAGGTGGATCACCCGAGGTCCAGAGCTTGATACTAGCCTGGCCAACATGGTGAAACTCCGTCTCTACTAAAAATATTAAAATTAGCCAGGCATGGTGGTGGGTGCCTGTAATCCCAGCTACTTGGGAGACTGAAGCAGGAGAATCGCTTGAACCCAGGAGGCAGAGGTTGCAGTGAGCCGAGATTGCCCCATTGCACTTCAGCCTGGGTGACAAGAGTGAAACTCCATATCAAAAGAAAAAAAAAAATTGCTTTTGAGTGGTAAAACAAGAATCTGGCTGAAAGATACATTTTCTCCTTTTATATCTTAATTTATTGATGACAAAACATTCAAAGCATCTGTGAACTCTTCTCATGGAATGAATATGTCTGGCTAATTAGTAATTTTTAATTTTTTTATAATTCGAAGGTTTGAATTTAGAATAATAAAAACGAACCCCAACACCCAGCATCAACAATTATAGACCCATGGCCAATTTAGTTTTATCTGGAATTCTATCCATTGGCCTCTGTCCCAGATTATTTGAAAGCATATCCAAAATATCTATCATTGTATATATAGATATTTTAATATTTATCTCTATAAATCTAGGACTTCCTTTTTTAAACATAATCACAATCACATTATCATACCCACAAATGAACAATTATTAATTAATTTATCAAATACACAATCAGTATTCAGATTTTTCCTGATCTTCTTATAATTTATTTTTAATCAAAATAAAAATTGAAATAGATATGTACATTGCAATTTGTTTACTTATTTGCTTATATCACTTTATCGAGGTATGACTGACATGTTAACAACTGTGCATATTTAATGTATACAACTTGATTAGTTTGGAGATACGTATACACCCATGAAACCATCACCACCATCAAGGACAAAGATATGTCCATTACCTTCCAAAGTTTTCTTCTGCCCCGTTTATTATTGTCATTTTTTATATGTGGCAAAAAAATGTAACATAAGACCTGCTCTCATAGCAAATGTTAAGTATACAATACAGTATTGTTAGCTACGGACCCTAGGCTGTAGAGGAGATCTCTAGAACTTATTTACCTTGCCTAACTGAAATGTTGTACTTTTCGACAACCTCTTTCTGTTTCTTCCTCCCTCAGCACCTGGCAACCACCATGCAACTCTCTGCTTCTATGAGTTTAGCTATTTAGATCCCACATATAATGAAGGTCACAACTCTCTACTTCTATGAGTTTGGCTATTTAGATCCCACATATAATGAAGGTCACACATGCACTTAATTATCTTTTAATCTACAGCCTTTCTCTCCCTCCTCCTCCCTCTCGCTCTTTCCCCTTCCTCTAACTGTCTCCCTTTCTTTTCCTTGCAATATATTGGTTGAAATAAGGTTGTCTGGATTTTGTTGTTTGTATTAGCCAATGGTGTTCTTTAATATGTTCTTCTTTTCCCTGTATGTTCTTAATGGTTAATCATTGCACACTTGAGTATGATTTCTGAATCGACTTTCATGACTAAAGATCCAATAGAGCTTCCTGGTATCCATTTGAAACCCGAGGATGCTGTCTCCTGAACAGTGGAAAGCTGAGGCTGTGTGATACACTGGAAAAAGTATAGGGTTTTAATCTAACATTTACTACTACATTGACCTAGGGGAAATAAGACTTACTTTCCTTAGTAATCAATATGGATCCTAATATTGCCTTGAAGGATTATCTGAGAATTAAAAGTAATTATTATAAATACGAAGTGTGCTGAGTGACATACAGCATGGCTAGTCATGCACCTGAGAGGCAGTGTTACATAGTGTAAAGGTTACAGATCTTTGGAGCCAGACAACCTTGGATAAAGCCATCTGGAGGGTAGGGATAAAATCTTTTTTTTTGTCTTAAGGATTGAAAAGAAAGTATTTGTAATACATATAACCTTACGCTTGGGGAATAATGTATGTGGTACTTTTAAATAATGGCAATGGCGTAAGTTTATCAAATAAAGCTAGAAGAGTAGATGGAGTTCAATATAGTTTTTTTTTTTCAAGTTTCTCTTTGACACAGGATTTTTTCCCAATCGTTTTTATTATGCCTTAAAAATCAAAAGCCAGAAGTATGAATAAATAGAAAACATGATAGGAGGCCAGGCATGGTGGCTCACCCCTGTATCCCAGCACTTTGGGAGGCCGAGGCGGATGGATCACGTAGTCAAGAGATCAAGACCATCCTGGCCAACATGGTGAAACCCCATCTCTACTAAAAATACAAAAATTAGCCCGTTGTGGTGATGGGCCCCTGTAGTCCCAGCTACTCTGGAGGCTGAGGCAAGAGAATCACTTGAATCCGGGAGGCGGAGGTTGCAGTGAGCTGAGATTGTGCCATTGCATTCCAGCCTGGCCACAGAGTGACAGAGCGAGACTCCGTCTAAAACACACACACACACACACACACACACACACAGACACACACACACAATAGGAGCACAGAAAAAGGAACAAATAACTTTTCTGCAAATATCAAGAAATATTCCACAGGAGTCATGCCAATTGAACTGGGTCCTGGAGGGTGACTAGATGTTTGATGAGTGAGTTGAGAAAAGGACTTATCAAGAGGAAGGACTGGCACTAGCAAAGGCATGACAGGGGTCACAAGCTCAAATGATTTCAAGAAACTGTTTATGGTTTGTTGAGGTATGACTGGCATGTTAAAGTTGTACATATTTAATGTATACACTGCCTTGTTGCCAGTGGAGAGTGATGATGTGGTTCAAGTAGAAGACTCTTGCTATGATAACCTTTGCCATAGGAATATGGTGGAGTTTTAGCGAATAGTGAAGGTGATTTGCGAGAAATGAAGGTAAATTAGGAGGCCATGATACTATACCAAGATGGTAAGAAACTAATGTGGTGGCAAATCATGTCAGTTCACCAAAAGTTTCATCAAAGTATTGAATAAAATACCTCTGAAGATTACAGGAGAAGGTAAATTTTTGCCTACAGTGATCATTAAGTTGCTAATGTTTGAAACTGAACTAGTAAATAAAAGGTAGTGTAGAGCTTATGCTCAACAAATAAAATGTGGACAATAGTTTAAAGAAGCAATCACAAAGTTTTGAGAGTTTTTCTCAGATTTTTCAGGACAGGCTCAAGAAAACTATAACCTCCCTCAAACACCCATCATTGTTTCAGGTTTCCTGAAAGCAAAACACAGCCCAAACACAAACATCTCCTCCACTCCATATCATTATTCTGCTGTATGTATGCTAGTGTTTCTCAAACTATGTTGTATAGAGCTTTATTCTCCAGACGTTTCACGTATAACAAAGAAGAAAGCAGAAAAGCAAGCAAGAAAATAAAATAAAGAACTTTCCGAGCTAATTTAGGAAATTCTAATTTAAATAGAATTAAAAAGATTTCTTTACTGCATGACTTCTCAGGGCCTTTTTGCGTTAAAATTTTTTTTTCAATTCTCCAACATGAATAGAATATGCAAGAATTTAACAGAGACTCCATCTCTCCTACAAGAAGTAGGTCATTCTAGTATTTTACCTATAATTATATTTGGTGTATGCTAACAATAATAGTGGTTAACTACTTCTTAGAGATAGCTCAAGAGCTGATTCTGAAAACAGAAACTGAGCTGATGAAAACATTTTTGCTGGAATTATTGCTGAGCTAATATAGAGGTTACTGGAATGTAAGTCCTTTATATCACTTAGTTTTTTTCTATTTAGTCCAAGAGTAGTGTGCATAATTGTGACCAAACGAGATAAACATTTCCGACATGGATTTAAAGAGAAAGTTTTTTATTGCCCTAGCCAACTCACCTTTTTATCCCATGAGAAGAAAGCTCAAAGTGGACTCAGGTTGAAAGGAGACCCTCACAGATAAAGAGAAGAGAGAGTTGTTTGGATGCTAAAACATCTCTAAGATTTCATTTCCAATTTGATGCACTCAGTAGAGTTCAAACTGGAATTCAAGATATGCAAGAAAATAAACTACTCAGTCAAGGATTGAAGCATGCTTGTCTTTGCCTTTCCAACACACACACACACACACACTCACTCACACACACACACACTCACTCACACATTCTGCATGTGAGCATAAAATGGGGTGAAGGTTTCTGTTTTCAGCCCCTCCTGCCACAGCTCTACCCTGTTAAGTCAGTGCTGGCTCAACCATACCAGTTCCTTACCCAGCTGGGACAAAGATGACTATATGGCATATTCCCCATGTCGACCTTCAAAATGTAGGCACAGTCTAAAGTCTGTCTGAAGCTCCACCCACTGAGCAGCATTGCCCACCTAACATCCTCCAACCTGACCATCCTTGAATCTCGGTGAAGGATTGTCTAATCTACTCCCTGGTTTGGATCTTCCATATATGCCATTTCAACACCCTAAATTATGAACCTCTGCCTAATTCCTGGAGCACCAATGTCCTACTTCACTACTGCCATACCTCTCACTTTTGCAAATACCCTTTTCTACTGCCTGAGACTGTTTCAAGCTCTTACATTGTCTCTAGAATAATACTGACCAATAGAACACTCTGCAATGATGGAAAAGTTCTATAGATGTGTGCTATCCAGTACAGTAGCTACCAGCCTGATCATCTTCCCAAATTCATCACATGCAAGCCACTTCAGCAGCCTTTGACACACTCACTGAAATAGGCATGTTACTGAGCCTCAAATCCATTATCTATATGGTGAGATAATTATGCACGCTTTATAGGGACATTGTTAAATGGTATTAAATGAGATAGTGTTCATGAAGCACCTCTCACAGAGCCTATCACACAGCAAGTACTCAATATATGTTTATTTCCTCTCTTTTCATCCCAAGACAAGTCCAGCGACCAGAAGGCTCAGAAGTTCATACTTCTCTGGGTTATTCAAGGCTGCCTTGTTCATTTTCTAAACTGCTAATTCCCGTAAGAGCTTGAAAGGAAAGCCTTGGATCAGTGATTGGAAAGAGTTTTGGTTTTCCTATCCTGCAATGTGTCTCACATTGGTCTCTTTTTTCTAGTGCTGGTTTCTGAAATGTCTAACTTCCATTTCCTTCCTTTGTCAATTAAGGAGCAGCTCCTTTCTTGGGGAGAGGCTGGAAGTGAGGTCCATTGTTCATTTGCATTGTGCAACCTTTCCTCAATTAAAAAGTTCTTTAAAACGTGTAGGTTGGAGGCTTTGCTTCCTCTCTCCTAAAAGAGGCCCTAGGGACAATTAGTACAGCAGCTGCAGCACAAAAGGAAGGGAGAATGGGGTGGAGAGCCATTCCAGGGTCCTGCTCCTACCAGAGGGAGAAGCTAGTTATGCTGTTATGTAATCCGGAGGTCTGCTGGAAGCTTCATAACCCTTGAGACATAGGCATGATTTTCTTGAATTCCCAAGTCTGTGGCCTGTGGCCTCCCCACGATTTCTCCAAATTCCAGCATACCTGTAATCATTAGAATCTTGTAGCCTCCTCTACCTCTGGGATTCCTGACCACCTCAGTGTGGGATGAATATCAATCTTCTCATCAATTAAAACACACATACATATTATCAAGTAAAATATAGAACAGAAATAAGTCACGTGCAGCATTTTTAATGTAGACTTCAAATCAAGCTGGTGTTTCACAAAGAGATCACACAACAGGAATTTTTACAGTAATTAGCTTTCTTGTCTGCAAAGAAAAGCCACTCCACACCTGGGACTCCTTCCCACCCAATGCCCACTGCCTCCTCTCCTCCCCCAACCCTCTTGCTTTTACTTCCTCTCTCTTCCTCACTCCCTGCCTCCTCAATTCTGCACACTTCGAATTACTCATTCCGTACTGTGATGAGCAGTTTTGCAACCTCTGATTCCTACCTCTATTGCTAAATGAATCAAGATGATCAGCTCATGAAGCAGCCTTTCATTTAGCAGAAGTTTTCTTTCTCAGAAAACAATAGTGATGCCAAATGGCAATTTGTTTCCTGAGGCAAATAGAAAATATAGTGGGGAATTAACATAGCCCTCTATTAATACATCTAAGAATCTTTTCACTGCTGCAATGTCTTGAGTGAATGTCAACAACAGTTGACAAATTCTGGCCACAATTGCATATATACACATTATTTTTAAAAATATTATTATTAAAATAATACGTTATACAATATATAAATATAAAATGTTGTAATTAATATTGTTCAATATTTAAATACTAGTATTCTTCAAAGGAAGAGTGAGGCCATCATTATCTGAATACATTATCTTTTGGGGAATCCATTTCAGAACTCAATTCCCTAATTTTACATTTCCATAATAAAATCATTCAACACTTACAAACTTTCCATGGGAAAATAGATAAAAATATTGTCTTGAAAGTCAAGGAATGGAAGCAAGTAGAGAAATTAAATTTGAATAGTTAGAATCTCGCAAACAGAGCAGAAAGAATTAAGAAGGAATAGGACTGGCTTCACTATTTCAGAAATAGGTTGCTGGTAGAAGAATATGCAGGAGGGAACAGCTTAGACATCCGTGGGTTATGACGTACCTGTAGCAGAGGCTGCCAAAGCTAGGGGTAGATTCAGCTTGACACTCAAAATGTTCTTCAGAATCAGCATTATGCATTGTCTTCTCATTTCACATATGGATAAACTGAAATTCAGAGAGGGGAAGTGGCTTACAAGCCACTAGGTAGGATTGAAACAAGGTCTTCAGGAAATTCTGTTCATGTTTATAAAACGCAAGTCTTGGCCAGTTGCAGCGGCTCACACCTGTAATCCCAGCAGTTTGGGAGGCCCAGATCACGAGGTCAAGAAATCAGACAATCCTGGCCAACATGGTGAAGCCCTGTCTCTGCTAAAAATACAAAAAAATTAGCTGGGCGTGGTGGCATGCACCTATAATCCCAGTTACTCCAGAGACTGAGGTGGGAGAATCGCTGGAACCCAGGAGGCAGAGGTTGCACTGAGCCAAGATTGCGCCATTGCACTCCAGCTTGGGCGACCCAGCGAGACTCCATCTCAGCAACAACAACAAAAAAATGTGAATGATTTAATACATTTCTTTCCATGCAATCTTTTTTCTTGTGTATTTGATATTGTTGAAAACGCAGTACTTATGTAATTTTGTGTATTTTATTACTTAAATTATAACAAACTCTGCCCATATTATCCTCATTGGGTTTAAAAACTATTCATAACATCATTTTCATGGCTTCCTTGCATTCAGTGGAGTATAATTAATTTGACTATTTCACAGTATTATGTATTTGTCTTATTTTTAATATTTTGTACTAATAAATAACATGAATTCCTTCATACTAAAATAAAGTTCTTGTCTTGAATTTTAGATTGTGTCTGTTATGGCTTGAATTGTGCCTCCCAGAAAGATACTGAAGTCTTAATCCCCTGTCCCTGTGAATAAGAATTTATTTGGAAATAGGATCTTTGCAGATGATTAAGTCAAGATGAGGTCCTACGGGTGGGCCCTATTCCAATATGACTGATATCTTTATAAAAAGCGGAAGTTTGGACACAGATAGACATACACACAGGGAGAACACCACCTGCAAATGAAGGCAGAATTCAGAGTGATGCACTTACAAGCCAAGGAATGCAGGAGATTGACAGAAAACCGCTAGCAGCTAGAGGAGAGGCATGGAGCAGATTCTGTCACACACACTGCCGACACCTTGATACCAGACTTCAAACCTCCAGAACTGCAAGACAATTCTTTTCTGTTGTTGAAGTCAGCTGGTTAGTGGTACCTCATGTGGCATCCCTAAGAAACTAATGCAGTCCTCTTACAATAAATATCAGAATGTGCAAATGTTTGGTCGAGGGTGTAAATATTTTTAAGGTTTCTGATATATTTTCCCAGGTTGTTTTCCCAATTTTATGCTAATTTCTACTCTAGTAACTACGAATGAAAGTATTTTGTCTCACCATAACCTCCCTAGAATATTGTTGTTTTTACAAATTTTGCTAATTTATTTGACAAACTGTATCACACTGATTTTGTATTCAAATTTCTTTGTTTACCACTGAGTTTAAACACTGTCTACGGTTATTAGCCATTTTTGCTTTCTATATTGTGAGTTCTATGCTGTCTATGCTTTTTGAAATTATGTCCATATTTAACTTTTTAAATTATGGATTTTTTTTCCTTTTCTGTTTGCATGAATTGTTTTTTGTAGCATAGAGAGTAATTCTCTTTTGACCATACTTAATACAAATATGTCTCCAATGTGTCGTGTTATTTTTATTTTGCTACTAATTTGTTCTCCATTTCTATTATTTTGTCATTTAAATAATGTTGTGTAAGTACAATAGTACAGTATATGACCTTTTGAGATTGGCTTTCTTCACTCAGCATAATTCCTCGGAGAGCCATCCAAGTTGTTATGAATATCAATAGTTTGTTTCTTTTTATTGGTGAGTAGTATTCTTTGGTATAAATGTAAACAGTTTGTTTAGTCAGTCACCCATAAAGGATACTTTGGTTGTTTTCAGTTTGACCTACTACAAATAAAGCTGCCTTGAACAGTCATGAACAGCCCCTGTGTGAATTTAACTTTTTACTTTTCTGGGATAAGTGTCCAGGAGTGTAATTCTGAGTGGTATGGTTTTAAGAAACTGCCAAACTATTTTCCAGAGTGGCTGTACCATTTTACATTTTCACCAGCAGTATTTAAAATATCTAGTTTCTGTACATCCTCATCAGCATTTGTTATTTTCACTCTTTTTTATTTCAGCTGTTCTAGTAAGTGTGTTGTGATATTTCATTTTGCTTTAATTTGCATTTCCTTCATGGCTAATGATGTTAACTATCTTTTGTTATTAGATGCTTGCTTGTTATTCACTTTTCAGTGAAATATTTCTTCCTGTTCTTTGCACATTTTCTAATTAGATTGTTTTTTAATATTGAGTTTTTGGAATTCTTCAAATATTTTTCACGTGAGTTATTTATTAAATGGTTTGCAAATACTGTTCTCTTCCAGTCTATAGCTTGTCTTTTTATACTCCTAAAAGGACCTTTCACAGACTAATTTTGATCTGTTTCATTGGACTAATACTAATGAAGTCCCATTTATTACCTTTTTTAACCCGTTTTAAAAATTGAAGGTGTTTTCGGTGTCATGTCTAAAATGTCCTCACTAACCACTCAGTCTTGAAGATCTTCTCCTGTGTTTCCTTCTAAAAGCTTTATAGTTTTATATTTCACATTTAAATATATGATTTGTTTTGAGTTAATTTTTACATAAGGTATGAAGTTTGAGATTTACCTTTTGCATATGAATATCTAATTGTTTAGCACCATTTGTTGAAAAGACTGCCCTTCCTCCATTGAATTGCTTGCGCATTTTTGTCAAAAATCAGTTCACCAAACTTATATGGGACTTTTTTTGTTTCTTATTCTGTTCCATCGATGCCTACCCACTACCAATACCACATAATCTTAATTACTTAGCTACATGATACATCTTGAAATTGGGTGACTGTTTTCACTTTATTTTTCTTTCAAATGTTTTAGCTATACTGGTTCTTTTGCCTTTCCATACGAATTTTAGAATAATCTTATCTGTATCTACAAAATACCTGGCTGGGGTTTTGATAGAAATTATATTAAACCTGTCAATTTGTATAGAATTTTCATTTTTAATATGTTGAGTCATCCAATTCATGAATATGGTATGTTTCAACATTTCAAAAAATTTCCTTTTTGGGTTACTACATCAGTGTTTTAGTTTTCAGAATAAAAATCCCATACATATTTTGTTCAATGTATATTTAAGTATTTCTTCATTTTTAACAATTGTAAGTGGTATCATATTTTTAATTTGGAATTCTACATATTGGTTATTAATATATAGATATACAGTTGAATTTCGCACATTGATCTAATATCCTGAAAACTTGTGGAACTCACTTATTCATTGTAAGAGCTTTTGTTAATTTTTTGGGATTAGACATTGTGTAATTTTCGAAGAGTGAAACTTTTATTTCTTCTTTTCTGATCTACATGTTTTTAATTTCCTTTCTTGTCTTATTGCAGTGGCTAGAACTTTCAGCACTATGTTGAAGGACAGTAGTAAGAGTTGTCATCCTCACTTTAGTCTTGATCTTAGGGAAAAACCTTTCAATATATGTATTCAAGATATATATATATATATAATTTAGTTGAGGGAGTCCTTATCTGTTCATACTTTTCTGTGATTTTACCTGAATAAATGTTCAATTTTGTCAAATGCTTTTATTGTACCATCAAAATAATTATGTGATTTTTCATCTTTAGTCCATTAATATGGTGAATTACAATGACTGATTTTTAAATATTGAAACAGCCTTGTGTTTCTAAAACAAATTCCACTTAGTCATAATGTATTATTATTTTTATTACATATTATATGATATTATTATATTATACTGTTTATATTTTTATATATTATGAAATTCTATTTGCTAATATCTTGTTAAAAACATTTGTGTTCATTTCATGAAGAATATTTGCTCTATAGTTTTATTTATACTGGTGTAATGAAATGAATCAGAAAATGTTCCTTATGCCTCTACTTTCTGGAAGAGATCATATAGTATTGGTTTTAATTCTTCTTTAAACTTTTGATAGAATTCCACAGAGAAACCATCTGGGCCTAGAGATTTCTTTGGAGGAAATTTTTAAATTACAAATTCAATCTCCTTAATAATTTCAGGGCTATTCAAATATTTATCTCATCTATCTAGATATTTATTCATCTATCTAGATGAATTGTGGTAGTTGGTGCTTTTTGAGAAATTGGTCCATTTCATCTATGTTGTGAAATTTATGTGTAATGTATTATACATAGCATTTCTTATATTTCTTTTGATATCTAAGGGTCTGCTGTGATATATGCTTCATATGTGATGCCAATGTTTTGTCTTCTTTTTCCTTTGTAAATATTGTTAGAAGTTTGTCACTTTTGTTGATATTTTCAAAGAACCAGATTTTTGTTTCATCGATTTTTCTATTGTTTTCTATTTTTAATTTTTTTGTTGTTATCTTTATTATTTCCTTTTTTATTTTGGAAACAGAGTCTCATTCTTTTGTCCTGAAGTACAGTGGCAAAATTATAACGTACTGTGTAGCCTCAGACTCCTGGACTCAAGCAGCCCTTCCACTTCAGCATCCTGAGTACCTGGGACTCCAGGTGTGCACAACCACACCCGGCTAATATTTCCTTTCTTATGATTGCCTTGGATTTACTTTGCTCCCCTTTTTAAGGCTCTGGAGATGTGAGTTTTATTATTAATTTGAAAGTTGCCTTCTTTCTCAGTAAGCAATTAGGGCTATAAATTTCCCTCTTGCACTACTTTAACTGCATTCACATATTGTGATATGTTATATCTCATTGCCATTTATTTTACTGTATTTTTATTGTAATTTTCCTCTTTAACCTCTTTGACCATGCATTATTTAAAAGTGTTGTTTACTTTTCAAGATTTTGCAAATTTGTCTGTTATCTCCCTGTTAAATGGTTCTAGTTTGATTCCATTATGGCCAGAGGGCACTCTCTGAATGATAAAAATTATATTAAATTTATATACATTTTTTAATAAAAATATTTCCCTGTGAACACTTGAAAAGAATGTACATTCTGTTGTTGGAAGAAGTATTCCACAACTATCAAATCAGATTCTGTTGGTTGATGATGTTGTTGAATTCTTCTATATCTTTAGTGATTTTCTCTAGTTGTTCTATCAATTGTTGAAATAGAGGGAGTGTTAAAATCTTCAACTATAATTATGGATTCATCTCTTTTTCCTTTCAGTTCTGTCAGCTTTTGCTTTACATGTTTTCTGCTCTGTTGTTTGGTATATACACATTTAGTATTACCATGACTTATCATTATGTAATGTATCTCTCTGTAGCTGGTAATTTTCTTTGCTCTGAAGCCTGTTTTATATGATATTAATATAGCCATGCTTGCATTATCTCTGAGTCATACTCATAGATATCAGATATTCTCTCTCAGAATATCTTATTAACCTCTGAGTAATATTTGCTAAGTGTATCTTTTTACATCCTTTTGCTTTCAACTTACTCGTATCATTGTACTTGGTCCCATTTTAGTGGAGCTCAATCATGACGACTGGGCCCTGCAATTGGAAACGGCAGTTGGAGGAGCAATTATATCTTCGACTGATATTCAGTGCCCAATTGTCAACCTGTAATTCAACTGCAACTTCAAGTTTGCACATTTCATTTCATTTTAGTTCTCCATTTGAGTGCCTATAGGTAAAAACGTTTTATCGGAGACTTCTTTTTCAGCTATTGGTGATCAAGAATTGGATTTAATTATCAAAAGCCCTAGATATATAATTTGACAAAAGAAGTGAGGAAAGGAGATTTGGTGTTAATCTCTCTACTCTTTCTCTGTTCAATATTAAAGCCTCAGATCCTTCTCTTCACTCCTTTGTATTATCTTACCTGTCCCATTCTCCCTCTGCCCTTTTTCCCCTAGTTTTCAGTAATGTCTGTCTTCCGCACTCATTTGTGAGTTTCATAAAAGCAGAACGTCTTTCTTTTTTCCTGCTGCATGCTTAGTACCAAACATGATTTCTAGATTATAACAGGCTCCCCAAAACGAAATGATAAAATTAGTGAGTACCCCCACGAGACTGTGAACTGCTCTCTTTGCCTTGAATGTTCTTCTCTTTCTCATTAACTAGTTAGTACAGAGTTGTAGTTAAAAACACTGCCTCTAGACCTAAACTGCCTGGGTTCAAATCTGGGAGCACACTATTTGTCCTTCTTGGGCTTCAATCTCTTCCTCTGTGAACCGTAAATAATAACAGTGTCCAGTTTATTGAGTTGTGCAAGGATAAAATGAGCTATGAGGACAAAGCTCATACAAGGGTAATATACACCTAGTTACTACCCTCAGGACTTCATCTTAAAGGATACCTCCTCAGAGAGGCCTTTTTCTACCCTCTCTAGACTAGATTAGTTCACCCTATCACTCTTCTAATTCCGTCCTTTTTGTCATACAGTTATTGCAACAGTTATCTGTGAATTACCCTTTTATGTCTACTATTAAACTTTAAGATCTGTGATAGAAGGATGGTGTCTGCCTCATTTATTGTTACATCTCTTGATTCTTATCAGAATGTCTAGCATGCAGAGATCCTCATACCATGGACAAATTAAGCTAAATTAATGATTGAATAAATGAATCAATGAACATATTCTAGAGAAAGAAATAATTCACCTTAAGGGAGTAAATTATGATCCTACATGTGCCTACTGTGGTCCAGCAGTTTTGGTAAAATAAAGTTTAATTGGTAAAATAAAGTTTAATTGGAAAACAGCCATACACCATTCATTCATTTATTGTCTATGGCTGCTTTGCATTATACTAACAGAGTTGAGTAGTTGTAGCAAAGATCATATTGGCTGCAAAGTCTAAAATATTTACTCTCTGGCCCTTTACAATAAAATTTAGTGACCCCTTGTCTATACCATTGATTCTCAGACATTAGCATGCATCAAAATCACAGATGACTGGAGTCTACCCTCAGAGTTTCTATAGGTCTGTGGGAGGCCACCAAACTTTGCATTGCTAGCAAAATCGCAAGTGGCTTTGGCTCTACTGGTCCATGGACCTACTTTGAGAATCACTGGTCCTTAACATTCAAGTATACTCAGATACACCCATGTGGTTCCATGTATCGAACTGACACATGTACAACTGAAACTTCAGGGCCGAACATTGATAATTCCTGGCATTGAGATGATCCAAGGTGCCTTCTAGTTATAATCAAGTAGAATACCCATTGCCAAGACAACCCGGAAGCTAATTTCGTGGTTTCAGTCATCTCCAGGATTTTAAAAGGAGGAGCTGACCCCAGAGACTCTCTAGAAGTACACTTGTGACCCTAACAGGACCTCTGTCCACAAAGCCCAGGCTGGGACTTCTACTGTCTTAGTGCTAACACCAGGATTAGAAAAAAAAATGGGTAAATCCTTCCTTGTCTCTGATATACTACTAAGAGGACAAATAACAACAACTGTTAACTTTTATTGACTACTAATTGTGTGAGGCATGCACAAAGAAAGAGTTCTGCAACACTATATAAGTTGTATACTGTTATTATTCCCATTTTACAGGGAAGAAAATGAAGGTTAAGAGAGGTCAAGTCATTGTTCCAAGGTCAGACAGCTGGAAGGTTGCTGAGCCAGGTTTTGAAGATTGTTCATCTGTTTCCAGAGTCCACACTCAACAACAATGACATCCCAGTCTATATACTTATGCTTGCAGGAAGGGAAAGATTCCATAGCAGTCTGGATGATTGAAAGGAACTGCTTTGCTTGTTCTCTGCCAAATCTGTAACATAGCAGGGATTTATCAAATCAATTAATAGTTGGATCTTCAAACCTAGCATATAAACCTGCAACCAAGTATGCACAGACTTGGCATTCTCAGCCCCTGAGAAAGATCTCAGTGGCTACTGTGACATGTTCTCCAAAAAGCATTTCAATGAGCACCGTTGAGCAACATCTTTCACCTGCCAGCCTCTTCAGCAATTGTCTCAGCTTCCCAAATGACCCATCTCACCCAAGGTCACACTCTTTCATGGAGTACCCTGGATTCAACTGATGGGTGCCATACTTTAAAAACCCAGCCACTTTAGCCCAGGTGAGGTCAACTTTCAAGGCTATTCTACCAGATTTCCCTATGGTGTCAACTGGGGTTGTCTTTGGGCTACATTAAAGATGTATTTTTCCCCTGTCTTCTTCTACTTTCCTCTCCTTCCATCCACAGGTGCAGACCTCAAGTGTATTCCTTATAAACCTGCCTGCAAAAACTCTCTCAGATTCTGTTTCCCAAGAAAACCACCTGACAGCAGAGACACCCTCTTCCTGAATCCACTTTAGTCTCAGTCTTGCCTTCTATCAGTAGCAATCCATGTTCCACCTGCATGCTTTCATGTGGTCCAATCGGCATATTCAGTAGCTCCATGAATCCATCAGAGCTTTGCAGTCAAAGCACCTCCTTCTCTCCTTTTCAAAATATTCACCCAATCATCATCATTTATGGTCTTCTTGTTAGAGCAAGAAGCCCCGAGGAGGATTAGTTCAAATGGTGCCCCTGCCACTGAATCTCAGTCATAGATCAAGGCAAAAACTGTCTTGAGTTTGCAGCCAAATATAGTAAAAAGTACTGAATATATCGCCTTCCCGCACCAATATGGTACTGCTTTAGCAAGTCTATTTCTTTCTTCACTCCTTGATTTAGTGGCTACCCCTGGTTTATGAAATATTTTTTACCCAGGGCCCACTGAAAACATCTTTATAAAATAGAGTTCATCTTTGAAAGGGTCACTTTCCTATTGAATTTTAACATTTCAAGAAGGAAAAGGGGAGTATTTCTGACCAGAGAGTCTTTGAGTATTAAAGTGGGTTTCTAGATGGCAGGATTTAAGCTCTGTTAGCAGCCAATATAATTATCAGCTTGTAAAACAAAATCTTAAGTTTATGCCTGTACAAAGCACAATGAAAAGGATTTGCTCCAATCACTCCAGTGATGTGGCATAAACAATTTTCATTTCTGTTCATGGCCACGGTGCTAGTCTTCACTTCACATAGTTAGTAAGTGGCAAAGCCAAGACTTGAACCAGACCAGCCTGAATTTCAAGTCCACGCTTTTTCAACCATGTTGTGCAATTTAACAAATTTTTATTGGACATCTATTATGTGTGAATAAATATAATATTTCTGAATTATAATAATAGTATAATGATAAATATAATACTTCTAAATAATAAATAACAATGCTTCTTAATATATCTTATAGATAATATAGTTTCTCTCTCTCTCGCTCTGTCCCAGTTTTATCTACCATTGTAGTTCTTTGAAAAGGGGTGTGGGATACTTCTTTGGAAAGAAGAAGGAGTAAAGAGGAAGGGAAGTGGGCTTATTCTTCCCTTGGGAATTAGAGACAAAGAAAGATGAATGCTGCCCCTTTGACCTTGGAGGATTGTGGAAGAAAGAAGGGTGCAGTCGGTGAGAGATGGGGTTCTAACTGCCTCTCTAGACCAAGGTCAAGTGAAGAAGTTAGAAAGCTGAGAAGGGCCGGGCGCAGTGGCTCATGCCTGTAATCCCAGCACTTTGGGAGGCCAAGGCAGGTGGATCATGAGATCAAGAGATCGAGACCATCCTGGCCAACATGGTGAAACCCCGTCTCTACTAAAAACACAAAAATTAGTTGAGCATGGTGGTGTGCACCTGTAGTCTCAGCTACTTGGGAGATTGAGGCAGGAGAATTGCTTGAACCCGGGAGGCAGAGGTTGCAGTGAGCTGAGATCACACCACTGCACTCCAGTCTGATGACAGAGTGAGACTCCGTCTAAAAGACAATAATAATAAAATAAAATAAAGAAAGGATAAAAAGAAATCTGAGGAGGAAATTTGATCTTGCTTTGCACTTGGGACATTTGCAGAAGACCTCGAAGGCTGTTCCCATAAGAACATAAAAGTAGCTGATTCAGAATCAATATAACAGAAAAGTGCAAGTGAACAAAGAGAGAGATTCTATGAGTGTTCCAGACCTCCTTGGTGACCCTGTTCTGTAGGAGGAATCCAAGAGCTCTGTAGGGTCCAAGAGGTGAAAAGTAGCTGAGAGTCCAGAGGGAGGTCTAGTCAGAGAGTCTATGATGTGCTCCTTCCTCCTGGCACAGCCCCATCCTCATTCTCCCTTGTGCTGCAGACCCCTTAAGGTAAACTGTGGCTTCCATTCATTTCCCAGCCCAAGGAACCCACCTGGAGCCCTCACCCCAGCCTACCTAGGTCCCCTCTGTATAGCACCCTAATATGGCTATTAGCAAAATACTTATTGCTTTACTGGATTTGTTCATAGTTTCTTTTAGAAACACTTATTATGTGGTAGTCTCTTACATGTTTTAATATATAAACTATTTAATCCTCAACAACCCTATTCAAAAAGAAATCCCAGAAAATAACAGAAACCCCAGGAAAAGGCAACAATATCTTGAGCACTTCTCACTCTTCTTGTACAGAGGAGTGAACTGAGGCTCAGAGAGAAGAGGAATGTGCTTGAATCTTGCAACAGGGAGAAAGATAGATCTATCTAACAATACTTCTACAGGAGTGTCATGGACCTGAGGACAAAATGCTGAGCTGCTCCCAGGACACAGCAGGACAGGTGACACTCTGCTAATGGTAACCAAAGGCCATGGGAGAGACAAAGGGCGATGCCTCTTATGTGCAGAGCCAAGGAGACAATCCCTAAGATGATTCCTTGGGGGAAACTGAAGCAAAAAACAGAAATTGTGGATCCTGAGCCACAAGGAGGAAGCTGGTACAAGCAAGAGGGGATGGAGGTGTCCAAAAGTGGTTCAGGGGATGAGCCCGACCAAGAGAGACTCCCTGGGCCAGTGAGGGCAGCTCTAGTGCTCCAACTTTCTACAGGGTCACAATGGCCACAGGTTTTGATCAGCAGGAAGCATCAAAGGTACCAATTTCAAAGAGATAAAGAACTTCTACAGTTAACAAGCAAAAGCTAGGGCAAAGACAAGACAAAGAAAAAGAGGATTAACTGAGAGTGAGGAACAAAAGGAATATAATAAAACCCAGAGTGGCTGTGACTAACCCTGAAACGTCCAATTTGGATTTGACAGTTGTCTTTGGACTTGTAGGATGTTGATATGGTTTGACTGTGTCCCTACCCAAATCTCATCTTGAATTGTCATTCCCATGATCTCCACATGTCATGGGAGAGACTCTTTGGGAGGTAATTGAATCATGGGGGTGGTATCTTCATGCTGGTGTTCTCATGATAGTGAGTGAGTTCTCTCAAGATCTGATGATTTTACAAGGGGCTTTTCCCCTTTTTGCTGGGCAATTCTTGCTTCCACCATGTGAAAAAGGACCTGTTTCCTTCCCCTTCCACCATGACCGTAAGTTTCCTAAGGCTTCCCCAGCCATGCTAAACTGTGAGTCAATCAAATTTATTTCCTTCATAAATTACCCAGTCTTGGGTATGTCTTTATTAGCAGTGTGAGAACTGACTAATACAGATGTATTAGTCACAGTAGAAAAAATTGTGCTGGGCAGGGCCTGGGCCAGAAGTGGGAGGAGCTGCCTCATCTGCAAGGTAGAAAGACAAGTCCCCTCTAGAAGCAACAGTATGAAGCCCAGGATGTATTATAGACCCAGGAATGGTTAGTGTGAGTCTAAGGGCTGGCAACACTGCCAGAATAGGGGCACAGGTCTGCATTTGTCTCGTGACTGGCACGGGGAAGGGAAGGCAATGGCTCAAAAAAAGTGCCTAGGAAATGAGCAGGGGCGTAGGGAGAGGCTGAGATGGAAGAACCAGTATGTGAGGTAGTAATTGGGATTGCCGAGGGTCTGTAACTCCAGGGAAATCCAGGAACAAGGTAAGTGCCAAACCAGCACCATTCTCCATTTCAAGGTCACCTAATTGTCCTCATCATTCTGGTGAACACCTATTGAGCACTCATTATTAACTGGTGCTGTACAAACTACTTTAATGACATTATTTCACACTAAATTTTATAAACCAGTACAAGTGTGCCTCAAAATCTGTATCTGTTTGGAGAGCAAGTGAGGATAACAAGGGGCATCCCTGTTTTGTTCCTGAGTTTTAAAGAGTGAGGAGCAAAAGTTCGGAGAGTAAGGAATTTGTTTAAATATATATATCTGAATCTATTCAGCTCTTGTGTTTGGATAGCAAGCCTGTAGATAGTGAGAATTCAAATAGTGAGAGAGACCCAGTCTATGTTTACCTCCAGTTTACAGACGAAGAAATTGGTTGTCACAGAAATGTAATTTGTCCAGGTCAATCCATTAGAGAGGGTACTGAACTTCTGCCTGGTTTGGTCTGACTCCAGCGTCTACTTGGTTGTACCTCTTCCCCACCTAGTGGGGATGGAGACATTAGGGTTGTTTAGAAGCTAGCAGGGTACAGGGATGTAGTCTGGGAGGGAAGGATCAATGGAGCAATAGTAAGTAACTAGGAAAAGCAGCCGCTGAGAACATGGTTGGGAGCTGAGAGTGGAGGATAGACCATTTTTAGCCTGATATTTTACTGTTCTGTGCGGCACCAAGTATTTCTCAAAGCACCTTTGATTCCACATACCCTGGGCATGCCAGTGTGTGCCATCCCAGCTCTTAAAACTGTTGTCCATCTCCAGCCAACCCCAGCAAATGAAAGAAGGGAAAAATACTTTTCTGACTGGCAGAATTCATCAAAATGAATTGGCAACACCTATCAGCCTGAAACAGCAGTTTGCAACTTGCTTGGTAACAAATCTTTCCGGGGACATTATCTCACAGGAAACAACACAGAATAAATTCTTAGCACAATATGATTCCTCCCTCCCTTCACCTCCTCCCTACTTCAAAAAGATTTAACATCTAATTCAGGTTTTGACGAGCTGCTTCATCTCGGTAGAAACACTGTTGATCTCTGTCGGACCCCAACGGCCTTGGGCAGAACAAACTGAAGGGAAGGGGGATGCAGGGACAGTAGGCAGTGATAAATAAACACATTACAGCTGCCTCTGACGGAGCACCATGACCTCCAACACAACTGCCGAGTTGCAGCTGTTTAACAAAAGTCACCCTATTTTCCTGCAACCTCAGGGTCTTAAAGTGTGAAAGCGAGAGAGATGCCCAAGGAGGAAACCCATTCTATCAGAATCTAGAAATAGTTGGGCTTGGTGGCTCTAATTAGAGCCTCTCCTTGGATTTCCAAAACAAGCCAAAACACCTCTACCTCTAAGCCAAAACACTGAAGCACAGAAGGAGGATCTACCTGGAAACTGTTTTCCCAATGGAGAAACTGAGGCTCTAAATAAATAGGTAAAGTGGCCAAGGCCATATAGCTAGAAAGTGGTAGAATTGGGAGCCAAATGTAAATTTCGTTTAAAAATAATGTCCTGCTAGGCATGGTGGCCCATGCCTGTAATCTCAGTACTTTGAAAGGCCGAGGCGAGAGAATTGCTTGAACTCAGAAGTTCAAGACCAGCCTGGGACACATAGTGAGACCTCTTCTCTACAAAAACCTAAACCATTAGTTGGGTGCTAGGAGGACCACTTGAGACTGGCAGATTGAGGCTGTAGTGAGTTGTGATTGTACCACTGTACTGTAGCCTGAGCAACAGAGTGAGACCTTGTCTCAAAAAATAAAATACAACATCATCATAATAAATTTTCTGGAAGGAATTGGTTGGGATTCAGCAAAATTGTTCTTTTGTTTCTTTGTTGCTTCAAAGAATATTTTTTAATTGAAACATACACTTATGAATTGATATAACAGAAATACTTTTTGGAATTCCACAGAAAATAAAAACAATATTTTTATGCACTAACCTGGGAACTGGATGAGATGGAAGATGTCATTTCATGCCCACCTTAGCAGCAGGTAAACTGAGAACCAGAAAGACAGCACGGTCCTGGAGCACAGAGCTAATATGTGGCAGAGCTGGAAGAAAGCAACAGTCCCCTGACTCTAAGCCAAAGACCTTTCATTTGCTCGCTTAATATTGCCCTTTTCACAGTGGGAAATAAAACACAAAGAACGTGAGCTGTGGAATGCTTTTGTTAACAGGAGTTGCACCAACAAGTTTGTGACAAGTACCATTTTAACAAAGAGCCAAGCAGGTCTGGGAAAATGTCCAAAAGGAGGCCTTTGTCCATGGTTTTGACTGAGAACTCACTTAACCTAACAGATAGCACCATGCCTGGCACACAGCAAATGATCCATAAATATGTGTGGAATGGATAAATTGCCCTTCACATTGGACAAATGAACATTGTGTGGAATCTCTCAAGAGTTCCCCCTCTCAACAGTTCTCTGACACTGAATCTTGCTTATCCTCTGCAAATGCCCACGATTGTTTATTTCATTTCTTCTTTCCCTTTGTATTCCCATTGAATATTGGTCTAGAAGGGCAAGAACCATGTGGTTTGTTCACCAACCTACCAGAAGTGCCCAGCATTGTCTCTCAATATCCAATGAATGTACATTAAATGAATGAGTGTGCTCTTTGTTCTCTGCCTGGCTGGGACTTTTCATTGACAATGTCTGTTTGTGCTGATCTTAGTTGTAAGAGTACTGTAATCCATAAACTCATAGAATGATAGAGCCAAACAAGGTCTGAATGTTGCCTCTACTTATATAGTTGGTAAGAAAAATAAATTCAATAAAAAGGATTTTTTCAAGGTTACATATTTTGTTCATAACAGACTTTAGACTCAAATCTTGTTCAGTATTTATGTCATGACACACTATATGTTTATGCATCTGCATGTGTATTGTTTATGCTTGTCTGTATACTCATGTATGCATAATGAGTAAATGTGTGTGTGTGTGCGTGCGCGTGTGTCAGTTGGAAAGTGAGACCATCAGCCTTATCACAGACAATTTCATGATTGAAGCTTCTAAAAAGAAATCATTTCAGCTGTTATGGCAGCCATGGAGCTGCCCTGCTCCGATCTCCCTCAGAGGAACCCGCTGAGGAAAGCATGAGTGGTTGACAGCCCCAGCTGCCACACCTTTGATTCCACGCTTCAATTATTGTCAGGCCAAACTTCCCCTGACTGATCCCAGCCAAGACCCAGCACATCAGAGAGTATCAGAATAGGGCTATTCCTGCCCTACTCAGGATCCCACTCATGAGCAATTTTGCCATGGGCCTGGCCAGAACTTTATCAGAACTGTGCCACAGTGTGAACTTTCTCCTGCCTTCTCTTTCTCTGTCCTTCCTTAGGGTGTGTTACCTGCATCATGGTCTGAAGGCTCTCCCCACCTAATTTCACTTTCTCCCCTCTTATATTGTAAAAACGTTCCCCACCTTACCCCCAAACCCCAGTAAATCTCTTGCATATCTAGTCTCCTCTTTGTGTTTGTTTCTTCAAGGGCCCAAACTGACCCAACTGGCCCACCTGTTACTCGAATCTCTGAGACTCACAGGCCACTCCACTCTCTCAGCCTGTGTGTGGCCCAGGCCTGCTTTCCATCCCAGTTCCATCATATATGATGCCCCCAGCCCTCCCTGCTTTCAGATTGCTGTTCCAGCATCCCCAGCAGCCTCACTCAGACGTGGAGCACAAACATAGTGCCAGAAACAGGGCCTTCCCCAGGTCCTCAGCCACAGTCTTCTTGTCCTGCTGCATGACCTGCTCCCTGGGACTTCGAGGGACTCAGATAAACATTGTCTGGAAGCTGGCAGAATGACCACACGGATGTGGAGGGGTTAGGGAAGTCCCATCTCCTTAAAGCCGGAAGAATCACGCTGTATAGAGCTATAGCAGGCTTCCTGCTGCCCAGAACCACTTGCAGCTTAGTCCACACCCCCAGAGGTGAACTGGCATTCAAGTGTAAAGTGACAGCAATTCTGAAAAGGGCTAAACCCAGATACTGTCATTTAACAATTCATTCCCAAGTAGTTGCAGTGGGCCAAGTACCGAGTTCAGTGCTCCACCTGCATGCCCGCCTCTAATTACAGCATCCACTTTATAAGGGAAAGGCTGTCATCATTGCCTCCTGATAGCTGAAAATACTAAACTTTCGAAAAGCTCAATGTTCTGCCAAGGACATCCCACTAGGAACTCTGCACATCTGACCCCGATATCTGTAAGTTCAAGCAGTACATTAAATCGATGCATTTCTGAAACAAACCAGGGACAAGTTCACAGGAGACAAGCAGAGTGATGGGGCGGGAGCTGGTGGTGACATTGGGCTTTGTGTGGCTCTCTTAGAGAACAGGAAGTGCAGGAAGCCTGGGCCAGAGACACAACCCTGGGGAAGAGAGGCCCTGCCTTGACAAGGCTAGCATGGTGTAGGTTCTGACCCAGACCCTGTGGGGCAACATGGAATCACCCAGAATCAGATCTGCAGAATGACGGAGTCATGGCCTCACTACACTGATGGAGACATTGAGAACAGGGAGAGGAAGGAAGGCTCCCGAGGACGCAATGCTGAGCAGAGGCTGAGCTCAGCCCAGAAGCTGAATGGCTAAGCGCTTCACTGCATTAGCATTCTTCAGGCCCTGGGATGTTCAGGCCCAGGAGACCTGAGGTCAAGGGTCAGGATACATCCTTAGAAGAGAGCATGACAACAGAAAACCTTCCTTCCTTCGGGTCCCTACCCTCTCCCTAGGTAAACATTTTACGGTTCAGGAGTGGTGAAGTCAGACCAGGTTTATTTTTCCCGTTTTCTGGGGCTTGCAACAAAAGGGCTATTATGCTTCTCAACTGCTTTCGGGTCTTCCAGGGTTTTATTGTTCACCTTCTCATTTTAGAGACCCTTATCCTGGCTTTGAAGGGTTCAGCGCTTCTCCCAGTGGTCAGAGCAGAAGCCCGTGGATGAATCCTGTTTCTAAACCTAAACTGTGCTGCTCAATACTGAGCCCCTCATCACTCACTCTTGCATGCACATGCCTGCACGCAGGCATTTCCACTTCACTGACATGCTCCTTTGCCTAGGCAATGACAATCCAGCCTGGCATGACTCAACCATAGCAAAAAAATTTTTTTTAAATATTCTCATTTCCACTCCCTGACTTTCTTTGCCTTCCAGGTGAATAATTGTACCCCATCGGCATGCCTGGTCTACTGCGCACCTCATCAAAGTCTCTGTTTTCTCCCTTCCAGGCTGAAGGGACTACCATACGAAAAATAGTTGTCAGTGAGCACTAGTACCAGGCATTGTGCTGAGTACTTTATGTAAATTTCTCATTTAATATGCACAAAGATACCAATGAGACTATTAGTCCAATTTTACAGATTAAAAAAAAGAAAACAAGCTAAGAGAGGTTAAATAGCTCACTCAGGGTCATAGAGCTACGAAGGAACACAGTGGAGTTTTATTTCTTAACCCCAGGAAAATCAAGCTGGAGATTTGGGAAGTTTTGTAGCTGTAACGGACTCCTGACAAAATTAGAGGGATAGAAAAGTCTGATTACGGGCGGATCACGAGGTCAGGAGATCGAGACCATCCTGGCTAACACGGTGAAACCCCATCTCTACTAAAAAATACAAAAAACTAGCCGGGCGAGGTGGCGGGCACCTGTAGTCCCAGCTACTCAGGAAGCTGAGGCAGGACAATGGCGTGAACTCAGGAGGTGGAGCTTGCAGTGAGTTGAGATCCGGCCACTGCACTCCAACCTGGGCAACAGAGCGAGACTCTGTCTCAAAAAAAGAAAAGAAAAGAAAAGAAAAGTCTGATTCCAATGGTTTATTTCCAGGAGAGTATGTTTCTGAAACAAACCATGAGTGAAACAGACAATTTCCCAAAAGTCCAACACTGCAAGGAATTTGGTGAACTAAAGCATGCCCTCTGTGCCTTGGGTATGCAAGTAAGGGAGGCCTAGACCCCCTTGGGCTTTAGGCTGTGTCTTGGCCTGAATCTTGGGAAATAAATCTTTGATAAGACAACTTAAAAAGGGGTGAGCACTCGAGAGAGAGAGAGAGGCAATGCCAAAAACAGAATCTTAGAGGGAAGACATGGGCCAATGTATTAGGGAAATAGCATATGGTGAGAACAGCTGAAGGTGGAGCCGAACAAATATTAAGAGTTAAGGGTAAGAGTTAGACCTTGAGGGCATGATAAGAAACAAATTTTATTATGTAGGCAGCGGGCCCTGTGGCAAGACTCGGCATGAGAATAACCCGTTTAGATTGTCACTTTCAATAGCTCATTCTGGCAGAGATTCTGATTAAAATGGGGGAAGTTGGCCATCTAGCCCTATTGCAACAATTGCATTTGGGAGAAAATGAGGCCTGAGGAAAAGCAATAGGATCAACAATGGCAAAAGGAGCCTAGGATTCAGAAGTTCATGGCCTGGAATAAGTTTTATGTCCCTTTGGGAAGTAAAGTTTTCCTAAACAAGGACCCTTCAATCCTGGGACAGTAATAACAGTTAGCATGTATTGAGTGCTTACTGCACAAAGAGTAAATTCTATACAACGACCCAGTGATGACTGTTGTAATCCCCATTTTACAGATGAGAAAACTGAGGCTTAGAAATATAAAGTGACTGAATTTCAAGGCAAGATATTCTGAGTTCAAAATCCAGATATATTTATGCCCATATTTCAGAGCTAGAAATTGGAAGCAAAGGGCGCAGAGAATGTTGGTAGCTCTCTGCATTCAGGAAGAGTGGCCTGATGGGAAGTTATTAGGTTGGTAGGTTGGTGCAAATGTTATCGCAGATTTTGTCTTTGAAAGTAATTGCGAAAACTGCAGTTTCTTTTGCACCAACTTAATACCTTCTGCTGGTCTAACCCAGGGTTTCTCAGTCCCAGTACTATGGACATTTGGGGCCAGATAATCCTCTTTTGGGGGTCGTCTCATGCATTCCAGAACTCCTCCTACCAGATGCCAGTAGCACTGTTGCCTCCAAAGCCAAGACAACCAAAACTGTCTTCGAACTTTACCAAATGACTCCTGGAGTGGGGCAGGGGGATAAAATCACCCTCTGTTGAAAACCACTGATCTAATCTTATCTCAGGATGTCCTGGCAGGATTGAAATCTACTAAAATCTGTGCCTTAGTGAGGAGCTCTAGGCAGTAGCTAATAATTGTTACTCTCAGCCAAAAAAAAAAAAAACCAAAAAACAAAAACCAAAAAACCTTTGCCTGCAGATTTATACTGCAGAGTTTCTGGGTGGTGAGCTCCACTCTACGAAAGCTACCTCCACCCTCTGCCTTGCCTATCAGGGAGGGCCAAAGTTTGAAGGAGGGAAAAAAGTCTTCTCTGGAATCTAGAATGTACTCAAATGAATTAAAGGGTTCAGAGTTTAAGTGGGCAATTCTGAGTTAGTCACTTGAGAGCTCAAATTAGCTCTACTTTTCTGCATATTAACTCCCCTTAGGTGCCCTGTTTAATGATTTAATGATGTCTAACTCTGAAGTTCTTCTAAGCTGAAGAATTTGTATACCCCCTACGGCAGTTTCTATCTCCTTTGAGCTACAAGTCCACTCCTCAGCTCCACACCCTCCTTCAGGCCTTGCCTTGGAGGTCACCACAGGCAGAGTTTGGGGAAGCCCAGGGCTGTGGGTTAAGTCCCAAGAAGTGGGTTTGTAATTTAGAAGGAGAGTTTAGCAGAAGAGATGGAGGAGAGAGGGGGAGATCTTAATGAGATTCTACTGCTCCATTTTTCTCTTCTAAGATGGATGTTCATTTTGTATTTGATCCTTTCTGTAACAAGGATTCATTTTATATCTAACGTTTACATTGAAAGTGACAGTACTTTCTCGGCCTCTAAAGACCTGGTATTAAATTGACATTGGACGCTAAAAATAACAGAACCACAGAATTGAAAAAACATGGAATAAATAGATAAATGCCACTTATATGTGAAAAAGATATACATGTAAAAATGGTTTTACATGTATAAAGATAAATACTTTCTCCTGATAAGTGCGTGTAAACACATACTATCCCCAGGAGGTAGAACTGGTTATCTCCATTTTACAGACAAGGAAATTGAGGTTCCAAAGCACTTAAGCCATATGCCCAAGGCCACGCAGTAGGTGGAAGAGGCAGATTGCAGTCCCAGGCAATCTGGTCACTGCATCCCATTATTTGGGATCCATCTTTACTCTCAAACCCGCCAAACCTCAGCAGGTTCTAGGAACTGTTTCTAGCTACCTAATAATATCCTTCTTCCTACCCAAATGGGACTCCTTGGCTTCATATATGCCAAGTTCACTCCTACCAATACATAAGCATCCTTGATCCTCAGTGTCTCTTTCTCTGAGTTTGTCTTTAAAAGTTAGATTAAGTAGCCCTGACAGGGCTACATAAAAGGCAGAATGAAATATCCCATGAAGTCCCTGGCATGGTGCATGTGACATCTAGTAAAAATAGCATAAACTTGATATAGCTCTGAATATGTGCCAATCCCTATTCTATGTGCTTTGTGCATATTTCTTCATTTTATCCTCAAAACAAGCCTCTGAAGGAGGTATAAAATATCCCCAAATGAGGGAAGTGAAGCAAAGAGAAGTTAAATGACTTGTCTAAAGTCACATGACTTACAAGTGGCAGAGCTAGTATTTGAGCCCAGATCATCTGGTTCCAGCGTCTACACCCTTAGCAGCACTGTAGCTCTACCCAGGAAATGTGTAACATCTTTCTCCTTTTTTTTCCTTATCAATCTCCTCCAGAATTTCTCCTCCTCAACAGTAATATGACAGCTACTATAGAATGCTTTATTACAGTTTTATGCATTTGTCTTATTTACCCAACTGACTGAAATTCCTCCAAAAATTTACATTCCAACAGTAGCATATATATATACACTATATTTATATTACTATATATACTATATATATATAGATAGATAGATAGTAAATGATACTTGAGTTAAGCAGTAAGATGTTAAATGTAAAAGAACTGAGCTAAGACTTCAAGTGGCTCCAGCAAGCCTTGGATACATGGTCACTCTGTGCAGCCCCAGGGAGCTGTCCCCTCCTGGAGTGTTTTGCCTCAACTTCCAACAGAAAGTTTTCTCCTTCCTAGACAGGAGGAGTTCTTAGAGCTGGAGATCAGGTTGAGCAGAGGTAAGGGAGCCACTTCAGCATCAAGCCACCAAAAGACTAGAGTGTACAGAGTAGAGGCAAGGAAAAAAAGAAAGTGCAAGTAGAATATGACACTACATAAGACATTTACATATTAAAAAAAGGGTTCAAATAAAAGACACTGGCTGATAAGGTTTGGCTCTGTGTCCCCACCCAAATCTTTCCTTGAATTGTAATAATCCCCATGTGTCAAGGGTGGAACCACGTGGAGATAATTGAACCACTGGGGTTGTTTTTCCCATACTGTTCTAGTGATAGTGAGCTCTCACAAGATCTGATGGTTTTATAAGGGGCTTCCCCCTTCGCTGGGCACTCATTTCTCTCTCCCACTGGCCTGTGAAGAGTTGCCTTCTGCCATGATTGTAAGTTTCCTGAGGTCTCCTTATGTGGAACTGTGGGTCAATTAAACCTCTTTTCTTTATAAATTACCCAGTCTTGGGTATTTCTTCATAGCAGGATGAGAACAGACTAATCCACTGGGCAATTCATCTTAGGTGAGATAGGTAACAGATGACTTTTCTTTACTTACAGGGCAACCCATATGGGTCAATACTAAAAAGGTTTGCTCCAGAGAATAAGCCATAGAAATCATCTCTGGATATGAGTAATCTCTGGATGCTTCTGCATTGTAGAGTATAATTTAAATATTGGCTCCTACTTCTACTGCCATGGTTGCTGCTAACAAGCAGCATTCACTGGTGAGACACGACAAAGATTCTATTGCATGCAGCTATAATCATAGTCAACATTTATTGGGCTTTTACTGTGTGCCAGGAACTATTCCAAGCACCTTGTTCACATGAACTCTTTTAACTGTCCCTTCAACTCCATGATGTAGAGAGTATAACCAGCATTGCTCTTAGACCTGGAAAAGAGAGGCCCATCTCCTGGGCCTGGAACTTGCATTTTGTGAGCATACACATAACAATATATTTATTGAAACCTCATGGCGGGTCTCCTTGGAAAAATGGCTGATTCTAGCACAGGAGCAAAAAAAAAAAAAAAAAAAAAAAAATACACAAGATAAGCCTGTAGCATCATGCAGTGCTGAAAAGTAAGAGAGTGCTCAAACAAGATTAAAAGAAAAACAGCACAATTATGGGGGTATGTCTAAGGGACACAGGACCCAGCTGAAAGGACTCACAGTGGCCAAAGCTAAAACAACTTGAGCAATAGAATGCTTCAAAGTCATATTGGATTATAATCTAAAGTATAAAATAAATATTCATGAGGCCATACTGATATAAATGAATTATTTAATAAATAAGTGGAAAGAAAGAGACAAATTTCCCATGCAGAAGAATTCCAAATAATGTATGTAGATACTGTGTCCTCAAGGGAGTAGAGCAAAACTCCTCAGTCTTTAAGTGTGGGCTGTGCATATTGACTCCCTTCCGAAGAGGATGATGTGGAAAGGAAGAAAAACATAACTTTATAGTCAGGTAACCTGACAAATACTAGCTCAGCCAGGTGATCAATGTCAATATCAAGAGTGACACGTCCTTTGATGATATAATGTGATGCGAATGGCATCTGTAGTCTTCCTCCCAAAAACCGATAAGTTAATTATGAGAAAAACATTAGACAAATTCAAATTGAAGGACATTCTACAAAATACCTAGCCAATACTCTTTAAAACTGTCTAGGCCATCAAAAACAAAGCAAGTCTGAGAAACTGTCACATCCAAGAGGATTCTAAGGAGACATGACGACTAAACACTATGTGGTATTCTGGGTAGGATCCTGGAATTGACATAGGATATTTGGGGAAAACTAAGAAAATCTGAGTAAATTATGTATTTCAGTTAATAATAACAATATGGGTTCTTTCTAATAAATGTGCCATACTAATGTAAGATGCTAATAAAAGGGGAAAATGGATGTATGGAAACATATAGCACTTTCATATCTTCAAAAAGTGTATCTTCATAATTCTGTAAACCTGAAGCTGTTCCACAATAAAGTTTTTTAAAAAAGGTATATACTTCACAATGTCTTTGTCACGCGCGAGCCAGTGTCCTATAAAGCCACTCTTATGACTAACAAGATTAAAATCCCAGGGAAATAGTTGTCACCCCTCTTGCCCAGTGGGTGTCCTTGAAACCAAAGGAGACTGTATTTGAATGTCATGAGGTCTGTGAGTTGTGCTGCTGTCTTCAGAGATGGACACTGCTCTGGGGTTGAGGAGGATTTGAGAAGAGACAAAAGATAAATCTGTTAGCTTGTCAAATCTTTCCTCTCTGCATGAATGCAAAAGATTCTTCTGTAACGAAGTATCATTTCCGGCAACCATTTTCTTGCTTCTTTTTGTGTTCCAATGTTGAGTCTCGAGTTATTCACAAATCAGTCCAGTATTCACAACAGTCCCTCAGAACAGCCATGGAATATTTTGCAATGTTAAGCAATTCGTAGAACTTTGAAATTTGAATATATGTTAGTCTAGACATAACATGCATGAAGCATGATACCACATTTTTACACTGACAACTAGATGAATATTGAATCCTAGAGTTGTGGCTTTGTTTGAATTTTTCTACAAAATCTTAATTAAATCATAAATACACTAAAATGCCATTTTATTTAATGTATTAAATGGCACTTTCCATTTTGTGTTTGCCTATTTAAGTAAACTTTTTTTCCTTTTGCTTTTAGTATTTTTCAATATTTTAGAATACTGACTTTTCTGAGAACACTTAAAATATATTTTTTAGATTTTACATTTACATTTTAAAATTATTTTTACATTTCCAACATTGACTTGGTTTGCATTTTTTATGGATGTAAAATATAAATACATAAAAATATATACACATTTTGAATAAATCACATTTTATGTTATAATTGCTCAGGTCATTATTGCCAATAGAACAAAATTGTGTGAAAATCTTGGTTATAGTAACATAGTTAGTGATTTTGCTGAGAACTCAAAGGAATAAATAAATTTTATGGAATGAATATAAAATAATTTGAGAATAATATGCATCTTTATTTTATGACTAACCCAGTATCTCTGTTTACTAATAGCACATCCGAGACCATGCAATAATAATTACATTTGAACACCTTTTATATTTTGATGTCTTTCAGTCATATAAATATCATAGCTTTACACATTTTCTTTCTTTCTTTTTTTTATTTGAGACAGAGTATCGCTTGCTCTGTCACCAGGTTGGAGTATAGTGGAGCGATCTCGGCTTACTGCAACCTCCACCTTCCGGGTTCAAGAGATTCTCCTGCCTCAGCCTCCTGAGTAGCTGGGACTACAGGCGCCCGCCACCACGCCCTGCTATTTTTTTTTTCTGTATTTTTAGTAGAGACGGGGTTTCACTATGTTTGCCAGGATGGTCTCAATCTCCTGACCTCGTGATCCGCCCGCCTCGGCCTCCCAAAGCGCTGGGATTACAGGCCTGAGTCACTGTGCCCGGCCTACACATTTTCTTTTTGAAGGTGTTTCTGTCAAAGTAGGAGAATAGAAAATGTTTGATTTCACAGTTTGCTGGCTTGATATATAGCTTTTAAATATGTAGTCATTGGTATGAGGGTCTCCATCTGTACCCATGCCCTGGCCCTGCATCAGCAGGGTCTTGCCTGTAAGGTTAATTTTACAGACAAAGACATTGACCACTGGTGATCAACTCAACTTATCTGCTTCAGATCCCATGGTGCCTAACCCTGGCAGAGGAGGATCCAAACAGGGCAGAGCTCAAGCTCCTCACGACCTGAAACCTGCCTCTCATGGGCCGTGAGGTGACTGCTATCTGGAGGTTGTTCACCTGCTCCCTAATGCCTATGAAAACATTTGCCTCCTTCAGAAATGTTCCCAAGGCTTCCCTGTAATAGGAACTCTGGATTTAGAGGAAATCATGCAGAAAAGAAACCCTGGGGATGGGGCTGAGGGTGGGGAACCTCCCTGACACTCCTAAACCACAGCTTCTCTCTTCTATCTTTACGAATGTTAGAGTCCTGTCTCAAATAGCTGTTGAGAAAATACAGAAGAACAACAACAACAAAAAGCCCTGAATATCAACCTTGATGTGGAAAAAATAATCTTTCATCAAAAGGCAAAAGCAAATATAGTCTCTCCTTTCCCTCACCACATGGAGACCTTTTGCCATCTGCATTCTCCCAGTGCCATCTCTCCTGACCATCCACATGGAAAAAAGGAAGCAGTTTGGGATCCCGTCTCCATTCCCACTCGCTTCTGATTCTACTTTCTTTTCCTGACAGCCCTGGCAATAGCAATCGCTGTCAGGCTGTAATTTAAAGCAAACCAGTGCAAACTTGAACCAACTTTACCTGCGTGATTGATGGGTCGAACTGGATTTTTTTTCTAATTACATGAGATTTCTGCAAGTAGGTATTATGATCTCAACACATCTAATATTATTCCTTAATCCACTCAACAGCAAATGTTTGGCATCTAGCTTTATAATAAAAGGTATCAATTAGGAGCTGTCGATGTTTTCAGAGGCAATCTCTAATTACAGTCACTTGCTATAGGCTATCTTGTTAAAAAATTTGAGCAGAATGAGTAAGTATTCTTGACAAGTTCAATGCATTATTAAGGGTGTAATTACTCAGTTATTGCACATGTAATCCTGAGTTAATTGTGTGACTTCAAAATTCATCACTTTTATGTTTATTGAACTTTGATAAGTTCTCCCATACCTGATTTATACCAATGATCCTTTATTCCCCTTCTTATTTCAGACTAAATATTTCAGACCAATTGGTCAGAAAGTGAACAGACTTGGGAACACTCTAGACCCAGAACTGACAACAATGGTTATTTTCTATTTTCTAGGGGGAAGGCTAACTGAGGTCTAAAATGACCACTTAAAGGGGAACCCAATATGAAAATATGGACGTGGGATAAAGCTGGCCCAAGGACATTTTCAGGTAGCCACAAAGTCAGTCGTGCTTCATTAACAAAAAGTTTGTGCAGGAGTCCTTTGCCACATATTTCTAATCCATTGCATTAGTGTACTATTGATTATCTAACAAAGTTAAGGCCAACCTGTTGCAAGTGGGGCTTTGCTTTTTGTAACTAAAATATAGAGAATCCAAATGTTGAAATACTATCAAGAACCCAGTCTTGATGTACACAAACCTTGAGAAAGGTCACTCCAAACAACTTGCAGATACATGCCAAGTGAGGGATCCAGAAGAGCAGAAGCAGCTGGGAGGTCAGGCATGGTCTTATGCTACCTTCCCCCAGCATAGGAACTTTCTGTCCTTCTTCCTTGTTTGAGATAGGAAAAAAAACAAAGTGGAAGCAATAGGAAAAAGCAAACTGTTTTTCCTACTCTCACACACTCAATGCTGCACAGAAAAGTTCACCTCTTGTCACCAAAATGTGTGTAGATATTTCCCTACACGCCACATAATTCTCCGACAGACACCAGCTGCCTTCCCCACAGTTCAATTAAATTTGGGCACTGTTTACCTGGAGATAGCATCAGATCTCACAGATTGAGACCTCAGTCCCCAAGACTGCCCTCACTTCACATGCTAGTCTCTCTAGCCACAGGTTATGGCCTTTGCTTCTGACCAACCAAAAAACTGGGCATTCCCCAAACCCCTTTTTGGGTTCATTTAATTTGTTAGAGTGGCTCAGAGAACTCAAGGAAACATTTTACTTGTGTTGATTCATGTATTATAAAGGTTATTACAAAGGAAAAAGATGAACAGCCAGGTGGAAAAAGTGCATAGGGTGAAGCACGGGAGAAGGGATGTAGAGCTTCCATGCCCTCCCCAGGCACACCACCCTCCAGGAACTTCCACATGCTCAGCAATTTGGGAGCTCTCTGAATCCCGTCTTTTGGGGTTCCTATGGAAGTTTCGTTATGTAAGACTGATTAACTACATCATTGACCATTGATGATCAACTCAACTTTTAGCCCCTCTATCCTTCCCAGAGGTCAGGAGTGAGACTGAAAGTTTTAATGCTCTAATCACATGATTGGTTCCCTTGGCAACCAACCCCATCCTGAGCTATCCAGGAACCCAACAAAAGTCACCTCGTTAGAACAGAAGATGCTTCTATCACCCAAGGAACTTAGGAGCTCTGTATCAGATATTCCTACAACTCAGGAAATTATAAAGGTCTTAGGAGCTCTGTTTCAGAAACTGGTGTCAAAGACCAAACATCAGAAGACAAGATTCTCTGAACACCTATATCTACAAGGGTTTTAGGAGCTTTGTCTCAGCAACTGGAGGTAGAGACCAAATAGATATTTCTTGTTATATCACAATATCCCATTCTTCTCTCTTTGACTGTCATCACACGTCCAGGCAGCATTTCATCTGAGAGTCCCTTCTGCTTTTGATAGCAGAATCCTGTACCTCAGCCTCTCTGAGCCTGAGTTTGAACACCTGAAAATGAGGCTGAGCATCTCCACCTTTTCAGCTTTTGAGAGTCCTCATGATGTGGAGGCTTTACAAACATCGCTAGTAAATAAGGGAAATCTTCCTCAGACTGTGGGCAGCTCATGCCCTTCAGGTCCTCAGAGGCGGATGACAGCCTCACTTTCCCATCCCCTCCTCTGAACATTCTGCCATCTGTTCCAGAGCACAGCAAGTGGTTCAGGGGTGGGAAGCAGTCTCTAAAATAGCATGTATTGTCTCTGCCTCCCATGATTCCTGTCCTTGTACAGTCCCCCAGCTTTGAGTATAATTGAACCTCAAGACTCACTTCTAACAAATAGAAGTGATGGGATGTCATGTCTGAGATTAGGTCCATGTGACAAAGTACTGATGTCTGTGGCCAACAGCTGGTGAGGAGCTAAAATCTGCCATTGGTCATGTGAGAGAGCTCAGGAGTGAATTCTCCCCAGTCAAGACTTGAGATGAGACCACAGCCCAAGAGACTGCAACCTCATGAGAGACCCTGAGGCAGAGGGTCTCAACTAAGATGCACTCAGATAGCTGCCAAACACAAATTGTGAGACAATAAATATCTCTTGTATTAAGACACTATGCTATGATGTAAATCATTATACAGCAATTGATAACTAATACAAAGGTCCATCCAAGGGGTAGGTTTCTGAAGCCACCTTGATTTATCTAGGGAGACATTATTGCATAGTGCTGAAGAAAATGGCATTTCATGTCTGATACCAGTTTAAAGCCAAGTACCAATACCCTAATTGTTGTGTGGCCTTAAAAATTAACTCTGTGGGTCTTCATCTTCTACTTCATAAACACAGACATTAGTGCTTACCTCATTGTGTTGTTGTAAGCATTGAACTAGGCAATATCTGCAAAATCACTTACTTGGGTAGCTATCATCATTTTTTTTTTTAATTAAGCAATAGCTGTTATTTGTTATCCTCACTTCCCAGTCTTTATAAGGCATCCAGAACTCTTTCACAGCTTTTGATCTACCATGGCAATTATATTTGACATCCTTTGGACAAATCTAAAGTCCTATGCACTTTTCTACTTGACACTTAACTTCTATTTTATTTCCAAGTGTGTGACTCATGGTACAAAATAATTTCTATTCATGTATTTCAGGGCATGAACATGTGATAAGCAATGCTGATCCCTTCAAACAGGTCTTGTAGAGACAATTTTTCCAAAATAATAAGACATGATTATTATCCTTGAATATGACCTTACTCTAGTGGGAGAGACACACACACAAACACAAATTTGCAGCATAAAATAATGAAGACTGTTAAAATGCTGGCATAAGTTGTTCTTGGTGCACAGAGGCAAGACCCACAAAATTTGTGTCTTCAAGAATAGGTATTTCCCAAAGAAAATGGGAGAAAGGGTTTCCAGGCAGCCTTCTCAATGGGCAAAGATAAGCTGATGGAAAAAGGCATAGCATTCTTGGGTGAGGACTATAATATCACTGTGTCCACAGCATAGAGAAGACTTACAGGAGAGAGAAGGAAAGGCCATTAAGCCAGAGAGGTAGACTGGGGTTGCACTGTGAAAAACAGACATTGCAGCTCCTTCCAGTTGTCTCAATTTCAACTTACAGAAAACAGGAGCAACTAAAGTTTTAAAATAGATATTAGTATGGCCTAATATTGCCAAATACTATGCTATCAATTTCCCAGGGGATCTTTTGATAGAGAGCTTGTTGAATTGGGGTTTGTTGTTCAGTTGAGATAGATAGATGATAGATAAGATGATAGAGACAGACAGACAGATAGATAGATAGATAGATAGATAGATAGATAGATAGATAGATAGATAGACAGATGATAGATAGATAGATAGATAGATAGATAGATAGATAGATAGATAGACAGACAGACAGACAGATAGATACTTGTTTGAGGAGGGATAATGGAGGAACTTGTGGCCTTGAAATATTAATTTCCTCAAATCCAGCTTCCCTAAACACAATCCTAAACTTTTCTAAGCAGTTCTGTTAACAGCTCCTGCATCAAGTACATCATGGTCTGCCTCCCTGTGAGGAGCACCCTAGTTCTACCCATTTCAGCAACTCAAAGCAAGGCTATGCCATTCACAGGTTTGAAGACACCTCTCACATCTCTGAACTTCCATTTCTCAAAACAAAAATCTCTCAATGCTTTGAATTCTCCCTCCAATGCTGTAGTTTCTGGGTGAGTCATCATTCTGGTCAGCACTCCTGGAGTGTTAAAGTACCGATGTGGTGCCCATAACTAGATGGAATTCATATTTGTCCCAGCAAATGTTGGGGACCATGGCTCAGCACTTCCTGGGAGTCTCAATGCTACAGGCAATAGCAGATCCTTAAGACAAACAAGCAGCCCTAAAAAATAGGTTATTTTGAATTTGTTGCAAGAAGAGAGACCAACAGGTTATAGTCTCCTTTATTTATCTTACTTCTAAGCATTGTTTCTCAGCATCTTTTGGTTGGACAGCGTTGGCCCACATCCTGAGTGGATTCATCAGCCAGGCTGTTGCTTTCCTCCGCTCTCTCAGACCCTCAGAAGTCAGCGTGTGTGCTGCTGCTGAGCCTGGGTGCTGAAGACATCCTGTCTACCAAGGGAAACCCAGAAAGGCAAAAGTGCAGTCATTACCCAGGCTGCGAGGCTCCTGCGGTGATAAATCCCACTTTATTTCCATTTGGAGGAAAAATTTTCAATTAAGTAAGAATTGATTTTCTAATGATTTTTTTTTTCTCCTGCTGGTCATTGGTGAAACGCTTGAACCAGCTCCAGCTCTGCCTTAGAGGGGAGAGCAATGAGGTTGCTGCTGCTGACAAAAGGGTTGGCCTCAAGTATGGAAACAACTTAATTCATTTGCTTTGGGCAAAATAGAGGGCAGTACCCATCCCGGAGGAAGGGGAAATAGCTAATTAGCAGAAGCCAAAAATGTCAGTGCTGGGCCGCTGGTTTGCAAACGTGGAGCTCCACAGGTGCTAAACATACTCTTCAGACCTGATGGTGGTAGCAGTTCCCTTTTTGTCTGTGCCACTCAATACTATCAGGGGCAAGTAAGACAAGTGATGTGGAGACAAAGGGGGCATGGCAAAAAAGAGCAAGGAAAGAAAGATACTAAAATGTGAGTGGTCATGAGCCACTCCCCAGTCCTGCTTGCTGAAGGAGAATGCCCTTTGTGACATAGGCAACCGCCAAACCTGGCTTTTTGATGTTTATGATGATCAATAGGTAGAAAGGAGAACTGAGGGAGAAGTCTAGAGAGGCCAGCTACACCTACATTAGAAAGAGCAGAACAGATCACGGGTCACAGGATTAAGGCTAGATGGGGTTTAAGATGTGGGAAGACCTGAGGTCATTTTGAATTTTGAGAAAAGGAGAGACATGAAGAGACAGAAAACATGTTTACTGGACCCAGCTACTTTTCAGTGATTAGTGGGACCTTCAGAACATAAACAGATCCTAAGGAGTGAATGTTTGTACCCCTTCCAAAATTTATATGCTGAAGTCCTTATTTCTAATATGGTTGTATGTAAAGACAGACCCACTAATGAAGTAATTAAGGTTAAATGGAGTCATAAGAGAGAGACCCTGATCCCATAAGATTAGTGTCCTTGTAAGAAGAGACTGCAGAGAACTCACTTTTTCACTCTCTCACTCCCTTTCCTTGCATACAAACCAAGGGAAAATCATATGAGAACATGGCATGAAGGCAGCTGTCTGCAAGCCAGGAAGAGAGGCCTCACCAGGAAATGAATCAGCAAGAACCTTGATCTTGGACTTCTAGCCTCCAGAATTGTGAGAAAATTAATTTCTGTTGTATAAGCCACTCAGTCTATAGTATTTTGTTATGGCAGCCCAAGCTGGCTAAGACAGTGGACAGAAAAGAATTTGTGAGTCATGTAATTTTGTTCCCATTGGCATTTGAGGGCAACTGTAGAATAGATTTCAATTGGTTAGTAATTATTTCTGGATATCAGACATATTTTTCTTTTCCACTTTGAAATATTTTGTCTGTTTTGTTTTCTGGATGTGTCAGAGACAAGCCATCAATCAGCAGAGCTTTGTGTGGGGTCTGTTTTCAAAAACAAGCCACCATGAGCAGTTCCTGACATGTAGCATTTGCCAGGGACTCAGTCTAAGTCTTAAACACTTATTTCTTTTTCCCAAGTCTCCTTCAGTCTTCAGGCACACCTGACAAATTTCCTCTTTCTTGGGTCAGTGTGCTTTTTCCCCAGCTCATTCTCTGATTTTCTACCCAAAGAGTCACTTAAAAAATTCTTTTTCTTAAGGGACCTAGGGTTGCATCCTCTTGAAAAGTGCTATTAGTAGTAACCAAAGATGCAGCACTGAATAAATCACTCCCTTCTAGACAGAAATACTCCTCCTCAATCTCAAAGTAAATGCCACATCTTCCAGCAGGCCTTCCCTGACCCCCTCTGTCTAAATTAGGTCAGTCTCCCACCACTGCAATTCTATTCTCTCTCATGGAGCTCATGTTCTTGTCCTTCATTAAAAAAGAATCATCACCTGTTATAATTATATTCTTATTTGTGTATTTATTTATTGAATAGTCCTCCACTAGAGTTTAAGTTTGTGAATGCAAAGTCATGATTATTTTGTACACCACTGAATATTCAACAACTGGCAAAGTGTCTGGCATAGATAGAGATAGGTAGGTAGATAGGTAGATAGAGAGAAATAGACATAGATACATACATACATACATACATACATAGAGATGGAGTGAGGGATAGAGATAGAGACAAACGGAGGGGTGGGGGGAGAGAGAGAGAGAGAGAGACAGAGAGAGAGAGAAAAAGAGAGAAATGTTAAACCAAAACATTTATTGGATGAGTTAAGAAAAAGAAACATGATTCTTTCCCTCCTGAAGCTTACAGTCTATCATGGAATGTAGACATGTCAACAGATCTTTATCTTTCGTGATAATCAAAATAGAAAATATAAACCTAAGGTGCCATGGAAGAATATCTTCAATCAAGTCCAGCAAAATACCTGTTCTCTCTGTTAGGTGCACAGGTAGCTTGACTCATTGCTGCCACACATTGGCCACTCTTATCTAATTCAGAGGGCTCATGGAAACCACACACCCACTAGCTGTTCCCTCAGAAGCCCCTGAATTGCCAACAAAAAGCTGGTTTGTCCCTGATACTGAGAAATAATTTGTCATGTTTCTTCCCCTAAATGAAAGATGCCAGCCTTAGTGCCTGTCTGAGAAAGGGACAGAGCATGAGATCTAACAAAGAACCCCAGCACTCAAAAAGTTTACCACTAAAATGGAGTGACAAGGAAAGCAGGGGAAGAAAATCACTACTGGAAGTACTGCTACTACCACCACTGCTCCTGGGAGAATCACCACAGCAGCTGTTCATCAAGTGCTTCCCGCAGCCAGTCACTAAACACCTGACATGCCACATCACGGCAGCTTGCTAACAATAGCTGCTGTGATTCTCACTTAACAATAAAATTGTGGCTCAGCGAGGCCAAGGAGCTTTTTCAAAATCTTGTCACTAATAAATCTCAGAGTCCAGGCTTGAACCAATGTCAGCCTGACCCTAACGCCTTGGTCTTCACCTGAGTGCTTGCTATGTTCCAGGCATTGTCAATAGTACTTTATATTAATTGTGTCACTTAACTGTTAAACAGCCCTATACATTCTCCATCAATAGTCCCTGAAGGGAAATGGGGCCTTGGAAAGATTAGTGAACTGGACCCCTGACATGATCTCTTCCTTCCAATAGACTACTGTTTAGTTTGGAGAGGCAAGACTAGTGGACGTTGGAAGAACTGGCAGAATAAACACTTGCATAGATGGAAGGTGTACAGAGGATGTGTGCGATACAGGCCTTTAAAGAATGCTGACATCTTTGTGGCTGAAATTAATTGGAAATTTTAAAATATTCATTTCATTTACCTCTGATTCTAAAGTAATACAGATTTCTGATGTAAAATTTGCAAAAAAGAATAAAATGAAAATAGCTCATGATTCTACACACAGAATAGCTAATAATTCTTCATTTTGGTGTATTTCCTTTTAGTATATATTATTTGAGTGTGTGTGCATCCACGTGTGTGCCTCTTTTTGCATATTTGAGATAATGAGCTACGAAGGCATTTCTTTTTGTTTGTTTTTACATAGATATTTCTATTCCATTTTTTTGTTTTATATTAAATCTGGACTAATTTTCCTGCTATCCAAAATTCCTAGAGACGAGTATGCTAATAACTGAACCAAATTTTGCCTCTTACATATATTTATTTAATCATTCTCCTTTTGTGAGAGAGTCGGTTTTCAAATGTTCACTAATATAAACATAGTTTAGAATACCTTTCCATAGGTGGACTTATCATAAAAGTTGTGTAATCATTTTTCAGGTTCTTGAAAAATGTTGAGTTGATTTCTAAGATGTTTTACTCACTGATAATATGTGCTTTATCCATGTCAGTGTACTTTTGCCATAAATTATTATTGTTATCCCTCTTATTATTTTACTTTGCCAATTTGATAGGTATAAAAAATAATCTACTGCTCTAACTTGCATTATTTTCCTTTGTCTAATTATATTTTATCCACAGTAGAATGTTGGTTAATGTTCTCTGTTCAGTTTTTAATTACACTTTAATGTTTTCTTATGAATATCTATAAAAGATGAGACACTTGCCTTGTTTAGTGTGAAAAATTTCCCAATTTGCAGTTTTTCACTTGACTTTGCTTATCCATTGTCACTCTGCTAATCTTTTTCTTTCTTTCTTTCTTTGTTTTAGAAATTCTTTTTGTTGTTGTTTTTTGAGATGGAGTTTCACTCTTGTCACCCAGGCTGGAGTGCAATGTCATGATCTCAGCTCACTGCAACCTCCGCCTCCCAGGTTCAAGGAATTCTGCCTCAGCCTCCCAAGTAGTTGGGATTACATGTGCGTGCCAGCATGCCCAGCTAATTTTTATATTTTTAGTAGTGACGGGGTTTCACCATGTTGACCAGGCTGGTCTCAAACTCCTGACCACAGGTGATGCACCCACCTCGGCCTCCCAAAGTGCCAGGTTTTAGAAATTCTATTTCTTTTTAGGGACTTACAAAACATTTATGGGCTGGTGATGGTGACCCACACACCTGCAATCCCAGCACTTTGGGAGGCCAAGATGGGAGGATTGCTTGAGGCCAGGAGTTAAAAACCAGCCTGGGCAACACAGTGAGACTAACTAACAAACAAAAATAGCCAGGTATGGTGGTACACACCTGAAGTGGGGGATCGTTTGAGCCTAGGAGCTGGAGGCTGCAGAGAGCCATGATCATGCCACAGCGTGGGTAACAGAGCAAGACCCTGTCTCTAAATAAAGTAAGATATAAAAACTGTTTTACCTATATTTTATTTGCCACTTTTGTGTTTTTATTATAACATATAATATTTTAATATACCTAGAATTTATTTAGATGTATGATGTCATGAAATAGTTTAATTGTATTTTAATATTATGTTATTATTTGATTTTATTTAATAATCTATCTAAATTAATTCAAGATTTGCCCTAGGACAATTTATGAATACATCTTTTCTTCTATTCTTTCCTATTATAGAAATCTGTCCTGGAATTTGGCATATGTATGGGATATAGATATAAAATAAGAGCAAAGAGGAATTCAAGATAACAAAGCAACATAAACAAAAGTTGAAAAGAGAAAATGAGCACGCAGTGCCTAGAGATGCCAAGGAATCCAGATCACCGAGGTTGGATAGATGTATCTTCCCAGAATTTGATGAGGCTAACCAGGTAGAGCCAGATGGTAGAGATCCTTGAATACCAGGCAAGGGAGTTCATTTCTCCCCCTGTAAGCATTAAGGAGCCATGGGAGATTTTGCAAACGGAATGACCAAAAAGAAAATGGCATTTAGGAAATGAGTTTGCCAGAAGTACCTGGGAGAAATGGGGACTGGGCACTGAGAACGTAATTCACAGCACAGCAGAACAGATACTGAAAGATTGTTCTGAAAACAGAAGTGCTGGTTCCCAGCTTTATCTGACATAAGAGAGAGAAATGGCGAGGCCAAGAGGTAGGGAGTGGGAACAGATGAAAGAACGAAAGAATTGTGATACCAGGTTCCAGCTCAGAGTGCTCGGCACTTGGTCATCCTCTGGGCCAGGCTAAATAAGACCAATGGCCCTGTGACACTGCTTCCTCCAGGACAGTGGGCTGTTCAGGCGACACACTGTGTCCACTTATCCCCATGGCTGCTTAGGCCTCCTGGGCTCACACTCGGAGACTAGAGGTCCATCCTCACGACTTCTTCAGTTCTGTTTTTGTTTTTTGTTTTTGTTTTTTTCCTGGCTGGTGGTCTGCCCACTCACAAGTGCATGGTGTCCCCTAGAACCACCCTGACTCCTGGAGGCCAATGCCCATTCACAGGACTGGCCAGTACTGGAGGGGACACTAGACACATGGGCCAGTTCTAGATAGGGCTTCGGGGGCTATCCTGGACTAAGTCGGGGGTTTGTCTCAGATCCTCTGATGGAGCAGAGTCTAAGCAATGAGCATTGATTGTGATCAAGGAGGGAAGCCAGAGACCAGAAACAGTCATTACTAATTTTGAAAATGTCTTCCTATGGCTTCTCTCGGAAGCAGATCATGGGACAAAGCAGTTTACTGAGAAGAGACCCCAGGAGACACCAGTATGGGGGTAGAACAAGAGGACAAGAAATAAAACAGCCAATAAAGGGTGTTGATCATGCATGTTCCCGTTGTGGGTAATTGAAGCTTAATCACGCTGGGGAGCTCTGGGGGACAGGAAGTCAGTCACCCACCAAGGGCACTAGAGCTAAATATTTAGTCACTGATTAAGAGCTGGGTTGAGTGGAATAAAATGTCATTTCTCCAGCTCTTCCAGCCTGCAATGTGTGCAGGGAGATTGGGGCTCCCAGTGGAGCTCTCAGGCAAAGACGTGCAGGTGCTGGCAGGTGGAAGTCTCGGGCCTGAGGGCACCTAACAGGCAAAGCCCAGGGGATATGGGGGGGCCACTGACAGCATCTGCTCTAGTGGGCAAGGCTGAAAATAAGAGCAAGGTGCATGTAAGATTTTATGTCGATGGCTCAGGAAGTGACTTAGGAACAAAACAAATGTGCTGAGAATTTAGCCTGAAATGAATATTAGGTATACGCCTGAATATACGCCTGAATGGTATGTGGACATACAGCATATATAAAAATATATACACACATACATCTATTATAATTATATAATAGTAATGTTATATCAGTAATGTTAACATATGTTAACCTAAATAATATACAATGATAATATATAATGTTAATGATGTCAATATAGTTAGCACATTTATAATATATAATAATGTATAACCTATAATAATACTATTATATAATGAGTGTAGGTTCAATGACATCCAGACCAGCCAGGACACACGAGGAAACCATATTTCAGGCTCCCCTGAAGATGAAGTTGGCCAGCAGTAGATAGAAAGCCCTTGTTCTGCCAGATCACCCCCATCCCCGAGGATCTGCTACCTTGCTGGAATCTGGGCTTTAGCCTCCCTTAGTTAAACCCAGAGCTTCTGAGTTCACTTTGAAAGACAGTAGGAGATATTTCCCTTTGCCTCCATTTTTCCCTTTTGGGACATGCTGTGTTTCCTCCATGTTTTTACCCGGGATACTCAATAAGAGTTAATGTCCCAGAGTTTAGGGACCTTACTCGTACTCAGTAGCCCAGGTTATTCTCCTGAAAGAAAAGTCTATTTTATTGCCAAGGTCAAACATTCAGCCACAAGTCCTGACAGTCCTGGTATCTGAAGTAGGCACACCCAGCATGAAAAAGGATTCAGGTGAGCACAGGGCGCTCAGGAAAGAGGGGCTCTCCCGCTCACTGCCTTTCCCATGGGATTCTAAAAATGTCACTTCCTGTAAAGCACCTTGGACTTAAAGAACACCAGCAGGAAACGTGACTGTGGGGTCCAGTCATCAGCATTCATTGAGCACCCACTCTGTGGCAGGCCCAGTCGGGCCTAGATCATGACTGATGTTCTTTCACAATCCGGCCCACGGAAGAAGTCCAGACTTGAGCCTTTGAAAGTGGGATGCCCATACAATTTAATGCAGCTGCCTCCAAACTGTTTGACAAAACAGACATGTCCTACCTTGATTCCTGTCCCCCACTGACTCTTAGAATCTGTTCTGCTCTTTTCTAATTCACCCCTTTTAACTTCAAACTTCTAATTTTACCCATTCCCCCTGGCCTCCTTCTTATGGTGGATGGTTGTAATAAGGACCACAATAGATCATGCTTCCCTATCTCTGTGCCCCATGAAATGGGACTTTGCAGCTCCTCCCATGTAGAGGTAGAGCCTAATTCTCTGCTTTTTTCAGTACGGGCCGACATCGTGATTTGATCTGATCAATGGAATATGGCAGAAGTGGCATTGTCACATTCCAGGATTCAGGCCTCACAAGATCTTGCACCTTTCACTCGTCCTCTTGGAACCCTCATGAAAGGAAGAAGCTGGGATGAAAAAAAGACCCAGCCTTCCAAGCTCTCCTAGCTGACTCCTCAGCTGACTAAAGCTGGAGGTGAGAAATAATACATTGTAAGCCACTATTTCATGGAGCCCCTGGTTATGGAGCAATAGATAAATGATACCTTCCTAACTCCAGAATTCAAGGTTACAACGGTAAAAACGCCTCCGTTATAGTTCCCCTCTATCTCACATGTGGCTCCCTACACTAAAATGTATCCCAAACTTTCGCCCATCCTCCACACCATCCCAAAGAAGAGATGTTTCTCTTTGCCAAATTTAACTGATATTCTTTTTTTAAAAAATTATTTATTTATTATTTTTCCTTAACTTATCGGGGTACAGGTGGTATTTGGTTACATGAGTAAGTTCTTTAGTGGCGATTTGTGAAATTTTGGTGCACCCATCTCCTGAGCAGTATACACTGCACCATATTTGTAGTCTTTTATCTCTCGCCCCCTCCCACTCTATCCCTCAAGTCTCCAAATTTACCTGATACTCTTGAGTCTATCACTTACTCCTGTCTCTGTGACCTTCAACCTCAATTATCTTCTCCTGCTCTCTTCCTCCTTCTTCCTCTCTTCATGCTCCTCCCCGTCTTCATAAGTGCTTATTTGTTTTCCTCAAATCATCTCCTCTTGACTACTTGAAGCCATTGTCCCGCTGGCTCGCTCATTGTCTTTTTCCCTGTGGGTCTTGAGTGTGGGTCCTGGCCTAAGGCGGCCCTGATTGGAGTTTTAGTTCTGCCACATACCCAGGTCACACCTGTTCCCAGACACTATCACAATACACCTCTTTGGCACCTAATGTCAGCAATGACTGAAATTTCCTGGAGAGCTGAGATTGATAAACAAAAAGGGGCTGACCTCAGTGTACCTTTGTAATCACTTGATGGGTTTTTCCTGCCTATTGCACAGACAAAACCAATTCACTGATTGGTGAATCACCATGGCATTGCAATAAACAAAGAGTTTAATGGACGCAAGATTGGCCATGTCATGTGCGAAACAGAGGTATTACTCAAATAAATCTCCCTGAAAATTCAGAGACTAGGGTTTTTCAAGGATAGTTTGAGGGGAAAGAGGGAAGGGGAATGGATGCTGCTTATGGTTGGGGGTGCAGTCATAGAGATATGGAAAAAGGGCCTCGTGCATTGAGTCAATTTCTGTGCGGGGGCCACGGGACTGGTTGAACCAAGAGTCGAAAATCCGAGTGGGGTCATCTGGTCCTCAGAAATGCAAAAGTGAATTGTGGAAGTTTCAAATCTTGTGAACTCTGGAATGGTAGTCATTTAACTACACCTACATCTTAGCAGAATTCAGGCTCCTCTTATTCTCCCCTAACCTGGTGGCCTTTCATTAGTTTTACAAAGACAGTTCAATTTTGGGGAAGGGTTATTATGATTTAAACTATGAATTGGTGCCTGGCGTGGTGGCTCATACCTGTAATCCCAACACTTTGGGAGGCCGAGGGGGGCGGATCACCTGAGGTCGGGAGTTTGAGACCAGCCTGACCAACATGGAGAAACCCCGTCTCTACTAAAAATACAAAAATTAGCCAGGCATAGTGGCACATGTCTTTAATCCCAGCTACTCGGGAGGCTAAGGCAGGAGAATCGCTTGAACCTGGAAGGCGGAGGTTGCAGTGAGCCAAAATCGCACCATTGCACTCCAACCTGGGCAACAAGAGTGAGACTCCATCTCAGAAAAAAAATAAAAAATAAAAAATAAACTATGAATTAAATTTCTCCCAAAGTTAGGGTGGCCCAAGCCCTGGAATGACCAAAGGCAGTTTGGAGGTTAAAGGCAAGACGGGGGTTGGTTGGATAGGGTCTCTTTCACGGTCATAATTTTCTCACTGTTATAATTTTTACAAAGGTTGTTTCACTGTGGGTAACTGCTAAGGCCTTCACCCTTGACGCCAGAGGTGCTGAAACACATTGCCACATGGCAAAAGAAGTGCCCTATTAGCCCAACCACATTGAATAAACATCTCCCTTGAACCTTTCCACGTGTGAGACCTCACTTTTCAGCAGGGCTTCAGAATAGAAGGCTCACCTCTTTCTCTCTTCTTTACCTTAGAACTTAGCACAGGGCCTTGCAGAATTGGGGAAAAGAAAAAATTGAATGGTTTGTAGAGGTAAATGAACGCTTGTTGATTGAGTGACTAACTGGCCTGGCATATGCTTGGTCCCCTGTGGTACACTAAGTGTTTATAACACATGAATAAGTCAGGTGAGTATCTCTGCTTCACAGATGTGCTCAGTTTTTACTTGAATTATTCAGTCTTTTGGGGACATGATTCCTAATCTTGACCATATGTTGTTTGGGGACTTGGGGGCACAGGTTCTCCTCAGAAAGAGGATAGAAATGAGGACAAGTATGGAAACCCCAATTCCTGTCACTATTTTTTTTTCACCTGTTGTTTAAGGATGACACTCAGGAGGGTAAGATTTGGAGCGCTTGCTGTCCCATTACCTAGGGAAGGTACGGCAAGAAGAATGTTCTCAGCACAGCTGTGTACTACGTGTAATTCAGGAGGGTAAGCCAGTTCAGACCACCCACAGTACAGAGCAGGATAAAAATAGGAACCTGGAGCACCTGGGCTGGCTGAGAAACAGCCAGTTCCCAGGGCTCAGCCTCCACCCCGTTAAGCAAACATGGAGTCCTAGCTCCTTTTATTAGGTGAATGGGAAGAAAGAAAATTAAGGTATAATAGAAAAGTAACTGTGTACAAATTTTGTTTCACTATTTTTACTCTGCAGCCTGGTATCTGGAATAACTCAGGCAATGATAATGGCCTTAGGTATTTCTTTTAATTATTCCAGTGCTACCTTGCCTTCTAGCCCTACTGCAAGCACTCAGCTACTCCAAGCAAAGCCATTCTAACAATTTTGATTAAATCCTGGCCTCCTCCCAACCGCACACAAATTAAAAGCATTACTGGACGATCCCAGCTCTAGCTCTTGAAAGTGTTGTTATATAAAGAAGGAAGAAGGCTGCCAAAGGCTGCTTGGCATTTCCTCTGCCACAGGGGAGAATTAACCCATTGGGTTTCAGGGACAAAGGTTTTTATTTTCCCCCACTTTCAACTGTTCTTTAAAAAAATTTTTCTATCAAGCACACTTTAAACAGATTTATAATATGGAAGGTACCAATGAGCTTTTCAAGAGCACGCCTTTCCCCCAAAGTTTTGAGAATGCCAGCTTCATGTTTGTAAGATGTCTATCCTTGTCACATGTTAACCATAGTCTTGTTTTGTCCGGGAAGTTCTGGCTTAGGAGAATTCCCCAAGTTAATTGTCTCATTTGTTTGGAGATTTGAATAAGGGACCCTGGGCCTGCCATGACTTTATGTAACAGTCAGCCTCCCTTAGAGAATAGAGAAATCTAGAATCACTGCCCAAGGCTTTGTTCTATACAGGTCTGCCTGATGCCACAAGCTCACAGTCCCCACGTCTCTATTCTGTGGTGCAATGAAGCTACCTAGAGGACGGAGGTGAGAGGAAGGGCACCCAAGCATATATAGAGAGAGGACAGACTAAGCCCGCTTTTCAGGACCAGGCTAGGAAACTGGAGCTCAACAGATGGCATGAGGACTTCTTCAAGCTTCACATTCGGTAAAACCTGAGATCAAATCCAGGTGTGGTGGCACCTCTTCCAAGTCTTTTCCCACTCTGCCACGCTACTTCTCACCATGAGGAATGCCCATGGGCAGGTCATAGAGAGATGCGACAAGCCAAGAGGGCAAGGGTGCAAGCCAAGGAAAGCAGGGACAGATACCCAGGATGGCGAGAATTCTCACTTACAGATATACCTTTCCAGCCCCCAAATCTTGTAAAACCTTTTATGGGAGCACTCTTACCACAAGTGCACAGCTTAATGACTCTTCCCAAACTGAATATATCCCCAAAAGCAACACAGCCAACAACAACAAACATTATCACCTCCCAGAAGCCTCTTTCACACACCCTTCAAGTCACTGCCTCACGCAGGGCAAACACCATGCTGACGTCTAACACCGGGGCCTGGTCTGCCTGTTGTTGTGTCTCATATAAATGCAATCACACACCATACTCTCTTCTGTGTTTGTTTTCTTTCTTTTAACACTATTCCCATCATCAGATCCATCCTCATTTATGGGTGTGGTTGTTGACTGTGCATTCTCATTGTTGTACAGTATTTCATTGTGTAGATAGAATACAACCAAATAAATAGTAGTATTTATCTGCTTTGCTGTTGAATGGAATGTGTAACCTCAACTTTGGTTGTTTTTTGTTTGTTTGTTTGTTTGTTTCTTAAGAGATAAGATCTTGCTGTGTTGCCCAGGCTGGGGTACAGTGGCTATTTTCAGATGCAATCAGAATGCACTATAATCTTAAACTCCTAGCCTCAAGCAATCTTCTCACCTCAGTCTCCTGAGTAGCTGGGAATGCAGGTGCCTGCCATCATGCCTGGCTTCAGCTATCTCTCATAGGCTTGCTTCTTGTTGGTGCCTTTAGAATTCTGTGCTATCATTAGGCATTTCCTAGAACCCAACCACCTCTGCATATCATGAAGGGAATGTCATTCTGAAAAAGACTTCCTTCAAAACTCAGCTGTCGTGACTGTGTTGGAATCAGACTCAGGTTTCAGAATCTTTCTCTTACCTCTAAGATGGAGAGAGTTTTCTTGGATGTGTGTTTTTGTTTTGTCTTTTTCCAACCATAATCAGAAAAGAGCTTAAGGCTCTAAAGGACCATGGGTTCCAAGGATGAGGAAGAGGCTCCAATTCTCCTGCACCAATCTTCATCTACTAAAATGGTTCTCTGGGCACTGCCATGGAAAGGCTCCGTTTTGGGCCTGCAGCTATGATCAATCAATAATATCTGCTGCTGGAGGGAGCAGATGCCCTCTGATATTATGTTCAATCTTCATTATATAGACAAGGAGCTAAAGCCTGGTCAAGTCAGTGACAGAACTGGGCATAAACTCATTCTCTCTGGTGGTTGCTGAAAACTCATTGACTTGTTGGTTAATTACATGACAACATGAAGACCTGTTAGAACCTGTCAGGGAAAGACCTGTGGAGGCGTAAATTATTCCTCCTTTTTCTCAGAGAAGTCTGGTTAGGAAAAAGAAAAAAATAAAAGGCCAAGCCAGTATGCTGGGGCTTCAGCCATCCCCGCCGCCCTCCTTCCTCCATTGCCAGCACCATTTCCAGGCTGGCTGCTCTTGCAGAGAAACCCAGCTCTGGGGCCCAGGTCCAGAGAAGAAATCACTCCCTGCCTCACTTAAGAAAACACTCTCCTGTCTCCATCAATCAGGGGGTTCCCACTCACAGCCCTGCGTGCCGTCCCCTCCCCAGGAGGCCCAGATGTTTTATTTATGGGCTGGTCTCTTTAGGAGGCCAAGTCAGACATACATTTTGCTTCCTATTATTCATGAGCCTTAGGTAGAGGGAGGCTGCAGTGGCCGATAAGAGAAGGCTTCAGTCAAATCTTGATGAAATAAACCAGTTAGAGAGATTACACCTCCATAATAATGTTAATTGTACAGACTGGAAATCGCAGCCTTCCTGGCTGACTTTGCTTCTGGCTGCAGGAGGCATCTTTCGGCATCTCCAGAAATCAATGGCAGTCCCTGCCTGTCAGCTGAAGGGGCAGAACCACTGCCAGAGGGGCCCAGGGTTTCCCTCCAGGAGGACCCAAAGCCTTAGTTCTGAGATGCTTTTGCCAGTCCTATTGCAAGAACCATGAGTGTGCCCAGGGCCCTAGAAAAGACTGATCGTCCCACCCCTGGTCCCTGTCCACAGCTCCTCTACCCATTGCACCCACTGCAGCCAACAAATGTCCATACAAATTCTCCAGGGGCCCCCTACCTATGTGGGAATCAGAATAAAACCCATTCACCCACGTGTTCAGTTTTATTTATTAGGAGATATTTATTAGGAGGTTCCTCTATGCCAGGCACTGTTCAGAGCAATGAAAAAAACACACAGAGCTCCTGCCCTCGTGGATCTTATATTTAGTAAAAGGAAGAGCCAATAAGCAAACACAAGCCTTCGTTAGTATATTGGATGGTGAGAAGTGCTACGGAAGAAAATGAGGCTGGGAAAGGTAGCATTGGTGGGAAGAAGAGCCCAGTAGCATTGTGTCCACCATTCTCAGAGAAGTATCCCCTAAAAAACTGATGTTTGAGCAGAGTTGGAAGGAGTGAGAGAGACAGCCAAGGAAGGACTCCAGGCACAGGGGGCAGAGCCAGCCACAGAGAACTCCAGGTGCCTGGGGCAGAGCCAGACATGGGAGGACTCCAGGAAGAGGGGGGAGAGCCAGTCACAGAGGACTCTAGGCGCAGGGTCAGAGCCAGTTAAAGGAGGACTCCAGACACAGCGGGCAGAGCCAGTTATGGGAGGACTCCAGGTGCAAAGGACAGAGCCAGCCATGAGAGGACTCCAGGCACAGCGGACAAAGCCAGTTATGAGAGGACTCCAGGCACAGTGGACAGAGTCAGTTATGGGAGGACTCCAGGTGCAGGGGGCAAAGCCAGCCACAGGAGGACTCCACTCACAGGGGGCAGAACCAGTTATGGGAGGACTCCAGGCACAGCGGACAGAGCCAGTTATGGGAGGACTCTGGGCACAGGGGACAGAGCCAGTTATGGGAGGACTCCGGGCACAGGGGACAGAGCCAGTTACAGGAGGACTCCAGGTGCGGGAGACAGAGCCAGTTATGGGAGGACTCCAGGCACAGGAGATAGAGCCAGTTATGGGAGGACTCCAGGCACAGGAGATAGAGCCAGTTACGGGAGGACTCCAGGCACAGGGGACAGAGCCAGTTATGGGAGGACTCCCGGCACAGCAGACAGCGTCAGTTATGGGAGGACTCCAGGCACAGGGGACAGAGCCAGTTGTGGGAAAGGGCAGAGCCAGTTACAGGAGGACTCCAGGCTCATGGGGGACAGACAGGGGACAGAGCCAGTTATGGGAGGACTCCCGCACAGGGAGGACTTCAGGCGCAGGGGACAGAGCCAGCCACGGAGGACTCCAGGCACAGGGGGCAGTTTGCACAAACACCCAGAGGCAGAAAGAAGCTCGTGTGGCAAAGGCCCCTAGAGGGTTGAGGCAGAGTGATTGACACACAGTTGTGTGTGGCAACTTAATATATGTCTTTCTCTCCTGATGGGTTGTGAGATCCCATCTGTTTTATCATCTGTTTTTTCCCTCTCTACTGTAGCCCCTGACCCAGCACACTGCCTGCACATGGTAAGTGCCCAATAAATATTTGTTGATTTAATGAATTGTTAACCAACTAATGAGGAAAATGAGCGTGTAGAAAGCTCCGGGTACCAAGGTGAGGGTTGGTGCAGATGTTGAATAGGAAAAGAGGCTGAGACCTGGGCCTAGGAAGAGAGAGGAGGGAGGTAAATTTCCTGGGGCCTAAGCCAGGCCCTGAGCCCGGTGGCAGAGAGGCCTGTTGCCCCACTTCCCTAGTTGTATTAGCATCTTGCCAGCCCCAGCCTTCAGGACCTGTAAAAGAAAACAGCTGGCTAAAGGGAGAACAACAGTAGTATTCTCCTTACCTGAGGCAATTCCTGATATGAACCCTATAAAGTCACTCTGACGAACAGAGTTGATGAATCTATGTATTATCGAGTTGATAGTTATACCACCACATGGGAAGTTGACATAGTATGCATGGAGTGTATATATATATAAAGTATGCTTTAAAATGTACATAAAGCAACTATGAAATGCCACATGTAACTATTCAGTTAGTAAAAATATAAAATAAAATGCTAATTTCGAATGCTGGCATGGAGACTATGAAACTGTCATTAATTAGTGGTTGGCAGAGTATATTTTGGCAACATTTATTCAGAAAATAACTTGGCAATTGATTGCCAAAACAAACAAAAAAAGAGTTCATACATTTAATTCAGTAATAACAATACTGAGAATGTACTCAGTAAAATACCTAAATATAGAAAAACTATATGTTTTAAAATACACATTCCAGGATGAATTGTAGTAGTGAGAAAACTTGCAAACAAGCTAGCCACCCAAAAATAGAGATAGTTAATTTAAATTTTTATATATATATATACACACATATATATATATAGTCACTGAAATTTTATGCAACAACTACAGTTAAAATTTTCTAGCTAAAATGGGAACATAGAAGCATGGCTTATAA